>NC_138294.1:66484106-68989106 GCF_965601325.2 Salmo salar | reverse complement strand
ATACTACAAAATGTAGGCTTAAAACAAACATTTTAAATGAAATTATATAGCCAAGACTACCATCTGTACTTCCATGGCAGATGTCAGAGCCACTCCATCATGTGTGAATCCTCGAGGCTCTTAGGGGCTGCAGTAATCTCACGTATGGCAATATTTCTAAAATAACGTCATTTTCATGCCTCCCTTGGAGGTCTGAAGAATTTTGTATATCAAAAACGGTTTGAATGGTCCACTGGCTCCCATTATGCAAAGAGCCAGAGACCCCTGGCATCGCTTAACCTTCATAGACCTCAGATAAATGCCGTCCATCGCCCCCTCCCGATGGCCAGAGACCCCTGGCATCGCTTAACCTTCATAGACCTCAGATAAATGCCGTCCATCGCCCCCTCCCGATGGCCAGAGACCCCTGGCATCGCTTAACCTTCATAGACCTCAGATAAATGCCGTCCATCGCCCCCTCCCGATGGCCAGAGACCCCTGGCATCGCTTAACCTTCATAGACCTCAGATAAATGCCGTCCATCGCCCCCTCCCGATGGCCAGAGACCCCTGGCATCGCTTAACCTTCATAGACCTCAGATAAATGCCGTCCATCGCCCCCTCCCAATGACCAGAGACCCCTGCCATCGCTTAACCTTCATAGACCTCAGATAAATGCCGTCCATCGCCCCCTCCCAATGACCAGAGACCCGTGGCATCGCTTAACCTTCATAGACCTCAGATAAATGCCGTCCATCGCCCCCTCCCGATGGCCACCGCGAGAAAACCCCTCCCGCTTCCACCCGCACTTGAGAGGAATGGCTGACAACGCGGCAGCTTTTCCACCGTTCGGAGAAACAAAGTTCAGAACCGAGAAAACAATTGCTGTTGCACCCCGGTTGCATCAGATGGGAGCCAAGCCGAAACAGCGTTGCTCAGGAATTCGTCATCCACAAAGCAAACAAGCACTTCAAACCAATGTTTTGCCAAGTGATTGATCTTGGTGGCATAAACATGTTTCTCCCTCTTTTAAAAAGAAGAGTGACTTTGTAATGTAGGAGACCCCCACAATAGGAGCTGCCCCCACCTCTCGATTTAGTAACACTGACTTAGCTGAAAGACAGTTAAATGGATTAATCTGTTCCTCCTGGAGGTGTGTGATAAAATACTTTATGGCTGCATCAGTGGGAAGAACGCGAAATGATGCTTCTCACGTGGTGAAGCCAAACTGTTCTTCAGACACATTCTGATGATAATTGTGTATCGCCCACTTTCAAGGTCAGGATTCTTCATGCTCGACTAAAACATGTTAGACCTACCTTTAATTGTTGCATCGGCCAACCAAATGGCTGTGTGTTGATTTTCTAGGCATAATGCAGTTTGTAAACTTTATTTTCTCAGATATCTAATGCTCATCCATGACCTCTTAAGGCCAAATCAGTGAGCTATGGGCATGAATCAAGCAGTAAGCTACTTATGGGCATGAACAACTCCCACCCCACACAGATATTCCTCATCTTTTGTCAGCTCCACGTCCTAAAATGGGTGCATTGTTCTCTTTTATTACCTTCATTACACCCCCCCCCCCAATCTCCTAAACCTCTATGTCACGGGCCGTTCTTCGGTTTTAGACTGCCCGATAAATATTTCATATGTTTCAGGAGTTAAAGGGAACATTACAATGATCCATATGAGCTCACGGCCCCTCTAGATTCCTGTTTGGACACGAGTTGAACAGGGTTTACTTCCTCTGCTGTGACGTGGTGAGGTGAGAGAAAGAGCATTTATTATCACTCTGCTCCCTTCTTGCCAATGAATCACCTACTGTAGGCGCCCGTATCTCCGGGGTACGTCCTCCAAGGGGGTGGGGATGCACAGTTAGGATGAAGGAGATGAAATGCCAAACATCACTTACCTAGAGGAAATGGAGAGAAAAAAAGTAATGTAAATCAGGATGTGTGCCTTCCAGTGAGTTACATATGGCCGCCATATGCTACCTGGTACACAGGGACAGCTTGGTTAAACATCTCAGGTAATAACAGAGTTGTTCACGCTTAAGAGGCGAACACATATTTGAGGGGCTCTGTTAAATATAAAAATGTATGTTTGTGTCCCTCACCAAAGTGGTCAGGGGCCATTAGCAACCTGGAGCGACATCTGGGCTGGAGCGGCCGGGTAAACAGACAGGAGGCATTGTCACATCCCCGAGTGAGACGGAATGTTTTTTGGCATTGTTGCCAGACTAAGCAAACAATCGAGTGTGTGTGTGTGTGTGCGTGCCTGTGTAGCCAGGGTAAATGACAGAAGACACGAGGCAGAGCTCATCTGCTACTGAGAGTACGACAACAACAGCTCCCAATGATTCCTCAGCTACACAACGTTCACTCAGGCATATTGAACTAAGTTAACTGAAAGTAATTGGCCGGTGAGACTGAATCACAGAACATGATCACCGTATAACAGAAATGCCAATGTGTACTTAAGCCCAAAGCCAAGTTAGGATCTGAATATCAGGTTTCCCGATATCAGCAGTCTACCACCGAAGCAGTTTTTTATTTATTTACCTTTATTTAACTGGGCAGGTCGGTTAAGAAAAAATTCTTATTTTCAATGACGGCCTAGGAACTGGGTTAACTGCCTTGTTCAGGGGCAGAACGACAAATTTGTACCTTGTCAGCTCGGGGATTTGAACTTGCAACCTGTCGATTGCTAGTCCAACACTCTAACCACTAGGCTACCCGGCCGCCCCTGACCAAGAGTGAGGGAGCATGGGAGAGATACAGTTCAGTGGGAAGAACAAAATATGTGTATCTGAGATTTCTTCAGCAAGGTGATGTAACTTGTCATTATCTACCATTAAAATACAGGCTACTAGGCACTATTTTGCTTGCAATCAGACAAACTCCAATTAGGCTAATCTTTCCCACTTCTTTTGTCTGCAAAACCACATCAACTACCACACCTAGTAAAGTAGTACTGTTAAAAACATTTCCTTTTCTTCATGGCTCATAGTGCAGGTAGTGGCAGTTGGCTGTAAGTGCAATTGATTTAGAAGCCCTGCGCACCGGGTAAGTGTTCCCATTTTAGGGGTGTCCCCAACTGTCCCCCATTTCAATTAACAGGTGTGCCTTGTTAAAAGTTAATTTGTGGATTTTCTTTCCTTCTTAATGCTGTTGAGCCGGTCAGTTGTGTTGTGACAAGGTAGGGGTGGTATACAGAAGATAGCCCAATTCGGTCCATATTATTATGGCAGGAACAGCTCAAATAAGCAAAGAGAAATTACAGTCCATCATTACTTTAAGACATGAAGGTCAGTCAATCTGGAAAATGCAGTCGCAAAAACCATCAAGCGCTATGATGAAACTGGCTCTCATGAGGACCGACACAGTAAAGGAAGACCCAGAGATACCTCTGCGGCAGAGGACAAGTTCATTAGAGTTATCAGCCTCAGAAATTGCAGCCTAAATAAACGCTTCACAGAGTTCAAATAACAGACACATTTCAACATCAACTGTTCAGAGACTGCGTGAATCAGGCCTTCATGGTCAAAATGCTGCAAAGAAACCACTACTAAAGGACACCAATAATAAGAAGAGACTTGCTTGGGCCAAGAAACACAAGCAATGGACATTAGACAGGTGAAAATCTGTCCTTTGGTCTGATGAGTCCAAATTTGAGATTTTTGGTTCCAACCGCTGTGTCTTTGTGAGACGCAGAGTAGGTGAATGGATTATCTCCGCATGTGTGGTTCCCACCGTGAAACATGGAGGAGGATGTGTGATGGTGCTTTGCTGGCGACATAGTCGGTGAGTCATTTAGAATTCAAGGCACAATTAACCAGCATGGTTGCCACAGCATTTTGCAGCAATACGCCATCCCATCTGGTTTGCACTTAGTGGGACTATATATTTTTTTCCACAGGGAAATGACCCAACACACCTCCAGGGCTATTTGACTAAGGAGAGTAATGGAAAGCTGCATGAGATGACCTGGCCTACACAATCACCCGACCTCAACACAATTGAGATGGTTTGGGATGAGTTACACCGCAGAGTGAAGGAAAAGCAGCCAACAAGTGCTTAGCATATGTGGGAACTCCTTCAAGACTGTTGGAAAAGCATTCCAGGTAAAGAAGGTTTAGAGAATACAACGTGTGCAAAGCTGTCATCAAGGCAAAGGGTGGCTACTTTGAAGAATCTCAAATATATTTTGAATTGTTTAACACTTTTTTGTTATCGTACCATTTCTACTGATCTGTGTGCTGATGATTCATCAACTGATGATTTTCATATGCACATTTGTGGAACAGTTTTGTTTCATTTATAATAAATTCTTCATAAATCAAAATCAATGTCATGTGGTTAATGAAAATTCTATCTAAAAGTAACTTCTATCGTCATTATGTAAAAATAGCCTATATAAAGCCAACAAATAAAATCCTTGCAGCCCGCAGGTAGAAAATATCCTGATAAAAATAAATATCCTACAAATCAGATTGGCTACGCATGGCCTGTCTGCAAGGAAATTGAAACATTGTATCAGCTATCAACTTAGGCTCATACTAGCAAACTTGCAGCATTGTATAAAATCTTCTGGTTCCTCAGAGTTTCCCGCGCCAGTAAGCTCCGGACAGACACAGTTGTAGGCTATTTGCGCAAGGGATAAGAAGTAAATCAAGTAGGCCTTTCTTACGATGTTTCCTCCAGATCAGAGCATGACATTTTATCCCGCTTTGTTGCTGAGTGGTTATCAAAAAGGAGAAAGATGGAAAGATTTCTTAAATAGGCTACATTGAGGTACGTTTGTCATTTTCAATGGATGTAAAAACAGATTTTGTTTACTTGCTATTTGAGGCTAAGAAAAAATTACTTTGAGAAGCTCCACAGTAATGGGGTGGCAGGTAGCCTAGTGGTTAGAGCGTTGGGCCAGTAACCGAAAGGTTGCTAGATCAAATACTCGAGCTGACAAGGTGAAAATCATTATTCCCGAGCATAGCAGTTAACCCACTTTTCCCCGGGCGCCGTGGACGTGGATGTCGATGAAGGCAGCCCTCCGCACCTCTCTGATTCAGAGGGGTTGGGTTAAATGCGGAAGACATTTCAGTTGAAGGCATTCCGTTGTACAACTGACTAGGTTTCCCTAATGGTGAGGTAAGACGATCAGAAATAGTAACATTTATAAGCCTACATTTACACGCAGGCCCACTAGCGTAGGCCTACTTCTATGTGTAATCAAGTGCGTGTCCTTACTCAAGATTGACAGGAGTGCTCCAAATAAAAGACAATGAATGAATAAATGGAATGAAATAAACCAAAAATGTTGTCATAAGTGTAGCCTAGGTTGGGTGCTCTGCAAACAATGTGTCCACTCCTACAATGACAACAGTAAGACTGCAATAATAATTACAACAACAATAATAATAATAAATTGAATGCATCAACAGAAATGACTGTAACCCCCCAAAAAACATTGTAGATTAGAAATTATGGTAATTAACGATACATGTACTATTGGTGATACTGGTGTGCCATCCCCGCAGCCTCTACAATGGATTAGTCCACATTAGTTTGCCATAAAATGTTTGTATTTATTTGCCATTGCTCGACAAAAAAAAAAAAATCTGGGGTCGACCAAAAGCCTATCGACCAGTCGACTAAATGGGGTCAGCCTTATCCTATTTGTTTGAAAAGACTAACTCCGTCTACCCAGTGGACCTCAGCAACACTCAAGGTCCTAAACGATATCATAATCACCATCGATAAAAGACAGCCGTCTTCATCGACCTGGCCAAGGCTTTCGACCCTGTCAATCACCGCATTCTTATCGGCAGACTCAATAGCCTTGGTTTCTCAAATGACTGCCTCACCAGGTTCACCAACTACTTCTCAGATAGAGTTCAGTGTGTCAAATCGAAGGGCCTGTTGTCCGGACCTCTGGCAGTCTATGGGGTGCCACAGGGTTCAATTCTCGGGCCCACTCTTTTCTCTGTATATACAAATGATGTCGCTCTTGCTGCTGGTGATTCTCTGATCCACGCAGACGACACCATTCTGAATACATCTGGCCCTTCTTTGGACACTGTGTTAACAAACCTCCAAACGAGCTTCAATGCCATACAACACTCCTTCTGTGGCCTCCAACTGCTTTTAAATGCTAGTAAATGCTACTAAATGCACGCTCTTCAACTGATTGCTGCCCGCACCCGCCCGCCCGCCCGACTAGCATCACTACTCTGGACAGTTCTGACTTAGAATATGTGGACAACTACAAATACCTAGGTGTCTGGTTAGACTGTAAACTCTCCTTCCAGACTCACATTAAGCGTCTCCAATCCAAAATTAAATCTAGAATTGGCTTCCTATTTCACAACAATGCCTCCTTCACTCATGCTGCCAAACATACCCTCGTAAAACTGACTATCCTACCGATCCTTGACTTTGGCGATGTCATTTACAAAATAGCCCCAACACTCTACTCAGCAAATTGGATGTAGTCTATCACAGTGTCATCCGTTTTGTCACCAAAGCCCCATATACTACCCACCACTGCGACCTGTATGCTCTCGTTGGCTGGCCCTCGCTACATATTTGTCGCCAAACCCACTGGCTCCAGGTCATCTAGAAGTCTTTGCTAGGTAAAGCCCCGCCTTATCTCAGCTCACTGGTCACCATAGCAACACCCACCCGTAGCGTGCACTCCAGCAAATATATTTCACTGGTCATACCCAAAGACAACACCTGCTCTGGCCGCCTTTCCTTCCAGTTCTCTGCTGCCAATGACTGGAACGAATTGCAACATTTTTTGCAATGAAGCTGGAGTCCTATATCTCCCTCTCTAACTTTAAGCATCAGCTGTCAGAACAGCTTACCTATCACTGTACCTGTACACAGCCCATCTGTAAATAGCACACCCAACTACCTCATCCCCATATTATTTATTTTTTGCTTCTTTGCACCCCAGTATCTCTACTTCCAAATTCATCTTCTGCACATCTATCACTCCAGTGTTTAATTGCTAAATTGTAATTATTTCGCCTCTATGGACTATTTATTGCCTTACCTCCCTAATCTTACTACATTTGCACACACTGTACATTGATTTTTCTATTGTGTTATTGACTGTACGTTTGTTTATTCCATGTGTAACTCTGTTGTTGTTTTTGTCGCACTGCTTTGCTTTATCTTGGCCAGGTCGCAGTTGTAAATGAGAACTTGTTCTCAACTGGCCTATCTGGTTAAATAAATAAATAAAATAAATAACAAATAGACTATCCTTTTAACATTCCAAATCTCAATTTCCCATTACCAGGCTCTAAGAAGCACATTAACCTGTTGGGGCTAGGGGGCAGTATTTGCACGGCTGGATAAAAAAATGTACCCGATTTAATCTGGTTACTAATCCTACCCAGTAACTAGAATATGCATATACTTATTATATATGGATAGAAAACACCCTACATTTTCTAAAACTGTTTGAATGGTGTCTGTGAGTATAACAGAACTCATTTGGCAGGCAAAACCCTGAGACATTTTCTGACAGGAAGTGGATACCTGATGTGTTGTATTACCTTTAAACCTATGCCATTGAAAAACACAGGGGCTGAGGAATATTTTGGCACTTCCTATTGCTTCCACTAGATGTCACCAGCCTTTACAAAGTGTTTTGAGTCTTCTGGAGGGAGATCTGACCGAACAAGAGCCATGGAACGATGATGGCCCATTAGACACCTGGCGCGCGAGTTCATGTTGGGTACCCTCGTTCCAATACGTTATAAAAGAGAATGCATTCGTCCACCTTGAATATTATTCATGTTCTGGTTAAAAAAGGCCCTAATGATTTATGCTATACAACGTTTGACATGTTTGAACGAACGTAAATATATTTTTTCCCCTCGTTCATGAAGTGAAGTCCGGCGGGCTTAGATCATGTGCTAACAAGACGGAGATTTTTGGACATAAATGATGAGCTTTTTTGAACAAAACTACATTCGTTATGGACCTGTGATACCTGGAAGTGACATCTGATGAAGAGAATCAAAGGTAATGGATTATTTACATAGTATTTTCGATTTTAGATCTCCCCAACATGACGGCTGGTCTGTATCGCAACGCGTATTTTTCTGGGCGCAGTGCTCAGATTATTGCAAAGTGTGATTTCCCAGTAAGGTTATTTTTAAATCTGGCAAGTTGATTGCGTTCAAGAGATGTAAATCTATAATTCTTTAAATGACAATATAATATTTTACCAATGTTTTCTAATTTTAATTATTTAATTTGTGGTGGTGACTTGACTGCCGGTTATTGGAGGGAAACGATTTCCTCAACATCAATGCCATAGTAAAACGCTGTTTTTGGATATAAATATGAACTTGATAGAACTAAAAATGCATGCATTGTCTAACATAATGTCCTAGGAGTGTCATCTGATGGAGATTGTAAAAGGTTAGTGCATCATTTTAGCTGGTTTTATGGTTTTGGTGACCCTGTCTTTGAATTGACAAAACATTACACACAACTCTTGTAAATGTACTGTCCTAACATACTCTAAATTTATGCTTTCGCCGTAAAACCTTTTTGAAATCGTAAAACGTGGTTAGATTAAGGAGATGTTTATCTTTCAAAGGGTGTAAAATAGTTGTATGTTTGAAAAATTTGAATTTTGACATTTATTTGGATTCAAATTTGCCGCTCTTGAAATGCACCTGCTGTTGATGGAGTGCACCACGGGTGGGACGCTTGCGTCCCACCTAGCCCATAGAGGTTAAACCTGTCAGAAGTAACTTTCAGCTCCCTGAGGTGACACATTCTGTGTGTCTTTACTTAATTGTATTCCCTGAAATAGGCTAGCCTAATACCAAAAGGCAAGAGTGGCTTGCGTGTACATTAATATGGCTTGCACATAGTAAGAACAACCAGCGATTTAGCTCTGTTAGCCGAACGTGAAACAAAACCATCAAAGTTAAGCTCATGTCTGAGTTTAAAGAAATTTCGTTTTTACACCTCACTGATAATGTAACATGATAATATATGTTGTCTCCGGCCTAAAGGCACAAGAAATATTACCCAAAAACCAGCTGCTTCTCTCTTTTGTAGCTCGAGGTCAAAATTATTGCCCATAAATCACTGAGACTAAGGCAACACAGGAATCTTTGAAGATTCCACTCTGGCTCTAAAGGGCAATTCAATTACATACTCTAAAGCCAATGTTGAATTTTCATGTTCAAACCAAAATACATTTTGCAAAGGAAGTATGATATTCAAACATAATATGTCAGCCAGTTTTCATAGGGTCAGACCCAATTAATTTGCTCAGTTCCTCTCAACTTGCTTACAGCAACAAAAAATGTAATGCTAACGCTGATTTTTTTAATAGTAATAATGAAATGATATTCCATGGCATGTGGCCAAATTAAGAGGGGGGGACAACAGACAGAGTGCCTGAAGCTACTTACCAGTACCCCTGCAACTTCAGGGGAGTTACGGGAGTAGCTTTGGTTATTTTAGGGAAGCAGGTATATACAGCTGATTTAGTAGACCTCTGTATTAAGCTGTGAATGTCTCGCAGTAAATTTCACTTCATCACACTTTCGCCCTGTCATGTCCATAAGCGTTTTTTCTTGGGTACAGCCCTGCAGAGTGGCGTACACAGACAGACTCCGGCTTGCACTCGGAAAAACATTCGCCCACTCATTGGACCATGCCTCAAATAATATTCAGCGTTTCACTGACTCTCACCTGCAAACTGCTGTTCCTCTTAGGAGCTAGACTCAGGCAAGGGCAAGTCGAAGTGGGCCAATGAAAACTAAATGTCACTGCTACAGTAAACAGCTATAGTCAAGTCGTTGCAAGCACAAGAATTTGCTTATCGCTCGCTCGTTAGCACACACCGCTGTGTGCAGAAGTCTGGACTCCCACTGAACGTGAAATTCCAATACACACACCTGCCTTTTGGCTTGGTTGCCGCAACATATTCTGTTACAGAGGGGGAGGGTCTTTCAAAGAACGAGAGAAGGTCTTGAAAGCTCTTGGGAACAAGGGCTGACTCAGTACTTTTTGCCACCTTGTGTCTTGTGACAACCTGTGGTAGACTGCTTGTGTGGTTTTCAGTTCTGCCCAATCAGTGCTGCCTTGCCAGCCATTATGCTGAGAATGAAGTGTTTCATTTTGGAGCCCGGGTGACATCACCTACTTATTGTGTTCAATCTGTACACATTAGGCTATACCGCGAGTGCCGCTTGAGGAGCTGTCAAAGGAGATACGCTCTGCGTATGCAAATATGCCATAAATAAGTGATGACGGGCAGAGGGATAGCATAAATAATCCATCGGATGGAGGGCTGGGAGGGGGAGAGGATCTCCAAACAGCTTTCGCAGAGGGGAGCTAGGGATGCATCTGCTGGCAGGGAGCGACCGCGCCTGTCTCTGCCCACCCCCAACACCACCGCCCTGCTGCCTAGTCAGTTGGACATTTCCATCACGGGACAGTGGCTGTGTTACTGAACAGATGGATAATGGGCCCTTGTAACAGTGGCCGTGTGCGTTTGGAGTGATGCTCCCTTGACCTCTTCCGGTTCCCTGAGGTAAAGCCCGTCTGGTAACCCCTTGTATGGGTCACGAAGGGTTAGTCTCTAATGGACACGGGAGAAATCACTGGCTCAGGCTACAAAAGCTGTGACAGATTGGCGCTGGCCACTTTCTGCTGCCAACCTCTGTTGTATTAAGGGTTCTATGGATATAACCTGCTTGCCTTTAAGCTCTGTAGCTCTTTTCCCCTAGGCTGCTGTCGCAGTCACAAACCTGTCCACAATTGTACAATATGGTAACAGAACAACACAGGCCTAGCAGAATTCATTCACTTAATGAGGTAATATTTCAGCTCTCCAGCTGTCGACCTCTCCACATGACAAATAGGAGTGCCGAGCAGCTCATTGTGAGCGAGTTAGTGCGGGTGAAACAATAGCATATCTCAGTATTAGTTACTGCAAAGTGTGTAAGACTAGTTTGAATTTCAAACGCTGGCTACAGGCAAGCTGTAACTCTTGCCATAGTATCGCGGTTTAACAGTGGTGCACAACAAACCATATAGACGGTGCTGTAACCATTGTTTGAATCAGATGTATCATAGGCCTGTGAATTCACTCAGGGGTGCTGAAGCTGTCAAATCTGCTCCAGATCCACTCTGGGGCTTCAGCAGTGTGCTTTGCTGCAGTGTTAAGACAATGACAGGAAGCAAATATTATGGAGGGGGAAAGACTCACCTGGGGCAGCACAGAGTCCTATTACACCGTTTCCCATAAATCCCTTTGCCTAGGATAAAGCTGCTGATTAATAACAGGTGCACATTAAAATCCAGATCGGGCTCAAGAGCACCAGCTGCGTGTCTAACCCCTGCTCACTCTTATACAGTGGCCGAATCTGGGATAAGCAGAGGAGAGGCCAGGGAAGTTGGGTCAAACAACATCTGGGGGAAAATTCCACAGGAAACACAGGCAATAACCTATAGGCTATGTCATAAACCCCTCCTCTTGCTAGTTAACATTTGAAATCATAGAAACGCAACCCGACGAAGCGGGATATGAAGAGAGGCTTCTGCCCAGCCATCGTAACTCCAACTGGTGGGGGTCTACGGTTGGAAATTATTTAGGCATGAATGGTAATATCGCCATAACATTTCATGGACTCAATTATCTCCAAGGATCATTTCTTGTACTTACACAGCTTGATCCTGTAGATATACATGAAATGTCATTATCCCGGCAGCCGAATGTGTAAGTGTGTAGTTAGCGAAGCTGTCATCTGGTCTATCAGCACCAGAGACTGCAGTGAACTCGTCACATTGAGAGTATATGTGAAAGTCAACATCAAGTCAAATATGCAAGAAAACCATGATAATGATTATGTGCTCAGTAAAATATTATTCTCAGAGTCAGATTGCAATTTTCCAGAAATCACTTATTTGCCATGATAGGGAAAATATATGCACGATATGTTCTGGATGAGTTTTGCCTTAAATAATGATTTTGTACCAGAAATAAAATACATCTTTTTTTATTACTTCAACATCCCTCTAAGGCAGGGGGGGCCTCAGGACCGAGTTTGGGAAACACTGCTCTAAGGGATGAATTTTTGATTTTATTTTTACCTCGTCTTCGACAAAAAAACAGATGTAAGCAAAGCCAAGAAGAGAGCATTCCACTATGTATATTGGATACATTCCCCAAGCCAGTGAAAACAAACTCTTTGATGCGTCTATCAGTTAGCACGTGCTTTGACTGAAGCCATTTATTATTAAAACGCATCAAACCTCACATTGGCAGGTGATATTGGGGGACGGGGGTGGTGCTTTGAGCTGTGAACAGGCGTGCCCTGAGGCATGGAGAGTAGTGTGAATTTCTCTGCAAACAAAGGCCAAAGTCACCTCGAGGATACTCCCCTAGGATTTGTGCTGCAAGGTCACCAAAAGGTCACCAGACTTTGCAGAAAGTGCCAGGGATGACAAAGTGTTGCGACAAAAGAGGGAAGAAGCAGGATGAAGCTCCTGTTCAGTTAGCCCTGTGTGCAGTGTCTATGGGGAGTAAATGAAAAACCAGGTTAATGCATTCAGCTCTCATTACACCCTTCTGGAAGAGAGGGTACCACCAGTATGGAGAGGCACAGTGCAGGAAATCAAAAACAGTGAGTGGCGCGGTGGCGCTTGACGCCAACCTGTTACCGGCAGACGAAATCTGTTCGCCTCGCTCTTTCTGAGTGAGCCATCCTGCATGCCAGAACTGATTAAATGTCACTCGGTGAGCGCCCCAGCGTCATTGCTATGCTGCTACGTTCTTAAGAGAATTTGTCAGGTGAATTACCATCTAGCTATCCCGTTCAATTGCAGTGTCTGGCTACTAAATACTATAGGGGGATGCTCTCCAGAACTGTGTGTACAGTACAGTGGGTACCATATGGGTCATCAATTCCAGATTGTTAGCACCAGCCTCTAACCTACAGTACAAAGGGAGGATTCTCTAATACAAACGTAATTTCCATTTTGTTCCCCTGACAGTGTTGTCCTATTAAATGGCTGTGTTTGGCTGTAATACCCTCTCTAATAAGACTTAAGCCCCTGTCTTTAGGAGAGAGAGAGATCCAGGGTCTATAGCAGTGTGAGGCCAGATTGTCTCTGACTCCCAGCCCAGATGGGCCGCTATGACCAATTGCTTTGGTGCCAGTGGCTTTGGCGTGCTGACCCGCCCACACCGGGCTAAGAGAGAAGAGGCAGAGACAGGCTTGACAAGCCGAACAGAGGTAGAAGCGGCTAGCATTTCCGGTGAGAGAGGAACCCTGCTTCAGCATGACACTGAAAAATGGACTGTCTGGTCCCTAAAACATCCCAAAAATCGTGCTAATGAGACCTCTGAACTTAAATCCATACCGCCACTGTAACCCCTGCGAATACAACACAACACAGGGTCGAATGACAGCTGTAAGCATAGCTTGCGCAAACCTCGATGGAAGGGGAGTAAGAGCTACAGAGCCGATGCTACAGGAGAAGGTGTCTGGCTGAGCATTCAAGGAAAATTGCGTCCAAATGAAAAAGGGGGTGATCTATTTACTTTCACCAGGAATTACAGCAGAGCCATTCAGCACAATCTGCACCAATCAGTGAAAGTGCAGCCACCCCCCACCCCGTTGCTGTTCCCCCAGCACCCCCTCACCCATTATCCCAACCCAGCTGCACCTCTGTGCTTAGGAATAATGCCCATTACTGTGCTTCCGAATGGGGCCTTTCTAACAGGTGAATGTGTCTCCAAAGAAATGTTCCATGATGAAAATAGCCAGCCCCGGATGAGTATTTTTCCCCATTCATCATTCTTACAGGTTGTGGTGGCTTGCTCATTTATCCCCAACGGCTTATCGCCAGCTTCTCTCCCCCTCTCCCTCTGTGTAAGCAATGCCTCAGCAAAACCCACTGCTAAATGATTTTTTCCCTGAAATCTAATGGCAGTGATTTGACTGCAGATTAATAGGCCAGCAGAGGCAAAATGCAGGGGTGTGCACATGTTGCAGCACTGTGGATATTTTTGCTAAATACATGGCTGCATGGAAAATGATACTGGGGGATATATTTTTTTTAATAGCATTTGGATAGTGTGATTTAAGAGATGCGTTTTTCGTGGCAAGTCCTGCCTCCATGTGACCCCCTTGTTGTGTGTTTGTGTAATAACGCCTTTGTTGAATGAATCTACACCCATGAGTGAGGATAAAATAACACAACTGCCCTTTCTGATTTATAGACAAACTGTCTAGATGTGCACTCACAAAGTCAAACTCCCAGTTATTTGCGCCTCACAATATAAATATTATATTGTGCTTTCACAGAACCAGGACATGGCAGCCTGTGGGACGTTCTAGAAATACTGTCTAACAGGCAACATGGCTTTTAAAGTTCCGGGTCGTTCACTTGCCTTGCTCCCACTAAAATCTCTGTACTCCGAGGGACTCTGAGGAATGATCACGTTTCTTCTGGCTTCACTGATGTGATCTCATTCAGTAAGGGATTTTCCCCTTTCAAAGGGCCCAGGTTTGTGCTTGCCCAAGGGATATGGGAGGATGGGGAGTTGAGATAGAGAAGGAGATTGGATGGATGGGTTGACTGCATTAGGGTATGCATCCTGGCATCTAGGCTATATAGTAGCAATGGTTGGATTGAGTGTCGCTATTGATTTATACTCTGGCTGGATGATGGTTATTATTTGTGTTCATGAAGCCTATAGACTATTCACAAGCTAAAGAGCTTCAGAACTTTGACTGGAAAATAAAACGTTTCAAATTGTGAGACAAAGCAAGCACATGGATTGAAATATGTCAAAACGATGCCAGAAAATGAATTATCACTAGCTATTGTGCATATATTTGAAGAGCAAATGCACAGCAATCTTAACCAACCCTCATCCCTGCCCTACTACAGTGCACATTTGCTAAGCAAACAAATCAAACTCCTCTAAAAGTTAAACTATCCAAGCCAAATTCGAAATTCCATAATTCTGTGAAGCCGTTTTTTTGAGCGCAGACTCTACTCTTCCATTTCAAGTGGGCGGAATTCTGATTCTCTACCTCATATGGCAGCAGAATGGGGGAAAATATCTTGTGTCCTCCGTACACCCAATATTAGCATCATTCTAAACAAAACAGCATCTGGCACGCCATCACAGCTCACTGCTTACCCTCTCAAATGATTTAATTACAAGGCTCCAGATGAGTGTGTATTTTAAGCCGTCAATATCTGCCTGAGCACGCACGTGGTTGGAGAATTGTAAATGTGGCAGGTTTGCACCATATTAAATGCCTAATGGTGCCAGGCAATAGACCGTGGAAAAAATAGCCAGAGGCTGGTTCTTATTGCCTGATCATTTTTGGGGAGAAAGGTAAAAAAAAAATGAAAATTATTAAATACGAATCAAGGGCTAAATAAGCTTGCGCTTGTCGTCCGATTGTGTTTACGGCAAAGTCCAGTGATCGCCACATGTGGTTAGAGCAAACGAGTCTCTGAAGACTGAGTTAGTGGATTATACATTTAATTAGCCTACTCCTCCCACTACAGCTCCAAAGTAGATGAAAATATCCTTAAAAATACAGCTTCACACACTCAAACAATGCTAATGGAGCCACCAAGGCAGTTAAAAAACAAATCTTCAATGTATCCTTCTCAACTCAATGACCATTTTACTTGCATATGTGCCTAAAAATAGATGTGCGAACTGAAAAAGTCAAGTATGAGAACATTTGGGAGTTGTGATTTAGAGCAAAACAAAATCTGCCATAACTATTTTTAAAGTATGTCTGCAGTTTTGTTTCATAGCTCGTAGTTAAATCACACAAAGAACTACGAATCCTATCTAGCTATCCCACCACGCGCAGCAACACTGTGGAGCTGTGCACACTGTGTAAAGTGCTGAAAGATTCAGTTTTAGAAGCCCACAGGCATAGAAGTTGGTTGAATTTACCCGAAAGGCTATTAACCTGTTATGGCTAGGGGGCAGTATTTTCACGGCTGGATAAAAAACGTACCCGATTTAATCTGATTATTAGTCCTGCCCAGAAACTAGAATATGCATATAATTATTAGCTTTGGATAGAAAACACTCCAAAGTTTCTAAAACTGTTTGAATGGTGTCTGTGAGTATAACAGAACTCATTTGGCAGGCCAAAACGTGAGAAGATTCTGTACAGGAAGTACCCTGTCTGACCATTTCTTGAACTTCTTTGCCATCTCTATCCATTACAAAGGATCTCTGCTCTAACGTGACACTTCCTACGTCTTCCATGGGCGCTCAGAGCCCGGGAAAAAGCTGAATGACGTAATTCAAAGCCCTGGCTGAAACACACGAGCGCTTTTGCTAAGTGGTCTATCATAGGACAAAGGGCTTAGGCTCGTGCACTGGCCGCCCCCGTCTTTGTGTTTTTCCCTCTATTTGCCGAAACACAGATTCCCGGTCGGAATATTATCGCTTTTTTACGAGAAAAATGGCATAAAAATTGATTTTAAACAGCGGTTGACATGCTTCGAAGTACGGTAATGAAATATTTAGAAATCTTTTGTCACGAAATGCGCCATGCGCACGACCCTTATTTACCATTCGGATAGTGTCTAGAACGCACGAACAAAACGCCGCTATTTGGATATAACGATGGATTATTTTGGACCAAACCAACATTTGTTATTGAAGTAGAAGTCCTGGGAGTGCATTCTGACGAAGAACAGGAAAGGTAATCAAACTTTTCTAATAGTAAATCTGATATTGGTGAGTGCTAAACTTGGTGGGTGTCTAAATAGCTAGCCCTGTGATGCCGGGCTATCTACTGAGAATATTGTAAAATGTGCTTTCACCGAAAAGCTATTTTAAAATCGGACATATCGAGTGCATAGAGGAGTTCTGTATGTATAATTCTTAAAATAATTGTTATGTTTTTTGTGAACGTTTATCGTGAGTAATTTAGTAAATTCACCGGAGGTTTGCGGGGGGTATGCTAGTTCTGAACGTCACATGCTAATGTAAAAAAGCTGGTTTTTGATATAAATATGAACTTGATTGAACAAAACATGCATGTATTGTATAACATAATGTCCTAGGATTGTCATCTGATGAAGATCATCAAAGGTTAGTGCTGCATTGAGCTGTGGTTTTGTTTTTTGTGACATTATATGCTAGCTTGAAAAATGGGTAGTCTGATTATTTCTGGCTGGGTACTCTGCTGACATAATCTGATGTTTTGCTTTCGCTGTAAATCCTTTTTGAAATCGGACAGTGTGGTTAGATTAACGAGAGTCTTGTCTTTAAAATGCTGTAAAATAGTGATATGTTTGAAAAATGGAAGTTTTCGGATTTTAGAGGAATTTGTATTTCGCGCCACGCCCATCATTGGATATTGGAGCAGGTGTTCCGCTAGCAGAAATCTAGATGTAAGAGGTTAAAGTATCTTTGTCCTCACATTTCTAGTTATTCACATTGTTTTGTTAACACACTAAGTTGTTTTCAATGTTAGTTTGAGCTTGCTCAACTGCTAGTGAACTGACATGTCAGAGAAGCTCATCTCTCACAGACAGACATGAGTCCCACCGTTACCATGGTAATAGATCGCCCCTTAAAAGGGACAGGTTGAACATTGTCTCACCTAAGTGACCCAAATATTTGAGGGTACATTGTACTTGATTGTGCATGGAACACTACAAAAACATTTTATTCATGAACTTTCAGTAATTTGTTATTATAAAAACAATCCTTCAAACCTTTATTGTGCTCCTACATTTTTCAGCCTAGAGCCCTGTGACATAGTTCAGTACAGTCCCAATACAGGTATCACTCAGCATGAGGCAGTAATCTGCATTGAGTCACTGAAGGGCTAAATAGGAGTTAAAAATAACAGCAAAAATCCTCTCCCTTTGATGTGTCATGATTCGTTTGTTCTGTCCATCAGATAAATTACTAGGAATCGGTTTGGCAGTGCCTGTTCTCCCCCTTTCTCGAAGACACAGCCTAGAGTATCCTTGAAACATCCTAAAATAGTGTGACGAAGTATGTATCTTGGGGAATTATTGTACCGTAAATTATAAATTTCCCCTTGTTGCAAAGAGCAGCAGTGAATCGCTGACCCAAATGCTCTCTCAGGGCTAGCCAGTGTGGCTTGGTGTAACTGTTTATACATTAATAAGATCAAGCATTCTAAAGTTCAACACTTGCTTGGATGTTGCATGTAAATGCTAGGCCTACATAAAATGTTTACAACTTCGCAGGCAAATCTAAATATACACTGAGTACACAAATAATTAAGAACACCTGGTCTTTTCATGAAATAGACTGACCAGGTGAAAGCTGTGATACCTTATTGATGTCACTTGCTAAATCCATTTCAAATCAGTGTAGATGAAGTGGAGGAGACAGGTTAAAGAAGGATTTGGAAGCGTTGCTAACATTTATGATAGCAAGTTTCAATTTACAAAAAAAAAAAACGTTTTCGTCTTTTGAGCTTCTAGTCATAAAATCAATGCATCCTACTCAATCACTTTTTATAGCTACTATTTACAGGCCTCCTGGGCCACATACAGCGTTCCTCACTGAGTTCCTATCGGACCTTGTAGTCATGGCAGATAATATTCTAATTTTTGGTGACTTTAATACACACATGGAAAATCCACAGATCCACTCCAAAAGGCTTTCGAAGCCATCATCGACTCAGTGGGTTTTGTCCAACATGTCTCCGGATCTACTCACTGCCACAGTCATACTCTGGACCTAGTTTTGTCCTGTGGAATAAATGTTGTGGATCTTAATGTTTTTCCTCATAATCCTGGACTATCGGACCACCATTTTATTACGTTTGCAATCGCAACAAATAATCTGCCCAGACCCCAACCAAGGATCATCAAATCTTGGGTGAGAACCTCCTTCCCTCAGCCAGGGCATTGAAAATGGGTCGTGGATGGGTATTCCAGCATGACAATGACCCAAAACACACGGCCAAGGCAACAAAGGAGTGGCTCAAGAAGAAGCACATTAAGGTCCTGGAGTGGACTAGCCAGTCTCCAGACCTTAATCCCATAGAAAATCTGTGGAGGGAGCTGAAGGTTCCAGTTGCCAAACGTCAGCCTCGAAACAATGATTTGGAGAAGATCTGCAAAGAGGAGTGCGACAAAATCCCACATGAGATGTGTGCAAACCTGGTTGCCAACTACAAGAAACGTCTGACTTCTGTGATTGCCAACAAGGGTTTTGCCACCAAGTACTAAGTCATGTTTTGCAGAGGGGTCAAATACTTATTTCCCTCATTAAAATGCAAATCAATTTATAACATTTTTGACATGCGTTTTTCTGGATTTTTGTTGTTGTTATTCTGTCTCTCACTGTTCAAATAAACCTACCATTAAAATTATAGACTGATCATTTATTTGTCAGTGGGCAAACGTACAAAATCAGCAGAGGATCAAATACTTTTTTCCCTCACTGTATATAAACGTAGGTACATGACGTAATGACGCCACGTAAAATGTAGCGCTACACGTGCCACACAGCATTCCTAACCTAACCCATAATGTCTGCTGTGTGGATCGAGCAGTCAACAAGTTGAGCAGTCATTTGAAAGAATAAGAACATTTCAGCGAGACAACTCAAAGGCGAAATCCATTAACACCAAGATAATGTAATTCATTGCCCTTGACAATCAACCGTTCTCTGTCGTGGGTGATGTTGGCTTTCGCAACTGGTCGAGCACCGGTACACACTACCAAGTGTGCTATTTTTCCAGATGTTGCCCTACCGGAGTTACATAGTAATAGCATCACTGCTATTAGCTTCACAACATACTATGGAACGCAGTTTGGGTCTTTGCGTGTCAAAAAAGATACACGTCAAATAACACTAATTGACACGTTAAATAAGCTTTCAATTTGACATGTCAAATAACACAGTTCTATTATAGAATGTTGTGTGTTCTGAATTTGCACGTGCAAGCCAAGCACCACCACTACTATCAGTAGCACTGTCAAGGCTGTAAAAAAATGTCTGCAAACAAGCACACGAACGATGTGTTTACAATACCACATTGGTAATAAAGCATTATTTGTTCGACTGCACCTTCTGGGGTAGCTAGCTAGCTTTAGCTTGGTACCTAGCTAGCACCAATACAACCAGCCTGAAAACAATGACCAGTAGAAACTAGTCATTTTCATTATTCTTAGCAATGATTTAGGAATCCTTGAGAGTAAGTATTAGCTAGGTAGCCAATAAGAGCTACAACGCTAATGTTCTCTGGGTGTCACTGAGTAGACTGATACCCCATGTCATTGATCAGCAATCCATAGGTAAGGCTGTACAGTGAAATAAGTATGCCCCAAATGTAATTCTAAAGTATAATACATCCAGTGTGATTTCAACAGATGTCAAATTAACTAATTGTCTTTTGTTGATTTTATATAACATTCCAACCTTGTTTAGCATGATCTATTTAATTATGGCATAATTCTCTTATTGATATTAATTTGCATCACTGTCACACTTTAATTTTGAAGTCTAACCGCAAAGTCCACTATTGTGGCTAATCCTTATTGTGGCTAGCTTCACATAGATGGGTCCGACCACCATTAATCAAATAAGAACTTCTTATAAATTAGGGTTATTTTAGATAGCTAACTATATAGCTAGGTGTTAACTATAGCTACTGAAGCAGATTGTCATTTTGCATCCATGAGCTAGCTAGCTTTTTTTATGACCAGCACTGTAGGTGCTCGAGACAACTTTACCAGCATCATAGCATACGTATCGATGAATCGTTGTGACATGAAACACGAGTGATAGTGCAATCAATGTGTAATAACTACTTTAAAAAAAAGTATGAATGTGTTAAATTATGAGACGTGCAGTAATATTCAGGTCCTGATTGGTCAACAAGCTTATTTGACACGTGTCTTTTTTGACACGCAAAGACCCAAACGGCCTTCCATAGAAATTCTGGTTGAGAATGAAACGACTGAACAACAAAACAGCACAGCAAGTAAGTGTAAGAAATAGGTTTTGATTATTAGATTATACTGGTAATGGGGACATATGTAAATGCAAACAATATAACTTTTTGGTCATTGTGTGTGTAACGTTTATTTAACTAGGCAAGTCAGTTAATAACAAATTCTTATTTACAATGACGGCCTACCCCGGCCCAACCCGGATGACGCTGGGCCAATTGTGCGCCACTCTATGGGACTTCCAATCACGGCCGGATGTGATACAGCCTGGATTTGAACCAGGGATTGTAGTGACGCCTCTTGCACGGCGATGCAGTGCCTTAGACCGCTGCGTCCATATGTGTGTTAACTATTTAACTGTACTAGAATGCTTAAAAGGCTGCTAAAATTTTAAATATTGGTTATCGGTATCGGGTGTTTTTGGCAAGGAAAATATTGGATAACGGTATCGGCCAAAACTGTCATATCCCTAGTTTGATCTACAAACTATTAAAAGCTATCTATGAAAATCTGAGACTCTCACGAACACACACGTTTTCCTCTGTTCATCTTCATTGAACATAGGAAATCCCAAGACAAAGTGCCTAAAATACTGTAATAAGCTCACATAGTTGCTGTCACTGACTAGATGGATATTCATTTCACAGTGAGCAAAGAATTTCTGTACTTACAGAATTCATATATATTCATTTTTATCAGGTTTTGGCTTTGGCAGACATTTGTCAATACAACTCATGAATGCAACTGTTTGTCATTGTTTTGTGTTCTACTTGTAGCCCTGTTTGTCCTGTAAAGAAAATGGTAAAACACTTCATTGTGAGGCTAAATATAAAGCCTGGACATGCAGTTAAATGAAAAGCCGATTTTTGCTGGGGTCTTGGGACTCATAGGGTTGATCTAAGAATGCGGAGAAATAAGAGGCTTAAATCTGCATTCCTTACTCAAACGGAAGGCTTCTCTCAAACAGCCCCTGCCTGTAGGAACTGTAAGGCAGTGGGAAAAGTACTCAATTGTCATACTTGAGTAAAAGTAAAAGATACCTTAATAGAAAATGACTCAAGTAAAAGTGAAAGTCACCCAGTAAAATACTACTTCAGTAAAAGTCTAAAAGTATTTGGTTTTAAACATACTTAAGTATCAAAAGTAAATGGGATTACTAAAATATACCTAAGTATCAAAAGTAAAAGTATAAATAATTTCAAATTCCTTATATTAAGCAAACTGAATTTTTTGGGACGGCTAGCCAGGGGCACACTCCAACACTCAGACATAATTTACAAAAGAAGAATTTGTGTTTAGCGAGTCCGCCAGATCACAGGTAGTAGAGATGACCAGAGATGTTCTCCTGATAAGTGTGTGAATTGGACCATTTTCCAGTCAAAAACTAACAAGTACTTAAGGGTGTCAGGGAAAATGTAAGTAGTAAAAAGTACATTATTTTGTTTAGGAATGTAGTGAAGTAAAAGATGACAAAAATAGAAATAGTTAGCTAAAGTACAGATACCCCAAAAAACGACTATTACTTTGAATTATTTTTACTTAAGTACTTTACACCACTGCTGTAAGGGACGCCATGTCTAAACAGGCCAGGATGTTAAGTGCTTTCCACCAGCCTGACAACCCGCTGTAATTACAGTGAAAATCAGCCAGCTATGCTAATGATATGGTGGCCATAATTTTTTTTTAAAACAGGTGGCCATGTTCAATGCAAAAGAAAGACTAAATGAAATAAGATCCTGATTTCCACAAGGGTCCCTTTCTTGTCTTGTTTTTCCCTCCACCCCAATTTCATTTCCTTTAAATGAAATCAAATTAAACCATTGGCAATTGCGAAATTTAATTTGGAAATCAAGCAAATGAAATAAATCAAAGGAAGCGTCTTATAGCTGTGAGGGTTAGGGAGGCAGGATGATGGATTGGGGTCCCATTATTCATGATTTGTTATTCAATAAATCATTGATGTGTTCTATGAATAACTGTGGTGATGGACAGAGTGAGGAACCGGGCGGCCAGTGTTGCTGACACAGCAAATTGTGTGCTGGTATATTTGTGATACGCAATGCACATTCAAATGTGGCTCAGGGTGTAGTGTACGGCCTTGCATACAATAGCCCCTGATATGATTCATTGTCCTGCGTTGTTTGGTGGCGATAGACTTTACAGTATCCATAGGCTAACACTAAGGTGACTGGCTTCTGGCTCTCATACTGTATGCCACAACAACTCCACTCCTTTCCAACTTTAAAGAGATTTCTACAAGCCAATACAGCTGAGAACTGTGCCAATATAAGCTCCACTGTGGGATCTTTGTACAAAATATCAACCCCGGAGATACTTTCTGACCTTCTAGTTAACAAAATTACTAAACCCAATTATGTTGGTAACTTGGATTGACAGGACAGACAATATTCAATAGGAAGATGAGATACCACATTTTTTAAATTTAACTAGACAAGTCAGTTAAGAACAAATTCTTATTTACAATGACGGCCTAACAAAAGGCAAAAGGCCTCCTGCGGGGACAGGGGCCTGGGATTTAAAATAAATACAATATAAATATAGGACAAAACACACATCACAACAAGAGCGACAACACTACATAAAGAGAGACCTAAGACAACATAGCAAAGCAGCAACACATGACAACACAGCATGGTAGCAACACATGACAACACAGCATGGTAGCAACACAACATAACAACATGGTAGCAACACAATATGGTAGAGGCATAAAACATGGTACAAACATTGTTGGGCACAGACAACCGCACAAAAGGGCAAAAAGGTAGACAACAATACATCATACAAAGCAGCCACAACTTTCACTAAGTGTCCATGATTGAGTCTTTGAATTAAGAGATTGAGATAAAACTGTCCAGTTTGAGTGTTTGTTGCAGCTCGTTCCTTCGCTAGCTGCAGCGAACTGAAAAGAGGAGTGACCCAGGGATGTGTGTGCTTTGGGGACCTTTAACTTCTTTGGGAAAGGGGGGCAGTATTGAGTAGCTTGGATGAATAAGGTGCCCAGAGTAAATTGCCTGCTACTCAGGCCAAGAAGCTAGAATATGCATATAATTATTAGATTTGGATAGAAAACACTCTGAAGTTTCTAAAATTGTTAAAATAATGTCTGTGAGTATAACAGAACTCATATGGCAGGCAAAAACCTGAGAAAAATCTAACCAGGAAGTGGGAAATCTGAGGTTTGTAGTTTTTTTAAGTGATTGCCTATCCAATATACTGTGTCAATGGGGTCAAATTGTACTTTCTAAGGCTTCCACTAGATGTCAACAGTCTTTAGAACGTTGTTTCAGGCTTCTATTGTAAAAGGGGAGTGAATAAGAGCTGTTTGAACCAGTGGTCTGGCTGAAAGCCTTGAGTTATTTATCGTGCACGGCCATGAGCACGAGCTCCGTTCCCTTTCCTTTCTAAAGACAAAGGAATTGTCCGGTTGGAATATTATTGAAGATTTATGATAAAAACATCCTAAAGATTGATTCTATACATCGTTTGACATGTTTCTACAAATTGGAATGGAACTTTTTTGACTTTTCGTCTAGAGTTAGTGCCCGTGCCTTGTGCATTTGGAATAGTGAACTAAAAGCGCAAACAAAATGGAGGTATTTGGACATAAAGATTACTTTTATCGAACAAAACGAACATTTATTGTGGAACTGGGATTCCT
Source organism: Salmo salar (assembly GCF_965601325.2). Classification (NCBI taxonomy): domain Eukaryota; kingdom Metazoa; phylum Chordata; class Actinopteri; order Salmoniformes; family Salmonidae; genus Salmo; species Salmo salar. The sequence goes on along the minus strand of NC_138294.1, from coordinate 68,964,453 downwards.
GTGAGTGCATTCCGATTAAGATCATCAAAGGTAAGTGAATATTTATAACACTATTTCTGACTTTTGTTGACTCCACAACATGGCGGGTATCTGTATGGCTTGTTTTGGTGGCTGAGCGCTGTACTCAGATTATCGCATTGTGTGCTTTCACCGTAAAGCTTTTTTGAAATCTGACACAGCGGTTGCATCAAGGATAAGTTTATCTATAATCCTATGCATAACACTTGTATCTTTCATCAAAGTTTATGATGAGTATTTCTGTAAATTGATGTGGCTCTCTGCAAAATCACCAGATGTTTTATAGGCAAAACATTACTGAACATAACGCGCCAATGTAAACTGCGATTTTTGGATATAAATATGAACTTTATCGAACAAAACATACATGTATTGTGTAACATGAAGTCATATGAGTGCCATCTGATGAAGATCATCAAAGGTTAGTGATTCATTTTCTTTATTTCTGCTTTTTGTTACTCCTCTCTTTGGCTGGAAAATGGCTGTGTGTTTTTTTGTGACTAGGCCCTGACCTAACATAATCGTATGGTATGCTTTCGCAGTAAACCCTTTTTGAAATCAGACACTGTGGCTGGATTAACAAGCAGTTTAATACTTGTATGTTTGAGGAATTTTAATTATGAGATTTCTGTTGTTTTGAATTTGACGCTAGCGTCCCAGATATCCCAGAGAGGTTAACAGAATGTGTCTGGCAGAACGGGTGTTGTATGTGGAGAATGAGGGCTGCAGTAGATATCTCAGATAGGGGGGAGTGAGGCCTAAGTGCGTTTTATAAATAAGCAACCAGTGGGTCCTGCGATGGGTATACAGAGATGACCAGTTTACAGAGGAGTATAGAGTGCAGTGATGTGTCCTATAAGGAGCATTGGTGGCAAATCTGATGGCAGAATGGTAAAGAACATCTAGTCGCTCGAGAGCACCCTTACCTGTCGATCTATGAATTGTGTCTCATCCAAGGTCTGTTGGAAATCACGTGGAAAGCTATTTTTAAGGCCTGGCATACAAGAGAACTGCTAGGCCTATATTTCAGCACAAACAACTCTGCATATCTGACATCTCCCCAGATCAAATGGTACTGGTCTGAGAAATGGCTATATGTGGGCTCGAGATAAGCCTAGGCATCATTTGTCTCCAAGCCCCCGTTAAAAACAGCATAGCTATTAACAATAACAGGAGAGTTCAAGAAATGTTGATGAATTGGTCTAGGAAGCAGCGTGTGTGTGTGCTGCAGAGCTGCCACAACAGTGTTGACTACCAGTTGATCAAGGCCTCTCTTTCCCTCTCCTCCTCCTCTCAATGATTCTGCCTTTAGGCTGAGTGATGCATCACTGTGGGAGGCTGGGCGTTACCCTAGCAACAGCACTGAGACAACCAGAGACACTTTTCCCCTCCCACCAGCACCCCACCATCTCAATTTTGCCAGGGGTAAGACACACTTTGCCAGCGGTAGGGCCCCTGTTCACAACCTATGTCCCCTGAAACAAATCAATGACAAACAGGAAGGGAATAGAGATTGAGGCAGAGTGAAACAGAACACAGAGAGAAAGTGAGACCGACAGGGAGGAGTATGAGAGAGACCTTAGAGAAGGAAGGGTTGGTTGAACACGTCTGATCACCTGGAAAAGTGATCAGTCAAGATGCTCTGAAGCAGGCAGCCTGCACATTTGCCTGATTAAATTAGAGTCTGCAAGCAGTGGAGGTGCATCTAAACAAGTCAAGATGTTTCCATCATCCACGTAAGCAATTGCCAGTCAATTGCAGTTCCATTTGATTAACTTGGGTCTGCAGCGCTGGGGTAGGTTAGAGCGGCATTGAGGACTGGAGCACCATGAAGCTCCCGCTCGTAACTCTCTCAGGTTTGTTATGATAATCTGTAAATAGGCCTATGTATTATGGAGCTATGCGAGAACCCTTCTATTTAGTTTCAAGCACGGCCCAGACAGACGATAGTAGTCGGAGAAGGGGACACAATTTCCACCGTCATTAATATTAACTGAAAATGTGAAATTATTTGATGATACTACCACCACCCCACAACCCCACCTCTGTGCCTCTGCCCTGGTAACCCTCTCCATCTACCCCATACTCACAAAAACATATTATATTTGCTTCATTGGTCCTAAAAGGGATTGCTTTCTCTGGAGATAAGAGTTCAGGAGAGGTGCTTGCATTGGTTAAAAGGCAGTTCAGGAGAGGTGCTTGCATTGGTTAAAAGGCAGTTCAGGAGAGGTGCTTGTATGGGTTAAAATGTGGGTTTAATGCATCGGATTGCCAAAGGGATCCTTCATTCAGGCTGCCATCAGATTGAGCCCTCAGACACACTCCTTCACCTTCTCAGCCTTTTATGGAAATGCCTCTCATTTCTCTCTCTGCAGCACTTTTTTCTCCCTCTTCCACCGCTCTCCCCAGCCCCCTGCTCTTCCAGACAGATAAATGCAAGGGAGTTGAGACTGAATAAACTTTCACAAATTATCCCACTTCCACGCCGGCTAACCAATTACCATGACGAAGATAACCCCCTTCTCTTTCCAGGCAGGAAGAAGCGGCCATTGTTGTAGCTCAGCCTTTTTCACCAGGCCTCTGGGAAGTCAAAAGTCATCCTTCGTCACTTTCAGCAGCCCCTCCCCCAACACACACAAAATAAATGCCTTCTTTCTATGCACCCAAACATTGCACACTCGCCACAGACAGACCATGCTTTAAAAATAAGTGACATTTCTCATCCAGCACTTCATTTGCATTTTTCTCTCTATCTTAAGTGATAAATGTCATCGCTCTGCCTCAGGGCTATAAGTCACACTGCTATGACGATGACTAGGTCTTGTTGTAGTGCCAAACTTGGGGCTGCGAGCGAAGAGCTTTGATTTATTCCTCCTGCTTCACTTCCACTAACTTTGCGATTTATGCTTTGTTTGGGGGACATTTTCTGTCTCTACCAGAACAAGGCTGGAGGCCATAAACACATAACAGTGAGGATACATTTAATGACATTCACTCTGGATTAGTAGATCACACTAAAGAGTAAAATCCAGCTAGAAAGTTGACAACTTCATCTTAATCGAGATGTGATTTGCCAAGACGCTTCCCTCATCCCGGAAAGCAAGCTTTCGTGAAGCTTTTATTTCTCCTTGGTGACAAAAAGGAAGTTCACTGGAGTTATCCCAATTGATTTAAACTTTAATATTGTTAAAAAGAAAAATGCTATTGCAACCTCTCTGCAATAAGGAATTGAGCCCAAACGCTCAAGAGAAGTTGAGTGTTTAATACCAAGGATACAGTCAGCTGAGTGAATACATTTAGAAAGTTCACAAAAAATCTTATACTCTTCCCTCCTTTCGGTCCCCACCCTCTTATAGGTGTCACCTCCCCAGCTATACATTTTATGACCCCAGTTTCCCTCCTTTCCCCTGTGGAATGTCCATGGTCCTTCCTTTGTTTAGCTAGATGTCAGAATCACAACCCGTCCATCTTCATTGTCCTGGGCCTAACCCTGGTCTCTGATCCTAGGCAATTTCCTCTCATCTGATTAGGTCAACATTTCTAAATTAGCATACACACAGTTTCATGTCCTAAACTCCATTAATACTCACAGTTATCATTCACTAAACAGGATACAAACAAACTACAGTTTAACTTGAAACATGTTATATTTTGACAGAATCCATCAATATAGTCTACACATCCTTTCCAATAAAGAGCATCTCAAGCACGTAAGCAAATGTTTCTATTTCAATAAACTCACTGTTCGAGATAGCTACCCAACCAAATGTTTGAGCACAAAGTACCCCTGATGCCAGGGTAAACTATTTATGGTGTCTCTGCAAATATCCCACTGGGCACACACTGGTTGAATCAACGTTTTTTCATTGAACCGCCGTGGAATAGACATTGAATTGACGTCTGTGCCCAGTGGAATGTTACAAGATTGGGAAAATACATTCCACACAGCAGCCCTGGCAGGAAATTAACTGCAATGAAGGAGCCGAGATAGAATGCAAACTTCACATTAAACTTCACATTAAAATCGGGTTAATAGAGAATTTGAAGATAAGCAATACGATATTAGATATTGCGTATAATATAAAAGTGTGCGCACACATGCGTTCATGGCCACGTGTCTGTCTATCCATCCGTCCCTGTTGCAGATTCTGCACTTCCACACGCGCCACCAATACATAAAGTGCACACTGCATGCTTCCATTTTATTTTATTTTTTAACTATTCAGTCACAAAAATGACCACTTATTATAGCACAGCCAGTGAAAGCTGAAGCCTTGCTCTTTGGCTCTTGTGTGTGGTTTTGTTTCTAAGTGGCTGGCCTTCAGTGAGATTCCTGCAGCTTACTGTATCAGTCCAGCACCCTGCTCAAGGTTAAACAGACCTGAGGACTCTGAGGGCCTTGCGGGCTCTTAGCCAAACTGTTGTAGATACATTTACCAAGCCAGATATGTAAACTCATCCATCTTGTCCGTTTGTCTAGCGCCGTTATGCTGAACTGCCATAATTTGACGGCCTCCAAAGAGCCACGGTGAAATGAATAAGTATGGAAAAGAAACTGCTGCTTTGTTTGTGTGTGTAGTAGTGTTTCCCCTAGGAGTTTTTTCAGCAGCGGTAGGAAAGTTAGAGTAGGGGGGAGGCCTTCCTCTTGGCCACACAGACAAAATGTTGCTTAATTCCCTGCAATTCTAACACATTATCATGGGACTGAGAGAAAAGAAAAAAACTTTTAAAGCAAATTTCCTAAAAATTTTCACATTTTGCAATAACTTATGCCATATTCTTATGCTGTCTGAGTGACTCAAACATTAGTCATTTTGGGAATTTTAGATTCTCCATGAAGGACTAGTTTTTCCTTCTTGTAGCTGTCAGTTCTCAAAGACGATCTTACAAAAAAATATATAGCTCCATTATCTTTTATATATACTGAAAAAGTTTAACCATACCAATTTAGATTTTTAGCAAATTTTTGGGAGTGGCACTCGCCGTTACTAACTAATAATTGGGGAAACAGGTGTGTGTGTTTTCTTCCTCTTTCAAAAACCACTTAAACGGCTTGGCTCATTAATTTCTGGGCTTAATTAACATTAAGTGTATAATGCTTTACTTTATAGAAACAATAACTTAGCATTTTAAGAAGCAGATTCCACTGCACATCGCTGAATTCAAATGAGTGGGTTCTCATGATGTCGCGTTAAACAAGACTTGTAACTGGAATGATAATCTCTAAGGCAATGCAGGAGAATGCAAGTCTACGTTTTCTGCTACCATCATCGTAAGGAGGCTGCCATGTGCCTTTACCAGCCATGATTTTCTTTATTCTAAAGCCACCTCAAATGTCAGCCAGTGCTGACCACATAATTAAGTGATATTAAACAAAATCAAATTGCACTCCTGGCATTAAGATTAAGAATCCTTTGTTGGTCAATTCCAACTGAAATTTGACTACCGCTTTTAACCCAACCCCTCCGAAAGAGACACATGCATACATATACAGGTTTTGGAGAGGTGCCACACTGGGCGCCCAAGGACCTGTTGTTGCGGGGGGTTAAGTACCTTGCTCAAGGGCACAATGGCAGGCAAAGGCATCTAGGTTTTTATACAAGCAAACCTCTGGTTGCCAGCTCACTTCCCGCCCGATTTTTCCCGTTGGACACGAGATTCAAACCGGCAACCCTCTGGTTGCTGGCTCGCTAGGCTACCTGCCGCCCCGGGGATAAAAATCAATTTGGCACACTGCCATGATAATCAGGGGAAAGTAACTGCTGTTACTATCATACACCATTGGACTGTTGATTTAATAATTTAATATTTTGCATACTGTGAAACAAAAAACGTACAGTATGTTTTGTGACCCTCCGTAATGGATCATTATTTGTCAAGAACGAAATGTGAGTTTTCTGGAAAAACACAGTGATTTGAAAGAAGTGCATTTGCCTTTAAAAACCAGTGCAGTGTGTAGCCAAGATGTAACAGGAATTTGAGAGCACCTGTGTTATTCAGGTTTGGAACACTCGACTCATAACATTGTACTCACAGAACAGAAGGAATGCGTTACGCTATATATGTAAAAGCAGCAGAATAAAAATCAGTCTAGGCTAGGCCTATCCTTTTTGCCCGTAGCAAATTTCAATACCGAAAAAGCCAGTAGGAGTGTTATTTTCTGAACACTTTATTTATCATCTTTTTATGTGCTTTGCAGAGGAGGGCTCTGGTGATTGTTGATGGATAGATACAGCACACAGTGACAAACTGGGAGACAATGGAAAGACTGCTGTACTAAGAGTCAGCATGCAAGTGGCAAGAGCTGTGTTATACTTTAATTGAGAAGACTGAATGTGCATAATGGTAAGAATAATGCTGCGCATTGTCAAACAGCGAGGCATACTCATTTGGCAACACTGAGCGACAACAATGGGAGAACAAGATATGAATTGACACATCAGCACTGGCAAACAAAGGGTAATGGAACAAGGCAAATTACATCAAAGTTTGAGATAAAGTGGTGATACAGTTCAAATGCAAAAAGGCCTGCTGGAGCTACAAGCGACAGCGACTAAAAGCATCTGCCATGCAGTGAGCTAGAATTGAATGAGTACAGGGACAATAAATGTGACCGCCTGGCTCAATTCGGTCTTATGTAGCAACATTTTACATGTTTTTTAGTTTTTTTTACACTGGATAAAAGTAGAGACTCACAGTTAGAAAATTGTATATTATACACTACAGTTGAAGGAACAATGGGAAAGTAACTCTGCTTCGAAAGTTGATAAACTTGTAACCTCAATTTTGAGAAAATGGACCTTCAATGTTTTGGTAGACCTACTGGAGAGCTCTTCTAAGGATTCACATGTGAGAACATGTACTAAAACAACCAAAGATTTCAAGACTAAAGGATTGTTTATACTACGGGTATGTTCGTAAATTCAATCTGGAGTGCCAGAGTGTGCACTCTGGGCGTTGGTAAACTCTCGGAGCGTTCAGGGCGCACACTGGATGCTCTGGCCGAGGCAAAGGGTTTATCCGAGCGTTCTGATCTAACAGCAGCAGTCAAACACCCAAGCTAACTGGCTAACGTTGGCTAGCTTGCTAGCTACTTCCAGACACAAATGAGGGAACTCTGACCATTTTATGTTATCCAGAGCGTTGGTGACTGTTGTCGAAGTGACAACATGAACATTGTATTGAAATGGTTACTTGCATAGTGGAGTCTTGTTTAGACATGTAACTAGCTAGCTAAACAATTAACTATAATCCCAATCCATAGCGTTACTATCCTGCATGAATATGCAGGTAGCTAACCAACCAGGTTTGTAGTTAGCTAGCTAGCTAATATTAGGCTATAACTAGAAATGCAAATGGCTCTGAGATACTAATAATAATACTACACAGCTCATACACGTAACGTTAGCTAGATAACAGTACACTTTAACTTGAAATGGAAACAACTTTGTGACAAATTTAGAAACGTGTAATATCTGAAAATGTAACTAGCTAGACTCTCTTACCCGTACACATGGATACCATGGTTGCCCTTAGTTTTTAAGATGTAATCCGGAGACAGGCGTTTTATACAACAGTTATACTGCCTCTGCATATTTGCAATCAAACGCCAACATTTTCTCCATCTCCTTAGCTATCATACTCTAATTCCACTGGGCATTCCACTGATTTCAAAACTCGGTCCTCCAGAAAGTGGAGAGCAACACCTTTGCAGTTCTACTCCGTGATAGCTTTAAAAAAAAAAAGCTGCGTTAGAAAGGATTACCTACACATACTGACCAGGTCATGTTGTAGACAGAAGCTGGCTATATGGCAGACCAATCCAAACTCATCTCTTAGCATGTCCAGCCCACTCATTATCTCAGCCAATCATGGCTAGTGGGAAGGTTCTTGACTTTTTCTGTGGCTAAACCAACTAGGCTCGTAATTTAACAATTGTATTTACAGATGGCATACAAGTTTGTTATTAAGGTACATGAAAGTTCACATGTTCCAGAAGGCATTTCTGCAACAAAAAAAAACGCATTTTGATAATAATAAAAAGTTTACAATCAAATGGCTCTCCTGTGAAGTAGTGACGCGCGACTTACGCCTAGTTTTCCGAGATGAGTCACAAAGAGGGAGGGACGTATTTCAGTCAGAATAACAAACCACGAATGTACACATGATCATATAGCCTAGGTCTAAAGACTGTTAGTTTCAAATGTGAAACAAGTTCAGGCTATTCCATTGAGCAGAAAAACTGCCTTAATACAGAACCCATTTCAACCTAATTCTTGGGGATCATGATACAGCTTTTGCTCATGAATGTCTGCTTTAATACATCACAGGTCCAAGCATTACTGGCTATGTAAAGTGGAAAAGGCTAATTGAATGACCACATCAAATACTAAATGTATTACCCTGCAATTGCTCTAGACAGGTGAATTGATGGCATACATTACACAAGCGAATGAGAGGTTTCTGCAGTGTAGCCTAGCTGTCCTCACATAGCCATTCGACAGTTTGCTTTAATTGCTACTCTGGTCAGAGTTTCAAAAATCCAAAGTCGCAACATTGCGAGACTTGCAAGAAAGCTTGCGAAACAGACCAGGCAGGGGTTTGGGGATTGAGAAGTGTTCTCTCGAAATCTAAAAAGGTACCTAAATAGGGGACCTTCAATAAATGTTTTTATTCAATGTCGTCTAAAATGATAACGATAGCCCCTATCAGTGAATACAGTGTCTCCTGAAAGAAAGCTGGGGACCTTGGCTTTCCAGCCGTACCATACAAATCTCTGGTGTGACTTAGTACCATATATGGGCATACAGCCGTATAAGGGCAAGTCACACCCATGAGCCCATTTCAAGATGGCTGTGACTCACAGTCCGTTAGTGTGGAGAAGCTAAAACTATATAAATCTTGAACAACATTGGTATGTGGTGAAAGTGAAGACTCCACAGATGATATGTTATTTGTCGGCCTGTGGCCTACCATTATCGATTCACAGCCCAGAGAGTCAAGAAGTTCATTTTATACTTTGTTTTCACTAAACAAACATCTTACAAGGTAAGCTTTGATTTGGTCTGTGTTTGAGCTAGAGCTAAATGATTGATAGGCTACTTTTGTTTGTAAGAACCTATTGTTAATGTTCTCCGATAATGCATGGCTGAATTAGAACATCAAAATGTGCACCCAATGACTACATCTTTGTGCACAAAAAGTGGGGTGTTATCTTTCGACCTGTGGTATAGCGTTAAGACTGGGGAGTGGGTAAAGTTAAAGATGGACAGCTGTTTCGCCAATAAGATAAGCTTTACAGTCATATCTGATGGCCTGGGTGGGATCATGTAGGACTTGAGTATGTCTTTTGAGTAATATGGCCCATTGCTACCAGCATTGTGAAAGGACTCTCAGAACGCACAGAGCGCATCATAGTATTTTGAACAGATTCTTTCATCGCTTTGGAATAAAAATGGCTTATTAGGGATGTAAAAAGAAAAGGAAAAACCAAGCAAACTACCCAACGGGGTGTCTAAAGATGTCAAGCCAGGTATACCGAGAAAGAGTATTTGGAGGAAATTCTTAGTGAGTCAGACAGATGATGGGAGCGTCCTGGACTAAAATGACTTGGGCGGAGAATTTTTTTGTGTGTAGTTTATAATCCTGTGTATCATTCTAAAGTAGTTATACATTACATATATTTCACATTAGTTTGCTGGTAAAAGTTGCATATTCTGTGTAACTTTCGAGAGGCCAACAAATGATCATGGCCAATGTCAAACTGCGTCCCACTGTTTGCATTGTATAGGCTTGTATATTACTTTTACATTACAGTAATGTCATTTTGCTATAGTTGTGGTCAGCTTTTTGTGTTTTGGACTGTATGTATAGCTTACACCCAGTATAGGCCTATGTAACTGTGTCCGTTTATGCAATATTTCAAATTTGTTTTCCCACTGGCAGGGGTGTAGGCATCAGATTGAACAAAAACAAACCATTATTACTACAAAAATACTCCTCAGCAACCCCCATCCCCTCCCTCCCCATTGGCCCATCCAAATTTCTGCAGGCCCGCCCACCAACGAACTTCTGCCTGCACCCCTACTGGGAGGCTATCAAACTCGTGGCCATTGCTCCTTTGTCTCTTTTGTGTGTGTGTGTGTTTCACACCTCTATGTGAGGCACTCTCCAGACAGTGTCCAAATAATCTTACTCATTATGATCTAAAAAGTAAAACTGCTTCTAGATCAGCACTCCTACTCAGAGATGCTTTGTGGACAGAGGTGAGCTTAGTGCTCTTTCTCACCTGGCCAGGTGTGACAGGCCAGTTTACAAAGGCCTGTCCTGCTATGTCCAGTGGGAAGGGGAGACTACTGAAGGAGTTAGACATTTACAATGTTTGTCTCTGAGGGCTGTGAGACAGTGTGCTAATAGTCACCAGCAGGGAATTTGTAGCAACGTTTAGGCTGGGTGTTATCTTTTTGCATATTGCTTTTACATTAAAGTAATGTTGTTTTGTAAAATTAGTCAACTGTAATGATGTGTATCTTCCAGCAATTCTGATCCCTTTACTTTATTCCCCCACAGCAAGCGCCCCGGCGGGTCAAGGTCTTCACCCTCCACTGTCAGATCCACAACCCCCACTGTCTCCTGATGGTTCAAGCTCCACCACTCCACAAACGCCCCACTCCCCTTCCACTACCTTCACTGCAGGCCCTGGCTCCACTCCCCTCTCATCCAAATCATCTAGAGGTGTGGGGGCAAGGAGGACACCTAGGCCTCAAAAGAGAAGAGGGAGGGGCAGAGCTAGGGGCACTGGAACCAGCACAACAGAGGGAGATGAACCTCAGGACAGGTATTTTAAATGTTTATTTAACTTGGCAAGTCAAGAACAAACTCTTACTTACGACAGCCTAGGAGCAGTGGGTAGCAGTGCAGACGTGGTTTGTCGACCTCTCGTTTACTTTTTGTATTTTTTGTCTTTTTGTATACATTTCAATTTATTTTCCATCTCTTTTCTATTTTTAAATCACATATAACTTCCGGTAACCCGCCTCACTCAATGTGACACGGATCTGCAATTTCTTTAGACCTTATAGCCAGGACCTCCATCAGAAGCTAGCCATCAGATGCTAACCAGCTAATTAGCTACTAGCTTTTTAGTCATTGTTAGCCACTGCTAGCGTCCTTTACCTTCTGCACAGGCACAAACCGTATTTTTTTAGCCCGGATAATACCAACCAGCCTCGGACTGTTTATCTCTACTACAATGCCGGATTCCTGCCGTAAACCCTGGACCATTACTCCTGATCATCACAGCTAGCTAGCTGCCACCGAGTGACCCAGCCTCGAAGCTAGCCCTGAGCCAGGCCCACCTCCCAGCCCACTCTGTGATCACCCAGCCGATGCCTCCCGGACACGGCTAGAATCCACTACTCCTACCGGATACTTGCCGTAATCTCTGGACCTTTGCAGCGGATCATCGCTGCTAGCTAGCTGCTACCGAGTGGCTATAGTGGCTAATGCCCCTGCCCCGAAGCTAGCACCAGTTAGCCGTGAGCCAGACGCATCTCCCAGCTAGCAAACAAAATTACAACTACAATACCTCTTTCGCCATCTGGCTCGACCTTTTGTCGACACGACACCCTGCCATACCACCACGACTGGTCCGCAGACGTAATTCCATCCGCTGTGCCCTCAACTGGCCGATGCCGGACGTCGGAGCAGACGCTTCTACTTACCCCGGCCTGCTAACTTTAAACGCCGTGTCTCACGTGTGCTAGTGTAGTAACGACTACGCCGCGGCTTCCCTGCTCCATCTATTGCTGTTCACTGGACAATATGATCACTTGGCTACATAGCTGATGCCTGCTGGACTGTTCATTTATCACGGTGCTCCATTTTGTCTTTATTTTTTTGTTTATCTGTCGGCCCTAGCCCCGAACTCAGGCCCTGTGTGTAGTTAACCAACCCTCTCTGCCCATTCCTCGCCATTTTACAAGTTGTTGTTGTTGTCTTAGTTGATTAGCTGTTGTTGTCTTACCTGTTGTTGCCTTAGCTAGCTCTCCCAATCAACACCTGTGATTGCTTTATGCCTCAATTTATGTCTCTCTCAAATTTCAATATGCCTTGTATACTGTTGTTTAGGATAGCTATCATTGTTTTAGTTTACAGTGGAGCCACTAGTCCCACTCAACATGCCTGATTCCTCCTTTGTCCCACAGCACATCCAGAGATGAAACCTCTCCAATCATCATTCAGTGTCTGGGCTTATCTCCACTGTACCCGCACCCCACCATACCCGTCTGCACATTATGCCCTGAATCTATTCTACCACTCCCAGACATCTGCTCCTTTTATTCTCTGTCCCCAACGCACTAGACGATCAGTTTTGATAGCCTTTAGCCGTACCCTTATCCTACTCCTCCTCTGTTCCTCAGGTGATGTAGAGGTTAACCCAGGCCCTGCGTGTCCCCAGGCATTCTCATTTGTTGACTTCTGTAATCGAAAAAGCCTTGGTTTCATGCATGTTAACATCAGAAGCCTCCTCCCTAAGTTTGTTTTACTCACTGCTTTAGCACACTCCGCCAACCCTGATGTCCTTGCCGTGTCTGAATCCTGGATTAGGAAGGCCACCAAAAATTCTGAGATTCCCATACACAAATACAACATTTTTCGTCAAGATAGAACTACCAAAGGGGGAGGAGTTGCAAAGTTCTGTCATACTTTCCACATATATGCCCAAACAGTTCAAGCTTCTAATTTTAAAAATGAATCTCTCCAGAAATAAGTCTCTCACTGTTGCCGCCTGTTATAGACCCCCCCTCAGCCCCAGCTGTGCCCTGGACACCATATGTGATCTGTTAGGTGATCTAAACTGGGATATGCTTAACACCCCGGCAGTCCTACAAGCTAAGCTAGATGCCCTCAATCTCACACAAATCATCAAGGAACCCACCAGGTACAACCCTAAATCTGTAAACACGGGCACCCTCATAGATATTATCCTGACCAACTTGCCCTCTAAATACACCTCTGCTGTTTTCAATCAGGATCTCAGCGATCACTGCCTCATAGCCCGCATCCGCTATGGGTCCGCGGTAAAACGACCACCCCTCATCACTGTCAAATGCTCCCTAAAACACTTTCTAATCAACCTGGCCTGGATATCCTGGAAGGATATTGACCTCATCCCGTCAGTCGAGGATGCCTGGTCGTTCTTTGAAAGTAATTTCCTCACCATCTTAAATAAGCATGCTCTTTTAAAAAAAAAATGTAGAACTAAGAACAGATATAGCCCTTGGTTCACTCCAGACCTGACTGCCCTTGACCAGCACAAAAACATTTGTGGCGGACTGCAATAGCATCGAATAGTCCCCGCGATATGCAACTGTTCGGGGAAGCCAGGAACCAATACACGCAGTCAGTCAGGAAAGCAAAAGCTAGCTTTTTCAAATCGAAATTTGCATCCTGTAGCTCTAACTCCAAAAGGTTTTGGGACACTGTAAAATCCAAGGAGAAAAAGAGCACCTCCTCCCAGCTGCCCACTACTCTGAGGCTAGGTAACACGGTCACCACTGATAAATCCATAATAAATCTAAAATTTCAATAAGCATTTCTCTACGGCTGGCCATGCTTTCCTCCTGGCTACCCCAGCCAACAGCTCCACATCCCCCGCAGCTACTTGCCCGAGCCTCCCCAGCTTCTCCTTCACCCAAATCCAGATTGCAGATGTTCTGAAAGAGCTGCAAAAGCTGGACCCGTACAAATCAGCTGGGCTAGACAATCCGGACCCTCTATTTTTAAACTATCCGGCGCCATTGTTGCAACCCCTATTACCAGTCTGTTCAACCTCTCTTTCGTATCGTCCGAGATCCCTAAAGATTGGAAAGCTTCCGCGGTTATCCCCCTCTTCAAAGGGGGTGACACTCTAGACCCAAACTGTTATAGACCTATATCCATCCTGCCATGCCTCTCTAAAGTCTTCGAAAGCCAAATTAATAAACGGATCACTGACCACTCGAATCACACCGTACCTTCTCCGCTGTGAAATCTGGTTTCCGAGCTGGTCACGGGTGCACCTCAGCCACGCCCAAGGTACTAAATGATATCATAACCGCCATCGATAAAAGACGGTACTGTGCAGCCGTCTTCGTCGACCTGGCCAAGGCTTTCGACTCTGTCAATCACCGTATTCTTATCGGCAGACTCAATAGCCTTGGTTTCTCAAATGACTGCCTCGCCTGGTTCACCAACTACTTCGCAGACAAGAGTTCAGTGACACCATTCTGTAAACATCTGGCCCTTCTTTGGACACTTAACTAACCTTCAAACGAGCTTCAATGCCATACAACACTCCTTCCGTGGCCTCCAACTGCTCTTAAACGCTAGTAAAACCAAATGCATGCTTTTCAACCGTTCACTGCCCGCACCCGCCCACCCGACTAGCATCACTACTCTGGACGTTTCTGACCTAGAATACGTGGACAACTACAAATACCTAGGTGTCTGGCTAGACTGTAAACTCTCCTTCCAGACTCATATTAAACATCTCCAATCCAAAATCAAATCTAGAATCGGCTTCCTATTTCGCAACAAAGCCTCCTTCACTCACGCCGCCAAACTTAACCTCGTAAAACTGACTATCCTACCGATCCTCGACTTCGGCGATGTCATCTAAAAAATAGTTTCCAATACTCTACTCAGAAAACTGGATGTAGTCTATCACAGTGCCATCCGTTTTGTTACCAAAGCTCCTTATACCACCCACCACTGCGACCTGTATGTTCTAGTCGGCTGGCCCTCGCTACATATTTGTCGCCAGACCCACTGGCTCCAGGTCATCAAAAAGTCAATGTTAGGTGAAGCTCCGCCTTATCTCAGTTCACTGGTCATGATAACAACACCCACCCGTAGCATGCGCTCCAGCAGGTATATCTCACTGGTCATCCCCAAAGCCAACACCTCCTTTGGCCGCCTTTCCTTCCAGTTCTCTGCTGCCAATGACTGGAACGAATTGCAAAAATCGCTGAAGCTGGAGACTTATATTTCCCTCACTAACTTTAAACATCAGTTATCTGAGCAGCTAACCAATCGCTGCAGCTGTACATAGTCCATCTGTAAATAGCCCATCCAATCTACCTACCTCATCCCCATATTGTTTTTATTTACTTTTCTGCTCTTTTGCACACCAGTATCTCTACTTGCACATCATCATCTGCTCATTTATCACTCGTGTTAATCTGCTTAATTGTAATTATTTCGCTACTATGGCCTATTTATTGCCTTTCCTCCTCACGCCATTTGCACACACTGTATATAGACTTTTTTTCTATTGTGTTATTGACTGTACGCTTGTTTATTCCATGTGTAACTCTGTTGTTTGTGTCGCACTGCTTTGCTTATCTTGGCCAGGTCGCAGTTGTAAATGAGAACTTGTTCTCAACTAGCTTACCTGGTTAAATAAAAGGTGAAATAAAATAAAAACGGCCTTGTTCAGGAGCAGACCGAAAGATTTTTACCTTGTCACCTCTGGGATTCGATCTAGCAACCTTTCGGTTACTGGCCCAATGCTCTAACCACTTGGCTCCCTGTTACCCCAAAACAGATAGCATACAATCATTGAAGATTGTGGAGATTATGTTCAGACCCAAACGACCTGTAGGCCCACAGTTGGACAGTACACAAACACCTAAATCAAAGCTGAAACTCAAAGTTCAGTTTCACACCGTAGCCTTCAACTGGACAATATTTATTTGTGTAGATATTCTCCGGTTCACATACATTTGATCCTGCCATCCCACATTGTTTATGAAAATGTATAACACTCCAAAATATACCGTAACCCTAAAGATCTTTATTTATTAAATGCATTTAAGAAACCCTTCCAGCTGTTTCAGCTCTACTTCACCACCCTCTGTGCTGGGGACACTAGTTTCCAATAACAACAAGTATGGGGACAAGAAGCAGCACAGAAGGGGAGAAGAAGCACTGGAAACATGACACCATGGGCAACATGCTCTCGTACATTTCTCTGGTGATATACACTACCGTTCAAAAGTTTGGGGTCACTTAGAAATGTCCTTGTTTTTGAAAAAAAAAATAACATCAAATTGATCAGAAATACAGTGTAGACATTGTTAATGTTGTAAATGACTATTGTTGCTAGAAACGGCTGATTTTTAATGGAATGATGTGGAAGATGGCAGACGGAAGGGAGGATGGAGCAGCAGGTGCCGCTTCTCCTACAGATGCTGTTATTTTATCTAAAACATCAGGTGTACGCCGACTCCAGCTAAGTCATGCAAAGATTTAAAGCGCAATTATGACTTATTTCCAGTACATTGACACAATTTTCAGTTATGTAGCTTCTCTACTGATAATCTGTGCATCCTTGCTGGGATGACACAATCAATCTACTGCCGGAGAATACCAACACCAAACACATTGGTTCACTGTTTTACGGGAGCGTACAGTACACAATATACCATAATGTTCTGAATAATGGCCAAGTATACCTCGCGCCCTATTCCACTGAACCGCTTAGGAGTAACAAACACAAGTCCAACATTTATCGGAAACTGTTAAAATACCTGTTCACTACCCTCCTGCTCTCCGGGGATGTACAACTCAACCCTGGGCCTAACATCACCGTGCCAGCGATACTCACTGGAGTTGAAAGCAGTGGATGGCCTCGTCCACTGATCGTCGCCGCTGCGGAAGCGGGTGAGTGCTATGGCCCCATGGTCACCCGGTTTCTCTCGAGTCATCACTCTCAAGTTATCTGGGACCCACGAGCTAAGCCCAAGGGACTACCAGGGGGGCACTTGAACATTCGCAGTGCCATTCCAAAAAGTGATCAAATTCAACATCTTCTCAGACTCCAACCTAGACTTCCTCTGCCTTTCAGAGACATGGCTCCATAAAAACTCTCCACATGCTGCTTTGATTGTGCCTGGCTACAGGATTGAAGGAAGAGGGGTCTGATGATTTACATTAAAGAACATATCCGACGTAAACAAATTCAGTTGTCGTGATAATGAACTTGAATGTATTGGGCTAAACTTTACACTGTCTCCCAAAATATATTTTACCCTTATTGGAACGTATAGACCACCGTTTTTTGATCAGTTTAATAACATGCTAAGTGAATGTGATTCTGGGAAAGAGGTCATCTTTATGGGAAGTTTGAACATTAATTATGAAGACAAGTCTTGTAGGAAAACCCTCAAATGGATCACTAATACCTTTTGACCTTACACAGCTACAGTGAGGGGGAAAAAGTATTTGATCCCCTGCTGATTTTGTACGTTTGCCCACTGACAAAGAAATGATCAGTCTATAATTTTAATGGTAGGTTAATTTGAACAGTGAGAGACAGAATAACAAAAGAACCCAGAAAAACGCATGTCAAAAATTTTATAAATTGATTTGCATTTTAAATAAACCTACCATTTAAAATTATAGACTGATAATTTCTTTGTCAGTGGGCAAACGTATAAAATCAGCAGGGGATCAAATGCTATTTTCCCTCATTGTAGTTAAAGGGCCAACCAGCGTAACTTGTTGCTCTAAAACACAGATTGATCTGGTGTTCAGTAATAAACCAGAGAGAGTGACTAAATCTTTCAATATGGTTACTGGACTATTTTATCATAATCTGACACTTATAGCCAGAAAGCTTTCTAAGAACAGGTTTAACCTCTCTACTGTTAGGTATTCTGAGTTGATTATGCTTTCTAAGTGAATTAAATGATTTTGAAAACGCAATTAAGAGAATTATCTGGAATGATCTCTAGTCCTATACAGACGTCGAAGCTGATAGTCAGGTTTTTCTATCCACAATCCAGACTACAATAAGTGGCTTCCTAAAGAAAATCAAATCCAAACCTGGCCAAAGGAGCACTCTTCCTTGGCTAAATGGATAAATCTGGAAACTGATGAAAGAACGAGATCATGCTCTAAAAACATCCCTAAAGTCCAAATTAGAGCATGACAGACGTAGGTTTACCATGTTGAGAAATAAGGTGATTAAAGAAATCAGACAGGCCAAGGCAAAAAATATATATTAACATAATTGGTGAAGCAAAGGGAAATTCTAAATTGATCTAGGAGAATCTAAAAAAGTTACAGGGAAAGACCATAGTAACACTGCAAAAAGACTAGAAATCATGGTGAATGACAAACACAGGATGCAGTCGAAATAGCAATAGCCTTCAATTCCCACTTTGTTGACTCTGTCAGGGTACTGACACAGAACCCCTCCACTGGTTTCTTTGGCTTAGTGCTAGAGAATGACACTCAACCTGTCTGTCTTCATCATAAGGGAGGTTTCTGAGTCAGAGGTGAAGGTGATTCGCTCACTAAAGAACTCTAAAGCCAAAGATGTGTTTGGGCTGCACTCTACCTTTCTTCACTACAAGAGTCACTCATTGGCCCCATTACTCAGGTCACCAACATATCTATTGGTCCGGGAGTGTTTCCAAAGATCTGGAAGTCAGCCATAATAATGGCCATCTTTAAATCGGGTGACCCTGCTGACGTAACTACAGGCCCATTAGTATACTACCTGTGTTGTCGAAGGTTGTTGAAAAGTGTGTAGCAGAACAACTGATTGCCCAGCTCAACAGCAGCCCCTTCATATTACACACATGCAGTTTGGCTTCAGCGCAAAACACTCCACAGAAACGGCCAACTGCTTTCTTCTGGAAAATGTGAAGTCCAAGATGGACAAAGGGGGCGTTGTTGGGGCTGTGTTTCTGGACCTAAGGAAGGCTTTTGATTAGAGGTCGACAGATTATGATTTTTCAACCCCGATACCGGTTATTGGAGGACCAAAAAAAAGCCGATCCCGATTAATCGGCCGATATTATTTTTTTATTTTTTAAGAAAGAGAAGAAAAAAAAAAAATAATAATAATAATAATAAAACGTTTTTTATATATATTTGTAATAATGACAATTACAACAATACTGAATGAACAATAACACTTATTTTAACTTAAATATAATACATCAATATAATCAATTCAGTCAAACAAATAATGAAACATGTTCAATTTGGTTTAAATAATGCAAAAACAAAGTGGAGAAGAAATTAAAAGTGCAATATGTGCCATGTAAAAAAAGCTAACGTTTAAGTTCCTTGCACAGAACATGTGAAAGCTGGTGGTTCCTTTTAACATGAGTCTTCAATATTCCCAGGTAAGAAGTTTTAGGTTGTTGTTATTATAGGACTATTTCTCTCTATACCATTTGTATTTCATATACCTTTGACTATTGGATGATCTAATAGGTACTTTAGTATTGCCAGCATAATCTCGGGAGTTGATAGGCTTGAAGTCATAAACAGCGCAATGAGCTGCTGGCAAACGCAGGACAGTGCTGTTTGAATTAATACTTACGAGCCTGCTGCTGCCTACCACCGCTCAGTCAGACTGCTCTATCAAATCATAGACTTAACACACAGAAATACGAGCCTTAGGTCATTAATATGGTCAAATCCGGAAACTATCATTTCGAAAACAAAACGTTTATTCTTTCAGTGAAATACGGAATTGTTCCGTACTTTATCTAACGGGTGGCATCCCTAAGTCTAAATATTGCTGTTACATTGCACAACCAATGTTATGTCATAATTATGTACAATTCTGGCAAATTAGTTCGCAACGAGCCAGGCGGCCCAACCTACTGCATATACCCTGACTCCGCGTGATATGAACGCAAGAGAAGTGACACAATTTCCCTAGTTAATATTGCCTGCTAACATGAATTTCTTTTAACTAAATATGCAGGTTTAAAAAAATGTACTTCTGTGTATTTTAAGGCATTGATGTTAATGGTTAGGTGTTAAATCACCCGTTTGGCGAAGTAGGCTGTGATTCAATGATAAATTAACAGGCACCGCATCGATTATATGCAACGCAGGACAAGCTAGATAACTACACATTGTTGATAATATTACTAGTTTAACTAGTGATTATGTTAAGATTGTTTTTTATAAAATGAATGCTAGCTAGCACCTTACCTTGGCTCTTTGCTGCACTCGCATAACAGGTAGTCAGCCTGCCACGCAGTCTCCTCGTGGAGTGCAATGTAATCGGCCATAATCGGTGTCCAAAAATGCCGATTACCGATTGTTATGAAAACTTGAAATAGTCCCTAATTAATAGGCCATTCCGATAAATCGGTCGAACTCTACTTTTGATACTGTTAACCATGAGGTTCTCATCACAAAATTGTCCATGTTCAACTTTTCCCCCGATGCCTTGAGATGGTTGAAATCATACCTTGAAGGCAGAACAGCGTGTCAGAGTGAGCAATGAGCTGTCGCCCACTCTTAGCTATGATGGGTCAATACTGGGGCCCCTCCTGTTAAGCCTGTACATTAATGATCTGCCTTCTGTCTGTACTGGGTCTGAAGTTAAAATGTATGCCGATGATACAGTGATATGTGCATGCAAAGAGCAAACAACAAGCGCCACAAGAACTCACTACTGTAATGGTTCAGGTTACAAAGTGGCTCAATGACTCATGTTTGAGTCTCAATGTGAAAAAAAACTTTCTTCATGTTCTTCACAAAGAGGGCAACAAGCTACTGAGCCAGATGTCTGTGTGTCAGGGGAGAATCAGGTGTTATCTGATTTTAAAGTACCTTGGCATTATACTTGATTCCAACCTCTCTTTTAAAAAGCAGGTGAAAAAGGTAACTCAAATAACCAAAGTCAACCTAGATAATTTCAGATTTATACGAAGTTGTTTGACTAGAGATAGCAAAACTGTACTTCAAATCTATGATACTCCCCCACTTAACATACTGCTTGACTAGTTGGGCCCAAGCTTGCTGTACAACATTAAAAACCATTCAGTCTGTCTACAAACAGGCTCTCAAAGTGCTTGATATGAAGCCCAATTGCCATCATCACTGTTACATCCTTAGAAAGCATGAGCTCCTGAGTTGAAAAAATCTTGCGCAATACACCGACGCAGGTCTTGTATTCCAGAACCTAAATGGCCTGGCTCCCCCTCCACTCAGTACTTTTGTTAAACAGAAAACCCAAACATATGGCAGCAGATCCACAAGGTCTGCAATGAGAGGTGACTGTATAGTTCCCTTAAAGAAAAGCACCTTTAGTCAATCTGCTTTCTCTGTGAGAGCTTCCCATGTTTGGAATACACTGCCATCAGACACACACAACTGCACTACCTATCACACTTTTTCACAAAAAACATGAAGAAATGGCTAAAGGCCAATCAGACTTGTGAACATAATCCCTAGTTGTGTATTGCCGCTTTCCATGTTGTCTGTAGCTTGTGAGGTGTGGAAACACTGTTGCTTTTATGGATTTTGTCTTGTTGCTTTTTGTGCTATATTGCTCTGTCTGCATGCTACATCTTGCTTGTCCTATGTTGCTCTGTGTGTGCTCAATGCTCATTGAATGTCTGTATTGGCATTGTAATTGTTTTTAATAACCTGCCCAGGAACTGCGATTGAAAATTAGACAGCTGACTAAAACCGTCACTTTTACTGAAACGTTGATGAATGTGCACTGTCCCTGTAAAAATAAAAACTCGAACATCTACATAGGCGTACAGAGGCCCATTATCAGCAACCATCACTCCTGTGTTCCAATGGCACGTTGTGTTAGCTAATCCAAGTTTATCATTTTAAAAGGCTACTTGATCATTAGAAAACCCTTTTGCAATTATGTTAGCACAGCTGAAAATAAAACTGTCCTTCTATAACCTCTCTAGGCTAGGCGGGACGAATTCGTCCCACCTACGTAACAGCCACGGCTATCCTGTGGCGCGATTTTCAAAACCTTAAAAATCCTATTACTTCAATTTCTCAAACATATGACTATTTTACAGCCATTTAAAGATAAGACTCTCGTTAATCTAACCACACTGTCCGATTTCAAAAAGGCTTTACAACGAAAGCAAAACATTAGATTATGTCAGCAGAGTACCAAGCCAGAAATAATCAGACACCCATTTTTCAAGCCAGCATATAATGTCACCAAAACCCAGAAGACAGCTAAATGCAGCACTCACCTTTGATGATCTTCATCAGATGACAACCCTAGGACATTATGTTATACAATATATGCATGTTTTGTTCAATCAAGTTCATATTTATATCAAAAACCAGCTTTTTACATTAGCATGTGACGTTCAGAACTAGCATACCCCCCGCAAACTTCCGGGGAATTCGCTAACATTTTACTAAATTACTCACGATAAACGTTCACAAAAAGCATAACAATTATTTTAAGAATTATAGATACAGACCTCCTCTATGCACTCGATATGTCCGATTTTAAAATAGCTTTTTGGTGAAAGCACATTTTGCAATATTCTAAGTACATAGCCCAGGCATCACGGGCTCGCTATTTAGACACCCGGCAAGTTTAGCACTCACCATAATCATATTTACTATTATAAAAATTTCATTACCTTTTGTTGTCTTCGTCAGAATACACACCCAGGACAGCTACTTCAATAACAAATGTTGGTTTGGTCCAAAATAATCCATCGTTATATCCGAATAGCGGCGTTTTGTTCGTGCGTTCCAGACACTATCCGAAATAGTAAAGAAGTGTCACGCGCTTGGCGCAATTCGTGACAATAAAATTCTAAGTATTCCATGACCGTACTTCGAAGCATGTCAACCGCTGTTTAAAATCAATTTTTACGACATTTTTCTCGTAGAAAAGCGATAATATTCCGACAGGGAATCTCCTTTTCGGCAAACAGAGGAAAAAATCCCAAAGGCGGGGGCGGTCGGGGTCACGCGCATAAACTAGTGTCTCTTGATGGGCCACTTGAGAAAGGCGATAATGTGTTTCAGCCTGGGGCTGGAATGACGACATTCTGTTTTTTCCCGGGCTCTGAGCGCCTATGGACGACGTGGGAAGTGTCACGTTAGAGCAGAGATCCTTAGTAAATGATAGAGATGGAAAAGAAGTTCAACAAATGGTCAGACAGGCCACTTCCTGTAAAGGAATCTCTCAGGTTTTGACCTGCCATTTGAGTTCTGTTATACTCACAGACACCATTCAAACAGTTTTAGAAAATTTAGGGTGTTTTCTATCCATATGTAATAAGTATATGCATATTCTAGTTACTGAGTAGGAGTGGTAACCAGATGAAATCGGGTATGTTTTTTATCCAGCCGTGTCAATGCTGCCCCCTAGCCCTAACAGGTTAAACTAGTTGAGTATCTGGAGCATCAGCATTGTTGGTTTCGATTACAGGCTCGAAATGGCCAGAAACAAAGAACTTTCTTTTGAAACTCGTCAGTCTATTCTTGTTCTGAGAAATGAAGGCTATTCCATGCGAGAAATTGCCAAGAAACTGAAGATCTCATACAACGCTGTGTACTACTCCCTTCACAGAACAGCGCAAACTGGCTCGAACCAGAATAGAAAGAGGAGTGGGAGGCCCCGGTGCACAACTGAGCAAGAGGACAAGTACATTAGTGTGTCTAGTTTGAGAAACGGACGCCTCACAAGTCCTCAACTGGCAGCTTCATTAAATAGTACCCGCAAAACACCAGTCACAACGTCAACAGTGAAGAGGCGACTCCGGGATGCTGGCCTTAGCTGCGACCTAACATTTGGGAGATGCTGCTTTAGGCCTAGAAAGAGCTGTAGAGCAGCAAGTTGGCACTCTACATGCAAATGTTCTCTCTCATATGGGTGAAATGTTTGTAATAGGAGTTTATACAAAGCTGTTTTAAAAATACAATAAAACAAATAAAATCAAGAAACCATCTGTATTCCTATCCAAACCAAGGCATCGAATATCTGAAATCCTTGTGTGTAAGAGCATTGAACACTTTCTCCATTGCATTCCACACTGCCCTTTCCCACCTGGACAAAAGTAACACCTATGTGAGAATGCTATTCATTGACAACAGCTCAGCGTTCAACACCACAGTGCCCTCAAAGCTCATCAATAAGTTAAGGACCCTGGGACTAAACACCTCCATCTGCAACTGGATCCCGCCCCCTGGTGGTAAGGGTAGGTAACAACACATCCGCCACACTGATCCTCAACACAGGAGCCCCTCAGGGGTGCGTGCTCAGTCCCCTCCTGTACTCCCTGTTCACTCATGACTGCATGGCCAGGCATGACTCCAACACCATCATTAACTTTGCCGATGACACACCAGTGGTAGGCCTGATCACCTACAACAACGAGACAGCATATATAGGGAGGTCAGAGACCTGGCCGTGTGGTGCCAGGACAACCTCTCCCTCACCGTGATCAAGACAAAAGAAGATGATTGTGGACTACAGGAAAATGAGGACCAAGCACGCTCTCATTCTCATCGATGGGGCTGTTGTGGAGCAGGTTGAGAGCTTCAAGTTCCTTGGTGGCCACATCACCAACAAACTATCATGGTCCAATCACACCAAGACAGTCGTGAACAGGGCACGAAAAAACCTATTCCCCCTCAGGAGACTGAAAAGATTTTGCATGGGTTCTCAGATCCTCAAAAGGTTTTACAGCTGCACCATCGAGAGCATCCTGACGGGTTGCATCCTTGCCTGGTATGGCCACTGCTCGGCCTCCGAGGGTAATGCGTAAGGCCCAGTACATCCTTGGGGCCAAGCTTCCTGCCATTCAGGACCTCTATACCAGGCGGTGTCAGAGGAAAGCCCTAAAAATTGTCAAAGACCCCAGCCACCCTAGTCATAGACTGTTCTCTCTGTTACTGCATGGCAAGCGGTACCAGAGCACCAAGTCTAGGTCCATGAGGCTTCTGAACAGCTTCTACCCCCAGGCCATAAGACTCCTGAACATCTAATAAAATGCCCCCCCCCCCCTTACACCGCTGCTACTCTATCTATGCATAGCCACTTTAATAACTACACCTACATGTACATATTACCTCAACTTTGGCTCTGTACCAGTACCCCATGTATATAGTCTCGCTATTGTTATTTTACTGCTGCTCTTTAACTACTTGTTACTTTTATTTCTTATTCCTATTTTTTTATACTGCAATGTTGGTTAGGGGCATGTGACAAATAAAATTTGATACACTACAACCTTACCTCTGAGGTTGTCAACTCTGCAAGTCGGTCATTAAATGAACACGTCTCTGTAGCATTAAGTGCTTAAGCTTAATTTGTAGTTTGTCAGGTTTGCAGACAAGGTATGTTGACAGAATGGAAGGAAAGGAAAGCTCTACATCAGGTTGATAATTGATAGTTAAGTTTCCTGGACCCAGGAGGGGACTGCTATGCAAAACTAATGCTGCAAAACTCTGTTTTTCAGTGTCATGCTACACGGCCATAAACAGATTAAATGCTTCAACACCAGGCGTTGGTCTCATGACCTGATGGCTTATGTATTTTTCTTTACAAAACTTTCTCCAGTTCAGTTCAAGTTTCTGCCTATCCTGCAAGAAAAATCATTAAGGCAGATTTTACAGACCTGTTAAATTTGGACAACAAGATTTCGGAGATACAACAGAAAATCTAATGGCAGCAGAGAAATGTTGGTCCTTAGGGAACACTCACCAGGTTGAAAGGATTGCTGTCAATGCCATATTTTTCCAGATTGGTCAGCAGCTTCTATACTTTGCAGGGGGCTGCCGGGAATAACGAGGAGGATCGACTCCCACATGATCAATTATAAAGCTTTCCAGACACACCAGCATGCTACTGTCTCTCCCAGGCTGGCAACTGACCTTGCTCACCAAAATACTAACGTGATGGTGTTTTCTTCAGTATGCCAGCCTCTCCTCAGCAAGTAAAAGTGGTGTTGGTGGGGGGGTGAATAGAACATTTCAGGGAGATTGAAAGCCAAATGACGCTGTGCAGTTTCAATGAACAGTTTAATTTCATATTACTATATTCTAATGTGCTTCTCATACAATATACAGCCTGCATTTTCAATTACAGAAGCACATGGGCAAATTAGTATTTAAAAAACACATTTTCCAATTAAATTTCTTTAAGCTAACGGAGTTTTAATGATGCCTAAAAATACAAATGATGGCTTGAACTCAGACTAGGGCTGAAAAGTCATGGCCCTGTACGTGTTTGCTGGTGCAGAAATGGATGACCTCTTACTTGGTGGCTTCAATTATGTCAACGTTCTATGTCCTCTTCTGCTGACAAAAAACCCCATTCACATTTCTTGCATAACTGTACAATTAGGAATGGTACATTTATTTCACACTGAATGCAGTCCCTGATAAACACAAGTAGGCATAGTGTAACTGTGAAAATAGTAAAAAGAGTAAATATGCTGTAGGCATAGGCCTAATAAAATGTGTGAGAGCCTAGACCCGACCATGGCAAGAGAAAAGAAATGTCCAACTTCCACATAGGCACTATGAAACAATTTGAGCACATGGCCCTAGAAGTTGAGGTGTGATGACGGTCAACCAAGATAATACCTTGTAACAACATATTGAAACCAGCTTCCATCTGATATTCATGGTCACATATTTTTCCATGTAATGTTCAGTACAATAAGGGGAATCATACATACTCTGTGTACAAAACATTAAGAACACCTTCCAAATATAGAGTTGCCCCTATTTTGCCCTGAGAACAGCGTCAATTTGTCGGGGCATGGACTCCAAGGTGTCGAAAGCATTCCACAGGGATGCTGGCCCATGTTGACTCAAATGCTTCCCACAGTTGTGTGAAGTTGGCTGGTGGACCATTCTTGATACACACGGGAAACTGTTGAGCGTGAAAAACCCAGCAGTGTTGCACTTGACACACACAAACCGCTGTGCCTGACACCTACCACACCCCGTTCAAAAGGCACTTAAATATTTTGTCTTTGCCCATTCACCCGCTGAATGGCACACATACACAATCCATGTCTAAATTGTATCAAGGCTTAAAATCATTTTTTAACCTGTCTCCTCCCCTTCATCTACACTGATTGAAGTGGATTTAACAAGTGACATCAATAAGGGATCATAGCTTTCACCTGGATTCATCTGGTCAGTCCATGTCATGGAAAGAGCAGGTGTTCATAATGTTTTGTAAACTCAGTACACATCACTGACATTGAGCGTCTGACCTACAACAACCAAATTGCTATTGATCTGTCGCAGTGGTCATGCTAACAAGAGAGAAGGCCTCTAAACTCAACTGGTGCCTCAATGTATTGGACTCATTCTCTATAGCCTAGATTTAACATACTGTATCTCATTTCTCATGCTTAATTTTTCAGGATACACACAACATCAGTCCTGGCCTCTCATCTGCTCAGACATATTAAAAAATAAATGTTAAAAAATCAGTCCCACAGCAGGCAACATCTCTGTGTGACAATGTCAGCTGGTAGTCACATCAGATAGGTTTTTTGCATAACTTCCCCATTGAGAGGGCATGAATGCCGTGTCATCAGAAGTATTAACTAAGTACGAGGCTCCCAGTCAGTGGGCCTCAGCGGCTTCACAGTCCTTGGCAATTTTTTTCCTGTCGCTGTTTTGTCCAATAAATTGCTGCTCTTGGCCCATTCAAGTCCCAACATGAGGGCAACTAAGAGTGTGCAGCAGGAACCTTTGCCTTCGATTAACATTAGCTGGGAAATATAAAAGAGCAGTGGATGAGAAAAGGATTAGGTGCCTTCCCTTTACGATGCAGCTTTATCACCCCATTACATTCACTGAGATGTTCCTTACCATGGGCGCCGATCGATAGGCTACTGGTTTGGGTGAAGTGGTATTATTGCTTGGGTTGCACTCTGCAGACTCTGCAGAAGATAACATTTGGGGGTGGGGGGGTTCAGTGGCAGGGCAATTAAGACTGTTAAAGTAAGCCAAAGTAACGACTCATATGTTAAACAGCCAAAGCAAATGTCCTGGAATAAACTTGCTTTGTCCTGGAGGCTTACACAGTTCTAGTCTATTCTCTCTCTGCATAACTTTCAACATCATTGTGGTAATTACTTGGTAGAAGCCCCAGCAGCATCTCAGAGAGCAAAATCTTTTGCACAACAGGGAACATTTATCCTGACAAAGAGTAGGTGATCGAAGCACGTACACTAATCCCTCAATTGGATGAAAAGTCTGTCCTTGCATGAAAATATTCTTGCTTAATACAGTGCTGCAAGTTCCATTAATTCAAAAACCTAATTCTGACTTATAGTATGTTGAGAGAGACAATGCAACATGGCATTACATACATGATAACACTGAGGAACTGTAACCATCTCAGCGCCAAGAGCTATTGAGGGAGCACGACTTGCAACAGCATCACCAATATCATGCAAATTATTCAAAAATGGGAAAGTGATACGCCGCTAAGAACGAGAAAAATCCACTCCTGGAAAAAGACTGACTTAATAAATAACAGACCCCCGCTCATATGAGAATAATAATTCTCAAGTGGACTAATGATGGCACCTCGATATGAGAAAAGAAAGTGCTCCTTGAGGATTCCACAGATGTGCGCCACGCATAGCCTACCATCGTCTCACAGAGATTGAAGGCTACATATAAAACGGTAGGACGTTGATAAAAACAAAATGGCCATAGGAGAAGACATTTCACAAAAGCAGTAGGGGGCCAGAGAGGACAGTTGGAAGACTGTGCCACTACAGACAGAAGAATTAAAGTTTAAGAAGAGAGTTACAGCTCTACTGTCTGCTAGCATCACATTTATCTCAAATTAAGTAAAGGCACTATGCCTTCCCAGAACACTGCTTTCTGTTATCCAAAAATAACTGAATAACAAAACCATGTCATTCTGAGCATTTGGCCTGTACTTTGGCACGGTATACATTGCTAGAAAACAATTGCTGACAAACAGAATAGAAGGCGCAGCGATTATATTGAAATGGGAATATTCATGGCACCCTACTTATGTCACTGACATTAGAATAATGAGGGAGAGGCACTTGCACTTAGTGGTACATTTTCAATATGGTGTTCCTAAGGGTGCCAGTCGGTCTGTATGAATAGCCAGTAGATTACTGACTCTGGGGAAAACACAACAAGTGAGCTAAATAAAGCTTCTTATTTACCTGGAACTTCCCATGTTCCCAAAAGTAGCCTCAAGTTTTAAAATGGTCGGATTAGGAGCTTTCAAAACGATCACAAGGCCTCAAGAGACCAACCTTTTCCCTTGCATTTATTTCAGGGCTTCACTATTCCCAATACGCTAGTGATGGCTCCACATGAAACATTTATTCTGTGGGTAAGAGCTCAGAGTGCATTGTCCCGAGACTTTAATTTTACATATCATTACAAGGCATTTCCTTCTTTCTGTACTTGTTAAATGTACCCATAGATGTATTTAAGGTAGAACACAAAATGCTGAGCTGTAACGGCCGTCGTCAGAATTAGACCAAGGTGCAGCAGAGGATGTGTTCATCATTAGAATTTTAATTAAAAAAGAGAACACTTTACAAAAACAACCAGAAACAGTCCTGTCAGGAAACACACTGAACAGAAACAATTAACCACAAAACCCAAAGGAAAAACATGCTCCTTATGTGTGACTCCCAATCAGCAACAACTGTGCCTGATTGGGAGCCACACACGGCCCAAAACAAAGAAATACAAAAACATAGAAAAAGGAACATAGAACGCCCACCCAATGTAACACCCTGGCCTAACCAAAATAAAGAACAAAAACCCCTCTCTATGGCCAGGGCGTTACATGAGCAAGATTTAATTGACTGAGGACAGACTTCTGATTTCTTAATAAGCAGTGCAGAGTTGAAAAATTTCCTGATTCCAAGCCATAGCACGCAACTAAAATCAGCAAAAAAAAGAATTCGGAAAAATCCAAATAACTTTACAGATCTTCATTGTTAAAGGTTTAAACACGGTTTCCCATGCTAGTTCAATGAACAATAAACAATTAATGAACATGCACCTGTGGAACGGTCGTTAAGACACAAACAGCTTACAGAAGGTAGGCAATTAAGGTCAGTTATGATAACTTGGGACACTAAAGAGGCCTTTCTACTGACTCGGAAAAACACCAAAAGAAAGATGCCCAGGGTCCCTACTAATCTGCGTGAACGTGCCTTAGGCATGCTGCAAGGAGGCATGAGGACTGCAAATGTGGCCAGGGCAATAAATTGCAATGTCCGTACTGTGAGACGCCTAAGACAGCGCTACATGGAGACAGGATGGACAGCTGATCGTCCTAGCAGTGGCAGACCACGTAACACCTGCACAGGATGGCACATCCGGTACATCCGAACATCACACCTGCGGGACAGGTACAGGATGGCAACAACAACTGCCCAAGTTACACCAGGAACACACAATCCCTCCATCAGTGCTAAGACTGTCCGCAATAGGCCGACAGAGGCTGGACTGAGGGCTTGTAGGCCTGTTGTAAGGCCGGTCCTCACCAGACATCACCGGCAACAACGTCGACTAGGGACACAAACCCACCGTCGCTGGACCAGACAGGACTGGCAAAAAAAAGTGCTCTTCACTCACTGTCTCACCGGGGGTGACGGTCGAAGGAATGAGCATTACACCGAGGCCTGTACTCTGGAGCAGGATCGATGTGGAGGGTCCGTCGTGGTCTGGGGGCAGTGTGTCACAGCATCTTTGGACTGAGCTTGTTGTCATTGCAGGCAATCTCAAAGCTGTGCGTTACAGGGAAGACATCCTCCTCCCTC
This sequence comes from Salmo salar, assembly GCF_965601325.2. NCBI lineage: Eukaryota > Metazoa > Chordata > Actinopteri > Salmoniformes > Salmonidae > Salmo > Salmo salar. Next base: position 68,933,827 of record NC_138294.1, on the reverse strand, counting down.
ATGTGGTACCCTTCCTGCAGGCTCATCCTGACATGACCCTCCAGCATGACAACGCCACCAACCATACTGCTTGTTCTGTGTGTGATTTCCTGCAAGACAGGAATGTCAGTGTTCTGCCATGGCCAGCGAAGAGCCCGGATCTCAATACCATTGAGCACGCCTGGGACCTGTTGGATCGGAGGGTGAGGGCTAGGGCCATTCCCCCCAGAAATGTCCAGGAACTTGCAGGTGCCTTGAGGAAAGAGTGGGGTAACATCTCACAGCAAGAACTGGCAAATATGGTGCAGTCCATGACAAGGAGATACACTGCAGTACTTAATGCAGCTGATGGCCACACCAGATACTGACTGTTACTTTTGATTTTGACCCCCCCTTTGTTCAGGGACACATTCCATTTCTGTTAGTCACATGTCTGTGGAACTTTTATAGTTTATATAGGGAGTATAAATAACACAACTACCATAACATTCCAATGCCGTCTAGGGTGGTTGAAAAATATGTAACTCCAATCTTACACTACATGACCAAAAGTATGTGTACACCTGCTTGTCGAAATCACAGGCATTAATATGGAGTTGGTCCCCCCTTTGCTGCTATAACAGCCTCCAATCTTCTGGGAAGGCTTTCCACTAGAACATTGCTGCAGGGACAGCCACAAGAGAATTAATGAGGTCGGGCACTGATGTTGGGCGATTAGGCCTGGCTCCCAGTCGACATTCCAAATGATCTCAAAGGCATTCGATGGGTTAACGTCAGGGTTCTGTGCACGCCAGTCAAGTTCTTCAACACCGATCTCGACAAAACAATGTCTGTATGGACCTCGCTTTATGCACGGGGGCATTGTCATGCAGAAGCAGGAAAGGGCCTGCCACAAAGTTGGAAGCACAGAATCGTCTAGAATGTCATTGTACGCTGTTGCATTAAGATTTCCCTTCACTGGAACTAAGGGGCCTAGCCCGAACCAGGAAAAACAGCCCCAGACCATTATTCCTCCTCCACCAAACTTTATAGTTGGCCCTATGGATTGAGGCAGGTAGCGTTCTCCTGGCATCCGCCAAACCCAGATTCATTCGTCAGACTGCCAAATGGTGAAGTATGATGCATCATTCCAGAAAACGCGTTTCCACTGCTCCAGAGTCCAATGGCGGTGAGCTTTACACCACTCCAGGCGACACTTGGCATTGGGCATGGTGATCTTAGGCTTGTGTGTGGCTACTCTGCATTGGAAACCCATTTCATGAAGCTCCCGATGAACAGTTATTGTGCTGACGTTGCTTCCAGAGGCAGTTTGGAACTTGATAGTGAGTGTTGCAACTGAGGACAGACAACTTTTACGCGCTACGCACTTCAGCGGCCCCATTCTGTGAGCTTCTGTGGTCTACCACTTCACGGCAGAGCCGTTGTTGCTCCTAGGCGTTTCCCACTTCACAATAACAGCACTTACAGTTGACCGGGGCAGCTCTTGCAGGGCAGAGATTTGACAAACTGACTAGTTGGAAAGGTGGCATCCTATGACGGTGCCACGTTGAAAGTCACTGAGCTCTTCAGTAAGGCCATTATAGTACCAGTGTTTGTCTATGGAGATTGCATGGGGGTGTGCTCAATTTTATACACCCGTCAGCCACGGGTGTGGCTGAAATAGCCGTATCCACTAATTTGATGGGGTGTCCACGTACTTTTGTATATATACCCTGATGAGTTGCTATTCAAACACCAGAAAAACTGGCACTATTTGTATACTTTCCATAGATGCTCATACGTGCATTATAACAGACCCAGTGCAACGCTTCACAGCAGATTAACTCATTACCTTGGAGAGTTGTTGGCGGATGTGGGAGGACAGTGAGAGGAGAAAGACACACACACACACACACACACACACACACACACACACACACACACACACACACACACCTTCAGTAGGCTCATAAAGGGGAGGTGCTACTCTTCAGAAAAGCTTGCACATCAACATCTGTCAGTCTGCGCTAGCTTCACAAGATTCCCAATCAGCATCAACTCCTCTCAGGTTAACTGACACACCTAAAAAAGGCAAGTTGGCTCAGAGCGTGATTTAACTCCACACCCCCAGCCCTCAGTCTGTTCTACTGGCTTGTTAATCAAAAGTTTTGGACTGTTTCTCTCCCAGCCACTCACCCACACGCAAAGCAGTAAATGCAACCTCCGCTGCAGCTGTCATTGCACAGCTCCTGGCAAACAAGGCTCCTGTAGACGTCCATCTTGCTAGAACTGCTAAAATACCAGTAAAGACCATAGGGGTATCCTACAAATCAAGTTAAATCTACTCAGGGCTTTCTAAAGCTAACCAGCTTCAGTTAGCTTCACATTCCAGGTCAGGATTCATTCATAATACGACAGTGGATATTGCTTTTCCGCCTGCTGCTAACTCTAGCAGGCTTGTAACTGCGCGTGCATGTCGCACATGGCTATTCAAACACCAAACTTTTCATTGAGGTAACGCTGAAACATCAATCCATGGGCTAGTCAGTGCCACATTTTAATTTGTGCCGAAATCATAAGAAATAAAACTTCTTGTAAATTCAGCAGGATGTAGTGTGAAATAGGCTTTAGAAGTCCAGTCTTTATCTTATTTCAGCAGCATCAAAAGGATCTTGTGGTTGCAAGGAGCCAAGGTAAGTTGCTAGCTAGCATTAAACTCATCTTATTAAAAAAACAATCAATATTCACATAATCACTAGTTAACTAGCTTGTCCTGCGTTGCATATAATCAATGCGGTGCCTGTTAATTTATCATCGAATCACAGCCTACTTCAACTTTGCCAAACGGGTGATGATTTAACAAAAGCACATTTGCTAAAAAAAGCACACTCGTTGCACAAATGAACCAAACCATAAACATCAATGCCTTTCTTAAAATCAATACACAGAAGTATATTTTTTGAAACCTGCATATTTAGTTAAAAGAAATTCATGTTAGCAGGCAATATTAACTAGGGAAATTGCATTCAGTGCAAGCAGAGTCTGGGTATATGCAGCAGTTTGGGCCGCCTGGCTCGTTGCGAACTGTGTGAAGACCATTCTTCCTAACAAAGACCGGAATTAATTTGCCAGAATTTTACATAATTATGATATAACATTGAAGGTTGTGCAATGTAACAGCAATATTTAGATTTATGGATGCCACCCGTTCGATAAAATATGGACTGGTTCCGTATTTCACTGAAAGAATAAACGTTTTGACCATTTCACCAAATTAATGACCAAAGGCTCGTATTTCTGTGTGTTTATTATATTATAATTAAGTATATGATTTGATATTTGATAGAGCAGTCTGAGCGGTAGTAGGCAGCAGCAGGCTCGTAAGCATTCATTCAAACAGCACTTTACTGCGTTTGCCAGCAGCTCTTAGTAATGCTTGAAGCACAGCGCTGTTTGACTTCAAGCCTATCAACTCCCGAGATTAGGCTGGCAATACTAAAGTGCCTATAAGAAAATCCAATAGTTAAAGGTATATGAAATACAAAGAGAGAAATAGTCAACGCGTCATAATTCTTATAATAACTACAACCTAAAACTTCTTAACTGGGAATATTGAAGACTCATGTTAAAAGGAACCACCAGCTTTCATATGTTCTGAGCAAGGAACTTAAACGTTAGCTTTTTTACATGGCACATATTGCACTTTTACTTTCTTCTCCAACACTGTTTTTGCCTTATTTAAACCAAATTGAACAAGTTTAATAATTTGACACTAAATAGATTTTATTGATGTATGATATCAAGTTAAAATAAGTGTTAATTGTTCATTCAGTATTGTTGTAATTGTCATTATTACAAATGTATGAAATCTTTTTTTATTTTTTATACAAAAAACGGCCGATTTAATCTGTTTCGTCTTTTTTGGTCCTCCAATAATCGGTATCGGCGTTGAAAAATCATAATCGGTCGACCTCTATTGGAACGCCTTACAAAATAGTTTTAAACTGGGAGAACTTGTACCGATTGGTGTTTTTATATGATTAAGGATTTTGAGGCTGATTCCATAACCTGTCAATGTTTCTAATTTGCTGTTTTATAATTTCATTATACTCCGGTGATTTCTATGGTTTTTACTAGATTACGTGTCGTTTTTCAAGTTGTCTGTCTAATTGTGTAATGACTTGGCGCTGCCCATCTTGGCCAGGACGCTCTTGAAAATGATATTTAAATCTCAATGGTTAAATAAAGGTTAAATAAATAAATGCATTTTTTAACATTACTATTTTTTAACACAAAATGTGATTATATATATTTAAATCAGTAGTCTTCCTTAAATGAATGGGATGATGATGATGCAATCTTTGCGAGAGGGAGGGAATCTGATTTCATTTGTCCTCAATTCATGGCTCAGTAATTTCATTCAGAGTAAGTGGAGTTAGCCGTGAGTTAACCTGCCCCGGAGCAAGTTAGTTCTGAAGGAGTCGTTTGCCAAAGAAATGTCTGGCTAAAAGGTGACCCACTTTGTATTTTGTTATCCCGAGTTTAACTCTAGAGTTGCCTCGCTAACTCCTCAAATCTGCTTCGTAGGATACCCGTCAGGCGTGCAAACATAAAACAGAGCGGACTCAGAAATTTGAACAATTAAATTAACCTGCAGGTGTAACCGATGTGAAATGGCTAGTTAGTTAGCGGTGGTGTGCGCTAATAGCGTTTCAATCAGTGACGTCACTCGCTCTGAGACTTGAAGTAGGGTTTCCCCTTGCGTTGCAAGGGCCGCGGCTTTTGTGGCGCGATGGGTAACGATGCTTCGTGGGGTGTCAGTTGTTGATGTGTGCAAGGGTCCCTGGTTCGAGCCCAGGTTGGGGCGAAGAGAGGGACGGAACCTACACTGTTACACAGGAACAACTACATTTCCTTTTGGCTGAAGCAAGGTTCCCTTCAGATCTACCCTGGAGCTCAAGAATTAATGAAATCTAAACATACCGGAATTATAATGATCAGGCTTTTGTACTTACTGACAGGACGTCTAGTGGAAAACCCGGCAGTACACAGCACAGGCCCCCTCAAATACAAATCCACTGTTCCATCATTTATGCAATTCATTTTTCCCAATCCTTTTGCTACATTTGAAAAGAAATACATAATTACAAGTAAGGGTAATTTTCCTTGATATTAGACTTCCATAACACCAAGCTCATGGTCTGTAGACCCCCAAACTCATAAATGTAAATTATAACTGAACTAAATGTACCGGAAAATGCTAAATTCAGAGTAAACCCCATTGGAGTCACAGACCCTAAACTCAGCTTTGGCTTCAAATCAATAATTTCTGATGTGTGGAATACAGTTACTAGATCATCATTTTAGCAAATTAACAAGTATACAAAATATTATGGACACCTTCCTAATATTGAGTTCACCCCCCCCCCCCTTTTTTTGCCCTCAGAACAGCCTCAATTCGTCGGGACATGGACTCTACAAGGCGTCGAAAGTGTTCCACAGGGATGCTGACCCAGGTTGACTCCAATGCTTCCCACAGTTGTGTTAAGTTGGCTGGATGTCCTTTGGGTGGTGGACCATTCTTGATGCACATGGGAAACAGTTAAGCGTGAAAAACCCAGCAGCGTTGCAGTTCTTGACACTCAAACAAGTGCGCCTGGCACCTACTACCATTCCCCATTCAAAGTAACTTAAATCTTTTGTCTTGCCCATTCACCCTCTGAATGGCGCACATACACAATCCATGTATCAATTGTCTCAAGGCTTAAAAGTCCTTCTTTAACACTAGAACCACCATAGGCCCATGTCTACTGACGTTTGATTTTGTAAATAAAATAAATAAAATTGTATTTTATAGGGCTGACCCCATTTAGTAAACTGCTCGATTGTTTGGTCGATAAGCTGTTGGTTGACCGAGATTTCTTTAGTCTAGCAATCTTTTTTCTGATTCGCACCTGTCTCAGTGGACTAATCCATTACCACGGGGATAGCACAGTCCATCACTAAGACGTGATACTAAATTGTATATGGTTATATTGTGTACAAATAATGGTGCAACACTAATAAATCATTCTATAACAAATGCACTTTCTCCCGCGTTGGATCCGGCCACTGTCCGCGGTTCTGAAACAATCTTCAGTGCACCATAGAATTGGCGCTTTTCCCTATGTTGCTATGTGCATAATAGCAAAGTTAACCAGCTTATTGAGAACAATGCGGTGGAGGCAGCAGCAACGACGAGGAGGAAACAGCCCTTGCCTTAGACTAATTGTCTAAGAAAATTGAGGCGAGAGGAAATCCCAAGTTAATTAGGTCTATAATGCATAAATAGCTGGTGCAGAGGAGTTAAGTAACTTAACTCAAAGTCATCAAAATACAGGAGAATTACCAAGCCCACAAATACGGACCACAATACAACAAACAATCACTCACAACCAAACATGGGGAACAGAGGGTTAAATAATAAACAGGTAATTGGGTGAGTGAAACCAGGTGTGTAAGACATAGACAAAACAAATGGAAAATGAAAAGTGGATCGTCGGTGGCTAGAAGGCCGGTGACCGCCGAACGCCGCCTGAACAAGGAGAGGGACCGACTTCGGCGGAAGTGGTGACAATAATCAATAGCCTAACTGTTAAATGTACCTGGCTTTATAAATCATCCATGTACAGAAATAAGACAGCTCTTGCTTCTGTTTCCTGTTTGAGTGTTTGTTTACTAGCCTACTGATTCCGTGAGCGCGAAGCCTCATGAAAAGGATAAAAAATGTTGGATAAAGCAATTTCACAGATTCGGCTATTTTTAATATTTGCTATGCTGTAATAAAGGCTTTACAATTGTTTTTCGTTAGAACACTGCTTGTTGTTTACACTGTTCCAAATGGTCAGAAAAAATATATAATATTGTAATCTAACAGCAACAGTTTGTCACACATGATATTCACGCAATGCTTGCTCCTATACAATCAATTTTCTTGATCTCCAGTAGTTTCCACAACTAAGTAAAATGTCTTCCACAGATCTGACTTCCCCTTTCCCTCCTGAGCAACCAGTAAACATTCACCCGTTTCGAGTTTCTTTTGCAAGTCCTCTGCATCCATTTTGTGGTCACGTGTTACTGTGTTGAGTTTGTTATACCCAATTTATTGATGTGATTATCATAGGCTGTAGGTCAGGCCCAATTGGTCACATGCATGCAATGCTTATATGTTTCACATAGAGAGAGCAAGGATTGAGAGAATAACAGAAAAATTAATCTTCAACAAAATATGGATTTCAGTAACAGAGTTCAGGAAGAAACGAAATAACTGAAACTATGTTGTCGTTTCAGCACGGACAGCGCAGCACACACTTGTTGTGATGCCTTTTCAATGCAGTTGGAGGGGAGTGAGATGACGTGCGCCAGTCACACAGGCACTCGCTGTAATTTTTTAAGGCTCTTTGAGTAATTTGTGTGTGTTAATTATTGAATCAAACACTGTGCTTATAGCATCAGACAAGTTTAATGAATACGTACCATACCAGTCAAAAGTTTGAACACACCTACTCATTCCAGGGTTTTTTCTTTATTCATACTATTTTCTACATTAATAATAGTGAAGACATCAAAACTATGAAATAACACATATGGAATCATGTCGTAACCAAAAACATGTTAAACAAACATTCTAGTAGCCAGCCTTTGCCTTGATGACAGCTTTGGCAATATCATTCAGCATCATGAGGAATGCTTTTCCAACAGTCTTGAAGGAGTTCCCACGTATGCTGGAACTTGTTGGCTGCTTTTCCTTCACTCTGTGGTCAAACTCATCCCAAACCATCTCAAATGGGTTGAGGTCGGGTGATTGTGGAGGCCAGGTGATCTGATACAGAACTCCATCACTCTCCTTTTTGGTCAAATAGCCCTTACACAGCCTGGAGGTGTGTTGGGTCCTGTTGAAAAACAAATGATAGCGGGACTAAGCACAAACAAGATGGGATGGCGTATCACTGCAGAATGCTGTGGTAGCCATGCTGGTTAAGTGTGCCTTGAATTCTAAATAACTCACAGAAAGTGTCACCAGCAAAGCACCCCCACCCCATCTCCTCCATGCTTCACCGTGGGAACCACACCTACGGAGATCATCCGTTCACCTACTCTGTCTCACAAAGACACAGCGGTTAGAACCAAACATGTCAAATTTGGACTCATCAGACCAAAAGGACAGATTTCCATTGGTCTAATGTCCATTGTGCATGTTTCTTGGCCCAAGCAAGTCTCTTCTTCTTATTGGTGTCCTTTAGTAGTGTTTTTTTTGCAGCAATTTGACCATGAAGGCCTGATTCAATTAGTCTCCTCTGAACAGTTGATGTTGAGATGTGTCTGTTACTTGAATTCTGTGAGGCATTTATTTGGGCTTCAATCTGAGGTGCAGATAACTCTAATGAACTTATCCTCTGCAGCAGAGGTAACTATGGGTCTTGCCTTCCTGTGGCGGTCCTCATGACAGCCAGTTTCATCATAGGTTTTTGCGACTGCACTTGAAGAAACTTAAAGTTCTTGAACTTTTACAGATTGACTGACCTTCATGTCTTAAAGTAATGATGGACTGTCGCTTCTCTTTGCCTATTTGAGCTGTTCTTGCCATAATATGGGCTTGGTCTTTTACCAAATAGGGCCATCTTCTCTATACCACCCCTACCGTGTCACAACACAACTGATTGGCTCAAACGCATTAAGGAAAGAAATTCCACAAATTCACATTTAACAAGGCACACCTGTTAATTGAAATGCATTACAGGTGATTACCTCATGAAGCTGGTTGAGAGAATGCCAAGAGTGTGCAAAGCTGTCATCAAGGCAAAGGGTGGCTACTTTGAGAATCTAAAATGTATTTTGATATGTTTAATATACTTTTTTGGTTACTACATGTTATTTCATAGTTGATGTCTTCACTATTATTCTACAATGTAGAAAATAGTAAAACAAATATAGAAAAACCCTACAATGAGTAGGTGTGTGTCTAAAACTTTTGACTGGTATTGTAGTTGATTTTATTCAAAAACATTGGTCGAAAGAACAGGACCATTTTTTTTGGGGGGGGGGGGGGGGGGGGGGGGTCAGGGACAGCCCTAGTATTTTACATTGCTCATATGTCCAAATTTTGAAATCACGGCGAAGTACCTCATGCTTTTTTTATCTGTTATTTTCACACCTATTCCCAACTTAACCCACCAAGACAATGTGCTGTAGGATGTTGGTACCCAGCTGATGCAGCTCTCTCTCCTCTCACTGAATGAATGGCAAATGGATGAATAGGCAATAATTGTACACATTACTTCACAATTGAATTTAAATTAGGCCTAACTAAATGATAAGGAGGGTGAAGAGGTTGATTTAATTTAGAAAGACAACAGTGTAATGCTGAGTTTGTGTTATGCCTATTTATCAGCTTTGGCACTCATGTTAATAGCAAATAATTTGACCGCGCAACCTTGCGTGTTGATCATATTCTTTTACATTTTACTTTGAAAAATAAGCTGTTACAGAACTGTTTTATTTACTATAACTCAAATGTATTGTAAGGGAAAGGAAGACATGCTACGTGTTGCAGTAGGCCTTTAGAATAATGCAAGACATATGCTTGACTCTATCCGAGTTGATGATCAGAGGGAAGCAAACGATGCCAGCCCACTGAATGAATGACAAATGGATGAATGGGTGATAATTATGCACATTACTTCACAATCAAATTTGAATTAGGCCTAAATGAATGATGAGGGTGAGGAGGTTGATTTAATTTCGAACAATAGTGTAATCATGAGTTTGTGTTATGCCTATTTATCAGAGTTGACGCTCATGTTAATAATTTCACTGCGCACCTTGCAGGTTGATACTGTTCTCTTTTACGTTTGATTTGTAAAAATAAGCTGTTACGTAACTGTTTTATTTACTATAACACTATTATTAATCACATTTAATGGAAGGGAAAGAAAAACATGCAGTAGGCCTTTAGAACAATGCTAAACAAGTTGATAAGGGGAAACAAACAATGCCAGTTAGCCTGCACATCCGGCCAATTGAAACTACACCTAAACTCTACCGAAACTAATTTCACATAATAAAAGATAGCCTGGACACAAGATTAAATTGACAATAGTCTGATGAGTGACAGTATTATCAGTTGCCAAATTGTAGAAGGGATTGGTGCATCGTGTAATCGACAGATGCAAAGAAAGGAGCATCACTTTATCAAATCATCCTTCAGAGTCACATGCAGGTAAGAAGTTTATATTCTAGTGCCTTCATAAAGAATTCAGACCCCTTGACTTTTTCCACATGTTGTTACATTACAGCATTATTCTAAAATGTATTATATAAAACAATTCTTAGCAATCTACACACAATACCTCATGGATTGGTTTTTGCTCTGACATACACTGTCAACTGTGGGACCTTGTATAGACAGGTGTGTATCTTTCCAAATCATGTCCAATCAATTGAATTTTTGTAAAATTGTAAAAACATCAAGGATGACCAATGGAAACAGGATGCACCTGAACTCAGTCTCATAGCAAAGGGTCTGAATACTTATGTAAATAAGGTATTTCTGTTTATGTTTTATAAATTTGCAAAATTTCCAAAAACCTGTTTTCACTTTGTCATTATGGGATAGTGTCCAGATTGCAGAGGTTTTTTAAAATGTTTAATTTTATTTAATCTATTTTAGAATAAGGCTGTAACATAAAATGTGGAAAAAGTCAAGGGGTCTGAATACTTTCCCAAAGTCACTGTCTCACTTTAAAATTCTTGGGAATATTCTTGGGAATACTTTTTACTTTTTGGGGGGGATCCTGACCCTAACCCGCTAATATAGAAAATGCGCTTTAAGCTATAGTCAGAGATGGCAGAACGATTTTCTTGACAGGGGGTGCAACATTTTTTAGATCGATATCAAGATATGGTTCTGCTTAAAATTTCTGACATTTTGGTAGGCTATTTGTTAGTCAATATTTAGATACATGCTAATTCTCCTGTCATTATGTTACCCTTGAAGACTAAATATACCCTTGCTCACCAGAATGTCAGAAATCAATAGAATGCATTTTAACCTTTTAACTAGGCAAGTTAGTTGAGAACAAATTGTTATTTACAATGACGGCCTACTGACCCGGGCCAAATCTTTCCCATCTATAATTTTTCTGGCCCTCCCTTCTCTTTATTGTCAACTCCCCATTTCAAAGCTTTTTGCCTCCATGTACAGTTGAAGTTGGAAGTTTGCATACAACTTAGCCAAATACATTTAAAATCAGTTTTTCACAATTCCTGACATTTAATCCTAGTAAAAGTTCCCTGTCTTAGGTCAGTTTGGATCACCACTTTATTTTAAGAATGTGTAATGTCATAATAATAGTAGAGAGAATGATTTACTTCAGCTTTTACTTCTTTCTTACCCAGTGGGTAAGAAGTTTACGTACACTCAATTAGTATTTGGTAGCATTGCCTTTAAATTGGTTAACTTGGGTCAAATGTTTCTGATACCCTTCCACAAGCTTCCCACAACAAGGTAGGTGAATTTTGGCCCATTCCTCCTGACAGAGCTGGTGTAACAGTCAGGTTTGTAGGCCTCCTTGCTCGAACACGCTTTTTCAGTTCTGCCCACACATTTTCAATAGGATTGAGGTCAGGGCTTTGTGATGGCCACTCCAATACCTTGACTTTGTTGCCATTTTGCCACAACTTTGGAAGTATGCTTGGGGTCATTGTCCATTTGGAAGACCCATTTGCGACCAGCTTTAACTTCCTGACTGATGTCTTGAGATGTTGCTTCAATATGTCATCATCATTTTCCTACCTCATGATGCCATCTATTTTGAGAAGTGCACCAGTCCCTCATGCAGCAAAGCACCCCCACAACATGATGCTGCCACCCCTGTGCTTCACGGTTGGGATGGTGTTCTTCGGCTTGCAAGCCTCCCCTTTTCCTCCAAACATAACGATGGTCATTATGGCCAAACAGCTCTATTTTTGTTTCATCAGACCAGAGGACATTTCTCCAAAAAGTACGATCGTTGTCCCCATGTGCAGTTACAAACCGTAGTCTGGCTTTTTTATGGCGGTTTTGGAGCAGTGCCTTTTTCCTTGCTAAACGGCCTTTCAGGTTATGTCGATATAAGACTCGTTTTACTGTGGATATAGATACTTTTGTACCCGTTTCCTCCAGCATCTTCACAAGGTCCTTTGCTGTTGTTCTGGGATTGATTTGCACCAAAGTACGTTCATCTCTAGGAGACAGAACGAGTCTCCTTCCTGAGCGGTATGACTGCTGCGTGGTCCCATGGTGTTTATACTTGCGTACTATTGTTTGTAAAGATTAGCGTGGTAACTTCAGGCGTTTGGAAATTGCTCCCAATGATGAACCTGACTTGTGGAGGTCTACAATTTTTTTCCTGAGGTCTTGGCTGATTTCTTTTGATTTTCCCATGATGTCAAGCAGAGGCACTGAGCTTGAAGATAGGCCTTGAAATGTATCCACAGGTACACCTCCAATTGACTCAAATTATGTAAATTAGCCTATCAGACACTTCTAAAGGCATGACATCATTTTCTGGAATTTTCCAAGCTGTTTAAAAAGGCACAGTCAACTTAGTGTTTGTAAACTTCTGACCCACTGGAATTGTGATACAGTGAATTATAAGTGAAATAATCTGTCTGTAAACAACTGTTGGAAAAATGACTTGTGTCATGCACAAAGTAAATGTCCTAACCAACTTGACAAAACTATAGTTTGTTAACAAGACATTTGTGGAGTGGTTGAAAAACGAGTTAATGACTCCAACCTAAGTGTACGTAAACTTCAACTGTATCTATGATAACTTTTCTGCCCATTACCCCACAAAATTGCCAATTGGTGCGAAGGCAATTTGGCGTGGATACAGTTAGGCCCAAATGCTTAGGCTTATGCACTAATACCAGATAGTCTAAAATACTGAAAGAAAAACCTCAATGTAGCCTAGGGCAAAATAATGATACATTTATGAATGTAAGGCATTGTTATCCATTTATTCAAACTGCCCGCCACCCACATAATATTTCATGACACTAAACCCGCCCGCCCCACAGATATCCCGGGAGCTGCAGGTTATGAGTCAACCCGCGAATCACTAGAACCCTGATATACACTGACTGTTTAAAGCAAAACTGAAAACCTAATTGTAAGCCCGTTCATCAGGAATAGCCAAATTTAACCTGTTTAGGATAGGGGGCAGTATTTTCACGGCCGGATTAAAAAACGTACCCGATTTAATCTGGTTATTACTCCTGCCCAGAAACTAGAATATGCATATAATTGTTTGATTTGGATAGAACACACCTTAAAGTTTCTAAAACTGTTTGAATGGTGTCTGTGAGTATAACAGAACTCATATGGCAGGCCAAAACTTGAGAAGATTGCATACAGGAATTGCCCTCTCTGACCATTTCTTGGCCTTCTATAGCCTCTTTATGGAAAATAGAGGATCTCTGCTGTAACGTGACATTTTCTAAGGCTCCCATAGGCTCTCAGAAGGCGCCAGAACAGGGAATGATGACTCTGCAGTCCCTGGCTGAAAAACAGTAGCGCATTTGGATAGTGGTCGATCTGAGAACAATGAAACGGGTGTGCGCGTGCATGTGAAGAGTCCATTTTACATTTTCAGTCTTTTCGGTCGGAATATTATCGCTATTTTACGAGAAAAATCGCATAAAAATTGATTTTAAACAGCATTTGACATGCTTCGAAGTACGGTAATGGAATATTTTGACATTTTTTGTCACGATACGCGCCGGCGCATCACCCTTCGGATAGTGTCTTGAACGCAAGAACAGAACGCCGCCATTTGGATATAACTATGGATTATTTGGAACCAAAACAACATTGGGTGTAAACTAGAAGTCCTGGGAGTGCATTCTGACGAAGAACAGCAAAGGTAATCCAATTTTTCTTATAGTAAATCTGAGTTTGGTGAGTGTCAAACTTGGTGGGTGTCAAAATAGCTAGCCTGTGATGGCCGGGCTATCTACTCAGAATATTGCAAATATTGCAAAATGTGCTTTCACCGAAAAGCTATTTTAAAATCGGAAACCGCGATTGCATAAAGGAGTTCTGTATCTATAATTCTTAAAATAATTATGTTTCTTGTGAACGTTTATCGTGAGTAACTTAGTAAATTCACCGGAAGTGTTCGGTGGGTATGCTAGTTCTGAACGTCACATGCTAATGTAAAAAGCTGGTTTTTGATATAAATATGAACTTGATTTAACAAAACATGCATGTATTGTATAACATAATGTCCTAGGAGTGTCATCTGATGAAGTTCATCAAAGGTTAGTGCTGCATTTAGCTGTGGTTTGGGTTTTGTGACATTATATGCTAGCTTGAAAAATGGGTGTGTGATTATTTCTGGCTGGGTACTCTGACATAATCTAATGTTTTGCTTTCGTTGTAAAGCCTTTTTGAAATTGGACAATGTGGTTAGATAAAGGAAAGTCTTGTCTTTAGAATGGTGTAAAATAGTCATATGTTTGAAAAATTGAAGTTTTTGGATTTGAGGAATTTGTAATTCGCGCCACGCCCTATCATTGGATATTGGAGCGGTGTTCCGCTAGCGGAACATCTAGATGTAAGAGGTTAAGTTGATTCTCCGGTAGCTTACTTTTATTCTGGTGTGAGGCAAATCGATCTGCAAGTTGAACTTGGTGAGATTGTAGACTGCTAAATTGATAGTGCAGTTTGTTTAGGAGATGTTACATCTAACTAGCTACCTTACATGCTGATAATGTCTTTGCTATTGTTGTGTGTAGCTATGTTTGCTAGCCAGCCAGCCCATTGCATCGTGGATTTGGTAGTCGACATTGTCGGCAACAATTTTCCATGTTGCTACCAACCTTATTATAACGCCAAAATGAAACATTGTCCACGAAAAAAATTGTTTGTGTTATTTAACACTGTAAATTAAAAGGAATGTGTGGTTTTGTGTGGATTTTACCTTTAAACATTTGATTCATGGGGCCGCTGCGTATTGGTGAATTGTTACATCCCTAATGAAGATCGTTAGCAGAATATGCTAGCTGTTCCCATAGACTTCCAGTCATTGAGCCAACAACTATCCATTTAAATGCGCCACTTAGCAGGAATATACAGTACCAGTCAAAAGTTTGGACACACCTACTCAATCAAGGGGTTTTTCTTTATTTTTCTATGTTCTACATTGTAGAATAATAGCGAAGACATAAACTATAAAATAACACGTGACCTGTTTCAGGAAACTAGACGTATGTCGTGGGTCACTACTTCACAGGAGAGCCATTTGAACGTAAACTTTTTTTGGGCAGAAATGCAATCTAGAACATGTTTACTTTCATGTGCCTTAATAACAAACATATATGCCATATAGGTAATCCTGTCTTAACACAGCTTTCTATTTTTTTATGTATCGCGTAGTAAAACTGTTTCCACTTTCTGGAGGACTAGCCATTTGCTTGGTTAACTAACATTGAACCTGGTTGGTTAGCTACCTGCAGATTCATGCAGAGTAGTAACGTCATGAGTTGTGATTATGGTTCATTGTTTAGCTAGCTAGCTACCTACATGTAACAAAAAGATTCCACTGTGCAAGTAACCATATAACAAAAAAATATATATAAATAAACAAAAGCTTAAAAGCATACTGACAAAGTACCCATCATCATCATTCACGGTTTTGTTTTATATCTGAACTGGACTCTGGAATTATGAGGAAATGGACAACAAGTACTTCCTGTTTATGTTGGCATGTCAATGATCAATGTACACAAGCTCTAGAATAAATTTTAAAAAAAACACTTATTTTTTTCTGAGTTTGAAAATATAAATTGTTTTGTTTACATATTTGTTTCGTGAATTCAGTCTGGCCATCCACTTCGATTTCAGAACACTCTCATCTGAGTGTGCCAGAACGCAGAATAATGACGAAATTACGAACGTTCAACATCCGTTGAATATGGCCTGCGTCAGTAAACATCAGCAAAAAAAGCATCCAGTGTGTGCTCTGAACTCACCGAGAGCGAAACGCTATGAATTTACAAACGGACAATCTGACAGCACAGTCAGTCACCAACGCTCTGGATAACAGCCTAACCAGCTATGCTAGGGAGAGTAATGATCAGTGAGCTGTTCTCTCATTTGTGTCTGGAAGTAGCTGGCAAGTTTGGGTGCTTGACTGCTGTTAGATCAGATCGCTTGGATCAACTCAAAGAGATGGGTGCGGGTAAAGCTTAAGAGGGTGTGAACGATTCTGAATGGGTGTAGACAAAGGGCTCTCCAGTAAAAGTACCAAAAATATTCAAAGGCCATTTTCTCAAAAGTGAGTTTAGAAGTTTATCAACTCTCAAAGCAAAATCACTTTCCCATTGTTCCTCAACTGTAGTGTATGATATACAGTGGTGTAGTACTTAAGTAGTACTTTAAAGTATTTTTACTTATGTATTTTTGGGGGGTTTACTACTATTTATATTTTTGACAACTTTTACTTCACTACATTCCTAAAGAAAATGATGTACTTTTTACTCCATACATGGTCCAATTCACAGACTAATCAAGAGAACATCCCTGGTCATCCCTACTGGCTCTGAACTGGCGGACTCACTAAACACAAATGCTTTGTTCGTAAATTATGTCAGTGTTGGAGCATGCCCCTGGCTAGCCGTAAATGTAAAAAAAAATACATATGGTGTCATGTAGTTTGCTTAATATAAGGAATTTGAAATGTTTTATACTTTTCCTTTTGACACTTAAGTACATTTTAGCAATTTCATTTACTTTTGATACTTAAGAATATTTAAAACCAAATACTTTTAGACTTACTCAAGTAGTATTATACTGGGTGATCTTCACTTTTACTTGAGTCATTTTCTATTAAGGTTTCTTCACTTTTACTCAAGTATGACAATTGTGTACTTTTTCCACCACTGATGATTAACCATTTTGTAGCTGAGTCTCTACTTTTATCCAATATATAAAAACACAATTTCAAGTTAAAAAATGTGCAAATTGCCTGCTGATTGGCAATCCACTTCTCTGCTCCCTTGGCAGATTAATTTATAATCTGTAAAGGAAAGAGGAGCAACAAGAAGTGAGGGAATTGAGCAAAGAATCTTTGACAGTTACAAATCAGGCTAAAGACGCGGCGAACCAAGTCTCCGCAGCAATGTAGGCCAGTTATCGTAGTGGCAGAAAAGCACCACAAAGATTGAAACATAGGCAATCGAAACATTTCAAAATGCCTTTTATGCAAAGATATTGCTAGATATTTCTACTGTATAAAATAGGATACTATTGTATGGTTGCTACTTGAAGAGACAGAGACCTTCTGCATTCATCCATTAAGTGGCAGGCACAAATTAGACTTGACGCCCATAGAATGGGTACAGTAGAATTTTCTGAATGGGGTACAGTACTGGCTGCGAGAACCGGCTGACCCTTGTGTTCCCACCCTCTGGCTGCCGCACCCAAAGCCTGACGTTACCCTACCATGCTGCAGCTCAGACAATGAACAGTGTTCCAGAAAAAAACTTGGGCATGGTGGGAAACAATGTCATAGTCCCCGATTCATCCCACACTCTCCCAAGCTCTCTCCCGCATATCTTTCTCATTAGCACTGACCTGGCATGAATGGAGACCATTATTTGTCAGTCTGCGAGGGTGGCCATTCCACCATCCCCCGCCCGCTAATAATTGCTCACTTACCTCAACCTTCTACCAGGCCTTGTCTGTGGGTTTTTTTCTACAGAGAGTGCTCCCCGTCGTCATTTTTATTACCGTCATAGTCAGACACTCCGGGGGCGTGTCTTACAACCCCATCGCTCTCATTTTGCTTTAAAGAAACAGGTTGTTAGAAAAGACGGGTCCCTACATGGGTGTACCTGCGACCTTGACCCGCTATACTGTTGCGAACTGAACGCCCAACTAAATTGTGTGCGGGCTATTGAAGTTGTACTTTAGCAAAATAAAGAGTGGGCTTGAACGACGCAAAGGTAAGTCTTTCATCGCACAGTGAATGAGCAAGGTCCCTACAGCAGGAGCCGTTGAAGGGGTGCAGAGATCTCGGAAACAAAAGTGCCTCCAACACAACAGGCTGCCTTCACCTTGTTTGCCAGCTGAGGCTGCGTACTGCAGCAAATTCTTTGACCCTTGGTACATCACGCCGTTCTTTCCTTCATTGTCATGGAGCAAGCTGGAGGATGTCGATTCATCTCAGTGGTAAGACAGAGTCATAAAATCCAGTCCCCAACTCCAGGTCTGAACGACAAATCAGAATGAACACCCACACACTGCCAGACACCGTAGACAAGAGGCAAAGCAAAGACAGTCACTACGTTTCATTACAGAGAAAATGTAATCAAAACATTGTGGACATGAACTCGAGACTACAGCTGGAAATTACAATGGGATTCAATGAGTTCTAGCTTCTGTTGCTAGGGCAGTTGCTTTAACTTGCAACATTCTGACCTGATTACATAATGAACCAAAGCATCCATTGCTATGCTGGTTGCTTGGCTCTATGTTACCTCGTAGCAGACGCGAAGGAAGGAGGATGTGGGCAGTTTTAGTTCTATTACCTCAGAATTGCTCTCCAAGGACAGTGTTGACGGTGACAACCTGCTGACTATCTACTGCTTCAGAGGACCGAAAAGACTGGAAAGAGAACACTTTCTTTACGATGTACTTGTCTTTATATAAGTACATATTGTTAAAAAGGAATAAATCATTAAGCTGTTTTTAGATTGACGTTGCTAGCTACTTTACTTATATAGCTCAGCATGCCTAGCCAGCTAACCAGACAGCCAGCTAACCAGTAAGCTAGCTAGCCAGTTTTATTTAGCTAACGTTAGCTAGCAAGCAAGCTACTGTAACTGTTATTGCAGCTTTCTGTTTGTATGTAGCTTGCACTTCAATGGCATCCCTCTGAGATTTTCTTTTATCTTTCCAAACAGGCAAAGTACTATAAAGACACCACTGAACTCGACAAGAGGTGCAACATTCAGAGGAATTCACAATTCAGGATAAATTTAAGCAGTTAATGGACAGATTTAGCTATGTAACGTCGCAACCATTTTCCATCTAATGTTAGCTAGTTGCTAGCTATACATATAGTTCAGTAGAGGCTGCTGAGGGGAGGATGGCTCATAATAATGTCTGGAATGGAGTAAATGGAATAAAACACGTGGTTTCCATGTGGTTGATACCATTCAATTGACTCCATTCCAGCCATTATAAGAGCTGTCCTCCCCTCAGCAGCCGCCACTGATATAGTTATATGTCTGTCATATTGAGGTGTATAGCTATAAGTTAAACCTGATCAATAAAATGGATATGTGTAAGCAATCTTGGTAATTCCAAATGCCCTTAACTAGGTGTCTTCGCTAGACAGAGAGGGGGAGAGGGAAGACAGAGGGAGAGACAGAGAAAGAAACAGAGAGAAAGACAACAGTGCAAATGTACTTACACTTGAGTATTTCAACAACTCTTCTCTTCCAACTTTTTAGGCAATCATATCTACCTACAGGGGAAGGATGGCCAACCACACAGGAGGGTGATTTTTACTAAGGAAAAGGAGGCCGTGCTGACCGAGATGCATGCTGGCAATTTCGGAGTGAAGCGCATGATTGCCAAAATCAACGTAAACTTCTTCTGACGGGGAAGTGTCAAGGAGGTGGACAGCTGGGGAAGTGTCAAGGAGGTGGACAGCTGGGGAAGTGTCAAGGAGGTGGACAGCTGGGCAGGTGAAATAATCTTTTGTTTATCAATCACATTCTATTATATGTGAAGATATTATCATTTAAATTAATGTTATATCAGAGAGCACACAACATCTCAATTTGTCACTTTTTGCTTAAAGGTCAGTACCATGTCTAGTCTGCCAGGAGTTTGAGAGGGCGAAGCCTGTGGCGCCAGAGTTAAAGCCCATCAAAGTTGTTTCACCATGGCACAGAAACGGTAAGTGTCCCAATTCAAATTTTGCCCTGATAAGTTGTTCTGTAATGGTTTCTTTATTTGACCACAGCCAATATTATAGAGTGTGTGTGTGTGTGTGTGTGTGTGTGTGTGTGTGTGTGTGTGTGTGTGTGTGTGTGTGTGTGTGTGTGTGTGTGTGTGTGTGTGTGTGTGTGTGTGTGTGTCAGTATCCTCACAAATATGAAAATCTGCATACTGTATGACACAGATACGGGTAAGAATAATCTTCTCACAAACACTTTAAAATGTTAGGGGTCGACCTCATTGGACCCTTCACGAAATCCAGGAATGGCAACAGCTGGTGTCTAACTGCGACCGATCACTTTACCAAGTGGGTGGAGGCAATACCCATTAAGGTCAGTAAAGGAAGAGTACGTGCTTAACTCTAAATTCCCTTCTGTAACCCATTAAAAGGGGTGCTTGGAGGCCACTTCAAAGGCGATGGTGGACATCTTCAACACCCACGGTTCTCCTGAGGTCATCTTGAGTGACCAAGGTCATGAACGCTGGAACAAGGTACGTATGTTATAGGTTATATTCTGTCAACAATGGTTTGTTATATTTTTTACAACATGTTTTTCCATAGTACATAATCAGACATATTTCAATAGATATCGCTTTCCTATTGGTGAATGGACCAACCAGACCCTCAAGACTGCCATGAGCAAGTCCCTTGATTGGTACAAGGAAGGGTGGGAGAACAACCTGAAGGTAATTCTCTTTGCACACAACAGCAGCATCCAGGCTGAGTATGGACGGGAGCCGCAGCTGTTGACTGAGGTAAACAATGCAATTGTATATACAATTATTGCATATACTGTAGTCTTTCAAAATTGTGATTGACTTAGTGTTTGTCTATTGCTATTTTTGCATAACGTACTTTCAGATCACTGAAACCCCACCTGATGTGGTGGAAGTTGTGGAACCAGATCAGAACGCCTTCGAGTACTACCTTCAGGCACAGACTGAGAAGGATGTGGAGGTTTTTGACCAGGTAAAAATGATTGTCCGCTGTTAATTTATTTTCTGTCCCTCCAAGAGATATGTAAGAAATGTATTTGTAATATGAAATATAATTGTATGTATTCCTGTCTTCAATCAAGGTGAGACAGAACATGGACGCAAGAGGCGCAGGAGAAACAGAAGGAGAGCTACCGGAGCAGAATCAAGAAAAGGACCATGTACTACAATATCCAGGAAAATTACTTGGTTTGGAAGAAGGATGAAAGGAAGGCGAAACCTGGGAAACCTCCCTGCTCTTTCGCTCCTAGCTGGGGTCACCATCAGTTAAAGTGAATATAAAATATCTCAGATAAAAACTATTAGCATTTGGACCAAAAATAACGTGAAGCTAGTTTTAGTTTCCCTAACACTGATATTTTTCTCTGTCTTCCTAGGGTTACCTCGGTAGAAGCCAACAATCTTCTACAGTTGGACGGTCGACCACTGGAAGCACTGGCGCCCTACACTTCAGTGAAGCCCAATAGACAAAGTATGTTAAGCTTTGGTTGACATTTGAGAAAGCAAGAAATGGTAGTTATGCTAAGCTTTTAACAATTTACCTCACCAAATGACTGTAGGACCATCGACTGTCCGAGCCCCCCGGGAGGTATCCTGTCCACTAGAACCAGTGAGTTCGGATCAGTCTGATTCTCTGAGTCGGAGGTGGACCAGCTTGAGGTAGGCTATACCTTCCAAAAGTGTTCAAAAGTACATATCTACAATTTATAACACTGCACTAATCCATCAAATTTGCTCACAATAAAGTGTAACCTGTGTGTTTGCTTGTTTACGTCTCCGTCTCCTACCCTGTTCCCTTTAACTCTGCTCCTGTTCCCCAGACGTGGATCCATCTGATGTTCTCCATTACCAACCACCCTCCAACTTTTCATTACATCATCTACAGCTACCGTTGTTGTCATCATTATCTGCTAAGAAAGTGATTGCTCTATCATACTGGGCACATAATATGTGAGATACACAGATTAACTAAAAACACTAGCACTGCAAACACTCAGAACAAAGAAAGCAGCAGTGCCTGGACTTTGCAGTCTCCCTCTTCAAGTCCCCCTTCTGAGACTGGCTGCCTTTTGAGAACAAGTGACAGGCAGAACCTCCCACCCACACAGCAACCACCTCCTCTATATTCCCGACACCAGAATTCAGTATTTTAGTTCTATGATTGCCATGTGAGTGCACAAAAAAAATTAAATAAAAAAAAAGAATGTCAACTCTACCAAAAACAATCAAAGTTGATGAATTACAATCTTAAATATTGCCAGGTTGGTTTTCACAGCTCTTTCACAAGGTGTTCATTATTGGAAGTTGTAAGGTATCCATTGATGGTATTTTGTTCCACATTATTCATTGTTGTATCCTAGCACCTACAATAGATACATATCAACTCAGCAAAAAAAGAAACGTCCTATCACTGTCAACTGCATTTATTTTCAGCAAACTTAACGTGTAAATACTTGTATGAACATAAGATTCAACAACTGAGACAAAGTGAACAAGTTCCACAGACATGTGACTAACACAAATGGAATAATGTGTCCCTGAACAAAGAGGGGTCAAAATCAAAAGTAACAGTCAGCATCTGGAGTGGCCACCAGCTGCATTAAGTACTGCAGTGCATCTCCTCCTCATGGACTGCACCAAATTTGCCAGTTCTTGCTGTGAGATGTTACCCCACTCTTTCCTCAAGGCACCTGCAAGTTCCCAAACATTTCTGGGGGGAATGGCCCTAGCCCTCACCCTCCGATCCAACAGGTCCCAGGCATGCTCAATGGGATTGAGATCCAGGCTCTTCGCTGGCCATGGCAGAACACTGACATTCCTGTCTTGCAGGAAATCACGCACAGAGGTTTTACTGCTAACCTACAAAGCATTACATGGGCTTGCTCCTACCTATCTTTCCGATTTGGTCCTGCCCTACATACCTACACGTACGCTACGGTCACAAGACGCAGGCCTCCTAATTGTCCCTAGAATTTCTAAGCAAACGGCTGGAGGTAGGGCTTTCTCCTATAGAGCTCCATTTTTATGGAATGGTCTGCCTACCAATGTGAGAGACGCAGACTCAGTCTCAACCTTTAAGTCTTTACTGAAGACTTATCTCTTCAGTAGGTCCTATGATTAAGTATAGTCTGGCCCAGGAGTGTGAAGGTGAACGGAAAGGCTGGAGCAACGAACCGCCCTTGCTGTCTCTGCCTTGCCGGTTCCCCTCTTTCCACTGGGATTCTCTGCCTCTAACCCTTTTACAGGGGCTGAGTCACTGGCCTACTGGTGTTCTTCCATGCCGTCCATGGGAGGGGTGCGTCACTTGAGTGGGTTGAGTCACTGACGTGGTCTTCCTGTCTGGGTTGGCGCCCCCCCCTTGGGTTGTGCCATGGCGGAGATCGTTGTGGGCTATACTCGGCCTTGTCTTAGGACGGTAAGTTGGTGGTTGGAGACATCCCTCTAGTGGTGTGGGGGCTGTGCTTTGGCAAAGTGGGTGGGGTTATATCCTGCCTGTTTGGCCCTGTCCGGGGGTATCATCGGATGGGGCCACAGTGTCTTCTGATCCCTCCTGTCTCAGCCTCCAGTATTTATGCTGCAGTAGTTTATGTGTCGGGGGGCTAGGGTCAGTCTGTTACATCTGGAGTATTTCTCTTGTCTTATCCGGTGTCCTGTGTGTATTTAAATATGCTCTCTCTAATTCTCTCTTTCTCTCTTTCTGTCTTTCTCTCGGAGGACCTGAGCCCTAGGACCATGCCTCAGGACTACCTGGTATGATGACTCCTTGCTGTCCCCAGTCCACCTGGCCGTGCTGCTGCTCCAGTTTCAACTGTTCTGCCTGCGGCTATGGAACCCTGACCTGTTCACCGGACGTGCTTGTTGCACCCTCGACAACTACTATGATTATTATTATTTGACCATGCTGGTCATTTATGAACATTTTAACATTTTAACATCTTGACTATGTTCTGTTATAATATCCACCCTGCACAGCCAGAAGAGGACTGGCCACCCCTCATAGCCTGGTTCCTCTCTAGGTTTCTTCCTAGGTTTTTGGCCTTTCTAGGGAGTTTTTCCTAGAGAGTTTTTCCTAGCCACCGTGCTTCTTTCACATGCTTTGCTTGCTGTTTGGGGTTTTAGGCTGGGTTTCTGTACAGCACTTTGAGAATATCAGCTGATGTACGAAGGGCTATATAAAAATAAATTTTATTTGAACAAGCAGCATGGCTGGTGGCATTGTCATGCTGGAGAGGTCATGTCAGGATGAGCCTGCAGGAAGGGTACCACATGAAGGAGGAGGATGTCTTCCCTGTAACGCACAGTGTTGAGCTTGCCTGCAATGATAAGCTCAGTCCGAAGATGCTGTGACACACCGCCCCAGACCACAACGAACCCTTCAGCTCAATCCTGCTCCAGAGTACAGGCCTCGGTGTAACGCTCATTCCTTTGATGATAAACGCGAATCCGATCATCACTCCTGGTGAGGCAAAAACAGCGACTCGTCAGTGAAGAGCACTTTTTGCCAGTTCTGTCTGGTCCAGCGACGGTGGGTTTTGTGCCCATAGGTGACGTTGTTGCCGGTGATGTCTGGTGAGAACCTGCCTTACAAGCCCTCAGTCCAGCCTCTCTTGGCCTATTGCGGACAGTCTTAGCACTGATGGAGGGATTGTGCGTTCCTGGTGTAACTCAGGCAGTTGTTGCCATCCTGTACCTGTCCCGCAGGTGTGATGTTCAGATGTACCGATTCTGTGCAGGTGTTGTTACAAGTGGTCTGCCACTGCGAGGACGATCAGCTGTCCAGCCTGTCTCCCTGTAGCGCTTTCTTAGGCGTCTCACAGTACGGACATTGCAATTTATTGCCCTGGCCACATCTGCAGTCCTCATGCCTCCTTGCAGCATGCTTAAGGCACGTTCACGCAGATGAGCAGGGACCCTGGGCATCTTTCTTTTGTTTTTTTCAGTCAGTAGAAAGGCCTCTTTAGTGTCCCAAGTTATCATAACTGACCTTAATTGCCTACCGTCTGTAAGCTGTTAGTGTCTTAACGACCGTTCCACAGGTGCATGTTCATTAATTGTTTATGGTTCATTGAACATGCATGGGAAACAGTGTTTAACTTCACAGATCTTCATTGTAAAGGGTTTATTTGGATTTCTACGAATTATCTTTTAAAAGACAGGGTCCGGAAAAAGGGATGTTTATTTTTTTGCTGAGTTTATATTCAACCACAAGGGTGTCCTTATGAGCTATTCGAGATAGATTTAGAGTACTACTGAAATTATATTATTTCAGTATAAAATAAAAACATGACAGTCAGACAAGCCAGTGTATGAATCAAACGGATTTGCATATGAATGGTGTGGAAATTAGCTGACTTTGTGATCTGTAAGGTAAGTACCTAATGTGTCAAGCAGATTGCTATGTTTCGGAAATGGCAAAGAAAACGGGTAATGTTCAAGATATGGATTTCATGTTTCCAATCTTAAAAAGGTACCCACAAGTAGTTTGAATTTATGTTTTCATTTTACTAGCTAAACAAAACTTGTTTAAACAGCGAAATTGTCGCAGAAATCAGCCTTGTTTGCATAGCAATGATGAAAAGTAGATAATTTAGGCTGTAATGAACAAAAAAAATCTGATCATTAGGTCATCACACCGTTGATATAGCAACGGACGCTAATAGTTTATCAAATCCCATTGTGACGTAGAGGGGGACACTATTTGGCATGACAGGCCGATTGTTCATTGCCGACACCATTAGTGTCGGCTGCTCAGTAAATTAATGTCCTTCAAGTGAAGGTCTTAAAAAGAAGTGGCGGAGCACTCTGTGGTCGGCGTGGTGCAGACAGCGAGCATGAGCCTAAACCCCTATACCTGGCAGCCAAGCAAGGAGAGGATGGAAGGGAGGAAAGTGAGAGCTCATGCTTCAATTAGCGAAGGTCCCCATTCACCCTTGAGAGCCCCGGAGCCACGGATGCGCTGCAGAGATAGGGTTACGGCCAAGCAAGTTTAAGCGGGTACTTTTAACCAGAAACACACAGACATGTGCTCAGTACAATAGAGAGCCACACACTCACAGGCACACACTATTCTGTAGATAGACAAACTAAAGCAGCAACACACACAAACACACCAAAAGTAGCAGGAACAGACAAGACTTCAGCTCTTTGCTCCCTTTACCCTGCGCTTTCTCCCCTCTCCAAAACGGAGAAAAAAAACGTTATGCAACTCCAGCTGTTTCCCCCAATCAGTTAATACTGTGTCAGAGAGAGACTGCGTCAAAGAGAGAGAGTGAAGCTAGGCCAGGGGCAAATCTCCCCACACATCACCAAGGACCCTTTGAACAAAAAAAGAAAAACATGTTGCCTTCATGCATATTCCAAGGCTGTTGGATGCTAAGGATTTATGTTCTCTCTACTAGTAGACAGTGGTTTTTTAAGAGAGATTTCCTCTATGGACAAAAGGCATACGTGATTCTCTGTGACAACAGACTCGTTAGGGTGTTCACAAATCATAGCTGCCACGTTCCTGAAGTTGCATCCTCTCTGCCACTAAAAGAAAAGTCGGATAACAAAGTAAGGGTAGAGTGCCTTTTCATTTGTTTTTAAAATGGCATCATGAATCTTCCAAATTAGTGATTTAATTGACCTTCTAAAACAAAATAAAGTGGATGATCATCTAGAATCGATCAGAGTGGCCCAGCGGTCTCAAGTGGCATTCCCTATGCCGATTGTTTCATCTTTCATCGCCTTTCTTTGCTTTGTTTTCCTGTTCTTTTTCCTCAAGCCTACAGCTGAGTAAGAGCATGGAGGAGGCTAACAAGGCCATGCTAATGCAACCCTTCATCTTCTAACCAAAGCCTCGTTTTTGTGTCAGCAAATTTTCCTTGCAAATGGAAAAAGGCACAGAATGACAACTGGAGCCTGTCGACAAAGCCCAGGCCCTGGAAGCCAAGTGCTTGTTACTTTGCAGATTAGGAGATCAGTCATCCCCGGCATCCCACCTCTGGACTGAGCAAAAGGGAGCCATGGAGAGGACCTTCTATTCGGGAAGCAATTCCTGCAGTGTTTTCCATCCCAGAGCAGCAGATTTCTACCCTGTTCGCTGAAACAGCTCCCAAAACCGAGCTTTGCTGCTGTAAGGCAAACTAAAGCTCTAAATTACATTTTTGTGCTCGATTAACAGAAGTAAAAATGATGGTACCTTTATTATGCAAATGAATGTTCTGATTTCAAATGATTAATTACTCTTGTCCCAAGTTTGATTAATAAATAAGTGTTTTCGGCTTCGGAATATTTTGTTTGGGGTGGATCACAGTAGGAATGGGAAGGAATGGGAAGACAAGACAAAATTGGCGGAAGTAGATCCGATGCATTCATGAGCGCTTGTCAGAATCAGTTTTTCCCATTCCCTGTCTTCCAGTTTTGAGGAGTCAAAGGGACTTGTGACAGACAATAATATAGCCTACTGTAAGTAAACAAAGGGCTTCTTTACAGCATAGGCTACTAGCAGTAGAATACTAGCAGTTTACAGTTTTCATGGAGACATGTTCAAATTTCCCCCACCTCACAGTAAAGTGAAGCTAGAAGGCCTTATCCAAGCCTTGTCTCAATGTCCCGTTCATATTGATGAGGGGAAGGGCTGGATAGTACTATACACCAGTAAAAATGCAATGACCCGTTTGGGTTTTACTTTACCTTCTACAACAGTATTTTAATGTTTGGTATGTTAAACAAGGATTTTTCTTTATTTGTACTATTTTCTACATTGTAGAATAATAGTGTAGACATCAAAACTATGAAATAACACATATGGAATCATATAGTAACCAAAACAGTTAAACAAACCACAATATCTTCAATATTTTTCATTCTTCAAAGTAGCCACCCTTTACCTTGACAGCTTTGCACACTCTTGGCATTCTCTCAACCAGCTTCACCTGGAAAGCTTTTCCAACAGTCTTGAAGGAGTTCACACATATGCTGAGCACCTGTTGGCTGCTTTTCCTTCACACTGTGTTCTAACTCATCCCAAACCATCTCAAATTGGGTTGAGGTCAAGTGATTGTGGATGTCAGGTCAAATCAAAGTTTATTTGTTACGTGCGCCGAATACAACAGGTGTAGACCTTACAGTGAAATGCTTACTTACAGGCTCTAACCAATAGTGCAAAAAAGGTGTTAGGTGAACAATAGGTAAGTATAGAAATAAAACAACAGTAAAAAGATAGGCTATATACAGTAGCGAGGCTATAAAAGTAGGGAGGCTACATACAGACACCGGTTAGTCAGGCAGATTGAGGTAGTATGTACATGTAGATATGGTTAAAGTGACTATGCATATATGATGAACAGAGAGTAGCAGTAGCGTAAAAGAGGGGTTGGCGGGTGATGGGTGGCGGGACACAATGCAGATAGCCCGGTTAGCCAATGTGCGGGAGCACTGGTTGGTCGGCCCAATTGTGGTAGTATGTACATGAATGTATAGTTAAAGTGACTATGCATATATGATAAACAGAGTATCAGCAGCGTAAAGAGTGTGTGGGGGGGGGGGCACACAATGCAAATAGTCCGGGTAGCCATTTGATTACCTGTTCAGGAGTCTTATGGTTTGGGGGTAAAAACTGTTTTTACCCACAAACCAGATGGGATGGCGTATCTCTGCAGAATGCTGTGGTAGCCATGAGGTTAAGTGTGTCTTGAATTCTAAATAAATCACTGACACCAGCAAAGCACCCCCACACCATCACACCTCCTCCTCCATTCTTCACAGTTGGAACCACACATGCGTAGATCATCCGTTCACCTAGTCTGAGTCTCACAAAGACACAGCGGTTAGAGCGAAAAATCTCAAATTTGGACTCATCAGACCAAAGGATAGATTTCCACCTGTCTAATGTCCATTGCTCGTGTTTCTTGGACCAAGCAAGTCTATTCTTATTGCTGTCCTTAAGTAGTGGTTTCTTTGCATTCGACCATGATGCCTGATTCACGCAGTCTCCACTGAACAGTTGATGTTGAGATGTCTGTTACTTGAACTCTGAACTCTGTTAATTCTAATGAACGTATCCTCTGCAGCAGAGGTAACTCTGGGTCTTCCTTTCCTGTGGCGGTCCTCATAAGAGCCTGTTCCATCATAGCGCTTCATGCTTTTTGCGACTGCACTGGAAGAAACTTTCAAAGATTTGGATTGACCTTCATGTCTTAAAGTAATGGACAGTCGTTTGTCTTTGTTTATTTGAGCTGTTCTTGCCATAATATGGACTTATACCAAAAAGGTATATCTTCTGTATACCACCCCTACCTTGTCACAACACAACTGATTGGCTCAAACGCATTAAGGAAAGAAATTCCACAAATTCACTTTTAACAAGGCACACATGTTATTTCCAAGTGACTACCTCATGAATCTGGTTGAGAGAATGACAAGGGTGTGCAAAGCTGCCATCAAGGCAAAGGGTGGCTACTTTGAAGAATCTCAAATATAAAATATATTTTGATTTGTTAACCTGTTAGGGCTAGGGGGCAGTATTTACACGGCCGGATAAAAAAACGTACCCGATTTAATCTGGTTATTACTACTGCCTAGAAACTAGAATATGCATATAATTATTGGTTTTGGATAGAAAACACCCTAAAGTTTCTAAAACTGTTTGAATGGTGTCTGTGAGTATAACAGAACTCATATGGCAGGCAAAAACCTGAGAAGATTCTGTACAGGAAGTGCACTCTCTGACCATTCCTTGGGCTTCTTGACTCTTTTTATTGAAAACTTAGGATCTTTGCTGTAACGTGACACTTCCTACGGCTCCCATAGGCTCTCAGAACCCGGGAAAAAGCTGAATGAAGTCGAGGCAGCCCCTGGCTGAAAAACATTAGCGCCTTTGGTAAGTGGTCTATCAGAGGACAATGAGACTGAGGCGCGAGCACGAGGCGACCCCATGTTTTTATTTTCTCTCACTTTGTACTAAAACACAGATTCCCGGTCGGAATATTATCGCTTTTTTACGAGAAAAATGGCATAAAAAATTATTTTAAACAGCGGTTGACATGCTTTAAAGTATGGTAATGGAATATTTAGACATTTTTTGTCACGAAACGCGTCGGGCGCGTCACCCTTATTTACACTTCGGATAGTGTCTTGAACGCACGAACAAAACAGAGGATATTTGAACATAACTATGGATTATTTTGAACCAAACCAACATTTGTTATTGAAGTAGAAGTCCTGGGAGTGCATTCTGACGAAGAACAGCAAAGGTAATAACATTTTTCTTATAGTAAATCTGACTTTGGTGAGGGCAAAACTTGGTGGGTGTCTAAATAGCTAGCCCTGTGATGCCGGGCTATCTACTTAGAATATTGCAAAATGTGCTTTCACCGAAAAGCTATTTTAAAATCGGACATAGCGAGTGCATAGAGGAGTTCTGTATCTATAATTCTTAAAATAATTGTTATGTTTTTTTGGGAACGTTTATCGTGAGTAATTTAGTAAATTCACCGGAAGTTTGCGGGGGGTATGCTAGTTCTGAACGTCACATGCTAATGTAAAAAGCTGGTTTTTGATATAAATATGAACTTGATTGAACAAAACATGCATGTATTGTATAACATAATGTCCTAAGATTGTCATCTGATGAAGCTCATCAAAGGTTAGTGCTGCATTTAGCTGTGGTTTGGGTTTATGTGACATTATATGCTAGCTTGAAAAATGGGTGTCTGATTATTTCTGGCTGGGTACTCTGACATAATCTAATGTTTTGTTTTCGTTGTAAAGCCTTTTTGAAATCGGACAGTGTGGTTAGATTAACGAGAGTCTTGTCTTTAAAATGGTGTAAAATAGTCATATGTTTGAGAAATTGAAGTAATAGCATTTCTAAGGTATTTGAGTAACGCGCCACAGCATTCCACTGGCTGTTACGTAGGTGGGACGATTTCGTCCCACCTTCCCTAGAGAGGTTAAACACTTTTTTGGTTACTACATGATTCCATGTGTTATTTCATAGTTCTGATGTCTTCACTATTATTCTACAATGTTGATATTAGTAAAAATAAAGAAAAACCCTGGAATGAGTAAGTGTCCAGACTTTTGACTGGTACTGTAAATCCACAATAGTTCTATAATTACACTATTAGTTTATGTATCTTACTGTCTCCAAATAGCTACTTCATATTTTCTTAGCAAGTTGTGGCTAAAATAAATTGTATTAGCCACTAATGCTAATTGCTGTTTGCTGGCTAGCTACCTAAAAGTACAGAGTCAGAGCAAACGTAGCTAGCCAATACAGCCTGATACCAGTGCTGGTGTAAGCCTAGATCAGTCTTGGTTGTGAAACAGAATCTTCAAATCAGAGAGGAATAGGCAAAGCATGAATGTTAGCTATCCCTAGCTAGCTCCATGAATGTAAGAGAAACATGTAACATTAGGGGAAACACTGACCAACACTTTGGTTCCTACTCTGTCACAATAATTCCTTCCTGGCTTTTTCAAATCTTTGTCATGTCAAACAACAATGCATTTAAACTGCTGCCACCAACATTCCAACTACAGAATTAGTATAATCTATATAAACTAAGGTCTTTCAAAGATATTTGGATTTTTATGAATTAACTAAACAGATCTTCACAGATTGTAAAGGGTTTAAAACACTGTTTCCCATGCTTGCTCAATGAACCATAAACATGCACCTGTGGAACTGTCGTTAACCTGTTGGGTCTAGGGGGCAGCATTTGCACGTCTGGATAAAAAAAATGTACCCGATTTAATCTGGTTACTAATCCTACCCAGTAACTAGAATATGCATATACTTATTATATATGGATAGAAAACACTCTAAAGTTTCCAAAACTGTTTGAATGGTGTCTGTGAGTATAACAGAACTCATTTGGCAGGCAAAACCCTGAGACATTTTCTGACAGGAAGTGGATACCTGATGTGTTGTATTGACTTTAAACCTATCCCATTGAAAAACACAGGGGTTTAGGAATATTTTGGCACTTCCTATTGCTTCCACTAGATGTCACCAGCCTTTACAAAGTGTTTTGAGTCTTCTGGAGGGAGATCTGACCGAACAAGAGCCATGGAACGGTGATGTCCCATTAGACACCTGGCGCGCTACTTCATGTTGGGTACCCTCGTTCCAATACGTTATAAAAGGCTATGCATTCGTCCACCTTGAATATTATTCATGTTCTGGTTAAAAAAGGCCCTAATGATTTATGCTATACAACGTTTGACATGTTTGAACGAACGGAAATATATTTTTTCCCCTCGTTCATGACGAGAAGTCCGGCTGGCTTACATCATGTGCTAACGAGACGGAGATTTTTGGACATAAATGATGAGCTTTTTTGAACAAAACTACATTCGTTATGGACCTGTGATACCTGGAAGTGACATCTGATGAAGAGAATCAAAGGTAATGGATTATTTACATAGTATTTTCGATTTTAGATCTCCCCAACATGACGTCTAGTCTGTATCGCAACGCGTATTTTTCTGGGCACAGTGCTCAGATTATTGCAAAGTGTGATTTCCCAGTAAGGTTATTTTTAAATCTGGCAAGTTGATTGCGTTCAAAAGATGTAAATCTATAATTCTTTAAATGACAATATAATATTTTACCAATGTTTTCTAATTTTAATTATTTAATTTGTGACGCTGACTTGACTGCCGGTTATTGGAGGGAAACGATTTCCTCAACATCAATGCCATAGTAAAACGCTGTTTTTGTATATAAATATGAACTTGATAGAACTAAAAATGCATGCATTGTCTAACATAATGTCCTAGGAGTGTCATCTGATGGAGATTGTAAAAGGTTAGTGTATCATTTTAGCTGGTTTTATGGTTTTGGTGACCCTGTCTTTGACTTGACAAAACATTACACACAACTCTTGTAAATGTACTGTCCTAACATACTCTAAATTTATGCTTTCGCCGTAAAACCTTTTTGAAATCGTAAAACGTGGTTAGATTAAGGAGATGTTTATCTTTCAAATGGTGTAACATAGTTGTATTTTTGAAAAATTTGAATTTTGACATTTATTTGGATTCAAATTTGCCGCTCTTGAAATGCACCTGCTGTTGATGGAGTGCACCACAGGTGGCACGCTAGCGTCCCACCTAGCCCCAAGAGGTTAAGACACTAACAGCTTACAGATGGTAGACATTTAAGGTCACAGTTATGAAAACTTAGGACACTAAAGAGGCCTTTCTACTGCCTCTGAAAAACACCAAAAGAAAGATGCCCAGGGTCCCTGCTCATCTGCACGAACGTGCCTTAGGCATGCTGCAAGGAGGCATGAGGACAACAGATGTGGCCAGGGCAATAAATTGCAATGTCCGTACTGTGAGACGCCTAACACAGCGCTACAGGGAGACAGGATGGACAGCTGATCGTCCTTTCAGTGGCAGACCACGTGTAACAACACCTGCACAGGATCGGTACATCCGAACATCACACCTGCGGGACAGGTGCAGAATGGCAACAATAACTGCCCAAGTTACACCAGGAACCCACAATCCCTCCATCAGTGCTCAGACTGTCCGCAATAGGCTGAGAGAGGCTGGACTGAGGGCTTGTAGGCCTGTTGTTGCCTGTACATCACCGGCAACAATGTCGCCTATGGGTACAAACCCACCGTCGCTGGACCAGACAGGACTGGCAAAAAGTGCTCTTCACTGACAAGTCGCAGTTTTGTCTCACCAGGGGTGATGGTCGGATTCACGTTTATCGTCGCAGGAATGAGCGCTACACCGAGGCCTGTACTCTGGAGCGGGATCGATTTGGAGGTGGAGGGTCCGTCGTGGTCTGGGGCAGTGTGTCACAGCATCATCGGACTGAGCTTGTTGTCATTGCAGGCAATCTCAACACTGTGCGTTACAGGGAAGACATCCTCCTCCCTCATGTGGTACCCTTCCTGCAGGCTCATCCTGACATGACCCTCCAGCATGACAATGCCACCAGCCATACCGCTCGTTCTGTGCACGATTTCCTGCAAGACAGGAATGTCAGTGTTCTGCCATGGCCAGCGAAGAGCCTGGACCTCAATCCCATTGAGCACGCCTGGGACCTGTTGGATCGGAGGGTGAGGGCTAGGGCCATTCCCCTCAGAAATGTCTGGGAACTTGCAAGAGTGGGGTAACATCTCACAGCAAGAACTGGCGCAGTCCATGAGGAGGAGATGCACTGCAGTACTTAATGCAGCTGGTGGCCACACCAGATACTGACTGTTACTTTTGATTTTGACCCCCTCTTTGTTCAGGGACACATTATTCCATTTGTGTTAGTCACATGTCTGTGGAACTTGTTCAGTTTATGTCTCAGTTGTTGAATTTTATGTTCATACAAATATTTACACGTTAAGTTTGCTGAAAATAAACGCAGTTGACAGTGAGAGGACGTTTCTTTTTTTTGCTGAGTTTATTTCCATGATTTCAACAGTTCAATTAATTAGGCCTAGATTCTTTGCCCATATCATGCAGACCTAGATGGCACAGTGTGGAAATGATATAGCATTTGTGCATGAAGTGGTTTGAGTTGGATTGAACAGCATAAAACAAATCAGAACGGCGAAAGCCCCATTGAAATCCCAATTTATGTGTTGCCACCCTAGGATCATGTTTAGAACTGTTTAAAGCATATTTAGAACTTTTATTATTCAAAAACATAAAATACCGTCATAATTAAAAAATAATCATAATTACAAATATTGTAATATAATATTTTTGACATATTGCCCAGCCCTAATGAGGAGTCAAGACAAAAGCCCAACAAATTAAACGCATGAGCAGAGAGCACAATGGAGGCCATCTGAATGGGCTGAAATGAACCAGTTTGACAAAAGGCTGGGGATAATAAAAAAAAAAAAGCACCCACTCAAAGCCTTTGCGGCCTCAAAGCTGCTGGATGAGGTCCGATTTGCCATGCTGAATTAAAACGCTCAAACCAATCAAACTCAAACCCGACCTTTGACTCGTGCCTGTGTTCCACCTCAAAAACTGAAATGTTCTCCATTCTCCATTCTTCTTCACTCATTAGCACGAGATCAGAACTAGACTAGAACTCAAACTTTGAAGGCCCTGTTAACCGTATAGAAGCGGGCCATATGAAGGAAGCTATTGAGTTGAGTTCATTCAATGAAATTAACTGAGAACATAATGGGTAGTGCCAATGAAGAAGGTCAATATTCAATGCCACAATTCTAAGGCAAGTTTCAAGGCTTGGACTCGGTGAACACCTAGCTAATAGGGATGGGCATTTGAAATAATTTCACTATTCAAATTATATAAAGTTTATATTTTTCCAATATCTGGATAATAGAAATCCTAAATAAATTTACTCTTGACAAATCAGAAGGACGCAAATCCTGAGGGCAGTGGTACCAAAACAGCAGACAGGTTGCTCTTCTCCTGTAGTTTTTTGGCTAACAGCAAGAGTGTGTCAGGCCCTGATCTGTTTCACCTGTCCTTGTGATTGTCTCCACCCCCCTCCAGGTGTCGCCCATCTTCCCCATTATCCCGTGTGTTTATACCTGTGTTTTCTGTCTATCTGTGCCAGTTCATCTTGTTTGTTCGAGTCAACCAGCAGTTGGTGGTCTCTGCTCCTGCTTTTTCCCCCCAGTCTCTTTTCCTCCCGATTTTTACCCTTGCCTGTCCTGACTGAGCCCACCTGCCTGACCACTCTGCCTGTCCCTGAGCCTGCCTGCTGATCTGTACCTCTGCCCCCCTCTGGATTACTGACCTCTGCCTACCCTGACCCTGCCTACCGTCCTGTACCTCTGCCCCCCTCTGGATTACTGACCTCTGCCTACCCTGACCCTACCGTCCTGTACCTATGCCCCCATACTCTGGATTATCGACCCCTGCCTGCCTTGACCGGTCTTTGCCTGCCCATTGCTACAATACATTTTTTTACTTCCGACAGTCTGCATCTGGGTCTTACCTTGGTTCTGATACAGTGAAAGAGAAGTCTGATGTTCACCACGATAGATTTAAAAAAAAAATAGAATCAGTTATGTGGAATCTCCGTTAGGTGAAAGCCTGAAAACGCAATTTGAAGTGGGGGGAAAATAGCATAGGCTACTGTTGTCAGTGCTGGCTGGTGGGCTAAATGCACTATGATAGTAAAATGTATTTTCATGTAAAACACAACATGAAAGGGAAAATCTTTAAATAAACAAATTAAGTAACAATTTCAAATGGCAGAGTGTAGGCCTATGTAAGAGAGAATTTAATTTAGACAAAGCTTTTTCATTGTTAAAATAATAAAAAGTGAATAATTGCCCATTCCTAACAGGACTAACTAACAACAAAAAATATCAGGCTGTCTCAATCATATATCCATGCCCCAGATTACGTCAAGCCTTTGGGTTAATTTCGCAATAAGCCTGCTACCATTGTTAGGCGTAATTAATAGGACAGCAGCTATACTATTGGACAAATTCCCACATGACAGAACACTAATTTCCTCTGCTGTGATTTTAAACACTTCCTTCCTATGGAAGATAAAGGAAGAGCGGGGATGGCAATTAAATGTTGCTCAACCTTTGTAAGATTACCTTCCAGAAAAAGGCATCCAATAAGACGGAGGTTATTAGTAGAGAGCAGTGAGAGGAAAGACAATATACTACAAATACTAATGTATCAAGAGCTGAACAGGTACAATATATGGGAAGTCTGATATTCCCTGGAACTAGGTTAGCATGTGTGGAACATGTCGACTTAAACAATAACTCCCTCTACCTCACCTCAGTGTGTGCCTGAGGTTGCCAGGGAAATAACTACATGAATTCCTTTAGATCCACTGGCACAGAGTCACACATTATGAAACAGATCCTGAATGTGGCTGTAAAGACAAGGTAAAAAGAGGAAGAAAAAAAATACATCACTGCATTGTTTCTTTCGTAGACTGAAGAGTGTGGAAATCTAAGCACGGTGAAGCCAATCCCAGTGAGAGCCATTGCTTTTCTACGCTCCATTTAGACTGCCTACTTCTGTTGCGGTAATATTAGACCAATGTGCCGTGGCCCTTTCATTTACTATTCAATTCAAAATGGCCACTAGTGGCACATCGACTATAGTAACCACCAAACAGTGTTTCATCTAGCTGGGCAAAACCCCTTCATAGCTCATTGCAATAGACGGGTTGGTTGTTAAGCAACAAAACCGCCTTGTGCACAACTATGGGGCAAAACAGACCGGGTTGGCATAGATTGTCGACAACATGTAAGCTATATTTAGTCTCAAATGTTTATTGAAAACAAATACATTTACACAATGAGCACTTTTTGTCTCAAATACATCGTTACAGTTGTTGGTTAGCTAGCTAGCAAATTTCAGCCATATTAGCATTGACATGAAATCAGTCAAAACAAGACACGGTATCAAGAACGGGATGAAATGAGCTGAAACAAGCCACTTACGATTCCCCACATGAGTTTGTCATTCTAGCAAGCAATCTGGCCTTCCAGAATCACAAAAACGCGCCGACTTTCCCCCATGGAGGCGCACACAGTTTTTTGTGACATTGTCAACTAACCCATCTATAGGGAAAGCAGGGGGGTGAAAGAGGCGGGCATGAGAACTAGGGGTGTGTCTCAAGTCTAAACAAACTTCCTCCTGTTGTCTCCTTTCCTTCTCTACACTGCATCTTAAAACACTGGCAAGATAAAATGTTAAAATCAGGGCAGATGAAGAAGAGGATTCCAAGGACAGGAATCCACGATGGGTTGTTAAGACACAGCATGGGAGTGAAGCCAGGACTCCTATCTGATATGAGCCAATGCCACAGGGGAGGAAGGTGTATCATATTTTGCTACAGTGGCCTTCGTACATACCTTGTTAAAAGTTCAGAGTTGAAGGAAGTAATTGCTGTAATAACTGAACTCAGAATGACGAGTGTCATAATCAAGATGGGGCTGGAGCATCGCCCAGGTCAATATCCTTATTTAGACACACACAGACACACTTGCATACAGTATATACACACCAAATACACAGACAGTTAAACGCATATACACACTTCAAACTCTCCATACTCTTTTGGGTAAAAGCGCCCTTCCCCTTTCATTTTGCAGATCAGGCATTAACACAATATTACAATTAGGATGCTGATTAACACCTGCCTGGGCTCTTGGGGGGGCTGACAGGGGCTAATGGTAGAATGTATGGGAAAATATCAGCTACTCAGTATTCAGCCCCTGTTCTCATGGCCTTTCTCTAAGCAAGAGGTACAGAGGCTGGTTACTATCATAACTGATCAAATAGCCTTGGTAACTAGCGAACATGGAGAGCTCGTGCCTGGCAGGTCAATTTTCATATGTTGAACATCATTGTGGGAGTCTGGGGATTGGTAGTATCAATGGAGAACGTACTAAAGCGTATGTGGCCTTTAAACAGTATACATCTGATTTATGATATTTCACACACTGGAGGTTAAGGGAGTTAACTACCTGATTTAGCAAATCATCAACATACTGTATATACTTAATGTTTAATATATATATATATTTTTAATGCTATTGGCATCCCAAACTACCCTGTTCTGGGCCTATACAGTCTGCAGGTTATTTTTAAACCATCCCTACTTGTTATTAAATCAAAAGCTTGAGAGTCATAAAGCTCTGAAATTTCTCAGATGATTATTGATCAGTCTAAAATTTAACAAAAGGTGCAGCAAAGTAACCGAAGGGAATGTCTTCATTAGTAACGCAATATTGATACAGCTACAAGGGTCATGGTTTCTTTGCACACTGATTAAAGCCAATAGGATCTGCAAACTTGCATGGTCACACTCACTATCACTCACTCTTCATTTGTCTTTGCAACTCAACAATTACACTCCTGAGATCTTGCTTTCAGTCTGTTGTGCCGACTTCATAAAATGTCACGATGATTGCCCTGTGGCTCAAAAATTACGGTCTGGGGAAAGATCGTTTTTTTTGTCAAGTGTTAGTGGGTCATGTTAAGTTCATGTTTTAAGTATCACTATATTTCTGTTATTACGGTGCTATCAGTCTGTTATTAGTGCCCCTGCGCAGGAGTCTTGTTGGAGATAAACCTGGCCTGAGTGCAATGGCAACCATGTATTGTGCTAATACAGCTGAGTAAACATTGTTAACCTGTTGGGTCTAGGGGGCAGCATTTGCACGTCTGGATAAAAAAAATGTACCCGATTTAATCTGGTTACTAATCCTACCCAGTAACTAGAATATGCATATACTTATTATATATGGATAGAAAACACTCTAAAGTTTCCAAAACTGTTTGAATGGTGTCTGTGAGTATAACA
Source organism: Salmo salar (assembly GCF_965601325.2). NCBI lineage: Eukaryota > Metazoa > Chordata > Actinopteri > Salmoniformes > Salmonidae > Salmo > Salmo salar. The sequence goes on along the minus strand of NC_138294.1, from coordinate 68,894,567 downwards.
GAACTCATTTGGCAGGCAAAACCCTGAGACATTTTCTGACAGGAAGTGGATACCTGATGTGTTGTATTGACTTTAAACCTATCCCATTGAAAAACACAGGGGTTTAGGAATATTTTGGCACTTCCTATTGCTTCCACTAGATGTCACCAGCCTTTACAAAGTGTTTTGAGTCTTCTGGAGGGAGATCTGACCGAACAAGAGCCATGGAACGGTGATGTCCCATTAGACACCTGGCGCGCTACTTCATGTTGGGTACCCTCGTTCCAATACGTTATAAAAGACTATGCATTCGTCCACCTTGAATATTATTCATGTTCTGGTTAAAAAAGGCCCTAATGATTTATGCTATACAACGTTTGACATGTTTGAACGAACGGAAATATATTTTTTCCCCTCGTTCATGACGAGAAGTCCGGCTGGCTTACATCATGTGCTAACAAGACGGAGATTTTTGGACATAAATGATGAGCTTTTTTGAACAAAACTACATTCGTTATGGACCTGTGATACCTGGAAGTGACATCTGATGAAGAGAATCAAAGGTAATGGATTATTTACATAGTATTTTCGATTTTAGATCTCCCCAACATGACGTCTAGTCTGTATCGCAACGCGTATTTTTCTGGGCACAGTGCTCAGATTATTGCAAAGTGTGATTTCCCAGTAAGGTTATTTTTAAATCTGGCAAGTTGATTGCGTTCAAAAGATGTAAATCTATAATTCTTTAAATGACAATATAATATTTTACCAATGTTTTCTAATTTTAATTATTTAATTTGTGACGCTGACTTGACTGCCGGTTATTGGAGGGAAACGATTTCCTCAACATCAATGCCATAGTAAAACGCTGTTTTTGGATATAAATATCAACTTGATAGAACTAAAAATGCATGCATTGTCTAACATAATGTCCTAGGAGTGTCATCTGATGGAGATTGTAAAAGGTTAGTGTATCATTTTAGCTGGTTTTATGGTTTTGGTGACCCTGTCTTTGACTTGACAAAACATTACACACAACTCTTGTAAATGTACTGTCCTAACATACTCTAAATTTATGCTTTCGCCGTAAAACCTTTTTGAAATCGTAAAACGTGGTTAGATTAAGGAGATGTTTATCTTTCAAATGGTGTAACATAGTTGTATTTTTGAAAAATTTGAATTTTGACATTTATTTGGATTCAAATTTGCCGCTCTTGAAATGCACCTGCTGTTGATGGAGTGCACCACGGGTGGCACGCTAGCGTCCCACCTAGCCCCAAGAGGTTAAACTGGAACCTTGTCGTTGTGTCATTTTGAGTTAACAGTTCATAGCATTGCTAGTTCCTACACAGGGCCTTCTAATCAGGTTTGTTTGGGTGGAAGTTTCGGCTTTCCATGGTGACATCTGCCAATAACAAGCTAGTTTTCAGTTCCCCCTCCCCATTCAGACCACTCCCAGACAGTCTTACCAAAATTCTAGCTTGAGAAAGTATTTTGCTAAAAATGATTTTTTTATTTTAATGGCAATCTATTTGCAGTAAAGTAGTTAACCTTTTTGGGCAAGGGGGCAGTATTCGGAATTTCGGATGACTGATGTGCCCAAAGTAAACTGCCTGTTACTCAGGCCCAGAAGCTAGGATATGCATATAATTGGAAGCATTGGATAGAACACACTATAAAGTTTCCAAAACTGTTAAAATAATGTCTGAGTATAACAGAACTGATATGGCATGCGAAAACCCGAGGAAAATCCATCCAGGAAGAGGGATTTTTTTTGATGTGAGTGGTTTTCCATTGAAAGCCTATTGACTATATATGGGTTTAGTGCCCAGATTGCAGTTCCTATGGCTTCCACTAGATGTCAGTCCTTAGACATGGTTTCAGGCTTGTTTTTTGAAAAACGACGAAGAATAAGACCTTTTGGCAAGTGGTCTATGGAATCATGCAGTACTGGTTTGCGCGCGTGACTGTATGCGCGCGTGACTGTATGCGCGCTCTTCGTTCTTTTTCCTTTCTATTGAATACGCTATTGTCCGGTTGAAATATTATCGATTATTTAGATAATTGACAACCTGAGGATTAATTATAAACATTGTTTGACATGTTTTGACGAACTTTACCGGTACTATCAGGATGTATTCTTCTGCATGTTTTGACCGCCTTGGAGCCAGTGGATTACTGAACAAAACAGAGTTTATGGGATATACAGAGAGACTTTATCGAACAGAACAAACATTTATTGTGTAGCTGGGACTCTTGTGACTGCAACCATATGAAGATCTTCAAAAGGTAAGTGATTAATTATGTCGCTATTTCTGACTTTTGTAATTCCTTTACTTGGTTGTAAAATGTTTGTATGCTTTTGTAAGCGGGGCGCTGTCCTCAGATAATCGCTTGGTATGCTTTCGCCGTAAATCCTTTTTGAAATCTGACAAAGCGGCTGGATTAACAAGAAATGAATCTTTAAGCCGATGTAAAACAGTAGTATTTTCATTGAATGTTTACTATGACTATTTCTGTATTTTGAATTTGGCGCTCTGCAGTTTCAAGGGATGTTGTCGAGGTGGGTTGCTAGCGGAACGCCAGCGCCAGAAAGGTTAACATGTTAAGTGATATGCTTGCATTATCATCATTCCGGTTCAGTGTATCGAATAAATAATATATAATATATAAAATATAATAAAATAAATAATGTAAAATAATGTAAATGAATAAAAAGTCTGTTTTGCCAGCCTTTTAGGTGGAAAAACATGTGGGTAACTTTTTTTTTACCTGCTCTTCGATTGCAAAGAAGGGGGGCATATTATTATTTCCATTAAATAACAGGATGAAGATGTCTTATAATAGGCTCTTAAATGTCTTTTTATTTCACCTTTATTTAAGCAGGTGGGCAAGTTGAGAACAAGTTCTCCTTTACAACTGCAACCTGGCCAAGATAAAGCAAAGCTGTGTGACACAAACAACAGAGTTACACATGGGATAAACAAGCATACAGTCAATGACACAATAGAAAAAAATAAAGTCTATATACAGTGTGTGCAAATGGCATGAGGAGGAAAGGCAATAAATAGGCCACAGTAGCGAAGTAATTACAATTTAGCAAATTAAACACTGGAGTGATAGATGTGTAGATGATGTGCAAGTAGAAATACTGGTGTGCAAAAGAGCAGAACAGTAAACTAAAACAATATGGGGATGAGGTAGGTGGATTGGATGGGCTATTTACAGATGGACTATGTACAGCTGCAGCAATCGGTTAGCTGCTCAGATAGCTTATGTTTAAAGTTAGTGAGGGAAATATAAGTCTCCAGATTCTGTGATTTTTGCAATTCGTTCCAGTCATTGGCAGCAGAGAACTGGAAGGAAAGGCGGCCAAAGGAGTTGTTGGCTTTGGGGATGACCAGTGAGATATACCTGCTGGAGCGCGTGCTACGGGTGGGTGTTGTTATTGTGACCAGTGAGCTGAGAAGGCGGAGCTTTACCTAGCAAAGACTTATAGATGACCTGGAACCAGTGGGTCTGGCGACGAATATGTAGCGAGGGCCAGCCGACGAGAGAATACAGGTCACAGTGGTGGGTAGTGTATGGGGCTTTGGTAACAAAACGGATGGCACTGTGATAGACTACATCCAGTTTGCTGAGTAGAGTGTTGGAGGCTATTTTGTAGATGACGTCGCCGAAGTCGAGGATCGGTAGGATAGTCAGATTCACGGGGGTATGTTTGGCGGCGTGAGTGAAGGAGGCATTGTTGCGAAATAGGAAGCCGATTCGCGATTTAATTTTGGATTGGAGGTGTTTAATATGAGTCTGCAAAGAGGTTACAGTCTAGCCAGACACCTAGGTCTTTGTAGTTGTCCACATATTCTAAGTCAGAACCGTCCAGAGTAGTGATGCTAGTCGGGCGGGCAGGTGCAGGCAGCGATCGGTTGAAGAGCATGCATTTCATTTTACTAGCATTTAAGAGCAGTTGGAGGCCACGGAAGGAGTGTTGTATGGCATTGAAGCTCGTTTGGAGGTTTGTGAACGCAGTGTCCAAAGAAGGGCCAGATGTATACAGAACGGTATCGTCTGCGTAGAGGTGGCTCAGGGAATCACCAGCACAAGAGCGACATCGTTGATATATACAGAGAAAAGAGTCGGCCCGAGAATTGAACCCTGTGGAACCCCCATAGAGACTGCCAGAGGTCCGGACAACAGGCCCTCCGATTTGACACACTGAACTCTGTCTGAGAAGTAGTTGGTGAACCAGGCGAGGCAGTCATTAGAGAAACCAAGGCTGTTGAGTCTGCTGATAAGAATACGGTGATTGACAGAGTCGAAAGCCTTGGCTGGGTCAATGAAGACGGCTGCACAGTACCGTCTTTAAATCGATTGCGGTTATAATATCGTTTAGTACCTTGAGCGTGGCTGAGGTGCACCCGTGACCAGCTCAAAAAACAGATTGCACAGCGGAGAAGGTGCGGTGGGATTCGAAATGGTCAGTGATCTGTTTAATGACTTGGCTTTCGAAGACTTTAGAAAGGCAGGGCAGGATGGATATATGTCTGTAACAGTTTGGGTCTAGAGTGTCTCCCCCTTTGAAGAGGGGGATGACCGCGGCAGCTTTCCAATCTTTAGGGATCTCGGATGATACGAAAGAGAGGTTTAACAGATTGGTAATAGGGGTTGCAACAATGGCGGCGGATAATTTTAGAAACAGAGGGTCCAGATTGTCTAGCCTAGCTGATTTGTATGGGTCCAGGTTTTGCAGCTCTTTCAGAGCATCAGCTGTCTGGATTTGGGTGAAAGAAAAGCTGGGGAGGCTTGGTCAAGTAGCTGCGGGGGGTGCGGAGCTGTTGGCTGGGGTAGCCAGGAGGAAAGCATGGCCAGCCGTAGAGAAATGCTTATTGACATTTTCGATTATTGTGGATTTATCGGTGGTGACAGTGTTACCTAGCCTCAGTGCTGTTGGCAGCTGGGAGGAGGTGCTCTTATTCTCCATGGACTTTACAGTGTCCCAAAACTTTTTGGAGTTTGAGCTACAGGATGCAAATTTCTGTTTGAAGAAGCTTGCCTTTGCTTTCCTGACTGACTGCATGTATTGGTTCCTGACTTCCCTCAAAAGTTGCATATCGCAGGGACTATTCGATGCTATTGCAGTCCGCCACAGGATGTTTTTGTGCTGGTCAAGGGCAGTCAGGTCTGGAGTGAACCAAGGGCTATATCTGTTCTTAGTTCTACATTCTTTGAAAGGGGCATGCTTATTTAAGATGGTGAGGAAATTACTTTTAAAGAACGACCAGGCATCCTCGACTGACGGGATGACACTAGCATGGAGAGAACCAGCAAGGCCATTTCATTTGCGGTGAATATAAAATAAATAAGCAATTGCTAAACAGCTGAGTTTAGGTCATACTTCTGTCATCCAAAATATTGCACATGCATAGACCACATTCAGAATATGGCATTTATTGTGCTTGCTTGTGAGATGAGGAAAGACTATTTTGTATTTTGAAGGAAAAGTAATCTCTTCTGGCAGAAGTGGTCATAGTGTTAATGGGAAACAGGATTATAATTTCTTGCAAATTTGTATTCCAGACTAGCATTCCATTCACACGACATACACTACACAGCCAAAAGTATGGGGACACCCTTTCAAATGATTGTGAAATGGAAATGTCTAGCGAAGTGGTAGGCCACACAAGCTAACAGAACAGGACCGCTGAGTGCTGAAATGCGTAAAAATGATCTGTCCTCGGTTGCAACACTCACTATCGAGTTCCAAACTGCCTCTAAGCAAGGTCAGCACAATAACTGTTCATCGGGAGCTTCATGAAATGAGTTTCCATGGCCGAGCAGCCGCACACAAGCCTAATATCACTATACGCAATGCCAAGCGTCGGCTGGAGGGGAGTAAAGCTCGCCGCCATTGGACTCTGGAGCAGTGGAGTAAAGTACTTAAGTAAAAATACGTTAAAGAACTACTTACGTAGTTTTTGGGGTATCTGTACTTTACTTTTTATATTTTTGACTACTTTTACTTCACTACATTCCTTGAGAAAATATTGTACTTTTTACTCCATACATTTTCCTTGACACCCAAAAGTACTCATTACATTCTGAATGATTAGCAGGACAGGAAAATTGTAAAATTCACGCTGTTACAGCAGCAAACGAGGGACCAACTCCATATTAATGCCCATGATTTTGGAATGAGATGTTCGACGAGCAGGTGTCCACATACTTTTGTCCATGTAGTGTATATTTCACCTTCAGAAAATATCTGATTGAGTCCTCTAAGCATTAGCCAAATTCTTTTTTTTTACCCAATGCAACCAGTAGCCTAGTTTTCTGGCCTGCAACCACCTGTTGGGGCTACAGGTTAGCAATGAACCCCGAGTCGGGATTGCTAACAAGGCTGGAAATTCAAAACATCAAAAATCTAATAATTTCAATTTCTCAAACAATCAACTATTTTACACAATTTAAAAGATAAACATCTCCTTAATCTAACCACATTGTTCGATTTTCAAAGAGGCTTTACGGCAAAAGCATAAAGTTAGATTATGTTAGGACAGTACATAGCCACAAAAGTACAAACATCCATTTTCAATTCAAGGTCAGGCGTCACCAAAAGCAGAAACCAGCTAGAATTATGCACTAACCTTTGTCAATCACCATCAGATGACACTCCTAGGACATTATGTTATACAATACATGCATTTTTTGTTCCATCAAGTTCATATTTATATCCAAAAACAGCATTTTACAGTAGCGTGAAATTCAGATTTTTTTCTTCTCTGAAATGCTTCCGGTGAACATAACAAAATTACTATTCGAAAACATTGGTAAATTATAATATTGTCATTCAAAGAATAATATATTATCATCTCGTAATTGCTACCGAATGGCCAGATCTCAAAATAACTTTACTGGGAAATCACATTTTGCAATAAACGGGGTGCTATGCTAAGAACAATAAGCTATGCTATACAGTTAGCATCATCTAATATCGATAATAACATTGTAAATATCCCCTTACCTTTGATTATCTCCATCAGAAGGCACTGCCAGGATATCCCAGGTCCGGAACAAATGTGGTTTCTTTTGACAAAGTTCATAATTTATGTCCAAATAACACCAAGTAGTTAGCGTTCATTATGCTCCCACAAAACGTGGTGGGGGGTTGTAAAATCACGACGAAAAGCTAAAAAAAGCTAGTAAATAATCTATTTACGTTCGTTCAAACATGTCAAACGTTGTTTAGCATTAATCTTTTGGTCCATTTTTAACGTTAAACATCAGTAATATTTTCACACAACCTATCCTATGTCTAGATAAACAATAATGACAAACTCACGCTTCTCAGATTTATGCGCAGGCGCAAAAAAATGAAGTGATGACATGTCAACTTCCTTGCATTCTAATTTGCTCTCTGTTTATCATAGACGCTTCAAACAACTTTATAAAGATCGTTGACATCTAGTGGAAGCCGTAGGTGTTGCGAAATGAATCCTTTCTCACTATGGTATCTATAAAACAATGACACTAAATAGTACAGTCACAAAATTCACATTTTTTTTAAATCTATTTTTCACAGGTTTTTGCCTGCAATATGAGTTTTGTTATACTTACAGACACCATTCAAACTGTTTTAGAAAATTCAGAGTGTTTTCTATCCGAATGTGTTAATAATATGCATATCCTAGCTTCTGAGTTGGTGTAGGAGGCAGTTAAAAATGGGCACATATTTTTTTCAAAATTTCTCAATACTGCCCCCGAGCCCCAACAGGTTTTAAGATATGAGGGATTATGCCAGGATGTGCATTATTTTGTAATTAAATGTGGGTGTGAATTTAATGATCTATAAATTACATTTTACAAGGGACGTATATCACTGCTGCAATGATTTAGCAAACAACCCAAATGGCTTTAATATAGTTTATTAGTTGGCAACAGTAGGGAGCCTAATAAATGTCAAACTATAGAATGGAAAGGTCTGGCCATTTTCAATAGTGCAAAGATCTTGAAATGTGATGTTATGTAATTTACAGTCAGCTAAACATGTACAGTATGTAGGCTATACAAACACAAAACGTGTGTAATGTAAGTTAAGCACACATGCTTGGTCATGATGTTTTCATGATGTCATGATGTCATGATGATGAAGTGGTTGTTCCACTGGATATCATAAGGTGAATGCACCAATTTGTAAGTCGCTCTGGATAAGAGCGTCTGCTAAATGACTTAAATGTAAATGTAAATGATGTTTGCAAATAGGCTTTACAGTATACATGCATTCATCTCACAGCAGTGATTTACTGTGTGTGAGAACCCTGATAGGAAAATATTTCCGAGGATAGAAATCTATGATGACTTGTCCTGATGACCTGAACATTTTGATATCAGCGCATGCCAAGTCATCAATTTTAATGGTGGCTGTTAAGCCATTTGGTTCTGTAGAAATCCTAAAGGAACGATCATCATTTATCAGACACCCACTTCCCACACACTACAACAAAAATACATTGTAAACAGCTTCAGAGATTTGCAAGGCTGAGGCAAACATAGCATGTCCCAATTCTACCTTTTTTTACCTTCCATTTTCATCGACTTTATGGCGACAACACTAAATGGCTTGCCTTAGTTTTCTGCTTATATAATGATGTGACATTATAGAGCACGTCAGTTTATTTAATTAGTCCAATTATATCTAATTTGAGGCTATGATACAGGCTCAAGCCACCTAAATATGGAATATGACACTTAGACCTTATTACCGTAATAGCATAGCTGCTTCAGAAATGGGTGGGAAATTGGCCATTTTCTCAAAGAATATTATTGCTTTGGGCAACATGCTTCCCTTATCGTCACTGATGGCTGTGGGCTATGCATACACACAAACGGGTATAGGCCAACTGAAAACAGTGGGGGTCTGTAAGCTGGGTGGACCAATACCACACTTGTGTTCCATTGAGCACGAAGACCATGTTGATTCCATATTGTTGGCTGTGCTTAGAGGGAAAATTACAGGCCTACCTCTCCATAGGCTCGACTGATTATTCTCAAAGAGTATCCCGGGCGCACTGTAGTCCCCTTGTTTCCAACAGGTGCTGATTTTACCCCCGTCCAAGAACTTTGTTAACACAAACTTCAAAAGAAATTGGTGAGGTTAGGTGCCTAGGCTGTAGGGATTGTGGGTTAGTTGAAATTAAACATGCATCATCTATGGGGCTGCTTGATATTCAACCACAGGTCCTCTTTTGACATTGAAAACAGACATACCAGTGAAACGTTATCAAATAATTCTGGTGGAAAATGAATACATAATGAGTAAAGGGCTACTGTCCCCAGCCCCAACACTCCACATTTTGTAAATTATCCATAATTCACCATGAGCTGGATTAGAAGGCGTAACATTACACACATTGCATCAGGTGCACGCTGGCCAGCACTAAATACACTCATACACAGGTCAACTGTGCTGATAGATGCCCATTAAAATGTAATAACAGATCAAAAACTATTTTTGATTTTGCTTTAGAAAATACAGAAAAACACCCTGCATTAGTAGTCAAGGGATGTTTTCTGACCTGCTAGCCTATGTGCACCCCACCTAGGTCAGAGAGAAAATAGAGAAGCTCTATTGGACATAAGGATGAGACAGTCAATCAAGGCTGACTCAAAGATCTCAGAGACGACCTAAGAGGAATGGCTTTAATCACTCCGAGTGTCAGGTACAGAGCAGAGGGCCTAACTGAAAACTACTGCAGCCGCAACAAAGGTAGAGCCTTCAACATGAGGCGTCACAAATCACATTGGGGTGAAAAACCCAAAACAAGGAGGCAGGCAAGGTAAAGAAGAAAAGCACTTAGGGATGAACTCCGACAACTGAGGGGTGGAATTTTATTTGCCGTTACTCACATTCAAAAACAACCTTGCTGAGAGTGTATTTCTGAGTATGTACAGTAACAGTCAAAAGTTTGGACACACCTACTCATTCAAGGGTTTTTCATTATTTTCACTACTTTCTACATTGTAGAATAATATTGAAGACATCAAAATTATGAAATAACACACATGGAATCATGTAGTAACCAAACAAAGTGTTAAACAAATACAAATATATTTTATATTTGAGATTCTTCAAAGTAGCCAGCCTTTCGCTCGATGACAGCTTTGCATACTCTTGGCATTCTCTCAACCAGCTTCATGAGGTGTGCCTTGTTAAATTTGTGTAATTTCTTAATGCGTTTGAGCCAATCAGTTGTGTTGTGACAAGGTAGGGGTGGTATACAGAAGACAGCCCTATTAGGTAAAATACCAAGTCCATATTATGGCAAAAACAGCTATAATAAGCAAAGAGAAACGACAGTCCATCATTACTTTAAGACATGAAGGTCAGTAAAAATTATCCAAGATGGCGTAGCAGTTGGACGTGTGTTTTGTCTTGTTCCGTGTAAGTATAGTTTTCCTCGTTCTTGTCAGTACATATTTTGTGTATTTTAATCTCAATTTCCATCTACGGACTGAATATACTCTCCTGCAACCTGCCTCACCCAATGTGGTACGGATCTGCTATTTTTATACTTTAGAACCACAACCCCCATCAGAAGCTAGCCAGCTAACTAGCTAATAGTCAGTTAGCCACTGCTAGCGGTCTCCGCCGTTAACTCGGACACCAGCCAGCCTCAGCCCGGTCAATACCTGCCAGTCTGCACAGCGCGATATCAACCCAGAGCATATTGGACTGCTTTTTCTCTGCAACCCGAGTGGCTACTCCTGGCTAACGTCTCTGTCCCGAAGCAAGCATCAGTTAGCCTCAAGCTAGACCCTTTACTGCCGACACGGAGCCCCTCCCCAATCCATCACAACTGGTCTGCTGACGTAAATCGTCCCGAGGTGGTTTCAACAGGCCCTTCCGTTGCGATGACGCCGAAGGCCCATCTGCCAACCCCGGCCCACTAGCTGTGTGAATCGCCGTGTCTCCAGCTCGCCAAGAGTAGTAGAGACTACTGAATCGGCTCCCTGACTCACCTATTGCTCTCCCTAATGTCAATATGCCTTGTCTATTGCTGTTTTGGTTAATGATTATTGTCTTATTTCACTGTAGAGCCCCCAGCCCTGCCCAAGATGCCTTAGATAGGCCTTTTGTCCCACCCCCCACACATGCGGTGACCTCCGCTGGCTTAACAGGTGCCTCTAGAGACAAAACCTCTCTCATCGTCACTCAATGCCTAAGTTTACCTCCACTGTACTCACATCCTACCACACCCTTGTCTGTACATTATGCCTTGAATCCATTCTTCCACGCCCAGAAATCTGCTCCTTTTACTCTCTGTTCCGAACGCACTAGACGACCAGTTCTGATAGCCTTTAGCCGTACCCTTATCCTACTCCTCCTCTGGTGATGTAGAGGTTAACCCAGGCCCTGCTGCCCCCAGCAACACTCCCATTCCCCAGGCACTCTCATTAGTTGACTTCTGTAACCGTAAAAGCCTTGGGTTCATGCATGTTAACATCAGAAGCCTACTCCCTAAGTTTGTTTTATTCGCTGCTCTGCCAACCCTGATGTCCTAGCCGTGTCTGAATCCTGGCTTACGAAGGCCACCAAAAATCCTTATATTTCCATCCCCAACTACAACATTTTCCGACAAGCTAGTACTGCCAAAGGGGGCGGTGTTGCAATCTACTGCAGAGATAGCCTGCAGAGTTCTGTCATACTATCCAGGTCTGTGCCCTAACAATTCGACCTTCTACTTCTAAAAATCCACCTTTCCAGAAACAAGTCTCTCACCGTTGCCGCTTGTTATAGACCCCCCTCAGCCCCAGCTGTGCCCTGGACACCATATGTCAATTGATTGCCCCCATCTATCTTCAGAGTTCGTACTGCTAGGTGACCTAAACTGGAATACGCTTAACACCCCGGCCATCCTACAATCTAAGCTAGATGCCGTCAAATCTCACAAATTATCAAGGACCCTACCAGGTACAACCCTAAATCCATAACCACGGACACCCTCATACATATCATCCAGACCAACTTGCCCTCTAAATACACCTCTGCTGTTTTCAACCAAGATCTCAGCGATCACTGCCTGCGTCCGTAATGGGTCCGCGGTCAAACGACCACCCCTCATCACTGTTAAACACTCCCTAAAAAAAACACTTCAGCGAGCAGGCCTTTCTAATCGACCTGGCCTGGGTATCCTGGAAGGATATTGACCTCATCCCGTCAGTAGAGGATTCCTGGATGCTCTTTAAAAGTGCTTTCCTCACCATCTAAATAAGCATGCCACATTCAAAAATGTAGAACTAAGAACAGATATAGCCCTTGGTTCAACCCAGACTTGACTGCCCTTGACCAGCACCAAAAAGTGCTGTGGCATTCTGCATTAGCATCGAATAGCCCCTGCAATCAGTCAGGAACAAATATACACAGTCAGTTAGGAAAGCTAAGGCTAGCTTATTCAAACAGAAATTTGCATCCTGTAGCACTAATTCCAAAAAGTTTTGGGACACTATAAAGTCCATGGAGAATAAGAGCACCTCCTCCCAGCTGCCCACTGCACTGAGGCTAGGAAACACTGTCCCCACCGATAAATCTACAATAATTTCAATAAGCATTTTTCTACAGCTGGCCATGCTTTCCACCTGGCTTACCCCGGCCAACAGCACCGTAGCCCCTGCAGCAACTTGCCGAAGCCCCCACCGCTTCTCCTTCACCCAAATCCAGACAGCTGATGTTCTGAAAGAGCTGCAAAATCTGGAAATCTACAAATCAGCTGGGCTAGACAATCTGGACCCTCTCGTTCTAAAATTATCTGCCGAAATTGTTGCAAACCCTATTACTAGCCTGTTCAACCTCCTTTGTATCGTCTGAGATCCCCAAAGATTAGAAAGCTGCCGCGGTCATCCCCTCTTCAAAAGGGGGAGACACTCTAGACCCAAACTGTTATAGACCTATATCCATCCTGCCCTGCCTTTCTAAAATCTTCGGAAGCCAAATTAACCTGTTTAGGATAGGGGGCAGTATTTTCACGGCCAGATAAAAAACGTACCCGATTTAATCTGGTTACTACTCCTGCCCAGAAACTAGAATATGCATATAATTGTTTGATTTGGATAGAAAACACCCTAAAGTTTCTAAAACTGTTTGAATGGTGTCTGTGAGTATAACAGAACTCATATGGCAGGCCAAAAACCTGAGAAGATTCTAAACAGGAAGTGCCCTGTCTGACCATTTGTTCTCCTTCTAGGGCATGTCTATCAAAAATACAGCATCTCTGCTGTAACGTGACATTTTCTAAGGCTTTCATTGGCTCTAGGAAGGCGCCAGAAAGTGGAATGAGAGCTCTCCGGTCTCTGGGCGAAAAACAGCAGGGGTTTTTGTGAGTGGTCCTTCTGAGAACAATGCCACTGGAGCACGCGTGCACGAGACGACTCCATTTTTTTCTTTCAGTGTTTGAACGAATACAACGTCGCCCGGTTGGAATATTATCGCTATTTTATGAGAAAAATTGCATGAAAATGTATTTTAAACAGCGTTTCACATGCTTCGAAGTACGGTAATGGAATATTTTGAAATTTTCTGTCATGAAATGCGCCGGCGCGTCACCCTTCGTTACCCTTCGGATAGTGTCTTGAACGCACAAACAAAACGCCGCTATTTGGATATAACTATGGATTATTTGGAACCAAACCAACATTTGTTGTTGAAGTAGAAGTCATGGGAGTGCATTCTGACGAAGAACAGCAAAGGTAATCCAATTTTTCTTATAGTAAATCTGAGTTTGGTGAGTACCAAACTTGGTGGGTGTCAAAATAGCTAGCCTGTGATGGCCGGGCTATCTACTCAGAATATTGCAAAATGTGCTTTCACCGAAAAGCTATTTTAAAATCGGACACCGCGATTGCATAAAGGAGTTCTGTATCTATAATTCTTAAAATAATTATGTTTTTTGTGAACGTTTATCGTGAGTAATTTAGTAAATTCACCGGAAGTGTTCGGTGGGAATGCTAGTTCTGAACGTCACATGCTAATGTAAAAAGCTGTTTTTTGATATAAATATGAACTTGATTGAACAAAACATGCACATATTGTATAACATAATGTCCTAGGAGTGTCATCTGATGAAGATCATCAAAGGTTAGTGCTGCATTTAGCTGTGGTTTTGGTTTTTGTGACATTATATGCTAGCTTGAAAAATGGGTGTCTGATTATTTCTGGCTGGATACTCTCCTGACATAATCTAATCTTTTGCTTTTGTTGTAAAGCCTTTTTGAAATCGGACAGTGTGGTTAGATAAAGGAGAGTCTTGTCTTTAAAATGGTGAAAAATTGAAGTTTTCGGATTTGAGGAATTTGTAATTCGCGCCACGCCCTATCATTGGATATTGGAGCGGTGTTCCGCTAGCGGAACATCTAGATGTAAGAGGTTAACCTGTCTGGGCTAGGGGGCAGTATTTTCACGGCCGGATGAAAAACGTACCCAATTTAAACAGGTTACTACTCTGGCTCAGAAACTAGAATATGCATATTATTAGTAGATTTCGATAGAAAACACCCTAAAGTTTCTAAAACTGTTTTAATGATGTCTCAGTATGACAGAACTCATATGGCAGGCAAAAACCTGAGAAAAAAATCCAACCAGGAAGTGGATTGTAGTTTTTCAAGACAGGGCCTATTCAGTATACAGTGACTTAGGAAGTGCAAATTGAACCCTAAGGCTTCCACTAGATGTCAACAGTCTTTAGAACGTGTTTCAGGCTTTTGCAGTCAACAGAGAGCGAACAAGACCTCCTGGAGTCTGATGACCGAGAGAATGACAGGCCACAATTACGCGCATTCACGTGAGGAGGTAGCTGTGTTCCATAACGTTTTTCAAGACATTGGAATCGTCCGGTTGGAATATTACTGAAGTTTTACGTTAAAAAGGCCCTAAAGATTGATGTTTTACAACGTTTGACATGTTTCAACGAACGTAAATATAACTTTTTGTCGTGAAATTTTCGGCGCGCTTCCTACATTTGGAGTAGCTTACTGAACGCGCAAATAACAGGAGTTATTTGGACATAAATTATGGACTTTATCGAACAAAACAACATTTATTGTGGACCTGGGATTCCTGGAAGTGCCTTCTTATGAAGATCATCAAAGGTAGGTGAATATTTCTAATGCTATTTATGATTTTAGATGACTCCAAAATGGCGGGTATCTGTATTGCCTGGTGAATTTTTCTGTGCGCAGTACTCAGATTATTGCAGTGTGCTTTCCCCGTGAAGCTTTTTTGAAATCTGTCACAGTGGTTGCATAAAGGAGATGTTCATCTATAATTCTTTATGATGAGTATTTTTGTAAATTGTTGTGCTGATTCACCGGCAGTATTGGAGGCAAAATATTTTCTGAACGTCACGCACCAATGTAAAATGCTGTTTTTGGATATAAACTTTATCCAACAAAACATACATGTATTGTGTAACATAATGTCCTAGGAGTGTCATCTGATGAAGATCGTCAAAGGTTAGTGCTTCATTTTGCTGTGTTTTGGGTTTTATTGACACATGCCCTTGCTTGGAAAATGGCTGTGTGATTATTTTTGTCTATGTACTCTCCTAACATATCTAATGTTTTGCTTTCGCTGTAAAGCCTTTCTGAAAATCGGACAAATGTGGTTATATCAAGGAGACGTGTATCTTTAAAATGGTGTAAAATAGTCGTATGTTTGAGAAAGTTGAATTATGACCTTTTGTTGTTTTTGAATTTGCCGCCCTGATATTTCACTGGCTGTGTCCCGCAGGTGCGTCCCACCTAGCCCATAGAAGTTAACGGAATGTGGGATTTCGAGCATGAACTGCTCGTTTCAGGCCCTGCTACAACATCTCAAATCGGGTTTAGGTCTGGACTTTGACTAGGCCATTCCAAAAACCTTACGTGTGTTGCTTTGCAGCCATTCTGATGTAGACTTGCGTGTGTGTTTTGGATCATTGTCTTGCTGCATGACCCAGCAGCGCTTCAACTTCAGCTCATGGATGGGTGGCCTCACATTTTCCTGTAGAATTCTCTGATACAGAGCAGAATTCATGGTTGCTTCAATGATGGCAAGTCGTTCAGGTCCTAAGGCAGCAAAGCATCCAAAAACCATCACATTGCCACCACTATGCTTGACCGTCGGTAAGAAGTTTTCCTGTGGGATGCATTGTTTGGTTTTTGCATGACATAACGGGACCCACAAAGCCCAAAAAGTTGACTCAAGTTTGCCAAAATGCCCCTGGAAGAAACTGGGTCCTGTGCATCCATAGTCAGCACCTCATACCAACGGTCAAGCATTGTGGTGGTGGTATTGTGATGGTTTGAGGAGGCTTTGCTGCCTCAGGATCTGGACGACTTGCCATCCATCATTGAAGGAACCATGATTTCTGTTCTGTATCAGAACATTTTACTGGAGAATGTCAGGCCATCTGTAAGCTGAAGCGCAAATGGGTCATGCAGCAGTTCTGCATGGAAGAGTGGGCCAAAAATTCCTCCACAGCGATGTTAGAGATGTTACAGTCATTGCAGCTAACTAAATATGTCAAAACCAGTTATTGAGTGTAAAGGGTGAAATACTTTTGATCACAGGGTCATTGGGTGTTGCATTGTTTATTGAATATTGTGTTATTTGTTCACTCAGGTTCCCTCTAATATTAGGTTTTGGTTGAAGATATAACATTCAGTGTAAAAAAATATGCACAAAGAGAGGAATCAAAAAGGCGGCAAATAACAGCACTGTATATTAGCCCAAACTGGGCTGACCCAGGAGTGCGTCCCCTTTAGCATGCTCTGTGTGATAGGTAGACTCATTGGATTAACTTGAAGACAGTTTAGAAAAGGTTAGGATTTCTCTTCGTCCTGTATACAAACAACTCAGAACATAGCCTAGGACTACACGTTTTGGGACAGAATGTACTCTCTTGACCTGGTGGAATGATCTTTCATTTAAAAGGACTTATGCCTTCGTTGTTACAAAATTGACCAGACCTCATTACTGAGCAAGCAGACATTTTGGGAGCGGGAATAGGACAGCCTTGGACTTCTATTTATGTTCATTCTGCATGGCGCTCTCATGCCATGTCCTGAACTGTAATCCTCCCAAACTACAGCAATTTCTTCTTCTCTTGACCCAGAAAGGGGGAGCCATCCCATCTGTGCCTTCTGTCTTGTTACCGTGCAAGGGTAACTCCCTATGACCTAAAAAAAAAAAAAAAAAGCACATCCAGATGGCCACTGCATCTGTGCGCGTGTCTGAAGCCCAAACATGTCTGGTCTGAGCATAGTAGGGGATGAAGAGCAGGCAGAAACCCCCATGATAAAGGGATTAGGAAATCCAGATTGAGCAGATTTGAGAACTTCTGCTCCCGCTTAAGAATCTCCGAAGCTACTAATGGTCTTAAAGGTGGACGCACTTAGCAATGGATATTATCTAGTAACTTGGGGGTCGAGTAAGAAGATCTGCCACTGAACAACGCACGTGGTCCTGTGTGGCTCAGTTGGTAGAGTATGGTGTTTGCAACGCTAGGGTTGTGGGTTCGATTCCCACGGGGGACCAGTACGGAGAAAAATGTATGAAATGTATGGATTCACTACTGTAAGTCGCTCTGGATAAGAGCGTCTGCTAAATGACTAAAATGTAACAACAGGGAGATAATTGCTAAGGCGCTCTTGGTAGACAAAGGGTTTTCTTAAGGTGGTCGGACTGGAGCACAACCGAGATCGGTAAATTTAGTTTGGCCATGATAATATCCTAGCAACAGATAAAGGGCTTCATTGCCAAAATCCCTTTAAGTATCCCTTTAAGTACTTGAACACGGCTAGAAACAAAGGCTTGCAAAACTAGTATTACTACAATACTTTCATCTACATTCTGCATACAGAGCAACTAACCAGATGTCACTGGACATCCTTGTGACTAGTTTCAGGAAACTAGGCATACGTCGCGCATCACTACTTCACAGGAGAGGCATTTGAACGTAAAATGTTTTTCCCGCTAGCCTTGATTGGATGAGATAATGGATGGGCTGGACATGCCAAGAGATGAGTTCGGATTGACCTGCCATGTAACACGCTTCTGTCTATAACAGGCCTGGACAATTATTTTCCTAGGAGGGCCACATTAGAATATATTTTTGCCATCGCAGGCCAGAATCATATTACAGGATTATACATCATGTGTATGACTGTTGACAGATATATCTACTGTAAATCACATCCAGATATGCTACTTATTTTAATTTTTTAACATTCACATTAACAAAAACACATCCATATTTTCCTTTTGGTAGGTATTTTCATTATTAACCATGCAATGAACTACACGGAGGGAAAAGTACACTGTGCATTCAGCACTACGGACAGAACTCTTAACGGGTATGCACAAAAACACAAGAGAGCGAGAGCTCAACATTACATTTAAACTACTCAGTGTGAGGAGTGAAGTCTCTGCCGGGCATTGACTAGAGCAGTGAAGTCAGATATAGTTTGACGTCGCTATGCGCAGAATTGCTGAGAGTCAGTGAAAATGTCTGTATGTTGACCCAAACATCTTCTGAGCATGACTCCTAATCTTTGGAAAGTTCTGTTCATTGTGAGATGCATAGACCCTCGTCAGTGACATTGTTTTGAATAGTTCTCCAATCACTGCATCAGATTGAAGATCGATAAACTCAAGTTGCAGGTCAGTGGGAGCGTTATCCACATTGAAGGTGAAAGGAGAGGAAACCAACAGCATGTCATTTTCCAACACTTTCAAATCCTCAAAATGACGAGAAAACTCACTGTTCAAAGCACGCGGCAATGATGTATACCGCTGGTCATTTGATAGGGAACAGACTAGTAGTGTCAGAAGGTGGGTGAGATTGTTGGCTTCTACTTGGCGGGTCAGGAGGAGTAATTTTCCCTTGAAGGCTTTGACATCTGATGTGCAAAAAGGCCCTTTCCTTGTAGTTTTGAATCCAGTTCATTCATGAGGGCCATCATGTCCACGGTGAAGGCAAAAATCAGCCAACCATTCTTTATCTTGCAGTTGAGGGAAATCCACATATTTTCCTTTCATTTGCAAGAACTCAGCAATCTCCGACTTCAGGTCCCACACCATTTTAGGCACCTTCCCCAAACTTAGCCATCTCACGTTTGAGTGAGAGGGGAGATTTGCATGACCCGACCTCTTCCAACAGTGAGACAAACTGCCTGTGGTTTAAAGATTTTGCTCTTATGAAGTTTATCACTTTAGTGACTGTATCCACAACATGGCTTATTTTCAGAACACATTTACAGCGCACCTCCTGATGAATAATGCAATGCTGGAAAATCATTTTCTGATCTGGGGTCAGCTCAGCTACTTGATCTTGGACAAACTTTTTTTCTGTCAAGTTTGGGCACCCATCAGTGGTCACACTGGATAACACTTATTAACCTCCAATAAATATTTACCTGTGGTTGTACTCTTCATTGACTGGACTGAAGCAAGCTCCTCAGTAATTTCAAAGTCTGGGGTTATGCCTCAAGAATATCAACAACTGTGCCGTGTCATGTGCATCACTGCTCTCATCCAGGGCCACGGAGAAATAGGTGAAATCCTTTACCTTGTCTTTCAAACTGTTGTTCCATATTCTCTGCGATGTCCTCAACGCACCGTATCACTTGTTTGTCTTCATAGGGAAACATTTTCAAACAGCTCTTTCTTGTCGGGGCAAAGTATTACTGCAGAGTCAATTAAACATTATTTAAATGAATTTGCCCTCAGCGAACGGCTTGCTATGTTTAGTAATTTTGTAGGACAGTACATAGCTAGCTCTCGCAATTCCGTCATTTCCCCGAATACAGTTTTGTGAAAAGTCCTTGCTGCTTTTGCAAATGAGAAAGCAACTATTTTGATGCACTTGCCCTCTGCTCAGAAGACATATTCCTATATTTCTCTGCATGCGTCGTCTGGAAGTGTCAGGACAAGTTGTAGTCTTTCAAGACAGCGATGCTCTCTTTGCACACAGCTTTCCTTGATACCACAATAAAGAAATACTTCGATGTCCACTCTTGCTGGAACAGCCTACATTCATTTTCTTTGAAAAACTAATTTAAGCAATTTATAGCTAGCTACTATTTGTAACTGTGACGTGTTTGTCAACGTGTCAGTCAATGTCTGTCCTCGTGCAGTTATTTATACATGTCTTCAAAATAAATGTCCCACAAGCAGTGGGAGTTAAATCATTACACAAAGAAGAGTATTCATTTGGCTTTTAATTTGAATAACAAATATGTTTTTCAAAACTTTACGATCGCAAATTCTTTATGTGATCTGAGCATGATTCCGTGGGCCGTATTGAATCAGTTCGGGGGCCGCATACGTCCCCTAGGCCAGCCCTTGCCCAGGCCTTTACTAGAAAGATAGGACTTGTTGCTGTGACAATAAGTCCCTTGCACAGACATAAATCTGACATTACTCCAGTGTCAGCTGATGACAGAAACATTAATCTTATTCTCTTTAACTTAGTAATATCATCAACCATGTGTAGTTAACTAGCTTGTCCTGCGTTGTATATAATCAATGCGGTGCCTGTTAATTTATCATCGAATCACAGCCTACTTCAACTTTGCCAAACGGGTGATGACTTAACAAAAGCGCCTTCGCGAAAAAAGCACATTTGTTGCAAAAATGTACCTAACCATAAACATCAATGCCTTTCTTAAAATCAATACAAAGAAGTACATTTTTTAAAACCTGCATATTTAGTTAAAAGATTCATGTTAGCAGGCAATATTAACTAGGGAAATTGTGTCACTTCTCTTACATTCAGTGCAAGCAGAGTCAGGGTATAATGCAGCAGTTTGGGCCGCCTGGCTCGTTGCGAACTGTGTTACTTCCAAACAAAGAGCGTAATTAATTATGACATAACATCGAAGGTTGTGCAATGTAACGGAAATATTTAGACTTAAGGTTGCCACCCGTTCAACAAAATACGGAATGGTTCCGTATTTCACTGAAAGAATAAACGTTTTGTTGTTTTCTAAATCCAAGTTTCCAGATTTGACCATAATAATGACCAAAGGCTCGTATTTCTGTGTGTTTATTATAATTAAGTCTATGATTTGATAGAGCAGTCTGACTGAGCAGTGGTAGGCAGCAGCAGGCTCGTAAGCATTCATTCAAACAGCACTTTACTGCGTTTGCCAGCAGCTCTTAACAATGCTTGAAGCACAGCACTGTTTATGACTTCAAGCCTATCAACTCCCGAGATTAGGCTGGCAATACAAAAGTGCCTATTAGATCATCCAATAGTCAAAGGTATATGAAATCCAAATGGTATAGGGAGAAATGGTTCCTATAATTCCTATAATAACTACAACCTAAAACTTCTTAACTGGGAATATTGAACCACCAACTTTCATACGTTCTCATGTTCTGAGCAAGGAACTTAAACGTTAGCTTTTTTACATGGCACTTTTACTTTCTTCTCCAACACTTTGTTTTTGCATTATTTAAACCAAATTGAACATGTTTCATTATTTGTTTGAGACTAAATAGATTTTATTTATGTATTAAGTTAAAATAAAAGGGTTCATTGTTCATTCAGTATTGTTGTAATTGTCATTATTACAACTATATATAAAAGTCGTCCGATTAATCGGTATCAGATTTTTTTTGGTCCACCAATAATCGGTATCGGCGTTGAAAAAATGATAAAAATCGGTCGACCTCTAGTTCAAACACACCAAAACAGTCATGAAGAGGGCACGACAACGCCTCTTCTCTCTCAGGAGGCTTAAAAGATTTGGCACAGGCCCTTAAGATCCTAAAAACGTTATACAGCTGCACCATCGA
Organism: Salmo salar; assembly: GCF_965601325.2. Classification (NCBI taxonomy): domain Eukaryota; kingdom Metazoa; phylum Chordata; class Actinopteri; order Salmoniformes; family Salmonidae; genus Salmo; species Salmo salar. Next base: position 68,872,756 of record NC_138294.1, on the reverse strand, counting down.
GAGCATCTTGACTGGCTGCATCACCACTTAATATGTCAACTGCTTGGCATCCCAACGCAAGGTGCTACGCAAGGTGCATCACTGGGGCCAAGCACCCTGCCATCCAGGACCTCTAGATCAGGTGGTGTCAGAGGAAGGCACAAAAAATTCTCTGCTACCGCACAGCAAGTGGTGGGACCAACAGCACCCTGAACAGCTTCTACCCCCAAGCCATAAGATTGCTAAATAGTTAGTCCAGGTAGTTATTTGGTTAACTATCTGCATTGACCCTTTTTGCACGAACTTTGACACATACACTGCCGCTAAATGGTCACCCACTGTTCTCCTCTCGAAAAATACGATTTCTCCAACTCTTGCCCTTCAACAGGGACAAGGCATTATAAAATTAGGGTAAATAATATGAGGGCACCAAAACCAACAAGTGTTATGTTCTGGCACACAAAAACTCACAACAGAAATGCAACAGGGGAATGGAAACAAATTAGAATGCACTCAATGAATCAATACCGGAACGCGACTAAATGAAAAAAGCCAAAATAGGCTCACAAGGCACTTGAGCATTCTTTAATGAATCGACTCAAACTACCGAAGACTGCAGGCACAATTATATTTTTCTGTCTGGAAGGAAACTTTGGCTTCAGCCACAAAAGAAACTGGGAACAAATCAAAACTGTGAACAATGTAAGCCATCAAAGGAAGGATTGTCATCCAAAGAGAGCCTAAAACTTCCAAGTTATTGAACTTCTGAAATCCTTCCAGCATGAGTTCACTCCAAAAGCAGGTAACATCCAGTCGATACAAACTGCACACTGACTGAGAAGGTGTAAAAACCTGTAGCGTTGGGCCAAAGTGTCCAGAGGTTTATCCAGAAAATTATCTATGACAGTTGTTATATAAAAGAATTCTAGTATTTTCTAATTGGAAATGTCTTTTGAAAATGCTTTAGTGCTGATTAAACTAAAATGCTGCTCTTACAGTTTTTAAACATACTGTGGAGCTAGACTATATACCCATGACTATGTGGTGTGAGGTTGCAGTGGTAGTTGACTTCACACTGCTGAATTTCAATAAGAACTTATCATAATTCTTGCAACCAACCAAGACAGACCCTTTGCAGCAACTGTGGATGTTCTTGTTGAACAACCACTCATAGATAAATCGATGGAAAATAATTGCGAAACATTACACAAAAAAACAAATCATGTGATAAGAGCGCACACACACCCGCTGAATAGATTAAGTGGTTATGGTCTCAGTAGATAGCACCTTCAGAGTAGAATTAGCACAAGAGGGCATTTTTGTCTCAATAAAAGAAAACCTTTACTCTGAAAAATGGCATGATTGACCTCAAACATGAGACATGAGGATGTTGTATGGGTTTTAAAGTAGTGCTAATGGATCCTCATAAGCTACACTTAATGGGAGATATTTCTTGTGTAGGAGGCAATATGATGTATGGAGTAGCAGTTTCTTCCGCTGCAATGGCTCCACACAAGTCAGGCGGTAGGGATGGCTGAGGTGGGAAGGCGGAGGGATGGGATTGCAGGAGGGGGACAAGCGGGGGGGGTATGTATCTCAGAATTCAATTCCACCGCTCATTAACTACCTGCTGAATAGATTCAAACCATTCATTAATAAGACGGTTCAAATTTCCTGCCAGCATCAAGGTACATTCTGTTAATGACAGATCATGTTTACTTGTAAATAGGTGATGTGTAAATTACTTTCATTTTTAGTGCAGGATAATTAGAATTGATGCTAAATGTTCAACATAGCCATATACGCAAAGCTATGGCATGGTGGTAGATGTTATGCAACCCTTAATGATATTAAAGATTGATTGATATCAATGAGATTTAATGTACGCCTAATGTTTACCAAAAACATTCCCAGTGAATGCTTCTTGGTCGTATTGTGCATATCAACCACTGGTTCATCATATATGCATAGTCACTTTAACTATACATTCATGTACATACTACCTCAATTGGGCCGACCAACCAGTGCTCCCGCAAATTGGCTAACTGGGTTATCTGCATTGTGTCCCGCCACCTGCCAACCCCTCTTTTACGCTACTGCTACTCTCTGTTTATCATATATGCATAGTCACTTTAACCATATCTACATGTACATACTACCTCAATCAACCCGACTAACCAGTGCCTGTATATTGCCTCGCTACAACTGTTCTAGCCTCGCTACTGTTATTTTTCACTGTCTTTTTTATTTCTTTACTTACCTATTGTTCATTATTTAAAAAGGTAGACTCAGTGAGATGACGTTGCCACGAGCAGCACCGCAGATATTGGGCACATTTGAGTGGTAAGGCTAAAGCAAACGACTGTAGACGAAAGTGGATGAGTGATGTCGGGGGAGGTGCATCTGCGACAGCTGAAAGTCAGATATGAATGTGGTTTTCCAACAGCAAGGCTGTGTTCTAACATGGCAGTGATGCCATCCTTGATAAAAAATGGTTGTCTTTATAATGGTCGAAACAAACTGAAATCTTAATATTATCTGTGTACATTGTACAATCACTTCGTGAGATGGAGCCTCAAATATCACATGTATTTGTATACACTGAGAGTACAAAAAATTAAGGACACCTGCTCTTTCCATGACAGACTGACCATGTGAATCTAGTTGAAAGCCATGATCCCTTATTGATGTCACTTGTTAAATCCACTTCAAATCAGTGTAGATGAAGGGGAGGAGACAGGTCAAAGAAGGATTTTTAAGCCTTGAAACAATTTAGACATGGATTGTGTATGTGTGCCATTCAGAGGGTAAATGACCAAGACAAAAGATTTAAGTGCCTTTGAACTAGAGGTCGACCGATTAATCGGAATGGCCGATTAATTAGGGCCGATTTCAAGTTTTTATAACAATCGTACATCGTTATTTTTGGACACCGATTTGGCCATTTTATATATTTTTTTCCGCCTTTATTTAACTAGGCAAGTCAGTTAACTTTTTAGTGACAGGGGGCAGTATTCGGAAATTCAGATGAATGACGTGCCCAAATTAAACTGCCTGCTACTCGGACCCAGAAGGTAGGATATGCATATTATTCGTAGATTACGATAGAAAACACTCTGAAGTTTCTAAAACTGTTTGAATGATGTCTGTGAGTATAACAGAACTCATATGGCAGGCAAAAACCTGAGAAAAAATCCAACCAGGAAGTGGTTTGTAGTTTTTTCAACTGATTGCCTTTCCAAACTACAGTGTCTGTGGGGTCATTTTGCACTTCCTAAGGCTTCCACTAGATGTCAACAGTCCTTAGGACATTGTTTCATGCTTCTACTGTTACTGGGCAGAGAATAAGAGCTGTCTCAAGCCTGGGACCCGTGAGTTGTATACTGCGCGCTCACACAGGAGCACCGCTCCTTCTTTTTCCTCTGTAATGAATACGCTATTGTCCGGTTGGAATATTATCGAAGATTAATGTTAAAAAGACCCTAAGGATCGATTGTAAACATCGTTTGACATGTTTCTACGAACGGTAATGGAACTATTTGACTTTTCGTCTCGGGTTTTGAGCTCGCGCATTATGCCTTTGAATTAGTGATCTGAACGCGTGAACAAAACAGAGTTATTTGGACATAAATATGGAGTTTATCGAACAAAACAAACATTTCTTGTGGGAGTCCTGGGAGTGCATTCCGACAAAGCTCAGAAAAGGTAAGTGAAGATTTATAATACTATTTCTGAGTTTTGTTGACTCCAGAACTTGGCGGGTAACTGTATAGCTTACTTTGATGGCTGAGCTCTGTACTCAGAATATTGAACAATGTGCTTTCGCCGTAAAGCTATTTTGAAATCGGACACAGCGGTTGCATTAAGGAGAAGTGTATCTATAATTCTTTCAATAACTGTTGTAAATTTTATCAACGTTTATGATGAGTATTTTTGTAAATTGATGTTCTCATTCACCGGAAGTTTTGGGAGGCAATACATTTCTGAACAACACGCGCCATTGTAAAATGGGGTTTATGGATATAAATATGAACTTTATCGAGCAAAACATACATGTATTGTGTAACATTGAGTCCTGGGAGTGTCATCTGATGAAGATCAAAGGTTAGTGATTAATTTTAGCTGTATTTCTGGTTGTGACACCTCTCCTTGCTTGGAAAATGGCTGTGTGGTTTTTCTTGTTTAGGCGCTGTCCTAACATAATCTAATGTTATGCTTTCGCCGTAAAGCCTTTTTGAAATCGGACAATGTGGTTGGATTAACGAGAAGATTATCTTTAAAATGGGATATAATAGTTGTATGTTTGAGAAATTTGAATTATGAGATTTTTTTTTTTTTTAATTTGCCGCCCTGCTATTTCACTGGCTGTTGGCAGCTAGCGTCCCACATGTCCCAGAGAGGTTAAGAATACATTCTTATTTTCAATGACGGCCTAGGAACGGTGAGTTAACTGCCTTGTTCAGGGGCAGAACGACAGATTTTTACCTTGTTAGTCCAACGCTCTAACCACCTGCCTTACATAGCACTCCACGAGGAGCCTGCGTGGCAGGCTGACTACCTGTTACGCGAGGGCAGCAAGAAGCCAAGGTAAGTTGCTAGCTAACATTAAACTTATAAAAAACAATCAATCTTCACATAATCACTAGTTAACTACACATGGTTGATGATATTACTAGTTTATCTAGCGTGCCCTGCGTCGCATATAATCGATGCGGTGCCTGTTAATTTCCCATCAAATCACAGCCTACTCGCCAAACGGGTGATGATTTAGCACTGTTGTTGCACCTAACCATAAACATCAATGCCTTTCTTTAAAATCAATACACAAGTATATATTTTTAAACCTGCATATTTAGTTAATATTGCCTGCTAACGTGAATTTCTTATAATTAGGGAAATTGTGTCACTTCTCTTGCGTTCCATGCAAGCAGTCAGGGTATATACAGCAGTTTGGGCTGCCTGGCTCGTTGCGAACTGTGTGAAGTCCATTTATTCCTAACAAAGACCGTAATTAATTTGCCAGAATTGTACATAATTATGACATAACATTGAAGGTTGTACAATGTAACAGCAATATTTAGACTTAGGGATGCCACCCGTTAGATAAAATAGGGAACGGTTCCGTATTTCACTGAAAGAATAAAAGTTTTGTTTTCGAAATGATAGTTTCCAGATTCGACCATATTAATGACCAAAGGCTCGTATTTCTGTGTGTTATTACGTTATAATTAAGTCTATGATTTGATATAGCAGTCTGTGTGATGGTAGGCAGCAGCAGGCTCGTAAGCATTCATTCAAACAGCACTTTCGTGCATTTGCCAGCAGCTCTTCGCAATTCTTCAAGCATTGAGCTGTTTATGGACTTCAAGCCTATCAACTCCCAAGATTAGGCTGGTGTAATTGATGTGAAATGGCTAGCTAGTTAGCGGGGTGCGCGCTAATAGCGTTTCAATCGGTGACGTCACTCGCTCTGAGACTTGGCTTTTTGTGGAGCGATGGGTAACGATGCTTCGAGGGTGGCTGTTGTCGATGTGTTCCTGGTTCAAGCCCAGGTAGGGGCGAGGAGAGGGACGGAAGCTATACTGTTACACTGGCAATACTAAAGTGCCTATAAGAACGTCCAAAGTTATATGAAATACAAATGGTATAGAGAGAAATAGTCCTATAATAACTACAACCTAAAACTTCCTACCTGGGAATATTGAAGACTCATGTTAAAAGGAACCACCAGCTTTCATATGTTCTCATGTTCTGAGCAAGGAACTTAAACGTTAGGCCGATTAATCGGTATCGGCTTTTTTTGGTCCTCCAATAATCGGTATCGGCGTTGAAAAATCATAAATCGGTCGACCTCTACTTTGAACGGGATATGGTAGTAGGTGCCAGGCGCACTTGTTTGTGTCAAGAACTACAACGCTGCTGTGTTTTCCCACGCTCAACAGTTTCCCGTGTATCAAGAATGGTCCACCACCCAAAGGACATCCAGCCAACTTGACAACTGTGGAAAGCATTGGAGTCAACATGGGCCAGCATCCTTGTGGAACGCTTTCGACACCTTGTAGAGTCCATGCCCCGACGAATTGAGGCTGTTCTGGGGGCAAAAGGGAGGGTGCAAATCAATATTAGGAAGGTGTTCCTAACGTTTGGTATACTCAGTGTATCTTTACTGTACACATAAATCGTGGCAAATTGGTTTGTTTCAGTTATGTCTTTGGTCACATTCGCATGGGTAAAAAAACAACAACAACTAATGACTATTTGACAATAGAGCCTCCCACAATGTAGGTGATAGCTGCAGGATGAAGTTGCTGAAGAGCAACTGCAGAAACTTGCAGTCGACTGATCTTTATTTACATGATTTTTGTAAAAGCATCACTTTTAAAGGAGATGACCAACGATGCTCACCAACTTGACAAAATCTATCCGCTCGTGCCCATCGAGATGAGTACGATGTAAAACTCTGCTCTCACACAGAATTTCTGTGCATGTGCACAGGTGCGCTTCACGCTGCTACAACGTGGTAGCTGCGGGAACCAAAACAGCAGAGAGGTTTAGCCTCGTGCTTCAACACTCCTGGTTGTTGCGGAAATTGACCCACTACTACTACTTACTTTGTGCATCCATGTCATTTCCCTGAGTCTACCTTTAAACGAAACCTATGACCTGACACATCACCTCATGCATTACTGCCCCACGCTGGCAAAAAGGTGTCATCCCCAAAGACTATACAACACATAAAAGGCTCCTAGTCTGCCACTGTTAAAATAAAACAAAATAGAAAAGTTTTTATTTCAAAAATTTAACTAAATAAAAACTAGTAAAGTGGATCTGAAAATTAACTGAAACTAAATGGAATTTCAATGAAAATATAAAAACACAAAACTATAATATCAAAATGTTGGAAAACCTTGGACAGACAACTTTGATAAATTCAGCACACAAATCAGACCACTTCAGCTTAAATGCCTGTGTTGAATAAAGCTCTGTTTTCCTCCTTTAAATTTGAACAAAGAGCAGTTTTGAATGAATTACAAAAAAATATTCTGATGCCAGTCGGCATACATTTTGGTAGTGAGGGTCTTTTGTTGTTAGAAATTTAAGTAAGGGAGGTTATGACAGAATTTCAGTTAAGACATAAAAGCCTGTTTTGTGTCATACCCAAGAAAAACGCATTACTCCTTTCAACTCGGGTAATCATGTACATGATTGCTTTGAATAAGAGCTTTTGTCAAATGGCATTGATCTATATGAATTTTTCAATCACTGGCAAGAATTTCAAAGTTGAATGAGGCACTATATTGTATAGCACATGGTGCCAATAAAACAAAGAGAAAGACTATCCAGACTTCCGATGAGAGAAAATGTAGGAAGGAATGTGGGTAGCACCGTCATAAATCAACCACCTAAGGCCTATGATTGATGACAGTGTCATGTATTTCACAAAGGCTGCATAAAAATGAAGAAAAATATCTTACATAATAGATTGAGTAAAAATAAGCTATGCCTACATTGAGCTTAACATCAGTAGTCAAGTGGATATCAGAGCAATATGAGCGCAGCGTTAAGTGGCCATTTGAGCGCAACTCCATCTATGCAGCATGTTAGTATCCGCCATATTGCTTGAACCGGTCTTGTCCTTTCAGATGAGTGAGGAGTCGAGGTAATAGCACGTAAGAGGGGACACGGTCACATGGACATTGGATTCTCTGTCTATTAGCAATCCCCGCTTGTGATAATGTATCAACTTCAACCTTTGCGTAAACACTATTCTATCCACTAGCCTATTGATGATTTCTACTTTTATCTGTATCAGTTGAATCAATGTTTGCTGGCTCCCGTCTTAAATAGTTTATTACTAGTCATTACAAACCAAACCATCATCCAAGGCTTTCATTTTAAAAAGCTGAGATTTTTTTTTTTTTAAACAAAAGTAAATTTCTTCAAAACATAGCACTAAATGGTGAACTGAAGTTTCATAATGCAGTACAATTTAATTCTCAATTAGTTATGTATGAATGCCATCAACACTGCTTTTTGAAAACAATTTCAAAAGTTAACAGCTCCCTTCCATGAGCATTTAGTTCAGTATGCCCAGAGCCATCATTGTTATAACACTTATGTTGTTATTGTTGTGGCCGCTGCTGTTATCATTATTAATCAATATTATAGGACAGAAGGCATCAGGAATAAGGCAGGAAATCTGTCTAAGTGTCTAAACTAAGTAAGAATTAAGAGGGATCTTGTCTCGCTCTGTCATTTCTGCAGGGCCAAGTGACCAATCAATAGGAAGGCAGTTTGCTAGTCTCCAGCCATAATCCTCGAAAATATTATTATGCGGATTAGTTGCTCCCTCACCCATTTCATTTTCAGTCTGGAAGGTATTAGTCTGACAGCCAAGTGGAGCCCAACCAATACTACACACTTCAAAGCAGCAGCAAACTGTCTAAGAAAAGCAACGTGGTTCAAACATTTCCTTTCATCTTTATTTTCAGGGTAAAACATAGGTTAGGCCAAGGCTGTGCCTACTGCTGCCCCTGTTGATAGATTGCTAATAAAAAGTATTCACGCTAGAGTAGATGAGTGTATATATATATATATATACACATATATATACATATACATGCTATTTAGGGACAGTACCTACTTCAAACGATTTACCACAAGGGAGGGCCTAGTGTGCATTTTCACACAAGACTTCCCTTGCATCACCCAGCTCTGACAGAGAAAATTGGGGTTCTATTCAATCTGTAAAGCTGAAGCATTACAGATTCCTCAACAGAAATGTAAAAGGTAATTTCAGATTGAGCTGACATATGTAGCGTTTACCGTGATTGCAGTCTCTGCAAAAGCAGGAACATTCCCTTTAAATTTCAATCATACTGTAAAGCTGAACTTCTGCGATGCGGATTGAATAGAGCCCTTAGACTGCATAATCCTGTAGCATCTGGCATTTGTGCAGACAAAACAGCCGAGAAGCTATCATCAGACAAGACACTGCAGCAATAGGTAGGAAACAAATGGACAGGAACTGAATACAATGATCACAAGGGATCCAATTCTGTGGGAGACAGTGAGGCTGCCTGGAGGGTCTTGTCAGAGGCAAATTCACTGAAAAGTAACGAGTGTTATGCTAATGTCAGACAAGAGAATGCAGATCACTCAAGCCCAATAAGCCCAGTTGATAGATACCTGTATTGTATTTAAAAGGATATATTTCCCTTACAATGATGAAAAAGTATTTGTTTGTTCAGGGGTATGCATGCATATTATTTATGCTTCCATACATGTTTTTATTCATTGTTGAACCCAGCATTATATGGATGAATGCATGCAAAATAATTGTCCACTTATATAATTCTACGGCTCTTCTAGTCTGATTTAATGACAGCTTGCTATAACAAGCTTATTAGTAGAGGTCGACCGATTATGCTTTTTCAACACCGATACCGATTATTTGAGGATCTCTCCCCCCCCAAAAAGCCGATACCGATTAATCGGCCGATTTTTTTATTCATTTAATTGTAATAATGACAATTACAACAATACTGAATGAACACTTATTTTAACTTAATATAATACATAATTAAAATCAATTTAGGTTCAAATAAATAATGAAACATGTTCAATTTGGTTTAAATAATGCAAAAACAAAGTGTTGGAGAAGAAAGTAAAAGTGCAATATGTGCCTTGTAAGAAAGCTAACATTTAAGTTCCTTGCTCAGAACATGAGAACATATGAAAGCTGGTGGTTCCTTTTAACATGAGTCTTCAATATTCAATATTAGTTATTATAGGACTATTTCTCTCTATTCCATTTGTATTTCATATACCTTTGACTATTGGATGTTCTTATAGGCACTTTAGTATTGCCAGTGTAACAGTATAGCTTCCGTCCCTCTCCTCGCCCCTACCTGGGCTTGAACCAGGAACACATCGACAACATCCACCCTCGAAGCAGCGTTATCCATGCAGAGCAAGGGGAACAACTACTCCAAGTGTCTAAGCAAGTGACGTTTGAAACGCTATTAGCGCGCACCCGGCTAACTAGCTAGCCATTTCATATCGGTTACACCAGCCTAATCTTGGGAGTTGATAGGCTTGAAGTCATAAACAGCGCAATGCATTGAGAAGGGCTTCTGGCAAAACGCACGAAAGTGCTATTTTGAATGAATGCTTACGAGCCTGCTGGTGCCTACCATCGCTCAGTCAGACTGCTCAATCAAATCATAGACTTAATTATAACATAATAACACACAGAAACACGAGCCTTAGGTCATTAATATGGTCGAATCCGGAAACTATCATCTCGAAAACAAAACGTTTATTTTTTCTGTGAAATACGGAACTGTTCCTTATTTTATCTAACGGCTGGTATCCATAAGTCTAAATATTCCTTACATTGCACAACCTTCAATGGTATGTCATAATTACATAAAATTCTGGCAAATTAGTTCGCAACGAGCCAGGCAATGAACGCAAGAGCAGTGATACAATTTCATGTTAGCAGGCAATATTAACTAAATATGCAGGTTTAAAAATATATACTTGTGTATTCATTTTAAAGAAAAGGCATTGATGTTTATGGTTAGGTACATTGGTGCAACGACAGTGCTTTTTTCGCAAATGCGCTTGTTAAATCGTCACCCGTTTGTCGAAGTAGGCTGTGATTCGATGAGAAATTAACAGGCACCGCATCGATTATTTGCAACGCAGGACACGCTAGATAAACTAGTAATATCATCAACCATGTGTAGTTAACTAGTGATTATGTTAAGATTGATTGTTTTTTTATAAGATAAGTTTAATGCTAGCTAGCAACTTACCTTGGCTTCTTGCTGCCCTCGCGTAACAGGTAGTCAGCCTCCACTCGTGGAGTGTAATGTAAGGCAGGTGGTTAGAGCGTAGGACTAGTAACCAGAAGGTTGCAAAAACAAATCCCCGAATCCCCCCTGAACAAGGCAGTTAAGCCCCGTTCCTAGGCCGTCATTGAAAATAAGAATGTGTTCTTAAATCTGACTTGCCTAGTTAAATAAAGGTGTAAAAAATAAAAAATAAAAAAATAGATAGATATCGGCAAATCGGTGGCCAAAAATACCGATTGTTATGAAAACTTGAAATCGGCTCTAATTAAATCAGCCATTCCGATTAATTGGTCGACCTCTAATTTCTTCCTAACAAAAAGACAGCCAACTTCGCCAAACGGGGGATGATTTAACAAAAGCGCATTTGCGAAAAAAGCACAATCGTTGCACGAATGTACCTAACCATAACATCAATGCCTTTCTTAACCTGTTAGGGCTAGGGGGCAGTATTGACACGGCCGGATAAAAAACGTACCCGATTTAATCTGGTTACTACTCCTGCCCAGTAACTAGAATATGCATATAATTATTGGCTTTGGATAGAAAACACCCTAAGGTTTCTAAAACTGTTTGAATGGTGTCTGTGAGTATAACAGAACTCATATGGCAGGCAAAAACCTGAGAGGATTCTATATGGGAAGTGGCCTGTCTGACAAGTTGTTGTTCATCTGGGCTCTTTTTATTGAAGACTGAGGATCTTTGCTCTAACGTGACACTTCCTACGGCTCCCATAGGCTCTCAGAGCCCGGGAAAAAGCTGAACGATATTGAGGCAGCCTCTGGCTGAAACACATTATCGCTTTTGGCAAGTGGCCGATCGGAGTACTATGGGCTTAGGCGCGTGCACGAGTCGACCCCATGCTTTATTTTCTTTCGTCTGATTACCTAAACGCAGATTCCCGGTCGGAATATTATCGCTTTTTTACGAGAAAAAAGGCATAAAAATGGATTTTAAACAGCGGTTGACATGCTTCGAAGTACGGTAATGGAATATTTAGAATTTTTTTGTCACGAAATGCGCCATGCTCGTCACCCTTATTTATCCTTTCGGATAGTGTCTTGAACGCACGAACAAAACGCCGCTATTTGGATATAACTATGGATTATTTTGAACCAAACCAACATTTGTTATTGAAGTAGAAGTCCTGGGAGTGCATTCTGACGAAGAACACCAAAGGTAATAACATTTTTCTTATAGTAAATCTGACTTTGGTGAGTGCTAAACTTGCTGGGTGTCTAAATAGCTAGCCCTGTGATGCCGGGCTATCTACTGAGAATATTGCAAAATGTGCTTTCACCGAAAAGCTATTTTAAAATCGGACATATCGAGTGCATAGAGGAGTTCTGTATCTATAATTCTTAAAATAATTGTTATGGTTTTTGTGAACGTTTATCGTGAGTAATTTAGTAAATTCACCGGAAGTTTGCGGGGGGTATGCTACTTCTGAACGTCACATGCTAAGGGTAAAAACCTGGTTTTTGATATAAATATGAACTTGATTGAACAAAACATGCATGTATTGTATAACATAATGTCCTAGGTGTGTCATCTGATGAAGATCATCAAAGGTTAGTGCTGCATTTAGCTGTCTTCTGGGATTTTGTGACATTATATGCTAGCTTGAAAAATGGGTGTCTGATTATTTCTGGCTGGGTACTCTGCTGACATAATCTAATGTTTTGCTTTCGTTGTAAAGCCTTTTTGAAATCGGACAGTGTGGTTAGATTAACGAGAGTCTTATCTTTAAAATGGTGTAAAATAGTCATATGTTTGAAAAATTGAAGGTTTTGCATTTCTAAGGTATTTGAATAACGCGCCACGGGATTACACTGGCTGTTACGTAGGTGGGACGATTTCGTCCCGCCGGCCCTAGAGAGGTTAAAATCAAGACACAGAAGTATCTGTTTTTAAACCTGCATATTTAGTTAAAAGAAATTCATGTTAGCTGGCAATATTAACTAGGGAAATTGTGTCCCTTCTCTTGCGTTCATTGCACACAGAGTCAGGGTATATGCAGCAGGTTGGGCCGCCTGGCTCGTTGCGAACTAATTTGCCAGAATTTTACGTAATTATGACATTACATTTACATTCACATTTACATAACGTTGAAGGTTGTGCAATGTAACAGCAATATTTAGACTTATGGATGCCACCCGTTAGATAAAATACGGAATGGTTCCGTATTTCACTGAAAGAATAAACGTTTTGGTTTTCTAAATGATAGTTTCCGTATTTGACCATATTAACGACCTACGGCTAGAATTTCTGTGTGTTATTATATTATAATTAAGTCTATGATTTGATAGACCAGTCTGACTGAGCGGAAGTAGGCAGCAGCAGGATCGTAAGCATTCATTCAAACAGTACTGTCCTGCATTTGCCAGCAGCTCTTCGCTGTGCTTCAAGCCTATCAACTCCCGAGACTAGGCTGGCAATACTAAAGTACCTATTAGAACATCCAATAGTCAAAGGTATATGAAATACAAATGGTATAGGGAGAAATAGTTCCTATAATTACTACAACCTAAAACTTCTTACCTGGGAATATTGAAGACTCATGTTTAAAGGAACCACCAGCTTTCATATGTTTTCATGTTCTGAGCAAACGTTAGTTTCTTTACATGGCACATATTGCACTTTTACTTTCTTCTCCAACACATTGTTTTTGCATTATTTAAACCAAATTGAACATGTTTCATTATTTATTTGAGACTAAATTGATTTTATTATATATATATATACACACACACACACAGATCAAAAAAATAAAGGGAACACAATGTAACTCCAAGTCAATCACACTTCTGTGAAATCAAACTGTCCACTTAGGAAGCAACACTGATTGACAATAAATTTCACATGCTGTTGTGCAAATGGAATAGACAACAGGTGTAAATTATAGGCAATTAGCAAGACACCCCCAATAAAGGAGTGGTTCTGCAGGTGGTGACCACAGACCTCTTCTCAGTTCCTATGCTTCCTGGCTGATGTTTTGGTCACTTTTGAATGCTGGCGGTGCTTTCACTCTAGTAGTAGCATGAGAATGAGTCTACAACCCACACAAGTGGCTCAGGTAGTGCAGCTCATCCAGGATGGCACATCAATTCGAGCTGTGGCAAGAAGGTTTGCTGTGTCTGTCAGCGTAGTGTCCAGAGCATGGAGGCGCTACCAGGAGACAGGCCAGCATATCAGGAGACGTGGAGGAGGCCGTAGGAGGGCAACAACCCAGGAGCAGGACCGCTACCTCCGCCTTTGTGCAAGGAGGAGCACTGCCAGAGCCCTGCAAAATGACCTCCAGCAGGCCACAAATGTGCATGTGTCTGCTCAAACGGTCAGAAACAGACTCCATGAGGGTGGTATGAGGGCCCGACGTCCACAGGTGGGGGTTGTGCTTACAGCCCAACACCGTGCAGGACGTTTGGCATTTGCCAGAGAACACCAAGATTGGCAAATTCGCCACTGGCGCCCTGTGCCCTTCACAGATGAAAGCAGGTCCACACTGAGCACATCTGACAGACGTGACAGTCTGGAGACGCCGTGGAGAACGTTCTGCTGCCTGCAACATCCTCCAGCATGACCGGTTTGGCGGTGGGTCAGTCATGGTGTGGGGTGGCATTTCTTTGGGGGGGCCGCACAGCCCTCCATGTGCTCGCCAGAGGTAGCCTGACTGCCATTAGGTACCGAGATGAGATCATCAGACCCCTTGTGAGACCATATGCTGGTGCGGTTGGCCCTGGGTTCCTCCTAATGCAAGACAATGCTAGACCTCATGTGGCTAGAGTGTGTCAGCAGTTCCTGCAAGAGGAAGGCATTGATGCTATGGACTGGCCCGCCCGTTCCCCAGACCTGAATCCAATTGAGCACATCTGGGACATCATGTCTCGCTCCATCCACCAACGCCACGTTGCACCACAGACTGTCCAGGAGTTGGCGGATGCTTTAGTCCAGGTCTGGGAGGAGATCCTTCAGGAGACCATCCGCCACCTCATCAGGAGCATGCCCAGGCGTTGTAGGGAGGTCATACAGGCACGTGGAGGCCACACACACTACTGAGCCTCATTTTGACTTGTTTTAAGGACATTACATCAAAGTTGGATCAGCCTGTAGTGTGGTTTTCCACTTTAATTTTGAGTGTGACTCCAAATCCAGACCTCCATGGGTTGATAAATTGGATTTCCATTGATTATTTTTGTGTAATTTTGTTGTCAGCACATTCAACTATGTAAAGAAAAAGTATTTAATAAGATTATTTATTTCATTCAGATCTAGGATGTGTTGTTTAAGTGTTCCCTTTATTTTTTTGAGCAGTATATATATATATATATATATATATATAAATTACGATTAAAAAAATAAAAAATAAAAATAAAAATCGGTATAGGCTTTTTTTGGTCCTCCAGTAATCGGTATCTGCATTGAAAAATCATAATCGGTCTACCTCTGATGTTTGGAGTAATCTGTTGGTATTGTGAAACCAGCCTGCTACAAAGAAAACTGTATGGTTATTCTGTTTAGCTGGGAAGCAATGGGCAAAATCAAATGGAACAACTGCTATTTCGTTAACCCACTGCAACGCCGCCGCATTTTAGACTTCTAACACCTTTTAAATATCGTGTGTCAGAGCTACAGACTTCTGGGTTGTGTCTATTTCTTCCTCATAATTTTAGTCTGTGTGATTAACGGGGGCTGAGCTAGAGTGGCGTTTGTGAGACAAGGGCAGATCCCGAAGGGGCCCGGGCCGAGTCTTTTTACAAAAACATCTGTGGAGTCCGAATGGTTTGAGCTACAAACGATTAAAAACTCTATGAATAGTTGACTCTCATGAACACACACATGTACAGTTGAAGTAGGAAGTTAATATATACCTCAGCCAAATACATTTAATCCTAGTAAAAAAATCAGTTTTAGGTGAGTTAGGATCACCACTTTATTTTAAGAATGTGAAATGTCAGAATAATAGTAGAGAGAAAGATTTATTTCAGCTTTTATTTCTTTCATCACATTCCCAGTGGGTCAGAAGTTTACATACACTCAATTAGTATTTGGTAGCATTGCTTTTAAATTGTTTAACTTAGGTCAAATGTTGGAGGTAGCCTTCCACAATAAGGTGGGTGAATTTTGGCCATTCCTCCTGACAGAGCTGGTGTAACTGAGTAAGGTTTGTAGGCCTCATTGCTCGCACACAGTTTTTCAGTTCTGCCCACACATTTTCTATAGGATTGAGGTCAGGGCTTTGTGATGGCCACTCCAATACCTTGACTTTGTTGTCCTTAAGCCATTTTGCCACAACTTTGGAAGTATGCTTGGGGTCATTGTCCATTTGCGACCAAGCTTTAAATAATCTGTCTGAAGAATTGTTGGAAAAATTACTTGTTTCATGCACAAAGTAGATGTCATAACCGACTTGCCAAAACTATAGTTTGTTAACAAGACATTTTTGGAGTGGTTGAAAAACTAGTTTTAATGACTCCAACCTAAGTGTATGTAAACTTCCGAATTCAACTGTAGTTGGGAGGCTTGGGCGTTCCAGTACTGTAGGTGGCGGTAATGCACCATAACGTTGGATGCCAACCGCCGATAAACCCCACAGAAGAAGAGGCAGGGGCGACAACGGTAGCTAGCTTCAGCTAGTACACACTGGTAGACAGTGTCCTTCGCCCCCGCCTGTCGGGCATTGCTTGAAGGTAAGCCTTGTAATACATCCACAGGTACACCTCCAATTGACTCAAATGATGTAAATTAGCCTATCAGAAGCTTCTAAATCCATGACATCATTTTCTGGAATTTTCCAAGCTGTTTAAAGGCACAGTCAACTTAGTGTATGTAAACTTCTGACCTACTGGAATTGTGATACAGTGAATTGTAAGTGAAATAATCTGTCTGTAAACAATTGTTGGAAAAATTACTTGTGTCATGCACAAGTGACTTGTGTCATCCTACCCGACTTGCCAAAACTACAGTTTGTTAACAAGAAATCTGTGGAGTGGTTGTAAAACAAGTTTTACTGACTCCAACCTAAGTGTATGTAAACTTCCGACTTCAACTGTATAAATGTGAAGAATACACTTGGCGTTTCTAATCAAATGAAATATGGTTATGAGAGGAAGCCCACTGTCGGGCAGTGGGAGAAGATGGATTTCTCATTGATGAAAAATTTGACCTCAATACAGTTTTCTGTTCCCAAAACTAGAATCTATTATGAATAGAGTGTAAGTTTTGTAGACTTTGCCCTTTGCAAAAGTTGTAAAAAAATTGCATTGTTTAGAAGGAGTGCAAAGGCAAAATTTGTTAATGCACAAGCACACTTCAGAGTAGGTGTTCCCTAACGGAAATATGCATGATACTAGAACGCGCCAATAGGATCTCACTAGCTCATGCTTGGCTCTGCCCCCATCCTTGCATGTTCAGCCCACTATGGCACATTTTTTCCTATTGGAAACAATAGGCTTTCTTGTTTTAATTTATTACCTTTATTTAAATAGGCAAGTCAGTTAAGAACAAATTCTTATTTACAATGACGGCCTACCCCAGACGACGCTGGGCCAATTGTGCGCCGCCCTAAGGGACTCCCAATCACTGCCGGATGTGCTACAGCCTGGATTCGAACCAGGGACTGTAGTGGCCCATCTTGCACTGAGATGCAGTACCTTAGACCACTGCGCCACTTGAGCAAATCTTTGATGGCATGCTTCAAATTCAAATACTTCCGGCTTCATGCGCCATTGGGAGTTTTCCATAGGAATACGTGGATGAAGTCAGCACTATCACCATCTACTGGTTTTAATGTCTATGAAATATTCAGCCTAGCCGTGTGAGTGCTTTGTCTAGATATAGGCTACCTAAGCTGCGTGCACATCTTGTGGACGGCTATATCATAGACTATACAGTAGGTGTTGGTACTTGGTAGCTTTAATTAGGGTGAACCTGTTGATGAATACAGTAAACTAAACTCCCTATTGACTGAGTAGCCTAGCATATCATTTTGCATAATGGATAGAGTTTGCCCAACATTGTAAATCAACATGTTGTAGAAAAGAGATGGGTGCATCGAAAAACAAGTGTTTTGCATTTGGCAGAGTAAAACCGCATGCCAGATTTTTAGGAGAAACATTGATTCGTTTCCACAAGACTAGGCTATGATAATTCAATAAATAACTTTGCTCACATTGAATTTTTAACAAACATGAATTACAGTACATATGACACAAAATTGCAGAGATTCAATAGAGTTTAGCTAGCCACAGCTGAATTGAATTGCCATATTTTCGGTTCATCATGAAATGTATTCCCAACGCATGTCTTGCTACAGCTCGTGGCATGATACAGTATTTGCAATACTGAATCAGCTGACAATGTGTAATAGCCTATCCAGTTGACTAGTCTATAACGGCACACACTCATGTTATATTTTAAGTAAGCTACTGATTTGACTTTTAAAAGGTGTTTAGGAAGCAAGCAAAATCAAAACAGCACCACTAACAATTTATATGTCTCCATCGGTGTACTGTACACCACTGACACCGTTCCCTGGGCATTCAAATGTAAGGAATAGCTTCAAAGTAGCCTACCTACCTACATAGATACCTAGCTGTAGATACTTAGCTGTATCAACAGTCCGCCAGGTCACACATGCGACACACAAAGTGACTATAAAATCACGCCACTAGGCCTACGGATCATAGTTTGAGCAAACTAAATCATATTTCTAAATACATGTAATAAAGCTAAGCATTTTTCCGGTAAACTTCAGCATGGTAACGCGCTCAGAATAGCTCCCGTTACAAATATTCAGCGTTCATTGTAGGCTACGGCGTTCTACAGAATCTGGACATTCGCAACACAAAAGTGTTCAGAACATCTGACTGGTTAATTATAACTAACCATATTAAACTTGTGCACTGAAGTTGAATTTATGGTCTTTATACTTTGGAAAAACAACTATTTTCATATCTAATTTCGCTCATTTAAACTGCCAGCTGCAGCTTTGTGAGTATTACAGTGGCACAGGGCTCAAGACTAAAGTAAAACTAGCCAAAGTGATTTGTGTTGAGGGGTTAGTATGGAAGACAGAAACATCTGTAACGGCTATATGAGGGACATTTAAATATTCAAAGAATGTAACAAATATGTGAGTCTTCTTTAGGCACATGGAATATCGTATTCCAACTTGAAGAACAGTTAGGCTACACTCAATGATTAACTAAGAAACTATCATTCAAAATTATACGGGCACATCCAGAAAGAAGCTTGCTCTGACTGCAGGCTCATTTCTGCCCCCTCCTCCATGTCCATATAAAATCATTAAAAAAGACGTAGGTTTGTTTAGTTAATCGTCCGAAATCCTACCTTTGTGAAGAGCTGCTGGAATCATGAACAAAAAGAGAAGAGTAGCGAGAGATCCGTTGCCTGTGATCGCCATGTTGTACACCTGCTTCTATCTGGCTGCGCGAGTAGTAGCTAGCTACTTCACCTAGCGACAACGCGAATCACTTTAATGATATGCATGGCGGGGAGGGAACAATTCAAATGGATTTTTAAAAGATGGTTAAACAACTGACAAAGGTTATACTTGTGTTACGGTGGGTTCTTATAGAATAATGAACAACTGAGGGAAAATGTATTATTTTATTTTCAACCATTCCAGAACATGGAATCATTTTTGTGTGAAGGGTTCAAGGCGAAACATCCAGTGATTTTCCAAAACTTCCCTAATTATTTGTTGTGACAAACAGAGCTTAGATTACTCATAGATGACTCGTCACATGAACTGGGAAGTATCATATAGTTGGCAGCTTTTCCATCCATATAGTCCTTATGTGCTATCAAAGATGCTGTACATGACAATATGTTTTGCATCAATGGCATGTTCATTTGCGTAGAAAAATGGCCTGCACACACATTCTAGTAACACCGATAAGTAAATAGGCTACATCCACTTTGGGCATCATGCATCTAAAATACAAAAACAAGCATACAGTCCATACTGCATTTCCAATACAGAGAATCTTGTTGAACATCATTTTCACCGTTATATTTTATTTATTTAACACAGTACAGCAAGATCGCGCTGTAGCCTATATGTCCACACAACATTGATATAAGGCGGGCTCATTAGAATGACTGCTCTCTGACAGAAGTAGCCTACAGAGTGGTGCCTCTAGTGGTGGTACCAAGTTACATCTCTTTTTTTATTATCAGAATCTCTTGCAGGAAGAAAGACGATCTTAAGGCTTTAGCATAAATTACATGTACTGATTAGAATTGTCCCAGTGGGAAGGCCACAATGACATATTAACTGTTGAAAATATACCAATTCATAGTAAAACACAAGCAATCCCAAATGCAATCATCAATCTCAAATAGTAAGGATTCTTCTATGTCATGTCATACCAAATGTAACCGATGTGAAATGGCTAGTTAGTTAGCGGTGGTGCGCGTTTCAATCGGTGACGTCACTCGCTCTGAGACTTGAAGTAGGGTTGCCCCTTACGTTGCAAGGGCCGCGGCTTTTGTGGCGCGATGGGTAACGATGCTTCGTGGGGTGTCAGTTGTTGATGCGTGCAAGGGTCCCTGGTTCGAGCCCAGGTTGGGGCGAAGAGAGGGACGGAACCTACACTGTTACACAAACAATTAT
Organism: Salmo salar; assembly: GCF_965601325.2. Taxonomy (NCBI): domain Eukaryota; kingdom Metazoa; phylum Chordata; class Actinopteri; order Salmoniformes; family Salmonidae; genus Salmo; species Salmo salar. The sequence continues at coordinate 68,852,281 of NC_138294.1, read as the reverse complement.
CAGACCTCTCTGTTCTCCCTCAATATCAGATTGCAATTTACCTGCCGGGTCTTAACATTCCTTCTGATTTACAAAAGTTTGACTAAATTCCTATTTTCTAAGGACTAAATCGGTATTGGATTTTAAGGTTGAGTCGAAGAAAGTTCAGGAATGATCTTCACAGTGAATCAGGACCAGATAAATGGCATAATACCTTTCTGATTCGAGCTGTACCCTGCAGAGATTGACACACACTGAGAGTGGAACTAAAGTATTGCTGCTGTGTTTGATGTAGTCACGCCTGTGTGTTGGAGACCAGTTGAGGCCCAGACTCATCCTGTGACGTTATCTAATTAAGGCCAGGCACCACAGGCTAAAATTACATTTTTGCATCTGCTTATCAATTTAGAGATTGTTTGATATTTTGGTCCATTAATATCAGTATTTGAAAATGTCAAAAAGTTAATGAAATGTTTATTTTTGTTAGTTTATCATATTACCGGCATCAACATTTCATGAATTGTAACCATCTAAATGGACATACATCCATAATTTCACTCAGTACATTGAATCACACACCATTTAAAATCCCATTTCATATAGCATATTACAAACTGGACTATATGTAGTAACTGACTTTGAAGAGATGGTGATTGGGTCTAAATAGGTCTTTGGAAGTCTAAATTCAATGTACTTTCCTTTAACTGCACTTTCACGAGCCAGACTCTTCCCACACGCCAAATCCTTTTTCTCACCCTCAGAAGCATCTACATACACCACATTTTGTGTGGTTATCCTTAGATATTTCTGCAGACTTAAACATAGGGAATTGTTGATATGTTGTCAAATGTTTATTTTACATAAAATTATTATATTTGTGTCCACATTGAACTGGTAAAAGTTGATTGTGATATGGTTAAGGGGAAAAAAATAATACTATATTAGGGTGTGGTGCCTGGTTAATAACCACACAAGTTCTACCTACGGACGAATCCAAAATCCAGGTTGTGAAAATGTTGTTATACAGTGCCTTGAAAAAGTATTCACCCCCTTGGCATTTTTTCTATTTTGTTGTATTACAACCTGTAATTTAAATAGTTTTGGGGGGGATTTCATGTAATGGACATACACAAAATAGTCCAAATTGGTGAAGTGAAAAAAAGAACTTGTTTCAAAAAATTCAAAATAATTCAAAACGGAAAAGTGCTGCGTGCATATGTATTCACACCCTTTGCTATGAAGCCCCTAAAAAAGATCTGGTGCAACCAATTACCTTCAGAAGTCACATAATTAGTTAAATAAAGTCCACCTGTGTGCAATCTAAGTGTCACATGATCTCAGTATATATACACAAACTAGTTCCAAAAGGCCCCAGAGTCTGCAACACCACTAAGCAAGGGGCACCACCAAGCAAGCGACACCATGAAGACCAAGGAGCTCTCCAAACAAGTCAGGGACAAAGTTCTGGAGAAGTACAGATCAGGTTTGTGTTATAAAAAAATATCAGAAACTTTGAACATCCCATGGAGCACCATTAAATCCATTATTAAAAAATGGAAAGAATACGGCCCACCAAAACTCATGGACCAGGCAAGAAGGGCATTAATCAGAGAGGCAACAAAGAGACCAAAGACAACCCTGAATGAGCTGCAAAGCTCCACAGCGGAGATTGAAGTATCTGTCCATAAGACCACTTTAAGCTGCACACTCCACAGAGCTGGGCTTTATGGAAGAGTGGCCAGAAAAAATCCATTGCTTAAAGCAAAAAATAAGCAAACACGTTTGGTGTTCACCAAAAGGCATGTGGGAGACTACCTGAACATATGGAAGAAGGTACTCTGGTCAGATGAGACAAAAATTGAGCTTTTTGGCCATCAAGGAAAACGCTATGTCTGGCGCAAACCCAACACCTCTCATCACCCCGAGAACACCATCCCCACAGTGAAGCATGGTGGTGGCAGCATCATGCTGTAGGGATGTTTTTCATCAGTAGGGACTGGGAAACTGGTCAGAATTGAAAGAATGATGGATGGCGCTAAATACAGGGAAATTCTTGAGGGAAACCTGTTTCAGTCTTCCAGAGATTTGATACTGGGATGGAGGTTCACCTTCCAGCAGAACAATGACCCTAAGCATACTGCTGAGGCAACACTTGAGTGGTTTAAGGGGAAACATTTAAATGTCTTGGAATGGCCTAGTCAAAGCCCAGACCTCAATCCAATTGAGAATCTGTGGTATGACTTAAAGATTGCTGTACACCAGCGGAACCCATCCAACTTGAAGGAGCTGGAGCAGTTTTGCCTTGAAGAATGGCCAAATATCCCAGTGGCTAGATGTGCCAAGCTTATAGAGACATACCCCAAGAGACTTGCAGCTGTTATTGCTGCAAAAGGTGTCTCTACAAAGTATTGTCTTATTTCTTGTTTGTTTCACAAGAAAAAATTGTGGTAGGCATGTTGTGTAAATCAAATGATACAACCCCCCCCCAAAAAATCTATTTTAATTCCAGGTTGTAAGGCAACAAAATAGGAAAAATGCCAAGGGGATTGAATACTTTCGCAAGCCACTGTACAAATTGAACCTTTAACTAGACAAGTCAGTGCTTGGCTCTGCCCCCGTCCTTGCATGTTCTGCCCACTATGGCACATTTTTCCCTTTGGAAACGACAGACTGTGGTCTCTCTTGTTTTAATTTTATACATTTTTAACTAGGCAAGTCAAAACAAATTCTTATTTACAATGACGGCCTACCCTAGCCAAACGCGGACGACGCTGGGCCAATTGTGCGCCGCCCTATGGGACTCCCAATCATAGCCAGATGTGATACAGCCTGGAATCAAACCAGTGACTGTTGTGACACCTCTTGCACTGAGATGCAGCGCCTTAGACCACTGCGCCACTCGGGAGCCCAAGTTGAGAAGCTGAGGTACTTGAGCTCATCCGCTTGAAGTTTGCATGTTTAAAGTGTAGTGACATGTTGCATTGATGTGTCACTTAAACTGGCTATAAACCCCCCCCGAAAAAAATGACAATAATCAACATATGAATGATAGTTCTGAACTCAAATGTTCAGCATGAAAGGTTAATTAAGCAATAAGGCACGAGGGGGTGTGGTATATGGACAATTTACCATGGCTCTGGGCTTTTCTTATGCACGACACAACACGGCCATATACCACAAACCCCTGAGGTGCCTTATTGCTTTTATAAACTGGTTACCAATGTAATTAGAGCAGTAAAAATAAATATTGTCATACTTGTGATATATCAAATCAAATGTATTTATATAGCCCTTCTTACATCAGCTGATATCACAAAGTGCTGTACAGAAACCCAGCCTAAAACCCCAAACAGCAAGCAATGCAGGTGTAGAAGCACGGTGGCTAGGAAAAACTCCCTAGAAAGGTTTGATATACTATGGCTGTCAGACAATCAGCATTCAGGGCTTGAACCACCCAGTTATAATTTAAATTAAAGCATTGTTGGGGGGCAATGGGAGGGTTAAATAATTAGTTATACATAAGTTATGCATCCACTGCTTAATTGGTTAGTGCTGATACTAATGACCAAATTGTTAATTGTCTGGTATAACAGGAAATAACTGGTCCGAGAGAAAAGTAGTTGGGATAGTATTTGTGGTTTTAAATCAATGTATGCAATTAGTTCCACATTAAGAAAGACCCTTCTTATCTAGGCTAATGAATGCCCAAAAGCTACATAACCTCCAATTATTTTGGGGGTGAACATTTATTTTATTACACAGCCTCCCATTGTGGCAGACACAAGAGCCTAGAAAGAATGGAACAACGGGTCTGTCTGGCCATGACATGTGACAGATAGCTTTGAGAGGATGTGAATGAGAACTTTTTAGTTTGATTTATATTTGTAATTACACCCATTCAGAACTCTAATCAGAGATTAGGCCAATCAACCATCATTTTTTGGAAGCGCATGATTTTCAAGTTTTATATTTCCTTGCCTATATTTGAAGGTTACAGAAAAAGTCCTCATCATTGCAGCCATGAGGATGTCTTGCCATATTTTATGTGTCGTTGGGATAGGTTTGCACCTGTTTTTTCAAGCTCATAGGGTCTCTATTGACACATTACCTAAATATATGAATCATGTCCTTGTCTTTGTTGTCCCTTCTTTTTGACATTTACAGTGGCTTCTGAAATGATTCACAACTCTAAGCTTCCTGTGACAACCGGAAGTTGTTAAAAACAGCCTAGAGCTATTGTCATATAACCTGCACATAGTGAAAATCACGCAACTCAGCCATCTGTCATTCAGTCAATTCTTAAGGTAGAGAGTTCATATTCAGGATTCTGTTTATGTCTACCCCAAAGACAACGTGTGTGGAGCAAGAGCTTCCTGTGACAACCGGAAGTTGTTAAAAACACCCAAGAGCTATTGTCATATGGCCAACCAGCAGATAGTGAAAATGACGCAACTCAACCATGTGCCATTCAGTCAATTCTTAAGGTAGAGACTTCATATTCAGGATTCTGTTTATGTCTACCCCAAAGACAACGTGTGTGGAGCAAGAGCTTTCTGTGACAACCGGAAGTTGTTAAAAATAGCCTAGAGCTATTGTCATATAAAATGCACATAGTGAAAATCACGCAACTCAAACATGTCATTCAGTCAAATCTTAAGGTAGAGACTTCATATTCAGGATTCTGTTTATGTCTACCCCAAAGACAACGTGTGTGGAGCAAGAGCTTCCTGTGACAACTGGAAGTTGTTAAAAACAGCCTAGAGCTATTGTCATATGGCCAACCAGCAGATAGTGAAAATGACGCAACTCAACCATGTGCCATTCAGTCAATTCTTAAGGTAGAGACTTCATATTCAGGATTCTGTTTATGTCTACCCCAAAGACAACGTGTGTGGAGCAAGAGCTTCCTGTGACAACCGGAAGTTGTTAAAAACAGCCTAGAGCTATTGTCATATAACCTGCACATAGTGAAAATCACGCAACTCAACCATCTGTCATTCAGTCAATTCTTAAGGTAGAGAGTTCATATCCAGGATTCTGTTTATGTCTACCCCAAAGACAACGTGTGTGGAGCAAGAGCTTCCTGTGACAACCGGAAGTTGTTAAAAACAGCCTAGAGCTATTGTCATATAACCTGCACATAGTGAAAATCACGCAACTCAACCATCTGTCATTCAGTCAATTCTTAAGGTAGAGAGTTCATATCCAGGATTCTGTTTATGTCTACCCCAAAGACAACGTGTGTGGAGCAAGAGCTTCCTGTGACAACCGGAAGTTGTTAAAAACACCCAAGAGCTATTGTCATATGGCCAACCAGCAGATAGTGAAAATGACGCAACTCAACCATGTGCCATTCAGTCAATTCTTAAGGTAGAGACTTCATATTCAGGATTCTGTTTATGTCTACCCCAAAGACAACGTGTGTGGAGCAAGAGCTTTCTGTGACAACCGGAAGTTGTTAAAAACAGCCTAGAGCTATTGTCATATAAAATGCACATAGTGAAAATCACGCAACTCAAACATGTCATTCAGTCAAATCTTAAGGTAGAGACTTCATATTCAGGATTCTGTTTATGTCTACCCCAAAGACAACGTGTGTGGAGCAAGAGCTTCCTGTGACAACTGGAAGTTGTTAAAAACAGCCTAGAGCTATTGTCATATGGCCAACCAGCAGATAGTGAAAATGACGCAACTCAACCATGTGCCATTCAGTCAATTCTTAAGGTAGAGACTTCATATTCAGGATTCTGTTTATGTCTACCCCAAAGACAACGTGTGTGGAGCAAGAGCTTCCTGTGACAACCGGAAGTTGTTATAAACAGCCTAGAGCTATTGTCATATAAAACGCACATAGTGAAAATCACGCAACTCAACCATCTGTCATTCAATTCTTAAGGTAGAGACTTCATATTCATGATTCTGTTTATGTCTACCCCAAAGACAACGTGTGTGGAGCAAGAGCTTCCTGTGACAACCGGAAGTTGTTAAAAACAGCCTAGAGCTATTGTCATATAACCTGCACATAGTGAAAATCACGCAACTCAACCATCTGTCATTCAGTCAATTCTTAAGGTAGAGAGTTCATATTCAGGATTCTGTTTATGTCTACCCCAAAGACAATGTGTGTGGAGCAAGAGCTTCCTGTGACAACCGGAAGTTGTTGAAAACAGCCTAGAGCTATTGTCATATGGCCAACCAGCAGATAGTGAAAATGACGCAACTCAACCATGTGCCATTCAGTCAATTCTTAAGATAGAGACTTCATATTCAGGATTCTGTTTATGTCTACCCCAAAGACAACGTGTGTGGAGCAAGAGCTTCCTGTGACAACCGGAAGTTGTTATAAACAGCCTAGAGCTATTGTCATATAAAACGCACATAGTGAAAATCACGCAACTCAACCATCTGTCATTCAGTCAATTCTTAAGGTAGAGACTTCATATTCAGGATTCTGTTTATGTCTACCCCAAAGACAACGTGTGTGGAGCAAGAGCTTCCTGTGACAACTGGAAGTTGTTAAAAACAGCCTAGAGCTATTGTCATATAAAACGCACATAGTGAAAATCACGCAACTCAACCATCTGTCATTCAGTCAATTCTTAAGGTAGAGACTTCATATTCATGATTCTGTTTATGTCTACCCCAAAGACAACGTGTGTTGAGTAAGAGATTCCTGTGACAACCGGAAGTGGTTAAAAACAGCCAAGAGCTATTGTCATTTAACCTGCACATAGTGAAAATCACGCAACTCAACCATCTGTCATTCAGTCAATTCTTAAGGTAGAGACTTCATATTCAGGATTCTGTTTATGTCTACCCCAAAGACAACGTGTGTGGAGCAAGAGCTTCCTGTGACAACTGGAATTTGTTAAAAACAGCCTAGAGCTATTGTCATATAAAATGCACATAGTGAAAATCACTCAACTCAAACATCTGTCATTCAGTCAAATCTTAAGGTAGAGACTTCATATTCAGGATTCTGTTGATGTCTACCCCAAAGACAACGTGTGTGGAGCAAGAGCTTCCTGTGACAACTGGAAGTTGTTAAAAACAGCCTAGAGCTATTGTCATATGGCCAACCAGCAGATAGTGAAAATGACGCAACTCAACCATGTGCCATTCAGTCAATTCTTAAGGTAGAGACTTCATATTCAGGATTCTGTTTATGTCTACCCGAAAGACAACGTGTGTGGAGCAAGAGCTTCCTGTGACAACCGGAAGTTGTTAAAAACAGCCTAGAGCTATTGTCATATAACCTGCACATAGTGAAAATCACGCAACTCAACCATCTGTCATTCAGTCAATTCTTAAGGTAGAGAGTTCATATTCAGGATTCTGTTTATGTCTACCCCAAAGACAACGTGTGTGGAGCAAGATCTTCCTGTGACAACCGGAAGTTGTTGAAAACAGCCTAGAGCTATTGTCATATGGCCAACCAGCAGATAGTGAAAATGACGCAACTCAACCATGTGCCATTCAGTCAATTCTTAAGGTAGAGACTTCATATTCAGGATTCTGTTTATGTCTACCCCAAAGACAACGTGTGTGGAGAAAGAGCTTCCTGTGACAACCGGAAGTTGTTATAAACACCCAAGCGCTATTGTCATATGGCCAACCAGCAGATAGTGAAAATGACGCAACTCAACCATGTGCCATTCAGTCAATTCTTAAGGTAGAGACTTCATATTCAGGATTCTGTTTATGTCTACCCCAAAGACAACGTGTGTGGAGCAAGAGCTTTCTGTGACAACCGGAAGTTGTTAAAAACAGCCTAGAGCTATTGTCATATAAAATGCACATAGTGAAAATCACGCAACTCAAACATCTGTCATTCAGTCAAATCTTATGGTAGAGACTTCATATTCAGGATTCTGTTTATGTCTACCCCAAAGACAACGTGTGTGGAGCAAGAGCTTCCTGTGACAACTGGAAGTTGTTAAAAACAGCCTAGAGCTATTGTCATATGGCAAACCAGCAGATTGTGAAAATGACGCAACTCAACCATTTGCCATTCAGTCAATTCTTAAGGTAGAGACTTCATATTCAGGATTCTGTTTATGTCTACCCCAAAGACAACGTGTGTGGAGCAAGAGCTTCCTGTGACAACCGGAAGTTGTTGAAAACAGCCTAGAGCTATTGTCATATGGCCAACCAGCAGATAGTGAAAATGACGCAACTCAACCATGTGCCATTCAGTCAATTCTTAAGGTAGAGACTTCATATTCAAGGTTCTGTTTATGTCTACCCCAAAGACAACGTGTGTGGAGCAAGAGCTTCCTGTGACAACCGGAAGTTGTTATAAACAGCCTAGAGCTATTGTCATATAAAACGCACACAGTGAAAATCACGCAACTCAACCATCTGCCATTCAGTCAATTCTTAAGGTAGAGACTTCATATTCAGGATTCTGTTTATGTCTACCCCAAAGACAACGTGTGTGGAGCAAGAGCTTCCTGTGACAACTGGAAGTTGTTAAAAACAGCCTAGAGCTATTGTCATATGGCCAACCAGCAGATAGTGAAAATGACGCAACTCAACCATGTGCCATTCAGTCAATTCTTAAGGTAGAGACTTCATATTCAGGATTCTGTTTATGTCTACCCCAAAGACAACGTGTGTGGAGCAAGAGCTTCCTGTGACAACCGGAAGTTGTTATAAACAGCCTAGAGCTATTGTCATATAAAACGCACATAGTGAAAATCACGCAACTCAACCATGTGCCATTCAGTCAATTCTTAAGGTAGAGACTTCATATTCAGGATTCTGTTTATGTCTACCCCAAAGACAACGTGTGTGGAGCAAGAGCTTCCTGTGACAACCGGAAGTTGTTAAAAACACCCAAGCGCTATTGTCATATGGCCAACCAGCAGATAGTGAAAATGACGCAACTCAACCATGTGCCATTCAGTCAATTCTTAAGGTAGAGACTTCATATTCAGGATTCTGTTTATGTCTACCCCAAAGACAACGTGTGTGGAGCAAGAGCTTTCTGTGACAACCGGAAGTTGTTAAAAACAGCCTAGAGCTATTGTCATATAAAATGCACATAGTGAAAATCACGCAACTCAAACATCTGTCATTCAGTCAAATCTTATGGTAGAGACTTCATATTCAGGATTCTGTTTATGTCTACCCCAAAGACAACGTGTGTGGAGCAAGAGCTTCCTGTGACAACTGGAAGTTGTTAAAAACAGCCTAGAGCTATTGTCATATGGCCAACCAGCAGATTGTGAAAATGACGCAACTCAACCATGTGCCATTCAGTCAATTCTTAAGGTAGAGACTTCATATTCAGGATTCTGTTTATGTCTACCCCAAAGACAACGTGTGTGGAGCAAGAGCTTCCTGTGACAACCGGAAGTTGTTGAAAACAGCCTAGAGCTATTGTCATATGGCCAACCAGCAGATAGTGAAAATGACGCAACTCAACCATGTGCCATTCAGTCAATTCTTAAGGTAGAGACTTCATATTCAAGATTCTGTTTATGTCTACCCCAAAGACAACGTGTGTGGAGCAAGAGCTTCCTGTGACAACCGGAAGTTGTTATAAACAGCCTAGAGCTATTGTCATATAAAACGCACATAGTGAAAATCACGCAACTCAACCATCTGTCATTCAGTCAATTCTTAAGGTAGAGACTTCATATTCATGATTCTGTTTATGTCTACCCCAAAGACAACGTGTGTTGAGTAAGAGATTCCTGTGACAACCGGAAGTGGTTAAAAACAGCCAAGAGCTATTGTCATTTAACCTGCACATAGTGAAAATCACACAACTCAACCATCTGTCATTCAGTCAATTCTTAAGGTAGAGACTTCATATTCAGGATTCTGTTTATGTCTACCCCAAAGACAATGTGTGTGGAGCAAGAGCCTCCTGTGACAACTGGAAGTTGTTAAAAACAGCCTAGAGCTATTGTCATATAAAATGCACATAGTGAAAATCACGCAACTCAAACATCTGTCATTCAGTCAAATCTTAAGGTAGAGACTTCATATTCAGGATTCTGTATATGTCTACCCCAAAGACAACGTGTGTGGAGCAAGAGCTTCCTGTGACAACCGGAAGTTGTTAAAAACACCCAAGAGCTATTGTCATATGGCCAACCAGCAGATAGTGAAAATGACGCAACTCAACCATGTGCCATTCAGTCAATTCTTAAGGTAGAGACTTCATATTCAGGATTCTGTTTATGTCTACCCCAAAGACAACGTGTGTGGAGCAAGAGCTTTCTGTGACAACCGGAAGTTGTTAAAAACAGCCTAGAGCTATTGTCATATAAAATGCACATAGTGAAAATCACGCAACTCAAACATCTGTCATTCAGTCAAATCTTAAGGTAGAGACTTCATATTCAGGATTCTGTATATGTCTACCCCATAGACAATGTGTGTGGAGCAAGAGCTTCCTGTGACAACTGGAAGTTGTTGAAAACAGCCTAGAGCTATTGTCATATGGCCAACCAGCAGATAGTGAAAATGACGCAACTCAACCATGTGCCATTCAGTCAATTCTTAAGGTAGAGACTTCATATTCAAGATTCTGTTTATGTCTACCCCAAAGACAACGTGTGTGGAGCAAGAGCTTCCTGTGACAACCGGAAGTTGTTATAAACAGCCTAGAGCTTTTGTCATATAAAACGCACATAGTGAAAATCACGCAACTCAACCATCTGTCATTCAGTCAATTCTTAAGGTAGAGACTTCATATTCAGGATTCTGTTTATGTCTACCCCAAAGACAACGTGTGTGGAGCAAGAGCTTCCTGTGACAACCGGAAGTTGTTAAAAACAGCCTAGAGCTATTGTCATATAACCTGCACATAGTGAAAATCACGCAACTCAACCATCTGTCATTCAGTCAATTCTTAAGGTAGAGAGTTCATATCCAGGATTCTGTTTATGTCTACCCCAAAGACAACGTGTGTGGAGCAAGAGCTTCCTGTGACAACCGGAAGTTGTTAAAAACAGCCTAGAGCTATTGTCATATAACCTGCACATAGTGAAAATCACGCAACTCAACCATCTGTCATTCAGTCAATTCTTAAGGTAGAGAGTTCATATCCAGGATTCTGTTTATGTCTACCCCAAAGACAACGTGTGTGGAGCAAGAGCTTCCTGTGACAACCGGAAGTTGTTAAAAACACCCAAGAGCTATTGTCATATGGCCAACCAGCAGATAGTGAAAATGACGCAACTCAACCATGTGCCATTCAGTCAATTCTTAAGGTAGAGACTTCATATTCAGGATTCTGTTTATGTCTACCCCAAAGACAACGTGTGTGGAGCAAGAGCTTTCTGTGACAACCGGAAGTTGTTAAAAACAGCCTAGAGCTATTGTCATATAAAATGCACATAGTGAAAATCACGCAACTCAAACATGTCATTCAGTCAAATCTTAAGGTAGAGACTTCATATTCAGGATTCTGTTTATGTCTACCCCAAAGACAACGTGTGTGGAGCAAGAGCTTCCTGTGACAACTGGAAGTTGTTAAAAACAGCCTAGAGCTATTGTCATATGGCCAACCAGCAGATAGTGAAAATGACGCAACTCAACCATGTGCCATTCAGTCAATTCTTAAGGTAGAGACTTCATATTCAGGATTCTGTTTATGTCTACCCCAAAGACAACGTGTGTGGAGCAAGAGCTTCCTGTGACAACCGGAAGTTGTTATAAACAGCCTAGAGCTATTGTCATATAAAACGCACATAGTGAAAATCACGCAACTCAACCATCTGTCATTCAATTCTTAAGGTAGAGACTTCATATTCATGATTCTGTTTATGTCTACCCCAAAGACAACGTGTGTGGAGCAAGAGCTTCCTGTGACAACCGGAAGTTGTTATAAACAGCCTAGAGCTATTGTCATATAAAACGCACATAGTGAAAATCACGCAACTCAACCATGTGCCATTCAGTCAATTCTTAAGGTAGAGACTTCATATTCAGGATTCTGTTTATGTCTACCCCAAAGACAACGTGTGTGGAGCAAGAGCTTCCTGTGACAACCGGAAGTTGTTAAAAACAGCCTAGAGCTATTGTCATATAACCTGCACATAGTGAAAATCACGCAACTCAACCATCTGTCATTCAGTCAATTCTTAAGGTAGAGAGTTCATATTCAGGATTCTGTTTATGTCTACCCCAAAGACAATGTGTGTGGAGCAAGAGCTTCCTGTGACAACCGGAAGTTGTTGAAAACAGCCTAGAGCTATTGTCATATGGCCAACCAGCAGATAGTGAAAATGACGCAACTCAACCATGTGCCATTCAGTCAATTCTTAAGATAGAGACTTCATATTCAGGATTCTGTTTATGTCTACCCCAAAGACAACGTGTGTGGAGCAAGAGCTTCCTGTGACAACCGGAAGTTGTTATAAACAGCCTAGAGCTATTGTCATATAAAACGCACATAGTGAAAATCACGCAACTCAACCATCTGTCATTCAGTCAATTCTTAAGGTAGAGACTTCATATTCAGGATTCTGTTTATGTCTACCCCAAAGACAACGTGTGTGGAGCAAGAGCTTCCTGTGACAACTGGAAGTTGTTAAAAACAGCCTAGAGCTATTGTCATATAAAACGCACATAGTGAAAATCACGCAACTCAACCATCTGTCATTCAGTCAATTCTTAAGGTAGAGACTTCATATTCATGATTCTGTTTATGTCTACCCCAAAGACAACGTGTGTTGAGTAAGAGATTCCTGTGACAACCGGAAGTGGTTAAAAACAGCCAAGAGCTATTGTCATTTAACCTGCACATAGTGAAAATCACGCAACTCAACCATCTGTCATTCAGTCAATTCTTAAGGTAGAGACTTCATATTCAGGATTCTGTTTATGTCTACCCCAAAGACAACGTGTGTGGAGCAAGAGCTTCCTGTGACAACTGGAATTTGTTAAAAACAGCCTAGAGCTATTGTCATATAAAATGCACATAGTGAAAATCACTCAACTCAAACATCTGTCATTCAGTCAAATCTTAAGGTAGAGACTTCATATTCAGGATTCTGTTGATGTCTACCCCAAAGACAACGTGTGTGGAGCAAGAGCTTCCTGTGACAACTGGAAGTTGTTAAAAACAGCCTAGAGCTATTGTCATATGGCCAACCAGCAGATAGTGAAAATGACGCAACTCAACCATGTGCCATTCAGTCAATTCTTAAGATAGAGACTTCATATTCAGGATTCTGTTTATGTCTACCCCAAAGACAACGTGTGTGGAGCAAGAGCTTCCTGTGACAACCGGAAGTTGTTATAAACAGCCTAGAGCTATTGTCATATAAAACGCACATAGTGAAAATCACGCAACTCAACCATCTGTCATTCAGTCAATTCTTAAGGTAGAGACTTCATATTCAGGATTCTGTTTATGTCTACCCCAAAGACAACGTGTGTGGAGCAAGAGCTTCCTGTGACAACTGGAAGTTGTTAAAAACAGCCTAGAGCTATTGTCATATAAAACGCACATAGTGAAAATCACGCAACTCAACCATCTGTCATTCAGTCAATTCTTAAGGTAGAGACTTCATATTCATGATTCTGTTTATGTCTACCCCAAAGACAACGTGTGTTGAGTAAGAGATTCCTGTGACAACCGGAAGTGGTTAAAAACAGCCAAGAGCTATTGTCATTTAACCTGCACATAGTGAAAATCACGCAACTCAACCATCTGTCATTCAGTCAATTCTTAAGGTAGAGACTTCATATTCAGGATTCTGTTTATGTCTACCCCAAAGACAACGTGTGTGGAGCAAGAGCTTCCTGTGACAACTGGAATTTGTTAAAAACAGCCTAGAGCTATTGTCATATAAAATGCACATAGTGAAAATCACTCAACTCAAACATCTGTCATTCAGTCAAATCTTAAGGTAGAGACTTCATATTCAGGATTCTGTTGATGTCTACCCCAAAGACAACGTGTGTGGAGCAAGAGCTTCCTGTGACAACTGGAAGTTGTTAAAAACAGCCTAGAGCTATTGTCATATGGCCAACCAGCAGATAGTGAAAATGACGCAACTCAACCATGTGCCATTCAGTCAATTCTTAAGGTAGAGACTTCATATTCAGGATTCTGTTTATGTCTACCCCAAAGACAACGTGTGTGGAGCAAGAGCTTCCTGTGACAACCGGAAGTTGTTAAAAACAGCCTAGAGCTATTGTCATATAACCTGCACATAGTGAAAATCACGCAACTCAACCATCTGTCATTCAGTCAATTCTTAAGGTAGAGAGTTCATATTCAGGATTCTGTTTATGTCTACCCCAAAGACAACGTGTGTGGAGCAAGATCTTCCTGTGACAACCGGAAGTTGTTGAAAACAGCCTAGAGCTATTGTCATATGGCCAACCAGCAGATAGTGAAAATGACGCAACTCAACCATGTGCCATTCAGTCAATTCTTAAGGTAGAGACTTCATATTCAAGGTTCTGTTTATGTCTACCCCAAAGACAACGTGTGTGGAGCAAGAGCTTCCTGTGACAACCGGAAGTTGTTATAAACAGCCTAGAGCTATTGTCATATAAAACGCACATAGTGAAAATCACGCAACTCAACCATCTGCCATTCAGTCAATTCTTAAGGTAGAGACTTCATATTCAGGATTCTGTTTATGTCTACCCCAAAGACAACGTGTGTGGAGCAAGAGCTTCCTGTGACAACTGGAAGTTGTTAAAAACAGCCTAGAGCTATTGTCATATGGCCAACCAGCAGATAGTGAAAATGACGCAACTCAACCATGTGCCATTCAGTCAATTCTTAAGGTAGAGACTTCATATTCAGGATTCTGTTTATGTCTACCCCAAAGACAACGTGTGTGGAGCAAGAGCTTCCTGTGACAACCGGAAGTTGTTATAAACACCCAAGCGCTATTGTCATATGGCCAACCAGCAGATAGTGAAAATGACGCAACTCAACCATGTGCCATTCAGTCAATTCTTAAGGTAGAGACTTCATATTCAGGATTCTGTTTATGTCTACCCCAAAGACAACGTGTGTGGAGCAAGAGCTTTCTGTGACAACCGGAAGTTGTTAAAAACAGCCTAGAGCTATTGTCATATAAAATGCACATAGTGAAAATCACGCAACTCAAACATCTGTCATTCAGTCAAATCTTATGGTAGAGACTTCATATTCAGGATTCTGTTTATGTCTACCCCAAAGACAACGTGTGTGGAGCAAGAGCTTCCTGTGACAACTGGAAGTTGTTAAAAACAGCCTAGAGCTATTGTCATATGGCAAACCAGCAGATTGTGAAAATGACGCAACTCAACCATTTGCCATTCAGTCAATTCTTAAGGTAGAGACTTCATATTCAGGATTCTGTTTATGTCTACCCCAAAGACAACGTGTGTGGAGCAAGAGCTTCCTGTGACAACCGGAAGTTGTTGAAAACAGCCTAGAGCTATTGTCATATGGCCAACCAGCAGATAGTGAAAATGACGCAACTCAACCATGTGCCATTCAGTCAATTCTTAAGGTAGAGACTTCATATTCAAGGTTCTGTTTATGTCTACCCCAAAGACAACGTGTGTGGAGCAAGAGCTTCCTGTGACAACCGGAAGTTGTTATAAACAGCCTAGAGCTATTGTCATATAAAACGCACACAGTGAAAATCACACAACTCAACCATCTGCCATTCAGTCAATTCTTAAGGTAGAGACTTCATATTCAGGATTCTGTTTATGTCTACCCCAAAGACAACGTGTGTGGAGCAAGAGCTTCCTGTGACAACTGGAAGTTGTTAAAAACAGCCTAGAGCTATTGTCATATGGCCAACCAGCAGATAGTGAAAATGACGCAACTCAACCATGTGCCATTCAGTCAATTCTTAAGGTAGAGACTTCATATTCAGGATTCTGTTTATGTCTACCCCAAAGACAACGTGTGTGGAGCAAGAGCTTCCTGTGACAACCGGAAGTTGTTATAAACAGCCTAGAGCTATTGTCATATAAAACGCACATAGTGAAAATCACGCAACTCAACCATGTGCCATTCAGTCAATTCTTAAGGTAGAGACTTCATATTCAGGATTCTGTTTATGTCTACCCCAAAGACAACGTGTGTGGAGCAAGAGCTTCCTGTGACAACCGGAAGTTGTTAAAAACACCCAAGCGCTATTGTCATATGGCCAACCAGCAGATAGTGAAAATGACGCAACTCAACCATGTGCCATTCAGTCAATTCTTAAGGTAGAGACTTCATATTCAGGATTCTGTTTATGTCTACCCCAAAGACAACGTGTGTGGAGCAAGAGCTTTCTGTGACAACCGGAAGTTGTTAAAAACAGCCTAGAGCTATTGTCATATAAAATGCACATAGTGAAAATCACGCAACTCAAACATCTGTCATTCAGTCAAATCTTATGGTAGAGACTTCATATTCAGGATTCTGTTTATGTCTACCCCAAAGACAACGTGTGTGGAGCAAGAGCTTCCTGTGACAACTGGAAGTTGTTAAAAACAGCCTAGAGCTATTGTCATATGGCCAACCAGCAGATTGTGAAAATGACGCAACTCAACCATGTGCCATTCAGTCAATTCTTAAGGTAGAGACTTCATATTCAGGATTCTGTTTATGTCTACCCCAAAGACAACGTGTGTGGAGCAAGAGCTTCCTGTGACAACCGGAAGTTGTTGAAAACAGCCTAGAGCTATTGTCATATGGCCAACCAGCAGATAGTGAAAATGACGCAACTCAACCATGTGCCATTCAGTCAATTCTTAAGGTAGAGACTTCATATTCAAGATTCTGTTTATGTCTACCCCAAAGACAACGTGTGTGGAGCAAGAGCTTCCTGTGACAACCGGAAGTTGTTATAAACAGCCTAGAGCTATTGTCATATAAAACGCACATAGTGAAAATCACGCAACTCAACCATCTGTCATTCAGTCAATTCTTAAGGTAGAGACTTCATATTCATGATTCTGTTTATGTCTACCCCAAAGACAACGTGTGTTGAGTAAGAGATTCCTGTGACAACCGGAAGTGGTTAAAAACAGCCAAGAGCTATTGTCATTTAACCTGCACATAGTGAAAATCACACAACTCAACCATCTGTCATTCAGTCAATTCTTAAGGTAGAGACTTCATATTCAGGATTCTGTTTATGTCTACCCCAAAGACAATGTGTGTGGAGCAAGAGCCTCCTGTGACAACTGGAAGTTGTTAAAAACAGCCTAGAGCTATTGTCATATAAAATGCACATAGTGAAAATCACGCAACTCAAACATCTGTCATTCAGTCAAATCTTAAGGTAGAGACTTCATATTCAGGATTCTGTATATGTCTACCCCAAAGACAACGTGTGTGGAGCAAGAGCTTCCTGTGACAACCGGAAGTTGTTAAAAACACCCAAGAGCTATTGTCATATGGCCAACCAGCAGATAGTGAAAATGACGCAACTCAACCATGTGCCATTCAGTCAATTCTTAAGGTAGAGACTTCATATTCAGGATTCTGTTTATGTCTACCCCAAAGACAACGTGTGTGGAGCAAGAGCTTTCTGTGACAACCGGAAGTTGTTAAAAACAGCCTAGAGCTATTGTCATATAAAATGCACATAGTGAAAATCACGCAACTCAAACATCTGTCATTCAGTCAAATCTTAAGGTAGAGACTTCATATTCAGGATTCTGTATATGTCTACCCCATAGACAATGTGTGTGGAGCAAGAGCTTCCTGTGACAACTGGAAGTTGTTGAAAACAGCCTAGAGCTATTGTCATATGGCCAACCAGCAGATAGTGAAAATGACGCAACTCAACCATGTGCCATTCAGTCAATTCTTAAGGTAGAGACTTCATATTCAAGATTCTGTTTATGTCTACCCCAAAGACAACGTGTGTGGAGCAAGAGCTTCCTGTGACAACCGGAAGTTGTTATAAACAGCCTAGAGCTTTTGTCATATAAAACGCACATAGTGAAAATCACGCAACTCAACCATCTGTCATTCAGTCAATTCTTAAGGTAGAGACTTCATATTCAGGATTCTGTTTATGTCTACCCCAAAGACAATGTGTGTGGAGCAAGAGCCTCCTGTGACAACTGGAAGTTGTTAAAAACAGCCTAGAGCTATTGTCATATAAAATGCACATAGTGAAAATCACGCAACTCAAACATCTGTCATTCAGTCAAATCTTAAGGTAGAGACTTCATATTCAGGATTCTGTATATGTCTACCCCAAAGACAACGTGTGTGGAGCAAGAGCTTCCTGTGACAACTGGAAGTTGTTAAAAACAGCCTAGAGCTATTGTCATATGGCCAACCAGCAGATAGTGAAAATGACGCAACTCAACCATGTGCCATTCAGTCAATTCTTAAGGTAGAGACTTCATATTCAGGATTCTGTTTATGTCTACCCCAAAGACAACGTGTGTGGAGCAAGAGCTTCCTGTGACAACCGGAAGTTGTTATAAACAGCCTAGAGCTATTGTCATATAAAACGCACATAGTGAAAATCACGCAACTCAACCATGTGCCATTCAGTCAATTCTTAAGGTAGAGACTTCATATTCAGGATTCTGTTTATGTCTACCCCAAAGACAACGTGTGTGGAGCAAGAGCTTCCTGTGACAACCGGAAGTTGTTAAAAACACCCAAGCGCTATTGTCATATGGCCAACCAGCAGATAGTGAAAATGACGCAACTCAACCATGTGCCATTCAGTCAATTCTTAAGGTAGAGACTTCATATTCAGGATTCTGTTTATGTCTACCCCAAAGACAACGTGTGTGGAGCAAGAGCTTTCTGTGACAACCGGAAGTTGTTAAAAACAGCCTAGAGCTATTGTCATATAAAATGCACATAGTGAAAATCACGCAACTCAAACATCTGTCATTCAGTCAAATCTTATGGTAGAGACTTCATATTCAGGATTCTGTTTATGTCTACCCCAAAGACAACGTGTGTGGAGCAAGAGCTTCCTGTGACAACTGGAAGTTGTTAAAAACAGCCTAGAGCTATTGTCATATGGCCAACCAGCAGATTGTGAAAATGACGCAACTCAACCATGTGCCATTCAGTCAATTCTTAAGGTAGAGACTTCATATTCAGGATTCTGTTTATGTCTACCCCAAAGACAACGTGTGTGGAGCAAGAGCTTCCTGTGACAACCGGAAGTTGTTGAAAACAGCCTAGAGCTATTGTCATATGGCCAACCAGCAGATAGTGAAAATGACGCAACTCAACCATGTGCCATTCAGTCAATTCTTAAGGTAGAGACTTCATATTCAAGATTCTGTTTATGTCTACCCCAAAGACAACGTGTGTGGAGCAAGAGCTTCCTGTGACAACCGGAAGTTGTTATAAACAGCCTAGAGCTATTGTCATATAAAACGCACATAGTGAAAATCACGCAACTCAACCATCTGTCATTCAGTCAATTCTTAAGGTAGAGACTTCATATTCATGATTCTGTTTATGTCTACCCCAAAGACAACGTGTGTTGAGTAAGAGATTCCTGTGACAACCGGAAGTGGTTAAAAACAGCCAAGAGCTATTGTCATTTAACCTGCACATAGTGAAAATCACACAACTCAACCATCTGTCATTCAGTCAATTCTTAAGGTAGAGACTTCATATTCAGGATTCTGTTTATGTCTACCCCAAAGACAATGTGTGTGGAGCAAGAGCCTCCTGTGACAACTGGAAGTTGTTAAAAACAGCCTAGAGCTATTGTCATATAAAATGCACATAGTGAAAATCACGCAACTCAAACATCTGTCATTCAGTCAAATCTTAAGGTAGAGACTTCATATTCAGGATTCTGTATATGTCTACCCCAAAGACAACGTGTGTGGAGCAAGAGCTTCCTGTGACAACCGGAAGTTGTTAAAAACACCCAAGAGCTATTGTCATATGGCCAACCAGCAGATAGTGAAAATGACGCAACTCAACCATGTGCCATTCAGTCAATTCTTAAGGTAGAGACTTCATATTCAGGATTCTGTTTATGTCTACCCCAAAGACAACGTGTGTGGAGCAAGAGCTTTCTGTGACAACCGGAAGTTGTTAAAAACAGCCTAGAGCTATTGTCATATAAAATGCACATAGTGAAAATCACGCAACTCAAACATCTGTCATTCAGTCAAATCTTAAGGTAGAGACTTCATATTCAGGATTCTGTATATGTCTACCCCATAGACAACGTGTGTGGAGCAAGAGCTTCCTGTGACAACTGGAAGTTGTTGAAAACAGCCTAGAGCTATTGTCATATGGCCAACCAGCAGATAGTGAAAATGACGCAACTCAACCATGTGCCATTCAGTCAATTCTTAAGGTAGAGACTTCATATTCAAGATTCTGTTTATGTCTACCCCAAAGACAACGTGTGTGGAGCAAGAGCTTCCTGTGACAACCGGAAGTTGTTATAAACAGCCTAGAGCTTTTGTCATATAAAACGCACATAGTGAAAATCACGCAACTCAACCATCTGTCATTCAGTCAATTCTTAAGGTAGAGACTTCATATTCAGGATTCTGTTTATGTCTACCCCAAAGACAATGTGTGTGGAGCAAGAGCCTCCTGTGACAACTGGAAGTTGTTAAAAACAGCCTAGAGCTATTGTCATATAAAATGCACATAGTGAAAATCACGCAACTCAAACATCTGTCATTCAGTCAAATCTTAAGGTAGAGACTTCATATTCAGGATTCTGTATATGTCTACCCCAAAGACAACGTGTGTGGAGCAAGAGCTTCCTGTGACAACCGGAAGTTGTTAAAAACACCCAAGAGCTATTGTCATATGGCCAACCAGCAGATAGTGAAAATGACGCAACTCAACCATGTGCCATTCAGTCAATTCTTAAGGTAGAGACTTCATATTCAGGATTCTGTTTATGTCTACCCCAAAGACAACGTGTGTGGAGCAAGAGCTTTCTGTGACAACCGGAAGTTGTTAAAAACAGCCTAGAGCTATTGTCATATAAAATGCACATAGTGAAAATCACGCAACTCAACCATCTGTCATTCAGTCAATTCTTAAGGCACTTCTGGTTGACACAGGAATCTGAACGTTAGGCTCTTATAGAATATTGAGTTTTAGGTCCTTATGTTAAGAACTGACTTATTTACAGAGGGTTGAACAAGTGTGTGTTGTTTCAGAAAATCACAGAAAATCACAGAAATCTCGCAGAGCTCCGAAACCCACCTTAACGGACTCATCTGAACATGCTGCAACTGGATATGTAACTTTTTTGAAAAAAACCCCTCCTATTGTTGAATATCACCAATGTGTCATTGTACAATTTCTCTGAAATGAACATTGGTAAATGCATGGTTCCTTTTCTCCTGACACCGTAGGCTCATGTAGTTTGATGTGAAGCGGTCAAATCAGCACTCTATTTTCCTGTTTTACTTTCAATCCCAGAAAAATAGCCTTAACTCGAAAAGCGTCGAGGCCTCGACTCCATCCTGTTCGGGGCCAACTGCCCATTATGCCAAACCCACACAGACCGAGTTTCGTCTTCGAATTCTTTTCCGTTTAGGAGAAAAAGCCATGTCGTGATTGGTGATATATGTTACGTTTGCAATATGATTCCATTCGCCCTCCCGTGGAATAATCGGGAACTGCAAAGAAATGACCAAAATGTGAAAATTTTATTAAACAGAAACGGAAGGTCCGAGAGACTCCGTTCGATGACTTCCTGGAAGATCCGGCCCCTGTGAGCGGCCCGACGCCGTCCGCGGATTTATCGGACGTAGTCGGACGTCTAGTAAGGGAGCGTACATTTGCAATATGTTATCTGTGGTAATCCATGTTTCCGTCAGCGCCAAGAAGTCGAGGGACTGGAGGGTAGCATAGGCTGAGATGAACTCTGCCTTGTTGGCCGCAGACCGGCAGTTCCAGAGGCTGCCGGAGACCTGGAACTCCACGTGGGTCGTGCGCGCTGGGACCACCAGGTTAGAGTGGCAGCGGCCACACGGTGTGTGTATGGCCTGTGCAGAGGGGAGAGAACAGGGATAGACAGACACATAGTTGACAAGCTACAGAAGAGGCTACGCTAATGCAAAGGAGATTGGAATGACAAGTGGACTACACGTCTCGAATGTTCAGAAAGTTAACCTCTATGGGCTAGGTGGGACGCTAGCGTGCCACCCGTGGTGCACTCCATCAACAGCAGGTGCATTTCAAGAGCGGCAAATTTGAATACAAATAAATGTAAAAATTCAAATTTTTCAAACATACAACTATTTTACACCCTTTGAAAGATAAACATCTCCTTAATCTAACCACGTTTTACGATTTCAAAAAGGTTTTACGGCGAAAGCATAAATTTAGAGTATGTTAGGACAGTACATTTACAAGAGTTGTGTGTAATGTTTTGTCAAGTCAAAGACAGGGTCACCAAAACCATAAAACCAGCTAAAATGATGCACTAACCTTTTACAATCTCCATCAGATGACACTCCTAGGACATTATGTTAGACAATGCATGCATTTTTAGTTCTATCAAGTTCATATTTATATCCAAAAACAGCGTTTTACTATGGCATTGATGTTGAGGAAATCGTTTCCCTCCAATAACCGGCAGTCAAGTCAGCGTCACAAATTAAATAATTTAAATTAGAAAACATTGGTAAAATATTATATTGTCATTTAAAGAATTATAGATTTACATCTCTTGAACGCAATCAACTTGCCAGATTTAAAAATAACCTTACTGGGAAATCACACTTTGCAATAATCTGAGCACTGCGCCCAGAAAAATACGCGTTGCGATACAGACTAGACGTCATGTTGGGGAGATCTAAAATCGAAAATACTATGTAAATAATCCATTACCTTTGATTCTCTTCATCAGATGTCACTTCCAGGTATCACAGGTCCATAACGAATGTAGTTTTGTTCAAAAAAGCTCATAATTTATGTCCAAAAATCTCCGTCTTGTTAGCACATGATCTAAGCCAGCCGGACTTCTCGTCATGAACGAGGGGAAAAATATATTTACGTTCGTTCAAACATGTCAAACGTTGTATAGCATAAATCATTAGGGCCTTTTTTAACCAGAACATGAATAATATTCAAGGTGGACGAATGCATACTCTTTTATAACGTATTGGAACGAGGGTACCCAACATGAACTCGCGCGCCAGGTGTCTAATGGGACATCATCGTTCCATGGCTCTTGTTCGGTCAGATCTCCCTCCAGAAGACTCAAAACACTTTGTAAAGGCTGGTGACATCTAGTGGAAGCAATAGGAAGTGCCAAAATATTCCTCAGCCCCTGTGTTTTTCAATGGGATAGGTTTAAAGTCAATACAACACATCAGGTATCCACTTCCTGTCAGAAAATGTCTCAGGGTTTTGCCTGCCAAATGAGTTCTGTTATACTCACAGACACCATTCAAACAGTTTTAGAAACTTTAGAGTGTTTTCTATCCATATATAATAAGTATATGCATATTCTAGTTACTGGGTAGGATTAGTAACCAGATTAAATCGGGTACATTTTTTTTATCCAGACGTGCAAATGCTGCCCCCTAGCCCTAACAGGTTAAGCTTACGTTGCAAAAATCTTATTGACTAAAAAGACTAAAATGATACAGTACTACTGGCTGGTGAAGTAGGCTAGCTAGCAGTGGCTGCGTTGTTGACTTTGTTTGAAAGTGTAGCTGGCTAGGTAACCTCGATAGTTTCAGTACTACACCTTTATCATGATACAAAGGCAACTATGTAGCTAGCTAACATAACACTAATCAAGACGTTCCTTTGTAATGTATTTAGTTTCTACAATGCTGCTCGTCGGTAATAGTTGGCTAGGTTTGGAAGATGGCGTCGCGGGGGACGAAAATAGCTGGCTAGCTAACCTCGATAATTACTCTAAACTACACAATTATCAAACTATGACAAAGACAACTATGTAGCTAGCTAACACTACACTAGTCAAATCGTTCCGTTGTAATGTATTAGTTTCTACAGTGCTGCTAGTCGGTAAAGGTTGGCTAGCTAGCAGTGGGTTTGATGTTGACTAGGTGTGTTGACTAAATCTGGAGAACGGCGTCTCGTCGCGGCGGACAAAAATAGCTGGCTAGCTAACCTCGATAATTACTCTAAACTACACAATTATCTGAGATACAAAGACAGCAAAGACAACTATGTAGCTAGCTAACACTACACTAATCAAATCGTTCCGTTGTAATGTATTAGTTTCTACAGTGCTGCTAGTCGGTAGAAGTTGGCTAGCTAGCAGTGTTGACTGAGTTTGGAGAACGAAAATAGCTGGCTAGCTAACCTCGATAATTACTCTAAACTACACAATTATCTTTGATACAAAGATGGCTATGTAGCTAGCTAAAAAAATTACTCAGATCAAACAAATCAAACTGTTGTAATGTAATGATAGTGATTAATAATAGTGTTTAACATGATCTTTGAATAACTACCCCATCTGTACACCACACATACAGATAATTGTAAGTTCTCTCAATCGAGTAGAGCATTTCAAGCACAGATTCAACCACAAAGACCAGGGAAGTTCTCAATGCCTCGCAAAGAATGGCACTGATTGTTGTAAAAAACAAAAAAAGCAGATACTGAATATTCCTTTCAGCATGGTGAAGTTATTAATTAGGCTTTGGATGGTGTATCAATACACCCAGTCACTAAAAAGATACAGGCATCCTTCCTAACTCAGTTGGCAGAAAGCAAGGAAACTGCTCAGAGATGTCACCATGAGGCCTATGGTGATTTTAAAACAGTTAGAGAGTTTAATGGTTGTAATATGACTACATTGTAGTTATTCCACAACACTAACATAAATGACAGAGTGATAAGAAGGAAGCCCGTACAGAATACAAATATTCCAAAATATGCATCCTGTTTGAAACAAGGCACTTAAGTAATACTGAAAAAAATGTGGCAAAGAAATATTTTTTTGGTCTTGAATACAAAATGTTATGTTTGGGGCAAATCCAACAACAAAACACTGAGTACAACTCTTCATATTTTCAAGCATGGTGGTGGCTGCAACATGTTATGGGTATGTCATAGGCAAGGACTTGGGAATTTATTTTGCTTAAAAGAAACAGAATACAGGCAAAATCCTAGAAGAAAACCTGGTTCAGTCTGCTTTCCAACAGACACTGGAAGACAAATTCATATTTCAGCAGGACAAGAACCTAAAATACAAGGCCAAATCTACACTGGAGTTGCTTACCAAGACAACATTGAATGTTCCTGAGTGGCCTAGTTACAGTTTTTTTTAAATATTCGAAACATACAGTGAAGCCGCTCAACAACTACATCATACTCGTCAAACAGATTCCCATTCAGAGCAACACACAGAAGCATCCAGGGTCAATGCCCTGCTCAAGGGCACGTTGACCAATCTACCACCAGGCCAAAAAACGTGAACCCGAACCCTCCAAGATTCCACCCACAGTTCCCCAATAGCTGTCCCTCAACCATTCGAGACCACTCCCACAGTCCCCCCAGGAATAAAAAATACAATTCATTCCATTCCATTCCATTCCCCACCCCCCAGTAACTAGAATATGCATATAATTATTGGCTTTGGATAGAAAACACTCCAAAGTTTCTAAAACTGTTTGAATGGTGTCTGTGAGTATAACAGAACTCAAATGGCAGGTCAAAACCTGAGAGATTCCTTTACAGGAAGTGGCCTGTCTGACCATTTCTTGAACTTCTTTGCCATCTCTATCTTTTACAAAGGATCTCTGCTCTAACGTGACACTTCCTACGTCTTCCATGGGTGCTCAGAGCCCGGGAAAAACCTGAATGTCGTCATTCCAGCCCCAGGCTGAAACACATTATCGCCTTTCTCAAGTGGCCGATCAAGGGACTGTGGGCTTAGGCGCATGCCCTGGCCGCCCCCGTCTTTGTGATTTTTCCTCTGTTTGCCGAAAAGGAGATTCCCGGTCAGAATATTATCGCTTTTTACGAGATAAATTGCATAAAAATTGATTTTAAACAGCGGTTGACATGCTTCGAAGTACGGTAATGGAATATTTAGAATTTTTTTGTCACGAATTGCGCCATGCGCGCGACCCTGATTTACCATTTCGGATAGTTTCTGGAACGCACGAACAAAACGCCGCTATTGGGATATAACGATGGATTATTTGGGACCAAACCAACATTTGTTATTGAAGTAGCAGTCCTGGGAGTGCATTCTGACGAAGACAACAAAGGTAATAACATTTTTGTTATAGTAAATCTGATTTTGGTGAAGGCTAAACTTGCCGGGTGTCTAAATAGCGAGCCCGTGATGGCTGGGCTATGTACTTAGAATATTGCAAAATGTGCTTTCACCAAAAAGCTATTTTAAAATCGGACATATCGAGTGCATAGAGGAGTTCTGTATCTATAATTCTTAAAATAATTGTTATGCTTTTTGTGAACGTTTATCGTGAGTAATTTAGTAAATTGTTAGTAAATTCCCCGGAAGTTTGCGGGGGGTATGCTAGTTCTGAACATCACATGCTAATGTAAAAAGCTGGTTTTTGATATAAATATGAACTTGATTGAACAAAACATGCATGTATTGTATAACATAATGTCCTAGGGTTGTCATCTGATGAAGATCATCAAAGGTTAGTGCTGCATTTAGCTGTCTTCTGGGTTTTTGTGACATTATATGCTAGCTTGAAAAATGGGTGTCTGATTATTTCTGTCTGGGTACTCTGCTGACATAATCTAATGTTTTGCTTTCGCTGTAAAGCCTTTTTGAAATCGGACAGTGTGGTTAGATAAAGGAGAGTCTTGTCTTTAAAATGCTGTGGAATAGTCATATGTTTGAAAAATTGAAGTTTTTGTATTTTTGAGGAATTTGTAATTCGCGCCACGCCTATCATTGGATATTGGATCAGGTGTTCCGCTAGCGGAACGTCTAGATGTAAGAGGTTAAGTTTGCAGACAACACAACAGTGGTAGGCCTGATCACCGACAACGACAAGACAGCCTATAGGGAGGAGGTCAGAGACCTGGCCGGGTCTTGCCAGAATAACAACCTATCCCTCAACGTAACCAAGACTAAGGAGATGATTGTGGACTACAGGAAAAGGAGGACCGAGCACGCCCCCATTCTCATCGACGGGGCTGTAGTGGAGCAGGTTGAGAGCTTCAAGTTCCTTGGTGTCCACATCAACAACAAACTAGAATGGTCAAATCACACCAAGACAGTCGTGAAGAGGGCACAACAAAGGCTATTCCCCCTCAGGAAACGAAAAAGATTTGGCATGGGTCCTGAGATCCTCAAAAGGTTCTACAGCTGCAACATCGAGAGCGTCCTGCTCACATTGTATATGGACTTATTTTTCTACTGTATTATTGACTGTATGTTTGTTTTACTCCATGTGTAACTCTGTGTTGTTACATGTGTCGAACTGCTTTGCTTTATCTTGGCCAGGTCGCAGTTGTAAATGAGAACTTGTTCTCAACTTGCCTACCTGGTTAAATAAAGGTGAAATAATAAATAAATAAATAAATAAATAGGTAAAATCCTGACTGGTTGCATCACTGCCTGATATGGCAATTGCTCGGCCTCTGAGCACAAGGCACTACAGAGGGTAGTGCGTACGGCCCAGTACATCACTGGGGCTAAGCTGCCTGCCATTCAGGACCTCTATATCAGGTGGTGTCAGAGGAAGGCCCTAAAAATTGTCAAAGACCCCAGCCACCCCAGTCATAGACTGTTCTCTCTACTACCGCATGGCAAGCGGTACCGGAGTGCCAAGTCTAGGACAAAAAGGCTTCACTTTTTACCCCCAAGCCATAAGACTCCTGAACAGGTAATCAAAATGGCTACCCGGACTATTTGCATTGTGTGCCCCCCCAACCCCTCTTTTTTACGCTGCTGCTACTCTCTGTTTATCATATGCATAGTCACTTTAACTATACTTTCATGTACATACTACCTCAATTGGGCCGACCAACCAGTGCTCCCGCACATTGGCTAACCGGGCAACCTTTATTGTGTCCCGCCACCCGCCACCCACCACCCGCCAACCCCTCTTACGCTACTGCTACTCTCTGTTCATCATATATGCATAGTCACTTTAACCATATCTACATGTACATACTACCTCAATCAACCTGACTAACCGGTGTCTGTATGTAGCCTCGCTACTGTATATAGCCTGTCTTTTTACTTTTGTTTTATTTCTTTACTTACCTATTGTTCACCTAATACCTTTTTTGCACTATTGGTTAGAGCCTGTAAGTAAGCATTTCACTGTAAGGTCTACACCTGTTGTATTCAGCGCACGTGACAAATAACCTTTGATTTGATTTGACTGACCCGGTCTCTCCAGATCTCCTAACAGTACTATTTCTAGGGTCAATTTTAGATCAATGCTATGCATTTTCAGCCATTCCTGAACCTGAGACCAGAAACAGGCTACCTGAGGGCAATACCAAAATAAATGGTCTATTGATTCTGTATCCTCACAACAAAATCTGCAGAGCTTCGATGATTTTATGCCCCAACTATTCAACATTTTGTTGGTGGCAAGATTTCTATATAATAATTTTACCTGAAAAGCACGAAGTCTTGAATCTTGCATTGTTTTATATATCAAGTCATACAGCCTGTACTATGGAATCGGTACATCAAAAATCTCTTCCCAACTATTTTGCAATCTGTATGGCACAGTTGTCAACATCCTGGTCCTCCTGGTATACTTTCCTATTTATGCTATTTTTATTCCTCCACCAGTTTTGATCCTTTATATTGGGCAGACAGACCAGTTCCCTACCTCCTCCTGCTGCCACCTGCCTCCTCCAGTTTTGGGGTAATGCTGGAACCAATTGTTTGTACTCTTGGATTGAGCAGACCTTTCCATACAATTCTGATAACTACATGAAGGACACAACTCTACCATTCCAATTTATAATATCATTTTAGAACAAAATACCCTTTTCTAACCTCTATCCCATAAATACAGGTATTTTATCAACCAGCAAATTTTAGTTCAGCCATAATATTTGTTCTATCTTTTCAGGGGGATGAAATTGAAATTGTAGCCAGCTCTGCAATGCTTGTTTGAAAAAGAGATACTTTGAAAATTGTATAATTTTCAATTAATCAAAAATGAGACATGGCCATCTGCATAAAGGCAAAAAGGCAATTTTGAAACAATGGATGAGCTTTTCTTAGTAATCTACTTGAGAACCATTTACGGTTCAAATAAAACTTTTGAATGAGTGAAGCTTTTAGAGAGAGGTTTAGGGCTTTTATATTTAATAATCTCAACCCACCCAATTCATGTTCAGTATATAGATAGGCACGTTTTATTTTGTCTGGTTTAGCATCCCAGATAAAGCGAAATACCGAGTATGTCTACTTCACCATCAGCCCATTTTATAGGTAAACTGCAGGGTAATGTAAAATTAGTATTTTTTTTAAGGATCCAATACGTAATATTGTACACTTATCATAATTAGGTTTTAGTCCAGAGAGTACAGAAATGTTGTCTAGATCTTCAATGAGACATTGCAGAGATCTATCTTGCGGACTTAACCTGTTTAGGATAGGGGGCAGTATTGACACAGCTGGATAAAAAACGTACCCGATTTAATCTGGTTACCACTCCTACCCAGTAACTAGAATATGCATATACTTATTACATATGGATAGAAAACACCCTAAAGTTTCTAAAACTGTTTGAATGGTGTCTGTGAGTATAACAGAACTCATTTGGCAGGCAAAAACCTGACAAGGTTTCAGGCAGGAAGTGGCCTGTCTGACAAGGTGTCGTTCTTCTTGTCTCTGTTTATTGAAGAGTGAGGATCTTAGCTGTCCCGTGACACTTCCTACGGCTGCCATAGGGTCTCAGAAGGCGGCAAAAAGCTGAATCGTGGCTTTGCAGGCTCTGGCTGAAACAAAGTAGCGCGTTTGTGTAGTGGCTGGTTACAGTACTGTGAGACTCAGGCGCGTGCCCGCGTCGACCGAAAGCTTTGTTTACTTTCCTCAGTTTAGCTAAATGGACATTCCCGGTCGGAATATTATCGCTTTTTTACGAGAAAAATGGCATAAAAATGGATTTTAAACAGCGGTTGACATGCCTCGAAGTACGGTAATGGAATATTTAGATTTTTTTTGTCACGAATTGCGCCATGCGCGCGACCCTGATTTACCATTTCAGATAGTGTCTGGGACGCACGAACAAAACGCCGCTATTCGGATATAACGATGGATTATTTTGGACCAAACCAACATTTGTTATTGAAGTAGCAGTCCTGGGAGTGCATTCTGACGATGACAACAAAAGGTAATCAAACTTTTATAATAGTAAATATGATTATGGTGAGTGCTAAACTTGCCGGGTGTCTAAATAGCTAGCCCGTGATGCCTGGGCTATGTACTTAGAATATTGCAAAATGTGCTTTCACCAAAAAGCTATTTTAAAATCGGACATATCGAGTGCATAGAGGAGTTCTGTATCTATAATTCTTAAAATAATTGTTATGCTTTTTGTGAACGTTTATCGTGAGTAATTTAGTAAAATGTTAGCGAATTCCTCCGGAAGTTTGCGGGGGGTATGCTAGTTCTGAACGTCACATGCTAATGTAAAAAGCTGGTTTTTGATATAAATATGAACTTGATTGAACAAAACATGCATGTATTGTATAACATAATGTCCTAGGGTTGTCATCTGATGAAGATCATCAAAGGTTAGTACTGCATTTAGCTGTCTTCTGGGTTTATGTGACATTATATGCTAGCTTGAAAAATGGGTGTCTGATTATTTCTGGCTTGGTACTCTGCTGACATAATCTAATGTTTTGCTTTCGTTGTAAAGCCTTTTTGAAATCGGACAGTGTGGTTAGATTAATGAGAGTCTTGTCTTTAAATAGCTGTAAAATAGTCATATGTTTGAGAAATTGAAGTAATAGGATTTTTAAGGTTTTGAAAATCGCGCCACAGGCTTCAAGTGGCTGTTACGTAGGTGGGACGAATTCGTCCCGCCTAGCCCATAGAGGTTAATATAAAACTTGAGTCATCGGCATACATGGACACCTTTGTATTTAAGCCTTGGATTTCTAATCCTCTAATGTTGTTATTGGATCTTATTTTAATAGTTAGCATTTCAATGGCCATAACGAATAGATATGGTGACAGGGGACACCCTTGTATTAACTTCTCTTGACAATTCAAAACTCTGAGAAGGAGCCGTTATTTAGTATTTTACACCTGGAGTTGCTATACATTATTTTTACCCATTTTATTAGAGAATTACCGAAATTGAAAAAATCCAGGCATTTATAAATAAAATCCAGAATTACTTTATCAAATGCCTTTTCAAAATCCACTACAGTTTTGACTTGATCAGTATGAAAATCTATGGCAAGACTTGAAAATGACTGTGCAGCAATAAATCAAAAATTAACTTCACCTAGCTTGAAGAAAGAAAAAAATATAAAATTGTCAACTAATGTACAATCCAGGTGTGTGTAATGCATCTGTGTGTAGCTGGTGTAGATGGGTCAGGCGCAGGACAGCAGATATGAGTAAATGTATGCAATTTTACTCAACAAATATAACAATACACGTCAATAAATCCAATGCCACAATTACGGACCGCAATACAATAAACAATCACTCACAAACAAAAATGGGGGAACAGAGGGTTACATAATGAACAAGTAATTGGGGGATTGAAAGCAGGTGTGTAAGACAAGGACAAAACAAATGGAAAATTAAAAGTGGATCGGCGATGGCTAGAAGGCCGGTGACGTCGACCGCCGAACGCCGCTCGAACAAGAAGAGGGACCAACTTCGGCAGAAGTCATGACATTTTAAGGCTGCAGGGTGGAGATTGTCAGATAGTTTAACCTTGTTGTTCCAAACCACCACTATCAAAGCCAATAACAAGCTTATGACAATAATGGCGCCGAAGGAGATGGTTGCCGTTTTACGATCCCTTAACCAATTGTGCTATTGTATATGTTTTTTCGCGTTATTTGTAATGTATTTTGTACATAATGTTTCTGCCATCGTGGCTTATGACTGAAAATAGCTTCTTGATATCAGGGCAGCGATTACTCAACCCGTAGTGGAGGGATTCTTCTTCTTCAGTGAGTCAGACGGGAAGGATTTACTTCAGCGATGGCTAGAAGGCCGGTGACGGCGACGTTGTGACAGTACCCCCCCCCCCCCTTGACGTGTGACTCCAGCAGTGCGCTGACACCGACCTCAGGGACAACCCGGAGGACGAGGCGCAGGGCGATCCGGATGGAGACGGTGGAACTCCCGCAGCAACGAAGGGTTCAAGACGTCCTCCACCAGCACCCAGCATCTCTCCTCCGGACCATACCCCTCCCACTCCGCGAGGTACTGAAGGCCCCTCTCCCGACGCCTCGAGTCCAGGATGGCTCGAACAGCATACGCCGTGCCCCCTCGATGTCCAGAGGGGGCGGAGAAACCTCCTGCACCTCAGACTCCTGGAGTGGACCAGCCACCACCGGCCTGAGGAGAGACACATGGAGCCAAGGGATTAATACGGTAATCAGGGGGAAGCTCTAACCTGTAGCATACCTCGTTCAGTCTACTCAGGACTTTGAATGGCCCCACAAACCGCGGACCCAGCTTCCGGCAGGGCATGCGGAGGTGCAGGTTTCGGGTCGAGAGCCAGACCCGGTCCCCCGGTGCGAACACCGGGGCCTCATTGCAGTGGCGGTTGGCGCTCGCCTTCTGCCGCCTCACGGCCCGTTGCAGGTGCACATGGATGGCGTCCCAGGTCTCCTCCGAGCGCTTAAACCATTCGTCCACCGCAGGAGCCTCGATCTGGCTCTGATGCCAAGGTGCCAGAACCGGCTGATTCCCCAGTACGCACTGGAAGGGGGAGAGGTTAGTGGAGGAGTTGCGGAGTGAGTTTTGGGCCATCTCTGCCCAGGGGATGGACGCCGCCCACTCCCCTGGCCGGTCCTGGCAATATGACCGCAGAAACCTACCCACATCCTGGTTTACTCTCTCCACCTGCCCGTTACTCTCGGGGTGAAAACCTGAGGTGAGGCTGACCGAGACCCCCAGATGTTCCATGAACGCCCTCCAGACCCTGGACGTGAACTAGGGACCCTGATCAGAGACTATGTCCTCAGGCACCCCGTAGTGCCGGAAGACGTGAGTGAACAGGTCCTCCGCAGTCTGTAGGGCCGTAGGGAGACCGGGCAAAGGGAGGAGACGGCAGGACTTAGAAAACCGATCCACAACGACCAGGATCGTGGTGTTGCCTGTGAGGGAGGAAGATCTGTCAGGAAGTCCACCGACAGGTGCGACCACAGCCTTTGTGGAACAGGTAGGGGTTGTGACTTTCCTCTGGGCAGGTGTCTGGGAGCCTTGCACTGGGCGCACACCAAGCAGGAGGAAACATAAACCCTCACGTCCTTGGCCAAGGTGGACCACCAGTGCTTCCCACTAAGACAGCGCACTGTCCGACCGATGCCAGGATGACCAGAGGAGGGTGACGTGTGGGCCCAATAGATCAACCGGTCGCGGACAGCAGACGGAACGTACAGACGCCCAGCTGGACACTGGAGAGGAGTGGGCTCTGGACGCGCTCGATGTCCGCGTCCAGTTCCCACACTACCGGTGCCACCAGGCAAGAGGCCGGGAGTATGGGAGTATGGGAGTGTGATCCATAGGGCGCTCCTCTGTGTCATACATCCGGGACAGTGCGTCTGCCTTAGCGTTCTGGGAACCTGGTCGGTAGGACAGGGTGAACACAAAATGGGTATATAACATGGCCCACCTTGCCTGGCGAGTGTTCAGTCTCCTCGCCGCCCAGATGTACTCCAGATTGCGGTGTTCAGTCCAGATGAGAAAAGGGTGTCTCGCCCCCTCAAGCCAATGTCTCCACACCTTCAGAGCCTTCAGAGCCAACAGCTCCCGGTCCCCCACATCATAGTTTTGCTCCGCTGGGCTGAGCTTCTTCGAAAAGAAGGCACAGGGGCGGAGCTTCAGTGGCATACTCGAGCGCTGAGAGAGCACGGCTCCTATCCCAGCCTTGGACGTGTCCACCTCCACTATGAACCCCAAAGAGGGATCCGGATGAGCCAGCATGGTAGCCGAGGTAAACAGAGCCCTCAGGTGACCAAAAGCCCTGTCCGCCTCAGCCGGCCACTGCAGTCGCACCGGTCCCCCTTCAGCAGTGAGGTAATGGGAGCTGCTACCTGACCAAAGCCCCGGATAAACCTCCGGTAGTAGTTGGCAAACCCTAGGAACCACTGCACTTCCTTTACCGTGGTGGGAGTAGGCCAATTACGCATGGCTGAAATGCGGTCACTCTCCATCTCCACCCCTGAAGTGGAAATGCCCTAGGAAGGAGACGGACTGCTGGAAGAACAGACATTTCTCAGCCTTGACATGCTCCAACAGTCGACCAAGCACCTTGCGCACCAGGGACACATGCTCGGCACGTGTAGCGGAGTATATCAGAATGTCATCAATATACACCACTACACCCTGCCCGTGCAGGTCCCGGAAAATCTCGTCAACAAAGGCCTGGAAGACTGATGGAGCATTCATCAACCCGTACGGCATGACAAGGTACTCATAGTGCCCTGAGGTGGTATTAAATGCCGTCTTCCACTCGTCCCCTTCCCGGATACGCACCAGGTTGTAGGCGCTCCTGAGATCCAATTTTGTGATGAAGCGCGCCCTGTGCATTGACTCGATCGCACTGGCTTTGAGAGGCAGCGGGGAGTTGTACCTCACCGTGATCTGATTGATACCCCGATAGTCAATACACGGGCTCAGACCCCCATCCTTCTTCTTCACAAAAAATAAACTTGAGGAGGCAGGTGAAGTGTAGGGCCAAATGTATCCCTGCCCCAGGGATTCGGAGACATATGTTTCCATAGCCACCGTCTCCTCCTGTGACAGAGGATACACGTGACTCCTGGGAAGTGCTGCGTCTACCAGGAGATTTATCACACAATCCCCCCGTCGATGGTGTGGTAATTGAGTCGCCAAATCGGCATATTCTGAGGGGATGCGCACGGTGGAGACCTGGTCTGGACTTTCAACCGTAGTCGCACCGATGGAAACCCCTACACACCTCCCTGAGCACTTTCGTGACCACCCCTTGAGAGACCTCTGTTGCCACGAAATAGTGGGGTCATGACAGGCCAACCAGGGTAGGCCCAGCACCATGGGAAATGCAGGAGAATCAATGAGGAAGAGACTGATTCTCTCCTTGTGACGCTCCTGCGTAACCATGTCTAGTGGAGCGGTGGCCTCCCTAATCAGCCCTGAACCTAATGGTCGAATATCTAGGGCGTGCACAGGGAAGGGCATATCCACAGGAACAAGGGGGATCCCTAAACTATGGGAAAATGAATGGTCAATAAAATTCCCAGCTGCGCCTGAATTTACGAGCGCCTTATGCTGGGAATGCAGGGAAAACTCAGGAATTTGAATAAACACATACATGTGAGCAACAGGGGGCGCTGGGTGAGCCTGGTGCCGACTCACCTGGGGTGCCTCGACTCCGTGAGGAACCCCGCCAGCACCGACCAGCAGTGTGCCCTCTGCGGCCACAGATGGTGCAGGGAATGGCCCCTACTCCGGTCACCTTAAGCGCAGCACCTCCCAGCTCCATGGGCGTTGGAGCGGAGGTGCTGGGGATGGAACTGACAGGCCCCGATCTGGACGTCCGCGGGTAGCCAGCAGGTTGTCCAGCCGGATGGACAGGTCCACCAGCTGGACCAACGTGAGGGTGGTGTCTCGACAGGCCAACTTCCGATGGACGTCCTCGCACAGACTGCACCGGTAGTGATCGATCAGGGCCCTGTCGTTCCATCCTGCGCTGACGGCCAGGGTCCAGAAGTCCAAAGCGAAATCCTGCGCGCTCCTCGTCCCCTGCCTCAGGTGGAACAGACGTTCACCCGCCACTCGACCCTCAGGCGGGTGGTCAAAACTGCCCGAAAGCGGCAGATGAACTCTGTGTAATGGTCCTGCATATTCACCAGACATGGTCATCCATTGAACACGTTTGGGATGCATTATGGGAGCAGCAGATGATTACACCATCTTCCAGATGGTCGAGGAACAAGGTAATCTACTCCACCCACACCACGACCAGCTGGCTCTACTGGGTAAGACCATGAAGGAGGTCATCCACCGCCTCAACACCACCAGCGAGGCTTTCCATACCTCTGACGGAGGGCCTCCTACCACGGGTCATCACAGTGAGCCAGTCCTCCAGCCTACCCAGCCGTCCCCCCCAGGTCAGAAATGCCTGACTGTCACTTCCGGAGAAGTATGATGGCACTCCATCTTAATGCTGTGGCTTCTTCTTACTCCAGTGCTCCCTATATTTTGCCTATCAGACGTGAGCCCCCACCACCGAGAGGGCCAAGGTCGCCACGGTCATTTCCCTGCTGACCGGACTCTGCAGAGTACGGCCTCACCTTTCGGACTGTGGGGGCCTCCAGCGGATGGAAAGACCCGGCACTCCACACTCTATTCCACAGTGGACTGTGCAAAAAGGTCCAGACGGAGTTTCCGTGTCGGGATGACAACATATCCTTGGACTCTCTAATCGCGATGGCCATCCATCTGGATAACCTTTGGGAGCGTCGGTGTCCACCTCGCCACTCGCCACTCACTCCCTCCTTTGGCTGTCCTGAGGCAGAGCCTGAAACCATGGAGGTAGGGGCTCTGTCCCTATTGCGGCCAGGAGGGGCACCAGCTTCAATGGTGTCTGGTGTGTCCTAACCTGAGGTCCACTAGAGCAGAAGGGCGGCCCTGTGACCTTCCATCTCCCGGGGTAGGCGTGAGTATTCCATTATCATAGTTTTCCGCCAAACCTTTTCTGGCTCCCATTTCATTTCAGACAAGTATTGTCTCTACAGCTCTAGTGGACTCCGGTGCCACGGGGAACTTTATCGACCAGGCCCTTGCCTCCTCCCTGAACTTAACCTCATACCCACTCTCCTAAACTACTACTTCCCCTTCCCATGCCTCAGCGGCCTTCGTCACATCTGTCCATACACTTTGTAATGGATCTTCCCCTTTCTGAATGTTTTACCACTATTCTGGTGGTTGTTGACAGATTCTCCAAATCCTGCAGTTTTATCCCTGTCTCTGGTCTACCTACCACTCTCCAGGTTGCTGAGGCACTATTCCAGCAGGTCTTCTGGCACTATGGCTATCTGGAGGACGTAGTTTCCGACTGAGGTCCCCAAATCACGCAGTGGGTCTGGAAAGCCTTTATGGAGAAGCTGGGGGCCATGGTAAGCCTCACATCCGGGTACCAGCCTCAGTCTAACAGGCATGTGGACAGGACAAACCAGGAGCTGGGGAGGTTCTTAAGGAGTCACTGCCAGGACCAGCAGGGGGAGTGGGCTCGATTCCTTCCCTGGGCGGAATACGCCCAGAACTCACTTCGTCACTCCCCCACCGGGCTCTCTTTTCCAGTGGATATCAGCCGGCCCTGTCTCTGTGGACTCTGAGCCAGACCAAGGCTCCTGCAGTTGACGAATGGTTCCGGCATGCAGAGGAGGTGTGGAACGCTACCCACATGAGGCTCCAGTGCGCCATCAGCCATCAGAAGGATCAGGCGGACTGCCACCGCAGTGAGGCTCCCGTGTTCCATCCTGGTGATCGCGTCTGGCTCTCCACCAGGAACCTCCCGCTCTGCCTGCCCTGCAGGAAGCTAAGCTCCTGGTTTGTGGGGCCGTTCAAGGTCCTCCGGAGGGTCAGCAAGGTAACATATAGATTACAGCTCCCCACTAATTACCAGATCTCACCCTTGTTTCCCAGTGGTTCCTGGTCTCATGGCTGAGGCCATCCCGGACATAGAGGGAAGC
The DNA here is from genome assembly GCF_965601325.2 of Salmo salar. Lineage (NCBI taxonomy): Eukaryota > Metazoa > Chordata > Actinopteri > Salmoniformes > Salmonidae > Salmo > Salmo salar. Next base: position 68,814,522 of record NC_138294.1, on the reverse strand, counting down.
CCCGCCTATGCCGTCAGATCCCTCCTGGACTTCCGACGTCTGTGGGGGTCTGCTCCAGTACCTGGTGGACTGGAAGGGGTACGGTCCAGAGGAGCAGTGTTTGGTTCCGGTGGACGACATTTTAGATCCCAACATAATCCGAGATTTCCACCTTCGCCGTCTGGACCGACCTGCTCCTCGCCCTCGGGGCGGTTCCCCTAGCTGGCATCATCCATCGTCCTTCCTCACTACCCTGATTACTCCCCCTTTATCTAGCACTCCCTAGCATCACTCTTCAGGCAGCACTGGTTGTGTTTTAATGTCCAGATGCTTATCTTGTTTTGTTACTCTCCATTTTCGTTATTAAACTCACCATCTGCACCCTGACTCCCTGCGTCTTCGTTACAATATTAAGCTATTACTTTACTGCTCTAGTATTCTATACATTATCAATGCAGGTGTTTTTTTTCTCTACTGGTATCCCATGGTAGTCACACTTTCATTATGTACTTTATTGACATTCTGTGAAGTTAATTATAATTTTTAGAGAGGTCCAAATCACGCCTTTGATCCTGGCAAGCGTTAAAAATTCTGTTTGTAAAACGGTCCATAGCTTTGGTCTGTCGAGAGCCTGTCAATTTTTCAATCTGACAACCCTGATTCATCTACTTTTTTCCCCCCCAACAGAAATAGTAGAAGACACAATTGACATTTTCACTAGTATGCAGTGTCAAACAACTGCTTAAGCCAACCAACGCCAAGGTGGAATGCTCAGACACCTAATGATAGCGCATCCAGCTGTTTTTGTAGGGCGTAAACCAACGATGACAAATCTGACCCCCAAAGCTAAAAATGATCTGAACACAAACATTTTAGAGACCAGATTAAGGGAGATTTCATGCCCAGTCCAAACCTTACCCCACCCTCCAAGAATTAGGACTTCTCATCAACAATATGTTGGCTTCATAATGTAAATTCATTGGTTGCTTTCTCAAATTTACTTGCAAATTGATAATGTAATCCAGGTAGCTCCTACCCTTGATGGTGCATTATGAAAATGTTATGCGATGGCTCACAGGGTAAGTGCTTTGATTTTCTGGAAATGAAGAGGAATTAAAGTGATGTTTATACATGCCTCACATTTCAATGATAAACCTCCATGCCTATACAACTGGAAAGACAACTCTCAGCCAAATCCATTCTGCACTTATGGTGGAAGCAATTGTCTCATACTGGCAGTGTTCTTTCTGGAATAGCTACAGTTAAAATCCGTTTTTTTCCCTCCAATAAAGTGGATACAGGATGTTCTTTACCTACTTTGTCTGACTTTGGGACACCCTGATACTGTACTTTGGTTGACAAATCATCTTTCATGGCATACAGCTAGTGCACTTGGTCTGCATCTATACGCTACCCCTCTCCTGTATAAACAGGTCCCTGCACTTTAAGACTATATGAATGGTAAACATTTTCTGAGCAGTAAGCAGCACAGATTACCACATGGTGAGACAGTATGTCACTGTTAGTTGCTCTCTCATGAGGTATTCTAATTCTATATAAATATAAACTAAATGCAATCAGTTAAAAATAAACCCACAGCTGCTCCCAACAGGAGGCCACAGCAGGAATACAATGTAACCTTTGAACCCACTGGTGATGTTTTGAGATCCTGCCGTAATAGACCACAAGCTTTTGGTAGCTTGTTGGATCACACTTTTCTTCTGGAAAGTCACCATAAGGGCTCTTCAGTTAATGAAATCGTCCTGTTATTTATTGATTTGCTTCGAGGTCTTTGTTCTTGTCTGCAAATAGAAGTTATTTGATTTGGAGCAAACGCTACAGTGCACTTCTGGCCCACAGTACCGTGGTTGTCCTCCCCTGCAGATCTGGGTTCAAATACTATTTCAAGTATTTCAATTACTTTTCAGTACATTTAAAAAAACACAAACTTTATTTGAAAAAGGTTGTTGAATAGTTGAATGTATTTGCACCATGCCAAGCGTGAATCCAAGACTGAGGCAATCTGGTCTAGCTTCTAATGCTCATAAACAGTCAGGCGCTTGTCAACTGCTTCTTTCATGTTTTTGACAAGACTTCGATTGTACCTGGTAGAGCTATAAGTGAGATGTTTAGTCAGTCCTCTCTGATGCATGGAATGATGTAGCTAGCTGTGACAATGTCAGATCCTTGTGCACAAAATCTGTGGCAACCTCAAATGGGGTTTGGATGTCTACAGCATCAACAAGGACATACTTCTCGTGCTTGGATAGCTTGTTGACAGGCAGTGTGTCAAGCTTTCCTTAATCCGCACTGAGAACTGAGCGTTCAAGTAGAGAGTTCCACCTTGTGACAGTGGCTGGTTGCAGACGATTCTCCCCTTCAAGGAGATCCTGTGCAAACGTTGACTTGCGGTCATGGGAGACAATGTTGGAGGCTTTAAAAATGGCTTTGTTGAGGTTATCTGCAGATTTAAGGCCATCTTTTATGGTGAGCTGTAGTGTGTGAGCAAAGCATGTTTCATGCTGTGGAAAGTGAACTTCATAAAGGTTAGTGGAACTTACCGGTTACAGACCTTCCTCATCTATCAGGTGTGAAGGTAAGACCCAGATGCAGACAACGTCGAATTAACAAGGGTTTAATAATACAACAGGGGCAGGCAATAGACGGGTCAAGGCAGGCAGGGGTCAGTAAACCAGAGGTGGGGCAACAGTACCGGATGGCAGGCAGGCTCAGGGTAGGCAGGGGTCAATAATCCAGAGGTGGGGCAAAGGTACAGATTGGCAGGCAGGCTCAGGGGCAGGCGGAGTGGTCAGGCAGGTGGGCTCAGAGTCAGGACAGGCAAGGTTCAAAACCAGGAGGGCAAGAAAAAGCGAGACTGGGAAAAGCAGGAGCTGAGACTCAAAAATGCTGGTTGACTTGATAAACAGAGAACACAGGTATAAATACACAGGGGATAATGGGAAGATGGGCGACACCTGGAGGGGGTGGAGACAATCACAAAGACAGGTGAAATAGATCAGGGTGTGACACGTCACGTGAGTGGCTCAAGACCTCTGCTGTGCATGTTGTTCATTGGAGCTTACCCAAGCACACTATCTTTTGGCTGTCCATTGTATCTATGTCACAAGGGTCGTCGAAAGGGGACCAAGGCGCAGCGTGTAAAGTGCTCATATTTCCTTTATTAATGAAAACACTTAAACCAAAATAACAAAAACGACAGCCAACAGTTCCCTGAGGTACACTGACAAAACGGAAAACAACTACCCACAAAACCCAAAGGAAAAACAGGCTGCCTAAGTATGGCTTCCAATCAGAGACAACGATAGACACCTGCCTCTGATTGGAAACCATACCTGGCCAAAACGTAGAAAACAAAACATAGAAATAGAAATCTAGAAAAAGCCCACATATAAACAGAAAACCCAAAACCACCCAAAACAACCACCTGTCACGCCCTGACCACTCTACTATGGAAAATGACCTCTTCCAAGGGTCAGGACGTGACAATTAATTGATTGCAGATGGAATCTCAACATTGAATACTAGCTACGTGATGTGTCTGACAGTTGAGTGTCATGTGATTGCTTAATAAAGAATATATGACAAGAGGCTATGCCCACCTGTCATGAGATTAAGCACAAGAAGGACAAAAGCAAAAATCATATTAACTGGGTTTAAGCCATTTCAAAGATAAACACTATACTATGCACTATATTGATATTTTGTTCTATAACTGTCATCTCCTTTTTGTAACATCCTAAACACTGGCACGTGGAAATAACCAAAGACAAATGTGAAAATAACCAACCCACAAAGTTAACATTTTAATCAACCAAAAATATCTTTGGAGTCCTGCAGTACTAAAGTGTGTGTGTGTGTGTATGTATGTATCTATGTGTGTGTGCTTGTGTGCGTGCGAGAGTATGTGAGTGTCACGTCCTGACCAGCAGATGGAGCTGTTGTTGTAGTTTTGGGGTCAGGACGTGGCAGTCTTGTGTGTGTGATTGTTCTGTGTTGGTCTTGTGACTCCTGATCAGGAACAGCTGGGGATCGTTGTTCCTGATTGGGAGTCATATATGTAGGAGTATGTTTGTCACTTGGTTTTGTGGGTAGTTGTTTTTGCACTGCGTGTTGTGTGCCTGCAAAACTGTTCCTGTCGTATATATTGTTTGAATTGTTAAGTGGATGCTCTACTCCTTTATTTTAATTAAAGATGAGTATTCACATACCTGCTGCGCCTTGGTCCATTTCTACAGAAGACAGCCGTTACAGAACTACCCACCACCAAAGGACCAAGCAGCGGAGAAGAGGACAGAGGCAAGTGAGGGAGGAATGTTGGAGGCAGCCCCAAGAATTTTTTAGGGGGGGGCACAAGGGCTATTTGGCGGGGCGAGATTACAGCCCCAGGCCAGCTCCCCGTACCCTGGTAGGGCAGACTGGACAGGTCCCGTGCTTTGGGGTTGGGGCTGTGGTGAGGCCTGGGATTTTCAGGCCGGTAGGCAAGGTACCAGCGCCCCGCATGTGCCAGGGCGAAGTAGGCATCGAGCCGGAATGGGTGATGCCAACCCTGCGCTCAAGACCGCCAGTGCGCCCTTTCGGTCCGGTGTTTCCCGCCAGACGCACTAGCATGGAGGTGCGTGTCTCCAGGCTGGTACGTCCAATACCTGCCCCACGCATCAGGAGTCAACAGTCGTCATCAGAGCTGCCCGCCAGTCAACAGTCACCAGAGTTGCCCGCCAGTCAACAGTCGTCAGAGTTGCCCGCCAGTCAACAGTCGTCGGAGCTGCCCGCCAGTCAACAGTCGTCGGAGCTGCCCGCCAGTCAACAGTCGTCGGAGCTGCCCGCCAGTCAACAGTCGTCGGAGCTGCCCGCCAGTCAACAGTCGTCGGAGCTGCCCGCCAGTCAACAGTCGTCGGAGCTGCCCGCCAGTCAACAGTCGTCGGAGCTGCCCGCCAGTCAACAGTCGTCGGAGCTGCCCGCCAGTCAACAGTCGTCGGAGCTGCCCGCCAGTCAACAGTCGCCGGAGTGGCCGGACTGCGCTGAACTGCCGGAGTGGCCGGACTGCGCTGAACTGCCGGAGTGGCCGGACTGCGCTGAACTGCCGGAGTGGCCGGACTGCGCTGAACTGCCGGAGTGGCCGGACTGCGCTGAACTGCCGGAGTGGCCGGACTGCCCTGAACTGCCGGAGTGGCCGGACTGCCCTGAACTGCCGGAGTGGCCGGACTGCCCTGAACTGCCGGAGTGGCCGGACTGCCCTGAACTGCCGGAGTGGCCGGACTGCCCTGAACTGCCGGAGTGGCCGGACTGCCCTGAACTGCCGGAGTGGCCGGACTGCCCTGAACTGCCGGAGTGGCCGGACTGCCCTGAACTGCCGGAGTGGCCGGACTGCCCTGTTCTGCCGGAGTGGCCGGACTGCCCTGTTCTGCCGGAGTGGCCGGACTGCCCTGTTCTGCCAGAGTGGCCGGACTGCCCTGTTCTGCCAGAGTGGCCGGACTGCCCTGTTCTGCCAGAGTGGCCGGACTGCCCTGTTCTGCCAGAGTGGCCGGACTGCCCGGTTCTGCCAGAGGTGCCCGCCTGCCCTGATCTGCCAGGGTGCCCGGCCTGTCAGGATCAGCCCGAGTGGTCCTCCTGCCCTCCGGTCCAGCCCGAGTGGTCCTCCTGCCCTCCGGCCCAGCCCGAGTGGCCCGCATGCCTTCCGGCCCAGCCCGAGTGGCCCGCATGCCTTCCGGCCCAGCCCGAGTGGTCCGCCTGCCCTGATCTGCCAGGGTGCCCGGCCTGTCAGAATCAGCCCGAGTGGCCCTCCTGCCCTCCGGCCCAGCCCGAGGGGCCCTCCTGCTCTCCGGCCCAGCCCGAGGGGCCCTCCTGCTCTCCGGCCCAGCCCGAGGGGCCCTCCTGTCCCCCGGCCCAGCCCGAGGGGCCCTCCTGTCCCCCGGCCCAGCCCGAGGGGCCCTCCTGTCCCCCGGCCCAGCCCGAGGGGCCCTCCTGTACCCCGGCCCAGCCCGAGGGGCCCTCCTGTCCCCCGGCCCAGCCCGAGGGGTCCGTCTGCCTGGCGCAGCTATCGGCTCCACCGAAGTAGGCGACGCCGAGGGTGGAGCAGGGTCCACGTCCTGCACCGGAGCCACCTCCAGGATAGGTGGGTTGGGGAGGGAGGGTGTAGCACAGTGCCGTCGTTGACGGCAGCCACCCTCCCTTCCCTCCCTTATTGTTTAGGGGTTATTGTTTATGGGTTTTGTTGGGGATTTTGTTTGTTGGTGTTTTTTCGTTGTTAGGTGCATTCCGGGGTCTGCACCTTGAGGGGGGGGTACTGTCACGTCCTGACCAGCAGATGGAGCTGTTGTTGTAGTTTTGGGGTCAGGACGTGGCAGTCTTGTGTGTGTGTGATTGTTCTGTGTTGGTCTTGTGACTCCTGATCAGGAACAGCTGGGGATCGTTGTTCCTGATTGGGAGTCATATATGTAGGAGTATGTTTGTCACTTGGTTTTGTGGGTAGTTGTTTTTGCACTGCGTGTTGTGTGCCTGCAAAACTGTTCCTGTCGTATATATTGTTTGAATTGTTAAGTGGATGCTCTACTCCTTTATTTTAATTAAAGATGAGTATTCACATACCTGCTGCGCCTTGGTCCATTTCTACAGAAGACAGCCGTTACAGTGAGAACACGCGCATGTGTGTGTCTAAATGCACGTTTGCATGTTGTATGTGCCTGCATCCGACAGCATACAGACAGAGGACCAATATTTTGGGGCAGTCTATTTTCCACAAATCTATTGTTATCAATATACTTCCCGGAGAATTGAAATTCAAGCAGGAAACTCAGGTTTGATCTCATTATCCATGCGAGCGCATCCATTTCCTTTCATCCTCTCTCAAAGCCGTTGGAGACCTGTACAAGCTGTCAACTGGCAGCTGTCCTTTAAAACAGCCCATAGTTTTTAAAACTCGTTATCTGGCTGAACGTTTCCCATTCACAGTTTGCATGTCACCCAAACTGGCTGTCTGACGGCAATAGTAACGAGGTTGGGTGTGGGGTGGAATAAGGTTAGAAAGCGGTGAGCAAATTAGTTTGAGTCTCTCTCTCAAAGCGAGCATGGACTGCCTTTAACTGGAGGATGTGATTAAAGGCTGTGTTTCCATTTTCCCATTGATTTCAGCTCCTTTCGCAAAAGAATGTGTTATGAAAAGCTCAATTTTCAGAGACAATGTCCAAAGAACTCACACATACCACAACCTTCCAACTGGATAGGATAGCATTTCTGTCGGATAGACTATCACTTGTCAATACAGAATGCAATGAGAGACGTTCATTAGTGAAGTAATTATCATTAAATCCTATTAAAAGGTGACATAATTGGTAATTTTCTCTAGCTCTTCATTAATTAGTTGGTGTAACCTATGGCGCTTTGTCGACAAAAGTTTGACAGATCCCTAGTTTGCCCACAGGAGGTGCTTGCTCTAGTCTTTAGGGACTCAGTAGGACCCCTTGTTTTTGGTAATTGCCATGTCTGTGCTTCTTAGTTGCCTTGTTTTTTTTACCTGTATGCAAGTCAGTATGGAAACAAAATATTCATGAATTGTATTGCATTTAAGTCTGTGTGAATACTGTACTATATCTGTTGTGTGTGTGAATAGTGTACTGTATGTGTGTGTGTGTGTGCAGGGTTGGTGTAACGCTCGTCGTTAGAAGGAGAAGTGGACCAAAGCGCAGCGTGGTAAGTGTTCATGATAATTTATTTCAAGAAAAACTCAAACAAGAATAACCAAAACAAAAAAAACGAACGTAAAGTTCTGCAGGCAACACAGTGTCTAACAAAAACAAGATCCCACAAAAACCCAGTGGGAAAAGGCTGCCTAAATAAGATCCCCAATCAGAGACAACGAAAGACAGCTGCCTCTGATTGGGAACCATATCAGGTCAACATAGAAATGCATAATCTGAATGCTCACCCAAATCACACCCTGACCTAACCAAATAGAGAAATAAAAAGTATCTCTACGGTCAGGGCGTGACAGTTGGGTAGGTTACTTTCTAAATGTAATCCATTACAGTTACCACACTGAACAAAAATATAAATGCAACATGCAACAATTTCAAAGATTTTACTGAGTTACAGTTCATATAAGGAAATCAGTCAATTGAAGTAAATTCATTCGCCCCTAATCTATGGACTTCACATTCGGAACGTATTGAGACCCCTTGACTTTTTCCACATTTTATTACGTTACGGCCTTATTCTAAAATTGATAAAATCGTTTGTTTCCCTCATCAATCTACACACAATAACCCATAATGACAAAGAAAAAAACAGGCTTTATACATTTTTGCTAATTTATTGAAAATTAAAAACTGAAATATCACATGTACATAAGTAAACAGACCCTTTATTCAGTATTTTGTTGAAGCACCTTTGGTAGCGAATACAGCCTCAAGTATTCTTGGGTATGATGCTGCAAACTTGGCACACCTGTATTTGTGTACTGTAGTTTCTCCCATTCTTCTCGGCAGATTTTCTCAAACTCTGTCAGGTTGGATGAGGAGCGTCGCTGCACAGCTATTTTCAGGTCTCTCCAGAGATGTTTAATGGGGTTCAAGTCCTGGCTCTGGCTGGACCACTCAAGGACATTCAGAGACTTGTCCTGAAGCAACTCCTTCGTTGTCTTGGCTGTGTGCTTAGGGCCATTGTTCTATTGGAAGGTGAACTTTCGCACCAGTCTGAGGCCCTGAGCACTTTGGAGCAGGTTTTCATCAAGGATCTCTCTGTACTTTGCTCTGTTCATCTTTCCCTCGATCCTGACTAGTCTCCCAGTCCCTGCTGCTGAAAAACATCCCCACAGCATGATGCTGCCCCCACCATGCTTCATCGTAGGGATGGTGCCAGGTTTCCTCCAGACGTGACGCTTGACATTCAGGCCAAAGAGTTTAAGCTTGGTTAAATCATGTCCATTCAATTGAATTCAATCAAGTTGTAGAAACATCTCAAGGATGATCAATGGAAACAGGATGCACCTGAGCTCAATTTTAAGTCTCATAGCAAAGGGTCTTACTTATGTAAGTAAGTAATTTGTAATAAATGTGCAAAAAAATCTGAAAACCTGTGTTCACTTTGTCATTATGGGGTATTGTGTGTAGATTGATGAGGAAAAATAATTGAATACATTTTTGAATAAGACTATACAAAATGCGGAAAAGGGGAAGGGGTCTGAATACTTTCCGCATGCACTGTATATGCATCTGTTAGTCACAGATAAGTGGGGGTGTGAATCAGAAAACCAGTCAGTATCTGGTGTGACCACCATTTGATTCATGCAGCGCAACACATTTCCTTCATATAGAGTTGATCAGGCTGTTAATTATGGAGTGTAGAATGTTGTCCCACTCCTCTTCAATGACTGTGCGAAGTTTCTGGATATTGGCAGGAACTCGTTGTCGTACACGTCGATCCAGAGCATCCCAAACATGCTCAATGGATGATATGTCTGGTGAGTATGCAGGCCATGGAAAAACTTTGACATTTTCAGCTTCTAGGAATGGTGTACAGATCATTGCAATATGCATTATCATGCTGAAACATGAGGTGATGGCAGTGTATGAATGACATGGCAATGGGCCTCAGGATCTCGTCATGGTATCTCTGTGCATTCAAATTGCCATCAATAAAATGCAATTGTGTTCACTCTCCGTAGCTTATGCTTGCCCATACTATAACCTCACTGCCACCATGGGTCACTCTGTTCATAACGTGGACATTAGCAAACCGCTCGCCCACACAACGCCATACACGCTGTCTGCCATCTGCCCAGAAAAGTTGAAACCGGGATTCATCCATGAAGAGCACACTTCTCCAGTGTGCCTGTGGCCATTAAAGGTGAGCATTTGCCCCCTGAAGTTGGTTACGAAGCCGAACTGCAGTCAGGGGGCAGGACCCTGTTGAGGAAGACGAGCACGCAATTAAGATTTCCTGAGATGATTTCTGACAGTTTGTGCAGAAATTCTTCAGGTTGTGCAAACCCATATTTTCATCAGCTTTCTGGGTGGCTGTTCTCATACGATCCCCCAGGTGAAGACACCAGATGTGGAGGTCCTGGGCTGCGGTTGTGAGGCCGGTTGGACGTACTGCCAAATTCTCGAGGCAGCTTATGGTAGAGAAATTCACATTAAATTAAACATCCCTGCAGTTAGCATGCCAATTGGTGTGTTTACGGATATATTCAATTGCTCCCTATCCCAGTCTGTTGTCCCCACATGCTTCAAGATGGCTACCATTGTTTCTGTACCAAAGAAGGCAAAGATAATGGAACTAAATGACTATCGCCCCGTTGTACTTACTTCTGTCATCATGAAGTGCTTTGAGAGGCTAGTCAAGGATCATATCACCGCCACCTTACCAGCCACCCTAGACCCACTTCCGTTTGCATACCGCCCCAACAGCTCCACAGATGATGCAATCGCCATCACACTGCCCTATCCCATCTGGACAAAAATAATACCTATGTAAGAATGCTGTTCATAGCCAAGCACGCCTCCAACTCAATCATCGAGTTTGCAGACGACACAACAGTAGTGGGCCTGATCACCAACAACGACGAGACAGCCTACAGGGAGGTGGTGAGGGCACTCGGAGTGTGGTGTCAGGAAAACAACCTCTCACCCAACGCCAACAAAACAAAGGAGATGATTGTGGACTTCAGGAAACAGCAGAGGGAGCACCCACTATCCACATCAAAGGGGCAGCAGTGGAGAAGGTGGAAAGTTTTAAGTTCCTCGGCGTACACATCACAGACAAACTGAAATGGTCCACCCACACAGACAGCGTGGTGAAGAAGGCACAACAGTGCCTCTTCAACCTCAGGAGGCTGAAGAAATGTGGCTTGATACCCAAAACCCTGACAAACTTTTACAAATGCACAATTGAGAGCATCCTGTTGGGCTGTATCACAGCCTGGTATGGCAACTGCACCGCCCTCAACCGCAAGGCTCTCCAGAGGGTGGTGCGGTCTGCACAAATCATCACCGGCGGCAAACTACCTGTCCTTCATGACACCTACAGCACCCGATGGCACAGGAAGGCCAAAAAGATCATCAAGGACAATAACCACCCGAGCCACTGACTGTTCACACCGAGGTCATCCAGAAGGCATGGTCAGTACAGGTGCATCAAAGCTGGGACTGAGAAATTGAAAAACAGCTAATGTTTACATATCTTACATTACTCATATCACATGTATATACTGTATTTTATACCATCTACTGCACCTTGCCTATGCCGCTCGGCCATCACTCATCCATATACATACAGTGAAGTTGGTTTACATACACCTTAGCCAAATACATTTAAACTCAGTTTTGCACAATTGCTGACATTTAATCCTAGTAAATATTCCCTGTCTTAGGTCAGTTTGGATCACCACTTTATTTTAAGAATGTGAAATGTCAGAAAAATCGAAGAAAGAATGATTTATTTCAGCTTTTATTTCTTTCATCACATTTCCAGTGAGTCAGAAGTTAACACACTCAATTAGTATTTGTTAACATTGCTTTTAAATTGTTTAACTTGGGTCAAACGTTTCTGATACCCTTCCACAAGCTTCCCACAATAAGGTGGGTGAATTTTGGCCCATTCCTCCTGACAGAGCTGGTGTAACTGAGTCAGGTTTCTAGGCCTCCTTGCTCGCACACACTTTTTCAGTTCTGCCCACAAAATGTCAATAGGCTTGAGGTTTTGTGATGGCCACTCCAATACCTTGACTTTGTTGTCCTTAAGCCATTTTGCCACAACTTTGGAAGTATGCTTGGGGCCATTGTCCATTTGGAAGACCCATTTGCGACCAAGCTTTAACTTCCTGACTGATGTCTTGAGATGTTGCTTCAGTATATCCACATAATTTTCCTCCCTCATGATGCCATCTATTTTGTGAAGTGCACCAGTCCCTCCTGCAGCAAAGCAACCCCACAACATGATGCTGCCACCCCTGTGCTTCACGGTTGAGATGGTGTTCTTCGGCTTGCAAGCGTCCCCCTTTCTCCTCCAAACATAACGATGGTCATTATGGCCAAACAGTTCTATTTTAGTTTCATCAGACCAGAGGACGTTTCTCCAAAAAGTACGATCTTTGTCCCCCTGTGCAGTTGCAAACCGTAGTCTGGCTTTTTTATGGCGGTTTTGGAGCAGTGGCTTTTTCCTTGCTAAACGGCCTTTCAGGTTATGTTGATAAAGGACTTGCTTTACTGTGGATATAGATACTTTTGTACCTGTTTCCTCCAGCATCTTCACAAGGTCCTTTGCTGTTGTTCTGGAATTGATTTGCACTTTTTGCACCAAAGTACGTTCATCTCTAGGACACAGAACGCGTCTCCTTCCTGAGTGGTATGACGACTGCGTGGTCCCATGGTGTTTATACTTGCGTACGATTGTTTGTACAGATGAACTTGGTACCTTCAGTCGTTTGTTAATTGCTCCCAAGGATGAACCAGACTTGTGGAGGTCTACAATTTGTTCTCTGAGGTCTTGGCTGATTTCTTTAGATTTTCCCATGATGTCAAGCAAAGAGGCACTGAGTTTGAAGGTAGGCCTTGAAATAAATCCACAGGTACACCTCCAATTGACTCAAATGATGTCAATTAGCCTATCAGAAGCTTCTAAAGCCATGACATCATTTTCTGACATTTTCCAAGCTGTTTAAAGGCACAGTCAACTTAGTGTATGAAAACGTTTGACCCACTGGAATTGTGATACAGTGAATTATATCTGTCTGTAAAGAATTGTTGGAAAAATTACTTGTGTCATTGTCACGCCCTGACCAGTGTAAGGGTTATTTGTTATTGTAGTTTGGTCAGGATGTGGCAGAGGGTATTTTGTTTATGTGTTTTGGGGTGGTGTTTTATGTAGTAGGGCGTTTGATTTATTATTTCCGTGTTTTTGGGGTTATGTTCTAGGTTTGTATTTCTATGTGGTCTCTAGTCTTTTGTATTTCTTTGTCTAGTTTATTAGGGTTGGACTCTCAATTGGAGGCAGGTGTTTTCTAGTTGCCTCTGATTGAGAGTCCAATATATGGGTATGTGTTTGGTTAAGTGTTTGTGGGAGATTGTTTCTTGTTTTGTTGTTTGTGCGTTATTCGTTTGTTATTTTGGTGTTCTCATTATTTAAAATAAATACAAGATGAGCATCCACATTCCTGCTGCGTTTTGGTCCTCTATTCCCGACGACAACTGTTACAGTCATGCACAAAGTAGATGTCCGAACCAACTTGCCAAAACTATAGTTTGTTAACAAGAAATTTGTGGAGTGGTTGAAAAACGAGTTTTAATGACTCCAACCTAAATGTATGTAAACTTCCCACTTCAACTATACATGTACATACACTCATTCACCCCTTTAGATTTGTGTGTATTCGGTAGTTGTTGGGGAATTGTTAGATTACTCTTTAGATATTACTGCACTGTCGGAACTAGAAGCATAAGCATTTCGCTACACTCGCATTAACATCTGCTAACCATGTGTATGTGACCAATAAAATTTGATTTGATTTGATACTCCCTCAACTTGACACATCTGTGACATTGTGTTGTATGACAAAACTGCACATTTTAGAGTGTCCTTTTATTGTCCCCAGTACAAGGTGCACCTGTGTAATGATAATTTCTGGGATCTTTTATGTTGCGTTGCATGTTGCGTTGATATTTTTGTTCAGTGTCGATTGAGGAGTTGGAAGTTCAACTCACGTAGGCCTCTGTGTTGACTACTAACGTACAGCCACCTATAAATATGTATTGATATTGTGCACATAGGAAGATATTGCTATTCTGCAGGAGTAAATCCATTGTATAATTCAACATTTTGCCAGGGCAAAAAGAGTATAATTGGCTGAGATGAGTGTTAAATACACATCTGTTAGCTTAATAATGCAGTCGAATTGGAGCATTAACCCCAACAAAGGACTGCTATGGGTGCAGTAAACTCATTTTGATTGGACTGATGTAACTACGCAGTAATGAATAAACATTTGCGCATTAAGGAGGCAGCCCCAGAATCTGCCAGGGATATCTTGATCATCGTGATTTTGATTCAAATGTCATTAACATATTACGTGCTTCTTGATCACACAAACTGTCCTTATGTAAATGTAGGCCCTGGATCCAGTGTTAACAGGGGAAACCTTTTTAAGGTCTTTGGTATACTGTTTGTGCCACCTGAGCATGAAATGAAGCACTTCTGTGGATGTGTCAAGCATTTTAGTTGCTGTTGAGAGTTCCAGTGGGGTGAGTTCTAGTTGTAGTGTAATCTGTAACCACTCATTTATTTTCCATTGAAGCCAACAGGTTTGCACGGTGGCCATTGTGCATTGACAAGGTAAAATTGTTGAGACATTCAGTAGGACTGGATATGCACACTGAACAGATATGCAGATGTCTGTGTATCAAGTTGTGGTGGCCAGCTTTTAATTGCAAAATATGGCCATTTAATTACAGTTCCCCTTACTGGCAACTACAAAAATGGCTAACGTTACAGCTACTAATTGGAACAAATGTTCTAATTGGGCGGCAGGTAGCCTAGCGGAAACGTCACTGGTTTGAATCTCCCAGCCGGCTAGGGGAAAAATCTGTCTATGTGCCCTTGAGCAAGGCACTTAAACCGAATTGCTCCTGAAAGTCGCTCTGGATAATAGCAACTTCTAAATTATTCAAATGTAATGTAAATGTACACTATATTGTACAAGAATCACACTCACTTTCATAGAAGTACCTAGTTTTAAACATTCAAATGTCTTAGCAAATGTGAATATCATCATCCTAACAGCACATCTAGCAGTCTAAAACAGTTGAGTCGATGGTGAAGCTGTGATTTTCCCCATCGAACAACCCTTAATGCATCAAGGGAAAGGATGATACACACATACGTCCATCAGGAAATAGGTTCATATTTTGCTGTGAAAAGAGGAAGAGAAGCAGCACAAGACATTCTTCAGCTGTGACTGGCCTCTGACCGTCCTTGTCGATATCTTTGACAGCCTTAACAACCTCAATCTGTCATCACTGAGCACGCGTTCAGCCATCATAGGCTAAAATTGACGAGGACAAAAATCAGAGCATTTCCGATCAAGTTGGAATATGTGATGAGCTGGACACAGCCGGAGTGTTATTGTACGTTTCCTACTCGGCATCTATCATCTTTATCAAAGGTTTGGCTTGATGGGCGGGTAATGATTTTGACACTGCTTTCAACGACTGTGGCGAAATAGCTAGAAAGCATGTCCAAGTTTTCTGCTTACTGTGACAGTGATGTAAAATTTGAGATGGACTTCTGGATAGGCTTTGAAAGTTAAACAAAACTCTTCTTGTTTACTTCTCACCATATTTTTCATAAGTATTTTACACCATCTAAAAAAATCTAAATATCAATGTGAACAATAAACATACTGTCATCAATATCCTCATGCTGTGGTTTCCATTATGCTGACATCTTGCTTTCTTATACTCTCTTTGTGTATTTCTCAGATTATTTCTCAGATTTGTGGTCAAGCAAGTTTGTTTTGAGTGCCATATAATTCCTTTTGAGACCAAGTTTCAAATTCCCTAATCTTTTCTGTGTATACCTACAGCTACCTTTACCCAGGACAACCCCTCTTCCCTGATGCATCAAGGCTGTTTTTAGTAATTGGAGCAGAAACCTGTTTGTTTCTGAGGAGAGCCATTACTGATGAATGCAATCAAATCCTGTCCCCAGCTACATGCAGTGGATTTTTCAGTGCACCAACAATGAGGCCAATGTCATGAAATTTGCAGGTCACATTACAGAGCTTTGTCCTAATAGCTTGTATTCTAGTTTGCATACCCCATGCATTGGATACTGGCAAACAAATTGAGGAATTCCATTTTCATAACCTTATTCTCTGTTGTTTTGTTTACGTGTTTACAGTAATTAGTATTCCGCTAATCGGCCAACACATAGCAACAGCAGCATGAGTGTCTCGTTCTCTCTCTTTTATTGTAAGACCACACACACACACACACACACACACACACAAAAGTTAGCTTCCGTCCCTTCCTCTCCTCACCCCTACCTGGGCTCAAACCAGGGACCCTCTGCACATATCAACAACAGCCATCCTCAACTACTTCAAGATCTCAGAGCGAGTGACGTCACCAATTGAAACGCTATTAGCGAGCACCCCGCTAACTAGCTAGCCATTTCACATTGGTTACACCCCCCCCCCTTTTGACCTCCTCCTTTTCCGCAGCAACCAGTGATCCAGGTCAACAGAATCAATGTAACAGTTTAGCTTCCATCCCTTTCCTCGCCCCTACCTGGGCTCAGTGTAACCGATGTGAAATGACCAGCTAGTTAGCGGGGTGCTCGCTAATAGTTTTTCAATCGGTGACGTCACTCGCTCTGAGACCTTGAAGTAGTTGTTCCCCTTGCTCTGCAAGGGCCGCGGCTTTTGTGGAGTGATGAGTAACGATGCTTCGAGGGTGGCTGTTGTTGATGTGTGCAAAGGGTCCCTGGTTCAATCCCAGGTAGGGGTGAAGAGAGGGACGGAAGCTAAACTGTTACATTGCTTCTGTTGACCCGGATCACTGGTTGCTGCGGAAAAGGAGGAGGTCAAAAGGGGGGTGAGTGTAACCGATGTGAAATGACTAGCTAGTTAGCGGGGTGCTCGCTAATAGCGTTTCAATTGGTGACGTCACTCGCTCTGAGACCTTGAAATAGTTGTTTCCCTTGCTCAGCAAGGGCCACAGCTTTTGTGGAGCGATGGGTAATGATGCTTCGTGTGAGGCAGTTGTTGATGTGTGCAGAGGGTCCCTGGTTCAGGGCGAGGACAGGGACGGAAGCTATACTGTTATACACACACACACACAAATCCAGGATTTTGGGGGATTTTAAACAATGTCACCGGATCATGTCTCTTACAATTAACAAAATAAACAACATACTGTTCATTCCGTAAACCTCCAAAGGCACTGTATCATTTTTCTAATGTCCTCTGTATTTGCAGGACCAGCGATCTGCATTGCATGCACTAAGACCACTGGCATAGGAACACACCCCCGCAAGGCAGGGGGGCCCACGAGCTTTGGGGTTGGACCCCCAGATAGCATATGAACGCGTCTTAAGCCATGATTTGAATGACAGGAAATTAGCTTTAAGACTGCAACATTTTCTCTCAGCCTCAAGGCAAAAGGTGTAATATTGCATTAGATTAGATAAAAAACATATAATTATAATTTAATAGGATCTCTATGTATAAAACTGCTTGCTCGGACCTTGCAGGGGGCCCGACGAAACTGCGCTACGCCACACTTGAGTGTTTTTTGCATTGCAGCCATATCCGCATGAATCATACCGTCGCACAAACATCAACAGCCAGAAATTCAAAATTTAAACGAGCCCTACTTATGCTTGACATACAGTACACACTGCATATTGCCGTGCCTCCGGTGTTGCTGTGGATGTCATCCCTTCTGCAGGGAGCAAGAAATAATGAAATGACAGAGCATCCAAAGACCTTTCCGATGAGACGGGCAGCAGGCCACATCAATACTTGCAGATGATATCTGTTCTCCATTTGCAGTTTTTCTGCAGCCGAGCTTGGCAGTGTCAGACAAGTAAGGCATTGGGTTACTGCACAGGCTGGAGATGATTTATCCTTGGGCTTCACTGCCCATCCTATCTCTGTTTCCACCCACATTCCTGTCGTAGCTAGGCTATCCACCACCAGCATCAGGAAAATGCACACCCGTTATTTTACCCCCTAGTGTGTGCACGGTTAAATCCCATGCCATAGAGCTATGCTTTTTTCCCAAGCTTTCTATTTCCATATTATTGGACAGTTGCAGAACAGATAAGAGGCATGGAATATTTTACATCCTGTGTCACTGTAAATTAGAACTAAACAACAAACTTTTGAATTAAATTTTGACTACTATATCACACACAAGTTGTAATGCAGAAATGAGCCCTCACAACAGTAGTCCTAAAACATTATTGAAAAGCATAACCTTTAGAAAGTATTATCATACCATTTCAAAACAGGTATTGTAGTCCTGCACTTTGTGACATTATTATGATAGAATGTTTTCTTAACACTTTAAATATGACATTTTTGTCATTTTACTTCACTTTACCATACAACAGAGCCTAAAGGTAAAGCCTGAGGATTACTATGAGGACATATTAAATGGGACTGTGAATGCTTATCACAATTCATACAATCACAACTGCATTCAATCACCAATAGGCTATATTTTGCCATATTCCCCATCATCCTGTGCATGGGGTAGAAATGTCTAACAAATCAAACTATAGTTCTTACTGACCTTGCCTTAAGTGGTGCCATTAAAATGCGCTCTGTGTGGCCTAATGGTATATGTTTACCACGGCAACCACTCAAACGTTTTAATGGATCTTGACTTAACACTTCCTCTGTTCACAGTAAACAATCATCTCCTATCTCTATTGATTACCTTGGACTGTCAAGAGCAATTTGCATCAATTATAGTATTATGTTACTGTACTTCAGACACAAAGGAGTTAACAATATGCAAGCTACAAACCTTCTGTATGTAGCCTTGATAATGTTGAGATTCACTGTGATGTGCTGATGCAATTGAATTCATGGACCAATCGAGGCCATCTCAAAACTATTTCTGCCCGATTGGATATGGTACAAAAGACTGTAGCGTTGTTATCCATTTGGTTTGACTGTTCTCTTTTTCAGTTGAATTGATTGCTAAATCTCTAAGCTTACTCTCCTTCCCACTCTCTTTGTGAACTGAATGCTAATACATATAACGTTCACAGTTCCCTGCTTTGGGAAATTGCCAGTCATCTTGACAACTACTTTTAAATAGCATGTGGCGCCTTCAAACTTGGTTCAGTGAAAACTTTTCACTTCTGAGGTGTCATGCATTCTGTCAATGACTATTTATGACTATTTTACAGCTGCTATTACAGAGTTAGTACTTTCTATGCTGCTGTTGCTACCACCTCTACAACTAGCACTGTTACTATTTTAACTACTGCTGCTACAGGAGTAATTATAACTAGTTGTACAACTAGTACTACTACTACTAGTTTTAATATTTCCACTTTTACTACTACTAATACTACTACAACTACTACTGCAACTATTGTTGTTGCTGCTACCACTACTACCACTGCTACGATAACAACTCGATAGCGGTTTCGGTATTCATTACATACTACTGCTTTTACACTATATATACAAAAGTATATGGATACCCCTTCAAATTTGTGTTCTTGGCTATTTCAGCCACACTTGTTGCTGACAGGTGTATAAAATCGAGCACACAGCCAAACATTAGCAGTAGAATGGCCTTACTGAAGAGCTCAGTGACTTTTAACGTGGCACCGTCATAGGATGCTACCTTTCCAACAAGTCAGTTCATCAAATTTCTGCCCTGCTAGAGCTGCCCCGGTCATTAATGGCTCAGCTGGGAAGTGGTAGGCCACACAAGCTCACAGAACGGGACCACCGAGTGCCGAAGCGCGTAGCGCGTAAAAATTGTCTGTCCTCGGTTGGAACACTCACTACCGAGTTCCAAACTGCCTCTGGAAGCAACATTAGCACAATAACTGTTCATCGGTGTCACGCCCTGACCTTAGAGATCCTTATTATTCTCTATGTTTGGTTAGGTCAGGGTGTGACTCGGGGGGGAACATCTACGCACGCTGCGCCTTGGTCTCCTTCTTACGATTATCGTGACAATCGGGAGCTTCATGAAATGGGTTTCCATGGCCAAGCAACCAGACACAAGCCTAAGATATCCATGCACAATGCCAAGTGTCGTCTGGAGTGGTGTAAAGCTTGCTTCCATTTGACTCTGGAGTAGTGGAAAACTTATTCTCTGGAGTGATGAATCATGCTTCACCATCTGGCAGTCCGACAGACGAATCTGGGTTTGGTGGGTGCCAGGAGAACGCTACCTGCACCAATGCATAGTGCCAACTGTAAAGTTTGGTGGAGGAGGAATAATGGTCTGGGGCTGTTTTTCCTGGCTCGGGCTAGGCCCCTTAGTTCCAGTGAAGGGAAATCTTAACGCTACAGCATACAATGACATTCTAGACGATTCTGCGCTTCCAACTTTATGGCAACAGTTTGGGGAAGGCCTTTTCCTGTTTCAGCATGACAATGCCCCCGTGCACAACGCAAGGTCCATACAGAAATGGTTAGTCGAAGAACTTGACTGGGCTGCACAGTGCCCTGACCTCAACTCCATCGAACACCTTTGGATTAATTGGAACGCAGACTGCGAGCCAGGCCTAATCGCCCAACATCATTACCTGACCTCACTAATGCTCGTGGCTGAATGGAAGCAAGTCCCTGCAGCAATGTTCTAGTGGAAAGCCTTACCAGAAGAGTGGTGGCTGTTATAGCAACAAAGGTGGGACCAACTCCATGTTAATGTCCATGATTTTGAAATGAAATGTTCGACCAGCAGGTGTCCACATACTTTTGGTCATGTAGTGTATATGATGATACTATTGTTGACAGCTGTGCTATACTGTAATTACTATTACTGTCTCTTTTATCCATTTTCTTTTTTAATCGCAAATAGAACTGGTGTGGGTAGTGTTTGAGATATGGGCTTGCTAGGAGGGAAGAATTGTGAGGCTGGAACGAAGGCTTTCCAGCACAGATGACACAGAATCTTGAATGTTTTACAGACTATGAAATGCAGGCGATAGGCCTACTCCTCATATTGAAATGGCTGATCTCTTCAGCTGGCAGCCTCATGCACTTCTTAAGCTGTGCCACACCTCTTTTTAGTGCCCACCCTTTCATTGAAGATTCTCAAGTCAAGCGATCAAACACGGTCCATGTGTACTCATTGAATGTGATTGCTTAGCGACCAAAGGGGACTGACAACATTAGGCTTCTTTTGCTGGGAGTTGAACGTGACATTAATGAGAAGTTGGATCTTACAAGTCATTTTGATAGCATTTTTGGAAAATAAGGGTGTGTGTCACGTCCTGACCAGTAAAGGGGTCATTTTGTTATTGTAGTTGGCTCCCCCCCCCTCCTCCCTCTCTGCGGATGACTTCGTCAACCATTTTGAAAAGAAGGTTGACGATATCCGATCCTCGTTTGCTAAGTCAAACGACACCGCTGGTCCTGCTCACACTGCCCTACCCTGTGCTTTGACCTCTTTCTCCCCTCTCTCTCCAGATAAAATCTCGCGTCTTGTGACGGCCGGCCGCCCAACAACCTGCCCACTTGACCCTATCCCCTCCTCTCTTCTCCAGACCATTTCCGGAGACCTTCTCCCCTTCCTCACCTCGCTCATCAACTCATCCTTGACCGCTGGCTACGTCCCTTCCGTCTTCAAGAGAGCGAGAGTTGCACCCTTTCTGAAAAAACCTACACTCGATCCCTCCGATGTCAACAACTACAGACCAGTATCCCTTCTTTCTCCAAAACTCTTGAACGTGCCGTCCTTGGCCAGCTCTCCTGCTATCTCTCTCAGAATGACCTTCTTGATCCTAATCAGTCAGGTTTCAAGACTGGGCATTCAACTGAGACTGCTCTTCTCTGTGTCACGGAGGCTCTCCGCACTGCTAAAGCTAACTCTCTCTCCTCTGCTCTCATCCTTCTAGACCTATCTGCTGCCTTTGATACTGTGAACCATCAGATCCTCCTCTCCACCCTCTCCGAGTTGGGCATCTCCGGCGCGGCCCACGCTTGGATTGCGTCCTACCTGACAGGTCGCTCCTACCAGGTGGCGTGGCGAGAATCTGTCTCCGCACCATGCGCTCTCACCACTGGTGTCCCCCAGGGCTCTGTTCTAGGCCCTCTCCTATTCTCGCTATACACCAAGTCACTTGGCTCTGTCATATCCTCACATGGTCTCTCCTATCATTGCTATGCAGACGACACACAATTAATCTTCTCCTTTCCCCCTTCTGATAACCAGGCGGCGAATCGCATCTCTGCATGTCTGTCAGACATATCAGTGTGGATGACGGATCACCAGCTCAAGCTGAACCTCGGCAAGACGGAGCTGCTCTTCCTCCCGGGGAAGGACTGCCCGTTCCATGATCTCGCCATCACGGTTGACAACTCCCTTGTGTCCTCCTCCCAGAGTGCTAAGAACCTTGGCGTGATCCTGGACAACACCCTGTCGTTCTCCACTAACATCAAGGCGGTGACCCGATCCTGTAGGTTCATGCTCTACAACATTCGCAGAGTACGACCCTGCCTCACACAGGAAGCGGCGCAGGTCCTAATCCAGGCACTTGTCATCTCCCGTCTGGATTACTGCAACTCGCTGTTGGCTGGGCTCCCTGCCTGTGCCATTAAACCCCTACAACTCATCCAGAACGCCGCAGCCCGTCTGGTGTTCAACCTTCCCAAGTTCTCTCACGTCACCCCGCTCCTCCGCTCTCTCCACTGGCTTCCAGTTGAAGCTCGCATCCGCTACAAGACCATGGTGATTGCCTACGGAGCTGTGAAGGGAACGGCACCTCCATACCTTCAGGCTCTGATCAGGCCCTACACCCAAACAAGGGCACTGCGTTCATCCACCACTGGCCTGCTGGCCCCCCTACCTCTGAGGAAGCACAGTTCCCGCTCAGCCCAGTCAAAACTGTTCGCTGCTCTGGCACCCCAATGGTGGAACAAGCTCCCTCACGACGCCAGGACAGCGGAGTCAATCACCACCTTCCGGAGACACCTGAAACCCCACCTCTTTAAGGAATACCTAGGATAGGATAAAGTAATCCTTCTAACCCCCCCCCCCCTTAAAAGATTTAGATGCACTATTGTAAAGTGGTTGTTCCACTGGATATCATAAGGTGAATGCATCATTTTGTAAGTCGCTCTGGATAAGAGCGTCTGCTAAATGATTTAAATGTAATGTAAATGTAATGTAAATGTCAGGACGTGGCAGGGGTGTGTTTGTTTTGTGTGTTTCGGGGTTTTTGGTTTATGTTTTCTATTTCTATGTGGGTTTTCTAGTTTGTCTATTTCTATGTTAGTTTTGGGAACGACCTCCAATTAGAAGCAGCTGGTTGTCGTTGCTTCTAATTGGAGGCCATATTTAAGTGGGTTTATTTTCTCTTGTGTTTGTGGGTGGTTGTTTCTTTGTATAGCTGGTTAGCCTTACATGACTGTCGTTTGGGTTCTTGTTTTGTTTAGTGTTCACGTTAAAAAATAAAGGTATAAGTATGGACACTTACCACGCTGCGTATTGGTCCGATGATTTCTCCTCATCAGAAGACGAAGCTTATGACAGTGTGGAAATAAAATATACATATTTCCTTTGAGACTAAAGCATAAATCACTTGCAAAGCACAATGTCTGTTTTATTTATTTTACAACTTTGGGACAAATGAGATCAGAGGGATAGGGCATTAGATTTGCCTTTCAGCTTGGTAACCACACAGAAAATGCATTTGAACACCGTAAGACATCAACAAGTAAAAAACTGAGTAATTTTGTTCAACATAGGGTTGCAAAATTATGCAAACTTTACCAAAATTACCACGTTTTCCAAAAATCCTGATTGGAAGATTTCTGAAATCAGGAGGGAATACGCAGGAGATCTGGGAAATCTTCTAACTGAGATTTCTGGAAAACCTGGGAATTTTGGGCAAGTTACCAGAATTGCGCAAGCCTAACTCAACATAAGAATACAACCCACATGTTTATATTTGACTTTGTCTTTCCTCCAGTGTAAGTGGGTGTAATATGAGATATTTCTACAGGCAACTTGTTGCTTGTAAACCCATTATGACCCCAACAAATTAAATGAAGGGTTCAATTAAAGGTGATAAGCAAAGACTTCCCTGTTTTTTCAAATGATTTACAACAGCTAAACACATCATATTATGATATGGAGTAATATTTTGGTCAGAGTAGAGGTTGTATCCTTAATATAACTCTAAGTGGAGCATGACCACATGGTATAACAACCTGGTTAAAATAACATAATTACAGACAGGTTAAAAGCTGTTTGAAATAACGTCATTACAGACAGGTTTCAATCTGGTTGAAATAATGTCATTACAGACTGGTTGAAATTTGGAGACCTTTGTCTATCACCTTAAACATAACCAACCTGAAGTTAATTTGTTACTATACTCAATATGTATGGTGTACAAAACAGGCAGGGACAGAAGATCCTATTTTAAATTTTTGATATCAAATAGCACATTCAAACATAATACATTTTTTGTAATACAGAATCCACTGATATTTGCCGTTTCATTCATTCTACAGTTTGGCTCTGGGCATTTACATTTTCTGCTGTATATCAAGTGCTTTTATAAAATCACATTTGTTTTCATTCTGTGGCGTTAGTAATATCATTACAGCAACGACTCCAAAATGATGAATGCTGAAACATATTGCGGTTTATGACTTAGTTGCTTTATGACTTTGTTTATTTCTTCATGGAATCATTTATTTCGGGGTGATGTATTTAACAGTCACATTAACTAAATCCTCTTTGTCTTCCTCTTGCCTGCTAGGAAATAGCGGTGCTTTGACCTATCATATAAAGGCCATTTATTAATGACCAGGGGAGGGTCAGTAAAGAGTTTTTAGTCTAGTGAGAGGTCTTACCCCGGAACATTGTAAGAGCACCTCTGAAAGACAATGCCATACATTCAGGGATAATGTCATACATGTGTTCATCCATCTTGCTTTTATAGATTCACATAATTTTTTAATGATGGATAGGATATTTTAAAAAGCAATGGGCTGCCAGTTTATCAATTTGCTGCCAGAAAGAGAACAGGCCTGGTATTTTCCAAACGGCGTCAACATCACAACCCCACAGCCACTGCTAGCTAGCCAACTTTACCAACTAGCGGTACTGTAGAAACTAAATACATTACAATGGAACGATTTGATTAGTGTAACGTTAGCTAGCTACATAGTTGTCTTTGTATCAAAGATAAAGGTAAACGCAGCCACTGCTAGCTAGCCAACTCTACCAGCTACCAGTACTGTATCATTTTTAGTCAATAAGATTTTTGCAACGTAAGCTTTCGAGTTGTGTAGTCCACTTGTGTAGCTAGCAGGACTGACTTTGTGTTAGCTAGCCAACGTTTAATTACTTCTGTGTTATGAAAGGAACAAGACACGGACACGAAGGATCCATTGATAGTTTGTTGTAACCAAGTATTGGTGCTAACCGTGTGTTATTGGATGCTAGCATGCTAGTTAGCTACGGCGTCATAAGACACAGTGCACTGGGTGGGTTTCACGGAAGAATACTGTACCAGGTTATCTAGCTGAATAAACTAAGTTTGAGCCTATTCCTGGAAACATTGAACTACTGTAGTTTACATCAATTACAATTTCTAAGTGGAAGTTGGAATAATTATATTTGAGTGTTTCAGCGAATGGTTAGTGAGGGAGGCCCTGCTCTCTCGCTTCCCCAGTTGTTTAGTTAATTTTCTTTCCAATCTCCTTTGCATTAGCGTAGCCTCTCCTGTAGCCTGTCAACTTTGTGTCTGTCTATCCCTGTTCTCTCCTCTCTGCACAGGCCAAACAAACGCTTCACACCGCATGGCCGCTGCCACTCTAACCTGGTGGTCCCAGCGCGCACGACCCACGTGGAGTTCCAGGTCTCCGGCAGCCTCTGGAACTGCCGGTCTGCGGCCAACAAGGCAGAGTTCATCTCAGCCTATGCTACCCTCCAGTCCCTCGACTTCTTGGCGATGACGGAAACATGGATTACCACAGAAAACACTGCTACTCCTACTGCTCTCTCCTCGTCTGACCACGTGTTCTCGCATACCCTGAGAGCATCTGGTCAGCGGGGTGGCGGGACTGGAATCCTCATCTCTCCCAAGTGGACATTCTCTCTTTCTCCCCTGACCCATCTGTCTATCTCCTCCTTTGAATTCCATGCTGTCACAATCACTAGCCCATTCAAGCTTAACATCCTTATCATTTATCGCCCTCCAGGTTCCCTTGGAGAGTTCATCAATGAGCTTGACGCCTTGATAAGTTCCTTTCCTGAGGATGGCTCACCCCTCACAATTCTGGGTGACTTTAACCTCCCTACGTCTACCTTTGACTCATTTCTCTCTGCCTCCTTCTTTCCACTCCTCTCCTCTTTTGGCCTCACCCTCTCACCGTCCCCCCCTACTCACAAGGCAGGCAATACGCTTGACCTCATCTTTACTAGATGCTGTTCTCCTACCAATCTCACTGCAATTCCCCTCCAAGTCTCCGACCACTACCTTGTATCCTTTTCCCTTTCGCTCTCCTCCAACACTACTCACTCTGCCCTTACTCAGATGGTATTGCGCCGTCGCAACCTTCGCTCTCTCTCTCTCTTGCTACTCTCTCCTCTTCCATCCTATCATCTCTTCCCTCTGCTCAATCCTTCTCCAACCAATCTCCTGATTCTGCCTCCTCAACCCTCCTCTCCTCCCTTTCTGCATCCTTTGACTCTCTATGTCCCCTATCCTCCCGGCCGGCTCGGTCCTCCCCTCCTGCTCCGTGGCTCGACGACTCATTGCGAGGTCACAGAACAGGGCTCCGGGCAGCCGAGCGGAAATGGAGGAAAACTAGCCTCCCTGCGGACCTGGCATCTTTTCACTCCCTCCTCCTTCTCTGTGTCACGTAGAGGCTCTCCGCACTGCTAAAGCTAACTCTCTCTCCTCTGCTCTCATCCTTCTAGACCTATCTGCTGCCTTTGATACTGTGAACCATCAGATCCTCCTCTCCACCCTCTCCGAGTTGGGCATCTCTGGCGCGGCTCACTCTTGGATTGCGTCCTACCTGACAGGTCGCTCCTACCAGGTGGTGTGGCGAGAATCCGTCTCCGCACCACGTGCTCTCACCACTGGTGTCCCCCAGGGCTCAGTTCTAGGCCCTCTCCTATTCTTGCTATACACCAAGTCACTTGGCTCTGTCATATCCTCACATGGTCTCTCCTATCATTGCTACGCAGACGACACACAATTAATCTTCTCCTTTCCCCCTTCTGATAACCAGGTGGCGAATCGCATCTCTGCATGTCTGGCAGACATATCAGTGTGGATGATGGAACACCACCTCAAGCTGAACCTCGGCAAAACGGAGCTGCTCTTCCTCCCGGGGAAGGACTGCCCGTTCCATGATCTCGCCATCACGGTTGACAACTCCATTGTGTCCTCCTCCCAGAGTGCTAAGAGCCTTGGCGTGACCCTGGACAACACCCTGTCGTTCTCCGCTAACATCAAGGCGGTGACCCGATCCTGTAGGTTCATGCTCTACAACATTCGCAGAGTACGACCCTGCCTCACACAGGAAGCGGCGCAGGTCCTAATCCAGGCACTTGTCATCTCCCGTCTGGATTACTGCAACTCGCTGTTGGCGGGGCTCCCTGCATATGCCATTAAACCCCTACAACTCATCCAGAATGCCGCAGCCTGTCTGGTGTTCAACCTTCCCAAATTCTCTCACGTCACCCCGCTCCTCCACACACTCCACTGGCTTCCAGTTGAAGCTCGCATCTGCTACAAGACCATGGTGCTTGCCTACGGAGCTGTGAGGGGAACGGCACCTCCGTACCTTCAGGCTCTGATCAGTCCCTACACCCAAAGAAGGGCACTGCGTTCATCCACCTCTGGCCTGCTCGCCTCCCTACCTCTGCGGAAGCACAGTTCCCGCTCAGCCCAGTCAAAACTGTTCGCTGCTCTGGCACCCCAATGGTGGAACAAGCTCCCTCACGACGCCAGGACAGCGGAGTCAATCACCACCTTCCGGAGACACCTGAAACCCCACCTCTTTAAGGAATACCTGGGATAGGATTAAGTAATCCTTCTACCCCCCCAAAAGATATAGATGTACTATTGTAAAGTGGTTGTTCCACTGGATATCATAAGGTGAATGCACCAATTTGTAAGTCGCTCTGGATAAGAGCGTCTGCTAAATGACGTAAATGTAAATGTATATCAACCCCATCTTTGATACATTTATGTTACACTCTATCCAGTTGAGGGAGTAGCAATGGGAAATGGTAACCACCCAAGACACAGTGATTCATAAAAATTAAATGAATCAGGGAAATACACTACATGGCCAACAGTATGTGGACAGCCCTTCAAATTTGTGGATTTGGCTATTTCAGCCACACCTGTTGCTAACAGGTATATAAAGTTGAGCACACAGCCATGCAATCTCCATAGACAAACATTGGCATTCGAATGGCCTTACTGAAGAGCTCAGTGACTTTTAACGTGGCACTGTCATAGGATATCATCTTTCCAACAAGTCAGTTTGTCAACTTTCTGCCCTGGTAGAGCTGCCCCGGTCAACTAAGTTCTATTATTGAGAAGTGGAAACGTCTAGAGAGGACCAACTCAATATTAATGCCCATGATTTTGGAATTAGATGTTCGAGCAGGTGTCTACATACTTTTGGCCATGTAATGTATCCAATTGTGTTCCCCCATCAGTTTTTAACTCCGACCCAATTCAGGGAATTGAACCTCAGTGGAATACTGAATATTCAATATGTTGAATTCCTTTAAGGGGACACTTTATTTCACTTTCAATCCAGATTTTAATAAGATTTCCTTTCTGATCGTGTGGCTTTGCTAGTGTGACAGTAGCCTTTCCTTTTGATTCTTTGCAAATCATAACTTTTAAAGGCATCATTCTTTACTCATTCCTCACTCAATAAGTAGTAGACCCCATACAATTGATTGTCCCTAGCCTATTAATGAGTCCTTTTGCATTGACAAGTATGTTTATTATCATAAATAATACCAAGCATAACTGAATTTTGTAGTTGTCAATATTGTCCTAATCTCCCACTGAAATAACCCATTTATTCTAAGGGCAAAAATAGATAGGACTTTTCTACTCAGCCTCACTCATCAAAGTTCAGGATTACAGTAAACAAACAGTGGCAGGTCTGGCCAGTGTTTCTTCATGGTATGCTGAGATAATGCTGAATGGATGTTTTAATAATAAACTGTGGCAGTGCGGAGCCCAAGTCTCCTCCTAACGCCGTTGGAAGCTGTCAGTAAAACATTCATTTCGAATCCAAATCCCATTTGTCTAAGACAACTCTTATTTTCCCAGCCATTCTAATGACACGTCCTCGTGCTTCAATACATTAAATCATATGTGTGTGACTCCAGAGTGGTTGCTATTTGCAACCGGCAGATAAACCGGATTCATAAATCAAATGGACGGTTGTACAACTGGATATATTTTTTCAAAACTTTGCAGTGAATGACAATGATTTTGCAGAGAAAGAATGTACATTTACATTAGAGGGATTTCATGACCAGTGTGGCTTATACAGTATGTCATATTTCCTCATTGCGCCATGCCGCCCGCTCATTTCCTTGAGGATATGTTCTCATGAATTATCCTGAAACCTCCTTGGTAGCAGGTGCAGAGGCATTAAGCTAGTCACAGATTAAATGCAAGGTCTTTAAATTAAGGGAAAGCCTTCACTGAACATGCCTTTGACGCTGAGGGAAAAAAATGAAACCAACAATGAATAACTCTGTAGCCATAACAGTAACAGCTACACGAACAGATACATTAATAAGACTGCATCAATTAGCTTAATCAGTGAGCACACCAATTATTATAGTTTTACAATTATCTGGCCTGATTTAGTGTTAGGGTTATGATTTTCGAGATGCACAACACTCACTGGGGCTTTGCCATGATATGGTTGCCTATTGTTTTCTTAGCTTGTTTATTAAAGCATTACTCATAATTAACATTAACATTATCCATTTATTGGATGATTTTTTGTTTCGCTATTGATGCTGTTGTCATGGGAAACTTCAATATCAGTCTCTGATTCATGGCCATTGATCTGGAAGAACATTGGTAGAAGACATTTGGCAGATAAATTGGCAATACTGAGCGCTCTCTCCCTCAATCTGTCCATATCCCTCTCACTATAACTCTCTCTCCCTCTCGCTTAGCTTCCCTTGGGAGAGAATGTGTGTTTGAAGCTAAGGCTTTGTTTATCCGCCTGTTTATACTGTGCTGTCAAATTATCTCTCTAAGTGACGATGTAGCATCCCCCAGGGTTTATAATGAAGAAGTGGAGGTGACACAAGGCTCGCTCTTGAGCTTAAAGGGTATCATCACCATGTGTTCCCTTAAAGCACATTGCTGTCCGGGCCAGTTCCAGGCATAAGCAACATCTTTTTTTAGGAACTCAGTCAGGGCTCAACTTACTATTGAATGTAGGAATAGTGGTATACAATTTTGAAATTTGGCTGTGCATAGGCAGATTTTCTGTTGTTATGACAGTCACTCAATTAGCCATGTCAGCTAACCTTTTTTAGATTGTTAGTTAGTCTAGCCAGCTATCTAAACTTGTAGTAATCCTGGCTGAATAATGACCAGGTGTAACAGGGTTAGTTACAGTATGATTCCACTTGCCACTGCAGAAATGTGTTGGTTCAAATTGGATATCAATAAGGTGTAATGCCATTGGCTACGCTTGCAGATAGAGGGAGATCTCAAATGTAAATTCTTCCCAGACTGATATTGATATGCAAGCGAAGAATCACGAATCTACAGTCATCAACATATTGTTGTCCTTCACATCTAATGTGCTTTCTTGTGTCTATTGTCAGAATAAACACTATCAACTGGGAATGTTGGCTGGACAGTCCTTTCTTTAAAAACATAAAAAGAGTTACGAAGTACAATCACATTTGTTACACTGGTGCCGAGACCAGTCTTCTTGTCTTCATGGGACATGTGTTACACCGGCACTCAGGACACATGCCCAGGGGCCTTGACCTCCAGGGGAACCCCATAACATTTTTCTGTCCACCATCAAGAGGGGGGCCACTAAAAAGTTGTGCTGCGAGGGCCCCCAAAAGGTTAGAGCCAGCCCTGCTGCTGCTGGTTGGAAAGCTGACTGGCATGGCTGGGTTTCTTGACACGTTTTATTTATTGATTTCATGTGTGTCTGGAAATGACAACTATTAGTTGTTTTCTGGCAAAAACTGAAAAATAGTTGGCAATCATGAGAACATTGCATATGTATGAGACAATCCAGTGCAAAACTGAAAATGTAACCCACCTACTGGAACATTCCCAAGCTCACTCCTCATTTCCAAGCATGAACTTGAAAACATCCCCTCACTAAACCATATATTACATGCCACAGCACATTCAAAGTTTCACCGACTTTAAACAATTACCTCCACATTAATGGAAGCCTGTTGCTGTTACGAAGCGGAGGAAAACAATAAATAACTGGACACTGATCCATTGTCTCACGCTTCAAGTTGTCAGTCTCCGAAGGATAATTACAGTGACGGCGAGACAGCCATTCACTGTGCTTTACTGTCCACCCTAAGGTGAAAAGACAAATTGGAAATGTCCGGGCCTCCAATGGAGACGATTTATGGGTCTTTTCAGTATTAATTCTCCCTGATGGCTGAAGTCAAAGTAGAGAGAGCCTTTCACCCTAGCCTCCAGGGAGGGATTAAGCTTAGTGCTTCATCGCTCTGATGTGGCAATCAGCTAGGAGGAAATGATGCCAGTCGGTTCGGTCGCTAGCTACCACAGGGAGGGCTAGTTTCTGTGTGGAGCGCCACAGCTATCTGTGACAGGAATGAAACGTTTCTGCAGCTTTCCTTGCATCCATTATCTCTCTTATGGGGAAACAGCATGGGTCCTTGGAGGAAATTGTTTTGAAAGTATTAAACCTAACGAATGAATGGCGACAGAGGAGTTGATGTACTCTCTTCTGAAGTAACAAATGGAGTTGTGTTAAGCCTTTCTCTCTGCAACAACAGAGCAGAGTTTAAACAGTGCCTAAATTGGGGAAGAAATAAAGGCAGCAATTCATTTTTACAGCTGCATTGACAAATCAATGTGCCATTGGTCTGAAGGGAAGGTTCTGGTTGACCTATTTGCAACTGAAGAGTGGTCAGTCTGAGGAATAGCGTCCCTGTCAAGTTGGATTGATAAACCTTAGGCCTATCCCTTGAGGCAAGAAGGAAAACCGAGATTCCATTCACTATGCAGTGTTCAGTGCTACATTTACAGTAAAGGTGGTTGTGTGTTGTAGTAAATACATAGTACATGTAGTGCATGTATCAACATTCAAAAGTTTTTATATTTGATGTCATGTCCCTGACTGACCTAATGTCCTGTTGCTATTGGTAGGAGCTATGAGTTCCTAGAAATGAAAAGTATTTTTGCTTTCAAATAGTGGGGATCACAGTCTAACTGCACTTTGTATAGTGGGGATCACATCTACATTTTAGTCATTTAGCAGACACTCTTATCCAGAGCAACTTACAGTAGTGAATGCATACATTTCTTTTTCCATACTGGTCCCCCGTGGGAATCGAACGCACAACCCTGGTGTTGCAAACACCATGCTCTACCAACTGAGCCACACTGTTCTTTGAATAGTAGGGATCACAGTCTACTGCCCTTTGAATAGTGTGGATCACAGTCTGACTGCCCCTGTCAGTGGGAACCACGCTCAGGGAAACTGTCTACCTTTGATGGGCAAACAGCTTACAGCAGTTAAATTCTGCCATTCCACATTTGTACTGTAGGCTATCGTAGTATAATGATTTTGATAGCACTAATCAAATTATTATCGAACACCTCTGGCAAAGGCTGTGCTGTTTTATACATTGTACTGTGAGGTATGTTTACATTTGCTGAAGGTATACTATTGCTGGTCAATGCTTCAGGTGAAGTTAAAGTCAATATCCCAAACAAGGCTATTTGGCCTGAAGTTTCTTACCTGGGACCTTCAGATAAACTTGATTTTGAAGTTTGAAATCTGTCTGCTTGCAGTATAAAATGGGGGAGACTTTTAGTGTACTGAAATTTGAACACACAAACATACTGAAGAATGACAATTGGGTATAAAATTGTATTGTCAACAATGATTGTAATTGGTTTTGTTTTGGGGGGTTTTGTTCACACTTCCCTCAGTTTGCAGCTTGAGTGCTCTCCCTCAATTTGGTAAAGAGTTGGGCGACTTCAAAAGCCTATACTCTTATAAAAAAGGTGCAATCTAGAACTTAAAATGGTTCTTTGGCTGATCCCATAGAAGAACCCATTGAAGAACTCTTTTGGTTCCAGGTAGAACCCTTTTGGGTTCCATGTAGAACTCTTCAGGCTTTAGCTCTGCAGGCACTTTTATTGTCAAATAAAATCAAATGTTATTGGTCGCTTACACTTATTAGGCAGATTTTATTGCGGGTGTAGCGAAACGCAAGAACCCTTTTGGAACCCTTTTTTTCCCAAGAGTGTAGGCATTAACTCAGGTCTAACAAGTCTTTTTAGAAAAAATATTTAAAAATCACCTTTATTTAACCAGGTAGGCCAATTGAGAAAATGTTCTCACTTACAACTGCGACCTGGCCAAGATAAAGCAAAGCAGTGCGACAAAAACAAAAAAACAGAGTTACCCATAAACAAACGTACAGTCAATATCACAATA
This sequence comes from Salmo salar, assembly GCF_965601325.2. Classification (NCBI taxonomy): domain Eukaryota; kingdom Metazoa; phylum Chordata; class Actinopteri; order Salmoniformes; family Salmonidae; genus Salmo; species Salmo salar. The sequence continues at coordinate 68,781,122 of NC_138294.1, read as the reverse complement.
GAAAAATCTATGTACAGTGTGTGCAAATGTAGAAGAGTAGTGCAGTAAGGCAATAAATAGGCCATAGAGGCAAAATAATTACAATTTAGCATTAACACTGGAGTGATAGATGTGCAGATGATGATGTGCAAGTAGAGATACTGGGGTGTAAAAGAGCAAGAGGATAAGTAACAATATGGGGATGAGGTAGTTGGGTGTGCTATTTACAGATTGGCTGTGTACAGGTACAGTGATCGGTAAGCTGCTCTGACAGTAGATGCTTAAAGTTAGAGGGAGATATAGGGCTTCAGTGATTTTTGCAATTCGTTCCAGTCATTGGCAGCAGAGAACTGGAAGGAAAGGCGGCCAAAGGAAGTGTTGGCTTTGGGGTTGACCAGTGAAATATACCTGTTGGAGGGCGTGCTACGGGTGGGTGTTGCTATGGTGACCAGTGAGCTGAAATAAGGTGGGGCTTTACCTAGCAAAGACTTATAGATGACCTGGAGCCAGTGGGTTTGGCAACGAATATGTAGCGAGGGCCAGCCAACGAGAGCATACAGGTCGCAGTGGTGGGTAGTATATGGGGCTTTGGTGACAAAACGGATGGCACTGTGATAGACTACATCCAGTTTGCTGAGTAGTTTCTTCAGGTCTTTGTGTTTCATTGAAACACCTCACTTACAGATGCAGTCTAAAAAAAGCAAAACTCAACAACATAGATGGACAGAAATAGTGAAAATATTGTGGTACATTGTTAGCATCGTCCTGCCTACTATACATGTTATCTTTCCAAAGAACACAGACAATCTTTCATAATGTATAAAGTGCATATCAAGAGTACCTAACCTTGATGTACTCTACAAGACAGGCAATTAACGTAAGTGGTAGTGTTCTCTATGAGGTGAATTTACATTAATGATTCATTTCTCTTTCTGTTGTTAAGTACTCTACACTTCAAGAAATTAGTTCCTGGAATGACAAATTGAAAACAAAAACAAAAGTGAGATGCACATTTTGTTCAGTAGAGCCATTTTATATCCTCTGTCCATTGGCATTCACAGACTTGCCTATTGCCTGAAAGACTTGCTCTTGATGGGACACGTTAGTGAAGTCTTTCAATATGTACAGCCTGTGGATCAGTGGCGGTCAGTGCCGTTTATGATAAGGGAGGACATTTTTTCTTTCTTTCAGGAGCATGGCCTTATTTCTATTACAGCATATTGGATGACTGTCATTCATATTCCATTCACCCAGTTCAATGTAACATTGATAGTTTTAGGCTAGTACATGATACTTAAATTCTACCTATACCCATCATGAGGTTGCTATAACCTAGCCTATGAATGAAAGTTTACAACGTAGGTGCACACAGGTCGAGAGAAAATGTTGAGGTGACAGACAGTGACAGAAGGACAGACAGTGACACATTAAATACCGCCTTGTTCACTCTTGCCTGCATCTAGCTTATGTGGGGTGAAATCATTAGTCCAACAGTTGCAAACAAGAGTTTCTATTGGACAACTTCAGGTATTTTTATCCCTGTTTCGTTTGCTTCCGTTTAAGAAAGTTTTTTACACAGAATCGGCGGAATGAATACACCCCTGATCAAGCGTAAATATAGTTCACTTTCATTGCAGCCACGTTGTATTCCTTTTTGCCTCTACTCACTCTCCTCTCACCTTTTCCCTTCGTTTGTGGACTTCAATGCACAACATATGCATATGCACAGTATGTGCAACTTTACAAGCCAAACCATGTCATAACCGCTATACACAGCCTACATCATTGTCCCCGTATTAGCTAAAGTAACATCCTAGTCAACATGGCTAATAGAACTAATGCGTTAGTAAACTCACTACAATCATGCAGTAACGTTACAGTGTATAGTAAGTAAGCAGTTTAGCAGTTACACCGGCAGGCCCCAGTGGCAATAAATTAATGAAACCAAAAGCTTACCAGTTCCAGTGTTGTGTTGGATAGTCATAGCCAGCTAGCTAACATAGGATCCCTCTGTTTGAGCAGGGTGTTTGAGTAGGCTAAACTAGCCAGCTGCATTTGCTAGTTAAGTAAGTGAAACTGCAAGTTTGCTTCTCCTTAATTAATTGGTTCAAAACTGTTCAACAACAACTCATTTTATGCACTGCAGTGCTAGCTAGCTGTAGCTTATGCTTCCCATACTAGATTCTTTCTCTGATCCTTTGATTGGTTAGACAATGTAATGTATCGACTAGACTCACACTCACGGAAATCATTCACTTGTACTTTATTCTTGGTCCCCCAAGCATAGCCTCCCTCCATTCCTCAGGTGACTCCTAGTGCTCTGCTGGTATTGCACCACTAGGTGTCGCTAATACACTACATCCCTCCTCTTCTTAGATGTTTGACTAACCAAACTGCAGATCGATGCATTATAACGTAACAAAACATGATCTAGCACTCAAAATAAAGTATCTCTTGTACACAGTATTAACATATCTTCCAACAACAACATACTGTAATGTTTAATTCTACTGTCTTTAAACTACCAACCTTAACACTGGTTACATTGCTGGAACTTTAACAATGTTTATTTGACAAGAATTATTGCTGGAACTTTTCTGTGATGGCTAGGGGTAGACTGCCCTGCCATTCAGACTGTGCCGGAGATTATTCTGCCCCATAATGGCAACATGTCAATCTAACATAGTCCTTCAGATGCACAACTTGTTGTCTGAGTCTTTGGAGTCGAGGCTGTAGTTGAATGGCCTCGTCAGGTGCAGGCAGGCTCTGCCCAGTGTCTCTGTCACTTGTAGTCCATTGTCCTGACTGTGGTTGTATCCACAGTTTCACAAAAGAAACATGTCGCATGGCCCTCTTGCTATTCCTTTTCAGGACAACAGAGGTCCCTTTCCTGTCCACAATGGTGTATGGCTCTGGTTCGAAGGTAGTTGACAATTTGTTCTGCATTGGTTGCTGTAGCAGAACCATGTCACCTTGTTGGATTGTGCTTTCAGTTGTTGTCCTAGATCTGTCAGCATTCTGTCGGCCCTTCTCCTTACTTTCAGCCAAATGGCATTGTTGTGTGGTTCAGCTCCTCGTTGCATGTTGGCTGACAGCTCTGGCAGTTTGGTTCTAATTTGGCGGTTGAATCACAGTTCAGCTGGACTGCGGCCTGTGACTGAGTGTGGTGGACTCCTGTAGACCATGAGAAACGTCTGTAGTTCTGTTCGCCAATCCTTCCCTTCTGATTGAGCGGAGCAAATTGCTTTGACAAGCGTCCTGTTCTGTCTTTCAGAACAGTATGGAGTGATGCAGCGGTGTCGGATCCCATTTTCCTCCACGTATGCTCGAAAATCACTTGTGGTGAGAGTAGCGCCATTATCTGTCACAATAGACTCAGGATACCCATGGACTGAGAACGTCACCCTTAGGTTTTTGATTATATTGGCAGCGGTGATGCAGTTTAGGATACTCACATCAACCGATCTTGAGTAGTAGTCTGTTACGAGGAGGTGCTCTCCTGTTGGAAACGGCCCACACATGTCAATGGCTAGGATCTACCATGGTTTAGCTGGTAGCTCTGTTCTGACTGTGTGGACCTGATTTGGTGGTGTGCCATTGACTTGACATGCTGGACAGGACTTCATGAGCAGTTCAATCTCTTTATCAATGTTTGGCCAACATACTTTTGTGCTCAGTCTCTGTTTTGTTTTTACTATCCCCTGATGCCCTTTGTGTGCTAACATCAAAGTCTGTTTCTGAGCTGCTCGTGGCATAATAAAGTGGTTGCCTCATAGAACTATCTGTCCAACAATAGAGAGTTCTTCTTGAACACATCGGTATGCAGTGTCGCATGTGCTCCAATCACCCTGTCTGATGCTTGTTTGTAGAGTGGCTAGAACTGGGTAATTTGCTGACATTTCTTCCAGCTCTCGTGTGGTGAATGCACATGGCACTGCGTGTTTGGCTACGTAGTAGATGTGGTCGTCCCCGTAGTGTAGAGATGCTGGAGGGTTCAGAGTCACCCGTGACAGTGAGTCAGCTGCATTCTGAGGCCCAGGCTTTTATACAACCTTGAATCTGTAAGGCTGTATTCTCAGTGCTCATCTCTCGATCCTTGCTGGTGGTTTGGATTTTGGAGAATAAATAGTCTCTAAAGGATTGTGGTCGGTTACCATTACAAAGTCTTTGCCATAGAGAAACACATGAAACTTCTCGCATGCCCAGACTATGGCGAGTGCCTCTCTTTCGGTCTGAGAATACCATCGCTCTACAACTGTGAGAGCACAGCTAGCGAAGTACACTGGCCTGTGTGAACCATCTTTTTGCTTCTGACTCAAGATAGCCCCTAGCCCCACTGGACTAGCATCCACAATCACGTGTGTCTCTGCATCTTGATTGAAGTAGGCCATATTGTGTGAACTGGCCAGTGCATTCTTCAACTAGTTGAATGATGATTCTTGTTCATCTCCCCATGTCCATTTGCATGATCGTTTTGTGAGTTTTCTTAGTGGTTTGGATGTGGTTGCCAGATTAGGGTTAACTCTGCAACAGTAGTTTACTAGTCCTAGGAAAATCCTTACTTCAGCAGCATTTGTTGGTCTGAGTGTGTTCTGCACCGCTTCCACCTTTGACTGTGATACTCCGATGCCGTTCTTGGAGTGGCCCATGAACTCCATATCCGTCAGACAGAATTCACATTTGTCACTGTTGAGGGTGAGCCCCCTCTCCTGCAGTGTTTCACAACTTGGAGTAGTTGTTTGTTGTGTTCTTGTGTGTTCTTCCCAAACACAATGATATCACCTGAGATGTTGTGGAACCCCTCGATGCCTTGTAGGACTTGGCGGATGATGTGCTGATATGACACCGATCATTAGTCTCTTGTAGTGCCACAAACCTTGTGAGTCACAAATGTGGTCAGGGAACGAGACTCATATAATAATAGTAACAAATAATTAAAGAGCAGTAGTACAACAGCGAGGCTACATACAGGGGGTACCGGTACAGAGTCAATGTACGCGGGTACCGGTTAGTCGAGGTAATTGAGGTAATATGTACAGTGAGGGAAAAAAGTATTTGATCCCCTGCTGATTTTGTACTTTTGCCCACTGACAAAGAAATGATCAGTCTATAATTTTAATGGTAGGTTTATTTGAACAGTGAGAGACAGAATAACAACAAAAAAATCCAGAAAAACGTGTGTAAAAAATGTTATAAATTGATTTGCATTTTAATGAGGGAAATAAGTATTTGACCCCCTCTCAATCAGAAGGAATCAGCCCATAACTACACGGGAGGATCTTGTCAATGATCTCAAGGCAGCTGGGACCATAGTCACCAAGAAAACAATTGGTAACACACTACACCATGAAGGACTGAAATCCTGCAGCGCCCGCAAGGTCCCCCTGCTCAAGAAAGCACATATACATGCCCGTCTGAAGTTTGCCAATGAACATCTGGGTGGAAGTGTTGTGGTCAGATGAGACCAAAATGGAGCTATTTGGCATCAACTCAACTCTCTGTGTTTGGAGGAGGAGGAATGCTGCCTATGACCCCAAGAACACCATCCCCACCGTCAAACATGGAGGTGGAAACATTATGCTTTAGGGGTGTTTTTCTGCTAAGGGGACAGGACAACTTCACCGCATCAAAGGGACGATGGACGGGGCCATGTACCGTCAAATCTTGGGTCAGAACCTCCTTCCCTCAGCCAGGGCATTGAAAATGGGTCGTGGATGGGTATTCCAGTATGACAATGACCCAAAACACACATCCAAGGCAACAAAGGAGTGGCTCAAGAAGAAGCACATTAAGGTCCTGGAGTGGCCTAGCCAGTCTCCAGACCTTAATCCCATAGAAAATCTGTGGAGGGAGCTGAAGGTTCGAGTTGCCAAACGTCAGCCTCGAAACCTTAATGACTTGGAGAAGATCTGCAAAGAGGAGTGGGCCAAAATCTCTCCTGAGATGTGTGCAAACCTGGTGGCCAACTACAAGATACGTCTGAACTCTGTGATTGCCAACAAGAGTTTTGCCACCAAGTACTAAGTCATGTTTTGCAGAGGGGTCAAATACTTACTTCCCTCATTAAAATGCGAATAATTTTATAACATTTTTGACATGCATTTTTCTGGATTTTTTTGTTGTTATTCTGTCTCTCACTGTTGAAATAAACCTACCATTAAAATTACAAACTGATCATTTCTTTGTCAGTGGGCAAACATACAAAATCAGCAGGGGATCAAATACTTTTTTCCCTCACTGTACATGTAGGTAGAGTTATTAAAGTGACTGCATAGATAATAACAGAGAGTAGCAGCAGTGTAAAAGAAGGGGGCAATGTATATAGTCTGGGTAGCCATTTGATTAGATGTTCAAGAGTCTTATGGCTTGGGGGTAGAAGCTGTTTAAAAGCCTCATGGTCCTAGACTTGGCGCTCTGGTACCGCTTGCTGTGCGGTAGCAGAGAGAACAGTCTATGTATGACTAGGGTGGCTGGAGTCTTTGACAATTTTATGGCCTTCCTCTGACACCACCTGGTATAGAGGTCCTGGATGGCAGGAAGCTTGGCCCCGGTGATGGACTGGGCCGTACGCACTCCCCTCTGTAGTGCCTTGTGGTCAGAGGCCGAGCAGTTGCCATACCAGCTGTAGAACCTTTTTGAGGATCTGAGGACCCATGACAAATATTTTCATTTTCCTGAGGGGGAATTGTCGTGCCCTCTTCACGACTGTCTTGGTGTGCTTGGACCATGTTAGTTTGTTGGTGATGTGGACAACAAGGAACTTGAAGCTCTCAACCTGCTCCACTACAGCCCCATCGATGAGAATGGGATGTGCTTGGTCCTCCTTTTCCTGTAGTCCGCAATCATCTCCTTTGTCTTGATCACGTTGAGGGAGAGGTTGTTGTCCTGGCACCACATGGCCAGGTCTCTGACCTCCTCCCTATAGGCTGTCTTGTCGTTGTCGGTGATCAGATCTACCACTGCTGTGTCATCAGCAAACTTAATGATGGTGTTGGAGTCGTGCCTGGCCGTGCAGTCTTGGACTGAGGTTATGTGTGTCTTTGGCCCTATGTGCAAAATGCCAAGAGCAACTGCAGATTTCTTTCCCAGTACAGATGTCTGTGCATTTTTCACGACTAGAAAGTCTGCAGTGACTGACTCAGAACTAACAACTGCTGTAATGTTGACAGTGAACAGGCCCTCAACTGCTAATGGTTGTGTTGAACCATATGGGTAAAGTCTGTTGGTTTCAATTCCACATTGCATTTGGTCTGCAAATGACTGACTGTTGCTGTGCCCACAATATTACAGCTTGCCCCATAGTCAATGAACACGTTAACTGGCTGGCCATTGACTAATAACTGTATTTCAGCATCATCAGTATTGCTGGTAAGTGTGAACACATGTTTATCATCATTGTTGTCTGTTTTATCATTTTGTATAGCAGGTGTGTTTGTGACTTGATCTACATTCAGTTTTGTCTTTGTCCCGCACATTTTGGAGAAATGTCCCATCTTGCCACATTTGTTGCATTGTTTACCTTGTGTGATGAAGCATGCCTACCTGGTTAAATAAAAGTAAAATAAAAATGCCTATCCAGTATGGCCCTCCTGACCACATCTGAAGCATTTAACAGCTTGGTCATCATTACATGGCTTGCCTTTGTTGGATGAATAAATTATTGTTTATTTTTCTATATTTTTTTCCATTCCCGTCTGGGTTGTTTTTGTTCACTTTTCCCCTGTTGAATTGCATTGACATTTAGTCTTACCATTCTGGCCGCTTGCTGGTCAACAGCAAGAGGCCTTTCTACTGACTCTGAAAGACACCAAAAGAAAGATGCCCAGGGTCCCTGCTCATCTGCGTGAACGTGCCTTAGGCATGCTGCAAGGAGGCATGAGGACTGCAGATGTGACCAGGGCAATAAATTGCAATGTCCGTACTGTGAGACGCCTAAGACAGCGCTACAGGGAGACAGGATGGACAGCTGATCGTCCTCGCAGTGGCAGACCACTTGTAACAACACCTGCACAGGATCGGTACATCTGAACATCACACCTGCGGGACAGGTACAGGATGGCAACAACTGCCTGAGTTACACCAGGAATGCACAATCCCTCCATCAGTGCTCAGACTGTCCGCAATAGACTGAGAGAGGCTGGACTGAGGGCTTGTTGGCCTGTTGTACGGCAGGTCCTTACCAGACATCACCGGCAACAACGTCGCCTATGGGCACAAACCCACCGTCGCTGGACCAGACAGGACTGGCAAAAAGTGCTCTTCACTGAGGGGTGATGGTCAGATTTTCATTTATCGTTGAAGGAATGAGTGTGCTCTATACTCACGGTTTTGTCTCACCAGGGGTGATGGTCGGATTCGCGTTTATCATCGCAGGAATGAGCATTACACCGAGGCCTGTACTCTGGAGTGGGATCGATTTGGAGGTGGAGGGTCCATCATGGTCTGGGGCAGTGTGTCACAGCATCATCGGACTGAGCTTGTTGTCATTGCAGGCAATCTCAACGCTGTGCGTTACAGGGAAGACATCCTCCTCCCTCATGTGGTACCCTTCCAGCAGGTTCATCCTGACATGACCCTCCAGCATGACAATGCCACCAGCCATAATGCTCGTTCTGTGCGTGATTTCCTGCAGACAGTAATGTCAGTGTTCTGCCATGGCCAGCAAAGAGCCCGGATCTCAATCCCATTGAGCACGTCTGGGACCTGTTGGATCGGAGGGTGAGGGCTAGGGCCATTCCTCCCAGAAATGTCCGGGAACTCGCAGGTGCCTTGGTGGAAGAGTGGGGTAACATCTCACAGCAAGAACTGGCAAATCTGGTGCAGTTCATGAGGAGGAGATGCACTGCAGTACTTAATGCCACACCAGATATTGACTGTTACTTTTGACCCCCCCCTTTTGTTCAGGGACACATGTCTGTGGAACTGTGGGGTTTTTGTTCTTTATTTTGGTTAGGCCAGGGTGTTACATTGGGTGGGCGTTCTATGTGCATTTTTCTATGTTGGTTTGTTTCATTGATTTTGGCCGTGTGGCTTCCAATCAGGCACAGCTGTAGAGTGTTGTTGCTGATTGGGAATCACACATAAGGAACACATTTTTCCTTTGGGTTTTGTGGGTAATTGTTTCTGTTTAGTGTTTGCACCTGACAGGACTGTTTGCCTGTCGGTTTTCTTGTTTTGTATAGTGTTCTTTCTATTATTAAATGCAATGATGAACACTAACTCCGCTGCACCTTGGTCTATTCTCTCTCACGACAGCCGTTACACTCAGTTGTTGAATCTTGTTATGTTCATACAAATAATTACACATGTTAAGTTTGCTGAAAATAAATGCAGTTGACAGTGAGAGGACGTTTCTTCTTTTGCTGAGTTCATATCCATTAGACCGGTGAGAGTGATGTCACTCTTGCGCAGAAGCCATTTGCTCAACACATTTGAGTGACACTTGTCAATCACTTGGTCCCTTATGAAATTGTCTTTGAAATCTCCATAATCACATTTAGCAGCCAACTGTTTCAGTCTGCTCACAAACGTGTCCACTGATTCCCCCGGCGCTTGTTCAGCTTGCCTAAACAAATGTCTCTCGTAGGGAATGTTTTTTTTGTGCTCGTTTAGCTTTGTCAACACGATCTCATCGTCCATGTCTTCCCCCATGTCATCTAACGTGGTGAATATATCCTGCACATCTGAAAAGAGCATCGTTTTCATGCAGCATCTTTGACTTCTGAAGCAGTGATGAACAGTTTGAAACTATTAATCCGTTTTGCCCATCGCAAACCAACACTGTCTGGGTCGGAATGCACATAAAACGATGGTAGAGAAGGTAAGCTTAAATGCCATTATTCTTAGCTTATTTTACTAGCTAGCACACTTGTTTGCTGGTTAACTGTGAAAAGACCCTTTACAAATTCACTTTTCCTGCACTCACCCAGCTTTTTGAGTGGATAAGGTTTATTTTATTTCCATATCCTCGTCGCCAGTTGTAATGTATCGACTTGACTCAGACTCATTCACTTGTACTTTATTCTTGGTCCCCCAAGCATAGCCTCCCTCCATTCCTCAGGTGACTCCTAGTGCCCCGCTGGTATTGCACCAATAGGTATCGCTAATACACTACAGACAACATGTCAGTTCATGCTGCAAGAGCTCTGATAGGTTGGAGGACGTCCTCCGGAAGTTGTCATAATTACTGTGTAAGTCTATAAAAGGTGGTGAGAACCAAGAGCCTCCTTGGTTTTGTATTAAGGTCAATGTACCAAGAGGAGGGCGGAAGCTAGCTGTCCTCCAGCTGCACCATGGTGCTACCCTACAGAGTGCTGTTGAGGCTACTGTAGACCTTCATTGCAAATCCGTGTTTTAATCAATTATTTGGTGACGTGAACATATTTATTGTAATTTTAGATAAAAAGGAAAACTTTAAATGTTTTACCGTTTTGTTTTGTATGAAATTCACTGAGTAATGGTAAATGTTATGTTATGGTTGTATAAAGATGGCGAGTCCGCACAAGGTTAAAACAAAAGGACACTGAGTGTTGGTCATGGAGTTTTGCTTCTCCCTTGGGACTGCAACACCCAACGCATGCCCCAGCCCCCACCTCCTTACACAAATGTTTTTCTCCCCCCTCTGTCACACTGTGTCCTTAGCAATAAAGACCCTACATTCAGAGTGTCCATAACAGAGTTGTAGGGACCTATACCGTCATCATGGCAATGACCTTGGGCTTTCACACCACTGATACGACGTCTCTGGATCACATGGGAGGTGGTGGGCAGCATCATCAAATCTTCTGCTTTCTATTGTCCAGGGGTCATCAAGCCTTGTACTAAGCACTGAACTCTGTGGCACCTATATCATGTCATTGCAATGATCAAATATGAATTTCAGTGATACTGAAAAATACAATTATGACAGTGAAAATACCTAGCACCCTATTCAATAAAAACCAGTGACAGAGGATTTCCAGGTTAAGGCAAAAGTGTGTTCGTGCGGCACAAGTGGAATGTTGTTTTATTTCTAACCCCTGCAACTAAATGAATATGGATGGTCTTTAGCCTGTAAACTTGTGTTCTGTATTTCCAGAGATCCCTGGTTCTTAAATAGAATTACCCCCTTAATTCCATCTATAGAGATCAAGTGTAAGTTAATTTCCTTTATCCCCCAGTAGTTGTCAAATGCTCTTAGCAACTGTTGATCAAATTAATAAGGGTAGATTTCGAAGTAGGTAGCGGACACGTTGGTACTTTGAACCTCCGTGGAACTAGAAAAACAAACAGGAGACTGATATTTAAATCAACACTTACAGCAAATATTTACTCGCTCCTATACGTTCTCTAAGGTAGCCTACTGCATAGGGACAAAGATGAAAATGATTAATTCTTTGATACAAACTTTCAACGTATTCAAGAAGATTTTTTACTCTGTTTATTCAGTTCTATACACATAATAAGACAACACAGTAAGCAATATAAATAATATACTCAACTATAAAAAAAATAACAATAAAGATAGACAAATGATACAAATTAAACACATTGGGAAGAAGGGTACAAAGGTTAACGGGCAATCTGTAGTTAATACAGGAACAGAGCGGTCACCTCGCCATTGTTCCTGTAAACAGACGAGAGATAGGAATGGAGAAATGCAACCACTCAGTGACACGAGCCTACCATACGAGCTAAATTACTTGTATGCTCGCTTCGAGGCAAGTAACACTGAAACATGCATGAGAGCATCAGCTGTTCCAGACGACTGTGTGATCACGCTCTCCGTAGCTGATGCGAGCAAGACCTTTAAACAGGTCAACATTCACAAGGCCGCAGGGCCAGATGGATTACCAGGACGTGTACTCCGAGCATGCCTGACCAACTGACAAGTGTCTTCACTGACATTTTCAACCTCTCCCTGTCTGAGTCTGTAATACCAACATGTTTCAAGCAGGCCACCATAGTCCCTGTGCCCAACAGCACTAAGGTAACCTGCCTAAATGACTACCGACCTGTAGCACTCACGTCTGTAGCCATGAAGTGCTTTGAAAGGCTGGTCATGACACACATCAACACCATTAACCCAGAAACCCTAGACCCACTCCAATTTGCATACCGCCCCAACAGCTTCACAGATGATGCAATCTCTATTGCACTCCACACTGCTCTTTCCCACCTAGACAAATGGAACACCTATGTGAGAATGCTTCGTTGACTACAGCTCAGCATTCAATACCATAGTGCCCTCAAAGCTCATGACTAAGCTAAGGACCCTGGGACTAAACACCTCCCTCTGCAACTGGATCCTGGACTTCCTGACGGGCCGCCCCCCAGGTGGTAAGGGTAGGTAACAACACATCCGCCACGCTGATCCTCACCACAGGGGCCCCCCAGGGGTGCGTGCTCAGTCCCCTCCTGTACTCCCTGTTCACTCATTACTGCATGGCCAGGCACGACTCCAACACCATCATTAAGTTTGCTGATGACATCAGTGGTAGGCCTGATCACCGACAATGATGAGACAACCTATATGGAGGAGGTCAGAGACCTAGCCATGTGGTGCCAGGACAACAACCTCTCCCTCAACGTGATCAAGACAAAGGAGATGATTGTGGACTACAGGAAAAGGAGGACCAAGCACATCCCCATTCTCATCGACGGTGCTGTAGTGGAGCAGGTTGAGAGCTTCACGTTCCTTGTTGTCCGCATAACCAACAAACTATCATGGTCCAAGCACACCAAGACAGTCTTGAAGAGGGCACAACAAAACCTATTCCCCCTCAGGAGACTGAACAGATTTGGCATGGGTCCTCAGATCCTCAGAAAGTTCTAAATTAAAGTATACAATGCTTTTAAAAAAAATATGTTATGTAAGTGTAAACAAACAAAAAAACATGTCAAAACAAGCTCACAATTTAGGCTCCGACAGGGAAAGAGGAATAAGGCATCCACAAGTCACATTCAATAAGAATCAATAGGCACATCACCTCATTGTCCTCCCAAAAAAAACAAAGAAATGCTCCTCCAACCAGTAAATCACAGAGGTGCCAAATACAGACTTATTTTAATAAGAATGCCATCAGAGGGTGGACTGTTTAAAGTAAGACCGGAATGGAGTCCAAGCATCATTAAACAGTTTGGAGTTCCCACGTGTATTGAATTGGATTTTTCTAAATTTCAGAGCGTACAACTGATTTGAATGTATTCTGACCTCAGTTTTGGAATCTTAAGTATTGTGGCAGATTTGCTTAGAAATAACTCAAATGATTCTATCTTCTTTCAATACATAAAGCAGATGGAATATAGCAGGACAGTTCTCACCATATTCTGTCTTCTCACTTTACACTCTCACTCTTTCCCACATACTGGGCCACCTGCTATCGACATGTCTCCTCAATTCCTCACACAAACTCTATTTATGATGCAAACACTACAACTTCATTGTCAGTCTGCTACGGTACTCAAGGTGACATTATCATCCAAAATAACTTCACGGATTGTCAGATCATTCAGCAGATAAATAGAACATGTCTGATGATACAGTATGTGTTTTGCACTGTTGTTCAACCAATATGCCCAGGTATAATCAAGTAATTTTAATCCAGTTTGGTGGCAATTACATTGTAAGAAAAAAGTCCTTTGTGGATCCAGCAGCACTGCAGTACAATAGTCCCACTGAGCACGCCACACTCAGGTGACCTTTCCCTTGGTGAGGGGGAAGAAGCAAATGGTTGCAATCTTATTGGTTGCCTGAGGAGGGAGAAACCCCTAGGAGGTGTCCTGAGGTGCCTACGTTCCTGAGGCAGACAGCTGGTCTGGGATCAGACTGAATATGGAGAGTGATTCCCCTGAGCTACAGCTGTCGCTGCAACTCAAACTCCCAGTGCGTTTAATCACAGCGTATGTGCCAGAGCATTTGTGTCAGAGCTGGACTGGGATAGGCTCGTACAGCCAAGCAGGGTCTGAGTGGTAACAAACCAGATCAATGCTCTCTCTCGTACTTATGATCAATGGGCCTGGTACATCAACTTGTCAGCAAAGAACTGTACAGCTCGCCAAAGGAGCACACATCTTCCCAGGAGACCTTGTTCAGCCCTCAGTGACTAACAGGCAGCACTGCACAATGTTTACAGGTTCAGATTAGAATAAGCAGGCAACCTTTACCCTATTAGTGAAATTTATGCTGCTGTGTTCCCATTTTCTCTGCATTTAACCAACCTCCTCAGGGACTTGATTGTGGATGTTACTGTGGGATCTTTCCAGTTGGGGGTGTGCTAATCATGTGACCATTGATGTCTCTCCGTGGTCTTCTGAGCAATATAAGGTAGCCCTGCAGTAGCACAAGTCTTGAACTAAGAAGTCACTTTTCTGATTTGATGAGGCAGAGTGCAGTGTCTATGTTGTGGGGGTTGAGACACCTCCTGTGGAACTAATCTGAAAATTACTAAACAAAATTACAAATGTTGGAATTGTGTGACCCCACCGATTAATAACAAAAAAATCATGCATGGGCAAACAAATGAAATAATGAGGCTTGATTCCAAAGAGACACCCAAAGCAGCACTTAGAAATTACCCAGGAAAAGCGATGGTAAACGAAGCTAATTAACGCAAGCATTCAATGCCCGGACTAAAAGAAGCCAGCATGGAAGCGTATTCATCTGCTAATAGGGTTCAGTGAGCAAAATAACAGTGGTGGCGAGTTTATGAGGGGGCAATTATGACCAAGCCATAAGGCTCCCGTACAACCAGCCTCCAGACACAATCTGCCCAGGCCTGAGGTAGGGAGTGCCTGCTGCAATTCTAGGTGTTGAGGGGATAGGGGGGGTTGGAAGTGGTTGGAAAGCAAGACAAACAACCCTCTAACAAGCTCCACACACACTATTCACTCACACACACACACACACACACACACACACACACACTAATCACATATAGCCCACACAGGTTTGGGGAGGCTACATTGCAAAAAACAATTACTGTAATCCGTTATGTTACTAGCAGATTACAGATACATTTTGAAAAAACAAGATGATAACTTGTAGTTTTTTTTTTTTTTTCAGAAAGGATGTTTATGAAAATAATTATTTGACACCTTTCTGTTATCTCAATGACATTCAAATCAGCATTGCGAGTCTGACCACAAGTCAGAGACCACAAATGCATTCGATGGCTTTTGTAGGCTACGTCTTTCAATGGTGCGACTACTGACGGCATCCAAAGATTATTTAACTTTAATAAACGTTTGGAGGTAAGGATGACAGCAGTGGTATAGCTTACGGTGATACGGATATCACTTACTGTATTATTGATATCTACATCGAGCATTGATGTGAATCACACTGACGATCTCTCATTTAGCTATTTACACCTTACGGATTGTGGTTGTTGTGGATGGCTGTTCACAAATGTATGTGTATTTTAACCTAATAATGGTTGAATTGAAGAAGTTTAAGCTGCCTATCAATCATTGTGTTTTGTGGCCAGTGAAAAATGTGCTTTTCCAACAGCTGGATTGCGCAGATCCCAGCCTATGGAATAAAAGTGGTACTCCTCAGTGGTATTGCGCCCCATACTGTCAGAAACAAGTTTAATTTAGTGGCGCAGCGGTCTAAGGCACTGTAGCTCAGTACTAGAGGCGTCATCACAGACACCATGTATCACAACCGGCTGTGATTGGGAGTCCCATAGGGCGATTGGCCGGTGTAGGCCATCATTGTAAATAAGAATTTGTTCTTAATTGACTTGCCTAATTAAATAAAGGTTAAATAAATACAATTAAAAACAGCTGCAAATTATCGAGATATCAAAGTGTCACCAACAAAAACATAATCAATAGCCCTATAGCAAATGCAGCATACGGCACACATTTTTCACATGCAAATAGCACTTTTCGGTAGTGCGATGGCTGGCTCTAGCGTTTCGCCATCAAGTGGGAATTTTTTTTTGTGGCCCCCCTCTTGACCTCTGTAATGAATACTCAGGGAGAAAAAGGTGTAGATTCATGCGCAGAGCGCGGCATATGTTTATACAGCCTTCGCAGAAGGCAGGAATCGTGGTCGCAGGCAATAGTCAGACACAGGTAGGCAGTCAAAAACACACAATACCTCACAACCATACAAACCGAAAGAACTGAACTAAATAGGGAGCTGATGAGACCAGGTGAGAAACAATGAATCAATAAAGCAATGAAATCAATGAACAAAAATGAAAGGCAGGGCTACGTTCCAGAACACAAAGAAAAAGAACACAAGGTTGACTAAGTAAAGAAAAGCAGAACCTTACAACCGCGGAGTGAAAAAATTACATTTTAAAGTTAATTTCCTGCAATTCTACACATTTTGGCATGTGGCGTAGACAAAATGGTGCCGTTTTGCAGTTGTACAAATTTTGTAATGGGGCAGATTTTTTGGTGAGCAATTTTATAACACATTTCACGCAATTCTACTAATTTTGCCATGGGGCAGGGAGACATTTTTGCAGTTTTAAAGCTAATTTCCTGCAAATCTACACATTATGCCATGACATCTGAATGAGAGTGACTAACCTAATCAATGGAGAATCCCTGGAGGTCAAATCAAACTTTATTTGTCATATGCGCCGAATACAAGTGTAGACCTTACCGTGAAATGCTTACTTGCAAGCCCTTAACCAACAGTGCAGTTCAAGAAGAGTTAAGAAAAAAATATTAAAAGTAACACAAGAACAGAACAATAACGAGGCTATATACAGGGGGTTCCGGTACCGAGTCATTGTGCGAGGGTAAAGGTTAGTTGAGGTAATTTGTACATGTAGGTAGGGGTGAAGTGATTGTGCATAGATAATAAACAGCAAGTAGCAGCAGTGTACAAAACAAATGGATGGGGGGGGGGGGGGTCAGTGTAATAGTCCATTTGATTAATTGGTCAGCAGTCTTATGGCTTGGGGGTAGAAGCTGTTAAGGAGCCTTTTGGTCCTAGACTTGGCGCTCTGGTAATTATTGCTGTGCGGAAGCAGAGAAAACAGTCTATGACTTGGGTGACTGGAGTCTCTGACAATTTTATGGGCTTTCCTCTGGCACCGCCTATTATATAGGTCCTGGATGGCAGGAAGCTTGGCCCCAGTGATGTACTGGGCCATACGCAGTACTCTCTGTAGTGTCTTGCGTGCCTGGCCATGCAGTCATGAGTGAACAGGGAGTACAGGAGGGGAATGAGCATGCACCCCTGAGGGGCCCCCTTGTTGAGGATCCACATGGCAGACGTATTGTTGCCAACCTTTACCACGATGGGGTTGCCCATCAGGAAGTCCAGGATCCAGTTGCAGAGGGAGGTGTTTAGTCCCAGGGTCCTTAGCTTAGTCATGAGCTTCGTGGGCACTATGGTGTGGAACTCTGAGCTGTAGTCAATGAACAGCATTCTCACATAGGTGTTCCTTTCGTCCAGGTGGGAAAGGGCAGGGTGGAGTGTGATTGCATCATCTGTGGATCTGTTGGGTCGGTATGCAAATTGGAGTGGGTCTAGGGTATCAAGAAGGATGCTGTTGATGTGGGCCATGACCAGCCTTTCAAAGCACTTCATGGCTACCGACATGAGTGCTACGGGGCGGTAATAATTTAGGCAGGTTACCTTTGCTTCCTTGGGCACAGGGACTATGGTGGTCTGCTTGAAACATGTAGGTATTACAGACTCAGTCAGGGAGATTTTGAAAATGTCAGTGAAGACACTTGCCAGTTGGTCCGTGCATGCATTGAGTACACGTCCTGGTAATCCATCTGGCCCTGCGGCTTTGTGAATGTTGACTGTTTAAAGGTCTTGCTCACATTGGCTACCGAGAGCGTTATCACACAGTCCTCCAGAACAGCTGGTGCTCTCATACATGTTTCAGTGTTGCTTGCCCCTAAGCACGTATAAAAGGCATTTTGCTCGTCAGCTAGGCATGTGTCACTTGGCAGCTCGCGTCTGGGTTTACCTTTGTAGTCCGTAATAGTTTTCAAGCCCTGCCACATCTGACGAGCGTCAGAGCTGGTGTAGAAGGATTCAATTGGAATCCTGTATTGTCACTTTGCTTGCTTGATGGTTCGTCTGAGGGCATCTCGGGATTTCTTGGGCACAAGCCCTGCGTGCCCGGTTGGTATTTGACCATGATTACAAGTTTAGAGAGCTGGCTAGCAAGTACCTGGCTAAACTAAAGAAAAACTGCTTATGCACAACCACATGTTTTACTTGCACCATGTGCGGGTTTTGGGTTATGCTCAGGTAAGACAATTTGGATAATATATACAGTGCATTGGGAAAGTATTCAGACCCCCTTTTCCACATTTTGTTATGTTACAGCCTCATTTTAAAATGGATTAAATAAAAAAAATCCTCATCAATCTACACACAATACCCCATAATGACATAGCAAAAACTGGTTTTTAGAAATGTTTGCAAATGTATAAAAAACAAACAGAAATAGCTCATTTACATAAGTATTCAGACCCTTTGCTATGAGACTCGAAATTGAGCTCAGGTACATCCTGTTTCCATTGATCATCCTTGAGATGTTTCTATAACTTGATTGGAGTCCACCTCTGGTCAATTCAATTGATTGGACATGATTTGGAAATATAAGGTCCCACAGTTGACAGTGTATGTCAGCGCAAAAACCAAGCCAAGAGGTCGAAGGAATTGTCCGTAGGGGAAGGGTACCAAATCTTTTCTGCAGCATTGAAGGTTCCCAAGAACACAGTGGCCTCCATCATTCTTAAATGGAAGAAGTTTGGAACCACCAAGACTCTTCTGTGAGCAGGCCGCCTGAAAAAACTGAGCAATCAGTGGAGAAGGGCCTTGGTCAGCACACAGCCAAGACAATGCAGGAGTGGCTTCAGGACAAGTCTCTGAATGTCCTTGAATGGCCCAGCCAGAGCCCGGACTTGAACCCGATTGAACATCTCTGGAGAGACCTGAAAATAGCTGTGCTGCAAAACTATCTATCCAACCTAACAGAGCTTGAGAGGATCTGCAGAGAAGAATGGGAGAAACTCCCCAAATACACGTCTGCCAAGCTTGTAGATTCATGCCCAATAAGTCTTGAGGCTGCCAAAGCTACTTCAACAAAGTACTGAGTAAAGTGTCGGAATACTTATGTAAATGTGATATTTAAAAAAAATATATATATATATATAAATGTGCCAAAAAATCGAAAAACCTGATTTTGCTTTGTCATTATGGGGTATTGTGTGTAGATTGATGAGGGAAAAAACCCTATTTAATCCTGTAACGTAACAAAATCTGGAAAAAGTTAAGGGGTCTGAATACTTTCTGAATGTATTGTATTTCCATGTCCTATTCTTGAAGATCACGGATATTAAATTAACTGGAATGACTGGAAATCTGACAGACTTTGATTTTTATTGTAATAATTTAGCCTAATAACATTATCTGTATTAGAAAAATAATGGGTTAGAAGAAGTCTACATAACCAACCGATAAAGTAAAATGCAACATCCATTTATGGCAAGCTATGTAAACTGAACAGACGTCGTTCACATTATCCAGAGCGACTTACAGTAGTGAATGCATACATTTCATTTTCATTTCATGCCTTTTTTTTATTTATTATAAAAAAAAATTGTACTGGTCCCCCGTGGGAATCGAACCCACAACCCTGGCGTTGCACACACCATGCTCTACCAACTGAGCCACAGGGAAGACCAAATTGTAATGTTAATTTTTGTCTCTTCTAATGCTTCAACCTAAGAATTTTCTGCACAAATTGTCAGAATCCGTCTCAGGGAGGCTCATCTGCGTGCTCGTCGTCCTCACCAGGGTCTTGACCTGACTGCAGTGGGCAAATGCTCACCTTTGATGGCAACTGGCACATTTACATTACATTACATTTACGTAATTTAGCAGACGCTCTTATCCAGAGCGACTTACAAATTGGTGCATTCACCTTATGATATCCAGTGGAACAACCACTTTACAATAGTACATCTCCATCTTTTTTTTTTGGGGGGGGGGGGGGGGAGGTTAGAAGGATTACTTTATCCTAACCCAGGTATTCCTTAAAGAGGTGGGGTTTCAGGTGTCTCCGGAAGGTGGTGATTGACTCCGCTGTCCTGGCGTCGTGAGGGAGCTTGTTCCTCCATTGGGGTGCCAGAGCAGTGAACAGTTTTCACTGGGCTGAGCGGGAACTGTGCTTGCGCAGAGGTAGGGAGGCGAGCAGGCCAGAGGTGGATGAACGCAGTGCCCTTCTTTGGGTGTAGGGACTGATCAGAGCCTGAAGGTACGGAGGTGCCGTTCCCCTCACAGCTCCGTAGGCAAGCACCATGGTCTTGTAGCAGATGCGAGCTTCAACTGGAAGCCTGTGGAGTGTGCGGAGGAGTGGGGTGACGTGAGAGAACTTGGGAAGGTTGAACACCAGACGGGCTGCGGCGTTCTGCATGAGTTGTTGAGGTTTAATGGCACTGGCAGGGAGCCCCGCCAGCAGCGAGTTGCAGTAATCCAGACGGGAGATGACAAGTGCCTGGATTAGGACCTGCGCCGCTTCCTGTGTGCGGCAGGGTCGTACTCTGCGAATGTTGTAGAGCATGAACCTACAGGATCGGGTCACCGCCTTGATGTTAGCGGAGAACGACAGGGTGTTGTCCAGGGTCACGCCAAGGCTCTTAGCACTCTGGGAGGAGGACACAATGGAGTTGTCAACCGTGATGGCGAGATCATGGAATGGGCAGTCCTTCCCCGGGAGGAAGAGCAGCTCCGTCTTGCCGAGGTTCAGCTTGAGGTGGTGATCCATCATCCACACTGATATGTCTGCCAGACATGCAGAGATGCGATTCACCACCTGGTTATCAGAAGGGGGAAAGGAGAAGATGAATTGTGTGTCGTCTGCGTAGCAATGATAGGAGAGACCATGTGAGGATATGACAGAGCCAAGTGACTTGGTGTATAGCGAGAATAGGAGAGGGCCTAGAACTGAGCCCTGGGGGACACCAGTGGTGAGAGCACGTGGTGCGGAGACGGATTCTCGCCACGCCACCTGGTAGGAGCGACCTGTCAGGTAGGACGCAATCCAAGAGTGAGCCGCGCCGGAGATGCCCAACTCGAAGAGGGTGGAGAGGAGGATCTGATGGTTCACAGTATCAAAGGCAGCAGATAGGTCTAGAAGGATGAGAGCAGAGGAGAGAGAGTTAGCTTTAGCAGTGCGGAGAGCCCCCGTGACACAGAGAAGAGCAGTCTCAGTTGAATGACCAGTCTTGAAACCTGACTGATTTGGATCAAGAAGGTCATTCTGAGAGACATAGCAGGAGAGCTGGCCAAGGACGGCACGCTCAAGAGTTTTGGAGAGAAAAGAAAGAAGGGATACTGGTCTGTAGTTGTTGACATCGGAGGGATCGAGTGTAGGTTTTTTGAGAAGGGGTGCAACTCTTGCTCTCTTGAAGACGGAAGGGACGTAGCCAGCGGTCAAGGATGAAAATAAATAAGGGATTCAGTGTGAATGTGTAGGCTATTACATGGATTAATTAGACTTTTTAAAATGTAGATGTTCCAAAGGTCTGCATCAGTGACTTGTAGGCTATGTGTGGAAGCCAGGAGATGCTAAATGTGTTTATGTTAATTAACGGTTAATTACCGTGAGACTGACAGTTATTTGCTTGACAATCACCGGCTGACAAGATTTTGTGACCGCCACAGCTCTAGTCACAGATAACTTATTTTTGAATGTAAGGGCGTGGATCTGAAAACCAGTCAGTGTCTGGTGTGACCACCATTTGACTCATGCAGCGCCACACATCTCCTTCGCATAAAGTTGATCAGGCTGTTGATTGTGGCCTGTGAAATGTTGTCCCATTCCTCTTCAATGGCTGTGTGAAGTTGCTGGATAGTGGGCACGCTGGCGAAGTGTGCACTTCACGGATGAATCCCGTTTTCAACTGTACCGGGTAGATGGCAGACTACATGTATGGTGTCGTGTGGGCGAGCGGTTTGCTGATGTCAACATTGTGAACAGAGTGCCCCATGGTGGCGGTGGGGTTATGGTATGGGCAGGCATAAGCTACGGAAAATTAACACAATTACATTTTATCTATGGCAATTTGAATGCACAGAGATACTGTGACAAGATCCTGAGACCCATTGTCGTGCCATTCATCTGCCGCCATCACCTCATGTTTCAGCATGATAATGAGAAGCTGAAAATGTCCCAGTTCTTCCATGTCCTGCATACTTACCAGATAAGTCACCCATTGAGGATGTTTGGGATGCTCTGGATTGATGTGTATGGCAGCATGTTCCAGCTCCTGCCCACTATCCAGCAACTTCACACAGCCATTGAAGAGGAAGGGGACAACATTTCACAGGCCACAATCAACAGCCTGATCAACTTTATGCGAAGGAGATGTGTGGCGCTGCATGAGTCAAATGGTGGTCACACCAGACACTGACTGGTTTTCAGATCCACGCCCTTACATTCAAAAATAAGTTATCTGTGACTAGAGCTGTGGCGGTCACAAAATCTTGTCAGCCGGTGATTGTCAAGCAAATAACTGTCAGTCTCACGGTAATTAACCGTTAATTAACATAAACACATTTAGCATCTCCTGGCTTCCACACATAGCCTACAAGTCACTGATGCAGACCTTTGGAACATCTACATTTTAAAAAGTCTAATTAATCCATGTAATAGCCTACACATTCACACTGAATCCCTTATTTATTTTAGACAGGTCTAAAGAAACATGATTTGAAGAACAAATATATAGCCTATTTCAGAAGAACAGAATAGCACACTCTGAGTTGTGATTATGTTAGGTCCTGATCTGGCTATGCCATATACACTAGTTCATTTAGCAGACACGATTTGGTTAGAATCCCGTGGCATGATTTTATAGTATAAAGATAGAATTTAACAAAACTTAGAAAGGATACTTTCTCCAAACGATTTGAGGGTGTGTGCACATGTGGCTATTCTGTGTTGAGAGGTTAACAAAGAAATAGGTACTCCTATATGCTAAATTTAGAGTTCTTAATGTAACTTTAGTTGTTCTACAAATGTTGGGCTATATGTTTTTATTTAAATTCATTGTACGCTGCGACTCTTATGATTATTTAAAAAAAGTCGCTTGAAAGGCATGAGTTCTGCTTTGTTTTTTTTGCGCAGGCTGTACTCACTCATTCACAATTTGACAAGCACTTGATAATGCCTCGAATTTCCCGGTGGCATCCTTTTTGTGAGGTCGTAATGCACCCTAAAAAATCCATTCCTTTTGCGGCCAGCGGCTGTTGTTCACTCCTCCCTGAGTGCTGCGTGCTCCGAAGCACCTCTCACTCACATGGCTCTCCATCACGTGATCGGGTCTTTCTCACAGGCTACAAGTGAAGACAGACACATTGGGGACGCAACTGCGCCTGTCCGTATCTAATTCCGAGGTACGTATTGAAGATATTGGAAGAACTGTCCACATTTACTTTTCGTCAGCTAACAAGATGAGTAGGCCTAACGAACAACAAAAGCACTAGCCTCTGTCAATCTGCTATCCTCCATAGTACAAAAGTTGACTTATTCTATTCTCTGCAAGAAATAAATATTCCAAACATAGTCCGGGAGAGTTGTGGGATGCGTTACATCCCAAATTAATCCAATCACTAGCATCAAAAAAACTTGTTTATGCAATGAGGCTGACGCAACAGATCAGAACATTCAGCTTAAAATGTGATAAACTATTAGGCTATTTCTTCACATTACACGCGCAGCAATGCGCACACGGCAGTAGGCTATAGGAGCGAAAGTTCCACTAGAGGAGAAAACACCATTATCAAAACTTACCACAAATGCGATTATGCATGTCATGCTTTTATTATAAAGGTGCATTTTTATGGTGAAAAGTATCTTCCCCAAACTTGAAACTTGCACTGCTTATGTATGCCAGTTAGGCTCTACACCCCTTGTAAAGTTATTTGGCCACTTTAGTTACAAACCTTAGCAAAACATATAGGCCTTTGGGCTAGGCTCCATGAGGTGTGAGACTATGCTTAGAAAAAGTAGCAAAAAAGGCATTGTTTATTGTCTTACACTGGGCATCATTCACAAGTTGTGATAGTTGAATATTGTCACCCATCAGACTATTCTGGATCTAATCTTGTCTTTACTAAATAATATAGGTGTGAAATTTGTTTTGATTTAGAATGGACCGTTATCATGGACCGGTCTCGAAACAAGGGCAGGGGGAAAAGTACATGTAATTTATGCACTTAAATAGCGAATAGAGGACGCTTTTCCCGTGGTTCATTTTCATGCCAGCCAGGTAAGCTATACTCCTGTTGTAAAGATAAGCAATGTGCTTAATATTAGGAAAGTTAAGAATTAAATATAGTAGGCCTAGCCTATAGAAAGCTGATGGGATTCTCCTCTTTTTAATAGAGGCAATCACTCTGTTTTCTTTTGCAATTGCAATGCCTATAGAAATTTTGCGCAACATGAGCTCATGGGCTCTCATGAAGTATTTGATTAAATTTTCAATTTACATTTCCATTGATGTCAGAGTGACTAGAGGGACAATAGAGTGCTGAGTACCAGGCAGTTAGCAAGTTTGGTAGGCTACTAATGACCATCAGCAGCATCAGAGCTTGGAAAAGCCAAATTACCATGACTAAACAGTCACATGGAATTTGACTGCCTTCATGACTTGAGACGCCCGGTGTGGCGGTAATACGGTCACCACAACAGCCTTATCTGTGACCAACAGATGCATATATCTGTATTCCCAGTCGCATGAAAACCATAGACTAGGGCCTAATCAATTTATTTCAATTGACTGATTTCCGTATATGAACTGTAACTCAGTAAAAGCTTTGAAATTGTTGCATGTTGCATTTATATTGTTGTTTAGTTTAGATTGTAGAAAATTCCTCAAGCGTAACTATCAGGATGATATCATGAGGCTAAATGCAGTCAATGGGGTGTGGTAATATTTAACTGTCAGCTTTTTGTCAGTTTAGTATTTGGAATTTGCTCAGTTTGTAAAGTAGTTCTAGGAGGGAGAGCTGTAAAAATACATGAATGAGAGAGAAGAGAGATTATTATCCTAAGGCAAACAACCTTCTCTTCATTATTTGCAGTGTTAACCCTGGCTGTTTCTAATCTGGTAATCGCATGGTGTGTAAAAGAGGATGCCAATTCAAAGGTGAGGAGTCCTCAGAGATTGTTTTAGCTCTTGTCAGTTACAAGACAGGAAACTAGCAGGCTTGTGGTTGGACAGTAGCGAGAGGTACAGCCAAGGTCAGCCATGGCGGGAGGAGGGATTGATTGGACCTTGCACGTTGCTACGATGAGCTACATGCTAACATATCTGATATCGGAATAATTATTTATAGATGAGCAGATGAAGATGATAGATGGATGGTGGTGGTATTGCTGCGTTAAACTATGCAGGTAAAATAAAATGATGTTGCTGTATGGGGCGCGATAATGGTAGGTTATGATCGTAATGTTAATTTGTCTGACAACTCATACTGAATTTATTTCCGCTGCTCTATCTATCGTTACATGCATTCAGTCTGAGACTGCCATCCTAGAAGTCCTTTCTGCTGACGTCAAAGTGAGGGCCGTTGTACTAAACAAGTCATCAGCAACGACTATTTCCAAAACACTGCTTAACCCACGTGTGTTCAGGCTCTGGCCCAACCCATCGGTTTCTGGCACCACTCAGAATGGTTTGAATGTGTTCGCATTCGAGAAGTCGTCATGGAGGAGATCAAATCCAGACTAATTGTGGAGAAGAAACGTTAGTCAAAATGTTTTTACCTGCATTCTTAGAAAAAAGGTTTCTCATAGAACCAACTAGGGTTCTATGGCTTGCTTCATATATGGAGCCGCTAAAAGTTCTATATACTGTTGAACCTTTTTATAAGGTTCTTTGATCAGAACCCTAGATGTTCTTCTTCACTGAACCAAAATGGCTCCATATAGAACCCTGCATGGTGTCATTATAAATATGCACTGGTAGCGAAGGAGGCATATCTTTGTTTGAATGATGGCCCACCACTGGGTGAAAAGGTCCATATCAGGGGATATCTGTACATGACACGTTTTTGGTATTCTAGAGAATACAGACCATTTCCAATGCATGTTTTGTGGATTTGGACCATATCCTGACAAATTCTGAATCCAGATGTGTCTTTTAGACATAATGATATTGTGATTACTCTGAATATCACACATGGACTTTTCCTATGGCCGTATATGGACTCATTCAATATCCTGAGATATGTGACATCCTATTTTATTTTTTCATGTTGACAAATACTGACTGTATACATTGCCTATCTGTGTTTTCTCAGCACATTCAATATATTAAGCTATATTGATTCCAGATATGCTTTTCTTGGCTGAGGTCCAAATCCAGTTCTTGATGTGCTTTTTTATATACTGAAAATAAGGACAATTTCTGATGCATTTCCACATTTTAAGCACATGCTCAATATTTGGACAAAATATGAAATCCATATTTTTCTTTCAGGCACAATGTTTTGGGGGATTCCCTCCGTATATCACACATGGTATGGCTGGATATTGACTCATTAGATATCCTGAGATAGGCCTATGTGGACATCTTATTATCTCTATGATGACAAATACTGACAGTAGGCCTACATAGTATATTTCCTCAGCAAATACAATGCATATGTTCTTGACTGAGGTCCATACCTGGATCTTGACATGCTTTTTGATATGCTAAATAAGAACAATTTCTGATGATTATTTTAGTTTTGAGGACATGCTCAATAATTTGACAAATATTAAATCCATATAATTCTTTCAGACACTAGTTAAACTTTACAGTTGAAGTCGGAAGTTTACATACACCTTAGTTAAATACATTTAAACTCAGTTTTTCACAATTCCTGACATTTAATCCTAGTAAAAAGTACGATCTTTGTCCCCCTGTGCAGTTGCAAACCGTAGTCTGGCTTTTTTATGGCAGTTTTGGAGCAGTGGCTTTTTCCTTGCTAAACAGCCTTTCAGGTTATGTCGATAAAGGACTTGTTTTACTGTGGATACAGATACTTTTGTACCTGTTTCCTCCAGCATCTTCACAAGGTCCTTTGCTGTTGTTCTCGGATTGATTTGCACTTTTCGCACCAAAGTACGTTCATCTCTAGGAGACAGAACGCGTCTCCTTCCTGAGCAGTATGACGGCTGCGTGATCCCATGGTGTTTATACTTGCGTACTGTTGTTTGTACAGATGAACGTGGTACCTTCAGGCATTTGTAAATAGCTCCCAAGGATGAACCAGACTTGTGTTCTACAATTTTTTGGCTGATTTCTTTAGATTTTCCCATGATGTCAAGCAAAGAGGCACTGAGTTTGAAGGCACGCCTTGAAATACATCCACAGGTACTCCTCCAATTGACTCAAATTATGTCAATTAGCCTATCAGTAGCTTCTAAAGCCATGACATCATTTTCTGGAATATTCCAAGCTGTTTAAAGGCACAGTCAACTTAGTGTATGTAAACTTCTGACCCACTGGAATTGTGATACAGTGAATTTTAAGTGAAATAATCTGTCTGTAAACAATTGTTGGAAAAATTACATGTGCAAACCTCAAGCTAAAAACACTAACTGGTAGCCTAGAAATAAGAATCACGTATTTTCTGCTGTCATTCTCTTATTTGGGTGTCACAATTTAGTTTGTAATTGGTGCGTGGTCGAACTGACAGGTGGAGAAACAAAGAATTGAGAAGCTGTTCAGAAAATACCTCAAATAAGTTACTGCTAAGGTGAGTCGCTAATTTGATATGTTTTATTTATCTTAGTAACTAGAATCAAGAACGTTAGATAATTTGGTCAGCAGCCACTAGCTAGGCGTGTTGTATTTGGCGCATGTGACAATTAAAATGTGATTTGATGGGGGGGAGCTAACCAGTAGCCTAGCTAGCTATCAAATAAGGACATTTCCTTCCCTTCAGGGAAAAACATTTTACCCCCTAGTAAGCCTCAAGGTGACTGCTAACGTTTTAAAACCCTTAGGCATATTTTGTATTACTGGTTAACATAAGGTAGTTAGATAGCTAACTAGCAACTTGGCTAGCTGACTTGTTCCAGTTAGCTAGTTTTCTCAACATGAATGAGCAGGTAGAGATGTTGTATGATTATGTGAAATTACAATATTTTCTTGCAATATCGACACCATATTAATTAATGATTTATGTATTGACAGTTTGTAGTGGATCACAGACCAACAATACCACCACATTGGGTCTGAACTGTGAGGAACCGCCGGCGCCACTGACTAACCAATCTGCACCCATCTCATCCATAACAAACAGAACAGGCAGGGGTATTGAGGGTGTGCAACTTTTATTTTCTGTTAAATAAATGAAATAAATACATTTTTGCATCTTTACAGGAAACACGTGTTGTGATTGGAGCTCTTGATTTTTTTAAACAGAAATAGCAGAGTAGTACTTGGATTAAATATGATGTTTGCCTTTCCATGCCTTGTATCCTACTACTGAATATGGTGCAAATGTTTCCTCAGGTATGTCACCTTCATGTGAAGAAGCACAATGATTTTCGGCGGCTGAACGTAAAATAATTTGGCTCATGGACATTGATCCTGAATTGGATTTAGCCCATTTTTCATCAGACATATGAGGATGAATATTAAATATCATGTAAGGATATCTATTGAAATTATGCATTTTAAAAAATACGGATCCATAAATGATCAGGTAATGACTACAGATATAATACATTTCTGAAAATATGTGGATTTGTTCATGCCTAATTATAAAGGCTTAGATATGTCAGCATGTTGATACACCCTTTCTGGAGTAAAAATATTCTACAAGTATGTAAGCAGGTGCACGCGCATCAGGTGCGTGTCTTGAGGGAATCTCACCTCAGATATCTCCCTGGACTCATACGGTAGCAGGGAGATTTCTGAGGTTCAGATTGGATGCATGTAGAAACTGTGCCTTTACGGAGAATATCCTACCTCCATATATGAAATTATGGACATGTGTTTCTGGAGCATGTCTACTCCTTATATCGAATGAAATGTCACATATCGGGAAATATATAGATAAAGATGTCCCTTTTCGCGCAGTGTAATACAATATACTTTGTCCATTAGTTATAGTGAACAACATAAAAATGTCTTCTACTCCGTTCTCAACCCCCTCAAAATTCACACACACAGTTGAGACAAGCACAGGTTCAAGCAGCTTCCCTGGAAGGAGAGCATGTTGTGGGGTTAAGGCCCTTGATCAAGGGCCCATTAGTAGGGGAATGGTTTGATTTTGGTCTGGGATTTGAACCAGCCACCTTTCAGCCACAGGTCCAACTCCAGCCACAGATCCAACTCCTTAGCTGCTGGGCTATCTGCTTGACTGCTTACAGAGAAGAAGAAAAAAGGAGCAAAAACATGAGATGAGTTAATCTTCAGAAGTAAGCATCAGTTAATCTTCCAAAATGAAGACAAAATGCTATGCAGACAATTATTATCATGTCGAAGAATAGCTGACATGCAGTTGTTGAAGTTTGTGGAAATGTGGAATTAATGTAGGAGAATATAACACATTAGATCTGGTAAAAGATAAGACAAACAAAAAAACATGCGTTTTCTACTGAGACTTTCAATTGAGATTTTTTGGCTAGATGGGAACAGTGTGTGAGCACAGTTTCAGATTGATCCAGTGAAGCACTGCAATACTGGACAATATTTTGTATCAAGTCTGCCCAAATGTGCCAAATTGGTAAATTGATTTATTTAACCAGGTAGGCTAGTTGAGAACAAGTTCTCATTTGCAACTGCGACCTGGCCAAGATAAAGCAAAGCAGTTCGATACATATAACAACACAGAGTTACACATGGAATAAACAAACATACAGTCAAAAATGCAGTAGAAAAAGTCTAAATACAGTGTGTGCAAATGAGGTAGGATAAGGGAGGTAAGGCAATAAATAGGCCATGGTGGCGAAGTAATTACAATATAGCAATTAAACACTGGAATGGTAGATGTGCAGAAGATGAATGTGCAAGTAGAGATACTGGGGTGCAAAGGAGCAAGATAAATAAATAAATAAATACAGTATGGGGATGAGGTAGTTGGATGGGCTATTTACAGATGGGCTATGTACAGGTGCAGTGATCTGTGAGCTGCTCTGACAGCTGGTGCTTAAAGCTAGAGAGGAGATATGAGTCTCCAGCTTCAGTGATTTTTGCAGTTCGTTCCAGTCACTGGCAGCAGAGAACTGGAAGGAAAGGTGGCCAAAGGAAGAATTGGCTTTGGGGGTGACCAGTGAGATATACCTGCTGGAGTGCATGCTACGGGTGGGTGCTGCTATGGTGACTAGTGAGCTGAGATAAGGCAGGGCTTTACCTAGCAGAGACTTGTAGATGACCTGGAGCCAGTGGATTTGGCGACGACTATGAAGCGAGGGCCAGCCAATGAGAGCGTACAGGTCGCAGTGGTGGGGATTATATGGGCTTTTGTGACAAAACGGATGGCACTGTGATAGACTACATCCAATTTGTTGAGTAGAGTGTTGGAGGCTATTTTGTAAACGACATCGCCGAAGTCGAAGATTGGTGGGATGGTCAGTTTTACGAGGGTATGTTTGGCAGCATGAGTGAAGGATGCTTTGTTGCAAAATAGGAAGCCGATTCTAGATTTAATTTTGGATTGGAGATGCTTAATGTGAGTCTGGAAGGAGAGTTTACAGTCTAGCCAGACACCTAGGTATTTGTAGTTGTCCACATATTCTAAGTCAGAACCATCCAGAGTAGTGATGCTGGACGGGTGGGCAGGTGCGGGCAGCGATCGGTTGAAGAGTTTGCATTTAAGAGCAGTTGGAGGCCACGGAAGGAGAGTTGTATGGCATTGAAGCTCATCTGGAGGTTAGTTAACACAGTGTCCAAAGAAGTGCCAGAGGTATACAGAATGGTGTCGTCTGCGTAGAGGTGGATCAGAGAATCACCAGCAGCAAGAGCGACATCACTGATGTATACAGAGAAGAGAGTCGACCCTAAAATTGAACCCTGTGGCACCCCCATAGAGACTGCCAGAGGTCCAGACAACAGGCCCTCCGATTTGACACACTGAACTCTATCAGAGAAGTAGTTGGTGAACCAGGCGAGGCAATCATTTGAGAAACCAAGGGTGTTTAGTCTGCCGATAAGAATGTGGTGATTGACAGAGTCGAAAGCCGTGGCCAGGTCTATGAATAAGGCTGCACAGTAATGTCTCTTATCGATGGTGGTTATGATATCGTTTAGGACCTTGAGCGTGGCTGAGGTGCACCCATGACTAGCTCTGAAACCAGATTGCATAGCGGAGAAAGTACGGTGGGATTCGAAATGGTCGGTAATCTGTTTGTTAACTTGGCTTTCGAAGACCTTAGAAAGGCAGGGTAGGATAGATATAGGTCTGTAACAGTTTGGGTCTAGAGTGTCTCCCCCTTTGAAGAGGGGGATGATGGCGGCAGCTTTCCAATCTTTAGGAATCTCAGATGACATGAAAGAGAGGTTGAACAGGCTAGTAATAGGGGTTTGCAACAATTTCGGCAGATCATTTTAGAAAGAGAGGGTCCAGATTGTCTAGCCTGGCTGATTTGTAGAGGTACAGATTTTGCAGCTCTTTCAGAACATCAGCTATCTGGATTTGGGTGAAGGAGAAATGGGGGAGGCTTGGGCGAGTTGCTGTGGGGCTGTTGACCGGGGTTGGGGTAACCAGGTGGAAAGCATCGCCAGTCATAGAAAAATGCTTATTGAAATTCTCAATTATAGTGGATTTATCGGTGGTGACCGTGTTTCCTAGCCTCAGTGCAGTGTGCTGCTGGGAGGAGTTGCTCTTATTCTGCAGCATTATCTAACAATTAATCTAACAATTCCACAACAACTACCTAATACACACAAATCTAAGTAAAGGAATGGAATAAGAATAAATACATATATGGATGAGCAATGACCGAGCGGCATAGGCAAGATGCAATAGATGGTATAAAAAACAGTATAATCTAGAGGCGAAAGAAACGCACACCTATTTAGGCGAGGTGCTGGCTAGTGGAGTGGGACACTTAAAAAATAAAAGGAGAGCCGCACACTCTAGGAGCTCAGATGCAAAAATATTTATGTCCAACATTTCGACAGACCAGCTGTCTTCTTCAGGGTATAATGACAAACACTGCGGGATGATTCATTTATATAGTTATTAACACTAACATCAAGGCGGTGACCCGATCCTGTAGGTTCATGCTCTACAACATTCGCAGAGTACGACCCTGCCTCACACAGGAAGCGGCGCAGGTCCTAATCCAGGCACTTGTCATCTCCCGTCTGGATTACTGCAACTCGCTGTTGGCTGGGCTCCCTGCCTGTGCCATTAAACCCCTACAACTCATCCAGAACGCCGCAGCCCGTCTGGTGTTCAACCTTCCCAAGTTCTCTCACGTCACGACGCCAGGACAGCGGAGTCAATCACCACCTTCCGGAGACACCTGAAACCCCACCTCTTTAAGGAATACCTAGGATAGGATAAAGTAATCCTTCTACCCCCCCCCCCCCCCTTAAAAGATTTAGATGCACTATTGTAAAGTGGTTGTTCCACTGGATATCATAAGGTGAATGCACCATTTTGTAAGTCGCTCTGGATAAGAGCGTCTGCTAAATGACTTAAATGTAAATGTAAATATAGTTCAAAAGACACACAGGTATCTGTAATCATGGCCGGGTGTGGCCTGATATCATTGGTTAATTGTCATATATTAAAATAGCGTACAAAAAACAGAAATGGATCGCGTACGATCATAGATACAATTTGGCTACATAAGCCTACAAACATTTACAATGGCAAAATCACAATAATCACAAGAATGGCTTCAGATCAAAGTCTACGTTAAGACCGAAGGAAGCAAGGGTCTTTAAATTAAAAATCCAGGCAGCCTCTCATTTTAACAATAAATTGTCGAGGTCACCCCCGCTCCTAGGGAGGGTGACATGTTCGATGCCAATATAACGTAGAGACAAAATCGAGTGGTTTTCTTCCAAAAAGTGGGCCGCAAAATACAGTATATAAATATGAGATGATTAATGAAGATATGTAAACATTATTAAAGTGCCATTATTAAAGTGACTAGTGATCCATTTATTAAAGTGGCCAATGATTTCAAGTCTGTATGTAGGCAGCAGCCTCACTGTGTTAGTGAGGCTCCCAACTTTGATGCACCTGTACTGACCTCACCTTCTGGATGGTAGCGGGGTGAACAGGCAGTGGCCCAGGTGGTTGTCGTCCTTGATGATCTGGCCTTCCTGTGACATCGGGTGCTGTAGGTGTCCTGGAGGGCAGGTAGTTTTCCCCCGATGACGCGTTGCGCAGACCCCACCACCCTCTGGAGAGCCCTGTGGTTATGGGCGGGGCAGTTTCCGTACCAGGCTGTGATGCAGCCCGACAGGATTATCTCAATTGTGCATCTGTAAGAGTTTGTGAGGGTTTTAGGTGACAGCCACATTTCTTCAGCCTCCTGAAGTTCAAGAGGCTCTGTTTCACCTTTTTCATCACACTGTCTGTGTGGGTGGACCATTTAATTTTCTCCGTGATGTGTACGCCCAGGAACTTAAAACTTTCCACCTTCTCCACTGCTATCCCTTTGATGTGGATATGGGAGTGCTCCCTCTGCTGTTTCCTGAAGTCCACAATCATCTCTTTGTTTTGTTGACATTGAGTGAGAGGTTGTTTTCCTGACACCACACTCCGAGTGCCCTCACATCCTCCCTATAGGCTGTCTCATTGTTGTTGGTAATCAAGCCTGCTACTGTTATGTTGTCTGCAAACTTGATGATTGAGATGGAGGTGTGCATGGCCACGCAGTCATGGATGAACAGCGGGTACAGGACTGGGCTGAGCAGGCACCTTTGTGGGGCCCCAGTGTTGAGGATCATTGAAGTGGAGATGTTGTTTCCTACCTTCACCACCTGGGGGCGGCCCGTCAGGAAGTCCGGGACCCAGGGCCTCAAGCTTAATGATGACCTTGTAGTGTACTATGGTGTTGAATGCTGAGCTGTAGTCAATGAACAGCATTCTTACATAGGCATTCCTCTTGTCCAGATGGGATAGGACATTGTGCAGTGTGATGGCGATTGCATCATCTGTGGACCTATTGGGGCGGTACGCATATTAAAGTGGGTCTAGGGTGCTAGGTAAGTTGGAGGTGATATGATCCTTGACTAGTCTCTCAAAGCACTTCATGATGACAGAAGGGAGTGCTACGGGGCGATAGTCATTTAGTTCAGTTACCTTTGCCTTCTTGGGTACAGGAACAATGGTGGCCATCTTGAAGCATGTGGTGACAGCAGACTGGTATAGGGAGAGATTGAATATGTCCGTAAACACACCAGCCAGCTGGTCTGCGCATGCTCTGAGGAAGCGGCTAG
This sequence comes from Salmo salar, assembly GCF_965601325.2. Classification (NCBI taxonomy): domain Eukaryota; kingdom Metazoa; phylum Chordata; class Actinopteri; order Salmoniformes; family Salmonidae; genus Salmo; species Salmo salar. The sequence goes on along the minus strand of NC_138294.1, from coordinate 68,746,760 downwards.
AGATGCCTGTAACGGTCGTCGTAGTGAATGGACCAAGGAGCAGCGGGTACGTGAATGCTCATGTTTATTTTACAAAATAAAACACGAAAACAATGAATGGACGACAAACAGTCTTGCAGGCAACACACAGCTATGCAAAGAACAACCTCCCACAATTCCAAAAACAAACATACTCCTAATTATAGGACCTTCAATCAGAGGCAACGATAAACAGCTGCCTCCAATTGAAGGCCCCAATCCCAAATACCTAAACATAGAATTAAAACACCCTAGAACAGACATAGAAATATACAAACATAGAACATTGACCAAAACCCTGGAATACATGAATCAAACACCCCTCTACATAAACACACACCCCGAACCATATAAAACATATACCCCCTGCCACGTCCTGACCAAATAACCCCTTTTCTGGTCAGGACGTGACAATGCCGTCTGGGCCGGCAGCCTTGCGAGGGTTAACACGTTTAAATGTCTTACTCACGCTGGCCACGGAGAAGGAGTGCCCACAGACCTTGATCGCGGGCCGCGTCGGTGGCACTGTATTATCCTCAAAGTGGGCAAAGAAGGTGTTTAGTTTGTCTGGAAGCAAGACGTAGTTGTCCGTGACGTGGCCGGTTTTCTTTTTGTAGTCCGTGATTGTCTGTAGACCCTTCCACATACGTCTCATGTCTGAGCTGTTGAATTGCGACTCCACTTTGTCTCTATACTGACATTTCGCTTGTTTGATTGCCTTGTGGAGGGAATAACTACACTGTATTCAGCCATATTCCCAGTCAGCTTTCCTTGGTTAAATGTGGTGATTCACGCTTTCAGTTTTGCGTGAATGCCGCCATCTATCCACGGTTTCTGGTTAGGATAGGTTTTAATAGTCACAGTGGGTACAACATCTCCTATGCACTTCCTTATAAACTCACTCACTGAATCAGCGTATAAATCGATGTTATTCTCTGAGGCTACCCGGAACGTCCCAGTCCGCGTGATCAAAACAATCTTGAGGTGTGTATTCTGATTGGTCAGACCAGCGTTGAATAGTCCTTGTTACGGGTACATCCTGTTTGAGTTTCTACCTATAGAAAGGGAGGAGCAAAATGGAGTTGTGTTCAGATTTGCCAAAGGGAGGGCGGGGGAGGGCCGTGGATGCATCATGGAAGTTAGAGTAGTAGTGATCCAGCGTTTTGCCTGAGCGAGTGCTACAATCAATATGCTGATAGAATTTTGGTAGCCTTGTTCTCAAATTTTCTTTGTTAAAATCTCCAGCTACAATAAATGCAGCCTCAAGATATATGGTTTTCAGTTTGCATAAAGTACAGTGATATACACGGCTGTGACAATAACCAACAAGAATTATTTTTAAAGATAATACGGTCGGCATTTGATTGTGAGGAATTCTAGGTCAGGTGAACAAAAGGACTTGAGTTCTTGTATGTTGTTACAATTACACCATGAGTTGGTAATCATGAAACATACACCCACGCCCTTCTTCTCCCAGGAGCAACGTTTATTTCTGTCAGCGCAACGCACAAAGTATCCCGGTGGCTATACTGACTGACAGCATATCCTGAGAAAGCCATGTTTCCGTGAAACAGAGTATATTTCAATCCCTGATGTCTCTCTGGAAAGCAACCCTTGCCTTAATTTCGTCTACCTTGTTTTCTAGAGACTGGACATTAGCGAGTAATATACTCGGAAGCAGTGGGTGGTGTGTGCGCCTCCGAAGTCTGACCAGAAGGCCGCTCCATCTACCTCTTCTGCGGCGACGTTGTTTTGGGTCAGCCTCTGGAATCATTTAAAATGCCCTGGATGGTTCGGACAAAGGATCCACTTCGGGAAAGTCGCATTCCTGGTTATAGTGCTGGCAAGTTGATATCCAATAGTTCTTCCCGGCTGTATGTAATAACACTTAAGATTTTCTGGGCTAACAATGTAAGAAATAAAACAAACACAAAATACTGCCGGCGCCATCATGCCATGATAAAAGTTTTTTGTGGTTGTACAATCTCCTCAAACAATAGCATGGTATGTTTTCACTGTAATAGCTACTGTAAATTGAACAGTGCAAGAATTTAAGCTTTCTGCCCATATAAGACATGTCTATGTCCTGGAAAATGTACTGTTACTAACAACGTTATGCTAACACATTAGGGCACGTTTGTCAGGAGGTCTATGTGTAGCTGGTATATAGGAGTCAGGCGCAGGACAGCAGATAAGAGTAAATAAACTTATTTTACTCAACATATAATAAATGCAATACAAAAACAGAGCCCACAATAACGGACCTACCTACATAGAAACAATCACTCACAAACAAACATGGGGGAACAGAGGGTTAAATAATGAACAGGTAATTGGGGGATTGAACAGTTCCCAGTCCAGAGCTTCCGGCGACAGTTCCCAGTCCAGAGCTTCCGGCGACAGTTCACAGTCCGGAACCTCCTGAGACGGTCCACAGTCCGGAACCTCCAGAGACGGTCCACGGTCCGGAACCGCCAGAGACGGTCCACAGTCCGAAGCCTCCTGCGACGGTCCGCAGTCCAGAGCCTCCAGCGACGGTCGGCAGTCCAGAGCCTCCAGCGACGGTCGGCAGTCCAGAGCAGTCCGGAGTCCCCAGCGACGATCCACGGTCCGGAGTCCCCGGCAACAGTCCGGAGTCCCCGGCAACAATACACGGTCCGGAGACCCCGGCGACGATCCACGGTCCGGAGTCCCCGGCGACGATCTACGGTCGGTTCCTCTGGCGACGATCGACAGTCCGAAGACTCCGGCGACGATCCACAGCCCCCTTGACTTTTTTCACATTTTGTTACGTTACAGCCTTATTCTAAAATGTATTAAATAAAAAAAAATCCTCATCAATCTACACACAATACTCCATAATGACAAAGTGAAAACAGGTCAGACATTTTAGCAAATTGATAAAAATGTAAGGTATTTCTGATTTATTTGGTATTCAGAACCTTCGAAATTGAGCTCAGGTGCATCATGTTTCCATTGATCATTCTTGAGATGTTTTTACAACTCCCTGACCAAGGCCCTTCTCCCCTGATATCTCAGTTTTGCAGTGTGGCCAGCTCTAGGAAGAGTCTTGGTTATTCCAAACTTATTCCATTTAAGAATGATGGAGGCCACTGTGTTTTTGGGGACCTTCAATGCTGCAGAAATGTTTTGGTACCCTTCCCCCGATCTGTGCCTCAACACAATCTGTCATGGTTCCACCTGTCACCAGAGGGCGGCAGAGACCGTCCTAGAGACAGTAATGACACTCAAGCGGTTTGTATCACTAATTGTGATTTCTGTTTCTCTTTGCAGTAGCTTGATTCGTTTGCTGATTTCTCGTCTGGTCTCTTCTCTGCTCCTGGGTCCAACCTCATACGTCACAGCAAGCTACTGACCCCCAACATGACAGCAGAGATCACCCAGATCCAGAATGTTATAACCCACCAAGGAGCACTGCTGGGGCAGCAAGAACAGCTCTCCCAAATAACAGAGACCCTCCGGGCACTTACTGATTCCCTCCAACCACGGCCCAGCTGACTTCGCCATTGAGTTCCACACCCTCGCTGCCGAGAGTGGGTGGAATATTGAGGCACTGGTCACCGCTTTCCACCAGGGCCTGTCTAACTCCATCAAGGATGAACTGGCCGCTCCGGGAACTGGGAGAGGACCTTGAGTCCCACATATCGCTGGCAATCAGGATTGACAACTGTGTCCGAGAACGTGTGAGCTTTTGCCTTTTTGACACTACCTCCGTATCCCGGTTTCCGAAGCACCCCAAGCCCCCCGAGGCCAGCATTGAGGAGCCCATGCAGCTGGGACGCACACGTCTGAGCCCACAGGAACATGACAGGCGCATGCGCAAAGGCTGCTGCCTTTACTGCGGAGGTCTCGGCAATCTCCGTTCTACATGCCCAGAGTTGAAATCAATGCAGGGACGCAGACCCCCAGAGGGCTGAACAGGATTACGATTAGGAATCGTTACCCCCTACCCCTGATGCCAGCCACCTTGGAGATGGCCCAATGGGCCCAATTCTTCACCAAACTGGACCTCCGCAACACTTACAATCTGGTGAATGACAGACTGCCTTTAATACCCCTAGTGGCCAGTATGAGTATTTAGTCATGCCCTTCGGATTAACAAACTCACCGGCCATCTTCCAAGCATTGATCAATGACACGCTTAGGGATATGTTTACCACTTTTTCTCCCCAATTTCATGGTATCCAATTGGTAGCTACAGTCTTGTCCCGTACAGACTCGGGAGAGGCGAAGGTCGAGAGCCATGAAACCTCCGAAACACAACCCAGCCAAGCCGCACTGCTTCTCGACATAATGCCCGCTTAACCTGAAAGCCAGCCGCACCAATGTGTTGGAGGAAACGCAGTACACCTGGCAACAGTGTCAGCGTGCATTGTACCCGGCCTGCCACAGGAGTTGCTAGAGCACGATGTGACAAGATCATCCCCGCCGGCCAAACCCTCCCCTAACCCGGACGACGCTAGGACAATTGTGTGCAGCATCATGGGTCTCCCGGTCGCAGCCGGCTGCGACAGAGCCTGTACCCAAGCCAGGATCTCTAGTGGCACAGCTGGCACTGCGAAGCAGTGCCTTAGACCACTGCGCCAGTCGGGAAGTGCTTAGGGATTTGTTGAATTGGTTTGGCTTTGTTTACCTCTGCTACATCCTGATCTTCTCCAAGACCATTCCGGAACACATCCACCAAGTCCTGAGACGCCTCCTGCATAGTTAACTATACGTCAAGATAGAGAAGTGTGAGTTCCACGTATCCCAAGTTCTTGGCATCCAAATGTACCCTGTAAAGGTGAAGGTGACCAACGACTGGCCCCATCCCGCCTCACTCAAACAGGTCCAGCAGTTCCTCACATTTGACAATTTTTACAGACATTTTATACGCAACTTAGGTGTGGTGGCAACACCTCTCATGGCCCTAATCTGCAAGTCCCAGAAGCGTTTTTGCTGGACCGAGGCTGAGAGTGCATTCGTGGATCTCAAAGGACGTTTCACCTCCAGACCCATCCTCATCCATCCTGATTCTACCTGTTCCTTCGTGTTAAAGGTGCAAGCCTCAAGGGGCGGTCCTTCCACAGCGGAACAAGAAACTGCACACATATGACTTTCTCTAGAAGCGGTTCTCGCCAGCGGAACACAGCTACGATGTAGGCAACCGTCCTGTCCCACCAACACAATGTCTCTAAGGAGGAGAGGGACTCCGAGCCCATCATCCCCAGCTCCCACATTGTGGTCCCCGTGAGTATTCAGACCACGGCCCGACAAGCCCAGACACGAGAACCTGACCCCGGCGTGGGTCCCACTAACAGACTTTATGTTCCGCGTTCAGCCCGTTCCTGAGTACTAAAATGGGGACACTCCTCTAAATTAACTGGGCATCCAGGGGTTAATCGGACACTGGAGTTCCTGAGGCAGAGATTCTGGTGACCCAACATGATTCAGGATGTGAGATCCTTCGTTACAGCCTGCTCCACCTGTGCCCAAAGCAAGTCCTCACGACAGTGACTGGCTAGGTTGCTCCAACCTCTGCCCATCCCCAGCCGGCCCTGGTCCCACCTGTTCGTAGACTTTATCACAGGATTACCCCGAACCCAAGGGCTTACCACTATCCTGGTGGTCATCAATCGGTTCTCCAAGGCAGCCCATTTAACCGCCTTACCCAAGTTGCCCTCGGCGAAGGAGACCGCTGATCTTACCCATGTCTTTCGACTATACAGACTTCCCCAGGATATTTTCTCGGATCGTTGGCCCCAGTTCATCGCGTGGTATTGGAAAGCCTTCTGCTCCCTGTTGGGGGTGTCGGTGAGTCTCTCCTCGGGGTTCCACCCACAGTCTAATGGGCAGACTGAGAGGGTCAATCAGGAGCTGGAGAAGTTCCTCCGCTGTTTTGTTGCCACTCATGCCATAAACTAGAGCAATTTCCCCGCCGAGGCGGAATATGCTCATAACACACTGCCGACCTTGTCTACTGGATGGTCGCCGTTCGAGTGTCAGTTTGGGTTCTCCCCCCGTTTCCTGAACAAGAGGCCGAAGCAGGGGTGCCATCAGCCGAGGAGTTCATTCAGCGATGTTGCTGCACTTGGATCAGAGTGCAATCCTCCTTGCTCCGCTCCTCTGCCCAATACCAACATAAGGCAAACAAGGCAACAAAGGCCTCTTCCGTTCCTCCGACTGGGTCAACGGGTGTGGCTGTCCACCTGTGATCTTCCCTTAAAGGTGGACTCGCGGAAGCTCGCAACGCGCTACATGGGACCATTCAAGATCCTAGGTCGCATCAACCCGGTCACCTATCGACTCCAGCTTCCCAGGTCTATGAGGGTCTGTCCATCCTTCCATGTCTCCCGTCTCAAGCTGGTAAAGACCATTCCCTTCTCTCCCCCCACACCTGTCCCTCCGCCCCCTCAACTTGTTGGCCGCCTGGCCTACACTGTCCGGCGTCTGTTGGAGGCTCGTCGGGTCCGAGGCACCCTGCAGTACCTGGTGGACTGGGAGGGCTATGGCCCCGAGGAGCGGGCATGGGTGCCTGCCCGAGACATCCTGGATCCGGGACTAATTCGGGACTTCAACCAACAATGTGGTGGTCGCCCTGACTCCACGGCTGGAGCTGCTTCTAGAAGGGGGGGGGGGGGGGGGGGGGGGGGGGGTAGTAGTACTGTCATGGTTCCACCTGTCACCAGAGGGCGGCAGAGACAGTCCTAGGGACAATATCACTAATTAAAATGTCCCTTTAATAGAGGTGTGTGTTCAGTTTCCCTTTCCAGTAGTTTGATTCATTTGGTGTGTGCATTTGTTTCCTGAGCAAGTTTCTAGCTCTAGTGTTTTTCCCAGTTTTACCGTTTCTCAGTAAAGTATTTTTGTATATTCTTAACCACTGATTCCTCATCTGGTCTCTTCTCTGCTCCTGGGTCAACCTCATATCGTCACACAATCCTATCTTGGAGCTCTACGGACAATTCCTTAGACCTCATGGCTTGGTTTTTGCTCTGACATGCACTGTCAACTGTGGCACCTTGTATAAACAGGTGTGGTGCCTTTCCAAATCATGTCCAATCAATTGAATTTACCACAGGTGGACTCCGATCAAGTTGTAGAATCATCTCAAGGATGATCAATAGAAACAGGATGCACCTGAGCTCAATTTCAAGTTTCACAGCAAAGGGTTTGAATTCTTACGTAAATAAGGTATTACTGTAGTTTTTTTTCTCACAAATTTACCCCCAAAATTAAAGACCTGTTTTCGCATGGTCATTATTGGGTAATGTGTGTAGATCGATGAGGAACATTTTTTATTTAATCAATTTAAGAATAAGGCTGTAACGTAACAAACTGTGGAAAAAGTGAAGGGGTCTGAATACTTTCCCGCATGAACTGTCTGTGATCTACTGTTTGGTGTTTAGGGAGGAATCCAATTGGACTTTTACTTAAACGGTTGTGTTCACTTAGAATGACATTCGTTATGCTACAGAAAACCTTTCCGAAGTTACTACTAACAGAGATGCCTCTATAGTTGTTAACTTGTCCATTTTTTTAGTATAGGTTTGATAAAGCCTTGGCTCCAGATCTCAAGAAAGTAGCCTACACTTAACACTAGGTTAAACAGTTTGAGAATAGCCTCTTTCAGCTTAGGGCTGCTGTGTGTCAGCATCTCTGCTCGAATGCTGTCTGGCACACAGGATTTACAGTTTTTTAGGGTTTTATTTTATCATTTAGTTCAGACAATGTAATAGGATTGCCCATTTGGTTTTGTTAGTCTTTTACTGTTAATTGTAATTATTTTAATTGTTCTATTACTGATGTTTGGGTGGAGTTAAGTTATTTCAGAATGCTGTTTTCAGGTATTCCCATATTTGATTAACAGGTCTTTCTTTTTAACAATGGTATCTAATTTCCTCCATAATTCCCTAAATGAATTTTGAATGATTGCCTCCTCTATTTATCAAGCTAATTGGTCATATAGAGGGATTTGTCCCTTCATAATAACTTCTTATATTGGCTTAGGGCTTGTTAGTATGAGATGTGTCTCCTGGTTTATATGAGACATGTCTGGTTTCTGGTTTGACAATAGTCGTTTTCTTGCAGTTGAACATTCTTTGTCAAACCATTTTTCCTTTGCTAGTTTTTTCTTTTTGATGTAACATTTTTCACCTTTTTTAGATTCTATTTTTTTTTCCAGTTTGATGCATATGTCAATCAATTTATCAGTGGCTAAATTAATGCCATCTTTGTCTTTTTTAAATTTGGTAAGAAAACTGTAAATCAAGTCTTCAAAGCTATTTAATTCTGCCTCATATACTACTTCATATTCATGGTTCATTTTTGTCCACTTGTATGTGGGTGGGAGAGGGTAGAGTTATGGTTGGGTTTTAAATTTAGGGGTGGTTTATCTGTGTTTTTGTTTTTTCAGATTAATTCTAATGTGGCAGTGGTCTGACAAGGGGAGTTGTGGTATGACCATAAAGGCATTGATTTTGTCTTGCTCTATATATGTTATGGCATAGTCAACTACACTGTTTCCTAGGGAAGTGCAATAAGTAAACCTACCCAGAGTCACCCTTTGTCTTGCCATTAACAATGTACAGACCCAGGCTTTTACAGAGCTGGAGCACTTGTTTCCCATTGTTGTTGACAATACTGTCATAGCTCTCTCTGTGTAGTCAGTATTGATTCATACACAGATGCAGTATCATGTACATGGGTGTTTCCCTCTAAATCTATGTAGTATGCTTCTTTACCAGTTCCAGCATTTAGATCCCAGAATTAATAGAACTTTGCCTACTGACTGAAAATAATTGATATCAGAATAGAGTTTGAAAACAATATTTGTTAAAATATGGAGAGTCAGATGGGGGCATATACATTGCACACATGTAAATGTTTTGATCTAAGTTGACAATTTCTTATCTTTAAAAAAATCTTCAGCCAAATGTATGTTTTTCCTTTTTTCTCTGCTGTGATATAATTTGAAGATCTTCTTTAAACCAGATTATAATCCCTCCTAAATATCTGACACATTTTACACATGTAATTATTTTGGAGAGGATGCTTATAAGTCTCTTCGACTCAATGACCCTAGAAGAATAATAATGTCTAAACGACATAGAGTATCAATAAAGTCTGGGTCTGCACAAACCCTGAATGTTAATGCTGCTTATACTTAAGGATACTACAGTTGAAGTCAAAAGTTTACATACACCTTAGCCAAATACATTTAAACTCAGTTTTTCACAATTCCTGACATTTAATCCTAGTAAAAATTCCCTGTTTTAGGTCAGTTAGGATCACCACTTCATTTTAAGAATGTGAAATGTCAGAATAATAGTAGAGAGAATGATTTATTTCAGGTTTTATTTCTTTCATCACATTCCAGCGGGTCAGAAGTTTACATACACTCAATTAGTATTTGATAGCATTGCCTTTAAATTGTTTAACTTGGGTCAAACGTTTTGGGTAGCCTTTCACAAGCTTCCCACAATAAATTGGGTGATTTTTGGCCCATTCCTCCTGTCAGAGCTGGTGTAACTGAGTCAGGTTTGTAGGCCTCCTTGCTCGCACACGCTTTTTCAGTTCTGCCCACACATTTTCTATAGGATTGAGGTCAGGGCTTTGTGATGGCCACTCCATTGCCTTGACTTTGTTGTCCTTAAGCCATTTTGCCACAACTTTGGAAGTATGCTTGGGGTCATTGTCCATTTGGAAGACCCATTTGCGACCAAGCTTTAACTTCCTGACTGCTGTCTTGAGATGTTGCTTCAATATATCCACATAATTTTCCTCCCTCATGATGCCATCTATTTTGTGAAGTGCACCAGTCCCTCTTGCAGCAAAGCACCCCCACAACATGATGCTGCCAACCCCGTGCCTCACAGTTGGGATGGTGTTCTTCGGCTTGCAAGCCTCACCCTTTTCCTCCAAACATAACGATGGTCATTATGGTCAAACAGTTCTATTTTTGTTTCATCAGACCAGAGGACATTTCTCCAAAAAGTATGATCTTTGTCCCGTGTGCAGTTGCAAACCGTAGTCTGGCTTTTTTATGGCGGTTTTGGAGCAGTGGCTTTTTCCTTGCTGAGTGGCCTTTCAGGCTATGTCGATATAGGACTTGTTTTACTGTGGATATAAATACTTTTGTATCTGTTTCCTCCAGCATCTTCACAAGGTCCTTTGCTGTTGTTCTCGGATTGATTTGCACTTTTCGCACCAAAGTACGTTCATCTCTAAGAGACAGAATGCGTCTTCTTCCTGAGTGGTATGACGGCTGCGTGGTCCCATGGAGTTTATATTTGCGTACTATTGTTTGTACAGATGAACGTGGTACCTTCAGGCATTTGGAAATTGCTCCCAAGGATGAACCAGACTTGTGGAGGTCTACAATTTTTTTCTGAGGTGATGGCTGATTTCTTTTGATTTTCCCATGATGTCAAGCAAAGAGGCACTGCGTTTGAAGGTAGGCCTTGAAATACACTGCTCATAAAAATAAAATAAAGGGAACACTTAAACAACACAATGTAACTCCAAGTCAATCACACTTCTGTGAAATCAAACTGTCCACTTATGAAGCAACACTGATTGACAATACATTTCACATGCTGTTGTGCAAATGGAATAGACAACAGGTGGAAATTATAGGCAATTAGCAAGACACCCCCAATAAAGGAGTGGTTCTGCAGGTGGTGACCACAGACCACTTCTCAGTTCCTATGCTTCCTGGCTGATGTTTTGATCACTTTTGAATGCTGGCGGTGCTTTCACTCTAGTGGTAGCATGAGACGGAGTCTACAACCCACACAAGTGGCTCAGGTAGTGCAGCTCATCCAGGATGGCACATCAATGCGAGCTGTGGCAAGAAAGTTTGCTGTGTCTGTCAGCGTAGTGTCCAGAGCATGGAGGCGCTATCAGGAGACGTGGAGGAGGCCGTAGGAGGGCAACAACCCAGCAGCAGGACCGCTACCTCCACCTTTGTGCAAGGAGGAGCAGGAGGAGCACTGCCAGAGCCCTGCAAAATTACCTCCAGCAGGCCACAAATGGGCATGTGTCTGCTCAAACGGTCAGAAACAGACTCCATGAGGGTGGTATGAGGGCCCAACGTCCACAGGTGGGGGTTGTGCTTACAGCCAAACACCGTGCAGGACGTTTAGCATTTGCCAGAGAACACCAAGATTGGCAAATTCGCCACTGGCGCCCTGTGCTGTTCACAGATGAAAGCAGGTTCACACTGAGCACATGTGACAGACGTGACAGAGTCTGGAGACGCCGTGGAGAACGTTCTGCTGCCTGCAACATCCTCCAGCATGACCGGTTTGGCGGTGGGTCAGTCATGATGTGGGGTGGCATTTCTTTGGGGGGCCGCACAGCCCTCCATGTGCTCGCCAGAGGTAGCCTGACTGCCATTAGGTACTGAGATGTGATCCTCGGACCCCTTGTGAGACCATATGCTGGTGCGATTGGCCCTGGGTTCCTCCTAATGCAAGACAATGCTAGACCTCATGTGGCTGGAGTGTGTCAGCAGTTCCTGCAAAAGGAAGGCATTGATGCTATGGACTGTCCCGCCCGTTCCCCAGACCTGAATCCAATTGAGCACATCTGGGACATCATGTCTCGCTCCATCCACCAACGCCACGTTGCACCACAGACTGTCCAGGAGTTGGCGGATGCTTTAGTCCAGGTCTGGGAGGAGATCCCTCAGGAGACCATCCGCCACCTCATCGGGAGCATGCCCAGGCGTTGTAGGGAGGTCATACAGGCACATGGAGGCCACACACACTACTGAGCCTCATTTTGACTTGTTTTAAGGACATTACATCAAAGTTGGATCAGCCTGTAGTGTGGTTTTCCACTTTAATTTTGAGTGTGACTCCAAATCCAGACCTCCATGGTTTGATAAATTGGATTTCCATTGATTATTTTTGTGTGATTTTGTTGTCAGCACATTCAACTATGTAAAGAAAAAAGTATTTAATAAGATTATTTCATTCATTCAGATCTAGGATGTGTTGTTTAAGTGTTCCCTTTATTTTTTGGAGCAGTGTATATCCACAAGTACACCTCAAATTGACTCAAATTATGTCAATTAGCCTATCAGAAGCTTCTAAAGCCATGACATCCTTTTCTGGAATTCTCCAAGCTGTTTAAAGGCACAGTCAACTTAGTGTATGTAAACTTCTGACCCACTGGAATTGTGATACAGTGAAATAATCTGTAAACAGTTGTTGGAAAAATTACTTGTGTCATGCACAAAGTAGATGTCCTAACCGACTTGCCAAAACTATAGTTTGATAACAAGAAATTTGTGGAGTGGTTGAAAAACGAGTTTTAACGACTCCAACTTAAGTGTATGTAAACTTCCGACTTCAACTGTATGCTTCAAATGTTTCTTTTGGATGTGTTTAACACTGGAACGCTTGATCTGTGAACCAATTTGTTATCATTGTGGGTCTTATGTGTTATAATGTTATGGGGATAAAACAAATAAACAGTATTTAAATATTAATTTTAATATAAAAAAAGTTACAAAAATAAAGGTTATTTTTCTCTCATTATTATCTAGGCAACATAGCCTATGCATATGTTGGTACTTTATCCTGGATGTCATCTATAGTGCATGTATGTTTTTAGTTCAGTATGCCTATCTTAGAGAAAATTAGAGCCAACAGGTCTCTGGTTGTCCTGTGCTGAGGACCCTGTTGCAGTCCCTGCTACGTAGCTGTTCTTCTGTATTTCCTGTTGTGACTGGCTGGATGCTCTGCCAGGGACGATTAGTGGTTGGGCATGAGGACCTGGAGCAGCGTGGTGATTGGGGCCAGTGGGAATGTGGGCTCTCTGTAGCTTGGAACTCCTTGGATGTTGAGGAGGGGCCTTGGAGTCTAGTTGTGCTGGTTAATAGTCTCTGGGCAAGGTGTGGGGGTTGGAGGGGGTCTGGCCCAGGGCAGGCTGTTCCCCTCTGTGTTACTTGGGCCACTGCTGGTCAGGGGAGAGTGTGTGTAAGTGCTGGGTGGGTGAGGGTGTGTGTCAGTTTGCAGGGGAGACGGTGTTGTATGTGTGTGATGTGACGGGGAGAGGGAAGGGGGTTGGCAGTGTGGCCGGACTGGTGGCCAGCATCTCACTCAGTCAACACACTTCCATTCTGAGGGCTTGGTTGTCCTCTTCCAATTCTCTCATGGTTGACTGTAGCTCCCTGATCTCGCTGCGCTGTTGAGTCACCAGGCTGGTCTCCTCCTCTGTCGGCTGTTGACTGCCTCTGTTCTGTCAATGATTTTTCCCTGAACTCAGCGAAGTCTTTTCCCAGAACAGATAGACCGTCTTGGATAGACGGGGCTGCTGTCAGGGCATGGAGGGGCTATCTTCTCCTCGATTTTGGTCTGTGGAGAGGTTCTTGCTCCTTCTCTTGGGGGCTGGAATTCTTCCTGGAACTTCCTCATGCTGCTTTCCGACCCCTGAACCATGGTGCTGTTACGGTAGACGTTAACGCTGAGTCAGGGGCCTGTTTTTATTGTTGTCCTCATTGATTGTTATCGGTCTGCCTTTTCAAAAACCATTCTTTCTATGTTGTAGGTATTTCGTGCAAAGGGCAGTGTGCCAGGCTGAGAGGCACTCAGTATGAAATAAGAGATTTGTTGTTGTTTTCTTCCCCTCTAGTATTGAGAAGTCTGCCACCAAGGTCTCAGGTGACTCTCTCATTAATTTACTTAGCCTTAGAAGAGCAGACATCTGTAGGGTACATAATACCCTACTTGCTATTTTCCAAGCTTTGTTTTCATTGCAACAGCATCCCAAAAACCATCAAAAATCAGCAGCATATGTTCTTCTTCACTTAAAAAGAGAAATAGTACAAGTAGCAAAAATAACGTTTTTCTCAGCTTTTTGAGATTCTTTTCTTTTTTAGGTTTTACTGTGTCTCTCATCCAGTGCTATTCAGTTTTGCTTGTCACATATGATGCAGAAGAAGTTATTTCAAATTGCCAGTCATCTGGAGCACTCTGGATCCAGCCTTTGATGGCACACAAACTGACAAAGTTCAGTCTGCTTTTTTGCAATGTCAGAATTGAGTATCAAATAGCACTCAATCGCAGATCCTTGGACTGTGGAGCAATTGACAACAACAAACAGAAACATAAACAATTATGGAACATGGACAGCCAGGGTTTGAGATATCGCCATACTGTTTTTTCAGCAAAAAAATGTAATTACTATAATGTAGACTTTAGGGAGCCTTTTAAATCCTTACTGGATATAGACCAATGACAAGTCACGCCCATTATTTTCTGCCTTTAGTCAAGATTGAAGAAGCCATGAGAGGAGCACATCTTACTCTGTTTATGACAGAGTTCGTGCATCTTTTTACTGCCATTTGCAAGCCCACCATGAGGGCAGAAAGTAGAAGAAGCAGAGTTTTGACTACACAAGACTACAACTCTCCAAGGGAATTCTCACCATTTACTCTGAAGGCAAGGGATGATGCCTAAATGTTCTCATTTACATATATTACTTCTGGAGAGAAACACTTTGGGGAGGTTTTAAATTATGAACATGTTTATTTCCTGAACTAGACTGTTTAACATTAAAGGAATCCAATCTCTGTTTAGACAGCTGCAAATTAGGCACAATTCATTATTTTTGTTTGTTTCGGGTATTGGGATTAGTCCAACCTGTTCTTGTCCATCTCTTTGCTCTTCTACGGGGGTAGTTAAAATGAGATAGAAAATGCTCATGCTAGCTGCTTTGTGTGACAAAATGGGTTTGAATCCCAGGTTGTCTGTGCACCCCAATGTTGTGTTAGTCCTTCAAACTAAAGCCCAGGCATTAGCACAAGTCTTCAGGTTAGAGGCAAGGTTACTGATCACAGAAACCTGGTTCTCACAACCATCTCCACTACATATGCAGACACATGGGCAGTGAAATATTAAGGGTATTTATGATGGTACAAAACAGAGAAGTGATGTGTGGTTCTTAACAGTCCCACACCTTCACAGGTCTTTATACCAGAGCAGTACTTTATTAATATACTGCAGTATTTTCTCAAAGAATTACAGAGTTACATTTCATTATCTCACCTCTACCAGCAATGGGGGAGTTTTGCATTGCTTCAGGCAGCTGTTAACATACATTTTCACATACAGCAATGACATTAATTATTTATACCCAGGCTGTGGATAAAATACTTGAAAAATAGGATTTCTAAAGGCAGTGGTTCCTGATGATTAAAATATGATATTCCCCTACCAGTCCCATGTGCAGTATCATTGGCGTTCTATTAGGATGATGCTGTGCTAGGCAGGGGATAGGGGTGAATAAGAACAAGCAGCGAAACAACCATTCTCATACATGACTTATTGGTAGGCTTCAGCTGCTCCATATACTTTCGATGGCTTGATGCCTCAACTGCAACTTTGTGAGGGGTTATAAAACGGAAGTTTTAAGGGCTGGAAATTGAGATGAGGCAAATTAATGAAACTGAGAAAAACTTCAGTTTTCTTGAAGCCTCATGCAGCCTTTTGCCTTTGGTTATGAATCAAATCAAATAATATTTTATTGGTAACATACACATTTAGCAGATGTTATTATCGGTGTAGCAAAATGCTTGTGTTCCTATCTCCAACAGTGCAGTAGTATCTAACCATTCACAACAATACACACAAATCTCAAAGTCAAAGAATGGAATTAAGAAATATATAAATATTAGGATGAGCAATGTTGGAGTGGCATTGACTAGAATACAGTATATACATATAAAATGAGTATTGTCATGACGTTGGCCTGTGGGTAAGGTTTATGACCCCCCCCCCCCCCATAAATACCTTTCTCTCTTCCCCTCTCTGAATCTACTGAAGGACTTGAATAGCCTGTGTTAAATATAGAGAGTCTGGGAACATCAAACAAATGGGGAAAGGTACCACATATTTTGTTAATAAAACCAGTTGGAAATATGCCTGGGAACGTAATG
Organism: Salmo salar; assembly: GCF_965601325.2. NCBI lineage: Eukaryota > Metazoa > Chordata > Actinopteri > Salmoniformes > Salmonidae > Salmo > Salmo salar. Next base: position 68,730,793 of record NC_138294.1, on the reverse strand, counting down.
AGTATGTATGTCAGTTCGGTTGTCATCTGAGACATTATGACTGATGACAGGACGACATAAACTGTATCTGAGAAAGTATACGCCCTCTAGTTATCAGAGTCACATGGAATTGTTATGCAATTGAAATGTTTGATATTGAAAATGTTTGTTAGGAGATTAAATTTAATTTTAGCTTCCGAATGAGAGATTTGGGTTTTCATAAGGAAAGTGCCCTGCTCGATCAGTGGCCCAACCCTGTGAAGAGACAGGGGTCATAAACGATGAAACACCTCCCTCCCCCTCTCCACTATATAATCCTTTGACGAAAAGATAACCACGTTGTTCCAGTACGGGAGGTCTGCAGCCTCTACGTTAGAAGGACACACATGTCAAGTACAGAACTAAGCCAACCTCGGCGTGAGCTTTGGTGGCGAATGGTATGAACTTTGAGCTTATTCACTACAGAAGTGCTACTTCCTAGCCGTTGAGTTAGCAGCGGCCGCTGCTTACGTGGGCTAGGAAAGGACGGACGACGGATCCAGTCTAACAGACGGACGAAGATACCACCACGTATCCAATTTACCACCAGAGACATTCTTAAGAGTTTCCAGGAAGATCTGTTGGCCAACCCGGCCAGCATCTACGACCAATCTACCGAAGCGCAGCTCAGAGTAAATATTTATTGCATTTTCCTTTTCCAAATGGGCGGTAATTTAGAATGCATAAGATAATGTATTTACGATAGCATAGCTGCTGTTTCTCTGTTCCTAAATCTTCCCGCTCTTTCATTCAAGCCCAACCCCCTTTCCTTTGTGTAACCAGCTTTCATACAGGTTCCGTTCACCAGGGACGTTTTCTGTATGACATCATTGTATTCTGTGTATTTGTAATTCTGTGTGATTAGTTAGGTATTTAGTAAATAAATAATTAAACCCAATTTTGTATTGCTGATTCAACTTGTTAGCCAGGGTTCGTGAAGATAACCAAGAATTTACAACTTTCATTATGAGACTGAAAATAAAACAAGGGTTAATATTGACTGCTATCGATGTAAAATATTACAAAGTATTTTAAGAGTTTATTCGGAAGATAACGGCTCTATAAACGTTCTTCCGTGGTGCCCCGACTTTCTAGTTAATTACATTTACATGATTAGCTTAATCAGGTAATATTAATTACAGAGAAATCATTTTATAAGTTAGCATGTCATATCACTTAATCCGGCATAGCCAAAGACATGACAGTATGTATGTCATCATTATTAAAGTGACCAGTGTTCCATGTCAATGTACAAACTGAATGGCAGCAGCCTCTGAGGTGCAGGGTTGAGTAACCGGGTGGTAGCCGGCTAGTGACAGTGACTTAGTTCATGGCAGGGAACTGTGTGATGGCTATTTAACAGTCTGATGGCCTTGAGATAGAAGTGTTTTGAGATATGTATATATGTTATTAAACTCTAATATCTTGACCATGCTCCATCGCTCCACCATCCCCTTCCTCGGTTACATCATCGCTGCTGGGAATATACAGATGAATCCCAGAAAGGTGAGAGAGGTAGTGGATTGGCCCCAACCTACGTCCAGAGTGCAGCTGCAACGCTTCCTTGGATTTGCCAATTTTTATCACTGCTTTATCAGGGGTTACAGCATCCTGGCTTCCCCCCTGTCTGCACTCACCTCTCCCAAGGTTCCGTTCACGTGGTCCCCAGCTGCTGACCGAGCGTTCCGGGACCTCAAGCACCGCTTCACTACAGCTCCCATTTTAGTTCATCCTGACTCATCCCGTCAGTTCGTGGTGGAGGCTGATGCTTCTGATGTCGGAGTGGGGCCTGTCCTGTCCCAGCGTTCTGTCCTGGACATCAAGCTGCATCCCTGCGCCTTCTTCTCCCATCGTCTTACGACGTGTGGAATCGTGAGCTTCTCGCAGTGAAAATGGCATTGGAGGAGTGGAGGCACTGGTTGGAGGGGGTGGAACATCCTTTCATTGTGTGGATGGATCACAAGAACGTGGAATATCTCCGCACAGCCAAACGTCTCAATTCCAGGCAGCTAGGTGGGCCCTGTTTTTCACCTGGTTTAACTTCTCCTCCTCCTACCGCATCCAAGATGCACTTTCACGCAGCTATAGCCCTGCGGCTACTCCCGAAGACCCGAAGACCATCCTTCCCACCTAGTGTTTGGCGGCGGCACTCAGCTGGGTAATAGAGAATCAGGTCCGTGAGGCGCAGCGTTCCCAGCCGGAGGGGGATAACCAGATGTTTGTTCCTGACGCTGTCCGCCCCTCAGTCCTAGAGTGGGCCCACCCCTCCAGGCTTGCCTGCCATCCGGGCTCCCATCGGACCCTGGCCTTTGTGTGACAACACTTTTGGTGGCCTTCCATGGTCCCTGACGTCTCTGCGTTCGTCGCCGCCTTCACAATCTGTGCGCAGAATAAGACACCTTGGCAAGCTCCGGCTGGTCTCCTTCAACCACTTCCTGTCCCTCACCGTCCCTGGTCACACATATCCCTGGACTTCGTCACTGGTCTCACAGCTCATGATGCAGCACACATTCCGGATCCATGGACTCCCGGTGGACGTGGTCTCCAACTGGGGTCCTCAGTTCTTGTCCTGGTTCTGCAATGTCGATGGAGCTAGCACATACAGCGCCTTCAAAAAATATTCACACCCCTTGACTTTTTCCACATTTTGTTGTGGTACAGCATGAATTTAAAATGGATTCAATAGATTTTTTTGTCACTGGCCTACACACAATACCCCATAATATCAAAGTGCAATCCTGTTTTTCTAAATGTTTACAAATTAATTAAAAATGAAAATCTGAAATGTCTTGAATCAGTAAGTATTCAACCCCTTTGTTATGGCAAGCCTTAATAAATAAGAAGTAAAACTGTGCTGAACAAGTCACATAATAAGTTGCATAGAATCACTCTGTGTGCAATAGTAGTGAATAACATTTTTTAATAACTACCTCATATCTGAACCCCGCACATACAATTATATGTAAGGTCCCTCAGTCGAGCAGTGAATTTCAAACACAGATTCAACTACAAAGACCAGGGAGATTTTCCAACGTCTCACAAAGAAGGGCACCTATTGGTAGATGGGTAAAACATTTTAAAAAAGCTGACATTGAATATCCCTTTGAGCATGGTGAAGTTATTAATTACACGTTGGATGGTGTATCAACAGACCCAGTCATTAAAGATAGCCGTCCTTCCTAACTCAGATGCCGGAGAGGAAGGAAAACACTCAGGGATTTCAATGAGGCCAACGGTGACTTTAAAACAGTTAGAGTTTAATGACTGTGACATTGTAATTTTTCCACAGTACTTATCTAATTGACAGCAGGAAGAGGAGGAAGCATGTACATAATTTATTTTCTCCAAAACATGTATCCTGTTTGCAACAAGGCACTAAAGTAATACTGCTAAAAATGTGGCAAAGCAATTAACTTTTTGTCCTGAATACAAAGTTTTATGTTAGGGGCAAATCCAACACATTACTGAGTACCAACCTCCATATTTTCAAGCATAGTGGTGGCTGCATCCTGTTATGGGTATGCTTGTAATTGTTAAGGACTGGGGAGTTTTTCAGGATAAAAAACCCTGACTGAACCTAAGCACAGCCAAAATCCTAGAGGAAAACCTGGTTCAGTCTGTTTTCCACCAGACACTGGGAAATTAATTCAGCAGGACAATAACCTAAAACACAAAGCCAAATCTACACTGGAGTTGCTTACCAAGAAGACAGTGCATGTTCCTGAGTGGCCGTGTTAGTTTTGTCTTCAAAATCTATGGAAAGACCTGAAAATTGTTGTCTGGCAAAGATCAACATCCAATATGACAGAGCTTGAATCATTTTGAAAAATGTTGCACAATTCAGGTGTAGAAAGCTCTTAGAGATTTACCCAGAAAGACTCCCAGCTGTAATCGCCGCCTAAGGTGCTCCTACAAAGTATTGACTCAGGGGTGTGAATATTTACATTATGTAAATTATATATTTCTTAATTTCATTATCAATACATTTGCAAACATTTCTAAAACATGCATTCACTTTGTCAGTATGGGGTATTGCGTGAAGATCCCATGTAGCTCAGTTGGTAGAGCATTGTGCTTGCAATGCCAGGGTTGTGGATTCGATTCCAATGGTGGACCAGTATGAAAAAAAGTGTTCAAATGTATGCACACACTACTGTAAGCGCGTCTGCTAAAATGCAAATGTAAAAAAAAAGATGGGTGGGAAAAAAAGTCTATTAAACCATTTTGAATTCAGGCTGTAGCACAACACAATGTGGAAAAGTCAAAGGGTATGCATAATTTCTGAAGGCACTAAGCATTTCACTGTACCTTTCAAACCTGCTGTAAACTGTGTACATGACAAATAAAATTTGATTTGAAGGGCAACCAACATGATCTATGTAGATTGTCATAAAGCAGCCTAGAGCAACAATTATTTGGGGTGTTTTTGTCTACTCTCTCCCTGCCCCATGGAAATAGACTAGTGAAGAGCCAAAAGTTATGGACTTGGGTGTTTCCTTTGTCGAAAACAATTTTCTCAGAAGTGTATTGTTTTGACTGAGAACCTTATGCAAAGTTTAGATGTACAGGTATGTTTGTTTTCTATTACAATGCAGGCTGTCCGCAAATGGACTGTCACGTATACTCCCTCTCCGGCCTCTAGGTCATCAGGCTGCTAATTATCCCGCACACCTGTCACTATCGTCTCGCGCTCCTGTGCCTCATGACACTCACCTGGACTCCATCACCTCCTTGATTGTCTTCCCTATATCTGTCACTCCCCTTGGTTCTTTCCTCCGGTGTTATTGACTTTGTTTCATGTCGGTGCATTGTTTGTGTTTTGTGTTTATTTTATTTATTTATTAAAACACTCACTCCCTGAACTTGCTTCCCAACTCTCAGCACACTCGTTACATAGACAGGCTTTTGTACCATTAGGAATGGAGATCGTTTTGTGCTTAGGGCACAGGTAATCTTGGTTAACCCAGAACTAAAGTCTGACGTAATTGGTCAGATGCTCTAATAAAGAGATGCTAGAATGAGGAGTGGAACGGGATCGAGGAGCTCCACCCTCTCTCTTTGCAAGGTATGCGCAATTCTATGGGCCGAATGTTTCCCCACATTCGTGAAATCATGATTTGTCCAAATAACCAGTGACAAATCTAAAGCAGCGGAACTATTGCTGCTCGTTAGCAATCAGTGCCCATAGTTGTGGTGGAATTATTATAATCAAAAGGAGAGACTTAAACAATCAAACTTTATTATTTAATTACTGCAGTAATGGAGCTGGTCGGTAATCACCCCTGGAGGTGATCACTGAGTCCATCCTTCAGTCTACATGACAAACAGATTAAGATTTGTATGAAAGATACTTAAAAGTATCTGCTGTAAAAACAGTTCTCATGGCCCTGGAGTCAGTCATCTCTCCGTGGTACCTTATATAACAGAAACATTAACGCATGCTCTGGAATGCGGTATCACCCAAAGACATCGTAAATCTTCCAGAGGCCCATCCTCAGTAGAACACATACAAATGAGAATTCTAACAACCCCTTATTCTGTTGCATAAAACAACCATTTGATGCAATTACAGCATTATAACATAACTTAGCAATTTTGCTCTCACATAGAATAAAGACACATCTACAGTACTATTTTTGTTTACGTCGACAGTGCATTTCAACATACACATCTCACCCCTAGGGGGCAGCAGAAACCAGGCCAGGTGCTGAGATTGCAGGTAGCGTAATCGCATTATTGGAAAATGAGGATTGTTCTGAGTGCAGGCCTGGTTGCGTCGGGGACAATTTTACCTAATCCTAGTCCTTTTCCTAACCTTAACCTTATTCTCCTAACCTGTTACGTTAATTATCCTAACCTGCAGTGCCAGCTCTAGCCACTAAGTTACATAACCGGCCCAAAATAATAATATATATGTTTTTTTGGGAAATCAGTTAAGGGTCTTAACTTATTGTTGTGAGTTAGGATAGTAGAATAAACAATGTGTAATTTTGTAATTAGGTAGTGCATCGTCAGTTTTCTTGTTATGTCAGTCAGTCAATAGCCCATGTCAGCTAACATTTTATAGACTGCTAGGTACATTAGTCTAGACTCCAGACCGCTATTTAAACCTTGTAGTAATCATGGCCGAATTACTGACCGGGCAGGCAAGGCACGTGCCCCGGGGCCCTGACCTCCATGGCAGAATGTGTAGAACTGAAGGAAATTAGCATTAAAACTGCCAAAAAAATCTCCACCCCATGGCACCATGTGTAAAATTTCAGGAAATGAGCTTTCAAACCGCAAAGTTTTCACCACCATGGCAAAATGAGTATAATCATGTGAAATTAGTCTTAAAACTGCAAAAATGTCTCTGCCCCACAGAAACATTTGTAGAATTCCAGAAAATGTGCTTTAAAACTGCAACATTTTCTCAACACCCCATGGCAAAATGTGTAGAATTGCAGTACATTAACTTGAACAAATGTTTCTCTCCGACACCAAGAGGGGGGCCAGTAAAAACAATTGCCTGCGAAGCCAAATCTCGCTTAGGTCCCCCAAAACGCTAGGGCTAGCCTTGATAACCTGCTATGAAAAGTCACTTCTGCTGTACAGGCCTGCCCGCAGAACAGCATGCGTTTCCAATAATGCAATACACCGGGCAGATAGGCTTGACAAATTAGTAATTGCTCACAACTGTGGATGATTGAGGGTAATCAGTGAGTGAGAGATGTATTGAGTAGCCTCTCAACTTTTTTTTTTGTCTGTCACCATATGAACAAATGGAACCTGCTTGGGCCGGCCGACTCAGGACTCAGAATAGGGCTCAATCCTAAACCATCCCTTAAACCCTGTGCCCTATGCACATCTGAGAGGAATTGACAATTAACCAAACTCGTAATAGCTCCACCTTGCCCTCTAGATGGAAGTTTTCCATATTGCTCATACCAATCAAATCCTCTCACATCTCCACAAGTGTATATGGATTAGGGGACGATTTGTGATTGTCCCTAGAGCTCGTATTGGACCTTGGTAAGTATTCTGTCTCCTGGTCGTGTAGGGGGAACACGTTTATTCAGGTACTACCAGATCTTGTCCAATAAGTATACATACAGACTTTTGTTTTCTGTTTGCTACAGTGTGCCCTATTGAATGCAAAAAAATACAGTTTATTGTCACATACACCAGATAGGTGCAGCTACTTTTTTTTTTCAAGGTCAGCCATAGTGGTACAGCACTCCTGGAACAAATTAGGGTTCAGTGCCTTGCTCAAGGGCACATCAACAGATTTTTCAAACTCGGCTCAGGTATTTGAACCAGCAACCTTTTGGTTACTGGCCCAACATTCTAACCACTAGGCTACTTGCCACCCTGGGTACCACTGCACTGGGTCTTCATGGTCTTTACCTCTAGCATTAGATTTCTATTTGGACATTGGTGTGCATAGACTAAACTCATTGTTGTGAATAACACTGCTTCTGGGCTCAAATGTAAAGTGTGAAGATTTCCCCTGTCAATCGTTGTCAGGGAGGGCAGGACCGAGTTTGGGAAAACCTGGACTAGGTTTGCATATTCAAATCTCATCACGTACACCTTTAGCATTTTTGCAAATTAGCAACTTACTACTTTTTAGTTAGTTAACACTTATCCTAACCTTAACCCCTAGCCCAGCTAACATTAACATTGGCCACCTAGCTAACATTAGCCACAATAAATTGGAATTCATAACATGGCATACGAAATGGATGATGGACATCCACAAATTAATACATACCATCCGAAGCGTAACATATCATATTCATTCTAGTGTCACGGATTTACATTTACTATGTTACGTCTGCCCCTGAGTTCAAGTTGATGTGTGTGTACAGTTGGTGATCCAACTATTATGTATAGAGAAGCAGGGGACAAATCCTACACAAACAAAGTGCATTTCAATGAGTGCCTGGGGAAGGGTGGTTTCGTACAAAAGGCAACTTCAATCTTATGTGGGAGGGTAGCTATTCCATGTTGAGTTATTGCAAGGGATTTTTGTTTCCCACTAACACCAGAGGCTTTTGTAGTTGTTGGACATTAGCCATGAAATGTGCTGCTTTGTCTCCATACCACAGCCATTGTTGCTAAGCTTTGTTATTCTTCCCCACCGTTTTTCTCAGGTTCTTTCTCTCCCCAACTCCCACACTCACTGTCTGTCCCTTATTATCTCTTTAATCCTCCAGCCACTCCTGAGGATTTATGGAATCTGATATGAGATAGGACATTTAATTAAAATCATAATTAAAGAGGATCTAATCATAAGCACACACCTGCTACACTTCACCGGGACATTGGATTCAACAGCGGAGGTTTTAGGTCTACATGTGTTAAGTAGCTCTTCATTCTTAATTGATTCATGCGCCATATGCTTGATGTGTCAGAAGGGAGTCATACTCTTCTTCATAGTCTTGCTCAGGTTGACGTAGCATACAGTTAACATGGGATTTATAGGTTATGACAGGTTAATACAGTTATGGCAGACATTCACACCATTACAATTATACAGATGCACCATTGCCATAATGATTTTACAATTATTTTCCCTAAAGGCAATCATCCCCTAGATCATGGGTGGGCAACTCCAGTCCTCGAGGGCCTGATTGGTGGCACACTTTGTCTCCATCCCTAGCAAACACAGCTGATTAATCAAATTGCATTCTAAACTGAAGATCATGATTAGGTGATTATTGGAGTCAGGTGTGTTAGCTGGGGCTGTGGCAAAACTGTGACACCAATCAGGCCCTCGAGGACTGGAATTGCCCACCCCTGCCCTAGATCAATACACTTAAAAAGCTGCAATTGCTTCATGGAGTCAATAGCATCCAAGCTGCTGGACAACCTGTGTTCTGGTGCAAAGAGGAACGAAGCCTCTGTCTCTACGCTTTATTTTGGTTGTTATAGTCAATAACATCACCTTTCAGCTGCTGCCAACTGTGCGGAGCTCTTTATCTAAAAAATTAATATCAGAGTTGTGCATTGTAACGCAACTGAAATGGTTGCCTTGTTTATTGATGCACGGTATAATGGAGAATTGATCAAGGGCTTTTAGGATTTGCTCTCAAACGCCAATGTGCTGTTGTAGATGCATTGAGCGACATTAGTCGAATTGCAGTCTGTAGATATACTGGGTAACAATTTACTGAAGTCACCTTTTGTATGCAGGTACTGTACATAAGACTACATTCAGCTACATAACAGCTACAACACATTTTAACATCGATCAAAGGCAGTTATTAACAACATGAATAGCTGCACAAGATGTTATAAAGTATTGCGGCTGCAAGCTTGAGTCAAGATCTGAGAAGATCCATCTGTGTATTTGCCCATCTTGGCTTATGATATGATGCTTGTTAAGGACAGTTGGTTTTGCTTTCAGAGTCACTTTTCCAGTAGTCATTTTGACAAACAAATACCTGAAAGAATCAAATATGTATGTCTAAAATGCCCAACAAGGCATATTGAAGGAAATCTCTTTTCCAAAAAAAGAGCTCAGCCAGTAACCCCAGATAAGTGTTTGAAAGCATTTTTTGTTTGAACCAAGCCCCTTGGTTGCTTGCCTTGGGGGGCAACCAAAGGAACTGCTCCTTCCTTTACCTGCAGGCTATCAAACCATTAACACCTGCCAGACCATTCAGTTATGTAGCCTCTAGATATCTGACATTCCCTCTTCTGTGGGAACATAGTTTATCCCAGTCATGCCTTTGTTCACCAGTGGTAGAACCAGATTCCCAGCGCTGTTAGAATAGTAGAATCACGTGCAGATCTGGAGTAGAAAAGGAGTTGATCCATTGCCTGCCTTTCTCTGCAGACTAAAAACCCATGCATTTAAATCCTGGGCGTCTGATTCTCTCTACCCTTACCACCAAAGTGTATACTCGTTCACTCCCCTCCATGTATTTAAAAGCAGTGAAAACTCTCTAACATGTGATTACACCAATCCAGATATTTTAAATCCAAAAGGGGCAAGTGAACAAGTGTACTCTTCAGGGAGAATGGTAGAGAATCAGACCAGGAACTATGGAACTATTGAATGACAATGTCTCAACTGTATATGCATTATTTGTATGTCTAAAATCTGTTTTATTTTATATCTGCAAGCTGTTTTCACCAGTAAGCCCCTCCTTCCCTTACCTTCCACATCATACCAGAAACATATAAATTCACACTGCAGTAAATTGACTACTTGGCACTGACCAAACAAGCAGATGCAGTAAAAATACTTTGGCTACAGATGTCAATTATGTAAAAGACATGGGAGGAAAAAAAAAGAATGTTCGCCATGGGGCAACACGGAAAGCACCTGATCCCCATTCAGCAGACCATTTTGAACAAAAATACTGTCTTAATAGTTCCTTAGAATTTGAGCCTCTAATTCACCATGATTCGGGGGGCAAATGGATCTGTAATTAGCCTGGCCTACTTTTGTGGTTATTGCCAATTCTCTGATTAAGTCCCTCCCTGCCTCAGCTTCCATCAAGGATGCTGTAAAAGCAAATAAGTTGGCTTTACTCAAAAATAATTAGGAAACCGACTGCCTTGGAATCAGTACAGGCTCAAGTTAGGAGAACTTGTCGAGCCAGTGTCTGATTTTATGTATGCGAATTCATGTTTGTCCCCATTTACAATGTTTTACAGTACTCAGAAAGAAAGATGCAGTTCTTTTTATTTATTTTCTACCCCTTTTCTCCCCAATTTCGATCTTGTCTCATCGCTGCAACTCCAACTGGCTCGGGAGGCTATGGTCGACTCATGCGTCCTCTGAAACATGACTCGCGAAACCACGCTTCTTAACACCCACCCGCACCAATTTGTCAGAGGAAACGCTGTTCAACTGACGACCACAGTCAGCCTGCAGGTGCCCGGCCCGCCACAAGGAGTCGTTAGAGCACAACGAGTCAAGTAAAGCCCCCTCAGCCAAACCCTCCCCTAACCCGGACAATTGTGCGCCAACCTAGGGGACTTCCGATCACAGTTGGTTGTGATTCAGCCTGGGATCGAACCTGGGTCTGTAGTGATGCCTCTAGCACCACTCAGGAGGCCAGAAAGATGCAGTTGTGATGATTGTTTTGCACACGGTCAGTAGAGACAGCACTGTAACTGTTTGACATCACTGGAGCACTGGAGTTTGAGGAATTCCAGGAGTATATGATGAGAAACATACAGGTAACTGCCAAAATAAAGGAAACACCAACATAAAGTGTCTTAGTAGGGAGTTGAGCCACCACCAGCCAGAACACTTTTAATTCACCTTGGCATAGATTCTAAAACTCTCTGGAACTCTATTGGAGGGATGCAACACCATTCTTTGACAAGAAATTCCGTATCCCTCATTTACTCAAGGGTTTCCACTGCAGTTAACTGTATATCACTAACTAACCCTGGGGCCACAGCATCCTGACTTTAGAGCTTCAGCCTCCTATGGGCCTGCTAATAAATCTCCACACTCAATATAAAGCTCTGCTTCTGGCTTTCAAATTATTGTGTAACCTTGTTCCGGCTACCCTAATAACCTCTGAGGATATGTCCCAGCTTTTACAATATTCCCACCGCTAGCCCAGGTAAAATGGATATCATCCTCTTCAATCATGCCCATGATCTCTTGCATTGCCTTCAAAACATAGTGTAGACTAACACTCAGTTGAATATACTGTAGTCAGTTTAGATTGAATCTATCTTCTCCTGCATAGAGGGAAATCACTCAAACGTTCACAGACATGGTTGCACAGTCAATGAGGTTTGTGTGTGTCGGCTAAGGTATGTTTTCGTTTATTCTGCTTATAAATAGTTAAGAAGTACTCAAAAATAGCACGACAAAATCAAATATTTTATTGGTCGCATACACACATTGTTTACCAGTACAGTAAATTGGCATCTGACATTGATTTTTGGCAGTATACAAGTCTCTTACTCATCTCTCACATGGTTGGAATGTGTGTTTGGATTGCAACAATGGTAGTCACTCTTTTCAATTCACAAGTATTAACAAGAGTTAGCCTTGACAAGAGGTGAGGGTAAACTCTTTATAGAAAGCATCACATTTCTTTATGACAATGGCTGATGGAGCACATTCAAAATCCAAGTGAAGAATGTGGGAAAGGCTAGCTCTGTACCTTTTGAATAAGTCTTGCATAAGTTGTATGGGCTGCAAAGCAGCATTATACATAAATGCTTAGGTAGCAGAATACACCTTTGACTCCAATTCATGTTTGCCAAATTCACACTGGAACTCTTTCAACAAAATCACCAAACTATTGAAGAAACACAAAATACATTTTTTTTTTTGGGGGGGGGGGGGGGATTTAGAGATTGCAGAAGCATTAGTAAATTCAGCAAAAAAAGAAACGTCCTCTCACTGTCAACCGTGTATATTTTCAGCAAACTTAACGTGTAAATATTTGTATGAACATAACAAGATTCAACAAGTACCACAGACTTGTTACTAACACATATGGAATAATGTGTCCCTGATCCGGGGGGGGGGTCAAAATCAAAAGTCAGTCAGTATCTGGTGTGGCCACCAGCTGCATTAAGTACTGCAGTGCATCTCCTCCTCATGGACTGCACCAGATTTGTCAGTTCTTGCTGTGAGATGTTCCCCCACTCTTCCATCAAGGCACCTGCTAGTTCACGGACATTTCTGGGGGGAATGGCCCTAGCCCTCACCCTCCGATCCAACAGGTCCCAGACGTGCTCAATGGGATTGAGATCCGGGCTCTTTGCTAGCCATGGCAGAACACTGACATTCCTGTCTTGCAGGAAATCACGCACAGAATGAGCAGTATGGCTGGTGGCACTGTCATGCTGGAGGGTCATGTCAGGATGAGCCTGCAGGAAGGGTACCACATGAGGGAGGAGGATGTCTTCCCTGTAACGCACAGCGTTGAGATTGCCTGCAATGAGAACAAGCTCAGTGTGATGATGCTGTGACACACTGCCCCAGACCATGATGGACCCTCCCCCTCCAAATCGATCCCACTCCAGAGTATAGAGCACACTCATTCCTTTAACGATAAATGCAAATCTGACCATCACCCCTCAGTGAAGAGCACTTTTTGCCAGTCCTGTCTGGTCCAGCGAAGGTGGGTTTGTGCCCATAGGCAACGTTGTTGCCGGTGATGTCTGGTGAGGACCTGCCGTACAACAGGCCTACAAGCCCTCAGTCCAGCCTCTCTCAGCCTATTGCGGACAGTCTGAGCACTGATGGAGGGATTGTACGTTCCTGGTGTAACTCGGGCAGTTGTTGTTGCCATCCTGTACCTGTCCTGCAGGTGTGATGTTCGGATGTACTGATCCTGTGCAGGTGTTACACGTGGTCTGCCACTGCGAGGACAATCAGCTGTCCGTCCTGTCTCCCTGAAGCGCTGTCTTAGGCGTCTCACAGTACGGACATTGCCATTTATTGCCCTGGCCACATCTGCAGTCCTCATGCCTAAGGCACATTCACGCAAATAAGCAGGGACCTTGGGCATCTTTCTTTTGGTGTTTTTCAGAGTCAGTAGAAAGGCCTCTTTAGTGTCCTAAGTTTTCATAATTGTGACCTTAATTGCCTACCGTCTGTAAGCTGTTAGTGTCTTAACGACAGGTGCATGTTCATTACTTGTTTATGGTTCATTGAACAAGCATGGGAAACAGTGTTTCAACCCTTTACAATTAAGATCTGTGACGTTATTTTGATTTTTACGAATTCTTTGAAGGACAGGGTCCTGAAAAAGGGACGTTTGTTTTTTGCTGAGTTTAGTATAAGATTTAAAACAACAGATGGCAACTTGACACTGATCAAGTCAGTTAAGCATTGCATTCTTCTTATACCCTAATACACTGCCATGTTTGTCAGTGGAGGCTGCTGAGGGGAGGACGGCTCATAATTATGGCTGGAACGGAGCAAATGGAATGGCATCAAACACATGGAAACCAAGTGTTTGGTACCATTCCACTGATTCTGCTCCAGCCATTACCACGAGCCCGTTCTCCCCACTTAAGGTGTCACCAACCTCCTGTGATTTGTGTGGTTCTGTATGTAGCATCACAACACAGGCCCAAGATCCCTTCCAAATGTGCTGTCATACTAATAGGAGAAAGGTGCTCAGCTCCCAGCTGATAATGCTGCACAGCTGTTTCAGCAATATGTGTTAAACAGATGCTGTTAACCTCATTGACAGGCCCAGCATTGTTTGTCAAAGGGATGAGTGGGATAAAGAGGCGATGGGTCTGGTCTGCTTTGGTCGTCCTCTAGCAGTGGCGGAAACCCTGTTGCACCATCTGTTTGGCTTGCGAGGGAGGCAGGGAGTGTGCAGCCACCAGGCCTAAACCCTGGGTTTCTTCAAAGGACATGACATGGACCAATCATACCGACCCCGACACTGTGGTGAAGAAGGTGGAACAGCGCCTCTTCAACCTCAGGCAACTGAAGAAATTTGGCATGGGCCCTCAGATCCTCACGAAGTTCTACAGCTGCACCATTGAAGGTGTCTTGACCGGCTGTATCACCGCCTGGTATGGCAACTTCTCCACTCTTTAACCACAAGGCTCTACAGAGTGTGGTGCAGACAGCCCAATACATCACAAGGGGCAAGCTCCCTGCCCTCCAAGACATTTACACCTGGCATTTGAGGAAGGCCTGGAAGATCGTCAACGCCTCCAGTCTCCCGAGCCATGGATTTTCAAAATCAAATACAATTTTATTTGCCAAATTCAACAGGTGTATAGTGAAATGCTTTCTTACAAGATTATTCCCCAAGATGCAGTGTTAAAGAAGAAAAATAAAAATGAGAAATACACACTCAAGAATGAAGCTATGTACCAGTACCACCAATACCAAATCAATGTGAAGGGATACAGATACCTCAAATTATTGGCACGATTGATAAAGATGAGCAAAAAAAGACGGTATAAAAGAAATACAAGCAACACGTAACTGCCAAAATAAAGGAAACACCAATATAAAGTGTCTTAATAGGGTGTTGGGCCAGAACAGCTTCAATGCATCTTGACAAAGATTCTTCAACTGTCTGGAACTCTATTGGAGGGATGCGACACCCTTCTTTCACGAGAAATTCCATAATTTGGTGTTTTGTTGATGGTGGTGGAAAATGCTGTCTCAGGCGCTGCTCCAGAATCGGGTTGAGATCTGGTGACAGATGGCCATGGCATATGGCTTACATCGTTTTCATGCTCATCAAAACATTTAGTGACCGCTCATGCCCTGTGGATGGGGGGCATTGTCATCCTATGGGGGAATAGCCATGGTAGCCAAAATAACGGCCTGCCCAGCATTTTTTTACATGACCCTTAGCCTGATGGGATGTTAATTAACAATATACTTTGCATCCCTCAAGTTTTTCCATTATTTTGGCAGTTACCTGTATATTGTATGCAAAAAAAGAAAATTGGGAAATTTATATTTTATACAAAATCATTGGCACCCGTTTTCAAAAAACTTTGTGCACCCTGCCTTTATCTATGATGTTTTATGAGATTGTAGAACATATTGGGAGGGATCATAGACCATTCCTCTATACAGAATCTTTCCAGATCCTTGACATCCTTCGGTCTGCGCTTATGGACTACCCTCTTCAATTCAAACCACATGTTTTCAATTGGGTTCATGTCCGGAGAACAGCGGAGGCTCCTCGGAGGAGGAAGTGGATGACCAATGTTCACACATTTTTTTTTTGGAACTGAGCAAATTTAACTTGAAGGTTGTGCAACTTCTGCCGCTCATTTATTGTGAACACTGAGGCTGTATCTGCTTTAAATTACAATTTTAACACTGGCCAAGTAGGCTACTGTGGCTATTTGATCATAATGTCGGCCTACTATCAAAAAATGGAGAAAAATGCATCCCATAACATTTTAACATGGGAATAACTGTTCTATCATTAAGCTTACACTAGCAGCCAATGTGTGGCATTTCAAGAAATGCACACATTTTGGGCTCTTGTAGGAAGCAACCACTTGACTAGAAATTTGCTATAACTGCGCTAATAACTCACTAACTAGCAAAGAATATGAACAAATGTGCTTTGACCTCAAAAGAAGCGCAACTGCTCATGCTGTAGCCTAAACAGAGTCCAGTTCAAAGTGAATGGCACAGATCCATATATGGCAATGGCTATTTGCATATAGGCCTACTGCAGCTCTAATTGGTTATGGTGCACCGGTCTGTGTCAATGCAATAGAATCCTACTCCAATGCACTCTGCCTTCAAAAAAATCTCTTGCACAATTAGTTTTGCGTCGGTATGTTACATAGCCAATTTCTAACATTGCGTTGATTCGATCACAATTCCCACAGTAGAGCGAAATGTTGATGGTGTTAACTAAAGGGGACAACTCAAAGGTGAGTAAAGTTCAATCTTGTGCTTCTCTGCACAGGCACATATTTTTCTGGAGGCTCATGGTTCTCACCCCCTTCCACAGACTTACACAGTAATTATGACAACTTCCAGAGGATGTCCTCCAACCAATCAGAGCTCTTGCAACATGAGCTGACATTATCCACCCAATCAAAGGATCAGACAATGAATTTAGTACTGACATAATTTTCACACTTATCATTTGGAGAATTCGTTTTGTTAACTTGTTCAACAAAAACTCTGAGAAATTGTATTTGTAAAATAGTAAACAATATACATACAGTAGCTCGGTATTTGGATTATTTATTTTAGTCTTTTTTTGCTCATCTTTATCTAGGGTGCCAATAATTTAAGGCGACTGTACGTAGTAATTTAAGCAGATACTTTTGGTAATGTAGTGTATGTGGACACCTGCTGGTTGACCATCTCATTCCAAAATCATGGGCATTACTATGGAGTTGGTCCCCCCCCCTTTGCTGCTATAACAGCCTCCACTCTTCTGGGAAGGCTTTCCACTAGATTTTGGAACATTGCTGTGGGGACTTGCTTCCATTCAGCCAGAAGACCATTAGTGAGGTCGGGCACTGATGTTTGGGCGATTAGGCATTAAAATCAGCGTTAAAATCTGATGGGGTTGAAGTCAGGGCTCTGTACAGGCCAGTCAAGTTCTTCCACACCAATCTCAACAAACCATTTCTGTATGGACCTCGCTTTATGCATGGGGGAATCGTTACGCTGAAACAGGGAAGGGCCTTTCCCAAACTGTTGCCACAAAGTTGGAAGCACAGAATCGTCTAGCCCGAACCATGAAAAACAGTCCCAATCTATTATTCCTCCTCCACCAAACTTTGCAGTTGGCTGTATTCATTAGGGCAGGCGGTGCTCTCCTGGCATCTGCCAAACCCGGATTTGGCTGTTGGCCTGCCAGACGGTGAAGCGTGATTCATCACTCCAGAGAAAGCGTTTCCACTGCTCCAATGGTCGTGAGCTTTACACCACTCCAGCCGACGCTTGGCATTGCGCATGGGGATCTTAGGCTTGTGTGCGGCTTGGCCATGGAAACCCATTTCATGAAGCTCCCGACAAACAGTTCTTGTGCTGATGTTGCTTCCAGAGGCAGTTTGGAACTTGGTAGTGAGTGTTGCAACCAAGGACAAATGATTTTTACACACTTCAGCGGTCTCGTTCTATGAGCTTGTGTGGCCTACCATTTCACGGTTGAGCCTTTGTTTTCTCGGAGACATTTCTACTTCACAATAACAGCACATACAGTTGATCGGGGCAGCTCTAGCAGGGCAGAAATTTGATGAACTGACTTGTTGGAAAGGTGGCATCCTATGATGCTGACACGTTGAAAGTCACTGAGCTGTTAAGTAAGGCCATTCTACTGCCAATGTTTGTCTATGGAGATTGCATGGCTGTGTGCTCGGTTTTTATACACACATTGCGGGTGTGGCAGAAATAGCCGAATCCACTAATTTGAAGGGTTGTCCACATACTTTTGTATATATAGTGTGTGTCTGGGTAGCCATTGGTTAGCTATTCAACAGTCTAATTGCTTGGAGATAAAAGCTGTCTCGGAGCCTGTTGAGACCTGATGCTCCAGTAACGCTTGCCTGACGGTAGCACAGAGAACAGTCCATGGCTTGGGTACAGCCTTGTGGTTGAGGGCGGTGCAGTTGCCATACCAGGCGGTGATGCAACCAGCCAAGATGCTCTCAATGGTGCAGCTGTAGAACTTCTTTAGAATCTGAGGGTCCATGTCAAATTTCTTCAGCCTCCTGAGGGAGAATAAGCACTGTTGTACCCTCTTCACGACTGTGCAGGTGTGTGTGTGAACCATATTAATTCCTCAGTGATGTGGAAAGCTCTCGAACCAGCTCCACAACAGTCTCGTTGATGTGGATGGGGGCATGCTCCCCCCGTTTCCTGTTGTCTATGCTCAGCTTCTTGGTCTTGCAGACGTTGAGGGAGATTGTTTGCCTTTCACCACACTGCCAGGTCTTTGACCTCCTCCCTGTAGGCTGTCATCACTGTCGGTGATCAGGCCTACCATCGTCATATTATCAGCAAACTTAATGATGGTGTTGGAGTCATGCATGGCCAAGCAGTCATGGGTGAACAGGGAGTATAGTATGGGACTAATCACACACCCCTGGTTGGCCCCCGTGATGAGGGTCAGTGTGGCTGAGGTGTTGCTGCCTACCCTTACCACCTGGGGGCGGCCTGTCAGAAAGCCTAAGCTTGGAGGGGACTATGATGTTGAACGCTAAGCTGTAGTCAATGAACAGGACACTGTTAC
This sequence comes from Salmo salar, assembly GCF_965601325.2. NCBI lineage: Eukaryota > Metazoa > Chordata > Actinopteri > Salmoniformes > Salmonidae > Salmo > Salmo salar. The sequence continues at coordinate 68,712,104 of NC_138294.1, read as the reverse complement.
TGACGGTTGTGGCTGCTTTGCATGATGTATTGTTGTCTCTACCTTATTGCCCTTTGTGCTGTTGTCTGTGCTCAATAATGTTTGTAACATGTTTTGTGCTGCTACCATGCTGTGTTGTCATGTGTTGCTTCCTTGCTATGTTGTTGTGTTGTGTTGTCTCTTGTGGTGTTTTATTTAAAAAAAAAATATTTCACCTTTATTTAAATCAGGTAGGCCAGTTGATAACAAGTTCTCATTTTCAACTGCGACCTGGCCAAGATAAAGCAAAGTAGTGCAACAAAAAACAGAGTTACACATGGGATAAACAAAGGTACAAATTGAATTTCCACAGGTGGACTCCAATCAAGTTGTAGAAACATCTCAATGACGATCAATGGAAAGGATGCACCTGAGCTCAATTTCGAGTCGCATAGCAAAGGGTCTGAATACTTATGTAAATAAGTTGGTTTTTTTTGTTTAATAAATTTGCTAACATTTCTAAACCTTTTTTCGCATTGCCATTATGGGGTATTTTGTGTAGATTGCTGAGGATATAAATTTTTTTTTTTTAGAACAAGGCTAACATCAAAATGTAGAAGAAGTTAGTCATACTTTTTTGAAGGCACTGTATATACACATGGTCAAAGCTGCTGTTCTATTATACTGTATACTTTTTATTCAACTACGCAACCTAGACACTACCCACTTTATACCTGTAAATACAGTCCTACTTGACTTAGCACATTCATTATCTATACTGTATATCTTATTGTGCACAAATCAGTTTACTATGCATACTACCTTCTATTAACTGTTATAGTTACTGTACTGCAATGTTGAGGGAGATGGCGCATAAGCATTTCACTGCACCTTTTATACCTGCTATAAACTGTATACGTGACAATACAATTTGATATCCTGGGGAGCAGGTTTTCAGAGCAAGGTGCCTGAAAGGGTCAAAGGAACAAACCGTTGTAAAAACACAGCATTTGCTTAGTAGTGCTATGGATATTATTGCATAACCAACCAGCATAATGTCATTCAACAGACTGTAAAATAGTTACTTTGCCCCTAGTGAAATAAATGAATGATGTTATGGTGCATTTGCAGAGAGCTGAATTAGCATGCTCAGATGTTGCGATTCATAACTCTATATTACAGAAAGTCGGTATCTGTCATTCACTTTGACGGCATGCTAGTAATCAATTAAAATGCTATGCACGCTGTCAATTAACTTCTGGGCCACACCCTGACTGATGGCAGCCCATTCTTGCATAATCAACGCTTGGAGTTTGTCAGAATTTTTGGGTTTTTGTTTGTCCACCCGCCTCTTGAGGATTGACCACAAGTTCTCAATGGGATTAAGGTCTGGGGAGTTTCCTGGCCATGTACCCAAAATATTGGTGTTTTGTTCCCCGAGCCATTTAGTTATCACTTTTGCCTTATGGCAAGGTGCTCCATCATGTTCCTGGATGGTTGGGAGAAGTTGCTCTCGGAGGATGTGTTGGTACCATTCTTTATTCATGGCTGGGTTCTTAGGCAAAATTGTGAGTGAGCCCACTCCCTTGGATGAGAAGCAACCCCACACATGAATGGTCTCAGGTTGCTTTACTGTTGGCATGACACAATACTGATGGTAGCGCTCACCTTGTCTTCTCCGGACACCCCAAACAATCGGAAAGGGTATTCATCAGAGAAAATGACTTTACCCCAGTCCTCAGCAGTCCAATCCCTGTATCTTTTGTAGAATATCAGTCTGTCCTTGATATTTTTCCTGGAGAGAAGTGGCTTCTTTGCTGCCCTTCTTGACACCAGGCCATCCTCAAAGTGTTCGCCTCACTGTGCGTGCAGATGCACTCACACCTGCCTGTTGCCATTCCTGAGCAAGCTCTGTACTGGTGGTGCCCCAATCCCGCAGCTGAATCAACTTTAGGAGACGGTCCTGGTGCTTGCTGGACTTTCTTGGGTGCCCTGAAGCCTTCATCACAACAATTGAAACGCTCTCCTTGAAGGTCTTGATGATCCGATAAATGGTTGATTTAGGTGCAATCTTACTGGCAGCAATATCCTTGCCTGTGAAGCCCTTTTTGTGCAAAGCAATGATGACGGCACATGTTTCCTTGCAGGTAACCAGCAGCCACACACAAGCCTAAGATCACCATGCACAAATCCAAGCGTCGACTCTAGTGGTGTAAAGCTCAACGCCATTGGACTCTGGAGCAGTGGAAACGCACTCTCTGAAGTGATGAATTACGCTTCACCATCTGTCAGTCCAACAGACAAATCTGGGTTTGGTGGCTGCCAGGAGAACGCTACCTGCCCGAATGCATAGTTCCACCTGCAAAGTTTGGTGGAGGAAGAATAATGGTCTGGGGCTGTTTTACATGGTTCAGGCTAGGCCCCTGAGTTCCAGTGAAGGGAAATGTTAAAGCTACAGCATGCAATAACATTCTAGACAATTATGTGCTTCCAACTTTGTGCCAACAGTTTGGGGTAGGCCCTTTTCTGTTTCAGCATGACAATGCCCCCGTGCACTAAGCAAGGTCCATATAAAAAAGATTTGTAGAGATCAGTGTGGAAGAACTTGACTGGCGTGCACAGAGCCCTGACTTCAACCCCATCAAACACCTTTGGGATGAATTGCAACGCTGACTGCTAGCCAGGCCTAATCACTCAACATCACTGCCCGACCTCACAAATGCTCTTGTGGCTGAATGGAAGCAAGTAAGTCCCCGCATCTAATGGAAAGCCTTCCCAGGAGAGTGGAGGCTGTTATAGCAGCAAAGGGGAGGATCAACTCCATATTAATTCTGATAATTTTGGAATGAGATGTTTGATGAGCAGGTGTCCACATAGTTTTAATAATGTAGAGTACTGTATATTGCCACAGCAAAATAATCCTGCAGCAACAGGTCCAAACACACCAAGACAGTCGTGAAGAGGGCACGACAAAGCCTATTTCCCCCTCAGGAAACTAAAAAGATTTGGCATGGGTCCTGAGATCCTCAATGTTCTACAGCTGCAACAGAGAGCATCTTGACTGGTTGCATCACTGCCTTGTACGGCAATTGCTCGGCCTCTGACCATAAGGCACTACAGAGGGTACGGCCCAGTACATCACTGGGGCTAAGCTGCCTGCCATCCAGGACCTCTACACCACGCTGTGTCAGAGGAAGGCCCTAAAAATTGTCAAAGACCCCAGCCACCCCAGTCATAGACTGTTCTCTCTACTACCGCATGGCAAGCGGTACCGGAGTGCCAAGTCTAGGACAAAAAGTCTTCTCAACAGTTTTTACCCCCAAGCCATAAGACTCCTGAACAGGTAATCAAATGGCTACCTGGACTATTTGCATTGTGTGCCCCCCAAACCCTCTTTTTACGCTGCTGCTACTCTCTGTTTATCATATATGCATAGTCACTAACTATACATTCATGTTCATACTACCTCAATTGGGCCAACCAACCAGTGCTCCCGCACATTGGCTAACCGGGCTATCTGCATTGTGTCCCGCCACCCGCCAACCCCTCTTTTATGCTACTGCTACTCTCTGTTCATCATGTATGCATAGTCACTTTAATCATATCTACATGTACATACTACCTCAATCAGCCTGACTAACCGGTGACCGGATGTAGCCTCGCTACTTTTATAGCCTCGCTACTGTATATAGCCTGTCTTTTTACTGTTGTTTTATTTCTTTACCAACCTAACACCTTTTTTGCACTATTGGTTAGAGCCTGTAAGTAAGCATTTCACTGTAAGGTCTACACCTGTTGTATTCGGCGCACATGACAACTTGATTTGAACATTTAGTCCATATTGTTGCTTGGTCGATGGTTAGGCTATTAGTGTAAGCTCCATGAAAGTGGAATACTGTTAATATAATCATGTGATGTCGGTTTTCAGTGAATTTATGTAAGTTCACTATACGTATACTTATTTTAGTGACCAATACTATGTAAGACATATGCTTGAAACTTAACTTTTTTTCATTCTTTAACACATTTTAAATCATAACAGTTGTCTGGAAATATTCTAAGATCCTTTTGTAGGTTTATAATAATTAAGTTACATGTTATTAACAAAAATACATTTACCAGAATGCATCAATACTCCAGAATGGAACGGAACAACCCAATGTAATGACATCTTTGAGTTTGTCAAGATGATAGATTTATCAAAGAAATGAGACTAATGCTTCATATCTCAGTTGAATTGGTTTGAATTAAAATGCTACTTTAATTCAAATTCTGCTTACAGTGGGGTGTATCCAATTAAAATGTAAATTCCAATTCATGGCTTGAATTGAATTAAATTCCGAATGACATGGTAATTTCATTGATTGTAACCATGGAAAGCAAAAATTCTCGTCTAGTTTCTTTCCAAGCAATATTTTTCCTGACATTGTATTTTGGAATTTAGCTGCACTGACAGTCGCACAACTGTTTGATAAAAGCTGCGCTCGTGCCCAAATTGCGGCATTCCCGAATGCTCAAATTACAGGTCAGCATGGGATGAAAGACATTCACACCAAAGCCAACGATCTTTGTAGCTGAATCATGCTCTCTGTTGTAGTATTTTGAAAATGATTGCATTTCTTTTTATAAATGAATGTAATCCATACCAGAGGTGGGGATAGATTTCATCCTCAAGGACAATTTTGCTGTTGCTTTGTAGGTGAAGCCAAAATACAGTCGCCTGAATGTCTGCTCTTGCCTTGAACGAAAACAGAGCTTTTATAGTTCTCAATTAATTGACAAATGTATTTGCAAACAGATTACTGTATTACGAAGTTATTTGACTAAAGGGCGAATATGCAAGACAAACTCACCACCCTTTTTTAACATCAACGTCCGCTTTGCATGGATTGCCACGATATAATAAAGAGTACTCTTTGGAACTCCCTGACACTTTCACCTAGAGGCACTTACTGGTACTGTGAGACAGACATCCTATGGCTATAACAGACTCAACCAGAGCACCATTTTCTATCAGGTGTCAAATCAAACTTTATTTGTCACATGCGCCGAATACAACAAGTGTAGACCTTACCGTGAAATGCTTACTTACAAGCCCTTAACCAACAGTCTATTTAATTAAGATGTGTGTGCTAAGCTTTCATCCAAGTGACAGCCTGCAAATGTTGCACAGTAGCTACCATTCAGAGGCTCATTAGATTTTCATTGAGCACATGCAGGCTGTTTGTTTAGCATCACGTAATCACAGATTTGAGTAATCAATTTAGAAATGGCACATTGGTCATTTCATAAAGGTTGAGAGATGCACGTCCGCGGTATGGATCATCATGCGTGTGAATGTATTAGAAAAATGGCTTTCAGAAAGGAGTTACCATAGCAACAGCATGAGGCCTGACTACTCATGAATGTGGATTATTACATTTCCAAAAACACTTGTTCTAAAGCAGCACCTTTCCTTGAGTCACCATAGGCTAAATGAAAAATGTCAGTTGTTAGAATGCACCTGCTTAATATATTTAGGGGAGGAAATACGCAACATGTTGCTTTAACTGCTCTGCATCTGCTATCATCTGTCATTGCAGTTGCAGATATTATAACGGTGTCTCAAATGGCACCCTATTCCCTATATAGTGCACTGTTTTTGGTCAAAAGTAGTGCACTAAAGGGAATAGGATAGTTTTTTTTTTTTTTAAGAAGGTCCCTCTATGCTTCCCATTCCTCCTGTACAACCATTACTCTGACATAATAGTTAGTCCTTTAATCTTCTCTATTTTCTTTTCTTTAATGCTAATGCTATATTCTCAACTGAATGTACTGTATTTCCACAAATAAAGTGACATTTTGAAAGCCAGACAAAGGAACTCCACCACATACAGTACATAACAGACTATAGTGTACCAACCAGTGCCAAAGTGGTGCCTACTATGCAGCTGGGATATTTGACCAACTTGAACTAATTGACGATGTGAACCAGATGCTATGATAAATACTGTATGTAGTTTTAAGTATACTTTTTTTTTTTTAAACACAGTGTCTGAGAGCAGTAAAAACTTGGTTTAACAGAAGAGGAAAGTTTAAATATAGCAAATGTATAATAACCCTAGAGAAACATATACATATTTGATTTGGTGGTAAAACTACAGGAACACGCCTGGGAAATAAACTCACTTTTTTCGATAATTATCGACTTCTCAAGTTAAGAATATTGGAAATTGTTATAGGACCAACTTGATTCTCCTAAAAGATGAAGGAAATATATTACAATATTTCATTTTTCAATGAATATGGAATGAGACATCCAGACTTGTTGATTTTCTGTACAGTATTTGACTGACTGATTTGATAAAATACTTAGTGCTATTAGAAGTAAAATCACTTGCTGATGACATCACTCAATGAGAGGCTTTACTTCCTAAGTCTTCCAGACTGAGTAGGCTTATGTTGCAAGTTTTTGGTTTTGTCTGCTGTAAGAAATGCAGCACAAACAGATTATGATTTTTAAATCCTTCATAAAGATCTTGATTGTTGTCCTCTTGAGCATCCTTAACAGTTTTGTGCCACGAAAAATCAAGGCCATGTCTCAATTGCATCTGAAATTACTATGGCTTTTTTGTTTAGTGTCCTAGAATATCGCCTCAATTCACTGTTCTTCTGTCACCTATAAACATATTCTGTGAGACGTTCTGCATATTTACTGTACATTTGTCTGACTTTGATGTTTTGAAATGTCATTCAAAATAGGTCTGTTCAACTTCACTTGAGGTGCACTTTTACACTGCCTTCATAATGCTGTCATGGTAACATCAATGGCATACCTTCTGTCTGGACAGTTAATGTTGAAACACCTTGTCGAAACAACATCAATGATGCCATCTGACATCACCTTTTAAATGACATAACAGCTCTCACTGATGACACCTTATGTGTCACTTTAATAATTCATTCAACAGAAAACATTTCATGTTAAAGTGCCATGACTGTCAGTTGTCATAAAGCCATTCATAACATGCTACAACAGTTTGTCATCCTTGTGACAGCATCATACAGGCATTATTAAAGTGCACTTAAAGTACATAGTTCCTTAAAGCAAGAAAGAAAAAGAAAACACAAATTAAAGTGAGTGTCTCTCCCCTATCTGCAGCAAGAGCAGTGATGATTAAGTAGAATTCCTCTGAGCTTCCAGTTTCACCTTGTTTATCCTGCAAGCCAGATTAAAAGGAAAGGCTGGCCGTTTGGAGAGATCTGTCGACTACACTTGCATCGATCCAAAACGAAGTATACTTGAGCGATTAACAACACATCCTCCTGACATAGCGTGCTTAATCAAGGAGGACATTTCCCCAAAGCCATGCCTAACTTGCCACTAAACATTTGGGGCGAATAGAAAATTGACTCAGTCAATGAAACATATTCTTGATTTCGATTCCAATCAATGGTTATGTAGAGATGACTGATTTTATTAGTTTTGGCAGCCTCTGATGCCAACATATAGGTAGAATTTGGGTGATGGAAATAACTTTTTAAAAGCGTACTAAATTCTGCTGTCAGTTTACAAATCTATCTTGCTTATTAGACATTTCAGTCTACAGTGCTTGAATTTGAGCTAAGGAACATTGCCTCTTCAAATAGAACAATTCCTATGTACTGAAATAAGGGACATTTTAATGACATGTGACTAGAGAACAGGCAATTTAGTAATGACAACATGAACGGACATCACTTGCTTTAGTTACATTTATCTTGAGTACCATCTCTCGGCAGACCATAGCCTGAGTTGAATTACAAATAAATGACGGAAACCTGGGAAAGCTACAACTGAGAGAATGGCTTAATAAACGTCAAATAATTAGACAGAAGTTATAACATTTCCAATTGCTGCTTTATTATTAACTTTGGCAAGTTTATGCCCTTTAACGATGTTCCTTCTCTTTTAATTAAGACCCTGTGTCGACTCCACTAGTCAATTAAGTAACTCTTTTACCAAAGTTTTTCTGTGCTTCCAGAGAACTGGGATTTCCTAAGACACCAGTAATTCTCTTGAGACAAGTTTATGTCCAGGGATATCTTTAGTGTTAACTTTACTGTAGGGATAATTGGGGTACCAGTGCTTTGATGAGCAGAAAGTGCTGTATGATATATCAATATATTGTTAGTGACCACATTTAATTGAGTATTATTATGTTGCTTTCATATTGAACAGCCTCGTAGGGTAAGGACTGCTAACCTGGCACAATGTTTTTGGGTGAGAGCAGTGGCGACCCGTCATTCAGGGAAGGTGGGGCAGAGTCCCACTTGTTATGAGCCCCACCTGTTTAGAAAAGATATATATATATACAGTTCAAGTTGGAAGTTTGCATACACTTAGGTTGGAGTCATTAAAACCTTGTTTTCAACCACTCCACAAATTTCTTGTTAAAAAAACTATAGTTTTGGCAAGTCGGTTAGGACATCTACTTTGTGCATGACACAATGAATGTTTACAGACAGATTATTTCACTTAATTCACTATCACAATTCCAGTGGGTCTGAAGTTGACTGTGCCTTTAAACAGCTAGGAAAATTCCAGAAAATGATGTCATGGCTTTAGATGCTTCTGATAAATTATGTCAATTAGCCTAAGTCAATTGGAGGTGTACCTGTGGATGTATGTCACAATTCCCACCGACGGTGGCGCCCCCTCCTGCTCGGGTGGCGCTCGGCGGTCGTCGCCACTGATTCCCTTTTTTGGTTTTCCCTTCCTTTTGGTTTTGTGCACCTGTGTTTAGTTTGGTAAATTAGCGGGGCTATTTATGTTAGCTGGTCCGCTTCCGTGTTGTGCGGGATTATTTCTAAAGTGACAGTTCATGTTCGTGTCGGCGCTATTTTACGCCGTGTGTATTTTCTCCCCTGTGTGTGGGAGTATTTCGTACATTTTGTACATTAAATACGCCACTACCCTGTGCTCGCTGCTTCCTGTGCCTCATTCCTTCACCACGACTGCCAATCCGTTACAATGTATTTCAAGGCCTACCTTCAAACTCAGTGCCTCTTTGCTTGACATCATGGGAAAATCTAAAAAAAATCAGCCAAGACCTCAGAAAAAAAATTGTAGACCTCCACAAGTCTGGTTCATCCTTAGGAGCAATTTCCAAACGCCTGAACGTACCACCTTCATCTGTACAAACAATAGTATGCAAGTATAAACACCATGGGACCACGCAGCTGTCATACTGCTCAGGAAGGAGACGCGTTCTGTCTCCTAGAGAAGAACATACTTTGGTGTGAAAAGTGCAAATCAATCCCAGAACAACAGCAAAGGACCTTGTGAAGATGCTGGAGGAAACGGGTACAAAAGTATGAGTCCTATATCGACATAACCTAAAAGGCCGCTCAGCAAGGAAGAAGCCACTGCTCCAGTACTGCCAGAAAAAAGCCAGAGAAATGTCCTCTGGTCTGATGAAGCAAAAATAGAACTGTTTGGCCATCATTATGTTTGGAGGAAAAAGGGGGAGGCTTGCAAGCTGAAGAACACCATCCCAACCGCGAAGCACGGGGGTGGCAGCATCATGTGGGGGTGCTTTGCTGCAGGAGGGACTGGTGCACTTCACAAAATAGATGGCATCATGAGGGAGGAAAATTATGTACATATTGAAGCGACAGTCAGGAAGTTAAAGCTTGGTCGCAAATGGGTCTTCCAAATGGACAATGACCCCAAGCATACTAAAACAGGGAATTTTTACTAGGATTAAATGTCAGGAATTGTGAAAAACTGAGTTTAAATGTATTTGGCTAAGGTGTATGTAAAAATCCGACTTCAAGTGTGTGTGTGTGTGTGTGTGTGTGTGTGTGGGTGTATATATATACACACACACACACACAATACCAGTCAAAAGTTTGGACACCAAGTCATTCAAGGGTTTTGTTTTATTTTTACTAGTTTCTACATTGTATACTAGTAGTGAAGACATCAAAATTAGGAAATAGACATGGAATCATGTAACAATTGTTAAACAAATCAAATATATTTTAGATTCTTCAAAGTAGCCACCCTGTAACGACTGTCGTATAGAGGGGACCAAGGCGCAGCTTGTTGAGTGCTCATAATGACGTTTATTTAAACTCAGAACACTAGAGAAAACGAACAGCTAACAGTTCTGTCAGGTACTGAAGTCTACACAGAACACAACTGCCCACAAACACAATAGAAAAAAACCCAACTTAAATATGATCTCCAATTAGAGACAACGCGAACCAGCTGCCTCTAATTGGAGATCATCCCAAAAAACTTCAACATAGAAATAGAAAAAACACCCCCTGTCACGCCCTGACCTACTATAGAAAATGACATCTTACTAGGGACAGGACGTGACACAACCTTTGTCTTGATGACAGCTTTGCACACTCTTGGCATTATGTCAACCAGCATCATGGAGGTGGTCACCTGGAATGCATTTCAATTAACAGGTGTGCCTTGTTAAAGTGAATTTGTGGAATTTCTTTCCTTCTTAATGCATTTGAGTCAATCAAGGTAGGGGTGGTATACAGAAGATAGCCCTATTTGGTAAAAGACCAAGTCCATACTATGGCAAGAACAGCTCAAATAAGCAAAGAGAAACGACAGTCCGTCAATACTGAACATTTTAAAAACTTTGAAAGTTTCTTCAAGTGCAGTCGCAAAAACCAAGTGCTATGATGAAACTGGCTCTCATGAGGACCGCCACAGGAAAGGAAGACCCAGAGTTACCTCTGCTGCAGAGGATAAGTTCATTAGAGTTACCAGTCTCAGAAATTTCAGCCCAAATAAATGCTTCAGAGTTCAAGTAACAGACACATCTCAACATCAACTGTTCAGAGGAGACTTTGTGAATCAGGCCTTCATGGTCGAATTGCTGCAAAGAAACCACTACTAAAGGACACCAATAAGAAGAAGAGACTTGCTTGGTCCAGGAAACACGAGCAATGAACATTAGACTGGTGGAAATCTGTCCTTTGGTCTGCTGAGTCCAAATTTGAGATTTTTGGTTCCATCCGCCATGTCTTTGTGAGACGCAGAGTAGCTGAACGGGTGATCTCTGCATGTGTGGTTCCCACCGTGAAGTTTGGAGGGGTGATGGTGCTTTGCTGGTGATACTGTCTGGGATTAATTTAGAATTCAAGGCACAATTAACCAGCATGGCTACCACAGCATTCTGCAGCGATACATCATCCCATCTGGTTTGCGCTTAGTGGGACAATCATTGGCTTTTCAACAGGATAATGACCCAAAACACAACGCCAAGCTGTGTAAGGTCTATTTGACCAAGGAGGGTATTGGAGTGCTGCCTCAGATGACCTGGCCTCCACAATCACCCAACCTCAACCCAATTGAGATGGTTTGGGATGAGTTGGACCTGAGAGTGAAGGAAAAGCCGCCAACAAGTGCTCAGCATATGTCTGAAGACTGTTGGAAAAGCATTCTTCATGAAGCTGGTTGAGAGAATGCCAAGAGTGTGCAAAGCTATCATCAAGTCAATGGGTGGCTAATTTTAAGAATCAAAAAAATATATTTTTTGGTTATTACATGATTCCATATGTGTTATTTCATAGGTTTGATGTCTTCTTATTATACAATGTAGAAAATAGTAAAAATAAAGAATAAGTAGGTATGTCTTTTGACTGGTACTGTATATATTTGCCTATTATTTCAGCATTAATATGTGTCATAGTGCAATTAATGTGTCGTTTTGCTGGCATGCATCAAAAAAATATGTTCGCCCCACCAAGATTTACATGCTAAAATTGCCAGTGGGTGAGAGTGAATGTACAGGTCAGAGAGTGAATGTACAGGTCAATGGTTACAGGAAGTTCGCGTCGGCAACACTTCAAAAATAAAACTATTGAGTCAAAGAGGGAGGCAGCCTCTCTAAACCAGTTCCCTAAAACAAAATGTAAATTGAACCTAACTTATCTTCCCCTATCTCAATATCTTGCCTGAACACAATTATATACTTTGAGCCCAAAATTCACTCACATGCTTTGCACTGTATTTGACCTCTCAGGCAACCTCCCACTAGGCACAGACGTCAATTCCACGTCGACTCAACCTGTGTGTGCCCCAGTGGGTTATTCTGAGAGGAAACAAGGCTGAGAAGTTAGTTTTATAATCTTTGCGCCACAAAAGTGGTTTGTTTGTATCCCAATGTCACGCTCGTAGAAAAGGTCGGACTAAGGCGCAGCGTGATTTGAGTTCCACATATTTTATTAAAGTGAAACTAAGAAAACAACAAACATACAACGAACGTGAAGTCATAGTGCTCAACACACAAATCAATATCCCACAACCCAGGTGGGAACAATGGAGAACTTACGTATGATCCCCAATTAGTGACAATGAACATCAGCTGCCTCTAATTGGGAACCATACCAAGAGCACCAACATGGAAATGAAAAGACTAGAATACCCCCTAGTCACGCCTTGACCTACAACACCATAGAGAACCAAGGGTGCTCTATGGTCAGGGCGTGACACCCAAGGCGTTGTATAGAGTTATGATTTTAAAAAAAACTGAAGTAGTTGGAAAGTGTACCATATTATTTTAATAAAGTTTAACAATATAAATATATGACCTTTTATATAAGACCTTGCTCAAATTTTGTTTGGACATATTGTCCTTAGCTGACACATTGCGGTCTGAAAGATGTCTATAGAAGCATGTAACTAAATACTGAGAAAGAAGGGAAGAAGTGAAAGAAGAAAGCATCTCCAGGTCTGTTTTCATTTGATCACAGTCACTAGTATTCTTCGTGGTTGTACTAACAGGAAGACTCATTGCACCTATAACAGTGAGGAACTCGAAGACAAACACAAGCCAGTTTAGATCATACTGAGCAAGTGATCGTTAACAAATGCTGCAGAATGTATTCGAGTGGGTTACTGCAATAATCTGTAGAGACAGAGGTAAGGAGTGCAGCTTCTACAACCTCACGTTATGGACTTTTGAAGTCCATTTTTCACATTTTTGTGTTTTCAGCAGTGGATTAAAATAAGAGGGAAAAGAGTTTAAGGTAGTATGTTTTCTTTCAGTATTAAATGAGGAGATATCCACTCTTGACTGGCCCTCGTTTAATGTGGTATGGCTCATTAGACACTGCTGACTGGGCCTGGTTGGCAGATGAACATTAGCTTCACAGCTCATAACGCGGAACTGCACTCTTCAGGCAATTTGGACGTTACCAGTTCCAATTCATACCCCAGAGAGCTTTCAAAACAGGCTTTTTCCTCACACGACCTGCCAATCGCAGCAAGCACAGAGTGCAGAAAGGCTCCTTCTCATTTTGTTCCTGCATCCCCACCCTATGGACAACTATGGCTTTGTGGGTCTTTCATTTGTTTTCATACTGTTTGTATATAGACTAGGTAAGACTGAGCCAACTTAAAAGTAGGATTCAGCTAGCTTTTTGACATGTTCCCCACGGTTGCTCTTTCCTACGTCAAATAGGAAAGTTACCCATCCTAGCTAGGCTACCTGTCATCAACGTACTTTTATCATGATTTCCAGCTATTTGTTATGGAGAAACCTGAGATTAGACATTTCAACATCTACACAAGTAGCTAGTTATCTATAAAAATATGCTAAGCTAACATTGGCTAACTAGAAACCAACCAAACCAACTCCAAGTTAGCAACCGCAGGAGCAGACTCACATTTGGTAAGTTGATATAAGTGGATGTTTATATAGTGTGCACCAATAGTAAGACTACCGTTATGCTCAATTTGTCTATATCATAGGTCTACATCCATAGCAGTAGACATCTTTAAATATGTGACCACATACAGTACATTCAAACAGTTACTGTAATCTGGCAGAGTGGCAAAGGTATTGTCCATGGTTGGGTAATCTTATTTAGATATTGTATGAGAATGGTTTGCAGCCTTCGTACAGGCTAGGAAGACAAGTGTTACAGCTCTGTATCCCTAAGTAAGGTGGGAAAGTATCATGTTAAACAAATGTATGGCACAAATGTATCTATTTAGACATTTCTGTACATATTTACTGTAAATTCTTATTGATTCTGAGGGAAAATTTGCTCAAACATGGAATGATATTTCACTTCGAATAACCAGCCCCGACACGTGACTGACCTTTGCAAAGCTCTTAGTATGGTAAGTATTCTCTGAGTCTAGAAATGCATATATCCCTAATTAGCAGGCGATCCAATAACCTGGGGTGTTTCATTGACCACTGTCTTATGTCTAGCTAAGACTAGTTCAGCCAATGGCACTGAACTCTAACATATGCAACGTGCCAATTATACAGTCATACAATGAAAATATTTTTGGAAATAGAGGACAAATGAAAAGCAAAGCCGGAACCATACGTGGTCAAACGATTAGCTGATACAGCATCAAAAATAATGTAATGGACTCCATGATAGATATATTCCCTAGATGTTAATGTAGAGTAAGCAACAAGCCAAGGAAGGGGAACTGATTAAATTTGCATTATCTGGTCGCATTGACCTCACAGGTGACCTCCTAAGACGGCGTGAGTTGGACAAATCCCAGATCTCTATTACCCAATAAAATTCAGATGGCTTAAATCAGATACTACCAGACTCTTTACTCTTTGGGTCAACATGGAGTCCTGCTGTGAATTAATCAGGCCACGGAGCAAAGAAGATGAAGAATTATGCACATGATAAGCCAACCAAAGTCAACGGCATGGCCATATCCCAAATGAATATGTACAGTATGCAGTATTGATACACATACTTTTTTTTTGTCTATGACTAGGAAAAAAGACGTGGAGAATACATGCTGGCACCATGTTGTTTTTACGTACGATTACACATCAAATATTCAATGATGAGTTTGTGAGGAGTAATGACTGATATAAAGTACATTACACAGGCCTAAACTATAAAAAGTACCTCAAAGATATAAAGGAATGCAGGGGAAAATTAACTAAACGAAACATCCCATTTTCAGGACCCTGTCTTTCAAAGACAATTCGTAAAAATCCAAATAACTTCACCGATCTTCATTGTAAAGGGTTTAAACACTGAACACTGAACCATAAACAATTAATGAACATGCACCGGTGGAACGGTCGTTAAGACACTAACAGCTTACAGATGGTAGGCAATTAAGGTTACAGTTATGAAAACTTAGGACACTAAAGAGGCCTTCCTACTGACTCTGAAAAACACCAAAAGAAAGATGCCCAGGGTCCCTGCTCATCTGCGTGAACGTGCCTTAGGCATGCTGCAAGGAGGCATGAGGACTGCAGATGTGGCCAGGGCAATAAATTGCAATGTCCGTACTGTGAGACGCCGCTACAGGGAGACAGGATGGACAGCTGATCGTCCTCGCAGTGGCAGATCACGTGTAACACCTGCACAGGATCTGTACATCTGAACATCACACCTGTGGGACAAGGTACAGGGTGGCAACAACAACTGCCCGAGTTACACCAGGAACGCACAATCCCTCCATCGGTGCTCTGTCCGTAATAGGCTGAGAGAGGCTGAACTGAGGGCTTGTAGGCCTGTTGTAAAGGCAGGTCCTCACCAGACATCACCGGCAACAACGTCACCTATGGGCACAAACCCACCGTCGCTGGACCAGACAGGACTGGCAAAAGTGCTCTTAACTGACGTGTCGCAGTTTTGTCTTACCAGGGGTGATGGTCGGATTCGCGTTTATCGTTGAAGGAATGAGCGTTACACCAAGGCCTGTACTCTGGAGCGGGATTGATTTGGAGAAGGGTCCATCATGGTCTGGGGCGGTGTGTCACAGCATCATCGGACTGAGCTTGTTGTCATTGCAGGCAATCTCAACGCTGTGCGTTACAGGGAAGACATCCTCCTCCCTCATGTGGTACCCTTCTTGCAGGCTCATCCTGACATGACCCTCCAGCATGACAATGCCACAAGCCATACTGCTCGTTCTGTGCGTGATTTTCTGCAAGAATGTCAGTGTTCTGCCATGGCCAGCAAAGAGCCCGGATCTCAATCCCATTGAGCATGTCTGGGACCTGTTGAATCGGAGGGTGAGGGCTAGGGCCATTCCCCCCAGAAATGTCCGTGAACTAGCAGGTGCCTTGATGGAAGAGTGGGGGAACATCTCACAGCAAGAACTGACAAATCTGGTGCAGTCCGTGAGGAGGAGATGCACTGCTGGTGGCCACACCAGATACTGACTGACTTTTGATTTTGACCCCCCCCCCCCCCCCCTTTGTTGAGGGACACATTGTTCCATTTCTGTTAGTCACATGTCTGTGGAACTTGTTCAGTTTGTCTCAGTTGTTGAATCTTATGTTTACACATTAAATTTGCTGAAAATAAACGCAGTTGACAGTGAGAGGACGTCGGTTGGATTGATGCAGAATAATAAACATTTCACCAATATTTCTGTATTATAGATTAAAACCAAACATACATGTACATTCATAACACAGCTAACTCCTGTTAAACCTGTATAGAAGTACATACAGAATCATAGCCATGCTGGGCTGTATAGAGTACAAAGAGGACCATTGGAGACAATACTTTGTGAACTCAAACTGAGTTTTTATGGACGATAGAATAAAATGGGTTTCTCAAAGATTGCTCCCTTAAGTGAAGCTATGAGAGAGATTGCCATCTAGAGGACACTAAATTTGGTAATAGGGTAACCATTAATAAAACTACATTGTAAGCATTAATTTCACCCAGCTATTATGGCTGTCACTCCCTGATCTGTTTTGCCTGTCTTTGTGATTGTCTCCACCCACCTCCAGGTGTCTCCTGTTTTCCCCATTAGTCCCCGATGTATTTATCCCTGTGCCAGTTCATCTTATTTTGCCAAGTCAACCAGTGTTTCTCCAAGCTCCTATTTCTCAGCCCTCCTGGTTTTGACCCTTCCCTGTCCTGACGCCGAATCCACCTGCCTGACCACTCTGCCTGTTCTGACCTCGAGCCTGCCTATCCCCTGGTATTGTTTGGACTCTGACCTGGTTTATGAGCTCTCGCCTGTCTCCGACCTGCCTTTTGCCTACCCCTTTTGGTATAATAAATATCGGAGCTCAACCATCTGCCTCCTGTGTCTGCATTTGGGTCTCGCCTTGTGCCCTTATAATGGTTAACACCACTTCAGGCCTAACCACTTTCTTAAGGTCCCATTGCTTTTAAAATGGCCAGCAAAAACAGTTTAGAAGAATTGTATTTATGCGATCTTAGACGCATTGTCATGGAAATAAATAAAATGTATATCAGTGGATTTACCCTCAGCTTTTAAATACCTGTTACAAGAGATATAACTTAAACACTCATACCTATCTCTAAAATCCAACAAAGGCTGTTTTCAGATCAAAGTAAATGATTAAAATCTAGAGCCATTGACCCTCCACCACATCTCTTTCAATTGCAGTTCTATAATCCAAATACCTCTCGACTCTAATAACAGTAAGTGAACTCTCACCTTTGTTGCTTCAGGAAAATCGGGCCTCATTCTCAGCACTGCTTTGAAAGTCTTTCTGTTCTCTGATTCAAAATAAAACAGGAGCCTCTGTTTTTCAGTGTCAATCGTTAGCGTAACATTGAAATCTGTTATTGTAGTGTTAATCGTTAAATAGAGACCTAAAACTAATTGGCTCCAATGGAGCCTCCTTTCACTCCGTATTAATTTGACTCGAGCGTATGAATAGTTTGAAAGCAATTCCTAACGGAGTGAGGCCTTGAGTAAACTGAGCTGATTTGTGTATTAAAACGTTGTTGTTTCAAACATATATCCAAGCCCATGAACATATCTGAATGAACTGTTGGGAAACCGCAGAGACCTCTTTCTCAGTCAGTTATCACTGTTTCATATTTTACCTTGTCTACAACAAACGTTTGGGATTTACTTATTCACAGCAAGAAGGTGATTATGTAATTATGAGACTAGTGAGCAACTTTCCATTTTGATCATTAAAATTGCCTAGCAGTTCTGTGAATAAATAAGCAGTTGGGATTTATCATGCTCTCAATTTCCATTTTGTAGGGCTCCTGGAATTTATTATTATTATTTTTTTCATTTCACCGTTTATTTAACCAGGTAGGCCAGTTGAGAACAAGTTCTCATTTACAACTGCGACTTGGCCAAGATAAAGCAAAGCAGTGCAACAAAAACAACACAGAGTTACACAAAGAAACGTATAGAAAAAAACGTGTGCGCAAATGTAGAAGAGTAGGGAAGTAAGTCAAATAGGCCAAAGAGGCGAAATAATTACAATTTGGTATTAACACTGGAGTGATAGACGTGCAGATGATGATGTGCAAGTAAAGATACTGGCGTGCAAAAGAGAAGAGAACTGGAAGGAAAGGCGGCCAAAGGAAGTGTTGGCTTTGGGGATGACCAGTGAAATATACCTGCTGGAGTGCATGCTACGGGTGGGTGTTGCTATGATGACCAGTGAGCTGAGATAAGGTGGGGCTTTACCTAGCAAAGACTTATAGATGACCTGGAGACACTGGGTTTGGCGACGAATATGTAGCGAGGGCCAGCCAACGAGAGCATACAGGTTGCATATGGGGCTTTGGTGACAAAACGGATGGCACGGTGATAGACTACATCCAATTTGCTGAGTAGAGTGTTGGAGGCTATTTCATAAATGACATCGCCGAAGTCAAGGATCGGTAGAATAGTCAGTTTTACGAGGGTAAGTTTGGCAGCATGAGTGAAGGATGTTTTGTTGCGAAATAGGAAGCCAATTTTAGATTTAATTTTGAATTGGAGATGCTTAATGTGAGTCTGGAAGGAGAGTTTACAGTCTAACCAGACACCCCTTTTTCCTCCAAACATAACGATGGTCATTATGGCCAAACAGTTCTATTTTTGTTTCATCAGACCAGAGGACATTTCTCTAAAAAGTACGATCTTTGTCCCCATGTGCAGTTGCAAACCGTAATCTGGCTTTTTTATGGTGGTTTTGGAGCAGTGACTTCTTCCTTGCTGAGCGGCCTTTCAGGTTATGTTGATATAGGACTCGTTTTACTGTTGATATAGATACTTTTGTACCTGTTTCCTCCAGCATCTTCACAAGGTCCTTTGCTGTTGTTCTGGGATTGATTTGCACTTTCGCACCAAAGCACATTCATCTCTAGAACACATCTCCTTCCTGAGCAGTATGACAGCTGCGTGGTCCCATGTGTTTATACTTGCGCACTATTGTTTGTACAGATGAAGGTGGTACCTTCAGGCGTTTGGAAATTGCTCCTAAGGATGAATCAGACTTGTGGAGGTCTACACATTTTTTTCTGAGGTCTTGGCTGAATTCCTTTGATTTTCCCATGATGTCAAGCAAAGAGGCACCGAGTTTGAAGGTAGGCCTTGAAATACATCGACACCTACACCTCCAATTGACTTAAATTATGTCAATTAGCCTATCAGAAGCTTCTAAAGCCATGATTTTCCAAGCTGTTTAAAGGCACTTAGTGTATGTAAACTTCTGACCCACTGGAATTGTGATACAATGAATTATAAGTGAAATAAATCTGTCTGTAAACAATTATTTCGAAAATGACTTGTGTCATGCACAAACTAGATGTCCTAACCGACCTGCCAAAACTATCGTTCCGCTAGCGGAACACCTGCTCCAATATCCAATGATAGGCGTGGCGCGAATTACAAATTCCTCAAAAATACGACTATTTCACAGCATTTTAAAGACAAGACTCTCCTTTATCTAACCACACTGTCCGATTTCAAAAAGTCTTTACAGCGAAAGCAAAACATTAGATTATGTCAGCAGAGTACCCAGCCAGAAATAATCAGACACCCATTTTTCAAGCTAGCATATAATGTCACATAAACCCAGAAGACAGCTAAATGCAGCACTAACCTTTGATCTTCATCAGATGACACACCTAGGACATTATGTTATACAATACATGCATGTTTTGTTCAATCAAGTTCATATTTATATCAAAAAACAGCTTTTTACATTAGCATGTGACGTTCAGAACTAGCATACCACCCGCAAACTTCCGGGGAATTTGCTAACAATTTACTAAATTACTCACGATAAACGTTCACAAAAAGCATAACAATTATTTTAAGAAATATAGATACAGAACTCCTCTATGCACTCTATGTCCGATTTTAAAATAGAATATTGCAAAATGTGCTTTCACCAAAAAGCTAAGTACATAGCCCAGCCATCACGGGCTAGCTATTTAGACACCCGGCAAGTTTAGCACTCACCAATATCAGATTTACTATTATAAAAGTTTGACCTTTTGTTGTCTTCGTCAGAATGCACTCCCAGGACTGCTACTTCAATAACAAATGTTGGTTTGGTCCAAAATAATCCATCGTTATATCCGAATAGCGGCGTTTTGTTCGTGCGTCCCAGACACTATCCGAAATGGTCAATCAGGGTCGTGCGCATGGCGCAATTCGTGACAAAAAAAATCTAAATATTCCATTACCGTACTTCGAAGCATGTCAACCGCTGTTTAAAATCAATTTTTATGCCATTTTTCTCGTAAAAAAGCGATAATATTCCGACCGGGAATCTCCATTTAGCTAAACAGAGGAAAGAAAACAAAGCTTTCGGTCGACGCGGGCACGAGCCTGAGTCTCACAGTACTGTAACCAGCCACTACCCAAACGCGGTGATTGACAGAGTCGAAAGCCTTGGCCAGGTCGATGAAGACGGCTGCACAGTAGTTGTCGTCCATCCATCTACTGTATGTATCTTTGGTCAAATATAATAAAAACAACTTTGTTTGCGGTGTTTGTCTAAAAGTTGTAGTATTGCAGGGCTGCTTTCCAACATGCTCTGACTGGGGATTTTTGGTCACATAGCAACTTTTGATAAGAAAACTTCCCCACCAATGTCCATGTTCAATGCATCCAGTTCTTCCTAGCTTATTACTGCTTTACTACAAGGGATGCAGCACAAGGTCATGCTTTTGATAGATTCCCAACGTCAGGCTATTTTATGGAGGAAGTCCATTTTTACTTGTAGCATATGAACATAAATCTGAATCATTTTTTTAATCAACTATTCAAAGTCTGCACACATACTGTACAAACGTCTTTAGTCTCGCAGTGGCTAATATATCTTAGGCTTTACAAGCACCTCAGCTCATTCAAAGATTTAATTGGTGAGATTTTCGTCAGAAGCACAGGGAGACTGTGGTCAATGAATTCAAGGACACTGGCAACATGCTATTTTATTAAGGCCATGAATACCTTATGGCAAGTTGTGTTTGAGAAAGACACCATGATATGTGTTCTCAGAATGTCACTTTTTTAATCACTGATTGAGCTACAAACATCAAGGATATGCTTAGTGTGATATAGGACATAATACAGTAAAACTTCACTCTAGCTATTATCAATTCAAGCTATTTAGATTGAGCACCTTGTTTTATTCCACACCAATGTCCATAGCATGCCAAGAAGACTTGAAACAGCAACATTCTATTTTGAGGTTGTTTGAAAAGCAAGGGGCCATGACAAATGATCGCAAAAATAAATCTCGGAAACAAAAATACTATTGGGCTTTTTTCTAACCAAGATGACGTTGTTGTCCTTCGTCTTGTCGTGTCCCATGTATATATATCTTTTAATATTTTTTCTAAACCTCAACTTCAAAATACTCTCCTGCAACCCGCCTCACCCAATGTGGTGTGTATCTGTTTTTTCTAAAGTATTTTTATTTACCTCGGAACCGGAATCCCCCAACAGAAGCTAGACAGCTCACTAGCTAGTAGTAAACGGCTAACCTTTAGCTCGGAAAGCTCTCGCCAGTTTGTACAACGTGACTCAAACCAGAGCATACCGGGCCTATTTTCTCTCCATATCCCTGGATTCCTACCGCATTCTCTGACCTTTTCACCTGGATCATCGCAGCTAGCTAGCTGCTATCCGAGTGACTACTCCTGGCTAACGTCGGTCCCAAAGCAAGCACCAATTAGCCTGGAGCTAGCCCATGCTAGGCTCTTTCTCCTGGCTAGCTGAAGAGGCCCATCAGCCACTCCTGGGCTGCAATACCCGGACCCCTTCTACTGCCGGTACGGGGCACGGAACCCCGCCGATCTTTCACGACTGGACTATGACGTAATCTGCTCGAGGGTTTACTCAACTGGCCCCTACATTGCGACGTCCCCTGAATGCCCATCTGCTAGCCGCGGCCCTTTAGCTGTATAGATCCATCGGCCAATTTCTTGGGCCACTATGCCAATTGGACTTGGATCCCTCTGCTACTCGGAGCCCTACTAATCCATTACGACTGGTTTATCGACATCACCGCACGCGTAGGCTAAAACAGACTCTCCTCCGTTGAGACGTCCCTCTAAGGCCCTTCTGCTAGCTTGCAAGCCCCGGGCTGCTAGCTGTCTGAATCGCCGTGTCTCCAGCCAGCCCAACCACTCACTGGACCCCTATGATCACCCGGCTACGCATGCCTCTCCCTAATATCAATATGCCTTGTCCATTACTGTCCTGGTTAGTGATTGTTGTCTTATTTCACTGTAGAGCCTCTAGCCCTGCTCAATATGCCTTAACCAACCATTTAGTTCCACCTCCCACATATGCGGTGACATCACCTGGTTTAAACGTCTCTAGAGACAATATCTCTCTCATCATTACTCACTGTCTAGGTTTACCTCCAATGTACTCACATCCTACCATACCTTTGTCTGTACATTATGCCTTGAATCTATTGCGCCTAGAAACCTGCTCATTTTACTCTGTTCTGAACGCACTAGGCGACCAGTTCTGATAGCCTTTAGCCGTACCCTTATCCTACTCCTTTGTTCCTCTGGTGATGTAGAGGTTAATCCAGACCCTGCAGTGCCTAGCTCCATGGCTACTCCCCAGGTGCACTCATTTGTTGACTTCTGTAACCATAAAAGCCTTGGTTTCATGCATGTTAACATTAGAAGCCTCCTCCCTAAGTTTGTTTTATTCACTGCTTTAGCACACTCTGCCAACCCGGATGTCTTAGCCGTGTCGGAATCCTGGCTCCCTAAAATACTTCAGCGAGCAGGCCTTTCTAATCGACCTGGCACGGGTATCCTGGAAGGATATTGACCTCATCCCGTGACTAGATGATGCCTGGTTGTTCTTTAAAAGTGCCTTCCTCACCATCTAAAATAAGCATGCCCCATTAAAAAAATTTAGAACCAGGAACAGATATAGCCCTTGGTTCTCTCCAGACCTGACTGCCCTTGACCAGCACAAAAACATCCTGTGGCATTCTGTATTAGCATCGAATAGCCCCCGTGATATGCAACTTTTCAGGGAAGTTAGGAACCATAATACACATGCAGTTAGGAAAGCTACGGCTAGCTTTTTCAAGCAGAAATTTGCATCCTGTAGCACAAACTCAAAAAAGTTCTGGGACACTGTAAAGTCCATGGAGAATAAGAGCAACTCCTCCCAGCTGCCCACTGCACTGAGGCTAGGAAACACTGTCATCACCGATAAATCCACTATAATTGAGAATTTCAATTTAAAAAAAATCTACAGCTGGCCATGCTTTCCACCTGGCTACCCCGACCCCGATCAACAGCCCTCCAGCCCCCACAGCAAGTCGCCCAAGCCTCCCCATTTCTCCTTCTCCCAAATCCAGATAGCTGATGTTCTGAAGAGCTGCAAAATCTGGACCCCTACAAATCAGCCGGGCTAGACAATCTGGACCCTCTCTTTCTAAACTTATCTGCCGAAATCATTGCAACCCCTATTACTAGCCTGTTCAACCTCTTTCGTATAGTCTGAGATTCCCATAGATTGGAAAGCTGCCATGGTCATCCCCCTCTTCAAAGGGGGAGACACTCTAGACCCAAACTGCTACAGACATATCTATTCTACCCTGCCTTTCTAAGGTCGTCGAAAGCCAAGTTAACAAACAGATTACCGAGCATTTCGAATCCCACCGTACCTTCTCCGCTATGCAATCTGGTTTCAGAGCTGGTCACGGGTGCACCTCAGCCACGCTCAAGGTCCTAAACGATATCATAACCACCATCGATAAGAGACATTACTGTGCAGCCGTATTCATTGACCTGGCCAAGGCTTTCGACAATGTCAATCACCACATTCACATCAGCAGACTAAACAGCCTTGGTTTCTCAAATGATTGCCTCGCCTGGTTCACCAACTACTTCTCTGATAGAGTTCAGTGTGTCAAATCGGAGGGCCTGTTGTCCGGACCTCTGGCAGTCTCTATTGGGGTGCCACAGGGTTCAATTCCCGGGCTGAATCTCTTCTCGTATACATCAGTGATGTCGCTCTTGCTGCTGGTGATTCTCTGATCCACCTCTACGCAGACGACACCATTCTGTATACCTCTGGCCCTTCATTAGACACTGTTAACTAACCTCCAGACGAGCTTCAATGCCATACAACTCTCCTTCCGTGGCCTCCAACTGCTCTTAAATGCAAGTAAAACTAAATGCATGCTCTTCAACCGATTGCTGCTCGCACCTGCTTGCCCGTCCAGCATCACTACTCTGGATGGTTCTGACTTAGAATATGTGGACAACTACAAATACTTAGGTGTCTGGTTAGACTGTAAACTCTCCTTCCAGACATACATTAAGCATCTCCAATCCAAAATTAAATCTAGAATCGGCTTCCTATTTCGCAACAAAGAATCCTTCACTGCCAAACATACCCTCGTAAAACTGACCATCCTACCGATTCTCGACTTGCGATGTCATTTACAAAATAGCCTCCAACACTCTACTCAACAAATTGGATACAGTCTATCACAGTGCCATCCATTTTGTCACCAAAGCCCCATATACTACCAACCACTGCGACCTGTACGCGCTCGTTGGCTGGCCCTCGCTTCATACTCGTCGCCAAACCCACTGGCTCCAGGTCATCTAGAAGTCTATGCTAGGTAAAGCCCCGCCTTATCTCAGCTCACTGGTCACCATAGCAGCACCCACCCGTAGCATGTGCTCCAGCAGGTATATCTCACTGGTCACCCCCAAAGCCAATTCTTCCTTTGGCTGCCTTTCCTTCCAGTTCTCTGCTGCCAATGACTGGAACAAACTGCAAAAATCACTGAAGCTGGAGACTCATATCACCATCACTAGCTTTAAACACCAGCTGTCAGAGCAGCTCACAGATCACTGCACCTGTACATAGCCCATCCAACTACCTCATCCCCATACTGTATTTATTTATCTTGCTCCTTTGCACCCCAGTATCTCTACTTGCACATTCATCTTCTGCACATCTAACAAAAATGTTCCATTACATGTTTACATACATTTAAAGCTGAGTGGCATCTGCAATGCAAAAGTCTGTTCTCTTCCTTAGGTAAAGTTTCCATACAGTACAGGGAAGGGGATACCTAGTCAGTTGCACAACTGAATGCATTAAACAATTCCCTTTGAATCAGATGTGCAGGGGGCTGCCTTAATCGACAGCCGAGGAGCAGTTGTTGGGGATTACCTGCCTTGATCAAGGGCAGAACGGCAGATCTTTCCACCTTGTTGGCTCGGGAATTTGAGCCAGTGATCTTTGGTTACTGGCCCAATGCTCTTAACCATTAGGCTACCTGATGCCTTCAGGGAAAGGTTGTTTTTCATCACATAATAATACTATATATTATAAGATGCTTACTATTAAATGCAGCCATGAAAGAGAATCCTCCAGTGTTTAATTGCTATATTGTAATTACTTCGCCACCATGGCCTATTTATTGCCTTACCTCCCTTATCCTACCTCATTTTCACATGCTGTATATAGACTTTTTCTACTGTATGTTTGTTTATTCCATGTGTAACTCTGTTGTATGTGACGAACTGCTTTGCTTTATCTGGTCAGGTCGCAGTTGCAAATGAGAACTTGTTCTCAACTAGCCTACCTGGTTAAATAAATGTGAAATAAAAACATTAGCTAAGTTATGTTGTCCGGCTCTTACTATGGTTTTGATGTCACCATTTGAAAATATCCTAAGGACTTCGAATAGTGTTTTGGATTCGTTGTTTTAAGTCAACAGCACTCAAAGAAAAAAATATGGTATTTGCGCTGACAAGTGGCCTTATTGTTTGTGTTTCATTGTGAGATTTTACCGTTTATGATATTTCCACACTGAGGTCGAAATTATACTCAAAATTTGAAAAATATAATGCCATTTTTGGGTATGAGCCTGTTCAGGTGGGATGTTGTCCACCCAGATCATGATATCCCAATCTGATTATTCTGACCAAGGACCAGTCATCTTTTATTTGCACATGTATCCTCCTACTTTGAAGAGGTAAGTGGGATAGGATCAAGAATCTAGACGATTCTATCCGCCAATCAGGGCTGTTTTACGTAAATATATTTACATTTGTATCAATTAGCCCACACAATCAGACAGAGCATTTCAATGGCACAAGGAGGCTTAGGAAAACAGACAAAAAATATTGAATCATTGTCATGAAATTAAAACGTAGTGATTTATTAGACATACAGTGATCATTGAAAAATTAAATAAAAAAATACTGCATGGGGGCTTTAAGGGCTATATGTGAAAAACAGGGGTAATTGTAAATGGTGCTGGATATCGATTCCTAATCTCTATTCATACCAATGTGTGTGATGTTTTATGGAGTGTCAAACTAATAACACAGAATACTCCATCACTGTCATGGTTAAACAAACAATGACTAGCTATTGTGATGTGGGAGAATAAATACAGGTGCTTGATGAAAGGGAACGGGCCATTTGTTCTTGACTCGCCGCAGTCCACGAAAAGAGGTTACAGCCATCCCAATCTCAATCATTTTCAACCGCACATTACGTCTCAAAGAAAACAAATGCAATTCGATAACCATTGGCCTGGAGGTCTATCTCTGCTGTACAATGAGGTGAATACACACATAAGAGTTGCCATTTTCCTCAGACAGTTGCAGTTCCACATAGTTGCGCCATCTGGTGGCAATCCATCTTTCAAAAGGGGAACATAAACAAACAGTTTTCGTCCTATGAACATCCCAACTGGCAAATTGCCATTGTGCCACAATTGATGACATGTCTATGACATTTGGCATATTCTCAAAACTGCAACAAAAAATGTTTAGGTGGGATCTCTATGATCTTGTGACATTGTATTGTGTTTGGGACATAATGTCTCAGCTCTGAATTGTCAGTGTTTGGAGAAGTCATGTCAATTATTTTCACCCAAACAAAACATCTTCTTAAAATGCTATGTTCGATTGTCTGACTGGATATTGCCAGTAGGTTGTCAAGGCTTCCATCAAAAACCATATGCGCAAACATGGGAATAGAACATGAGAGTATAGGTGCAGAGCTATAAAAAGGTCTGCATAGTAATTGTTGCTAATTATAATGAAAGGTAATTAAAAATCTGTATAATTGGCATGAAAGATACTTCACAAAACACGCAGAAGCATGCAGTGTAATCTGAAACCCATTATCAGCCATTGTGGGTGAATCGACTTAAAGTCTTTTGAAACACCTGTTATTTTACACCACCTTCAGGTGCTGGAGGATTCTCTTTCATGGCTGCATTTAATAGTAAGCATCTTATAACTTATAATATATAGTATTATTATGTGAGGAAAAACAACCTTTCCCTGAGGTCGTCAGGTAGCCTAATGGTTAAGAGCATTGGGCCAGTAACCGAAGATCACTGGCTCAAATCCCCGATCCAACAAGGTGGAAAAATCTGCCGTTCTGCCCTTGATGAAGGCAGGTAATCCCCAACAACTGCTCCCCGGCTGTCGATTAAGGCAGCCCCCTGCACATCTGATTCAAAGGGAATTGTTTAATGCATTCAGTTGTGCAACTGACTAGGTATCCCCTTCCCTGTACTGTATGGAAACTTTACCTAAGGAAGAGAACAGACTTTTGCATTGCAGATGCCACTCAGCTTTAAATGTATGTAAAAATGTAATGGAAACTTTTCGTTGACACTATCCAGGCAAATAGAGTGACAGTAACTAGTCCTCTTAGGTCATTTGTTTTTGTAATCTCTCGTATTAAATTGCATATGTGCGTTTTCAATAATGGGTTTACTTCTCTCCGAGCGGCACATACTGTATGTGCAGGTAATTGACTTTCTCAGGCAAAGAGAGCAGGAATTGGGATAAACATTGTCCAGCTGGTGCCTGACTCTAGAGGAAAATGGAAAACACAATTGTTTGTATTGTATTGTTGTTTCTCTGTATTGTGTCTTCTCTCCTTATCTGGGCTTCAGTGATGAGCCACCCATCCATACTGTGATCCATATCCAGTGATGAGAATACATGCCCAAAGGGGAAACATTTAAAGTGCTCTGTCATAGAGTCTTACATGACTGTCATGGTAATACTATGGCAACAGATGCCCTAAATAGCGATGGCATCCAATGCCCACATAAGATGTTGCCCAGTGCCTGGTGATGTTGTGAGTCAATTATGTAGTATATTGTACAGGTGACTTACACCTTTTCAGGTACCGTTAATGCAGCACATTCCCACTTAGTTCAGTGAGAAATGACTTTCCTGACTGATCAAAGTTTAATTTTGCCTTTGGTATTGCCTCAGATCCTATTAAATCACAAAATCCCCATTGACTTTAAAATATTGATCAAATACAGCATTGCAAGGGCAAATTAAAATCAAAACATACCTTTCCTTTTGCCCAGACCATAACTTATGCAGTCAGAAGAGAGGGAGGGGGAGCTCTTAACAAACTTTCCTTAAAGAACAGTGAGATTAGTTATTGCGGCTCATGTTGTGTCTTGAAGCACTAATCAAGAATCATATTGCTTACGAAATCTCAATCCCCAGGAGATGCCACGTGGAACTCACTTCGAGAAAGATAAGTGCTATGAATGGAGGGGCAAACTATAGACTGAAGGTTTTTCTACAGCCTTTGCTAAGTAAGCACCCAAAACAAAAAGAGGAGGCTGAGCGTATTCCCCAGATTTAACAAGAGAGGGTTTAACATGCCCCAGACCCTGGCGAGCTGCTGGTTGACTTCCAGGGTTGTGTGCCTGTGATATATCATGTATGAACTGTGTTGGAGTAGCCATTGCTGGCAGTAGTGCATTGCATTCTGAGCTTTAGTGCGAGGTGTTTAAGTGAACTAAATTAACCTCAGGGGAGCAGGGTGGGAGGCCTGAGTCTGAACCCTGATCTCAACCCTGGGAGAATGGAAGCAAGAACTACAGGGAAGAGGAGAGCTGTGTGCCTCAGATTTTATCCTTTGTGTAATTAGTATTCTCACAATAGCACTGCAATAGATAGCTGCCATTTTACGGACTCCTGACCAATTCTGCTATTTTGATTGTTCTTTGGCGCTGATCTTTTTTTTGTATGCAATGGGTGTTTTTCAAAATGTATACTACCGTGCTCCGGGAGGTTTGGAGTGAGAGTCCAAATCAAAGTATGCGAAATGGAGCACGGAGGTCACTTCTTCAATGCCTAATCCGTTTGTACATATAAGCATGCATCGATGCAAGATTCATCAGAAAGTATCTAACGAATGCGCTGAGAGTCGGGAAGTAAGTTCCGGCGAGTGAGTGTTTTATAAATAAATGAAACAGAAAACAAGGAACACAAACAATACACCTGAGGAAAGAAACAAGGAGAATGACAAATATAGGGAAGGTAATCAAGGAGGTGATAGAGTCCAGGTGAGTGTCATGAAGTGCTGGTGCGCGTGCCGATGGTGACAAGTGTGCGTAATAATCAGCAGCCTGGTGACCTAGAGGCTGGAGAGGGAGTATACGTGACAGTACCCCCCTCCCTGACGCGGATCAGGAGCAGACCCGTCACCTCTGCTGAAGCGCGGGAACCTGTCGAGCCGGCTGGTGCGCGGGAGCCCGGCAACCTAGAGCACCAAAGAAGGAGCAGACGAAAGAGTACCCCCTCTCCAAAGGGAAGATCCCGGGGATCAGGAGCGGACCAGTCGCCTCCGCCGAGGCACAGGAACCTGACGAGCAGCCTGAAACGCCGGAGCCTGGCGAGCCAGCTGTGGCATGGGAGCCTTCCGAGCCCACCCGGTCTTGAGAACCTGATGAACTAGCTAAGGCATGAAAGCCTGACAAGCTGGCTGAGGCATCCTCGGTTGCTCTGGCAGCAGAACCCAGACCCGACATCACCAACACAAAAACACTCCTTGATGCTTCCCTTTAGTGAGGTGTTATTCTGTAACGAATGCACTGAGAGTCGGGAAGCAAGTACAGGGAGTGAGTGTTTTAATAAATAAACGGAACAGAAAACAAGGAACACGAAGAACGCACTGACACGCTGGCCTTCTAGGCAGAGTTGCAAAGAAAAATCCATATCTCAGACTGGCCAATAAAAATAAAAGATTAAGATGGGCAAAAGAACACAGAAGGCCAGCATCCCGGAGTCGCCTCTTCACTGTTGATTTTGAGACTGGTGTTTTGCGGGTACTATTTAGTGAAGCTGCCAGTTGAGGCGTCCGTTTCTCAAACTAGACACACTAATGTACTTGTCCTCTTGCTCAGTTGTGCACCGGGGCCTCCCACTCTTTCTATTCTGGTTAGAGCCAGTTTGCGCTGTTCTGTTAAGGGAGTAGTACACAGCGTTGTACGAGATCTTCAGTTTCTTGGAAATTTCTCGCATGGAATAGGCTTGATTTCTCAGAACAAGAATAGAATGACGAGTTTCAGAAGAAAGGTCTTTGTTTCTGGCCATTTTGAACCTGGAATCGAACCCAGAAAATGTTGATGCTCCAGATACTCAACTAGTCTAAAGAAGGCCAGTTTTATGCTTCTTTAATCATAACAACAGTTTTCAGCTGTGCTAACAATTTCAAAAAGGGTTTTCTCATGATCAATTAACTTTTTTAAATGATAAACTTGGATTAGCTAACACAACGTGCAATTGGAACACAGGAGTGATGGTTGATGATAATGGGCCTCTGTCCACATATCTGCCATTTCCAGGTACA
Organism: Salmo salar; assembly: GCF_965601325.2. Lineage (NCBI taxonomy): Eukaryota > Metazoa > Chordata > Actinopteri > Salmoniformes > Salmonidae > Salmo > Salmo salar. The sequence continues at coordinate 68,681,284 of NC_138294.1, read as the reverse complement.
ATAGTAATTTACAAAATTAACAATGTGTACACTATTTCTGATCAATTTGATGTTATTTTAATGGAGTGAGACCAGGCTAACATTCACAAGGCCACAGGGCCAGATGGATTACCAGGACGCATAGTCAGAGCATTCGCTGACCCGCTGGCAAGTGTCTTCACTGACAGTTTCAACCCTTCCTGACCCAGTCGGTAATACCCACATGTTTCAAGCAGACCACCATAGTCCCTGTGCCCAAGATTTTCAAGGTAACCTATGTAAATGACTATCGCCCCGTAGATCTCACATCTGTATCCATGAAATGCTTTGATGGCTGGTCCTGGCTCACATCAACACCATCAGCCCAGACAACCTGGACCCACTCCAATTCGCATATCGCCTCAACATATCCACAGATGACGCACTCTCTATTGCACTGCCCTCTCCCACCTGGACAAGAGGAACACTTATGTGAGAATGCTGTTCATTGACTACAGTTCAGCGTTCAACACCAGTGCCCTCCAAGCGCATCACTAAGCTAAGGTACCTGGGACTGAACACCTCTCTCTGCAACTGGATCCTGGACTTTGAGGGACCCTACTCAGCTGATGAGGGTAGGCAACAACACCTCTGCCACACTGACCCTCAACACAGGGGCCCCTCAGGGGTGCGTGCTTAGTCCCCTCCTGTCCTCCCAGTTCACCGACGACTGTGCACGACTCCAACACCATCATTAAGTTTGCGGATGACATAAGGGTGGTAGGCCTCATCACCGACAACGATGAGACAGCCTATAGGGAGGAGGTCAGAGACATGGCAGTGTGGTGCCAGGACAACAAATCAAATTTTATTGGTCACATACACATGGTTAGCAGATGTTATTGCGAGTGTAGCGAAATGCAACCTCTCCCTCAATGTCAGCAAGACAAATGAGCTGATCATGGACTACAGGAAACGGAGTGCCAAGCACGCCCCCAATCAACAACAACCAAGCTGTAGTGGAGTGGGTTGAGAGCTTCAAGTTCCTCAGTGTCCACATCACTAAGGAACTATCCTGGTCCACACACTCCCCCTCAGGAGGCTTAAAAGATTTGGCATGGGCCCTCAGATCCTCAAAAAGTTCCAGCGCTGCACCATTGAGAGCAGCTGTAGATACTTGGCATCTGACCGCAAGGCGCTAGCCGGGAGATGGGCCTAGCTCGAGGCTAGCTCAAGGCTAACTGGTGCTTGCTTCGGGACAGAGGCATTAGCCAGCAGTAGCGATGATCCGGTGTAATGGTCCAGAGCTTGCGGCAGGAATCCAGTGATGTGGTAGAGAAAAAGTAGTCCGATATGCTCTGGGTTGATATCGCGCTGTGCAGACTGGCAGGTATTGGCCGAGCTGAAGCTGGCTGGTGTCCGAGTTAACGGTGAAGACCGCTAGCAGTGGCTAACTGACTACTAGCTAGTTAGCTGGCTAGCTTCTGATGGGGGTTCCGGTTCTAAAGTATAAAATTTAAATATTACTACATCTGTTCCAATGCCATACTGTACATTACTAGATTTTCCATGTTCAATGGATTTGATTTAAAAAGGAACATAAGCTGTTTTACGAATGCAACACGTGTTTGCAGAGCATTTGGAACTGCCATTACTAAATCAGCACAACAAGCCATTCTTTGAGTTTTATAGAGATTTGAGAAGTCAAGGCTTTAGCACAGCGTTTGTTATATGTGAAATTGTGGTTTGTCGACTAATTATACAGCCAAAAGTGGTAATGAAAACAAAATGATTTTTACTGGACAAGTAAGAATTCATTATCTCAGAAGGAAGGACGTGAAGAATAAACAAACGTGAAGAATGAAGGTACAAATCATTAACAAATGACAAAATTTCACTTTTATTCATAGTTGCTATTCAACTAATGATCTGAAACGTTAAATTACGCATAGAATTTAAGTTCAAGTTTAAAAGAGCACAATCACTTGTATTTCCTGTGTTTTCCGTTCCTTGGAATGACAACCAAATAACCGCTTTTATTTTTCATTAGTAAAAATATGTTCATTGGTCAGCACCTCACCAAATGGTGTGCATTATTTATTTTACAGAATGAAACCAACGTAACAAGGCCGACAGGGTCAGAAGACCTAGTTAAGCTTTTGACCACTCACTTTCAAGCCCCAATTAAATTAATTGCAGAATAAAGGACAACAGCATGCGGGTTCACTCAATAGGATTCTGTTATACAGGAGTTCACAGACAAATTCACTGAAACTCAATGCATGTTTGATTTGGTTCATCTCATATTGTCACGACTTCCGCCGAAGTCGGCTCCTCTCCTTGTTCGGGCGGCGTTCGGCGGTTGACGTCACCGGCTTTCTAGCCATCGCAGCGCCATTTGTTTTGTCTTGTTCCATGCACACCTGGTTTTCATTCCCTAATCACACTGCATGTATTTACTCCTCTGTTCCCCTCCATGTCTTTGTGTGAAATTGTTTGTTGTTATGTGGTTATTGTGATGCACCAGGCTATGTTTCCATGTTCCGTGTTTCTGCACGTTGTATGTTTATTTGGTACATTAGCTTTGGTGAGTGTTTTTCGCGCTTTGCACTTTTGCTGGAGGTTTTGACGCAGTCTGCGTCCATCTTTGTTCACTCCAGCCTGAATAAAGTGTGTGCCTGTTCACAACTCTCTGCTCTCCTGCACCTGACTTCGCCACCAGTACACACACCCATGACACCATATTGATTTAGTCATTATATTTGTGTCAACCCCCAAGGTTTATAATAGCTGTGTGGTTGACCCATTATTATGATGTTACAATGTTCTTATTTTCGGTATAGCTTCAAAAGTGTATCACATAGCAATATACCGAATTTGTTATCCACAACACAAATCATTTGGAGTCACAAACAGGCCACATGATGCTCTAAATGATCATGTAAAATATAACGTGCTTAATCTAGTATCATCGTGCAAAATGTTTTCAATCTGTGAAAAATAGCTGCAGGGCCTCTGGTTGACAATACTGTAAAATGTGTTTTTCACAAAACACATGTTCGTCTACTCCCCCATACATATCTGAATAATTTATATAGCATTGTTATCAACAACATGCAGCAAGGAACAATAACAAAATGACCAGCTGAATGCACAAATCTTTTGCTATTTTTTTGTGCTTTGTGCACATAAACTCCTAGTTTCCCAACTGAGAGAACAGAATTCTGATATGACATACAATATGTATGAATTTCCCCTACCTGGGGTGAAATACAGAACCACTGTCCTGGAAATTACAAAATCAGTTAACACCCAGCAGATTGTTTTTGTCATTCATTGGTGGTACAAAAATGGAGACCAAAGACGCACATCATATGCAACTCTATATTGTACTTACCATTTGACCCTTTCTGTCCTCTGTTTCACAAGCAATCATGTTGGCTTGTTTGTAAGACTTGTTCATCACATCTCTACTCACTAAGGAGCAAATCCTATCACTTAACATCAATGCATACCTAAGTGAAAAGTCAACTTAAGCGCAAGTTAGGATTCACCCTGTAACGGCTGTCGTATAGAGGGGACCAAGGCGCAGCGTGTTGAGTGCTCATAATTACTGTTTATTAAACTCAGAACACTAAAGAAAATAACAAAGAGAAAACAATCAGCTAACAGTTCTGTCAGGTACTGAAGACTACACAGAATACAATGCCCACAAACACAATAGAAAAAAACCCAACTTAAATATGATCTCCAATAAGAGACAACGTGAACCAGCTGCCTCTAATTGGAGATCATCCCCCAAAAACTCCAACATAGAAATAGAAAACTAGAACTAAACATAGAAAACCCACCCAAAACACGCCCTGACCTACTCTACTATAGAAAATGACATCTTACTAGGGTCAGGACGTGACAGTACCCCCCCCAAAGGTGCAGACTCCGAATGCAACTAAAAACCACAAAAGAAACCACAAAACAAAAGGGAGGGTAGGGAGGGAGGGTGACAATTGTCTATGGCGGTTCTAGTGCAGTAACCAGAACCTTACTATCCAGCAGATCCTCCAGCAGAGGAGGCGGCTCCGGTTCGGGGCGTAACCCCCGCTCCGCGCGCAGATCCCTCTGCTTCTGTACCACCGGACCGTGGATCGTTGTCAGAGGAACCGGACTGTAGATCATCGCCAGAGGCTCAGGGCTGCGGGCCATTGCCGAAGACTCAGGGCCGTCTCAGGTGGTTCCGGACTGCGGGCCGTCTCAGGTGGTTCCGGACTGCGGGCCGTCTCAGGTGGTTCCGGACTGCGGGCCGTCTCAGGTGGTTCCGGACTGCGGGCCGTCTCAGGTGGTTCCGGACTGCGGGCCGTCTCAGGTGGTTCCGGACTGCGGGCCGTCTCAGGTGGTTCCGGACTGCGGGCCGTCTCAGGTGGTTCCGGACTGCGGGCCGTCTCAGGTGGTTCCGGACTGCGGGCCGTCTCAGGTGGTTCCGGACTGCGGGCCGTCACTGCAGGCTCCGCGCCATGGATCATCACCATAGGTTCCGCACCATGGATCATCACTGGAGGCTTCGCTCCATGGATCATCTCTACAGGCTCCAGGCCATGGATTATCCCCACAGGCTCCGGGCCATGGATTATCCCTACAGGCTTCTTGCCATGGATTATCCCTACAGGCTCCGGGCCATGGATTATCCCTACAGGCTCTGGGCCATGGATTATGCCTACAGGCTCCGGGCCATGGATTACCTCTGGAGGCTTCATGCCATGGATCATCCCTACAGGCTCCGGGCCATGGATCATCACTGGAGGCTTCGTGCCATGGATCATCTCTGCAGGCTTCGGACCATAGATCATCACTGGAGGCTTCTTTTGTGGAGCTGGAACAGGTCTCACCGGACTGGGGAGACGCACTGGAGACCGGGTGCGCAGAACTGGCACAGGGTATACTGGGCCGTAGAGGCGCACTGGAGGGAGAGTGTGAGGAGCAGGCACAGGACGTACTGGGCTTTGGTGGCGCACTGGAGGGAGAGAGCGAGGAGCAGGCACAGGACGTACTGGGCTATGGAGGCGCACTGTAGGGAGAGTGCGAGAGGCAGGCACATGCTCACCACGATAAGCACGGGGAGTTGGCTCAGGTCTCACCCCTGACCCCGCCAAACTACCCGTGTGCCCCCCCAAAAAAAAAGATTTGGGGGCTGCGTCTCGTTCTTCCCCGGCAGGCTTCGATATCTGTCCAATACTTGGCCCCAAGTCCAGTTTATCCTTTCTCGCCACTCCTCTATAGACTAGGTATCCATCTCCTCTCGGGCACGCTGCTTGATCCAATTGTGGTGGGCAGTTCTGTAACGGCTGTCATATAGAGGGGACCAAGGCGCAGTGTGTTGAGTGCTCATAATCACTGTTTATTAAACTCAGAACACTAAAGAAAATAACAAAGAGAAAACGATCAGCTAACAGTTCTGTCAAGTACTGAAGACTACACAGAACACAACTAAACAGAATACAACTGCCCAAAACACAATAGAAAAAAACAATTTACATATGATCTCCAATTAGAGAACGCAAACCAGCTGCCTCTAATTGGAGATCATCCCAAAAAACTCAAACATAGAAATAGAAAACTAGAACTAAACAGAGATAGAAAAAAACACCCCGTCACGCCCTGACCTACTCTACTATAGAAAATTACATCTTACTAGGGTCAGGACGTGACACACCCCTATGATTTACACCATTCAGAAGGCTCCTGTATTTGTCCTTTATGTTGTATTCATCATTATTATAACCCACTATATCAGGCTGAATCAATGTGTTCCTCTATAAAGTAATTAAATAGGAATTAATACACAGCCCTCAGTGAAATTAGCTCAGTGAACCGTTGAGAACAGACTCTCACCATCGCCCCTGGCATGCCTCCAAGACATTCCTAGACATAGGTTAAACTTGACGCCTGAATTGATTATGAATAACTATATGGCCAGTTATCAATATAAATGCTTCTTACAGTGTATACTGTGAAATCATATTGGCTACACTACATAATCATAAGATAACTATGAAATTAGTCAAAACGTGTTTTTTCACTCCTTATGGCCGTTGTTATTTTTCAAAATGTGAGCACTCCATCCTAAGCTACAGTAGAGACAGCAGTGTTCCAGGTAGAAACCAAGAGGGAATTGAGAAAATTTACTCTAATATGATCTTTTGACATCCCGCAGAAAAATGTATTACTAAAGAATACTTTTTCTCAACTCTGCATATATTTCAAGATAGAATAGTACCCCACCCGGCTTTGAAATGATGGAGTCATAAGAGCTGAGGAGCATGTCATCCTTTCCTTTGAGAGTTGGCTGGCACAGTCATTCTTCCCATTTGCGGAAGGTGGCACCAAGTCAAACTGTCGACTGAAGACAGGATTATAGATCAAGTTACAGTTCTCACCCGCTGCTCTGTTTTTGCATTCAGTTTCACCGCTCAATCCAGATATTCTGAGATGAGTAGCCATTGGCTATGGAAAAGAAGCCAGCAGAGCACTGACATATACAGATTAGTGTCATGTTTTACATGGCATAAACAAGGGTTAAAGTAATTAGACTTAGTCATTAGACAGATTTACCAAGTCGTATTTCCATTTATTTACCTTTATTTCAACAGGGAAGTCATATTGAGACTAAAGTCTCATTTACAAATGAGCCCTGCACAATACAAAACAACTACAAAAATAGGCGGCAAGTATTTATAAACATAAATATACACATGAAGATAAACATTCTTCAATATAGAAATCCTCTGTTAATTGTCTGAATTGCCCTAGGGACACCGAAGCATCCAACCGAAAGGTATTTTGGAGATTATTCCAAACATAGGGTGCAAGGAAATGAAAGGCGATTTGCATAACTCTGTAGACACCGAATGAGTATCCAGAGTTAACCAACCCTGTGAACAGGTTTGATAACTTGTAATCTTAACAGTGATGTTAGGTAAGTCGGAAGCTTGTGGAGCAGGGCTTTGTAAACAAAAAAAGCGTAATGATGTGATCTACATGACTTTACCAAAAGGTTGGCTAGACCTCTTCAAAGAATGCAGGGATGAGTAATAAAACTGTCTCTTGTGATAAAACAAAGTGCGCTATGATAAATGGCATCCAGGGGTTTAAAAATAGTGGCAGCTGCACTTTGATAAATAGTATCACCATAATCAAGAACAGGTAGAAAGGCTGACTGCACAATCTGCTTCCTGCTGACTAGAGGCAATATCTGTTTCTGTAGAAAAAGCACACTTTAAATCTTAGCTTAATAAGCTCATTCGTATGTTTAAACGTTATATTGTCAAATTATTGCCAAAGCATTTGTATGCAGGGACTCGTTTGATTATAGAACCATCCGAAGAGTGAAGATGTAATCCATCTGAGACAATCTTACAAGAACTTGAAAAAAATATATTTAGTTTTGCCCGTATTAAGCATGTTTTAAATCAGTCAAATCGGACTGTAGCCTTTCCACAGCCAGGTCAGCAGTCGGGGCAATTGGGTACATAATATTATAGATGAAGTTTGAATTAACAGATTGACCAATAGCATTTATATAAATAGTGGAAAGAACAGGTCCTAGTATCGACCCCTTCGGACACCTTCATGTACTTCAAGAAATGTGGACTTAACCCCATCAAATCATGATGGCTGAGTAGGCATCAGAGCAGGCATCAGAGCCCAGGCAAATCCAGAACAACTTGTTCAATAAAATAACAGTATCAAACGCTTTTGACAGGTCCACAAAGGCAGCGCAATTCATTTTAGCATCTAAAGCATTGACAATGTCATTCACAACTAATGTGGTTGCTGTGATAATGCTGTACCCTGGCCTTAACCCAGATTGATTTATATTCCAAATACCATGCTCAGATAAAAAAAGAGCTTAGTTGCTTATTTACCAAACCTTCAAGAATCTTAGCTAGACATGGAAGCCTGGAGATGGGACGATAATGATCAAGAGCACTACTATCCCCGCCCTTATGGAGTGGCAGTGCATAAACTGTTTTCCATACTTTTGGAATATTTCCTGACACCAATGTTAGATTTAAGATATGGGTTACTGAGCAAGCAATGACGAGGGAGCACAATTGGTCAGCCCTTATGGATTTATCGGTATCTATAGCAAGTAAGGTACTTTTTTCTTCTTCTGTGAATTGCCGAAATACAAAAACTTGACTACAATTTTCTGAGTCAATCTTCAAAATTCCTGAATCAGCATTTAGCCCACTCTAGGGTGAGACGCTCTTTCATAAAGATAGCCCGGGGAAATAAAATAAGAGATTAAATGCATCATTAGCTAGGTTTCCATCCAATTGACGTCAGATTTTCATGCAAATATTCTAAAAGCAGTTTCCCACCAGAGATGTTTCCATCGAATTGACTTGTTGCAGATAAAAGGCTGTGTGTGATGACATAGTCCACATAAAACTACCTTTTGCAGTTAAATTCGCATGTAGCGAATAACAAGTTAAATGGATTTCCATCACATTTTCAACTCTACTGATGGTTTTGTCACAAACAATAGTGAGTGTGCCCACTCTGGTATTGGCACGTGCGCTATAAATCAACAGCGTGCAGGTGCCCTGTTGGCTAGAGCACACGTATCCTACATGATGAGATTATTATTATGGACAAAAGAGCGAGAATATTGGTATTTGTCAAACGGCAGCCAAGCATCCATGATCATGTCACCAGAATAAGACCCTCAATATTTATTGGAAAGGAGCATCAAGCTCATCAACTTGCACTTTCAACACCTTGTGAAGTTCATCATAACTTTTTTCATCTGTTGCCTAATAAACTGCATGCTTTCCCGAGTCGAAATGGGAGGATCACATAACATGTCATCACGTGACTCCAAGTTTACTTCGATATGATGGTTATTATATAAATATTTGCGCATAAAAGCGTTTCCGACATTTCTCAATTAATGAATTTTACCAACACAAAAAGATCCCACCCTGTCTAGCTTATTTTGTTGTCGACATTTGGAACATTTATTGAAAAATGGCATGTTTCCATCAGGCCGGTCATGACATTTGTCATGTACTTTACTCACATAAAAAGGTTTGATTGAAACATGGTTAGTGATGGCATTTTTGTCTTTAATGAGGCCAGAGTCTGAATTAATTTGTTGGGGCAGAGAGGAGGAAGTGCAACCCTTCAGAGATTTGACAGTTTTCCAGAATTTCTCCTTACTATCAGAAAGAGTGGTTACATAATAATCTTACGTAGTCTCAGTTGCCTAAAAGATTGCCTTAGCCTGTGTTACTGGCCTTGACCAAGGCCACATTTCTCTTATGAATGACTTTGGATAATTCAGGAGCGAACCAAGCATTCTTCTACCTTTAACTCCGAGTTTTGAAGGGGGCATGATTGTCTAGAATAGTATTGAAGACATTTACAAAAAAATCTTAAAGCTAAATCAGGTTCAGGGACAGCTGAGATACAATCAAGTTCACTAAAATAAAGATCATGTAAAAGAGCTTGTTCACTAACGTTTTTAAAGTTCCTCTTAGTGCTAAATCCCATGTTGCCATATGAACATAGTTCTTCTTACTAAAATGAGCTGTTCATATGTGTTAGCGTCTGTGGCTGCGGTCTTCTCCCGGTGTTGACAATCCTGCCTCGTTAATTAGTTAATTAGGGACTTGGCTTGTCACTAACCAGCCTCACTCTCATTACCATTTTGGTAATGGATCCCAGATTAGAAAAAAAAACTATCCAGTCACATTCCACAATGGTAGCTCTTGTAATTTGCTCATTATCCTCTATTGCAGTAACCCTGGATGCAGTGCAATTTAGTTCATAGCTGTCATACAATTTGACGTTTTTATTTATATATTTTAGTTAAGTAAATGAATAAGCTAATGCTTGCAATTGCTCGACTCAGAATGAATTAACTTTATAGGGCAGTATATAATTGAATTTAAGCTTGTTGAATGATGTGGTTTGGAAAGGAATGATTCAGTACCATAACATTGCTTCAACAGGTTTGTGAAACAGCATGACATCAATGGTACTTCCTACAAGTAAAATATAAGGTACAGTGTAATACAACCATTGATTGAATGCTGGGACAAAACTGAAGTATAGATAGTGGGGAAAGTAAGTAGGTGAGATGTGACAGCTAATCTCAAACAAGTTCATATTACTGCAACTCGCAATTACACCGAGTGCATCCCATTTCCGTGCTGTTTCCTTTAAATCTATACTATAATGGCCATATTCTCATATACAGTTGTCACGTATACTCCCTCTCCGGCCTCTAGGTCATCAGGCTGCTAATTATCCCACACACCTGTCACTATCGTCTCGCGCACCTGCGCCTCATGACACTCACCTGGACTCCATCACCTCCTTGATTATCTTCCCTATATCTGTCACTCCCCTTGGTTCTTTCCTCAAGTATTATTGACTCTGTTTTAATGTCAGTGTGTTGTTTGTGTTTCGTGTTCATTGTTTCTTTTATCTATTAAAACACTCACTCCTTGAACTTGCTTCCTGACTCTCAGCGCACTCGTTACAACAGTAGGGTCCGGAATTATTGGATTCCTTGATAAAGATTAGCAAAAAAATACTGTATAAAATACTGAGCTATATTGTATGCTCAACATTTTTTTTAAATAATTTATTTTATACTAATACAATCACTCAAATATTTTGTAATAAAAAGATAGTGGTGAAAATGATTGGATCCCGTTTTCAATACTCCAGCACCTTGCGAGGATAATGACACTGAGCCCTTTTCTAAAATGTTTAATGAGATTGGAGAACACATTGGGAAGAATCTTAAACCATTTCTACATACAGAATCTTTCCAGATCCTTTATCCTTAATATGCGCTTGTGGACTGCCCTTTCAATTCAAATCACAGGTTTTCAATGGGGTTAAAATAGAGAGACTGAGATGGCCATTGCAAAATGTTGTTCTCAATTAACAATTTCTTTGTATGCTTGGGGCTATTGTCTTGCTGAAAGATCCATTTGCGGTCAAGTTTCAGCCTCCTGGAAGAGGCAAGCAGGTTTTTCTGTAAAATGTCCTGGTACTGTTGACCTTAATGAGGGCCCTAGGACCAGTGGAAGCAAAATATCCCCATAACAGCAAAGATCCAAATCAAATAAAAGGTTATTTGTCACATAGGTGAAAACAAACAGTGAAATGCGTACTAACAGGGCCTTTTCCAACAATGCAAAGTTAAAGATAAAAATAGAAATAGTGACACAAAGAATGATGTGCTGTACTCATCACCCTCTATAGCGCCTTGCGGTCGGGTACCTTGCTGTTGCCATACCAAGTGGTGATGCAGCCAGTCAAGATGCTCTCAATTGTACAGCTGTAGAACTTTTTGAGGAGCTGAGGGCCCATGCCAAATCTTTTCAGCCTCCTGAGGGGGAAAGGGCGTTGTCGTGCCCTCTTCACGACTGTGTTGATGTGTTTGTACCATGATAGATCCTTAGTGATGTGGACACCGAGGAACTTGACGCTCTTGACCCGCTCTACTCCAGCCCCATCGATGTTGATGGGGGCCTGCTTGCCTCTCTGTTTCCTGTAGTCCTCGATCCGCTCTTTTGTGTTTCAGACGTTGAGAGTTTGTTGTTTTGGCACCACACTGCCAGCTCTCTGATCTCCTCCCTATAGGCCGTCTCGTCGTCGTCGGTGATCAGGCCTACCACAGTCCGGTTGTAAGCAAACTTGATGGTGTTGGAGTCGCGCGAGCTGCCCAGTGACACGAGCATACCAGACGAGCTAAATTACTTCTATGCTCGCTTCGAGGCAAGCAACACTGAATTATGCATGAGAGCATCAGCTGTTCCAGACGACTGTGTGATCACACTCTCCGTATCCGATGTGAGTAAGACCTTTAAAAAGGTCAACATTCACAAGGCCGTAAGGCCAGACGAGTTACCAGGACATGTACACCGAGCATGCCTGACCAACTGGCAAGTGTCTTCACTGACATTTTCAACCTGTCCCTGACGAAGTCTGTAATACCAACATGTTTTATGCAGACCACCATAGTCCCTGTGCCCAAGTACACTAAAGTAACCTGCCTAAATGACTACCGACCCATAGCACTCACATTTGTAGCCATGAAATGCTTTGAAAGGCTGGTCATGGCTCACATCAACACCATTTCCCAGAAACCCTAGACCCACTCCAATTTGCATAGCGCCCCAACAGATCCACAGATGATGCAATCTCTATTGCACTCCACACGGGCCTTTCCCACCTGGACAAAAGGAACACCTAAGTGAGAATGCTATTCATTGACTACAGCTCAGTGTTGAACACCATAGTTCCTCAAAGCTCATCACTAAGCTAAGGACCGTAAGAATATTTTGAAGATGAATATACAACGCAGAGGACGAGAGGTCAAAAGAGGACTAACGATCAATGGAAAGTGTTTTTTCTGTAATAGGGGATTAATGATCAATGGGTTAGAGACATGGGAGGAATTTCAGTCCGGGACTCATCGCTACATGGCAAGTTCTCATTCTTCTAAATTGTTTACACATTGAACCTGAAATAGGATACTTGTTATTTGGCCATTGGCCCATTTTTATTGCAAGGACTTCTAACTGGTCAACCAAAGGCTAGAGCTGGGTTATAAAACTACATTCTGTCCCTTTGTTCTGTGGAGAGAGTCACTGAAGAGAGAATCACTGAGGACAGGGGAGAATGAACATCTACCTCCCCACATGATTTGTTCTCTTTGAATACACCTATTTTCCTCCCCCTGATTTGCTTTGAGGTCTGTGTTATTGAAGAGTAACATCAACTGCTAACTGGACCCTGGGACTAAACACCTCCCTCTGCAACTAGATCCTGGACTTCCTGACAGGCCACCCCCAGGTGGTAAGGGTAGGTCTGCTCAGTCCCCTCCTGTACTCCCTGTTCACTCATGACTGCATGGCCAGACACAACTCCAACACCATCATTAAGTTTGCCAACGACAGAACAGTGGTAGGCCTGATCACCAACAACGACGAGACAGCCTATAGGGAGGAGGTCAGAGACCTGGCAGTGTGGTGCCAGGATAACAACCTCTCCCTCAATATGATCAAGACAAAGGAGATGATTGTGGACTACAGGAAAATGAGGACCGAGCACGCCCACATTCTCATCAACGGGGCTGTAGTGGGGCAGGTTGAGATCTTCAAGTTCCTTGGTGTCCACATCACCAACAAACTAACATGGTCCAAGCACACTAAGATGGTCATGAAGAGGGCACCATGCATAGTCACTTTAACTCTACCTATATGTACATATTACCTCAATTACCTCGACTAACCTGTGCTCCCGCACATTGACTCTGTACCAGAAACAGCCTGTTGTATTCGGCGCATGTGACAAAAACAATTTGATTTGAACAGCATTCTTACATGTGTATTATTTTTGTCCAGGTGGGAAAGGGCCGTGTGGAGTGCAATAGAGATTGCGTCATCTGTGGATTTGTTGGGGCAGTATGCAAATTGGAGTGGGTCCAGGGTGTGAGCCAAGACAAGACTTTCAAAGCATTTCATGGCTATGGATATGAGTGCTAAGGGGCGATAGTAATTTAGGCTGGTTACCATGGTGTTCTCCACCACCATTTTTTACAGAGGGTATGAGGTACTATTCTGCATATGCTTCCATTGTTCGATGCCACACCCACCACTGGTGTCATCTGACCATAGCAACGGTTCCAATCCAAGTGCCAATGCCATTTAGCAAACTCCAGGTGGTGCTATGGTCAGATGAAATGAAAATATAACTCTTTGGCCACACACACCTGTGGTGGCCAAAGAAGCATATGCATAAAATCAGTCTGGCTTTATAGCACCTACTGATTAAAGTGTTATCATATAAAGGATAAGGAGAGGATTAAACTACCAAAGTCTGTAAAAGTGGTAGTGTAAAACATTTTACAATAATATTTGAACTCAGGTGTGGCCTTATTGTGGAGGTTAAAGTGTTATCTGATGTGTATGCAAGGTGAAAGTGCCTAAGAAAGTTGGATTTTACTCCCTGCTTTTGATGATAAACACACAAATATTCAAAATGTTACCGTCCCGTGGAATGTCTAATATATCTGTCAAGGACAAATTCTGACAAACAATCTCAAGATGAGACCATTAAGGTTGCTTGAGTGAAACGACTCAATATCAATTAAAACATGTGTTGTAGTGCATGTAACATCATCTGCACACACATTATTTCTAAACGCTGATTAATTGCCCAGTGTTTGATGAAAGCCAAACATATCACAAAATGTGTGTGAAAACATTTATTATATCCTTGGAAATGGAAAACACGATGAAATGACTGAAAACATTTGTGGTCTATACCTGGTAGAGTGTAGAGCTAAATATAAGTAGCAATACATGTTATGTTAAAAGCATATGCCAATCATTTTCTTGGTGTAGCAGTGCGGACGTGTTTGTTGTCCCGTGTAAATGTTGTTTTTTCTCTTTTTTGTATATATTTCACTCTTTTTCCATTTTCAAATTAAATATACCTTCCGGCAACCCACCTCACCCAACGTGAGACGGATCTGCTATTTTTAGACCTTATAGCTAGAACCTCCATCAGAAGCTAGCCAGCAAATTATCTACTAGCTATTTAGTCATTGTTATCCACTGCTAGCGGCCTTTACCTTTAGCTCAGACACCAGCCGCTTTTAGACTGGATAATACCTGCCAGTCTGCACAGCACGATATCAACCCTGAGCATATTGGACTGCTTTTCTCCACTACATCACCGGATTCCTGCCATTAGCTCTGGACCATTACACCGGATCATCACAGCTAGCTAGCTGCTACCGAGTGGCCCAGCCCCGAAGCTAGCCTTGAGCCAGTCCCAATGATCACTCGACTACACAGCTGATGCCTCCCGGACTCTTACCGGACTCTTCACTAACACGACTAGAAGCCACTACATCACCGGATTCCTGCTGTAAGCTCTGGACCTCTGCACCAGATCATGGCTATAGTGGCTAACGCCCTGTCCCGAAGCTAGCACCAGTTAGCCTCGAGCCAGGCAAATCTCCCGGCTAGCAAACCAAATTATTCCAGCTACAGTTCCTCTTTTGCCAATTGGCCTAACATTTTGTTTATCTGTCGGCCCCAGCCTCGAACTCAGGCCCTATGTGTAGTTAACTAACCCTCTATGCCCATTCATCACCATTTGAGCTGTTGTTGTTGTCTTAGCTGATTAGCTGTTGTTGTCTTAGCTAGCTCTCACAATCAACACCTGTGATTGCTTTATGTCTCTCTCTAATGTCAATATGCCTTGTATACTGTTGTTTAGTGTAGTTATCATTGTTTTATTTTACTGCGGAGCCCCTAGTCCCACTCAACATGCCTCAGATAGCTCTTTCGTCCCACCTCCCACACATGCGGTGATCTCACCTAGCATAACTAGTGCCTCCAGAGATGCAACCTCTTATTGTCACTCAATGCCTAGGTTTACCTCCACTGTACCCGCATCCTACCATACCTGTCTGTACATTACGCCCGGAATCTATCCTACCACGCCCAGAAATCTGCTCATTTTATTCTCTGTTCCCAATGCACTAGATGACCAGTTCTGATAGCCGTATCCTCATCCTGTTCCTCGGGTGATGTAGAGGTTCACTTCTTTGGGATAGGGGGCAGTATTTTCACGGCCGGATAAAAAACGTACCCGATTTAATCTGGTTACTACTCCTGCCCAGTAACTAGAATATGCATATAATTGTTTGATTTTGATAGAAAACACTAAAGTTTCTAAAACTGTTTGAATGGTGTCTGAGTATAACAGAACTCATATGGCAGGCCAAAACCTGAGAAGATTCCATACAGGAAGTGCCCTGTCTGACAATTTGTTGTCCTTCTGTTGCATCTCAACTCTAAGGCTCTCTAAAGCCGCCAGAAAGTGGAATGGGGTGTCTGCTGTCTGTGGGCAAAGTACAGCAGCTCTGTTTGTGAGTGTTCAGCCTGGGGACAGTGAGACTGGAGATGCGCGGTCATGAGACTTCTCCATTTTTTTCTTTCAGCCTTTGAATGAATACAACGTTGCCCGGTTGGAATATTATCGCTATTTTACGAGAAAAATAGCATAAAAATTGATTTTAAACAGCGTTTGACATGCTTCTATGTACGGTAATGGAATATTTAGAATTTTTTTGTCACGAAATGCGCTCGTGCGTCACCCTTCGGATAGTGACCTGAAAAAAGTAGCGCGTTTGGGTAGTGGCTGGTTACAGTACTGTGAGACTCAGGCTCGTGCCCGCGTCGACCGAAAGCTTTGTTTTCTTTCCTCTGTTTAGCTAAATGGACATTCCCTGTCGGAATATTATCGCTTTTTTACGAGAAAAAATGAATAAAATTGGATTTTAAACAGCGGTTGACATGCTTCGAAGTATGGTAATGGAATATTTAGATTTTTTTTGTCACGAATTGCCCCATGCGCGTGACCCTGATTTACCATTTCGGATAGTGTCTGGGACGCACGAACAAAACGCTGCTATTGGGATATAACGATGGATTATTTTGGACCAAACCAACATTTGTTATTTCACAGCTATTTAAAGACAAGACTCTCATTAATCTAACCACACTGTCCGATTTCAAAAAGGCTTTACAACGAAAGCAAAACATTAGATTATGTCAGCAGAGTACACAGCCAGAAATAATCAGACACCCATTTTTCAAGCTAGCATATAATGTCACAAAAACCCAGAAGACAGCTAAATGCAGCACTAACCTTTGATGATCTTCATCAGATGACACACCTAGGACATTATGTTATACAATACATGCATGTTTTGTTCAATCAAGTTCATATTTATATCAAAAAACAGCTTTTTACATTAGTATGTGACGTTCACAAAAAGCAAACTTCCGGGGAATTTACTAACAATTTACTAAATTACTCACGATAAACGTTCACAAAAAGCATAACAATTATTTTAAGAAATATAGATACATTACTCCTCTATGCACTCGATATGTCCGATTTTAAAATAGCTTTTCGGATGAAGCACATTTTGCAATATTCTGAGTAGATAGCCCGGCATCACAGGGCTAGCTATTTAGACACCCGGCAAGTTTAGCCTTCACCAAAATCCCATTTACTATAACAAAAATTGTCTTACCTTTCCTGTTCTTCATCAGAATGCACTCCCAGGACTGCTACTTCAATAACAAATGTTGGTTTGGTCCAAAATAATCCATCGTTATATCCGAATAGCGGCGTTTTGTTCGTGCGTCCCAGACACTATCCGAAATGGTAAATAACGGTCGTGCGCATGGCGCATTTCGTGACAAAAAAATTCTAAATATTCCATTACCGTACTTCGAAGCATGTCAACCGCTGTTTAAAATCCATTTTTATGCCATTATTCTCATAAAAAAGCGATAATATTCCGACCGGGAATCTGCAATTAGCTAAACAGCCGAAGGAAAATACTGCACTGGGTCGAATCGGGCACGTGCCTAATTCCATTGTCCTCTGATGGGCCACTTGGAAAAGGCGATAATGTGTTTCAGCCTGAGGCTGCCTCGTCATCGTTCAGGTTTTTCCCGGGCTCTGAGAGCCTATTGGAGCCCTAGGAAATGTTACGTTACAGCTAAGATCCTGACTCTTAAATACACAGAAGCAAGAACAACAACACCTTGTCAGACAGGCCACTTCCTGCATGAAACCTTCTCAGGTTTTGGCCTGCCATAGGAGTTCTGTTATACTCACAGACACCATTCAAACAGTTTTAGAAACTTTAGGGTGTTTTCTATCCAAAGCCAATACTTATATGCATATTCTAGTTACTGGGCAGGAGTCGTAACCAGATTAAATCGGGTACGTTTTTTATCCGGATGTGAAAATACTGCCCCCTAGCCCAAAGAAGTTAAGAATTATACATACAGAACTCCTTTATGCAATCGCGGTGTCCGATTTTAAAATAGCTTTTCGGTGAAAGCACATTTTGCAATATTCTGAGTAGATAGCCCGGCCATCACCAAACTCAGATTTACTATAAGAAAAATTGGATTACCTTTGCTGTTCTTCGTCAGAATGCACTCCCTACTTCAACACCCAATGTTAATCCATAGTTATATCCAAATAGCTGCGTTTTGTTCTTGCGTTCAAGACACTATCCGAAGGGTGACACGCCGGCACATATCGTGACAAAAAAATTCAAAATATTCCATTACCGTACTTCGAAGCATGTCAAACGCTGTTTAAAATCAATTTTTATGCAATATTTCTCGTAAAATAGCGATAATATTCCAACCGGGAGACATTGTTTTCGTTCAAACACTGAAAATAGAAAATGGAGTCTTCACTTGCACACCCGCGCCAGTGTCATTGTTCTCAGAATGACCACTTTCCAAAACCCCTACTGTTTTTCACCCAGGGACTGCAGAGTTATCGTTCTGGCGTCTTCTGAGAGCCTATGGGAGCCTTAGAAAATGTCACATTACAGCAGAGATCCTCTATTTTCGATAAAGAAGCTACAGAAGGCCAAGAAATGGTCAGACAGGGCACTTCCCATATAGAATCTTCTCAGGTTTTGGCCTGCCATATGAGTTCTGTTATACTCACAGACACTATTCAAACAGTTTTAGAAACTTTAGGGTGTTTTGTATCCAAATCAAATAATTATATGCATATTCTAGTTTCTGGGCAGGAGTAATAACCAGATTAAATCGGGTACGTTTATCTGGCCATGAAAATACTGCCCCCTATCCTAAACAGGTTAACGAGAGTCTTGTCTTTAAAATGGTGTAAAATACACTGCTCAAAAAAATAAAGGGAACACTTAAACAACACAATGTAACTCCAAGTCAATCACACTTCTGTGAAATCAAACTGTCCACTTAGCAAGCACCACTGATTGACAATAAATTCCACATGCTGTTGTGCAAATGGAATAGACAACAGGTGGAAATTATAGGCAATTAGCAAGACACCCCCAATAAAGAAGTGGTTCTGTATGTGGTGACCACAGACCACTTCTCAGTTCCTATGCTTCCTGGCTGATGTTTTGGTCACTTTTGAATGCTGGCGGTGCTTTCACTCTAGTGGTAGCATGAGACGGAGTCTACAACCCACACAAGTGGCTCAGGTAGTGCAGCTCATCCAGGATGGCACATCAATGTGAGCTGTGGCAAGAAGGTTTGCTGTGTCTGTCAGCGTAGTGTCCAGAGCATGGAGGCGCTGCCAAGAGACAGGCCAGTACATCAGGAGACGTGGAGGAGGCCGTAGGAGGGCAACAACCCAGCAGCAGGACCGCTACCTCCGCCTTTGTGCAAGGAGGAGCAGGAGGAGCACTGCCAGGGCCCTGCAAAATGACCTCCAGCAGGCCACAAATGTGCATGTGTCTGCTCAAACGGTCAGAAACAGACTCCATGAGGGTGGTATGAGGGCCCGACGTCCACAGGTGGGGGTTGTGCTTACAGCCCAACACCGTGAAGGACGTTTGGCATTTGCCAGAGAATACCAAGATTGGCAAATTCGTCACTGGCACCCTGTGCTCTTCACAGATGAAAGCAGGTTCACACTGAGCACGTGACAGACGTGACAGAGTCTGGAGACGCCGTGGAGAACGTTCTGCTGCCTGCAACATCCTCCAGCATGACCGGTTTGGCGGTGGGTCAGTCATGGTGTGGGGTGGCATTTCTTTGGGGGGGCCGCACAGCCCTCCATGTGCTCTCCAGAGGTAGCCTGACTGCCATTAGGTACCGAGATGAGATCCTCAGACCCCTTGTGAGACCATATGCTGGTGCGGTTGGCCCTGGTTTCCTCCTAATGCAAGACAATGCTAGACCTCATGTGGCTGGAGTGTGTCAGCAGTTCCTGCAAGAGGAAGGCATTGATGCTATGGACTGGCCCGCCCGTTTCCCAGACCTGAATCCAATTGGGCACATCATGTCTCGCTCGATCCACCAACGCCACGTTGCACCACAGACTGTCCAGGAGTTGGCGGATGCTTTAGTCCAGGTCTGGGAGGAGATCCCTCAGGAGACCATCCGCCACCTCATCGGGAGCATGCCCAGGCGTTGTAGGGAGGTCATATACTACTAAGCCTCATTTTGACTTGTTTTAAGGACATTACATCAAAGTTGGATTAGCCTGTAGTGTGGTTTTCCACTTTAATTTTGAGTGTGACTCCAAATCCAGACCTCCATGGGTTGATAAATTGGATTTCCATTGATTATTTTTGTGTGATTTTGTTGTCAGCACATTCAACTATGTAAAGAAAAAAGTATTTAATAAGATTATTTCATTCACTAGGATGTGTTATTTTAGTGTTCCCTTTATTTTTTTGAGCAGTGTAGTTGATTGTTTGAGAAAATTGAATTGTGGTATTTTAGTTGGTGTTGTATTTCGCGCCGTGCGATGCCATTGGCTGTTGGCTAGGGGTTCCGCAGGCGGAACGTCTGTCCTCAACAGGTTATCCCAGGCCCTGTGTCCCCAGGTGCTCTCATTTGTTGACTTCTGTAACCGCAAATGCCTTGGTTTCATGCATGTTAACATCAGAAGTTTGTTTTATTTACTGCTTTAACACACTCCAACCCTGATGTCCTTGCCATGTCTGAATCCTGGCTTTGGAAGGCCACCAAAAATTCTGACATTTCCATCCCCAATTACAACATTTTCCATCAAGATATAACTGCCAAAGAGGGAGGAGTTGCAGAGTTCTGTCATACTCTCCAGGTCTATGCCCAAACATTGAGTTTAAGTTAAAAAATGAATCTCTCCAGAAATAAGTCTCTCACTGTTGCCGCCTGTTATAGACCCCCCTCAGCTCCCAGCTGTGCCCTGGACACCATATGTGAATTGATTGCCCCATCTATCTTCAGAGTTTGTTCTGTTGGGTGACCTAAACTGTGATATGTTTAACACCCCGGCCATCCTACAATCTAAGCTAGATGCCCTCAATCTCACACAAATTATCAAGGAACCCACCAGGTACAACCCTAAATCCGTAACCACGGGCACCCTCATAGATATTATCCTGACCAACTTGCCCTCCAAATACACCTCTGCTGTTTTCAACCAGGATCTCAGTGATCATTGCCTGCATCCGTTATGGGTCTGCGGTCAAACGACCACCCTTCATCACTGTCAAACACTCCCTAAAACACTTCTGCGAGCAGGCCTTTTTAATCGACCTGGAAGGATATTGACCTCGTCCCGTCAGTAGAGGATGCCTGGTTGTTCTTTAAAAGTAATTTCCTCACCATCTTAAATAAGCATGCCCCATTCAAAAAATGTAGAACTAAGAACAGATATAGCCCTTGGTTCACCCCAGACCAGCACCGAATAGTCCCCGTGATATGCGAATAGCCACGCTCAAGGTACTAAACGATATCATAACCGCCATCGATAAAAAAAGACAGTACTGTGCAGCCGTCTTCATTGACCTGGCTAAGACGTTTGACTCTGTCAATCACCATATTCTTATCGGCACACTCAACAGCCTTGGTTTCTCAAACGACTGTCTCACCTGGTTCACCAACTACTTCTCAGACAGAGTTCAGTGTGTCAAATCGGGGGGCCTGTTGTCCGGACCTCTGGCAGTCTCCATGTGGGTGCCACAGGGTTCAACTCTCGGGCCGACTCTTTTCTCTGTATATATATCAATGATGTTGCTCTTGCTGTGGGTGATTCCTTGATCCACCTCTACGCAGACAACACCCTTCTGTAAACATCTGGCTCTTCTTTGTACACTGTTAAACCTCCAAACGAGCTTCAATGCCATACAACGCTCCCTCTGTGGCCTCCAAATGCCCTCATGTGGACAACTACAAATACCTCGGTGTCTGGTAAGACTGTAAACTCTCCTTCCAGACTCATATTAAGCATCTCCAATCCAAAATTAAATCTAGAATTGGCTTCCTATTTCACAACAAAGCCTCCTTCACTAACGCTGCCAAACATACCCTCGTAAAACGGACTATTCTACTGATCCTTGACTTCGGCGATGTCATTTCCAAAATAGCCTCCAACACTCTACTCAGCAAACTGGATGCAGTCTATCACAGTGCCATCCGTTTTGTCACCAAAGCCCCATACACCACCCACCACTGTGACCTGTATGCTCTCGTCGGCTGGCCCTCACTACATATTTGTCGCCAAACCCATTGGCTCCAGTCTTTGCTAGGTAAAGCTCCGCCTTATCTCAACTCACTAGTGGGTCACCATAGCAACACCCACCCGTAGCACACGCTCCAGCAGGTATATCTCACTGGTCATCCCCAAAGACAACACCTCTATGGCCACCTTTCCTTCCAGTTCTCTGCTGTCAATGACTGGAACGAATTGCAAAAATTGCTGAAGTTGGAGACTTATATCTCCCTCACTAACTTTAATCATCAGAAATCTAAGCAGCTTACCAATTGCTGCAGCTGTACACAGCCCATCTGTAAATAGCCCATCCAACTACCTACCTCATCCCCATATTGTTTTTATTTACTTTTTGGGGGGCTCTTTTGCACACCAGTGTATATATACTTGCACATCAATCACTCGTGTTAATTTGCTAAATTGTAATTACTTCGCTTCTTTGGCCTATTTAATGCCTTACCTCCTTACTCCATTTGCACACACTGTATATAGATTTTCCTATTGTGTTATTGACTGTACTTTTGTTTTATCCCACGTGTAACTCTGTGTTGTTTTTTGTCGCACTGCTTTGCTTTATCTTGGCCAGGTCGCAGTTGAAAATGAGTACTTGTTCTCAACTGGCCTACCTGGTTAAATAAAGGTATAATTAACAAAATGTTTTAAATTGCACAACATTACTTGTCATGCAATAAATTACTGACAGTGCGTTTGAAAAGTATTCAGACCCCTTGATTTTTTCCACATTTTGTTGTTAAAACCTTAATCTAAAATTGATTCAATTGTTTTTTTCCATTCAATCTACACGCACCCAATAATGAAAAAGCAAAAATTGTTTTTCGAAATAGTTGGATGTATAAGAATTTTTGGCGGGGAAATATCACATTTGTATTAGTATTCAGACCCTTTACTCAGTACTGACTTGCCTAGTTAAATAAAATACTTTGTTGAATCACCTTCGGCAGTGATTACAACCTAGAGTCTTGGGTATGACATTACAAGCTTTGTACACCTGTATTTGGGGAATTTCTCCCATTCTTTTCTGCAGATCCTCCCAAGCTCTGTCATGTTGGATGGGGAGTGTTGCTGGACAGCCATTTTTTGGTCTCTCCAGAAATGTTCTATCAGGTTCATGTCCGGCCTCTGGCTGGGCCACTCAAGGACATTCAGAGACTTGTCCCAAGCCACTCCTGCGTTGTCTTGGCTGTGTGCTTAGGGTCGTTGTCCTGTTGGAAGTTGAACTGTCGCCCAGTCTGAGGTCCTGAGCAGGTTTTCATCAAGGATCTCTCTGTACTTTGCTCCGTTCATCTTTGCCTTGATCCTGACTAATCTCCCTGTGCCTCCCTCTGAAAAACATCCCCACAGCATGATGCTGCCACCACCATGCTTAACCGTAGGGATGGTTCCAGGTTTCCTCCAGATGTGACACTTGGCATTCAGGCCAAAGCGTTCAATCTTGGTTTCATCAGACCAGATAATCTTGTTTCTCATGGTCAGTCTTTAGGTGCCTTTTGGCAAACTCCAAGTGGGCTGCCATGTGTCTTTTACTGAGGAATCTCTTCCATCTGGCCACTCTACCATAAATGCCTGATTGGTGGAGTACTGCAGAGATGCTTGTCCTTCTGGAAGATTCTCCCATCTCCACAGAGTAACTCTAGAGCTCTATCAGAGGGACTATCAGGTTATTGGTCACCTACTTGACCAAGGACTTCTCCACCGATTGCTCAGTTTGTCTGGGCGGCCAGCTCTAGAAGGAGTCTTGCTGGTTCCAAACTTCTTCGATTTAAGAATGATGGGGGCACAGTTTTTTTGTGACCTTCAATGCTTCAGAAATGTTTTGGTACACTTCCCCAGATCTGTGCCGACACAGTCCGGTCTTGGAGCTCTACGGACAATTCCTTCGACCTCATGGCTTGGTTTTTACTCTGACATGTATTGTCAACTGTGGGACCTTATATAGACAGGTGTGTGCCTTTCCAAATCATGCCCAATCAAGTTGTAGAAACAAGTCTGATCAATGGAAACAGGATGCGCCTGAGCTCAATTTCAAGTGTCATAGCAAACGGTCTGAATACGTATGCAATTAATTTGCAACATTTTCAAAAAACCTTTTCGCTTTGTCATTATGGGGTTTTGTGTGTAGATTGCTGAGTTCTTATTTAATCAATTTTAGAATAAAACTAACATAATGTGCTAAGTCAAGGGGTCTGAACACTTTCTGAAGACAGTGTATATATGGTGGATTGGAAATGATGCAGACAATTACACTGATAGAAGCCACAATTTTCTGCAATATTAAAGCAGATCTATCCCCAAAATATTTAATAAAAATAAAACCCACACCAAACTTAAAGACGGAGGCAAACCAAAATGGTGGAGCAAAATGAAAAATAGTTTTTTAGGAGAGCCAACTAAAGGTGTTAACCATCCACACTTCTCAATCCAACAGGGACACTGGGCCAGCCATTCTTAAATAGCACCTGGACCAGCACAGGTGAAACACCTTCTCACTAACGAGATGGCAACCAGCATATGTGTAACACATTCTGACTAACGAGGTGACACAAATCGGTGTGCCGTACGTGCTAAAGAGATATACATGCCAACCTCAAAACACAATTTGAAAAACCAAAACATGTAACAGCTGTTACCTTTTTACAGAATGGCATTAGAGAATTCCATATGTGGAAAAATTACCACTGCAACATGTTAACACCCCATTTTCACATGTGATGAAAATAACACTATTTCACCACCATGTGTGAACTTGCAATTCCACATGTGAAAGTAAAATTTAAGCTCAACATGTGAAAACTATTTTGTAAGTAAAACATCTCTATCAATTTTTGATCATATGAAAGAAATTGAACACATCCACCTATTTGGATTGATTCTCATACAGGTGGTTTCCCCAGACACAGATTAAGGCAAATCCTGGAATATAAATCTACTGCAATGGAGATTTGCCATTGACTAGGCTTGTCAGTCCTGGAATAGGCTTAATCTGTGTCCAAGAAACTATCCCATACTGTTCAGCAGCTAGTATCTGTTCTGCAAATAGAAATTCAGCAGCTAGTAGCTTTCATTTTTAAGGTAATGCAGGATGTAAAAAGAGAAAATATATCTAAAAGCACAGATTTGGGATAAACCAATAACCACTGCACATATGCACACACCTTTACATTCTTTGCACATTAGGCTGTTTATGTTTACCATACCAACATCTTATTCTACTTGGAGTGCAGTTGAAGTAAAAGTAGATACATTTACCAGAAAGTGTGAGAGAGAAAGAATTAACTTTGTTTTTCTTCACTTAGCTTTTCAGGTGTGCTCTTGCAACCCTCTGTGACTCTTTCTCCACCTTGTCTTCCTCTCGAACAGAGGAACGCTCCAACTGCCAAAAAAATGACCTTACATCCAAGCCTGTCACTGCTACACTAGCAGCTGCTCCCTCACATCTGACCCTGGACTATACCTGCTGCTTTCTCCTATAGGGGAGAGAGGGGTAAGGATAATACTTTTTTACATTCAGCAACACTCTGTCAAGGGAAATATAGTATTCTTTCTAACAAAGCTATCTACATATATTTCAGGGTGTTGTGTATCCCAGGAAATAATCAAAATTAATGTAAGTGTTACAGTTTTGAAAACCAAGCTTGTCGGTCTCTTGGCACAACTTACCAAAGTATGGGGTAAATAGCGCCACTGGACAGGGTAAGTTAAGCCGCCCACAAATTTCTGTACTGAATTAAATGTTACCACTACCTTTATAAAACCATATCTGTCTTTGTTTCCCAAACACAATTAAACACAATCACAATTGCTTTTTTGTCTTTTAATAGTCTTTAAACACAGGCTTAACACCTAACAAAGGAATTTCTGTTTTTTAGATGCAAAAATTAGCAAAACATTTTTACAAACCTGTTTTCACTTTGTCATTATGGGGTAATGTGGGTAGATTGAGGGAAAAAAATAATGTAATACATTTTTGAATAAGGCTGTAACGTACAAAATGTGGAAAAAGTCAAGGGGTCTGAATACCTTCTGAATGCACTGTATATAGAACAATCTTAAAATGATCTACTTTGGTTTATATACAAGCATCATGAAACCTATAAGACAATACATTCATTTGACTTGATGATAATCTGTTTTTGGACCTAACTTGCTTACTTTTACATTGTGGATTTTTCCTTCACAGACCATGACTTTTTCCTAAATATTGGGTCAAATTAGGCATGGGTCCTCAGATTTGGCGTGGGTCCTCAGATCCTCAAAAGGTTCTACAGCTGCACCATTGAGAGCATCCTGACAGGTTGCATCACTGCCTGGTATGGCAATTGCTCAACCTCCAACCGCAAGGCACTACAGAGGGTAGTGCGTACGGCCCAGTACATCACTGGGGCCAAGCTTCCTGCCATCCAGGACCTCTATACGAGGTGGTGTTAGAGGAAGGCTCTAAAAATTGTCAAAGACTCCAGACACCCTAGTCATAGACTGTTCTCTCTGCTACTGCACGGCAAGCGGTACTGGAGCACCAAGTCTAGGTCCAAGAGGCTTCTAAACAGCTTTTACGCCCAAGCCATAAGACTCCTGAACATTGAATCAAATGTCTACCCAGATGATTTGCATTGCCCCCACCCCCCTCTTTTATGCTGCTGCTACTCTCTGTTATTATCTATGATAGTCACTTTAATAGCTCCACCTACATGTACAGATTACCTGAATTACCTCAACTAACCGGTGCCCCCACACATTGACTCTGTACCAGTATGCTATTGCTATTTTACTGCTGCTCTTTAATTATGTTACTTTTATTTCTTTTTTTTAGGTATTTTTCTTAATTGCGTTGTTGGTTAAGAGCTTGTAAGTATTTCACTGTACGGTCTATACCTATTGTGTTTGGCGCATGTTACAAATACAATTTGATTTGAATTACACATTTTGTGTATGGTTTGGCTTACCCCACTCTCCCCTACAACTCCTGGCATGGCATCTGACCTCTCGCTTGTCAGAGCAGACTAAATTACAAAGAGAGGTTCCAAAATTATGGAAAATGAACATTGCAGTTTCTTTGGCAAACTTCACCCGCTTTAGATGATGACAAAATCTAAGGTACTAAGGTTTGTTTCTTTTTGTAAGTCGTCAAGATAGAAATAATTACGGTGTTGCTTTTAATTTCCAAATGGAGTTGGAGTCTCATTTGAGCTTGGTATCATTACGTGCAATTACATAGGGATTTGTGATATTCACATTAGCATGGCATTACTAATTCATAAGGTTTATTATTGTCTTGCTTTGCCAGGCTTGATAATACTGTAACTGGTAAAAAATGTAAAATGTGTACGAAACAGAGAATCGTTAGCAAACCAGTAATTTACACAAACCAGAGCCAAATTAAGGCTTAGCTAAACAAAGCATGTGGAATCATTTTATGTGTATTGATGTCTTCAGAGTGATTGCTTTGATCTGCACACTAGGGCGTTTATGACATCATCGGATGTTTAACATATTCATAGGTTGCACCTCCATCACTTGATTGCGTCAAGCCATTGTTAATTAACGTTCTCAAGCCACCCTCTGTCGGCTGCACCATATTTGTGCCCTAAAGTCGTCATAAGCATTCTGGACGGAGGCTAACAACAGTTTGGTCTAAATTATAATGATGCTGTCAAATGTTTAGAAGGAAACAACTTTGCCAGCATTATCATGTCATCAAATTTACTTCAGACATATGGCAATGTTGTCATTAGCCAGCAAAGTTTGTGAAAAATAGTTAATCTTAGTGAACTAGCGTTATCGTTTTACTGCATCTTATCACGTTTTAGGGACGACCCAGATGCAGGCAGTGTCGAAGTAACAGAAGTTTATTACTAGAACAGGGGGCAGGCAAAATGACCGGTCAAGGGCAGGCAGAGGTCAGTAATCCAGATCAGAGTCCAAAAGGTACAGAACGGCAGGCAGGGTCAGGGCAAGCAGAGGTCAATAATCCAGTGTGGTGTGACAAGGTACAGAACCGCAGGCTGGCTCAGCGTCAGGACAGGCAGAATGGTCAAAACTGGAAAAACAGAAACTAAAAACGCTGGTAGGCTTGACGAACAAAACAAACTGAAAAAACAGGTATAAATACACTGGGGATAATGGGCGACACCTGGAGGGGGGTGGAGACAAGCAAAACAGATCAGGGTGTGACACATCTAAAGTTAATAAAGGTTTTCATACTAATTATTTGCCTCCTTTTGAATGGCATTGTATTTCCAAGCCACTGTAATGCACTTTTGATTAAATCTTCATCAGCGCTCATTGACGATGCATTGAGTAGAATGTTCAATTGGGCATCAATCCAAAACAAACGTTCAAAACAATATTGGGATGAAAAATGCAACCCATGAATACCTCCAAACAAACTGAACCAAACATTAAAGCCAAGTAATCCATCAAAACCCTACACAGTATGATAGTGTCCTTAGTGTTGTCTGTGAATTGGATCTGCTAAGAGCACTACCATAAATAATCCACCTACCTGTAAGGCTGTTTGCTCAGCTACATCCCTACAATGAAAACTTTAAACTTTTTCCCAATTGCTTTGCCGAGAAAACACCATAACCCCCATGACAAGTTAATACTATCTTAATCATAGCCATCACTCTAGGCAAATGCATTGAACACACTGGGTGAGTCATGCGTTGCCTCAGTCCTCTTCTCTGTTGCTCTTATGGATACATCAAATAACAGCAGTAACAAAATGGTACCTCTGCTTTGTTAAAAGCAGAGACATGTTAAATTTGCCATATCGAAAGTGTGAATATATTGTATGACAATTACCCATCATGGATGGCATGTATTATCAATATGAAGACAATACCATATAAAAGGCTTTTTTTAAGGGACAAAGTGTTTATTATTTGGTAAATACGGTATATGGTCATTATAGACAATTTCATGTTAAGACGATGTTGGCAGTAAGTAACCAGCCTACTGTTATAGTCTACTGTCACCCCCACAATACTCCGGAGTCACGTGCCACTTCTAAGCAGAGTATACAGTTTGTGCCGAGGGCACAAGGTCACACATAACAAATCTAGCCTCTCTGGAGTGTCTCGACTTGCCTCTAAATAATCAATACCCACTTTCAGCAGCAGCCAATGACCTGTGTGTTCTGTCTGGGGTTCCACTCTGAGATTGAGGGCTACAATCAACGTTCCAATCCAAACCGCACAAGCAAAATCAACTAAGGCATACACCACCACAGTCAAGGTGGATATCTGTTCTGTGGCCAAGGAATGCCAGAGTAGCAACCTTCTGTTACCTACTAGGGGTCTTCTCCAAACCGATAGTCTGCAGTCCCCTGCATGAGAATTGAGGATCCAAGCAGCTTACTGTCCATAAAATGCTTTGCAAGCAACATGACTAATTCAACATACAGCAACATATCAACAAATAACATCCAAAGTATTCTATAACTAAATATGTATAATTCCTAGTTTCCAGCTCAAGGTCTGCTGTGTTTGTGGAACACTACATTAGTTGAATTTGTTGAGCTCTCAAGCAAACTTAAACTCTCAGTTTCAAAATGTTCAGCAGGTTTAAAGGCAAACCTACAGTATCAGAGGAATTTCCAACCAAAATATACTTTACTGCATGGAAATATATCGCAACTAATCTCACCCGATTTACATAATACCGCCACTGACTTTAAGTCCATGTAAAGCTAAATTAGAGCCATGGGTGTCTTGGACTTAATCATGTTGTAGTTTTGATGATCAGATAGTGCTGCACTACTAAAGCATTACAGTGCAATCAAAGAAGTTGTTGCCATGTTGGATTTCCTTCAGGAGCTAATTTGCGTCTATCCTGTTGGGTCATTAACTCGGTGTGACAGGAGAAATGGTGTCATCACTCCCCACGGTGACGTTGATGAACACACTGACTGGGTGGATGATTTAATCATCTACAGGTCAATTTACATACCACCCAGTAACATATAAAATGGGAGCTGAGGTTGAAAGTATTATACAATCTGAATGTACAGTAAGCAGCGACACGAGGGCATACAAGTAAAGTAACTGCAGTTAGTGCTCTCTTATTCCGAAGAAACCTTTGTGTGATGATGTAGTCATTGGGTGCAGACAACACATTTCAAAACATAATGGCTCTTTACTGCTGTGAACATAAAGAAATGCATTCTGAAAAAAAAACATTTTCACTTCGAAACATAGCATGTCAGCGGTGACAGGCAGCACAATTTCTTGTTACGAACAGAGATGAAACATGTCTAGCCACAATTTGTTTTAGTCCTTTAACATCATGCAAATGGAATAGTAAAAATGCTCTCAATAGGATGTGGGTTTGTCTTGGTTGAGAATAAATCACACTATGGGACATTCAAAACTAATATCTTATGCTTCACGGAGTCGTGGCTGAACGACAACACTATCAACATAGGGCTGGCTGGTTATATGCTGTACCGGCAGGATAAGACAGGAAGTGGAGAAAAAAGGGGCCTAGCCCTAAGAAGTTATACGCTGTACCGGCAGGATAGAACAGGGTCGTCTGGTAAGACAAGGGGCGGTGGACTATGTATTTTTGTAAATAACAGCTGGTGCACGATATCTAAGGAAGTCTCAAGCTATTGCTCGCCTGAGGTAGAGTTTCTCATGATAAGCTGTAGACCACACTATCTACCTAGAGAGATTTCATCTGTATTTTTCATAGTGGTTTACACACCACCACAGACTGAGGCTGGCACTAAGACAGCATTGATTGAGCTGTATTCCGCCATCAGAAAACGCTCACCCAGAGGCGGCGCTCCTAGTAGCCGGGGACTTTAAATGTGCAACCAGGGGGAAAAAAAACAAAGCTCTTCCTCACCCTCCACTTGGCAAATCTGACCATAATTCTATCCTCCTGATTCCTGCTTACAAACAAAAATTAAAGCAGGAAGCACCAGTGACTAGATCAATAAAAAAACTGGTCAGATGAAGCAGATTTTATTTAATTTTACTTGGTAAGTTGACTGAGAACACATTCTCATTTACACCAACAACCTGGGGAATATATGAGCCAGTTGAAAGCTGGGGATGATTAGATGGCCATGATGGTATGAGGGCCAGATTGGGAATTTAGCCAGGACACCAGGGTTAACACCCCTACTCTTACAATAAGTGCAATGGGATCTTTAATGACCTCAGAGAGTCAGGACACCCGTTTAACATCCCATCTGAAAGACAGCACCCAACACAGGGTAGTGTCCCCAATCACTGCCCTGGGGCATTGGGATATTGTTTAGACCAGAGGAAAGAGTGCCTCGTACTGGCCCTTCAACTCCACTTCCAGCAGCATCTGGTCTCCCATCCAGGGACTGACTAGGACCAATCCTGCTTAGCTTCAGAAGCAAGCCAGCAGTGGGATGCAGGGTGGTATGCTGCTGGCTAAGATGCTAAGCTACAGGACTGTTTTGCTAGCACAGACTGGAATATGTTCTGGGATTCCTCTGATGGCATTGAGGAGTACACCACATCAGACATTGGCTTCATCAGTAAGTGCAACAATGACGTCGTCCCCACAGTGACCACACGTACATACCACAAGCCATGGATTACAGGCAACATCCACACTGAGCTAAAGGCTAGAGCTGCCACTTTCAAGGAGCGGGACTGTAACCCGGACCTTATAAGAAATCCCGCTATGCCCAACAACGAACCATCAAACAGGCAAAGCGTCAATACAGGACTAAGATTGAATCGTACTACACCGGCTCTGACGCTCGTCTAATGTGGCAGGGCTTGCAAACCATTACAGACTACAAAGGGAAGCACAGCCAAGAGCTGCCCAGTGACACGAGCCTACCAGACGAGCTAAACTACTTCTATGCTTGCTTCGAGGAAAATAACACTGAAACATGCATGAGAGCACCAGCTGTTCCGGAAGACTGTGTGATCATCCTCTCCGCAGCCGATGTGAGTAAGACCTTTAAACAGGTCAACATTCACAAGGCCTCAGGGCCAGATGGATTACCAGGACGTTACTGCGAGCATGCGCTGACCAATAACTAATACAATTTTATTTGATTATATATGTTCATATTGGACACTTCTGGGGCTCAAAGGTGACCCTGAAACAGACCACGTTGATGGAAGTGTAAATTATGTTTGCTGGTTGCAATAGTGTTCTCTTTTTCCAGGTCTCCACAATTGCACAGGAAACTGGATGCTGCATCGCATATTAAATATACCTACTACAAAATATTGGAAAACAGCGAGCCAAGCTTAACAGTGATCCCATTTTTGAGTAGCCACCATTTGAAATTTCTCACTAAACAGCATGTGGCCTTCTTTTTGCTTCCAGTGGTAAACTGATAGGATGTTAGATGGTGGGGGAATGCCTGAGATGTCATCTCCAATAAAGAATCAATATGTTTCCTGAACAGGAACGCTTCAGAAATCAGAGGTGGTCGTCATGACAACCCAGCAATACCCAGCACCCCATCTACCTGTGGCTTGCCATCCAGGCCCATTTTTACAATTGCAAGAGGTTTAAGCTTGTTTAGGGTTTTATGATCCCCAGACTAGAATACTAAGCAGTGGAGAGAAGGCACAAGCTCAATCACTTAAATCTGCCAAAGTTATGTTGAAGGAAGTTGTTCCAATATTTTAAATGGCAAGCCGAATATGGTTTACAGGGATTTACATAAACATCCAATATATGCTGCCGGCTCAACCGTTTTTGGTGCTGTTGCCTTAGAAGGATATCCATCTGTCTTTTATTATCTGGCAATGCCATGTCTATAATTACATTACCCCTTTTATATACAGACAAAAATAACACTTTTTCCCCCCATACCATCTTATTTAACCCAGCTTTTGTTTCTGTCTGAAAGGGGTAGGGGTAAAAAAAAAATATGGAACATTAATAAAACACACCTCAAGACCTAGTCATTAAACCTGTATTTTCACAGACCCTCTAACCAAAAAACAGGTAACGGGGCTGTGAGAATGACTCTGTTTTTATGCAGGTAAATTCATTAGCATTTCCATTGTTAATTACCAGCTCCCCGAAAAATATCTTCAGTTTTTGGTTTAACATGTGTTGTGTCACTTGTGTGTAAAGTAGTAGAAGTTTCTTTTTTTTGCCTTTTACACTGAAACCTACCGTTTACCTTAGTTGGCAGCACTATTTTCATATATTTCTGAAAGCCAGCATGTTGCTGTGAATGTGAACAGCAGCCCTTTAAAAGCATAGCAGGGGTGGGTTTAGAATGTATCAGACTTGATTGCAGAATTGGAGCTTGTTCCAAGTAAACAGTGGGTTTTATCTGGGGTTTGTGTAAGGCATGATCAGTGCCAGGGCTGCCTCTCCAGGAGGTGAGGGAGGGCACCATGCTCCCTGCAAAGCCCCAGATGATTGAGGAGGATGGGGCAGGAGTGGAGGGGGTCTAAGACCTTTGCCAAGACCAAAACCTCCTTCTGACACTCTTTGTTCAATTAAAACATCTGATTTTTAATCGCTGGAATGATGAAAATTGTTAACAATAGCTGTTGGAGCAGAATATAATTTCAGCAAAGCTATGGCATAATTGGATTCAAGGGAATCATTTAAATCCCATTTGCTTTGAAATCATAATGCCTTTATTCTATGTCCATTTTGATATCAGCTAAATTTGAAAATTGGTCATTAAATTGCATATCCATTTACTGTGGTGTTTTGTTGGCATATGTACATTTGCAAAAGGCTATTTTGCACAACAAAATACAGTATGTTAAATTAATATTGACAATTAAGCATGGTTGGTTACCAATAAAGCTACTCATTAATATTGGTAGTTAAGTTTAAAAGTTAAAGTAATCTGTGATTTCTATTTTCATTTTTTTAAATGAATAATATACAACCATTGATTATTGAAGAATATAACTGATTTTCAGAAGTTATATACACATACAGTTGAAGTCGGAAGTTTACATACACCTTAGCCAAATACATTTAAGCTCAGTTTTTCACAATTCCTGACATTTAATCCTAGTAAAAGTTCCCTGTCTTAGGTCAGTTAGGATCACATAATTTTAAGAACGTGAAATGTCTGAATAATAGTAGAGAGAACAATTTATTTCAGCTTTCATTTCTTTCAACACATTCCCAGTGGGTCAGAAGTTTACATACACTCAATTAGTATTTGGTAGCATTGCCTTAAAATTGTTTAACTTGGGTCAAACGTTTGAGGTAGCCTTGCACAAGCTTCCCACAATAAGTTGGTGAATTTTGGCCCATTCCTCCTGACAGAGTTGGTGTAACTGAGTCAGGTTTGTAGGCCTCCTTGCTTGCACACGCTTTTTCAGTTCTGCCCACAAATTTTCTATAGGATTGAGGTCAGGGCTTTGTGATGGTCACTCCAATACCTTGACTTCGCTGTCCTTAAGCCATTTTACCACAACTTTGGAAGTATGCTTGGGGTCATTGTCCATTTGGAAGACCCATTTGTGACCAAGCTTTAACTTCCTGACTGATGTCTTGAGATGTTGCTTCAATATATCCACATAAATGTCCTACCTCATGATGCCATCTATTTTGTGAAGTGCACCAGTCCCTAGTACAGCAAAGCAACCCCACATGATGCTGCCACCCCCGTGCTTAGCGGTTGGGATGGTATTCTTCAGCTTGCAAGCCTCCCCCTTTTTCCTCCAAACATAATATTATGGCCAAACAATTCTACTTTTGTTTCATCAGACCAGAGGACATTTCTCCAAAAAGTGAGATCTTTGTCCCCATGTGCAGTTGCAAACCGTAGTCTGGCTTTTTTATGGTGGTTCTGGAGCAGTGGCTTCTTCCTTGCTGAGCGGCCTTTCAGGTTATGTCGATTTATAGGACTCGTTTTACTGTGGCTATAGGTACCTGTTTCCTCCAGCATCTTCACAAGGTCCTTTGCTGTTGTTCTGGGATTGATTTGCACTTTTCGCACCAAAGTACGTTAATCTCTACGAGACAAAACGCGTCTCCTTCCTGAGCAGTATGACGGCTGCGTGGTCCCATGGTGTTTATACTTGCATACTATTGTTTGTACAGATGAAGGTGGTACCTTCAGGCGTTTGGAAATTGCTCCCGAGGATGAACCAAAATTGTGGAGGTCTCCAATTTTTTTTCTGAGGTCTTGGCTGATTTCCCCATGATGTCAAGCAAAGAGGCATTGAGTTTGAAGGTAGGCCTTGAAATACATCCCCACGTACACCTCCAATTGACTCAAATGATGTCAATTAGCCTATCAGAAGCTTCTAAAGCCATGACATCATTTTCTGGAATTTTTCAAGCTGTTTAAAGGCACAGTCAACTTAGTGTATGTAAACTTCTGACCCACTAGAATTGTGATATAGTGAATTACTCTGTCTGTAAACAATTGCTGGAAAAATTACTTGTGTCATGCACAAAGTAGATGTCCTAACCGAATTGCCGAAATTTCTGGAGTGGTTGAAAAAAATGAGTTTTAATGACTGCAACCTAAGTGTATGTAAACTTCCGACTTCAACTGTAGTACCAGTCAAAAGTTTGGACACACCTACTCAATCAAGGGATTTTCTTTATTTGTACATTGTAGAATAATAGTGAATACATCCAAATTATGATATAACACATATGGAATCATGTAGTAATCAAAAAAAAGTATAGTCTTCAAAGTAGCCACCTTTTGCACACTCTTGGCATTCTCTCAACCAGCTTCACCTGGAATGCTTTTCCAACAGTCTTGAAGGAGGTCCCACATATACTGAGCTCTTGTTGGCTACTTTTATTTTACTAGATACGGCGGTGAAATCTCAAATTTGGACAGACCAAAGGACAGATTTCCTCCGGTCTAACGTCCATTGCTCGTATTTCTTGGCCCAAGCAAGTCTTTTTTATTGGTGTCCTTTAGTAGTGGTTTCTTTAAAACAATTCAACCATGAAGGCATGAGTCACACAGTCTCCTCTGAGCAGTTGATGTTGAGATGTGTCTGTTACTTGAACGCTGAAGCATTTATTTGGCCTGAATTTTCTGAGGCTGGTAACTCTATTGAACGTATCCTCTGCAGCAGAGATAACTCTGGGTCTTCCTTTGCTGTGACAGTCCTCACGAGAGCCAGTTTCATCATAGCGCTTGATGGTTTTTGCGACTGCACTTGAAGAAACGTTCAAAGTTCTTGAAATTTTCCGCATTGACTGACCTTCATGTCTTAAAATAATGATGGACTGTCATTTCTCTTTGCTTATTTGAGCTGTTCTTGCCATAATATGGACTTGGTCTTTTACCTAATAGGGCTACCTTATGTATACCACCCCTACCTTGTCATGACACAACTGATTGGCTCACTACTTTTCTATAATGTAGGAAATAGTCAAAATAAATAAAAAACCCTTGAATGTGTAGGTGTGTCCAAACTTTTGACTGGTAGTGTATATTGTGGCGGTTTCGGCGCCAAGATCTTTGTTAGGCAGGGTTTACATTACACATAAAAACACACACCACCAGTCCAAGTGAAGTGTTAAACCGGTTCATTATTATCAGGTTTCGGCAGCGTTCCAGACATACAAAACTCAAAACAAACAGAGTAAACACTTTGTCACCAGTGGCAGGTTCTGCAAACTTGGTGTTTGGGGGTAAACCTCCTTCTCTACTGTGCACTCTGTCTCCCCAATAACCTCCTACTCCTTCACCTGCCGGGGTCAAAGAAAAGACAAAGAAAGAAAACCCAGGGCGGGGTTCAGTAGAGGCCGTAATTGCTTTCATCTGTCTGCAGTTTGGCTCGGATTACAACTGGAGACAGGTGTGGCTGTTCTGCTGCAGTCTAGAAGGTTTCCCCTGAGCTGTCCATGGTCCTACCTCTGTGGAATAGTTCTCAATGCTGTCCATGGTCCTGGCAGCCAGAAAACAAAGAAACCTTGCAGGCACATACTGTCCATCCACCGCACAACCCCTGAATCCGCTGCATTCGGAAAGTATTCAGACCCCTTGACTTTCTCAATGTTTTGTTACGTTACAGCATTATTCTAAAATTGATTAAATTGTATATTTTCCTCATCTATCTT
This sequence comes from Salmo salar, assembly GCF_965601325.2. Lineage (NCBI taxonomy): Eukaryota > Metazoa > Chordata > Actinopteri > Salmoniformes > Salmonidae > Salmo > Salmo salar. The sequence continues at coordinate 68,644,165 of NC_138294.1, read as the reverse complement.
AACACGACACCCCATAATGACAAAGCAAAAACAGGTTTTTAGAAATTGTTTCAAATGCATTAAAAATTTAAAACGGAAATATTACAATTTTTTTTTAAGTAATTCTGAGTTTAGTGAGCACCAAACTTGGTGGGTGTCAAAATAGCTAGCCTGTGATGGCCGAGCTATCTACTCAGAATATTGCAAAGTGTACTTTCGCCGAAAAGCTATTTTAAAATCTGACACCGCGATTGCATAAAGGAGTTCTGTATCTATAATTGTTATGTTTTTTGTGAACGTTTAAGTAATTTAGTAAATTCACTGGAAGTTTGCGGTGGGTATGCTAGTTCTGAACATCACATGCTAATGTAAAAATCAGTTTTTTGATATAAATATGAACTTGATTGAACAACATAATGTCCTAGGAGTGTCATCTGATGAAGATCATCAAAGGTTAGTGCTGCATTTAGCTGTGGTTTTGGTTTTTGTGACATATATGCTTGCTTTGAAAATGGCTGTGTGATTATTTTTGGCAGGGTACTCTCCTGACAATCTAATGTTTTGCTTTTGCTGTAAAGCCTTTTTGAAATCGGACAATGTGGTTAGATTAACGAGAGTCTTGTCTTTAAAATGGTGTAAAATAGTCATATGTTTGAGAAATTGAAGTTGTAGCATTTTTGAGGTATTTGTATTTCACACCACGCTCTACCATTGGATATGGGTGAGGCGTTCTCCTAGCGGAACGTCTGTCCTTAAAAATTAACAACTTTGAGTGAGGCAGGACAGGAATGTGGCCCGAAATGCTCATTGGAACTGGGAAATATGAGGTTTCAACTCTGTAATAACCACTTGAATGACCCTCCTAAGTCATATTTACCAGACCTGTACACGATTCATCCCCAAGTTTCATCAGTCTTTCCTCATTTGTATTAAAAAGGAACTTATTTTTTTAACAGCATCCTCTCCTGAGTCCGTAAGGGAGTTGCAGCGATGGGACAAGACTAACTACCAATTGGGGAGAAATGAAACGTAAGGTCATGGGGACGAAGATACTTCAATTTTCCTCCAAGAGTTGCTGAATATCCTCCTCCTGTCTTCTGTTTTAATATACAGTATTTGGCATTTCTTGAGTTTTTACGTCAGGTTTTTGCTCACTCCGGTAACCTGTGCCTTAAAATTAATCTGAGTCTGATCCTAATGAATAAACTGGTCATATTAGATTCCTAGAACAATGATATGAGGTGTACTGTATTTTATAGCATAGGCTTAGAGAGATGACATGCACAGTGCCTTTATGGTCAATATAACTGATGTAAAAATATGTTAAACTGAGCTATGGATGGCGCAACTGTTGCACATTGCATGCTAATTCAGTATCTCTGCACACAAGGATGTGTCTTACAAAATACACCTGAATTCACAGAAAAAAAGTGGCTTAACCAATTGTTGAAATATATTATTATATCAGTACATACAAAAACGCTCAGAGATATTTGGCAATCATCTACGGGACTAATGGAAAACAAAACATCTGAACCAAGTGCTTTCCCCCCCACTCAGTCTCAGATATGGATATCAATTGTTACTGAAAAGCATGGAATTTTGCACAGATGGATAGAAAACAAGCAATTATGAATGGCTGTTAAGTGCCCAAAGCCTCGAACCATGTCATTGCATTTGAAAGAGAGACAGACCAAATTTAACTCGCTTCTTCAACATGAGCACACAAATGTTGCTGGTCTTTTCCACTGACCCTTTTAAAAGTTAATCACGGTGAATTTACTCTGTGATTCTCAGCTTCTCATTGTTCCCCCACTGGCACAGGATGCAATTATTCTTCTTAATGACAATTAAGATCCTGACCTTTAGTTTACTGAAAACAGAGATGCACAAATGACTTTACAGCTTCTTTTTAGAAGTCCCAAGGTGCAGAGACTGAGATGAAATCTCATTGGAGGACTTATCTTGAAAGGTTAAGATACCAAGGACTTGGACATTGTTTTGTGCTTCCCACACTTTCAATCTATGGCATGTTTGATCTTGTTATAACAGTTGATATATACATTGCCCTAAAGGGCAAAGTAGCGTTTAAAATGTAGTGATGGCATGCACACTTTTATACTTAGACTAGCAGGTTAATCCATTAGTAGCTAGCTAGGTTTGACCCCAAAATGCTAATATGGCTAACACTTATTTGTACACAGTAGTTTTCTCTCTCTTATGAGTGCATCACAAATGATATACACAATCAGGGCTGAAACAAAAACACACCAACAAATGTTTGATCAGTCACGGCGTCTATTGCTCTTCTTAAATTTTGCACTTGCAAAACCCCTCAGTGGTCCAAAACAAAGTGGGAATAAAAGCGCAGTGCTCCTTTAAGATTTTATTTAAAGTGTATTTTTAACCATCAAAATACCAACATATTTTACATACATGCATTGCCATCTGGGGTAATTTTGACCCCAAGAAGAAACTGTTGCTTTTTCCAATAATCAGCCTTCTTCTAAAACTTATTAAATTGTATTTTTTCCTCATCAATCTACACACAATATCCCATAATGACAAGGCAAAAACAGGATTTTATAATTTTTTGCATATGCATGTCATTTTGAACACAGTACCTAGTTATAACCATAGGCGAGTACATAAAGTGCTCCATCTCTGCAGGTAATCTGGTAAAAATCACTAATGGAGGTCCCCCTCCACCCTCTGAGGATATACAGTACCAGTCAAAAGTTTGGGCACAAGGGTTTTTCTTAATTAAAAAAAAGTTCTACATTGTAGAATAATAGTGAAGACATCAAAACTATGAAATAACACATATGGAATCATGTAGTAGCTGTATATAACCTAATATCATGTCTCCAGAGAAACCTGGATTGAAATAAATACATTTTTTACATTTGCCCTAGAATACACACCAACACAGCTCTCTATTTAGATTCAGAATGTATCTGAGTTCTGTATTGCAGTTCTATCAAGTATTTATACTATTGGTAGACTTTATACCATTGGCATTTTTATATGCAAACATTTTTTGTTATTTTGTTTTTGTACACAGTCACACGATACGTGGTATTGAGAAGTACAATCTTAGGCGAGTACATGGGGTGCTATATCTCGGCAGAGGATCTGTCTATCTGGTCAAAATCATTGATACAGGTCACCCTCTACTCTCTGGTGGTATGGATACATTGTTATTATGTCTTCAGAGAAATCTAGATTCAAGTAAAGATCCTCGCTCTCAAATAAAACATTTGAAGAACTGAAATTTGAAGAACCACCTTTGGGCTATGATTTAAAAAAAAAAATGTCCCTGGGGTCAAAATGACCCCAGTCGCTAGTATGAGGGTTAAACTGCAAAAAGGCATGATTTGAAAGGCAACCTTCCTCCTGTGATGGACAGTCAAACAGCAGCCTGACCTTTATGAAAAAGGAGTCCATCTTATTAAAGCCTGTTCGTCTGTTAAACCCCTGTCACTTAATTATAATATGCTATTAATTCATTTCTGCCTTTTAACATGGACCCTTTTTTATCAGGGACCACAGGTCAATCAATACCAATATTCTGTTTTGTGAAGGTGATCGTGGAGCCATAATTTACATCTCTCTAATATAATTAAAAGAACCTTTTCCCCTCTCCATATTGCTTTATAAACTCATAATTATCATGCCTTAGGCTTAGTGCTTTCTCTAATGCAATTTCACTGTGCAATCAAAAACATTAGTGTGCGAGTGAATTATGTGTATGTCCATAGGTGTAATACAAAATGTGCAATGCTTGGTGTGTTTTTTTCCACAGGTAACAGGCATCGACACAGATGAGCTGTGTGCCTGGAGAGCGGGCACATCGCATTTCTCGACATTTCAATTTCAGGAAGAAAGGGGCAGACAGTGCACACCAAATGGACCTTAAAATGGGTTAGGTTGACAGTGCAGACTGTGGATAGTGTCACCTACTCAACCCTATCCCAACACTATGCATTGATAATGGTAAGGGTACCCGACATGCTGCCAACCAAATGTGTTTTGTTTTTTTTACTCAAGGATGTGCTTGACTGGCCAACTCACCGAGATGCATTAGAAGGCATATGCAGTACTATAGGCACATGCATTAAATGTGCATGTGTTACTCAGAAGCATGTCAACCACACTCATAGAAAAAAAGGTTGTTTCCAAAAGGGTTCTGTCCCCATAGGAGAACCCTTTTTGGTTCCAATGTAGACCCCTCTGTATAAAGGGTTCTACCCAGAACCAAAAAGGTTCTAACTGCAACCAAAAAAATTTATTCAAAGGGTTCTCCTATGTGGACAGCAGAAGAACCCCAATACACTGATTACCAAAGGATCTGCCACAGGTAATAGAACTGCCACCACAAGCACCAAACAGGAGCAAGATTACTCCAAAAACGTTGAGAACGGTGTGCACCAATTTTGGGAGAATCGCTCATTACATACCATTGCAAAATGTTTTAAAGCATTCAAATAACTGAACAGTAAACACAGCCCTTAATAATCCTCACAGGGCAGTGGTCTAAGGCACTGCATTGCAGTGCTTGACGCGTCACTACAGACCCGGGTTTGATCCCAGGCTGTGTCACAGCCTGCTGTGACCGGGAGACTCATAAGGTGGCGCACAATTGGCCCAGCATCGTCTGGGTCAGGGGAGGGTTTGGCCAGCTTGGATTTCTTTGTCCCATCGGGCTCTAGCAACTCCTTGTAGCAGGCCGAGCCACTGTAAGCTGACTTCGGTTGTCAGCTGGATGGTGTTTCCTCCGACACATTGGTGCGGCTGGCTTCTGGATTAAGCAAATAGTGTGTCAAGAAGCAGTGCAGCTTGATTGGGTTGTCTTTTGGAGGACGCTTGGCTCTTGACCTTCGCCACTCCCGAGTCCATAGGGGAGTTGCAGCGATGGGACAAGACTAACTACCAATTGGGGAGAAAAATGGGTAAAAGTTTTTTTTTTAAATCCTCTCAACACTAACCTATCCCTCTGATGCCCTGCAGAACACTTTTTTGCCTTACTGGAGGGGAACATCCTATGGCTTATCCTACATTTATCATCAGGAGAAAAGTTGTCAGCAGTTCTATTCCAGGCTGCAGTGCGAGAGGGCCCTGAGCATGAATTATGGTAGGCCAAAAGTACATATTATGATAAAGTGGAATAATAGCATTTCACATTCATATGATATATTTCTACTTTCTGGTACAGACATTATTGGAGCAATCAATCAATGTAGGGAAATGAAAGATTACCTTTCTGCAGAAGTAGAAAATGTTAGTGGAAGTCTTATTTATATTTCCGTTCACCAGTTGTGAGCAATTTGAGTTGTAAGGATTTCGCTTACGGGTGACCTCAGCTTTTAGAGTTAAGGGCATGTAGAGTTTACCCAAGGAAATCAGAATGTATTATTTTGGTTTATAATTCAAACATTAATAAAACAATTTGGCCTGATCAATTCAACCAACCAAATTAAAGCTAAAATATTGTGCTGTGCCGCAGTCATTTTGATTTCATGCCACCCACGACATACACCCATATGTACATCATACCCCCATGGATGTTATGCTGTGTTCATAACCAAGTAGGATGGTGGTATTTGCCACGTACGACTGGAAAAAATCCACTTGAATGCCCTTCTAACTGGTAATTACTAGTGGGAAACTTTTCTATCATTCCTGAGCTCCAACTTCTCCCACATACTGACCTCTTAATAAGTCACACTATAATTATTATTTTTTAAACACTATCATTTGTTTACATGATAGCTGTACTTTTAGTTTATGTTTGACACAGCTTGTTGACCATTAGCCAATTGGCGTTTCTCAACGAGTTCAAAACATGTGAATGCATCCAACAGGTATTTATGACTTCACAACCGGTAATTACTAGCTCTAAATTTTTAAATCAATTAACAAAGTTCTGAATATTTTAATTATCTTGCTTGGATGTTGAGACTATGTTTTAGCGGAATGTATGTTGCAATTAAACAAGTTTATACAACGAGTGGGTCTAATCCTGAATGTTGATTGGTTAAGACCGCATTCCAGTCGGTGTCTATTCCACACGTTAACACCAGCTAACTATACCCTGTTCGATCTGACTGCGCAATCTACTGGCTCATCAGCACAGCCAGGAACTGTATAACCTCTATGGACAATTCCCTTGACCTCATGGCGAAGCATGGTGTTGGCAGCATCATGCTGTGGGGATGTTTTTCAGCGGCAGGGACTGGGAGACTAGTCAGGATCGAGGGAAAGATTAACAGAGCAATGTACAAAGAGATCCTTGATGAAAACCTGCTCAGGACCTCAGAGGTGTATATACACACATTTTGTTACGTTACAGCCTTATACTTTTATCTTTCTCATCAATCTACACAATAACCCATAATGACAAAGCAAAAACAGTTTTTTTGAAATTGTTGTAAATGTATTAAAAATAAAAAACAGAAATATTACTGTTAGATTCTGGGTTAAACTTGGAACATTGTTATACTCAGAAGTATACTATATAAAGAGTGAAATAGAGTGTTTTTTTAAACATCAGCAGGAGCCAGATGGCTGTTGTGGTGGAGATCTTTGGATTAGGCCTCAAGGGGGTTGAGGTCAGGTCATATTCCCTTAAGGGAGAAACAATGGTTGTTTTATTCTATGACTTCGTCTTCCTGTCGGACCATAAAAGATGTAAGGATTGTAGAGAAGGAGTAGTGTCTAAATTTGAGTATATATACTTGTGGTGGTAGAAACATGTGTGGTCAGATACAGCTGTACTGACCCTCTGGACAGAATAAACTTGGTTAAGCTTTCATAAATATCCGTTGAGTATTTTACTCTGAGAATTAGAACCTAACATGACATTTACATAAGTATTCAGACCCTTTACTCAGTACTTTGTTGAAGCACCTTTGTCAGCGATTACAGCCTCAAATCTTCTTGAATATGACACTACAAGCTTGGCACACCTGTATTTGGGGAGTTTTCCCATTCTTCTCTGGAGATCCTCTCAAGCTCTGTCAGGTTGGATGGGGAGTGTTGCTGCACAGCTATTTTCAGGTCTCTCAAGTCCAGGCTCTGGCTAGGCCACTCACGGACATTCAGAGACTTGTCCTGAAGCCATTCCTGTGTTGTCTTGGCTGTGTGTGTTAGGCGGAGCGACACAGGGGAACCCAAGAGCAGACTCAGACGAGGAAACAGGGATGAATGAACCAAGATATTTATTGTAACACAGGGAGATATGGAGTGCAGATCCGGGGAAGCTTGGATAAGTTGCAGAAAACCAGATGTGGAGACTGAGGTTGGAGTGAGCTGGGTAGAACCGGGTAAACAGGTCCGGAGGGGAATAAAAGGTAGTGGTGGTGAGCCAAATCCAGAACAGGGTAGTAGGGTGGTGAGATGTGGAACGGGAGACAGGAGCCAGAGAGATAAATGAGCAGAGATTATGATCTGGCAGAGTGGAAATGGCAGGACTGAGTATTTGTAGAGGTCTTGATTATGGAACGAGTTGCAGCTGGTAGGGATCTGCTCTGATTCCAGCACACCTGTCTCCAACCACACAATCACACAGAGAGAGAGGAGAGAGAGAGAGTGTACTGGGGGAGTAACTGCTGGTCAAGAAGACACTGGATGAACACAAGAGGGCGTAGCAGGAGCAGATTTGACAGTACACCCCCCCCCTGTCCGACAGCCAGGGAATCCTGGATGTATTCCTCCATAGCCTCTTGCTCATGCAAGAGAGGTTATACAACCTGCTACTAGGGAGAGGAGCTCCAGGCTGAAGCTTGATAGCACAGTCGTAAGGCCGATGAGGCGGCAGAGATGGGGTGTGGTGCTTACTGAATACAGGAGCTAGACCGTGATACTCTGGGGGAACAGAATACTGGACTGGGATGCAGACAAGGCAGGTGGAATGACAAAATGTACTCCAAGTAGTTACCCTCCCGGTGGACCAGTCAATCTGTGGGTTGTGTAGCTTTAACCATGGATGACCCAGAGCCAGGGGAGAGTAAGGACAGTTGATTATGTGGAAACTGATCTTTTCCTGGTGATTTCCAGAGAGACACAGGATAACAGGAACAGTTCTCTCAAAAACACGGAAGAGTAGCTTTCATTGAGGGCGTTGGCATCGAGAGGTGAATCGAGTGAAACAGTGTCCAGACCCAACTGGTTAATGACCCCTCGGTCCAGGAAGCTCTCGTCGGTGCCTGAATAGATGAGAGCAGACAGAGGAAAAGTCTGGCTCTGCCACACAATATTGGCCTCAAGCAGGGGTCTGGGAGATGATGGGCAGGCGATTTGGCTCAACAGTATTTCCCCCACTACTGCTGAGCTCCCTCTTTTGCTGGACACAGGGAACAAGTGACCAGATGACCATCCTGGCCACAATATAGACAGCTCCTAGTACTGATACGCAGCTGCCTCTGCTCTGGAGATAGACGGGTCCGGCCGAGCTGCATGAGTTCAGGATTAGAACATGCCTGGAGATGTGATGCAGTCAAAGAAGGAGAGCAAGGCATTGAAGCAGATGCAACCCTACCTACCCTCTCCCTCCAATGCTCATGGAGATGGTTGTCAATGCGGATAGTGAGGGAAATGAGTTTGTCAAGTCCATCAGGCTCTTCTCTGGACACCAACTCTTCTTTGAGGGTCTCAGTGAGTGCGTTCCGGAATGCTCCCTGAAGGGCCTCCTCATTCTCACATGCCATTTCAGCCACACTCTGGGAGCCTTGACGAAGGGACAGAAGTTGTTTAACGGCATCCTTTCCACAGACCGGATGAAGAAGCAGATAGGTGACTGTCTCTCCCACACCGCAGTGGCCCAGGACACCGGATGAGCACAAGAGGGAGTAGCAGGAGCAGATGTGACAGTGTGCTTAGGGTTGTTGTCTCATTGGAAGGTGAACCTTCGCCCCAGTCTGAGCACTCTCGAGCAGGTTTTCATCAAGGATTTCTTTGTACTTTCCTCTGTGCGGTCTTGTCTATCATAAATGTGTTTGACTGTTATTTTATAAAAGAATTACATACCACGTTCAATTATTACGCTATGAAATTAATCATATAACAATTAATTAAGTAGCAATCTGGGTACCACGGGAAACGGGAAAGTTATTTGACGAGTTACTATCTCCCGACTAAACTCTAAGGATATAATTATCTCTTACATCAGTCACAGTCAATTCATTAATTCTTATTTACCTTCAGTCTCATTCTGAATATCACAAAACTTTTGGATATCTGCACGAACCCTAGCCTGAATGATGAATCAGCGATACACAAATTGGCTTAATTATTTATTTACTAACTAACTAAATTATCACACAGAATTCCATAAACACACAAACAGGATAGCTTACACAATGCAATGAAAAGTCCCTAAAAAAAGTGGACTAAAAAGTGGAAAAGTAGACTAAACCAATATGATGACTTGTTACACAAAAGGGCGGATTCAAAAGAGAGAGAGAGACAAAGGACTTCCACTATCGCACATACAGCTGATAACTATGCTCATGGAAATGTGAATACTTTGCTCATGAACCGCCACTCATTCGAAAGAATTGCAATGCACATATTTACGTGGTCTCTCTGTTGAAAACACTCGATCCATCTACGGGGAGTAATTCGACAGAAAGTCTCTGGTTGTGTAAGTCTTTGGTTGTCCATCAGAGATCACCATGTCTTTTGTATTCGTAGCTTCTTGGTTTCGGAGTGTCTGAGAACGGATCTTCCAGAGGAAGTGTTCATTAGAATGGATCTTTCAACATACCACCTTGTGGTTCTCGGTCAAGTTTACTAAAGTACTTAAACAGCTGCAGACCGAATGTTACTGTGTAGTCTTCTTCGAGGGAGAGTTTGAGTTTCTAACCATGTCATACCTTTCAGCTCATGCTGTCAGTCCCGCTGGTCTAATGTAGAGCTAGAACCATTTTGCACGCCCGTAGCAACCCGGCAATGTACTGGTCTCTGGAGATTTACATTTCTTAACCCTTTGTAACGTATTCAGCTAGCGCTGCACGTAACTGGTCTATAGAGTTCTTCCGCCGGTTATTTTAAATACTTCTGGAAAAGGGTGTTCCATTAAATTTGGCATAATGTCTGTGGTTACTGACTGGATAAACTTACATGAAAAAAAAAATTCTCATTTAGAAGGCTAACATCACATTTCATCTTCTCACAAATAGTTTCATATTTAATACTACAAGTTCCACATTTGGATGTAAACCTGACAACTGAGTGGACCAACTGTAACCTGATCCTTCAGATCTTCACAGGACAGCTCCGTTCATCTTTCCCTCGATCCTGACTAGTTTCCCAGTCCCTGCCGCTGAAAAACATCCCCACAGCATGATGCTGCCACCACCATGATTCACAGCAGGGATGGTGCCAGGTTTCCTCCAGACGTGACACTTGACATTCAGACCAAAGAGTTCAATATTGGTTTCATCAAACCAGAGAATCTTGCTTCTCATGGTCTTAGTAAGGTGCCTTTTTGCAAACTCCAAGCGGGCTGTTGTGTGCCTTTTATTGGGGAGTGGCTTCCGTCTGGCCACACTACCATAAAAGGCATGATAGGTAGAGAACTGTAGAGATGGTTGACCTTCTGGAAGGTTCTTCCATCTCCACAATGGAATTCTAGAGCTCTGTCAGAGTGACCATTGGGTTCTTGGTCACCTCGCAGACTAAGGCTCTTCACCCCCGATTGCTCAGTTTGGCTTGGTGGCTCTAGGAGCTGGCCGCCCAGTACCCTTCTCCAGACACAATCCTATCTCGAACCTTTACGAACAATTGTTTTGACCTCATGGCTTGGTTTTTGCTCTGTCAACTGTGGGACCTTATATAGACAGGTGCGTGCCTTTCCAAATCATGTCCAATCAAGTTGTAGAAACATCTAAAGGATGGTCAATGGAAACAGGATGCACCTGAGCTCAATTTCGAGTCTCATAGCAAAGGGTCTGAATACTTATGTAAAAAAGGTATTTCTCCTCAGTGAATTTCATTTTAATGAATTAGCAAACATTTCTAAAACCCTGTTGTTTCGCTTTGTCATTATGGGGTAAAGTCAAGGGGTGTGAATACTTTCCGAAGGCACTGTGTGTATATATATATATATCATTGGAGGCTCCTCAGAGGAGGAAGGGGAGGACCATCCTCCTCAGCGAATTTCATTAATTTTTTAATGAATTTTGAGATAAAACTATACTAAATGTATTCACGTCACCAGATAATTTATTAAAACACACTGTTTTGCAATGAAGGTCTACAGTAGCCTCAACAGCACTAGGTTAGGGTAGCACCATGGTGTAGCCGGAGGACAGCTTCCATCCTCCTCTGGGTACATTGACTTCAATACAAAACCTAGGAGGTTCATGGTTCTCACCCCATTCCATAGACTTACACAGTAATTATGACAACTTCCAGAGGACGTCCTCCAACCTATCAGAGCTCTTGCATTATGAACTGACATGTTGTCTACCCAATCAAAGGATCAGATAATGAAAGTAGTATTGAAAGCATAAGATACAGCTAGCTAGCACTGCAGTGCATAAAATATGGGTGAGTAGTTGATTCAAAGAGAGAGAAAGACAATAGTTGAACAGTTAACAAATACATTTTTTCCAAAATGAAAGAGAAGTAGGAGAGTTAGAGAGAGTGTCATTTTCTTTCAATTTCACATACTTAGCTAGCAAATGCAGCTAGCTAGTTTAGCCTACTCAAACACCCTGCTCAGAGGGATGCTACATTAGCTAGCTGGCTATGACTATCCAACACAACACTGGAACTCTTCCAAGTCAAGGTAAGCTTTTGGTTTTACGAATGTATTGCCACCGGGGCTCACCGGTGTAAATGCTAAACTGCTAACTGACTAAACATTAATTTGTAACTGTTGGACTAATAACACCACAGATCAGCTAGATGCAGGCAGTAGTGTATTGAATGTCTCACTGTCTGTCACTTCAACATTTGCTCTCGACCTGTGTGCACCTACGTTGTAATCTTTCATTCATAGGCTAGGTTATAGCAACCTCATGATGGTTATAGGGAACATTTTTGTATCATGTAGTAGCCTAATCCTATCGATGTTACGCTGAACTGGGTGAATGGACTATGAATGACAGTCATCCAATATGCTGTAAAAGAAATAAGGCCAGACTCATGAAAAAAATAATTGTCCTCCCTCATCTTAAACAGCACTGACAGCCACTGATATATATATACAGTGGAAGTCGGAAGTTTACATATACCTTAGCCAAATACATTTAAACTCAGATTTTCACAATTCCTGACATTTAATCCTAATAAAAATTACCTGTCTTAGGTCAGTTAGGATCACCACTTTATTTTAAGAATGTGAAATGTCAGAATAATAGTAGAGAGAATGATTTATTTCAGCTTTTATTTCTTTCATCACATTCCCAATGGGTCAGAAGTTTACATACACTCAATTAGTATTTGGTAGCACTGCCTTTAAATTGTTTAATTTGGGTCAAACTTTTGAGGTAGCCTTCCACAAGCTTCCCACAATAAGTTGGGTGAATTTTGGCCCATTCCTCCTGTCAGAGCTGGTGTAACTGAGTCAGGTTTGTAGGCCTCCTTGCTCGCACATGCTTTTTCAGTTCTGCCCACAAATGTTCTATGGGATTGCGGTCAGGGCTTTGTGATGGCCACTCCAATACCTTGACTTTGTTGTCATTAAGCCGTTTTGTCACAACTTTGGAAGTATGCTTGGGGTCATTGTCCATTTGGAAGACCCATTTGCGACCAAGCTTCACCTTCCTGACGGATGTCTTGAGATGTTGCTTCAATATATCCACATAATTTTCCATCCCCGTGATGCCATCTATTTTGTGAAGTGCACCAGTCCCTCCTGCAGCCAAACACCCCCACAACAGTCCCTACACAGTCAACTTAGTGTATGTAAACTTCTGACTCACTGGAATTGTGATACAGTGAATTATAAGTGAATTAATCTGTCTGTAAACAATTGTTGGAAAAATTACTTGTGTCATACACAAAGTAGATGTCCTAACCGACTTGCCAAAACTATAGTTTGTTAACAAGAAATTTGTGGAGTGGTTGAAAAACGAGTTTTAATGACTCCAACCTAAGTGTACGTAAACTTCCGACTTCAACTGTATATATATATATATATAAACTCAGCAAAAAAATAAAATGTCCCTTTTTCAGTCTTTCAAAGATCATTCGTAAAAATCCAAATAACTTCACTAATCTTCATTGTAAAGGGTTTAAACACTGTTTCCCATGCTTGTGCAATGAACAGTAAACAATTAATGAACATGCACCTGTAGAATGGTCGTTAAGACACTAACAGCTTACAGACGGTAGGCAATTACACAGTTATGAAAACTTAGGACACTAAAGAGGACTTTCTACTGACTCTGAAAGATGCCCAGGGTCCCTGCTCATCTACGTGAACGTGCCTTAGACATGCTGCAAGGAGGCATGAGGACTGCAGATGTGGCCAGGGCAATAAATTGCAATGTCCGTACTGTGAGACACCTAAGACAGCGCTACAGGGAGACAGGACTGACAGCTGATCGTCCTCGCAGTGGCAGACCACGTGTAACAACACCTGCACAGGATCGGTAAATCCGAACATCACACCTGTGGGACAGGTACAGGATGGCAACAACAATTGCCCGAGTTACACCAGGAACGCACAATCCCTCCATCAGTGCTCAGACTGTCCGCAATAGGCTGAGAGAGGCTGAACTGAGGGCTTGTAGGCCTGTTGGAAGGAAGGTCCTCACCAGTCATCACCGGCAACAACGTCGCAGCAAAGCAATGGGTGGCTACTTTGAAGAATCTCAAATATTAAATATATTTACATTTGTTTAACACTTTTTTGATTACTACACGATTCCATATGTGTTATTTCATAGTTTTGATGTCTTCACTATTATTCTACAATGTAGGAAATAATACAAAATAAAGAAAAACCCTTGAATGAGTAGGTGTGTTCAAACCTTTGACTGGTACTGTATCTACTGCTGTACATATTCTTAGTATATATTTTCCTTATATAGACGCATAGATTGCTTTTAGATTACTGATAGTGTTATTTGGATTGTTGGATTCGTTCTGACATTATTTTTTGTTTCTACTGAAAAAGAATGCCGGACTTGTTTGACACTTTTCTGCACTGTTAGGAACTAGTAAGACAAGCATTTCGCTGCACCTGCAATAACATCTGCTAAACTGTTTATGCAACAGAAACTTTGATTTGATACGTATCACTCATGATGTGTACTGTATCCGTGTCCATTGTGTGCTGTTTCCAGATCAGATAAATAGGCTTCAGCTGTTTTTCATTGCTTGTGCAATGCTGCCATCTTTTGAAGAGTAATGACATTGCTTATCTGAGTTTAATTTTCTCTTTCTGAGTCCCGGTTTCCTTTTGATTTCATCTTATTCCTAATGGTCTAAAACCTTTTGGGAAATGTTTGTTTCCATGCAAATGATACAGACCTGCCAAGGTTGACCCCAAAGATATGAAAAACTGCACATAGAAATATCACTGTAACTTCGCATTCTTTTGTTTTTCTTTCTGTTCAATGGTCATTTCAATAATTGATATATACCCATTGCTTTTTTAATAGAATTTAAATGCCCCATTATCTTAGTACGAGCTGTACATTTTTTTTATTTGACCTTTTTCTAACTAGGCAAGTCTAGAGCGCTGCCTTGCCCCATCATAACCCCAACTATAGGCAGAGTTGGGTAGGTTACTTTCTAAATGTAATCCGTTACAGTTACCGGTCCAAAATTGTAATCAGTAACGTAACTTTTGGATTACCCAAACTCAGTAACGTAATCTGATTACATTCAGTTACTTTTAGCTTATTTTCCCCTTAAGAGGCATAAGAAGAAGACAAAAAGATACAGTACCTGTCAAAAGTTTGTACACACCTACTCATTCAAGGGTTTTTCTTTATTTTAACTATATTCTACATTGTGAAGCCATCAAAACTATGAAATAACACATTTGGAATCATGTAGTAAGCAAAGAAAGTGTTAAACAAATCCAAATACATTTTATATTTGAAATTCTTCAAAGTAGCCACCCTTTGACTTGATGGCAGCTTTGCACACTCTTTGCATTCTCTCTACCAGCTTCATGAGGTAGTCACCTGGAATGCATTTCAATGAACAGGTGTGCCTTGTTAAAAGTTAATTTGTGGAACTTCTTTCCTTTTTAATGCGTTTGAGCCAATACGTTGTGTTGTGAAATCCATATTATGGCAAGAACAGCTCAAATAAGCAAAGAGAAATGACAGTCCATCATTATTTTAAGACATGAAGGTCAGTCAATGCGGAAAATTAAAACATGTCAGTCAATCCGGATAATTTCAGTCGCAAAAACCATCAAGCGCTATGATGAAACTGGCTCTCATGAGGACCGCTACAGGAAAGGAAGACCTAGAGTTACCTCTGCTGTAGAGGATAAGTTCATTAGAGTTACCAGCCTCAGAAATGGCAGACCAAGTAAAAGACACATCTCAACATCAACTGTTCAGAGGAGACTTTGTGAATCAGGCCTTCATGGTCGAATTGCTGCAAAGAAACCTCTATTAAAGGACACCAATAATAAAAAGAGACTTGCTTGGGCCAAGAAACACGAGCAATGGACATTAGACCAGTGGAAATCTGTCCTTTAGTCTGATGAGTCCAAATTTGAGATTTTTGGTTCGGAGATGCGGAGTAGGTGAACGGATGATCTCTGCATGTGTAGTTCACACCGTGAAGCATGAAGGAGGCGGTATGATGGTGTGAGGGTGCTTTGCTGGTGACACGGTCAGTGATTTATTTAAAATTCAAGGCACACTTAACCAGCATTGCTACCACAGTATTCTGCAGTGATACGCCATCTCATCTGGTTTGCACTTAGTGGGAATAAAATGTGTTTTCCAACAGGACAATGACCCAACACACCTCCAGGCTGTGTAAGGGCTATTTGACCAAGAAGGAGAGTGATGGAGTGCTGCATCAGATGACCTGGCCTCCACAATCACCCGACTTCAACCCAATTGAGATGGTTTGGGATGGGTTGGACCGCAGAATGAAGGAAAAGCAGCCAACAAGTTCTCAGCATATGTGGGAACTCCTTCAAGACTGTTGGAAAAGCATTCCAGGTGAAGCTGGTTGGGAGAATGCCAAGAGTGTGCATAGCTGTCATCAAGGCAAAGGGTGGCTACTATGAAGAATCTAAAATATATTTAGATTTGTTTAACACTTTTTTGGTTACTACATGATTCCATGTGTTATTTCATGGTTTTGATGTCTTCACTATTATTCTACAATGTAGAAAATAATACAAACATTTTAAAAAACCTGGAATGAGTAGTTTCGTCCAAACTTTTCACTGGTAGTGTATATCATTTATAAGTCAAAAAATTTATGTAGCAACTACAGATTGACCCTTTAAGTCTATCAAAAGTGTGCGAGTTTGAGCATGTGTCCAATAGGCCTATGGATTTTTTTTAAATTAGATTGAGCAATAAAAGCCTCACATTTATTCCATAGGATCCGCACAGCTTAAATTGAGAAAACAGAGAAGTGTCAAAGATGTAATTCGTGTAATTCGTTACTCCCCAACCCTGACTATAGGGTGTATTACTCCATTGTTTATAGTTTGAGTTTTTGTAAACACATACTCAGGATTGTGTCTTTAAGACTAATCATGGATTCATCTATACATCATTTGCATTAATGGTGATGCTGCAGTCATGTCCAACTCCATCTATGGCAATGTCAGTTTTAAAGTTACAATAGACATGTATCTGTAGTATCCCATGTGATATACAGATAATGAGGTTGCACGCATAGTAGCTCAATTACTTTTCCTCTTATGCTCTGCTCATATACATACATCAAATACATTTGGGGCAATTATTTGATGATGTGACAATGCTTCTTTCGTGTGTGATTCCAATGTAAACCACTAGAGGGTGGAAACTAAACCACCAAACCCACAAGATTGCTTGTGGTGGTCACTGCAATAATGTATCAGCAAAATAAACTAGGTTCGTGGTTAACCAGGAAAGCAAGTTGTGTTTTTAAAGGTACAATTGAGTCAATAACAGCATCAATAATAGAACTGTGACTGAATTTCAGCAATGAATTTGTCATGGTCATTTTCCTTGACGATAATTAACTGCACACAAACGATCACTAGATGGCAGCAAGTCCATTTATTTTACTCCAATAGTCGATTTCCATTTTGTGTCTACTGTATGACCTAAAATGGGGAAAAGATGGAGTGAGAACTGAAGAATGGCATGTGATGAATGCATTAGATGAGCATACTTTATGTCAGCGCAGACATACAATAGGAAATGCCAAGGCCTCCACAATACCTGCACGTTGACTGTAATTTAAGTGCACAGGCCCTATGCAGTCAGTGTATGGGCAGGAACAACATTTTGCTACAGGGAATTGTTACAGTATTTATCATGCTTGACTAGATATCCCTCTTCAGTCATAATTAGTCATAGTTTAGTCAATATTCAGCCATTTAGCTGGTAGAATATCTTTAAAATACAATATTTTGTAAACACGCCCAGATCTGTTTGACCTGTTTCTATGATAGTCTCCACCCCCTCCAGGTGTGGCTTATTTTCCCCAGTGTATTTATCCCTGTGTTTCCTGTCTCTCTGTGCCAGTTCGTCTTGTATGTTTAGTCAAGTCAACCAGTGTGTTTATCCCGTACTCCTTTTGCTATTCTCCTTTTTATAGTCCTCCCGGTTTTGACCTTTGCCTGTTTCTGGACTCTGTACCCGCCATTCTGCCTGCCTTGACCACGTGCCTGTCAGAGGTATTCGTTTTCAGAAGACTTGGAAAATCTATAAGCAGTGTTCACAATCTACATTTTAAGACAACATGATAGTTATCTTGTGTGATCAAAATATTTACAAGCAGTCATCTTTTGACAAGTTGCCCTGGATTTAAACCCCTAACATTCTATTACTCCAACACATACTTCATTGTTTTCCTTCCATGAGACAAATTGACTATTGTTATCCATTAAATATCAATTTAATATCAATTTAAGCAGCTCATCATGTCAATTTCTGTGCTCGCTGGAGTTAACGTATTCACAATGTAAAGGTTACCTTACTGGATTAGAAGGCAGCAGAGAATGCACCATTCTGGAGGTGCTATGACAATAATGCATGCCAGAGTTGATGCACTAAACTAGGATATGATGCCTGCCTTGGCCAATCAAGTTTATGTATAAGTTACATTTAAGTCATTTAGCAGACGCTCTTATCCAGAGCGACTTACAAATTGGTGCATTCACCTTATGATATCCAGTGGAACAACCACTTTACAATAGTACATCGATATCTTTTTTTATTTTATTTATTTATTTATATTTTTTTTTGGGGGGGGGGGGTGGGTTAGAAGGATTACTTTATCCTATCCCAGGTATTCCTTAAAGAGGTGGGGTTTCAGGTGTCTCCGGAAGGTGCTGATTGACTCTGCTGTCCTGGCGTCGTGAGGGAGCTTATTACACCATTGGGGTGCCAGAGCAGCGAACAGTTTTGACTGGGCTGTGTGAGAACTGTGCTTCCGCAGAGGTAGGGGGCCAGCAGGCCAGAGGTGGATGAACGCAGTGCCCTTGTTTGGGTGTAGGGACTGATCAGAGCCTGAAGGTACGGAGGTGCCGTTCCCCTCACAGCTCCGTAGGCAAGCACCATGGTCTTGTAGCAGATGCGAGCTTCAACTGGAAGCCAGTGGAGTGTGCGGAGGAGCGGGGTGACGTGAGAGAACTTGGGAAGGTTGAACACCAGACGGACTGCGGCGTTCTGGATGAGTTGTAGGGGTTTAATGGCACAGGCAGGGAGCCCAGCCAACAGCGAGTTGCAGTAATCCAGACAGGAGATGACAAGTGCCTGGATTAGGACCTGCGCCGCTTCCTGTGTAGAGCATGAACCTACAGGATCGGGTCACCACCTTCATGTTAGCGGCGAACGACAGGGTGTTGTCCGGGGTCACGCCAAGGCTCTTAGCACTCTGGGAGGAGGACACAATGGAGTTGTCAACCGTGATGGCGAAATCATGGAACGGGCAGTCCTTCCCCGGGAGGAAGAGCAGCTCCGTCTTGCCGAGGTTCAGCTTGAGGTGGTGATCCGTCATCCACACTGATATGTCTGCCAGATATGCAGAGATGCGATTTGCCACCTGGTTATCAGAAGGGGGAAAGGAGAAGAGTAATTGTGTGTCGTCTGCGTAGCAATGATAAGAGAGACCATGTGAGGATATGACAGAGCCAAGTGACTTGGTGTATAGCGAGAATAGGAGAGGGCCTAGAACTGAGCCCTGGGGGACACCAGTGGTGAGAGCACATGGTGCGGAGACGGATTCTCGCCACGCCACCTGGTAGGAGCGACCTGTCAGGTAGGACGCAATCCAAGAGTGAGCCGCGCCGGAGATGCCCAACTCGGAGAGGGTGGAGAGGAGGATCTGATGGTTCACAGTATCAAAGGCAGCAGATAGGTCTAGAAGGATGAGAGCAGAGGAGAGAGAGTTAGCTTTAGCAGTGCGGAGAGCCTCCGTGACACAGAGAAGAGCAGTCGCAGTTGAATGACCAGTCTTGAAACCTGACTGATTTGGATCGAGAAGGTCATTCTGAGAGAGATAGCAAGAGAGCTGGCCAAGGACGGCACGCTCAAGAGTTTTGGAGAGAAAAGAAAGAAGGGATACTGGTCTGTAGTTGTTGACATCGGAGGGATCGAGTGTAGGATTTTTGAGAAGGGGTGCAACTCTCGCTCTCTTGAAGACGGAAGGGACGTAGCCAGCGGTCAAGGATGAGTTGCATGTGGATCGTAGGCCTATGTGCATAATACAAATAGGCTGCCAGATGCTGTATTTGTAGTCATTTGTTTGTCGACAATTGTATTGTCATAGCAGTCTAGGAGTGCATTGGTCACCAGTTCCCCTCTAATTTAGGACTTTCATCAACCCTGATATAGCACTTTACATGCAGTGTTCTTGAAATAAGGACGCTGTCTACTTGTCCCTGACTGGAGTCAGAACACAACCTTTCTTCAATTGTGTTTTACCCCATGGAAAAAAGGTTTACTTCATAAATACTGCACTGCATGTTTGATTGAATTGTGCCCCTGGTCTTGTTTCTAATGAATTATACAAGGGAGCATCTCCAAAATCTCTCATCCACTCCAGCCTGCTGCTGCTTCAGACCCACAGTATGAACACCAACTGGAAATGCACTGGGTTGGGGTTTCAAACATTGAACACATGCCCCAAAACTACAGTACCAGTCAACAGTTTGGACACACCTACTCACTCAAGGGTTTTTATTTTTACTATTTTCTACATTGCAGAGTAATAGTGAAGCCATCAAAACTATGAAATAACACATGGAATCACGCAGAAAACAAAAAAGTGTTAACAAATCAAAATATATGTTATATTTGAGATTCTTCAAAGTACACACACTTTGCATTCTCTCAACCAGCTTCAATAGGTAGTCACCTGGAATGCATTTCAATTAACAGGAATGTCTTTCCTTCTTAAAGCGTTTGAGCCAATCAATTGTGTTGCGACAAGGTAGAGGTGGTATACAGAAGATAGACGTATTTGGTAAAAGACCACGTCCACATTATGGCAAGAACAGCTCAAATGAGCAAAGAGAAACAACAGTCCATCATTTAAGACATGAAATTCAGTCAATGCGAAAAAAATAAAAGAACTTCAAACGTTTCTTTAACCTGTTATGGCTAGGGGGCAGTATTTTCACGGCTGGATAAAAAATGTACCCGATTTAATCTGGTTACTACTCCTGCCCAGTAACTAGAATATGCATATAATTATTGGCTTTGGATAGAAAACACTCCAAAGTTTCTAAAACTGTTTGAATGGTGTCTGTGAGTATAACAGAACTCAAATGGCAGGTCAAAACCTGAGAGATTCCTTTACAGGAAGTGGCCTGTCTGACCATTTCTTGAACTTCTTTGCCATCTCTATCTTTTAGAAAGGATCTCTGCTCTAACGTGACACTTCCTACGTCTTCCATGGGCGCTCAGAGCCCGGGAAAAACCTGAATGTCGTCATCCCAGCCCCAGGCTGAAACACATTATCGCCTTTCTCAAGTGGCAGATCAAGGGACTGTGGGCTTAGGCGCGTGCCCTGGCCGCCCCCATCTTTGTGATTTTTCCTCTGTTTGCCGAAAAGGAGATTCCCGGTCGGAATATTATCGCTTTTTTACGAGAAAAATTGCATAAAAATTGATTTTAAACAGCGGTTGACATGCTTCGAAGTACGGTAATGGAATATTTAGATTTTTTTGGTCACGATATTGCACCATGCGCGCGACCCTGATTTACCATTTCGGATAGTGTCTGGGACGCACGAACAAAACGCCGCTATTCGGATATTACGATGGATTATTTTGGACCCATCCAACATTTGTTATTGAAGTAGCAGTCCTGGGAGTGCATTCTGACGAAGACAACAAAAGTTAATCAAACTTTTGTAATAGTAAATCTGATTTTGGTGAAGGCTAAACTTGCCGGGTGTCTAAATAGCTAGCCCGTGATGGCTGGGCTATGTACTTAGAATATTGCAAAATGTGCTTTCACCAAAAAGCTATTTTAAAATCGGACATATCGAGTGCATAGAGGAGTTCTGTATCTATAATTCTTAAAATAATTGTTATGCTTTTTGTGAACGTTTATCGTGAGTAATTTAGTAAATTGTTAGCAAATTCCCCGGAAGTTTGCGGGGGGTATGCTAATTCTGAACGTCACATGCTAATGTAAAAAGCTGTTTTTTGATATAAATATGAACTTGATTGAACAAAACATGCATGTATTGTATAACATATTGTCCTAGGTGTGTCATCTGATGAAGATCATCAAAGGTTAGTGCTGCATTTAGCCGTCTTCTGGGTTTTTGTGACATTATATGCTAGCTTGAAAAATGGGTGTCTGATTATTTCTGGCTTGGTACTCTGCTGACATAATCTAATGTTTTGCTTTCGCTGTAAAGCCTTTTTGAAATCGGACAGTGTGGTTAGATAAAGGAGAGTCTTGTCTTTAAAATGCTGTGAAATAGTCATATGTTTGAGAAATTGAAGTTTTTGTATTTTTGAGGAATTTGTAATTCGCGCCACGCCTATCATTGGATATTGGAGCAGGTGTTCCGCTAGCGGAACGTCTAGATGTAAGAGGTTAAGTGCAGTCGCAAAAACCATGAAGGCTATGATGAAATTGGCTCTCATGAGGACCACCACAGGAAAGGAAGACCCAGAGTTAACTCTGCTGTAGAGGATACGTTAATTTGAGTAACAAGCCTCAGAAATTGCAGCCCAAATAAATGCTTCACGGAGTTCAAGAAACAGACATCTCAACATCAACTGTTCAGAGGAGACTGCATGAATCAGGCCTTCATGGTCGAATTGCTGCAAAGAAACCACTACTAAAGGACACCAATAATAAGAAGAGACTTGCTTGGGCCAGCAAACACAAGCAATGGACATTAGACCAGTGGAAATCTGTCCTTTGATCTGATGAGTCCAAATGTGAGATTTTTGGTTCTAACTGCCATGTCTTTGTGAGATGCACCGTAAGTGAACGGATGATCTCTGCATGTGTGGTTCCCACCATGAAGCATGGAGGAGGTGTTGTGATGGTGTGGGGGTGCTTTGCTGGTGACACTGTCAGTGATTTACTTAGAATTTAAGGCACACTTAACCAGCATGGCTACCACAGCATTCTGCAGTGATACGCCATCCCATCTGTTTTGCACTTAGTGGGAATATAGCTTGTTTTTCAACAGCACAATGACCCAACACACCCTAACCCTAAGGGCTATTTGACCAAGAAGGAGAGTGATGGAGTGCTGCATCAGATGACCTGGACTCCACAATCACCCGACCTCAACCCAATTGAGATGGTTTGGGATGAGTTGGACTGCAGAATGAAGGAAAAGCAGCCAACAAGTGCTCAGCATATGTGGGAACTCCATCAAGACTGTTGGAAAAGCATTCCAGGTGAAGCTGGTTGAGAGAATACCAAGAGTGTGCATAGCTGTCATCAAGGCAAAGGGTGGCTGCTTTGAAGAATCTAAAATATATTTTGATATGTTTAACACTTTTTTGGTTACTACATGATTCCATATGTGTTACTTCATGGTTTTGATGTCTTCACTATTATTCTACAATGTGAAAAGTAGTAAAAATAAAGAAAAACCCATGAGTAGGTATGTCCAAACTTTTGACTGGTACTGTATATGGAGACCCGGGTGAGTGACAAATCCTACAGTATCTGCATTTTAAGAGGGTTGGCGTTCCAGCACCCAGCCCTTGCTCAATTGTGTATGTGAGACAGCCTCTGACATTTCTCCAAATCAATCTGCCACAGTTTTATCAGCACTTGGCTGATCCCAGACAAGGTGCACACAACATTCCAACATGATTGGGTGAATGAATACAGGAGGCAGGGGACTGGAAAGCATGTGGCAAACCTGGCTGCCGGAAGCAAATCGAATGCCATGTTGAATTTGTTACCCCCTCTTTGTTATCTCACTGTCTGGAAGCGAGTCAGGAGAAGAGGGAGGTATGCTGAGTCAACTGGGACACAGTTGTCATAGAGTCAAATAAAGCAATGAGAACTTAACTGTTCTCCACCTAGTTTTCTAAGAAGAGCTGAAATATCATTAAATAGGCTACTGTATACCAAAGTAGTATACAGTATCACTCAAATTTGTCAGAGTTATATTCAAACCAAATATATCATTCAATAACATACATAACTGTCAAGGTTATATTTGGTTTAGTCTCAGAACCGTCCTGCTCACTGTTATCCTGACTAAATAAAACACATTTGTTTTTCCTGTTCCTTATCAAATATGTCATACCAGTGGGATTTGTATTTGCATATGTAATGTGGCATGAAATTCACACTGCACAAAAGTATTACAGCATGCTCTCAGTGACAGGTTAAACTTGGTCCTCGCTATTTTCATATGTACCCTCTTTTTACTATCATGCCAACACAAACTATGTGTTGAGATGCTGGTCCGGAAATGTTTATTTCAGTACATTCCAGCAACTTTGGTGGACCTGTAACCAGGCCATCTCAGAACAACTTGGTTGAATTCAGGTAAGTAGTGTGAAAATGCCTTTTGTGAAGTCATTCAACCATGAATTGGTCCATATTCCGAAAAAACATGTAGAACCACAATCCATCACCACAACACTATGAAGAAATGAAATGGACCAAATTAAGGCAGGTGAGAAAGAAACACCACACAACAAGTGTATGGATTTGTCAAATAGAGAATAAAGATGTGAACGTGAATGAGACTTCAATTGGCATTCTTCCACCAATACAGAAAAAGCACTCCAAAAAATGATGCCCACGTTTATTGCTTTGAAAAATAGTAAAATGGGCATGATTGAAATGTCTGGTATACTCGGTAAGATGCTTCATAGCAACAGCAAGAGACAAATAAGTAATGCCGACAAGTAAAATGGAGATATTCAAGTAATTTCACAGTTGGCTACCCCACTGTCTCTCTCTACTGTTTCCATTTAAAAATGTTTAAGTCAAATTCAAAACATGCTGGCTGGGTGGAAGCGAGTGTGAGCAAAGTTTTTAAACTGGGACACAATCATCTCTCTCATTCTATCTATTCATATTTTGGAAAGCAATGCCAACATCTGAGATGGGTGCCTGACTAAAGCATTCATGCTGATTTATTGTATGATGTTATTTACCATTGGTCATTGCTAATATTTAAATTAGGAAAGCACACTATAGCCATGCATGGGCTAAGACTCGGCAATATAGAGTTGATTCAAAAACAACTTATGTAATGTCAATACTATTTTCCAATTCCCTTACGGATGAGAACCAATGATGTGGTACCAAAACCTAAATACTGTATGGCATTTTCAAAGACCCCATAAACGAACAATAGGACAATAAAATAATATTTTCTTCTATGTCTGGCTTAAAGCTTATCCTAATTTTACCCCATCATGCTTACATCTAAATGTGTCTTTGTGCACCACACCTGGTCAGTGTTGTTCCATCCACATGCCCTTGTTCACTTCTCTTCGTGGATGTGATAGTACTGTATTTGTGAGACAAATGGCTGCTGGAACTCAACATGGAGTTTTTCCTATACCTATCATGTATAATGTCAGATCTGTGAGGGGGAGTAAACAAGGACAAAGCGGCGAGACATTTTTTGTGGCAATAGAGAGTATGACACAGGATGCATATCAGTTCCAAGTGTATGGGTTCAGTTTCTCATTTCACAGCACACTTTACATGAGTGTGCTGCCAAGTGAAGTTGTCAACTGTCCAGCTTTTACTGACCGCAAAAGGACAATTATCTTACTTACCCAAAGTGCAGCTATTCCTGGAATCTGATCATCCCAGTACGTGTATTGAAGCCAGATCTGTGACTACAGAAGCCCAGGGAGATGACCTGGCCTCTGTGAGCACCAACTCCTGCAATAATATTAAAAAGTACCATTTTATTTGGCTGTGAAATGGTTTGAATATCACCAGGAGGTTAAAATACAGCTATGAAGATTTTTCTAAACAAAAAGTCAAGGCAAAATTACATGAATCCACCATGTATAAAGCAGTAATTCTGTGCAACGAAAATCTAAAAATTATACAGTGTGAAGGCAATAGCACACAATCATTTGGAAGACAAGGCACACTCAAATGTTCCGATATTGAGAACTTGTAGGATAGAACGGTGTGCAACATTTGATTCAATGAACATGGTGCTGTTCTGAACGACCAAGACAATATACAATATGGATTTCAATAAATAACAAATAAAGATTAAAGATGCAGTCCGGGATCTTAAGCACTTACAATTTAGCAACATATTGTACAAAATGAATGATGCAGTACACAATTGTGCAGTTTTCAGGCACTGATCAGTCCACAAACAATCTGCGGTGGTGAGTACACAAAGTTAAACATTAAACAAATTTCCAATAAATAATGGTAACTTTTTTTATACTCTCATCACCTTTAAAATGTGGTTCATGTCTAGCGGAATGTGCTTGAAATCGCTAGGAACGTAAACAAACACTGGCAAACATTTTTGGGCGCCAAATGAGGAGAAAACAATAATGGATTGAAATATACTTGAGCATCGGTCTGCCACATCCTGCAGGTTACTAAATACATTGAGTGTTATGCACATTAATTCTGACCATGTGTTCATGGAATTGTTCCATTTCATAATTTTATTGTGGTGGCATTTGCGAACAGAGGAAAGAATTTGTTAGTTACTATTGCCAGTACAATCAAGGGGCCTTAGCTTCTTATGGGCAGGTAACATCCAGTGAAATTGCAGAGCGCGAAATTCAAACTGCAGAATGTGTGCGATTATTACATTTACATTTGAGTCATTTAGCAGATGCTCTTATCCAGAGTGACTTACAGTAGTGAATGCATACATTTCATACATTTTTTTCCCGTACTGATCCCCACAACCCTGGCGTTGCAAACTCCATGCTCTACCAACTGAGCCACACGGGACCCTGATTATCTGAGGACAGCGCCCCGCATACAAAACCATGAAAAACATATTTCAACCAGACAGGTGCGACACGAAAGTCAGAAATAGCGATATAAAAAATGCCTTACCTTTGATGATCTTCTTCTGTTGGCACTCCAAAAGGTCCCAGTTACATCACAAATGGTCCTTTTGTTCGATAATGTCCTTTATATCCATAAAAACTCAGTTTAGCTGTCGCGCTTCAGTCAATAATCCACCCAGTTTCCCTCCATCAAAATGCATACAAAATGAATCCCAAACATGACTAATAATCTTTTCTAAACAAGTCAAACAACGTTTATAATCAAACCTTAATAAACCTTAATAAGACCTAAATAAAAGATACAATTTAAGACGGAGAATCGTTATTGTCTTTACCGGAGAAAAATACCAAAGAACGCGTTCTCATTCACATGCTTGGAAACACTACAGCCAAAATGGGAGCCACCTAGAAAAACAAACATTTCTGGCTCATTTTTCTAAAAACCAGCCTGAAACTCTTTCTAAAGACTGTTGACATCTAGTGGAAGCCCTAGGAACTGCAATCTGGGAGGACTTCGCCTTATAATAAAAGTGACAGCCATTGAAAATAGTGGTAGGCTGAATTGTTTTTATTTTTGGGATGGATTGCCCTCGGGGTTTTGCCTGCCATATCAGTTCTGTTATACTCACAGACATTATTCTAACAATTTTAGAAACTTTAGAGTATTCTCTACCCAAATCTACCAATTATATGCATATCCTAGCTTCCGGGCCTGAGTAACAGGCAGTTTACTTTGGGAACGCTTTTCATCCAGACGTGAAAATACTGCCCAAGAGAGGTTAGCCTATATATTATGTTCGGAGGTAAGTTGGCTCTGGCAGCCAAAACAGTAATTTAGTAATTTTATCTTTTGTTTTTGGAAAATTATTTCTCGATGAAATGAAAGTAACGTTCCAAATGTTTCCAAAACTGTATTGCAAGCGAGGATTATTAATCGGCACACATTGTCCACGCTGTCGTCAATGCTTCCTATGAAAACACAAGAGGACCCCTTTTGGGTGAAGGAGAGCTAGGCCTACATGTCAATAGTAGGGCACTTGGCCTCGGCTATGAAGTGGCTTAATCTCTTCCCCTCCATCTTCAGGGCAGATGAAAACAACATGTTCAATCCCTACCTGGAATTCCTTACACCTGTCCCGTTCCGTCCCGTCCTTCCCGTCAGTGCAAATGAAGGAATTCAAGGAGAAAAGGAGAGCTACTTCATACTATATACACAATGTTTACCTACACCACTGTTCCATTTTCTTTCATTATGTGAAATAGATTTTTTAAGTTTCTACTATTTCATGTTGACCAGCATTTCCACCAAACTCTTAGGGCACATAGAGATGAAAATGTTGTTGTACATTTCTGCCCTAATATGACAGGCAATTTATGAAATCTTGGTATTTTTTTTCCCCTACTGTAGGTGTGCTGTCAGACCTGAAGGACCCGTGGATTTCTGGATGACGTGCTCTGGAACACAGCAAGGGATATTGGTATCACAACTTGCAGGATACTCTATCAGGACTTGAGAAGATAACCATCTGCAATTATTGGTGTATAAGCCCATGGCACAGAACATTGAATCCCACACCATGGACAAGAATAGTTAATTACTGCACCTTGAAAGTCTTCACAGGGGAATGTTTTCAACCTTTCAGAATGATGCCACAAGCCTGAATCATCAAGGTAGGCCCAATGTTTTTTCTATTTGCTTGTGAAAGTGCCCCCAAAGCACCTCCTGTGCAGGCTCTCCGCTGTCTAATGTTCTGTATGGATGTGTCATGCCCACCTGTCTGGTAATAAGGTACAAATGGCTCTGTAGGGACAGCTAATTACAACCCGGGAGAAGGAAGGAGGGAGGGGTAGAATGGCTGCCGGGGCTGTCTTAATTAGTATTCATACTCACATCCCAGTGGTACTGTAGTCCTGACCAAGCCAGACAGAGGTACACACTGGACCTACAGCCACTCTGTGAATACTGAGCAGCTGGTTCATCCTTGTTGATATACTGTATGTTGGTACACCTGGCATACTAAATTGGTTGACATGGGTGCACAATATGTGCCCCCTGGACGTTTCACAGACAATTATTCCCTTCAGTTTAGGTTTGCTACAAAGTTTAAATAAAATGTATTTCATTTCATAGATTTTTTTTTACCTCACATCATAACTACAGCTAGATTGTGACAGCCATTAGGGCAATGTTTTCATACCAATGTGAGCACTGATGTTTATGGTCCACTTCTACGTGAAAATGAGATGGCCTTGCAGGTCAAGCCTTACATGCAGTCAGGTTTTTCCTTTTAAGTCATATTAGTGGTTAAGGTGTGCATTTTTAAAGCTTGATAAGAGTCTGAAGTTTCCAGAGTGAAACTAATAAGCTGGCGAGCACCAATTATTCAATATCGACTCAGACTGTTTTAAAATGCTTTAGGTTGCTATATTCTGGATGCCTTTCAATTTTTTTGTTGTTGCTTAATCTCATAAGCAGGTGTTTCTGAAGGATTCATTCCCAAAAGAGACTGGCTTTGTTAGACTGTCTCTCTGTTGTAACACTGTCTATACTGTATAATAATATCTCTGCAATGTAAGCCTAACAGCAGTGAACTGAATGTAAACATCCACCGTCTTTTCCACTCATAACAAGTCCAAGCAGTGGCATCTATTCTTTTAGTAGTTGGTACTTGGAGGGTTTCAACTAATACGGTTTTAAATGCTTGAAAACCTATTCCAGGTTCTGTGAGTTACTGTAGGGCTGGGAGATATGGCCAAAATATCATATCACAGTATTCTTCAAATTTTTGATGGTATGACGGTATTTTATGTTTCTGAATAATAAAAGTTCATGATATGCTTTATGGTTAGTGCATGACCAGGATGGCAACAAATTAATTCTAAGTGTATTTAATGGTCTTTCTCCATTCTGATATTTGTATACTGTTCAACATAATAGTAGGAGGACAAAACTGACAGAAGTAGTTGTAAAACTTTTCATAGGAATCAAAATCCTCTTTTGTATTCACCCCCCTTGGAGTTTTTCATATTTTGTGGTGTTACAAAGTGGGATTGAAATGGATTTAATTGATCTACACAAAATACTCCATAATGTCAAAGTGAAAAGAAAATTCCACAAATGTTTACAAATTAATACTAATTTAATAACTACAATATAGTAGTATTCACCCCCTTCGTTTAGGCAAACCTAAATTAGTTCATGAGTTCAATTTGGCTTAACAAATCACATTATAAGTTACATGGAGTCAATATGTGTGAAATAAAAACAAAAATATAAACAACAATTTCAAAGATTTTAATAAGTCATAAGGAAATCAGACAATTATAAAGAAATTCATTAGGGCCTAATCTATGGATTTCACATGACTATGAATAAAGTATCTATTGATCTCAGATACCTTAAAAAAAAAGGTAGGGGCGTTGATCAGAAAACCAGTCTGTATTTGGTGTGATCACCTTTTGCCACATGCAGCACGACACATCAACTTCAGATCAGGCTGTTGATTTTGTCTTGTTGAATGTTGTCCCACTCCTCTTCAATGGCTGTGCGAAGTTGCTGGATATTGGTGGGAACGGAAACACGCTGTCGTACACATTTATCCAGAGAATCCAAAATATGCCCAATGGGTGACATGTCAGGTGAGTATGGAGAACTGGGACATCCAGGAATTGTGTACAGATCCTTGCGACATGGGGCTGTGCATTATCATGCTGACACATGAGATGATGGATGAATGGCATGACAAATGGGAACTTGTCATGGTATTCAAATTGTCATCAATAAAATGCAATTGTGTTCATTGTCCGTAGCTTATACCTGCACGTACCATAACCCCACTGCCACCATGGGGCACAACGTTGACATCAGCTCACCGCTCACCCACACGACACTATACACGTTGTCTGCCATCTGCCCAGTACAGTTGAAACCGGGATTCATCCATGAAGAGCACACTTATCCAGCGTGCCAGTGGCCATGGAAGGTGAGCATTTGCCCACTGAAGTTGGTTATGACGCCGAACTGCAGTCAGGTCACACCCTGGTAAGGACAACGAGCACGCAGATGAGCTTCCCTGAGATGGTTTCTGACAGTTTGTGCAGAAATTCTTCGGTTTCCAAACCCACAGCTTCATCAGCTGTCCGGGTGACTGGTCTCAGATGATCCAGCAGGTGAAGAAGCCGGATGTGGAGGTCCTGGGCTGGTGTGGTTACACGTGGTCTGCAGTTGTAAGGCAGGTTGAACGTAATGCCAAATTCTCTAAAACGGTGCTGGAGGCGGCTTATGGTAGGGAAAATTAACATTAAATTCTCTGGAAACTGCTCTGGTGGATATTCCTCCAGTCAGCATGCCAATTCCACACTCCATCAAAACTTGAGACATCTGTGGCGTTGTGTTGTGTGACAAAACTGCACATTTTAGAGTGGCCTTTTATTGTCCTTAGCACAAGGTGCACCTATGTAATTATCATGCTGTTTAATCATCTTCTTGATATGCTACACCTGTCAAGTGGATGGATTATCTTGGCAAAGGAGAAATGCTCATTAACAGGGATGTAAAACAATTTGTGCAAAACATTTGAGAGAAATAAACTTTTTGTGCATATTGCAAATTTCTGAGATCTTTTATTTCTTTACATGTTGTGATTATATTTTTGTTCAGTATAAAAGCGATTGACATGATTTTTGAATAACTACCCATTCCTCTGTCCCCCTTACATACAACACCTGTAAGATCTCTCAGTCAAATATAGAATTTCAAACAGAGACTCAATGACAAAGACCAGGTAGCTTTTTGAAAGCCTCATAAAGAAAGGTATTGAGTCACATGACTTTTGAAGACTTGAGATTCGGCTTCATAAAAAACTTGAATTGAGACTGATGACTTTAAATTATCTAGCCAGGTTTTGTCACTCATTGTGTGGCACAGAGTCTCTGTGGATTACTCTCCATGCAGCCAGAGACAGTATCGCACTCTGCCCTCTCATTGGACCAGCAAACTGTCAATCAAAACAGGTTGGGTGAGCTAGCTCAGTGAGAAGGTTTTCGGGGGGTTGCAAGTGTGAAACTGAATGGGATAAATCTTTTTCAGGTGTGTTTGCTGAAAGCAAAGCACAAGTTTAGAAATCGTTCATACTGTACTTATTCGTATGCTGTATTTATTCTTATGCTGCCACCTGTAGGGCCAGAACCGTAAAAACTACGGACACCAAAACAAGTTTAAATTGTGCAGGCTGACCGTCCACAGTGTGCTTTTTTTGGCATTACTAATACTTTTAACACTGCAACCATATTTACACAAATCACAATGCATTTCAATGGCCATAGACTCAAATGGAAAAAATTCTGGTCGTAACTAGCCCAAAATAAATTCAATTCAATTCTACTGTTTAAGCTAGAAACACCATCCAAACTTTAAAATGTGCAGACCGGTCTGGAATAGGTTGCTTATATACAGCTTTTTGATACTATTTATACTTTTTTGAGCTATAACCCTTTTAAATGTTCATAAAAGCTTTAGAAGCTTAAATGGGAAGTATTTTGATTCACCACTGCTCTTGAACTGTTAAAGCTACCAACGCCAAAACACCATAAAAACTTAGACTGGCACTGGTACTGTTGCTTGAGAAAAAAGTATTTGACACTATTTCTACTTTTTATACACTACAACTATATTTGCATAAAAACCAATGTATTTCATTGTCCCTGGTTTGAATCCAGGCTGCATCACATCCGACCGTGATTGCGAGTCCAATAGGGCGGCTCACAGTTAGCCCAGCGTTGTCCAGGTTTGGACAGGGTAGGCCGTCATTATAGTACAGCCACTGACCAGAACTACTGACCATAACCACACAACTACTAACCACACAACTACTGACCATAACCACACAACTACTGACCACATCCATACTGTAGGGCCCAAAGAACCTGCAACACAACCCCACAGCTACAAACACCACCCCAACATTGACATGTACAGACTTAGATGCCTTCAACTCATATTTTTGTTATCATTCCTACTTCATAAACTATAAAGCTTGTTGTATCCCCATTCATTTTAATGATGTAACGCAAGCTTAAACTTCAAAAATATTAATCACCGCCACAAAACTTTCATAATGTTCAAATTAAAACATTCTGAGAGCTTAAAACACATTATATGGCTTATGATTATATAGTACTCACTCTAGCCTGCTATAGTAGCTGACTATAACCCATTATAATAACTCCAAAATATGTAAATCATTATTTGAATATGTTGGTAACCTGTTGTATAAAAGTGATAATGTCCTCGAAGCCGGTGTTTGGAGGATATTGGCACGGTTTGTCCATGCCAAAATGAGCTTCGTCTCGGGCCTAACAACACCTGTGCCAATATCCTACAAACACTGGATTCGAGGATGTTATCACTTAAATAGACAGTACATTTGGGCCTATGGTTTCAAGCTTTGGTTGATTTCAAATGTAGTCTTTAAGTTAATAATTCATACTGTATCTAAACCAAAATTCTAAGTTAAAGAGTAGGACTAAATCAAATCAAACTTTATTTAAAGTGCATTTAAAGTTTGATTTAATTTAGTCCTTTTCTTTAACTTAGATTTTTGCTTGAGACGGAGAGATGATTCCAATATATAAATTATTAATTTGTAGACGAACTGGACTTTAAACGTTGATATTTCATTTCGTTGACAACCAAACACAATTCAGTATCCCTTTTGCAATACAGTAAATAGCCTATTAACTTGTCGACAAGTTATCAAATTATATGTTGGATTCATGTCTCCAACTAAACCAAAAATAAAAGTTAAAGAATAGGACTAAGCCAGTGACTAAGATTAAACTATCCAAGCGTTAGATAGGCCTACATGTCCTCTAAATGTTGATATTTGGTTGTGTTGTCAACCAAACAATTCAATATTACTTTTGTAATACAGTAAATAGACTAGCGTTAAGGCTCTTACAAACAAATGTATGAGTATTTATTCAACCTTAAACTATGTTGTTGTATAAAAACAACATATGACATTATATTCCCATTTGAACATTCTTGTGCTTTTGAATGGTTAAAAGTGCAGTGATAACACATTTAGATGACAACTAAATCAAAAATCTGACATTGTTTGGTATTTTGGTTGTGCTTTTAGATGGTTGAAGCATAGTGATAACACATTGGGAATTCAACTTTTTGTATTAAACCACCAAGACACAACAAAGATACAGTTGTCCTTCTGAACTGAGCTGCAGGACAAGAAGGACATTGCTCAGGGTTGTCACTATGAGTCATTATGAGGCCATTGGTGATTTTAACTTCTTTGGGATAGGGGCAGTATTTTCACGGCCGGATAAAAAATGTACCCGATTTAATCTGGTTACTACTCCTGCCCAGAAACTAGAATATGCATATAATTAGTAGATCTGGATAGAAAACACTCTAAAGTTTCTAAAACTGTTTGAATGGTGTCTGTGAGTATAGCAGAACTCATATGGCAGGAAGTGCCCTGTCTGACAATTTGTTGTCCTTCTGTTCCATCTCTATCGACATTACAGCATCTGTGCTGTAACGTGACACTTTCTAAGGCTTCCATTGGCTCTCTAAAGCCGCCAGAAAGTGGAATGGGGTGTCTGCTGTCTCTGGGCAAGGTATAGGAGCAGAGTTTGTAAGTGGTCAGCCTGGGGACAGTGAGACTGGAGATGCGCAGTCACGTGAACTCGCCATGTTTTTCTTTCTCTCTTTGAATGAATACAACGTCTCCCGGTTGGAATATTATCCCTATTTTACGAGAAAAATAGCAGAAAAATGTATTTTAAACAGCATTTGACATGCTTCTAAGTACGGTAATGGAATATTTAGAATTTTTTTGTCACGAAATGCGCTCACGCGTCACCCTTCGGATAGTGACCTGAACGCACGAACAAAACGGAGGTATTTGGATATAACTATGGATTATTTGGAACCAAAACAACATTTGTTGTTGAAGTAGAAGTCCTGGGAGTGCATTCTGACGAAGAACAGCAAAGGTAATCCAATTTTTCTAATAGTAATTCTGAGTTTAGGTGACCACGAAGTTGGCGGATGTCAAAATAGCTAGCCGTGATGGCCGAGCTATGTACTCAGAATATTGCAAAATGTGCTTTCGCCGAAAAGCTATTTTAAAATCGGACATAGCGATTGCATAAAGGAGTTCTGTAACTATAATTCTTAAAATAATTGTTACGAATTTTGTCAACGTTTATCATGAGTAATTTAGTAAATTCAAGTTTATGGTGGGTATGCTAGTTCTGAACATCACATGCTAACGTAAAAAGCTGGTTTTTGATATAAATATTAACTTGATTAAACAAAACATGCATGTATTGTATAACATAATGTCCTAGGAGTGTCATCTGATGAAGATCATCAAAGGTTAGTGCTGCATTTAGCTGTGGTTTTGGTTTTTGTGACATATGTACTTGCTTTGAAAATGGCTGTGTGATTACTTGTGTCTATGTACTCTCCTAACATAATCTAATGTTTTGCTTTTGCTGTAAAGCCTTTTTGAAATCGGACAATTTGGTTAGATTAACGAGTCTTATCTTTAAAATGGTGTAAAATAGTTGATTGTTTGAGAAAATTGAATTGTGGTATTTTAGTTGGTTTTGTATTTCGCGCCGTGCAATGCCATTGGCTGTTGGCTAGGGGTTCCGCAGGCGGAACGGGGTTCCGCTAGCGGAACATCTGTCCTCAACAGGTTAAAACAGCTCACCCAGCCATACCCAGAACTCCAGTTCATCGTCGAGGTGGACGCCTCCGACACCGGGGTAGGTGCTGTTCTGTCTCAATGTTCCTCCTCTGATCAGAAGAGCACCCATGTGTTTTCTTGTCCCGCAAGCTCTCACCTGCAGAAAGACATTTCGACATGGGTAACCGGGAACTTCTGGCTGTGAAGCTGGCTCTTGAGGAGTGGCGTCACTGGTTAGAGGGTTAGGTTCTTCCCTTCATTGTGTGGACAGACCACAAAAACCTGTCCTACATCCATACCGCCAAACGTCTGAACTCTCAGCAGGCCAGGTGGGCATTGTTCTTTGGAAGATTCAACTTCACACTCACTTATCGCCCTGGATCTAAGAGCATCAAGCCTGACACCCTCTCCCGTCAGTTCACCACCGACAACACAGCATCCGAGCCAGAGACCATTATGCCATCCACCTGCATCGTTGCCGCTGTCTCCTGGGAAATCGAGTCGCGTATTCGCCAGGCTCAGCAGAACCAGCCTGACCCAGGTAAGTCATAGAAAGGCTCTGTTTGTTCCAGATTCAGTTTGCTCTGAAGTTCTTCAGTTGGCCCATTCTATTCACCTCACCTGTCACCCTGGCATGAACCGGACTGTCGCCTTCCTGCATCAGCGCTTTTGGTGGCCCACCATGGAGAGAGACGTCCGGGAGTTCGTCTCAGCCTGCTCGGTCTTTGCCCGGAACAAAACCTTCACCAGGCCTGCTTCGCCCTCTTCCCATACCCAGTCGCCCCTGGTCACACATAGCTCTGGACTTCATCTCTGGCCTTCCCCCATCTAACAGTAACTCAGTCATCCTCACCATTATCGACAGATTTTCCAAAGCTTCCATCCTCCATGGAGACTGCGGACCTGCTGGTATCCCATGTGTTTCGGCTGCATGGCATTCCCACTGACATCGTTTCCAATGGGACCCCAGTTTACATCCCAGGTATGGAGATCCTCTGTTCAGCTCTTGGTATTAACCTGTTGGGGCTCGGGGGCAGTATTGAGACATTTTGAAAAAAATATGTGCCCATTTTTAACTGCCTCCTACACCAACTCAGAAGCTAGGATATGCATATTATTAACACATTCGGAATTTTCTAAAACAGTTTGAATGGTGTCTGTAAGTATAACAAAACTCATATTGCAGGCAAAAACCTGTGAAAAATAGATTAAAAAAAATGTTAATTTTGTGACTGTACTATTTAGTGTCATCGTTTTATAGATACCATAGTGAGAAAGGATTCATTTCGCAACGCCTACGGCTTCCACTAGATGTCAACGATCTTTATAAAGTTGTTTGAAGCGTCTATGATAAACAGAGAGCAAATTAGAATCCAAGGAAGTTGACATGTCATCACTTCATTTTTTTGCGCCTGCGCATAAATCTGAGAAACGTGAGTTTGTCATAATTTTTTATCTAGACATAGGATAGGTTGTGTGAAAATATTACTGATGTTTAACGTTAAAAATGGACCAAAAGATTAATGCTAAACAACATTTGACATGTTTGAACGAACATAAATAGATTATTTACTAGGTTTTTTTTGCTTTTCGGCGTGATTTTACCAGCACCCCACCACGTTTTGTGGGAGCATAATGAACGCTAAGTACTTGGTGTTATTTGGACATAAATTATGAACTTTGTCAAAAGAAACCACATTTGTTCCGGACCTGGAATGCCTTCCGGACCTGGGATCCTGCCTTCTGATGGAGATAATCAAAGGTAAGGGGGTATTTACAATGTTATTATCGTTTTTAGATGATGCTAACTGTATAGCATAGCCTGTTGTTCTTAGCATAGCACCCCGTTTATTGCAAAATGTGATTTCCCAGTAAAGTTATTTTGAGATCTGGCCATTCGGTAGCAATTACGAGATGATAATATATTATTCTTTGAATGACAATATTATAATTTACCAATGTTTTCGAATAGTAATTTTGTTATGTTCACCGGAAGCATTTCAGAGAAGAAAAAAAATCTGAATTTCACGCTACTGTAAAATGCTGTTTTTGGATATAAATATGAACTTGATGGAACAAAAAATGCATGTATTGTATAACATAATGTCCTAGGAGTGTCATCTGATGGAGATTGACAAAAGTTAGTGCATAATTCAAGCTGGTTTCTGCTTTTGGTGACGCCTGACCTTGAATTGAAAATGGATGTTTGTACTTTTGTGGCTATGTACTGTCCTAACATAATCTAACTTTATGCTTTTGCCGTAAAGCCTCTTTGAAAATCGAACAATGTGGTTAGATTAAGGAGATGTTTATCATTTAAATTGTGTAAAATAGTTGATTGTTTGAGAAATTGAAATTATTAGATTTTTGATGTTTTGAATTTCCAGCCTTGTTAGCAATCCCGGCTTGGGGTTCATTGCTAACCTGTAGCCCCAACAGGTTAATGTTAGTCTTTCATCTGGATATCACCCCCAGACCAACGGCCAGACCGCACGGGCCAACCAGGACTTGGAAACTGCCCTACGCTGTGTTACTTCGGCTAACCCTTCCTCCTGGAGTGCTCAGCAACCCTGGGTGGAATATGCCCACAACATCCTCATCAACGGCTCATCAGGTATGTCACCCTTTGAGTGTGCTCTGGGCTATCAACCCCCCTTGTTCCCTGCCCAAGAGGTCGAAGTAGCAGTGCCCTCAGTCCATGACCACATGCACCGTTGTCATCGCACCTGGAGGCCCTACGCCAGGACCCAATTCCAAGCTAACCGTTGCCGTTCCTCAGCTCCAGTCTACACTCCGGGCCAAAGGGTATGGCTCTCGTCGAAGGACTTGCCCTTGAAAGTGGCTTCCAGGAAACTTGCCCCCCGATTCAATGCTTTTTAATAACAGTAATGTCGCAGTGATTGGAGCTGTACTGTGTATAAATTTGGCAGTATCAGAGATGGCAATTATTCTTGAGAATTCTTTGTTGTTTTCACAGTCTGGTAGTTATCTCTCCATTATGTTCCCTAATTAGCTTGTGTTTGTGTTTTACAACACAAAATAGATTTCCTTATAAATTGCTTACATGCACCTGAATTTCAGCATGACGCTACTATCCCAATAAAATACACATCTCTATAAATGTCAGTAAACCATTAAATGGCAATGGCATGTGTAACTTGCATAAAATGCAGGCTACCCTATCAGGATGGTACAGTTTCATCGCCTTGGTTTGGACTTACTCGAGCATGAAAGGATTTGTTGGGCTATAGTAAATTAGCAGCATTTCTCTTGCCTTTCAAGGGCCGTTTCCTCCATCCATACACATAGATGTGATTTCCATTCTCTGAGATGTAAGTTGCTGTTACCTTTTTAGAGGAACTCCAACTTAAAATGGTGATATGCAAATTTTGACCTATATTGAATACATTGAGGAACTGAAATACTGTATAGAATTCTTCAGGTGTAATTTACCTTGACCTCAGCAAACATTGGTTCGCATTTTACTTTGTTCTTCTCTTACATTGGCCTCAAAACAGTATTGGTTCCTGTTTGATTTTGTTGCGATTTAACATAGCTTACATAGCTTGTGTACAATTGATACGCAAATTATGCACTGTGGTGAAATGAGACATTCTGCTCCAACAATATGCAAATTAATTCACTACATTGATAAATGGTTGAGAAGTAAATTTGCAACAACTTGTGAAGGACATACTTCCGTACTTATTTGAAACCCGAATATGGCAGGGTTTGAGACACATTGCCTCTGGCAAAGGCTTAGTAGGCAGGCTTTATTCCTGAAACAAGGACTTGATAATAGCAAAGCCCAGAGAAAGCATAATGAAGGATTTAACAGTGTCTGTTGAAGATTGAGTGCATTGTCTTGTCTCCTCCAGCTTGGCACCGTAGTCTACTACAATTCATCCCAGAGAAGCAAAGGTCAGGATAAGTATTCAACACCAACAGTCAAAGGAATTCTAAAGTTGAGTATTGCAGCTTTGCATGTTTTCTGGTGGTGCCTGATAACCCAAATATATCAATACCGCAAGGGTATATTATGTCCACCAGTGGCCGCAAAGGAAGGCTACAATTCTGCTCGCTTTTTCCTGCTTGGGCCTGTTTAGTACACTGTAGTCCTCGTTATTCTAAACAGCCTATCATTAACTTCTGGGGTTTCACTGACATATTAGACTTACTCCACCATGGCTATGGACCACATTAAGATTGTCAACGCATCATGCAATGAGGAATGTAATGATCATGAATGCAGAAGTGACTTGTTCATTTGTGTTAAACTTGTTTGAAGACAATCATATCCAGACAGGAAAATGATTGAGATTCCCAGGCGAGCAGAGGGAGCATCATAATTAAGCATACGTGAAATAAAACAAAGAAGTAGGCGAAAGGAATGGAAATTAAGTTCAGGTCATGAAATGTAAATTATTATTTGTGGGGTGCTGTGGTTTTTGTAGCTATGGTTTTAAATGTGTAAATAATATACCTTTATTGACTTATTCGAAAATGTAGGTATTTAAGGATAAGTCAAATGGAATTCATTTACTATTATTCACACAGTTTATCACAGGTTGTGATTTGTTGGTCAGTAAATAGAAATGTGTTTATGGTCCTCCTGCACATGGCCTTTTCTATTCCGATCTTAAACAAAGAATGGCAAATGTGCAGACATATACACACACTCACACACTAGAAGTATTCACCCCCTTGGATTTTTTCACATTTGGCACCGATTGTAACTATGAGTCTTCTTGGGTAAATCTCTAAGAGCTTTACACACCTGGATTATGCAATATTTGCCTTTAAAAAAAGAAAACATTTTCAAGCCCTGTTAAGGTGTTTGG
Source organism: Salmo salar (assembly GCF_965601325.2). NCBI lineage: Eukaryota > Metazoa > Chordata > Actinopteri > Salmoniformes > Salmonidae > Salmo > Salmo salar. The sequence continues at coordinate 68,604,008 of NC_138294.1, read as the reverse complement.
GGGTCATGGCTAGAAAGCAATTATCAAGTCTTGCAAAAGATTTTCAAGCAGATTTAAGTCAGAACTTTAACTTGGCCATTCAGGAACATTCACTCTCTTCTTTGTAATCAACACTGTAGATTTGGCCTTTTGTTGTAGGTTATTGTCCTGCTGAAAGGTGAATTCCTCTCTCAGTGTCTGGTGGAAAGCAGACTGAGGAAGGTTTTCTTCTAGGATGTTTCCTGTGCTTACTGTAGCTCCATCCCATTTCATTTTTATCCTCCCCAGTATTTACTCAAACCGTGATGCAGCTACCACCATGCTTGAAAATAAGGAAGCAGTTTACTCAGTGTTGTGTTGGATTGGCCCAAATATAATGCTTTGCATTTAGGCCAAAAAGTGTATTCCTTTGTTGTGTTTTCTTGCAGTTTAACTTCAGTGCCTTGTTGCATACAGAATGCATGTTTTGTAATAATTTTATTCTGTATATTTTATTGTAATGTATGTCATTATTGTGGAGTAACTACAATGTTATTGTTCCAACCTCAGTTTTCTCCCATCACAACCATTGAATTCTGTAGCTGTTTTAAAATCACCATTGGCCTCATGGCAACATACTGTAACCTGAGCAGTTTCCTTCCTGTCCTGCAGCTCAGTTCAGAAGGACAACTGTATCTTTGTTGTGTCTGGGTGGTTTAATACATCATCCACAGCATAATTTTTTTACTTGACCATGCATAAAGAGATATTCAATGTCTGATTTGTTATTGTTACAAATCTACTAATCTGCCCTTCTTTATGAGACTTTCGAAAAGCTCCTTGTTCTTTGTAGTTGAATCGTTGCTTGAAATTCAGTATTTGACTGAGGGACCTTTCAGATGTGTATGTATGGGGGACAGAGTAAACTGTAGTCTTTCAAAAATAATGTAAATCCCTATTATTTCACACAGTGAGCCCAAGTAACCTTCAGCATGTGCTTTGTTACATTTTACATTTACAGTACTCCTGAACTAATTTAGGCTTGCCTAACCAAAGGTGTTGAATATTTACGCAACAATGATATTTTAGTAATTTTATTTTAGTAATTTATAAACATTTGTAGAAATTTCATTTCACTTTGACATTATTGAGTATTTTGTGTAGATCAATTCAATCCATTTCAATCCCACTTTCTAACGCAAAAACATTTGACAAAATCCAAGGGGGTGAATACTTATGATACCCACTGTACTGTACATAAGGCCTGTGAGATAATAAATTGAGATGTACTAGCCATTTGCAAGGGCTCTTCCCACCAGTTCTACTTTGCCCTTAGTGCCTGACAATTCTGTAAACTACCCTCCCCCTACATTTATGACATGATAAATATGTTACCTGCAACACACTTTGTCGCAAGTAATGGAGACATTGAATCCAATCACATTGTGTAGCATCAATAAATTGCTTTTCATTCTTCAAACTGCCATTATGCCTTGGAGTAGAGTGCAGATGGTGCTTTAGTGTGATCAGTAAAGACGGTAAACTTTTCCTCGGCTCATTTTGCAGCGTGAGGATTTGATCGACGTATCACTCATTTTCCATTATGCAGCGCTCAATGCGGGTGGTTGAAGCCTCACAAACACGGTTTCTAATGGAATCTATTTTGAGCATGCCTCCCCATATAGAGCAAATTGATGCTTTTATGAAATTGTTATATAGTGACTTTGTCACTGACAGATGCGGAGTCAATGCAGATGAACTACATCAAACGCTGTCAAGGCAGGTGAACTACATCAAACGCTGTCAATGCAGGTGAACTACATCAAATGCTGTCAAGGCAGGTGAACTACATCAAATGCTGTCAAGGCAGGTAAACTACATCAAATGCTGTCAAGGCAGGTGAACTACATCAAATGCTGTCAAGGCAGGTGAACTACATCAAATGCTGTCAAGGCAGGTGAACTTCATCAAATGCTGTCAAGGCAGGTGAACTACATCAAATGCTGTCAAGGCAGGTGAACTACATCAAATGCTGTCAAGGCAGGTGAAGGACATCTGCTAATTTTTTTATCACTGTTAATTGTCCTCGTTATGTCCCAGGCAACATGGTTACGTTCTAAAAACATGTTGGTAGTGGCTGGCCGATATGAAATATGAAAAGTTAGTGCAAAGTAACTCGACATTCATTACAACTAAAATATTGGAATATGTAGAGTAGCTGTAGGATAATGTACTATCCTATAACTTTTGTGCTGTTATGGCAGTATATATATTTGTTCATTATGTCACATAAGTTAGCCAATGTCAGGTCCACCTTAACATGGGACTTCTCAGAAATCACTGCTGAAAAGAAAACAACAACATCAAACTTCAAATAGAATCCACAATAATCTCATCATTATGTCCAAGGCATGCTAGTCACATCAATTCCAAGGATAGGCCTGCTCCAAATGTTAGAAAGATGAATTTAATTAGATAGTGCTAATGTGCCTTTGGATGTATTCCTGCACATATTTCTACTTTTGAGTAGCCATGTGAAGGTAAAAACATGAATCATTCAACAAATGTCTTGATTCATATTTTTTATGTACCACTACCTTTGATACAGAGCTGTGTCCTGGATATATTTATTATATGGTTGCATGACTGTCACTGATGCCCATATGAATACAGAGATCATGGCTCTCCGCAGAAATATTAAAATGTCTGTCTGCATTATCATCTCCCTTTGCAAATCAGAAATAATTTCCACCTGGAGACACAACACCTTCCTTCTCCAGTGATCTCTGTATGCACGTCAACATCTGGACCATCAAAATAGGATATTCAAAATCTATTTTATTTAGTGCTTAGATGTATATGCTGCCTTCCTCTCTAACTATCGTGGACTGTATGAGATAATGTAGTATCCTATAACATATTTGTGTTGCTTTGGTTAATACAATGTATTCCTTGCAGCACTGCCACCTTTGCCACCCAATTTCACTAAAGCCAGAAGAACTTGGGAATTGAAGAAAACAATTTGTTATGGTCAAATAGTTACTGAGCAAGAGCATGAGTCAGGACGGATGTCTACAAAACCACAGCATTTTCAGACATCCACTGAATCATTCAATACCAATTGTTACCAAATGGAGGCAATGATAGACATGTGTGACCATCTATTATTCAACCCATCTGGACACAATACAAGCCTTGATGTCAAAGAACAAGACTAATGGAGTCAGAATTAATCATAATCCCAAAGTTTTTGAAAACAACAGAGAAGTTGTAACCTAAGGTATTTCAGAGTAGGCCTTCACATCCTAAAAGAGGGGTAAGTATAGAATTCTCTCCACATGCATTGGAGAGTTTGTAATTAGCTAGCAATCTACTTGACATCCCCCACTAGCAATGCAGAGCATGGTTGTGTTCCAGGCTGCCTTAATCCATTACCTGTTTCACAATCAGACACCCAAGCCATTGGTCCACCACACAGATACAGGACTAGTGGGCTCTCTCAGCAATTGGCATTCAAAGAGCAAAGCTCAATGCAGAGATGGTTTTGACATATGACTCAAATCAGATGTATTTGTGGCCTCTGTGGTTTAAGCATTTCACTGTTAGTCTACACCTGTTGTTTATGAAGCGTGTGACAAATAATATCTGATTTAATGTGGAAATATTATTGAATTGAATTTATTTGGGTAAAAGACATATACAACAAAATGCACAATGTAGACACAGAATAGCACTTAAAAGTATTAATGAAAACACTTGTTTACAAAGTGGCCCTCGGTGGTAAAAACAAATAGCATAATGATTAAAAGGCAAGACAAAATTACAAACAACCACATTATATTCATTTATATTGACATCCTATAAAGTGGCACTATACATTTCCCTAACCTGCATGTAAAGAAAAACTTGCTCCTCGCAGTACTGTTTACATAACACTAGCTCTGGTATTGTAACTTTGCTGATTATAGACCATGTCAATGTGGTTTTTCATTCAACCTGTATAATGCTTACTTACGGGCCCTTCCCAACAATGCAGAATACAATAAAAAAAATTATATAATAGAAAAAATTGTGTCGGACCAAGGTGCAGCGTGGTAGGCGTACATTTTTAATTGATTAAATGAACACCGAAACAAAACAAATACAAACGAAAACGTAATGTACAGTAGGGCATACAGCACAGTACCAAAAACATGATCCCACAAACTAAGGTGGGAAAAAAGGCTGCCTAAGTATGATCCCCAATCAGAGACAACGATAGACAGCTGCCTCTGATTGGGAACCATACCCGGCCAACAAAGAAATAGAAAAACTAGAATGCCCACCCAAATCACACCCTGACCTAACCAAATAGAGAAATCAAAAGGCTCTCTAAGGTCAGGGTGTGACACACAAGGAATAAATACACAATGAGCAATGATAGCTTGGCTATATACATGGGCTATCACAACAGAGTCCATGTGAAATTTAAGTACTGTAGATACAGTATGTACATATACAGTGGGGAGAACAAGTATTTGATACACTGCCGATTTTGCAGGTTTTCCTACTTACAAAGCATGTAGAGGTCTGTAATTTTTATCATAGGTACACTTCAACTGTGAGAGATGGAATCTAAAACAAAAATCCAGAAAATCACATTGTATGATTTTTAAGTAATATGATCTCTGATTAGAGATCATATAATTAGCATTTTATTATAAAATCAGTACACAGAAGTATCTTTTTTTAAACCTGCATATTTAGTTAAAAGAAATTCATGTTAGCAGGAAATATTAACTAGGCAAATTGTGTCACTTCTCTTGCGTTCATTGCATGCAGAGTCAGGGTATATGCAACAGTTTGGGCCGCCTGGCTCATTGCGAACCAATTTGCCAGAATTTTACATAATTATGACAATTTTGAAGGTTGTGCAATGTAACAGCAATATTTAGACTTAGGGATGCCACCCGTTAGATAAAATACGGAATGGTAATCCCTCCAGGCTTTTTTCCAAGGATTATTTCTTCAGGTTCCGGGCCATGGATTACCTCTTCAGGCTTCGTGCCATGGAATATTCCTACAGGCTCCGGGCCATGGATCATCACTAGAGGCTTAGTGCCATGGATCATCTATACAGGCGTCGGACCATCGATTATCAATGGAGGCTTTGTACGTGGAGCAGGAACCGGTGTCACCTGACTTGGGAGACGCACTGAGGACCGAGTACTCAAAGCAGGCACCGGCCGTACTGGGTTATGGATGCGCACTGCAGGGAGAATGCGAAGAACAGGCACAGGACGTACTGGATTCTGGAGGCTCGCTGGAGGGAGAGCGCGAGGAGCAAGCACAGGACGTACTGTGCTATGGAGGCGCACTGGAGAGAGAGTGCGAGAGGCAGGCACATGCTCACCACAAAAAGCACGGGGAATTGGCTCAGGTCCCAGTCCTGGCCCAGCCAAACTACCCGTGTGCCCCCCCCCCCCAAATGTTTTGGGGCTGCCTCTCGTTCTTCCCAAGTAGGCTCCAATATCGCTCGATTACCTGACCCCAAGTCCAGTCTCTCCTCTCAATCCACTCCTGATGTGACCAGGTGTCCATTTCTGCCCGGGCACGCCGCTTGATCCAATCATGGTGGGTATTTCTGTAACGTGGGTCATCTAAAGGGGACCAAGGCGCAGCGTGTACAGTGCTCATATTTACTTTTAATGAATGTACTTTAACAAAACGACCGAAAACAGTTCCGTCAGGTGGCATACACTAAACAGAAAAACAACTACCCACAAAATCCAGGAAGAAAAACCCCTACTTAAATATGATCTCTAATCAGAGGCAACGAGGATCAGATGCCTCCAATTAGAGATCAACCAAAACAATCCCAACATAGAAATAGAAAAACTAGAACTTAAACATAGAAATAGAAAACATAGAACAACCCAAAACACCCCCTGTCACGCCCTGACCTACTCTACTATATAAAATGACATCTTACTAGGGTCAGGACGTGACAAGTGTTCATTGTTCATTTAGTATTGTTGTAATTGTCATTATTACAAATATATATATATATATATATATATATATATATATATATATATATATATATATATAAAAATTGGCTGATTTAATCGGTAGCGGCCTTTTTTGGTCCTCCAATAATCGGTATCGGTATCGGCGTTGAAAAATCATAATCGGTCGACCTCTAGTTTACATACATTTCAGCCAAATCCATTTAAACTCAGTTTTTCACAACTCCTGACATTTAATCCTAGTAAAAATTCCCTGTCTTAGGTCAGTTAGGATCACCACTTTATTTTAAGAATGCAAAATGTCCGAATAATATTAGAGAGAAGGATTTATTTCAGCTTTTTATTTTTATTTATTTCATCACATTCCCAGTGGGTCAGATGTTTACATACACTCAATTAGTTTAACTTGGGTCAAATGTTTGAGGTAGCCTTCCACAAGTTTCCCACAATAAGTTGGGTGAATTTTGGCCCATTCCTCCTGACAGAGCTGGTGTAACTGAGTCAGGTTTGTAGGCCTCCTTGCTCGCACACACTTTTTCAGTTCTGCCCACACATTTTCTATAGGATTGAGGTCAGGGCTTTGTGATGGCCACTCCAATACCTTGACTTTTATGTCGATATATGACTTGTTTTACTGTGGATATAGATACTTTTGTACCTGTTTCCTCCAGCATCTTCACAAGGTCCTTTGCTGATGTTCTGGGATGGATTTGCACTTTTCGCACCAAAGTACATTCATCTCTAGGAGACAGAATGCGTCTCCTTCCTGAGTATGACGGCTGCGTGGTCCCATGTTGTTTATACTTGTGTACTATTGTTTGTACAGACGAACATGGTACCTTCAAGCATTTGGAAATTGCTCCTAAGGATGAACCAGGCTTGTGGAGGTCTCCAATTTTTTTTCTGATGTCTTTGCTGATTTCTTTTGATTTTCCTATTATGTCAAGCAAAGAGGCACTGAGTTTGAAGGTAGGCCTTGAAATACATCCACAGGTTGTCACGAGACTTTTTATCCCAATGGTTGAACTCAACTATCACTATAGCTTTGACCAATTCCCAGAAGTTTGTAAGACCCTGGTTATTAATAAAGTATTAGACAAAGCCCCCAGTCTGCAATAGGTTAGTTCTTTATTCAGAGAACGTTCAAAGGTCAACAAAATGTGAACAGTCTTTTTACACCCCTACACACACACACAATAGGTGGGCTGTATCTTTTTCCACAGTTCACATTCCTCATTTATCACTATTCTACCAGCCTGGCAGTTCCTTGCCGTTCCTCTCCTCCCTAGATTAGAGGGGCCTTGGCAGGGCCTCTTTCCTGTCGTAAGTATTTTCAGAGTTACAACCAGGTCATGTGTAGTTCAATTGTCCTTTGTTTTCTCATCCATACATTTCTCACCCTTAACTTGTCTCACACATACATTATTGGATTATAGTCTTATAATTCTAATACATTTCACATCGTTAATTACTTTTCAGGGTGGAATTCTTTCATTACTTTAAACATATACATTCCTTTATCACAGGTACACCTCCAATTGACTCAAATGATGTAAATTAGCCTATCAGAAGCTTCTAAAGCCATGACATCATTTTCTGGAATTTTCCAAGCTGTTTAAAGGCATAGTCATCTTAGTGTATTTAAACGTCTGACCCACTGGAATTGTGATACAGTGAATTATAAGTGAAATAATCTGTCTGTAAACAATTATTGGAAAGATTACTTGTGTCATGCACAAAGTATATGTCCTAACCGCCTTGCCAAAACTATAGTTTGTTAACAAGAAATTTGTGGAGTGGTTGAAAAACGAGTTTTAATGACTCCAACCTAAGTGTTTGTAAACTTCCTACTTCAACTGTAGATAATAGACAGTAGCAGCAGCATATGTGATGAGTGTGGAAGTGCCGAATGTGTGCCTGTGTGTACAGTGCCTTGCGAAAGTATTCGGCCCCCTTGAACTTTTCGACCTTTTGCCACATTTCAGGCTTCAAACAAAAAGATATAAAACTGTAATTTTTTGTGAAGAATCAACAACAAGTGGGACACAATTATGAAGTGGAACGAAATTTATTGGATATTTCAAACTTTTTTAACAAATAAAAAACGGAAAAATTGGCCGTGCAAAATTATTCTGCCCCTTTACTTTCAGTGCAGCAAACTCTCTCCAGAAGTTCAGTGAGGATCTCTGAATGATCCAATGTTGACCTAAATGACTAATGATGATAAATAGAATCCACCTGTGTGTAATCAAGTCTCCTTATAAATGCACCTGCTCTGTGATAGTCTCAGAGGTCCGTTTAAAGCGCAGAGAGCATCATGAAGAACAAGGAACACACCAGGCAGGTCCGAGATACTGTTGTGGAGAAGTTTAACGCCGGATTTGGATACAAAAATATTTCCCAAGCTTTAAACATCCCAAGGAGCACTGTGCAAGCGATAATATTGAAATGGAAGGAGTATCAGACCACTGCAAATCTACGAAGACCCGGCCGTCCCTCTAAACTTTCAGCTCATACAAGGAGAAGACTGATCAGAGATGCAGCCAAGAGGCCCATGATCACTCTGGATGAACTGCAGAGATCTACAGCTGAGGTGGGAGACTCTGTCCATAGGACAACAATCAGTCGTATACTGCACAAATCTGGCCTTTACGGAAGAGTGGCAAGAAGAAAGCCATTTCTTAAAGATATCCTTAAAAAGTGTTGTTTAAAGTTTGCCACTAGCCACCTGGGAGACACACCAAACATGTGTAAGAAGGTGCTCTGGTCAGATGAAACCAAAATCGAACTTTTTGGCAACAATGCAAAACGTTATGTTTGGCGTAAAAGCAACACAGCTCATCACCCTGAACACACCATCCCCACTGTCAAACATGGTGGTGGCAGCATCATGGTTTGGGCCTGCTTTTCTTCAGCAGGGGCAGGGAAGATGGTTAAAATTGATGGGAAGATGGATGGAACCAAATACAGGACCATTCTGGAAGAAAACCTGATGGAGTCTGCAAAAGACCTGAGACTGGGACGGAGATTTGTCTTCCAACAAGACAATGATCCAAAACATAAAGCAAAATCTACAATGGAATGGTTCACAAATAAACATATCCAGGTGTTAGAATGGCCAAGTCAAAGTCCAGACCTGAATCCAATCGAGAATCTGTGGAAAGAACTGAAAACTGCTGTTCACAAACGCTCTCCATCCAACCTCACTGAGCTCGAGCTGTTTTGCAAGGAGGAATGGACAAAAATTTCAGTCTCTCGATGTGCAAAACTGATAGAGACATACCCCAAGCGACTTACAGCTGTAATCGCAGCAAAAGGTGGCGCTACAAAGTATTAACTTAAGGGGGCTGAATAATTTTGCACGCCCAATTTTTACGTTTTTTATTTGTTAAAAAAGTTTGAAATATCCAATAAATTTCGTTCCACTTCATGATTGTGTCCCACTTGTTGTTGATTTTTCACAAAAAATTACAGTTTTATATCTTTATGTTTGAAGCCTGAAATGTGGCAAAAGGTCGAAAAGTTCAAGGGGGCCGAATACTTTCGCAAGGCACTGTACGTGTTATGTGTGTGTGAGTCAGTGAGTGAGTGTGTATTGGAGTGTCAGTGTATGTGGATGTGCGTGTGTGGATAGAGTCCAGAGTGTGCATAGAGTCAAACAGATAAATGCAGATACCCTGGGTAGCTTTTTGGTTAACTATTTAGCAGTCTTATGGCTTGGGGGTAAAAGCTGTTCAGGAGCCTTTTGGTCCCAGAATTAGCGCTCTGGTACTGTTTGCTGTAGCAGAGAGAACACTCTATGACTTGGGTGGCTGGAGACTGACAATTTTTAAGGCCTTCCTCTGACACTGCCTGGTATAGAGGTCCTGGATGGCATGGAGTTTGGTGGTACGTGTAAATGAACCCCTAAAATGAGTGTCCGATCACAATGTCTGCTCTATATTTAGACTTTGATTGTATTGTATGAGCTTTTTATCCTCACTGCATATTTGACAGTTTAGTGTGACTTTTAGTTTGAAAGCAGGTGTTTTTTGCCTTCTCTGGTTCATGCGCCAAGGGTAAATGGGAAACGGGCGCAAGTTGAGGTTGTTAAGGTTGTTCAAGCACCCAAGAAACAACGTCAAACTGAGCACTTAGTTGGAAAGAGAACAAGGTATTTACTGTCTTTCAATATTGGTCTTGTTTCAGAAATCTTTCAAATTCTTTTGAACGGGTATTGAATGGATATTGTGTTGTAATTCATGTTCTAAAGTCTCCTAGCAATTTTATGTTATTAGCTGTAACTTAGCTCCACTGTGCTGGCTAATATTAGTTAATCTTGGGCCACATTAGGAAGCTATTAGCACGTAATCAACTATTCTGGTAGAATAGTGCTTTTGATGTATCAAGCACACTACTGTAAAGTTGTGTAAAAGTGTATAATTTGTGGAATGTATTGTTCATCTTGTAAGTGCACTTTTTGTTTGTTTCTCTATCAGCTCTTACGGTGTGTTTATGAAAATGGTACCGCATTAAACTTTCATGAACCATCAGTTTGAGAGTTGATCATTCATTCGGCTGGGGATGCTACAGTAAGAACTACCCTCTGTAGCGCCTTGCAGTCGGATGCCGAGCAGTTGCCATACCAAGCGGTGATGCAACCAGTCAAGATGCTCTCAATGGTACAGCTGTATAACTTTTTCAGGATCTGAGGACCCATTCTAAGTCTTTCCAGCCTCCTGAGGGGGAAGAGGCGTTGTCATGCCCTCTTCATGACTATGTTGGTGTGTTTGGACCATGATAGTTCCTTAGCGATCTGGACACCGAGGCACTTGAAACTCTCGAGCCGTTCCACTACAGCCCTCCGCTTCCTGTAGTCCACGATAACCTTCTTTCTCTTGCCTACGTTGAAGAAGAGGTAGTTGTCCTGGTACCACACTGCCTGGTCTCTGACCTCCTCCCTATAGGCTGTCTAATCGTCGTTGGTGATCAGCGTGATTACTCACTTAGTAAAGACATGAATGGGACACTCCCAACATTTCTGTGATTTTTTAAAAGAGAAGGGGGTGGAGAAAAGTCGAATTCAGGGCTATTTAACAGACCTCTCCATATTGGAGTGGCAGGTAGCCTAGTGGTGAGAGCGTTGGGCCAGTACCTGAAAGGTTGCTAGATCGAATCCCCGAGCGGACGTTCTGAAGGTAAAAATCTGTCGTTCTGCCCCTGAACAATGCAGCTTAACCTGGCAAGGTATAGGGGGCAGTATTTTCGATTTCGGATGAAAAGCGTGCCCAGATTAAACGGCCTAATACTCGGGCCCAGAGTCAAATATTTGCATATTATTAGTAGATTTGGATAGAAAACACTCTGAAGTTTCTAAAACTGTTTGAATGGTGTCTGTGAGTATAACAGAACTCATATGGCAGGCAAAAACCTGAGAAAACTCCAGGCAGGAAGTGGCCTGTCTGCGAATTTGTAGTTCTTCTTTTGGTTCTCTATCGATACTACAGTATCCGTGGGGTTATGTTGCACTTTCTAAGGCTTCCATTGGCTCTCTAAAACATTCAGAAAGCGAATTGAGGCATCTCCTGTCTCTGGGCAGAGTATAGTAGCACAGTTTGTCAGTGGCCTGCCTGGTGACAAAGAGATTGGAGATGCGCGGTCACGAGACCATGCTGTTTTTTCTTTTCCTCTTTGAATGAATACAGTATTGTCCGGTTGGAATATTATCGCTATTTTACGAGAAAAATACCATAAAAATAGATTTTAAACAGCGTTTGACATGCTTCTAAGTATGGTAAAGGAACATTTAGATTTTTTTTGTCTCGACATGCGCTCGCGCGTTACCCTTTGGATAGTGACCTGAACGCACGAACAAAACGGAGGTATTTGTTCGTAACTATGGATTATTTGGAACAAAAACAACATTTCTTGTGGAAGTAGCAGTCCTGGGAGTGCATTCTGATGAAGATCAGCAAAGGTAATACAATTTTTCTAATAGTAATTCTGAGTTTGGTGAGCTCCGAACTTGGCGGGTGTCAAAATAGCTAGCCTTGATGGCTGAGCTATGTGCTCAGAATATTGCAAAATGTGCTTTTGCCGAAAAGCTATTTTAAAATCTGACATAGCGATTGCATAAAGGAGTTCTGTATCTATAATTCTTAAAATAATTGTTATCTATTTTGTCAAGGTTTATGATGAGTAATTTAGTAAATTCACCGGAAGTTTTTGGTGGGGATACATTTTCTGAACATCACACGCCAATGTAAAAAGCTGTTTTTTGATATAAATATGAACTTGATTGAACAAAACATGCATGTATTGTGTAACATAATGTCCCAGGAGTGTCATCTGATGAAGATCATCAAAGGTTAGTGCTTCATTTAGCTGTGTTTTGGGTTTATGTGACATATATGCTTGCTTGGAAAATGGCTGTGTGATTATTTGTGGCTATGTACTCTCCTAACATAATCTAATGTTTTGTTTTCGCTGTAAAGCCTTTTTGAAATGGGACAATGTGGTTAGATTAACGAGAGTCTTATCTTTCAAATGGTGTAAAATAGTCATATGTTTGAAAAATTTAAATTATTGCATTTTTGAGGTTTTGTATTTTGCGCCACGCGGTTCCACTGGCTGTTGAATAGAGTGGGACGGTGACGTCCCACCTTGCCCATAGAGGTTAACCCACTGTTCCAAGGCCGTCATTGTAAATCAGAATTTGTTCATAACTGACTTGCCTAGTTAACCTCTTACATCTAGACGTTCCGCTAGCGGAACACCTGCTCCAATATCCAATGATAGGCGTGGCGCGAATTACAAATTCCTCAAAAATACAAAAACTTCAATTTTTCAAACATATGACTATTTCACAGCATTTTAAAGACAAGACTCTCCTTTATCTAACCACACTGTCCGATTTCAAAAAGGCTTTACAACGAAAGCAAAACATTAGATTATGTCAGCAGAGTACCAAGCCAGAAATAATCAGACACCCATTTTTCAAGCTAGCATATAATGTCACAAAAACTCAGAAGACAGCTAAATGCAGCACTAACCTTTGATGATCTTCATCAGATGACACACCTAGGACATTATGTTATACAATACATGCATGTTTTGTTCAATCAAGTTCATATTTATATCAAAAAACAGCTTTTTACATTAGCATGTGACGTTCAGAATTAGCATACCCCCCGCAAACTTCCGGGGAATTTGCTAAATTACTCACGATAAACATTCACAAAAAGCATAACAATTATTTTAAGAATTATAGATACAGAACTCCTCTATGCACTCGATATGTCCGATTTTAAAATAGCTTTTTGGTGAAAGCACATTTTGCAATATTCTAAGTACATAGCCCAGCCATCACGGGCTAGCTATTTAGACACCCGACAAGTTTAGCACTCACCAATATCAGATTTACTATTATAAAAGTTTGATTACCTTTTGTTGTCTTCGTCAGAATGCACTCCCAGGACTGCTACTTCAATAACAAATGTTGGTTTGGTCCAAAATAATCCATCGTTATATCCGAATAGCGGCGTTTTGTTCGTGCGTCCCAGACACTATCCGGAATGGTAAGTCAGGGTCGTGCGCATGGCGCAATTCGTGACCAAAAAAAATCGAAATATTCCATTACCGTACTTCGAAGCATGTCAACCGCTGTTTAAAATCCATTTTTATGCCATTTTTCTCGTAAAAAAGCGATAATATTCCAACCGGGAATGTCCATTTAGCTAAACAGAGGAAATAAAACAAAGCTTTCGGTCGACGCGGGCACGAGCCTGAGTCTCACAGTACTGTAACCAGCCACTACCCAAACGCGCTACTTTTTTTCAGCCAGAGCCTGCAAAGCCACGATTCAGCATTTTGCCGCCTTCTGAGAGCCTATGGCAGCCGTAGGAAGTGTCACGGGACAGCTAAGATCCTCACTCTTCAATAAACAGAGACAAGAAGAACGACACCTTGTCAGACAGGCCACTTCCTGCATGAAATCTTCTCAGGTTTTTGCCTGCCATATGAGTTCTGTTATACTCACAGACACCATTCAAACAGTTTTAGAAACTTTAGGGTGTTTTCTATCCAAAACCAATAATTATATGCATATTCTAGTTACTGGGCAGGAGTAGTAACCAGATTAAATCGGGTACGTTTTTTATCCAGCCGTGAAAATACTGCCCCCTAGCCATAACAGGTTAAATAAAGGTTAAAAAAAATAAATGCCCTGTTAACTTCTCTAGGGCCAGTGGAACGATTTCGTCCCACCTACGTAACAGTCAGTGAAATCCCGTGGCGCGTTATTCAAATACCTTAGAAATGCTATTACTTCAATTTCTCAAACATATGACTATTTTACACCATTTTAACCTGTTGGGTCTAGGGGGCAGCATTTGCACGTCTGGATAAAAAAAATGTACCCGATTTAATCTGGTTACTAATCCTACCCAGTAACTAGAATATGCATATACTTATTATATATGGATAGAAAACACTCTAAAGTTTCCAAAACTGTTTGAATGGTGTCTGTGAGTATAACAGAACTCATTTGGCAGGCAAAACCCTGAGACATTTTCTGACAGGAAGTGGATACCTGATGTGTTGTATTGACTTTAAACCTATCCCATTGAAAAACACAGGGGTTTAGGAATATTTTGGCACTTCCTATTGCTTCCACTAGATGTCACCAGCCTTTACAAAGTGTTTTGAGTCTTCTGGAGGGAGATCTGACCGAACAAGAGCCATGGAACGGTGATGTCCCATTAGACACCTGGCGCGCTACTTCATGTTGGGTACCCTCGTTCCAATACGTTATAAAAGACTATGCATTCGTCCACCTTGAATATTATTCATGTTCTGGTTAAAAAAGGCCCTAATGATTTATGCTATACAACGTTTGACATGTTTGAACGAACGGAAATATATTTTTTCCCCTCGTTCATGACGAGAAGTCCGGCTGGCTTACATCATGTGCTAACGAGACGGAGATTTTTGGACATAAATGATGAGCTTTTTTGAACAAAACTACATTCGTTATGGACCTGTGATACCTGGAAGTGACATCTGATGAAGAGAATCAAAGGTAATGGATTATTTACATAGTATTTTCGATTTTAGATCTCCCCAACATGACGTCTAGTCTGTATCGCAACGCGTATTTTTCTGGGCACAGTGCTCAGATTATTGCAAAGTGTGATTTCCCAGTAAGGTTATTTTTAAATCTGGCAAGTTGATTGCGTTCAAAAGATGTAAATCTATAATTCTTTAAATGACAATATAATATTTTACCAATGTTTTCTAATTTTAATTATTTAATTTGTGACGCTGACTTGACTGCCGGTTATTGGAGGGAAACGATTTCCTCAACATCAATGCCATAGTAAAACGCTGTTTTTGGATATAAATATCAACTTGATAGAACTAAAAATGCATGCATTGTCTAACATAATGTCCTAGGAGTGTCATCTGATGGAGATTGTAAAAGGTTAGTGTATCATTTTAGCTGGTTTTATGGTTTTGGTGACCCTGTCTTTGACTTGACAAAACATTACACACAACTCTTGTAAATGTACTGTCCTAACATACTCTAAATTTATGCTTTCGCCGTAAAACCTTTTTGAAATCGTAAAACGTGGTTAGATTAAGGAGATGTTTATCTTTCAAATGGTGTAACATAGTTGTATTTTAGAAAAATTTGAATTTTGACATTTATTTGGATTCAAATTTGCCGCTCTTGAAATGCACCTGCTGTTGATGGAGTGCACCACGGGTGGCACGCTAGCGTCCCACCTAGCCCCAAGAGGTTAAAGACAAGACTCTCGTTAATCTAACCACACTGTCCGATTTCAAAAAGGCTTTACAACGAAAGGAAAACATTAGATTATGTCAGCAGAGTACCCAGCCAGAAATAATCAGACACCCATTTTTCAAGCTAGCATATAATGTCACAAAAACCCAGAAGATAGCTAAATGCAGCACTAACCTTTGATGATCTTCATCAGATGACAACCCTAGGACATTATGTTATACAATACATGCATGTTTTGTTCAATCAAGTTCATATTTATATCAAAAAACAGCTTTTTACATTAGCATGTGACGTTCAGAACTAGCATACCCCCCGCAAACTTCCGGTGAATTTACTACAAATTTACTAAATTACTCACGATAAACGTTCACAAAAAGCATAACAATTATTTTAAGAATTATAGATACAGAACTCCTCTATGCACTCGATATGTCCGATTTTAAAATAGCTTTTCGGTGAAAGCACATTTTGCAATATTCTAAGTAGATAGCCCGGCATCACAGGGCTAGCTATTTAGACACCCAGCAAGTTTAGCCTTCACCAAACTCAGATTTACTATTAGAAAAGTTTGATTACCTTTGGTGTTCTTCGTCAGAATGCACTCCCAGGACTTCTACTTCAATAACAAATGTTGGTTTGGTCCCAAATAATCCATAGTTATATCCAAACAGCGGCGTTTTGTTCGTGCGTTCAAGACACTATCCGAAAGGGTAAAGAAGGGTGACGAGCACGGCGCATTTCGTGACAAAAAAATTCTAAATATTCCATTACCGTACCTCGAAGCAAGTCAACCGCTGTTTAAAATGAATTTTTATGCCATTTTTCTCATAAAAAAGCGATAATATTCCGACCTGGAATCTGCGTTTAGGTAAAAAGACGAAAGAAAATAAAGCACGGGGTCGACTCGTGCACGCGCCTAAGCCCATTGTCCTCTGATCGGCCACTTGCCAAAAGCGATAATGTGTTTCAGCCTGGGGCTGCCTCGATATCATTCAGCTTTTTCCCGGGCTCTGAGAGCCTATGGGAGCCGTAGGAAGTGTCACGTTACAGCAAAGATCCTCAGTCTTCAATAAACAGAGACAAGAAGAACAAGATCTTGTCAGAGAGGGCACTTCCTGTAAGGAATATTCTCAGGTTTTTGCCCGCCATATGAGTTCTGTTATACACAGACACCATTCAAACAGTTTTAGAAACTTTAGGGTGTTTTCTATCCAAAGCCAATAATTATATGCATATACTAGTTACTGGGCAGGAGTAGTAACCAGATTAAATCGGGTACGTATTTTATCCGGCCGTGTTAATACTGCCCCCTACCGCCAACAGGTTAAAAGAATGAATGCATGCGGAAGTTGGGTACTCTCCCTAATCTCATACATGTTTGGTGAGTGGAGAGAATTTTACATGGCCATTTACACAGCACAGGCACTTGTGTTACATCACACAGCACTTGTGCTAACCAGAGCATGCTTGTTCTCTGGCAGTCAGGGCCACAGAGTGAAGAGTATAGCGCAGGTGCTGCTATTAAAATGCTGCCCGTCTCCATATCCTCTGCCTATGGTGGCGCCACAGTCCTCCTGTCCAAGTGCAGCAGGTGCTGTTTCACAGGTCTCCCACAGAGGTCCCTGCCACTAATGGGATATATGACCAGAATCCAAACACGGGGGTAAGGCAACAAGGCAGCAGAGGAGTCTCTCACTGTCGCCCGCCTATAAAGAGTTTTCAAACACGGCCCAGGCTTAAGATGTGCGACAAGGCGAGCCACGGGGGAAAGTTGAGTGCTTGCCCCATGTGAGCATGTTACCAAGTGAAAGAGGTCCTTATTTATCAGATCAAACTAAGGGAGTCTGGGAAAGACAGGAAATAATGACAAGGATGGCTGAAAAAGAGAAATTGTGGTCATTGCATTTGACAGCCCTGGGAAGACTGAATCCACTCTCCTACTGGCTGATGTGCAGAAAATATCATTATCCCACTCTGTAATGTAATTATGTTGCCTCCAATGAATATATTCATATAAATTGCTCTCATGAGGGTCCGTTGGCTGCGAGGTTGAATAAATACCCACTAAATCGTCTATTAGAGTGGGTATTACTCTGATGCAACAAATACAACACACTTTTATACTGACTAAAAAGGTTTTTGTTGTTGTAAAGTTAACACAGCTTTCATTGTCATTGCTAAAATGTTGTTCAAATATGGCCCTTCAACAGTTGATGGTCAGTTCTGAAGGTCTTTCATTTCGCCTCTAAGCCCAAATATATTTTTTCATTAGAAGTATTATGATCTGACAAATCTGACATAAGCTATACAGCAGGGACCATCAATTAGATTCAGGAGCGGGCCAACAGATTCAGGGTCGGGGGGCCGGGAACATAATTACAAATAATTTGAAGACTGTAAATTGACCGCAAGAAACCCAAACAGATATATTGTTTGAATAAAACAATCATTTTAAACCTTGATTACATTTCTATACCATCACGTCTCTCTTTTGTGTGAGAATACTTAACATATTTATTTAATTAAAAATCACTTGGAGCTGATTTCCGGGTGTTTTAAAGACTTTTATGTAAAAAAAAAGCTTTGCTCAGAAAACTTGGGGGGGGGGGGGCAAATAAAACCACTGCCAGTTAGGGAACCCTGCTTCACAGCATTGCTGATTATTTGAAATTGTTCCGTTTTAGCAGGAGTGTGCTTTTAAGTATTGATTGTGCACATTCCCCAATAATCATAATGTTCAAGAGAATATCCGCAAGTATTGCATTCTGAAGAACTGTTCTGTTACAGGTTTCTCCCACTAGATAGTATCACATTTGCATTATAATCTGATAGTGAGGCATGAGGGCTCTTATTGATCCAATTTACTCAGTGATGGCATAAACAATATTCACGATACTAGTCTTACAACCACCTGTAATACATTATAACACATTTATAGGCATTTAAACAGGATGTTATAAGGAGCAGTCATAAAGAGCTGCCATGTTATAAGGAGCTGTCATGTTATCCTAAATAGCAAATAGTTTATCTAAAACAGTTGGGGTGACTCACCCAATGTTTAAAGAATGCACTTACATCAGCACACAATCTAAAATGCAACAACTACAACTACTAGGTTACTAACCAGATCGAAGACTTGTAGCATAAGCTACCAATTCTCTGGTAAACCAAATAATGAATACAACAATATGTTTATATTCCCTTAAAACATTTAGATTTTTTCAGACTTTGACATGGCAGAAAACCAACTTCACCCTTTCATATACTTTGTCTGTCAAATTCAAGAGATGAGTAGTTATTTTAAAGGGGGCTGAACGCACCGATTCCAGAAGTGCGTTTCTGCTGCTCGTGGTTCGTATTATGTACGCTATATCGTACCCTGGCAGTTATTGTTTGTCCCTCTTGAGTCACAGTACCAACATTTCACCCTCAAAATAGTCAGAATTAATCTAAGATAAATAAAGAAATCTGTAATTAATTTTGATGTTTTTGGTGAGGAGGTCTCAGTTGCGCTATTTTACATCTAGGTGAATGGTGCAGAATTTCTCAAGTTGAAACATTTGCACTGCAGACAGTATCAGTCAGCTGCTGCTGCGGTCAAGACTGATTTCTGAGATCATGTCTATGACATCATCAGCAAGCTGTCAAGCGATTGTAAATAAAGCACAAGCTACACACAGTTTATCAGTGCCCAAAATCACTACCTAGCTAAATTCCAACACTGTTTGTCAATGAAGCTAGAGCAGGCAGTCTACGTTAGCTACATCAGCTTATCAAGTCACTGGGAAGTGGAAAAGTGCTTCGATAATGCAATTTTAATATTTTTGCGAGATCTTTTAATGACAAAATCTATTCACTGTTGCTATCGAAGTCATTCTAAAGGTTAGGTTTAACAAAGCAAATTAAATGTAACAATACTTTATAAGTCATATATTATCAATGATGCTATTTAGGTCTATATAGCCATTTGCAAAGTCATCAACAGCTATTGTTTCAATTGGAATTAAAGCCAGTGTAAGGGCACAAGACGAGACCCAAATGCAGACACAGGAGGCAGATGGTTGAGCGCCGATATTTATTATACCATAAGTGGTAGGCAAAAGTCAGGTTGTGTACAGGCGAGAGTTCAGGACAGGCACGGGTTCAGTAATCAGGTCAGAGTCCAAACGGTACACGACGATAGGCAGGCTCGAGGTCAGGGGCAGGCAGAGTGGTCAGGCAGGTGGGCTCAGAGTCAGGACAGGCAAGGGTCAAAACCAGGACGGCAAGAAAAGAGAGACTAGGAAAAGCAGGAGCTGAGACACAAAAATGCTTGTTGACTTGACAAACAAGATGAACTGGCACAGAGAGACAGGAAACAGGAATAAATTCCCCCGGGATAATAAGCGACACCAGGAGGGGGTGGAGACAAGGACAGGTGAAACAGATCGGGGAGTGACAGTCCCCCCCCCCCCCCCCCTAGGGGCGCCACCTGGCGTATACCTGATTGACCGGGGTGTCGGCGGTGGAAGTCGGCGATGAGGGCTGGATCCAGGATGTCTCTAGCGGGAACCCAGCACCTCTCCTCCGGGCCGTAACCCTCCCAGTCAACCAGGTACTGGAATATTGACTTTGATCTAAGGCCCTTCTTATGATCACATTTTCCTCTGTGAACAAGTCTTATAAATTGAAAAATCATTTTTACAGCTTATTAGCGTACACCTAATATGTTCCCCCTGTTGATGATGTTCATTATATATTAAGGTTGAACCAAAAGACTAAATGTAACAAAAATGAAATACAAAATGAACATGTGAAATTGAATGATACAATAATGTATGTTGATGCTGATATTCCATTAAGTTTCTATATGATAACAATAGCATGATATATTTAATATGTCATACTATTTTTTAACAGTTTCACTAATTCATTTTAATTAACTTAATCATTATGACACACCGCTCACTACTGTCATTGGTTACACTAATTGCACTGTGTGTACATAACCTGGTTCAAGTATTCATGACATTTCACTGAAGAAGGCACAGTGATGCCGAAATGTTGGTAAATACCCATTAAATTGCTGGGAAATTACACATGGAGTGTGCGACTTTCTTTATTTTGAAAGTTTGTACGGAGATATTGTCACGTCCTGACCAGCAGGTGGAATAGGTGTACAAGTGATGGTCAGGGCGTGGCAGAAGAAGTTGGGTTTTCTTTGTTCTGTCTAGGTTGGGTGTTTCTATGTAGAGGTAATTGGGGTGGACTTCCAATTGAAGGCAGCTGTGTGGTGTTGCCTTTGATTGGAAGTCCTATATTAGTTGGGTGTGTTTGTGGGGAATTGTTGTGAGCACTGCTTTTTTTGGTTTAGCCTGCTGCACTGTCATATCGTGAGTACTGTTCATGGTTTTGTTTTTGTTTTTCCAGTGGATACTTTGCTTGTTTTGTTAATTAAAGAAACATGAGTGTCCACACTTCCGCTGCGCCTTGGTCCTTCTCTCTCATGTATGACATCTTCAACGATGAGTACGACTTATTCTGTGACAGATATTCCAATTTTATGGTCGGTCCAAACCAAAAATGGCTGTTCTGCTCCTTCCAGCCAGTGCCTCCACTCTTCCAGCGCCATCTTGATAGCCAGAAGTTCTTAGTTGCCTACGTCGTAGTTCCTTTCTGCAGGATGGAGACGATGGGACAGGAAGACACAGGGATGGAGCTTTTAGTCCTGTGCAGATCGCAGGGACAGGATGGCCCACACTCCAACATCAGAAGCATCAACCTCTACCACAAATTGACAGGATGTGTCCGGATGGACGAGGATGGGTGCTGTGGTGAACCGATGCTTCAGGTCCACAAAGACTCTGTCAACAGCTGGAGACCACGTGAATGGTACTTTGGGAGAGGTGAGTACAGAGAGGGGGGCCACCAGGGTGCTGTAGCCCCGAATGAAAAAGGCGGGAGATGTTAGCGAACCCCAGGAAATGTTGTAACTGCAACATTGACGTAGGTTGAGGCCAATCTACCACTGCTTTCACCTTTTCTGGATCCATTTGGACATTTCCATCTGCGATGACATACCCCAGAAAGGAGATTGTAGAGCGGTAGGAACTCACACTTCTCGGCTTTCACAAACAACTGGTTCTCCAGGAGGCACTGAAGGACTTGTCTGACATGGAGGATGTGTTCTAGAGTAGACCGGGAAAAAAACAGGACGTCGTCAAGGTAGACGAACACAAAACGATTTAGCATGTCCCGGAGCACATCGTTTACCAGAGCCTGGAAGACAGCAGGGGCGTTGGTGAGTCCAAACGGCATGACCTGGTACTCATAATGTCGGCTGGCTGTATTGAATGCTGTCTTCCACTCATCTCCTTTGCGTATCCGAACCAGGTGGTAGGCATTAAGAAGGTCCAGCCTGGAAAAAATGGTGGCCCCTGGAGAGGTTCGAAAGCCAAGGAGAGGAGTGGTAGGGGGTAACTATTCTTGATCGTTATATCATTAAGATCCCGGTAGTCAATGCACGGATGCAGGGTCTTGTCCTTCTTCTCCACAAAGAAAAACCCTGCACCGGCAGGAGATGCAGACGGACAGATGCCTCCAGTAGCCAGAGAATCCTCAATGTACTCCTCCGTGGCCTGGGTCTTCGGTCCAGATAGAGAATATAGCCGACCACGAGGTGGTGTGGTGTGGTGCCGGGGAGGAGATCAATGGCACAATCATAAGGACAGTGCGGGGGAAGAGAAGTAGCATGTGCCTTACTGAATACCTCCAGGAGGTCATGGAACTCAGTGGGAATGGCAGAGACATCCGAGGCTTTGCTTATGCCCTGAGGAGGACATCTTGGGGACGGCTGTGCTGCTTTAATGACAAATTGGGCTCCAACTCAGGATGGAGCTCGGTGTCCAGTCAATAACAGGGTTGTGTTTATGGAGCCAAGAAAATCCCAGAACAACAGGAACATGGGATGAATTGATGAGGATTAACTTTTTGGTCTCACTGTGGTTTCCTGAAACCTGTATCTTAACGGGCACTGTGCTATGGGTGACTCTTTCAATTGAGTGGCTATCCAGTGCCCTTGCATCCATGGGGACAGAGAGAGGTTGAGTAGGAATACTTAATTCAGAAACCATGGTAGCATCCATAAACCTTTCATCAGCCCCAGAGTCAATGAGCACCTGGAGAGACTTAGACTGGTCTCCCCACAGCAGAATCACAAAAAAAGGTGTAAGGGTGATGGGAATTAGAGGACTCCCAGTCTGGCTCACCAGAGTACTTGTACGCACTAGAGAAAAGGGCTTCTTAACAGGGCAGGTGGCTATATAATGTCCCACACCTCCACAGTACAGACAACAGTTAGAACTCAGCCTCAGCCGATAATCTAGCTCTTCCCAGTTGCATGGGCTCAGGAGTATCCAACTCACCCGTCACCGATGATTCTCGACGAACCTCGGGTGTTTTCGGCTCTCCTCGGAAATACACACTTTGGGGATTTCCAGATTCCTTAGGGCGTGCGCCAGCATCAACAGATGACAAAGTGTTTCTGAGGCCAAACCTCCTCTCACACCAGTGTTCTCTTAGGCGCTCATCAATCCTAAATCGAAAGGGTGATGAGGGAATCGAGGTCCAGTGGTATTTCCCGAGCTGCGAGCTCATCCTTCATCCCCTTTAACTGTCCGTGGAGGAAGGTGTCGAACAGAGCCTCCGGATTCCAGGAATGTGTGAAAATGTTCCCCAATGTGCGAAAATCTACCACGTAGTCTGCCACACTACAGGAGATCTGACGTACCTGCAGTAGATTGAGCCGCCTCCCTCCTGGGCACCGGAGAATCGAAAACCTTCCTCACCTGCCATAAATTCCTCCAGGCTATGGCACACAGCGGATTGCTTCTCCCAGGAGAGCGCCCTTTTGGAAATTAGCTTCATTGAATACACTTTTTTAGATTGGTCCAAAGGGAACGAAGAGGGCTGGAGTTTGAAAATGAGGGAGCACTGGGAAAGGAATGCCCGGCAGGTACCAGGATCACGTGCATAATGCTCCGGAGGAGGTAAGCGGGGTTCTTGGGAGCCGGGGTAGGTTGAACCAATCCACAACTAGTAGAAAGGTTACTGGGTGGTTGGTAGGTCTCAGATGTGGTGTGCTGCCTATGAGCTACTTCATGGATTTGCTTCATTATCACATTGAACCCTTGGTCGTGGCATTCTGTCAGGGAACGAAGCCCTTCCAAAAGGTCCCAAAGTAGCTCCTCATGCCTCCCAATGGTGGCTCCCTGCAGGAAGACAATGTGACTGAGCTGGTCCAAGTCTGCTTGGTCTGTCATGGCCAGTTCATACTATAAGGGCACAAAGCGAGACCCAGGAGGCAGATGGTTGAGCGCCGATATTTATTATAACAAAAAGGGTAGGCAAAATGTAAGTTGGGTACAGGCGAGAGTTCATAAACCAGGTCGGAGTCCAAACAGTACCAGGCGATAGGCAGACTCGAGGTCAGGACAGTTCAGAAACCAGGAGGGCGAGAATAGAGAGACTGGGAAAAGCAGGAGCTGAGACACAAAAACGCTGGTTGACTTGACAAACAAGGCGACCTGCCACAGAGACAGGAAACACAGGGTAAATACACCTGGGAATAATAAGCGACACCTGGAGGGGGTGGAGATAAGCACAAGGACAGGTCAAACAGATCAGGGTGTGACAGCCATACTAAGTCAGTGGCACAAAGGATACATCTGGGCCGAGGGTACGTTGACTTCTTGTTCTGGGAAAAGCGGAGGCTGATACCCCATGGCGCACTCAAAAGGGGAGGGTCCCGTGGCTGAACAGGGAAGGGTGTTCCAGGCATACTCCACACAGACCAGTTGTCAGCTCCAGGTAGTGGAGTAGGTTGAGACCAGGCATCTTAGGGTGGTTTCCAGGTCCTGGTTAGATCGCTACGACAGGTCGTTGGATTGGGGCTGGAATCTGGAGGATAGGCTTGCCGAAGACCCAATGAGTGTGCAGAACGCCTTCCAGAACCGGGACGAGAACTGAGAACCACGGTTGGAGACCATGTCCACCGGAAGTCCATTGATCTGGAAGACGTGCTGCACCATGAGCTAGGTCGTCTCCTTGGCAGAAGGTAGTTTGGGGAGGTGAATGAAATGGGCGGCTTTGGAAAGCCTGTCCACCACCGTGAGGATAGTGGTGTTGCCATTAGACAAAGGGAGACCAGTGACGAAGTCCAGTGATATATGTGATCAGAGACAGTGAGGGACAGGAAGAGGTCGAAGGAGGCCAGCCGAAGCTTGCAGAGGAGTCTTGTTCTGAGCACAGACAGTGCAGGCGGCGACGAACACGGAGACGTCAGGGACCATGGTGGACCAGCAGAAGTGTTGTCGCACAAAGGCCAGGGTCTGACGGGAGCCAGGGTGGCAGGCAAGCCTGAAGGAATGAGCCCATTCCAGGACCGGGGAACAGGCAACGTCTGTGACAAACATCCGGTTAGTTCCAGGGCAGAATGCTGGGACAGGACATCCAAGGCGTGTATCTCCACCACGAACTGACGGGACAGATCAATATAGGAGCTGTGGTGAAGCGGTGCTTAAGGTCTGGGAACACCCGATCAGCAGCTGGGGACCACGTGAACGAGACTTTGGGAGAGGTGAGTGCTGACAGGAGGGAAGCCAGGGTTCTGTAACCCCAGATAAAACGTCGATAGAAATTGGCAAATCCTAAGAAGCATTGCAGCTGCTCTCTGGACGTGGGTTGGGGCCAATCCACCACCGCTCTCACCTTTCCGGGATCCATCTGCACATTCCCAGCAGCGATGATGTATCTAAGGAAGAAGATGTTGGAGCGATAGAATTCGCATTTTGACAAAAAGTTGG
Organism: Salmo salar; assembly: GCF_965601325.2. Taxonomy (NCBI): domain Eukaryota; kingdom Metazoa; phylum Chordata; class Actinopteri; order Salmoniformes; family Salmonidae; genus Salmo; species Salmo salar. Next base: position 68,578,416 of record NC_138294.1, on the reverse strand, counting down.
TTCTCTAAGAGAAGGTGGAGGACCTGTCAGGCTTGGAGAATGTGTTCTTGAGCCGAGCAGGAAAAGAGGAGGATGTCGTTGAGGTAGACGAACACGAACCGAGTCAACATGTCGCGGAGAACGTCATTCCCCATTTTTTAAAATATTATATTTACGTAAGTATTCAGACCCTTTACTCAGTACTTTGTTGAAGGACGTTCGGCAGCGATTATAGCATCGAGTCTTCTTGGGTATGACGCTACAAGCTTAGCACACCTGTATTTGCGGAGTTTCTCCCATTCTTCTCTGCAGATCATCTCAAGCTCTGTCAGGTTGGATGGGGAGCGTTGCTGCACACCTATTTTTAGGTCTCTCCAGAGATGTTCGATCAGGTTCAAGTCTGGCTCTGGCTGGGCCACTCAAGGACATTCAGAGACCTGTCCCGAAGCCACTCCTGTGTTGTCCTGGCTGTGTACTTAGGGTTGTTGTCCTGTTGGACGGTGAATCTTCGCACCAGTCTGAGGTCCTGAACGCTCTGGAGCAAGCTTTCATCAAGGATCTCTCTGTACTTTTCTGCGTTCATCTTTGCCTCGATCCTGAGTAGTCTCCCAGTCCCTGCCGCTGAAAAACATCTCCACAGCATGATGCTGCCACCACCATGCTTCACCGTAGGGATGGTGCCAGGTTTCCTCCAGACGTGACATTTGGCATTCAGGCCAAAGAGTTCAATCTTGGTTTCATCAGACCAGATAATCTTGTTTCTCATGGTCTGAGAGTCTTTAGGTACCTTTTGGCAAACTCCAAGCAGGCTGTCATGTGCCTTTTACTGAGGGGTGGCTTCTGTCTGTCCACTAAACTATAAAGGCCTGATGGGTGGAGTGCTGCAGAGATGATTGTCTTTCTGGAAGGTTCTCCCATCTCCACAGAGGAACTAGAGCTCTGTCAGAAAGACCATCGGGTTCTTGGTCACCTCCCTGACCAAGGCCCTTCTCCCCCAATTACTCATTTTGGCCAGGCGGCCAGCTCTAGAAAGAGTCTTGGTAGTTTCAAACTTCTTGCATTTAAGAATTACGGAGGGCACTGCGTTCTTGGGGACCTTCAATGCTGCAGAAATGTTTTGGTACCTTTCCCCAGATCTGTTTCTCGACAGAATCTAAGGACAATTCCTTTAACCTCATGGCTTGGTTTTTGCTCAGACATGCACTGTCAAATGTGGGACCTTAAAAAGACGGTGTGTGCCTTTCCAAATCATGTCCAATCAAGTTGTAGAAACATATCAAGGAAGATCAATGGAAACAGGATGCACCTGAATTCAATTCCGAGTCACATTGCAAACGGTCTGAATTCTTATGTAAATAAGTTATGTTTATTTTTATCTGTAATACATTTAAAACAAATTCTTAACCTGTTTTCACTTTGTCATTATCTGGTATTGTGTGTAGATTGCAGAGAATTTGTATTAATTTAATCCATTTTAGAATCAGGCTGTCACTTAACAAATTGTGGAAAAAGTCAAGGGGTCTTAATACTTTCCGAAGTCACTGTAGCTGTGCAGTGATGCTCCCCATCCAACCTGACAGAGCTTGAGAAGAATGGGAGAAACTCCCCAAATACAGGTATGCGAAGCTTGTAGTGTCATACCCAAGAAGACTCGAGGCTGTAATCGCTGCCAAAGGTGCTTCAACAAAGTACTGAGTAAAGGGTCTGAATGCTTGTGATATTTCAGTTTTTGATTTGTAATAAATTAGCAAAAATTTCTAAAAACCTGTTTTTGCTTTGTCGTTATGAGGTATTGTATGTATTTTGATGAGGGAAAAAAAGCAATTGAATCAATTTTAGAGTAAGGCTGTAACGTTACAAAATGTGAAAAAAGTCAAGGGGTCAGAATACTTTCCGAATCCACTGTACATTATTATACATTTCAATATGATTACTATTGAGAGAGCAAAACAGATCATAATTTGAGATCAAAAGGATACTGGCAGGTTCCATTTGCTCATAGTCTCAGAAATCCCAAACCTAGGGCAAGAGCACACAGCTCAGGCTGTGAGTGTGGTGCTATAGTATAATTTAGTTATGGATACATTTTTGGTCAGGGATATCAAAAATACAGTATCAGACATCCATATCAGTGACATTTCAAACATACCATGAAACTTTCTCCAACCTACAATGGTGTATTCTGTTTTGCTTTTAGCTCTGAAGTAACCAATTACACGTCTTGCGTCTTGCTCTATTTGAAGTAGCTTTTGTTTGGAAGAAAATAATGCAATAGCTCTGTCCAAGGGCGGACTGGAAATCTGGCATTTCGGGAAAATGCCAGATGGGCTGTTCCATTTTTAGCCTGTTGGGCCTGTTTAACTAGATTTTTTTTGTGCAAAATTATCATTATCTGGCTAATAATGGGGCCTCAATGAATAAAATTGGCCAGTGTAGGGGCCTTGAGGAAAGAAAATGGCAGTTATAGGGGCTTCAAGAAAAATAAATGTCAGGTGTGTTAGAAATGCCAATTTCTGGTCCCAGTCCTCCCCTGGCTTTGACCTTGCAATCATCTACTCTATGGTCATTGATTAAATTTTCAACATTTTCAGGAGCAAGGATGAGCATAGCAACAACAACAAAAAAATGAATAATTCAACACCTATTCAAATATGCTGCAAAGCCCAGACATTTGGATTCACATTATTCTCCTCTATAATTAACCATCGATATCACACAATGAACACCGACTTTGTGTTATATCTGCATGTGGCGCCAGCAGTAACACTCAGGAAATTAAGTTGGCCTGGAAAAGGGATAGAATTACAGTATCTGCCTTATCTACTGTATGTGTGTACTCAAGATGGGACCCAGTGAAATACCGATTGAATTCTCACATTGTCCTGTGCATTAATGTGATACTGATTGCTCTCGCAGCGCATACAGAATGCAATGCAATGCCATGTTTCCGCAGTCTATGCATTTCAATGGACTTTTCGGGGCACCAGCTTGAGTCAGATGAAGACTGCATTGGTTTCTGTGGATATTGCTCCATGTTAAAGGATGGCACAACTGCAGCCCACGGTCTCACATTAATAGGAGCTGCCAGCAAAGCCTCTCACGAACTCACCTGAACTCTGGGTTTTGAATTCATGGCTAAATCTCAAACCGAACACTTGGCCCCTAAGCCCAGTATCTAGTTGCCATTTGCTTATGTTCAATATTGATCACTCAAGTCTGTTTTAGGCAAAATAAGAATTGAGATAATGTGCACTCGACGTTCCAACTGCCATTTGTCAATATTCCAAAATTCTAAATTAATTTGCAAGCATTGCCTCCCAAGACCTGTCTTGTAGCATGACTCACTATGAAACACCGGCACTTAGGCATACAGTACGAGTAAAAAGCTTGGACACACCTACTCATTCCAGGGTTTTTCTTTATTTTCTACATAGTACAATAATAGTGAAGACATCAAAACTATGAACTAACACAAATGGAATCAGGTAGTAAAACAAATCAAGATATGTTTTTGATTTTATATTCTTCAATGTAGCCACCCCTTGCCTTGACAGCTTTGCACACTCTTGGCATTCTCTCATCCAGCTTCATGAGGTAGTCACCTTGACTTTTGACTGGTACTGCATACTCCGATGGACAGTGAGAAAGTTGTTAAAACAAAAAGACATCTCTCTACTCCTGCACAAAATTTGTGCAAGTATATTGGTCGCCAGTGATTTAATTAGCTGATTTAGCTTGCTGTACTTCAGCATGTTTCCAAAGCACCAATCGCTACATTGTAAAGTTGGGTCAGCTAAATGCACAGCGCAGTAGCAGACTCGATACTGTACTGACTCAGGGAAGAGCAGGTTGTTTGCTGCTTCATTAAAACTTGTTGCTTGTGATAAAATAATGTTACTACATTAGTTAACTAACTAGATTGTCACACCCTGATCTGTTTCACCTGTCTTTGTGCTTGTCTCCACCCCCCTCCAGGTGTCGCCCATCTTCCTCATTATCCCCAGTGTATTTACACCTGTGTTCTCTGTTTGTCTGTTGCCAGTTCGTCTTGTCTTGTCAGGTCTTACCAGCGTGTTTTTCTATCTCCCTGCTTTCTCAAATTCGGTTTCCTATTTTCCCCGGTTCTGACCATTCTGCCTGCCCTGACCCCGAGCCTGCCTGCCGTTCTGTACCTGTCTGACTAGGACCCATTTACGAACCTCTGCCTGTCTTGAGCCCGAGCCTGCCTGCTGTTCTGTACCTTATTGACTCTGCCCTGGATTACGGACATCTGCCTACCTATGACCTCTCTTTTGCCTGCCCCCTGTTTGGGTCAATACACATCTGTGACTCTAGCTGTCTGCATTTGGGTCTAATCCTGAGCTCTGATATAGATAGCTATCTTGGCACACCGATAAGTAGATTAGGAGAAACCCATGACCTTATTTTTCAATGGGAAAATGTAGATACACGTAATCTCCCTTCATCTAAAATCTTTGCTTTCATCATGATTTATTATGTTTTTGATACAAATGTCAAATATTCTTTCTCCCAATTAAGTTTCTATGCGAGTCATTTTTCGGGCTATCCTGGCGTGGAATCAACCTATTAGAGCTGTTTGTTTCTGAATTACAGTGAGAAGATTGGATGTAACAATATAATATAAAATAACCAACACTGGACAACATTCATACAGCACAAGATATGCACATGATTCATTTTCAAGGGACAAGCAACATATTTGTAAATTTTCTGAGATTTTAGTTGGGTGCCAATAGTTATCACAATACAAAATAAAAACATAACAATGACTGAATGGTAATCCACATTAAAATGATGTAAACAGGAGTAGGACTAATACCAAAGGCAAATGGCTTCAGTTGGTTCAAGTTGATGACATTTTCCAATGTACAGTTGAGCAGGTAACATATCCATCTAATTTAAAGTCAACAAGACATCACCATATTGCACTTTGAAAATCACTAATTTAAATGATATTTTATTATGTCTAATTTGATCACTCTATTGTCTCAGGTAATTTTACTGTGCAGCAGGAAATGCAAATGTGTAATGTATTCAAGGTTTAAAAAGGATTCTAAAGACTTGATTTTGTGCAGACTTGATTTGCTGTAACGAAAAATGTATCAACAAACCCCTACAAAAATGTCCATGAATTATAATAGTTCACATTTCCTGTTGCTGCAAGATAATTTTCCTGCTGTGAGAAACTGGAGAGGATTGTGTTTGAATGTTATGAGGTGGGTTGGATATTTAATTGGAAATGAAGGATGTATTTGAAATTGATAATGGAGTTCTAAGATCATATTCATAGTCTAATAAATGCTATTCGTCTTTTAATTTGACAATACATTTTAATTATTGTGGGAAATTGGTGGTAGATTAAGCCCTGACTTTGTGCTTTTTTCTTTATACATTTCAGCCAAAGGCAATACAGTTTGGTATCACTTTTCATATGTCATAACCAACAAGGTTGGGTAGGTTACTTTCTAAATGTATTCCCGTTACAGTTACTAGTTATCTTTACAAATTCAGTAATGTAATTTTGGATTACACAAACTCAGTAACTTAATCTGATTACTTTCAGTTACAGTTGAAGACGGAAGTTTACATACACCTTAGCAAATACATTTAAACTCAGTTTTTCACAATTCCTGACATTTAATCCTAGTAAAAATTCCCTATCTTAGGTCAGTTAGGGTTACCACTTTATTTTAAGAATGTGAAATGTCAGAATAATAGCAGAGAAAATTATTTATTTCAGCTTCTATTTTTTTCAACACATTCCCAATGGGTCAGAAGTTTACATACACCCAATTAGTATTTGGTAGCATTGCCTTTACATTGTTTAGCATGGGTCAAACGTTTGAGGTAGCCTTCCACAAGCTTCCCACAATAAGAATTTTGGCCCATTCCTCCTGATAGAGCTGGTGTAACTGAGTCAGGTTTGTAGGCCTCCTTGCTTGCACAGTTTTTCAGTTCTGCCCACACATTTTCTATAGGATTGAGGTCAGGGCTTTGTGATGGCCACTCCAATACCTTGACTTTGTTGTCCTTAAGCCATTTTGCCACAACTTTGGAAGTATGCTTGGGGTCATTGTCCATTTGGAAGACCCATTTGCGACCAAGCTTTAACTTCCTGACTGATGTCTTGAGATGTTGCTTCAATATATACACATAATTTCCCTACCTCATGATGCCATCTATTTTGTGAAGTGCACCAGTCCTTCCTGCAGCAAAGCACCCCCACAACATGATGCTGCCACCCCTGTGCTTCACGGTTGGGATGGTGTTCTTCAGCTTGCAAGCGTCCCCCTTTTTCCTCTAAACATAACGATGGTGATTATGGCCAAACAGTTCTATTTTTGTTTCATCAGACCAAAGGACATTTCTCCAAAAAGTACAATCTTTGTCTCCATGTGCAGTTGCAAACCGTATTCTGACTTTTTTTATGGCAGTTTTGGAGCAGTGGCTTCTTCCTTGCTGAGCGGCCTTTCAGGTTATGTCGATATAGGACTTGTTTTACTGTGGATATAGATCATTTTGTACCTGTTTCCTCCAGCATCTTCACAACGTCCTTTGCTGTTGATCTGGGATTGATTTGCACTTTTCGCACCAAAGTATTTTCATCTCTAGGAGACCTTCCTGAGCGGTATGGCGGCCGCGTGGTCCCATGGTGTTTATACTTGTGCACTGTTGTTTGTCCAGATAAAGTGGCACCTTCAGGTATTTGGAAATTGCTCCCAAGGATGAACCAGACTTGAGGAGGTCTAGATTTTTTTTCTGAGGTCTTGGCTGATTTCTATTGATTTTCCCATGATGTCAAGCAAAGAGGCATTGAGATTGAAGGTAGGCCTTGAAATACACCCACAGGTACACCTCCAATTGACTCAGATGATGTCAATTAGCCTATCAGAAGCTTCTAAAGCCATGACATAATTTTCTGGAATTTTCCAAGCCTTTTAAAGGTACAGTCAACTTAGTGTATGTAAATTTCTGACACACTGGAATTGTGATATAGTGAATTATAAGTGAAATAACCTGTCTGTAAAGAATTGTTGGAAAAATTACTTGTGACATGCACAAAGTAGTGCCCGACTTGCCGAAATCTGTGGTGTTTGAAAAACAAGTTTTATTGACTCCAACCTAAGTGTATGTAAACTTCCGACTTCAACTGTACTTTTAGAGGCATTAGAAGAATTTAAAAAAGGATGCATCAAACGCATTTGGTATGTCATCATACACTCTAAAAATCAAAGGTTCCTGGAAGATCTTTGAGGTTCTTCAAATTGAAACTGTGGGGGAACCTCTAACTTATTTGAAGAACCCCCTTTAATTGTTCCTCGAAATAACATTTGTGGTACATGTTTTACCCCCCCCCTTCCTATTGTTATGATTATTAATCAGCGTAACAATAACACAATATTTTAGTTGTCAATGTTTATTATGATTTTAGTGGCAAAGCAGAATTAAAACATTTTAATATGAGGCAAACTCCCAGCAGATCTCCAAGTTCAATCAGTATATCCTTTGGCGTGTTAATGTGTTGATATCCTTCGTGTCCATAGCCAGAATTATTTTGTGGTGCATGGTGATTGAACAGGTTTCCAGTTATATTCATTAGCGGTGTAGGGAGGGTGAAGTCTGTCAATTCAAAAATAATAATTATACAGATGAATAACAAAACGTCAACACGACAGTATTCATACCTTGTTTTTTTTGTGGTAAATTAATAAAAAATAAAAACCTTCACTTTTGACAACGGTTTTCATACATATACCTTGTCCATAATGTAGAGACCTCCAGGATCTTCATTGAAGAGGTCAGGGAGGAGGAAGATGGTTGCTGTGACTGAGTCCTATAAGGTTTTTGAGAAACCATTTTTGAGAAACCATAATTATCAATTTTGTACTTCACACTTTTTTTTCTTAAAACTTCTTAAAGCATTGTTGGTTAAGGGCATGAAAGTAAGCATTTCACTGTAAGGTCTACACCTGTTGTATTCGGCGCATGTGACAAATAAACATTTTATTTGAAATATGGAATATTTAGTTATGCCACTGCCTGTCAGCTGACTTGTTATACATATTGTGGTGATAGAACTCAACTGTAACGGTGTTACATCTGTGTGGTGTTTGAAATGTGGTGAACAGACATGACGCCATCAAATCCTAGCTCTACTGCCTCTGCCTGTGTATTTGTTAGAGGAGGAGACACTGACATCACCATTAATTTTGTTTGCCTATGCGTCTGACTAGTCGTTAGCAATTTTGGGGCATGATGAAGTGAAGCTACCATTATCCTACCTTATATGCTTTTGATAGATGGCAATGATTTCTCAAGTGCCACCGTTTTTGGCAAAACCTCATATGGTTGAAAATGCATGACAATCTGCTGTCAAAGAGATCTGCTCCATAGTTAACATATTTTTCTCTCTTAAATGTTGAATTTTCAATCAGTGTTACACAATTTTGAAAGACTGGAAAATGTTATGGGTTTCTATTGGGTAGATGATTGCATGGATCTGTGCAGGACACTATTTTAAATCAAGTGAACTAGAAATGGAAAATTACCAATTATCATTCTTATGACAACACTGAAATGGCTGGATACCAAAGTTGGAAATTCCATCAGTCTGCATGGCTTTTGTAACCTAGATACGTAAAGAGAGGCATTTCCAACTACTTATCTTGAGCTCCTCGTCAGAATTGTCCTCAACTGGAAAATAACTCAGCCAAGACAAGGTTCCACCTGGCTGGCTCTTGATGGCTGTATTACTGAAAATGATCCATTGCATTCGATTTGCTGACAAGGTTCTCAGACCCTTTGTGCACTGCGAAATTACCTCTTATTGCTCGGTCACATCTACTGCTGGCCAGCACATCTCACTGTTGCTTGCTCCCCCAAAAATATCCCTTTTCAGTCTGTCAGTGAGATATGTGCAGTCTTAAGGTGACAGCATATCAAGCCTAGTGATGAAACCAGGGAGAGGGTATGAACAGTCCCGTTGCAGAAGCACTGTGTTCTAATCATTGCGCCAAGCGTTGCATTTCAAATGTCTTCAAATTATATGTGATTGCATTATTTCAGATCGAGCCTCTATAAATTACATAGTGGGATTATTTGCCTAAATTAGCACTTCCACTGTAACGGAGGGAGTAGACCAAGGCGCAGCGTGTTGAGTGCTCATCAGGTATTTATTGTACTGAGAACACATAAACAAAGAAACCAAAACGACAGCCAAACAGTTCTGTCAGGTAAGCAACACTAAACAGAAATTAACCACCCACAAAACCCAAAGGAAAACAGGCTACCTAAGTATGGCTCCCAATCAGAGACAACGATAGACAGCTGTCCCTGATTGAGAGCCATACCCGGCCAAAACAAAGAAATACACAAAACATAGAAAACGGAACATAGAATGCCCACCCTATTAACACCCTGGCCTAACCAAAAACCTCTATGGCCAGGCGTGACAGTACCCCCCTCAAAGGTGCGAACTCCGGCCGCAAAACCTGACTCTAAAGGGGAGGGTCCGGGTGGGCCTTCCTTACGGCGGTGGCTCTGGTGCGGGACATGGACCCCGCTCCACCTTCGGCTTAGCCCACTTAGGTGGCGCCTCTGGAGTGGGGACCCTCGCCACCAACCCCGGACTGGGGACCCTCGCAGCGGGCTCCGGACAGGCAGGCGACTCTGGCGGCTCCGGACAGGCGTGCGACTCTGGCGGCTCCGGACAGGCGTGCGACTCTGGCGGCTCCGGACAGGCGTCAGGCACAGGACTCACCAGGCTGGGGAGACATGCAGGAGGCCTGGCTCTGGGAGCAGGCACAGGACTCACCAAGCTGAGGAGACTTGCAGGAGGCCTGGTTCTGGGCGCAGGCACAGGACTCACCAGGCTGGCGAGACTTGCAGGAGGCCTGGCTCTGGGCGCAGGCACAAGACTCACCAGGCTGGGGAGACTTGCAGGAGGCCTGTCTCTGGGCGCAGGCACAGGACTCACCAGGCTGGGGAGACATGCAGGAGGCCTGGCTCTGGGAGCAGGCACCGGATAGACCGGGTCCTGGAGACGCACTGGAGGTCGGGAGCTCACGGCCTGCACAACCCATCCTGGCTGAGTTGTCACTGTAGCCCGGCACGGGCGAAGCGCTGGCACAGGGCGAACTGGGCTGTGCTGGAGAATGATGGCTGCCGTGCGTAGAGCAGGCACAGGGTAGGCTGGACCTAGGAGACGCATTGGTGGCCAGATGTGCTGCGCCGGCGCACTTCTCCCTGGCTGAGTGCCAACTCTAGCACGGCATCGCTGAGGAGCCCGTATCGACCGCACCGGGCTATAGCTGCGCACTGGTGACACAGTGCGTAACTCAGCATAACAGGGTGCCTGCTTGATCCGTTGCTCCCCATAATAAGCACGGGGAGTTGGCTCAGGTCTTCAACCTGACTTACCCCAACTCCCCGTGTGCCCACCCCCAATTTTTTTGGGGGGGGCTGCCTCTCAGGCTCCTGTAGCTGATTTGCCTGTTCCTCCCAGTATCGCCGTTCCGCCTTCGCTGCCTCGATCTCCCACTGCGGGTGGCGATACTCCCCAGGCGTTGTCCAGGGTCCCTTTCCATCCAAAATCATCTCCCAAGTCCAGGTGTCCATAACCCTCTGTTGCTCCATACCACGCTGCTTGGTCTTCTTGTGGTGGGTGGTTCTGTAACGGCCATCAAAGGGAGTAGACCAAGGCGCAGCGTGTTGAGTGCTCATCATGTATTTATTGTACTGAGAACACATAAACAAAGAAACCAAAACAACAGCCAAACAGTTCTGTCAGGTAAGTAACACCAAACAGAAATTAACCACCCACAAAACAGGCTACCTAAGTATGGCTCTCAATCAGAGACAACGATAGACAACTGTCCCTGATTGAGAGCCATACCCGGCCAAAACATAGAAAACAGAACATAGAATGCCCACCCTATTCACACCCTGGCCTAACCAAAATAGAGAACAAAAACCTCTCTATGGCCAGGGCGTGACATCCACGATGTGAAGACATTTCACAATGTTTTTTTTTAGCTAGCGCTACATTTGTTGATATGCAGCCAGCCATTTGGAATTGATTAGTGGTGCTCGATTTGTAGATGAGACGGTAGGATGTTAAACTATTGAACTTGAAACTAAAGCACTCCAGTATCTGTGAATGATAACAAGTTGTGAAGTAGTGATCCTGTGATATGCTATAGCTTACATCCTAAGTGGATTTGTCCTACAAGGGGTGTGTGACTTGAACTGTAAGTGATTTGAGCCTAGTTATCCTCCTAAATTCACCGCAGTAGCTCAAAAGGTTCCCAACCTCCCATACTGTGTTATGGTCTTGAATGCAGAAGAGGCCATTTTCCCCCACTGCCTGTTTGAAATTTCAATGATTGACCGTGCCATTGAATGAAACTGCCATTATCTGGCCAGTCACACATGTAAAATGTTGATATCGACAATTGAATATCCATAGTACTTAGCTAAATTTTGTCCAAAAAAACTCTTATCTAAGCCTATATGGAGATGGTCAAACCCCTAACAACAAACAGCTTGAACATGAACAGAGGCGTTCTCTTCCGTAGCTGCTCTGGTCTATCCGCATGCATAGATACTAATTCATGAATCCAATTATATTCCTTTATTTAGAGATACATAATGGAACTATAGGGAACAATTAATTATTTCAGAAGCAGAAGAAAAACTTGAAACAACATTGCATACAAACTAATGTTGCGCACAGAAGTTATTGGAAAAAAACTGTAATGCCTAAATGTTTACCAGAATCATCTTGATGTTGTCAGTTCACAATGGGTACAGTATGGGGCACTTGATGCTATAACAGTGATTTGCAATACTATGAAACATGTTATCATTAACGTATCTCTCAACTGTTCATTGTCAGAGGACATAGTGTACCTTCAATTAGCACAGAGACTATAGGATCTTGTCATACTGTGATACACTTCTGAAGTGTCGGCGAGCTGGGACTTCGATCTGTCACTCTCATCATATGGCCACGCCCCCTAACAATGGATTGGGCGCTAAACTTGTCAGAGAAGATCAAGAGAGAAGAATATTTTCTATTAGCTTCTGAATACCAAACATATTTGGCATAGATATTAGAACTGCCTGTGGTCGTGTGCTTTTATACCAGGTACATGGTGATTACATAAGTAATTCCCCTGTAGTTAACCTGGAATAACACCACTGATGTAATGCATTTGTCTTTTGTGGAGGCCAATGAAGGTCATGGACTGGTGCATGAGCCAGGCTTGGATGAATATGGGGTTGGAGAGGAACCTGGGCTGATAGTACTGTAATAGTATGTGGCGAGGTTTCTCCGTGGTTCTAGGTTATTCTTTAAACCTGGCCTTTGAGGCAGACACATCATATATGAAGACACCACACTGCTCTGACTTCCAAAAATAGTGTATTCTAAACCTCCAGCCCCAGCCATCCTGTACCTGACACTGCAGGGTATTGGAAAGAGAAGAGAGCATCAGTATTTCATCAGGCAGCCATGCACAATAGGATCTGAATTCAGTTAGGGGAAAGCACACTGTCTGTAGACAAGATGACAGCCAGGGAGCACGGCGCTGTGTTTACACTCGGCAAAGGTGAAGAAGTATCACTTTGAGGTTTTCCCTGAGAGCAAAAAGGTCAAATATACCCTTCACTCTCAAGGAGAAAATATACTATACTTGAGACATTTTATTAACTCCGTATTTTGATAAGCCTACAGTACCACACAAACACTGTTCCCTGGATATTGCTGTTGAGTTGAGCTTTTTTCAGGAAAATGTCATCTTAACTTCAAAGTTTGCATTTTCACATTTTAAGTAAGAAGACGCAATCTTAAACAAAGGCATTTGGGAATAAATGAAAACTGACTAAACGGGTATGTGACGTATGAGTTATTTAAAAGGAAAATCTGGCATTCAACTCTATTTTCCAGAGTGTACAGTAATACCGCAACGTGCCTCCAGTCTTCTATTGCTACATCTGGAAAGTATAAACTCCTGGGGTAGCATGCCTCAGTGGAGAGCCTTCTAAATACTTCCTAATGTGCGTATGAGACATATGTCAGAAGCGCGTGATAGGAATGTGTCGAGGAATCCCACAGCAGAGTGTCATACTGTGCCGAAACACTTCAGACAGACACAGAAAGCTGTGACTCCATCTTTCCATGGATGGATTACCAAGTTATGGAAACGACATGATACCAACGTATACGCTCATTCCTTCAGCCTTTTGCATCCCTTTACTGCTATGCCACGTTGTACTGTATTTCTCCTCCTGTACATTGATAAGCAGAGATGGTGAAAGTTGGAAACAGGAAAATTCTCCAACGAGATGCTGTGTGTGTTTGTGGCCAGTGGGGAGCAGTCTTCCCTCTGTACTGTAACATTGTGGAACATACTCTTTTTCCTTCACTGAAGAGGATCCTTTCAGTGTTTCCATGTACCATCATCACTTTCAGAGATGTCTTGTCTGTTCTGTCAGCAGTTTAATTGACTGACTCGGGCACACCCACCGACATCCAAGAGAATTGAATCTGAAGAATAGCTACTGTAAATTCTCAAACCATTTCAATGCATGGACAAGTAGTCAGCTACTACATATACTGCATTTAACAGCATTTTATAAGTAAGGAAGAGCCGTTTGAGACTAATGCTTAAAGTGATAGACTCCCTGGCAGAGCACTTCAACCTTTCAATTTAAAGGAACTTCATCCATGAACGAGGCAGTCTGGTCTGGGCACAGTAATGATCCAACTGGATTAGTCTGCCACAATTCCTTGTCTCACTAAATGCATCACAACAGCTATGTTAACATTATAGCATATCTGATGACTGATCTTGTCACACCCTGATCTTATTCACCTGTCTTTGTGATTGTCTCCACCCATCTTCCCCATTATCCCCTGTGTATTTATACCCGTGTTCTCTGTTTGTCTGTTTGTTTTATTCATTCAGACCTACCACCGTTTTTCCCTTTGCTTCTGTCCTATCTATAGTGCCTGTTTTCATGGATTTGACCTTTCTGCGTGCAATGAGCCTGCCTATAATCCTGTACCTTTGCCCCACTACTCTGGATTAGCGACCTCTGCCTGACCTGAGCCTGCCTGCCGTCCTGTACCTTTGCCTACCCTTGTTTGATTTAATAAACTTTGTTACTTCGACATTGTCTGCACCTGGGTATTACCTTCAAACCTGCCAGATCTAAGGGATACGGTACATCCTAGCTAACTTGAAGGAAACCCCCAGAGTGTCTATTCTGTTTCACAGTGGACATTCTCCCATTGTGATGCACCGAATCCTTAGGTCTGCAATATGGCGGTGAGCAGTGGTGGAAAAAGTACCCAATTAACACACTTGAGTAAGGGTAAAGATACCTTAATTTAAAATGAGTAAATTAAAAGTGAATGTCACCCAGTAAAATACTACATGAGTAAAATAATTCACGCAGTCTCCTGTGCAGCAGGTAGCCTAGTGGTTAGAGCGTTGGGCTAGTAACCAAAAGGTTGCTAGATTGAATCCCTGAGGCAGTTAACCCACTGATCCTAGGATGTCATTGTAAATAAGAATTTGTTCTAAACTGACTTGCCTAGTTAAATTAATTAAGGTAAAAACATATATATTCAGTTGAAGTTAAAAGTTTACATACACCTTAGCCAAATACATTTAAACTCAGTTTTTCACAATTCCTGACATTTAATCGTAGTAAAAATTCTCTGTTTTAGGTCAGTTAGGATCACCACTTTATTTTAAGAATGTGAAATGTTAGAATAATAGTAGAGAGAATGATTTATTTCAGCTTTTATTTCTTTCATCACATTCCCAGTGGGTCAGAAGTTTACATACACTCAATTAGTATTTGGTAGCACTGCCTTTAAATTGTTTAACTTGGGTCAAACGTTTGAGGTAGCCTTCCACAAGCTTCCGACAATAAGTTGGGTGAATTTCGGCCCATTCCTTATGACAGAGCTGGTGTAACTGAGTCAGGTTTGTAGGCCTTGTTGCTCGCACACGCTTTTTCAGTTCTGCCCACAAATTTTCTATGGGATTGAGGTCAGGGCTTTGTGATGGTCACTCCAATACCTTGACTCTGTTGTCCTTAAGCCATTTTGCCACAACTTTGGAAGTCCCATGTGCGACCAAGCTTTAACTTCCTGACTGATGTCTTGAGATTGCTTCAATATATCCACATAATTTTCCTACCTCATGATGCCATCTATTTTGTGAAGTGCACCAGCCCCTCCTGCAGCAAAGCACCCCCACAACATGATGCTGCCACCCCCGTGATTCACGGTTGGGATGGCGTTCTTCGGTTTGCAAGCCCCCCCCTTCTATTTTTGTTCTACTTTTGTTTCATCAGACCAGAGGACATTTCTCCAAAAAGTACGATCTTTGTCCCCATGTGCAGTTGAAAACTGTAGTCTGGCTTTTTTATGGCGGTTTTGGAGCAGTGGCTTCTTCCTTGCTGAGCGGCCTTTCAGGTTATGTCGATATAGGACTTGTTTTACTGTGGATATAGATACTTTTGTACCTGTTTCCTCCAGCATCTTCACAAGGTCCTTTACTGTTGTTCTGGGATTGATTTGCACTTTTCGCACCAAAGTACGCTCATCTCTAGGAGACAGAACGTGTCGACTTCCTGAGCGGTATGACGGCTGCGTGGTCCCATGGTGTTTATACTTGCATACTATTGTTTGTACAGATGAACATGGTACCTTCAGTGGAGGTCTCCACTTTATTTTCTGAGGTCTTGGTTGATTTTCCCATGATGTCAAGCAAAGAGGCACTGAGTTTGAAGGTAGGCCTTGAAATACATCCACAGGTACACCTCCAATTGACTCAAATGATGTCAATTAGCCTATCAGAAGCTTCTAAAGCCATGACATTTTCTGGAATTTTCCAAGCTGTTTAAAGGCACAGTCAACTTAGTGTATGTAAACTTCTGACCCACTGGAATTGTGATACAGTGACTTATAAGTGAAATAATCTGTCTGTAAACAATTGTTGGAATAATGACTTGTGTCATGTACGAAGTAGATGTTCTAACCGACTTGTCAAAATTATAGTTTGTTAACAATAATTTTGTGGAGTGGTTGAAAAACGAGTTTTAATGACCGCAACCTAAGTGTATGTAACCTTCTGACTTCAACTGTATAGATAATAATATGCGCATACCATATGCACCAGGAACAGAGGCGTGCTACAAAACAGTGAAAAATGAAAATATAATGAATCTGATGTATGAGGTGTCTTTGTACAGCCCAATTGCAATATAGTTTGGCTGTTAGGAATGTTTTGAGACATTTCATTTTCATAATATTTCTTGATAGCGGTGTTCAAGGTGGGCAAGGTCTACTGACTGATATTGAGCTCTCCAAACAAATCCAATTATTTAATTTAGAGGGGAGGAAACCACTTTGCTAACAAGTGATTATCTTTCCTCCTCTTTCCTTCCATGCTTGGCTGCATAACGGTGTAATAATCCTTTTACCTTGCCCATATTAGTTTACTCGCCATGTGCCTTTTAGAGACCTTTAAAATGGGACCGTCTAAGCTTACTATAGGTGGAAAGTGAACATTTTCATAATCTAAAAAATATACCAAAATTCTCGTCAAGCCACAGAAAGACGGAAAAATACCCAATTTTGCGTGAAATAAATTACATTTAGCAAAATTGTTTGGGGTCCCCAGCTCTCGATTGTCTATGGAGCTCGGAGCAGAAATGTGTTTACGTGAGAATTATCCTGCACACCAAATTTCATATTTATGTAGTAGTCAAAAGTTTGGTCGCACCTGCTCATTCAATGGTTTTTCTTTATTTTTACTATTTTCTACATTGTACAATAATAGTGAAGTCATCAGAATTATGATATAACCTGTATGGAATCATGTAGTAACCCACAAAATATTTAATATTTCAGATTCTTCAAAGTAGCAACTCTTTGCCTTGATGGCAGATTTGCACACTCTTGGCATTCTCTCAACCAGCTTCATGAGGTAGTCACCTGGAATGCATTTCAATTAACAGGTGTGCCTTGTTAAAAGTTAATTTGTGGAATTTCTTTCCTTCTTAATGCATTTTAGCCAATCAGTTGTGTTGGTATACAGAAGATATACCTATTTGGTAAAAGACCAAGTCCATATTATGGCAAGAACAGCTCAAATAAGCAAAGAGAAATGGCAGTAAGACATGAAGGTCAGTCATTCCGGGAAATGTAAAGAACTTTGAAAGTTTCTTAAAGTGCAGCTGCAAAAACCATCAAGCGCTATGATGAAACTGGATCTCATGAGGACTGTCACAGGAAAGGAAGACCCAGGCGTACCTCTTCTGCAGAAGATAAGTTCATTAGAGTTAACTGCATCTCAGATTGCAGCCTAAATAAATGCTTCACAGAGTTCAAGTGACAGACACATCAACTAATCAGAGGAGACTGCGTGAATCAGGCCTTCATGGTCGAATTGCTTCAAAGAAACCACTACTAAAGGACACCAATAATAAGAAGAGACTTGCTTGGGCCAACAAACACGAGCAATGGACATTAGACCGGTGGAAATCTGTCCTTTGGTCTGATGAGTCCAAATCTGAGATTTTGGGTTCCAACCGCCGTGTCTTTGTGAGACGCAGAGTAGGTGAACGGATGATCTCTGCATGTGTGGTTCCCACCATGAAGCATGGAGGAGGAGGTGTGATCATGTGGGGATGCTTTGCTGGTGACACTGTCAATAATTTACTTAGAATTCAAGGCACACTTAACCAGCATAGCTACCACAGCATTCTGCAGCGATACGCCATCCCATCTGGTTTGCGCTTAGTGGGACTATCATTTGTTTTTCAAAAGGACAATGACCCAACACACCTCCAGGCTGTGTAAGTGCTATTTGACCAAGAAGGAGAGAGATGGAGTGCTGCATCATATGACCTGGCCTCCACAATCACCCGATCTCAATCCAATTGAGATGGTTTCGGATGAGTTGGACCGCAGAGTGAAGGAAAAGCAGCCAACATGTGCTCAGCATATGTGGGAACTCCTTCAAGACTGTTGGAAAAGCATTCCAGGTGAAGCTGGTTGAGGGAATGCCAAGAGTGTGCAAAGCTCATCAAGGCAAAGGGTGGCTACTTTGAAGAATCTCAAATCTCAAATATATTTTCATTTGTTTAACACTTTTTTGGTTACTACATGGGTGTACTCAGTCTACTGTTGTCCAAATTGTGGTTTCCATACTGTGGTTTAAGGGCCTTTGTCTGAGCGTTGGTTGGCTTAAACATAATATTGCAAAAGAGAGCAACAGCATGAAATGTTCTTTCTCACAGGGAAAAGAGAATGTGGATCTGTAGTGTCTTTTTTTCTTAATTACACAGTGTGGGAAGGCTCTTTAAAATATAATCAAATTGAATTGGCAGTGCTGGGTGGTAGTTTCATAGAGAAACTGTGGTTTACATTCTGTGTACCAGAGGAGAGCGGTGTATTGTTGAGCACAGCACACTGAGTTAAGAGAGTTGAGATCAGGGACTGAGTGAACAGTGTTTTTCGAGTGCATTGGGTCTGTCTTCTTCAGGGGTCCGCAAATTGTTTCTTTTTTTTTTTAAAGTGGATTTATTTTGGGGATTTCAATATTTTTATGAGTATCACAAGCAACAACAAAATAAGCATATTTTTAATGACATACAGTAGAAAAGAGCAGAATATCTTATTTCTAATTTTGTGAACTCTTAATATGGAGCAAATTATCCTCACTGGCGCTAATTGCGCTCACTGGAGTATCTGAACTCCTGTAGGCTTTGAAAAAGCACCAGCAATAAGCTTTCTTGACTTGGACTTACATTTTTGCCAGCACATGGCTAACCTTTGTTTACCAGCTAAACAGCTGATACTAGCAAAAACGTGTTTGGAGTTACAGCTAATAGGCTATGTTAGTGGTGAAACTGTAGGGAGGTCAAAATAATGAAAAACTCGGCTCGTGAGACCACTTGGAAATTAATCTTAATCACCAAAGCTTTATTCAAACATCAAGTTTGGGAGCAGCAAAACAGTGAGCAGTCATCTCCTTTTTATCTTTGTAGGCTATTGTACATTAATATATCCAGCTCCTGTTATTTGGACTCTTTCAGCTCCGGACAGGCGGGCGACTCTGGCAGCTCCGGACAGGGAATGCGCACTGGAGGCCTGATGCGTGGGACTGGCTTTGGAGGTGCCAGACTGGTAACACGCACCTCAGGGCTAGTGCGAGGAGCAGGAACAGGACGTACTGGACTGGGCAGGCGCACTGGAGGCCTGATGCGTGGGACTGGCTTTGGAGGCGCCAGACTAGTAACACGCACCACAGGGCTAGTGCGATGAGCAGGAACAGGACGTACTGGACTGGGCAGGCGAACTGGAGGCCTGATGCGTGGGACTGGCTTTGGAGGCGCCAGACTAGTAACACGCACCTCAGGGCTAGTGCGAGGAGCAGGAACAGGACGTACCGGGCTATGGAGGCGTACCGGAGATCTGGAGCTCACCGTCCTGGCTGGATGGTCACTATAGCCCGGCAAGGGCAGAGCGCTGGCACAGGGCGAACTGGGCTGTGCTGGGGAATGATGGCCGCCTTGCGTAGAGCAGGCGCAGGGTAGGCTGGACCTAGGAGACGCACTGGTGGCCAGATGTGCTGCACCGGCACACTTCTCCCTGGCTGAGTGCCAACTCTAGCACGGCAACGCTGAGGAACCCGTATCGACTGCACCGCGCTATAGCTGCGTACTGGTGACACAGTGCGTAACTCAGGATAACAGGGTGCCTGCTTGATCCGTCGCTCCCCATAATAAGCACGGGGAGTTGGCTCAGGTCTCCAACCTGACTTACCAACTCCCCATGTGCCCCCCAAAAAAAGTTTTGGGAGGGGCTGCCTCTCAGGCTCCTGTAGCTCCCTTAACTTGTCCTCCCAAAATTGACGTTCCGACTTCCATGTCCATCCTTCTCCCCGGTGCTCCAATCCATGCTGCTTGGTCTTCTTTTGGTGGGTGGTTCTGTAATGGCCATCGAAAGGAGTAGACCAAGGCGCAGCGTGGTGAGTGCTCATTATTAACTTTTAATAAAACAAGAAAATGAACGACAGCTAAACAGTTCTGTCAGGAACATGAACTAAACAGAAAGTAACCACCCACACAACCCAAAGGAAAACAGGCTGCCTAAGTATGGCTCCCAATCAGAGACAACGATATAATGCTGTCCCTGATTGAGAACCATACTCGGTCAAAACATAGAAAAAAGGACATAGAATGCCCACCCTAGTCACACCCTGGCCTAACCAAAATAGAGAATAAAACCCTCTCTATGGCCAGGGCGTGACAATTGCGTTCGGTTTGTTAAAATAGAGCCCAAGAATTTTAGGGATCCTGGGCTGGGATCCCTAAGCAAGAAAAGTTTGAAGACCCCATGTTGAAAAAGTCATTCTCATCTTGCCATATGGGTAGATTGGAGCCAAGGAAGCTTGCCGATCTTAATTTGATTTGAACTAATTACTTGATGTTTTGGGTGATTTTAATGACTTAGAAAAGCAGCGGATCTCGTCCTAATATGTGGGTATTACTGCTAATTGCACTTGGCCTTGTGTTAAACATTCCTCGTTTCCTGAACTATTATGTACTTAATGTTGCTATTTTGTATCATATAAAATGTTTAATGACAGAATCTCATGCGTATGGATAATTTCATAATTTATAATATTAATCCATCATGACGTTACAATGTTAGCTCACAAACTATCCTTTTGCAACTTTCAGCACATTCAAACACATGCATAGCTCAATGTGGGGCAGTTATTAAGAATTGTTGTGTGTGTTGTTATGCCTATGCCATACTATGCTTTTAAAGATCAATGAGAATTGGTGGGTTTGGTCAGAGAGGAAGAGGTGAAGCGAGAGGTTTGACTCTGCCACCACATCTGTCTGCGCAAAAAGCATTAACCAGCTGTCACAACGTCCACAGAAGGTGGCGCCTCTCCCCAGTCGGGTGGTGCTCGGCGGTAGTCGTCGCCGGCCTACTAGCTGCCACCTAGTAGTAGGCCGGCACGAAGGGAAATATTGTAATTTCCTTATTACGCTGCGTGTTTTAGGCATTAGGGTTGCCGGGCTGCGTCCCGTCCCTTAGTATTTTTGGAGCCGTTCTCCTATTGTATTATTGTGCACCCTGCCTTGTTGCGGCATTTTTTCAAGGACATCAGTCTCCTGCGCCTGACTTCACCCCTCCTGCTATCGAAGTGTTTCGTGACACCAGTGAAAGATGGGGTCAATGAGAAAGTGTCGAATGTGGTCAACATAACATTAAATTGCTAAGTTGCTACGTGAGACTTAAATAAAAAAATTTAACTAGGCAAATCAGTTAAGAACAAATTCTTATTTACAGTGACGGCCTACATGGTATTTCTAAATTGTATTTCCATGTCTAGTCCTCAATTCAAAATGTATTTATAATATACAACATTGAAAATTGAACTTAAAAAAACGTTGTTTTTCAGCTAACCTAAAACAATGAGATGGGGGGCTGGATGTCCTCAGTATTTGCAATGTACTCAAAGTGGAGTATATCATACGAAGAAGGAGAAAGCAACAAAAAGCATGAAACTTGCAAAAGCCCAAGTAATGGTCCAGAGTCTTGAACCTAGTGTCCATATTTCTGAATCTCCCACTCCGTCTTTTTGATCAAATAAAAGTTTCAGAATGTTTAGGGTGTTACGAATGTACTGTTATAAGTGGACTAGTGGCATTCCGGTAACTGTGAGAGAAATTCTGTCTAGAATGTTCCCGCCTGATCACACCTTCTCTTGCTTGCCTTCTGCCATTGCTGATATTTATTCCGCAATGGCAGTATATATCTTGGCAGTATATAGATACTCTTTGGTTTGGTTGAGTTTGAATCTTCGTAGGACACTCCCCTTGAGATGAGACAGTTTCCCTGAAGGTCAGACATATTAATCAAGCCCTGTCAGGAGTATCACACAAGCCATGATGCTCAGAGTGATCTCTCTATTCAGCATGTAATGATTGGAAGTTGTTGTTAAGAAACGTGCTGATGATGGGGATGATAATGACAACATTGTTTTACGTGATAATAATGAAGACGATCGAGATGATGATTTTGGCTGTGGTGGTGGGTATGACGATAAGGGTGAAAGTGAGGATGATGATCATGTTGATGACAGAAAAGCATAGTGTGTGTGATACAAACACCTCGATACAATAAAGACATACAGCCAATCTGAAATATGGTTAGTCCCCACTGCTTAGTTATTTTTGGAGGACTGTGGGTTGTCTAGCCTTGGACAAGCTATACATCATGCCCAGTGGCTTGGACACAGGGTGCTCGACAACAAAAAAACAGTTTGTGTCACCAACTCGGTTGGATTTCAGCAACACTGTGCACTTGCAGCAATGATACTTCTCATTCCTCTCTCTGTACAGCCCTACAAATAATCTGCGTCAATACAGCGACAGCAACCTGAAAGCAGCAGCTGCTTTCTTGTATCCTATAACACAGACTACTCGCATTTGAGGGTGTCGTACATCACATAAATGGTGGCATGGATCTCTTATGAGTTTGTCAGCTTGTTGGTGTTTTGAAGTAGATGACCTTGGCATCTTCAATGAAGCAGAGAGACACCTCTTTGCTCACCTATGATGAGAAATACAGATGACTATGTCTGACAAAGGACTTAAATGTCAACAGGTTAAAGAAACAAATGTAGCAAATACTTATAAGCCACTGTTTAAAAAGAGGGTGCATTACTTGTAATTGTTATTGTTGAACTTTAGGAGACATTTCAATGTTTTGAAGCACCTTCATACTATTAATTAATGTGTAGAGTCATACAAATGCACCCTTGAGTATTACTTTTGGCATTGTGTGCATTTTGTATTTATTTCTAGTTCATTATGTGGATTCATATTTTGGCTAAGACAAGGAATGAATTGTAATTGCTTAGAGGCAGGGGTTTATTGATTTCTAACAACAGCACGGTTGACTCCTTTTAATACACAGTTTGGGGTTAGCTCCAGCAGAAATGGCTTTATTGTATTTCAATAAGAATGCGTAGTTGAATTTGAATAGCAAAATCTCCTGCTCTCGACTACTGAAAGCACTGACACCTGTTGTGGTGAGTGTATGAGGTCTCTAAAAGGCTGCTATAGTAAATTAGGCCAACATTTCTCCTCTGCACTGAATGTTGCTCTCACCATCGGGTTATTTTAGTGCAGTGAAAAATGGATAAGCACAAAAGAAGTGAACACATTTTCTTGGTTTTAAAATATTGCAGGAGAACAAATAAGCATGCACTGTTTAATTCAATTAAAATATATCTCTGTAATTATTATCTCCATTGTCTGTTTCAATGAAATGCTTAATTATCACAATCAAAATATCTTACATCTTAGACTTCCTACAAACAAACCCCTTTGGGGTGGTAGGCTAGAACAGCTTTGCTTCTGGGCTTCCTCACATCATTCCAACACAGTTTAATTTCGTATAACCGCTCATCTAAAAATAATAGTTTATTGCATATTTGTTCCTCTGTCCTATTCAGTGTTACCATATTAAGACCGAAACTTGCACAATGATGGATTCCCCACCATGTTGCCGTTTTGTCTGGTGGGCTCAGAAAATTGAAAAGGAGCGACATGGCCAATTGTTCGAATGAATGTGAACTGTTTAAGAACAGCTGGAAGAGGGTTTGTCTGATAGGGGTTTGGAGGCCCATGCTCAGTAATGTATGGCTCCAAACAGTCATGCGAAAAGAGACCTCTGTTCTGTGGAGCTAATGGATATTTCATTTTCCCTCATTACACTGAAATGTTCTGTTAGTCCATGCTGGCTGCTTAATCACTTTCTATCAGAGTCCATTTGGAATGGCGGTCCCCACTTTGTCCCCGTCCCCACCCACTCAGACAGACGCTCACACAGCCACTTCCCAGGGAACCGGCCTAATGTTGTTTCAACCATTCTGTGCAAGCCACATTGACTCATTAAAAGGACTGAATTCATCAGTCACTTGGTTTGATGGATTGAGAACAGCCATGCAGAGAATTCAGTGTGCTCCTGTGACACAGGAAGTAAATTCAGACCAAGCCAATGGGTGTCATTGGCTGAATTGTGGCGGACCTCGTCAAAATACTTTTTAAAGAGCATGACCAGGAAATTGCTTTAACCAAAATGATATGTATTTTATTTAACCTTTATTTAACAGTTAAGAACAAATTCTTATTTACAATGACGGCCTACCCCGGCAAAATCCTAACCCGGACAACGCTGGGCCAATTGTGCGCTGCCCTATGGGACTCCCAATCACGTCCGGTTGTGATACAGCCTGGTATCAAACCAGGGTCTGTAGTGACGCCTCTAGCACTGAGATGCAGTGCCTTAGACCGCTGCGCCACTCAGGAGCCCATTTGAGCCTATTACTGTGTCATTTGCCGCCCGCAAAATGTGATCATTCCACTCCAGCTTCCAGCTCCCCCTTCACAGCCACAGGGCGTGACAGTTTTGAAGGAGACATCGGACTAAATAATATGGATTACCAATTAATTTCACGTTGATGGCAGTGTAGGTGAAATAAATGACCTTGTTAGCTAGTGTTTAGACTTAAAGTCAGGTTAAAGTGCATGCATGATCAAGTCATATTTAAGTCAGTTAATATTAAAATCAGTCTTTGACTCGAAAATGAATACATGAACAGTGCAAATATCAGGCTGAGGGATATTACAAGCTTTCCAGCATTTTCGAGTTTGTCCTTTTCATTATATTCTCCTCTGGCCTTTAAGCACTGATATCAACCTGCACTCTGCAATGAGGTTGATAACATGTAGCATAAGAACGTCTTCATCCAGTCATCCCAGTATTCTCTGAACTTTTGATTTGCCTGGGCTGTCTCGTCATTGCTGATGATCAGGCCTACTACTGTCATGTCGTCAGTGAACTTGATGATGGAGTTGGAACTGTGTGAGGCCACACAGTCGTGGGTATACAGAGAATACATTTTTACATTTTAGTCATTTAGCAGACGCTCTTATCCAGAGCGACTTACAGTAGTGAATGCATACATTTCATACATTTTTTTCTCCGTACTCATCCCCCGTGGGAATTGAACCCACAACCCTGGCGTTGCAAACACCATGCTCTACCAACTGAGCCACACGGGACCATGGAGGGGGAGGGGACTGAGGATGCACCGTTGTGGGGCCCCTGTGTTAAGGATCAGTGTGGAGGATGTAATGATACCTAACTTCACCACCTGTGGGCAGCCCGTCAGGAAGTCCAGGACACAGTTACATAAGGAGGAGTTCAGACCCAGGGCTGTGAGCTTTGTAATGAGCTTATAGGGCACTATGGTATTGAAGGCCGAGCTGTAGTGGATGAACAGCATCCTCACATATGCATTCCTTTTGTCCAGGTGGGTAAGGGCAGTGTGCAGTGCAATGGCGATTGCGTCGCTTGTGCATCTGTCAGGGCGGAAGGCGAATTGGAAAGCGTTCGAGTGTGTCGGAGAGGAAGAAGGTGATTTGGTCTCTTGAAGCAATTCATGATGACGAAAGTGAGTGCTACTGGTCGGTAGTCATTCAGTTCAGTTACTTTCCCTTTCTTGGGCACAGGGATGATAGTGGACATCTTGAAGCAGGTGGGTATAGAGGCCTGAGCTAGGGAGTGATTGAAAATGTCAGTGAACACAACAGCCAGCTGATCTGCACATGTTCTGAGAGCACGGCTTTTTGTTATCTGGGCCGGCAGCCTTGCGAGGGTTAACACATTTGAATGACTTACATACGTCCTCAGCGGAGACTGTGTGTGTAGCCCACGTTGTCATCGGGGGCTCTCCTCAGCAGCTCAGAGTCATTGTGCTCGAATCTTTAGAAAAAGGTGTACAGTGTCTGATCTTGTTTCACCATTTCCCCCAGATGCACGCCGCAGCGGCTCTGCTGGTAAAACCACAGCTTGGCACTTTAATTGTGAAACTCACAGATACTTTTTGAAATGAAAGTACCGTTGTGCTCCTGCGTCACAGTCTGCCGTGTGTGGCAGTGTGAGGCGTCACCATTAAAAGGAGCCCGAGATGGAATGAATCGTATTAGCAAGACAATTAATTTGTGATTAATACTCTTTTATTCAAAGAGCCAAAGGGATTAGGGGAAATTATACCATTATGCTGGGGGAAAAAATGTCTCAATTTTGACAAATGGGCAGATAAGAGATTTCCCTTCCAGCCACACCTCAGGACACTCGGTTGCAGGCAACGTGGGGGATTCACCACAGGTTCTCACATTTCTCCTGGAAGTCCTGGTTTATTGTTGTTAGTGGAAAGCCAAAGCAATGACACATGTTTGTGTTTATTGTCAGCTGGCTCATATAAAAAAATGGGCTACACAGTAAAACTATGGTAGTTATAACTGGAGTGAGGGACAATGCATGAGCAAGCAAGGGGGGTGCAGCAACATGGTGCTTGTAGACTGCTAAAATATGAGAGGGAGAGGGAACTTTGTACTAAGATTTTTATTTGTAATTATCAGTGGATTAAGTGTGTTAAGTAGCAGCCCAATCGGCTACCTTCACTTTTACTAAACTGCACAGGTGTCTAGTTCAGAAGGACATTATGAGAAGGGGTGAAGTAGAGAGATTCTACATTTACATCATTTAGCAGACACTCTTATCCAGAGTGGCTTACATCAGCAATTAGGGTTAAGTGCCTTGCTGAAGGGCACATAAAAAAAAGTCACCTCGGGGATTCGAACCAGCAACCTTTCAGTTACTGGCACAATGCTTTTAAACGTTACCTCAAGACTTACCTTTCCATTTCCTATATAAGCTGTATTACCCAAAGTGTACAGTATTTCCACTTAAGAATAATTCTCAAAAACAAAATCAGTTTATTCAAACAAATGGCTATGGTTTCATGTGCCGTTCACATGCTCCATCACTCCATTAAGCAAATTAAATAAAGGTCATCTCTATTCACTGAGCGATGATTGAATGCGCGATAAAAATTATATTAGGTCGGCATAAATTGTGAAGGTTCTTAAGTAGGGAAGCATTCACACTGCCATTAATAAAGGTCAGTTAATTTGATGGAAAGTACTAATGTCGCCCTAAATTCTCAGTGTGGAGTCATGGCTCTGCGTTTGCTAGTCCTAAGTGTCTGTGCCCACTCAGATGTAGATCTACTGAGAATTTCAAATGTTGTTTTGGTGTGCATTAAGATAAGTCAGAGAACGAATGTTTCAAATGTTAAGAATTGGCTATAATGGAGACAATCAGGGATAATGTGCACTTGAACAACTGCGGGTGGTGAAATGTATGCTGAACAAAAATATAGAACGCAACATGCAATTTTACTGACTTATAATTAATGTAAGGAAATCAGTCAATTGAAATAAATTCATTAGGCCCTAATCTATGGAAGTGGAGGGCCTGGGATGGCGTAGTTACACGTGGTCTGCGGTTGTGAGCCGGTTGGACATACTGCCAAGTTCTAAAACAATTTGGGGGTTGCGGGTTTATGGTAGAGAAATTAACATAAAATTCTCTGGCAACAGTTCTGGTGGACATTCCTGCAGTCAGCATGCCAATTGCATCTGTCACATTGTGCTGTGTGACAAAACTGCACATTTTAGAGTGGCCTTTTATTGCCCCCAGAACAAGGTGCACCTGTGTAATGATCATGCTGTTTAAAATCAGCTTTCAGGTAAGACCCAAGTGCAGACTGTTGAAGACAATGTTTATTGCAACAGGGGCAGGCAAACGACATGTCAAGGCAGGCAGGATGTCACGGGTGTCGTACGGATTAGAACAAACTGCAGCGGGAATATGTATACTCATCTTTATTAAAAGAAGGAAAAACAAAAGAAACACATATACAAAACAACACTAAACAGGCCTGTCAGGTGCACAGACACAAAACAGGAGACAAACTACCCACAAACCCCCATAGTACAAACACCCCTATAATCAGAGGCAACGAGGAACAGCTGCCTCCAATTAAAGGTCAATCAACAAACATAGATGTACAAAAACTAGACTGAACATAGAAAAACACTAACCTAGAACATAGACCAAAAATCCCAAAACACTCTAAACAAACACCTCCTGCCACGTCCTGACCAAACTACAATAACAAATAACCCCTTTACTGGTCAGGACGTGACACAGGAGTCAATAATCCAGAGTAGCGGCAAAGGTACAGGACGGCAGGCAGGCTCAGGTCAGGCAGAGGTTTGTAATCCAGAGGTGGAGCAAAGGTACAGGACGGCAGGCAGGTTCACAGACAGGCAGGCGGGTACAGGGTCAGGACAGGCACAGGTCAAAAACCAGGAGGACGATGAAAAACAGCGACTAGGGAAACCCAGGAGCTGAGACAAACTGCTTGTAAGCTTCAACAAACAAGACGAACTGGCAACAGACAGACAGAAAACACAGGTATAAATACCCAGGGGATAATGGGGAAGATGGGGGACACCTGGAGGGGGGTGGAGACAAGCACAAGGACAGGTGAAACAGATCAGGGTGTGACAAGCTTCTTGATATGCCACACCGGTCAGGTGGATGGATTTTCTTCACAAAAGAGAAATGCTCACTAACAGGGATGTAAACAAATTTGTACACAACATTTTAGAGAAATAAGCTTTTCGTGTGAATGGAACATTTCTGGGAT
Organism: Salmo salar; assembly: GCF_965601325.2. Taxonomy (NCBI): domain Eukaryota; kingdom Metazoa; phylum Chordata; class Actinopteri; order Salmoniformes; family Salmonidae; genus Salmo; species Salmo salar. Next base: position 68,549,737 of record NC_138294.1, on the reverse strand, counting down.
CTTTTATTTTAGCTCATGAAACATGGGACCAACACTTTACATTATTTTTGTTCAGTGTATAATTGGCAGTGCTCTTCGAGGGTCATGTGGTGAAACCACTCAAGTGGTTAATACCACAGGTAAATATTTTTTATGAACTGAAGAAGAAAAAAAGTTCCTTACCAATGTTTTCAGGGCAAATGAGTGTGTTCAGATATTGTAAAGTTCTATGTTTAAAAGCAGCAGTGGAGAAATTAAAGTTAGAAGTTCTAGACCAATTCTAAATGCTCTGTTGAAACTGGGAACTCGGTCGACTGTTCATGGGTAAGAGCTCTAGACATTATTGGAGATTAATCTTTCCTCAATCTCTTTCGAGATGCATGTTTCATAGAGGTTAGGTCTACCTTTAACCCACACACAGTCTGTGGTAATAGTTCAGTCAAAAGGAAGTTCAGAAAAACCTTGGATTATTTCTAAACAGACGCCTCACAAGTCCTCAACCGTCAGCTTCATTAAATAATAACCGCAAAACACCGGTCTCAACATCAACAGTGAAGAGGCGACTCCGGGATGCTGGCCTTCTAGGCGGAGTTCCTAAGGCTTTTTCTTTGCAACTCGCCCTAGAAGGCCAGCATCCTGGAGTCGCCTCTTCACTGTTGACGTGGAGACTGGTGTTTTGCGGGTTCTATTTAATGAAGCTGCCAGTTGAGGACTTGTGAGGAGTCTGTTTCTCAAACTAGACACTAATGTACTTGTCCTTTTGCTCAGTTGTGCACCGGGGCCTCCCACTCCTCTTTCTATTCTGGTTAGAGCTGTTCTGTGAAGGGAGTAGTACACAGCATTGTACGAGATCTTCAGTTTCTTGGCAATTTCTTGCATTGAATAGCCTTCATTTTTCAGAACAAGAATAGACTGATGAGTTTCAAAAGAAAGTTATTTGTTTCTGGCCATTTCGAGCCTGTAATCGAACCCACAAATGCTGATGCTCCAGATACTCAACTAGTCTAAAGAAGGCCAGTTTTAAGCTGTGCTAACATAATTGCAAAAGTGTTTTCTCATGATCAATTAGCCTTTTAAAATGATAAACTTGGATTAGCTAACACAACGTGTCATTGGAACACAGGAGTGATGGTTGCTGATAATGGGCCTCTGTACACCTATGTAGATATTCCATACAACAAATCAGCTGTATCCAGCTACAAAAGTCATTTACATTTACAACATTAACAATGTCTACACTGTATTTATGATCAATTTGATGTTATTTTAAAAACAAGGACATTCCTATGTGACCCCCAATCTTTTGAACGGTACACCTACTCATTTAACATGTTTTATATTTGAGATTCTTCAAAGTAGCCATCCGTTAACTTGATGACAGCTTTGCACACTCTTGGCATTCTCTCAACCAGCTTCATGAGGTAGTCACCTGGAATGCATTTAAATTAGCAAGTGTGCTTTGTTAAAAGTTAATTTGTGGAATCTCTTTGCTTAATGTTTGAGCCAATCAGTTGTGTTGTGACAAGGTAGGGGTGGTATACAGAAGATAGCCATATTTGGTAAAAGACCACGTCCATATTATGGCAAGAACAGCTCAAATAAGCAAAGAGATATGACTGTCCATCATTACTGTAAGACATGAAGGTCAGTCAAAGCGGAACATTTCAAGAACTTTTAAAGTTTCTTCAAGTGCAGTCACAAAAACCATCAAGCGCTATGATGAAACTGGCTCTCATGAGGACAACCACAGGAAGGAAGACCCAGAGTTGCCTCTGCTGCAGAGGTTAGGTTCATTAGAGTTACCAATCTCAGAAATTGCAGCCCAAATAAATGCTTCAGAGTTCAAGTAACAGACACATCTCAACATTAACTGTTCAGAGAAGACTACATGAATCAGGCCTTCATGGTCGAATTGCTGCAAAGAAACCACTACTAAAGGACACCAATAATAAGAAGAGACTTGCTTGGTCCAAGAAACATGAGTAATGGACATTAGACCGGTGGAAATCTGTCCTTTGGTCTGATGAGTCCAAATTTGAGATTTTTGGTTCCAACCGCCATGTCTTTGTGAGACAAAGAGTAGGTGAATGGATGATCTCCGCATGTGTGGTTCCCACCATGCAGCATGCAGGAGGAGGTGTGATGGTGTGGGGGTGCTTTGCTTGTGACACTGTCAGTGATTTATTTAGAATTCAATGCACACTTAACCACCATGGCAACTGTGAGAGAAATATTACGTATTTACCTGCTTGGTTTTATTAAAGGGATGGTTCCACTCTAGCTCCCTGCAGCTGGTCTGGGCGTATCATCGAGGACATGGGGTGACTCGGGTTAGAGAGAGTTTTATTAACAGAACAGACCTGTTATCATCTTTGCTTCTGAGAAGCTAAGCCACGGGTGGGTAAACAACACCCTGTGCACATAACCACAAGATGAACCCGAGGTGGTTTGTGATGCCCCTAGCTGCCGGGAGGGATTTGAACCAGCCATGACTAAGCATTTTTAGGTCTACATTAAAAGACCGCAGTTTTTTCCGATATGGTTGGCCTCTCAACGATCACCAGCTCCAAAATTGCAGTAATGAATCGATATTAAATATAGGTGATTGTTTGAAGAAATTGAAAGTCTCTTCTCCCTTACTTGATTATAATTTCCACGACACTACCACAGCATTCTGCAGCGGTACGCCATCCCATCTGGTTTGCTCTTAATGGGACTATTATTTGTTTTTCAACAGGATAATGACCCAACACAACTCCAGGCTGTAAGGGCTATTTGACTAAGAAGGAGAGAGATGGAGTGCTTCATCAGATGACCTGGCCTCCACAATCACCCGACCACAATCCAATTGAGATGGTTTGGGATGAGTTGGACCGCAGAGTGAAGTAAAAGCAGCCAACAAGTGCTCAGCATATGTGGGAACTCCTTCAAGACCGTTGGAAAATAATTTCAGGTGAAGCTGGTTGAGAGAATGCCAAAAATGTGCAAAGCTGTCATCAAGGCAAAGGGTGGCTACTTTGAAAAATAAAAAAATATAAAATATATTTTGATTTGTTTAACCTCTATGGGCTAGGTGGGACGCTTGCTCAACAGCCAGTTGAATCCTGTGGCGCATTATTCAAATCCTTAGATATGCTATTACTTCAATTTTTCAAAAATATGACTATTTTACACCATTTTAAAGATAAGACTCTCGTTAATCTAACCACACTGTCCGATTTCAAAAAGGCTTTACAACGAAAGCAAAACATTAGATTATGTCAGCAGAATACCCAGCCACAAATAGACACCCATTTTTCAAGCTAGCATATAATGTCACATAAACCCAAACCACAGCTAAATGTAGCACTAACCTTTGATGATCTTCATCAGATGACAACCCTAGGACATTATGTTATACAATACATGCATGTTTTGTTCAATCAAGTTCATATTTATATCAAAAACCAGCTTTTTACATTAGCATGTGACTAGCATGTGACTAGCATTCCCACCGAACACTGCCGGTGAATTTACTAAATTACTCACGATAAACGTTCACAAAAAGCATAACAATTATTTTAAGAATTATAGATACAGAACTCCTCTATGCACTCGATATGTCCGATTTTAAAATAGCTTTTCGGTGAAAGCACATTTTGCAATATTCTCAGTAGATAGCCCGGCATCACAGGGCTAGCTATTTAGACACCCAGCAGGTTTAGCACTCATCAAAGTCAGATTTACTATAAGAAAATTTTTATTACCTTTGTTGTCTTCGTCAGAATGCACTCCCAGGACTTCTACTTCAATAACAAATGTTGGTTTGGTCCAAAATAATCCATCGTTATATCCAAACAGGGGCGTTTTGTTCGTGCGTTCTAGACACTATCCTAAAGGCTAAATAAGGGTGACGAGCATGGCGCAATTCATGACAAAAGAATTCTAAATATTCCATTACCGTACTTCGAAGCATGTCAACCGCTGTTTAAAATCAATTTGTATGCCATTGTTCTCATAAAAAAGCGATAATATTCCGACCGGGAATCTGCGTTTAGATAAACAGACAAAGGAAAAGAAAGCATTCGGGCGAAGCGGGCACGCGCCTAAGCCCATAGTACTCTGAGTGGCCACTTGCCAAAAGCGATAAAGTGTTTCAGCCAGAGCCTGCCTCGATATCGTTCAACTTTTTCCCGGGCTCTGAGACCCTATGGAAGACGTAGGAAGTGTCACGTTATTGCACAGATCCTGAGTCTTCAATAGAAAGAGCCAAGATGAAACACTACTTCTCAGACAGGCCACTTCCTGCTTGAAATCTTCTCAGGTTTTGTCCTGCCATAGGAGTTCTGTTATACTCACAGACACCATTCAAACAGTTTTAGAAACCTTAGGGTGTTTTCTATCCAAAGCCAATAATTATATGCATATTCTAGTTACTGGGCAGGAGTAGTAACCAGATTAAATCGGGTACGTTTTTTATCCAGCCGTGTCAATACTGCCCCCTAGCCCTAACAGGTTAACACTTTTTTGGTTACTAGATGATTCCATATGTGTTACTTAATAGTGTTGATGTCTTCACTATTATTGTACAGTGTATAAAATAGTAAAAATCAAGAAAAACCCTTGAACGAGTAGGTGTGTCCAAACCTTTGACTGATACTGTATGTATTTAGGTTTTTCTCATTCCCTTTCGACAATGGGAGACAGCAAAAATGTACAGTATGTCAGTCACTATGAGAGGACTCTCATTCTCTTTTGTTAGTGGAGCACAAAAGGAAATAGTGTTTTTGTTCCTCCATTGTGCAGAATTACTTAGGCTGTGATGTAAGCACTCTCTGTAATACGTGTGGTTGCTCTGCGATGTTAACCCCAGGTTATCTCAGCAGACATAATTTTACAAATGTTATTGTTCTCTACAAGACCCTGATTTCACAAGGTCTCCCTGTGCGCTGTTTAACACTGGGATTTGCAGCTTAAACATCTATTTCTGTTTCAAAGGTTGAGCGGAGAAAACAGGGATTAGTGTGATATAAAACAGTGTGGCTCATCAGTTCAGCTTATCTCTTCTCAGGCTACCTTCAGAGGTGCCCCTAAGGGCCAAACTCGCCCAGCCTCAAGCATGGTCTTCGCCAAAATAACCAACACTATTTAGATTGGCCTGAAATGTATGGGGCAGTATTTTGACTGAATAGCACTTTTGTTGAAGGGGCGCTGTATAATGGCTGTCTTTATTAGCAAAACACCTTCATAAGGAGTATGGATAGAAAATTGTCTGACAATTGTGAATTCTTCTTGGGCTAGCAATTGTATACTCCAGGCTTCTCTAGGTGATGTGAAAAATGTTGTGTATTAATGTGCTTATGGAAGTGACGCTGTTGTTATGGAGCACTGTTGGTATGGAGCACCAGTCTCAAAGTCAACAGTGAAGAGGCGACTCCAGGATGCTGGCCTTCTAGGCAGAGTTGCAAAGAAAAAGCCATATCTCAGACTGGCCAGTAAGAAGACAAGATTAGGATGGGCAAAAGAACACAGACACTGGACAGATGAACTCTGCCTAGAAGGCGAGCATCCCAGAGTCGCCTCTTCACTGTTGACGTGGAGTCTGGTGTTTTGCGGGTACTATTTAATGAAGCTGCCAGTTGAGGACTTGTGAGGCGTCTGTTTCTCAAACTAGACACTCTAATGTACTTGTCCTCTTGCTCAGTTGTGCACTGGGGCCTCCCACTCCTCATTCTATTCTGGTTAAAGCCAGTTTGTGCCGTTCTGTGAAGGGAGTAGTACACAGCGTTATACGAGATCTTCAGTTTCTTGGCAATTTCTCACATTGAATAGCCTTCATTTCTCAGAAGAAGAATAGACTGACGAGTTTCAGGAGAAAGTTATTTGTTTCTGGACATTTTGAGCCTGTAATCGAACCCACAAATGCTGATGCTCCAGATACTCAACTAGTCTAAAGAAGGCCAGTTGTATTGCTTCTTTAATCACGACAACAGTTTTCACCTGTGCTAACATAATTGCAAAGGGGTTTTCTAATGATCAACTTGGTTCTTAACCTATATATGTTTTACGGGCACAGTGTGCTTTACATTAGTTATCTTGTTGTTATTAGTCCCAACCTTCAGCTCCATTCAACCCCTCCCATCTATGTCACGCCCTGACCGTAGAGATCCTTAGTATTCTCTATGTTTGGTTAGGTCAGGGTGTGACTCGGGTGGGCAAGTCTATGTTTTCTGTTTCTTTGTTTGTGGGCTGAGTGTGGTTCCCAAACTGAGGCAGCTGTCTATCGTTGTCTCAGAACGATTGGGAATCATACTTAGGCAGCCTGTTTTCCACCTGTATTTGTGGGAGTTTATTTTCTGTTTAGTGTCTGTGCCTGACGGAACTGTTCGCTTTCGTTTTGTTGCTTTTGGTTATTCTTGTTTGAGTGTTTCTTGAAATAAAGTATCATGAACACTTACCACGCTGCGCCTTGGTCCACTTCTCCTTCTAACAACAAGCGTTACAATCTATCTATTTGCCATATATTTTTCAACTGTGCTGTCATGTTTCACAAAAGTTCTGAACTTTTCTATTCTCATGGTTTCAACAGTTTGTAAATACATTTTTTTGCTCTAAGTATTATTATATTATTGATTGATTGCAGGGTTAGCTTCAGGTAAATATTACAATTCCTCAGCCATTCCAGTACCTGTGACCAAAAACAAGCTACTTATGGACAGTACCAAAACAAATGATTTTGCCTCTTCGCAGCAAAATCTGCAGAGCTGGGAAGGTTGTATCCCCCATATAAATAACATTATGTTGTATGCAAGAATTCTGTATAATAATTTAAATTGAAAAATTCAATGTTTTGATTCCGGCATTGTTTTGCGTATCAGTTCATAAACCATGTGCCATGGAATCAGTACATCGAAAATCACTTCCCAACTATTATGCAATCTGTTTGGCACGGCTGTCAATTTTTTGGTCCTTAAATGAAACTGGTATACTTTTTTATTTATCACACTTTTCTTTCAACAATTATGGTCTTTAATCAGGGCTGACAGACAAGTTCCTTTCTTTTTACCCCTTCCACTTTCCTCTTCCATTTTTGCGGTAATGCTGCAATTAGTTGGTTGTAATTTTGGGTAGAGCAGACATTTCCATATGATTTAGTTAGCTGCATGTATGACATAACTCCACCAGTAGTATTTATGAAGATAATCCCCTTTTTTTATTTATTTTTTATCAATTAGTATATTTGAATTTAACCACAATATTTGTTGTATTATTTGTTCTGTATTTTTCGGTGAATTAAATTGAAATTGCAACCATCTTTCTATGGCTTGTTTTAAAAATAGCGATATTTGGGGGATGATTTCCTTTTCAAAAAACTGAAAGTGAGAGGTTGTAATCTTAAGAAAGGACTTTTCCCCTTTATTGAGCATACTGTAGGGTGAGACATTCTTACTAATTTGCTAGTATGTAAGACTGAAGCCTTTAGTGAGAGGTCTAATGCCTTAATATTTAATCATTTCTGCCCTCCGAATTCATATTCATTATATAAATAGGCCCGTTTAATTTTGTCTGGCTTGCCGTTCCAAATAAAATTGAACATTTTATATTGGACAACCTTGTTTTACTCCTCTTGACAGTTAACCATTTTCAGAGAAGTAGCCATTATAAGAGATTCTCCACAATTGAAATGTTTCAGGCATTTATATATAAACTCTATGAATAGCAGGCCTGGTTTCCCAGATGTTTCATAGTGTTCTATTGTTTCCAGTACAGGCCTTATATTATCTCCAATATATCGTCCATGTAAAAAACCTGTCTGATTAGAATGAATAATGTCCGGCAATACCTTTTAAATTCTATGCGGTATAGATTTTTCTAGAATTTTGCATTACGAGACTGAAGTGTAAGGGGCCTTTCAAAATATAATTTGGTGAATCATAGGTGACTCCGTCATTTGTATCAAGTTTCAATAAATTATTTTTGGTAACATTTCTATGTTGAAGATTAAAAAATAATTTGGTGCATTTTTCCCCATATTCCATCCAGTTTGCTTTATTATTATAATACATTACACTTTATCTTTGTTGAATAAGTTCCTCCATTTCTTTTTTTTCCCCCTCTAACTTATTCTGTGGCTCCATTATTCACTTTGTATTGCTATCTATCTGTTCTGTTAGATCTTCTATTTCCTTTGTTAGTATGGACTCCTAATTTGCTTTTGTTTTAAAGTTGAGTACTGAATTGCATGGCCTCTAAAGGCACATAAAAAAAATGTCCCATACAATAAGTGGATTTGCTGTACTTACTGTATGTTATGTCGAAAAATTTCAGTTATAAATTCCTTTGTCCTAGTTAAAAACAAGTTATCGTCAAATAGGCTTTGATTAAATTTCCAATATCCTCGCCCTCGCCCACGGGTAATGTATATGCCAATTATCTGATGGTCCGAACACATTCTATCCCCCTATCAACACTTTTTTCACTTTTGGTGCCAACGAGAACAACATAACAAAGAAGTCAAGACGACTAGCTTGATTGAGATAAATCTTTATGTGGTAAAATTGTATCATGTGCCATCATCCAAATACAACTTTTCTGTATTGCCGTTGAAGCACTTCTCCAAGAATATACCAGAACATGGCTGGACCAATGTTTTGTGACTAACATATTTATTGTGATTTAGCACTGCTGTCAAAACTGTTGACGTTCCCATATCTTATATCAACCTGTGAAGTGAATACATTTTGTTAATGCCCCTTATTTAATTTCCCCATTTAATGATTCACACCAACATCTGACTCAGCTTTGGATGCTGAACTGAAGCTTTAGACTGTAAACAACAGAGTGATAATTTCCCAAAGCTATTGTTTGTCTCACTAGCCTTGCACTGTACTGAACTGTATAACAGTAGAGTTGTCAAGGAAGTGTGGAAATAATGCTGTGTTGAGGGATATCATATTGTATGTTATGTAATGTGATGACTCCGTTGTCCCAGTCACCAGTCATTTATATGTCATCATGGCCAAGTGGATCAGTTCTGATGGCCAGGATGATCTGCTGGAACTTTATGCGGTATGTGAGGGACAGTGTAAAACGTTTGGCCTGCAGCTCCTGTGAGACAGCAGTCCTGTCAAACTCTGGGGGAATGGATTCCTTAGTTAGATGCCGTTTATACACCCAGGTATCAAAAATTCACTGCAAAATGTAAGTTATCTAGATTTGCTACAAGGAAAATCGCCTGATCACAAATTGGAATATCTGCAGAGAAATCTGTCTTCCTGAAATGACCTTGTTTGAAATATTCGCCACGTTGAGACGAATTGTAGTGTAGATAAGGTAATCAGGAAAGATGTACGTAGATTTGCTACTTTGCAATAATGTTGAGAGCCCATTTGCGTGCCAGAACGCATTGCGCTATTGAACATGTCACCTATTGACCTATCACACTGTCACATCCTATTAGTTCAGACAAATCCTCTTAAAGGTTTTACAACCTTTGTGTAGCTTTCACTGTAGACTATGAATTGAGTGTGGAGATGGCACAAACTACTCGATTTAGACACTTGAGGGCCATTACCCAACAGCATGTTCACTAGTGCCCTGTAAATTGTTAATCCTTGGGCTACTGGAGAGAGTGGATAAAGTGTTGCTAATTGAATGTTAATGGAGCTCAATGGTTGTTAGGTACTGGCGTAGAAGCCTGTTAGCACGGTGACCCTTAAGGTAAAGAAGGACTCAAGGACAGGGTTCTAGAAGGGAGGAGGAGGCATGATCCACCTGTTCATTTTGTCTGTCTCTAATGCTCAATAAGCTTAGAAAGAGTCATTCTTTGAAGATCAAGATTTATACACCTAGATAGTGGTTGTGAGATAAAATGTATTTCCAGTTTATACCTTTTAAATCCTTCCATCTCTTATGTTTACTTTTTGGTCATATTATAACATTTCCTCAGTGGTCTATGCACATGGGAAAAAAAGCACATTAACGCATCTTTGTCAAAGTTGAACTATCTTACACAGATATTTTCTTCTTATGAATGAGACTGAGGACTCATGGTCTACACAGAGACAGCCAGAGATGGGCACAGTCCATGCACATGTCAGTGTCACAGCCATGGCCTTCGTTTCTGTGGAGACACAGGGCCCGGGTGTTTGTGACCTCCATCCCCACTCAGCAGCCTTGTATAGCGACTCAGTTACTATGATTGATTTACGACCTCCCAAGACTCTAAACACTCCCTGTCTGAGAAAAGGGTGGCCTCTGTCCAAGGCAGCACCAGATACCGTACTGCTGGCAGCAGCATCACCCACTCAGATGTGGTGACAGCAATGCTGTTGCCAGTTATTACAACACCTCAAAAAGCACTTTATGAAGAAGTATGGGGGTGATTAAGAAGGGTGCAGCTGTAGCATGTTATAATGTGGTGTAGTCACCCACTGTGCCTATGGTACTGTTTCATTTTTGGGCCATGGAACAGTAGGGCAGACAAAGGAAGAAGGATTAAATATTTTAGCTGTGTGCTTTTATAAGGTACTGTGGGACATCCCTCCCTTTTGAAAGATCACTACTTTTCTTAGAACTGATGAATATAACTTCTCCATACAGTGTCATAAGATACTAAATGACACAAACCATGTGTTAAAATACTGTAAAGCGAAATATGATTAACTTTACAAGGTGTCTTTTTGGTAGCTTACGTTTGTCTCAAATGTGGCCAAGATCATGTCACTGTAAGAGAGTGGAGTTTATTGTCAAATTAACATGGCAAATAGACCCATTTCTGGGCCATGTTATGAAAAGTTGGGCATGCCGTTTGGAATCAGAAAACTCTTTGTTTACCTAGCAGTGGATACGATCACATGTAACTTCAAATACAGCTCATGCATGTTAACAAACACGTAATCAAATGGTTATTGCCTACAACATCGCAGATGTCATCAGAGGATTGATTACCTAGCAAGCCAGCGAGGCAAAGTCAGTTGAAGTCAGAGGTTTACATACAGTTAGGTTGGAGTCATTAAAACTTGTTTTTCAACCACTCCACAAATTTCTTGTTGACAAACTATAGTTTTGGCAAGTCGGTTAGGACATCTACTTTGTGCATGTCACGACTTCCACCGAAGTCGGCTCCTCTCCTTGTTCTGGCGGGGTTCGGCGATCGACGTCATCGGCTTTCTAGCCATCGCCACTCCATTTCTCATTGGTTTTGTCTTGTTCCATTACACACCTGGTTTTCATTCCATAATCACTGCATGTATTTAGTTCTCTGTTCCCCTCCATGTCTTTGTGTGTAATTGTTATGTGGATATTGTCAGGCGCTATACTTTTGCTATGTTATTGTTTTAATGTGCTGTAATTTTTGGACCAGAATTAAAGTGCGCCTGTTTACTACACTCTGCTCTCCTGCACCTGACTTCGCCTCGCGTACACACCCCTAACAGAATTACACACCCCACCATGGAGTCAGCAGGAGCAGGGACCCCGGTTAGAGGAGTCGAGGAGTGCGTCCAGGAACATTCTGCTATGTTACATCATCTTGGTACCATGATGGATCGCGTTGTCTAGACTATGGACCGCTGGGAGAGACAGGAAGTCTCCCCAGTGCCTCGACCAGCGCAACCGGGTTTACCTCTACCCGTCCCGTCCGGAACCAGTCCCAGTGGGATGTGTCTCTCTCTTCCCAGGGAGAATGATGGGACGGCAGCACAGTGCCAGGGATTCCTTTCACAACTGGACCTCTACCTGGCCACTGTTCACCTAGCTCCCTCGGAAAGGGAGAGAGTGTCTGCCCTCGTCTCATGCCTCTCGGGGAGAGCTCTGGAGTGGGCAAATGCCATGTGGGGAGAAGAAGACGCGGCGTTGGACCACTTCGGGGAGTTCACCCGTCGCTTCCGGGCCATCTTTGACCATCCACCCGAAGGTAGAGCTATGGGGGAACGGCTCTTTCATTTGAGGCAGGGGACGAGGAGCGCCATAGAATTCGCCCTGGAATTCCGGACCTTGGCCGCCGGAGCAGGCTGGAACGACAGGGCCCTCATCGACCACTATAGGTGCAGCCTGCACGAGGACGTCCGACGTAAGCTGGCCTGCAGGGATGCCACCATCTCCTTCGACCAACTGGTGGATTTGTCCATCCGGTTGGATAACCTGCTGGTTACCCGCGGACGTCCAGAGGGGGCTCTGTTGGTGCCATCTTCCAGCACCCCCGTTCCGGTGCCCATGGAGTTGGGAGGGGCTGCGCGTAGGGAGACTGGAGGAGGAGCCATCACGTGCACCATCTGTGGCCGCAGAGGGCACACTGCTGGTCGGTGCCGTGTTGGTTCCTCTGGGAGTAGAGGCAACAGGCAGGGCACTCTGGCGTCACCCCAGGTGAGTCTGCACCACACTCATCCAGAGTTCTCTGTTGACCACCTGTTTGTCTCCCTGATTTTTCCCCGCATTCCCAGCATAAGGCGCTCGTCAATTCAGGCGCAGCTGGGAATTTTATCGACAGAGCGTTAGCCCTTAGTTTAGGGATCCCCATTATTCCTGTAGTTAGACCTTTCCCGGTTCACGCTCTGGATAGTCGACCATTAGGGTCCGGGCTAATCAGGGAAGCCACCATCTCCTTGGGCATGGTGACGCAGGGGAGTCACGAGGAGAGAATCCGTCTCTTCCTCATTGACTCTCCTGCATTTCCCGTGGTTAGCTCAACATAACCCCACTATCTCCTGGCAACAAAGGGCTCTTACGGGGTGGTCGCGAGAGTGCTCGGGGAGGTGTGTAGGGGTTTCCGTTGGTGCTACCACGGTGGAAAGTCCAGACCAGGTCTCCACCGTGCACATCCCCCCAGAATATGACGATTTGGCTCTCGCCTTCTGTAAAAAGAAGGCGACTCAATTACCACCTTATCGACGGGGGGATTGTGCGATACATCTCCTGGTAGAGCTGCGCTTCCCAGGAGTCATGTGTATCCCCTGTCGCAAGCGGAGATGGTGGCTATGGAGACATATGTCTCTGAATCCCTGCGTCAGGGGTACATTAGGTCATCCACTTCACCCGCCTCATTGAGTTTATTTTTTGTGAAGAAGAAGGATGGAGGTCTACACCCGTGCATTGACTATAGAGGTCTAAATCAAATCACAGTGAGGTATAGTTACCCGCTACCTCTTATCGCCACGGCGATTGAGTCAATGCATGGGGCGTGCTTCTTCACGAAACTGGATCTCGGGAGTGCGTATAACCTGGTGCGTATCCGGGAGGGGGACGAGTGGAAGACAGCGTTTAGTACCACCTCAGGGCATTATGAGTACCTCGTCATGCCGTACAGGTTGATGAATGCTCCATCAGTTTTCCAATCCTTTGTAGACAAGACTTTCAGGGACCTGCATGGGCAGGGTGTAGTGGTGTATATCGATGACATTCTGATATACTCCTCTACATGCGCTGAGCATGTGTCCTTGGTACGCAAGGTACTTGGACGACTGTTGGAGCATGACCTGTACGTCAAGGCCAAGAAATGCCTGTTTTTCAGCAGGTCGTCTCATTCCCAGGGTATCGCATTTCCACATCAGGGGTGGAGATGGAGAGTGACTGCATTGCAGCCGTGCGTAATTGGCCGACTCCCACCACGGTAAAGGAGGTGCAGCGATTTTTATGGTTTGCCAATTACTACCAGAGATTTATCTGGGGTTTTGGCCAGGTGGCTGCTTCCATTACCTCACTACTGAAGGGGGGTCCCGTACGGTTGCAGTGGTCGGCTGAGGTGGACAGGGCTTTTGGGCAGCTAATAGCTCTGTTTACTTCGGCTCCCGTGCTGGCCCATCCGGATCCCTCTTTGGCGTTCATAGTGGAGGTGGACGCGTCTGAGGCTGGGATAGGAGCCGTGCTCTCACAGCGCTCGGGCACGCCACCAAAACTCCGCCCCTGTGCTTTCTTCTCGAAGAAGCTCAGCCCAGCGGAGCATAACTATGATGTGTGGGACTGGGAGCTGTTGGCTGTGGTTAAAGCGTTGAAGGCATGGAGACATTGGCTTGAGGGAGCTAAACACCCTTTTCTCATCTGGACTGACCACCTCAACCTGGAGTACATCCGGGCAGCGAGGAGACTGAATTCTCGTCATGCAAGGTGGGCCATGTTCTCTACCCATTTTGTGTTTCTCCATTTCCGGAGACCTTCTCCCCTACCTCACCTCGCTCATCAACTCATCCTTGACAGCTGGCTACGTCCCTTCCGTCTTCAAGAGAGCGAGAGTTGCACCCCTTCTGAAAAAACCTACACTCGATCCCTCCGATGTCAACAACTACAGACCACTATCCCTTCTTTCTTTTCTCTCCAAAACTCTTGAACGTGCCGTCCTTGGCCAGCTCTCCTGCTATCTCTCTCAGAATGACCTTCTTGTCCTAATCAGTCAGGTTTCAAGACTGGGCATTCAACTGAGACTGCTCTTCTCTGTGTCACGGAGGCTCTCCGCACTGCTAAAGCTAACTCTCTCTCCTCTGCTCTCATCCTTCTAGACCTATCTGCTGCCTTTGATACTGTGAACCATCAGATCCTCCTCTCCACCCTCTCCGAGTTGGGCATCTCCGGCGCGGCCCACGGTTGGATTGCGTCCTACCTGACAGGTCGCTCCTACCAGGTGGCGTGGCGAGAATCTGTCTCCGCACCATGCGCTCTCACCACTGGTGTCCCCCAGGGCTCTGTTCTAGGCCCTCTCCTATTCTCGCTATACACCAAGTCACTTGGCTCTGTCATATCCTCACATGGTCTCTCCTATCATTGCTATGCAGACGACACACAATTAATCTTCTCCTTTCCCCCTTCTGATAACCAGGCAGCGAATCGCATCTCTGCATGTCTGTCAGACATATCAGTGTGGATGACGGATCACCACCTCAAGCTGAACCTCGGCAAGACGGAGCTGCTCTTCCTCCCGGGGAAGGACTGCCCGTTCCATGATCTCGCCATCACGGTTGACAACTCCATTGTGTCCTCCTCCCAGAGTGCTAAGAACCTTGGCGTGATCCTGGACAACACCCTGTCGTTCTCCACTAACATCAAGGCGGTGACCCGATCCTGTAGGTTCATGCTCTACAACATTCGCAGAGTACGACCCTGCCTCACACAGGAAGCGGCGCAGGTCCTAATCCAGGCACTTGTCATCTCCCGTCTGGATTACTGCAACTCGCTGTTGGCTGGGCTCCCTGCCTGTGCCATTAAACCCCTACAACTCATCCAGAACGCCGCAGCCCGTCTGGTGTTCAACCTTCCCAAGTTCTCTCACGTCACCCCGCTCCTCTGCTCTCTCCACTGGCTTCCAGTTGAAGCTCGCATCCGCTACAAGACCATGGTGATTGCCTACGGAGCTGTGAAGGGAACGGCACCTCCATACCTTCAGGCTCTGATCAGGCCCTACACCCAAACAAGGGCACTGTGTTCATCCACCTCTGGCCTGCTGGCCCCCCTACCTCTGAGGAAGCACAGTTCCCGCTCAGCCCAGTCAAAACTGTTCGCTGCTCTGGCACCCCAATGGTGGAACAAGCTCCCTCACGATGCCAGGACAGAGGAGTCAATCACCACCTTCCGGAGACACCTGAAACCCCACCTCTTTAACCTCTATGGGACCGGCGGGACGAATTCGTCCCACCTACGTAACAGCCACTGCCAGCCTGTGGCGCGATTTTCAAAATCTTCAAAATCCTATTACTTCAATTTCTCAAACATATGACTATTTTACAGCCATTTAAAGATAAGACTCTCGTTAATCTAACCACACTGTCCGATTTCAAAAAGGCTTTACAACGAAAGCAAAACATTAGATTATGTCAGCAGAGTACCAAGCCAGAAATAATCAGACACCCATTTTTCAAGCCAGCATATAATGTCACCAAAACCCAGAAGACAGCTAAATGCAGCACTCACCTTTGATGATCTTCATCAGATGACAACCCTAGGACATTATGTTATACAATACATGCATGTTTTGTTCAATCAAGTTCATATTTATATCAAAAACCAGCTTTTTACATTAGCATGTGACGTTCAGAACTAGCATACCCCCCGCAAACTTACGGGGAATTCGCTAACATTTTACTAAATTACTCACGATAAACGTTCACAAAAAGCATAACAATTATTTTAAGAATTATAGATACAGACCTCCTCTATGCACTCGATATGTCCGATTTTAAAATAGCTTTTTGGTGAAAGCACATTTTGCAATATTCTAAGTACATAGCCCAGGCATCACGGGCTCGCTATTTAGACACCCGGCAAGTTTAGCACTCACCATAATCATATTTACTATTATAAAAATGTCATTACCTTTTGTTGTCTTCGTCAGAATGCACACCCAGGACGTCTACTTCAATAACAAATGTTGGTTTGGTCCAAAATAATCCATCGTTATATCCGAATAGCGGCGTTTTGTTCGTGCGTTCCAGACACTATCCGAAATAGTAAAGAAGTGTCGCGCGCTTGGCGCAATTCCTGACAATAAAATTCAAAGTATTCCATTGCCGTACGTCGAAGCATGTCAACCGCTGTTTAAAATCAATTTTTACGTCATTTTTCTCGTAGAAAAGCGATAATATTCCGACAGGGAATCTCCTTTTCGGCAAACAGAGGAAAAAATCCCAAAGGCGGGGGCGGTCGGGGTCACGCGCATAAGCTAGTGTCTCTTGATGGGCCACTTGAGAAAGGCGATAATGTGTTTCAGCCTGGGGCTGGAATGACGACATTCTCTTTTTTCCCGGGCTATGAGAGCCTATGGAAGACGTGGGAAGTGTCACGTTAGAGCAGAGATCCTTAGTAAATGATAGAGATGGCAAAGAAGTTCCAGAAATGGTCAGACAGGCCACTTCCTGTAAAGGAATCTCTCAGGTTTTGACCTGCCATTTGAGTTCTGTTATACTCACAGACACCATTCAAACAGTTTTAGAAAATTTAGGGTGTTTTCTATCCATATGTAATAAGTATATGCATATTCTAGTTACTGAGTAGGAGTGGTAACCAGATTAAATCGGGTATGTTTTTTATCCAGCCGTGTCAATGCTGCCCCCTAGCCCTAACAGGTTAAGGAATACCTAGGATAGGATAAAGTAATCCTTCTAACCCCCCCCCCCTTAAAAGATTTAGATGCACTATTGTAAAGTGGTTGTTCCACTGGATATCATAAGGTGAATGCACCAATTTGTAAGTCACTCTGGATAAGAGCGTCTGCTAAATGACTTAAATGTAAATGTAAATGTGTTTACCCTGTCCTTCAGATCAGGTTCCCAGAATACGAAGGCAGACGCACTGTCCCGGCTGTATGACACAGAGGAGCGGCCCATGGATCAGACTCCCATACTCCCGCTCTCTTGCCTGGTAGCGCCGGTCATGTGGGAGCTGGACGCAGATATTGAGCAGGTGTTGCATACAGAGCCTGCTCCCCCACAGTGTCCTGTCGGGCGTATGTATGTTCTGTCTGCTGTCCGTGACCAGTTGATCTATTGGGCCCACACGTCACCCTCCTCTGGTCATCCGGGGATCGGTCGGACAGTGCGCTGTCTGACTGGGAAGTACTGGTGGCCCACCTTTGCTAAAGACGTGAGGGTTTATGTTTCCTTCTGCTCGGTGTGTGCCCAGCGTAAGGCTCCGAGACACCTGCCCAGAGGGAAGCTACACCCCTTACCCGTTCCATAACGACCTTGGTCACACCTGTCTGTGGATTTTTTTACCAATCTACCTCTTTCACTGGTCGTTGTGGATTGTTTCTCTAAGTCCTGTCGTCTCCTCCCTCTGCCCGGGCTACCTACGGCCCTACAGACTGCAGAAGCCCTGTTTACTCATGTCTTCGGGCACTACGGGGTGCCTGAGGATATAGTGTCTGATCGGGGTCCCCAATTCACATCGAGAGTCTGGAAGGCATTCATGGAACGTCTGGGGGTCTCGATCAGCCTTACTTTGGGATTTCACCCCGAGAGTAACGGACAGGTAGAGAGGGTCAACCAGGATGTGGGCAGGTTTCTGCGGTCCTATTGCCAGGACCGGCTGGGGGGGAGTGGGCAGCGTTCGTGCCATGGGCCGAGATGGCACACAACTCGCTTCACCACTCCTCCACTAACCTCTCCCCCTTTCAGTGCATATTGGGGTACCAGCCGGTTCTGATGCCGTGACATCAGGGTCAGACCGAGGCTCCTGCATTGGACGACTGGGTCAGGCGTGCGGAGGAGACATGGGAGGCCGCCAATGTTCACCTCCAGCGAGCCGCGCTTCGCCAAAAGAACAGCGCGGACCGTCACCGCAGTGAGACCCCGGGACCGGGTCTGGCTCTCGACCCGTTACCTGCCCCTCCGCCTGCCCTGTCGGAAGCTGGGTCCGCGGTTTGTGGGGCCATTCAAAGTCCTGAGGAGGGTGAACGAGGTGTGTTACAGATTACAGCTTCCCTCTGATTACCGTATTAACCCCTCGTTCCATGTGTCTCTCCTCAGGCCGGTGGTGGCTGGTCCACTCCAGGAATCTGAGGTGCGGGAGGTCCCTCCGCCCCTTCTGGACATCGAGGGGGCCCCGGCGTACTCCGTTCGTTCCATCCTGAATTCGAGGCGTCGGGCAGGGGGCCTTCAGTACCTCGTGGAGTGGGAGGGGTACGGTCCGGAGGAGAGGTGCTGGGTTCCGGTTGCGGATGTTTTGGACCCCGAACTGCTGCGGGAGTTTCACCGTCGCCGGCCGGATTGCCCTGCGCCTCGCCCTCCGGTGTCGGCGCGCCGCTGGAGCCTCGCGTCATGGGGGGGGGGGCACTGTCACAACTTCCACCGAAGTCGGCTCCTCTCCTTGTTCGGGCGGCGTTCGGCGATCGACGTCACCGGCTTTCTAGCCATCAACGCTCCATTTCTCATATGTCCATTGGTTTTGTCTTGTTCCATTACACACCTGGTTTTCATTCCATAATCACTGCATGTATTTAGTCCTCTGTTCCCCTCCATATCTTTTTGTAATTGCTTATTGTTATGTGGATATTGTCAGGCACTATACTTTTGCTATGTTATGTGTTTTTGGCACGTTATTGTTTTTATGTGCTGTCATTTTTGGACCCGAATTAAAGTGCGCCTGTTTACTACACTCTACTCTCCTGCACCTGCCTTTGCCTCCCGTACACACCCCTAACAGTGCATGGCACAAGTCATTTTTCCAACAATTGTTTACAGATTATTTCACTTATAATTCACTGAATCACAATTCCAGTGGGTCAGAAGTTCACAAACACTAAGGTGACTGTGCCTTTAAACAGCTTGGAAAATTCCAGAAAATGATGTCATGACTTTAGAAGCTTCTGATAGGCTAATTGATGTAATTTGAGTCAATTGGAGGTGTACCTGTGGATGTATTTCAAGGCCTACCTTCAAACTCAGTGCCTCATTGCTTGACATTATGGGAAAATCAAAAGAAATCAGCCAAGACCTCAGAAAAAATTGTAGACCTCCACAAGTCTAGTTCATCCTTAGGTGCAATTTCCAAATGCCTGAAGGTACCACCTTCATCTGTACAAACAATAGTACGCAAGTATAAAACACCATGGGACCACGCAGCCGTCATTCCGCTCAGGAAGGAGACGCGTTCTGTCTCCTAGAGATGAACGTACTTTGGTGCGAAAAGTGCAAATCAATCCCAGAACAACAGCAAAGGACCTTGTGAAGATGCTGGGGGAAACAGGTACAAAAGTATCTATATCCACAGTAAAACGAGTCCTATATCAACATAACCTGAAAGGCCGTTCAGCAAGGAAGAAGCCACTGCTCAAAAATTGCCATAAAAAAGCCAGACTACGGTTTGCAACTGCACATGGGGACAAAGATTGTATTTTTGGAGAAATGTCCTCTGGTCTGATGAAACAAAAATAGAACTGTTTGGCCATAATGACCATCGTTATGTTTGGAGGAAAAAAGGGGAGGCTTGCAAGCCGAAGAACACCATCCCAACCGTGAAGCACTGGGGTGGCAGCATCATGTTATGGGGTTGCTTTGCTGCAGGAGGGACTGGTGCACTTCACAAAATAGATGGCATCATGAGGTAGGAAAATTATGTGGATATATTGAAGGAACATCTCAGGACATCAGTCAGGAAGTTAAAGCTTAGTCGCAAATGGGTCTTCCAAGTGGACAATGACCCCAAGCATACTTCCAAAGTTGTGGCAAACTGGCTTAAGGACAACAAAGTCAAGATATTGGAGTGGCCATCACAAAGCCCTGACCTCAATCCCATAGAAAATTTGTGGGCAGGCGGAACTGAAAAGCTGTGTGCGAGCAAGGAGGCCTACAAAATTGACTCAGTTACACCAGCTCTGTCAGGAGGCATGGGCCAAAATTCACCCAACTTATTGTGGGAAGCTTGTGGAATGCTACCCAAAACATTTGAGCCAAGTTAACAATTTAAAGGCAATGCTACCAAGTACTAATTGAGTGTATGTAAACATCTGACCCACTGGGAATGTGATGAAATAAATAAAACTGAAATAAATCATTCTCTCTACTATTATTCTGACATTTCACATTCTTAAAATAAAGTGGTGATCCTAACTGACCTAAGACAGGGAATTTTTACTAGGATTAAATGTCAGCAATTGTGAAACTTTTGTTCCGACTTCAACTGTATATGTAAAATATCACAAATAGAGCTAGATAAAGCCAGAAGAATAATATACTTGTTGAACAATAATAAACAGTTTTCTCCCTTCAGTCTAAGTTTGTTAACGTCCCGACTTTAGCATTAGCTATCCTGTAACAGAGCTTTTTTGGTGCGGGATGCACGCGCACCGCTCGAATATGACGTTTGCATGTAACCAAAGAAATTATCTGTAAGCCCATGAATTTCATCCACTCCACATAATTGAAATAAAACCAATATAAGGTCAAGGGTTAATAGAATGCAGTAGAAAACAGTTATTTGTTTGTGCAAAGGAACTCCAATTATCATATACCCCCGCTCCAGAACAGCCTGAATTAATCTTGGCATGGATTCTACAAGGTGTCGAAAGCATTCCAAAGTGATGCTGGCCCAAGTTGACTCCAATGCTTCAAACAGTTGTATCAAGTTGGCTGGATGTCCTTTGGGTGGTAGACCATTTTTGTTACACATGGGAAACTGTTGATGGTGAAAAACCCAGCAGCGTGCTGTTCTTGACACAAACCAGTGCGCCTGTAACTAATCCGCTCAGGAACATTCAATGTCGTCTTGGTAAGCAACTTAAGTGTATATTTGACCTTTAGGTTATTGTCCTGCTGAAAGGAAAGGAAAGTAGAATTAACCAGGTTTTCCTCTAGGATTTTGCCTGTGTTTAGTTTTATTCAGTTTATTTTTATCCTAAAAAACTCTAGTCCTTGCCGATGACATGCATACCCATAACATGATGCAGACACCACCATGCTTGAAAATATGAAGTGGTAATCAGTGATGTGTTGTGTTGGATTTGCCCCAAACATAACTCTTTATATTCAGGACATAAAGCAAATTTCTTTGCCACATTTCTTACAGTTTTACTTTAGTGCCTTATTGCAAGTAGCCTAAATGCTTAGAGCGTTAGGCCAGTAACCGGAAGGTTGCTGAATTTAATCCAGAGCTGACAAGGAAAAAAATCAGTTGTTCTGCCCCCGAGCAAGGCAGTTAACCCACTGTTCCCCGGGCACCGAAGATGTTGATTAAGGCAGCCCCCGCACCTCTCTGACTCAGAGGGGTTGGGTTAAATGCGGAAGACACATTTCAGTTGGACAACTGACTAGGTACCCCCTTTCCAAACAGGATGCATTATTTTAAACATTTTTATTCTGAACTGAACCTTCTTGGAATTCACTTTTCACCTTTCACTTAGTCATTTAGGTTAGTATTGTGGAGTAACTACAATGTTGTTGATCTCTCCTCAGTTGTTTCCTATCACAGCCATTAAAGGGATACTTCGGGATTTTGGCTATGAGGCCTTTTGTCAAGTTCCTCAAAATCAGATTAACTCATGAATACCTATTTAATGTCTCTGTGTCCAGTATGAAGAAAGTTAGAGGTAGTTAGCATAATGGCTGGAGGTCTATGGGTATTTGCTAGCATGACTCTGGGGAAGTAGGTAAAGGGCCTCATTGCCAAAATCCCGAAGTTTCCCTTTAAAGTCACCATTGGCCTCATGGTGAAATCCCTGAGTGGTTTCCTTCCTCTCAGGCAACTGAGTTAGGAAGGACGCCTGTCTC
Source organism: Salmo salar (assembly GCF_965601325.2). Lineage (NCBI taxonomy): Eukaryota > Metazoa > Chordata > Actinopteri > Salmoniformes > Salmonidae > Salmo > Salmo salar. The sequence continues at coordinate 68,527,592 of NC_138294.1, read as the reverse complement.
TTTGTAGTGACTGGGTATATTGATACACTATCCAAAGTGTAATTAATAACTTCACCATGCTCAAAGGGATATTCAGTGTCTGCTTTTTTTATTTGTGCCCATCTACCAATAAGCGCCCTTCTTTGCAAGGCATTAGAAAACCTCCCTGGTCTTTATGGTTGAATCTGTGTTTGAAATTCACTGCTCGACTGAGGGAACTTACAGATAATTGTATGTGTGGGGTACAGAGATGAGGTAGTCATGTTAAACACTATTATTACACACAGAGTGAGGCCATTCAACTTATTATGTCAAATCAAAGCAAATGTTATTAGTCACATGCGCCGAATACAGCAGGTGGTAATCAGTGAAATGCTTACCTACGAGCCTCTAACCAACAGTGCAGTTTAAAAAAAAAATACAGATAAGAATGAGAGATAAAAGTAACAAGTAATTAAAGAGCAGCAGTAAAAAAATAACAATATATACAGGGGGATGCCGGTACAATGTATGGGGGCACCGCTTAGTTGAGGTAGAATGTACATGTAGGTAGACTTATTAAAGTGACTATGCATAGATGACAACAGAGAGCGGCAGTGGTGTGGGGAGGGGGGGCAATGCAAATAGTCTGGGTAGCCATTTGACTAAATGTTCAGGAGTCTTATGGCTTGGGGGTAGAAGCTGTTTAGAAGCCTCTTGGACCTAGACTTGGCACTCCGGTACTGCTTGCCGTGTGGTTGCAGAGAGAACAGTCTATGACTGGGGTGGCAGGAGTCTTGACTCGTTAAGCAAATGTTTACTTATTTAGGCTTGCCATAACAAAGGGGTTGAATACTTTGACATTATGGGCTATTGTGTGTATGCCAGGGACTCAATCTCATTTTAAATTCAACAAAATGTGAAAAAAGTCAAGGGGTGTGAATACTTTCTGAAGGCACTGTAGAATACCAAATACTCTACATTATTCCTCACACACGTCCTTCAGTTTTTGTAAATACTTTTCTAATATTGATTGATCATTAGCAATCAAATACATTTATAAAGCCCTTTTTACATCAACTGTTGTCACAAAAGTGCTTATACAGAAACCGAGCCGAAAACCCCAAAGAGCAAGCAAATGCAGATGTAGAAGCATGGTGGCTAGGAAAAACTCCCTAGAAAGGCAGGAACCGGGGTGGCCAGTCCTCTTCTGGCTGTGCCAGGTGGAGTTAAGAGTACATGGCCATTAAGGCCAGATCGTTGATCAGTTTAATTAGTGATGGGTGAAAAATGTATACAGTTGAGTATAGCGATATTCTCTTTGACGATATTATATAGATATTCTGACTCGGTAGTTAACGTTTGCTTGTCAGCTGTACCTGCGCCAAAACTCTGGTATTTTTCATCCTATAGCTTGTTCCCCATCTTTTTAAATAGTGAGTCAACATGTTTCCAGCACTTTCATATCCATGACTGTTTTTCTCTTGTCACTCTGCAGCAGACAAATAGTGAGCATATTGTTTGGAACATAAAATCGCAGTATCGAATGTTAATACATATAGAATCGTGATACATATATACTGAGTGTAAGCTATGATCCCTTATTGATGTCACCTGTTAAATCCACTTCAATCAGTGTAGATGAAGGGGACGAGACAGGTTAAAGAAGGATGTTTAAGCCTTGAGACGATTGACACATGGATTGTGTATTTGTCACGGGTGTGGTTGTGCAGAGAGGACCAAGGCGCAGCGGGTTGCATGTTCATCATTATTATTTATTAAGTAAATGTGAACATGGGAAAACCAATAAACAAAGAGCACGACGGACGACAGTTTCACAGGCTACGACAACTAGCAGTGCGAAATACAACTACCCACAATTAACAACCCCAAACACATACCTATATATAGGACTCTCAATCAGAGGAAAATAGAAACACCTGCCTCCAATTGAGAGTCCACACCCAAACCTAAACATAGAAAAACTAAACTAGACAGAACGTAGAAAATACAACCTAAAACATACCCAACACCCAGAACTAATAAATCACACACCCTAAACACAACCAACCACCCCGAACCAACCAAAACAAATACCCTCTGCCACGTCCTGACCAAACTACAATACAAATAATACCTAAACTGGTCAGGACGTGACAGTATTTGTGCCATTCAGAGTGTGAATAGGCACAACAGAATATTTATGTGCCTTTGAACGGGGTATGGTAGTAGGTGTCAGGTGCACAGGTTTGAGCGTCAAGAAATGCACCACTGCTGGGTTTTTCACGCTCAACAGTTCCATGTGTATATCAATAATGTTCCACCGCCCAAAGGACATCCATCCAACTTGACACAACTGTGGGAAGCATTGGTGCCAACATGGGCCAGCAGCCCTGTGGAACGCTTTTAACACCTTGTAGAGTCCATGCCAAGACAAATTGAGGCTGTTCTGAGGGCAAAGGGGGGTGCAACTTCATATTAGGAAGGTGTTCCTAAAGTTTTGTACACTCAGTGTAGAATCACAATACATATTGTATCAGCACCTAGCATAAGTACCGTGCTAATATTGTATCGTGATGTCCTTGTCATTTCCCAGCCCTAAGTTTCATACTCCTTTTGTATGCACCATCTATCCCTAAGGGCCATTGAAAAGAAATCCCATTCTTAATATTGCATTTTAAGCTGGCAGTACTGTTTCTCTGTGCAGTAGATGCATATCATGAATAGCAATGGCTGTTTTTTTATCTGCCTTTTTTCAAAAGCACCACTCTACTCAGGAGAGTATGGCCTTGTCTGTTTATTGCATAATGTATGGAATTTATAATCCAGCATATAAAAAAGCTTGACAGACAGGACTGTATTTTCAGTCTCGGTGCCTCCAGTGTAACTGATTTTCTGACAAGATTTATTTGATCACTGGAGGGAGACAAGCCGATGCTGTCTCATGACCAAGGTCAAGCCCTGTCAATACTGATTGTTAAGGCAGGGGTTGGAGTGTCTGTCTCTCTCTCTCCTCCCCCCTCCCCGCAGATGGATTTTCAAGAAAAGTTAAAACCTTGCTCAGGGTACAACTAAGTGTTTAGTAGGAATTCACTGTGTTTGGCATCCAAGGCTGCCTTCCTGTATGCCATAACGTTGGAAATTAGCACATCGATTCAACCAGGATCACTTACTTAAAGCACTTGACCTTTTTTGTTTCTTGAAAGTGATGGTAAACTGTATTAAGGTAAACTGTATTAAGTACATGCGAAAGGCGAGAGCATGCACTTCAGTTGATTTGGTCCTAAGATGAAGACGTTTACTGCTTGGAAGAAGTGAGGAAAACCGTGTTCACAGCATAGTGACTTATTTCCTCCCGTTTGAGTTACTGGTTACAGCAAGGTTAATAGAATAGCTAATAATAATAAAAAATACAGCACTAAGCACGCAATCTTAGTTCAAATAAGTTTTATATTCATGCAGGTGCACAGGCTGAACGAACAATGTTTGACATAATGTATTGTGACACCTGCTTTTGACTTTTAGTACATCTACATTTTTTGTACTGGCCCCCCGTGGGAATCGAACCCACAACCCTGGCGTTGCACACACCATGCTGGCATTGCAAACACCATGCTCTACCAACTGAGCCACAGGGAAGACTAGTACCATTATTACTGTCACGTCCTGACCAGTAAGGGATCATTTTGTTATTATAGTATGGTCAGGGTGTGGCAGGGGGTGTTTGTTTTGGGTTTAGATCTATTCTATTTCTATGTTTAGTATCTAGTTTTTCTATTTCTATGTTTGGTTTTGGTAATGACCTCCAATTAGAGGCAGCTGGTCGTGGTTACCTCTAATTGGAGGCCATATTTAGTTGTGTTTGTTTCACTTGTGTTTTGTGGGTGGTTACTTTCTGTTTAGTTAAAACCGGTTTGGGCTAGGGGGCAGTATTTGCATGGCCGGATAAAAAACGTACCCGATTTAAACTGGTTACTACTCTTGCCCAGAAACGAGAATATGCATAGAAAACACTCTAAAGTTTCTAAAACTGTTTGAATGGTGTCTGTGAGTAGAACAGAACTCATATGGCAGGCCAAAACCTGAGAAGATTCCATACAGGAAGTGCCCTGTCTGACAATTTGTTGTCCCTCTGTTGCATCTCTATCAAAAATACAGCATCTGTGCTGTAACGTGACACTTTCTAAGGCTTTCATTGGCTCTCTAAAGCCACCAGAAAGTGGAATGGGGTGTCTGCTGTCTCTGGGCAAAGTACAACAGCTCTGTTTGTGAGTGGTCAGCCTGGGGACAGTGAGATTGAGATGCGCGTTCACGAGAATTCTAAAAAATTTTCTTTCAGCCTTTGAATGAATACAACGTTGACCGGTCGGAATATTATCGCTATTTTATGAGAAAAATAGCATAAAAATTTATTTTAAACAGCGTTTGACATGCTTCTAAGTACGGTAATGGAATATTCTTTTTTTTTTGTCACGAAATCGCTCGCGTGTTCCCCTTCGGATAGTGACCTGAACGCACGAACAAAACGGAGCTATTTCAATATAACTATGGATTATTTGGAACCAAAACAACATTTGTTGTTGAAGTAGAAGTCCTGGGAGTGCATTCTGATGAAGAACAGCAAAGGTAATCCAATTTTTCTAATAGTAATTCTGAGTTTAGTGAGTCCCAAACTTGGTGGGTGTCAAAGTAGCTAGCTGTGATGGCCGAGCTATGTACTCAGAATATTGCAAAATGTGCTTTTGCCGAAAAGCTATTTTAAAATCTGACACCGCGATTGCATAAAGGAGTTCTGTATCTATAATTCTTAAAATAATTGTTATGTATTTTGTGAACGTTTATCATGAGTAATTTAGTAAATTCACCGGAAGTTTTTGGTGGGTATGCTAGTTCTGAACATCACATGCTAATGTAAAAAGCTGTTTTTTGACATAAATATGAACTTGATTGAACAAAACATGCATGTATTGTATAACATAATGTCCTAGGAGTGTCATCTGATGAAGATCATCAAAGGTTAGTGCTGCATTTAGCTGTGGTTTTGGTTTTTGTGACATATATGCTTGCTTGGAAAATGGCTGTGTGATTAATTTTGGCAGGGTACTCTCCTGACATAATCTAATGTTTTGCTTTCGCTGTAAAGCCTTTTTGAAATCGGACAATGTGGTTAGATTAACGAGAGTCTTGTCTTTAAAATGGTGTTAAATCTTTGAGAAATTGAAGTTAGAGCATTTTTGAGGTATTTGTATTTCGCGCCACGCGATTCCACTAGCCCAGGGAAGTTAATGTTCCTGACAGAACTGTTTGGCTGTTGTTCGTTTTTTCTTTGTTTATTGTGTTCTCAGTAATAAATATTTAATGATGAGCACTCAACGCTGCGCCTTGGTCTACTCCTTCAGGCGGACGTTACAATTACCTTATATTATTAATCTATATGAACTGTTGAGCATGATGAGCACTCAACGCTGCGCCTTGGTCTACTCCTTCAGACGGACGTTACAATTACCTTATATTATTAATCTATATAAACTGTTGAGCAAAAGAAAAACCCATTTCAGGTGAAGAGGGCATCGTGTTCAGTGGCTGGGTATCCAGATTTCCTTTGATCTTTATCATTTTTTCTCTTTTCGCATATCCAAAGTGCTTTAATGACAGTCAACACTGATAGGTTTGTGGCAAGGCCTCCATTTTTTGGGGATACCCCTACCCGAGGTAGAATAAAACACAACTAATGTCTTCCATTTATGAAATGGATGGTTGTGTAACAATATTTGACTGCAAAAGTGGTTACATTTATAGATATTGTGCAGAATAATGCCTCGCTGGAGGGGGAATGGGCCACATAAACTCTTGTAGCGCAACACCGCAAGCTCTGAAATTGCTAAAATGTGGAATACAAGTAGTCAGTTGTCTGCTGTATATACACAAACAAACAACATTAGGTATGTTAATGCATATTGGAAATATAGACCTGTAAACACAGATACAAAAGGCGAAAACAACAACTGTGAATATTTATGATGAATGTAAGCTTTACTTTTTGGTAGCTGATTAATAGACAACTTTCCAAGTCAAACTTGCTCTCATTCAGTGCAGTATGGTCCTGCCTAACAAACATACAGTTACACGTCTTTTGATGTTGTGGCTATTGTAATCAGCTCTAAGGAAAACAACAGGAAACAAAGTTCTTTGAAGAATTTTGTATCTTTAGCCTCTGATCTTGCAATTTAGTCAGGGGGCCACCACAGATTATCTTTCAGGCCACTTTTTTTGGCCTCAAATCCAATATGACTGCCATTTGATGGAGGTCAAATCACATGTAAATATGAATTTTGTTGATTTTTTTCAGAATAATGTACAACACTCATGCCCATAAAGACTGTTTTGGTGTGAATACAATTGTATTCTGAATCCAATATGGCCAACATAATTAATCTCACACACCTTTTGCCTACATATAAACTGCCCTGTTTTATTTTGTATTGTCTTACCCTTTTAAAGACAGAATATCATACAGCTCTTGGTATAACCAGGACTATGAGTGGTACTGCCATGCCTCTGTTGTGTTTGAATAGCTGAAGCCAACTAGCTTTTCAACGTGTGTTCATGTTTTTCACGAAAGAAGCACATAGAAGCATAACCAAGTTAAAGGAAAGCAATCTGTAATACAACAGTCAGTCACTTGTAACGTATACTGTATGTAAAGCTCTAACATTTCTCTTTTCCCCACTGAAACTAAGTGTGCAAGGTTGATTCAAAGTCTTGGAGGTGACCAAGGCATGAGTGTGTCCTAATGGTAAGTATCCAGTAGTGGTTGTAGTTCTGGGGCCTGACCAGGTTGCACAGCTAACTGATCATTCTGGACAAGCTGCAGTGACAAAGGCAGTATCCGTATGACTGGTCGGGTATTCAAGGCTGTGCGGTGACCAGTTTTACAACAGTTGGGTGCAGGCACTTAGCTGATGCAGCTTGCATGCCAACGAGAAACGTTGACTAACTGGAATGTTATCTCAGCCTTAATGCTGAGAATACTCCAGAAGTGGAATGTTGGTTGTCTGGTTATGAGGGAGAGTCTGGGAAAGGGATGTCACAAACAGACATGCCCTTAGATCTTTCCAATACCTAATTTATATTGAAAGTGGCAAAAAGTCCTGCTGGTCACATCCTATATATTCCTTTATATTCCTTTGGAAGTCGGGTAGGATGAATATTTGGCAGATATTTACTGTGGGTAGTTGCCTTTGATTACGGTTTGGGGCAGGCCCAGCAGGAGATGAGGAAAGTGACAGAAGTTGTGAGAGTGACCTCAGGTTACCTAGAGATTGTAGGTCATAGACTACAACTAGGAAGTGTTGATTATGAGGGAAGTAGCATAGCTCCACGCATCCATCTATCTATCTATCTATCTATCTATCTATCTATCTATCTATCTATCTATCTATCTATCTATCTATCTATATATATATATATATATATATATATATATATATATATATATATATTTGAAGATGATCCCTGGGCTTTGATGGAAAGTAAAGGGGTTGCAGAGGTGGTGGAACTGATCAAGCATGGTGCACAAAAAACATTATCTTGGCAGCAGCTAATGGGGATCCTAATAAATACTAAATACTAAAATACTAAATATCTCAGTCAGTCCCCAGCCGCCATACACGATCACATACAGCATCTTTGTTTAAGTTTGACTATCCTAAGGGGCCTCTTGTTTGACGTTGATGACATTATGTCCTTATAGGGATGCTGGGATTACTGAACAGTTTCCCAAACTAATGCATGAATCACCACTGCATGAGAGCTCATTTTTCACATACGAGTTCATCTCAGGTGTCACATGGCTGGCAAGCTATGGGTGGTAGCAAAATAGGTACATATGAGGGCAATGCACGCCAGCAATTTCCAGATGGCATTTTGGCTGTTGAATGGCCTCCTGGCATGTGGCAGTCCACTTACATGGTGTCTCTGTCTTTATTAACAGCCAGAGGTGGACTGATGGTGGAGTGGGCCTATCGAGGACAGTTCCTCTGAGATTCAGGATGGCATTGAAATTGGAGAGGTGTGTTGGTTCAATGTGGTGAACACCTGTCTTGTGAGCTTGTCATCATATGTGGTTGCATCCTCCCAATACACCATAATGTCACCAAGTCAACATATACGACAACTCCATGGCAGATTCAAGATGGCATTGACATCGGATAGACACAATTCCTATGACGTGTTAAGGACCACTAAGATGATGGCATTTCTTGTCAATGCGTTTCAGGTTGTGTTGGTTTATTGTTGTGGACACTTACCTTATGCGCTTGTGTGCTTGGTTACGTCCACTATGGGGATTTTTCAGTAGCATATTGTGAAATAATAATGTAATGAAACAGAATCATTAAAAGCTTTAAAGGAACCTGTAAGCACACCTGTATAGCATAAGAAAAACCAATATACAAAAGAAACAGACACACATTGTAATCCAGATGCATGCCTGGATAAGAAATGTCATAATCAATATAATGAATGTTCTTGTAACTATAGCCTGGTGGTCGCTGATATAATCTATATAATGAATGTACTTGTGACTGCAGCCTGGTAGGGGCCCCTATTATTTTTTAACCAAACTGTCACAGTTGCGCCACAAATATAATCGGTCCAGTGATTTGTAGAGTGTTAAATGATTTGTTGAGGCGGGAAAAAGCCAGCCTCAAAGAAGAACTTAGGGTGGGAAAACAATAGTGGTGTGAAGCCAAAAAGAGTTGATCATTAACATAAAGAGGAGTAACCATGTATGTGATGTAAGGATGAAAACTGTATAAAAGGCGTGTGCCGAGGCTGGGAAGAGTTGATCGATGGACCAGCTCGGTGTGTTACTTTGTTATAAAATCTATTTGAATTCACAAGTTCCGGTATCTTAGAAATATTATTGGACCAATACTCCTACGAAACCACCCCAACACCATAATGTCACCAAGTCAACATATACATATATTTCTCTTTTAAGAAATGTGTGCCAGCTCAACCCAAACAGCATAAGAGTGCACCGGAACATACCAATGCAATGAGCCAGCGGAAGGTCATTTTTAATTCAGGCAGTCGTATTGGACTAGCAATGAATCAAACCTTACTTCTAAATAATGAGGTGACTTAATTAAGAGCCCATTCCTGGAGACACAAGTTATACCACAGTTGGTATACCGCAAGTTGTAGAGCTAGGGAGAGGGTGTCCAGGGTTCTTTTTCTTTTCGTTGGAGCCTCCGAGTTGCCTCATTGATCCTCAAAGAGGCTTGTGACTTGGATTACTTACCTTTTCTATTTCCAGACAATGGTGTTTGAGTGTAATTATGGAAGGGTCAAAAATAGTTGAATTACACAAAACTAGTATTGAATACAGTTCATAAGTACAGTACACAAATCTGAAAGATGTCTCTCATTTAAAACATGTATACAGGGGATTAAACCACGATTTAATGGTATTGTGGCAGCAATATAGGATTTTTGACTACATAATGTATTTGGAGTCAAATCTCCAAATATATGGGGCTGAAAAAATAAATGTTCGTAGGCTGAACATATAAAATCCACAGAGGAACATTTTACTGAAAATAAATCACTATTTTCACTCAGCCCACTTGTTCCCTTAGAACTGATTAGATTATAATAGCCATAACATCAAAAACTGTGTAACTTTATGTATGTTTGTTAGGCAGGACCATATAGCACTGAAAGAGAGTACATTTGACTTGGAAAGTTGTCTATTAACCAGCTACCAAAACGTAAAGCTTACGCTCATCATAAATATTAATAGTTTATATCTCCGCCTACTGTATCACTGTGTTTACAGGTCTATATTTCCAAGATGCATTAAGATATCGTAATTATGTTTCTTTGTTTATGTAGGGTAGACAATTTCCTACTTGTATTCAACATTTTAGCAATATCCGAGCTTAAAATACCCAGGGATTATTCTGCACTTTTTTAGTTTAGGGGTGGTTTACAATATATACCCAATTTAACCACTTTTACAGTAGAATATTTCTATCTGGAACCAACAAGCTTTCTTCAAAGATTTTCCTATGGGGACAGCTGAAGAACCCTTTTAGGTTCTAATCAGCACCTTTTTCTATGATCCACTGTTACACAGCATTGGGCTGTAGCCTATCCCACAATCCCTCCTCCCCCGGCTCCTGAGAAAGCATGGTTCACTCCATTCCACATTATCAGCAGGGAATAATCAACAGAATTTATTTGCAATGCAGAGATCAATGTGGCACCTCTTGGCTGTAATAAAGGACACTGTGGGGGGTGGATATTGGCCTCACACCAAATGCCCCCCCCCCGCACCCAGATTACCCACTGTAGTCATCGATAAACTGAATGGATAGCTTGGCTGCAGGTTCGCGGCTTGACACAGTGAACTGTAAGTGTATTGGATGCTCAAAGGGAATTGTAAGAGGGGGAGAAAAGCTTTAGCCACAGAATACACACCCATTAGTTCCCTTGATCCTTACAGTATGGAGGATTCCAAACACTGATGTACAAGCCATGCACACATGTTCTCTAATTAATGATATGTGCTTATAGGCTTCCCCTAGCACGTAAAAGCTGTCAAATGATGCAAGTGACATGTTTGTTTTAATGTTTATTTGTAAAGGTTTCATTGGTTTACAGTGTTCCCCAGTGAACTATCTATTTTTTTCTATTAGAATAGTTTTTCTTGATGGCTTGAACAGTGATTATAAATTGAAGTGGTCCTTTAAGTACTGTACATCTCTGTTTTGGATTTTAATTCTCTGTTTTGGATCTTAACAAATTGTGTTAGGTGCAGCATTACTCAATGTTTATAAAGTTAATATAGAGTCTGGTGAATCTTGAATATGAAATCTCCTCTATGCATTCATTACATTTCTATCTGCAATATTAAAAAGCACTACATTGCGTTGTAAACCAACAAGGTATAATATGGAGACATCAAAAGAGAGAGCAGTCCATATCATTTGTTAGGCGATTGCACCTTTGCCCCAAGTGCAAATATTGATACATAGTTCCTAGCCGAGCGCAAAAACTCCAAACTTAATATTTAGCCATAAACAAGATAATTAATTCTTATGATTCAACCTGCATAGCGCAAACAATACTGGTCGAAGTCTTGTATTATAGAACCTAATGCAGCGGCATGATTTGTCATATCGATTTCGCCACCAAACTCTCTGCCTTGATTTATGACAAAAACAAAGGAGAGGCACACTGCGGTTGCACCCAGCATAAGGAGTGCACTGCACACACACAAACTTTATAAAGCTCTACTCGCCTTCAAGGTTAATAGACCTCAAATCATACAGCGCAGAGAGGGTGGCACTCGCAAAGAGCCAAGTGAAGTGGTTGTCAGGATGGAAATGAAAGAAGTTAGCTACAGTGGTCTGCTCATTATTCCAAGGTATTGACTATTACAGGCATGCGTGTAAAGTAGTGAAACACATTTAGTATGCGTGCCTGACCCACTGCAGATGTTGAAACAAAAAAATACCTATGATTCTGAAAATCCCATAGGCTGTATGTTTAATAGCCTCTCCTTATAATCAGAGTAAATCAAATATTGTTAGATAATAAACATACCTATACACCGCCATTCCATAAATTGTACAGTGCTGAAAATTATTTGATATTCATACATGTGTAAGATGTAAGGATATGCCATTTGGAGGTTTTCCATGTGCTATCAATCATCAAATGTTAGCCCATTGAAAGCTTGTTGATGCAAAGCGCAAGGGAACTACCATTGGCTAACCTTGTACATGACATTTACGTTAGTTCCTTCACATGTTGGCGTCATTATGTTGATGATGATGAAGTGTTGACAATGAGGAACAAAAGTCAGGCAGAATCTCCAGTGGAAATGTTCTGTCATTGGCGCTTCATCATTTCATTAACACATAATTATCAAGTCCCATTTCCTCAGTGTCAATGGAGCAGCAACAGTTCAATTATTCCAACAGACAATGCACAGAAAGTGATAATTGCATGTGGGGTGATAGCATTGCTCTGATACATACATGACTGAACCATAGTGAATGGGAAAGAGACACACTAAAGCCAGAATTCAACCCATCCTCAAACACTGCCTGGCGTAGGTGTGATGTATTGGGTCATCCACGCCACCCTCTGTAGAGCCTTCCGGTTGAGGGCAGTGCAATTGCCGTACCAGACAGTGATGCAGCTGGTCAAAAATGTTGTAGAACTTCCTGAGGATCCGAGGGCCCCACGCCAAATTTATTTTGGCGCCTGAGGTTGAAGAGGTGCTGTTGCGACCTCTTCTCCATGGTGGTGGTGTGATTGGTCCATGTCAGGTCCTCTCCACTGCAGCACTGTCGATGACAAGTGGCGGGGCACTTCAAATGTTGATAAGACAAACTAATATTCGGTCATGTAACCTTGCAAGGGGTTCACTGTTGAGGAACATTCTCAGTTTGGATGGGATGCGGTGGTGCAATTATTTATTTAACCCAGAAATTAAGGGATACTTTTAATCTCATCTACCCATCTGCGCAACATGCAACACAGTAGATAGAAAATACATTTTCCAAGCAATTTATTCAGCTTTTGTGTATACATGTATTCTGCTGGACGATTTAGCATAGGTAGTTAACTTGCTAGCATTTGCCAGCTAGCTAGCATTTTACAGCAGTGTCGACTAGCTAGTTAACTGTAGTTAGCTAAAGTCCAGGATGGCACATCAATGCGAGCTGTGGCAAGAAGGTTTGCTGTGTCTGTTAGCGTAGTGTCCAGAGCATGGAGGCGCTACCAAGAGACAGGCCAGTACATCAGGAGACGTGGAGGAGGCCGTAGGAGGGCAACAACCCAGCAGCAGGACCGCTACCTCCGCCTTTGTGCAAGGAGGAGCAGGAGGAGCACTGCCAGAGCCCTGCAAAATGACCTCCAGCAGGCCACAAATGTGCATGTGTCTGCTCAAACGGTCAGAAACAGACTCCATGAGGGTGGTATGAGGGCCCGACGTCCACAGGTGGGGGTTGTGTTTACAGCCCAACACCGTGCAGGACGTTTGGCATTTGCCAGAGAACACCAAGATTGGCAAATTCACCACTGGCGCCCTGTGCTCTTCACAGATGAAAGCAGGTTCACACTGAGCACGTGACAGACGTGACAGAGTCTGGAGACGCCGTGGAGAACGTTCTGCTGCCTGCAACATCCTCCAGCATGACCGGTTTGGCGGTGGGTCAGTCATGGTGTGGGGTGGCATTTCTTTGGGGGGCCGCACAGCCCTCCATGTGCTCGCCAGAGGTAGCCTGACTGCCATTAGGTACCGAGATGAGATCCTCAGACCCCTTGTGAGACCATATGCTGGTGCGGTTGGCCCTGGGTTCCTCCTAACGCAAGACAATGCTAGACCTCATGTGGCTGGAGTGTGTCAGCAGTTCCTGCAAGAGGAAGGCATTGATGCTATGGACTGGCCCGCCCGTTCCCCAGACCTGAATCCAATTGAGCACATCTGGGACATCATGTCTCGCTCCATCCACCAACGCCACGTTGCACCACAGACTGTCCAGGAGTTGGCGGATGCTTTAGTCCAGGTCTGGGAGGAGATCCCTCAGGAGACCATCCGCCACCTCATCAGGAGCATGCCCAGGCATTGTAGGGAGGTCATACAGGCACGTGGAGGCCACACACACTACTGAGCCTCATTTTGACTTGTTTTAAAACCTGTTAGGGCTAGGGGGCAGTATTGACACGGCTGGATAAAAAACATACCCGATTTAATCTGGTTACCACTCCTACCCAGTAACTAGAATATGCATATACTTATTACATATGGATAGAAAACACCCTAAAGTTTCTAAAACTGTTTGAATGGTGTCTGTGAGTATAACAGAACTCAAATGGCAGGTCAAAACCTGAGAGATTCCTTTACAGGAAGTGGCCTGTCTGACCATTTCTTGAACTTCTTTTCCATCTCTATCTTTTACTAAGGATCTCTGCTCTAACGTGACACTTCCCACGTCGTCCATAGGCGCTCAGAGCCCGGGAAAAAACAGAATGTCGTCATTCCAGCCCCAGGCTGAAACACATTATCGCCTTTCTCAAGTGGTCGATCAAGGGACTCTGGGCTTATGCGCGTGACCCGACCGCCCCTGCCTTTGTGATTTTTTCCTCTGTTTGCCGAAAAGGAGATTCCCTGTCGGAATATTATCGCTTTTCTACGAGAAAAATGGCATAAAAATTGATTTTAAACAGCGGTTGACATGCTTCGAAGTACGGTAATGGAATATTTCGAATTTTATTGTCACGAATTGCGCCATGCGCGCGACACTTCTTTACCATTTCGGATAGTGTCTGGAACGCACGAACAAAACGCCGCTATTCGGATATAACGATGGATTATTTTGGACCAAACCAACATTTGTTATTGAAGTAGACGTCCTGGGAGTGCATTCTGACGAAGACAACAAAAGGTAATCAAACTTTTATAATAGTAAATATGATTATGGTGAGTGCTAAACTTGCCGGGTGTCTAAATAGCGAGCCCGTGATGCCTGGGCTATGTACTTAGAATATTGCAAAATGTGCTTTCACCAAAAAGCTATTTTAAAATCGGACATATCGAGTGCATAGAGGAGGTCTGTATCTATAATTCTTAAAATAATTGTTATGCTTTTTGTGAACGTTTATCGTGAGTAATTTAGTAAAATGTTAGCGAATTCCCCGGAAGTTTGCGAGGGGTATGCTAGTTCTGAACGTCACATCCTAATGTAAAAAGCTGTTTTTTGATATAAATATGAACTTGATTGAACAAAACATGCATGTATTGTATAACATAATGTCCTAGGGTTGTCATCTGATGAAGATCATCAAAGGTGAGTGCTGCATTTAGCTGTCTTCTGGGTTTTGGTGACATTATATGCTGGCTTGAAAAATGGGTGTCTGATTATTTCTGGCTTGGTACTCTGCTGACATAATCTAATGTTTTGCTTTCGTTGTAAAGCCTTTTTGAAATCGGACAGTGTGGTTAGATTAACGAGAGTCTTGTCTTTAAATAGCTGTAAAATAGTCATATGTTTGAGAAATTGAAGTAATAGGATTTTTAAGGTTTTGAAAATCGCGCCACAGGCTGCAAGTGGCTGTTACGTAGGTGGGACGCCAGCGTCCCACCTAGCCCATAGAGGTTAAACAACACATCCTAGATCTGAATGAAAGAAATAATCTTATTAAATACTTTTTTCTTTACATAGTTGAATGTGCTGACAACAAAATCACACAAAAATAATCAATGGAAATCCAATTTATCAACCCATGGAGGTCTGGATTTGGAGTCACACTCAAAATTAAAGTGGAAAACCACACTACAGGCTGATCCAACTTTGATGTAATGTCCTTAAGTGTTCCCTTTATTTTTTTGAGCAGTGTATATAGGCCTGTTCAGCATTGATAAGAGTAAATTACAGGGTTAGTTCAGCAAAATTACAAATGGATAGATTTGTTTATTTACCTATAAAGCAGTTTAGGGACAAGGAGTGAGTATAATCCACATATTTGTTTTCTTAAACTAGCCACTGCCACCGACCGCTAATACTAAAAACCCATGTAACTCAAGGTCCCCTAGTTATAGTAATATGCTTCAATCATACCTAAAGTTTCAAAGTTTGAGCCATGCAATCCCTTTCAAAGATTATTCTGACAATAATTATATCCTCACATACTTGTTTACGGCATAGAGTAGTAGCTAGTCTAGTTGGTTTGTGGCATGTAGTTTAGGATAATCTTTTTATATTCTTAATCACTGCCCCTCTTAAAGATTTTTTGTTAGCTCTCTTTCCCATCCTTGTTTTCAAAGGTCAAAAAATGGCTATCCTCATCAGAGGGAAGACATAATTTTTTATCCACAAAGGGGTTTCAAGTCATTTCAAAGGGTAAGCATCAATAATAACATTAATTTAAATATCATGCATCTAATTGAAGTTGCTAACAAGAATATCCAAGCAGTCATATTTCTAAAGTCAAGGACACATTTGATGTGAACTTTCAAAAATAGAAAGTACAAGAAAATTAAGAGATTCCCAGGGACTTGTGTGTGGGAAAACTGGTGAGGAGGAAACACTGGGGACAATCTGTGAAAAAATTAAATCAACACAGTGATTAATACATTTACTCAGCAAAGAGCTTAGGCCTTATCTCACAGGGTGTCGTAGGGTAAAGACCAAGACGCAGCGGGAAAATATATACTCATCAGATTTTTATTTGGTGAAGAAGGAAAACACAAATAAACGTATACAAACCGCAAATGAACTGGACAGTCTTGTCAGTCACACAGCTAAACAAGCACAATCTCCCACAAACTAACAGGTGAAAACAGGCGACCTAAGTATGACTCTCAATCAGCAACAACGATGTACAGCTGTTCCTGATTGAGAGCCACACCAGGCCAACACAGAAATACAACACTAGACCAGCCCCCTAGAAATACAATACAAGAACATACCCAACAACCCGGAACACCTAAATCAAACACCCCATCTTACATAAATACATATCTAATAAACCCCGAACCACTTAAATCAAATACCCTTTCTACATAGATACACCACTAAACCCAGAAACACTCTACACAAAATAACCCTCTATATAAACACATAACCAAAAACATGTACAACAAATACCCTCTGCCACATCCTGACCAAACTACAATAACAAATAGGCCCTTTACTGGTCAGGACGTGACACAGGGTGACGTTTACACTGAGTGTACATAACATTAAGAACAACTTCCTAGTATTGATTTGCACTCCCTTTTGCCCTCAGAACAGCCTCAATTCATTGGGGTATGTACTCTACAAGGTGTCAAAAGCATTCCACAGGGATGCTGGCCCATGTTGACTAAAATGCTTCCCACAGTTGTGTCAAGTTGGCTGGATGTCCTTCGGGTGGTGGATAATTTCTGATACACGCGGGAAACTGCTGATCATGAAAAACAGCGGTGTAGTTCTTGACACACTCAAACCAGTGCACCCTGGCACCTACTACCATATCCCGTTCAAAGGCACTTAAATATGTTGTCTTGCCCATTCACCCTCTGAATGGCACACATACATAATCCATGACTCAATTGTCTTAAGGCTTAAAAATCCTTCTTTAACCTGTCTCCTCTTCATCTACACTGTTTGAAGTGGATTTAACAAGTGACATCAATAAGGGATCATAGGCTACACCTGGTCAGTCTATGTCATGGAAAGAGCAGGCGTTCCTAATGTTTTGTACACTCAGTGTATGTCTGAGCCCCTGTGAAGTGCTCAGATTTTCCCCTAACAAAATACAGGTTCAATATGTGGTCATTACCATAAATAAACATGGGCGGTATTTTACTTTATATCATTATGTGTAACTGAAAAAGTTATTTTTGCAGTTGTACCCATTTGACAATACAATGGTCAGTGGTCCCTTTCGTAGGCCCCCACCCAACCCCACTCCCACCCTTATCTAGGGATTGAAATATGTTTACTTACAACTACTGGACAGTTTTTGAAATATAAAAATGTGTTCTGAAAAATGCTTGAAAGGAATTACGCCTATGCAAAACACTTTTCTGGCATATATTCCAGCCTAGTGTCCAGTTATGGTGGTTTTGAAGTTTGGAAAGCCTTTTGCCTCGATCCATCTGGATGTCGTTTTCTCTCAGAGAACTACAGACCCACAATTCATCCCCTCAAAAGCTACCTCCCAAATTGACCATTTTTGATTCACAGTGCCATTGACTTTGAGGTTACATTTCATGTTGGTTGGGTTCTGGGATACTGGCTCTACCATATAGCTGAAACAGGAGGTTTGTGGAACCTTAATTGGGGAGGACAGGCCTATGGTAATGGCTGGAGGGGAATAAGTGGAATGGTATGAAATACATCGAAGATATGGTTTCCATGTGTTTGATGCATTCCATTTGCTCCATTCCAGCCATTATTATGAGCCATCCTCCCCACAGCAGCCTCCTATGGTAGCTGAAATGTCTAAGGTATTTGCACCAAACTATCATTTTAATAACATATTGCTCAATGACAACCAGGACTTCAGTCTTCTTCAATCCCTTCACATTGCGTATTTTTTAATACATCTGTATGGAAATTATATTTTTTGACAAATAAATGCCATGGACATTTGTCATTATGTGTGTCTCATCATTTGACCTCTTATTAGGATTAGTTCTCGTCGAGTCAGAATGAGGCGATTGTGGCTTTTTCACTAGATATCAATTTTAATTCAAGGTTACTTTATTTAGATTTGTGGTGACAGTTTTGCCTTTAAATTGTAAACAACCTGCTGAAAATTACATGTCTGCCACACTGGCGAGGTTTGGTCATGCATTTTATAGTGTCTGGTTTCTCTTAATCTCTGTCTGGGTTCTCGTCATTTTTTTTGTATCCGGCCTTTTGCACTTTCAACGATCCTCATTATATGTTTCTATCAAGGTTAACCGAAAGCCACTGATTATTTCCACCTGCTAGCTCTTTTGGCATGGGGGACTCAGGTTTCAGGGTTTGAACTTGTGTGTGGACTGTGAATAAGTGGTTGATGAAGTGAACCCTAACCCTTTGGTGTCTCTTTTTTGAAAAATAACTTCATATGGGCCTGCTACAGTTCTACCATCCTCAGCATGCATGTTCCTTCTTCTGGAAGTAGGAAGACAGGAAGCCTGTCAAGATAGTGGGGTGAAAGTTTTGTTACTTTCAGTTTATACAGATTAGAAAGGGGCTTTTGGTGTTTTATTCCTGTTTGAAATAATACCAAATAAGTATCAAGTGTTCTTTTCTTATCTCATGAAATGCATTTGGTTAATTGAGAGGTGAGAGGTAAAAACTGCATCAATAGATAAAATCAGTGGCGGTTCCAGCTTGTATGGCTCCCTAGGCAAACCCCACCTTCAGCCCCCTCCCCCCAAAAATAAATAATCATAATGTCACGTCCTGACCATAGTAAGATGTTATTTTCTATGGTAGATTAGGTCAGGGCGTGTTTTGTGTTTTTCTATGTTTTGTATTCTATGTTTAAGTTCTAGTTTTCTATTTCTATGTTGTTGTTTTTTGGGATGATCTAGAGGCAGCTGGTCCTCGTTGTCTCTAAATGGAGATCATACTTAAGTAGGTTTTTTTTTTCCACCTGTGTTTGTGTGTAGTTCTCTTCTGTTTGGTCTATGTACCTGACAGAACTGTGCGCTTTTGTTTTTTGTCTTTGTTATTTATCCTTTAGTGTTTTGAGTTTTGTGTGTTAAATAATCATCATGAGCAATCAACACGCTGCGCTTTGGTCCCCTCTCTACGACAGCCGTTACACATAACCTTTAACTATATAAATATATACAAAAATAAGACTCGTAAATATCAAAAAGAAGTAACAAAGACAAATGTTGATTTGACACTCAAGCATCAATGCATTACCCTTCCCAACACTGTCAACCAAGAGTCAAGACTAAACCAATTCACCTTGGTAGTGTGCAGACTGGTTTTATATTATTCTGAACGATTTCGCACAAACCAGAAAAATGCAACAATATGTCTGTGAAACTATATATTCACAGTATTATGAATGAATTGTGGTTTATTTGGTAGCATTTCGTAGTGTGACTGATTTTACTAATTGCATTAGTACTGTACAAAGTTAGAGGTGCGCTATTTGATAGATTCCCCACTCCCCCTACCTCGGGCTTCCAGTGGGGAGACCTGAGGTCAACCTACCCCCACAGTCCCACACGGTGACATGATATCATTGACGTGATGTGCAAATGAGCGATAGAAAACCGATTGCGCAAATGTCACCATTCCAAATTGTTTGTGCGGGCACCCCGTGCCGCCCCCGGCAAGATGCCGCCCTGGGTGGCTGCCAATGTCGCCTATACCTAAATCCGCCACTGGAGAAAATAATCACATCTGCAAATCAAAATGGCAGGGCTAAACCTTTCTCCATCTTGACTTCACTCCAGCCCTTGGCTTGGATGCCCTATATCTCACTCGCTCGGTTTATGGCAAGTTCTTCTAGGACGATGGCAGTCTGAAGACAGCAGTGCAGAATGACTCAAGACAAAAACGTAATATTCAATATCTGTAAATCTGACTAAATATTAACACTTCACTCCACATACTCGATAACTGGATACTGGATAACAAAACAAATTATAAGGCTAGAGAAATGTATCTACCAATATTACCAACACAGTCAACACCAAA
This sequence comes from Salmo salar, assembly GCF_965601325.2. Lineage (NCBI taxonomy): Eukaryota > Metazoa > Chordata > Actinopteri > Salmoniformes > Salmonidae > Salmo > Salmo salar. The sequence goes on along the minus strand of NC_138294.1, from coordinate 68,507,412 downwards.
ACATGTCGGAGAGTAAGCATGGAGAACCAATCCCCAAATGAAAATGAGACTCCTCGACTGACACAGACGATGCTTTTCACCACCTGGTATGGTAAGTGTAGAAACCGACTTGCTAAAGTCGATAAATTGTCGATTGGGAATACTTGAACTAATCAGTAAATCTATAAAGGAGTAGAGGGCGAGGGAGATGAATGATAAAAAAGCTGCGACAACGGAGAAAGAAACAAACAAGCTAAAAGGTACAGTAATTACTATTGAAACAGATGTTAAAGATCTTAAAAAAGAGAACATGTTTCTGAGAGAAGCCTTACTTGAAATACAGACTAGATCTATATAAACTAAAATCCAGGACGTACTGGTATTAAAGAGAATGAGGGTGAAGATCCAGAACGGCGCAAAGTGCTGTACCCTCTCTTTAAAGTGAATAGACTAAAAGGGAAACGTGTAGCTCTCGTAGTTGATAAATTGTACATTGATAACAAACTGTTCCGAGTCACCAAGACCAATCCATGGTTTTTCTAAATAATACAAAAGGTTCCCATAGAGGAGTCGAATAATGGAACACCCAATACTATCCATGGTAGAGATTGTAATAAAAAACAGGAAAACAATAAAATACAACAATTAATAAAGAAATAATACTTCAAATACACTATACCGTTCAAGATAGGGAATGTTGTAAAATAATTAGTATTCGACTTTATATTTATAGTATTTATAAAAAGATAAAAGACAACATTATAATAAAAGACAATTATTGAAAAACTACATCTTCATATATAAGGAACTGGAACACAAAAGTACTCAAAAGCCCAAAATTAGGTAGGAATCAACATGGTAGAGATAAAAACAGAGGACATAGAAGGAACAGTACGTGGGTATGTGCGGGTGTACATGTGGGGGGAGTGTGGTTGTGATGGAAGATGGGGTGTGTGATTTTGTGATTGGAAAAGTATGGTGAGTTAAGTGAGTGAAAAAGGAAAATGGTTACAAATGCCAGAGCCCATGTGTATCTGCGAGCAGGAGTTGTGACAGAGAGTATTCCATGTTGTGAAGATATTGGATATACATTATAAAATAAATTAAACATTATTTATTTATTGTCCTACCATGATGGAAGGGTCCCCAACCCTAGACACCCACCTGATCGAACCACACACTAAGGATAAATCCTTATCTGTTTTATAGGCCTACTGCAATTAGAAAAGTGTTACCAAGATTATACAATTCCCAAAATTCTAACCTCTGTTGTCATTGGTAATGGTGAGAGGTTAGCATGTATTGATGTAGCCTCTAACTTTCTCACACATCATTATTCAGGATTTTTGTTAATCAGGATTAATTTAGAAGTGTTCAGAAAGAAAATTACTCCTGTCTATATAAAGCGCTTATATTATATAAAGTGCTTTCATTTCTAAACAGTAAAACAGATATGTATGAGAAACACCCTAAAATAAAAGGTACTGTCACCTCATATGAAACATTTGATCTAAAATCCAAAATGCTGGAGTATAGAGACAAATAAAACATGTAGCTTCAATGTCCAAAAACAGTACATATTGAGGAGAGTGTAGTTTGCAAATCGCTCATACACTCTTTTTCTAGCTATCGTAGCACTCTCACTAAAGGCTTCAGTCATACAAAAGCTATACTTCAATCCAAACTGGTTCTCTAGCAGATTCGTAAGAATGGCTCACCCCATGTTCAACAATGGCCTTTTTCCTTTTATTCAGATTATAACCTCTCACTTTCGATTATTTGAAAATGAAATAATCTCTAAAATAACGCTTTTTTAAAACAAGCCATAAAACTTGGTTGCAATTTCAGTTTAATCCACCAGAAAAGACAGAACAAATATTACAACAAATTCTGTGGGTAGACACAACTATACAAATTGATTTTAAAAAATTAAGATATTATCTTTGTAAATTATATCATAAATAAGACTGGCAGAGTTATGTCACACATGAAGCTAACAAAATATGGAAATGTCTGCTCTATCCAAAATTACAACCAACTAACTGCAGCATTATAGCAAAAATGGAAGAGGCAAGTGGAAGGGGGAGGAAACTAGGCATATGTCGCGGGTCACTACTTTACAGGAGAGCCATTTCAACGTAAACTTTAAAAAAAGATTTGTTTTTGGGCAGAAATGCCTTCTCGAACATGTGACCTTTCATCTGCCTTAATAACAAACTTGTATGCCATCTGTAAATACGAATAAAATTGTTCAATTACGAGCCTAGTTGGTTTAGCCACAGACAAAGCCAGCAACCTTCCTGCTGGCCATGATTGGCTGAGATAATGAGTGGGCTGGACATGCCGAAAGATGAGTTTGGATTGGTCATCCATATAGCATATTTGGTTAAAGAAAATTATGATAAATAAAAAAGTAGACTAGTTTAATTTAAGGCCCAAAAAATTGACAGCTGTGCCATACAGATTGCAAAATAGTTGGGAAGAGATTTTCGATGTACCGATTCCATGGCACATGGTTTATGAACTGATACACAAAAGTTTTTCAATTTAGATTATTATCTAAAATTCTTGCAACCAATAGAATTTTATATAAACTCAGCAAAAAAAGAAACATCCCTTTTTCAGGACCCTGTCTTTCAAAGATCATTTGTAAAAATCCAAATAACTTTACAGATCTTCATTGTAAAGGGTTTATACACGGTTCCCTATGATTGTTCAATAAACAATTAATGCACCCGTGGAACGGTCGTTAAGACACTAACAGCTTACAGATGGTAGGCAATTAAGGTCACAGTTATGAAAACTTAGGACACTAAAGAGGCCTTTCTACTGACTCTGAAAAACACCAAAAGAAAGATGCCCAGGGTCCCTGCTCGTCCGTGTGAACGTGCCTTAGGCATGCTGCAAGGAGGCATGAGGACTGCAGATGTGGCCAGAGTAATAAATTACGATGTCCGTACTGTGAGACGCCTAAGACAGTGCTACAGGGAGACAGGAGGGACAGCTGATCATCCTCGCGGTGGCAGACCACGTGAAACAACACCTGCACAGGATCGGTACATCCGAACATTACACCTGCGGGACAGGTACAGGATGGCAACAACAACAACTGCCCGAGTTACACCAGGAACGCACAATCCCTCCATTAGTGTTCAGACTGTCCGCAATAGGCTGAGAGAGGCTGGACTGTTGTAAGGCAGGTCCTCACCAGACATCACTGGCAACAACGTCGCCTATGGACACAAACCCATTGTCGCTGGACCAGACAGGACTTGCAAAAAGTGCTCTTCACTGACGAGTCATGGTTTTGTCTTACCAGGGGTGATGGTCGGATTCGTGTTTATCGAAGGAATGGAAATGAGCGTTACACTAAGGCCTGTACTCTGGAGCGGGATCAATTTGGAGGTGGAGGGTCCGTCATGGTCTGGGGCGATGTGTCACAGAATCATCGGACTGAGCTTGTTGTCATTTCAGGCAAACTCAATGCTGTGCGTTACAGGGAAGACATCCTCCTCCCTCATGTGGTACCCTTCCAGCAGGCTCATCCTGAGATGACCCTCCAGCATGACAATGCCACCAGCCATACTGCTCGTACTGTACTTGATTTCCTGCTAGACAGGTATGTCAGTGTTCTGCCATGGCCAGCGAAGAGCCCGGATCTCAATCCCATTGAGCACGTCTGGGACCTGTTGGATCGGAGGGTGAGGGCTAGGGCCATTCCCCTCAGAAATGTCCGGGAACTTGCAGGTGCCTTGGTGGAAGAGTGGGGTAACATCTCACAGCAAGAACTGGCAAATCTGGTGCAGTCCATGACAAGGAGATACACTGCAGTACTTAATGCAGCTGGTGGCCACACCAGATACTGACTGTACTTTTGATTTTGACCCCCCCCCCTTTGTTCAGGGACACATTATTCAATTTCTGTTAGTCACATGTCTGTGGAACTTGATCAGTTTGTCTCAGTTGTTGTAACGGTCGTCGTACGTCACGGACCAAGGCGCAGCGGGTTGAGTGCTCATTATGACTTTTATTGAACACAAACGAAACAAGAAAACGATCGAACGCACAGTAATGCACAAACACAACCTCCCACAAAGGGACAGGTGAAACAGGGCTACCTAAGTATGACTCTCAATCAGCAACAACGATGTACAGCTGTTCCTGATTGAGAGCCTTACCAGGCCAACACAAAGAAATACACAACATAGAAATACAAAACAAGAACATTACCCAAAAACCCCGGAACACATAAATCAAACACCCCTCTTACATAAATACATATCCCATTAAACCCCGAACCACATAAAACAAATACCCCCTGCCACGTCCTGACCAAACTACAATAACCCCTTATACTGGTCAGGACGTGACAGTTGTTGAATCTTGTTATGTTCATACAAATATTTACACATGTTAAGTTTGCTGAAAATAAACGCAGTTGACAATGAGAGGACGTTTCTTTTTTTGCTGAGTTTATATATTCTAGGTGTCACCAGTTTTCTCCATCTTGTCCCATATGTAAATATCCAAATAAACAGTCCTCTTGGGTAATATTTCTGTAAATACAGCCTTTAGCCACTTTTCCCTAGATATTGAATGCAAGCTGCCATGAAGAGGCCAATCCTTTTTTTTATGGATATACTGAAAACCAGCAAGGGATATTCATTAACAAAGAGATAGCAAAGACATGCTCTAGTATCAGGATTTTCTCTGATTTGTCAGTTACTAATGGCATCCTATTTAATACTTGATTTTGAGTGTGAATTAAGTTGTCATTACGATGGAATTCCCCTGTCACATCCTGACCAGTAAAGGGGTTATTTGTTATTGTAAGTTTGGTCAGGACGTGGCAGGGGGTGTTTGTTTTAGGTGTTTCGGGTTTTTTTGGTTAATGTTCTATGTTAGTCTATTTCTATGTCTGTGTCTAGTTATTCTATTTCTATGTTTAGTTTATTGGGTTGACATTCAATTGGATGCAGCTGTTCCTCGTTGCATCTAATTGAAGGTCCTATTTAGTAGGGGTGTTTTTCTATGGGTTTTTGTGGGTAGTTGTTCCATGTGTAGCTGTGTCTCTCACAGGACTGGTTTTTCATCGTTGTTTTTGGTTTTCTTCGTAATAAAGAAGATGAGTTTACACATTCCCGCTGCGCCTTGGTCTAATCAGTATGACGAACGTGACATCCCCACAACCAATCTACATACCCCTGGCTAGTTCTGAATGCACTACTGGTCTTTCAGGTAGCCAGCAGGTGTGAGCTTGAATCTTTTTTCTCTGCAGGAGAAGTGTATGTGTGTGTGTGTGTGTGTGTGTGTCGGCAATCTAAAACAGATTACTTGCCAGTAGACACCCACTGGGCACACCACGTAATGTGGAGAATTGGGTAATATTTGATAGATACGTTGATCAATGAGAACCTTTTTTCACCCGCTCAAAAAGACAGACAATTTGTTGAATGATCAATGTGTTATCACTATTCTTTCAACCATCTAAAAGCACAGCCAAATTCCAATGGAAAATCAATGTTTGATTTTTGGTGTAGTTTTCACCTAAAGGATTTATCACTGCGCTTTCACCCATTTAAAAGCACACAAAAGGTCAATTGGGAATACAATGTCAGATATTTTGTTTATTTATACAACAACTTAATGTGTTATCATTGTGCTTAATCTAATACCACAACCAAATTACCTGGATTGCAGTTAGTTCTGTGCAGCTGATTATAGAAATAGTGAAGATTTCCACAGACCTGCGGCCCTGAACACTTTCTATGATTACATTTATTCTTACAGTAAACTCAATGTGGTCTTGGATGTGTTACACATTTTAAGGTTGAATAAATACTGTTACATTAAGGGAGTATGCGAGTGTGCTTTGGCTCCTTTGGCTCCGGCTTACCTCTAGAAAAACTGTTGTGTGCCCGAACAGCCTAAAAAACCCTCACCGAAGTCCAAAACGAACAAAAACATCACAAAATGTAGTCAAAATATACAGTGCCAGTCAAAAGTTTGGACACACCTACTCATTCAAGGGTTTTTCTTTATTTTTACTATTTTCTACATTATAGAATAATAGTGAAGACATCAACACTATGAAATAACGTAGTAACGCAAAAAGTGTTAGATTCTTTAAAGTAACCACCCTTTGCCTTGATGACAGCTTTGCACACTCTTGGCATTCTCTCTACCAGCTTCATGAGGAATGCTTTTCCAATAGTCTTGAAGGAGTTCCCACATATGCTGAGCACTTGTTGGCTGCTTTTCCTTCACTCTGCAGTCCAACTCATCCCAAACCATTTCAATTAGGTTGAGGTCTGGTGATAGTGGAGGCCAGGTCATCTGATGCAGCACTCCATTCTCCTTCTTGGTCAAATAGCCCTTACACAGCCTGGAGGTGTGTTTTGGGTCATTGTCCTGTTGAAAAACAAACTATAATCCCACTAAGCGCAAACCAGATGGGATGGCGTATCGCTGCAGAATACTGTGGTAACAATGCTGGTTAAGTGTGCCTTCAATTCTAAATAAATCACAGACAGTGTCACCAGCACATCACCCCTACACCATCACACCGCCTACCTCCATGCGTCACGGTGGGAATCACACATGCAGAGATCATCTGTTCACCTACTCTTTATCTCACAAAGACGCATCAGAGTCGGTCGGTCTAATGTCCATTGCTCGAGTTTCTTGGCCCAAGCAAGTCTCTTTTTCTTATTGGTGTCCTTTAGTAGTGATTTCTTTGTAGAAATTCGACCATGTCAGCTTCATTAAATAGTACCCGTAAATACCAGTCTCCACGTCAACAGTGAAGAGGCGACTCCGGGATGCTGGCCTTCTAGGCAGTGTCATGACGTTGGCCTGTGGGTAAGGTTTTTGACCCCCCCCCCATAAATACCTTTCTCCCTTCCCCTCTCTGAATCTACTGAAGGACTTGAATAGCCTGTGTTAAATATAGAGAGTCTGGGAACATCAAACAAATGGGGAAAGGTACCAAATATTTTGTTAATAAAACCAGTTGGAAATATGCTTGGGAACGTAATGAGTATGTATGTCAGTTCGGTTGTCATCTGAGACATTATGACTGATGACAGGACGACATAAACTGTACCTGAGAAAAGTATACGCCCTCTAGTTATCAGAGTCACATGGAATTGTTATGCAATTGAAATGTTTGATATTGAAAATGTTTGTTAGGAGATGAAATTTAATTTTAGCTTCCGAATGAGAGATTTGGGTTTTCATAAGGAAAGTGCCCTGCTCGATCAGTGGCCCAACCCTGTGAAGAGACAGGGGTTATAAACGATGAAACACCTCCCTCCCCCTCTCCACTATATAAGCCTTTGACGAAAAGATAACCAGTGGTTCCAGTACGGGAGGTCTGCAGCCTCTACATTAGAAGGACACACATGTCAAGTACAGAACTAAGCCAACCTCGGCGTGAGCTCTGGTATGAACTGGTATGAACTTTGAGCTTATTCACTACAGAAGTGCTACTACCTAGCCGTTGAGTTAGCAGCGGCCGCTGTAACGTGGGCTAGGAAAGGATGGACGACGGATCCAGTCTAACAGACGGACGAAGATACCACCACGTATCCAATTTACCACCAGAGACATTCTTGCGAGGACAGGAAGGTCTGTTGGCCAACCCGGCCAGCATCTACCGAAGCGCAGCTCAGAGTAAATATTTATTGCATTTTCCTTTTCCAAATGGGCGGCAATTTAGAATGCATAAGATAATGTATTTACGATAGCATAGCTGCTGTTTCTCTGTTCCTAAATCTTCCCGCTCTTTCATTCAAGCCCAACCCCCTTTCCTTTGTGTAACCAGCCGTCATATCTGTTCCGTCTACCGGGACGTTTTCTGTATGACATCATTGTATTCTGTGTATTTGTAATTCTGTGTGATTAGTTAGGTATTTAGTAAATAAATAATTAAACCCAATTTTGTATTGCTGATTCAACTTGTTAGCCAGGGTTCTAGAAGATAGCCAAGAATTTACAACTTTCATTATGAGACTGAAAATAAGACAAGGGTTAATATTGACTGCTATCGATGTAAAATATTACAAAGTATTTTAAGAGTTTATTCGGAAGATAACAGCTCTATAAATGTTCTTCCGTGGTGCCCCGACTTTCTAGTTAATTACATTTACATGATTAGCTTAATCAGGTAATATTAATTACAGAGAAATCATTTTATAAGTTAGCATGTCATATCACTTAATCCGACATAGCCAAAGACACGACAGCAGAGTTGCAAAGAAAAAGCCATATCTCAGACTGGCCAATAAGAAGAAAAGATTAAGATGGGCAAAAGAACACAGACACTGGACAGAGGAACTCTGCCTAGAAGGCCAGCATCCCGGGGTCGCCTCTTCACTGTTGACGTTGAGACTGGTGTTTTGCGAGTACTATTTAATGAAGTTGCGATGGTCGAATTGCTACAAAGAAACCACTACTAAAGGACGCAATTTAATAATTAAAGAAGCTGACAATTGAGGACTTGTGAGACGTCTGTTTCTCAAACTAGACACTAATGTACTTGTCCTCTTGCTCAGTTGTGCACTGGGGCCTCCCACTCCTATTTCTATTCTGGTTAGAGCCACTTTGCGCAGTTCTATGAAGGGAGTAGTACACGGCGTCGTATGAGATTTTCCGTTTCTTGGCAATTTCTCGCATGGAATAGCCTTCATTTCTCAGAACAAGAATAGACTGACAAGTTTCAGAAGTTATTTGTTTCTGGACATTTTGAGCCTGTAATCAAACCCACAAATGCTGATGTTCCAGATACTCAACTAGTCTAAAGAAGGCCAGTTTTATGCTTCTTTAATCATAACAACAGTTTTCAGCTGTGCAAACATAATTGCAAAAGGCTTTTCTAATGATCAATTAGCCTTTGAAAATGATAAACTTGGATTAGCTAACACAACGTACCATTGGAACACAGGAGTGATGGTTACTGATAATGCGCCTCTGTACGCCCATGTAGATTTTCCATTTACGTCTACACTGTATTTCTGATCAATGTTATGTTATTTTAATGGACAAAAAATGTGATTTTCTTTGAAGAACAAGGAAATGTCTAAGTGACCCCAAACTTTTGAACCGTAGTGTATATATTTTTTATTTACTAAAAATGTGTCTCAGCCCCACCTGCCCTGAATGACTGATCGCCACTGGTTATTTCATAGTTTTGATGTCTTCACTATTATTCTACAATGTAGATGTAACGAGTGTGCTGAGAGTCGGGAAGCAAGTTCAGGGAGTGAGTGTTTTAATAAATAAATGTAACATAATACAAAACAAGAAACCACGAACAACGCACAGACATGAAAAAGAAACAATGACGCCTGGGGAAGGAACCAACGGGAGTGACATATATAGGGCAGGTAATCAAGGAAGTGATGGAGTCCTGCTGAGTCTGACAACGCGTGTGTCCATAACAATGGTGACAGTTGTGCGCCATAACGAGGAGCCTGGTGACTTAGAGGCCGGAGAGGGAGCACACGTGACAGTAGAAAATAGTTTTAAAAAATAAAGAAAAACCCTTGAATGAGTAGGTGTGTCCAAACTTTTGACTGGTATTGTTTGTGCAACCTCTTTCGAAGTATTTCGGCTGGGAAGCATGCGGATGCCTTTAGTTTGTAAGATAGCTTTAACATTAGGATACTTACCATACTGCAAAAGTGATATTTAATTGTATTTGTGTCACATGGATGATGCTGGAGAGACAAAGCAGGTACGGGGAGTCATTTAGTATAGAACGGACATGGAACGAGACAGGAACAGAGTCAGCAAATGAGTAATACAGACAAAAAAACAATTAATGCAGCAGCGGGGAACAGAGTAAGGGAACTGACAAATATAGGGGAGGTAATAAACAGGTGATGAGTGAGTCCAGTATCGCTGATGCGCGTGACGAGGGAAGGCAGGTGCGCGTAATAGATGGCAGGAGTGCACAATGCAGGGCAGCCTGGCGCCCTCAAGCGCCGGGGGTGGGGGCGAGGAGAGGGAGCAGACGTGACAGTTTGGTTGTCAACGCAACCAACCAAATATCAATGTTTGAAGGAGTATCTTTTGCTTGGATAGGTCCATCTCTGCCACTGAGTCTAAAAAGTTGAAGATCTGACATTGTTTTAAAAGGTACAAATTCAACATATTTTACACAAGGTTTATCTATGTTATAAAATTGGTTACTATTATGACAAATCCTGGGGTTTAAATTTTACCGTCAAAATAAGAGTAGATTACTTTTTTTTTTAAATCCAAATCATTTTCCATGTCAAAATACATTGACAAATTACGTTGAAACAACATTGATCTAACCAGTTTGTGCCAAATGGGCAGCAATTTCCCTTTCCAGCATTGCATTTTCTCCAAACTTACTCCGCTTTTGACAGGTTTCAGCTTTATCACACTGTCTTTGAGTCATCTACTATCTCACTTTTATGTATTTCCAGTCGATGCTCCCACAGAATATTAGATGCATTGCCTCTCAGCTCTGCTCCATCAACCACTGTGAGAACCTATGCAGAGGCACAACTTGCATATTTTAAACTTGATAAACAGAATGTATGTTAGAATTCATTATTCCACCACTAAGCAATATCTGAAACAATTAGTTTGTTTTTGTAAAATACACTTTGAGAGAAAAAAATTATAATTCTGGTATTTTCTTTGCCCACATCTGACTACTCTTTCAGAGGCAAATGGTTTACGGAAGGTCTCTTAATGAGACAATGTGTTGTATTGAGAAACTGACATTTCTGAGGTCCCAACCCAGCTTTTACTGAAAACAATCTGCCCTCATGACTGGCTTTTCTTTTTAAAGGAAATAAATCTCTAATATTTTTCTGTGACAACTGTTTAACCTTAGGAGTGCCTTTTTTCTTTATCATTATAAATGGTTCAACCAAGATTACATGTGAACACAATTATATAACTACATTTAAATGTGTTTCAAGAGTTTATTTCCAAAATGCTATATCCACCAATTTTTCACCAGAAATGATTGATTATGGGTGCCTTTGTGTGTGTGTAAAATATGACTGTTTTCAGATTTTTCATTCACAGAGCTTAGATGTGAATTAATACGTTTTTTTGCTAAACTCTATCTGAGAGTGAGGTGGATATGTAGCATTCTCAGCAGGTCCCTTGATTTCCATGGAAGCATCACTTATCAGCAGAGGTTGAACCAGTTCAGGGAACAAAAACCGAAAACCGGACAATATCACATTTTTTTGAGGAACAGAATCAGAACTGAGAACTAAAGTGATCTAGATGTAAACTGTTGTGGAACCGTTATTTTGAAAGTATGAGAACCGGTTAATAACGTTCTTTCACATTCCTGACATTTTTTCCCCAGTCCCACAAAAAAACGCAACAAAGCACCTATGCAAAGCCCTTACTCTGTCACTCAGAAAGTTATTCCAGTGTCTGCCTGCTAGCCTGTTGGGGCTAGGGGGCAGTATTGAGAATTTTGAAAAAAATTTGCCCATTTTTAACTGCCACCTACACCAACTCAGAAGCTAGGATATGCATATTATTACCAGATTTGGATAGAAAACACTCTGAATTTTCTAAAACTGTTTGAATGGTGTCTGTAAGTATAACAAAACTCATATGGCAGGCGAAAACCTGAGAGAAAAAAATAATTTTGTGGCTGTACTATTTTTTTTTATCATTGTTTCATAGATACCACAGTGAGAAAGGATTCATTTCGCAACTCCTACGGCTTCCACTAGATGTGAGCGATCTTTATAAAGTTGTTTGAAGCGTCTATGATCAACAGAGACCGGATGACAAGGAAGGGAAGTTGACCTCCCTGGGATGTCGTCACTTCATTAGTGGCTGCACCTACGCAATCATGTGATGCGATACATTTTTCAAAGACGTTTTTCAAGACACAGGAGAGGTCGGGTTGAAACATTACTGATGTTTCACGTTAAAAATGGCTCTAAAGATTGATGCTAAACAACGTTTGACATGTTTGAACGAACGTAAATAGATTATTTTTTTTACTTTTCGCCGTGACTTCCCCCCCCCCCGCGCTACTTTTTAGTAGCCTACCGAAGCGCTAACAACTTGGAGTTATTTGGACATCAATTATGAACTTTGTTGAAAGAAACCACATTTGTAGTGGACCTGGGATTCCTGGAAGTGCCAATGGATGAAGATAATCAAAGGTAAGGGAATATTGACAATAGTAATTTTGATATTACATGGTTACAAGATGGTGCTAACCTGTATAGCCTAGCCTATTGTTCTTAGCACAGCACCCGGTTTATTGCAAATTGTGATTTCCCAGTAAAGTTATTTTGAAATCTGGCAATGCAGTAGCATTTACGAAATGTTAAACTATGAATATTTGAATGACAATATTATAATTTACCAATGTTATCGAATAGTAATTTTGTAATTTGTAACGTTGTTCACCGGAAGCATTTGAGAGAAGAAAAAAATCTGATTTTCACCGCTTCGGTAAAATGCTGTTTTTGGATATAAATATGAACTTGATGGAACAAAAATTGCATGTATTGTGTAACATAATGTCTTAGGAGTGTCAAAGGTTAGTGCATAATTCTAGCTGGTTTCTGCTTTTGGTGACGCCTGACCTTGAATTGAAAATGGATGTTTGTACTTTTGTGGCTATGTACTGTCCTAACATAATCTAACTTTATGCTTTTGCCGTAAAGCCTCTTTGAAAATCGAACAATGTGGTTAGATTAAGGAGATGTTTATCTTTTAAATTGTGTAAAATAGTTGATTGTTTGAGAAATTTAAATTATTAGATTTTTGATGTTTTGAATTTCCAGCCTTGTTAGCAATCCCGACTCGGGTTCATTGCTAACCTGTAGCCCCAACAGGCTAGCTGAAAATCTTTTACAGTGTGCATGTGCAGGCTACCTGCACCTCCCCCTCCGAAGCATAGGCTACTGTAGCCTACTGACATTACAAGCATGATTCAGAAATTAGGGAGAGATTTTTAATTAGAGAACAATGGATTCACTTTTTCAATGTTAGTTAAGGATACTATAGTTATTACATTTCACATTGGATTTATTAACTACAAACAGGTAAGACCTGTATATATTTTTATTCTGGTGCCATTCTGCACATGCAGGCTTGTTAGCTCGCTAGCTAGCTCTGGTCCAACGTTCAGCCCACTCTCTGAAGTTTAAATACACTCAAAGTTCCATCATAGAAGCCGCTCCTCCGTAGGTATAATTCTGTGAGCCTAATTCAGAAAATGCATGTCATAACAAGATACCCAGTGCTTCAAGCCAAGCCTCCTCCCCTACCCTCTCTCGCTCTCTCCCCTCCTGCAAAATTTGAGTAGCATCTCACGCCCTACACTTGTCTGGCCAATTCCTGTAGGCTAAACAACTATAGCTTGCCCGCTCCATAGCAAGATCAAGCTGCTCTATGAAGTAATTTAATGTTGTGTTAAATACATTTTGAAAGGATTTCAGAGGTTTAAAAGGAACAGAAAGGAATGTTATGAAGTGTAACTTTTTGGGGGTTTGAATCGGTTCAGAACTTTATTTTGCTGGTTGGAACAGCAAAATAAAATAATGTTTCTGTTCAGAGCGAACCGATTGGAAAATCATTTCGGTTCCAGCCCCTGCTTATCAGACATCTTAAATTGAAGTGGACATCCCACAATGTGCCCCATAATGACAATACAGCAAACATCGGTGGCTGCAATAAAACATTTTATTTAAACATTATTTAACTAGGCAAGTCAGTTAAGAACAAAAACGTATTTACAATGACAGCCTACAAGGGAACAGTGGGTTAACTGCCTTGTTCAGGGACAGAATGACAGATTCAGTTTGGGAATTTGATGCAGCAGCCTTTTGGTTACTGGCCCTACGCTCTAACCACTAGGCTACCTGTCACCCCTGAAACATGTGTCATAGGTGGGATCAGCACCACCAATGCGTAAAGGGTTAATTGGGGGACTGGTTTCAATTGGATGAAGATTTTAACCTTTGACTCTCTTTGACTTAAGGAAATTCACTCTGTGTGGAGATGGGGTTGGGTTGCTTTGTCCAATCAATACCCCGAGGGGCTGTAACTTAGTTTGTAGCCCATTCCAATATTTAAGCAATGTGCTTCTTTCTTATGGCATTTCGTAAACACACTAAATAAAATGTTAGAGAAAGACCAAATACACTCGATTCCAAGTCAGATGTCACCTTGAGGCCGTTATGGCCCTCATTTTTGCTGTCTGAATAGAGGGTCCGTCATAAATTCCACAGTGATCAAATGCGTATTTTATTCTTCTGCGCTTCACAGCCTATTCAAGGTTTTATTGCCTACAAGATCCACATCACAGCCGAGGGGGTCATTACAAATGAACTTGCAATAACAGATAGATATTTCAATGAGGATGTTTGCCATTGTAACTGTAATTTGAGAATAACAAAGGCTCAAATGCCCAGAAAGTTGGGGATATAATTACTGAGCGAAGATTTCTTGTAATCTGAGACTGTAAATCTTCAACTACAAAAAAAATCCAGTTTGCCACTTATCATATTCAATCGTTATTTTTTTATATATTTTAAAACTTTTTTTAATTAAAAAAAATATATATTTTTTTAGGGGTGGATCAGCTTAATATTGCTTCCATCAATGTAATTGTCTGCATCATTTCCAATCCCCCATATATTTTTGGGGTAAATATATATATCCATACACGCATGCATACATACATATAAACATATAGACTTTTTAAAGAATATACCTTTATTATTATTTACATCATTTAGCAGACACTCTTATCCAGAGCAACTTACAGTAGTGAATGCATACATTTCATACTTTTTTTAATTTTTCTTTCCCGTACTGGCCCCCCGTGGGAATCGAACCCACAACCCTGGCGTTGCAAACACCATGCTCTACCAACTGAGCTACAGGGAAGGCCTACCACCAATCCCCCAATTGAAGTAAACTAATAAACACTTCGGCTTTTACCTTCCATTTATTCATCTTATACACATTTTACAGACAGTCTATTTTACAATAGTTCTTTTTTTGTTTGTTTTTAGTCCTTCCTCTATGTCTGATGTCCATCCAGTTTGATTTCTATTTGTAACTGTGCTATATCACAAAAGTTCTGAACCTATATACATTTTACAGACCTCGTATGTTTTACATTGTTTATCTTGTTATTAGTCCCACCCTTCAGCTCCATTCAACCCCTCCCATCTATCTCTCAACATCATCCATTTCAGATTTCTATTTGCCATATATTTTTCAACTGTGCTGTGATGCTCACAAAACAATTGAATTTCTATTCTCATAGCTTCTACAGATTAAAAATAAACATTTTTGTTACAATAATTATTATATTATTGATTGGTTGACTATGGTTTTTCAAATCACCCAGTATTGCTATCTGCAGCGTTAGTTCTAGGCAAATGTTGCAATTCTTCAGCCATTCCTGGACCTGTGACCAAAAACGAGCTACATATGGACAGTACCAAAATAAATGATCTAATGACTCTGCCTCCGCACAGCAGAATCTGCAGAGCTGGGAAGATTGTATCCCCCATATATATAACATTCTATTAGTTGCAAGAATTTTGTATAGTAATTTAAATGGAAAAATTCAAAGTTTTGAATCCGGCGTTGTTTTGCGTATCAATTCATAAACCATGTGCCATGGAATGGGTACATCGAAAATCTCTTCCCAACTATTTTGCAATTTATATGGCACGGCTGTCAGTTTTTTGGTCCTTAAATGAAATTGGTATATGTTTTATCACACTTTTCTTTAACCATTTATGTTCTTTAATACGATATTCAATCGTTATTAGTTATTAAATTTAGGTCCAGTACAGACTCTTTGGCTCAACAATATGACACTGGGATTGGAGCACTAGTGGACTCACGCTGGTGAGATGAGGTCAGTTATTTGAGACATCTCAGAGATTTAAAAGGACACCAAGCTAAATATTGTCACCAAGATTCACAATATTCAACCTCAGCTGGAGGCAAATAAATCTCTTAAATTAAATATTCAAACAACAATGGGAGGGTAAACAGCCACTGGTTTTCACCAATGGGAAGCCAAAAAAGCGATAGATGTGTGTCTGTTGGGATTTTTTTATTACTCAGTATTCACTGTGATGACTGGCACACAACCTGCATTTCAAATTCTGCTTTGGGATATTTCCATGCTGTGTTTTCGCTGTCATCATTGTGTTATTCCCTGGAGCCCTACCACCAGTCACACAGTAAACAGGTCTGTCCAACAACAGTTGGTGGCCCGATTATTATCTTGGCAGCCATAAGGTTTTGAGATAATGAGAATTAAGATGACGGTAATTCTCTCGCTCTCATCACAAGCCCTGTAGCAGGTTTTAGCTCTGAACCGTCTGAACGTCCACAGAGGTTTAGGCCTGTATATCATTCCCAACCTTAGCAATTCACTGATAACGTAAGGTGGGTCTTCACTGTATATGGTAAAATACTTCACTGAAGAATGTTAAACCCTGCCATGGCCAAGTCATTATAGTGGCAGGTTTAGGGAAGAGGCCAGGGCCATGATGAGTTCACGACTGATAAATCTCAGACATTAATGACGATAACCCCATATGACCTCCAGCTGTGTCAGTACAATATCCTGCAGTATAATGTTAAGTAGGTTGTGAGGTCAAGGTCTTTGAGAGGGTCAGATGTTTTTTCTAAATTGCAAAACCTCTTGATTTTCCTTAGACCTTAGAGTCAAAGTCATATTCAATATGTTTTGAACAAAAATAAGGTGATCTGCTCCATTTAATCCTCTTGCTGAACTGTCAGCTTTTCTGTAACATAGCTATCAGGTTTGCCTTGTAACCAGTATGTGAGCCAATTCCAAATCATTTCTGCAAGGCATTCAAGTGTAAATAGAACTGATGTTCACCTCAAACATTTTGAGTGACACAATTGCTAGGGACTTTCAGAGTAGCCTTCATGCCAATTAAATCTGAAAAGTTTAACACTGTAATCCTTTTAACCTTGCATGAAATCCAAGCAGACAGTGCAAGTTATAGCCTTGATTCCAAAAATGGAAATGTTCTGTTCATGAGCTGCGGGTCCCCATACTTGTGCAGCGGGTTGGGGGTCAATTAAAATTCAATGAAATTGCATTTGGCCTTTATTTTTTAATGAGGATTTCTTTAAGTGTTGAATTGACCAAGACTCTGAAGGCCGGGTCCATCTTAACCTGCATACGTATCACAGCAGCTAGGACATACAGTACCTCTTGGGTATACAGTGCATTCGGAAATGTTGTTACGTTACAGCCTTACAGTTACGTTACAAAATTGATTGAATACTTGTTTTCGCTAATCAATCTACACACAATACCCCACAATGACAAAGTATAAACAGGTTTTTAGACATTTTTGCAAATTTATTAAAAGTAAAAAACAGAAATATGAAACTCGAAATTGAGCTCAGGTGCATCCTGTTTCCATTTGATCATCCTTGAGATGTTTCTACAACTCGATTGGAGTCCACCTGTGGTAAATTCAATTGATTGGACATGATTTGGAAAGGCATACACCGGTCTATGTAAGGTCCCACAGTTGACAGTGCATGTCAGAGCAAAACCAAGCCACGAGGTCGAAGGAATTGTAAGTGCAGCTCCGAGACAGGATTGTGTCGAGGTACAGATCTGGGGAAGGGTACCAATAAATGTCTGCAGACTTGAAGGTCCGCGAGAACACATCGGCCTACATCATTCTTAAATGGAAGAAGTTTGGAACCACAAACACTCTTCCTAGAACTGGCCACCTGGCCAAACTGAGCAATCAGGGGGGGCCTTGGTCAAGGAGGTGACCAAGAACCCAATGGTCACTCTGACAGAGCTCCAGAGTTCCTATGTGGAGATGGGAGAACATTCCAGATGGACAACCATCTCTGCCGCACTCCACCATCTCTGCCGCACTCCACCAATCAGGCCTGAACCTGATTGGTGAACCTACTCCAGAGCGCTCAGGACCTCAGACTGGGGTAAAGGTTCACCTTCCAACAGGACAACGACCGAAAGCACACAGCCAAAACAGCGCAGGAGTGGCTTTGGGACAATTCTCTGAATGTCTTTGAGTGGCCCAGCCAGAGCCCAGACTTGAACCCGATCGAACATCTCTCCAGAGACCTGAAAATAGCTGTGTAGCGATGCTCCCCATCCAACCTGACAGAGCTTGAGGGGATCTGCAGAGAATAATGTGAGAAAGTCCCCAAATACATTTATTGGTGTGTCAGTGTCCCTAGTGAATGCACTAAATTAATGGTTTGTTTCTTCCAGCATATAGACTAAAATGAATATTAATTGTGGCGGGATTAAGCTTGTTTTCACTATCATTCAATAAAATGTGTGAATATTTTGTAAAGGACTAGATAGAAAATTCTGGAACTTGAATAGCTCATCCAATATTCTTGCACAATGGCAGCTGAATCTGTTGAGAGTTGGATGGTAGGCCTACAAATCAAATCAAATTTATTTGTCACATACACATGGTTAGCAGGTGTTAATGCAAGTGTAGCGAAATGCTTGTGCTTCTAGTTCCGACCATGCAGTAATATCACCTAACAATTTCACAACAACTACCTTACACATACAAGTGTAAAGGAATGAATACGAATATGTACATAAAAATACACTGCTCAAAAAAATAAAGGGAACACTTAAACAACACAATGTAACTCCAAGTCAATCACACTTCTGTGAAATCAAACGCAACACTGATTGACAATAAATTTCACATGCTGTTGTGCAAATGGAATAGACAACAGGTGGAAATTATAGGCAATTAGCAAGACACCCCCAATAAAGGAGTGGTTCTGCAGGTGGTGACCACAGACCACTTCTCAGTTCCTATGCTTCCTGGCTGATGTTTTGGTCACTTTTGAATGCTGGCGGTGCTTTCACTCTAGTGGTAGCATGAGATGGAGTCTACAACCCACACAAGTGGCTCAGGTAGTGCAGCTCATCCAGGATGGCACATCAATGCGAGCTGTGGCAAGAAGGTTTGCTGTGTCTGTCAGCGTAGTGTCCAGAGCATGGAGGCGCTACCAGGAGACAGGCCAGTATATCAGGAGACGTGGAGGAGGCCGTAGGAGGGCAACAACCCAGCAGCAGGACCGCTACCTCCGCCTTTGTGCAAGGAGGAGCAGGAGGAGCACTGCCAGAGCCCTGCAAAATGACCTCCAGCAGGCCACAAATGTGCATGTGTCTGCTCAAACGGTCAGAAACAGACTCCATGAGGGTGGTATGAGGGCCCGACGTCCACAGGTTGGGGTTGTGCTTACAGCCCAACACCGTGCAGGACGTTTGGCATTTGCCAGAGAACACCAAGATTGGCAAATTCGCCACTGGCGCCCTGTGCTCTTCACAGATGAAAGCAGGTTCACACTGAGCACATGTGACAGACGTGACAGAGTCTGGAGACGCCGTGGAGAACGTTCTGCTGCCTGCAACATCCTCCAGCATGACCGGTTTGGCGGTGGGTCAGTCATGGTATGGGGTGGCATTTCTTTGGGGGGCCGCACAGCCCTCCATGTGCTCGCCAGAGGTAGCCTGACTGCCATTAGGTACCGAGATGAGATCCTCAGACCCCTTGTGAGACCATATGCTGGCCCTGGGTTCCTCCTAATGCAAGACAATGCTAGACCTCATGTGGCTGGAGTGTGTCAGCAGTTCCTGCAAGAGGAAGGCATTGATGCTATGGACTGGCCTGCCCGTTCCCCAGACCTGAATCCAATTGAGCACATCTGGGACATCATGTCTCGCTCCATCCACCAACGCCACGTTGCACCACAGACTGTCCAGGAGTTGGCGGATGCTTTAGTCCAGGTCTGGGAGGAGATCCCTCAGGAGACCATCCGCCACCTCATCCGCACATTCAACTATGTAAAGAAAAAAGTATTTAATAAGATTATTTCATTCATTCAGATCTAGGATGTGTTATTTTAGTGTTCCCTTTATTTTTCTGAGCAGTGTATATAAATGAGTGATGGCCGAACGACATAGGCAAGATGCAGTAGATGGTATAGGGTTCAGTATATACATATGAGATGAGTAATGTAGGGTATGAAAACATGATATAAAGTGGCATTGTTTAAAGTGGCTAGTGATACATTTAATTACATCAAGATGGCATAGCGTACAGTATATACATATGAGATGAGTAATGTAGGGTAAGTAAACATATATATATATATAAGGTGGCTAGTGACAAATTGATTACATAAATGTTTCCATCCTCCTAAGGTTGAAGAGGCGCTGCTGCGCCTTCACCACGCTGTCTGTGTGGGTGGACCATTTTAGTTTGTCCGTGATATGTACGCCGAGGAACTTAAAACTCTCCACCACTGTCCCGTCAATGTAGATAGGGGGCTGCTCCCTCTGCTGTTTCCTGAAGTCCACGATCATCTCCTTTGTTTTTTTGACATTGAGTGTGAGGTTATTTTCCTAACACCACACTCTGAGGGCCCTCACCTCCTCCCTGTAGGCCGTCTCGTCGTTGTTGGTAATCAAGCCTACCACTGTAGTGTCATCTACATAGCTGCCTGCACAGTGCACACCCAATTCACATGTGATAGATTGTAAATAACCACTTGAGGAAGGCACTAGAGGTACATATTTCAAATGGTGGTGTCGGTATTGGGTGTCATCAGTTCAGAGCGAGTTAAAATAATGAATGCAGTGCAATATAGGAGCGTTAAAGCAGATGCTGATGTGGAGTGGTACAATGACTCGAGTCAAATCCCACTGGGACAGTTTAGTATGACAAATAGGTTGGATGAAAACATGACTCTTTTTTAAGGCGTCAACTTCAATCAGCATTCTGTTTATGTTCAGTGGAGAAAACTGTAGCAAATGGTTTTGAAATGTATGTATGATACACAATTAACTAAAGCATATCATAGTAGGCACAAATATGGTTGAGTCAACGTTGTTTCAACATAATTTGTCCACATATTGTGATGTGGAATCTACATTTAAAATACATTGGACTTAAAAAAAAGTTATCAATGTAAACTGTTATTATATCTTCTTTAAGAAATATTTTGGCTGGGCAGCACCTACTACTGGAGAATTGATCTATCTACAGATACCATTTGGTCTCCCATCCAGTGTTTTAACCAAGCCCATCGCTGCACAGCTATGATATATGTTACTGACTATTACCAATGTGCTATTGTGAGATGTGCTATCATTAAAAAGTCAAAAAATGTACTGTTGCTATTGAAGTAATTCCAAAGGGTAGGTTTAACCGAGCAAATTAAATGTAACCATACTCAATCATTCATATATTGTCAATGATGCTATTTAGGACTATATAGGCATTTGCAAAGTCATCAACAGCTATTGTTTCAATTCAACCCAGGATTCACATAGTCCTAGGGTTTCAAGCTCTGGTTGATTAAAAATGTAACGATATTTAGTGATATTGAATTGTGTTTGGTTGTCAACACAACCAAATATCAACATTTGAAGGAGACGTATCTTCTGTGCCACTGACTTAGTTTGGCTTTAACTCCAGTTTGTCTACAAATAAAAAATGTATATGTTGGATACATGTCTCCATCTCAACCAGAAATCTAAGTTAAATAATAGGGCTAAATAAAAAATATTGATTTGATTTAGTCATATTTTTTAACTTTGATTTTGGTTGAGATGGAGATGTGAATCCAGCATATCGATTATGAATTTGTAGACAAACTGGAATTAAAGCCAGACAGTGGCAAGCGAAAGATAAATCTCCTTCAAATGTTGATATTTGGATGCGATGACAACCAAACACAATATAACTCTATCACTTCTGGAATACAATAAATAGCCTATTAAGTTGTCGACAAGTTAACAAATTATACTCAAGTCTCCAACTCAACCAAGAGTAAAAGAATGGGCATAAGCCAGTTGCTCAAATGGAACTATCCAAGCAGTACATACATGGTGTTCAACCTTCCCATGTCACCCTGCTCCTCCGCACACTACACTGGCTTGCAGTAGAAGCTCACATTCACTACAAGACCATGGTGCTTGCCTACGGAGCAACAAGAGGAACTGCCCCTCCCTACCTTCAGGCTATGCTCAAACCCTACACCCCAACCCGAGCACACCGTTCTGCCACTTCTGGTCTATTGACCCTCCCACCCCTATGGGAGGGCAGCTCCCACTCAGCACAGTTCAAGCTCTTCTCTGTCCTGGCACTCCAATAGTGGAACCCTCTTCCCCTTGAAGCTAGGACAGCAGAGTCCCTGCCCATCTTCTGAAAACATCTGAAACCCTACCTCTTCAAAGCGTATGTTAAATAATCCCGCAGCCTCCTCACCCCAAAATCTTTTCATGAACTAACACTCGACCCTCATTTTATTCCCACTTACTAGCTCTGACTTTGCTGATAGCTACTTTTTTGAGGAAAAATGTGGTTGTCCTATCTTAAGATGAATGCACTAACTGCAAGTTGCTCTGGATAAGAGTGTCTGCTAAATTACTAAAATGTAAATATAAAATCTCCTTTAAAATGTTAATATTTGGTTGCATTGTCAACCAAACACAATTCAATATTACTTTTGTAATACAATAAATAGCCACAAGGCTATCTTACAAACTAATGTAACATTCAACCTTAAAAGGAGTATCACACTGTTACTATAAATGTATTTTTATGTAATAGGTCGTCGCAGGTCTGTGGAGATCTTCACAATTGCTGTAATAATCTCGAACGGCATTGATCACTTGCAACATGTACTTTTAATGTAATCTCAACTGAAATCCAGGTTGTTTGGTTCTGCTATTACATGAATCACAGTGATAAGTAACATGTTAATCTGTTGTATAAATAAGAAAAATATCTGACATTGTATTCCCATTTGAACTTTGCTGTGGTTGAAAGCTCTGTTATAGACATTTGGGTGACAACTAAACCAAAAATCAGACATTGTTTTTCATTGGAATTTGGTTGTGCATTTAGATGAATGCCTAGTGATAATACATTGGCAGTCTTTTTGAGTGGGTGAATATAGGTTGTAATCTCATCGATCAACGTCTCATCCAAATGATCCATGTTGAAATGACATTGTGTGCCCAGTGGAACTAGTCTATAATCCCAAAGTTTTTTAAAATAGATTGTGTAGCTTATTTAATTTACTTTAAGACGATTTTACATTAAATGAAAAATGATAACATCGGGAGACTAACTTGCATTGGTTTTTGGATGAAAATGCTAAAACGTTTGGAGACAGTGGCTAGGTTAACAAAACCAAAGCATGGATTGCTGTTTTACCTAGTCTAGAGACTGCTTATCTCTCATTTACAAAGGATTTAACATAAATGGTATCAAAGCAGCTGCCAAAAGACTGTACAATGTGTCAACAAACAAGCAACAATTTCCCACAGCCTCCTCACCCTAAAATCTTTTCATGAACTAACACTCGCCCCTCACTTTATTCCCACTTAGTAGCTCTGGACACTTTTGAAGGTAGATATGACATCATTAGCAATATGAGATCATCATAGACAGCAGGATGACTTCCTGCTCACAGACATGAACAACATGACTTAAATCTGCCCCAAAAACTTTTTAGGAGATAGACTTTGCTTGCTAGCAAAGAGTGGTGAGCAGCTAATTAATGGTCAATAGCTAGATTTTTTTGCCTCAGTTAGCCAAGATGGTTAGCTATCTATGCTATCTATCCAAGGTTGTTTAAATATACACTCCCCTTCATATCTATTTGGACAGTGAAGCAAACATAAAACGTGGCTCTATACTTGTCACACCCTGATCTGTTTCACCTGTCTTTGTCTCCACCCCCCTCCAGGTGTCGCCCATCTTCCCCATTATCCCCTGTGTATTTATACCTGTGTTCTCTGTTTGTCTGTTGCCAGTTCATTTTGTTCATAGACCCTACCAGCATTTTGTTTCCCTGCTCCCGCTTGTTCCTGTTTTCTAGTTTCCCGGTTCTGACCGTTTAGCCTGCCCTGACCCTAAACCTGCCTGTCGTCCTGTATCTTTTCCCCACTACTCTGGATTACTGACCTCTGCCTGACCTGACCCTGAGCCCACTTGCTGTCCTGTACCTTACACCCTCTCTGAATTATTGACCCTTGCCTGCCTTGGCCTGTCGTTTGCCTGCCCCTGTTTGAGAAATAAACGTTTGTTTCTTCAACACTGTCTGCATCTGGGTCAAACCTTAAAACGTGATAATACTCCAGCATTTTAGATTAGGTGACAAATAGCTTTTATTTGTGGGTATTTTCATACATACCTGTTTTACTGTTTAGAAATAAAAGCACTATATGCATTTAATCCCCCCATTTGAAGAGGTCATACAGAGAGAACATCTGTCTGAAATTCAAATCATCTTACAGTTAACACCTTATGACACGGTCATAACCGGCTTTTTCTTTGCAACTCTGCCTACGGAGGCCAGCATCCCGGACTCACCTCTTCACTCTTGATGTTGAGACTGGTGTTTTGCGGGTACTATTTAATGAAGCTGCCAGTTGAGGACTTGTGAGGTGTCTGTATCTCAAACTAGACACGTCCTCTTTCTCAGTTGTGCACTGACAAAAGGACATTTCTAAGTGACCCCAAACTTTTGAACTGTAGTTATTATTGCGTTATTTTAAGGTTGGTTATGACACCTACAAAACCTACCACAAAAGGCAAACATTACATTAAACGTTTATATTCCTGTACTCCTTCAAACATTCAACCTCCAGCTGTGAACCCCCTCTAGCACCAGGGTCAGCGCAATCTCAAACTATACGATACATTTATTAAACATAATAATGAGTGTGAGTTTTTGTCACAACCCAGATCGTGAGAAGCGACAAAGAGCTCTTATAGGACCAGGGCACAAATAATAATAATCAAGAATTTTGCTCTTAATTTACGTATAAAACCGTATTTGTTCATCAGAAATTGTAAATAACTCACCACAGGTTAATGAGAAGGATGGGCTTAAAAGGATGCACATAACTCTGCAATGTTTGGTTGTGTTGGAGGGAGTCGCAGTCTTAAATCATTTCCCACACACAGTCTGTGCCTGTATTTAGTTTTCATGCTAGTGAGGGCCCAGAATCCACTCTCACGTAGGTATGTGGTTGCAAAGGGCATCAGCATCTTAACAGCCGATTTGCCAAGGCAGGATACTCTGAGAGCAGCCCTATCCAGAAATCTGCAGTGGCTTTTGATTAAATTACATTTTCACAGAACCGCTTGTTGCAATTTCGATGAGGCTCTCTTGTTCAGATATCGGTAAGTGGACTGGAGGCAGGGCATGAAAGGGATAATGAATCCAGTTGTTTGTGTCATCCACTTTCGGGAAAGTACCTGTGTAATTGCGCACCCAGCTCACTCAGGTGCTTCGCTATATCACATTTGACATTGTCCATGAGCTTGAGTTCATTAGCACA
Organism: Salmo salar; assembly: GCF_965601325.2. Classification (NCBI taxonomy): domain Eukaryota; kingdom Metazoa; phylum Chordata; class Actinopteri; order Salmoniformes; family Salmonidae; genus Salmo; species Salmo salar. The sequence goes on along the minus strand of NC_138294.1, from coordinate 68,482,013 downwards.
CAAAAAAAACATACAATGATGGAAAGACCAGTGTGTTGTCCTTGTTAATGCAGACAGAGAAGAGCTCCAACTTCTTAATCATAGCCTCAATTTTGTCCCGCACATTGAATATAGTTGCGGGGAGTCCCTGTAATCCTAGATTCAGATCATTCAGGCGAGAAAAAACATCACTCAGATAGGCCAGTTGTGTGAGAAACTCGTCATCATGCAAGCAAGCGGTCAGACAAGTGAAAATTCTGGTCAGTAAAGAAAACTTTAAGCTCGTCTCTCAATTCAGAAAAACATCCCTTGATAACCAGCACACTTCTCTGTTGTAAAAGCGTTACATGGTCGCTGCCCATATCATTGCATAATGCAGAAAATACACGAGAGTTCAGGGGCCTTGCTTTAACAAAGTTAACCATTTTCACTGTAGTGTTCAAAATGTCTTTCCCTTGGCAGCAAGTGCCTCTCGGTGGATAATGCAGTGTACCCGCGTTACCACTCCACTATGTCTCCCTGTCATGGCTTTTGCACCATCAGTACAGATACCAACACATCTTGAACACCAAAGTCCATTTGATGTCACAAAGCTGTCCAGTACTTTAAAAATGTCCTCTCATGTTGTCCTGGTTTCCAGTGGTTTGCAGAAGAGGATGTCTTCCTTAATTGACCCCCCTCCATAAACGTATCGGACATATACCAGGAGCTGTGCCAGGCCCGCCACGTCTGTTGACTCATCAAGCTGTAACGCAGAGAATTCACTGGCTTGTATGCGAAGCAGTAACTTTTTTTTTAAACATCTCCTGCCATGTCACTGATGTGTCGTGAAAGTGTTGTTTGGTGAAGAAATTGTCTGTATAGTTTTTTGGGCCTTTTCCCCCAGCATTGTCCCAGCCATATCCGCAGCAGCAGGAAGAATGAAGTCCTCAACAATAGTATGGGGCTTGCCTGTCCTAGCTACTTGGTAGCTCACCATATAAAACATATCTGTTGCTTTTATACATGTCTTACTACTCGAAAGTCGTCTTTATTCTCACTCCAAAAACTCTGTGACTTATTTTTCAAATTGGCATGTTTAGTTTCTAAATGTCTGCGCAAGAGTGAAGGTTTCATCGAGTTGTGAGATAGTACTTTTGCACATATAACACACCATTGCTGAGGAAAGGCAGTACTCCCAAAATAAGTGAACCCCAAATCAATGTAGTTCTCATCATATTTGCACCTCTTCAAAGGTCCAACGTCACTGTTTGTTGTTCAATGCTTTCCCAGGTAAGGGGGCAGTAGCTCTTCAGCTGCATCAGATTCACAACTGTCAGTGTCCATGCTAGCTGAGCTAGCAACAAATGTAGAATTACTGATGCTAGTATTGGATGTGCTCGTGGAAGCAGAACAACTTGTGTTGTCGACAGGTTCAGGTGTAGTACTGCTGTTAGTAGCAGTACTACCAGTAGAGCTGGTATGTGTCTCTATGTCTCTTTTTTTAATCATCTATTTTCAAGCAAACGTAATGAGCAGCAGCTACGATTGGCTACATACGAACTGTTAGTAGAATTTCCGCACGAGAGTAACGGTTAATGTGATTGGATGTTAATTTGACTAGGCTACCTGTATTTGCCACTTTGCAGTGAAACAAGACTTCTCAGAAAAATCTTGCTAACACTTTGCATGACACCCAGTGTAATTTTTGTGATAATGCCCTCGAAGCCGGTGTTTGGAGGATATATTGGCACGGTTTCCCGACCCTCGACTCTGTCAAGGGCCTAACAACACCCATGCCTACACACCAGCCACTTGGGCATTATCACTTCAATGACACTGGGTGTCAAGCAAAGTGTTACCGAGATTAAACAATCCCAAAAATCCTAACCTCCCTTGTTATTGGTAATGGTGAGAGGTTGGCATGTTTTGATGTAACCCCTGTAACATCATTATTCATAATTTTTCTTAAACATGGCATTTTCAGGATTAATTTAGAAATGTTCAGAAATAAAATTACTTACATTATTTAAGGTGCTTTCATTTCTAAACAGATATGTATGAACGTACCCTAAAATTAAAGGGGACATTATGTACTGTCGCCTTATGAAACATTTGATCTCAAATCCAACATGGAGTATAGAGACAAATAAAACATGTAGCTTCAATGTCCAAGTACAGTACATATCTCGAAGAGTGTAGTTAGCAAATCGCTCATACACTCTTTTGCTATCTATCGCAGCACTCTCACTAAAGACTTCAGTCACACAAAAGCTATACTTCAATCCAAACTGGTTCTCTAGCTGATTAGTAAGAATGGCTCACCCCGTGTTCAACAATGGCCTTTTCCCCTTTATTCAGATTACAACCTCTCACTTTCGATTATTTGAAAATGAAATAATCTACCAAAATATACCTTTTTTTAAAACAAGCCATAGAAAGTTGGTTGCAATTTCAATTTAATCCACCAGAAAAGACAGAACACATATGACAACAAATATTATTGTTCAACTAAAATACAATAATATAATGGTATAATCTTTGTAAATTATATCATAAATAGGACTGGTGGAGTTATGTCACACATGCAGCTAACAAAAATACAACCAGCTAATTGCAGCATTACCGCAAAAATGGAAGAGGCAGGTGGAAGGGGGAGAAAGTAAAAGGAACTTGTCGCATGTGTCGTAGTGGAGAGAATACCAAGGCGCAGCGGGAATGTGGATACTCATCGTTCTTTAATGAAAAAACACGCAAAGCATCCACAGGGAAAACAATACTCAGGATGACAGGAACAGTTTGCAGGCATACAAACACAGTGCAAAAACAATTACCCACAAACACACCCTACTAATATAGGACTCCAAATCAAAGGCAACTCAACACACCTGCCTTCAATTGGGAGTCCCACCCCAATTAACTCTACATAGAAAACCAAAGCTAGACAGAACGTAGACACACATACCAAAAACACAAAGACCTCTGCCACGCCCTGACCAAAACTAATACAATTACTCCCTCTGCTGGTCAGGATGTGACAGAACTTGTCAGTTGGCCCTGCATTAAAGACCAAAATTGGTTAAAGAAAGAAAAATACATTGTAATAAATAAAAAAGTAGACCAGTTTCATTTAAGGACTAAAAATGTACAGCTGTGCCATACAGATTGAAAAATAGTTGGGAAGAGATTTGCGATGTACCGATTCCATGGCACATGGTTTATGAACTGATACACAAAACAACTCTGGATTCAAAACTTAAGAGTTTTTCAATTTAGATTATTATACAAAATTCTTGAAACCAATATAATGTTTTATTTATATATACTTTATATTTATATATTTATATATTTATATATATATTTATATATATTTATATATTTATATATATTTATATATTTATATATATTTATATATATATATATTTATATTTATATATATATATTTATATATATATTTATATATATATATTTATATATATATTTATATATATATAAATATATATATATATATTTATATATTTATATATATTTATATATTTATATATATTTATATATATTTATATATATAGATACATAGATACATACAACTGTCCCAGCTCTGCAGATTTTGCTGCGAAGAGACAGAATCATTAGATCATTTGCTTTGTGCTGTCCATTTGTAGCTTGTTTTTGGGATGCAGGTTCAGGAATTCCTGAAGAAATGTAACAACATTTACCTGGAATTCACTCTCCAAATAGCACACTGGGTGATCTGAAAAGTCATAGTCAATCGATCAATAATATAGTAATACTCTTTGCAAAAAAATGTATGTTTAATTCACAATTTGTAACTAGGAGAATAAAAAGGTTCAGAACTTTTGTGAAACATCACAGCACAGTTGAAAAATATATGGCAAATAGAAATCAAAACTAGATGGTGTTCAGAGATAGATGGGAGGGGTTGAGGGTAGCAGAAGGATGGGACTAAAAACAAACAAAAGATAACTAATGTAAAATATACTGTGTCCGTAAAATGTATATGTATAAGCTGGAAGTAGAAGCTTAAGGGTTGTTGTCCATTAGTTTACTCCAATTAGGGGAGTGGTGGTAGGGTTATGGGAAAATAATAAAGGGGGGAGAATAAATAAATAAATATATATATATATATATATATATAAATATATATATATATATATATTTATATATATAAATATATATATATATATATTTATATATATATATATATATTTATATATATATATATATATATTTATATATATATATATATAAATATATATATTTATATATATAATATATATATTTATATATATAAATATATATATTTATATATATAATATATATATTTATATATATATATATATAATATATATATTTATATATATAATATATTTATATTTATATATTTATATATAGATATTTATATAGATATTTATATATAAATATATAAATATAAATTATATATATTTATATTTATATATTTATATATAGATATTTATATAGATATTTATATATAAATATATAAATATATTATATATATATTTATATATAGATATTTATATAGATATTTATATATAAATATATAAATATATTATATATATTATATATAAATATATATATTATATATATTTATATATATATAATATATATATTTATATATATATATATTTATATATATATAATATATATATTTATATATTTATATATATATATAATATATATATAATTTATTTATTTATATATATAAATATATTATATATATATAAATATAATATATATATTTATATATATATATATATATATAAATATAATATATATATTTATATATATATATATAATATATTTATATTTATATATATATATATAATATATTTATATTTATATATAAATATATAAATATAAATATATTATATATATATAAATATATATATTATATATAAATATATATATTATATATATTTATATATATATTATATATATTTATATATATATATATAATATATATATTTATATATATATATATAATATATATATTTATATATATATAATATATATATTTATATATATATAATATATATATTTATATATTTATATATATATAATATATATATTTATAATATATATATTTATTTATTTATATATCCGCAAAAATATTTTGGGGATTGGAAATGATACAGACAATTGCATTGATTGAAGTCACCATCTATTTGCAATATTAAAGCTGATCAACCCCATACATTTTTTGGTTATTATTATTAAAAAAGCACCAGTCTCCAGAAATGGCAAGGCGTCTCCAGCTTTTTATTAAGATATTGTGACGCACCTTCCATTTACTTTGTGTATTTGTGCCCTTCTTTGAGGCATGTCCACATTAGGAAGAGCCAATAGTGGCAATAAGTTTGGAATTATTTTATTGTGACTAGGAAGTCTCCCGGGCTGTTTGATGATAAACTGTAAGATGGTTGGAATTTTCTGTACCAAATCAAGTAATACCTGAATCTGGTAGAAATACTTAATATTGTGCTTCAAAAATAAACATACTTTACCATACTGAACTTACAGTATTTCATTATACTAGAAGATTTGAAACTCAGATTAAAGCCCTGCATGAGGGAATTACCTCAGACGACAAAAGACAAACAATTAGAACATGGCATAAGTTGAAGTAATTTGATTGCACAGTACATATTTAAATGTCAACTAATAGGAAGCCTTGCTTCTTATTATCCACTGTGGACAGCACTCCTTGAAATGTTACATTAATGACAACCAAAAAATGTCATGTAAAATCTAAAAGTACTATGCAGTAACATGAAAGTATTGCAAATAAAACTGAGTGTGCGCATTGCTGGTCAGAAGAATGAGAAAAATGAGATGGTGAATAACAAGGCATACTGTACCAACTAATTAGAGTAGAAGACTCACATCTCCTATTTAAGGAAAAGTCAATAGGCTACATTATATAGTTATGAAATTAAACTCCCATTAGTAGGACTCTGAGGTGTATTGTATTTTACTTGATTGAACATTTTGGGAAAAGATGAGCTGTGAATCATAAACATGCCCACTGTGGCTACTCTCTGATCGAGTTAATCAATTGATATGAATTAAACATAGATCCCGCTTTGCTGGCATTAAAATGATGATTTCCATCACAGAGTCCACTGTTTTCATATTCTACCTTTTCACCTTGTGCTTTATGGGATTTAGCTGTGCAGTTTGAATGCACTGATGGTGAAAATTATGCACTGATAAAATAGTTTCTAAATGACCTATTCTGTACATGTAGTTTGTGGTCGCTGAACAGCCGCACTACAAACAGACCTTAGTGTTTCGTTGTTTTGCCTACCTCCAGACATCGAGGCACAGGGTAAATTGATTGTGGTCTGCACACAAGCCATGGTTATAATACCTTGATTGCACAGTACAACATATTTTTTCTATATTATTATTTGCTTTCCCCATCACAAAAGTATAGCATTTGTAAGACATTTGCCAAGTGCTTTGGTGTCTATCTCTGTCACTGAATCACACAATATGTCTGATGTGGTTGTTGTTTTGTTCAGGAGGAGCTCATTAGGGAGGTTGCTATTTATTCCGCAGTGACAGTTGAAACTACTCATCCCCCTACTGTGTCTGTCACAAGTTCTTCTGATATTCATAACACAGAGATCCAGCACCGTGTAGCCTAGAGGGGGCTATACAAGTTTCATTTTCTTGTTGTTTTGACAGTTCATGATAATATACTGCATAGATACTGTATATACACTGAGTGTACAAAACATCTTTCCATGACAGACTGACCAGGTGAATCCAGGTGAATGCTATGATCCTTTATTGATGTCACTTGTTAAATCCACTTCAATCAGTTTAGAAGAAGAGGAGGAGACAGGTTAAGAAGGATTGTTAAGCTTTGAGACAATTGAGACATGGATTGTCTGTGTGCCATTCAGAAGGTGAATGGGCAAGAGAAAAGATTTAAGTGCCTTTATTTATTTATAGGGGACAAGGCACATCAATATAACAATAATGCAACATCCATGTAAATGTGCCGGGGTTAGCCGAAAGCTAATTTACATTACATCCAATAATATATCATTCTAAACGACAACAACAACACTGTCATCAACTCTCGTCTTACATATGAGGAACCACAGATAACTCATGTGTACAGGTTTGGATAGATTTTAGTCATGTTTTCAATTCAAATTTAAAAGTACAATAATCAGTGCAGCTTCTCAAGTCCATGGGCATTGCATTCCAGTATTTTATAGCTCTAACAGAGAAGACCGATTGGCCGATTTTACTGTGTCGAAAAGGGCCGACGCAATCCCCTCTAGTTACTGCCCTTGTTATCCTGGAGATGCTTTTCTTGAACATGATATGCCGACATAGGGGTGGAGGGGCAAGACCATGCAGGATCTTAAAGACAAGGCTTGCATCTACATTCTCCTTAAAGCTAAATTATGTTTGTAAATGATATGACAATGGTGGTAACTGTTTGGTTTGTTATAAAATCTGAAGTGTTTGTTTGTAGAGTGATTTAATTGGTTTCAGAATAGTAGCTCCTGCTTGTGAGCAGCATGTGAGAAAATCATAGCCCTCTGAACGGGGTATGGTAGTGGGTGCCAAGCGCACCGGTTTGTTTCAAGAACTGCACACTGCTGGGTTTATCACGCTCAACAGTTTCCCGTGTGTATCAAGAATGGTCCATCAGCCAACTTGACACAACTGTGGGAAGCATTGGAGTCAGCATGGGCCAGCATCCCTGTGGAACGCTTTTAACACCTTGTAGAGTCCATGCCAAGACAAATTGAGGCTGTTCTGAGGGCAAAAAGGGGGTGCAACTTCATATTAGGAAGGTGTTCATTAGGAAGATGTGCCATTTAGCTGATGCTTTAATCCAAAGCGACTTCGAGTCATACGTGCAGTGACCCCAGCGGGAATTGAACCCACACTCTTGGCATTGCAACATGTCATCAGAGGGATTAAAGCAAACACACTGAATGATTATACAACTGTCAGAGCACTTGTCAGAATGTTAACCACTGTGTTAGGCAACTTTGATTTTTTTGTAATTAGTTTCTTGCAACTCGGAAGGATACAGCGAATGTGGAATTGCAACTGATATTATAGAAGAGACATGGCAAAGGTGGCATGAAGGTAGTTGACAAACCTCTGTCCATGATGACAAGTCAAGGTTGGAGCATTCAACCCAGCATTTCTCATTGGGGACTACTTTGTCTTACTATGGCCTTGATATTGACACAGGGAAACATCCCACTGGGCACAAACTTGTTGAATCAACGTTGTCAACGAATGGTTGAATCAATTTGTCAACATTTTGTGACATGGAAAATACATTGGATTTGAAATAATGTCATCAACCAGTAGTGTTTTCATCTCATTTCAACCAGCGTTGTAAACATTATAATGAGGGTAAAATTCTAATGTAAATACATTGACTTAACCTGACTAACAGTTACATCAGTCTAATTTCAACATAATCATCAGAACTATGTATATATTGGAATTGAAAATTATACGTAGAAATGTAAAAAATATTTATCATCCTATATTCAATATATACACTGAGTATACCAAACATTATGAACACCTTCCTAATATTGAGTTGCGACCCCCCCCCAGAACAGCCTCAATTCGCTGGGATATGGACTCTACAAGGTGTGGAAAGCATTCAACAGGGATGCCCATGTTCACTCCAATGCCTCCCACAGTTGTGTCCAGTTGGCTGGATGTTGTTTGGGTTGTGGACCATTCTTGATATACATGGGAAACTGTTGAGTGTGAAAAACCCAGCAGCGTTGCAGTTCTTGACACTAACCGATGCACCTGGCACCTACTACCATACCCCATTCCAAGGCACTCTTTTCTCTTGCCCATTCACCTTGTCAGTCTATGGCATGTAAAGAGCAGGTGTTCTTAATGTTTTGTATACTCAGGGGTTGAAATTATGTTGAATTTCATGTATGATTAGACATACGGTATGATATTTTAACTTGTTTCAATGTTGACAGTAAAATGGTATGTTTTAAATCAACGTAATTTTTTCAACGTCATGCCATCAACCTAAATAAAGCAGAATATTGAAATAAAATGTCAAAACCACAGTCCCACGTTTCCTTCCTGAACAGGCATTACTAATCAAATAACAATTTCAACCACCCAATATACTGTATATTGAATAAAAAATATTTTACATTTGTGGAATTTTCAACACAGTTCCAACACATACAATGCATTTGGAAAGTATTCAGACCTCTTGACTTTTTCCACATTTTGTTACGTTACAGCCTTAGTATAAAATGTATTAAATGAACTGTTTTCCTCAGCAATCTACACACAATACCGCATAATGACAAATCAAAAACAGGTTTAGACATTTTTGCACATTTATTAAAAATAAACTGAAATACCTTATTTACATAAGTATTCATACCCTGTACTGTAAGACTCTAAACTGAGCTCAGTTGCATCCTTTTTCCATTGATCGTCCTTGAGATGTTTCTACAACTTGATTAAATTGATTGGGACATGATTTGGAAAGCCACACACCTGTCTATATAAGGTCCCACAGTTGACAGTGCATGTCAGAGCAAAAAACAAGCCATGAGGTTGAAGGAATTGTCTAACATTTCCACAGCATTGAAGGTCCCCAAGAACACAGTGGCCACCATCATTCTTAAATTGAATACGTTTTGAACCAGCAAGACTCTTCCTAGAGCTGGCCGCCCGGAGTTTGAGCAGCCGCATGGAGTTTGCCAAAAGGCACCTAAAGGACTCTCAGACCATGACAAACAAGATTCTTGAACTCCTTGGCCTGAATGCCAAGCGTCACGTCTGGAGGAAACCTTGCACCATCCCTACAGTGAAACACGGGGGTGGCAGAATCATGCTGTGTGGATGTTTTTCAGCAGCAGGTACTGGGAGACTAGTCAGGATCAAGGGAAAGATGAATGGAGCAAAGTACAGAGAGATCATTGATGAAACCCTGCTCCAGGGTGCTCAGGACCTCAGACTGGGGTGAATGTTTACCTTCCAACAGGACAACGACTCCAAGCACACAGCCAAGACAACGGAGGACAAGTCTCTGAATGTCCTTGAGTGGCCCAGCCAGAGTCCAGACTTGGACCTGATCGAACATCTCTGTAGAGACCTGAAAATAACTGTGCAGTGATGCTCCCCATCCAACCTAACAAAGCTTGAGAGGATCTGCAGAGAAGAATGGGAGAAACTCCCCAAATACAGGTGTGCCAAGCTTGTAGCGTCATACCCAAAATGACTCAAGGCTGAAATCGCTGCCAAAGGTGTTTCATCAAATCAAATTTTATTGGTCACATACACATGGTTAGCAAATGTTAATGCAAGTGTAGCGAAATGCTTGTGCTTCTAGTTCCGACCACGCAGTAATATCCAACAAGTAATCTAACAATTTCACAACAACTATCTTTTACACACAAGTGTAAAGAAATGAATAAGAATATGTACAAAGTACTGAGTAAAGTGTCTGAATACTTATGTAAATGTGATATCAGATTTTTATTAAATTAGCTAAGATGACTAAAAACCTGTTTTTGCTTTGTCATTATGGGGTTATTGTGTGTAGATCGATGAGGGGGGGGGGAAACAATTTAATCAATTGTAGAATAAGGCTTTAACATAACAATATTTTGAAAAAGTCAAGGGGTCTGAATACTTTCCGAATGCACAAGTTGATCATTGTTGATTAGTCAGGTTAAGTCAATGTATTTAAGTTTGTTTTACCCTATTTTAAATGTTTACAATGCTGGTTGAAATTAGATGAAAAAATAAACGTTTTCAGATCTAATGTATTTTCCACGTTGATTACACATAACAATAAATTGACAAATTACTTTGAAACGTTGATTGAACCAGTTTGTGCCCAGTGGGATAGCCCCTAGCACAAAGCACCCCAGGAGGGCTTGGGAAGGTTCCTGTCAAACTCTGACTATATACCGTCCTGGATGCTGTAATGGTTCATAGGCCACATACTACAGAGAGTCACCAGAGACAATGATTAGAAAAGGGTAGGAGAGAGCATACTCCAAGGCCATATCGTATTTCATTGATTTACTATAAACTACGGTTCTTCACATGCCTGGCACTGGGAATCGATGTTTCAATTACTGTTTTTTGTCCCAGTTGTCTCAGATAAAACGTGATGCAACACTTTAATAGAGTTAATAAGTGTATGCTAAATACACTTGGTGCTTGTGGAGATATCTCAGTCAATAAAAAGATCAACCACCAATCACTTGAGTTGATTAAAGTAGCATACCGTTATTCAAAGTGTCATCTAAAAGATACAAACTTGGGGTTACCCCAGACCATACCTTTTGACCATTATATATCAGTATCGCCTTTCTCTGGGGATCACCTTTCAAAAATAGAGGCACTTTTAGGCTCCTAAACCCATATTAATGATATATGCTACTGTGATACCGTCAGCCATACCTCTGCTCCAGATGGATTTTTAACAGACAACACTTACTATGTCTCTGAGATTTATCTCAGCTAGCATACTTCCCGTTCCTGTGAAATGAATACTCAGGTTATTAGGTGCAGTAATAAATTGCTTAGGCTGAGAGATCCTCTGTAATGGAAGGCATGGTCCAATATACTTAATGGTTTACAGATGTAAAATGTTGGTCTTTAAAGCCCTAAGATGGACTTGGAGGCAAACAAAAAGAGTTGAGTGCACTTTTGGAGCCAACGTTGTGAAGTTTCACAGCTTGGATTAATGAATCGCTCTCTCCCTCATCAACTTCTCATTCAGTCCCTCTCCAACTTCCAACACTAAAATGGCTGGCTGTCAACTATACATTTCTTGTTAGGTCTTAACCCCCGTAACATAATTAAAATTAACATTTTTACAGCACAAAGTCATGAAATTAATACATTTAATAACACTTTTCAATTTCAACATAAGCTCCATCGCTCCCTCACTTTAATTATTTAAAAAAGTAATATCAAACAAACAATGAGCCACATGCTATTACTTCAATCAGCACATTCTGTAGCTTAATTTCCATGAACTGTGAGTTCAGTTCATATGTAATTTCCAAAGTGAATAAAGACTTTTATAATGTGACTTCAGAATTACTGATACGGAAAGTCAGGAAGTAAAAAATATAAAATAATGGTTCCACTTATCCAGGGGAAAGAAGGAATTTCTACTCCTGAGCCCACTGTGGTGTCTATATATCAGTTCCAATATTCAGCAGTCAATGCTGGAGAAGAAGGAAACAGCATCCACTCAATGGAACGAGACACTAGATCATGGAGAATAACATATCCCCCCCAAAAAATCTCAAAAGCCATATCTGCATTGAGAACAGATTGGATTTGGATGCCCACTTATGTTGAATCCCCAAAGAGAGCCACAGACAGTGAATGGTAACGGATTTCATTCAGAATGTCTAACTTGGGAACATTTATGGGAAATTACAGCAGCTCTATTCAGCCTGCCAGCCATATTCAACGAAACTAACTGCAGGTGGAGCGGATTATAAGACCCCAAGTCATTTAGCAATGCGACAACGTCAACAACAATGGACCCAAACAGAATAAATCTCACTTTTCTCCCAGTTCGCAAATATTGTCAAATTACTGGTTGATCACTAAAGTGTGGTGCAATAATTCACAATTCGCTTAATGTACCAGGGTGCTCTGAGAGGTCGCACTGATTGTCATTCCAGTGCGCCGCACACATTGCTTTCAGTCCAGCATCTGGCCATTGATTTTGAGGAACCTGTATTTGACCTTTTCCCTGGATGCAAACTTGCCCGACTGTTTCCAAGCTCTATAAGTGACAGGCGGAAGGCGAGAGTTGCTGACACAATGAGCCTCTTCAGGATATCAATGGACCTGGCTTACCTCAGATTGACAGAGTACCTGTCTCTTCCTCTCTCTCTCCTGCTTTATTTCCCCTCCTCCCCCTCTCTGTCTCTGTCTCTGTCTCCTGATTTTTTTCTCTCATCCTCCTCCTTGTCTTTTTTTGGCTAAGGCCCCTCTGTGTAATGGAGTGAGCTGCGGCTGCACTCCAATCACCTCCCCTTAATCCCAACTTCACACCACAATCCAGGGGCTCACTGTCACAGCCAACCCTCTCTACAAGCAATGACTCCCTCCCAACCCCCATCCTCCTCTCGCTTCTGACTCCTGCACAGCCTGCTTGCACCTGGTTTATTCCATGTCACCCTTATGATTTGTCACATACTGTATACTGCGACATACTCTTCTGTCTGTATACCCTGCTGTATCTCTCACACCTACTGTAACAACATCACACTAACAGACAACACACATGTGCGCGCACACACACACACACACACACACACACACCATACTGCTATACAATTTCTGACACACTTCTCCTCAGCCTCACACACTATTCCCTATCACACCAGTCACATGATGACACACACTTACACACTTCCCAACCTTCAGCTCTGTGTGTTTCATCACCCCTCCCTCCCGCCGTCCCTCCCTGCCTCACAGAGCTCCAGCGAGTGAGCAGGTTGTTTACTGCGGCTTGCCGAACTTTCACCGGCTGAGTCTGCAGGGACTGTGCAGTAAATATGGTGACAGACAGAATACAGGCCTCATGTCTCATCACATCCCCGGACAGCTCGGAGCTAGGAAGAGGAGAATAGTAGGAAGGGGGCAGGAGTACAAGGCAGAGAGTGAACTAACTGGATGTGAAGCCATTCCCCTCAGGAGGGGTTGTGTGCTGAGCCCGTGGTGCTCTCCTACAGCCGGCACAGCATGTACCGCCACTGATAGTTTTTAAATTGATATGATATCTAATGCATTATGAAAACGCTCAGCAGAACTGCTTGCTTTTCTCGCTGGGACACCACAGTAATATGAATTATGGTAAACACATTAGCCTTGATTGGTGGAACAAAAAAGATGTAAAATCTTTTGGATTTGTGCTGACGTGCTCTGACAGAGAGGACGGGAGAAAAAAGAGAACTCTGTATAAGGAGCTGCCCACTCTCTCCTTAAACTCTGATTGTAAACAAAGGGAGCGTGATGGACTATAAAGTATGTCCATGCAGAGCCCGTTTGTCTAATTTTGTAATGGTATTTTGGCAGTGACCCCAGTGGATAGGCTATATTTGTGATGTTGTTTCCCATAACAGAAAGTAGGTAGTCACATAGTTAACATGATTGATAATGGTGCAGGAACAGCAACAACAAAAAATTCTGTCAACATACTTAGCCAGGGTTAGAATGGAAAAATACTCCTTCAAATTGGTAGCCTGAGAAGGGAGACACACCAGACTATCTGTGGCCGATTCACTGTACAATCAACCAAAATACCACGAGACTGGAAGGCCAAAACCTAGGACATGAGTGTACTTACGTGGCCCTAACTGTAATTATATCGTTAAACCATTGACCATGAAATATGAGTTTTCACTTTAAGTCGTCTCATTGGGGGAAAATGCTCAGAGTGGAATGTCAGTAGGAAACGGCAGTAAATAAACACGTTGTCAACAAAAACATAAACAAGTGCTGGAGGGAAACTAGACTGAAGGCAGGGTCAATGGTCAAAAAGGGAAATCGAAGGGTCAGTGCAGTACAGTTGATAGTGTATATTACAGAAAGCATGGTATAGTCTCTAGTATCCTGCCAAATGTTCTTCTTCAAGTTATAGGTGAAATAACTCAAAATTGGCTTTTGAATTCTCAGACTGCAGCGCATACTCAGAGCACCAAATAAGAAGAGTTTAGCTCCAGACTTGGCTTAACTTAATATGCTCAATTATTCTTCAGCAGCCCAGGCCTAAATATGATGTACAGCAGCATCTCTCTGTATGATGAGGCAAAGAGTATGAGAGGGCTGAGCATTTGGATCTGTCAGTGTTATTTCCATGCCCCTGGGCACTGTGCATATGGCAGGCAGCATTCAGAGCTTTCCGGTAAACCGAATCCTATGTTTGATATGCCAGGCTTACTGCAACTCATCTCCGCAATATCCTCCAAAGCTGAGATCAGTACAGCATAGCCCCCATCTGCTCCACACGCTCCCAGCCTCCCAGCTAGAGTAGGGTACAAGTCCAGTTCAACTTTGTTGCATTGCATTATTTGGGAAGCGTTCCTTCTAAAGTAAAGGGAAAGAAAGCATTGGGTGGGTTAGCGCTAGTGTTTAGTGTTTTAATGCATATTCATAGTGATAGCCTTGCTTATTTTTCGCTTCTTTAGCTCGGAACTTTAAATATGCACATCAGCCAACTCTCATCGACTAGGCCCCTGCCATGCATACCAGAGACTTGGATGTGATCCAAGCCACTCTGTGCCAACAACGTACAAAAGTTATTGTTGTGAATTTCCTCCCTCTCAGACTGAAATAGGTTTGTTTTGATTCGCTTTTCATCATATTTATTGTATTTTTATTTACAAGCACCCTATAAAACTGCGTATGCATATACACAAAAAACACTGTTGGTTTGACAAGTGGCAATGAATCACTCATATTGATTAGGACACAACTAAGAAACCACACATAAACTGGAAATATTGTTTACATCACTGGTTAAAGGACAATCTGCTTCGGGGGGGGGGGTCGCCAAAGAGAAACGCAACACTTATTTGTCAATCACTCATATCGATATCACGTTGAAATAAATAGAACAAGAGGGTCAGGTTACACATCCTGTTCAAACAAACTCTACTGAAAAAACACAGAATCGGGGAATAATATGTATATCATTGGTAAGACGATAACTTTTAGAAGAGAGCCAGCTGAATTTTGGATTCTTGCATTTTGTTTCAACTAGGTCACCAACGCACAAAAGTAAATGCAACACAATTTTGATAATCACTCATATCATTGTCACATTGAAATCAATAGAACGGGGGCAAACGTTTGGGTTGTTTAAACTAACAGTATTCAAAGGCCACACTGAATCTGATAAAATGTTTTATATCACTGGCTAGAAGAGACTTTGCTTAAGACAGTAGTCTACATTTTGTCGGATGGAGATTCTGGGAAGAAACAAATCAGTTTCTTTGTTATTTAACTTAAACTAATCACGACCAGACATAGGATATCAACACTGACATGGGTTAGATGTTATTGGAGTAATAGTTTGACTCTCAAATCAATATATTGGTGTGAGGCCAGTGACTTTGATAGAGAGAACGCCCAAAATTCTCTGTACCATTTGTTAGAAAATGATTGCAGAGTTCTGCGACCCCAGTGCATATGATAAAATCAACAGTACAAAACCAAATATATTGATATTTTTTAAGCAATTGATATGGTGTCATCGTGCTGACAAACTTTTATATAAAAATCACCAATCTGATGTGTAATTGCCCCCAATTCGATGTGGTCAAAATGTCAGCTTGTGAAATGCAGTTACACATACTGTCCACAGCAAGGAAAGTAGCGTAATATACATTAAATATAGCAAAATAATTATTGATTTTAATTTAGGATGATAGTAAATGAGGCAAACTCACAGATCTTTACAATAATCACATTTATTTCTCACTAGTTTAACCATTTAGAAAGTAAAAAAATACTCAAGCAGAATTTAACCAGAGATTCTAGGAACAGTGCCCATAGTAGTCCACCCTATCACCAGGTTGCGACGATAATACATTTGGTAAACATCCCGAAACGTTATTCCAATGCAATACACATTTAAGAGAAGGCATTGAATGACCACTGTGGCGCTACCTGGAGAGAACATGCCTCATGAGGATATGATGATGAAATAGCAAAACAAACCCACACATCTCTCTCTTGGCCCCCAGGATTACCTACCTTGTGTGTGTGGAGAAAGTGTTCGTGCACCTCTAAACGAAGCAATAAGGCAGTTTTTCTCAGTATCAGGATGAAATGCAATTCATGCTAGCCTGATCCATCATAACGCTAGTAGTAGAAGTCAGGAAGTTTACTTGATTTGTGTCAGAGAAAACTAAAGTACGAAGCGCCTAATTCAGATTGTGCTACAATACCACCCACACATAGTTAGGAATTTCATCAAGTCCAGTGTTACACATTTCCAATTTCCACACAGATACATACATGTGTTTGTTTAACAGAGGATCTCCAGAGTCACCCTGTTTTGGGGCTACATGAACAAGAATGTAATAACACTTTCATTGACACTATAAGCATTCATGAATGCTGTCTGAACCCTTAAGAAGCTTTATAAAGGATTGAGCACTTAAACGTTAATGTTACACTTGAGAATGTATTCTATAGCTATCACATATGAATGTGTTTCATTGTTCTTCTGTGGGCTCTGAGGCATCACCTGACTCAAAAAGTGAACATTTTGGACTGGACTGGCCTTGTGCCAACGGTGAAAAACTACATGGCAGGAACAAAAGCCATTGGTAGAGAGTGAAACGAAATTCTAGGCTTTGGAGTCATTTTGAAAGCATGGGGGCAGGGGAGGGAATGGCAGGAAGTAAGAGGAGCTAGCCCTAGTGCACAATCAAATCAAAGTGATATTGAATTTGTTCGTGAATAAGTCCATTATCTCTCCCTTTTCAAACCCCTTTTCTCAGTCAGTCCCGCTCTCATATGTCTTTCTTGAGTTGAAAGGCTCCTAAAGAGTATAATTTTCCACTCAGCGGTAGAGTCTTCCATCCTCTACCTGCCTTCCGCTTTGGTTGAAAAGAACCCAGGAGGTGATGCCTGCGGTGTGTGCCAAAACCCTGACACCACTTATACTTGTTTCACACTACTGAGCTTAACTGAGCTTTACTGGTTAAGTTATCCACCCTCAATATGGTATCTTTAGAATATGTCAAAAATAGTGACATAACCATTGTAGTTATACACTCCCCTACATCTTTATTTGGACAGTGAAGCTAACATGTTTAATTTGGCTCTATACTCCAGCATTTTGGATTTGAGATAAAATGTTTTATATGAGGGCACAGTGCAGAATGTCACCTTTTATTTGAGGGTATTTTGATACATATATATTTCACCATTTAGAAATGAAATCCCTTTATGTATCTAGTCCACCCATTTTAAGGTCTTATAAGTATTCACTTATAGTATTGTAGCAGGTTCAAGGGGTGGGGTTTCCATGTCACCAAGTTCAATAACCAAACACGCACGCGAACCACAACTAGAATACAAATAGGTTATTTATTAGGGAGATTTGCAAACTGTGGGAAAGGGAGGAATTCAGCAATCAGTTTACAGTCTACAATCCGTTGTGGTTGTTGTTGTCCATTCCGTAGGGGTAATCCTAAAACTCAGGTCCTCAGACAAACCGGTTTGGGACACAGTAGGGGTAATCAGACAGTCTAGGTCACAACAGGTAATCACACAGCTAATTCTCTCTCTTCTCACACTCTACATAACACACATTTCCCTCTGTCTTCTTCCTGTTTCTGCAGCCCGCTTCCTCTTTTATCCCCAAGCACTCCATGGCTTAATGAACAACAGGCTTGCCTTGTTGGGGCAGGAAGTTCATATAAGGCTCTGGGGTGGAGCCAGCGGGCTGCAAGATATCTCCCTTCAATCACCACTCCCCTTACCTCTCCCTGCCATGTGCCACAGTATATTCAATTTAGTCAAAAGTGTAATATTTTGTCCCATATTCCAAGCTCTTGTTAGATGCATTTGCAGTTTGTTTTGGTTGTGTTTCAGAAAAATGTTGTGTCCAATTGAAATGAATGGTAAATAATGTATTGTGTCATGTTGGAGTCAATTTAATTGTAAATAAGAAAATAATATGAATGTGAAAGTTAGAGGCATAAATATCATACCCCCCCCAAAAATGATAACCTCCCCTGTTATTGGTAATTATGAGGTTAGCATGTTTTGGAGGCATGATCTTTCTGCATCTGTAACATTCTCACTCATCATTATCCACAATTCATTCATGATTATCCAATCATTGTAGCATTCACATTAATGTAGAAATGTTCAAAATCATATGATTTGTTTATTGACAATAAAAGTGACTCCAAAATGACACAATACATGATTTACCAAATCAAATCAAATTTTATTGGTCACATACACATGATTAGCAGATGTTAATGCGAGTGTAGCGAAATGCTTGTGCTTCTAGTTCCGACCATGCAGTAATATCTAACAAGTAATCTAACAATTTCACAACAACTACCTTATAAACACAAGTGAAAAGGAATGAATAAGAATATGTAAATATAAATATATGGATGAGCGGCATAGGCAAGATGCAGTAGATGGTATAGAGTACAGTATATACATATGAGATGAGTAATGTAGCGTAGGTTCCGGAACTCCAATTTGAGCAGCAGCAGCTGAAAAATGAGCTCCTACAAATATTGAAATTTACATGGTTTTTAGAGTGAAGTACATCGGAAAAAAGCAAAAGAAAACTGCAAGACTGAATAGGAGAAAAAACAAGCAACAAACAAAGATAGGCTTTTGAAAAATAACTATTTTTCATAAAATTGTAGTAATCTTAGCTAGCTGAATTGTTTACCAGTTGCTAAGCAGTTGCTAGGGACTCTTTTGGAAGAAGCTAGCTAGCTAACGAAGAACAACAAAGAATATCTAGTTAACAGAAGAAAAGAAAGAGAAAATCAGGACATCAAAGTGAAACAGTTCTCTAAAGACACAAGAGACAATAATACAAGAAACAACACTTCTGTAGCTTGTCAACTATGTGTCTGTCTATCCCTGTTCTCTCCCCTCTGCACAGGCCATACAAACGCTTCACACCGCGTGGCCGCTGCCACTCTAACCTGGTGGTCCCAGCGCGCACGACCCACGTGGAGTTCCAGGTCTCCGGCAGCCTCTGGAACTGCCGGTCTGCAGCCAACAAGGCTGAGTTCATCTCAGCCTATGCTACCCTCCAGTCCCTAGACTTCCTGGCGCTGACGGAAACATGGATTACCACAGATAACACTGCTACTCCTACTGCTCTCTCTTCGTCTGCCCACGTGTTCTCGCATACCCCTAGAGCATCGAGCAAGCGGGGTGGTGGCACTGGAATCCTCATCTCTCCCAAGTGGACATTCTCTCTTTCTCCCCTGACCCATCTGTCTATCTCCTCATTTGAATTCCATGCTGTCACAGTTACCAGCCCTTTCAAGCTTAACATCCTTATCATTTATCGCCCTCCAGGTTCCCTTGGAGAGTTCATCAATGAGCTTGACGCCTTGATAAGTTCCTTTCCTGAGGATGGCTCACCTCTCACAGTTCTGGGTGACTTTAACCTGTTAGGGCTAGGGGGCAGTATTGACACGGCTGGATAAAAAACATACCCGATTTAATCTGGTTACCACTCCTACCCAGTAACTAGAATATGCATATACTTATTACATATGGATAGAAAACACCCTAAATTTTCTAAAACTGTTTGAATGGTGTCTGTGAGTATAACAGAACTCAAATGGCAGGTCAAAACCTGAGAGATTCCTTTACAGGAAGTGGCCTGTCTGACCATTTCTTGAACTTCTTTTCCATCTCTATCATTTACTAAGGATCTCTGCTCTAACGTGACACTTCCCACGTCGTCCATAGGCGCTCAGAGCCCGGGAAAAAACAGAATGTCGTCATTCCAGCCCCAGGCTGAAACACATTATCGCCTTTCTCAAGTGGCCGATCAAGGGACACTGGGCTTAGGCGCGTGACCCCGACCGCACCCGCCTTTGGGATTTTTTCCTCTGTTTGCCGAAAAGGAGATTCCCTGTCGGAATATTATCGCTTTTCTACGAGAAAAATGTCGTAAAAATTGATTTTAAACAGCGGTTGACATGCTTCGAAGTACGGTAATGGAATATTTAGAATTTTATTGTCACGAATTGCGCCATGCGCGCGACACTTCTTTACTATTTCGGATAGTGTCTGGAACGCACAAACAAAACGCCGCTATTCGGATATAACGATGGATTATTTTGGACCAAACCAACATTTGTTATTGAAGTAGCAGTCCTGGGTGTGCATTCTGACGAAGACAACAAAAGGTAATCAAACTTTTATAATAGTAAATATGATTATCGTGAGTGCTAAACTTGCCGGGTGTCTAAATAGCGAGCCCGTGATGCCTGGGCTATGTACTTAGAATATTGCAAAATGTGCTTTCACCAAAAAGCTATTTTAAAATCGGACATATCGAGTGCATAGAGGAGGTCTGTATCTATAATTCTTAAAATAATTGTTATGCTTTTTGTGAACGTTTATCGTGAGTAATTTAGTAAAATGTTAGCGAATTCCCCGGAAGTTTGCGGGGGGTATGCTAGTTCTGAACGTCACATGCTAATGTAAAAAGCTGGTTTTTGATATAAATATGAACTTGATTGAACAAAACATGCATGTATTGTATAACATAATGTCCTAGGGTTGTCATCTGATGAAGATCATCAAAGGTGAGTGCTGCATTTAGCTGTCTTCTGGGTTTTGGTGACATTATATGCTGGCTTGAAAAATGGGTGTCTGATTATTTCTGGCTTGGTACTCTGCTGACATAATCTAATGTTTTGCTTTCGTTGTAAAGCCTTTTTGAAATCGGACAGTGTGGTTAGATTAACGAGAGTCTTGTCTTTAAATAGCTGTAAAATAGTCATATGTTTGAGAAATTGAAGTAATAGGATTTTTAACGTTTTGAAAATCGCGCCACAGGCTGCCAGTGGCTGTTACGCAGGTGGGACGCAATTGTCCCACCTAGCCCATAGAGGTTAACCTCCCCACGTCTACCTTTGACTCATTCCTCTCTGCCTCCTTCTTTCCACTCCTCTCCTCTTTTGACCTCACCCTCTCACCTTCCCCCCCCTACTCACAAGGCAGGCAATACGCTTGACCTCATCTTTACTAGATGCTGTTCTTCCACTAATCTCATTGCAACTCCCCTCCAAATCTCCGACCACTACCTTGTATCCTTTTCCCTCTTGCTCTCATCCAACACTTCTCACTCTGCCCCTACTCGGATGGTATTGCGCCGTCCCAACCTTCGCTCTCTCTCTCCCGCTACTCTCTCCTCTTCCATCCTATCATCTCTTCCCTCTGCTCAAACCTTCTCCAACCTATCTCCTGATTCTGCCTCCTCAACCCTCCTCTCCTCCCTTTCTGCATCCTTTGATTTTCTCTGTCCCCTATCCTCCAGGCCGGCTCGGTCCTCCCCTCCTGCTCCGTGGCTCGACGACTCACTGCGAGCTCACAGAACAGGGCTCCGGGCAGCCGAGCGGAAATGGAGGAAAACTCGCCTCCCTGCGGACCTGGCATCCTTTCACTCCCTCCTCTCTACATTCTCCTCTTCTGTCTCTGCTGCTAAAGCCACTTTCTACCACTCTAAATTCCAAGCATCTGCCTCTAACCCTAGGAAGCTCTTTGCTACCTTCTCCTCCCTCCTGAATCCTCCTCCCCCTCCCCCCCCCTCCCTCTCTGCGGATGACTTCGTCAACCATTTTGAAAAGAAGGTTGACGATATCCGATCCTCGTTTGCTAAGTCAAACGACACCGCTGGTCCTGCTCACACTGCCCTACCCTGTGCTTTGACCTCTGTCTCCCCTCTCTCTCCGGATTAAATCTCGCGTCTTGTGACAGCCGGCCGCCCAACAACCTGCCCCCTTGACCTTATCCCCTCCTCTCTTCTCCAGACCATTTCCGGAGACCTTCTCCCCTTCCTCACCTCGCTCATCAACTCATCCTTGACCGCTGGCTACGTCCCTTCCGTCTTCAAGAGAGCGGGAGTTGCACCCCTTCTGAAAAAACCTACACTCGATCCCTCCGATGTCAACAACTACAGACCACTATCCCTTCTTTCTTTTCTCTCCAAAACTCTTGAACGTGCCGTCCTTGGCCAGCTCTCCTGCTATCTCTCTCAGAATGACCTTCTTGATCCTAATCAGTCAGGTTTCAAGACTGGGCATTCAACTGAGACTGCTCTTCTCTGTGTCACGGAGGCTCTCCGCACTGCTAAAGCTAACTCTCTCTCCTCTGCTCTCATCCTTCTAGACCTATCTGCTGCCTTTGATACTGTGAACCATCAGATCCTCCTCTCCACCCTCTCCGAGTTGGGCATCTACGGCGCGGCCCACGCTTGGATTGCGTCCTACCTGACAGGTCGCTCCTACCAGGTGGCGTGGCGAGAATCTGTCTCCGCACCATGCGCTCTCACCACTGGTGTCCCCCAGGGCTCTGTTCTAGGCCCTCTCCTATTCTCGCTATACACCAAGTCACTTGGCTCTGTCATATCCTCACATGGTCTCTCCTATCTTTGCTATGCAGACGACACACAATTAATCTTCTCCTTTCCCCCTTCTGATAACCAGGCGGCGAATCGCATCTCTGCATGTCTGTCAGACATATCAGTGTGGATGACGGATCACCACCTCAAGCTGAACCTCGGCAAGACGGAGCTGCTCTTCCTCCCGGGGAAGGACTGCCCGTTCCATGATCTCGCCATCACGGTTGACAACTCCCTTGTGTCCTCCTCCCAGAGTGCTAAGAACCTTGGCGTGATCCTGGACAACACCCTGTCGTTCTCCACTAACATCAAGGCGGTGACCCGATCCTGTAGGTTCATGCTCTACAACATTCGCAGAGTACGACCCTGCCTCACACAGGAAGCGGCGCAGGTCCTAATCCAGGCACTTGTCATCTCCCGTCTGGATTACTGCAACTCGCTGTTGGCTGGGCTCCCTGCCTGTGCCATTAAACCCCTACAACTCATCCAGAACGCCGCAGCCCGTCTGGTGTTCAACCTTCCCAAATTCTCTCACGTCACCCCGCTCCTCCGCTCTCTCCACTGGCTTCCAGTTGAAGCTCGCATCCGCTACAAGACCATGTTGATTGCCTACAGAGCTGTGAAGGGAACGGCACCTCCATACCTTCAGGCTCTGATCAGGCCCTACACCCAAACAAGGGCACTGCGTTCATCCACCTCTGGACTGCTGGCCCCCCTACATCTGAGGAAGCACAGTTCCCGCTCAGCCCAGTCAAAACTGTTCGCGATAGTCGTTTAGCTCAGTTACCTTAACTTTCTTGGGAACAGGAACAATGGTGGCCCTCTTGAAGCATGTGGGAACAGCAGACTGGGATAGGGATTGATTGAATATGTCCGTAAACAGACCAGCCAGCTGGTCTGCGCATGCTCTGAGGACACGGCTAGGGTTGGCGCCTGGGCTGGCAGCCTTGCGAGGGTTAACACGTTTAAATGTTTTACTCACGTTGGCTGTGGTGAAGGAGAGTCCGCAGGTTTTGGTAGCGGGCCGTGTCGGTGGCACTGTATTGTCCTCAAAGTGAGCAAAGAAGTTGTTTAGTTGGTCTGGGAGCAAGATATCGGGGTCTGCGACGGGTCTTGGTTTTCTTTTTGTAGTCCGTGATTGACTGTAGACCCTGCCACATACCTCTCGTGTCTGAGCCGTTGAATTGCGACTCTACTTTGTACACTGTTTGTATTCGGTCATGTTTCCGGTCGCCTAGCCCTGATTAAAAGCAGTGGTTCGCGCGAATGCTGCCATCAATCCACGGTTTCTGGTTGGGGAAGGTTTTAATTGTCACCAATCACCGATGCATTTGCTAATAAACTCGCTCACCGAATCAGAGTATACATCAATGTTGTTGTTCGATGCTATCCGGAACATATCCCAGTCCACGTGATCGAAGCAATCTTGAAGCGCGGAATCAGATTTGTCGGACCAGCATTGAACAGACCTGAGCGCCTGTACATGACTGATTATAATCGAAGAGAATTCTCTAGGTAGATAATGCGGTCGGCATTTGATTGTAAGGAATTCTAGGTCAGGTGAACAAAAGGACTTGAGTTCCTGTATGTTGTTATGATCACACCACGACTCGTTAATCATAAGGCATACATACACCCCCGCCCTTCTTACCAGAGAGATGTTTGTTTCTGTCGGCGCAATGCGTGAAGAAACCAGGTGGCTGTACCGACTCTGATAACGTATCCCGAGTGAGCCATGTTTCCGTGAAACAGAGAATGTTACAAACTCTGATGTTTCTCTGGAAGGCAACCCTTGTTCGGATTTTGTCTACCTTGTTGTCAAGAGACTGGACATTGACTAGTAGTATACTCGGGAGCGGTGTGCCCGTCTACGGAGCCTGACCAGAAGACCGCTCCGTCTGCCCCTTCTGTGACGCCATTGTTTTGGGTCGCATGCTGGGATCCGATCCATTGTCCTGGGTGGTGGACCAAACAGAGGATCCACTTCAGGAAAGTTGTATTCCTGGTCGTAATGTTGGTAAGTTGACGTTGCTCTTATATCCAATAGTTCCTCCCGGCTGTATGTTATAAGACTTCCTGGGGTAACAGGTAGAGCAACTAGTGTTGAGCTGCCTTTTAGTAACCCATGGTTCAGTGTTTGGGCTCGTCTCAGTCATTTACTTTGGTAAATAAATACCAGGGCTGAGATGTGTTAGCCAGAAGGGCTGGTGTCAGTTAGCTTTATCGATAGCGATAAGCGGCATGTCATACATTACGCCCCATTCAAACATTGTATGTCCTTAATTAGATCTATGCCCCATTCCAACAACTTCTTGTCAGTAGGAGTGAGTCATGTAGATCACACACACCCTCACTACTCACATAAAACTCACAACTATGTACAAGTAAATATACTTTTGTCATTGCTGTGCAGTTTTTAAGGGGTGGTTGAGTTTGAGATGGACAGGGCTCAAATCAAAGGTGGTTTGTGGATTGCATAACTGTCAAGATTGCTTTGTGATAACTCACTGAGTGTATAAGGATTTGTATGTGCTCATTTCTAAAACCACTCGTTTTGGACTGCACATAAACTGGTTAGAATGTGTTCTTCATAAGGAGAGTGTCTTCTTCCCACAAAAACAGACTTCCTAAAGGAGGTTTGGACATTTTGGCATCAACGATGACTGCCGAGACCACATTTTGGAGCTGTCTGTTTTAAAAGCAAATGCAGTTCGCTGTTTTAGTGCTAATGATAGTCTTTGCCTTGTGTGCAAACTGCCATTACACTCCAAACAGTGCTGTTTGTCCTTGGTTGAGCGTAATTTATTGTGAAATGAGAGACAGATTGTGTTCTCCCCTCATCAACGATGGTCATTCAGAGTTTATCATAATTTGAGTTAATAGTGACAATTTGGCACACAAAAACAAACCCACACACTCTCTGGTGCTGGCCAAAAACAGAACTGTGTTCAAATCCCTTTGCCTTTCCATTCCACTATAGATACACATATTTTATAGCGAGAAATGCCAGGAAATTCTACATTATTTATGTTGCCTTTACCTTATCAGATCATAGCCTTTTATAATTTACATTTCATTTAATATGACAGGAAGAAAGTTGTAGGTCCATTCTTGAGTATTCCAAGGATTAGAAGGCCAAAAACTTACAGAAAGCTCTGTCATTCATATCTGCATAATCAGAGGTTTAGAATGTCTAATTGAATGAGATATATTATTTGTTGCTGATAGTGACTCATGCTTGACCTATGAGTGTTTGCTGAGGGGAAATGTTTTATGAATCAGCCCCCACTGCACTTTAAATCGTCAGTCTGGATAGCTCTAGCAGATTAATGGGACTATGATGGCGTTAGACCAGGTCCATGTGCAGGGAAGAAGAATTTTCCCCAAGTCGTTTCCAGCTCCGCTGTTACGGCACAGTGATCACACCTGGCAAATATTTACTGTGATTGAGGAGTTTTTCCCGCCTTGGATGAGTGAGAAAATCACACCTACAGTCCTAGAAAAAATTGTTTCAAATGGGTTCTTCGGTTGCCCCCATAGAATAACTATTTTTGGTTCCAGGTCGAACCCTTTTGGGTTCCATGTAGAACCCTTTCTAAAGAGGGTTCTACATTGAACCCAAAAGGGTTCTTCAAAGGGTTATCCTATGGGGACAGCAGAAGAACCCTTTAAGATTCTAGATAGCACATTATTTTCTAAGAGTGTAGTAGTGGAAAGTTAAAAACTTCTTTCAGGTGTCTGAAAGTCACACACAATGGATTCCTGAATGTTTGCTCAGGCCCATTAAGTGTAAAACTTCAACTGACCACAGTGTCAACATTCTTAACTTTCTTAGATAAATAGCCCCCAATGGAAATAGTTGGTTCTGGAGCAAAAATATATTCCACTCTCTGGTCTCAAGGTATTATTCAATTTCATAAAGGATATAGCTACATTTATGTCTAAGAGCTTACGTAAGTTGCAGTAAGAACCTAAGTAGTCACCAAGTTATGGGGATAACACTAGAATATGGTCATTACTGCACTATGAGATAGCATGTTTGAATTTCAGGGGTAGTTGTCTAAAAATGCATAATTTCTTAATCTCTTACTAGTCTGCTTTTGATTGAGTGTGGTCCATTGGTCCTCCCGATAACGGCATAGCACAGGGACCTAGTCCCGTATGACGGTGGAAAAGGTTTTTTTGCCCCACAAGAAACAAATCAATAACCAAATTGATGTGCCTCGTGCACTTATTCGAACAAATCTGCCGATGCCATATTAATTGGGACCACATCCAAGCCCCTATAGTTCCCCTCAAGGCTACCTTTCACCACCAATTAGACATAATGACTTAGAGTGCATTAATGAAAATCAAAAGAACAAAGACAGATGGAATACGTCAGAACTGTCATTAAGTTGGGAAGGAACTCCAGAGACTTAAGTCTTTGCTGTCTTTTTCCTTTGTTATAAATGCCTATTGAAATGCTGGCTATGGTGAATGTGTTCATTATTAGCTGTTAAGACAATGCACCGAAATCAGTCAATTTTAATACTCTTACATGGTTATCAGTTTCAGTTATCAAAACCTTTGAGTGGATTTATGAAATCACTTTGAACAGTCAACAAGGCTTTCACTCTTCGATACTCCACAATAATACGCCTGTGGGTGTATGTGGAGTATGCTCAATACATTTCACTACACTTCACTACTGTCTTCAAGACATTATACAAACAAATCATACACTGGGCAGCTTGCTTCACCAACAGAGAGAAAATAGCTTTTCTGATTTCCTATACCCCCCAGTATAACAGTCTCCAGAATTGTACATTGTGAATAAATAGTCATCCATTCTCAAAAATGAAATTCATGACACCTTGGTGGCCGCAACAGACGTGATGTGCACACTGCAATCATTCACAGACAAATGTTCAGTGGCATTCACTTCAAATCTAATGAAGCTACAAATCAGAAATCATGCTTTAGTTCATCACTAATAACAGCTGTTGCCATTCTAACCGAATTGTATCACAGGGGATTAAGGATAATGTTTTTGACTCATCGAATCAGCAGCAAACACGAAAATCACTACCATTACACAAACCAAGGTTAATTTTAAGAAGGGGCATATTATCTATCTTTCTGTTGGTTGTAGGCCATAATTCCTCTCGTTACAGAAATGGACATATATATATTTCTGCAGCCAGATAAACGTATTTAGGGAGCTGTTTCAGACTGTTGCCTCTGATATTTCCATACATCAGATAAAAATGTCCCCTGAAGGATAAGGAGCCTGATGCTATGATATGAAATGCCTGTAAGCCCACTGCATGCTTGGGGATAGCGTCCAACTTATACATATTTCAAATACTGAACATGCCATGCTATACAGGCTTCTGTAAAAATAATATGCTAATGCATGCCACTGCTTGGCTTTGATTTATGGTACGGGGAAAATTGTACCACCACACATTATCATTCAGACGTTACAGTCAACAACTTAATATTCTCTCAACAGTAACCCCTCCATCAGCCAACCTGGCTATACTATTAACAGTGTGCAATACCTTGTGCTTGCTAATGTTCAATGAATAGGGAAAGGCTATGAGTTTGACAGGTCTTTGCCGGGTGTTTCTCCCATTGACAATCAACCAATGGCTAGCTGAATGCAAGGGGGAGATGGAGATACTAACTTGAAGCAGTGCTTTAGAAGTGTTGAAGTGTGCTGCTTCTACTTGCTAGATATAGACGTCAATGTTCCTAATTTGTAGGTTGTTACTACAGTATATGTCTCTTGGACCTTCACAACCCTTAAATATTTCCCAACACTTGTTTGACCTCACCCAATCCCTTGCTTGAACTCACCTTAGTCCTTGTTTAAAACCTCACCCCAGTCCTTGTTTAAAACCTCACCCAATCCCTTGTTTGACCTCACCCCAGTCCTTGTTTAAAACCTCACCCAATCCCTTGTTTGACCCTACCCCAGTTCTTGTTTAAAACCTTACCCCAGTCCTTGTTTAAGACCTCACCCAATCCCTTGTTTAAGACCTCACCCCAGTCCTTGTTTAAAACCTCACCCAATCCCTTGTTTGACCTCACCCCAGTCCTTGTTTAAAACCTCACCCAATCCCTTGTTTAAGACCTCACCCAATCCCTTGTTTGACCTCACCTTAGTCCTTGTTTAAGACCTCACCCCAGTCCTTGTTTAAGACCTCACCCAATCCCTTGTTTAAGACCTCACCCAATCCCTTGTTTAAGACCTCACCCTTGCCCTCGTTTAAGACCTCACCCTTGCCCTCGTTTAAGACCTCACCCTTGCCCTCGTTTAAGACCTCACCCTTGCCCTCGTTTAAGACCTCACCTTTGCCCTCGTTTAAGACCTCACCCTAGTCCTTGTTTAAGACCTCACCCTTGCCCTTGTTTAAGACCTCACCCTAGTCCTTGTTTAAGACCCCACCCTAGTCCTTGTTTAAGACCTCACCCTAGTCCTTGTTTAAGAGCTTGCCCTTGTTTAAGACCTCACCCTAGCACTTGTTTAAGACCTTGCCCTTGTTTAAGACCTCACCCTAGCACTTGTTTTCCAGGAAAAGCAGAGATTCAGATTCAGCCCCCTTTGCTATCCGACACCATAATGAACCTACCGATGATATTAAGAGGTGAAGGAAGGGGATTAATCATTCATGAATTACTCCCCAATGATAATGGCTTCCTGAAGACTGTCATTAAATACTTTAATGGTGACTTTGGCCATTGACGTCCTCGAGATACTGCAGCATGGCAAGTTTTAGCATAGCTTCATTTAAAAGCGATGCCCTTTGCTCCACTAAGAGCAAAAATGAATAGTTCCAGTTGTCAAATTAAAAGCGTTGGTTGAAATTTGAACGTCATATCTTGTGTAGGGTCTGTGATAGTCATTGTACACATTTTGCAACTGAATTAGCTTATTCTTGATTTGATCAAATTAGCTCTTCTACGTTACAATTAATGTATTGGTACAGTTTTATAACACTTATTTATTGCTACTAAATATCTGGTGGCCATCTGATCGTGGACTGAATTTATGTAATGCATTTTTTGGGGGTTCTTTCTTACTGCATAAGCACATCCGTGATCTATCCATTTTAGCGTTATTAGTTGACAATCCTAATTGTATTCATTTGAAATTAGTCATTTCTTTTCAAGGTCATCAATCTGTCTGGTAACCAAATTTAAATTACAATATTCAAATCTGGCTAAAATGAGAATTAGATTATGAAAGCAGGAAAGGCATACAATCTAGCATTTAAATAAATAATTATCGCTCTCTGTCACTCTTAACTTTGCAATCTGGAAAAACAAAGTTAACAGAAGGGAAAAATCTATAAGTATCCCACGGAGAGACACAAGGAAACCCAATAGTAATTTACTTTGACCCAGCCTCCCCTCACTAACTTTGCCCTAATCAGAGTATTGCGGGGCCTCTCCTGGCGTGTGTCCATTTCGGCCCCACACCAGCACTGATGGAGGGGACCCCAGAGGGACTCGCAACCTGAGACATCTGGAAGGGGAGGAGGAGGATGGTGTTTCGGAAGAGGGGGTAACAGACTCCCACTCGGCCTCCCTGACAGCCCATTGACAAGATGCAGCTGCTGGGTAGACTCTCCTGCTGCTCTGCTGCTCTGGGGGCTACTGTTGCGCACGTGCCTGAAGTCAAGAGTCCTCTGTTCCATACTTCCTGGCCCGCTAAGATTCCCTGCATTCCACTTTGTCTTTCTCTCCATTCATGAAATCAAAATAACATAATAAAAAAATAAAACTCTCACTAACACCATTTTGCTCTAGCCTCACAAGACTCCTCTGAAGGTCCCCGGTGTAGTATCGGTGATCTATAGCTTTCTATATTAGTGACTATGCTGTTACTAAGCAGTAATGTATTACGGCAGTGTTCTGTTACGACACCTAATAAGATGTGCACATGCGCACTATTGGGCCAGGGGCTGTACTAAACAACATTAAACTGTACTCCGTCTCTTGCCTGTTGATATTCTCCACAACACAAATATTACACCCGGTACCAGTTTTAAAAAAAATGAATGGAAGTATATATGGAGATATTTTAGGTACTAAACTATGGGAATAAATACATGTACATTTAAATAAAAAAAATCCCTCAGATATAGGACAGACACTTCAGAACAAACTTCCTTTAGATTTTTTGGGGGACTATCTATTGGCTAACAGCAGTAACGCCAAATTCAATATTTCATCCAATAATTTTTAAAGTATTTTTTTTTATACCGTAAGGCAGAGATCATCAACTAGGTTCAGCCACGGTCCAATTTTTTCTTGACCAAATGGTCTGGGGGCCGAAACATAATTACAAATCATTTGTAAACTACAATTTGACAGCAAGAATCCCAAACAGATCATTTAAAACCTTGCTAACATTTTCATACGATCACGTTTCTCTCTATTATGGATGTGAATACTTGGGAACATATTTCCAAAATTAAAACCACTTAGAGCTGATTTCCTGGTGTTTTTACAGTCTTTTTTGCTCAGAAAAGATGGGGGGCCAAATAAAACCACTCGCGGACCGCCAGTTGGGGAACCCTGCCTTAAGAGGTCTTAAAATTCTAAATCAAATAGCTAAACTATCCTTGGTATGACCATATTAAAACATTTCCAGATGTTGTCTTAGAACCCCGGCTAAGACAGAGCTTAGAATCTAGACGGTTAAACATATTGAAGAGTAATAATAGGGGTTAAACTTTGTGCGTCCCCTCTCTGACCCACGCAGCTCAAAAGAACACACAAGAAGTGGTACCTCCACAGTACAGAACTCCAATTTCACTTTATGGAACTTGAAATGAGATCCCACTCAGTGCTATTTTTTCTCCTTAGTTCAAGTAGTCAAGTCATCTGTCAGATGCCTCTCACTTTAATTTCCTGCTTAGTAAGAGCAGTCCACTGGAGAGTTGCTCGAACCAGCAGCCCAGAGTTAATTTATGTATTATGTAAAATGGTCCTTTTCCCTCTCTGTGCCACAGTTCCTGCATGTCACATTTGAGTCTTTGATTCATTCTTTGTCTCCGTCCGAGGCCTGTGCAGTGCCATTCCTCCTGTGTGCTTGGCAGCCTTCGACATCCATCTTATTTGTACATGCATTAATCACCTTGCAGTAAAGTGGGCACCTTTTCAATGGAAGAGGGCCACAGCCACTCACCTCCATGGTAGTTAGTTTATTTTCTGTTTGTTCATTCTGAGTTTCTTTTGGAATGCGTAACAACCTAATGTGTCTATAGTTGCACCATAATATGTTTTTCTCAAGGGTTAAAGGCATTCAAGAGGTTATGGATATACCCCATTGAAGTCTCCAATATTACATTTTAATTTTTCTACTAGTGTTCAATGATATTCTCCTGCTGTATTACTCTGTAAATGCCTGGGTGAAAGTTAGCCGGAATAGTCTGGTACAGAGCGCAACATGCAACAATTTCAAAATACTGAGTTATAGTTCATAAGGAAATCAGTCAATTGAAATAAATTAATTCGGCCCTAATCTATGGATTTCAAATGACTGGGAATACAGATATGCATCTGTTGGTCACAGATATCTTTTTTAAAAAAGGTAGAGGGCCTCCCGAGTGGCACAGCGGTCTAAGGCACTGCATCGCAGACACGAGTTTGTTCCCAGGCTGTGTCACAACCGGCCGTGACCGGGAGTCCCATAGGGCGGCGCACAATTGGCCCAGCATCGTCCGGGTTAGCGGAGGGTTTGGTAAGGGGGTGCTTTACTTGGCTCACCGCGCTCTAGCGACTCCTTGTGGCGGGCCGGGCACCTGCAGGTTGACTTCGGTCGTCAGATGGACATTGTTTCCTCCGACACATTGGTGCGGCTGGCTTCCGGGTTAAGCAGGCGGGTGTTAAGAAGAGCGGTTTGGCGGGTCATGTTTCGGAGGACGCATGACTAAACCTTTGCCTCTCCTGAACCTGTTGGGGAGTTGCAGCGATGAGACAAGATCGCAATTGGATATCATGAAATTGGGGAGATCAAGGGGGGTAAAATACACACACAAAAAAATGGGGGCTCGTGCAGCATCTCCTTTGCATACAGTTGATCAGGTTGTTGATTGTGGCCTGTGGAATGTTGTCCCACTACTCTTCAATGGCTGTGCTAAGTTGCTGGATATTGACAGGAACTGGAACACGCTGTCATACACGTCGACCCAGAGCATCCCAAACATGCTCAGTGGGTGACAGTTCTGGTGAGTATGCAGGCCATGTAATAACTGAGACATGTTCAGCTTCCAGGAATTGTGTACAGAGCCTTGCGACATGGGGCCGTGCATTTTCATGCTGAAACATGAGGCGGCATGACAATTGGCCTCATCACGGTATCTCTGTGCATTCAAATTGCTATCGATAAAATGCAATTGTTTTCTTTGTCCGTTGCTTATGCCTGCCCATACCATAACCCCACTCTGTTTGCAACGTTGACATCAGCAAAACGCTCGCCCACATGACACCAGCGTTTGTGAGGCCGGTTGGACAACGTTGGAGGGGCAGTTTATAGTAGAGAAATGAACAATGAATTATCTGGCAACAGCTCTGGTGGACATTCCTGCAGTCAGCATGTCAATTGCACACTCCCTCAAAACTTGAGAAATCTGTGGCATTGTGTCGTGTGACAAAACCGCACATTTTAGAGTGGCCTTTTATTGTCCCCAGCACAAGCTGCACCTGTGTAATGATCATGCTGTTTAATCAGCTGCTTGATATGCCACAGCTGTCAGGTGTATGGATTATCTTGGCAAAGGAAAAACATTCACTCACAGGGATGTAAACAAATTCGTGCACAAAATTAGATAAATAAGCTTTCTGTGAGTATGAAACATTTATGGGATCTTTTATTTCAGTTTATGAAACATGGGACCAACACTTTACATGTTGAGTTTATATATATTTTTTCAGTGTAGTATTCTAGACAAGCATTAAGTAATAACAGAAGAGAAGCTGCATGAAGAAGCTGCATTTTTTTCCCACACACCCTGTCATTCAACTGTCCCTGAGTAACGTGCTGTAGGTAGCCTACATGAGCCTTTGAAGTAATTGTTTGACAAATCAGATAAAAACATCATGACTCGTTGGTGTTCATGCCACATTAGAAGTTAGACTAATACATTTTAAAAGTTAAACAACAAATCTTTACTATTAGGCCCACAGAGATCCTATTCAATTAATAGGGATTCTAAAGTGCCTTCAGAAAGTATTCACCCCCTTGACTTTTTCCACATTTTGTTGTGTTACAGCCTGAATTTAAAGGGGATTACATTTTGTTTTTTTTGTCACTGGCATACACACAATACCCCATAATGTTTACAAACTAATAACAAATGAAAAGATGAAATGTCTTGAGTAAATAAGTATTCAACCCCTTTGTTATAGCAAGCCTAAACATTTGCTTAACAAGTCACAAGTTGCATGGATCTTTCCTCATCTCTGTACCCCACACATACAAGTATCTGTAAGGTCCCTCAGTCGCGCAATAAATGACAGATTCAACCACAAAGACCAGGGAGGTTTTAAATGCCTCGCACAAAAGGCCACCTATTGGTATAGAGGTTAAAAAAAAGCAGACATTTAATATCCCTTTGAGCATGGTGAAGTTATTAATTACTCATTGGATGGTGTATTAATACACCCAATCACGACAAAGATACAGGCATCCTTCCTAACTCAGTTGCCGGAGAGGAAGGAAACCACTCAGGGTATTCACCATGAGGCCAATGGTGACTTTAAAACTGAATTTTACTCCACAATACTAACCTCATTGACAGTGAAAATAAGGAAACTTGTACAGAACAAAAATATTCCAAAACATGCATCCTAAGGCACTAAAGTAATACTCTAAAAAATGTGACAAAGCAGTTGTACTTTTTTTCCTGAATACAAAATGTTACGTTTGGGGCAAATCCAATACAACACATTACTGAGTACAACTCTCCATATTTTCAAGTATAGTTGTGGCTGAATCATGTTATGGGTATGCTGGTAATCGTTAAGGACTGGGTAGGTTTTCAGGATAAAAAAAATACAGAATGGAGCTAAGCACAGGCAAAATCCTAGAGGAAAACCTGGTTCAGTCTGCTTTCCAACAGACATTGGGAAATGAATTCACCTTTCATCAGGACAATAACCTAAAAATCAAGGCCAAATCTACAGTTGCTTACCAAGACTGTGAAAGTTCCTGAGTGGCCGAGTTACAGTTTTGAGTTAAATCTACTTGAAAATCTATGGCAAGACCTGAAAATGATTGTCTAGCAATGATCAACAACCAATATGACATCGCTTGAAGAATTTTGAAAAGAATAATGGAAAAATGTCTTAGAGACTTACCCAGAAAGACTCAGATCTGTAATCGCTGCCTAAGGTGCTTCTACAAAGTATTGACGTTGGGTGGGGTGTGAATACTTATGTAAATTCAACATTTCTGTATATAATTTTCAATAAATTTGCAAAAAAAAATCTAAAAACATGTTTTTGCTTTGTCATTATGGGGTATTGTGTGCAGATGAGTGAGAAACTATCAATTTAATAAATGTATTATTCTGACTAACACAAGAAAATGTGGGATAATTCAAGGGGTATGAATACTTTCTGAATGCACTGTATATGTAATTCTATGATTAAGCCCATAAAAAAAATATTTATAAAAGCTCATGCACACATAGGAGGTCCCCGTACCTTGAAGAAATTAAATCTACTTTCACCCCTGTGTAAATGTGAAGATCACTTTTACTCAATGCTCATACAAAAGTTATTTACAGTACTGCAATGTTGTCGTCAGAGAGCCAGCAATGCAAACATTACTACCACCATTGACAAATGCAATTTCACAACTACAATCACAGCACTGTAAGGGACAGTAGGCCACAGAAGTGCTTTCATTCATTGTTTCCCTTTCATGGGCAGAGTAGCATTCCTATTAATTCACTGTTTGTCTGACAGAAAGAGTCCTCTGCCTGGAACTTTTTGAAGTCTGTGTATGACCTCACATAATATGGAGAGCATCGTTGAAGAGAGACGGGCCTTAACATTCCAGAAATTACCCCCTTGACAAACTGCACAATTAAATACAGGTTTCAAGCAACATTAAATCCACTCACCACAACTCCTGCTTGGGTTGAGCTCTAGTTTTCCTTATGCTGAAGGTGTATTTTTTATTAATTCACCATGACACCCCATTTTATTTTAACATACGAATGATAGAGACTTTACCAAATTGACTTTCGGGGATGGAACAACAACTAAAATGTAAATGTGTCCCAAACTTAAACTGTTGTAAAACATGGGTTAGGATAGTTCTTGTGCATGTTGGGTTTGTAATAGCTTTAGGGCCTAAACTGTTGCACTGTACATTTTTGGGGGGAGCTCAAGAACATTTCCGATAAGCAATACTATCTACAGTATACAAAGTTTTCATTTAGAAAAAGTCCGGAAAAGGTTTCAAGCAAAATACCAATGGTTTTGTTTAAATGTTATTCTTCAACCTTGTGGGGTTGTCCCTCACAAACAAACAAAAATGCAGATTCCTGAACTATAGAATAGGGTGTACCTATTAGGAAAGCCTCAGAGTTCCTGGAGATAAGTTTAGATCTCACATACTGTCTTGAATAATTTTGTGGATATTACACAGTTGTAGGCCTATGCACTAAAGTAGTGACTGACAACTGTTGCTTTGCCAGAACTTTAACAGGCACACAGAAGCAGTACACTGGTTCGCTAACTCCTGGGAGATCTACATGATCCAACCTACTGTAGCGACCCATCTGGAAGCACTTCCCCATTTCCCCTGCTGGAGTTTCAGATCCCAGTCACGGTGGGTCATCGGAGTATGATTTATGTTCGCACATGTGAACGCTTTCCAGCTTCAGCTGCGGCCATCAGACTTTCAAATCTGACAGCCAGCTCTTTTGGTCCTGAAATGTGGTAAAAACAGATCTAGAAAGATAAGAGAGAGACAAAGAATGAGGGAGGGAGGGAAGGAAAAAGAGTGAAGGGGGGCAGTAGTTTGTCATGGGGGGGCACATGTGACAGGATAGACAAGATGTATTGGATGGGAAGGGGAAGGAGGGAGGGAATGCTGTCAGATGGTTCTGATTTCACAGCTCAGTGAGCAGTCTCTCTGCAAACACACAGAGCCAGATCTGTTGTGAGGCAAGGCGGAGAGAAATAACAGTCCCTCCATAATTCATTCTAATTACCTCCGCTGTCAGACCTGGTTACTTATCAGTACAGTGAAAGCTTATTATTCCCCCCCTTTTACTTTTATCCCTAGTTCCCAGCAGTGTGTTGATAGTCACTTTTAACACTCCTTATATCTCTTTTCAAAAGTGCCTTGCTCATTCCCCCTCATTCCTCATGCTGAACACTAGTTCAGTTTGACAGGTAATTAGAATGGTTCATTTGAGCAATGTGTTGTTACATTCCCCCTAAAATGTGTTTTAAATGGAAATGTCGTCAATTTAGCATTGTGGGAAAGGTAATTACTGATTTAAAAGATGTTATGGAACTTAACACAGAGCTTGCAGGTGGATCAAGGATCATTGTTTGACTGAATGATATGCATGATTTACTGTTCGAAATCTGACGTTAATTTAGAGAAATTGTAATGGGGTCTAGGATTAGCCTACAGTGTTTAAATTCAACAAACAATGTTTGACCACATTACCTTACTGCTCGATTTAGTCATTAGCACAGCCAGGAGACCTGCTCCACGGACCCTAAAAAACACAGCTAAGCACACTCAATAGCTTACATTTTACATGTTTATATTTTAGTCATTCAGCAGACACTCTTATCCAAAGCGACTTACAGGAGCAATTAGGGTTAAGTGCCTCGTTCAAGGGAACATCGACTGATTTTTCACCTAGTTGGCTCGGGGATTCTAACCAACGACCTTTCGGATTCCAGCCCAATGGCCTTAACCTCTAGGTTACCAACCTGTTGCCATATACTGCAGCATAAATGAGAGCATAAATTGTAAACTGCAGATAAATACTGAATGAAAATCAATACCTTACATTGAGGACCGTTGAATGTGGATAGCCTTCAATTACAGTAGCTAACTGGACCAGTTTCAAGATGCTGACAAGACCATTATATTTTGAAAAGCAAAAACAATTTCAAGTGTTTTAATGCAATATGAACAAGGGGCATCTGATGGAGTAAGATAAAAGACACTTATGCCATGCACCTGTACTCCCACGGCAGAAACTATTTCATCTGGGTCTGTTTATGAAGGAGCACTTTAAAAGAGAGCGCAGGTGTTGCACAGTCAGTGACGCCAACTCTATCTGAGAGGGCAAACTGCGAAGATACACAATTCTGAGCTGCGTTTCAAACTCATAAAAGAAACACTCTCGTCCACTTACCCTCACCTTCTGCCCTTGGGGGAATCCCCATCACCATCTAGGATGTTGGTCCAAACGATTAGCCAAACAAGTGAAGTTCACAACGTAAGCCCTTCAGCCCTCGTTTTTGATTGAGTTTGCGAGTGTACAATTATGTTCACTTCGGGGCCTGAAACGCCCCATAATTCAATTTGCAATGATTGTACATCTGCAAAGAAAAGTAAGCCGAAACTTAAAATCTTATGTCAATATGGATAAGTCAACATATAAGTATAAGTAAAAACTAATGTGAAAAGGTTCAAAATTGTGCTACTAATGCACATGACGGCACAAGCACGTCTCGTAAAAGTAATGATCTTTTTGTTTGGTTAGCTTTTGGAAATTGTAGAAATAAAACATTTTCCTTCTTCAGAAGTTCCAGCTAGGCAGGCTAATGTTAGTGAGCTAATTAATTAGCTAGCTATCATACAGTAGGCGTATATTAATAATGATATAGTTAATATAAGTACACATGCAATCATAGTTGACTGTAGCGCATATAAAGCACCCACAAACTACCGGTGGCTGAAAACGCACTCATCACTGAATGAACGAGTGACGAATTTCCAGGCAAGGGCGGTCCATTTAAAAATCATTCCTTCCTTCTTAGGCCCTTGCCCTGCAAGGGTATACTCTTCAGAGGTCATGATATCAATCAAATCAATCAAATTTATTTTTATATAGCCCTTCGTACATCAGCTGATATTCTCAAAGTGCTGTACAGAAACCCAGCCTAAAACCCCAAACAGCAAGCAAAGCATGTGAAAGAAGCACGGTGGCTAGGAAAAACTCCCTAGGAAAAACTCCCTAGAAAGGCCAAAAACCTAGGAAGAAACCTAGAGAGGAACCAGGCTATGAGGGGTGGCCAGTCCTCTTCTGGCTGTGCAGGGTGCATATTATAACAGAATATGGTCAAGATGTTAAAATGTTAAAATGTTCATAAATGACCAGCATGGTCAAATAATAATAATCATAGTAGTTGTCGAGGGTGCAACAAGCACGTCCGGTGAACAGGTCAGGGTTCCATAGCCGCAGGCAGAACAGTTGAAACTGGAGCAGCAGCACGGCCAGGTGGACTGGGGACAGCAAGGAGTCATCATACCAGGTAGTCCTGAGGCATGGTCCTAGGGCTCAGGTCCTCCGAGAGAAAGACAGAAAGAGAGAAAGAGAGAATTAGAGAGAGCATATTTAAATACACACAGGACACCGGATAAGACAAGAGAAATACTCCAGATGTAACAGACTGACCCTAGCCCCCCGACACATAAACTACTGCAGCATAAATACTGGAGGCTGAGACAGGAGGGATCAGAAGACACTGTGGCCCCATCCGATGATACCCCCGGACAGGGCCAAACAGGCAGGATATAACCCCACCCACTTTGCCAAAGCACAGCCCCCACACCACTAGAGGGATGTCTCCAACCACCAACTTACCGTCCTAAGACAAGGCCGAGTATAGCCCACAACGATCTCCGCCATGGCACAACCCAAAGGGGGGGCGCCAACCCAGACAGGAAGACCACGTCAGTGACTCAACCCACTCAAGTGACGCACCCCTCCCATGGACGGCATGGAGGAACACCAGTAGGCCAGTGACTCAGCCCCTGTAAAAGGGTTAGAGGCAGAGAATCCCAGTGGAAAGAGGGGAACCGGCAAGGCAGAGACAGCAAGGGCGGTTCGTTGCTCCAGCCTTTCCGTTCACCTTCACACTCCTGGGCCAGACTATACTTAATCATAGGACCTACTGAAGAGATAAGTCTTCAGTAAAGACTTAAAGGTTGAGACTGAGTCTGCGTCTCTCACATTGGTAGGCAGACCATTCCATAAAAATGGAGCTCTATAGGAGAAAGCCCTACCTCCAGCCGTTTGCTTAGAAATTCTAGGGACAATTAGGAGGCCTGCGTCTTGTGACCGTAGCGTACGTGTAGGTATGTACGGCAGGACCAAATCGGAAAGATAGGTAGGAGCAAGCCCATGTAATGCTTTGTAGGTTAGCAGTAAAACCTTGAAATCAGCCCTTGCCTTAACAGGAAGCCAGTGTAGGGAGGCTAGCACTGGAGTAATATGATCACATTTTTTGGTTCTAGTCAGGATTCTAGCAGCCGTATTTAGCACTAACTGAAGTTTATTTAGTGCTTTATCCGGGTAGCCGGAAAGTAGAGCATTGCAGTAGTCCAGCCTAGAAGTAACAAAAGCATGGATTAATTTTTCTGCGTCATTTTTGGACAGAAAATTTCTGATTTTTGCAATGTTACGTAGATGGAAAAAATCTGTCCTTGAAACAGTCTTGATATGTTCTTCAAAAGAGAGATCAGGGTCCAGAGTAACGCCGAGGTCCTTCACAGTTTTATTTGAGACGACTGTACAACCATCCAGATTAATTGTCAGATTCAACAGAAGATCTCTTTGTTTCTTGGGACCTAGAACAAGCATCTCTGTTTTGTCCGAGTTTAAAAGTAGAAAGTTTGCAGCCATCCACTTCTTTATGTCTGAAACACAGGCTTCTAGCGAGGGCAATTTTGGGGCTTCACCATGTTTCATTGAAATGTACAGCTGTGTGTCGTCCGCATAGCAGTGAAATTTAACATTATGTTTTCGAATGACATCCCCAAGAGGTAAAATATATAGTGAAAACAATAGTGGTCCTAAAACGGAACCTTGAGGAACACCGAAATTTACAATTGATTTGTCAGAGGACAAACCATTCACAGAGACAAACTGATATCTTTCCGACAGATAAGGTCTAAACCAGGCCAGAACTTGTCCATGTAGACCAATTTGGGTTTCCAATCTCTCCAAAAGAATGTGGTGATCGATGGTATCAAAAGCGGCACTAAGATCTAGGAGCAC
The DNA here is from genome assembly GCF_965601325.2 of Salmo salar. Taxonomy (NCBI): domain Eukaryota; kingdom Metazoa; phylum Chordata; class Actinopteri; order Salmoniformes; family Salmonidae; genus Salmo; species Salmo salar. The sequence continues at coordinate 68,440,586 of NC_138294.1, read as the reverse complement.
GAGGACAGATGCAGAGCCTCGGTCTGACGTCATTAAAAGGTCATTTACCACCTTCACAAGTGCAGTCTCAGTGCTATGATGGGGTCTAAAACCAGACTGAAGCGTTTCGTATACATTGTTTGTCTTCAGGAAGGCAGTGAGTTGCTGTGCAACAGCTTTTTCTAAAATTTTTGAGAGGAATGGAAGATTCGATATAGGCCGATAGTTTTTTATAATTTCTGGATCAAGATTCGGCTTTTTCAAGAGAGGCTTTATTACTGCCACTTTTAGTGAGCTTGGTACACATCCGGTGGATAGAGAGCCGTTTATTATGTTCAACATAGGAGGGCCAAGCACAGGAAGCAGCTCTTTCAGTAGTTTACTTGGAATAGGGTCCAGTATGCAGCTTGAGGGTTTGGAGGCCATGATTATTTTCATCATTGCGTCAAGAGATATAGTACTAAAACACTTTAGTATCTCCCTTGATCCTAGGTCCTGGCAGAGTTGTGTAGACTCAGGACAATGGAGCTTTGGAGGAATACCCAGATTTAAAGAGGAGTCTGTAATTTGCTTTCTAATGATCATGATCTTTTCCTCAAAGAAGTTCATAAATGTATTACTGCTGAAGTGAAAGCCATCCTCCATTTGCGAAGGCTGCTTTTTAGTTAGCTTTGCGACAGTATCAAAAAGAAATTTCGGATTGTTCTTATTTTCCTCAATTAAGTTGGAAAAATAGGATGATCGAGCAGCAGTAAGGGCTCTTCGATACTGCACGGTAGTGTCTTTCCAAGCTAGTCGGAAGACTTCCAGTTTGGTGTGGCGCCATTTCCGTTCCAATTTTCTGGAAGCTTTCTTCAGAGCTCGTGTATTTTCTGTATACCAGGGAGCTAGTTTCTTATGACAGATGTTTTTAGTTTTTAGGGGTGCAACTGCATCTAGGGTATTGCGCAAGGTTAAATTGAGTTTCTCGGTTAGGTGGTTAACTGATTTTTGTCCTCTGACGTCCTTGGGTAGGCAGAGGCAGTCTGGAAGGGCATCAAGGAATCTTTGGGTTGTCTGAGAATTTATAGCACGACTTTTAATGCTCCTTGGTTGGGGTCTGAGCAGATTATTTGTTGCAATTGCAAACGTAATAAAATGGTGGTCCGATAGTCCAGGATTATGAGGAAAAACATTTAGATCCACAACATTTATTCCATGGGACAAAACTAGGTCCAGAGTATGACTGTGGCAGTGAGTAGGTCCAGAGACATGTTGGACAAAACCCACTGAGTCGATAATGGCTCCGAAAGCCTTTTGGAGTGGGTCTGTGGACTTTTCCATGTGAATGTTAAAGTCACCAAAAATTAGAATATTATCTGCTATGACTACAAGATCCGATGGGAACTCAGTGAGGAACACTGCATATGGCCCAGGAGGCCTGTAAACAGTAGCTATAAAAAGTGATTGAGTAGGCTGCATAGATTTCATGACTAGAAGCTCAAAAGACGAAAACGTCATTTTTTTTTTTGTAAATTGAAATTTGCTATCGTAAATGTTAGCAACACCTCCGCCTTTGCCGGATGCACGGGGGGTATGGTCACTAGTGTAACCAGGGGGTGAGGCCTCATTTAACACAGTAAATTCATCAGGCTTAAGCCATGTTTCAGTCAGGCCAATCACATCAAGATTATTATCAGTGATTAGTTCATTGACTATAACTGCCTTGGAAGTGAGGGATCTAACATTAAGTAACCCAATTTTGAGATGTGAGGTATCACAATCTCTTTCAATAATGGCAGGAATGGAGGAGGTCTTTATACTAGTGAGATTGCTAAAGCGAACACCGCCATTTTTAATTTTGCCCAACCTAGATCGAGGCACAGACACGGTCTCAATGGGGAAAGCTGAGCTGACTACGCTGACTGTGCTAGTGGCAGACTCCACTAAGCTGGCAGGCTGGCTAACAGCCTGCTGCCTGGCCTGCACCCTATTTCATTGTGGAGCTAGAGGAGTTAGAGCCCTGTCTATGTTCGTAGATAAGATGAGAGCACCCCTCCAGCTAGGATGGAGTCCGTCACTCCTCAACAGGCCAGGCTTGGTCCTGTTTGTGGGTGAGTCCCAGAAAGAGGGCCAATTATCTACAAATTCTATCTTTTGGGAGGGGCAGAAAACAGTTTTCAACCAGCGATTGAGTTGTGAGACTCTGCTGTAGAGCTCATCACTCCCCCTAACTGGGAGGGGGCCAGAGACAATTAATCGATGCCGACACATCTTTCTAGCTGATTTACACGCTGAAGCTATGTTGCGCTTGGTGACCTCTGACTGTTTCATCCTAACATCGTTGGTGGCGACGTGGATAACAATATCTCTATACTCTCTACACTCGCCAGTTTTAGCTTTAGCCAGCACCGTCTTTAGATTAGCCTTAACGTCGGTAGCCCTGCCCCCTGGTAAACAGTGTATGATCGCTGGATGATTAGTTTTAAGTCTAATACTGCGGGTAATGGAGTCGCCAATGACTAGGGTTTTCAATTTGTCAGAGCTAATGGTGGGAGCCGTCGGCGTCTCAGACCCCACAACGGGAGGAGTAGAGACCAGAGAAGTCTCGGCCTCCGACTCCGACTCGCTTAATGGGGAGAACCGGTTGAAAGTTTCTGTCGGCTGAATAAGCGACACCGGTTGAGCATTCCTACAGCGTTTCTCTCCAGAAGCCATGAGAAAGATGTCCGGCTGCGGGGACCGTGCGAGGGGGTTTATACTAACGTTACTATCTGTACTTACTGGTGGCACAGACGCTGTTTCATCCTTTCCTACACTGAAATTACCCTTGCCTAACGATCGCGTCTGAAGCTGGGCTTGCAGCACAGCTATCCTTGCCGTAAGGCGATCGTTCTCCTGTATATTATAAGTACAACGACTGCAATTAGAAGGCATCATGTTAATGTTACTTAGCTTCGGCTGTTTGAAGTCCTGACGAACCATGTCCAGATAAAACCTCCGGGGTGAAAAAGTTGAATGAAAAAAGTTGAGTGAGGGAAAAAGTAAAAATATACGGTAATGAAAAAGTAAAAAACCGTCAGGTAGCAAAGTAAGATCGTCTACAAAACGCACAGCAGCGTAAACAAGTCTGCAAGTTGTGACCGGAAACAGGAATGGCCGACACTGACACTGAACACAAGGGGTGCTGGACCATGCTGGATATGTCACCAGAAGTGTCCACTTAAGTAGAGGGCTGAGGGGATAGGGTGTCTTATAAGTGTTTGGAATTCAACTGGAGTCTCATGAAGTATTATTACCCACAGCACTCTGGGGGATGGAGTGTACATAGAAATAGAATGAATAGAACGGACTTGGAACATTTAACCCTGGCAATTGGACTGGTAAACTCATAATGGCTGCCTGTTATTATGATGCAATAATTTCCATGGTAATGTAGAATGTTCATCCAAAAGATGTTAACCGTTGTGACTCATGCAATAGACCCAGTCGGTATTAGATAGGACGTCGCGACCCTGCCAGCCTGTGGGGAAAACAACCCGTGGTTACATAGGTTACCCCATTGGCTCACAGCAAAAACTATTTTTGTTGTTTGCTTGTTTTAGTCAATTACAAAACCACATTTATGAAAAGTACAACCTGTCTAAAGATTACTTTTCAACATTGCCGGCTCCCTAGCATTCCCACTACTTAGAAAAAAGGCATTTTCATCACGATGCTAGCAGCCACTTGAGTGAGGAAGTGCTAGCTAGCTATCGACCGGAACATTAAGCTAGCCAAGACTGACAACACAAACAAATGGACTATACATCTACAAGAAGTGAGTGGAATTACAAAGAGACTGTACTAAACAAGTTAATAGTCTTACCTGTTATTAAATGTTTTCCACACACATAGCTACCTGTAGCCTACTTGGACACCACGTCCCCACATGTCCCACTGCCACACTGAATAGCCTGAAGCCACAGGGCTCTTCTCTCACACTCTATTTCCCTACATGGGAGTGTTGCGAACCGTAAATGTGGATGTTTTACCTGGCTACATTTACATTGAACAACACAACATCTTTTTGGCGTTTTGTTATTTCTGTATAACAAAAAATCAACGACATAGTTGCCTCTTTTACAATGGGGGTCAATAGGAAATAATGTTGGTTTTCCCCAATTTGTGGGCGTGGTCTAGGGGAATTATTTATTATTAAATGTATACCGACTGGGACTATAGAATGTATTTTTTTGTAATGTCAGTCGAGTTGAATCAACAAATCACAGCACATATTGAAGAGTATATGTCCTGCCCTGATCCTACGGGTACGCTCGCAATGGCCACCAGTCCACCCATTATCATTGACTTGAATGGGGAATCCCATTCTATATCTATGGGAGGGTATCCATAAAGCTGTAGCTGCAACTGCCTCCTAGGGTCTACCACACACATCTTAACTAGGCTACTGTCAATGAATCTCGATTAGCAGCTTTGGAATGTGTGGGGAGGCTGGAATCAGTTGGGTTTGAAAAATCATTGGAGATTCAAAAAACAATATTTCTCACTGAATGAGAGGAGACTATTCTGTGCAAAATACCTCTGTCGTATGGGCCATATACTTTGAGTTGAGTCCATGTCTGATGAACGTGTGAAGCTGTATGACAGGCCTGCTTCAATCCAAATTAAGGCCCTCATTGTGGGATAACCACTAGGGCCATTTCCAAAGCAGTGCACCAGAATCATTGAGTGTTTAAGACAATTTGTTACATGCAAGCCCCCAACTGTACGCTGAAACATGCAAGTGTGCCAATTCTACTTAAACTCATTGGGTCTGCCAATTCAATTAAGGTATTCACAGTTTAAGAATTTGAAGAATGCCTTGGAATGTTTCAAATATGAGGTCTTCAACATGTTTTAAAATCTCATATTTGTTTTGATGTAGTATCCATAGATGCAGCAGGGGAATTTGTGAAAAGGATGGGCAGGTGCAGACCCTGGACCTTTAACCTCAAGCCAAGCTGGAGCGTAAATAAATTATTCTCATCTCTCTCTTGGAGACTGGACCCCATACCACTTGAGCGAAATGAGTGCCAGATCAAAAATAAGGCTTATGGTTATAGTAAAATACAACAATACAGAATAACTTTGGTTGCAGAAAGATGATGTACTTTCTAGTGTGCCAGGAGACAAGTTTGCCCTGTCTGATGTATCAATGTAAAAAGCCTATTTCACAAAGATTTATTGGTTTTAGAAAATGCATCTCTCCAAGTCTCCACTGAGCATTACTAGGCTTCTGTCCTTCATGATTTTACAAGATAGAGTCGATATAATTTTTTGAAGTTTGAAGACTTCCTTTGTTCTTTGATAAAGGAAGAGAAAATCTGAAAATAATGTAATGATAATGTTCCAGGCTATGCAAAGGTTCAAAGTCCTGCGCCTCAAAGTAAAAAACACTGTGATGTCTTTTTATCTAACATAAGGCTCTTGAAACCCTTTTATGTGGCGACTCCAGAAGCAAGGCCCTTTTCCAGTAATCTATTCCATGTCCTCTAGGTGTGCACTGATTGCAGAATATCTTCTTATCAGACGTGGCATGTAACAGACAATGTTTTCAGCTCCTGGATACTGCTGGATCAGGCCAATTCCAAAAATTGGAGGCAAAATTGTTTGAGCTCGTGTTTTGTATCAAAGGATACACATCTTTTGGACAAAGCCATGCTTACAGACATCCCACTGGTCACACCACATAATTTCAACATGGATAATTGGGTAATATTTGGTTGAGACGTTGATCAATGAGATTAAAACCCACTCAAAAATATATTTACCCACTCAACCAAATTCTAATGGAAAAACTAAATCTGATTTCTGGTTTAGTTCTCACCCAAATGTCTATCACTGCGCTTTCAACCATTTAAAAGCACAGTAAAGTTCCAATGGGAATACAATGTCAGATATTTTGTTTATTTATACAACAGATTGTGTTATCACTGTGCCTCATCTAAAAGGCTTTTAGATTTGGATTTTAAAGAACCGATTTTAGCATTAAAAGACAAAAAAAAACAGCCAATCATGTCAGGTCCAGTAACATCGTTGGGCCGCGGGTGTGAAAGAGTCAGCAGAATGCTGGCATTACAGATCTGGCTAAAAGACTACTATAGCTCTGCTGGCGTCACTTTTATAGACAACTTTGCACCTTCTGGAAACAGAAGATACTATACAGCAGTGGTTCCCAAACTTTTTATAGTCCCGTACCCCTTCAAACATTCAACCTCCCACTGTGTTCCCCCTCTAGCATCAGGGTCAGCGCACTCTCAAATGTTGGTTTTAGCGATCATTGTAAGCCTGCCATCATTGTAAGCCTGCCACGCACACATATGATACATAAGAATGAGTGTTAGTTATTGTCACAACCCGGCTCGTGGGAAGTGATAAAGAGCTCTTATAGGACCAGGGCACAAATAATAATATAATAATAATCAATCATTTTTTCTCTTTGTTTAACCATCTTACATATAAAACCTTATTTGTTCATTGAAAATTGTGAATAACTTACCACATGCTAATGAGAAGGGTGTGCTTGAAAGGATGCACATAACTCTGCAATGTTGGGTTGTATTGGAGAGTCTCAATCTTAAATAATTTTCCATACACAGTCTGAGAATCCACTCTCACATAGGTACGTGGTTGCAAAGGACATCAGTGTCTTAACAGCACGATTTGCCAAGGCAGGATACTCTAAGCGCAGCCCAAACCATAAATCTGGCAGTGGCATCTGATTAAATAGAGGCAAGGCATGAAAGGGATAACGAATCCAGTTGTTAGTCATCCGTTTCGGGAAAGTACCTGCGTAATTGCGCACCCAGCTTCACTATATCACATTTGACATTGTCCGTAAGCTTGAGTTCATTAGCACACAAAAAACCATACAATGATAGAAAGACCTGTGTGTTGTCCTTGCTAATGCAGACAGAGAAGAGCTCCAACTTCTTAATCATAGCCTCAATTTCATCCCGCACATTGAATATACACTGCTCCAAAAAATAAAGGGAACACTAAAATAACACATCCTAGATCTGAATGAATGAAATAATCTTATTAAATACTTTTTTCTTTACATAGTTGAATGTGCTGACAACAAAATCACACAAAAATAATCAATGGAAATCCAATTTATCAACCCATGGAGGTCTGGATTTGGAGTCACACTCAAAATTAAAGTGGAAAACCACACTACAGGCTGATCCAACTTTGATGTAATGTCCTTAAAACAAGTCAAGATGAGGCTCAGTAGTGTGTGTGGCCTCCACGTGCCTGTATGACCTCCCTACAACGCCTGGGCATGCTCCAGATGAGGTGGCGGATGGTCTCCTGAGGGATCTCCTCCCAGACCTGGACTAAAGCATCCGCCAACTCCTGGACAGTCTGTGGTGCAACGTGGCGTTGGTGGATGGAGCGAGACATGATGTCCCAGATGTGCTCAATTGGATTCAGGTCTGGGGAACGGGCGGGCCAGTCCATAGCATCAATGCCTTCCTCTTGCAGGAACTGCTGACACAGTCCAGCCACATGAGGTCTAGCATTGTCTTGCATTAGGAGGAACCCAGGGCCAGCATATGGTCTCACAAGGGGTCTGAGGATCTCATCTCGGTACCTAATGGCAGTCAGGCTACCTCTGGCGAGCACATGGAGGGCTGTGCGGCCCCCCAAAGAAATGCCACCCCACACCATGACTGACCCACCGTCAAACCGGTCATGCTGGAGGATGTTGCAGGCAGCAGAACGTTCTCCACGGTGTCTCCAGACTCTGTCACGTCTGTCACATGTGCGCAGTGTGAACCTGCTTTCATCTGTGAAGAGCACAGGGCGCCAGTGGCGAATTTGCCAATCTTGGTGTTCTCTGGCAAATGCCAAACGTCCTGCACGGTGTTGGGCTGTAAGCACAACCCCAACCTGTGAACGTCGGGCGCTCATACCACTCTCAGGGAGTCTGTTTCTGACCGTTTGAGCAGACACATGCACATTTGTGGCCTGCTGGAGGTCATTTTGCAGGGCTCTGGCAGTGCTCCTCCTGCTCCTCCTTGCACAAAGGCGGAGGTAGCGGTCCTGCTGCTGGGTTGTTGCCCTCCTACGGCCTCCTCCATGTCTCCTGATGTACTGGCCTGTCTCCTGGTAGCGCCTCCATGCTCTGGACACTACGCTGACAGACACAGCGAACCTTCTTGCCACAGCTCACATTGATGTGCCATCCTGGATGAGCTGCACTACCTGAGCCACTTGTGTGGGTTGTAGACACCGTCTCATGCTACCACTAGAGTGAAAGCACCGCCAGCATTCAAAAGTGACCAAAACATCAGCCAGGAAGCATAGGAACTGAGAAGTGGTCTGTGGTCACCACCTGCAGAACCACTCCTTTATTGGCGGTGTCTTGCTAATTGCCTATAATTTCCACCTGTTGTCTATTCCATTTGCACAACAGCATGTGAAATGTATTGTCAATCAGTGTTGCTTCCTAAGTGGACAGTTTGATTTCACAGAAGTGTGATTGACTTGGAGTTACATTGTGTTGTTTAAGTGTTCCCTTTATTTTTTTGAGCAGTGTATATAGGCGAAATTGCATCATTGATAATATATGAATGATAGAGTATGGTCACATTTCATTTGCTCTGTTAAACCTACCCTTTGGAATGACTTCAATAGCAACAGTGAATCGATCGAAACAGTGGCGATCTCTCAACTTTCATTCTCACGATAGCACATAAGCACAATGCTAATAGTCAGTGAGAAATAGCATTGCTAAACAGGGCTGGGCTTGGTATAAACCTTGGAGTGGAGACCAGGAGGCACTGCCCAGCAAATTTGTATTTATTAATTGATACTAGATACAACCTTGAAGATCTGATGTTGTTTTAAAGGTACAAATTCAACATATTTTATACAAGGGTTGTCTATGTTGAAATTTGGGTACCATGATGACATATTCCTGTGGTTGAAATTTCACCCTCAAACAATAGTTTACGTTGTTGACTTTTGTTAAAATCCAGTGTATTTTCCTCGTAGATTCCACATCACCATACGTTGACGAATTACATTTAAACAATGTTGATTCAATCAGTTTGTGCCCAGTGGGATTGTTCTGTGAAATAAAACAATTTTGAGTGACATCAATAATACAAAGAAGAAGATAAAGCGCCGTAACATGACAATTTTTATTCAGTGTGATGTAGAAGTGTTTAAGAACAGAGCCTTTTTTAATAAATTTTTTATTTCACCTTTATTTAATTAACCAGGTAAGCTAGTTGAGAACAAGTTCTCATTTACAACTGTGACCTGGCCAAGATAAAGCAAAGCAGTGCGACACAAACAACAACACAGAGTTGCATACAGTAATAACACAATAGAAAAAAGTTTATATACAGTGTGTGCAAATTGCGTGAGGAGGTAAGGCAATAAATAGGCCATAGTAGCGAAGTAATTACAATTTAGCAAATTAACACTGGAGTGATAGATGAGCAGATGATGATGTGCAAGTAGAAATACTGGTGTGCAAAAGAGCAGAAAAGTAAATAAAAACAATATGGGGATGCGGTAGGTAGATTGGGTGGGCTATTTACTGATGGACTACGTACATCTGCAGCGATCGGTAAGCTGCTCAGATAGCTCATGTTTAAAGATAGTGAGGGAAATATAAGTCTCCAGCTTCAGCGATTTTTGCTATTCGTTCCAGTCACTGGTGGCAGAGAACTAGAAGGAAAGGCGGCCAAAGTAGGTGTTGGCTTTGGGGATGACTAGTGAGATATACCTGCTGGAGTGCGTGCTACGGGTGGGTGTTGTTATCGTGACCAGTGAGCTGAGATAAGGCGGAGCTTTACCTAGTATAGACTTATAGATGACCTGGAGCCAGTGGGTCTGGCGACGAATATGTAGCGAGGGCCAGTCGACTAGAGCATAAAAGTTGCAGTGGTGGGTGGTACAGTGGGGGGGAAAAGTATTTGATCCCCTGCTGATTTTGTACATTTGCCCACTGACAAAGAAAGGATCAGTCTATAATTTTAATGGTAGGTTTATTTGAACAGTGAGAGACAGAATAACAACAAAAATATCCAGAAAAACGCATGTCAGAAATGTTATAAATTGATTTGCATTTTAATGAGGGAAATAAGTATTTGACCCCCTCTCAATCAAAAAGATTTCTGGCTCCCAGGTGTCTTTTATACAGGTAATGAGCTGAGATTAGGAGCACACTCTTAAAGGGAGTGCTCCTAACCGCAGCTTGTTACCTGTAAAAAAGACACCTGTCCACAGGAGCAATCAATCAATCAGATTCCAAACTCTCCACCATGGCCAAGACCAAAGAGCTCTCCAAGGATGTCAGGGACAAGATTGTAGACCTACACAAGGCTGGAATGGTCTACAAGACCATCGCCAAGCAGCTTGGTGAGAAGGTGACAACATTTGGTGCGATTATTCACAAATGGAAGAAACACAAAAGAACTGTCAATCTCCCTCGGCCTGGGGCTCCATGCAAGATCTCACCTCGTGGAGTTGCAATGATCATGAGAACGGTGAGGAATCAGGCCAGAACTACACGGGAGGATCTTGTCAATTATCTCAAGGCAGCTGGGACCATAGTCACCAAGAAAACAATTGGTAACACACTACGCCGTGAAGAACTGAAATTCTGCAGCGCCGGCAAGGTCCCCCTGCTCAAGAATACATATACATGCCCGTCTGAAGTTTGCCAATGAACATCTGAATGACTCAGAGGACAACTGGTGAAAGTGTTGTGGTCAGATGAGACCAAAATGGAGCTCTTTGACATCAACTCAACTCGCCGTGTTTGGAGGAGGAGGAATACTGCCTATGACCCCAAGAACACCATCTCCACCGTCAAACATGGAGGTGGAAACATTATGCTTTGTGGGTGTTTTTCTGCTAAGGGGACAGGACAACTTCACCACATCAAAGGGACGATGGACGTGTTCATGTACCGTCAAATCTTGGGTGAGAACCTCCTTCCCTCAGCCAGGGCATTGAAAATGGGTCGTGGATGGGTATTCCAGCATGACAATAACCCAAAACACACGGCCAAGGCAACAAAGGAGTGGCTCAAGAAGAAGCACATTAAGGTCCTGGAGTGGCCTAGCCAGTCGCCAGACCTTAATTCCATAGAAAATCTGTGGAGGGAGCTGAAGGTTCGAGTTGCCAAACGTCAGCCTCAAAACCTTAATGACTTGGAGAAGATCTGCAAAGAGGAGTGGGACAAAATCCCTCCTGAGATGTGTGCAAACCTGGTGGCCAACTACAAGAAACGTCTGACCTCTGATTGCCAACAAGGGTTTTGCCACCAAGTACTAAGTCATGTTTTGCAGAGGGGTCAAATACTTATTTCCCTCATTAAAATCATTTTATAGAATTTTTTACATGTGTTTTTTTGGATTTTTTTGGTTGTTATTCTGTCTGTCACTGTTCAAATAAACCTACAATTAAAATTATAGACTGATCATTTCTTTGTAAGTGGGCAAACGTACAAAATCAGCAGGGGATCAAATACTATTTCCCCCCACTGTATAAGGGGCTTTGGTGACAAAACGGATGGCACTGGGATAGACTGCATCCAGTTTGCTGAGTAGAGTATTGGAAGCTATTTTGTAAATGACATCGGCGAAGTCGAGGATCAGTAGGATAGTCAGTTTTACGAGGGTATGTTTGGCGGCGTGAGTGAAGGAGGCTTTGTTGCGAAAATAGGAAGGCCGATTCTAGATTTAATTTTGGATTGGAGATGTTTAATATGAGTCTGGAAGGAGAGATTACAGTCTAGCCAGACACCTAGGTATTTGTAGTTGTCCACATATTCTAAGTCAGAACCATCCAGAGTAGTGACGCAAGTAGGGCGGGCGGCGAACGATTGAAAAGCATGCATTTGGTTTTACTAGCGTTTAAGAGCAGTTGAATGCCACGGAAGGAGTGTTATATGGCATTGAATCTCGTTTGGAGGTTGGTTAACACAGTGTCCAAAGAAGGGCCAGATGTATACAGAATGGTGTCGTCTGCGTAGAGGTGGATCAGGGAATCACCCGCAGCAAGAGCGACATCGTTGATATATACAGAGAAAAGAGTCGGCCCGAGAATTGAACCCTGTGGTACCACCATAGATACTGCCAGAGGTCCAGACAACAGACCCTCCGATTTGACACACTGAACTCTGTCTGAGAAGTAGTTGGTAAACCAGGCGAGACAGGCACTCAACTGATTATCCCTTAATGTCATGCCCTGGCCATAGAGAGGGTTTTATTCTCTATTTTGGTTAGGCCAGGGTGTGACTAGGTTGGGCATTCTATGTCCTTCTTTCTATGTTTTGTGTATTTCTTTGTTTTGGCCGGGTATGGTTCTCAATCAGGGACAGCTGTATATCGTTGTCTCTGATTGGGAGCCATACTTAGGCAGCCTGTTTTCCTTTGGGTTTTGTGGGTGGTTACTTTCTGTTTAGTTCATGTTCCTGACAGAACTGTTAAGCTGTCGTTCGTTTTCTTGTTTTGTTGAAAGTGTTCTATTAAAAGTTAATGATGAGCACTCACCACGCTGCGCCTTGGTCTACTCCTTTCGACAGCCGTTACAGAACCACCCACCAAAAGAAGACCAAGCAGCGTGGATTGGAGCACCGGGGAGAAGGATGGACATGGAAGTCGGAACGTCGATTCTGGGAGGACAAGTTAAGGGAGCTACAGGAGCCTGAGAGGCAGCCCCCCCAATAATTGGGGGGGGGGGGGGGGCACACGGGGAGTTGGGGTAAGTCAGGTTGGAGACCTGAGCCAACTCCCCGTGCTTATTATGGGAAGCGATAGATCAAGCAGGCACCCTGGTATGCAGAGTTACGCACTGTGTCACCAGTGCGCAGCTATAGCCCGGTGCGGTCGATACGGGCTCCTCGGCATTGCCGTGCTAGAGTTGGCACTCAGCCAGGGAGAAGTGCGCCGGTGCAGCCCATCTGGCCACCAGTGCATCTCCTAGGTCCAGCCTACCCTGCGCCTGCTCTACGCACGGCAGCCATCATTCCCCAGCACAGCCCAGTTCGCCCTGTGCCAGCGCTCCGCCCGTGCCGGGCTATAGTGACCATCCAGCCAGGATGGTGTGTGCCAGCCCTGAGCTCCAGATCTCCGGTACGCCTCCATAGCCCAGTACGTTCTGTTACTGCTCCTCGCACTAGCCCTGAGGTGCGTGTTACTAGTCTTGCGCCTCCAAAGCCAGTACCACGCATCAGGCCTCCAGTGCGCCTGTCCAGCCCAGTACGTCCTGTTCCTGCGTGTTACTAGTCTGGCGCCTCCAAAGCCAGTCCCACACATCAGGCCTCCAGTGCGCCTGCCCAGTCCAGTACGTCCTGTTCCTGCTCCTCGCACTAGCCCTGAGGTGCGTGTTACCAGTCTGGCACCTCCAAAGCCAGTCCCACGCATCAGGCCTCCAGTGCGCATTGCCTGTCCGGCGCTGCCAGAGTCGCCCGCCTGTCCGGAGCTGCCCGCCTGTCCGGAGCTGCCCGCCTGTCCGGAGCTGCCCGCCTGTCCGGAGCTGCCCGAGCGCACGCCTCTCCGGAGCTGCCAGAGTCGCCCGCCTGTCCGGAGCTGCCAGAGTCGCCCGCCTGTCCGGAGCTGCCAGAGTCGCCCGCCTGTCCGGAGCTGCCAGAGTCGCCCGCCTGTCCGGAGCTGCCAGAGTCGCCCGCCTGTCCGGAGCTGCCAGAGTCGCCCGCCTGTCCGGAGCTGCCAGAGTCGCCCGCCTGTCCGGAGCTGCCAGAGTCGCCCGCCTGTCCGGAGGTGCCAGAGTCGCCCGCCTGTCCGGAGTCGCCCGCCTGTCCGGAGCTGCCCGCCTGTCCGGAGCTGCCAGAGCTGCCCGCCAGTCCGGAGCTGCCAGAGTCGCCCGCCAGTCCGGAGCTGCCAGAGTCGCCCGCCAGTCCGGAGCTGCCAGAGTCGCCCGCCAGTCCGGAGCTGCCAGAGTCGCCCGCCAGTCCGGAGCTGCCAGAGTCGCCCGCCAGTCCTGAGCTGACAGAGTTGCCCACCTGTCCAGGGCCCGCTGCAATGGTCCCCAGTCCAGGGTCAGCGGCGAGGGTCCCACTCCAGAGGCGCCACCTAAGTGGGCCAAGCCGAAGGTGGAGCGGGGTCCACGTCCCGCACCAGACCCGCCGCCGTAAGGAAAGCCCACCCGGACCCTCCCCTTTAGAGTCAGGTTTTGCGGCCGGAGTCCGTACCTTTGGAGGGGGGGGGGGGTACTGTCATGCCCTGTCCATAGAGAGGGTTTTATTCTCTATTTTGGTTAGGCTAGGGTGTGACTAGGGTGGGCATTCTATGTCCTTTTTTTCTATGTTTTGTGTATTTCTTTGTTTTGGCCGGGTATGGTTCTCAATCAGGCACAGCTGTATATCGTTGTCTCTGATTGGGAGCCATACTTAGGCAGCCTGTTTTCCTTTGGGTTTTGTGGGTGGTTGCTTTCTGTTTAGTTCATGTTCCTGACAGAACTGTTTAGTTGTCGTTCGTTTTCTTGCTTTGTTGAAAGTGTTCTATTAAAAGTTAATGATGAGCACTCACCACGCTGCGCCTTGTTCTACTCCTTTCGACGGCCGTTACACTTAACTAATTAAAACCTCCAAGATGGGATGTCTGAGACTGCACCTAAATAAAGAGAGAGAACTTCTCGGAGACTGGATATAACACAAATGATGGAGGGAGGAAGAGAGAACTTTGTAAGGATATCCGTCCCTGTCACAGATACACAGCTCTTTTAGGGATTCACAATGCACCGCACCAATGTGTCTGAATGTCAACTAGCCAGATGTCCTGCCTCAGCCCAGATGCCACAACAGACAGATACCCTTGTATCTTTCAAAGTGTCTGATGAGGAGACATTGGGTACAATGTTTATGTGCTTCAAGATGGCAGCTGAAATATTGGGACTTTTTATTGTATTCTTTTGTCATTCTTTTGAGCAGTCCAGTTTATGTGTGGGAATATAGTCCTCAGAACCAGACAGTCACCTTCCATCCCAAAGGCTCAGAACGTCCCCTGGTAATACTTAACAATTGCAGATGACATGCCAGTTGTAGTTTAAAATCAAACATAAGGCCTAGAAGTCTAAAGCATTTTCAGTCTTACTATACTAAAACATTTTCAGTCTTACTATACCACAAAAAATGCAGAGGGGCGATTTCAAAAGTAGGGTGTGTTGTGGGGGGATTTGACAAGGAAATCAAATAAAATCACTCAAGCTCTCAAAAAGAGTCTCCCCCCATTTTACATCAGTGCTGTATACATCATGCCCTGTTCTCCCCTCGTATTAAGTGTGCCTAACTTACTGCTCTGCTGATTGTCAGGATGCTCTATTTAAAGAGCTGAGAGTTAGTGTGTGCGACAAAATCAAAGATGTTTTTCTCCAACTGTAATCCAGTTTTTGGAGCTAGCAGTTTATATGATGACTGACCCAGCTGCTTCATCATGTTATTGTCATCATAAAAGATCTGTACCCTGCTGAATAACAGTAAAACACCTCCTCCTCATTCCCAAACCTTTTATCGGGCTCTATGTGTGGCAAAATACTTTAAAATGAGAACCACTCGTGTTTTTTTAATGCAAAATATCCCTGTCCTTTTGTGAAAACCATAACCATGTTTGGAGCCATGCTCAATGAAATATCTGGGGACAGCACATAGAGCCACACTTGAAATCTCTCAATTCTAATTTTGTGTTTGTTTAATTCAACTGTAAAAGTGAATAACTATGCTAGGTACAGTACAAAAGCTCTGTGAGCTTCAGGCGAGTTCAAGCAGGCAGAGAAGGGAGTGAAAATAACCTCTTCAAAGCAAACAGCCTTATTTAGACAATAACTTAACAAGGTCCAGATTGGCCAAAGGTTGTCAATTTGAAGTGTTAAGGCAAATTCATCAATCTCTCTCTGTCTCTCGGTTGCCAGGTCTATAGGTGTCACATTATCAGCACGGTGTTGACAAGCAATGCATTAACATAGTTTTCCTAGCAAAGTAATTGGCTTGACCTGTACCTTGCTGCTCGTTGGCCATGTTTGTTTTTACGGAACATGTCAATTTTGGGGGGGAAGGTCGGGTCATGTCGTTCGCCTTGTACCAGGAAGAAGAAGGGCAAGGGTCGATGTGGGGGAGTTGCCCAAACCTAAAAAGACTTTCATTTAAATGTGTCTATTCTTCTTTTGAACATTCCCTAAGGGGGGGATTGAACAGTGCACTTTATTATTTGTGTTGATCCTCTGGGAATGCTGACAATATTGTGGCCAAGCTAACTCCACATACAGATTATGACAGTAAGGTCTATGGATTGAATAAACCAGTGCCTCTGTATACAAGCATAATGCAGTTCTCAGGATTATTGGTGTTGTATGATTCTATTCTATTCATTCTATCAAAAAGGAAATCATTATTATCTGTCAGGGACCAGATCCCTCATTCAGCTTGGTTTGATTTATATGGCCATGAAGCAGGAGTGTTATGTAAGATGATCACTGGTAAATTGTCACTTCCATTTATCTCATCTTCTGTAAAGGAAAGTTACATTCTCTTGAATTGAACTGATAATTGTGGTTGTGTTATATCTCAACGTTTATTGTGTTGTTTCATTACAGTATGACATCACCAGATGTTGTCAACCAAATACACCATTCCTTAGAATCAGTGGTGTAAAGTACTACTAAAGTTGTTATTTTGGGGTATTTGTACTTTACTATTTATATTTTTGACACTTTTACTTTACTACATTCCTAAAGAAAATATTGTACTTTTTACTCCATACATTTTCTATCACGACTCAGGATATCAAATCAAAGTGTATTTGTCACGTGCGGCGAATACAGCAGGTATTTACAGTGAAATGCTTACTTACAAGCCTTAACCAACAATGCAATTTTTAAGTAAAAAAATAAGTATTGGGTAAACAATAGATAAATAAAGATAATTGTTTTTTTTAAGTAAAATGACAGTGAAAATAACAGTAGTGGGGCTATATACAGGTTGTACAGGTACAGAGTCACCGGTTAGTCGGGCACCCCCCCTTGTGTCCTCTATACCTACGTCTCTTTCTCTTGCCAATGACAGGGATTTCGGCCTTGTCGGGTTTCTGAAGTATATCCTGTGCATCTTGCTTGTTGAAGAAAAAAATATTTGTCTAATCCGAGGTGATTGATCGCTGTCCTGATATACAGAAGCTCTTTTTTGCTGTAAGATACGGTGGCAGAAACATTATGTACAAAATAAGTTGCAAAAAAACACACATAATAGCACCTTTGGTTAGGCGCCCGTAAAATGGCTGACAATTCTTCAGGCGCCATCTTGTCATATGACCGAGATGCAGACACAGGACGCGGATAGTACAGTTCTCAGATGATGTATTGTAAACACGGGGCAGGCAAAGGGCAGGTCGAGGACAGGCACGGGTTCGTGATCAGGTCAGAGTCAGGCAGGTACAGGACGGCAGGCAGGCTTGGGGTCAGGGCAGGCAGAGGTTCATAATTAGGTCAGAATCAGGCAGGTACAGGACGGCAGGCAGGCTCAGGGTCAGGGCAGGCAGAATAGTCAGAACTGGGAAAACAGAACTTGAGAAAAAGGAAGACGGGAAAGCACGCTGGTAAGACCTGACAAGACCTGGAGGGGGGTGGAGACGAGTACAAAGACAGGTGAAACAGATCATGGTGTGACATTTTCACTGACAACCCAAACCCAAAGTACTCGTTACATTTTGAATGCTTAGTAGAACAGGAACATTTTGAAATGTATGCCCTTATCAAGAGAATACATGGTCATCCCTACTGCCTATGGTCTGGCGGACTCACTCAACACAAATGCATCTTTTGTAAATAATGTCTGAGTGTTGGTGTGCCTGTGGCTATCAGTACATTTTAAAAACAAGAAAATGGTGCTGTTGCTTTGATTAATATAAGGAATTAAGTATATTTTAGCATTTACATTTACTCTTGATACTTATTTAAAACCAAATATTTTTAGACTTTTACTCAAGCAGTATTTTACTGGGTGACTTTCACTTTTACTTGATTAACTTTCTATTATGGTATCTATACTTTTACTCAAGTATGACAATCGGGTCCTTTTCCCAAAGTTCCAGAGATATTCTCTGTAACTTTGGTGACTACTAAGTATCCAAGATGGCGTAGCAGTGCAGACGTGGTTTGTCGTCCTCCCGTTTAGTTTTTGTATTTGTCGTCTTTTTTGTATATTTATTTTCAATCTCTTTTCTATTTTTAAATTAAATATACCTTCTGGTAAACCGCCTCACTCAATGTGACACAGATCCGCAATATTATTTTTTAGACCTTATAGCCAGAACCTCCATCAGCAGCTAGCCATCAGAAGCTAACCAGCTAATTAGCTACTAGCTATTTAGTCATTGTTAGCCACTGCTAGCAGCCTTAACCTTCTGCACAGGCACAAACCGCTTTTTTTAGCCTAGATAAAACCTACCAGCCTCGGAATGTTTTTTTCCACTACAACGCCGGATTCCTGCCGTAAACCCTGGACCATTACCCCTGATCATCACAGCTAGCTAGCTGCCACCGAGTGACCCAGCCCCGAAGCTAGCCCTGAGCCAGGCCCACCTCCCGGACTACTCTGATCACCCGGCTACCCAGCCGATGCCTCCCAGACACGGCTAGAATCCACTACTCCACCGGATACTTTCCGTAAGCTCTGGACCTTTGAAGCGGATCATCGCTGCTAGCTAGCTGCTACCGAGTGGCTAATTCCCCTGCCCCGAAGCTAGCACCAGTTAGCCGCGAGTCAGACGCATCTCCCGGCTAGCAAATTAAATTAATACCTCTCTTGCCATCTGGCCCGGACCCTTTGTCAACACTGCACCCCGCCGTACCACCACGACTGGTCCGCAGACGTAATTCCATCCGCTGTGCCCTCAACCGGCCGATGCCGGACGTCGGAGCAGACGCTTCTACTTACCCCGGCCTGCTAACTTTAAACGCCGCGGCTTCCCTGCTCCATCTATTGCTGTTCACTGGACAATATGATCACTTGGCTACATAGCTGATGCCTGCTGGACTGCTCATTTATCACGGTACTCCATTTTGTTTATTTTTTATTGTTTGTTTATCTGTCGGCCCTAGCCCCAAACTCAGGCCCTGTGTGTAGTTAACCGACCCTCTCTGCCAATTCATTGCCATTTGAGCTGTTATTGTTGTCTTAGCTGATTAGCTGTTGTTGTCTTACCTGTTGTCTTAGCTAGCTCTCCCAATCAACACCTGTGATTGCTTTATGCCTCGCTTTATGTCTCTCTCAAATGTCAATATGCCTTTTCCTCCTTTGTCCCACCCCAAACACATGCGGTGACCTCACCCAGTATAACCAGCACGTCCAGAGATGCAACCTCTCTTATCATCACTCAGTACCTGGGCTTACGTCCACTGTACCCACACCCCACCATACCCCTGTCTGCACATTGTGCCCTGAATCTATTCTACCATGCCCAGAATCTGTTCCTTTTATTCTCTGTCCCCAACACACTACACGGCCAGTTTTGATAGCCTTTAGCCGTACTCTCATCCTACTCCTCTGTTCCTCGGGTGATGTAGAGGTTAACCCAGGCCCTGCATGTCCCCAGGCACTCTCATTTGTTGACTTCTGTTATCGAAAAAGCCTTGGTTTCATGCATGTTAACATCAGAAGCCTCCTCTCTAAGTTTGTTTTAATCACTGCTTTAGCACACTCCGCCAACCCTGATCTCCTTGCCGTGTCTGAATCCTGGATTAGGAAGGCCACCAAAAATTCTGAGATTCCCATACCAACTACAACATTTTCCGTCAAGATAGAACTGCCAAAGGGGGAGGAGTTGCAAAGTTCTGTCATACTTTCCAGGTCTATGCTTCAATTTTTTTAAATGAATCTCTCCAGAAATAAGTCTCTCACTGTTGCCGCCTGTTATAGACCCCCCTCAGCTCCCAGCTGTGCCCTGGACACCATATGTGAATTGATTGCCTCTCATCTATCTTCAGAGTTTGTTCTGTTAGGTGACCTAAACTGGGATATGCTTAACACCCCAGCAGTCCTACAATCTAAGCTAGATGCCCTCAATCTCATACAAATCATCAAGGAACCCACCAGGTACAACCCTAAATCTGTAAATATGGGCACCCTCATAGATATTATCCTGAACAACTTGCCCTCCAAATACACCTCTGCTGTTTTCAACCAGGATCTCAGCGATCACTGCCTCATTGCCTGCATGCATAATGGTCATCCCCCTCTTCAAAGGGGGAGATACTGTAGACCCAAACTGTTATAGACCTATATCCTGCCTCTCTAAAGTCTTCGAAAGCCAAGTTAATAAACAGATCACTGACCATTTCGAATCCCACCATACCTTCTCCGCTGTACAATCCAAGCTGGTCACGGGTGCACCTCGTGACGGGTTTCCGGCTGGTCACGGGTTTCCGAGCTGGTCACGGGTGCACCTCAGCCACGCTCAAGGTACTAAACGATATCATAACCGCCATCGATAAAAGACAGTACTGTGCAGCCGTCTTCATCAACCTGGCCAAGGCTTTCGACTCTGTCAATCACCGTATTCTTATCGGCAGACTCAATAGCCTTGGTTTCTCAAATGACTGCCTCGCCTGGTTCACCAACTACGTCGCAGACAGAGTCCAGTGTGTCAAATCGGAGGGCCTGTTGTCCGGACCTCTGGCAGTCTCTATGGGGGTGCCACAGGGTTCAATTCTCGGGCCGACTCTTTTCTCTGTATATATCAATGATGTCGCTCTTGCTGTGGGTGATTCCCTGATCCACCTCTACGCAGACGACACCATTCTGTATACATCTGGCCCTTCTTTGGACACTGTGTTAACTAACCTCCAAATGAGCTTCGATGCCATACAACACTCCTTCCGTGGCCTTCAACTGCTCTTAAACGCTAGTAAAACCAAATGCAGGCTTTTCAACCGTTCACTGCACACACCCGCCCGCCCGACTAGCATCACTACCCTGGATGGTTCTGACTTAGAATATTTGGACAACTACAAATACCTAGGTGTCTGGCTAGACTGTAAACTTTCCTTCTAGACTCACATTAAACATCTCCAATCCAAAATGAAATCTAGAATCGGCTTTCTATTTCGCAGCAAAGCCTCCTTCACTCACGCCGCCAAACTTACCCTAGTTAAACTGACTATCCTACCGATCCTCGACTTCGGCGATGTCATCTTCAAAATTGCTTCCAATACTCTACTCAGCAAACTGGATGCAGTCCATCACAGTGCCATCCGTTTTGTTACGAAAGCCCCTTATACCACCCACCACTGCGACCTGTGTGCTCTAGTCGGCTGGCCCTCGCTACATTTTCGTTGCCAGACCCACTGGCTTCAGGTCATCTATAAGTCTATGCTAGGTAAAGCTCCGCCTTATCTCAGCTCACTGGTCACGATAACAACACCCACCCGTAGCACGCACTCCAGCAGGTATATCTCACTGGTCATCCCCAAAGCCAACACCTCCTTTGGCCGCATTTCCTTCCAGTTCTCTGCTACCAGTGACTGGAACGAATTGCAAAAATCGCTGAAGCAGGAGACATATTTCCCTCACTAACTTTAAACATCAGCTATCTGAGCAGCTAACCGATCGCTGCAGCTGTACGTAGTCCATCTAAATAGCCCACACAATCTACTTACCTCATCCCCATATTGTTTTTATTTACCTTTCTGCTCTTTTGCACACCAGTATCTCTACTTGCACATCATCATCTGCTCATTTATCACTCCAGTGTTAATCTGCTAAATTGTAATGACTTCGCTGCTATGGCCTATTTATTGCCTACCTCCTCACGCCATTTGCACACACTGTATATAGACTTTCTTTTTTCTATTGTGTTATTGACTGTACGCTTGTTTATTCCTTGTGTAACTCTGTGTTGTTGTTTGTGTCGCACTGCTTTGCTTTATCTTGGCCAGGTCAGAGTTGTAAATGAGAACTTGTTCTCAATTAGCTTACCAGGTTAAATAAAGGTGAAATAAAAAATACAACTTTTTTTTTCAACCTCCCGCTTTTGGCTGGATGTGTCAATTTGTAGTTCATACTTGCATAATCTATCTACTTTCAGAACTACTGGTTAAAAAGTATACAAAAGGTACCTGAGATTCTCTTTATGTTTAGTGGCTGTATTCCTGCATTCTTGAACAGATTAAGAGGCATTAAATGCCGTTATGAATTATGCCTCCATACTGTAACAGCCTAAAAGGAAGTTTGAGCAGCTGGCTAATGGGCGTCATCATGAGTTACATATTTTCACACATCTCCTTTGACCTGTTGTTGCACTACTCCTTACCTCCATCTTCCCACGAATGAAGGCCCTTGACCCCTCCATCATTAGTAATATTGCACAACCGACAAAGGCCCATTTGTTTTGTGCCGAGCAACACTCGGGACAATTTCACTCTTCGCACAAATGGTATGAAAACACCAGCTACAATTATGTGTGACGGAGTGCACAAGCAATTTATCACTAAGTCCAAAACTAGAGCCAGTCTCTTTTGTATTTTACTAGAGGCTTGTTGCTAATCATGTGTTTTTCAAAGGAATACCACAATATGCATTCCATGCATTTCTCACCTTTACAATATCTGGCATAAACAAATTGGAAAAGCATAAACATGAAAGTGAGAAGGCGAATGGAGTATGTTCAAAGCGAATTTCCATGTACATGCTTGGATGAAAGTGGTGAAGGGGATGGAAATATTCCTATCTATCGACATAGACTGACTCCAGTGTGTAGCAGAAGAAGAGGAAGATTCAGGTACATGTTAACAAAGGGTGCTCTTCAGCTTCAGTATAGAACGTATGATGCTACTGTAGATTATCGCCTTTGGTTTCCGTTCTCCGAGGCCTTGGCTCGGTCAAATGGAGAAGAAGAGCTAGGTAACTAGTGCCTAGTTACGAGGCGGCACAGAGATATGGAAGAAGGCTATCGTTCATTAACAGCTCCTCACCAGTTCACCCCGGCTGGCTTCGGGCCACCAAATTTCCCCTTGCTGAGAAACTGAATCAGGCATATGCAAAACCATTGTTTTCCTGTTGGGATTGGGGGGGGGGGGGGGGGGGGGGTTAGGGTTCCTTGAAAGTTTTCCTGGAAGGTTTTATTAACTTTCTGAGAATGGAAATTATAAGTGTGTTTTGTTCATTTTTGAATAACTTATTTCAAACTTTCACTGAATGTTTCAATAAGACTTTATAATAACATCATGAGGAAGCCTGCAGAAAACGTAATGCTGAAGTACTGAAATTCCCATGAATTCCCATTTTAGCCACACCCGTTGCTGACAGGTGTATAAAATCGAGCACAGAGACATGCAATCTCCATAGGATTTACAATGTCAGTAGAATGGCCTTACTGAAGAGCTCAGTGACTTTCAATGTTGCACAGTCATAGGATTCCACCTTTCCAACAAGTCAGTTCGTCAAATTTCTGCCCTGCTAAAGCTACCCCAGTCAACCCGAAGTGCTGTTATTGTGAAGTAGAAACTGGTAGGGCACACAAGCAAACAGAACGGGACCGCCAAGTACTGAAACGCGTAGTGCGTAAAGATTGTCTGTCCTCGGTTGTAACGCTCACTACCAAGTTCCAAACTTCCTCTGGAAGCAACGTCAGCACAATAACTGTTCGTCGGGAGCTTCATTAAATGGGTTTCCATGGCCGAGCAGCCGCACACAAGCCTAAGATCACCAGCGTAATGCCAAGCGTCGCTGGAGTGGTGGATTCTGCAGCAGCGGAAACGTGTTCTGTGGGGAGTGATGAATAACGGTTCACAATCTGGCAGTCGGCTGGATGAATCTGGGTTTGGCGGATGCCAGGAGAACGCAACCTGCCCGAATGCATAGTGCCAACTGTAAAGTTTGGTGCAGGAGGAATAATGTTCTGGGGCTGTTTTTCATGGTTCGGCCTAGGCCCCTTCATTCCAATGAAGGGAAATGTTAATGCTACACCACACAAGTATGTTCTAGACGATTTTGTGCTTTCAACTTTGTTGCAACAGTTTGGGAATGCCCTTTCCCTGTTTCAGCATGACAATGCCCCCTGCACAAAGAGAGGTCCATACAGAAATGGTTTGTAGAGATTGGTGTGTAAGAACTTGACTGGCCTGCAAGAGGAGCCCTGACCTCAACCCCATCGAAAAACATCTGGGATAAATTGGAACGCTGAATGCGAGCCAGGTCTAATCGCTCAACATCAGTGCCCAACCTCACAAATGCTCTTGTGGCTGAATGGAAGCAAGTCCATGCAGCAATGTTCCAACATCTAGTGGAAAGCCTACCCAGAAGAGTGGAGGTTGTCTTCCCTGTGGCTCAGTTGGTAGAGCATGGTGTTTGCAACGCCAGCGTGGTGTGTGCAATGCCAGGGTTTTGGGTTCGATTCCCACGGGGGGCCAGTACAAAAAAATGCATTAAATTAAATGTATGAAATGTATGCATTCACTACTGTAAGTCACTCTGGATAAGAGCGTCTGCTAAATGACTAAAATGTAAATGTATAGAAGAAAGGGGGGACCAACTCCATATTAATGCCCATGATTTTGGAATGAGATGTTCGACAAGCAGGTGTTCACATACTTTGGTCATGCAGTGTATACTGGTGTGTATAGACAGTATGGAGAGCAGGAACATGCCCCCCCACAGCATTCTGCAGTGCTGCGCCATCCCATCTGGTTTGCACTTAGTGGGACTATAATTTGTTTTTCAACAGGACAATGACCAGAAATACACCTCCAGGCTGTGTAAGGGCTATTTGACCAAGAAGGAGAGTGATGTAGTGCTGCATCAGATGACCTGGCCTCCACAATCACCCGACCTCAACCCAATTGAGATGGTTTGGGATGAGTTGGACTGCAGAGTGAAGTAAAAGCAGCCAACAAGTGCTCAGTATATGTGGAAACTCCTTCAAGACTGTTGGAAAAGCATTCCAGGTGACTACGTTATGAAGCTGGTTGAGAGAATGCCAAGAGTGTGCAAAGCTGTCATCAAGGCAAAGGGTGGCTACCTTGAAGAATCTTAAATATATGTGTCCATATGTGTTATTTAATCGTTTTGATGCCTTCACTATTATTCCACAATTTAGAAAATATAAAAAACATTGAAAAACCTTTGAATGAGTAGGTGTCCAAACTTTTGACTGGTACTGTATATGTCCCCCCCCCCCCCCCCCCCCCCCCAGTTCTAAAACCAAAGTTGTGCCCCTTGATGGACAGTATATGAATAGAAAAGGTGTGTACAGCAGTAGTCATATTGGATGAGCTATGACTTGAATACAGTATATACATATAAAGTAGGTAAAAAAGTATGCAAACATTATTAAAGTGGAGGCCGTCTAGGCCGTCGAGTAATGACTGTTTAACTGTCTGATGGCCCCGGAGATACAAGCTGTTTTTCAGTCTCTTGGTCACAGCTTTGATGCACCTGTACTGTCTCAGCCTTCTAGATGGTAGTGGCATGAACAGGCCATGGCTTGGGTGGCTGGGGTCCTTGATGATCTTCTTTGCCTTCCTGTGACACAGGGTGCTGTAGATGTCCATGAGGGCAGGCAGTGTGCCCCCAGTGAGGCGTTGAGTTTGACCGCACAACCCTCTGGAGAACCCTGCGGTTGCGGGCGTTGCAGTTGTCATACCAGGCGGTGATACAGCCCGACAGAATGCTCTCGATGGTGCATCTGTAGAAGTTTGTGAGGGTCTTACTTGCTGACTACACCGGGCACGCATGTTGATTTTGTCCATCCACACGGGACTCGCAGGTTGAAATATCAAAACGAACTCTGAACCAACTATATTATTTTGGGGACAGGTCGAAGCACATGAAACATTCATGGACATTTACTAGCTAGCTTGCTGTTGCAAGCTAATTTGTCCTGCGATATAAACATGGGGTTGTTATTTTACCTGAAATGCACAAGGTAATTTTTTTCATGGATCTTTGTAGAATTTTGACCCATTCTTAGTCACACAAAATCCTGTGTTCTTTACTCCAATAATTAATCCACAGATAAAAGCGGAAACGTAGTTAGTTTCTAGTAATCTCTCCTCCTTCAGACTTCTTCTTCTGTGGACTTTATATGGCGGTTGGCAACCAACTTTAAGGTGCATTACCACCACCAACTGGACTGGAGTGTGGACCTCAGTTCAGTTTTCAATCACCCACCTGAGTATATGCTGCTAAAAATCAATGAGGAGATGGGAGAGGCAGTTTGTATGAAATTATTGAACAACATGTGCGTGTTCATTTATTTTGCACCACTCGTGCACACAACAGGGGCGGGGTGGTCAGCATGTTAGGGCCAAGCCAAATTTCTTCAACCTCCTTAGGTTGGAGAGGCGCTGTTGCGTCTTCTTCACCACGCTGTCGGTGTGGAGGAACCATTTCAGGTCCTCAGTGATGTGCAAGCCGAGGAACTTGAAGCTTTTCACCCTCTCCACTGCGGTCCCGTCAATGTGGATGTGGGCCGGCTATCTCCTGTAGTCCGCGATCAGCTCCTTTGTTTGTTTTTCTTACGTTGAAGGAAAGGTTATTTTGTTGGCACCACTCCCCCAGGGCTCTCACCTCTTCCCTGTAGGCTGTCTCGTCATTGTTGTGTCGTCAGCAAACTTGGTGATTAAGTTGGAGACATGCGTAGCCACGCAGTCATGGGTGATCATAGGAGGGGGCAAGGTGGTGGTGATATGATCCTTAACTAGCCTCTCAAACCCCTTCATGATGACAGAAGTGAGTGCTACGGGGCGATAGTCATTTAGTTCAGTTACCTTCGCTTTCTTGGGTACAGGAACAATGGTGGACATCTTGAAGCAAGTGGGGACAACAGACAGGAATAGGGAGAGATTGAATATGTTCGTAAACACTCCAGCCAGCTGGTCTGCACATACTCTGAGGACACGCTTGGGATGTAATCTGGGCCGGCAGCCTTGCGAGAGGTAACATGATTGAATGTCTTACTCACGAGATCAGGAGCACACAGTCCTTGTGAGCGGCAGGGGCCCAGGTCGGCGGCTCTATTTTGTTTTCCTCGAATGGGGCAAAGAACGTGTTTAGCTGTCCGGAAGTGAGGTGTCAGTGAATGCGATGTAGCGATAATCCGTGATTGTCTGGAGTTCCTGCCACATTTGTCTCGTGTCTGAGCCATTGAATTGCGACTCCACTTTGTCCCTGTACTGTCATTTTGACCTGACACTGGCACTGAGTGAAGCCTGTGTGTCTATGTATGCTGAAGTCTCAACATTATACACATCAGCTACCACAGCAATTGAAATCACTGCAATAATTAAAGAGCTGCAGACAGTTTTAGAATGGGTGGCAAGTAATAAGCTATTTCTAAATATTTCAAACTAAAAGCATTGTATTTGGGACAAATCATTTACTAAACCCTAAACCTGAACTAAATATTGTAATGAATAATGTGGAAATTTAGCAAGTTGAGGAGACTAAACTGCTTGGTGTAACCCTGGATTATAAACTGTCAAGGTCGAAACATATTGATGCAACGGTAGCGAAGATGGGGAGTGGTCTGTCCATAATAAAGCACTGCTCTGCTTTCTTGACATTGCTATCAACAAAACAAGTCCTACATGCCCTAGTTTTGTCACACCTGGACTACTTCGCAGTCAAATTACAGAACAGAGCAGCACAGCTGGCCCTTAAATGTACAAGACAGTTAACATCAATGACATGCATGTCAATCTCTTCTGGATCAAAGTAGAGGACAGATTGACTGCATCACTACTGGTCTTTGTGAGAGGTATTGACATGTTGAAAGCACCAAGTTGTCTGTTCAAACGACTAGCACACAGCTCAGACACCCATGCATACCCCACAAGACATGCCACCAGGGGTTTCTTTACAGTCCCCAAGTCCAGAACAGACTCTGGAAAACGCACAGTACTAGACAGAGCCATAACTACATGGAACTTTTCTACATCAATGTAATGGCGGTTGTCAGGAATGGACCAAGGCACAGCGGGTTGAGTGCTCATAATTAACTTTAATGAAAACACTTACACAAACAAAACAAAACGATGGACGACGAATACAGACTTGACGGCAAAAGACAGCAATTCAAGAGACATCCTCCCACAAATTACAAACACACCCTAATATATAGGACTCTCAATCAAAGGCATCTAGACAACACCTGCCTTCAATTGAGAGTCCACACCCCAATTAACTAAACATAGAAACAGACTAACTAGAAAGAACATAGACTAACAGAGCAGTGACCAAAAAACCCCGGAATACATAAATCAACTACACTCTACATAATACACACACCCCGAACCACATAAAGCAAATACCCTCTGCCACGTCCTGACCAGCCTACACTAACAAAATAACCCTCATACTGGTCAGAACGTGACATTACCCCCCCCCCCCAAAAGGTGCAGACCCTGGATGCACCTCACACACAAAAAAATAAAATAACCCCCAAAACACTAATAAATCCCCAAAAGTACATGGGAGGGAAGGGAGGGTGGCCACCGTCACCAACGGTGCTCCTGCAACACACCACCCCCTAACCCCAATACTCCCCCCTCAGGAGGTGGCTCAGGAGCCGGACGCAGACCCCACTCCACCACTGGCTCACTCCCCTCATAAACTGTCTCTACAGTGATGTCCCTCTCTGTCGACCCCGGACTGTAGGACGACTCTAGGAGCTCTGGACTGTAGGACGACTCTAGGAGCTCTGGACTGTAGGACGACTCTAGGAGCTCTGGACTGTAGGACGACTCTAGGAGCTCTGGACTGTAGGACGACTCACTTGGTTCTGAACAGTGGGCCGTCTCACTTGGTTCCGAACAGTGGGCCGTCTCTCTCCGGGGCACTGTCGCCGGAAGTTCTGGATGAGGCACTGTCGCCGGAAGTTCTGGACGAGGCACTGTTGCTGGAAGTTCTGGACGAGGCACTGTTGCCGGAAGGCCTGGTGCGTGGGGCTGGCTTAGGACGTGCCAGACTAAGGACACGCACCACATGGCTAGTACGAGGAACATGGACAGGACGTGCTGGACTGGGCTGACGCACTGAAGCCTGGTGCGTGGTGCTGGTAATGGAGGTACCATACTGGAGACACGCACCCTAGGGCTAGTGCGAGGAGCGGGAACAGGACGTAGTGGACTGGGCTGACGCACTGAAAGCCTAGTGCGTGGTGCTGGTACTGGATATGCCAGACTGGAAACACACACCTTAGGGCTAGTGCGTGGAGCGGGAACAGGACGTACTGGACTGGGCTGACGCACTGGAAGCCTGATGCGTGGTGCTGGTACCGGATATGCCAGACTGGAAACACACACCTTAGGGCTAGTGCGTGGAGCGGGAACAGGACGGGTTGGACTGGGCTGACGCACTGGAAGCCTGGTGCGTGGTGCTGGTACTGGATATGCCAGACTGGAAACACACACCTTAGGGCTAGTGCGTGGAGCGGGAACAGGACGGGTTGGACTGGGCTGACGCACTGGAAGCCTGGTGCGTGGTGCTGGTACTGGATATGCCAGCCTGGAAACACACACCTCACGGTTAGTGCGAGGAGCGGGAACAGGATATATTGGACTGTGAAGGCGCACTGGCGGTCTCGAGCGCAGTACTGGCTCCACCCTTCCTGGCTGGATGCCCCCTTTCCCCTGACAAATGCGGGGCGCAGGTACTGCGCACACCGGCCTGTGAATACTAGGCCTCGACGCCGTGCACCTCACTCCAACGCACGGGACCTGACTAATAATAGTCTGCCCCCAATAAGCACGGGGATTTCGCTTGCGGCTCAATCCTGGCCCTGCCAAACTACCCGTGTGCCCCCAAAAAATGTTTTTATTGGGGCTGCCTCTCCGGCTTAAACGCCAGTCGTGTTCCCCTGTAGCGTTCCCGGTCTTCGCTCCATTTTCTCCATGGGCCCTCTCCGGCCATAATCTGTTCCCATGTCCATTTCTCCCGTTGGTCCAACTCAAATTCCCTTTGCTCCTCAAAGTCCACCTGTTGCTCCTTCCTCCGCTGCTTGGTCCGGATTTGGTGGGAGGTTCTGTAACGGCGGTCGTCAGGAATGGACCAAGGCGCAGCGGGTTGAGTGCTCATAATTAACTTTAATGAAACCACTTACACAAACAAATCAAAACGATGGACGATGAATACAGACTTGATGGCAAAAGACAGCAATTCAATAGACATCCTCCCACAAATTACAATCACACCCGAATATATAGGACTCTCAATCAAAGGCAACTAGACAACACCTGCCTTCAATTGAGAGTCCACACCCCAATTAACTAAACATAGAAACAGACTAACTAGAAAGAACATAGACTAACAGAGCAGTGACCAAAAAACCCCGGAATACATAAATCAACTACCCTCTACACAATACACACACCCCGAACCACATAAAGCAAATACCCTCTGCCACGTCCTGACCAGCCTACACTAACAAAATAACCCTCATACTGGTCAGAACGTGACAATCAAGTAACTCTTGCAAGCAGTAAAATCAGATTTTTAAAAAATCAATAAACCTACAACCTTAAGTAATAACTCAGACTGTGAAGAGACACACACCACACACACACCACACACACACTGCTAGCACACCTATGTATGGTGGAATTATAAATGTTGTTTTGTAGATATGTAGTGGTGTAATAATGTTATATGCACTGTTTTATTTTTGTTTTTTCCTTCATTGGAGTGGACCCCTGGAAGAGTAGGCAGCAGCTAATGGTGATCCTTGATAAATAAAAAAACAAAAAACAATGTTATAAGTCAGAAGTAGGTATTGGTCTGAAGTTCACATGAGCACCACAATGCTTAGTCCACCCATGCTCTACCAAGTTTTTCCAGCACACAGCTTTGACCTACTACAGTAGCTATGTTGGTCTATTGTACTTCAAACAATGTGTATGCAGGTTGCTTAGTATTAAAATCTTTTCAAACAGCCTAATTCATAAATATTTGCTTGTTTTATAGACTTTAAAAAGCCTTTGGTTCCATATGGCATGAAGGTATGTTCTTAAAACTTCTTCAAAATGGTGTAGGAGGCAAGGTCTATGGTATTATTATTGTGATCTACACTGAGTGTACAAAATATTATGAACCTGCTTTTTCCATGACATAGACTGACTAGGTGAATCCAGGTGAAAGCTATGATCCTTTTTTGATTTCACCTGTTAAATCCACTTCAATCAGTTTAGATGAAAAGGAGGAGACAGGTTACATACAGATGTTTAAGCCTAGAGACAATTGAAACATGGATTGTGTATGTGTGCCATTCAGAGCATGAATGGGCAAGATCAAATATTTAAGTGCCTTTTGAACGGGGTATGGTAGTAGGTGCCAGGTGCACCTACTACCATGTGTGTATCAAGAATGTGTGTATCAAGAATGGTCCACCACCCAAAGGACATCCAACCAACTTGACACAACTGTGGGAAGCAATGGAGTCAACATGGGCCAGCATTCCTGTGGAACGCTTTTGACACCTTGTAGTCCATGCCCCGGCGAATTAAGGCTTTTCTGAGGGCAAAATGGGATGCAACTCAATATTATGAAGGTCTTGCTAATGTTTTGTACACTCAGTGTATACGGAAAACAAATGTGTAAAAGTTGACAACAAAAGAACACAATTCTTAAGTCAGGACAGAAGAGTAAGACAAGGTTACAATATTAGTCCAACCTTATTCCATATTTATATAAATGGATTGGCTAACATATTAGAAAAATCTACATCTCTGGGACTAACCCTAAATAAAGTTTATTTTATATGCCGATGACTTATTAATGTTGTCACCAACAGTACAGGGGCTACAACAAAGCCTGTCCTTGCTATAACAGTATTGTAAGGACTGGGCACTATCCATTAACATAGAAAAAACTATGTAATCGTCTTTCAGAAAAAGTCCAGATCTCAGGATAGTAGATACCATTTCACCATAGGAGAAACAACTCTGAAACACACTATACTTACCTTGGTCTGACTACAAGTTAATCTGGGCAGTTTGACATGGCCATAAAGTCTCTAAAAGATAAAGCACGCACAGGATATTTTGCAATTGGAAAGAACCTGTATAAATTTAATGTGGCAGTAAAATGTGGGGGCCCTTTACAATTTAAAATATACATCATGGGATAAAAGCCCCACCAAAATTGTAGACCTGGATGTTTTGTTAAATGTTCTAGGTGTGCACAGAAATGCCCCAAACCTACCCTGTAGAGCAGAACTTGGGAGATTCCCCCTCCCACTCCAAATTGAAAAAAGATCCACCAACTTCTGGACTCACCTTACACACTGTGATCCAGAATATTATCATCACAAGGCTTTCTTATGCAAACACCACAACCCAGAGAATGACCCATTACAGCAACTGGCCCAAAAGCACCAGCTAAATTCAAACCTTCAACCACAAATAAGAAAATTCAAACAAATAGAAATCACCAAAATACATACGTTAATTATCAGCCAAACAAAATGTAATTTAATCAATGTTAAATGTTACAAAACTCTAAAGATATATCAAAATGCAACAAAATACAACACATTGTCAAACTCAAATAATTCAGACAAAGGAAGACTTTAGCAAAGTACAGACTCAGAGACCATAGCCTGGCAACAGAGATAGGACGCCATAGAAAAACATGGAAGGTCGGAAAATAAAGACTATGTAAGCTCTGTGGGTCGGGTGAAGTAGAGAATGAGCAGCACATCCTACTGCACTGCCCAAAATACACTGCTCAAAAAAATACAGGGAACACTTAAACAACACATCCTAGATCTGAATGAAAGAAATAATCTTATTAAATACTTTTTTCTTTACATAGTTGAATGTGCTGACAACAAAATCACACAAAAATAATCAATGGAAATCCAATTTATCAACCCATGGAGGTCTGGATTTAGAGTCACGCTCAAAATTAAAGTGGAAAACCACATTACAGGCTGATCCAACATTGATGTAATGTCCTTAAAACAAGTCAAAATGAGGCTCAAGAGTGTGTGTGGCCTCCACGTGCCTGTATGACCTCCCTACAACGCATGGGCATGCTCCTGATGAGGTGGCGGATGGTCTCCTGAGGGATCTCCTCCCAGACCTGGACTAAAGCATCCGCCAACTCCTGGACAGTCTGTGGTGCAACGTGGCGTTGGTGGATGGAGCGAGACATGATGTCCCAGATGTGCTCAATTGGATTCAGGTCTGGGGAACGGGCAGGCCAGTCCATAGCATCAATGCCTTCCTCTTGTAGGAACTGCTGACACACTCCAGCCACATGAGGTCTAGCATTGTCTTGCATTAGGAGGAAGCCAGGGCCAACCGCACCAGCATATGGTCTCACAAGGGGTCTGAGGATCTCATCTCGGTACCTAATGGCAGTCAGGCTACCTTTGGCGAGCACATGGAGGGCTGTGCGGCCCCCCAAAGAAATGCCACCCCACACCATGACTGACCCACCACCAAACCGGTCATGCTGGAGGATGTTGCAGGCAGCAGAACGTTCTCCACGGCGTCTCCAGACTCTGTCACGTCTGTCACATGCTCAGTGTGAACCTGCTTTCATCTGTGAAGAGCACAGGGCGCCAGTGGCGAATTTGCCAATCTTGGTGTTCTCTGGCAAATGCCAAACGTCCTGCACGGTGTTGGGCTGTAAGCACAACCCCCACCTGTGGACGTTGGGCCCTCATGGAGTCTGTTTCTAACCGTTTGAGCAGACACATGCACATTTGTGGCCTGCTGGAGGTCATTTTGAAGGGCTCTGGCAGTGCTTCTCCTGCTCCTCCTTGCACAAAGGCGGAGGTAGCGGTCCTGCTGCTGGGTTGTTGCCCTCCTACGGCCTCCTCCACGTCTCCTGATGTACTGGCCTGTCTCCTGGTAGCGCCTCCATGCTCTGGATTCTAAGCTGACAGACACAGCAAACCTATCTTGCCACAGCTCGCATTGATGTGCCATCCTGGATGAGCTGCACTACCTGAGCCACTTGTGTGGGTTGTAGACACCGTCTCATGCTACCACTAGAGTGAAAGCACCGCCAGCCTTCAAAAGTGACCAAAACATCAGCCAGGAAGCATAGGAACTGAGAAGTGGTCTGTGCTCCCCACCTGCAGAACCACTCCTTTATTGGGGGTGTCTTGTTAATTGCCTATAATTTCCACCTGTTGTCTATTCCATTTGCACAACAGCATGTGAAATGTATTGTCAATCAGTGTTGCTTCCTAAGTGGACAGTTTGATTTCACAGAAGTGTGATTGACTTGGAGTTACATTGTGTTGTTTAAGTGTTCCCTTTATTTTTTTGAGCAGTGTATGACTTAATAAGAGGTATTTATCTCCTGAAATTTAAAGAAAGAATTTCAGGATTTCTTATACTGCTGTCACAGTATCCACAGAAAATGGTGCCCCTCCTTGGCCGAGCGGCGCTCGCCGGTCTACTAGCTGACGCCGATCTGTGTTTCTGTGTTCATTGTGTTTTGTCTGTCTAGGTCCGCACCCGTTGTCATTTCTGTCATTAGTGGGGGGGTATTTAGTTTGTTCCTTTGGGGTTGTGTGTTGTGCGGGATTGTTTGTTTGTCACGGGTTTACGCTGTGGCCGTTTCTTCTCTATCGTTTTTATATTGGAGGATTTATTTTCTCGCCGGGCTGTGCCCCGTGCGTGATTTTCCCTTGGTGGATTACCTGTTTCCCTTTTGGGTATTGTGCACTCCCAGTGCCTTTTGATCACCTAGTGTTTGGGTGTTAATAAACTTCGAGCTACTGGATGATATCTCCTGCATTTGACTCTACTCCTTCCTCCTGCCCTAAGTACCCGTGACAGAATCCCGCACCACCAATTATTATGGAGTCAGCAGGACCCGAAGCAACTTCAGTAGCTGAGCAGGTGTCGCAGCACGCCAGCCTCCTCCACCGCCTAGGCTCGGCGATGGACCAAGTACTGACCCGACTGGAGAGCTGGGAGAGAGGTACCTCCTCCACCAGACCAGCTCCAGTGGCTCAGCTGGCGCCCCTACCGACACCCCCTGAAGTGGGCTCGAGTGGGATTCGGAATACGCCACCGAGGGAATTTGATGGGACGGCCGCTGGGTGTAAGGGGTTCTTACTCCAAATCGAACTGTACCTGGCGACCGTCCGCCCCTCTCCCTCCGACGAGGAGAAAGTGAGCGTCCTCGTCTCCTGTCTTACGGGTAGAGCCCCGGAATGGGCCAACGCGGTTTGGGAGGGCCCAGACTCGGCTCGGGACGAATACCCGGAGTTCACCCGTCGCTTCCGGGCGGTATTCGATCATCCCCCGGAGGGCAAGGCGGCGGGTGAGAGACTGTTTCATTTGAGACAGGGGACGAGGAGCGCTCAGGGCTTCGCCTTGGAGTTCCAGACTCTCGCCGCGGGATCGGGGTGGAATGAGCGGGCCCTGATGGATCACTATCGCTGCAGTCTAAATGAGGATGTCCGTCGGGAGCTGGCTTGTAGGGACCACGGCATCACCCTCGACCAGCTGGTGGATTTATCCATCAGGCTGGACCACCTACTGGCTACCCGGGGACGTTCTAGTCGGGGTCTGTTCATTCCACCTCCCAGCCCTCCTGCTCCACTGCCCATGGAGATAGGAGGAGCTGCTCCGAGGAAGACCGGAGGGGGGGGCCTCTCCTGCACCCACTGTGGATGCAGAGGACACACTGCGGACCGGTGCTGGAGGGGTCCCCCCAGGAGTCCAGAGGGCAGGCAGAGCACTACATCAACCCCCCAGGTGAGTCAGCACCAGACACACCCAGAGCCTCCTGTCGACCACATGTACACTTCTGTTTGTTTTCCCGATTTTTTTTCCCCTCACTCCCAGTATAAGGCACTAGTCGATTCAGGTGCAGCTGGGAGTTTTATGGACCGTGGGGTCGCTAATAGGTTAGGGATTCCCCTGGTTCAGCTGGACCACCCCTTCCCTGTGCACGCCCTAGATAGTCGACCGCTAGGGTCCGGCCAAGTGGGGGAGGTTACTGTGCCACTGGTTATGACGATGTGGGGGGGTCATGTGGAACGTATCAGCCTATACCTCATCGACTCCCCGGCGTTTCCGGTGGTACTGGGACTCCCCTGGCTAGCCACTCACAACCCTCAGATTTCGTGGAGACAGAGGGCTCTTAAAGGGTGGTCAAGGGAGTGCTCAGGTAGGTATGTAGGAGTTTCCATCGGTGCAACCACGGTGGAGAGTCCAGACCAAGTCTCTACCGTGCACATTCCTTCTGAATATGCCGATTTGGCTATCGCCTTCAGTAAAACGAAGGCGACTCAATTACCACCCCATCGACAGGGGGATTGTGCGATAAATCTCCAAGCTGACGCGGTCCTTCCTAGGAGTCATGTGTATCCTCTGTCTCAGGAGGAGACGGTGGCTATGGAGACATACGTCACGGAGTCCTTGAGACAGGGATACATACGGCCATCTAAATCACCCATCTCCTCGAGTTTCTTTTTTGTGAAGAAGAAGGGGGGAGGCCTGCGCCCGTGCATTGACTATAGAGGTCTAAATTCCATCACAGTGGGGTTCAGTTACCCACTACCTCTCATTGCTACGGCAGTGGAGTCATTCCACGGGGCACGCTTCTTCACCAAACTAGATCTCAGGAGTGCGTATAATCTGGTGCGTATACGAGGGGGAGACGAGTGGAAAACCGCATTTAGTACCACATCTGGCCATTATGAGTACCTCGTCATGCCGTATGGGTTAAAAAATGCTCCCGCTGTCTTCCAATCCTTTGTGGACGAGGTTCTCCGAGACATGCTCGGACAGGGGGTGGTGGTGTACATCGATGACATCTTGATCTACTCCGCCACCCGTGCCGAGCATGTGGCTTTGGTGCGCAGAGTGCTTGGGCGGCTGCTGGAGCATAACCTATACGTCAAGGCTGAGAAATGTGAGTTCTCCAAACGAGCCGTCTCTTTCCTAGGATATCGCATTTCCACCACAGGGGTGGTGATGGAATGTGACCGCGTTACGGCTGTGCATAATTGGCCTACCCCTACCATGGTGAAGGAGGTGCAACGGTTTTTGGGGTTCGCCAATTATTACCGGAGGTTTATCCGGGGTTTTGGTCAGGTGGCAGCTCCCATTACCTCACTGCTGAAGGGGGGTCCGGTGCGGCTGCGGTGGTCGGCGGAGGCGGACAGGGCCTTCCGTCATCTGAAGGTTCTGTTTACTGACGCTCCGGTGCTGGCAGATCCGGATCCCTCTTTGCCATTCGTGGTGGAGGTGGACGCGTCCGAAGCTGGGGTAGGAGCAGTTCTGTCACAGCGTTCGGGCGCTCCTCTGAAGCTCCGCCCCTGCGCTTTCTTTTCTAGGAAGCTAAGCCCGGCGGAGCGCAACTACGATGTGGGGGACAGGGAGTTGTTAGCTGTGGTCAAGGCTTTGACAGTGTGGAGACATTGGCTTGAGGGGGCACGTCACCCTTTTCTCATCTGGACCGACCACCGTAACCTGGAGTACATCCGGGCAGCGAGGAGACTGAATCCTCGTCAAGCCAGGTGGGCTATGTTCGTTACTAGGTTTCAGTTCACCCTTTCATACATTCCGGGTTCTCGGAACCGGAAGGCCGACGCACTGTCGCGTCTCTATGACACCGAGGAGAGGACCATCGATCCCGCTCCCATACTCCCTGCGTCCTGTCTAGTGGCGCCGGTAGTATGGGAGGTGGATGCGGACATCGAGCGGGCGGTTCAGTCAGAACCCATTCCGCCTCAATGTCCCGCGGGTCTGAGGTTCGTTCCGCTTGGTGTTCGCGATCGCCTGATCCGATGGGCCCACACTTTACCCTCCTCGGGTCATCCTGGGGTGGAACGGACAGTGCGAGGCCTGAAAGGGAAGTACTGGTGGCCCACCTTGGCTGAGGATGTAAGACACTGTCTCTTCCTGTTCGGTGTGCGCCCAGTGCAAGGCTCCTAGGTACCTGCCTCGAGGGAAACTACAGCCCCTCCCCGTTCCACAGCGACCTTGGTCTCACCTCTCGGTGGATTTCCTAACTGATCTCCCGCCATCTCAGGGGAACACAACGATCCTGGTTGTTGTGGATCGGTTCTTGAAGTCCTGCCGTCTGCTCCCGTTGCCCGGTCTTCCTACGGCCCTACAGACCGCGGAGGCCCTATTCACCCATGTCTTCCGGCACTACGGGGTGCCCGAGGACATCGTATCTGATCTGGGTCCCCAGTTCACCTCCAGAGTGTGGAGGTCGTTTATGGAGAGGCTGGGGTTCTCGGTCAGCCTGACCTCGGGTTTCCACCCCGAGAGTAATGGGCAGGTAGAACGCATCAACCAGGATGTGGGCAGGTTTCTGCGGTCATATTGCCAGGACCGGCCAGGGGAGTGGTCGAGGTTCGTGCCATGGGCCGAGATGGCCCAGAACTCTCAACGCCACTCCTCCACTAACTTGTCACCTTTTCAAGTTGTATTAGGTTATCAGCCGGTCCTGGTGCCTTGGCAGCAGAGCCAGACGGAGGCCCCTGCGGTGGAGGAATGGGTACAGCGCTCTCAGGAGACCTGGAGGGCTGTCCAGGAGTGCCTGAAGCGGGCTATCGGGCGACAGAAGGAGAGCGCTGACCGCCGCCGCAGTGAGGCTCCCGTATACAATCCAGGGGATAGAGTCTGGCTCTCGACCCTCCGCCTGCCCCTCCGCCTGCCCTGCCGGAAGCTGGGTCCGCTATTTGTGGGGCTGTTCAAAGTCCTAAGGAGAATAAACGAGGTGTGTTATAGGTTACAACTCCCTTCATATTACCGCATTAACCCCTCGTTTCATGTGTCTCTCCTCAGGCCGGTGGTAGCTGGTCCACTGCAGGACGCTGAGGTGCGGGAGGTCCCTCCGCCCCCCCTGGACATCGGGCCATCCTGGACTCCCGACGTCGGGTAAGGGGGCCTGCAGTACCTCGTGGACTGGGAGGGGTACGGCCCGGAGGAGAGGTGCGGGGTTCCGGTGGAGGACATTTTGGATCCCACTATGCTCCAGGAGTTCCATCGTCTCCGTCCGGACCGGCCGGCGCCTCAGCCTCCGGGTCGTCCCCGAGGCTGGCGTCGGCGCGCTGCGGGAGCCGCGCGTCAGGGGAGGGGTACTGTCACAGTATCCACAGAAAATGGTGCCCCTCCTCGGCCGGGCGGCGCTCGCCGGTCGTCGTCGCCAGTCTACTAGCTGCCGCCGATCTGTGTTCATTGTGTTTTTTCTGTCTTGGTCCGCACCTGTTGTCATTTCTGTCATTAGTGGGGGGGTATTTAGTTTGTTCCTTTGGGGTTGTGTGTTGTGCGGGATTGTTTGTTTGTCAGCGGGTTTACGCTGTGGCCGTTTCTTCTCTATCGTTTTTATATTGGAGGATTTATTTTCTCACCGGGCTGCGCCCCATGCGTGATTTTCCCTTGGTGGATTACCTGTTTCCCTTTTGGGTATTGTGCACTCCCAGTGCCTTTTGATCACCTAGTGTTTGGGTGTGAATAAACTTCGAGCTACTGGACGATATCTCCTGCATTTGATTCTACTCCTTCCTCCTGCCCTAAGTACCCGTGACAACTGCATGTTGAGGAGAATGTCTGCATTTTGTTAGGAGAAAATGTAGAGACAGTAGATCTTTCTGCAGATTATGTCCTGGCCTGTCATAATATACGTAATAGAGAAAATATCTCCCGACATGTCATACACATGAGCCTTTGTAGATTTAATTCCTCATTTGTTGCTGTTTGTTTACTTTCGTGTATTATTTTTCATGTATATATAAATCATTGTTTTTGTTAATTAATATATATTATTATTGTTGCTCAAACATATTGTTAATTTATGTAACACTTCATATACATTGCTTTGGCAACAGTGGCAACCACCCATTTATGCCAATAAAGCATTTATTGAATAGCCGCAACATTAAGCCATTGATCTATTATTGATCAATATCAACAACAAAAAATCCTGTTGAATCAGCATCAAGGGCAATTGTTTTCTTAGTGATCAAACCTTTCAGCTTTTCCCACTGCAAATCTCTATAATGCAGTAGTGCACTTTCACATCAAATCAAAAGGTGCTTGATGTTTGGGAATTCATATTTTTAATAGAGCTGTGCTAAGCTCAACTCAATGGCTTTCATCGAGGTGTTTGGTTCTGCCGCTGCAGAGCGTCAATGTACTGTAACAACCGAACACATAGGTACACGCACGCAGGTATAGTCGTGGCCAAAGGTTTTGAGAATGACACAAATATTAATTTCCACAAAGTTTGCTGCTTCAGTGTCTTTAATATTTTTATCAGATGTTACTATGGAATACTGAAGTATAATTACAAGCATTTCATAAGTGTCAAAGGCTTTTATTGACAATTACATGCAGTTGATGCAAAGAGTCAATATTTGCAGTGTTGACCCTTCTTTTTCAAGACCTCTGCAATCCCCCCTGGCATGCTGTCAATTAACTTCTGGGCCACATCCTGACTGATGGCAGCCCATTCTTGCATAATCAATGCTTGGAGTTTGTCAGAATTTGTGGGGTTTTGTTTGTCCACCCGCCTCTGGAGGATTGACCACAAGTTCTCAATGGGATTAAGGTCTGGGGAGTTTCCTGGCCATGGACCCAAAATATTGATGTTTTGTTCCCCGAGCCACTTAGTTATCACTTTTGCCTTATGGCAAGGTGCTCCATCATGCTGTAAAAGGCATTGTTCATCACCAAACTGTTCCTGGATGGTTGGGAGAAGTTGCTCTCGGAGGATGTGTTGGTACCATTCTTTATTCATGGCTGTGTTCTTAGGCAAAATTGTGAGTGAGCCCACTCCCTTGGCTGAGAAGCAACCCCACACATGAATGGTCTCAGGATGCTTTACTGTTGGTTGCGCTGACTGATGGTAGCGCTCACCTTGTCTTCTCCAGACAAGATTTTTTCCGGATGCCCCAAACAATTGGAAAGGGGATTCATCAGAGAAAATTACTTTACCCCAGTCCTCAGCAGTCCAATCCCTGTACCTTTTGCAGAAAATCAGTCTGTCCCTGATGTTTTTCCTGGAGAAAAGTGGCTTCTTTGCCGCCCTTCTTGACACCAGGCCATCCTCAAAGTCTTTGCCTCACTGTATGTGCAGATGCACTCACACCTGCCTGCTGCCATTCCTGAGTAAGCTCTGTACTGGTGGTGCCCTGATCCCGCATTTCAATCAACTTTAGAAGACGGTCCTGGCGCTTGCTGGACTTTCTTAGG
Source organism: Salmo salar (assembly GCF_965601325.2). Taxonomy (NCBI): domain Eukaryota; kingdom Metazoa; phylum Chordata; class Actinopteri; order Salmoniformes; family Salmonidae; genus Salmo; species Salmo salar. Next base: position 68,399,435 of record NC_138294.1, on the reverse strand, counting down.
CGTCCTGAAGCCTTCTTCACAACAATTGAACCGCTCTCCTTGAAGTTCTTGACGATCCAATAAATGGTTGATTTAGGTGCAATCTTACTGGCAGCAATATCCTTGCCTGTGAAGTCCTTTTTGTGCAAAGCAATGATGACGGCACATGTTTCTTTGCAGGTAACCATGGTTGACAGAGGAAGAACAATGATTCCAAGCACCACCCTCCTTTTGAATCTTCCAGTCTGTTATAACTCAATCAGCATGACAGAGTGATCTCCAGCCTTGTCCTCGTCAACACTCACACACGTGTTAACGAGAGAATCACTGACATGATGTCAGCTGGTCCTTTTGTGGCAGGGCTGAAATGCAGTGGAAATGTTTTTGGGGGATTCAGTTCATTTGCATGGCAAAGAGGGACTTTGCAATTGATTGCAATTCCTCTGATTAATATTCTGGGGTGTATGCAAATTGCCATCATACAAACTGAGGCAGCAGACTTTGTGAAAATTAATATTTGTGTCATTCTCAAAACTTTTGGCCACAACTGTACACCCCAAAAAATTTGTATTCCATAAAAAGACCCACACTTTTAGAAAACAAAGGGTTATTTGGGGTTCTATATAGAAGCTTTTGGTTCTTTGGACGAGATTAAAGAACTCTTTACTAAAAAAGGTTCTATATACACTGAGTGTACAAAACATTTTATACTAATATTGAGTTGAACCCCCCCCCCCCCCCCCTTGCCCTCAGAACAGCCTCAATTCATTGGGGCATGGACTCTACAAGGTGTCGAAAGCGTTCCACAGGGATGCTGGCCCATGTTGACTCCAATGCTTCACACAGATGTGTTAATTTGGCTGGATGTCCTTTGGGTGGTGGACCATTCTTGATGCACACGGAAACTGTTGAGTGTGAAAAACCCAGCAGCGTTGCAGTTCATGACACAAACCGGTGCACCTGGCACATACAACCATAACCCGTTCAAGGCTCTTAAATCTTTTGTCTTGCCAATTCAATCTCTGTATGGCACACATACACAATCCATGTCTCAAGGCTTAAAATCCTTCTTTAACCTGTCTCCTCCCGTACAATGATTAAAGTGGATTAAAGTGACATCAATAAGGAATCATAGCTTTCGTCTGGACTCACCTGGCAAGCCTATGTCATGGAAAGAGTTCATAATGTTTTGTATACTCAGTATATACACTGAACAAAAATATAAACGCAACATGCAACAATTTCAAAAAGGAAATCAGTCAATTGAGATAAATTCCTTAGGCCCTAATCTATGGATTTCACATGACTGGGAATACAGATATGCATCTGTTGGTCACAGATACCTTAAAAAAATAGGTAGGGGCATGGACCAGAAAACCAGGCAGTATCTGGTGTGACCACCATTTGCCTCATGCATCTCCTTCGCATAGAGTTTATCAGGCTGTTGATTGTGGCCTGTGGAATGTTGTCCAACTCCTCTTCAATGACAATACAAAGTTGCTGGATATTGGCGGGAACTGGAACACACTGTTGATCCAGAGTGTCCCAAATAAGTTCAATGGGTGACATGTCTGGTGAGTATGCAGGCCATGGAAAAACTGGGACATTTCCAGCTTCCAGGAATTGTGAACAGATCCTTGCTGTCACCTGATAATGGCGCCGGGGGAGATGACTACCGTTTTACGATCCCTTAACCAATTGTGCTATTGTGTGTGTTTTTCACGTTATTTGCAACTTATTTTGTACATAATGTTTCTGCCACCGTGTCTTATGACTGAAAAGAGCTTCTAGATATCAGGACAGCAATTACTCACTCCGTACTGGAGCAATGCTTTTTCCTTAACGAGTCGGACGGGAAGGATTTACTTCAGATGCCCGACAAGGCCCTCATCCCCGTCATTCGCAGGAGAAAGACACAGAGATATCGGGGACGAAGGTCTGGGTACCTTGTAAGGATCCGACGGCGAGTGTGTAATCTCCCTTTATTATCGGTCCTATTAGTCAACGTACAATCAATGGAAAAAAATAGACAAACTACGATCATGTATATCCTACCAAGGGACATTTAAAAACTGTAATATCTTATGTTTCACCGAGTCGTGGCTGAATGATGACATGATTAAACAGCTGGCGGGTTTTACACGTTTTCTTCCGTATAGAACAGCGGCCTCTGGTAAGACAAGGGGTGGCGGTCTATGTATATTTGTAAACAAGAGCTGGTGCATGAAATCAAAAGAAGTCTTGAGGTTTTGCTCGCCTGAGGTAGAGTATTTCATGATAAGCTGTAGACAACACTATTTACCTAGAGAGTTTATCTATATTCTTCGTAGCTGTCTATTTACCACCACAAACCGATGCTGCAAACAGGAAAATGCTCATCCAAAGGCGGAAAACGCTCATCCAAAGGCGGCGCTCCTAGTAGCTGGGGACTTTAACGCAGGGAAACTTAAATCCGTTTTGGCTAGTATCTACCAGCATGTTAAATGTGCAACCAGAGGGGGAAAAAAACTCTAGACCACCTTTACTCTACAAAAAGAGACGCGTACAAAGCTCTCCCTCGCCCTCCACTTGGCAAATCTGACCATAATTCTATCCTCTTAATTCCTGCTTACAAGCAAAAACTAAAGCGGGAAGCACCAGTGACTCGGTCAATAAAAAGTGGTCAGATGAAGCAGATGCTAAGCTAGAGGACTGTTCGCTGCCGCGCGGATTCTTCCAGTCACTGGCTTCAGCAATAAATGAAGTCGTGCCCACAGTGACCGTACGTACATACCCCAACCAGAAGCCATGGATTACAGGCAACATCCTCACTGAGATAAAGGGAAGAGCTGCCACTTTCAAGGAGCAGGACTCTAATCCGGACGCTTATAAGAAATCCCACTATGCCCTCCGGCGAACCATCAAACAGGCAAAGCACCAATACAGGACTAAGACTGAATCATACTACACCGGCTCCGACACTCGTCGGATGTGGCAGGGCTTGCAAATTATTACAGACTACAAAGCGAAGCACAGCCGCGAGCTGCCCAGTGACACGAGCCTACCAGACAAGCTAAATGACTTCTATGCTCGCTTCGAGGCAAGTAACACTGAAACCTGCATTAGGCCATCAGCTGTTCCGAACGACTGTGATCACACTCTCTGTAGCCGATGTGAGTAAGACCTTTAAACAGGTCACCATTCACAAGGCCGCAGGGCCAGACGGATTACCAAGACGTGTACTCCGAGCATGCGCTGACCAACTGGCAAGTGTCTTCACTGACATTTTCAACCTGTCCGTGACTGAGTCTGTAATACCAACATGTTTAAAGCAGACCACCATAGTCCCTGTGCCTAAGATCACTAAGGTAACCTGCCTAAATGACTACCGACCCGTAGCACTCATGTCTGTAGTCATGAATCGCTTTGAAAGGCTGGTCATGGCTCACATCAACACCATTATCCCAGAAACCCTAGATCCACTCCAATTTGTATACCACCCAAATAGATCCACAGATGATCCACTCTCTATTACACTCAACACTGCCCTTTCCCAGCTGGACAAAAGGAACACCTATGTGAGAATGCTATTCATTGACTACAGCTTAGCGTTCAACACCATAGTGCCCTCGAAGCTCATCACTAAGCTAAGGACCCTAGGCCTAAACACCTCCCTCTGCACCTGGATCCTGGACTTCCTGACGGGCCGCCCCCAGGTGGTAAGGGTAGGTAACAACACATCCGCCACACTGATCCTCAACACGGTGGCCCCTCAGGGGTGCGATCTCAGTCCCCTTCTGTACTCCTCGTTCACTCATGACTGCATGGCCAGGCACGACTCCAACACCATCATCAAGTTTGCCGATGACACAACAGTGGTAGGCCTGATCACCGACAACGATGAGACAGCCTATAGGGAGGAGGTCGGAGACCTGGCCGTGTGGTGCCAGGACAACAACCTCTCCCTCAACATGATCAAGATAAAGATGATTGAGGACTGAGCACGTCCCCATTCGCATCAATGGGGCTGCAGTGGAGCAGGTTGAGAGCTTCAACTTCCTTGGTGTCCACATCACCAACAAACTATCATGGTCCAAACACACTAAGACAGTAGTGAAGAGGGCATGAAAAAGCCTATTCCCCCTCAGGAGACTGAAAAGACTTGGCATGGGTCCTCAGATCCTCAAAAGGTTCTACAGCTGCACCATCGAGAGCATCCTGACTGGTTGCATCACTGCCTTGCATGGCAACTGCTCGGCCTCCGACCGCAAGGCACTACAGAGGGTCTAGGTCTAAAAGGCTTTTTAACAGCTTCTACCCCTAAGCCGTAAGACTCCTGAACAGCTAATCAAAGGGCTTTCCAGACCCGTCTTTTATGCTGCTGCTGCTCTCTGTTTATTATCTATGCATAGTCACTTTCATTCTACCTACATTTTACCTCAATTACCTCGACTAACCGGTGCCCTAACACATTGACTCTGTAACGGTACCCCCATATATAGCCTCGCTATTGTTATTTTGCTGCGACTGCTTAATTATTTGTAACTTTTTATTTTTATTGTCATCTATTTTTTTACTGAACACGTAACACAAACTGCATTGTTAGTTTTGGGCTTGTAAGTAAGCATTTCACTGTAAGGTCTACACCTGTTGTATTCGGCGCATCTGACAAATACAATTTGATATGGACGGCAGCGGATGAAAGGCACACCAATGAGCCTCAGGATCTCGTCACGGTATCTCTGTGCATTCAAATTGCCATTGATTAAATGCAATTGTGTTCATTGTCCGTAGCTTATGCCTGCCCATACCATAACCTCAGTCACCATAGGGCACTCAGTTCACAACGTTGAGATCAGCAAACCCGCCTGCCCACACTCCGCCATCCACGTTGTCTGCCATTTGCCTGGTACAGTTGAAACCGGGATTTGTCCATGAAGAGCACATTTCTCCAGCGTGTCAGTGGCCATCAACCATGAGCATTTGCCCACTGAAGTCGGTTACAACGCCGAACTGCATTAAGGTCAAGACCCTGGTGAGGACAACGAGCAAGCAGATTAGCTTCCCTGAGATGGTTTCTGAGAGTTTGTGCAGAAATTCTTTGGTTGTGCAAGCACACAGTTTCATCAGCTGTCTGGGTGGGTGGTTTCAGATGATCCCTCAGGTGAAGAAGCCGGATGTGGAGATCCTGGGCTGGCGTGGTTACACGTGGTCTGCGTTTGTGAGGCCAGTATAGTCAAATTTCTGGGATCTTTTATTTCAGCTCATGAAACATGGGAACAACACTTTACATTTTGTGTTTATATTTTTGTTCATTATAAGTTAAAAAAAATGATGTTCTTTGGCTCACATAATGTATTATTCGGTTTCCCAAAAGGATCTTAAGGCTAAGTTTTGTAGGTGCATCGTTAAATCTCAGAGCTGTTTCCCAAAACCAGTTACTAAAGTTTCACTTGAAAACACTTGTTATTTACCGACTGCCTCACACCACTCGTAAAACAGATAACTGTCTCTTTAGATGCATTTTTGCCCTTCCACTTCACTTTATAAAAATAATAAAATCAAGATGTTTCTTTGTCTGTCGATAATTTCCGAACTAAGTTGACTACAATAAAAAAGTTTCCAATGACTTTCCAAGACCCCTTACCTTTTTCCACATTTTGTTACGTTACAGCCCTATTCTACAATGTATTCATATTTTTTTCTCTCAACAATCTACACCGCATAATGACAAAGTGAAAACAGGTTTTTAAAAATTGTTGCAAATGTATTGAAAATAAAAACAGATACCTTATTTACATAAGTATTCAGACACTTTGCTATGAGACTCAAAATTGAGCTCAGGTGCATCCTGTTTCCATTGATCCTCATTGAGATGTTTCTACAACTTGATTAGAGTCCACCTGTGGTAAATTCAATTGATTGGACATGATTGGAAAGGCAAACCTGTAGAGCTCTGAGACAGGATTGTGTCTAGGCACAGATCTGGGGAAGGGTACCAAAAAATGTCTGCCGCTTTGAAGGTCCCCAAGAACACAGTGGCCTCCATTATTCTTTAATGGAAGAAGTTTGGAACCACCAAGACTCCTCCGAGAGCTGGCCACCCGGACAAACTGCTCAATCGGGGGAGAAGGGCCTTGATCAGGGAGGTGACCAAGAACCCGATGGTCACTCTGACAGAGCTCCAGAGTTCCTCTGTAGAGATGGGAGAACCTTCCAGAAGGGCAACCATCTCTGCCGCACTCCACCAATCAGGCCTTTATGGTAGAGGGGCCAGACTGAAACCACTCCTCAGTAAAAAGGCACAGGACAGCCTGCTTAGAGTTTGCCAAAAGGTACCTAAAGGACTCAGACCATGAGAAAAAAGATTCTCTGGTCTGATGAAACCAAGATTGAACTCTTTGGCCTGAATACCAAGTGTCACGTCTGGTGGAAACCTGGGACCATCCCTACAGTGAAGCATGGTGGTGGCAGCATCATGCTGTGGGGATGTTTTTCAGCAGCAGGGACTGGGAGACTAGTCAGGATTGAGGGAAAGATGAACAGTGATATCCTTGATGACAACGTGCTCCAGAGTGCTCAGGACCTCAATATTAGGAAGGTGTTCTTATATTTTGTACACTCAGTGTATTTAAATCATATTGAAATACATTTCATGTTAAATCAATTGAGTTCTATTTTGCTATTTGTAGGCTACTGTAATTTTTGCCAAAATGTCATGATGTTTAGGCCTAACAACATGTGTGCAGTGATCAGTGGCATGTATTCATGGATGCCAAGGGAAGCCAGGGTTCCCCAAATATTTGATCAATTAAAAAAATATTTATCTTACATCACTCTGAAAACACTCTGTGTTTTCATAATTTTCGGTCAATTTGCAAGTGGCTGAATCACACCGGAGACATCATCTGAGCCCCCCTCTGTCTGGAACAAAAGAATTTGACATGTTGCCGCCGTAGCATTTGATTGATTGATGCCAGCAAGCATTTGGCCTACCTTGATAAAAAAATTATAATAATCAGCTCAACTATGGGTTGTCCTGGGGGCCAGTTTGGATTTGGCTTCACACCAATCAGATCATATCCTGAGCAAAATGTCATCACTGTCAGAAAAACGTGTCTCTTTCTGGTTTGCTTGTGTTGATGTCCTGCAGTAGCTAGCTTGCTAAATCGGCACTTTCTTGAGCCATGGATGGAAATGGTGATTTGGACTTGTGGTTTTGACTTATCTGTACAGGCCAATGATTATGACGGTTATTCTGATCTAACCAGAAATTCATACCGTATATTGTGCCACAGGCCTGAGAAGATTGAAGTTCAATATGTACCCTAGATGTAGCCTAGTAGGCTCACATTAACTAGCTAGCTAACTTAGTTGGTTCATTGTTGCCTGTCAAATAGAGTTGGCCAGAAGGCTAAACTGATAAACCTAATCTCTATCAAATAAAAAGATGGTAGAGCTGCAAAAGTACTTCTGTGCAAGGGTGTTTATTTACATAGTGAATCCAGAAGAAAAACAACAGTACTGCCACCAAAAGTATACATACATTATGGGACTGCTAAAAACAATGCTGCCCCATCAACAGCTCAATCCAAAATGGTCCCTCCTTTGAACTGAAAGAGAGGCTCCTTTTGTAGGTGAGAACATACCAAACACTAATTAATTAAGCAATTACCATCATCAAAGGCTACATTTTCCACTCAGATAAACATAATTAATTATATATATTGCACCTTTGCAATCCGTTTCTCATGATACAATATAACACATTTACAAAATCCCATCCCTACTGACATGGTGTCTTCCAATATGCCCAGTCACATGAATGAGCCATTCGGGACAGGCACTACAAAGCCAGCCCAATTGCTGTAGCTCAGGTCCTTATCCCAGCATACCCGGAAGCTACAGAGACGGAGAGAGAGGAACAAAACATTTTCTTTTCATGCCTTGTGATGGACACAGAACCTGAAGGCCTGGAGCTCCAGATACCACCTGGTCACGCGAGAATTCCGGTCCTTCATGATCCAGGTCAGGGCTCTGTGGTCCGTGTGCAGGTCAAATTCTTGGCCAAGAAGGTAGTACCGGAGGCTATCTAGTGCCCACTTTATAGCCAGGCACTCCTTCTCAATTGTCGAATACCTGGTTTCCCTGGGCAACAGCTTTCGACTCAGGTACAGCACGGGGAGCTCTTCTCCTGGCTCCCCTTTGGCCAGTACAGCTCCAATTCCCACAGCCGAAGCGTCCAGCTGTACACGAAACCTTTTCTGAAAATCAGGGCTCTGGAGAACGGGATGAGCACAGGTGTTTTCAGCATCATGAAAGCTTCCTCACACTCCTCAGTCCACTTCACAGGGTTTCTGGCCACATTTGAAGTGAGGTTGGTCAGAGGGACAGCGATGGTCGAGAACTGCGGTACCACCCTGCCAGACCTAGGAAGGACTTCACCTGTGTTTTGGTTCTAGGTTGAGGGTTGTTCCTGATGGACTCCACTTTGTCCACCTGAGGCCGAACTTCACCCTTCACCAGCTAGTAACCCAGGTACTTTGTCTCCTGTTTCGCCCACTCACACTTCAGGAGGTTGGGCGTGAGGCCCGCATCGTAGATCTTCCCCAGGACTCTGCTAATATGCTGTATGTGCTCCTCCCAGGAGTGGCTGTAGATCACCACGTTGTCCAAGTAGGCAGCAAAGCAATCGTTACAGTCCTGGAAGACCTTGTCCATCAGCCTCTGGAAAGTCGCAGGGGCCCCATGAAGGTTAAACAACATAACCTTGAACTGGAACAGGCCCATCGGCGTCATGCAAGGAAATTAGGCTAGCAAACTAGGTAGTCTATTAAAACTGAAAGTGTACAGAGCCATAGACCACTTTGCCAACATGATAGAGATGAGAACGGCATTCAACTAGTCTATAAGTAGAGTGTGTCCCTAAAAGTTGTTTTACTTGCGCGAGCATGCAAGCACACACACGCACATACAGATAGAAATCAGTACCATAGACAGCCACATAATATTTAGCAACATTGATTGGACTAAATTGTTTTTGGTATCTTTAAGTTTGTTATCATTGTGTTCAACTAAGCATATATAGCTTTGTTGATTTGATGATGTTAAAATGTTTAAGTTGAAAAGGTGCTGGAATAGCAGAGGTAGTGCTCCTGTTGTCTTTGTGTTGACTTGCCTTAACTCTGTGGTTCTAAATCAGTAGTTTAGTAAACTGTTGAAAACATTAACTTGCTAGACCATGCTGCAGGTCATAGAACTGTTTGTTACATGCAATATCTGCTTTGTGGACTTCACTGGACAGATGTTGCTCTCCGGTTTTGTGATGAAACAAACATATGTGTAGTTTATGTTATTCTGCCATTGTGTGACTTGTCTTTTTGTTGTCACGGCCTTATTGTATATATATATATATATATATATATATATATATATATATATATATATATATATATATATATCTCCTTGGCGTATGAACGAATGGGTTATAGAGCAAACAACGCAAATATCACAGCATAGGTTGTAATATGGATCTTCTTACTGGCTTTGCTTGGCTTCCCGAATATTACATTTAGTGCATAGCCTAAGCATTAGTATACGCCACCTCAATATTTGCAGCCACAGGTGATAATGCTTTCAAGAAGTTGATCCATCTTCAGTATCTAATGTTAAGGTACAATTTGAATGGAGAATGCTGATCTGAGAGCCACGCTACCTTTCTTTCGATCCTATCAGTATCGACACGTGCTCTAACGGTGCACTTATTAAAGGTTCTCCCTACATGGTATTTTGGGAAACGCATGTGAGTTCTTCGCCCGTTATAGAAACGATGCTTCGTTAAAACAATCGTAAGGTTAAGTTCCATCGCTATCGGGAAACCGGACCCTGGCTATTACTTCATAGACATGGCTATTTGCATTTATGCAAAGCATATGGATTCTCCCTTTAAAGAGGGGAAGAGGACGAATATCAAAGGCTACTTTACATTGAGCTCATACCAGTTCCTGTAAGTGACTCTCAAAGTACTGAATAAGTTGGCTGAGTGAATATTTGGAAAGAAATCGCCCCAAAATCCTGGGTAGTCCCCCCAGACCCCCACCAGTTTTTTTTCTAAATGATGGCTACTTCATACTAAGTGGACCTACGCTGACATCTTTTGGACGTCTGTTTTTTTATCACGCCACTTCAATACAAGTGACTTTTCGTAGCAGGTTAGAAGAGCATTTTGAAAACATAGACGTCTATGTTTGGTTCAGATTTGGTCCAATCCAGACTGGCCTAGATTTTGCCCAAACATAGACATCTATAATTGGTTTAGATTTGGTCCAGACTACAACAAATCTGAACCAATCATAGACATCTGTATTTCACCAGTTTGGACAGCACAGTACAGTATTGTAATGGTTCTCAAACATCTCCGTGGGACCCCAGACCATTCCATGTACAGTAATTGATCTATGCCAGAGCTAGCACACCTGATTTACCTCTTCAACTAATCCTCAAGTTCTTGAATAGCTAGTTCAGAGCTACTGCAAAACTGTGAGATGTCTGAGGGGTTCCCGAGGAAAGGTTTGAGAATCACTGCAGTTGAGCAGTAAAAGAAAGTTGAGAAAGTATTTAACATTTATTCAGAACCGAAAATGAACCTGATTTCAACGTCAGACAAATACGTATTTTCAGTGTTGTAAAGTACAGTACTTAAGTAGTACTTTAAAGTATTTTTATGTAAGTAGTTTTTTGGGGTATCTGTACTTCACTGTACTCTCCTCCACCCGTTACGGGGTCTGAGACGCCAACGCCTCTCACCATTAGCTCTGACAAATTGAACACCCTAGTCATTGGCGACTCAATTACCCGTAGTATTAGACTTGAAAAGAATCATCCAGTGATCATACACTGTTTACCAGGGGGCAGGGCTACCGACGTTAAGGCTAATTTGAAGATGGTGCCGGATAAGGCTAAAACTGGCAATTGTAGAGTATAGGAATATTGTTATCCACGTCGGCACCAACAATGTTAGGATGAAACAGTCAGAGGTCACCAAGTGCAACATAGCTTCAGCGTGTAAATAAGCTAGAAAGATGTTGGCATCGAGTAATTGTCTCGGGCCCGCTCCCAGTTAGGGGGAGTGATGAGCTCTACATTAGAGTTTCACAACTCAATCACTGGTTGAAAACGGTTTTCTGCCCCTCCCAAAAGATAGAATTTGTAGATAATTGGCCCTCTTTCTGGAACTCACCCACAAACAGGACCAAGCCTGGCCTGCTGAGGAGTGACGGCCTCCATCCTAGCTGGAGGGGGTGCTCTCATCTTATCTATGAACATAGACAGGGCTTTAACTCCTCTAGCTCCACAATGCGATAGGGTGCAGGCCAGGCAGCAGGCTGTTAGCCAACCTGCCAGCTCAGTGGAGTCTGCCACTAGCATAGTCAGTGTAGTCAGCTCAGCTATCCCCATTGAGACCATGTCTGTGCCTCGATCTAGGTTAGGCAAAACTTAACATGGCAGTATTCGCCTTAGCAATCTCACTGGAATAAAGACCTCCTCCATTCCTGTCATTATTGCAAGAGATTGTGATATCTCACATCTCAAAATAGGGCTACTTAATGTCAGATCCCTCACTTCCAAGGCAGTTACAGTCAATGAACTAATCACTGATCATAATCTTGATATGATTGGCCTGACTGAAACAAGGCTGAAGCCTAATGAATTTACTGTGTTAAATGAGGCCTCTCCTCCTGGTTATACTAGCGACCATATCCCCCGCGCATCCCGCAAAGGCGGAGGTGTTGCTAACATTTACGACAGCAAATTTCAATTCACAAAAACAAAATGACTGCATTTTTGTCTTTTGAGCTTCTAGTCATGAAATCTATGCAGCCTACCCAATCACTTTTTATAGCTACTGTTTATAGGCCTCCTGGGCCGTATACAGCGTTCCTCACCGAGTTCCCTGAATTCCTATTGGATCTTGTAGTCATGGCAGATAATATTCAAATTTTTGGTGACTTTAATATTCACATGAAAAAGTCCACAGACCCACTCCAAAAAGCTTTCAGAGCTATCATCGACTCAGTGGGTTTTGTCAAACATGTCTCCGGACCTACTCACTGCCACAGTCATACTCTGGACCTAGTTTTGTCTCGTGGAATAAATATTGTGGATCTTAAAGTTTTTCAGAATAATCCTGGACTATCGGACCACCGTTATATTACGTTTGCAATCACAACAAAAAAACAGCTCAGACCCAAACCAAGGATCATCAAAAGCCGTGCTAAAAACTCTCAGACAACACAAAGATTCCTAGATGCCCTTCCAGACTCCCTCCACCTATCCAAGGATGTCAGAGTACAAAAATTGGTTAACCACCTAACTGGAATTAAATTTAACCTTGCACAATACCCTAGATGCAGTCGCACCCTAAAAACAAAAAACATTTGTCAAAAGAAACTAGCTTCTTGGTATACAGAAAATATCCGAGTCGTGAAGCAAGTTTCCAGAAAATTGGAACAGAAATGGCACTCCACCAAACTGGAAGTCTTCCGACTAGCTTGGAAAGACAGTACCGTGCAGTATCTAAAAGCCCTCACTGCTGTTAGATCATCCTATTTTTCCAACTTAATTGAGGAGAATAAGAACAATCCAAATGTATTTTTGATACTGTCTCAAAGCTAACTAAAAAGCAGCATTCCCCAAGAGAGGATGGCTCTCACTTTAGCAGTGATAAATTCATTAACTTCTTTGACGAAAATATCATGATCATTAGAAAGCAAATTACAGACTCCTCTTTAAATCTGCGTATTTCTCCAAAGTTCAGTTGTCCTGAGTCTGCACAACACTGCCAGAACCTAGGATCAAGGGAGACACTCAAGTTAACATAAATCTCTTGACACATTGACAAAAATAGTATTGGCCTCTACACCTTCAAGCTGTATACGGGACCCTATTCCAACTAAACTACTGAAAGAGCTGCTTCCTGTGCTTGGCCCTCCTGTGTTGAATATAATAAACGGTTCCCTATCCACTGGAAGTGTACCAAACTCACTAAAAGTGGCAGTAATAAAGCCTCTCGAAAAAGCCAAACCTTGACCCAGAAATCATAAAAAACTATCTGCCTATATCGAATCTCCCATTCCTCTCAAACATTTTTGAAAAAGCTGTTGCGCAGCAACTCACTATCTTCCTGAAGACAAACAATGTATACGAAACGCTTCGTCTGGTTTTAGACCCAATCACAGCACTGAGACTGCACTCATGAAGGTGGCAAATTACCTTAATGGCGTCAGACCAAGGCTCTGCATCTGTCCTCGTGCTCCTAGACCTTAGTGCTGCTTTTGATACCATCGATCACCACATTATTTTGGAGAGATTGGAAACCCAAATTGGTCTACACTGACAAGTTCTGGCCTGGTTTAGATCTTATCTGTAGGAAAGATATCAGTTTGTCTCTGTGGATGGTTTGTCTTCTGACAAATCAACTGTACATTTCGGTGTTCCTCAAAGTTCAGTTTTAGGACCACTAGTGTTTTCAACATATATTTTACCTCTTGGTGATGTCATTCGGAAACATGTTAACTTTCACTGCTATGCGGACAATACACAGCTGTACATTTCCATGAAACATGGTGAAGACCCAAAATTTCCCTCCCTGGAAGCCTGTGTTTCAGACATAAGGAAGTGGATAGCGCCCCCCCCCCTCCCCCCGGGTTGTGCCGTGGGGGAGATCTTCGTGGGCTATACTCAGCCTTGTCTCAGGATGGTAAGTTGGTGGTTGAAGATATCCCTCTAGTGGTGTGGGGGCTGTGCTTTGGAAAAGTGGGTGGGGTTATATCCTGCCCGTTTGGCCCTGTCTGGGGGTATCGTCGGATGGGGCCACAGTGTCTCCCGACCCCTCCTGTCTCAGCCTCCAGTATTTATGCTGCAATAGTTTGTGTCGGGGGGCTTTGGTCAGTCTGTTATATCTGGAGTATTTCTCATGTCTTATCCGGTGTCCTGTGTGAATTTAATATGCTCCCTCCAATTCTCTTTTTCTCTCCTTCTTTTTCTCTCTCTCTTCTCTCAGAGGTCCTGAGCCCTAGGACCGTGCCTCAGGACTACCTGGCCTGATGACTCATTGCTGTCCCCAGTCCACCTGGTCATGCTGCTGCTCCAGTTTCAACTGTTCTGCCTGCGGCTATGGAACCTTGACCTGTTCACTGGACGTGCTACCTTGTCCCGGACCTGCTGTTTTGGACTCTCTCTATCGCACCTGCTCTCTCTAACTCTGAATGATCGGCTATGAAAAGACAACTGACAATTACTCATGAGGTTCCGACCTGTTGCACCCTCTTCGACCACTGTGATTATTATTATCTGACCTTGCTGGTCATCAATGAAGATTTGAACATCTTGGCCATGTTCTGTTATAATCTCCACCCGGCACAGCCAGAAGAGGACTGGCCACCCCTCATAGCCTGGTTCCTCTCTAGGTTTATTCCGAAGGTTGTGGCCTTTCTAGGGAGTTATTCAGAGCCACCGTGCTTCTACATCTGCATTGCTTGCTGTTTGGGGGTTAAGGCTGGATTTCTGTTCAGCACTGTGACATCGGCTATTGAAAAAAGGGCTTTATAAATACATTTGACTGATTGTAGCCTGTCATGCCGGTGGAAAATGCAGTATACAGTGCTCTCAATCAAATGAAGGAAAATCTGCTTTCAATGCAGCGCGAGTCTAACAATCTCATTTTGGGGGTTGTCATCTGATTACCTTGACAACTTATTGAGGGCCGCAGACATAAACAGGATAATTTCAACTGCGGACGTGAGCTATCTGTAAAGGGGAGGACGCAATATGATTGTAGAGCATCCAATACACAATATTGCCATGGCAACAACTGGATCCTCCTTCAATAGTTAATATGAATTCCTTTGTGTAGCTCATGCTCTCGTCAAAGGTGGGGTTAAATGCCCACAATGAAATGGGCTCTTTATCTGCTGAAATGGAAGGAGACAATGTCTGGATGAGCTGTATGGGAAATTTCATTCATTCAGATTCTAAGGTCAATGAAGAAACCAAAATGTTCTCTTTTTTTAGGCCCTGGGTGTAACAACACACTCACCCTCACAGATAAAAACAAAAGTTGACAGTTGGAAAATCACATGATTTCCCATGAAATATGAAAACTTGTTTTTGGGATACTTCACGTGATCACATTTTCACATGTGTAGTTTCATGTTATCACATGTTGCCTGCTTAATGCAGGGGCTCACTGGGCCCAGGCCCGTATAGGCCCCAAGAGGCACTTCTGTGAAATCAAACTGTCCACTTAGGAAGCAATACTGATTGACAATAAATTTCACATGCTGTTGTGCAAATGGAATAGACAACAGGTGGAAATTATAGGCAATAAGCAAGACACCCCCAAGTAAGGAGTGGTTCTGCAGGTGGTGACCATAGACCACTTCTCAGTTCCTATGCTTCCTGGCTGATGTTTTGGTCACTTTTGAATGCTGGCGGTGCTTTCACTCTAGTGGTAGCATGAGATGGAGTCTACAACCCACACATGTGGCTCAGGTAATGCAGCTCATCCAGGATGGCACATCAATGCGAGCTGTGGCAAGAAGGTTTGCTGTGTCTGTCAGCGTAGTGTCCAGAGTATGGAGGCGCTACCAGGAGACAGGCCAGTACATCAGGAGACGTGGAGGAGGCCGTAGGAGGGCAACAACCCAGCAGCAGGACCGCTACCTCCGCCTTTGTGCAAGGAGGATCAGGATGAGCACTGCCAGAGCCCTGCAAAATGACCTCCAGCAGGCCACAAATGTGCATGTGTCTGCTCAAACGGTCAGAAACAGACTCCATGAGGGTGGTATGAGGGCCCAACGTCCACAGGTGGGGGTTGTGCTTACAGCTCAACACCGTGCAGGACGTTTGGCATTTGCCAGAGAACACCAAGATTGGCAAATTCGCCACTGGCGCCCTGTGCTCTTCACAGATGAAAGCAGGTTCACACTGAGCACATGTGACAGACGTGACAGAGTCTGGAGACGCCGTGGAGAACGTTCTGCTGCCTGCAACATGACCGGTTTGGCGGTGGGTCAGTCATGGTGTGGGGTGGCATTTCTTTGGGGGGCCGCACAGCCCTCCATGTGCTCGCCAGAGGTAGCCTGACTGCCATTAGGTACCGAGATGAGATCCTCAGACCCTTGTGAGACCATATGCTGGTGTGGTTGGCCCTGGGTTCCTCCTAATGCAAGACAATGCTAGACCTCATGTGGCTGGAGTGTGTCAGCAGTTCCTGCAAGAGGAAGGCATTGATGCTATGGACTGGCCCGCCCGTTCCCCAGACCTGAATCCAATTGAGCACATCTGGGACATCATGTCTCGCTCCATCCACCAACGCCACGTTGCACCACAGACTGTCCAGGAGTTGGCGGATGCTTTAGTCCAGGTCTGGGAGGAGATCCCTCAGGAGACCATCCGCCACCTCATCAAGAGCATGCCCAGGCGTTGTAGGGAGGTCATACAGGCACGTGGAGGCCACACACACTACTGAGCCTCATTTTGACTTGTTTTAAGGACATTACATCTAAGTTGGATCAGCCTGTAGTGTAGTTTTCCACTTTCATTTTGAGTGTGACTCCAAATCCAGACCTCCATGGGTTGATAAATTGGATTTCCATTGATTATTTTTGTGTGATTTTGTTGTCAGCACATTCAACTATGTAAAGAAAAAAGTATTTAATAAGATTATTTCATTCATTCAGATCTAGGATGTGTTATTTTAGTGTTCCCTTTATTTTTTTGAGCAGTATATATATATATATATATATATATATATATGTATATATATATATTCACTGTATATTTATCTTTTTTTTTACTGCAACCGCCAACCACAGGAGGATTTAGGAGCCCGCTGTCAATGAGTGTAGACAACCTGCATAATAAATAAATGTTACTGGCCAATTGTGTGTCAGGGGCTGGGCCCAAGCCCATACATGGCCCAAGAGGCAAAGTAATTCATATAAAAAGTAGTCTTTTATCCAAACTCAGGAGACCGCTCTCAATGTTAAAAAAAATCAACAGAGCATAATTTGGTCACAAAGAATCAACAGTTTCTAAAAAAGAACTGGACTACATTTTATCACAAGCACATACAGGTATCTGCCAAAATAAAGGAAAACCAACATAGTGTCTTAAAAGGGTGTTTGGCTATCAGGAGCTGCCAGAACAGCTTCAATGCGTCTTGGCATAGACTCTACTAGTGGACCTAAATGCACCCCACACCATAACATATTATTTGTATCCCTCATTTACTCAAGTGTTTCCTTTATTTTGGCTGTTACCCACAGTCGGGAAGGCCTCAATTTGGCCAGCATGAGTGCCAAATATACAGCTTGTCGCATCTTGGCCATAGACATAATTCATTGAAGGATTTTGGAGCCTCTTACCCTGTCAATTTGAGTATTCAACTCATCAGTGCTCTAGTAATGGCTGCCAGTCCTGATTTGAATTGGAACTGCCATTTTGCCTTTTTGCAAATGTCAAAATACAACTGTGAGAAAAACGTAGAGTTTAGAAAGAAAATTCCTACTGCTGAAAAGAGAAGAGTAATATGTCAATAGAATTAGTAGAAAAAAATTAATCTCAAAAACTCCCAATTTTTTGTGAACGGTAACACTGTTTTTCAAAGTAGCTCACCTTGAGATATACTATTGTCAAGACGAACGCATCGCCCATCACCGTGTGTAGTAGCCTATATATGGCTTCATCTTCATCATTAGGTGAGTCGGTGTGACACTGGAAATTGTATTTAGTAGCCTACTGTAGCATACTTTATAAATATATATATATATATATTGCTCAAAAAAATAAAGGGAACACTTAAACAACACATCCTAGATCTGAATAAAAGAAATAATCTTATTAAGTACTTTTTTCTTTACATAGTTGAATGTGCTGACAACAAAATCACACAAAAATAATCAATGGAAATCCAATTTATCAACCCATGGAGGTCTGGATTTGGAGTCACACTCAAAATTAAAGTGGAAAGCCACACTACAGGCTGATCCAACTTTGATGTAATGTCCTTAAAACAAGTCAAAATTAGGCTCAGTAGTGTGTGTGGCCTTCACGTGCCTGTATGACCTCCCTACAATGCCTGGGCATACTCCTGATGAGGTGGCGGATGGTCTCCTGAGGGATCTCCTCCCAGACCTGGACTAAAGCATCCGCCAACTCCTGGACAGTCTGTGGTGCAACGTGGCGTTGGTGGATGGAGCGAGACATGATGTCCCAGATGTGCTCAATTGGATTCAGGTCTGGGGAACGGTCCATAGCATCAATGCCTTCCTCTTGCAGGAACTGCTGACACACTCCAGCCACATGAGGTCTAGCATTGTCTTGCATTAGGAGGAACCCAGGGCCAACCGCACCAGCATATGGTCTCACAAGGGGTCTGAGGATCTCATCTCGGTACCTAATGGCAGTCAGGCTACCTCTGGCGCGCACATGGAAGGCTGTGCGGCCCCCCAAAGAAATGCCACCCCACACCATGACTGACCCAGTGCCAAACCGGTCATGCTGGAGGATGTTGCAGGCAGCAGAACGTTCTCCACGGCGTCTCCAGACTCTGTCACGTCTGTCACATGCTCAGTGTGAACCTGCTTTCATCTGTGAAGAGCACAGGGCGCCAGTGGCGAATTTGCCAATCTTGGTGTTCTCTAGCAAATGCCAAACGTCCTGCACGGTGTTGGGCTGTAAGCACAACCCCCACCTGTGGATGTCGGGCCCTCATACCACCCTCATGGAGTCTGTTTCTGACCGTTTGAGCAGACACATGCACATTTGTGGCCTGCTGGAAGTCATTTTGCAGGGCTCTGGCAGTGCTTCTCCTGCTCCTCCTTGCACAAAGGCGGAGGTAGCGGTCCTGCTGCTGGTTTGTTGCCCTCCTACGGCCCGCTCCACGTCTCCTGATGTACTGGCCTGTCTCCTGGTAGCGCCTCCATGCTCTGGACACTACGCTGACAGACACAGCAAACCTTCTTGCCACAGCTCGCATTGATGTGCCATCCTGGATGAGCTGCATTACCTGAGCCCCTTGTGTGGGTTGTAGACTCCGTCTCATGCTACCACTAGAGTGAAAGCACCGCCAGCATTCAAAAGTGACCAAAACATCAGCCAGGAAGCATAGGAACTGAGAAGTGGTCTGTGGTCCCCACCTGCAGAACCACTCCTTTATTGGAGGTGTCTTGCTAATTGCCTATAATTTCCACCTGTTGTCTATTCCATTTGCACAACAGCATGTGAAATGTATTGTCAATCAGTGTTGCTTCCTAAGTGGACAGTTTGATTTCACAGAAGTGTGATTGACTTGGAGTTACATAGTGTTGTTTAAGTGTTTCCTTTATTTTTTTGAGCAGTGTATATATATATATATATATATATATATATATATATACACACACACACACACACACACACTGTATATACAGTTGAAGTCAGAAGTTTACATACACCTTAGCTAAATACATTTAAACTCAGTTTCACAATTCCTGACAGTTAATCCTAGTAAAAAATTCCCTGTCTTAGGTTAGTTAGGATCACCACTTTATTTTAAGAATGTGAAATTTCAGAATAATAGTAGAGAGAATGATTTATTTCAGCTTTTATTTCTTTCATCACATTCCCAGTGGGTCAGAAGTTGACATACACTCAATTAGTATTTGGTAGCATTGCCTTTAAATTGTTTAACTTGGGTCAAACGTTTTGGGTAGCCTTGCACATGCATCCCACAATAAATTGGGTGAATTTTGGCCCATTCCTCCTGACAGAGCTGGTGTTACTGAGTCAGGTTTGTAGGCCTCCCTGCTCGCACACGCCTTTTCAGTTCTGCCCACACATTTTCTATAGGATTGAGGTCAGGGCTTTGTGATGGCCGCTCCAATACCTTGACTTTGTTGTCCTTAAGCCATTTTGCCACAACTTTGGAAGTATGCTTGGGGTCATTGTCCATTTGGAAGACCCATTTGCGACCAAGCTTTAACTTCCTGACTGATGTCTTGAGATGTTGCTTCAATATATCCACATAATTTTGCCTCCTCATGATGCCATCTATTTTGTGAAGTGCACCAGTCCCTCCTGCAACAAAGCACCCCCACAACATTATGCTACACCCCCGTGCTTCACGGTTGGGATGGTGTTCTCGGCTTGCACTTTTTCCTCCTAACATAACTATGGTGATTATGGCCAAACAGTTCTATTTTTGTTTCATCAGACCAGAGGACATTTCTCCAAAAAGTACAATCTTTGTCCCAATGTGCAGTTGCAAACCGTAGTCTGGCTTTTTTTATAGTGGTTTTTGAGCAGTGGCTTCTTCCTTGCTGAGCGGCCTTTCAGCTTATGTCAATATAGGACTCGTTTTACTGTGGATATAGATACTTTTGTACCTATTTCCTCCAGCATCTTCACAAGGTCCTTTGCTGTTGTTCTAGGATTGATTTGCACTTTCGCACCAAAGTACGTTCATCTCTAGGAGACAGAACGCGTCTCCTTCATGAGCGATATGACGGCTGCGTGGTCCCATGGTGTTAAACTTCTCTGGGATATGTGGGACGCTAGTGTCCCACCTCGACAACAGCCAGTGAAATTGCAGGGCGCCAAATTCAAAACAACATAAATCTCATAATTAAAATTCCTCAAACAAACAAGTATTATACACCATTTTAAAGATAAACGTCTTGTTAATCCAGTCACAGTGTCTGATTTCAAAAAGGCTTTACGGCAAAAGCATACCATACGATTATGTTAGGTCAGCGCCTAGTCACAATAAAACATACAGCCATTTTCCAGCCAAAGAGAGTTGTCACAAAAAGCAGAAATGGAGATAAATTTAATCACTAACCTTTGATGATCTTCAGATGGCACTCATAGCACTTCATGTTACACAATATATGTATGTTTTGTTCGATAAAGTTCATATTTATATACAAAAATCTCCGTTTTCATTGGCGCGTTATGTTCAGTAATGTTTTGCCTCTAAAAAAAACATCCAGTGAGAGAGCCACATATACAGTATCTCATAAAAGTGAGTACACCCCTCACATTTTTGTAAATATTTGAGTATATCTTTTCATGTGACAACACTGAAGAAATGACACTTTGCTACAATAAAGTAGTGAGTGTACAGCTTGTATAACAGTGTAAATTTGCTGTCCCCTCAATAACAACACACAGCCATTAATCTCTAAACCGCTGGCAACAAAAGTGAGTACACACCTAAGTGAAAATATACAAATTGGGACCAAAGTGTCAATATTTTGTGTGGCCACCATCGTTTTCCAGCACTGCCTTAACCCTCTTGGGCATGGAGTTCACCAGAGCTTCACAGGTTGCCACTGGAGTCCTCTTCCACTCCTCCATGACGACATCATGGTGCTGGTGGATGTTAGAGACCTTGCACTCCTCCACCTTCCATTTGAGGATGCCCCACAGATGTTCAGTAGGGTTTAGGTCTGGAGACATGCTTGGCCAGTCCATCACCTTTACCCTCAGCTTCTTTAGCAAGGCAGTGGTTGTCTTGGAGGTGTGTTTGGGGTCGTTATCATGTTGGAATACTGCCCTGCGGCCCAGTCTCCGAAGGGAGGGGTCATGCTCTGCTTCAGTATGTCACAGTACATGTTGGCATTCATGGTTCCCTCAATGAACTGTAGCTCCCCAGTGCTGGCAGCACTCATGCAGCCCCAGACCATGACACTCCCACCACCATGCTTGACTGTAGGCAAGACACACTTGTCTTTGTACTCCTCACCTGGTTGCCGCCACACACGCTTGACACCATCTGAACCAAATAAGTTTCTTGGTCTCATCAGACCACAGGACATGGTTCCAGTAATCCATGTCCTTAGTCTGCTTGTCTTCAGCAAACTGTTTGCGGGCTTTCTTGTGCATCATCTTTAGAAGAGGCTTCCTTCTGGGACGACAGCTATGCAGACCAATTTGATGCAGTGTGCGGTGTATGGTCTGAGCACTGATAGGCTGACCCCCCACCCCTTCAACCTCTCCAGCAATGCTGGCAGCACTCATACGTCTATTTCCCAAAGACAGCCTGTGGATATGACGCTGAGCACATGCACTCAACTTCCTTGGTCGACTATGGCGAGGCCTGTTCTGAGTGGAACCTGTCCTGTTAAACCGCTGTATGGTCTTGGCCACTGTGCTGCAGCTCAGTTTCAGGGTCTTGGCAATCTTCTTATAGCCCAGGCCATCTTTATGTAGAGCAACAATTCTTTTTTTTCAGATCCTCAGAGTTCTTTTCCATGAGGTGCCATGTTGAACGTCCAATGACCAGTCAGTATGAGGGAGTGTGAGATCGATGACACCAAATTTAACACACCTGCTCTCCATTCACACCTGAGACCTTGTAACACTAACGAGTCACATGACACCGGGGAGGGAAAATGGCTAATTGGGCCCAATTTGGACATTTTCACTTAGGGGTGTACTCACTTCTGTTGCCAGCGGTGTAGACATTAATGGCTGTGTGTTGTGTTATTTTGAGGGGACAGCTATTTTACACTGTTATACAAGCTGTACACTCACTACTTTACATTGTAGCAAAGTGTCATTTCTTCAGTGTTGTCACATGAAAAGATATACTCAAATATTTACAAAAATGTGAGGGGTGTACTCACTTTTGTGAGATACTGTATATATACATACACAGTATATATATACTGCTCAAAAAAATAAAGGGAACACTTAAATAACACATCCTAGATCTGAATGAAAGAAATAATCTTATTAAATACTTTTTTCTTTACATAGTTGAATGTGCTGACAACAAAATCACACAAAAATAATCAATGGAAATCCAATTTATCAACCCATGGAGGTCTGGATTTGGAGTCACACTCAAAATTAAAGTGGAAAACCACACTACAGGCTGATCCAACTTTGATGTAATGTCCTTAAAACAAGTCAAAATGAGGCTCAGTAGTGTGTGTGGCCTCCACGTGCCTGTATGACCTCCCTACAACGCCTGGGCATGCTCCTGATGAGGTGGCGGATCGTTTCCTGAGGGATCTCCTCCCAGACCTGGACTAAAGCATCCGCCAACTCCTGGACAGTCTGTGGTGCAACGTGGCGTTGGTGGATGGAGCGAGACATGATGTCCCAGATGTGCTCAATTGGATTCAGGTCTGGGGAACGGGCGGGCCAGTCCATAGCATCAATGCCTTCCTCTTGCAGGAACTGCTGACACACTCCAGCCACATGAGGTCTAGCATTGTCTTGCGTTAGGAGGAACCCAGGGCCAACCGCACCAGCATATGGTCTCACAAGGGGTCTGAGGATCTCATCTCGGTACCTAATGGCAGTCAGGCTACCTCTGGTGAGCACATGGAGGGCTGTGCGGCCCCCCAAAGAAATGCCACCCCACACCATGACTGACCCACCGCCAAACCGGTCATGCTGGAGGATGTTGCAGGCAGCAGAACGTTCTCCATGGCTTCTCCAGACTCTGTCACGTCTGTCACGTGCTCAGTGTGAACCTGCTTTCATCTGTGAAGAGCACAGGGCGCCAGTGGCGAATTTGCCAATCTTGGTGTTCTCTGGCAAATGCCAAAAGTCCTACACGGTGTTGGGCTGTAAGCACAACCCCCACCTGTGGACGTCGGGCCCTCATACCACCCTCATGGAGTCTGTTTCTGACCATTTGAGCAGACACATGCACATTTGTGGCCTGCTGGAGGTCATTTTGCAGGGCTCTGGCAGTGCTTCTCCTGCTCCTCCTTGCACAAAGGCGGAGGTAGCGGCCCTGCTGCTGGATTGGTGTCCTCCTACGGCCTCCTCCACGTCTCCTGATGTACTGGCCTGTCTCTTGGTAGCGCCTCCATGCTCTGGACACTACGCTGACAGACACAGCAAACCTTCTTGCCACAGCTCGCATTGATGTGCCATCCTGGATGAGCTGCACTACCTGAGCCACTTGTGTGGGTTGTAGACTTTGTCTCATGCTACCACTAGAGTGAAAGCACCGCCAGCATTCAAAAGTGACCAAAACATCAGCCAGGAAGCATAGGAACTGAGAAGTGGTCTGTGGTCACCACCTGCAGAACCACTCCTTTATTGGGGGTGTCTTGCTAATTGCCTATAATTTCCACCTGTTGTCTATTCCATTTGCACAACAGCATGTGAAATGTATTGTCAATCAGTGTTGCTTCCTAAGTGGACAGTTTGATTTCACAGAAGTGTGATTGACTTGGAGTTACATTGTGTTGTTTAAGTGTTCCCTTTATTTTTTTGAGCAGTGTATATATATACACACACACACACACACACACACACACACACACACACACACACACACACACACACACACACACACACACACCTTAAAACAATGAGAATAAGAAACAAAAGTTAAAGAGCAGCAGTAAAATAACAATAGCGAGGCTTGGCGCTCCGGTACCACTTGCCATGCGGTAGCAGAGAGAACAGTCTATGACTAGGGTGGCTGGAGTGTCTGACCATTTTTAGGGCCTTCCTCTAACACCGCCTGGTGTAGAGGTCCTGGATGGCAGGAAGCTTGGCCCCAGTGATGTACTGGGCCATATACGCATAACCATCTGTAGTGCCTTGCGGTCAGAGGCCGAGCAGTTGCCATGCCAGGCAGTGACACAACCGGTCAGGATGCTCTCGATGGTGCAGCTGTAGAACCTTTTGAGGATCTGAGGACCCATGCCAAGTCTTTTCAGTTTCCTGAGGAGGAATAGGTTTTGTCGTGCCCTCTTCACGAATGTCTTGGTGTGCTTGAACCATGTTAGTTTGTTGGTGATATGGACACCAAGGAAGTTGAAGCTCTCAACCTGCTCCACTACAGCCCCGTCGATGAGAATGGGGGTGTGCTCGGTCCTCCTTTTCCTGTAATCCATAATCAACTCCTTTGTCTTGATCACGTTGAGGGAAAAGTTGTCCTGGCACCACACGGCCCGGTCTCTGGTTTCCTCCATATAGGTTGTCTCATTGTTGTCGGTGATCAGGCCTACCACTGTTGTGTCATCGGCAAATTTAATGATGGTGTTGGAGTCGTGCCTGGCCGTGCAGTAATGAGTGAACAGGGAGAACAGGAGGGGACTGAGTACGCACCCCTGAGGGGCCACCGTGTTGAGAATCAGTGTGGCGGATGTGTTGCTACCTACCCTTACCACCTGGGGGCGGCCCGTCAGGAAGTCCAGGATCCAGTTGCAGAGGGAGGTGTTTAGTCCCAGTGTCCTACGCTTAGTGATGAGCTTCGAGGGAACTATGGTGTTGAATGCTGAGCTGTAGTCAATGGATAGCATTCTGAAATAGGTGTTCCTTTTGTCCAGGTGGGAAAGGGCAGTGTGGAGTGCAATTGAGATTGCATCATCTGTGGATCTGTTAGGGCGGTATGCAAATTGGGGTGGGTCTAGGGGTTCTGGGATAATGGTGTTGATGTGAGCCATGACCAGCCTTTCAAAGCACTTCATGGCTTCAGACGTGAGTGTTTCGGGTCAGTAGTCATTTAGGCAGGTTACCTTAGTGTTCTTGGGCACAGGGACTATGGGGGTCTGCTTGAAACATATTGACATTACAGACTCAGAAAGGGAGAGGTTGAAAATGTCAGTGAAGACACTTGCCAGTTGGTCAGTGCATGCTCGGAGTACACGTCTTGGTAATCCGTCTGGCTCATCGGCCTTGTGAATGTTGACCTGTTTAAAGGTCTTACTCACATCGGCTGCAGAGAGCGTGATCACACAGTTGTCCGGAACAGCTAACGCTCTCATGCACATTTCAGTGTTACTTGCCTCGAAGTGAGCATTGAAGTAATTTAGCTCGTCTGGTAGGCTCGTGACACTGAGCAGCTCTCAGCTGTGCTTCCCTTTGTTGTCTGTAAAAGTTTTCAAGCCCTGCCACATCCGACAAGCGTCGGAGCCGGTGTAGTACAATTTGATCTTAGTCCTGTATTGATGCTTTGCCTGTTTGATGGTTCTTCGGAGCACAGCGCGATTTCTTATAAGCTTCCGGGTTAGACTTCCGCGCCTTGAAAGTGGCAGCTCTACCCTTTATCTCAGTGCGGATGTTGCCTGTAATCCATGGCTTCTGGTTGGGGTATGTAGGTTCGGTCACTGTGGGGACGACGTCATCGATGCATTTATTGATGAAGCCAGTGATTGATGTGGTGTACTCCTCAATGCCATCGGAAAGATCCTGGAACATAGTCCAGTCTATGCTAGCAAAACAGTCCTGTAGCTTTGCATCTGCTTCATCTGACCACTTCTTTATTGACCGAGTCACTGGTGCCTCCTGCTTTCATTTTTGCTTGTAAGCAGGAATCAAGAGGATAGAATTATGGTCAGATTTGCCAAATGGAGGGCAAGGGAGAGCTTTGTACGTGTCTCTGGGTGGAGTGTAAGGGTGGACTAGAGTTGTTTTCCCTCTGGTTGCACATGTGACATGCTGGTGGAAATTTGGTAAAACAGTTTCCCTGCATTAAAGTCTGTATTGCAGTACTGCCGGTCATTTTGTGTCTACCTGTCCCTTCAAGAGACCTAGCTCATTCGTTGGAGTGAGTACTCTGGTGGGTCTTAAAGATAATTTTTCTTCTCCCCTTACTCGCCCCCCTCTCCATGCCATCCTGCTGTGGTGCAATGAGTCTAGGTCTCTCCAGGTACTCATCGACTCGGGGGCCGATGTGAGTCTTATGGACGTTCCCCTGGCTTCTGAGCTGGGCATCCCCACTCAACCCTTCTCCATTCCCATGGATGTTAGAGCACTGGATGGGTGCTCTATAAGCCAGGTCACCCACCATACCAACCCCCTCAACCTACGAGTGTCAGGGAACCACAGCTAGACAATCCAATTCCTGCTAGTTGAGTCTCTGCAGGTTCCTGTGTTATTGGGATTCTCTTGCCTCCAGCGACACAATCCCTCTATTGACTGGGCTACTGGTGCCATCGTGGGCTGGAACCCATCCTGTCATTGCCTGAAGTCAGCTCTGCCTGCCCCGGGACATCTTCCTGGGGGCTTGGAAATTGCCCCAGACCTCTCCACCAGCCCCGCAGAGTACCAGGACCTCTGGGAGGGGTTCAGCAAGGTCCGGGCCACTTCGCTTCTGCAGAACCGAATGGTATCCAAGAATGTCAAGCCAGATGCGCTGGCACGCCCGCAGCTACACCCCCGGAAGCCAAGGCGTTTTCCCCCGCTCCAAGATCATTAACCCCTCTGCTGTTCGTCCTCTTTTGCTCTGTACCTTCCGTATTCTTCCTACCTTTCCTGTGTCTAGAATTAAAGCTATGTCTTACAGCCCTTTGTCTCCAGTTTCCTGACCCTGAACCTGCCTGCCGTCCTGTAACTTTGCCCCACTACTCTGGATTATCAACCCCTGGCTGCCTTGACCTGTCGTTTGCCTGCCCCGTTGCTGTAATAAACATTGTTACAGTCTGCATTTGGGTCTTACCTGAAACGTGATAGTCAGACTCGTTACAGGAAAAAGCTTCTACCAGTTCGTGGTGAGTAATCGCTGTTCTGATGTCCAGAAGTTATTTTCGGTCATAAGAGATGTAGCAGCAACATTATGTACAAAATAAGTTTTAAAAAAAAGTTACAAACAATGCAAAAAAACGAACTAATAACACAGTTGGTTAGGAGCACGTAAAACGTCAGCCATCCTCTCCGGTGCAATTCTATGTGTGTTGCTTCATTGGCCTGGGCTATTGTTTGTTTGAATTCAAGACCAAATTGATCTCAGTTTGTCAGTTTCAGAGTAGCCGTTCATTTTGGTAATTTGTATGGTATTAAAAAACATTAAGCTAATGTCTTTTGTCATGTAAATGACGTAGAATTGCATGAAATGCATTTTTAAAAGGCAAATAAAAAATCTGACCCTGCTCACAGATTTTCCTCAACTGTAGTCTATGCCACATTTACATTTACGTCATTTAGCAGACGGTCTTATCCAGAGCAACTTACAAATTGGTGCATTCACCTTATGATATTGTCACGTCCTGACCAGCAGAGGGTGTTGTTGTGTAGTTTTTGGTCAGGACGTGGCAGAGTATGTCTGTGTATGTGTGTTCTGGGTGTTGTGTTTCTGTGTGGCTCCCGATCAGGGACAGCTGGTTATCGTTGTTCCTGATTGGGAGTCATATAATTAGGAGTATGTTTGTCACTTGGGTTTGTGGGTGGTTGAGTTAACACTGCTATTCGTTTGTTCGTAAGTAGCCTGTTAGCATGTCGTGAGTGCTTATTGTTTTTCTGTGTATACTTTACTTATATATATTAAAAAGATGAGTATCCACATTCCGCATGCAGTTTGGTCTCTTCAACACGGCTTCAACATTTGTTACAGAACCACCCACCAAAACAAGACCAAGCAGCGGAAGAAGGAGAAGAGGAACGCTGAGTATATGGACTATGCTGAGAGAATGGACTTTGACATGGACAATCGCGAGCAGTGGAGTTGGGAACAGATTCTGGCCGGAGAGGGCCCGTGGAAGAAGGCTGGTGTGGACCAGGAACGCTACCGGGGGACACGTCTGGCGAGGAAGCCGGAGAGGCACCCCCAAGAGAATTTTTTGGGGGGGGCATACGGGTAGTTTGGCTAGGCCTAAGAAGAGCCATAAGCCAGCTACCCGTGAGTATATGGAGGAGCGTATGAGGTGGAGGGCGCTGTGTTTCGCTGAAGTGCGCACTCTCGCCCATACGCACGCATAGTCCAGTGCGCGCCATTCCAGCCCGTCGCAGATGCCGTGCTAGAGTGGGCATCCAGCCTGGTAGGAGGATGCCTGCGCAGCTCGTCTGGTCGCCGGTACGCCTCCTAGGACCAGGCTACCCTACTCCCGCTCTACGCACGGCAACCATCAGGCCCCTCACAGCCCAATTCGCCCTGTACCAGCACCCCGCTCGTACAGGGCTGCTAGATCCATCCAGCCAGGATGGGTTGTGCAGGCGGTGCGGTCAAGGCCACCTGTGCACCTCCATGGCCCAGTCTTTCCGGTTCCCGCCTCTCGTGCTAACCCGGAAGTGAGTTCCTCCAGTCTGGCACGACCAGTACCAGCAACCCGGACCAAGCTTCCCATGAGTCGGCCTAGTCCTATTCAGCCTGTTCCCGCTCCTCGCACTAGCCCTAGGGTGCGTGTCTTCAGCCTGGTACCACCTCTACCAGCCCCACGCACCAGGCTTCCAGTGCGTCGGCCCAGCCTCAAGAGCCCGGCACCAGTGTGCAGTCCAGAGTATCCGGCACCGGTGTGCAGTCCAGAGTATCCGGCACCAGTGTGCAGTCCAGAGTATCCGGCACCAGTGTGCAGTCCAGAGTATCCGGCACCAGTGTGCAGTCCAGAGTATCCGGCACCAGTGTGCAGTCCAGAGTATCCGGCACCAGTGTGCAGTCTGCATGCGACTCGGAACCGAGGGAGTCTGCCTGTGACCCGGAACCGAAGGGGTCTGCCTACGATGCGGAAATAAATATAATTAACTGTGAACTAAAAGAATCTGCCTATGACCCAGAACCCAATGAGTCTGCCTACAGCGTTAACCGGAGGGAGTATGCCTACGACCTGGAATGGAAAGAGTCTGCCCATGAGCCACAACGGAGTGAGTCTATCTACGACCCGGACCCCAATGAGTCTGCTTACAACCTGGAGGGCAGGAGGCCGGAACCAGAGCCACCTCCAGGATAGGTGGGTTGGGGAGGGGGGGGGGGTGTTGACAGCAGCCACCCTCCCTTCCCTCCCTTATTGTTTAGGGGGGTATTTGTATTTTGTTTTTGTTGTGGTTTTGGGGGATTTTGTGGTTTCTTTTTTAGGTGCATTCGGGGTATGCACCTTTGGGGGGGGTACTGTCACGTCCTGACCAGCAGAGGGTGTTGTTGTGTAGTTTTTGGTCAGGACGTGGCAGAGTATGTGTGTGTTCTGGGTGTTGTGTTTCTATGCGGGTCTGTGTGGCTCCCGATCGGGGACAGCTGGTTATCGTTGTTCCTGATTGGGAGTCGTATAATTAGGAGTATGTTTGTCACTTGGGTTTGTGGGTGGTTGAGTTAACACTGCTATTCGTTTTTTCGTAAGTAGCCTGTTAGCCTGTCGTGAGTGTTTATTGTTTCTGTGTATACTTTACTTATATATATTAAAAAGATGAGTATCCACATTCCGCATGCAGTTTGGTCTCTTCAACACGGCTTCAACATTTGTGACAGATATCCAGTGGAACAACCACTTTACAATAGTACATCTATAACATCTCTAATGTTATTATGGTTTTATTATAATGGGGGGCTATTAAAAAAACAAAGCCCCAGGGCCTTTGATTTCTGAATCCGTCCCTAGCTTTACATGTCACATATCTCTTTAACTTCACATAAAATCACCTGATCACGTGTTTTTTCTAAAAGGGCAGACCAAGCCTAGTTGAACTCCTTTCCCCTCCCTTTGTGAGATTGTGACCACTGGAACTTTTTGAAATTATACTTCTATCAACATTCCTTCTCTTCAAATGGTATAACTTCAAAAACGTAATTTGTTCCATTTTGGTGTGTAAATGCCCTTCAGGAGCAAAGTTCCCTGGGGTGTCGATTGAGTAACTATTGCCTTAATCCTTCACACCCTCATTGAACAACCAATCTTTATCAAAGACAATGTGGAGGGGAGGACGTGGAAAGGCTGAAAGAGGAGTGCTCAGGAAACCCATTTGTGTGACGGTATCTAAACAAAATTATGCATACCTTCAGACAAATGGATTTCCTGATCACTCCTCTTTCAGCCTCTCCAAGTCCTCCACGTCACATTGTCTTTGATAACGAATGGTTGTTTGAGGGTGTGAAGGAGTAGAGCAAGAGGTACTCAATTGACACCCCAGATAACTTTGCTTCTGAATGGCACTAACTGACTGCACGGCCAGGCACGAATCCAACACCATCATTAAATTTGCCAATGACACAACAGTGGTAGGCCTGATCACTGACAACAGTGAGACAGCCTACAGGGAGGAGGTCAGAGACCTGGCCGTGTGGCGCCAGGACAACAACCTCTCCCTCAACGTGATCAAGACAAAAAAATGTAAAATATAGTGAAGAGGGCATGAAAAAGCCTATTCACCCTCAGGAGACTGAAAAGACTTGGCATGGGTACTCAGATCCTCAAAAAGTTCTACAGCTGCACCGTTGAGAGCATCCTGACTGGTTGCATCACCGTCTGGTATGGCAACTGCTTGGCCTCCGACCGCAAGGAACTACAAAGGGTCCAGTACATCACTGGGGCCAAGCGAACTCCTGCCATCCAGGACCTCTATACCAGGCGGTGTGAGAGGAAGGCCCTAAAATTTGTCAATGACTCCAGCCACCCTAGTCCATAGACTGTTCTCTCTGTATTTGGTGCATGTGACAAATACAATTTGATTTGTTTTTGAAACTATACCACATGAAGAAAAAGAATGCTGATAGAAGTACAATTTCAAAAAGTTCCAGTGTTCTAAAAACACATGTTTACATGTGATCACATGTGATGTTAATGTGATATGTAAAACAACATGCGCTAACATAAAACTACACGTGAATATATGTGACCACATGAAGTGTTCCAAAAACAAATTTTCACATGATTTCACATGTGACTTTTCTGTAAGGGTGAGTATGTTACACCCAGGGCCTAAAAAACTTCAAATGTTGATTCTTCATTGTTCTTAGAATGTGAACCAGGAAATTCCCACATACAGCTCATCCAGACACATTGTCTCCTTCCATTTCAGCAGATAAAGCAATGACCTCAGTGCTTACTCTGCTTGATTACATAAGTGCCCATTTCACTGTGGGCATTTAATATCACCTTTGACGAGGGCATGGGCTACCCAAATAAATCTACACTGAGTATACCAAACATTAGGAACACCTCCCTAATATTGAGTTGCACCCTCCCTTTTGCCCTCAGAACAGCCTCAATTCGTCGGGACATGGACTCTACAAGATGCCAAGAGCATTCAACAGGGATGCTGGCCCATGTTGACTCTAATGCTTCCCACAGTTGTGTCAAGTTGGCTGGATGTCCTATGGGTGGTGGACCATACTTGATACAAACAGAAAACTGTTGAATGTGAAAAACCCAGCAGTGTTGCTGTTCTTGACACAAACCGGTGCGCCTGGCACCTACTACCATACCCCGTTCAAAGGCAGTTAAATCTTTTGTCTTACCCATTCACCCTCTGAATGGCACATATACACAATCCATGTCTTAATTGTCTCAAGGCTACAAAATACTTCTTTAACCCGTCTCCTCTCTTTCATCTACACAGATTGAAATGGATTTAACAAGTGACATCAATAAGGGATCATAGTTTACGTCTGGATTCACTTGGTCAGTCTGTCATGGAAAGAGCAGGTGTTCTCAATGTTTTGTATATTCAATGTATAACTACTGCTGTACACAGATATTTTTTCTTCCACTTTGACTTCAGAGAATATTGTGTAAATCGTTGACAAAAACATCACGTAAATCCATTTTAATCCCACTTTGTAACAACATGTTTAAAAAATCAAGGGGTATGAATATTTTCTGAAGGAACTGATTATATACCCACTCCGGACTCTGACATTGCTCGTTCTGATTTTTTTTTTAACTTTTTGATATTTGTTATGTTCCCCAGTAAGAAAAACAAAAATTGTTGCTTAAACTGAAGGGGGAACTAACAGACACACTAACCACAACCAAAATAGGTGGGGTTTTAGGAGGGGTTCTGAACGACACTCATGGGGGTGTCCACTGAATGTTGACTAGTAACAACAACTGGAACCTAAAAGACACCCACCATGAGCGCCCACAAAAGAAAAACCCACACCAAATTTAAAGAAATTTAAAGCAAACCAAAAAGTGGAGCAAAACGAAACAGGGAAAATCAGATAAAGGATAGTTTTTCTAGAAATCAAATAGGGAGTGCCAACTAAACGTGCTAACCCTCCATATTACTCAAGCCCTGGGCCAGCCACTCTTAAATATCACCTGGGCCAGCACAGGTGAAACGCCTTCTTACTAACGAGATGGACAAGCCAGCATAGGTGGAACACATACTGACTAACGAGATGACACCAATCGGTGAGCCCCATGTGCTAACATGCTAACGTCCGACCTCAAAATATACATTGAAAAACCAAAGCCTGTAACAGATTATTATGTGTGTATTGTTATTGTATTGCTAGCTAGATATTACTTCACTGTTGGAACTAGAAACTTAAGCATTTCGCTGCACCTGTGAAAGCATCTGCAAAAATGTTTATAATATTTGTTACATTTTGTCGCTGTTTAACATATTCAAATAAACTGATCAAGAACTTAACGCATCTCTTCTTGCAGAACTTTGTGTTGTTCTGACATTTCGTCTTGTCATTTAAGTCTTCACAACTGAAGAATGTCGTATTTGAAGAGACACATTGGTATTTCGTTACCAGCCATACAAACCTCCCTCAAACATTTGCAAAAACAATTTTTAGCTTCCCAGAATTTTGAGTTACGTGCAACAGAGCATTTCCAGAGGTATCTAGCATGGTAGACACCTCTGGAAATGCTCCGTTGCCTGTCATTCAGAATTCTGCTCAAATATTCTGGGAAGTAAGAAACTGTTATTGCAAATGGTTGAGGGAGGCTGGTATGGCTGGTAACGAAATACCAATTTGTCTCCAACTAGTACATGCTTCACTTGTGTAAGATGAAGTGTGAGAACAACACAAAGTTTATATTCCAGTAAACTGCGGGACCGTGGATGCATCTCTATATAAAACTTCAGGATATTGAATGTAGCCTACAGTAGGCCTAAATGGATATTAAAAGACACATTGCATGTTCTAGATCAGTTTATTTGAATACATTATACAGTGACTAAATTTAACAAATATTATCAACAGAAAATATAAAATTAATCAAACATTTTGATTTGGTAGGACTTGGCTCTCAGAAGGTATTTTTGTTCTTAATGCAGAATGATTAAGAGCTGGTGTGGTCCAGAAATACCCACCTCTCACAGACATATAGCTAGACAAGTCAGCTAAGATTTCTCTTTAAGATTTGCACCCCCCCAATTAACAGAGGGTCCCACTTTAAAATAAGTGTCATGAAAATCTGCAAAGAATAACAATGTTTATATGTAACAATGTTTACCGACATTGTAATTACATTGTACAAGATGGCGCTGAAAAACATGGCTGACGTTTTACATTCTCCCAACCAATTGCTCAATTTTGTTTAGTTTTTTTTGCGTTTTGTGTAACATAATTTTTAACTTCTTGTGTACATAATGTTGCTGCTACCGTTTCTTATGACTGAAAATAACTTCTGCACATTAGAAAAGCGATTACTCACCGCGGACTGGAAGAAACTTTTTCCTTTAACGAGTCCGACGAGAAGGATATTCTACTTTCACTGGAACAGGCCCAGATCCACGCCTTTTGCGTGAAGAAAAGAAGCTGGAAAAGGGGACGCAGATCGGGGATCCTTCTGTGAAGCCAGAGGCAAGCGAATAAACTCCCAATGCCTTACATTCTCCTTGCTAACGTGCAATCATTAGAAAATAAAATTGATGACCAACTATTAAGATTATCCTAGCAACGGGACATTAAAAACTGTAACATCTTATGTTTCACCGAGACGTGGCTGAATGAAGAAACGGACAATATAGAGCAGGCGGGATCTTCCATGCACTGGCAGAACAGAGACGCTACCTCTGGTAAGACAAGGGGTGGAGGTGTGTGTATTTTTGTCAATAACAGCTGAGGCACGATGTCTAATATTAAAGAAGTCTTGAGGTATTGCTTGCCTGAGGTAGAGTACCTTATGATAAGCTGTCGGCTCACCCAGAAGCGTCCCTCCTAGAGGCCGGGGACTTTAATGCAGGCAAACTTAAATCAGTTTTACAACATTTTTACCAGCATGTCACATGTGCAACCAGGGGGGAATAAATCCTAGACCACCTTTACTCCACATACAGAGATACATACAAAGCTCACCCCACCCTCCATTTGGTAAATCGGACCACAATTCTATCCTCCTGATCCCTGCATACAAGCAAAAACTAAAGCAGGAAGCACCAGTGACTCGCTCAATACGGAAGTGGTCGGATGACGGGGATGCTACACTACAGGACTGTTTTGCTAGCACAGACTGGAATATGTTCCGGGATTCATCCAATGGCATTGAGAAATACACCACCTCAGTCATCGGCTTCATCAATAAGTGCATCAATGAT
Organism: Salmo salar; assembly: GCF_965601325.2. Classification (NCBI taxonomy): domain Eukaryota; kingdom Metazoa; phylum Chordata; class Actinopteri; order Salmoniformes; family Salmonidae; genus Salmo; species Salmo salar. The sequence continues at coordinate 68,364,257 of NC_138294.1, read as the reverse complement.
GTCGTCCCCACAGTGACTGTATGTACATATCCCAACCAGAAGCCATGGATTACAGGCAACATCCGCATCGAGCTAAAGGGTAGAGCTGCCGCTTTCAAGGAGCGGGAGACTAATCCGGACGCTTATAAGAAATCCCGCTATGCCCTCAGACGAACCATCAAACAAGCAAAGTGTCAATACAGGATTAAGATTGAATCCTACAACACCGGCTCTGACGCTCGTCGGATATGGCAGGGCTTGAAAACTATTATGGACTACAAAGGGAAATCCAGACGCGAGCTGCCCAGTGACGCGAGCCTACCAGATGAGCTAAATGCCTTTTATGCTCGCTTCGAGGCAAGCAACACTGAAGCATGCACGAGAGCACCAGCTGTTCTGGATGACTGTGTGATAACATCTCTCGGTAGCCGATGTGAACAAAACCTTTAGAGGTCAACATCCACAAAGCCGCTGGGCCAGACGGATTACCAGGACATGTACTCAGAGCATTCGCGGACCAACTGTCAAGTGTCTTCACTGACATTTTCAACCTCTCCCTGACTGAGTCTGTAATACCTACATGTTTCAAGCAGACCACCATAGTCCCTGTGCCCAAGGAAGCGAAGGTAACCTGCCTAAATGATTACCGCCCCGTGCCACTCACGTCGGTAGCCATGAAGTGCTTTGAAAAGCTGGTCATGGCTCACATCAACAGCATCCTCCCGGACACCCTAGACCCGCCCCAACAGATCCACAGATGACGTAATCTCAATCGCACTCCACACCGCCCTTTCTCACCTGGACAAAAGGAACACCTATGTGAATGCTGTTCATCGACTACAGCTCAGCGTTCAACACCATATTGCCCACGACTCTCTGGAACTAAACACCTTCCTCCGCAACTGGATCCTGGACTTCCTGACGGGCCGCCCCCAGGTGGTAAGAGTAGGCAACAACACGTCTGCCACGCTGATCCTTAACACTGGGGCCCCTCAGGGGTGAAACTTAGTCCCCTCCTGTATTCCCTGTTCACCCACAACTGCGTGGCCAAACATGACTCCAACACCATCATTAAGTTTGCTGACGACACAACAGTGGTTGGTCTGATCACCGACAACGATGAGATGGCCTATAGGGAGGAGGACAGAGAACTAGAAGTGTGGTGCTAGGACAACAACCTCTCCCTCAATGTGAGCAAGACAAAGGAGCTGATCGTGGAATACAAGAAAAGGTGGGCCGAACAGGCCCCCATTAATATCGACGGGACTGTAGTGGAGCGGGTCGAGAGTTTCAAGTTCCTTGGTGTCCACATCACCAACAAAATATCATGGTCCAAACATACTAAGACAGTCGTGAAGAGAGCACGACAAAACCTTTTCCCCATCAGGAGAGATTTGGCATGGGCCCCCAGATCCTCAAAAGGTTCTACAGCTGCACCATTGAGAGCATCCTGACTGGTTGCATCACCGCCTGGTATGGCAACTGCTCGGCATCTGACCGTAAGGCGCTACAGAGGGTAGTGCGAACGGCCCAGTACATCACTGGGGCCAAGCTTCCTGCCATCCAGGACCTATATAATAAGCGGTGTCAGAGGAAAGCCCATAAAATTGTCAGAGACTCCAGTCACCCAAGTTATAGACTGTTTTCTCTGCTACCGCACGGCAAGCGGTACCGGAGCGCCATGTCGAGGACCAAAAGGCTCCTCAACAGCTTCTACCCCCAAGCCATTAGACTGCTGAACAATTCATAAAAATCACCACTGGACAATTTACATTGACTCCCTGTTACTCGCTGTTTGTTTGTTACCTATGCATAGTCACTTCGTCCCCACCTACATATACAGATTACTTCAACTAGCCTGTACCCTTGCACACTGACTCGGTACCGATGCCCCCTGTATAAAGCCTTGTTATTGTTATTCTTATTGTGTTACTTTTTATTATTACTTTTTATTTTAGCCTACTTGGTAAATATTTTCTTCTCCTTGAACTGCACTGTTGGTTAAGGGCTTGTAAGTAAGCATTTCACGGTAAAGTCTACACTTATTGTATTCGGCGCATGTGGCAAATAAAGTTAGATTTGATTAGATTTGAACGACGATATTAATACATTGGTATTATGGACACATTGTAAAGTTGGACCAATTTTGATGCACTTCCACAAGGCGACCAGTGGGGGCATCAGTTCCTATCTTTTTGGGCAACACCCGCAAGAAAAGTTCTGATGCATCAGCCACAGCATGAAGCCACCTGGCCTTCGAACCCACATAGAAATATGAGTATTGTCTAACAGTTCCCAATTTCTTCATACACACCACCTTAGTCTAGTTAAGTTGCGTCACAACAGACGCTGGTTCGATTCCAGGCTGTATCACAACTGGCCGTGATTGGGAGTCCCATAGGGCGGCGCACAATTGGCCCAGCGTCGCCCGGGTTAGGGTTTGGCCGGGTAGGCCGTCATTGTAACTGTAACTGACTTGCCTAGTTAAATAAAGGTTAAATAAATAAAAAAATTAAGTTGATAATCTTTCAATGATTATAAAGCTTAGCTTAGTATGGACCTGGTAATATGGCAGGAGTTTAGCATCAGTTAATGCAGGTTTTTAATCAGCTTTGCTCTTCCCATTTGGGATTTACTTAATAAAGTACTACAAATGTGTGACAGATCTGCATTAACTGGACAGGTGTTGGGCTCCATGAATAAGCATTTAAGGTCAGCTATTTCAGTATTGTCTCTTGCAAATGGGAATTTAATTACAGCTGATAGATCTTACAGTAAGACAAACTGAGATTCTTTATGATTGTGGATTTTATATGTTTTGGACCATGTACTGTGGTCTACATGTTCATGCATAAGTAGGCCTTTTCACCTTTTTCAATCAGATATTAACCATAGGAGCAAGTTCCATTGATCAAATGGATATCACTTGTGTGAATATGGAATATGAGAATGTCTGCTCATGACAGATAGCTGTTGAAGGCATGAAATGGTGTTAAATATATATGGTGTAAAATGCTAAGTAGCCTATTAATCAAATGGCCATAGAAATGCAACTCTCGGTTTTCTATGGACAACGGTTTTCTATGGACAACCTCATGTTGCACCTGCTAATGAATTGTCTGCTCTAGTCGTCCTGAAACATAACATTAAATGTGGTTTGCACTTGGCATAAAGGGAGGCGTGCAACTTGTGTGATTTTTGTGTAGTCCGTTACTGCTAAAAGGAATTGGAAACTATAAAAATATGCAGTTTAGTTAGAGGGGACTTGACGCAGTGCAGAGGATGCCCTATTTTCCCGGGAAGCATTTTAGGCTATTAATTAGGTCGCCGAGTGTCGTCGTGACCAGATGGTGACTGAGCGTCCTAAATAAAATACGGACTTGTTTAAGATTCATGCATTTATGGACTGAGCAGGTACCACAGTGTGGTTAAATTAGGTGCTAAATACAAAACGTGTGAACCAATAAGGAAAGCTGCACAAGGAATACATCCATGAATTTTCATCATGAGAAAGGTGAACTGGTAATTTGGCGAGTCACATGGTGATAAACAGTAGGTGGAGACAATGCACAATTGCGCAAAACTGCACATCTCAGCAGGTGCGGATGTAGACTTACATTTTTTTCATGGTTGAAAATAACCAGGCAAAATATTTTTGGTTAAAGATCTTCTCAAAATGCACTTCTGTTTTGTAAGGCTCAATACAGTTTTCGTGAGATTCCTAATCCGAATTATTCACAAACTCCATGACAAGATTTTCCTAACACACCATCTGCCTTCTCTGTGCAGCCGCAGTGGAGAACGACTAACTGAGCGCACTAGTTTGTGCCTGCATCCCATTGCCCCCATCGAGCGTGTGAGCGCAAACGCTTTGCCCTGGCGGATTAATTCGTGTTGTGTGTGCTACGGCTGCTGCTTGTCACTCATTCTTCGAGCTACTCGCGTGCGTTCCAGGGTAGCTGCAAGGACCAATTATAATATTGCTATCACAATACAATAGTTGGAAAACAAATATTTATTCAGAACACAGAAATCGTCCAGCCAAGTCTGTCTATCTATTCTTCAAGGAGAATAATTTTGTGATATTGCAATGCTTCAAACAATGGATCAGATCTGGGCATTACTCTTCTTTGGCTATGCAGGTAAGATTATGTTTTTATAAAAAAAATCAAATGTTTTATTGGAGATGGCCACCTTTATTCATTGAAAAATGAAAGTTTTCTATTAATTCTGAAAGTTCTGTGTTTTGTTCACTTTATAGTAGCATCCGTATCTCATCCGTGCTAACCGCGTCTCATATGTGTTTCAATGGACAGTTAGTTATATCATATTGGAGCTGTTGCCTTGGATATAGGAAGGACACAGAGGCAATGGAAACATGATTTTCCCATATATGAGAGAAACGGGATAGTAGGGTATGTTCTCTCAATAATGGCTGTGGTAACATGAAGGGAAATTAACTATATTCTTTGGCTTATTTCATCGCGTTATAGACTAAATCCCGAATAGGCTACTGTCCGAGGCACGACTATCAGCGTAATAAGAGAATATCACTTGTCCTTTAATTGAGCTGTATTCCTCGTGATTTGGGCTCTCTAGACTAGACATGGTTTGTTAGGAGCAGTTTGACAACCTGTTTTTCCTAACCCTGAGCTTTGTTGTTGCTGAGGAGTGGGTTAAGCTCCAAGGGGAAGATGGGTGCATTTGGTCTTGGGGAAGCAAGCATTTCATTGGTGCACCTTTGTGTCAGCAAAATCCCCCAAGAGTTTAATTTTGAATGTGTTAGATTTGATGCCTGTCACATTGAATTTATGAGAAACATATAACCATTTACAGTAGTCTAATAAAATGAGTTGGGTAGCTTTTTAGGCATTAAATATAGATGTTGAGGTCTCGCATATATTGTGCTCAAACGTTGGTTGCTAATGGGGATGCTTTGTTTCGGTCCTCAAACGTATGCACATGCAAAACATTTTTTAGAACGCGCTAGCTACGACATTTCTTAGTGGATTATAGTATTCTAGGTTAAACGTGAAAGCCTAATGTCTTATTTTGTTTTCAATGACAAGTGTTTAAGGGAGTTTTTGTTTTTATAAATTCATACGTACATGTACAAAGCGTACAAAACAAGACAGTGAGGTGATTGAAAATATCCCGAGGCTGATTGTCAGTTGCAGCTTTCAATATGATAGGCTACATTGTATTTGATCAATAGAGCTCCGTGCTGACAGACCGTGCATGCTTGTAACGTGAGCCACATAGTAGCATAGTTAGCTACATCAATACATTTTACATTATACATGCATTTGATGGACCTAGCAAGCCCTTCCAGTCAGGGTTATATGACACTTCTGTATTTGCGTCTGAGAATTTTTGTCTCCCCCGAATTGGCCTATTGATTTTTGGAGAGAAAACAGAAACCCATGGCTTGTACAGTGTTTTTCTTTCTGTCTATGGAGAATATATGCTACTATTATCAGTAGCCGGGTGTGGGTAAAATCACTGGGGAAGGCCCCCCCCCCCCCCCCCCAAAAAAGAAATGTACCTATGTGTTGTGATAATTGCGTTGTTTGCTCAATAACCTGTTAAATTCCTATGCTTTGCGACAGTGATATATAGGCCTAAAGTCTGAGACAATAAGAATACAGTGTCAGAATAAATTCAACCACACCTTTGTTTTGTCACAAAACCGGATAGCAACCTCTGTATGGTGAAGTCTACAAAGCATACTGCATGTACAGTAACATGCTGACCAAACCACAAGCGTGCGTGCATCTGCGTGCCCAAGTTGATTTTGTTCACCCACATCAGAAGCGATCAGGACACACAGGTTGAAATGTCAAAACAAACTGTGAACCAATTATATTAATTTGGGGACAGGTCAAAAAGCAATTAAACATTTATGGCAATTTAACTAGCTAGCTTGCTGTTGCTAGATAATTTGTCCTGGTATATATTTGGGTTGTTATTTTACCTGAAATGCACAAGGTCCTCTACTTGGACAACTAATCCACAGATAAACCGAATTTGTTTCTCCTCATCTCTCCTCCTTCCTTCAGGCTTCTTTTTCTTCTTTGGCCTTTATATGGCAGTCGGCAACCAACTTTACAGCATTACTACAACCGACCGGAGTGTGGACCTAAGTTCTTTCAGTCACTCATGTGGGTATATGCTCCTAAAAACCAATGAGGAGATGGGAGAGGCTGGACTTGCAGCACGTTGAGAGTCACAAATAGAACCAATTTCTATTTTAGCGCCTGGCCACGCAGACGCTCGCGAGCAGTGTGGGTGCAATGATTGAATAGCATGTATGTGTACATTTATTTTGCAATGCTTGCGCATGTGACGCGAGCGGTGTGGTCAGCTTTAGAGGTCGACCGATTATGATTTTTCAACGCCGATACCGATTATTGGAGGACCAAAAAAAGCAGACGATTTTTATATATATATTTGTAATAATGACAATTACAACAATACTGAATGAGCACTTTTATTTTAACTTAATATAATAGATAAATACAAATCTATTTAGTCTCAAATAAATAATGAAACATGTTCAATTTGGTTTAAATAATGCAAAAACACAGTGTTGGAGAAGAAAGTAAAAGTGCAATATGTGCCATGTAAAAAAGCTAACGTTTATGATCCTTGCTCAGAACATGAGAACATATGAAAGCTGGTGGTTCACCGTTACCACCGCTCAGTCAGACTGCTCTATCAAATATCAAATCATATACTTTATTAAAATATAATAAACACACAGATATAAATATTGCTGTTACATTGCACAACCTTTAATGTTATGTCATAATTATGTAAAATTCTGGCAAATTAATTATGGTCTTTATTAGGAAGAAATGGTCTTCACACAGTTCGCAACGAGCCTGGCGGCCCAAACTGCTGCATATACCCTGACTCTGCTTGCACAGAACGCAAGAGAAGTGACAATTTCCCTAGTTAATATTGCCTGCTAACATGAATTTATTTCAACTAAATATGAAGGTTTAATAAAATATACTTGTGTATTGATTTTAAGAAAGGCATTGATGTTTATGGTTAGGCACATTGGTGTAACGACAGTGCTTTTTTCGTGAATGTGCTTGTTAAGTCATCACCTCTTTGGCGAAGTAGGCTGTGATTCGATGATAAATGAACAGTTTCTCTGTCAATGACGTTTGGTCTGAGGGTTTTGATTGGAGTGACGCCAAATCCAAGCTGGTTTCCCTTGACAATTTTTTTGGTGCTCCAGGACCGTTCACAGTTGAGCTTGCTCAGTTTAGCTCGACGCTGATTGGCAAATGTTTTATATTGTTTTTGTCAAGGGAGGCCAGATGCTCGCTGGCTTCCTCTGCATTCAATACTACGGGTGGCAGCAATGTCATACTCGTTTGGACCAGACAGTATCAAGAGAGACAGAGGGGCGCTGTTGCGCTCACTCGGGTGCTTTCACCGGTGAGATACATTCAGCCTCTTCAGAATTGAAGGAAAATTATGAAACAGAGAGACGAAAGTTAAAGATGTTTTTACATTTTTTGGGGGTTGGGAAGCCTGGCTTGCTTTGGCAGCCATGAATAAACGCCACTGACTATTTATGTAAAGATCTAAAGAAATGTCTCAGTGGTCATTGTGAATTCCATGGTAAACAATTATATCCAATCAGAGAGTGCTGTCCTCAGGCAGGAGGACACCCCTCCTCGCTCTCTCTGAAAAACATGCACATGCAGATACACATTCCATAAAACTAATTGTTAAGAATAGGCCTACATGTGTGTTTTTGCATAAAGATGAGAATGAGTATGTTTTTTTTATTGACAAACAAAAAACTATTTTGTCTTTGGTTGAGCTAGGGAGGTGACATTGATGTCAGGGAGGTTTAGGAGAAGGGTAGCTCCAGTGAAAATGTGAGGAAGAAAATGGTCATGAGGACTAAGCAACAGTAGGGGGAATATTAAGAGCTCCTCAAAATCAGTAGCCTACTCCAGTGTTCACGAGAAATACCCAGATTCAGTTCATTTTGAGGAGGGAAAGTGCAATGGACTAGAGAGAGAGAATTTAACAATTGTGAATAACTAAGTCCTACTCCATTGAAAGGGAGTTGCGTGGCGCAGCGGTCTAAAGCACTGCATCTCATTGCAAGAGGCTTCACTACAGTCCCTGGTTCAAATCCAGGCTGTATCACATCTGGCTGTGATTGGGAGTCCCATAGGGCGGCGCACAATTGGCCCAGCGTCATCCGGTTTTGGCCGGGGTAGGCCGTCGTTGTAAATAAGGATTTGTTCTTAACTGACTTGCCTGGTTAAATACATTTTTAAAAAGGATCACATTATTTGATTGGCCTGTGAGGTGTTAGTCCTAAGCAAGTAACGACAGTAATATGCTGTTAGAAAGCAGATTTGAAAAATTGTACAGGAACAATGTAATTAAAAATATTCAGTTCCAGTTCGCTGATAATTACATTCCGATGCCAGTGACTAACAAGGAACCATGGCCAACATCCAAGAAAATGCCCAAATCACCGCTAGATTCTTTGCTGGATGAAATGATATATATTGTTTGAGAAAGAAACTAATTGAATATGAAAAGTGGCTTATATTTTACGACTGGCTTGACTAAAAGGCAGCAAGACAAAGGCTTTGGCTGGTTGGGGGAGTATTAACAGTAACTAGTTCTGTGGAATGGAGGTGCATCATCACATCTGTTGCCATCAGTCTGAAGCCAGAGAGCACATAGGAGATCCAACTAGACAGACAGGGAGCTGTTGCTGGTTACATTTCATTCTCTGACTCAGTCAAGTGACAAGCACATTTGAGAATCACTGCCATTCTTCCCTCTTTTTCTTACATCACATTTGTCTCTCGGAAGCTGTTTTAAGGAGGTTTTGTAGTTGGCTCCTGTCACGGTTGGAATATTGCATTGGGGCTGTGTGATTTGTGACAGACGGTAGTGGTGCAAAAACTGTGCCTGTGCTGTTGTCTGGTGTTGTTGTCTGGTGTTGACATGTTATGACCCTTACCATTAAGTGCACATGTGACTGCCAGCCAAACGATGGCTCCCGCCACACATTCCCATCACATTGGTGGCATTCTCTCGGAAGCCCCTGGCTCTGGTGCTTTTTGGCAGGTTCAGGTCCCCATCAATGTCAAAAAAGTAAATCCAGGAGAGAACAAACTTCAGGGAGTTCTTTAAAATTAAGCAAATAAAAAATGGGGAGTGCAAAGACTTTGCAAAAAGCATGTTGTTTTTGTGTTCGGAGTAGAGTTTACCTCAAGAAGAGGGTGAAGTTTAAGATTAGTCAACAGTTGGACAGAAAATAAACAATTCCAAGATGGTTAACATCTGGGATTTCAACTTCTGTGGCAAGTTCAAAGCCACTATGGAAATATGATTCCCTTTTTTGAGGGGGAAACTGTAAAAAGCAGCTTAACAAGGGAAAATTATAAGGCTTTTGGTCTGTTGCTTGGAATGAGATATGAATAAAACATCAAGCTTCAAACCCTGCCCCGTTCCTGTTGGATGAGAGGCATAGCGTTTAAAGGGATATACACACAAGGTTTTAGACTAATCTGTAATGTACATAATAATAATAATATACAGCATTGTGTGTACCAAAGTGGAGGTAAATTGTACTTTAAATTTGGCATAACATTGATAGTCTTCAACGTAGCTCTACTCTTGTTTGTAATGATTGGCTAGGTCTGTGTGTATGAAGTACAGGTCATTCATCCTGTATGTAATACAAATCTGCTCTTTTTTGTGGGCCCAATAAGGGGTTAACCACTCACTACCTCTTTTAAAGTTTATCATTCCTTCTGGCAGCTCACCTGCAGTCCTCCTGACTTCAATTGGAAAGGCTATTCGTATTTTGTCTGCATGATACGTTGATAATGAAGGGGATGTGCTTTTTTACTGATTGGTTCTCCTCTGTCTTTCTCACTTCAACACCCACATGGAAAACCACACACAGTCCCTGAGCGCCGCCTCCTTCCAAACAATGTGAGGTCTCAACACCCCAGGATAGATTATTTTTTTAAGATAACCAATCAAAGCTCAGCACATTTCTGCACGATTCTGCATTTACAATGGCCTCCTGTCCAGACCAGTGTGTCACAGCTCTCCCTCGCTGTAAGTCGAGTCAGATTCTCGCAGCAGATTCTGTGGTCAATGCTGATTTTGTTCACCAAGACGTTGGAGAACCCCTGTGTGTCTAGGATTGTTCAAAAGACTGTGTGAATGTGGAGATGGGCGGCAATTCAATTTAGTGAGCCAAAATGTGATTTTCTGTGGTTCATTGATAAGCCTCATTTGGAAGAATTGATTTCATCCCAAGGATGACTGTTCTTCATGGAACATAAACTTAAGAGAGCCCCTTTGAACCAATCCAGTCAAAAGTATATTTAATTCTTGAGTAAGACCTTAGCAAGTGCATTAATAGACTGAAAGTGGAAAGGCTTAAATTATTTGCTCAATGGGCAGGCTTAAAGGTGATATGATTTAACTACAAAACAGAAATCTCATGGGTGAGTCATTTGTTGCTGCGCCACTTCCATTTGCTGAAGCCTGATGAAGACATTGTAGATTTTATCCTGAAGACTCTTCACTATGTGTTCAAGTCTATAGTATTTATGTGGCTGTAGTGCAGTTGTAGGTCTGCATGTTGCATTGGAATAGTGGGATAGATTTTGGGGGCTGAATAACCTGTATTATGTGCCAAAGATTCTCAATGCTGTTGTGACGTGACTTAACATTAATCTTAGGGCTGTTATTTATCTAACCAACTAACTATGTTTAATTGTTACCCGATTTAAATTAAATTGTAACAATTAACTCATTAGGATCTGGGGCACCACAAGAGTGTTTCTTTAAAGAGTTACCATCTCCCGATATTAAACTCTAAAAGGTCTTTACCTATCACATCTATAAACAGTCAATTTATGCCTCCCGAGTGGTGCAGTGGTCTAAGGCACTGCAGTGCTAGCTGTGCCACTAGAGATTCTGGGTTTGAGTCCAGGCTCTGTTGCAGCCGGCCACGACCGGGAGACCCATGGGGTGGCGCACAATTGTCCCAGCGTCGTCCGGGTTAGGGGAGGGTTTGGCCGGCAGGGATGTCCTTGTCCCATTGCGCACTAGTGACTCCTGTGGCGGGCCGGGCGCAGTGCATGCAGACACGGTCGCCAGGTGCATGGTGTTTCCTCTGGCACATTGGTGTGGTTGACTTCCGGGTTAAGTGGGCATTGTGTCAAGAAGCAGTGCGGCTTGGTTGTGTTTGAGGACACATGACTCTCGACCTTCGCCTCTCCCGAGTCCGTACAGGAGTTGCAGCAATGAGACAAGACTGGAACTACCAATTGGATACCATGAAAAAGGGGTAAAAACAACAACAAAAACTGTCAATTTATTAAATCAGAACCTCGTATCATATCATCCTTCTGAACAGTCTTAACCTCCTTACATCTGCAAAAGCCTTACTTATGATTCAGTACTACACAAATTGGTTTAATGATTTATTTACTAGCTAATTAAATGGTAATACAGGATAAATATACACATTTAATACGTTAAAAACAGGTCCCTAGTAGAATGACACAACATGGCTGCTTGTTACAAAAGAGATGGAGAGGGGGGCAGAGAGGGACAGAGACATAATACTTTGGTACATTTAGAAACTTCTCTCACTTACAGTAATCATATACTTTGCACACGAACCGCCGCCCTGTTTGAGTAAGAAATCATAAATGTATTTACGTGACATGTCTTGGTTCACCGGATCTCTCTCGGTGGACCGGGCCACCTTATAATGGGATTCGGGCCTTTTTGCGGCACGCCTGTAAGGCTCTGATTGTCAAAAATGGTTTCGACAAGTTTCATACCGTTTTCCTTTGTAGTTGTCCGGTGACTTGTCGTGTAGTCCTGAGCAGAACTACAGAGTTTATTTTCCATCCATTCGCTCCTGAAGATGTTTCTTTGAAGATAGGCCAGCCAGCCGGGTCGATGGTTCCCAGTGGGATGATGAGAGTAACGTAATGCGATGGTTTGAGCAGAGTAGTAAGAGGGTCCTACTTAAATTATCTTTCGAAGATACTAAACTTAGGACTGCTAATCAGCCTTACCAGTGATTGTCCAGGAGGTGAGTTTATTGTCTCTACCTCGTGTTGAGATTCAGAGTTCAAACCACTTTTTTAGCGTGCAGCTGAAGCATTACGCTTTTCTGGTCTGATATGTTAATTCTTAACCCATAATTTGATACAGTTTGTTTGAAAGGGTGGTTCCGTCATGCTGACATGCTCTCTGACCTCACTCAGGGGCGTGACTTGTCACTGTGCAAAGTGTATGTAAAACAATGATCTCTTATTGCTCCTAAAATCATATCCCTCTCTTAACAAAAACACTTTCATAATTTTTCATATTACATGCATAATGCATCTGATGGAAACTTCATACATGTAGTGGGTATACTTTCCAAGTTACAGTATTTCCTTTAAAAAATGTTTAATGACATCACAAAATAACAAATTTACATTTACATTTAAGTCATTTAGCAGACGCTCTTATCCAGAGCGACTTACAAATTGGTGCATTCACCTTATGATATCCAGTGGAACAACCACTTTACAATAGTGCATCTAAATCTTTTAAGGGGGGGGGGGGGGGGTAGAAGGATTACTTTATCCTATCCCAGGTATTCCTTAAAGAGGTGGGGTTTCAGGTGTCTCCGGAAGGTGGTGATTGACTCCGTTGTCCTGGCGTCGTGAGGGAGCTTGTTCCACCATTGGGGTGCCAGAGCAGCGAACAGTTTTGACTGGGCTGAGCGGGAACTGTGCTTCCTCAGAGGTAGGGAGGCGAGCAGGCCAGAGGTGGATGAACGCAGTGCCCTTGTTTGGGTGTAGGGCCTGATCAGAGCCTGAAGGTACGGAGGTGCCGTTCCCCTCACAGCTCCGTAGGCAAGCACCATGGTCTTGTAGCGGATGCGAGCTTCGACTGGAAGCGAGTGGAGAGAGCGGAGGAGCGGGGTGACGTTTTCCCTAACCACAAATAAAATGACATTAGTGTTCTATAGATTGCCTCTGACCATTCCCCACGATCTGTGTTAGAATTATTGTTCCAGGATTCACTTTTGAACGTGTTAGTGTTTCAGCATGAAAAGTCTCTTGAAACAAAGCCACATTAGAGACCTGAATCGTCTCTCCTTGATTTACAACAGGGGGTGAGTTGAGAGGGGGTCTGGTTGAAGTTATTCTTTGCAAACCTGATCTGACCTATTTGGATCCTCACAGGACAGTCATGACAATGCCATGGTTTTACTGTCTCATATTAAGATCAGTGAGTTAACGTGGAATAATTGTCAAAACCAAATGGTTTCATATTTCACTTATTGAATTAACCCATTGCAGTTGAAAGACCAAAGGGATGAAAAATCCAAAATGACTCCACTGGCAGCTTGCACTGTATTTTTTTTATTGCTGACTGTTTGATAAGGATGGGCCGTCTTTGCATATTAATCAATCCATGAATAGGGACCCAGACTGATTTCCATTGTGTAAGCTCTGAAGACATTTTATAGAGTATTGGAGGGAGAAGAGAAAGGGGTTTTGGTTTGCTGAAAAGCAACCTCCCTCTCCCCTCGCCCACCCTGGTCTCTGAATGGATTTTTTTCCTCATTGTAGTGGAAAGGCCTTCGAAAGTCGAGAGGCGACCCTGTATGGCACCCCCTCACGCACGCACGCACGCACACACACACACACACACGCCTACTAAAACCTGCTAACCACATCCCCAAGACATATACACACACACCCATACACACACATGGTCTTGTTTTACTAACCTTGTGAGGACACAATTGATTCCCATTCAAAATCTTATTTTCCCTAACCACTAAACTTAACCCTAACCTTAACCCCTAACCCCAAAATCTAACCCTAACCTTTACACCACAATTCTTATCTTAACACAAATTCTTACCATAAAACTCAACCCCCTAGAAATAGCATTTTTCCTTGTTGGGACCGGCAAAATATCCCCAGTTGGTCTAATTTTTGTTTGTTTACTATTTTTGTGGGGACTTCTGGTCTCCACAAATATAGTTAAACATGTCCACACAGATAGACACACAACACACACATTCATTCTTGGTATGGCTGTTGGAAGGGACAGATATAAAGGACTGGGGCATGTGTTGTATTGTCCCCCAAGCCCAGGGAGTGACTCATCACTCTGTTGTAATGCCTAGCAATTGTTCTTAGCTCATCCTGTGGGTTAGATGCACGCCTGCTGATTGGCTAGGTTGGTTTTGCAGGTGCTATAGATGTTGCTGCAGCATCTTTTGTGTGAAGCAAAGAAAACATGGCCTCCTGTGGGAGAGAAGAATATGGCAAGATATGTGCTAGTCTGAAATTTTTACCTTAGTAAATTGGTGCTGCTGTCTCCACACCCTAGGCACAGGCAATGTAGGTGTCTCAATGTTGATGCAAGACTATTCTTAGGTCAGAAATAACTGTTTGCTATGTGATCCATGATAGACAGGGTTGGGTAGGTTACTTCCCTGTAGCTCAGTTGGTAGAGCATGGTGTTTGCAACACCAGGGTTGTGGGTTCGATTCCCACGGGGGGCCAGCACAGAAAAAAAATGTATGAAATGTATGCATTCACTACTGTAAGTTGCTCTGGATAAGAGCATCTGCTAAATGACTAAAATGTAAATGTAATTCGTTAGTTATTAGTTAACCTGTCCAAAATTGTAATCAGTAACATAACTTTTGGATTACCCAAACTCATTAACATAATCTGATTACTTACGTTTAGATTACTTTCCTCTTCATTAGAAGAAGACAAAAATGAATATTACCAATTAAATGACATCTATTGCAGGATAAATCAATGTTTTAGTTTACATAAGTGGCCATAAATTGATGTTCTTCACATAAAGATATAGCATAATTGTAGTCAGATTTCCAGTCATTCCAATTAATTTAATTAATTCTCTGTGATCTTCAAGAATATAAACATGACTTGGAAATATAGAAATATATAGATAGCCAAATAGTTTCTGGTTTATGGTCTGGTAAAAAAAAGGAATTATTAGCCTACTGTTTTTTATGATTTTGTTGTCATGGAGGACTGATTAGGCTTTGAAAAATAAATGCTGCTTTAATGGAATGGTAGGCTTTGAGCACTACTGAAAAGTGCTAGTCGCATGTGTAAAATGAATGCCATATGCTGCATTTGCTATAGGTCTATTGTTTTTGTTGGTGACATGTTGATGTCTCGTTAATTTGCAGCTGTTTAAGTCTATCAAAAGTGTGCGGGTTTCAGCATATATAATTTTTGGTTGTTGTTAATCAGCACGAATTAGATTGAGCATGAAAATCCCTACTCATGGTCTTCCTAAATTAAACTTGTTTTTGACACTATGGAGCACAATACCACTGAGAAGTTTGGAAGGGAGGAAGTCCCTCAAGCTTTTATTCCATAGGCTGGGATCTGCACTATCCAGCTGTTGCAAGAGCATATTTTACACTGGCTGTCCACTGGTTGCAATACACATATACACTGAATATACAAAACATTAGAAACACCTACTCTTTCCATGACAGACTGACCAGGTGAATCCAGGTGAAAGCTATGATCCCTTATTGATGTCACTTGTTAAATCCACTTCAATCAATGTAGATGAAGGGAAGGAGACAGGTTAAAGAAGAATTTTTAAGCCTTGAGACAGTTGAGACATGGATTGTGTATGTGTGCCATTCAAAGGGTGAATGGGCAAGACAAAATAAGTGCCTTTGAACAGGGTATGGTAGTAGGTGCACCGGTTTGTGTCAAGAACAACAATACATCCGCCACGCTGTCCCTCAACACTGGGGCACCTCAGGGGTGCGTGCTTAGTCCCCTCCTGTACTCCATGTTCACCCATGACTGCGTGGCTGCGCACGACTCCAACACCATCATTAAGTTTGCTGACTTCACAGCGGTAGTAGGCCTGATCACTGACGACAATGAGACGGCCTATAGCAGCGGATCCCTAACTGGAGATAGCAACTCCACGTGGCCTGATATGAAAATGAGGTCACGGGAGTTTCCAAAATCCTGAAGAAAAATAAAATATATAGATTATTATATCGTCTTTGTATCTCAATCATAGTAATTTGGTTAACCTTAAAAATCTAAATGAAAATGATAAAAATCTAAAAGATAAAATTCAACCAAAGAGCGCTCTTAGATCATGGGAAAAGGCCACACTTGACCGTTGCACTTGAATTATTCCTACGGTGAATGGCTAGGCCAGCTACGCTATGAAACCACTATTGCAGAGACTTTTATATTACCGGCTGCAATTGATATGGTGAAATAATGTTTGGGGAGGAAGAGGCACAAAAACTCACATCAATACCTTTGTCACATAACACTGTTAAACAGATAATTTATGCTATTGCTAGCAATCAAGAGGAAACTGACTGAATGACTCAAACTCCCCTGCAGATGCTCTCCAAATGGACGTTAGCTGTGAGGGCCGAGTTGCCCATGCATTGACTTTTGTTTGCTATACATGTCATGAGGACATATTGTTCTGTCTCACAATTCCCAAGTATGAAACGGCACAGGGGATGTTTAGTATGCTGCGTGACTATATTGACGAAAAACAGATTCCATGGGATAGAATTATGGGCTTTTGCACAGATGGGGCTCCATCTATGGCGGGACAGTGGGCACTCTAGTTATGAATGTGTCTCCCTCTGCCATATGGACACATTGTATGATACACTGAGATCAACTGGCAGCAAAAGAGCTGAGCACAGAACTCGGCGATATACTGCAGCAGGTAACTTCGATTGTAAACTACATCAAACCATATCCACACGCCTGTTTGTAAAACTATGTGGAGATATGGGATCAGAGCATGAAAATGTTCTATTTCATACCGAGGCTTGGTGGTTATCAAGGGGTAGTGTTGGAAAGATTTGTCGCATTGAGAAAGAAGCTGTTGTCATTCACAATGGATGTTAAAAAAAATTGAAAAAAAAGAAACTGCCTTGGTTGACTTTCTGTGTAACATAAAGAAAATGTGTCCTAGCCTACGTAGCAGACATATTTGGGAAACTGAACAAACTGAATGCAAGCATGCAGGGGAAAAACAAAAACATTCTACAAATGAATGAGTGACCAAATCAGTGGATTCAGAGGAAACAATTCTTATTAGAGAGAGTCTTTCGAAAGTGAACCATGCCTCCTTCCCTCGGCTGTGCATGTTTCTAACAGAAAACAACATCAGTAAGTGTCCCACATGAGTGACGACTGCTCACCTCCATCGCTTGGAAGAGCACTTTGGGACCTACTTCCCAATCCGTTTGACTGTGATCCTGGCTCAGATGACATGCCGGTAAGTGAAATCAAACAGCTGATCGAGCTGTCATGTGACTGATTGCTTTCACGGGTCACTATGGAGGAGTTTTGGTTCCTGACTCAAAGGGAATACCCTGCCGTCTCCCTCTAAGCATTAATGCCATGTTCAAAACACAAAACAACTGGGAACTCGGAAATCTTTGATTTCTGACTAGTGAGTTCAAGACAACTTGGAATAAAATAATAATAAAAACAAGCTCAGACTGGGAAAAATAAGGTCATATCTGTGTGAAGCTGGATTCAGTGCTCTCATCTCCATTAAACCAAATGTCGATCCAGGTTGGATGTGACAGCAGAGATGAGGTGTGCACTGTCAACCACGCCCCATGACTTTGAGAAGCTCTGACGCTACATGCATCATGCACACCCATCTCATTAGTGGTGGTGACTCACAACTGCAAGTTGTCTGACATAATGTATGTGATGGTGAGTTAAGAAGAGAATCAGTGGTTTTCAATTGACTGCCATAGCCTCCAATAAAAAAAGTTAACTCTGGCTGTTAATTACATACTTTTGTTCACATGGTTGGGGTTGTGAGAATTTTCAAATATCTAAATGGCGTCATGGGCCCAGAAAGTTTGGGAACCCCTGGCTCATCACATACACTGCTGCTACTGTTTATTATCTATCCTGTTGTCTAGTCACTTTATCCCTACCTATATGTATAAATATACCTCAATTATCTTGTATCCCAGCACATCGACTACGTACTGGTACCCCGTGTAAATATAGCCAAGTTATCGTTACTCATTGTGTATTTATTCCTTGTGTTATTATTTTATATTTTTCTCTGCATTGATGGGAAAGGCCTTTTATTCGTCGCATGCTTCGTAAACAACAGGTGAAGACTAGCAATGAAATGCTTATTTACGGCCCCTTTCCAACAATGCAGAGAGAAAATAAAGGAATAATAGAAAAGTAATAACATGTATTAATAACACAGGGTTCTAATACTGAGTCAATGTGCAGGGGTGCGAGGTAATTGAGGGAGATACAGTACCTTCAGAAAGTATTCACACCCGTTGAATTTTTCCACATTTTGTTATGTTACATCCTGAATTTAAAATGGATTGAGATTGTGTGCCACTGATCTACACACAATACCCCACAACGTCAAAGTGTAATTTTGTTTTTAGATATTACAAATGAATACAGAATGTAAAGCTGAAATGGCTTGAGTCAATAAATATTCAACCTCTTTGTTATGGCAAGCCTAAATAAGTTCAGGAGTAAATAATTTCTTAACAAGTCACATATTATTAAGTTGCATGGACACACTCTGTGTGCAATAATAGTGGTTAACATGTTTTATGATTACCCCATCAATGTACCCTACACATACAAGTATCTCTAATATCCCTCAGTCGGGTAGTGAATTTCAAGCACAGATTCAACCACAAAGACCATGGAGTTTTCCCAATGCCTTGCAAAGAAGGGCACCTATTGGTGGATGGGTAAAATTAAAAAAGGAGACACTGAATATCCCTTTGAGCATGGTGAAATTAATTATGTTTTGGATGGTGTATCAATACACCCAGTCACAACAAAGATACAGGCGTCCTAGTTACAGAGTTTCATGGCAGTGATAGGAAAGCATTGAGGATGGATCAATAACATTGTAGTTGCTCCACAATACTAACCTAAAAGACAGAATACAAATATTCCAAAACATGATCCTGTTTGCAATAATGCACTAAAGTAATACTGCAAAAAAATTTGGCAATGCATCTCAGTGCTAGAGGTGTCACTACAGACCCTGGTTCAATTCCAGGCTGTATCACAACCGGATGTGATTGGGAGTCCCGTAGGGCGGTGCACAATTGGCCCAGCGTCGTCCGGGTTAGGGTTTGGCCGGGGTAGGCCGTCATTCTAAATAAGAATTTGTTCTTAACTGACTTGCCTTGTTAAAAAAAAAAAAAAAATAAAAAAATATGGTAGGCTACATTAAACGTCACCCAAGGCTCCTCTGTTTTCAACTGGCATGTTTTTTGGGGAGTCTTGCTAGGTTCTCTTTCAGAGCACAAGATGAGCAGAGGAGTTGAAAAACAGACAAACAGCGAACCCAAAAGTAATCACTGAGGCAACTAGAACAGAGAAATAATAATGGGGTCTTCCATTTTATGACAGAAATATGGTTTGTTAAAGCATAATGAAATGAATATTGAGTTTGTGTCTGCAGGCAACAATTTGGATCGCCTGGATATATCCAAGCCAAAATGTGAAAGCAGCTAAATTAATTTAAGATGGAAGAGATAATGCTTCCAGAGCCACCCTTTTACTTATTTTGCCGTCACGTGGAACATTATCGGAAGGCTTGGCAAGGATACTGAATTTATTCCTAGTCGTCCCCATACTGTTTATGCCCCTTAAATTCAAAAGCATCATCTAAATCAAACCAAATGTATTTATAAAGCCCTTCGTACATCAGCTGATATCTCAAAGTGCTGTACAGAAACCCAGCTTAAAACCCCAAACAGCATGCAATGCAGGTGTAGAAGCACGGTGGCTAGGAAAAACTCCCTAGAAAGGCCAGAACCTAGGAAGAAACCTAGAGAGGAACCAGGCTATGAGTGGTGGCCAGTCCTCTTCTGGCTGTGCCGGGTGGAGATTATAACAGACAATTAGACATTTGCTGTCAGTGTGGCATTGCTGTGATGTTCAATCTATGCATCGCTGTGTCAATGTCCTATGTTTTTTAAGGTAAACATTTTTTGCAGCAAAGAAAAGAGGTGAAAGACAAAACAGCACAGATAAAAAATAAACTGTGCAAGCCAAGATCATGTTAGCCGAGGCCAAACATTAGATTTACAGTGGTGGGGGTGGTATTGGGTGGCAGAGGCGCTCCTGCTGTCCATACGTAAATCCAATTTGGACGCCTTAATCATCTCTGTTTGGCTGAGATGAATGGTGGTGTTGTGTTCGGGGGTAGTAGGTGGTTAGTAGATTGATGTTAGATTTCCTGAGAGAGATTTGTAATGTGCCTCCAGTCCCAAAGAATTGTTCCGGAGCCACACTACATTTCAACCAAAGTCTGGGAGGAGTCATTTTTTATTTCTAAGATCTTGTGACCAATTTCTTTTACAAGGTGTGTCTTTGCAGCCAACTTGCAGAAAAAAATTACAAATTTGGAAAGATAAAAAAACTGTGTTGCTACTCCACCAATTATATTCAATCATATAATATGAGGATTACTTTGAAACAGCGTGAGACTTTCCCCCATTTGACCCCAATCTAAAGACCCTGAAGTAGGGCTTCTCATTATGTTGTTCATGGTCAAGCCACTCGGCTTCACAATAATCGGGAAGCCCGTGATTTATTAGGGTTATGCACTAAAAACAATAAAGAAAATCACTTAAAGAAAAACCCTGCTGGGGGAAGAGAGAGACAAACAAAGGTAAAGGGGTGAGGTGGGGGGAAGGGGTGGAGAAAGAGAGAGTGAGGGCACAATGGAGAGTGTCATCAGGGAGGGGCTGCTGGGTCGTTGAGCGAGCGCGCGGCTGAATTGATTGTTGTCAATTGCTGTGTTTGCGCATATCATATGTAATATGCCTCACTCAATGGGTTGTTAAGGCTTTTTTTCTCAGTATAACCACAAATCCATTTATATAATCCTGGACCATGACCAATCTCAGGCCTATTAAGATGCCTACTCTTTCATGTTCCCTATATTAACTTGACCACATTTATGCATTTGAATAAAGTAAATGGTATAATGAACAAAGCTGGTAATTAAAGACAAACATAGGGACTGTAGTGTGTGTGTGTGTGTGTGTGTGTGTGTGTGTGTGTGTGTGTGTGTGTGTGTGTGTGTGTGTGTGTGTATATATATATATATTTTGGGGAAAAAATGTATGTATTATATATATATATATATATATATATTTGGGGGAAAATATATATATATACATATACACACACACACACATTTCTTTTCCAAATGAAGAAACGAGATCTCACAGCCCTTACTTCAATTATGATTACAGAGGTGTCAAGTAAATGAATAGCAAAAAATTGTTCAGACGGGACGCTCAGGCATCGAATCTAAACCACCAAACTCACTTGGCTGGAATTTAATGATTCATTATCCTCGGATTACACCACAGTAGAGCTGCTCAGATGACTGACAGCTGTCTCGTTTCATCTACAGTGGCTGCTGTGTAAGTGGTGCTTTGCTGTTCAGTTAGCCATTGCAGCAAGGTTCTGCATCTGCACACAGAATAAGTCCACTAAGTGGACTGACAATGTTGTATTTTATGAAATAGTATGTTTAGCTCCAGGAAAACTACACTATTTTCCCCCAATATATTAATGTTCCGAAACATGTACTGTAAGAGAGATATTATGTAGCAACAGTATGTGCATCATATATCTAGGTGCCGGAATAATGAAGGTTGTCACGTTCGTCGTATGAAGGATACCAAGTTGCAGCGTGATGCAGCGTGCAGGCTCCGGACTGGAGACCGTCGCTGCAGGCTCCGTGCCATGGACCATCACTGGAGGCTTCGTGCCATGGATCATCACTACAGGCTCCGGGCCATGGATCATCACTGGAGGCTTCGTGCCATGGATCATCACTGGAGGCTTCGTGCCATGGATCATCACTGGAGGCTTCGTGCCATGGATCATCACTGGAGGCTTCGTGCCATGGATCATCACTGGAGGCTTCGGACCATGGATCATCACTGGAGGCTTCGTATGTGGAGCCGGAACAGGTCTCACCGGACTGGGGAGACGCACTGGAGGCCGGGTGCGTGGAGCTGGCGCAGGATATCCTGAAACGAGGACGCGTACTGGAGACCAGGAGCGCTGAGCCGGCACAATCCGTCCTGGCTGAATGCTCACTTTAGCACGGCAAATGCGGGGCGCAGGCAACGAGCTCACCGGGCTGTGAATGTGTACTGGAGACACAGTGTGCATCACCGCATAACACGGTGCCTGACTGGTCACATGCTCCCCACGGTATGCACGGGGATTTGGCTCAGGTCTCAAGCCTGACTCCGCCAATCTCCCCGTGTGCCCCCCCCCCAAAAAATGTTTTTGGAGCTGCCTCTTGGGCTTCCGTCGTTGCCGTGACTCCCGATCTCAACGCCATTCATCTCTCGCTGCCTCCATCTGCTCCCTTGACCGGCAATATTCCCCAATACGCGTCCAGGGTCCTTTGCCTTCCAGGATCTCCTCCCATGTCCAACTATCCTGGCCACGCTGCTTGGTCTGTTTTTGGTGGGATGTTCTGTCACGTTCGTCGTAATGAAGGAGACCAAGGTGCAGTGTGGTTGGCGAACATTTTTCCCTCCTTTTATTAAAATGAACACCGTCAAAATAACAAAATACAAAAACACGAACGTAAAGTCTTGCAGGCTTCTAAGCAGCTATACAAAAACAACATCCCACAATCACAGGTGGGAAAAGGGCTGCCTAAGTATGATCCCCAATCAGAGACAACGGTAGACAGCTGCCTCTGATTGGGAATCATACCCGGCCAACAAAGAAATACAAAATCTAGAATGTTCCCACCCGAGTCACACCCTGACCTAACCAAACATTGAGAATAATAAGGATCTCTACGGTCAGGGCGTGACAAAGGTATCGTATTGACACCATGCGCTTATATCTTGCGGAGTTTAATCATCTTTCTACACTCAGTCGCACTAGATATTACACCGAACTTGGTTAATATGCTTATGGCACTTTCCCCACTGCACTAAAAACTGCTATGGTGAAACCCCTTCGGAAGAAAAGTAATCTAGAGTCTTCAGCTCTTATACATTTTTGGCCAATCTCCAACCTTCCATTTCTATTTGTATTTATTATGGATCCCCATTAGCTGCTGCCAAAGCAGTGTGTTGCTTCACAGTCCCCGCTGTTCCATAAGGTTTTTTTTTTAATCTGTTTTTTAAAATCTAATTTTACTACTTGCGTCAGTTACTTGATGTGGAATAGAGTTCCATGTAGTCATGGCTCTATGTAGTACTGTGTGCCTCCCATATTCTGTTCTGGACTTAGGGACTGTGAAGAGACCTCTGGTGGCATGTCTTGTGGGGTATGCATGGGTGTCCGAGCTGTGTGCCAGTAGTTTAGACAGACCTCTTGGTGCATTCAACATGTCAATACCTCTCATAAATACAAGTAGTGATGAAGTCAATCTCTCCTCCACTTTCAGCCAGAAGAGATTGACATGCATATTATTAATATTAGCTCTCTGTGTACATGCAAGGGCCACTTAAAAAATAAAGGAGAGCCACACACTCTAGGAGCTCAGAGGCAAAGATTGTTATGTCCAAAGTTTCGACAGACAAGCTGTCTCCATCAGGGTATAATGACAAACACTGTGGGGTGACTCATTTATATAGTGTCAAAAGACACACACAGGTGTCTGTAACCATGGCCGGGTGTGGCCTGATATCATTGGTTAATTCTCATATATTAAAATACCATACAAAATACATAAATGGATAGCGTACGATCATAGATACAATTTGGCTACATAAGCCTACAAACATTTACAATAGCAAAATCACAATAATCACAAGAATGGCTTCAGATCAAAGTCTAAATCGGTGTACGTTTCTTTCACCTCTAGATTACATCCATGGGCCAGCCATGCTACCCTGTTCTGAGCCAATTACAAATTTCGTAGATCCTTTTTTGTGGTACCTGACCACACGACTGAACAGTAGTCAAGGTGTGACAAAACTAGGGCCTGTAGGACCTGCCTTGTTGATAGTGTTGTTAAGAAGGCAGAGCATCGCTTTATTATAGACAGACTTCTCCCCATCTTAGCTACTACTGTATCAATATATTTTGACCATGACCGTTTACAATCTAGTGTTACTCCAAGCAGTTTAGTCATCTCAACTTGCTCAATTTCCACATTATTTATTACAAGATTTAGTTGAGGTTTAGGGTTTAGTGAATATTTTGTATGAAATACAATGCTTTTAGTTTTAGAAATATTTAGGGCCACCCACTCTGAAACTAACTGCAGCTCTTTGTTGAGTGTTGCAGTCATTTCAGTCGCTGTAGTAGCTGACATGTATAGTGTTGAGTCATGCGCATACATAGAAACTCTGGCTTTACTCAAAGTCAGCGGCATTATTTAAAAAAATTAAAAGCAAGGGGCTACCGTGGGGAATTCCTGACTCTAACTGGATTATATTTGATAGGCTTCCATTAAAGAACACCCTCTGTGTTCTGTTAGACAATTAAGTCTTTATCCACATTATAGCAGGGGGTGTAAAGCAATAACACATACGTTTTTCCAGCACCAGACTATGATCAATAATGTCAAAAGCTGCACTGAAGTCTAACAAGACAGCCCCCACAATCCTTTTATCATCAATTTCTCTCATCCAATCATCAGTCATTTGTGTAAGTGCTGTGCTTGCTGAGTGTCCTTCCCTATAAGCATGCTCAAATTCTGTTGTCAATTTGTTTACTGTAAAATAGCATTGTATCTGGTCAAACACCATTTTTTCCAGAAGTTTACTAAGGGTTGGTAACAGGCTGATTGGTCGGCTATTTGAGCCAGTAAAGGGGCTTTACTATTCTTAGGTAGCGGAATGACTTCAGCTTCCCTCCAGGCCTGAGGGCACACACTCTATAGTAGACTTAAATTCAAGATGTGGCAAATATGAGTGTCAATATCGTCTGCTATTTTCCTCAGTAATTTTACATCCAGATTGTCAGACCCTGGTGGCTTGTCATTGTTGATAGACAACAATAATGTTTTTACCTCTTCCACACTGACTTTACGGAATTCAAAAGTACAGTTCTTGTCTTTCATAATTTGGTTCGATATACTTGGATGTGTAGTGTCAGCATTTGTTGCTGGCATGTCATCCCTAAGTTTGCTAATCTTGCCAATGAAAAAGTCATTAAAGTAGTTTGCGATATCAGTGGGCTTTGTGATGAATGAGCCATCTGATTCAATAAATGAAGAAGGGTTGGTTTTTTTCCACAAAATTTCAGTTAAGGAAACTGTGGACATATTTAAAAGAGATCTTAAAAACATATTTTTAGCTTTGCTTTTCCTTAGGATGCTTTTTAGTTGTTCAGTTTGTCATTGTTTGTTGTGTTGTAAATATTTCAGCTTTTATTTTCATAGTTTTTTATTCGTTTTTTTCCTGTAAAGCACATTCCCTGGCATTCCATGTCTGAAACGTGCAGTGTAAATAAAGCGTGATTAATGTTATAAATATGCTGTTGAGTAGTGGTAAGAAACATGGGAAACACCAGTGATCTTCCCTTCAGGACATCATAGCATAATAGTCCATAATTTACTGTTGAACACAAGTATCAATATGCACCAAGCATTATTCTTAAGTGACAAATGCACTCCCTAAATTCCTCCCCTTCTCTTAGCCCCTTTAATATCACTTCACTATCAATTTACTCTAACCCGAGTTGTCTGAAGGCCCTCCAAGAACCTGTTTAGCTTTTAATTGAATTTCAGTATCAATTTCTTCCATGCCAAGGAGCCTCACCGGCAGAGAGGCAGACCTGACATTTGCCACTTGCTTGAAATGGGAATAAAGGACTGAGCAGTACAGAGAACAATGTTATTCTTGCTCTTCATAATTCCCCACTACAGGGAATTAGCAACTGGCCCAGTTATCCTTTATCGACACAATCAATCCACCTCTTCAGCAGACCTGCAGAGGCACACCTCTGATTGTACCTGCCACTCTGATTGTTTCCGGTGCCTATACATGTCCAAACCCTTCTTTATCAGAAAGCACTTCACTCTACCTATTCTACATTACATTTGTGTTTGCCCAAAAAACTTTGAATCATTGTGGCCAACCATGTTTTTCAATAGGGTGCTTCGAGCTCTCAGTTCTGGTTGCAAAGTTAGAGTCTCGTAAGCTGCTGCCTACGAACATAGAGCTTGCCAAAATCTGGGCAGATTAAAAGGTGATGACCTCGATGTGCGTTGCCAAATTGTCGTAATATTTGGGGTCATTAATCTAGCCGCTAGCTGCAAACAAGTCGGCCATTTTATCTCCCACCACCTCTTCATCGCTCACCCAATTCTCTTGGCTGGGAAGGCGATAAGATGAGCAGGGAGGCAGGTGCAGATGTGCTGCACCTTCAGAGAGTGGAGGATACCTTCAAGAGCTACCGGCTCCCAAGGAGTTTAACGGATTACAGTGATTAGCAGAAAAAATTGTCAGCACCACCTTGTCTGTGAAAAAGGATGCAGTGCTTTGACAAAATGTAGCTGAGAAATAGGCCTACTTTGGATAATCATTTGGCCAAAATAACCCTTTAAAGGTTCGATGTCACTTGGCACCTACGCACAAGAATAAAGTAGTGGACTTCTTCGGGTTGCTTTTTTTTACTCAAGCAAAGCCCTCATTCCTCTACATAACTTGCGACAGACTGGTTATAGAGAGAATATCAATGGAGATCGTTGCTGGGCCGGAGCCTCTGAGGAAAGACATCTGTTTACATTGGAGGAACAAAGGGGATGTCAGGCAAAATATGATTGATAGTGCCCCGCAATATGGACAGCCAGTTGGCCTGCACTCTGAAGTCAATGGTTGGTGTTAAGGGGTCACCCTTTTACCAAAGCCAAGAAGGCCTCCTTCAGTTTCTCAGTTTATGGGCCCAGGCCCAAAGATTTCAGATGTTCTTGGCATGGCTCATTTGCTTTCTTGCGTCATTGACGTTGTAGTGAATCTGCACATTAACGAGATTGGCTCAATAACATGATCCATATGGATATATTATAGTCCTCGCCCGGCAGTGTGGCTTTCAAATTATTTGTTAGATACTTTATATTCATAATTCTTCTTATTGACATCTTCATGGTGTCAAGGGTTTTCAATCCATGCATACATACCCTCATCTACCCTAAAAATGGCCAACTGGGGCCAGTGACGCACAGTGGATCTCCCATGAAGATAAGTGTTTGTTGAATGATACAGCAGTTGAACATTAATTAGACACCGTTGAACATCATATCCAGTATATCTCTCCTGAAGTAGTGTAAACAGTGGAGAGGGGGTGGGAAGCAACAGAGCAATACTTTGTGAAAGGTACCGTGGTAAGTGTTTCTGTTACGGGACTTGAAACGGTAGCAATTAGCATAAATCGTGTCTCAATTGTTTAGCCCTAATATATTTAAACCCCGTCTGCAATAGCTTCTGTTTGAAAGTCAATAAAATAATTGTAGTTCACACTTCTAAACATACTGTATATCACCTCGGCGGAAATGGTTATCTGGAGTCTGGTATCGCTTTTTAACAGTGGTATGAAGTACTGAAGTAAAAATACTTTAAAGTACTACTTATGTAGTTTTTGGGAGTATCTGTACTTAGTATTCATATTTTTGACAACTTTTACTTTCACTTCACTACATTCCGAAAGAAAATATTGTACTTTTTACAAACATTTTCCCTGAAAAACCGAAGTGCTCATTACATTTTCAATGCTTAGCAGAACAGGACAATTTTCAAATGTGCGCACTTATCAAGAGAATACATGGTCATCCCTACTGCCTATGGTCTGGCGGACTCACTAAACACAAATGCATATTTTGTAAATAATGTTGGAGTGTGCCCCTGGCTATCCGTACATTTTAAAAACAAGAAAATGGTGCCTTTTGCTTTGCTTAATATATGGAATTTGGAATTATTTATACTTTTACTTTTGATACTTAAGTATATTTTAGCAATTAAATTTACTCTTGATACTTAAGTATATTTAAAACCAAATACTTTTAGACTTTTACTCAAGTAGTATTTTACTGGGTGACTTTCACTTTTACTTGATTCACTTTCTATTAAGGTATCAATACTTTTACTCAAGTATCACAATTGGGTCATTTTTCAACCACTGCCTTTTAATGGGGTTGCAGTGTGTCAGGCTTGGTCCAGTTGGAGAAAATCAATCACGATTGACAGCTGTTTAAAGCTAAACCATTTAATCTGGATTCAGGAAGCCCCTAAAACGGCTGCAGGACACATTGTTTCTCTTTATGGTGCTGGAGGCTCCTCATTTGTCAACCTACAGCAAGGATCAACTAGATTCAGCAGCTGGGTCAATTTTTTTCTTGAGCGGATGGTCGGTGGACTGGAACATAATTACAAATCATTTGTAGACTGCAATTTGACTGCAAGAATCCCAAACAAATATAATATTTTACTAAAATGTAATCATTTCAAACCTCTATTGGAGTTGATTTTCCTGGTGTTTTTAGTCTTATGTGCAACTATGACATTTGTTTTAAAAATTATATTTCTTATTTATATATATATATATATTTTTTTTTAAATATTTATTTTTTCTTTTTTCTCCCCAATTGGTAGTTAGTGCCCCTGTCTCATCGCTGCAACTCCCATACGGACTTGGGAGAGGCGAAGGTCGAGAGCCATGCGTCCCCTGAACCACATCCCAACCCAAACCATTCTGCTTCTTGACACAATGCCCACTTAACCTGGAAGCCAGCCGCACCAATGCGTCGGAGGAAACACAGTGCACTTGGCGACCGTGTCAGCGTGCACTGTGCCTCGCCCGCCACAGGAGTCGCTAGAGCGCGATGGGACAAGGACATCCCTGCCGGCCAAACCCTCCCCTAACCCGGACGACGCTGGGCCAATTGTGCACCGTCCCATGGGTCTCCCGGTCACGGCCGGCTGCGACAGCCTGGAGTCAAACCCAGAATCTGTAGTGGCACAACTAGCACTGCGATGCAGTGTCTTAGACCACTGCGCCACTCAAGAGGCCCAACATTGATATTTTTTTAACCTGTTAGGGCTAGGGGGCAGTATTGACACGGCTGGATAAAAAACGTACCCGATTTAATCTGGTTACTACTCCTGCCCAGTAACTAGAATATGCATATAATTATTGGCTTTGGATAGAAAACACCGTAAAGTTTCTAAAACTGTTTGAATGGTGTCTGTGAGTATAACAGAACTCATATGGCAGGCCAAAACCTGAGAAGATTCCATGCAGGAAGTGGCCTGTCTGACAAGTTGTGTTTCATCTGGGCTCTTTTTATTGAAGATTTAGGATCTTTGCAATAACGTGACACTTCCTACGGCTCCCATAGGCTCTCAGAGCCCGGGAAAAAGCTGAAGGATATCGAGGCAGGCTCTGGCTGAAACACATTATCGCGTTTGGCAAGATGCCGCTCAGAGTACTGTGGGCTTAGGCGCGTGCCCGAGTCGACCGAATGCTTTATTTTCTTTCCTCTGTTTACCTAAATGCAGATTCCCGGTCGAAATATTATCGCTTTTTTACGAGAAAAATTGCATAAAAATGGATTTTAAACAGCGGTTGACATGCTTCGAAGTACGGTAATGGAATATTTAGAATTCTTTTGTCACGAATTGCGCCATGCTCGTCACCCTTATTTACCCTTTCGGATAGTGTCTTGAACGCATGAACAAAACGCCGCTGTTTGGATATAACTATGGATTATTTTGAACCAAACCAACATTTGTTATTGAAGTAGAAGTCCTGGGAGTGCATTCTGACGAAGACTGCAAAGGTAATAACATTTTTCTTATAGTAAATGTGACTTTTCTGAGTGCTACATTTGCTGGGTGTCTAAATAGCTAGCCCTGTGATGCCGGGCTATCTACTGAGAATATTGCAAAATGTG
This sequence comes from Salmo salar, assembly GCF_965601325.2. Classification (NCBI taxonomy): domain Eukaryota; kingdom Metazoa; phylum Chordata; class Actinopteri; order Salmoniformes; family Salmonidae; genus Salmo; species Salmo salar. The sequence goes on along the minus strand of NC_138294.1, from coordinate 68,334,269 downwards.
CTTTCACCGAAAAGCTATTTTAAAATCGGGCATAGAGGAGTTCTGTATCTATAATTCTTAAAATAATTGTTATGCTTTTTGTGAACGTTTATCGTGAGTAATTTAGTAAATTCACCGGCAGTGTTCGGTGGGAATGCTAGTCACATGCTAGTCACATGCTAATGTAAAAAGCTGGTTTTTGATATAAATATGAACTTGATTGAACAAAACATGCATGTATTGTATAACATAATGTCCTAGGGTTGTCATCTGATGAAGATCATCAAAGGTTAGTGCTGCATTTAGCTGTGGTTTGGGTTTATGTGACATTATATGCTAGCTTGAAAAATGGGTGTCTGATTATTTCTGGCTGGGTACTCTGCTGACATAATCTAATGTTTTGCTTTCGTTGTAAAGCCTTTTTGAAATCGGACAGTGTGGTTAGATTAACGAGAGTCTTGTCTTTAAAATGGTGTAAAATAGTCATGTTTGAAAAATTGAAGTTTTTGCATTTCTAAGGTTTTTGAATAACGCGCCACGGGATTACACTGGCTGTTACGTAGGTGGGACGATTTGGTGCCACCTATCCTAGAGAGGTTAAAATAAAACAGATATTTATTTTTGCTCAGAAAACTTGGGTGGCAAATAAAACAACCCGCGGGCCAAACTCTGTCCCCTCGCAAGATATTCTACAGTATCTTGTGAGAGGACAGATGGTGGGTTGTGGGCAATATGTGGGCAGTGTCATCATAGACAAACCACTGGGATTGTTTTGTGTTAGTCACCCTCCCTTTGGACCAGAATGTCAAACTTTGAGTCCTCTGTCAAACGATCTCATATCTTTTCACCTGGCTTCCAAGTGACAGCATTATCGCATCATGCATCTTCCTAACATTTTCAGACACATTACCGGTTGTATTGCAGAAACGCATGATCTTACACTCTTATCGTCACATTATCACTGCTAATTGATAGGGCTGTCAATAGGCATTGATATCTCACTTATCTTCTGACCCATTGTCAATTTAAAGACCAACTTGAAATGCCACGTCAGGGGAATTTTCCACCATTTAATTCACAGAAACTATTTTCTCCCTTTTATACGACAGCTTTATGAAGCATACCATCTTCCATGAAGGCCAAGCAACACTCTTAAAGCCTAGTATTGAGTCATACTCCACTGTGTCATCAGGTCCAATGCATTTTAATGGCATAGTGCATCAATTGGATACCATACCAGACACTGTGTTCCATAGAAACATCTGGGACTGTTGACCCCCAGGTTCTGGGCAATTCTTAGAAATGGGTACCAGAAAAGGCATTCCTCATTAATCACTGTGTCAGATTTACCCTGGGCAAATTATAACCAGAAATATCCCCAAAGTGTCATGAGGTAAAAAGGATGGTGTACATGAGAAATAGACTACCAGTAAATGAGAGATGAAGAAAGAAAGAAAGAAAGAAAGAAAGAAAGAAAGAAAGAAAGAAAGAAAGAAAGAAAGAAAGAAAGAGAAAGAAAGAAAGAAAGAAAGAAAGAAAGAAAGAAGGAAGGAGGGAGGGAGGGAGGAGGGAGGGAGGGAGGGAGGGAGGGAGGGAGGGAGGGAGGGAGGGAGGGAGGGAGAAAGAGAGAGTTGCTGGGGCTGAAAATGAGGCCGGATTTCTCGCTGGTGAGAATGAACTGGTTGTTAGCTATGCAGGATGCAGGAGACTGGGGCAGATGCAGTAGGCAGACATGGCCAGGTTCCCAAGGACATGGCCTTTTTGGAGGCTCTTCTCATTAGAGGAACAGCGCCTATTGTTTATGGACCTTAATGAGGTTTGCCGCGACCAGGGAGAAAAACAAAGACGTCGCCATCGTTCAGAATATAACATGTCTACTCTTCCAGAGAGGAGAGAGCTCCAAATCTCACCCCTTCCCCCCTCCTTTTGTGTTGACGCAGACAGGCACCTCATGGGTCTGAAGACTGCTCTTTTTCTCTCTATTTCATTCTTTCTCATTACCGTTATTGGGGAAGACAGTCTCAGGGTACCATTTTTCCTAGGACATTGAAGAGCCTTAATTAGTTCATTCCCCAAAATGGTAGTTCTTGCTAGTTCAATGGTTTTTAATGCCTCTGGAGAGCCAATCATTTCAAATTCCCTCCTACAGACAGAACCGTTAACACAAACAATATAATATACATCTCAAGTTAATACGGAGGCACCGTCTCAAGTGGTCACGTTCAGTCTGTGCAATGCATTTATTTATATAATCTGTGCCCTTTTCTTAGACAGATTCAGTTCAATGCACGGTGCACACAGACTTCTGTCTCTTAACACTAGTAGGGACACAGAGAAATAAAAATACAGCAGTTAGCGTGGCAATACATATGGAAGGGAAGTAGGGGAGCCTGCGGTGGGATCTGCATGAATGCCCCAGGGGCTCTTCCTTTGCACAACATTTATCGCTGTCATCTTCATTCTTGATTTGCAGTATTCAAAACTGGTTAAACTAAATGAGGGATTCTTGTGGGAGGGGCAGTCGGATGTAGAGAATGGGGTATACAGAGAGCAAGGTTAAAAGCTAATTAAATAAATTCCTAGATGAAACTACTGTTTATATTCCTTTTTTGTAACTGCAGACAAACTTTGCACACAGGACTATTAGCATGGGTTGTTGTAACTTTAATTTTCATGGGTTAATGCAACTTTCTGGGGTGTAGCTACAATTCAAGGGACACTCAAGTCTCTGCTATCAGTTGGATTTCCTTTGAAAATTAAATCATGTGAAGCATAGAATTATGTTAGTCTAATTGAATGGGAAATCTAGTTTGTAGGCTGGCCGTTGGTGGTGCTTCCTGTAACCCTGCCCTGCTTGTGGATGGGAGGTATTTCTGTAATCATATTCAGTTTCTGGGCAATGCTGTGAATGGCTTTGTAAGGGGGGGGGGGGGGGGGGGGGGGGGGGGTGAAAGCCCTGTGTCCATGGGAGCCTGGGCCAGGCCTATCGATGCAGCTGTGTTTGAACAGCCAGATTACACTTCGATCACAGGCCCCAGGGACCCTGTGTGTGATACAGGCTGAAGTAAAGAAATAACTTTATACATTTCCCTTCTTGAATATTTCAACAGTGAGGGAGTTGGCATAGCCCCAATTATCTTCAGAGAGTCAGGGGCAACAGGGTAGTCTGAATGAATGATAATTACACCAGTAAACCTTGTCTCTGAGAGATGAGGAAAGTCTGCAGTAAAGAATGCACATTGCAATGACTTTAAGATGTAAGGGCCAACTGAGCAAGGACCCAATCTAGGAAATGCCCACTAGCTTTTTGTTTATTGATATCTCTCACCACCCTTACTTTGGATGCTCCAGGAGGGATTTTAAACTAACAGCAGCTCACTGCACCATAACATCATTAAATGCTGACCTTTATTTCATTCATGGTTGGGGATGGCTGTGGTGGTGTGAGGGGATGGGGGTGGTGGGACAGGTTTTGGGGAAGGGGTGGTCGTCTGTACCGGCGTGTGTGGGTCATAGAGAGTTTGTGGCCCAGGCTCTAATGCCTGCTCTATATTTGACATGCTATTAGGCACATTTACGCTGTGCCTCCTCATCAGTGTCAAAACGAGGGGCCCATTATCTGCATGGCACTTACGCCACATCAGCTGCCAGTTTGCCTGTGGGCAAAAGGGTGTGCAAAGCAGGGGTCTGTTACTTCTGAGTGACTCGCTATTCTTGTAGCCTAGTAGCTGCTATCCCAGTGCATCATACAGTAAGCAACATACTGTATCTACTGCCTCTATTCACCTTTTGCTGCACCAAGCTATTAGGTATGGTCAGCACGGTAACAGTTTTCTGTCAAACCTTAGACAGCTGTCAAGTCACTTGTCAAGAAAACCAGTTGTCACTGTGTAAATATGTTTTATAATGGCACAGATTATAGGTCAACCACTGTATTTTCCCTCCAACAAAATCCTTGAAGTCTCTACTGTGATAATTCCTTGAGTGTGTTACAGTATTCACATTCAGAGACAAGTCTGTAGAAAAGGTGCTGTGCTTATGTGATTATGATTATTGGAAGGTATGAATGGGTACCACAGCATGGAATGGATCTTGTGATTTTGTTCAAATAAGCGATGGGTAAACAGATGAGTCACACATCCAAATAATCTGTTGTGAATTATCAGAGAAGCCGGTAAACAAAACCCAATTAGATATAAAAAAAACATCACCTGAGGGGACACCCCCAGTTCCCTGTGGGCTGTAGAACGGTGGCACCAGCTATCCCGCTGAGATACCAGGCGGTGGCGACAATGGTGTGCCCATGTCTGGCGAACACTGCGATCCACTTGTATGATGATTAATGAAGAAAACATGAATAATAAATACAGAACCCGGTATCCCCTGTGCTGATTGTGGCATTTAGTCTGGCTGGGGCTATGGATGCCCCCATCAGCCCATTCAGCAGGGACTGCCAGTGCCAGACTGGCGTCATGCTGGGAGGCAGGGTGTGACCACCATGGGGGTGGCTGGTTCCCTCTAGTCAGGTGAGGGTGGCAGATGGCGAGGCACGCTGTAGCCCCCCTGTGGTTAGCAGAGTGGGAGAGACAGCCTGAGCCAAGCTGATGGCCGCCCCTGGGAGCCCATCTTCTGCTTGGCCTCACCCGAGACACTGAGCCAGCCTGGCAGATTCGTGCCGAAAGGGGGCTGGAGGTGACACTAAGCCAAGAGACAAAAACAGTGCGAACAAAGGACCATACACTTAAGCACACACACTCTTGAGCCAGCACTTGTTGACATCTCAGTCGACCAGACAGGTCCTACAGGTCCTAGTTTTGTCGCACCTTGACTACTGCCCAGCTGTGTGGTTATGTGCGGCAAAGAGGGACATAGGTAAATTGAAGTTGGTCCAGAACAAAGCAGCACATATTGCACTTGATGTACACGGAGGCCAAGTGTCAGTAACATGCATGTCAGTCTCTCCTGGCTCAAAGTTAAGGAGAGATTGACTGCATCTCTATTGGTCTTTGTGCGAGGTGTTGATGTGTTGAAGGTACTGAACTGTTCAAGCATTTGGCACACAGTTCAGACACTCATTGGTACAACACAAGACATGCAACATGCAGAGGTCTCTTCACAGTCCCCAGGTCCAGAACAGAGGCTGGGAAACACACAGTATTAAATAGAGCCATGACTACATGGAACTCTCTGCCACCATCTAGCAATAAAACCAGATTCAAAAACCAGATGAAAGAACACCTTACTGCATGCACAAAGGGGACTGTGAGGAGACACAGCCATTTTATATACACTATATATATACAACTATGTCGACACCACTTCAAATTAGTGGATTTGGTTATTTCAGCCACACTCGTTGTTGACAGGTGTATACAATCGAGCACACGGCCGTGCAATCTCCATTGACCAACATTGGCAGTAGAATGGCCTTACTGGAGAGCTCAGTTACTTTCAACGTGGCACCGTCATAGGATGCCACCTTTCCAACAAGTCAGTTCGACAAATATCTGCCCTGCTAGAGCTGTCCTGGTCAACTGTAGGTGCTGTTATTGTGAAGTGGAAATCTCTAGGAGAAACAACGGCTCAGCCACAAAGGGGTATACCACACCAGCTCACAGAACGGGACCGCTGATTGCTGAAGCGCAGGTAAAAATCGTCTATCCTCTGTTGATTGCTGAAGCACGGAGCAGGTAAAAATTGTATCCTCGGTTGCAACACTCACTACCGAGTTCCAAACTGCATCTGGGAGTAACGTCAGCACAAGAACTGTTCGTCGAGAGGTTAATGAAATGGGTTTCCATGGCCGAGCAGCTGCACACAAGCCTAAGATCACCATGCGCTATGCCAAGCATCGGCTGGAATGGTATATAGCTTGAAGACATTGGACTCTGGAGCAGTGGAAACTTTTCTGGAGTGATGAATCACACTTCACCATCTGGCATCCGATGGAGAAATCTGGGTTTGGCGGATGCCAGGAGAACGCTACCTGGCAAAATGCATAGTGCCAACTGTAAAGTTTGGTGGAGGAGGAGTAATTGTTTGGGGCTGTTTTTCATGGTTTGGGCTACACCCCTTAGTGCCAGTGAAGGGATATTTTAACGCTGCAGCATATAATGACGTTCTAGACGGTTCTGTGCTTCCAACTTTGTAGCAACATCATTTCCTGTTTCAGCATGACAATGCCCCCTGTGCACAAAGCGAAGTCCGTACAGAAATGGTTTGTCGAGATCAGTGTGGAAGACTTTGACTGGCCTGCACAGAGCCCTGATCTCAACCCCATCGACCATCTTTGGGATGAATTGGAACGCCGACTGCGAGCCAGGCCTAATCACCCAACTTCAATTATGCTCTTGTGGCTGAAAGGAAGCAAGTTCCTGCAGCAATGTTCCAAAATCTAGTGGAAACCTTTCCAAAAGAGTGAATGCTGTGATAGCAGCAAAGGGGGGACCAACTCTACAGTGGAGGAAAAAAGTATTTGATCCCCTGCTGATTTTGTATGTTTGCCCACAGCAGTGGTAGATCTGATCACCGACAACGACAAGACAGCCTATAGGGAGGAGGTCAGAGACCTGGCCATGTGGTGCCAGGACAACAACCTCTCCCTCAACGTGATCAAGACAAAGGAGATGATTGCGGACTACAGGAAAAGGAGGACCAAGCACATCCCATTCTCATCGATGGGGCTGTAGTGGAGCAGGTTGAGAGCTTCAAGTTCCTTGTTGTCCACATCACCAACAAACTAACATGGTCCAAGCACACCAAGACAGTCGTGAAGAGAGCACGACAATTCCCCCTCAGGAAAATGAAAATATTTGTCATGGGTCCTCAGATCCTCAAAAAGGTTCTACAGCTGGTATGGCAACTGCTCGGCCTCCGACCGCAAGGCACTACAGAGGGGAGTGCGTACGGCCCAGTCCATCACCGGGGCCAAGCTTCCTGCCATCCAGGACCTCTATACCAGGTGGTGTCAGAGGAAGGCCATAAAATTGTCAAAGACTCCAGCCACCCTAGTCATACATAGACTGTTCTCTCTGGTACAGCAAGCGGTACCAGAGCGCCAAGTCTAGGACCATGAGGCTTTTAAACAGCTTCTACCCCCAAGCCATAAGACTCTTGAACATCTAATCAAATGGCTACCCAGACTATATACATTGCCCCCTTCTTTTACACTGCTGCTACTCTCTGTTATTATCTATGCACAGTCACTTTAATAACTCTACCTACATGTACAGTGAGGGAAAAAAGTGTTTGATCCCCTGCTGATTTTGTATGTTTGCCCACTGACAAAGAAATGATCAGTCTATTATTTTAATAGTAGGTTTATTTGAACAGTGAGAGACAGAATAACAACCAAAAAATCCAGAAAAACGCATGTCAAAAATGTTATAAAATGATTTGCATTTTAATGAGGGAAATAAGTATTTGACCCCTCTGCAAAACATGACTTAGTACTTGGTGGCAAAACCCCTGTTGGCAATCACAGAGGTCAGACGTTTCTTGTAGTTGGCCACCAGGTTTGCACACATCTCAGGAGGGATTTTGTCCCACTCATCTTTGCAGATCTTCTCCAAGTCATTAAGGTTTCGAGGCTGACGTTTGGCAACTCGAACCTTCAGCTCCCTCCACAGATTTTCTATGGGATTAAGGTCTGGAGACTGGCTAGGCCACTCCAGGACCTTAATGTGCTTCTTCTTGAGCCACTCCTTTGTTGCCTTGGCCGTGTGTTTTGGGTTATTGTCATGCTGGAATACCCATCCACGACCCATTTTCAATGCCCTGGCTGAGGGAAGGAGGTTCTCACCCAAGATTTGACGATACATGGCCGCGTCCATCGTCCCTTTGATGCGGTGAAGTTGTCCTGTCCCCTTAGCAGAAAAACACCCCCAAAGCATAATGTTTCCACCTCCATTTTTGACGGTGGAGATGGTGTTCTTGGGGTCATAGGCAGCATTCCTCCTCCTCCAAACACGGCGAGTTGAGTTGATGTCAAAGAGCTCTATTTTGGTCTCATCTGACCACAACACTTTCACAAGTTGTCCTCTGAGTCATTCAGATGTTCATTGGCAAACTTCAGACGGGCATGTATATGTATTCTTGAGAAGGGGGACCTTGCGGGCGCTGCAGGATTTCAGTCCTTCACGGCGTAGTGTGTTACCAATTGTTTTCTTGGTGACTATGGTCCCAGCTGCCTTGAGATCATTGACAAGATCCTCCCGTGTAGTTCTGGGCTGATTCCGCACCGTTCTCATGATCATTGCAACTCCACGAGGTGAGATCTTGCATGGAGCCCCAGGCTGAGGGAGATTGACAGTTCTTTTGTGTTTCTTCCATTTGCGAATAATCACACCAACTGTTGTCACCTTCTCACCAAGCTGCTTGGCGATGGTCTTGTAGCCCATTCCAGCCTTGTGTAGGTCTACAATCTTGTCCCTGACATCCTTGGAGAGCTCTTTGGTCTTGGCCATGGTGGAGAGTTTGGAATCTGATTGATTGATTGATTGCTTCTGTGGACAGGTGTCTTTTTTACAGGTAACAAGCTGCGGTTAGGAGCACTCCCTTTAAGTGTGTGCTCCTATTCTCAGCTCGTTACCTGTATAAAAGACACCTGGGAGCCAGCAATCTTTCTGATTGAGAGGGGGTCAAATACTTATTTCCCTCATTAAAATGCAAATCAATTTATAACATTTCAAACATGCGTTTTTCTGGATATTTTTGTTGTTATTCTGTCTCTCACTGTTCAAATAAACCTACCATTAAAATTATAGACTGATCCTTTCTTTTTTTTCTTCATCAATATACACCATACCCCATAATGACAAAGCAAAAACTGGGTTTTAGAAATGTTCGCAAATGTATTACAAATAACAAAACAAAATTCCTTATCTACATAAATATTCAGACACTTTGCTATGAGACTTGAAATTGAGCTCAGGTGCATCCTGTTTCCATTGATCATCCTTAGAATGTTTCTACAACTTGATTGGAGTCCACCTGTGAAAAACTCAATTGATTGAACATGATTTGGAAAGGCACACACCTGTCTATATAAGGTCCCAGAGTTGACAGTGCATGTCAGAGCAAAAACCAAGCCATGAGGTCAAAGGAATTGTCTGTAGAGCTTCGAGACAGGATTGTGTCGAGGCACAGATCTGGGGAAGGGTACCAAAACATTTCTGCAGCATTGAAGGTCCCCAAGAATGCAGTGGCCTCCGTCATTCTTAAATTGAAACATTTTGTAACCACCAAGACTCTTCCTAGAGCTGGCCGCCCGGACAAACTGATCAATCGGGGGAGAAGGGCTTTGGTCAGGGAGGTGACCAAGAACCCAATGGTCACTTTAACAGAGCTCCAGAGTTTCTCTGTGGAGATGGGAGAACCTTCCAGAAGGACAACCATCTATGCAGCTCTCTGCCATTCAGGCCTTTATGGTAGGGTGGCCAGACAGAAGCCACTCCTCAGTAAAAGTGACACGACAATCCCGCTTGGCGTTTGCCAAAAGGCACATAAAGGACTCTCAGGCCATGAGAAGCAATATTCTCTGGTCTGATAAAACTAAGATTCAACACTTTGGCCTGAATGCCAAGTGTCACTTCTGGAGGACCATCCCTACATTGAAGCATGGTGGAGGCAGCATCATGCCGTGCAGATGTTTTTCAGTGGCAGGGACTGGGAGACTAGTCAGGATCAAGGGGAAAGATGAACAGAGCAAGGTGCAGAGAGATCCTTGATGGAAATCTGCTCCAGAGCGCTCAGGACCTCAGACTGGGGTAATGGTTCAACTTCCAACAGGACAACGACCCTAAGCACACAGCCAAGAGAATGCATGAGTGGCTTTGGGACAAGTCTCAATGTCCTTGAGTGGCCCAGCCAGAGCCCGGACTTGATCCCGATCGAACATCTCTGGAGAGACCTGAAAATAGCTGTGCAGCGACACTCCCCATCCAACCTGACATACCTTGAGAGGATCTACAGAGAAGAATGGGAGAAACTCCCCAAATACAAGTGTGCCAAGCTTGTAGCATCATACTAAAGGCTGTAATCGCTGCCAAAGGTGCTTCAACAAAGTACTGAGTAAAGGGTCTGAATACTTAGGTTAATGTGATATTTTTTATTTTTTTTAATTACTATTAGCAAAAATGTCAAAACCTGCTTTTGCTTTGTCATTTTAGAATAAGGCTGTAACGTAACACCGTGGAAAAAGTCAAGGGGTCTGAATACTTTCCAAAGGCACTGTATCTACCAGCTAAGCCTCCGTACCCCTTGCTGTAGTACTGAGTCAGAGTAAAAATACTTTCCTGTCATCAGTCTAAAGTGGAAGCTTGCTGCTAAGAATCACTAATGCAGGGGTGAGTCTTGAATCAGCCTTGCTGACTGAACTAAGAGGTGTTTCACTGGGACCGTCTGTCTTCGAGGCTGTGCACATTGTGCTTGTTAGCCCTGTCTGCACACACTAACCTGTTAATAATGTGCTGATGTCATGGGCCTCTAGCCCTCTCCGCCCTTCCTCTCTGTCAGATTCTGTCTTCTCTAGTCGACCATTCCTAGTGAGTCGACAATTCCTTGTGAGGGACTATGATCACAAAGGGATGTGATACTAGCCAAAAGCTTCCATTGGGGGAACCTGACCCATACTTCTAGCACCATTGGTGATGACTTTTGCTGAATGTTTCTATTCTGTAAGTTTAAAGTCAGTCAGGGGTAGACCAGTGATCGTGTCTTTAACCCTTGGCTATTATGAAGGTGTGATATCCCAAGCTTACAATCAATACATTGTAGTCCCATTTTATCACCCATCTCTCTAAAGGCAGACAATAAGCTTGATAAGATTAGGCGTGGCTCGCAGTCCACTAGAGGCCTCCATGCATCAGCTCCCCCTCCTCCGGAAGATCCCAAAATAGCCCCAAGGAGAGAACCCAGAAATGTGTCAAGGTTTGCTAGTGGAAACGGCTGATCTTACTGAGATTAATCTACGTGACTACTCTTTGTTCGGGGGAGATGTGATAAATCATGAGAGAGTGAAATATGGCACTCTGGGTATTTGTGTGGGCTTCAGTGCAGTTTGTCTCCCCTTTCCTCTAAATGAAAGTGTGAGTCATCACAGTTTATTCTGTTGGGAAGAGGGCATTTTGACAATTGCAATAGTGCTTATTTATAGTCATATTAATCTTCATGCATGATAGGCTGTGACATTTCTCTATTTTCCCAATGTAGGCCCTTGCCTTCAGTAAGCCAGAATGATAATATGAATAATGATATTAGTAGTAGTAGTAGTAGTAGTACTAATCATATCATTTTAAGATACTTATATCCACTGATCTGACTAAGATATGACTCAAATGCACATGGTAATGATCATTATCTAAGTCCCTAGATGCCTGGCTGCCTTCAACCGTGTGTGTGTGTGTGTGTGTGTGTGTGTGGTCTTGTTATCCTATCCTCGTGTGAACCTGAAATCCCCAAAGTCCCGACAAGGATAGTAAAACAAGAAATTGTCCCTCCTGGGGACATTTCCCACGTCCCCACAAGGACAAAAGCAATTTTAAGCTTAAGGGTTAGACGTTTGGGTTAAGGTGAAGGGTTAGGGAAAAATTGGATTTTGAATGGAAATAAATTGTGGGTCCCAACGAGGATAGAAAAACGTGTGTGTGAAAGTGTGCGCAAGTGTGTTCAAGTGTGTGCGTACATGAGATGACTGATTCCCGGACAGCTCACACAATTGTTTTTACTGTTTACTCTCCTGGCTCCAGGGGAACATGTGTCATTTTGGCTGAGATGCTGGACAATGTGTTAAAGTAGCAGCTGTATAGTGGATTTATTTTCACTCCAGTCCCAGATTGGATTTCAGTAAGAGGCTAGTAAGGGAGGCTATGACTGAGATACTTCAGTAGTATGTTCTATCAAGGGACAATTATACTGTAGAGTGAGAAACAGTAATTGGATCTGTTTTTTTTTTACATTTATCTTTTATCTTTTGCTCTTATCTTTTTATGAAACACTTTTGGAACACATTAAATCCAGTTATGGATTGCTTATCCGTAATCAAATGGCATGTTATGACAATAGACCAAAACATTTGATTCTCACTGAACTTGGGTAGCATGCAGAGATTTAAGAGTTGTCCTTTCAAACCCCTTTTGCTCCAAACCTTTGAATACCAGACCAGAGAGTGAGAGAACCCTCTCATCTGGTATTCCCCGTACTAATAGTCTTTTTTACAGCCCTCGTGCTACTTTGCACTTCGGACACTGATCTGTCACTCCAAATTGCTACTGACATTACAGCGAAGCCCTACTGGGTTACCTCTCCCCGGTATACCCCTAATGATATTTTCATGCCTGTTATTCTCTTTATGGCCAGATGTATTTAGAGTTTCCAGTGCATTGGGATTTGGAGTCTTCCAGCAGATGAAGAGAGTACAGTAGACCCCATTATACTCAGCTAAAAGGAATGCTATTATTTAACTTTTCGCGCTCAGCAAGCAGAAATAATGCAGAACATTATTTATTTACTTTTTGGTGGGTGGAATAAACCCATCCCAGCCCTCCATCCCGTCCACCCCAAACAGTTTTAACCATTTAGGATGCCCAGACAGTGGCACTGTGTGTTGCTGTCACACTGGCTTACAGTAATTGCTTTTTCTCCAGCATCACCCTGTACTGCGTAGAGCTGATCCCTGAGTATAAATCGCCTGAACTGGTGACACAGTCACTCTAGTTGGGAAGGATAACAGCTAGTCCTATTCCATTAAACATGCATCGGGAAAAGCCCTCGTCCCTTCAAAGAGAAGATCAAAAGCAACATTTATGCTGCACCTGTCTGCAATAGTTATACATATATTTTTATATTCCAATATCTTCCCTCTACTGTTTTTTTTTCTCCATAAAAATATAGTGAATAGCCAATGATGGCCTAATGGGTGGACTGGCGGCCAATGCGAGTGTACCCATAGATGCAAAGCAGGAAATATAAGCTAGGTTCAAAATATACAGGTTAAGACAAGAGGAGTCTAATATCCAGTTAATCTTTGTGCCACTATTCAATAAAGGACCAGCTTCCACATTCGTAATGACTGGGAGTGAATGGTAGCAGCACAGACAGTTCGCCATCAAAGTGAAAAATAAACACAATCGTAGTGAATTTCAGCTAACTACTAATTGAACACATAGCCTAACTGCTTTACTGTCATTTTATTCATTGAGACGTTTTTAAAATAATGTAGACACTTTATTACTGGATACCCTGACTGCTGGTCACGTTTTCAATGCTAATCCTGTAGAATCCAGCAAGGGAGCTGGTCCCATGAATTTGTTTATTTACGAAAGGTTCCTTATGGAATTATTACATTGTTGACTAGTGGCCTCATGGGTGGAATGTTATAAATACTTTTCATAATTAATAAACATCATGTTTTTTTTTTTTTTTTACAAATTCCGGTCTTTCTATGTCAAACAGTTGTTATATTTCAGTCATCTGTGATGTGTATATAAAGTGTACTATTAGGATGCAAACAAAAAATGTAATACATTTCAACTCTATATCTGACATGATACAGGTGTCTTCTTTTTTTAAGCACAGCTATGTGTGTGAGGTGTATAGTTTTGTTTCAAAGTAGATTTAAGACCAAGAAACACTCTATTTGACCCTGATTTAGCCCACTACAGTAAAAGGTTAACCTTCTCATCTTCAACCTAGAATAAAAGCAATAAGTAAAAACAGGAAGTGTACCCATCAATATGTGTTGTGATTTGTTGAATCAACTCAACTGACATTACAAAAAAATATATTCCATTGCATGAGCCATCGGTTAAAGATGCAATATGCAGTAATCACTCTCCATTTCCTAGTTTAATTTTTTTTTGAATAGTTTGCCTAATTTCTGTTTGTGACAAAACAAGCAACGAAAGTGTAGAGAATCATTTTACAATCTAAGACGCTGTGAAATATATTTTCAACAACTACAAATATTATATTTTTAGCTGTTTGAAGCTGGTGTACAAAAGCAAAACTAAAATACGCAAAAACTAAACCAATGAACGGAAGTATAGAAATAGCGAGCAGATCCTCTGTTTATTAGACTTGAGTTCAATGAGTGACAGATCTATAACTCACAATTCTATGTGAATTTGGTCAAGTTGCCCAAAAAGTTACGTATTGTAGTTTTAACATTGTTCATTCAAATTTTCTTCCTGGAAATTATTGCATGAGTGTACCCATGAGTTTACTTACCAGTCAAATTGCCATGGTTAGAAGTTCCAAGCCCGTTCTATTCATTCTATTTCTATGTTTTTACTCCCCTCATCTCGGACTAACTGATTTGAAACAGCCTAGTTTGCTAATCACAATTGTAATGAAGAAATCTAATTTACAGAAATGTAATCTACGTCCAAACGTACCTGCCAATTCTTGCTTTAGCATTTAGATGTATTCATTATGATTTATTTCATTCTAATCAATTTGGCTAATGCCATTCTAACACTACATGTGACTTTACTGAGTGAAACATTGTGATGTGGTGAGAAAGGTTGAATTTGCCCATAAGGGGGTGGGGTGGTGGGAGGGTAGATTACATTTCTGTGAATTAGATTTCTTCATTACAATTGTGAATAGCAAACTAGACTGTTTCAAATCAGTAAGTCCGAGATGAGGGGAGTAAAAACACAGAAATAGAATGAATAGAACGGGCTTGGAACCTCTAACCATGGCAATTTGACTGTTGGTGGTCAGAACCATAGAAGTCCCTGAATGAGGGGCATGCGTTAAGATCTAAGAGTGTTAATGTTGAGGAAGGGGGTTTACTCCTACTCCTTCCCATGTGAATTGTCGTTGCAGGAGTTACATTTATCAGTGGAATGCCCCATTGGTATATTTATACTGTACTTCTGGCTAGAAAATGCAGCAAGTCTTCTGTTTCTTTTGTTAAGTGTCTTTCAATGCTTATAGCCTAGACTTTTTGTTGTGTCAGGGCTTTTTAGCATGCAGTGTTTATATAGTAGAATACAGTGTTGAAATCGGTCTACCCATTATCGCCCTTGATATCTCTGTGTGTGTCTTTTAAGAGTTTCTGGCAAAAGGCAGCGCTATGAGATTTCACAAAAACATATAAATGGTCTCATCTTAGATAGTTTTTTGGGTAGAGTCCCAAAACAATTCACAGTGGGCTGCCTGAAATGCCCCATAGCCCCACACTTTGAGCTAGTGATGGTGAAGATCTTGACGACTCGCAAAGAATGCTAATGGAAAAGCAATTACCGCTAAAGGGCAGATTGAACATGATACCTGTCAATATACTGTAGCTGGTCTCATGCTGCTTGTCAAAGCAGACCGGTCTTTGCTCATGTTATTTGCAGTAACTCATAGATGGGTAATAGGCCTCCCTTATCTGTGTTTTTCAGCATTTACAGTAGTGTTGTGGACAAATGGCATAAGGATGCCTTTGAGATGCAGGACAACAAAGGCACTATTGAGAAGTCGTCGTAAGCCCTAGCAAGCCAGAGAAATGGACAGGGTCTGTGTAGCTGTTGTGGAGACCACTGATGGTTGCCAGTTGGACTCTGGACCATCTTGGACATGTTTCTTTCAATGTTCACATTTTTGTTTGTCAACAGCTGTTCATGTCTGGTTTGTGAACGTGGTTGGCTCAACACTGTTAGACACCACCACTGGCAGACAAAGAGAGCACCTATGGTCTCCAAAGAATAGTCGAGCAGACACTGAATGCTAGTTCTTGTTCCTTGTTTATTACTGCGAATTGGAGCAGAGCTAGTTCAAATTTGGATTGATTCCCTAAATTTAGGCCATGCCAACTATAATCATTCATGCATAAAGTGAAATGTCTCCAATTTGACAACCAGGGAAATTGTGTGTTCCATTGACTGGTCTTTCCGGCTACATTCATGAATATTCCCATTTGTAGACTTCAATGTTCCCTGTTCTGATTTCTGTATCTGCTGAATGCTCAGAATAGAAGAAACTTGACTATCACCATAGCTCTACTACGACAGCTGTACTATGATTGAAATTCAAGAGGTGAAATCTGGTTTAGACTAGTTTTGAGGGGTTCTCAAGGCCATAAAATATATCTTGGAGCCTAATGCCTGCTGCCGCTTGCTTCATTCTCACTTCAGCCCACTAAGTGTGATTGAGTGTGTCTTCATGCCTGACCTGTGTGCTGTTGACTCTGCAGCAGGGAAAGGACTGTGGGGAGAAGGGAAGCCGGGGCGAAAAGAAGAAACAGCCCACCGGAACTTTCTTAGTCACTGCAAATCATGTGTTTGCTCCCCAGAAAGCATTCAGAGGGAACTGCTCATCCCTTGGCTTGGTGCCCACGGGGGCTCTGAGAGCCTGCGGGGGGTCTGGGACAGTCTGCGGTCTCCGCTCTCCACAGGAAGTCAAAGAGCCAGAGAAGCACTAGGTAAAGGAGGGAGCATTCTTTGTGTGACATTTTTGGCCCAGAGTGCAAGCCCATACACCCACCAACATTCAGACTCGCCTCCTATGGGCTGGACTCATCTCTGGGGCAGGATAGTCATTGAGAGCCTCAGCGATTATAATAGGCAGTTATAAGTTCAGAGGTCAATCTTACAGATCCACCTGTACCCGAGACCCGATCCAGGACCGAAGTGGGTCCGGATCCAGAATTTGAATTAATGTCACGAGCCTGATATGATTGTCCTGGGTCTCGGGTACAGTACCAGTCAAAAGTTTGGACACCTACTCATTCAAGGGTTTTTCTTCGTTTTTACTATTTTTTTACATTGTAGAATAATAGTGAAGACATCAAGAGTGTGCAAAGCTGTCATCAAGGCAAAGGGTGGCTACTTTTAAGAATGTTTTTGGTTACTTCATGATTCCATATGTGTTATTTCATAGTTTTGATGTTTTAACTATTATTCTACAATGTAGAAAATAGTAAAAACAAAGAAAATCCCTGGAATGAGTATGTGTGTGCAAACTTTTGACTGGTACTGTATGTGTAATGTTAACTGACTTGTACAGAAGGACCCGTACAGATCCGACCTCGACTGCTGCAGTAAAGAGAGATTGTATAATTTGTGCTGCTGCTCTTTGATTTTCATGAGAGTGGCACGTGGAGCTTGTTGTTGTTGTTGACCAACCATAAGTCAGCAAAGTGGCAATAGGCTACAGTCATAGAGCCTCCATGTGGGGAAAGTGTTAGGAGATATCAAATCAATGAATGATGGAATTAGAAGTTAAAGGAGAAGGATAGGCTACAATGACCAAGAGCCAACAGGTAGGCTGCTAAATTATATTCTGAATGGAGTTGTTGTTTCTAACTGTGTAGGACGGGAAAGCGCATACAGCCTCAATAAGCCTTGCTAGCTAGGTAGCTTAACTAGCTTCTGCCGGTTTGATGCAGTCAGGTACTACGTAATCATATTGGATGATAAATAACCAAGTTATGGCAGCTATTATTCTACTATACTGTGAGTCGCCTTGGTTGGTTGCTATCTCTCGTCTCTCCTTCCTGTTGTCCTTGCCCTGCTGCAGGGCCGTGTCACTCGCTCACACTCACAGTAGCCTACACACACAGCATGGCCCCTGCTAGAGCATCACCTCTAACTCCTCTCCCTTATGCTTAATCAGCTTTGGTTAATAACGTAGCTTAAAAATATACTTTTCTGCTACTTCGCTCACTTGGTCTGGATCCGATAAGGTCTATACGGAACTGGTCTATTTGTCTTCGGGTCCATTCAGAACCTCTATGTCAGACCCATCGTAATTACACAGAAACCCTGCCCAACTTCGCTCCAGGAGGCAATCTAAGCTGAGTGACCTCTCAGAGCCGCCCTCCTTTCTGTAAACACTGCGGGAATTTGGGGAAACAATCCTTATCTGACCCCCCTCTGTAAGGGACCAGAGGGACACCTTCATAGCATATCAGCGCTTCCACAAAATTCATTAACTTTACCATGGTATCAAAGGCTGACTTCATGACATTTGATATTGAACTATGCATCTGGACGTATTTCAAGCCTGCACCCCCATATATCCTGGTAGTGAGTGTAATTTGTTCCCAGTCGTTGTTTACATGCATCACGGAGAGGCCCAGTACTAAAGTTTGACAGTCAGGCCAGGTTGTTGGCCTTGTTGTTGGCCAACTTCAGTACTCTCAGCACAAGTAGTTCACTCTTAACGGCAAGTAATAGCAAGCACTTTTCAAGGTCGTGATCTGTACTGAGGAGTAATTCTAGTCTGTATGGATGACAGGAGTCAGCGAGTGTTATTGGACTGCAGCCTTTTGGGGAGTTAATTTCTGACTATTGGAATGCAGTCAGTCTAATCACTAAGGCTGCAATCGTGAACTGTCACAATGATTACTGAACATGTGGAGATTGAGAACACATACATACACTGAGCGATCTTGTTTGTTTGATCTAAAGTAACAACACGTTATATGACGTGAGTTTCCCAGAAATATTGTACGTCAGAGCTGATCCCATTCACTTTACAATGTCCTGTGTAGCTCCCAAGCTTGGTGTACTGCAGATCTCCAATCCTGATTTGTTCGACGTCATGTTAACCAAGTCATCATCAATTTTGCTTGGTCAAGCTCTGATCACATGATCTTTTGCTGGGGGATTATAGGGGAGCTAAACTCTAGATTTTCCATCTTCTGTGGCTCAAATGAATCAGGGTAAAACTCTAGCGTGGAGCTTAACTTTTCCCTTGCTCTCGCCCTGCGTACCCAATGTGCTTTGCCTAATTTAGTCCTAGTTATCATCACACTATGGACACTATCAGATCCCATATGAGACATATGTTGATCAATCAATCAATCAATCAATCAATCAATCAATCAAGGTGTCCAAATACTGTCTTCGATGCAATTAAATGCTATATTTATTAGGTTAACGAAAGAAAACACACAGACACACACACACACACACACACACACACACACACACACACACACACACGGATCATAGCTTGATCACCTTGTTGCATGAGAATTTAAAACTTGTAGTGTATTTGAGGTATAAAAAGGGTTCTGAAGTTTGTAAGTACCACTTTGAAATTTCAGGCTAGATTTTCCACTACGAAAAATATATCAACCCCTACAAAATGTTCCATTATTAATTATAATCCACATAATTAGCATTTCCTGTTGCTGCAGGATTATTTTCCTGCTGTAGCAAACTGGCTTAAATTAAGATCCTACACCTGTACACACACACAGCAAATTCCCTCCCTCCCACACAGACAGACACACCCACACAAACACAAATTGAATAAATACCTAGTGCCTTGTATCTCACGGACCCAGTCCCTTTTCATGTGAGGGAGCTCCCAAAGAACATATAAAAATGTAAGCTCACTTATCTCTTGCATATCCTAATGAGGGAATGCGTTAACTCATGTCAGGTTCATCAGACTCATTTAATAGCCTTGTTTTCAGGAGGGCTTGAAGCTAGTGCTAATGGACTGACAGCTATGTCCCACTTCCTTTATCTTTTAATGAACCACACTGTCACGGTCAGCTCGGGTTAATAATGGAGGCCAGTTGTTGTTATTGGTCAACTGCTAGTCATAGCGGTGCCACCGACTACATGCCTGAAGCAGTGCAGTGTTTATTTGTGAGCGGCTATTGTGAGACCTTATCTTCAGCTTTCCCCCATGACACTACTGTACGCACACACACCACACACACACACACACACACACACACACACACACACACACACACACAATTTCTGCCTTAACACGTCACGGCTCACTGTGAAGGTTAACGTCTTTAGCCTTGCATTGGGACTCGGTTTATTAGAGTCTTGGTGGCTCTGAATCGATACATTAGTACCCTTTTAAGAGAGCAGTGGGAGGCAAACTCAGGCCAGGGCCAAATCCAGGGGGACACCACGAGACCAACCACCTTATCAGCTTTTTCTCTTCTCTGATTGATCATCCCCTCATCTCATTAGTCCGTACGAGAGACACTGACATGAAAGGTACCAGAGAAGACAACAAAGTATCACTCGTTTATATTGAAATATTTATTTGCGGCCTGAAGTTTAACACCCCTCTGTACTCCTCCTAGTCCAAAACGCAACATCTGAAAGCATTTATATTTATTTTCTTCTAATATTATTATATAATACATAACAATGCGAGTGTGGATGCCGTTGAATGGTACAGTTGATTGCATTCTTGTGCCGTAAGGAGCAAAAGCTCATTGCATGTGTTGAATCTAACGGTATTTTCTTTGGCATCTGTTGACTGCAAAGCTGTAGGGCTATCGCCGAATCAGTAGTATGTTTCAGTTTTACTGGCTCATGTTCAGCAGGGCCGTTTATTTACAATATCCTGAGAGGGGGATCTGAGAAGAGGAACATCTGTGAGTGATTGAGATGAAAAAATGTAAAAAAGATGACAGGAGCCTCTAAAGTGCTGCATGCACAGACATTACGCATCATAGACCCTTCGCGGTGTGAGGAGCATCCGTATAAATAAACTACCGTTCAGCCTGACAGTAATGAGCCTTAAGTAATCGCAATAGGCTACTGTGACGAAGGTTGAAAGTAGAAGCAAAAAAACAAGTTACAGCTAACGTCTCTTAAGGTTAATTTAAACAAGTTTTAAATCCCTGCTCTATCCACCCATACATAACCTCACCTCAGGCAGACAGATTGTTGGATTCAGAAGTCAGCCACACTGCTATCTTTGGCAATATAAATCAGCTCAGAGTTCTGGACCACTTTCAGAGGGCTTTGATTGGCTGCTGGACTTTGTAAACTCGCAGGGCCGTTCACCTTTGGGAGAAAGTTGGACAGGCGGCAGCCAACATTGAAATGATGATAATAGAAGAGAAGAGGGCGAGAGGGATGATTTAGCTAGCCTAACCAAGGTGGAAGGCACAAGATGGTTTAGAAGTGATAAGCCCAGGGAGATAGCACTCTTGTTTACCAGAGGGATAGAGATATGGTGAGAGGCTTAAGGAAGGGTAGGAAGATGAAGGGATTGAGTGGCAATCTTCAGATCAACAAGGTTGTGGAGACTATGAGAATTAACCCACAATGGGTTTGGAGAGAAATAAAGGGTAGTGTGCAGAGGCTTATTATTTGAGCCGACGGCCCCCTCATCCGCCACTTGTTTCAAATTTTCGCCTAAAATTACATACCCAAATCTAACTGCCTGTAGCTCAGGCCATGAAGCAAGGATATGAAAATTATTGGTACCATTTGAAAGGAAACACTATGAGGTTTGAGGAAATGTGAAAGGAATGTAGGAGAATATTACACAATAGATCTGGTAAAACATAATACAAAGAAAAAAACAACCGTTCTTTAAACATTTTTTGTACCATCATCTTTGAAATGCAAGAGAAAGGCCATAATGTATTATTCCAGCCCAAGTGCAATTTAGATTTTGGCCACTATATGACAGCAGTGTATGTGCAAAGTTTTAGATTTAATCCAATGAACCGTTGTATTTCTGTTCAAAATGTTGTATCAAGACTGCCCAAATGTGCCTAATTTGTTTATTAATAACTTTTGATGTTCAAAATGGTGCACTCTTCAAACAATAGCATGGTATTCTTTCACTGTAATAGCTACTGTAAATTGCACAGTGCAGTTAGATTAACAAGAATTTAAGTTTTCTGCCAATATCAGATATGTCTATGTCCTGGGAAATGTTCTTGTTACTTACAACCTCATGCTAATCGCATTAACTTACATTAGCTCAACCGTCCCGTGGATGGGACACCGATCCGAAATAAGTTTTAGTGTCCTACCAGAAGAAGCCTGACTTTGTTTGATAATTTCTTGTTGTCCTCTGCTGATTGTTCTGTTTTCATTTCCAAAGTGGAGAATGTATCGCAGGTGATGAGCTTGATTCAATCTAATTCACTGTTTCCCTACACATGAGCCACACCTCTCCTGGATAGAGAACTGTTGGGGTCGTTAAAGACTTCCTCAATAAAAAGTTGTGGCTCTCAGTACCATCATACAAAAAAATTGCCTCGCCTAATAACAGTAGGTCGGAAATGGGACCTTTAAATCTGAGTTCTCCATCTTGCCGTAGCAGATATTGCTTGTCTGCCTCCACCAGCTACTTTTGTGACAACAGGGCATTTGTCACCGCACAAACCTGTTAAAACAGGGTGCACCAAGCGTGCACTTTTAGAATGACACAGCATTAAATGTGTGACAGGTGTATTGAAGAGGCAATGTTATCGCGACAGGGTTCAGAACCGTATTCTTTGTTACATGACAGGTGACTGATGGGAATCACAACTATCTCTCGTCTGTCTTGGGTGAAATGTATTTTTATTCTGAATACAGCCCACGTCTAGTATTTCTGTCCACGGCAATTGAGATATGAGGGGTTTTTCATTTTGAGTATTGACAAAGCCCATGTGTTCCCTGCCGTAGCCCAGCAGTGGGGTAACATGCATGGGCACCCCTTCGCTTTGTAATTTGGTATTTGGCCGGTGTTGACATTAGCTCTATCACTGTAAGCCAAGCTCCTCACCCAAACAAACTATAAAAGAGCTGAGTAAATGGTCGCTTTCATTTGCCAGAGAAGCAAAGGTGTCGTTTTGCCTTCTAAAGTTTTCGCAAATTTGAAACTGCTGCTGTTTGTTTTCTCAAGTCATTCAATTCCTGCATGTTACAGAGTCCCGAATAAAAGCTCATCAATTATGTGAACAAGTACAATAGGAGGGCAATAGTACAGCAGGCGGGATAGCAGCAGCAATGCTGTCCTCCATAAAGCACATTGGAAAACCAAGTACATTGGAAAGATGCATGTCTGCTGGCTGAATAGATGCTGAACCCAGTCTATCATAATAAAACTGGACTCCATAGAATGGAGTTCGATGAGGAAATAGACTGGCCTCTTAAAGAGCGGCGTGTGTATAGGGCCTGCAGATCAGTGGCCTGGGAGTCAAGAGTACCAGGGCCTGGATGAACCACAGATAAGGAGTTAATGATGATGGTTACAATTAAATTCAGCAGCGAGCGAAACAAAAGATAGCAGGGGTGATAGTGTTTCCCATTAGGGGTCTGACAGGCTGTCAGCAATGATTGTCTGTGCACAGGTTGAAGGGCAAAATGCACTGTCATATTGATAAAAGTAATTGCGTTTTCTGTAATCTCTGAAACGCTCGAGGTTCGGATTAGCATATTTTTCTAAATGGCCTGATACTTCAGACACACATTAATTGGTGTAGGCTTGATAGCTCTCTTTCTCTCTCTCTCTACAAGATGCAGGATCTCAGGTGTGCCAGCTTGCGAGGTAACAAAAATAACCCCAAAAACAAACCTTGTCAATTTGAATAAGAGGACATAAGTCATTTTGAGGGAAGTTGTTAAATCTCGGGAAAAGTTGATTTGTTCCCAGCGGAACGCAAGAGAAGATTGGCACATGCGAAACATTGAAAAAAATCTAGGACTCAGCACAAGGATTAGCATGCCAATTAGATTTTGCAAACATATAAACCACATCTGTCATTACCAGCCAGTGTTTTCCAGGCAAAAACACTCAATTCTGGTACATTTCTTTCTCCACTAACCAGTTTGTTTAAAAAAGTTTTTAAAGTCTTTATATTTCATTGGCCGCCTTACTTTCCCTGGCAGTCTAGAACTTCTTTGTTACCCAGAGCTCATACATTATGGATGTTGTAGGGCGCTCCACTCACTTTGTAGCAGGAGGATTCTGTGTTGTAAAGGGTTATTAAATAAAAATGTCACTGAAGGAAACATGAGATCCCAATGGAATATGCCGAAAATGCCTCACCAGATATAGGCTTAGGCCTACTACCAGGTTTTTGTTAATTTATGGTCAGAACTATTATCAATATTTCACAATTGTCAATGGCAATAATGTCACATTATGGCACTCATGCAGGAAAATCATTGCTTTTTTATGCTATGTTGTTTACTAAGGTTCTGTGAGCTGTTAGCCAGTGTGCTTTTGGCTTGGCTTGAAGCGTTTTAGCTTACCTTACCTCAACCTGTCAGGGGGAGTGCTAGTAATGATGAAGAGGGGCCTCAGTGGGCCAGTGGTGTCTGTCTGATTTTAAGTGTGGGTTAGTCGAAGCAGGGCTCTTATCTGTTTGTAACTGCTTCTTTGGAATGACTATCTCACCTGTCTAGCCCCTTTGAACAGTTCTTTTGGCACAACCACAATTTTGCAGGAACATATTAAGCAGTCAAAGACAGGTTCATCGAGAGGCTGCAGATTGCCATTGTTGACACAAAAAATAGTTAACTCCAGATGCTGAGATTGTCCAGAAATAGAACTCTCTGAAGAACACTGTTTACATTTTTATTCCCTTTAATACAATATCATGATTCCATTCAAGGTTTGTTGTTTCCTCAGCTGTTGTGTTTTTGTTGTGGGTAAATCTGTCTCAGTATTGTTATTATTCCCGTATTCCTACAAAAACTCTACTCTAAATGGTTTAGCTGGGTCTTTAATGTTATTTCTCCACAATAAAATGTCCGCTTACTTGCAGAGTCTGTTAATATTTTTGAGTGCAGTGCTGTAGAGAGACATATTAATGTTGAGCTTTTTTATCCAATTATTAGGAATAGCACTTTTCTTCAAATCAAAAACATTTTGGCTTCTTTCTCAGTGGACAAATATCTCAGATGTAAGAGTGGCTCTTATAGAGATGTCCCGCCTCTGAACAACACCACCACTACCACCAACCTGCCTGGTCAAGCCTTTCCTCTGTTCAGCCTATTCTTACACAGCCTCACACCCACTGGATTCCCCTGAGATATTTTATTGATATGTAAGCCTCCAGCTGAATCGTGATGATTGTTTTCATCCCATCCCCTCTGCCCCCTCTACCCTACTTCATTCTTAGCCCCAACTTGTATTACTGTGTGGTAAACAAAGACCACATGGATCCCCTATCTCCTCCTCCAACCTCCACTACCCACACATCTTGTAGAATAACTGGTACCAGCTGCCAAGTAACATTGGCCCAGGTTTCTGTTGTGGAAGTGCATCCCGAGACGGTACAAAGTTTATGCGTCCTCACTGCTAATCAACCCCAGCCAGACAGTGTGTGTATGTACCTGTTGCAGTCTCCAAGGCCAGTCCTGTCGGGGTTCAGTGGATGGCATAAGCTATTTCGAGGAGTGAGGCAGCTCTTGCGGGCGACACCGAAACAAATCCCTGCTCTTTGGCACTCCACTGCGCCTGCTGCAATATGAGATTGCATTAAGTGAGCAGTATCCCAGAGCATACAGCGCTCTCCATGAATCTAGGTTGATGGGTAGAGAGCGAACCACTGTAAGAGACTGAGACCTGCTACAACCCACCAGGAGGTCAGAAGGATGTACATGAAACATCGATTACATCAGCTTAGCTGAAACAAACTGCTGAATGAGGACAACACAAGTGGGAGAAAGAGAGAGAGGATCAAGTGTCTGCATAGCTGCTGTAAGTAGGGTGGGGGTGGAGGTGCTGCGATAGGGGGATGCAGAAGAAATAAATGCTCCCGTTGAAGACGTCTATATCAGTCCGCTAATACAGCCTAGTAAAGGCCCAGTGCACTACTTTAGTCAATTGTTTTTAACTAAATGTATTTGAGTGTTTATCAGCATTTGTAACTTGAGTCTGATATTATCTGTACAAAACAGTTCATCTGACAATACTTGTGGAATATAAAAATACTTGCTTGATATACAGTTTCTTGAAATACAACTTATTTCTATGTGAAAACTGAAATCGTCTATTCATTCCTTTTCCATTTTAGTAGACACTCTTATACAGAGCAACTTACAGTTGTGAGTGCATACATTTTCACACTGGTCCCCTGTAGAAATGGAACCCACAACCCTGGCATTGCAAGCACCAAGCTCTACCAACTGAGCCACATCATCACATTACATCACCACATTACATCATCACATCATCACATTACATCATCACAAACCACTTGATGTCTCAATGTACTCAGTTGCTGTATTGGTCATTGATTTCCTTCATACTGATGGAAAGTCTACAGGTACAAACCTAGATGACCAGCCTATGTACAACACAGTAATGTGTAAGGATAGTAAATGACTAGTGCACAAACATGTTTTTTTCCCCCATGTTATTTGTTCAAGAAAAATATTAAATTTGATGTGGATGTTTTGTGTCTTTGCCCATAACTTTGCACTTTTTGATGTAAATGTTTGAGGACAGGGTTTTGTTCTATCTGGATTCCATTAGAAAGGGGCAGGGCAACAACTCTTACAATTCCAAAAATTTAATCCTACAAGACACTGTTCTTAATTACACTACCTTTTTTGCCAAAGCATAGATGCTGCAAAAAAAAAGAAGTTGCCCCTGCTACAGATGTCCATATAGGTCCGCTAATACTGGTAAAGGCCCAGTGCACTACTTTTGTGGAAAAATAATATTTCACCCCTAAAAAATGTGATGTAATAAAAAAAAAATATTCCGATTTTTTTAGGGGGTGCTACAGCTAAAATGTCAATAGCCCCCCGCATTGTGAGTGGGAAATATGCTGAGTGTTGTCGGCCGACACTGAGAAGAGCCCCTTAGATTTTACAGTGTTCATTATCATTAGTCAGAGATATGGAGAAGTGCACAGCTGCCTCTTGCCATGGTTTTGAATCTCAATGGCAGTCCCCTTTTTGCCAAAATATTCCAAATGCATTCCCTGGCTAAAAGGGAGTACAAGATCAAAATGTTGCTAAATTTGAGCTTTAAATGCTACGGTCCCAGTGCTGGCAGCATTGGGCTGGCAATGTGCAATCAAGACAGCGGGCGGTCTTTTAAAAGCACTTTACAGTGAATACCAATGAACTGCATGTGTCAGTTTATGCGTCCATCGTTAAATAACTGTTTTTGCTTGGCCCTTTGTACCTCTATATCCCGGCAAGCACTTGAATAAGATGTACTACCTGCCACTTATAACCTTGAACTGAAAATATGTTTTTGCAGAGATACAGTCAACCCTGGCATTTGCCACAGGCCTTCACGTGTGCAAATTCCTATGTGTCCGATTGGCTCGTCAGCTGAATATTCACTGTGAATCTGAAGTTTATTAGAGGATGAATGAGCGAGTGTTCTATGGTGTTGCTGGAATTTAGGAAGTGGTCTGGAATGGTCCAGACTATTGGCTAAGGGGCCTAAATTCATGCCTTTTCCTGCCTTTAATAAAGATCTCCAGTGCTCTTCTGCAGAGCCTATTTGGAGCTTTGGGTTTTTGGAATAATTTTAAAGAATTTATCAATTAACAATAAACTAAACCAGACAGTAGAATTCCAATCTGAGGAAA
Source organism: Salmo salar (assembly GCF_965601325.2). NCBI lineage: Eukaryota > Metazoa > Chordata > Actinopteri > Salmoniformes > Salmonidae > Salmo > Salmo salar. The sequence continues at coordinate 68,307,025 of NC_138294.1, read as the reverse complement.
AATCTACAGCTGTGTTTCTCACTCCTTTTTGTGTAATAAAGTGACCATTGCACAAAAGATAATGAGAGCTATTTTCGAATGACGTTCACAGTGAAATTTTGCGAATGCTGACCCAAAGTCTGTTGTAGAGCAGGATATTGAAATCTCTCGCTTATTGCTGTGTGGGGATCCCTGATTATAGTGTGACCTCGCCGCTGAAAGGATGCCATGTAACCTGAGATAGCGTTAATCTCTTAAACCAACACAAATTAAATTACCGACAAGCAAACACAATGATGCTTTAGCTGCAGTGATTTTACCAATTGTAGATGGTATATCCATGACAATACCCTTAAAAGACACACCGTTGTAATTCAGATACGGTTCGCCATGTCTTTCTCCACTGCGTCGCAACAAATGTGAGAGTATGATTAACCTTGGGCACGTAGTCTCGATTCACCTCTGTTATTTCTCACATGATGATGAACAATCACAAGATATGAGGACAGTCACATGAAGGTGAAAACAAAGTTCTGAAGAACTTCAGCTTATTGGCTGATGTCTCAATTAGCCATTAGTCTCAGGTACAGAAGCCTTTTCAAAAGCTTCTTAGGAAGTTTTCTCATGAAGATGACAGGTGAACTTTGTTGTTAATGGTACTGTAGACTTTCTGACCATGACTATCTTTTAGAAACTTTTCCATTACTGCACACCCAAAATCAATGTATGTTTTACAACCAGTATGTTACCATGAAAATCATAAACCGATGACTAATTCAGTTTTTGGTCTTCTCTCTCTTTTCTCCTCTCCTCCACATCCTCTGGTGTATTAATGGTGTTTTCTTGGTATTCTGTCTCCTTCTTAAGGTAAGCCATTTTATTATTTACTAGTAACTTTTAAACTTTTCATCTAGGCTATTGCTTAGGTTGATCATACTATTTCTACTTCTTTCACATTACTCCTACTTTTAAAATCAATTATGCAGAAAACTCCTTGAAACATACTATTAAGTAATGCAAATGACCCAGCCACACCCAAGCGAAATGGCACCCAGAAATAACCCAGACATACTGACAAATGGTTCAAATCACAAGATATACACCAATGTCATTGGTAACACTTCTCTTCCTCTATCTTCTTTTCCACAAAACATAGAAACGCTCCATTTTCACATATGCTGATGTTGGGTTGGTGCTGGAAATGATGAATATGAAGTTCACGATGAAATTCCCCTTTAACACCCATGAACCTTGCAAGCTTTTTGAGTTTTTTTTTCATCTTAATGCTCCAAATCTGGTTGCTATTAATTAGCTCAGCAAGACCCTCTGGACGTCGTCCATGCGCTGCCTTTCCTTTCTGCTCACTCCACTCCACCATTCACCATTGCACATTTCTCGAGAGGGGCCTCTGGCCTACTCCAATGTTCATTTTGGCACTCTTTTTTTAGATTTAGTCTAGTCTTAGTAATTTTGTCTTACTCACATTTTGTCATTTGAATAATGATTTAGTCTAGTTATTGTCAAAATGACAAAAACATTGGGCTATTTTAGTAAATAAATCCTCTTTTTAGTCACATTTTAGTCACATCACGTTTGTATTGCCTCGAGTCCTGGTCCAAGTGCTGAAGTCTGAGTCACTGGGTCCACATTAGCTTAAAGTTTTACACAGTCAGATATAGTGTAGTGGCAAGAGGAATTTAGCCTTTCCCTTTTCTTTTCCTTCTATGCCACCAAATGTTTGCATATAGGCTACTACCAATGTCACCTGGGCCACATTCCGTTGCAAAACATTCTTGGAACGTTGCAGATTCAACATGTCAAAGAGGCATGTTTGTTCTACATAGCATATTTCTATCTGAACGTTCCAAAACGTTGCGTCCTGCTGAACGCGCCCCAGGTAGTTAACTATAGCTAGCTAATGAGGTAAAATGACCGAACAAGGTGTAGCCTAAACAAACGCTTAACTGTCCGGTCCGCAAGTAGCCTAGTTTTAGAACAGCATGCGATATGCTTTATGAATGTAAAATGCGGCACGATAGAAAGAAAAAAAACGTAGGGTCATTATGGGTCATATCTTTTGAATGGTAATCTTTCAAGCCGTTTTCTATGAGGAAAAGAGGGAGATTTGACTACGTAGGCTACAGAACCTGGCTATGAAATGCAGTGGGGAATGTGGGAGGGTTGAGCGAGACTACAAATTCAAAGATACCATACTTTTTTATTCTCAAGAGAGAGAAACTTAGCTAGACTGTTGTTTTACGATTGAACTCGATGCTACACTGAAAAAAAATATATAACACAACATGTAAAGTGTTGGTCCCATGTTTCATGAGATGAAATAAAAGATCCCAGAAATGTTCCATATGCACAAAAAGCATGCAACTGGAATGTCCACCAGAGCTGTTTCCAGATAATTGAATGTTCATTTCTCTACCCTAATGGTGTTTTAGAGAATTTGGCAATACGTCCAATCGGCCTCACAACCGCAGACCACCTGTAAACACGCCAGCCCAGGACTTCCACATCCAGCTTCTTCCCCTGCGGGATCGTCTTAGACCAGCCACCTGGACAGCTGATAAAACTGGTTTGCACAACCAAAGAATTTCTGCACAAACTGTCAGAAACTGTCTCAGGGAAGCTCATTCGTCCTTACCAGGGTCTTGACCTGACTGCAGCTTGGCGTTGTAACTGACTTCAGTGGACAAATGTTCACCTTTGATGGCCACTGGCACGCTGGAGAAGTGTGCTCTTCACTGATGAATCCCGGTTTCAACTGTACCAGGCAGATGGCAGGCAGCGTGTATGGTGTCGTGTGGGTGAGCTTTTTGCTTATGTCAACGTTGTGAATGGTATAGGCAGGCATAAGCTACGGACAATGAACACAATTGCATTTTATCAATGACAATTTGAATGCACAGTGATACCATGGCGAGATCCCGAGGCACATTGTTGTGCCATTTAATCCGCTGCCACCACCTCATGTTTCAGCATGATAATGCACAGCCCCATGATCTGTACAGAATTCCTGGAAGCTGAAAATATCCCAGTTCTTCGATGCCTGCATACTCACCAGACATGTCACCCATTGAGCATGTTTGGGATGCTCTGGATTGACATGTACGACAGCGTGTTCCAGTTCCCGCCAGTATCTAGCAACTTCATACAGCCATTGAAGAGGAGTGGGACAACATTTCACGGGCCACAATTAACAGCCTGTTCAACTCTATGTGAAGGAGATGTGTCACGCTTCATGAGGCAAATGGTGGTCACACACACTGGTTTTCTGATCCACTCCCCTACCATTTTTAAAGGTATCTGTGACTAAAATATCCATATCTGTATTCCCAGTCATGTGAAATTCATAGATTAGTGCCTACCGTAAATTCCGGACTATAAGCCGCAACTTTTTTCCCAGGCTTTTAACCTCACGGCTTAAACAATGACACGGCTAATATATGGATTTTTCCCACTTTCAAAAAAAACAAAAAAAAAAAAACACATTCTGTGACGTGCTCAGTTTTTTGACGGCATGAAGCTTTCATTAGACCAATGAAATTACCGAACGGGTTAAGGTCAAACAACTTTTTTGTTTACTGTTTAGATTAAATCGAGCACTCTTAAACTTCCCATCATTCTGATTACGGTAGTCATTTTGTCACCCTCATCATGGCAAAGACACGGAGAAATGCATATGATGCAGCTTTCAAGTTGAAGGCGATTGATCTGGCTGTTGGAAAAGGAAATAGAGCTGCTGCACGGGAGCTTGGTCTTAATGACGTTGAAACAGCAGCGTGAGGAATTGACTCAGTGCAAAAAGACAACTAAAGCTTACTGCTAATTTTTTATTTTTTGTTACAAGCCGTGTTTCGTTAAAGCCTATTTATTTTTGTTACAAGCCGTGTTTCGTTAAAGCCTGTGTAAAGTTTATTTGTTTCAATGTACCGGTAGGCACCTGCGGCTTATAGACATGTGCGGCTTATTTATGTTCAAAATAATATATTTTTTTTAATTCAGTGGGTGCGGCTTATATTCAGGTGTGCTTAATAATCCGGAAATTACGGTAATTAATTTATTTCAGTTGATACATTTCCTGTAACTCAGTAAAATCGTTTTTCAATTTCGTAAAGCAGCTTGTGTTTCTTAACCAGGCAAAGGGTAGCAAACTGCTGCTAATATTTATTGTGCTTTTCACTGAAAAGCTCTCAATTTCTCCGAAACGTATTGTCCAGTCCCCTTAGTAGTCAGATTGTAGTCACAGAGGTAATTTTGTCTCGTTTCAGTCAACTGAAAAATCCTTTTATTTTAGTTTTCATTTTTTCTGGGTCTATTTAGGCAGTTATAGTTTCGTCAATTGCCACAGAAAAATGTGTGTTTGACGAATATTTGAGTCCCTATTGTTGTTGACGAAAGGAACACTGGCCTACACACTGTCTGTGTGGTATGGGGCCTTGTTCTGGGCCATAGGCGGTGGCCACTGTATTCTTCTCTATCAGCAAGGTTATGCACTGTCTAGCTCTGTCCATAACGATCAAGTTTCACCCCCAGAATGTATCATGTCTTCTTCGCTCGTGCAGGGCAGCTTTTTTTTTCTCCCCATTTTCAGCTCTCATTCTGGGGACTTCCAACAGCTATAAATATGGGTAACATAAAATCAGCCTTGCGTGTTTTTAATTGCTTCATAATGAAATGTTTTAACAAACGTGCCTTAATGCTCAAATCCACTAGTTACTCCTAATTTCACCTTGCGTATATACATAGCAAGTGATTTGTAGCTTTGATGATTTTCAAGTGCAGTGGTAACGGAATACTTACTTCCCCACATAAAGTTAGTGTAGGTTAAAAACCTGTTACTGTTGTTGAGTGGACATTGTATTGGATGGTGGCGAGACCAGACTGAGTTAATAAACAGGAGCAGAGGGGAGTGGCGACCCGGGGATAGCATTTCTGTCTGATGTCGCTAGCTGGACTTGGCTAAGTGTCTCTGGGACCGCAGAGATCCAAAGATCCCTCTAGCCTGGGTGGTGTTGTGTTGATACCAGGCCCAAGGAGAGAGAATCCACACGATGGGTGGGTTCTCCATAGACACCCAGTGCTCAAACGATATCCGGCCCCCTGGTAGTCTTCTTAATGTGGGTAATAATCCTAGATCCTATAATAACCCAGCTCAGGGTGTGAGGAAGTTGGCCTCGATCTGTAATTGGCTCACAGCCAACATGTTTGTTTGTGTTGGGACACACACACACAATAAAGCTGATTGGAACACAGATGGTAACCTTGGTTACAAAACATAGGGCAAGCGTTGTATAAATCCAATACATTAATATTATTGGATTTATTGTACACATTCATGAGTATGACAGTCGCTCAGTTAACTGAAAATGTCTGGTTTCATAAGAAAAGTATTGGAAGACACTTTTGAGAAAAACAATCATGGTATCAGTAACTGAGGCCTAGGTGAGCTGGCAGGTATGTTTATTGTTTTTCTTAGTGTGGGATCTCTTTAATTAGGCTAGCGCCAGGATGGGAGGCTCCTGGTACATTTTTACATTTTAGTCATTTAGCAGACACTCTTATCCAGAGCGACTTACAGTAGTGAATGCATATATTTCATACATTTTTTTCTCCATACTGGTCCCCCGTGGGAATCGAACCCACAACCCTGGCGTTGCAAACACCATGCTCTACCAACTGAGCCACACGGGACTGGTACAGCAGGAGGTATCATCACAGAGATGTCTGTTTGCCTTGTCAGCTTCCTGCTGGGACACTACTTTAGACATGTAAAATGCACTGTTACAGGATTGGAGGATATTCTGGACATGATAAAATTGCTAAGAGAGCATCCGAGGCGCCGAGAGCTAACCTAAAAATATGGAGAAAAATGCTCTAAAATGTTTTTAACAGCATGGCACTTTTCCCTTTTATTTTGACTCCAGTAAAAAATGCATTATTTAACAGCTTTGACAGCTGATTTATCTTTAGGAAAGGAATATAGTCATGGTCTGAAGTGGGGTAAAATGTATTTAAAAAAACACTGACTTCCTAGTAAAATATGGATTGTCTGTTCATGGCCAGTGTCTCCCCTCAGTTGTTAATTTATTTAATCCGTGCTTCTCTGCCTCCACAACACCACCGGAAATGAGAAACATACCCCTGGCTGTTCACCTCTCTCTCCCTCCCTATCTCTCTCTTTTAAAAAAAATTATACTTTTGGACTCGATTGTCCCTTAAGTGTGAACTTGAAGTGCTCAGAACTGCCAAATCAAGGTGAGGTTGAAGGTCTCGGAGAACCACGAGACAATTCACCCCCTCCGCCGGTGTGTCAGAGCTGCGAGCTAAGCCTCGTCTGTGTCAGAAGGTATGGAAGAGCTGCGAGCTAAGCCTCGTCTGTGTCAGAAGGTATGGAAGAGCTGCGAGCTAAGCCTCGTCTGTGTCAGAAGGTATGGGAGAGCTGCGAGCTAAGTCTCGTCTGTGTCAGAAGGTATGGGAGAGCTGCGAGCTAAGTCTCGTCTGTGTCAGAAGGTATGGGAGAGCTGCGAGCTAAGTCTCGTCGGTGTCAGAAGGTATGGGAGAGCTGCGAGCTAAGTCTCGTCTGTGTCAGAAGGTATGGGAGAGCTGCGAGCTAAGTCTCGTCGGTGTCAGAAGGTATGGGAGAGCTGCGAGCTAAGTCTCGTCGGTGTCAGAAGGTATGGGAGAGCTGGCGTAGGATGCCAGAGAGTAAGCGCTGAGGATGTTTTCCCTGCTCCACATTCCCAGCGAAAACGCTCCGCTCTACTTACGGCCCGCCCCGTCTATTTCTGTAAGCCCTCTCCTGATTGGCCACTTGGGAGGGATCGGTGTCGGTAAACAGGTTGTAGCACATGGAATTCCCTGCCATCTGTCGTCCATTTGAGACGGCTGCAAAGCAGGTCGACCCCCTTTGCAGCTCTGTTTGGTAATGACTCCCCGCCCCTAAAGACATCCCGACAATTTCCAAGATACTCCCTCAGGGTTGGCACACCCTGGCAGCCAGTGAAGGCCCCAAAATGGAGGTCAAACATGCAAAGACCTTGTGGTAAGGCCTGGGGGTTTTGGTGACATGAGGAACAGGACGGTTTCAAAGCCAACCACACTACTCGCACTCCAAAAAAAGGCAACACAGGGATGCTGCCTTCAAAATTATCCTGGAGCAGCCACAATTACAACCTTTAGAGTGAGAGGGGAGGAGAGCAGAGAGGGGAAGAGAATTTAAAAAAAAAAGAGGTCATATGAATGTGGGTGAGTCAGGGATTTGACTGGTGTTGTGCAGGCTTTCATCTTCGGGGCTATTTTGAGAGCATGTCATTACACACTGAGGGCAGAGTATGCCGTTTGAAAAAATATAAAATATATAATAATTGTTGCAATCAAGTTGTGAACACATTGTCTTCCCATATACATAAAACAATGTTTCATAACAGTCTATCCCATTAATTAATTGTGAGTTAATTGTTTTACAGATGATGCATTAATATCTCTTGAGCTTGAGCTGACGTTGGCATTTTTTATCTCCTGGAACTTGTAATGTACTTATGTACTGTTAACTTAATATAAGCCAATATCTTCCCTGCAACGCTGTATATCATAACAACCATAATCACTGAGGCTCAGCCCTTTTCTCTTTCTGGCTACAAAGGGAATCGTCTTGAACCGGTTCTAATCGGGGCTGACAGTACAGGATACGGAGCTGTTAATGTTCCGAAAAACCAAATGTAATTGTGTCCGTCTCTCTAAATAGATTACAGCTTTGGTGAACCCTACATGTCTGGGTTGTCAAACTGAAAAAGAAAACACGTTCAAAGGGCGATTGAAAAGCAAGCTTACTCGTTAAAAATGAGGTCTAATCACCTCTAATGAAATGTCCTCCATTGTAAACATGGATGGTGTAAATTGTAGTAGAGCACAGGTCAGGATGACTATCTATTCCAATGTCTGTTGACCGAGTGATACAGAGAGAGAGGGAGTGGGATGAGAGAGAGGGAGTGGGATGAGAGAAAGAGGGAGAGCGAGACAGAGCTTCTTTAGCTGTCAAGACATTGCAGATCCAACTACTTGGAGGTTGCTCTGAGTGTGTTGCAGCCAGGCAGGTTTAATTGCATTGAGGCTAATATCAGCTTAATGGAAAGCATCTGCAGAGAGGGCTGACAGACACAGAGCTGATTGACATGAACTATTTGGTCACAGGAACGCCTGCTAACAATAACATGCACGTCTTCATCTCGGACTGCCAAGGGTGAGCAGCTCAGTCAATATACCCAGGCTCTACATCACATAGAGAGTGAACACTTTCTTGGAAAGAGAAGGACTGGAAGCCAAGGAAAGCTTCCATCTCCAGCTGCTTTCCAGTGCCCCCCCCCCTCACACTTAACTTGACTGTTTATGAGATTCTCAATAAGCATTTACTCTCCGTTGCTTTCTTGTTCTCTCTCTCATTCTCTTACTGACTTATTTCATGATTCCTCTGAGCCATTTGGTGTTGTGTACACTGAAGTGATAGAACTAGGGTTGCGAAATACTGGTAACTTACCCAAAATTCCCAGGTTTCCAGAAATCATGGTTGGAAGATTCCCAGAGTCAGGAAAGAAATATGCAGGAAATCCGGAATCCTCAAACCAGGATTTCTGGAAAACCAGGGAATTTTGGGAATGTTCCCGAAATTGTGCAAACCTTGTTCCACCACTTCAGTGTACACAACACCAAATGGCTCAGAGGAATCATACATTAAGAGAGTTAGTGAGAGAACAAGAAAGCAATGGAGATCAAATGCATATTGAGAATCTGATAAACAGTCAAGTTATTTTGCAACCTTATGTAGAACATTTGAGCTCATCAAAGATATGGGCTGTTGTGGAATAAACCAAGTCTGTTGATCCACAAGCACAGTATGGGATTGAAAGCCCACCCACCCTTGAACAGCCTGGTAACAGCCTGAAGTTCTTACGTCGACACTTTCTACACATTTGTTGCTTGGGTTCCCGTGAAAACAAAAGACAGCGTAGAAACAAAAACAGAACAGACCTACAGCACTGGGGTAAGCAAGCCAATCTGCCTCTTGAAGAAGTTTCAGTATAGCAGAGGCTGGCAGGGGCTGAGGTGATCACTGAAGCCATATGCCTCAGCCAGGCAGGACAGGTGGAGATCATTGCGTTCAGGGAGCCTCTCGGCTGTCATTTTATGTCTGTGCTTCAGAGAGAGAGTAGTGGGAGTAGATGGGCCCCATCCATCCCATTCAACACTCCCACCCTGCATCTAATCAGATCCCTGCCTGAGCGTCACCGAAACTCGATTAAAGGTTTGGCTCTGGCTTTTTAATGGCTTTTCTGTCACTTACCGAGTCGTCCCTGTAAAACTATCACCCACCGTAATGTTTATTTATATGTTTATTGCTACTGCTTTGATCCATTAAGGCACCCCTCTCTCATTCTCCTTCCACCCCCCCACTCTCTTAACAATTTCTGCCCATAAACCGGCACACCATGACTGGGCAGTGGACTATGGGAGAGCTGTGTAATCGTAAGAGGGAGCCAGGATTCTTTTAAGAAGATTCTTAGGTGCCTGAGTGTCATTGTTGTGGAATTACCCGTACAATTGTTCTTTTGAAAATGGGGGTGAGCCCATGCCTGCTTCCACTGCAGGCAGTTATCAGGCAGCTATGATGTGCATCCCTAGTTTTACCCTCTCCTGGGTTTGTTCTTCCTGTCTAGACATTGTTGTGTGCCAGACAATGACCATTGAGTATTACAGCACATTTTATGAGGACCATTTATTGAATTGCATCAGCTATTCATCTGTCCAACAAATAAATGCACATGTTCTTGGCTCTATTGAATCGAGACCCTGATTTTTGGAGGGTTATTTTGTGAAGAGGATATGTTTTCAATCCCACCACTGTAATAAACATATCAAAGATGTTTCAGACTGCCTTTGGTGTTAGACAATAAAGTACAGCAAATGAAAACAACACTTGTGTTATATTTCAGTTGTATTTTCAGGGTTAACCCCTCCCTTGACATGTACCAACACACGGGTGTGAACATTCTACAGTGGTCCCTGCAGCGTACGCTCAAACTGCTGTGATTAGAACACTTATTTAGAACATCCAGTTTCGATTGACGCAACAGTCAGTGTTTGAGCTGGCCACACTGTTTTGTCACAGAAACATTTTGCACAAACGCAGTCCTTACAACGTTATGTCCTGAATGTGACCAGTTTATTTTTGGTTGCAATGTTCAGGCATTCACAGAAGTATCAACAGCATAACCCAATCATCCAAACTGTAAAATGTAGGCTACATTAGTCCTAACGCTGACTGAGGAAAGATAGAGGTAACATATTTATCTAACTCTCGGCTGACATAAACCATAATATGAATTAGCTAAAAGCAATTACTATTTTCAATTCATCACATCACGGGTGAGCTCACCATTGATTGAAATAATTAAGTAAAACACTTTAAAAAATCTAAAGTAATCCGACAATGGGTAGTTTGCACGCCGCTATGTTAGTTTTTTTCCTGTCAACCAAAGATAAGAAAAGGAGAAGATGAATTTATTGTGTTTGCAGTATGCATGTTGATGGGGGTGTGTCGTCAACCATCATTCACTTCTGGAAGTTTACTCTAAAGATGGGAAACAACCCTTCACCTAATTTTGTTATAACATTTTTGGTCTGACAGACATTTTCGTGATACCCAAAATGCATTGTATAATGTCAACAAACATGGCGCCACACATAGCTGGCAAATATCTTAGCATTAGCTCATCATAATCAGTTCAACCTTTGAAAAAGTATTTTACACACATCATACGTGTCCATTACAATCTATGCAAGAATCAGAATGCATGATTTGTCACCAGTACTTGAAAACGTGAAAAGCTGTAAATATATTATGCTCCATACGTACATACGGTATGCTACAGTAGAAATGACAACAAGATATAGAAAATAAGGCACTTACTTTGATAGGAACACACATTTGTAAGGAAAACAACAACAAAGGCAATGCGAGTGCCAGCCAGAAAATGTGCCAGAAAATGTGCCAGAAGAAGTTTGTGCATTACTGCGTAAATGTCTGTGTAATTGATCCACGGAAACACTGGGGAAGTGCTTTGGCTGTCGTGGAGAGAGAAGTTTGTCCGGCTCAGTAAAGCATCAAACATAAATTCTGGCATCTGCGCATAAAGAAATTCACACTGGGGCGACCGTTAGATATATTTGGAACTCACACGTGAAAAGTTGAAATTATTTAATCTGTTTCCGTATTAAGTTGATTGACAGGCACTGTGGCTTTAACTGTTTTAATGCTGATGAGCTCGACAATTGGGACATTACGCCAAGAAATGCAATACCCATAAAAAAAGTAGCCTCACTAGATGTTTTTATTTCAGGGGAGTACATGCAATGATTTGCTGTCATAACTAGGCCTACAGTAAGACATTTCAGCCCATTACACATAATGGCTCAAAGATTAAGTTAATAAAATGTATTGTAATGACATCACCACACAGGATTTGGAGCAGCTATGAGACCAGGTGGCATAACGATGGAAATCGCTGTGCAGACGTCTAGTTTGTCTGCTACTGTATTCCCAAAAGCTTGAACTGTCGGTGAAGTGCTCTATTCCAGATTTGTTTTGGAACTGCTTCATCTTTCAGCTGTCAATAAATGACTGCTATGTAAATAGAATAATCTCTTGCCAATTTTCACTTCTGCTCCTGTTAGCTAAGTGTTTCCAGTTGAGGTTTGAAGGGACAGTCAACTGTCCACTTGTGATTGTGCTCAGACAATGTGCACTGCAGGCAGATTATATTTAAACCAGTGGTGTAATTAAGTAAAAATCATTTAAAGTACTACGTAAATTGTTTTTGGGGGTATCTGTACAGTACTTTACTTTACTATTTATATTTTTGATTACTTTTACTTTTACTTCAGTACATTCCTAAATAAAATAATGTACTCATCTTCCTTACATTTTCCCTGACACCCAAAAGTACTGAAAATGGTCCAATTCACGCAAAATGATTTCATCCCTTCGTCCTCTGATTTGGCAGACTCACTAAAAACAAATGCTTAATTCGTAAATTATGTCAGTGTTGGAGTGTGCCCCTGACTATTCGTAAATAAAAAAAAAGAAAATTGTGCCATCTGGTTTGCCTAATATAACGATTTTGAAATTATTTAGACTTCACCTTTTGACACTTCAGTATATTTTTGAAATTACATTTACTTTTGATACTTAAGTATATTAAAAAGCAAATACTTTAAAAAATACTTTTACTCATGTAGTATTTTACTGGGGGACTTTAACTTTTACTTGAGTCATTTTCTGTTAATGTATCTTTACTTTTACTCAAGTATGACAAATTGGTACTTTTTCCACCACTGATTTAAACCCTGTGGTACTGTAGATGTTGAGACTTATGATTTCAGTGACTGTATTACTGGCAGTTGTGGTCCGCTAATTTTCAAGGTAATCTGAGCAACCAACATATTGCCTGGAATTGAGGCTTCTGGGATGTGGGGAGAGGTCATTAGCGTTTATCCGTTGTTTCAGGCTTCTTACGTCAAGATGTTGTAGGATATTGGATGTAACCTTGTTTCTTTACTAGAACACTTACATGATAGATGGAATAAATCAGAGAAGAGGGAAGAGCATGTTGAATGCATGCCAAGAAAGAAGAGCAAATACTGTATCTACTCTTGGTGGGTGTTGGTTGTCATGGCTAAAACACACAACAGTTAATGAGGAGGGAAGGAATGGTCAGCTTATCGGCTCTAGTGTGTGTGCTGTGTGTTTGAACAGCTTTATAGACTCAGCTCTCATCGGAGGACCTTGCCAGTGAACGACTGTCTGGCCAGAGTGAAAATAGTGTCACATACTGTAGTCTTAACCTCCCTGGGCACCTAGTAAACAGCCAGTGGAATTGCGTGGCGCGAAATACAAATACCTCATAAATGCTATAACTTCAATTTCTCAAACATATGACTATTTTACAGCATTTTAAAGACAAGACTCTCGTTAATCTAACCACACTGTCCGATTTCAAAAAGGCTTTACAGCGAAAGCAAAACATTAGATTATGTCAGGAGAGTACCCTGCCAAAAATAATCACACAGCCATTTTCAAAGCATGCATATATGTCACAAAAACCAAAACCACAGCTAAATGCAGCACTAACCTTTGATGATCTTCATCAGATGACACTCCTAGGACATTATGTTATACAATACATGCATGTTTTGTTCAATCAAGTTCATATTTATATCAAAAACCAGCTTTTTACATTAGCATGTGATGTTCAGAACTAGCATACCCACCGCAAACTTCCGGTGAATTTACTTAATTACTCACGATTAACGTTCACCAAATACATAACAATTATTTTAAGAATTATAGATACAGAACTCCTTTATGCAATCGCGGTGTCAGATTTTAAAATAGCTTATCGGCGAAAGCACATTTTGCAATATTCTGAGTAGATAGCCCGGCCATCACGGCTAGCTAATTTGACACCCACCAAGTTTGGCCCTCACCAAACTCAGATTTACTATAAGAAAAATTTGATTACCTTTGCTGTTCTTCGTCAGAATGCACTCCCAGGACTTCAACAACAAATGTTGTTTTGGTTCGAAATAATCCATAGTTATATTGAAATAGCTCCGTTTTGTTTGTGCGTTGAGGTCCCTATCCGAAGGGTGACGCGCGGGCGCATTTCGTGACAAAAAATTTCAAAATATTCCATTACCGTACTTTGAAGCATGTCAAACGCTGTTTAAAATCTATTTTTATGCGATTTTTCTCGTAAAATAGCGATAATATTCCAACCGGGCGACGTTATATTAATTCATAGACTGAAAGAAAAACATGGAGTCCTCTCGTGGACGCGCACTGCAGTGTCAGTGTTCTCAGCCTGACCACTCACAAAATGCCTGCTTTTTTTCGCCCAGAGACTGCAGAGACGTCATTCCACTTTCTGGCGCCTTCTGAGAGCCAATGGAAGCCTTAGAAAATGTCACATTACAGCAGAGATGCTGTATTTTTGATAGAGATGCCCTAGAAGTAGAACAAATTGTCAGACAGGGCACTTCCTGTATGGAATCTTCTCAGGTTTTGGCCTGCCATATGAGTTCTGTTATACTCACAGACACCATTCAAACAGTTTTAGAAACTGTAGAGTGCTTTCTATCCAAATCTACTAATTATATGCATATTCTCGTTTCTGGGCAAGAGTAGTAACCAGATTAAATCGGTACGTTTTTTATCCGGCCGTGCAAATACTGCCCCCTAGCCCCAACAGGTTTTAAGTCAACTGACTCGTTTCCTATTACCAAGGCTGGGTATGGCGGTCTTCACATACTGAGGAATGAAGCATGTACTCTGTACTTGAGATTCATGGTCTGTTGCTGAAACATCTCTAGGTCAAACATCCAACTAGGCTTTGAAGTGTATCAGTTAATAATTAGTTCACAATCCTTAAGTAAGAAGATTGCGAAATCCCATGTATTCCATGTTGGGGCACATTTACACAATTTTGTTCATTGAGCCCATCTAATGAATGATCATAAAACCATATTTGCGATCGTGGCACTGTTATTTGTGCGAAAGGTGAGGAGCCATTCACAGCACTGTAAAAAAAAAGAGATGTTGATTCAACTTACAGTTGAACCAGCTGCAATAAGACTGAGTTTGCTCAACAAAATAGCATTGAATAGGATTGTGAGTTTGCTCAACATTTGGGCATATACTGTAGCTGAACCAACGTAAATTCAGAAATGTAATTTTATGTTCACTCAACTTGAATTCTAGGTTCAACTTGAGAATTTACTCTACCTTATTTGCATATTGCCCAGTGTCCTTTGCCTTTCGAGTTAATTGTAGTTACCACCCATTACTATTTGTAGCGTTTACCAAGTGAGTGTCTAAGGCTGCATTTACACATGCAGCCCAATTCTAATATTTTGTTCACCAATCAGATCACCTCTGAAAAAGATCTGATTTGAAAAGATTTCATTTGATTGGTCAAAAGACCAAATAGTGGAAAACAGATTTGAATTGGGCTGCCTGAAACAGCCATCTCAGTAATGGGTGCAATAAGTCCAACTACTAACAGGTTGGATTGGTTTAGAAAAATGTATGTTATTTATGTTTGTGTTTGTGTAGCATAATATTAATCAAACAATCAATGTACATGCAAAAACACAGGTATTGAAACAAACAATTCTGAAAATCAACCTGCTACAGAGCATGCTGTGAAATATGATAATGATGAGCGTGGTTTTGAGCAAACATGAATTTGTCATTTTATTCAACAAGATGGTTCGAATGCAGCTCACTTCGAGCTGAGTTTGTTGAGTAAACTAACACATTATCTAAAATTCTTCTCCTTTTGAAGTCCACTCAACTCACAGAATAACGCTAAGTAAGTTGGCTTTTTTACAGTGTGAGAGGGTTCTGACTTTTTTGCAGCAGGTTAGGAGAATTTACACAGCAGGTTAGGAGAATTCATGTGGCAGGTTAGAAGACTTAGGTTAAGGTTAGAGATAGGGTTAGCAAAATGCTCTCCTAACCTGCTATGAAAAGTCACGTCCGGTCATAGCTGTACTTCCTCTAGTCACAACTGTGTGAGACGCCTCCTCAGAATGCAACAAATAAGTATTCCCTTAATTTATGTTTCTACGCCATGCTGTCCTATTCTAATAGGACCATTTAATCGCTTTGATCCTCGAAAGGCAATCTACAAAGACCTGTCAGCACCCCTAAACCTGCTTATTCAAGGGGAACATCCTCACACGCAGAAAGGCCCTTTTGACTGTTCTAAAGTACCATTAATTTGTGAAAGCAGTGTTTTCTTTCTTTTTCCCCGCTGTCAATATATTTATTTATATTCCCAGCGGCAGTTGACATATGAGTCTGTCTAATAGGCAGGGGGACGGGGGGAAGAGGTTAAAACACCTCAGACAGTGAGATTGGGTTAAGCCGAAATAATTGTATGCATAAACATTAGGCCAAAAGCTGCTCATTGACTGCTGAATGTGCTTTCATTAGCATGAGTCATGCGTTGCCTTGAACACATTCGGGTAACAGAACTCAGTTTGCTGAGCTAGGGATTAAAAAGAGAGAACTAACAGGTTGGTAAAGCCAAAAAAAGACACCTAATTAGACTTCTGGATCTCAATCAGAGTGTATTAAATGAGCTGGCTATGTGGTTTACCTTAACTAACTCTAAACAGAGACCCAGAGGCTTAGAGAGGTGAAGGTCACAGCCTTTTAGCTCCTCATCACTTCTCTATTGCTCGGGCTGGGTCGAACCAGAGGATTTAACAACCAACTCGGAGACCATACTGTGAAGAACTTTGTTAGAACTCAACAGGTAGGATCAGGTCCTTGTTGACAGTATTATTAGTGCTCCCTGCACACTCGCAAGCTTTAGAAGATAACTACCTTCTTAAGCAAATGTAATTTGTCAAATTATCCGATAACATTAACCCACATTTTCAGAGTTGAAGGCACTCCAAAGAACAATAGCAAATTCCTTTAGTCATGAATCAGCTATTGCTACTGAGGACAGATGGATAATTTTCCTGGATTGTTTTCCACAAATACACATTTTTTAAGTCTCAGCACAGTTCGACTCCAGTGGTCATCTGCGTCGTGTTTTTTTTCCTGCTGTGGTCTCAGACTTGGCAGTGAATAGATTTCCCTCATGTGCTCTATTAAAAAGACATTCAAATGCCTTTTCCCCCCTTCTTGGCTCGGTGAACAAAGCAAAATAAACCTTAGCTTCACCAAACTTGAAGTTTCCCAGGAGTTCAGGCTTGATAGTGTATCTGATAAACATTTAAAAAGTTGAACCGAGCTCCCGCACAGACACTCTTTTTTTCCTGAGGAGAGAAGAAAACAAAATGAAATGACAATACTTTGCTACAGGCCCTAATTGATGTCTTTATCTCTTTCCTTCAGCTCGTTAGTAATTATAAAACCAGTCAGAAATAAAGTGAAAACTGTGGAGAAGTTAGCTTTTTCTGGTATTGTTATTGAAATGTGCATCTTTTCAAATGCTTGTGTATATATCCATCCCTTAAGCACTTCTCAGTAATGAAAGAAATTGGTTTGACACTAGTAGACATGCTTCCTCTTCACTAAGTGACAGACTGCATATTGATTGATGAAGGGAAATGGTCAATCCAATTAGAGTTGGATTGGTTTAACATCAGCGTGATTGAATCAAAAGTATTTCAGCTTTCTCATCGATCCTGCCAGAACTTAGGCCTCGTAGCTGTACATATCTAGAATGCCACGCCCTCTTTACAGAATATATGTAGTGCACTCCAAGGCCCTCATTAATGTGATCAGTGGTGCACAGCAGACTTCCGGAGGTACAATACATGTGGATAAGAGCCCGGGGTAAATTGCATTTGGCCTGCCTGTACTGTTTAAAGTAACTGTCCACTGAAAATCTCAATTTTAAATCCATATTCTGTTCATTTATACCCATATAATGTTTTTGACTCGTCCTATACTCATATTTGTGGCTAAAGTATAAATTGGAGAAAAACACTTCAAACACTTTTTGTATTTCAAACAAAAATTGTATTTCCTCAGAGGAGGATATGTTGGCCAATCAGCGGTCTAGAGGAGGATGAGTTGGCCAATCATTGGTCTACTCGCATTAATAATTTGAATGACCGGGATACTCCCACACAATTCCAGCACAGAAAAGCTGCTTTTTAACATACTTAATTACCATTTTTGAAAGGAAAACTATTTCACTCATATTGTAAGTAATTATAGGTCATATTTCATAGAAATCTGGAAACACTGGACAGTTACTGTAGATCAGAATGCACCCTGACAGAGGATTATGTCACCCAGTTTTTTCGATACGGTTGCTGTGACCACTTACAAGAAAAAGAAGAGTAATCGCCAATGTGTTTGGAATTTTTTTGTGAGAATGATCAGGTGATGTTATTGCTCTGTTCTCAAGTTAATTCATAAAAATAGTTCCTTGGCTGCACCCGCCATTTGTGTTGCAGTTGTTCCCTCACAAAGAACATATTGTTCTGAGGTTCCACTCGCCGCTGAGTTTTTGTTATTGTGTTACATAAGTGGCATAGCCAAGTCAAGGCTATTCTGTTCTCTTTCATGTCCACATTTGAGCTGGCTGGACTTCTGTGTTCACACTGGCCAGTTGCCTCCTACAAACACCCTTACCCCCCACATACAAGCACCTCCTCGAAACATGTGTTGGAGAACAAGGTTACATTATCGAGCTGTACACCTTTGGAGAGCCAGAAACTCGAAAGAAACCTGCCTCGGGTGCATAATTAATTTTGAACTTTAGTTGGGGACAGCTTATAGCTCTGTAGCATATTGCTTAGCTCAACAAAGTGGCTCTAAGTTTGTCCTTCATTCTCTCCCTCCTGTCAATTTTAATACGGCCTGTCTTTTTGCGTCGGAAGCCTTGTGTCCAGTTCTACTTCATTGGCTTTTCCCTCCGTTTTGGTAAAAATAACCTTTATTTCGGTAATGATAATAAGCTAATTCTAATGTATAGTCAATGAGTGTGCTGTGCTGGTAACTTTAATTATTTACTAGGAGCACTGCTTATACCTATTGTGTAGATTTTTTGTAAATCTTTGTTTTAAGTTATTTGATTAAGTATATGTTGTCAAGAAATATGGGTGTATAAACCCCATTTAATTTACTTAAAGCCACAATCTTGAGTTTGTGTTTCAGCAAAGAGCTACTCCTCCATGTTTACTTGTTTTAGCACTTACCTATACTGTTGTTTTGATATCCCAATACAGTTTTTGGTCCACATCCCAAATACATAGATACTTTAAGGGCATATCATGTTATGACATTTGCCCATAGGATTCCATTCAATTTAGAAATGCATCTAAAATACCTTACACATATCCATGTCCCACCAAAAACGTTGGAGAAATAACGTTTTCAAAATAAAAGTCCACTTTTTAATTACAGTACTTATACTTTTGCTAAAATAAGGAGTATTTTAGTAAATTTCATTAGGATCAGTGATTTTAGTTTTATGCAAGTCATTTGGGATTAACACACGACACAGTTTGATGATGTATTGGGTTAGTGCATCTCTAATAGAGGTCAGTACAATTTTTCAATTGGAAAGTATGCAACACTCATTACCGAAACATGCGTTCACATCTCAGAAACCTGCTTATTACGTAATGCACCAATATTTAGGAAATATACAACTTAATCTGATAGTGTGCCTCTTGTTTAACCAAATATGTGTACATAAAAATAGCATGTATATCCAAGTAATTATGACAAAAAACGAGATTCAGAAAAAGGTTGTGTAATGAGAGAAATTACAAAATACATTGAAATAATTACATTTTGATGATATTTGTTTTCAGTGTTACATATAACTCCGGCCTTTTCATTAGGTGAGCAACGTAAAAAATATAAAAAATCGATTTGTTTACTTTTTGGACTTATAAACTGTTTGCGGTAATGAGAATTTTTGCAGTGGAAATTGTGGTAAATGCATAATATCTGATCAATAAACATTAACAATAATTATGAAATAAATTCAGATCCTAATCATAGTGATCCAAGAGGAATTATGGTGGAAAGTTTTATTTAAACATGTTTTTTTTTGTTGTCAAGTTCCAGTTTCGTGAGAATCGCCCGGGTGGGTTTTGCACCCATTATATATGGCCTCTCATATATAGTCGTATTCTAACCCTGTTTGTTACAGGGTAATAGTCGCAGAGACCAGCTGCATCTGCTACACACTCCCCCTTTTTAAGAGTGTCCTTTATGGTAGAAGACTTCTCTTCATTTATGGCTCTTGGCTGGCCTCTTAAGTAGCATATGAACCTGAGAAGAGTAGACACAGAGACGTGGGGAGTTTGTGTCATCTCACGCCCCCTGTGGATTTAAAAGCCTTCCTTAGCTCTCTGGTGCAGACGGACACATAAGTGGTCAGTTCCACCAGCCTAGTATGGCTCGGTCACCCAGCTCTATATTAGCATCTGATTCACGCTGCTCCTCGCCACCCATTTACACCCGCAACAGATGTTTTATTAGGCCTTTACATATTTTATGGCCTCATTTGGGTCATTTTGGTACTATTTGCCAGTCCAGAGTCCAAGGGGGCTTTATTTGGCCTCCTTTGTGCCTGAGTTAAAAAACAAAAAGAAGACCTTAAACAAACCCCATTTGGAAGGCTTTAACTCACAGCCTGCATGCTGATAAAAAATAATAATTTCAATTTTTTTTAAAGCCATGACCCTGACCATCAGAACCGTTTATTGGAATGATTTCAAGCCATCCCTGAAGTGTTTGTTTCCATGCAAATTCACATTTCTGCGTGTGGAGAGAAAATATGCTCACCTCGGTTCATTTGTTTTTAATATCACAGGTTATGGTCTGCTAAGCTAGGCTAATGCTGGTGAGCTATAGATTTTTGTCAGTATGCAGATGAAGTGAGTATTTGCACTCCACATGAGCTCATAACAGAGCCATATCTCCTTGATATCGATTAACCATTTTTAGAGAGCCATTCTTTTTCCCTCAACTTTCAGAAGTAGAATTTTGGTAGTATGATATTTAGTAGTATGCTATTTCCATCCCCAACCACATCTAGCTGGGATACCAAAGTGGAAAATTACATTGCGGGCCTGTTCTGTCACCATCAAATTGGACATCACTGACGAATGACATCATTCCAAAGCAGCGTTGGTTTGCGTATCCTTGGGCCATTGTACATAGTGCACGGTTTGTTATAACACTCAATGCTTGTACAAATGCCTTTCAAACTAGCATGTCATTCCCCACAGACAGAATGAATGGGGATCTGTTTAGGAGTCAATCTTTGTTTGCATAGCTAGATTGCAACTGTAATGCTGGTCATTTTGCAAATTTGTTTGAAGAATAACATAAATTATACTCAAGGGTATTTCACAATGATGATATGGAATGCAATATTCAGCAGCAATAGTGCAGAGATGTTTTCTACTGCTTCTGTGACCTGACTCAGTTAATGGTTTCATATGTTAAGTTGAGATTTTTTTTTTTTTTTTTTTACCTTGTGCCCCCGCCAGGCTTTGACATACAGAATTCTGACTGCAGTCAACGTCTGCTCGAATGGAGGCCACCAGCAGCAGACTACAGAAATGCAAGAAGCCCCCATTTGATCTTTAACTATGGGGGATATTGCTTGCTAAGCTTTTTTACATCTCCTTCAGTCTCCTCGACTTTACAGCTGTGCACACTTAACCGGATCTTGACGTCATCTTCCAGACCGCACAGAAGTGGTTTTACATCACTGAGAAGAATCGTACTGGAATAAACGCATCAGACCCTGTGATAGTGTGAAGACTTTAACAGACAACACTGTGGAAATGAAATATGTGCCTGCTCCATTGTGCTTGGGGGGACTTCAAACGACAGACCTATAATCATTTCTCCAGTGCTTTACAGCGCAATGGGTTGACTGTCCCAGGTTCTGCCATGCTGCCCACACTCTAGTCCTAGCCTGCCAGCCAGGCAGCCCTCGGTCCTCCTCTCCCACATATAGGCCAGAGCCAGAGACCTCATGGAGTTTGTAGAGTTTAGTGGAGCGAGGGGTCAGGCAGGGAAAGGGTGGAGGAGGTGGGGAAGGAAGGGGGGTCCCTCCAGTCCCCTTGAAAACAAGTGCTTCCTCCTAACATCTGTCTAGACAGAATTAACATTCCGGGGAGTCGGGCCCTGATATGAAGGAGTGTCATCTGGAATATATGTGCACGTCTCACATGATCTAATTCGGATTTGAGGCTCCATTTCTGCCCCGTTGGATAGCTATAGGCCGTGGCTATTTCAAAGGTGTATATTCGCTTGATTGATAAAAAAATGCTCTGACTAGGGCGCCTTGCATTCTTGCAGAGCTGTTTGTCAGTTTAAATCTGCCGATCTCCCCCTCCTGTAGTTTTTATTCCTCCCACCACCTCATATGATATAGTCAGTCTACAAGGATCAATAACTTTGAATCATTAAAATCTCCCCTTAAAAAGTATTTACAGAATAGAATGCTTAAGAAAACAGATTATTTTAAAGATTAGATTAAGTGGCTGTAAAGCAAATGTTACTATAATCTCCCGATATAGACTTCCAAGGAGAGTTGGTTGTGTTGAGACTTCCAGGGGCACAATTTCACGCTGCCCTTCCTTATGAGACATTTTAAAACAATAACAAATAAAGACACAGGAGAAGCAGTTATCGTGAAGTGGAAATGTCTAGGAGCAACAACGGCTCAGCCTCAAAGTGGCCGAAGATCACCATGCGCAATGCCAAGCGTCGGCTGGAGTGGTGTAAAGCTCGCCGCCATTGGACTCTGGAGCAGTGGAAACGCATTCTCTGGAGTGATAAATCACGCTTCATCATCTGGCAGTCCGACTGACAAATCTGGGTTTGGCGGATGCCAGGAGAATGCTACCTGGAGGAATAATGGTCTGGGTCTGTTTTTCATGGTTCGGGCTAGGCCCCTTAGTTCCAGTAAAGGGAAATCTCAACGCTACAGCATACAATGGCATTCTAGACGATTCTGTGCTTCCAACTTTGTGGCAACAGTTTGGGTAAGGCCCTTTCCTGTTTCAGCATGACAATGCCCCGGTGCACAAAGTGAGGTCCATACAGAAATGGTTTGTCGAGATCGGTGTGGGAGCACTTGACTGGTCTGCACAGTGCCCTGACCTCAACCCCATCAAACACCTTTGAGATGAATTGGAACGCCAACTGCAAGCCTGGCCTAATCGCTTAACATCAGTGCCCCACCTCACTAATGCTCTTGTGGCTGAATAGAAGCAAGTTCCCGTAGCAATGTTTCAACATCTAGTGGAAAGCCTTCCCAGAAGGGTAGAGGCTGTTATAGCAGCAAAGGGGGGACCAACTTCATATTAATGCGCGTTATCTTGGAATGAGATGTTCGACGAGCAGGTATCCATATACTTTTGGTCATGTAGTGTATAATGTCACCTCAGAGGAGAGAGGGAGGGGGGTGCCACTGTTCTACCATGGTGGAATTTGTCATTTCAGAATTGTCAAGAGAACAAAATGGTGGGCCTACATACACAGTGAAGGCAACAGAATTTAAATCCTTGTTCCACATTTTCATGAATAGCCAGTCAATATTACAGTATTGTGTAGGATTGCAATTGCCGGTCCCCACACAGATCACAATTGCGTCGGGCAGACCGTGTCAATGGACGGTGGACCTTTGAAGCATGGCATGCGTGAATGTGGGCCGCAACCCCACAATACCGAATGTAATGATATGTTAGTGGAATCGGCTAGAAAGCTTTGCAGCACCTCAGTGAGCACATACAGTGAACACACTGGGGTTCACTATAACTCTCATACCGTTGTTGGGCCAGCAATTTTTTTACATGCAAAGCCTGACAGTTGGAGGGAGAGAAGGTGTATTTTACAGTGGCAATTGGCTGAATGGCTGGCTGAACATGTTAACAATGAATTCCATCATGGCTTCTCATTCCACCGTCATCTACAGGACTCAAGATAAGGTACAGTTACTGTTCCCTGGGGCTGCTGAATCCTCTGACTCATTGTGATTGGCTGTGTTTGGACCCTGAGCTACGTGCAAATGCAGATTTTATGTAGCATGTAATTAAGGGACTGCTTAAGCATGGACATTCGAGCATTCAGCATTCAAGGCCGGGAGCGGTCAGTGAATCGCAATAGTTCCGCGAGGACAGCCTTACCTCTCTCCCAAAACACAATCCGCTGTGAAAAAGCCTGTCGGGGAACTGGCTGCCATTATCATAGTCGTCTCAGCTAAACGGAATGCGATTTATGTCTGTCAGCTTCTTTCTCTTCTCCATACAGGACTCTTCAGAAGACAGCCCCTAACATGGCTGAGGATGTGCACAGTCTGGCAATGGAAAGGTGCCTAAGCTGTGTGAATGGTCTTTTGGTCTAAATACATAGTCATCTATTGCGCTTCTTGATGTGGTGCGCATTGAAAGTGCTGTGATATGGAAGAAGGAAGACAGATCCAGAATGTGAAAGGACATCAATGCAAATCAGTGGAGTCTCTTCAGAGGATACATAGGGTAGCACCATGGTGTAGCCGGAGGACGGCTAGCTTCCATCCTCCTCTGGGTACATTGACTTCAATACAAAACCGAGGAGGCTCATGGTTCTCACCCCCTTCCATAGACTCACACAGTAATTATGACAACTTCCGGAAGGTGTCCTCCAACCAACATGAACTGACATGATGTCCACCCAATCAAAGGATCAGAGAATGAATATAGTACTGAAAGCATAAGCTACAGCTAGCTAGCACTGCAGTGCATAAAATGTGGTGCGTAGTTGACTCGGAGAGAAAGACAATACTTGAACATTTTTTAAGAAATAGAGAGAGATTTTGCTATAAATCGAAAATATGAGCTATGCCATGACCTTTCTATCAAGAAAGGCATGTTTGAGATTAACCCTTGATGCTGTAGTTGCATGTCACAAAACGAGGGTTTCCCTAAGCCCCCTCATAACAGTGAAGAACCGGATGTAGAAGTAAAAAAACGAACAAATCAGAATTTGACCTTTTGCTGTCGATAAGCTACAGTATCTGTCACGCCACGAGAGTCCACGAGACTAGCATCAGTGCACACGACTGGCCGCAGCAGTGCCGCCAACAGATTAACAGGCTCGCCCGGGGAATTGATGCAATTTCCCTACAAGTCTAACCCTGGTTAATAGGTGCTTATGAAGGCTCTGAAGGGTGATGATACTGACAAATAATCTAGACTTACTGATGACAAGGAGGCTATTTTGAGAGTTTGAAAACAATCAGTTTGACATTTTCCAGATTGTTTTCCCATTGGTCTATCCTGTTAGCATTTGCTACTTATGGTAAACATACAAAGAACATGATACAGTTGGTTCAAAGAGTTTCAGTAACTCCTGAGTTATGAGCTAATCCTTTACACAGTGTTCTCTTACTCTCCCTGTCTACATAGCTGCTTCATATTCTGCTCATTTATTCTGGGGATAGATCTCAAGTATCTGAGTCATGACACCAGGGGTAACTTGCACAATAAAGGCAGCAATTGAACCTGTGAACTCTGCTACCACACACCGCATTCCTAACCTAAATCCACAGGGGAGAAATTTCTCAGAAGAGCCCTCTACACAATGAGCCATGGCAGCAGAACAATATTTATGTGTGTCTAACCCCATACTGAATACTTGATACATACAGCCATACTCTGACCCCTTGACATTTATCTGGGGTATTAGGTAAAATCAATATTTGGCTTTCAAATAACAATTTTTAACATCCACAGAGAATGTTCCCTATTGCTTTATTTTCGTAAGATAATATATATTTCTGGTGGGCGCATTCCACGGAGTAAAAACAGCAGAGCTTTAGGAAATTCTGATTTTAATCAAGGCTAAGAAACCCTTGGATAACTTTAAATCCAACCTGACTCAATGCAAGCTTTGACCAGACAGCTTTGTTTAGTATGAAAGTATTTTTACTGAAGGAATGCACTATAACATTTCTCTGACTTCGGCTCGCAGTGAAGTCTCCATTGAGGCGAGATTTCTAATTGCCTTAAACTCAAAGACCTCTTTTACTAAAGATGTGTTCAACCAATCAACTTTGTGGGTTGTTTCCAAGCGTATGTAAGCATTGTATTGCTTTGTAACTTTCTGTTTAGAGTTAACAGTTTACTGAATGCCTCTGGTATTGGAAGCCAAATATATGTGGTAGAATGTTGTCTTCTCTCCCAAATGGAAATTGATCATCATTACATTGTGGTTGGTCTCTGCTGTTGTTGTTTTTTGAAACTGTTCCATTGGATCTCCACTCTGCTACAACCTTCATCTATTTTTGTCCTGTGTATTGGGCAATATCTCACTGTTCACTCCTTAATTAAAGTCACACAAACCAAATGCCAATGCTCTTACCAGCATCGGTGTTATTGACCAGAAAACATGGTTTTCATTTTGGCGGGAAAATGCCTTCCATAAATTGTACTCTTGTCAGATGTCTTTGCCTTCTAATCATAGCTGATTTTAAGCTCGTCCATAATATTTTAGGATTCTGCCTCATCACATTGCCAGAGGATGGCTAAGTAGACCAGTTAAGCCAGTATTTGCCACCTCAGTGCTTGGCTTTTGATCAGTCAGTCCTCGTGCCCTCCTGCAACATGGTTTGTATTATTACTGCAGTGTTTAAGGAGACCAGAGATAAACGCACTACTGTTAGCATTCAAAATAGCGCACACATGCCAGTATTCATAAAACTTGGCTATGAAGAAACGTTGAATAAACATGGCTGTCTTTTGTTAGCCTCTAAACCCCTTCAGTAGAAGGATCAGAGATGGTGTACATATAAATCCAGACACAATGTGGATTATTGCTTTCAGGAGGGTTGTAAGAAAGAGACTGACTCAAAATACGTACTGAAGCTTTAAATCTACTCGTTAATGAGATGGAAGAGTGTGAGGAGAAATTAAAGAAAAATATACTATCTTTTAGAGAAAGTCAACCTTTGTTAGTGCTATGTTTTTGTTTAGCATGTCTCCCTTATGGCCCCCGTATTGAAATCATTCATTTTCACACATTGTATATCCCCCTTTAAATATCCACTGCATGCTTTTGACAATTTAGACTCGGTGCCATTGTGTGTGCTCTTGTGAGTGCTAATAATCAGCCATTAATGGTGCTCTGAGGCCAGTAGCCATGCAAATTTATATGTATTAAATATACGCCTTTTCGTCTTGGTGTGCGCTAATGGGCTTGTGAGGCAGTGACTTTTTCCCCCTCTTTTTTTCCCTCCTCTTTCTTTGACCTTTCACATGGAGTTTTCTAGAAGAGCCCTATAAGAACTAATTTGCATAAAATCTCCCACTTGTTCAATAGCCAGGCCTCCCTGATTTATGGTGGCCATTTAGAAAGGTGTCATATTAAATATACCCCATAAAGTTCCCATGCTATGTCATAGGGCAAGGGGGCAACGCTGAGAGAAATAAACTGATTTGTGTAGATAAAGATTACTCAGAGGAGTCATTTGAAGGTTAAAGACTACGTCATAATTATATATCATTTGATAGAGATGGAAACTCGAGTCTGAGACTCGGACTCGAGTCGCACTTAAGTGGCAAAGAAAATGACTTGCAACTTGACTTAGACTCGTGATCAGTAGACTTGACTTGGGCTAGACGAGAGACTTGTGAACAAGTCAGTACTGGGATAAGTTTTAGTTGTGCATTCTACAGCGAATCTGCAGTATAATGCCAGTGGCAAAAAACTAAATGCTGTTTGCAAAACTTGTGGAATTAACATTAAAGATGCTGGCGAAACTACATCTAACCTCATCCGACATTTGAAAATTCACCGCGAAAGGTCAGTTAGGTTAGCTAGCTAATCACGTTACAATGTGATTAGACTAATAACAGCTTGCTTAGCAGATGCCAGCTTGATATAGCTAGCTTGTGTGTCATCTTTTAGTTAACTGGAAATGTATTACTGTCGAATATTTCTTGAAAGGTTAAGAGGTGGGTTGTCAGATAGCTAGGCCTACTTGTTAGCAGAGATTATTAAGGTGCATCTCGGCAATATGCATATCACTCTGAGATATAATATACCGTAAATTCCGGACTATAAGCCGCAACTTTTTTCCCAGGCTTTGAACCTCGCAGCTTAAACAATGACGCGGCTAATATATGGATTTTTCCCGCTTTACATTTTTTTTTTCTCCCAAAAAACACATTCTGTGACGTGCTCAGTTTTTTGGCGGCATGAAGCTTTCATTAGACCAATGAAATTGCCGAACGGGTTACGGTCAAACAACTTTTTTGTTTACTGTTTAGATTAAATCGAGCGCTCTCAAACTTCACATCATTCTGATTACGGTAGTCATTTTGTCACCCTCATCATGGCAAAGACACGGAGAAATGCATATGATGCAGCTTTCAAGTTGAAGGCGATTGATCTGGCTGTTGGAAAAGGAAATAGAGCTGCTGCACGGGAGCTTGGTCTTAATGAGTCGATGATAAGACGTTGGAAACAGCAGCGTGAGGAATTGACTCAGTGCAAAAAGACAACTAAAGCTTACTGCTAATTTTTTATTTTTTGTTACAAGCCATGTTTCGTTAAAGCCTATTTATTTTTGTTACAAGCCGTGTTTCGTTAAAGCCTATTTATTTTTGTTACAAGCCGTGTTTCGTTAAAGCCTGTGTAAAGTTCATTTGTTTCAATGTACCGATAGGCACCTGCAGCTTATAGACATGTGCGGCTTATTTATGTTCAAAATAATGTTTTTTTTATTTTTTATTCAGTGGGTGCGGCTTATATTCAGGTGCGCGTAATAGTCCGGAAATTACGGTACTTTCTGTTGTAGCCTGGTCCTAGGAAGTAACTTAGTATAAAATGAGAGTTCAAAGCATGCAACTTCTTGGACATTTCTGCAGAAAAATCCCATAGACCATATATATTTGTTTGTGTCCTTGTAATTCCATCTCCAGTCAGCAACAACTATCCATCATGTTGTTCATCTGCAGGTTCACTGAATTCTGCAAAGCAAAGGTGGCCAGCGCAGGGACAGAAGGACAGGGCAGCATCGACTCATTCTTGACCACCACAGGTGTCCATGTGTACAGACAGTGCCACCCCAGGTAGAAGACCATAACATAGGCTATACTGCAAGACCTGATCATTTCCTAGAAAACCCTCACTTTAGGTATTTCATGTTAGTGGTAGATGACAAATATAGACCAGTAAGTAGGCCCACGTTGACCAGGTGCCTGCATGACTTAACACTGAACAAAGAGGCTACAATCAAAAGTGCCCTAGAGAAGACAGAATCAGTGTCTGTCACTGTAGATATATGGACTGACAAGACCATGAGAGGCTTTATGGGAGTAACGGCCCATTATATGGTCCACAGAAGAGAAAAAAACTCCCAGACGAGTCAGTTATGTTGAGCTGTGTTAGATTCACAGGGTCACACACTGGGGGAAAGGAGTCAGTTCTGTTGAGCTGTGATAGATTCACAGGGTCACACACTGGGGGAAAGTAGTCAGTTATGTTGAGTTGTGATAGATTCACAGGGTCACACACTGGGGGAAAGGAGTCAGTTATGTTGAGCTGTGATAGATTCACAGGGTCACACACTGGGGGAAAGGAGTCAGTTATGTTGAGCTGTGATAGATTCACAGGGTCACACACTGGGGGAAAGGAGTCAGTTCTGTTGAGCTGTGATAGATTCACAGGGTCACACACTGGGGGAAAGGAGTCAGTTATGTTGAGCTGTGATAGATTCACAGGGTCACACACTGGGGGAAAGGAGTCAGTTCTGTTGAGCTGTGATAGATTCACAGGGTCACACACTGGGGAAATAATCAGTAATACATTTGAAGTAATATGTGATAATTTTGGCATAAAACAAATTAGATTGTATCATATGTGATAATGCTGCAAATATGAAAAAGGCCTTCACAGTTTGTTTCCCCAAAGCAAGCAATGATAATGATGATGATGATGTGGATAACCCCAGCCTATGGGAAGTATTTGGTGAAGAGTACATTGCTGATGTAGAAGTATCTAAACCAACTGCAGGCAACAGCGCTTGCAGTGCTTTGTCCCGTTCATTACAACTGGTGATTAGAGATGGACTAAAGGAAACAAAAGTCATAAACAGTGTGATGGCTAAGGTAATTAAACAGCTTACTACATACTACCTGTGCTCTGAAAGAAGCATTTGAAGATGAGTTCGGAGCCAATCGTAGTATCCCTGCTGCTTTAACATCCTCCGGCTTGTTAAAGCAGTCACCAATCTGAATCAACAAGGACACAAGGAGCTCTGCTTATCACCAAGGGAATGGAGCCAGCTATTGGAGCTAGTGTTCATTTTGGACCCTTTTGTCCAGGCCTCCGACCTTACTCAGGGGGAGAAAGTGGTGACTCTCAGTGCTGCCCTTCCTTGTGTACTGTCACTAAACTATTATCTGCAAAGTATACTGAGCACAAGTCGTCACCTAGTCAGTCTAGTAAAAGCACTGCAGCAGTCACTCAAACGCCAATTCCAGGGGTTGTTTGTGAATGTCAGAATGGAGCACTCGGATGAACAGGCAACAAAACGTTCATTTGGTGACAAAGTATACATAATGGCTGCACTGCACTCTTTCTGCCTGTTCTGGCTTGATCATGATGTCCTCATACCACATGAAGATAAAGCTGAATTGAAGGAGAGTCTGGTAGGTACAATGCATTGCAACATGCAACATTTTCTATGTCACTTGCATTCAAATAATGTTATTTTTTTTCATGTACTGTTATATTCTTGAATATTACCCTTCACTTCATTCTGTCACACAAACAAACTATCATATACATCATTTTCAAAAAAAATAATTCAGACCAAGTTTTGGCTGATGCACGGAAAGTCACCGTTACGGAGAGCAGTAGTGGAGAAGAAGAACCACCACCTGCCAAAACCTCAAGACTGTTCTCTGACTACCGCAACAAGATCAGCAAGAAGAAAGGAGACAAAGTCATGTCAGAGCAGAGATTATTTGCTACATTGAAGTATCTTCTGATGAAAATTAAGTTAATTGCCTGGATTTTTGGAGAATCCATGCAAAAGACTTTCCAAGGCTCAAGCAGGTAGCAATGACAGTGTTGGCTGTACCTGCCACCAGTGCCTCAGTGTTTGGCGTGTTTAGTCATGGAGGCCTCATCATGCGCCCTCATCGTGCCAGGCTCAGTGCAAGAACGCTGACAAACTTGATCTTTCTGAAATGTAACCTGTCTGCAACATAAATGTTCTCTGTCTTAGAGCACAAGACGTAATTTGCTACTTGTTACAGGAAATTGTATTTCTGTTAAGTGTCCAGGTCAGTAAGTATATTTTAGGGATAAAGGTCATTACATTTGATATATAGGACACTTTAGTAGTGCAGTTATTGAACAGTTTGTTGTCATTAATCTTCCCTCACCAAAGATTTTCTGTTTGTGTGACAGAATGAAGTGAAGGGTAATATTTTGTGGCAGACATTGTGTCTGCCACAAAATACCATGCGCTTTAAAAGGTTATGTTAGCTTTTTTTCATATCCGGTACAATGACTTTTATTAATGTAAACTGTCTACATTTTAAAAGGAAATGTATTTTGATGTAAATAGTTCCTGATGCGTTTTCTTTCATTCAAGTATGGACGAATGAACAAGGGAGTCTTTTCAAATAACTTACAATGTTAATAGACCTAACCCACAGCAGGCAGAAAGCCATTGCCAAAAGGGACTTGAGACTTGACTTAGACTTGGCCCTAAAAGACTTGAGACTTGACTTGGACTCTACCTCAAAGACTTGTGAACATCTGTCATTTGAATCCATTGAGTGGATAGGCCTACCCATGTCAATTTATTTGAAGCATTATCTTCCATTTACTCTATAAGGAATACCCTATGTGTGTATGTTGTCTTAATATAGCCACCATACTGTATGACCATGTTGGTCACATTGACTTTGTTCATAATTCCCAGTCTTTAGTCACAAAGTTGGTTGTTTATCAGCTGGAGGGATCAAATAACCCCACAATTCCAACAAATGTCATGGGAATACTCAGACATTTTGTGTCTTGTCCTGGACTTGTAGACATGTATGTGGTGTGAGTTGAGGTAATGTTGGCTGGTTTCGGAGCTAATGCTGAGCGGGGCCAGTGTGTGGCACATGCTCCCAAAGACAAAAGGAAATCAGTGAAACTCCTGTGGCAGATCTGTAGAAAGAAATGTAATACAACTCCACTCTCCCCTCTGGCCCTATTCATTTCACACTTGATAGCCTGCCGCCGTAACATGTGACCTAATCCTCCCCAACCTTCAACTTCAGGTATCAATGGCTTATAAGTTTTGTCAGGGCTCCAAACTCCGTTCCGCCTTCGCCGAAGGTCTTTCACATCAAATGCTGTCATTTGTGGGGAGGTGTCGACCGGGACGCTTCAGTGAGCTCAATAACACCTAATGACTTAATTACCCTACACTCTGTCATGTTATTTACTGTCCAAATGTGTGAAGAGGCAGAACAACTCTTCACTCAGTAAGGATACTGCAATCTTGCCTCACTGGTGGCTCTTTAGCTAATGCTAATGCATGGTGTATAGGTTAAAGATGTTTTTTGGCACTTATCTACTTTTTATCTCTTCTCTTTCTCCCATGATGCTGTGCTGAATTTGGCTGTACTTTTCTTCGCCATGTTAAGGCATGAGACCTATTCTCTTAAAGATAATTAAATAAACATGCAAGGTGTTCCTTGCAGTCAAACACAACAGTTAATGAGATCCAGTGCCACAACTCTGCATGGATGCATTATAGCCTATTGATTAGCAACTCATCTTAAGATCATAATTTGATCATGAGTTATACACATCCTATTGTGAAGACCATCCTTGATAATGTCAACATAACATACCCCAGCTTATCATTCATCATATGAAGATCGCTATGACATTCAAGACATAGAAGGTATGTCAGATAAGACGGAGGAAATAGCCTTCTGCCTTTGCCCTCATCACAGGTTCAGTAGCAATGTCAACTCTGAGTTCAGTTCTGGGGTTAGCTTTACAAGGCTCCTTGAACGTCCTCCTGTAGGCTCCAGGGAAGGTTTGATGTTCAAAGGATCCCCCTGAAGCCAACTTCTATACTTCCACAGAAATAAGGATAACATTTCCTCTTTTATTTTGTTTTTCTACCAATCACACTTGCCTCGTATTCTCCCGGGGCACTAATAGAAAGTGTTAAGTGGACACTGGGTTTTTAATTTATCTGGATACTGCTTTATGTACTTGCAAATCTCCTGGGAAAGTGGAAATCTCCACTGTTGAAAAACAGGCATGTGTGTCTGTGACAGCCAGTGTGTTTGTGTGTCCATCCATTCAATCCCGATAAGTGGAAGTGAGAACTTCAACAGAGGTTTTTGCTCAGGGCTATATCCATTGTCATCAGAGAGAAGCCACACATGGTGTCGGAGCGAAGGCCATTTTTCCAACATTGTTTCAGCTCCGGCAATGCAGCCAGATAGAAGCGCCTTTTACCAGAGCTATGTCCGTAGACTTGTTCACTGCATCACAGATGCATTTTTTCTAATGCTCCTTTATGTCTCCACAATCACTGAATACAAAGACATTTGTGCTACCAATGTCCAAAATGAAAGGAAACACTGACATAGTGTCTTAATAGGGCGTTGGGCTGCCAGAACAGCTTCAATGCTCCTTGGCATAGATTCTACATGTTCTAAGTGTCTGGAAGTCTATTGGAAGGAGGTGACACCATTCTTCCACAAGAAATTCAGTAGTTATTGATGGAAAACATTGTCTCAGGCACTCCAGAATATTGCAGAAGTGTTTAGTGGGGTTGAGATCTGGTGACTAAGACATACACACACCCTTTACACCCCCTATGCTCCTTTGACACCTCTTTCAAAGTCACTGACTTCTCTTCTTCTAGCCATGGTAGCCAAAATAATGGGCAATCAGGCATTTTTATACATGACCCTAAGAATGATGGGATGTTAATTAGTTTAATTAACTGAAGAATAGAGGTCGACCGACTAATTAGGGCCGATTTTCAAGTTTTCATAATTATCGGTAATCGGCATTTTTGGACACTGATTGTGGCCGATTTTTATTTTATTTTATTATTATTATTTTACTTTATTTAACTAGGCAAGCCAGTTAAGAACAAATTCTTATTTTCAATGATGGCCTAGGAACGGTGGGATAACTGACTTGATCAAGGGCAGAAAGACAGATTTTTACCTTGTCAGCTCAGGGATTCGATCTTGCAACCTTTCGGTTACTAGTCCAACGCTCTAACCACCTGCCTTACATTGCACTCCACGTGGAGCCTGCGTGGCAGGCTGACTACCTGTTACGCGAGTGCAGCAAGAAGCCAAGGTAAGTTGCTAGCTAGCATTAAACTTAACTTGTAAAAAACAATCAATCTTAACATAATCACTAGTTAACTACACATGGTTGATGATATTACTAGTTTATCTAGCGTGTCCTGCGTTGCATATAATCGATGCGGTGTCTGTTAATTTATCATTGAATCACAGCCTACTTCACCAAACGGGTGATGATTTAACAAGCGCAATCGTGAAAAAAAGCACGGTCGTTGCACCAATGTGTACCTAACCATAAACATCAATGCCTTTCTTTAAAATCAATACACAAGTATATATTTTTAAACCTGCATATTTAGTTAATATTGCCTGCTAACATGAATTTCTTTTAACTAGGGAAATTGTGTCACTTCTCTTGCGTTCCGTGCAAGCAGTCAGGGTATATGCAGCAGTTTGGGCCGCCTGGCTCGTTGCAAACTGTGTGAAGACCATTTATTTCTAACAAAGACCGTAATTAATTTGCCAGAATTGTACATAATTATGACATAACATTGAAGGTTGTGCAATGTAACAGCAATATTTAGACTTAGGGATGTTGTTTCTGAAATGATAGTTTCCGGATTTGACCATATTAATGACCTAAGGCTCGTATTTCTGTGTGTTATTATGTTATAATTAAGTCTATGATTTGATATAGCAGTCTGACTGTGTGATGGTAGGCAGCAGCAGGCGCATAAGCATTCATTCAAACAGCACTTTTGTGCGTTTGCCAGCAGCTCTTCGCTGTGCTTCAAGCATTGAGCTGTTTATGACTTTAAGCCTATCAACTCCCGAGATTAGGCTGGTGTAACCAATGTGAAATGGCTAGCTAGTTAGCGGTGTGCGTGCTAATAGCGTTTCAATCGGTGACGTCACTCGCTCTGAGACCTTGGAGTAGTTGTTCCCCGGCTGTTGTCAATGTGTTCTTGGTTCGAACCCAGGTAGGGGCGAGGAGAGGGACGGAAGCTATACTGTTACACTGGCAATACTAAAGTGCCTATAAGAACATCCAATAGTCAAAGGTATAGGAAATACAAATGGTATAGAGAGAAATAGTCCTATAATTCCTATAATAACTACAACCTAAAACTTCTTACCTGGGAATATTGAAGACTCATGTTAAAAGGAACCACCAGCTTTCATATGTTCTCATGTTCTGAGCAAGGAACTTAAACGTTTGCTTTTTTACATGGCACATATAGCAGTTTTACTTTCTTATTCAACACTGTGTTTTTGCATTATTTAAACCAAATTGAACATGTTTCATTATTTATTTGAGGCTAAATTGATTTTATTTATGTATTATATTAAGTTCAAATAAAAGTGTTCATTCAGTATTGTTGTAATTGTCATTGTTACAATTTTA
The DNA here is from genome assembly GCF_965601325.2 of Salmo salar. Lineage (NCBI taxonomy): Eukaryota > Metazoa > Chordata > Actinopteri > Salmoniformes > Salmonidae > Salmo > Salmo salar. The sequence goes on along the minus strand of NC_138294.1, from coordinate 68,271,732 downwards.
TTTATTTATTTTTTTTAAAAGTTTTTAATCGGACGATTAATCGGTATCGGCTTTTTTTTTGGTCCTCCAATAATCGGAAATGGTATCGGCGTTGAAAAATCATAATCAGTCGACCTCTACTCAGGAACCACACCTGTGTGGAAGCACCTGCTTTCAATATACTGTACTTCGTATCCGTCATTTACTCAACTGTTTCCTTTAGTCAGTTACCTGTATTTCCCTGTCTTTCCCTGTTGCTCACTGTTCTCTCCAGTTTTTCTCCTCTATGGGATGGTACTGTGAATAGGCTTAGGCCTAGTCTTGTGTGGATTGACAGTAGTGTACAGAAATAAAGATGTGAACATAATGAATTGAACAAAAGCAAACAGACAGTTGGTTAATTGGTACTCTCAGTCATGTGATAGGTGGGAGCTTATGGCTCACTAGTCTAAAGTGGCTTCCTCTCCTTGTCTCCCCTTACTTTCATCCCTTTTTTCGCATCAGCTCAGACTAAGGTGACTAAGGAGACTATTGACTTCTTTCCTTTCACTTTCAGGGTTCTCTGCCTTGCCACCCTTAGCCATGCTAGTCACGTTTCCAAGGAGCTGATAGGACAGGAATTTGAAATGTTGAAACGGCACTGATATATTTATTTATTACTGTCACTTTTTTAGTCGTGAAGATTTGTGACAGGGCATTTGCAACATTATTGAGGGTGTTTGCCCAGGCAGGCTAGGGGCCTCGGCAGAGGATGTCGCCAGTGAAAAGGCTCCAGGTTCTCTCATTACTCCTGAATGGTTAAAATTGCAGGGGAGTGGGAAGTTTGACGAGACAAGATTGCTACTGCTACTACCAAGGAAAGATTCCTCAGAAGAGGAGGTGATGGGAGGGGGTACACACATTGCCTCTAGTAATGTTTTGTGGCTAATCATAGTGTAGGAAGGTGAGAGAGCAACACTGCAAGTGTCAGGGACATCTCTTGTCATCAAGGGCCTGTTATATCTCACTGAGCCACCATTTTGGATGATGAAGAGGAGCAGGCTTGTGTCCTAGTGACAAAATAACAAATCTGGGCTGGCTCAACTGTACTACAGTACAAAAGCACAGCTCTCTGTACTGTAGCATTTGTCACTTCATGTAAGCTATCAAGTACCTTATCCCTGACCTTGTGGAAGCATTCACCATCTTTCTGAGGTACTGTGGAACAGAGGCACGGGCCAGAGGACATGTGGAATGCAAATGTCTGCAGCGCCGGAACCTCCAGTCTCCTCTGGTCTCTGAAAAACAATAGGCCAATTCTTTGTTAGACATATTGAGCATTGTCCCTCTCTATCTCTCATCTCCACCCCTCCCCTCATAAAAGATCTCCACTTACCCGCTGTTGTAGTGGATGATGGGACCTCATTGCGGATGTTAATAGTCTATTGTTGAGCGTGATGTAGTGTCTGCTCAAGAGGGGGAGAGTGGTGGGGAAATGAGCCAGTCAGACATAGACAGTGGTGGACAATGAATGGTGAGGGAAGGGGCAATGTGGACTCAGAGCATTTTGTATTATTCGGTATGTAAATCTGAGATACTCCATTTACTTTACAGTGTATTCTGAAAGTATTCAGACCTGTTCCCTTTTTCCAAATGTGGTACGTTACAGCCTCATTTTAAAATGTATTAAATAAATCATTTTCCTCAACACAATACCTACCCATAATGACAAAGCAAAAACTGGATTTTAGAAATACTTTCAAATGTGTTAAAACTAATAAACAGAGATACCTTATTTACATATGTATTCAGACCCTTTGCTATGAGAATCGAAATTCAGCTCAGGTGCATCCTGTTTCCATTGATCATCATTGAAATGTTTCTACAACTTGATTGAAGTCCACCTGTGTTGAATTCAATTGACTGGACATGATTTGGAAAGGCACACACCTGTCCATATAAGGTCCCAGAGTTGACAGTGCGTGTCAGAGCAAAAACCAAGCCATGGGTCAAAGGAATTGTCTGTAGAGCGCCGAGACAGGATTGTGTCGAGGCACAGATCTGGGGAAGGGTACCAAAATATTTCTCCAGCATTGAAGGTCCGTAAGAACACAGTGGTGTCAGGAGTGTGCGTACTTCTGGTGAAGTCAGGTGCAGGAGAGCAGAGAATTGTGAACAGGCACACAATTTATTTTGGCAGGAGAAAGATTACAGACGGACGCAGCTGTGTCAAAAACCTCCAGCCAACAAGGCAAAGTGTAAAGCGCGCAAAAACAGTCACAAAACATCAATGTTTAACAATTCAAACAAGCTTTGTGAAAATAACACGGAAATAACGACCGCCAGCCTGGCGCGTTACAGAACACATAACACACAAACAATATCACACAAAGACATGAGGAGGAACAGGGGAATAAATACATGCAGTGTGATTGGGAAATGTAAACCAGGTGTGTAAAACAAGACAATACAAATGGATAAATGAAAAATGGAGCGGCGATGGCTAGAAATGCCGAATGCCGCCCGAACAAGGAGAGGAGCCGACTTCGGCGGAAGTTGTGACAAGTGGCCTCCATCATTCTTAAATGGAAGAAGTTTGGAACCACCAAGACTCTTCCTAGAGCTGGCCACCTGGCAAAACTGAGCAATCAGAGGAGAAGGGTCTTGGTCAGGGAGGTGACCAAGAACCCAATTGTCACTCTGACAGAGCTCCAGGGGTTCCTCTGTGGAGATGGGAGAACCTTCCAGAAGGACAACCATCTCAGCACTCCACCAATCAGGCCTTTATGGTACAATGGCCAGACGGAAGCCACTCCTCAGTAAAAGGCACATGACAGCCTTCTTGTAGTTTGCCAAAAGGCACCTAAAGAACTCACCTGCTCCAGAGCACTCAGGACCTCAGACTGGGGTGAAGGTTCACCTTCCAACAGGACAACGTCCCTAAGCACACAGCCAAGACAAGACAGGAATGGCTTCGGGACAAGCTCTGAATGTCCTTGAGTGGCCCAGCCAGAGCCCGGACTTGAACCCAATCGAACATCACTGGAAAGACCTGAAAAAAGCTGTGCAGCGACATTCCCCATCCAACCTGAAGAATGGGAGAAACTCCCCAAGCTTGTAGCGTCATACCCAAGAAGACTCGGCGCTAATCGCTGCCAAGGGTGCTTCAACAAAGTACTGAGTAAAGGGTCTGAATACTTACAGTTGAAGTCGGAAGTTTACATAAACCTTAGCCAAATACATTTAAACTCAGTTTTATACAATTCCTGACATTTAATCCTAGTAAAGATTCCCTGTCTTAGGTCAGTTACGATCACCACTTTATTTTAAGAATGTGAAATGTCAGAATAATAGTAGAGAGAATGATTTATTTCAGCTTTTATTTCTTTCATCACATTCCCAGTGGGTCAGAAGTTTACATACACTCAATATAGTAATAGTATTTGGTAGCATTGCCTTTAAATAGTTTAATTTTGGTCAAACGTTTCGGTTAGCCTTGCACAAGCTTCCCACAATAAGTTGGGTGAATTTTGGCCCATTCTTACTGACAGAGCTGGTGTAACTGAGTCAGGTTGTAGGCCTCCTTGCTCGCACACGCTTTTTCAGTTCTGCCCACACATTTTCTATAGGATTGAGGTCAGGGCTTTGTGATGGCCACTCCAATACCTTAACTTTGTTGTCCTTGAGCCATTTTGCCACAACTTTGGATGTATGCTTGGGGTCATTGTCCAGTTGGAAGACCCATTTGCGACCAAGCTTTAACTTCCTGACTGATGTCTTCAGATGTTGCTTCAATATATTCACATAATTTAGCCTCCTCATGATGCCATCTATTTTGTGAAGTGCACCAGTCCCTCCTGCAGAAAAGCACTCCCACAACATGATGCTGCCACCCCCGTGCTTCACGGTTGGGATGGTGTTCTTCGGCTTGCAAGCTTCCCACTTTTTCCTCCTAACATAACGATGGTCATTATGGCCAAACAGTTATATTTCTGTTTCATCAGACCAGAGGACATTTCTCCAAAAAGTACGATCTTTGTCCCCATGTGCAGTTGCAAACCGTAGTCTGGCATTTTTATGGCGGTTTAGGAGCAGTGGCCTTTTACTTGCTGAGCGGCCTTTCAAGTTATGTCGATATAGGACTCGTTTTACTGTGGATATAGATACTTTTGTACCTGTTTCCTCCAACATCTTCACAAGGTCCTTTGCTATTGTTCTGGAATTGATTTTCACTTTTCGCACCAAAGTACGTTCATCTCTAGGAGACAGAAAACGTCTCCTTCCTGAGCGGTATGATGGCTGCATGGTCCCATAGTGTTTATACTTGCATACTATTGTTTGTACAGCTGAACGTGGTACCTTCAGGCGTTTGGAAATTGCTCCCAAGGATGAACCAGACTTGTGGAGGTCTACAATTTTTTCTGAGGTCTTGGCTGATTTCTTTTGATTTTCCCATGATGTCAAGCAAAGAGGCACTAAGTTTGAAGGTAGGCCTTGAAATACATCCACAGGTACACCTCCAATTGACTCAAATGATGTCAATTAGCCTATCAGAAGCTTCTAAAGCCATGACATCATTTTCTGGAATTTTAAGGCACTGTTTAAAGGCACAGTCAACTTAGTGTATGTAAACCTCTGACCCACTGGAATTGTGATACATAAGTGAAATCATCTGTCTGTAAACAATTGTTGGAAAAATGACTTGTGTCATCCACAAAGTAGATGTCCTAACTGACTTGCCAAAACTATAGTTTGTTAACAAAAATGTGTGGAGTGGTTGAAAAAAATGTAAACTTCCGACTTCAACTGTATGTACATATGCTCATTCACCCCTATATGACTAATAAGGAGAGTGATAGAGTGCTGCATCAGATGACTTGGCCTCCACAATCACCCGACTTCAGCCCAATTGAGATGGTCTTGGATGAGTTAGACCGTAGAGTGAAGGAAAAGCAGCCAACAAGTGCTCAGCATATGTGGGAACTCCTTCAAGGCTGTAGAAAAGCATTCCTGGTGACTACCTCATGAAGCTGGTTGAGAGAATGCTAAATGTGTGCAAAGCTGTCATCAAGGAAAAGGGTGGCTATTTTGAAGAATTTTAAATCTAAAATATATTTGATTTGCTTAACGCTTTTTGGGTTACTACATGATTCCATGTGTTATTTCATAGTTTTTATGTCTTCATTGTTCTTCTACACTGTAGAAAATAGTAAAAACAAAGAAAAACCCTTGAATGAGTAGGTGTGTCCAAACTTTTGACTGGTACTGATCATCCCCACACCATCCTCCCCTGTATCTGGGCATCCAGACTGTCTTACGATGCATATGTGCTTCCCCCCTCCTCTCCCCTACTCCCCTTCTCCATATAACAATCACTCGCTTCCACCATTACAGTTACCATCAAGAACTATCCTGGGCGTCTGAGAAGAGGATAATCCATTAGACAATAGAGTGGAAGGAGAGAGCGGGACAAAGAAGTCTGTTATGCAATAATAATGAATTAAGCACTTTGTAAGGGGGGCTTTCCGCCCTCGCCCCCCTGTCAAACTCCTATGGAGCCAATTCAATTGTTTCATTGTCTAGACTGGCAGTGGTAGTGGGGAGAGCGGGACAGCTTTGGCTTCCTGAATGGAACATACTATACAGTAGTGTAGCGCACAATGTGACAACAGTCCAAAAGTCTAACTTGACAGGGATCTGGAAAATCACCTTGATGGCTCTACTAATGATGATGCTGAACTCCTCAGCGCAGGAGCTTATATTGCGGCTGCTTGTCAACCAGATTAGTGCTCCCAGCCCTCCTGGGATGTGATTTTAGAAGTATATAGGACACCTCTCTGTTCCTCCCAGTAGGGAAATATACAGTACATGTCGAGAAATGACATGTAGGCCGATATTGGTTATCATCCTTTGTGGATTTCCATCTCAGACAACTGCCACAGGGCCACCTGATGCTACAGTGATGCCACTGTGGTACAGCATGGATTCATTTGGAGTTATGAGTTGGAGTTATTCCAGAGAAAAGGCTTGCTGAATGATGACTCAAAGTTTTCTGTTGTTTGCACATCTCTTCCCAGTACTATCCCGATAAAAACCACAATAACATTAAATATTACATTTACTACAGTAGATAATCAAGTAAAATGTACTATCTACAGAATACTGAACAAAAATATAAATGCAACATGCAACAACTTAAAAGATTTTACTGAGTTACAGTTCATATGAGGAAATCAGTCAATTGAAATAAATTTATTAGGCCCTAATCTATAGATTTCACAACTGGGAAAACAGATATGCATCAGTTGGTTACAGATACCTTAAAGAAATGGGCCTCACAATGAGCCTCAGGATCTCGTTGCGGTATTTTTGTGCATTCTAATTGCCAATCGTTAAAATGCATTTGTGTTTGTTATCCGTAGCTTATGCCTGCCCATACCGTAACCCCACCGCCACCATGAGTCACTCTGTTCACAACGTTTACATCAGAAAACCACTCACCAACACAACGCGATTGTGAGGCCGGTTGGACGTCCTGCTAAGTTCTCTGAAACGACGTTGGAGGCGGCTCATGGTAGAGAAATTAACCTTAAATTCTCTGCAACAGCTCTGGTGAACATTGCTGCAGTCAGCATGCCGATTGCACACTCCCTCTAAGCTTGAGACATCTGTGGCATTGTGTTGTGTGACAAAACTGCACATTTTAGAGTGGCCTTTTCTTGTCCCCAGCACAAGGTGCACCTGTGTAATGATCATGCCGTTTAATCAGCTTCTTGATATGCCACACATGTCATGTGGATGGATTATCTTGGCAAAGAAGAAATGCTCACTAACAAGAATGTAAACAAATGTGTGCATAACATTTTAGAGAAATAAGCTTTTGGTGCATATGGAACATTTCTGGGATCTTTTATTTCAGATCATGAAACATGGACCAATTACATGTTGTGTTTATATTTTTGTTCTGTGTATTTACTTTGAGTGGAATTTAATGCCATTGCGGTAAGAGATTTTTTTGGACTGCAGCCAGAATAAATGTTCCAGTGGAAATGGAATATAGTATCAGATTTATCCAACCAGATAAACAATAACTCAGTTCATCATTGCACTCCCATTTAAAGCTTTGCAGGCCATGCATTCCACCGGTTTGTGTGTCTTTCTAAACACAGAATAAACAGAGTAATTTAATGAGAATTACAAGTTTTTATGACCTAGTAAGAGATGCTCCATTTATGTATTGCAAATTTTCCCATATAGCCTCAAACAATACACTTAGAATGTTAATTTCCTATTAAAAATGTTCCCAATAAATAAATACAAATAATTATAACTTAAAACCTTTTGAGCTGACAAAACTCCTTGTCCCTGAAATCGCGTACTAGGCAGTTTAAATAACCTCCCCAAAATCTAGTCTGACATTGTGTTTCCGCTCGCTGCTGTGCGTCCAGTGGTGTGTATTATCTAGTGGATGTAAGCGGTACTACACAACCTAGTTTTCCTAAGAGTCCCTGCTAAATTTTCATTGGCTAAGAGAGGCTCGTGATGTCAACAGCTATTGACTGAGTTCCATGTGAGGTAGATTGAATGAACTGCAAGATACTGTTTTACTTGTCTGATCATGGAGAATCCAAAAACATGTATAGACTCTGTAGGACTTGACATCAGCCCCCCAGACCTCTTAAAAGGTAAAATACAAGAACATTTTCAATAAATATGTGTTTGTTTGTCTAATATGGACACAAATTGTACCAAACGAAGCGCTTGGGCCTTGTGAGTTGTATGTTGTATAATTAGTCCGTGTCCGACAGAGGGGGCCAATGCTACAGTGAAATTAATGGATCTAGTACCCCCCCAACAACAAAAAAGTATATATATATTTACAATAAAAAAAGATTTTTAGGATATATTTGAGCCTGTGCTGTACCAATTCTGTAAGACACACACAAATATGGACAAGTCCATTGTTTTTACATCTCCCAAGCTTTCTGTGGATATAATGGTTTACTTGTCTATTCTTCATGGCCCTCTCTATACTTTCTTTTATACGGGCATAGCAAATATAAGAGAAAATCACTCGAAGGCATTAAATTTCAAAGGTCAGTCAGTGTGTTTTTGATGCCGTTTGACAACAGTGTCTAGAAATTCGCTACCTGCAGCCGACATTAGGACTCGGACTAAACAAGCTGGCTTGACATTTTCATCAGCCAGCCGTGATGGATGGCTTTGAAAGGCCATGCCCTCCAACATATGTGGGCTAGAGTAATATGTGGGCTAGAGTAATATGTGGGCTAGAGTAATATGTGGGCTAGAGTCATTGGAGAAGCTGCTACACCTTTGAAACTCATAGCCTACAATGAGGAATGTGTTCATTTTATTTAGACCTACAATTTGGCAACCCCATGCTATCTTGATTTTTAAAAGCATGGTGTTGAAATTAAAGCTAAGGAAAATCTTACATCACTCATGTCACTGCAACAGCTTTTTGAAACCAGGAACATCCAGATTCTTTCTTTGTTTTGCCACAGCTGTCTTGGTAGGCGATTCAGTTTGCCAGGTCATAAATTAACGCCTGTGTGCAATGAATCCATTTCAGCCAGGCAGACCCAGCATCCCCCTGCTGCCGTGACTGTCCAAAAGAAAGAGTGTATTTGTAAACTCTCAAATCCCCTTTGATGGGATGCAGAAGTGCGAGCACAACTGAGAGGTTTGAGCCTGCTTGCTCTGTCTTTCTCTCTCTGTCCCTTTTTCTCTCTCTGTCCCCCCTCTCTCTCAGCTGGTGTTTGGGATCAGCAAGGCATTTTGGCAACCCGACCATGACTATACTTCACGTTAATAAAAGGATCAGTTGAAAGTATAGTGGGAGCCATGCAGGATAAGATTTGTCCAACTACCCTGTCACCTTGTCCTTTCCCTGCTGCCTTGCCTTCCTCGCCCTGCTTCAGAGAGTATATACCAGGCTCCCGGAGAGGACCATTTATAATGATTAAGCTCTCTTATATTCAAAGTTCACTGGAAAGATTCTTACTTTGTGTATGTCTAGCTTCTTGGAATTAATACATAAATGATACTAGTCTTATCTCCTGATCGAACTGACCTCCAAGCAGCAAGTTTCTACTGGCTCAGGGGCGGCGCGACCTATTCCGCTCCACCCAACTGTGTATCCGGCATGATATGTTTCAGTTGGCAATATGATTTTGAACTAGTTATGTTGTCATTGCACAAGGGCTCTGTAAACCTACTCAGTCCTTCCTTTGTAAAACACATGGTAACATGACTGATTCATGTTCAGATAAAGTCATCCGAGTCAGACACTGTGTAACCTTAGAGGTGGAGTCATCACTACTGTATATCCCACAGGTATCCTCTTACTCTCGAAGCCTATTGCGGAACAGAGAGCGTCTCGACCCAATTAGTCTTCCTCCATCACATAGGCCCCACATTGTTTTTTGTTAAACAGGTCCTGTAAAACTATCCACACACTTTTCATCGCAGCTTAATTGTGGTAAAAAGAGCTCGCCTTAGTTTCCCCCCTATGTGCCAAGGGAGGTGTTGAGTGCTGGAAGTGAACGTATACAAACCCATCCATTAGATGGGCGGGCAAGGGATGAGGGTGGGGGCTGGGGCCTGCTTTCCTCCTCTTCTCCTTCTCTTATTGTTCTCTTCTACTCCCTTCGATCTGAGCATGGCACGATTTACTTCTGCCTGGCCATCACAGTAGTCACCACACTGGTCTCACCGTCTGTATGTGTAGGGAAATGATCTTAATGAAAGGCACTCGCCTTCCCATGACGAGTTCATGTTATTAGAAGTGTACTGTACTTAAAGGGAGCGAGAATATTCCATTTCCGACCCTAACTCCAGAAATCCATCAGCATGAAACGGGAAACTCTGTGTTATTGCTGATGTTAAATTAGTAGGTGTTCCTGAATTTTGTAACATTGCGAGTTACATTACGTTGATGAACAGTTTGGCATGACCAAAATTAGAAAGGAAATATATTGCCTAGGCAAGTCTGAAACAGCCGTTATTTTGGGGGGCTGTGCAAAATCACAGCTAATATCTTCCTTGTTCAAACAAGATGTAAGGACATGTACCGGTAATTTATCAGACCGGTAAATCAGTCAGTGTTTCAACCTTGTGAGAAATCTTATTAACCTAGATGCTACCTGACACCATCCTTGTCACCATGCCCGCCCGGGTGCTTCGGCAAGTTAAGAACCCCTCACTCTTGTCGAGCCCTACCTTTCCTTCGCACCCAGCGGCTCTCCAAATCCGTAGCCTTTGAAATGTTTCATTACAATATCCCTCTCATTTATACACTCCACTTAGTCTGGTAGCGTTCAGCAAAATACTGTTTCGTCGCTCTCCCCACCTCACACGGCCTCTATTGAAAACCAATTCCGTTGACACACACACTAAAGTCACTGTTGTTGAAAAAGCAGAATAAGGCTCAACAATAGAGAACGATCATCTTTGTTTATGTCTGCTGAGTGTAAGATGAGCAAGGGTGTAGGATGATACTGTAGCACAAAGGCTGGTTGGCAAAAGGTAGGATTAGTGACAGTAGTAATAATTCCTAGGTACTTTCAGTGCCTATTTCGGGCTCTATAATGTCACTGTTCCAATCTTTGACCTTTTGACTGTTACCTTGGTACATTGACAAAAGCACAAGTTAAAAGGTCTTTCTCTAGTACTTTGGAAAAAGTGCCCTTTGAAAAATAAATAACATTGGACATGTTTTAACCTCTGATAATACAATATGTACTGTATATCCTAATTATGCCAAAACTGACAAATGATCACCCAGAACACAAGAAGTGCGGCCAGAGTTGGATGCTTGGTGTGTGAATGATATGTCACCAAATAATAAGTCTGGTGAAAAACGGCCTACCATTCTCTGAAGTCAGCACTGCCCCCGTTGTTATTCAGCTAGTGTGTTTCCGACTCTCTTAGTTGCAAAATATGTTGCCATGGCAACCAGCGCAGACTCCTGTTGCTGATGTTGATCAAAACTGTTGATGGAAATCTGTGTGTACGAGAGGTGAGCGATTCTGTTCTTTTATGGTCTAGGTCAAGCCTGTAGGAGGCCCATCGAAACCACTTTGCTTGCCAATGATCCAAGACGATTGATGTCCCCAATAATCTCGAATTAGAGTTCCATAACAAAAACGTCTGTGCAAAAATTATCAGATCATTAGCACTTGAAAAGAAGACAACTCTTGAAAAAAAGTATTTTCTTTCCAGGAAGCCTGTTCTTTCCAGGACAAAAAAGCTTCTGATGCAACAGCAACAACACTAAAAAAGAGAGCCTACACCTGGAAGTATTTGAAGTCTCGAATACAGTATACATTTGCATGTGTGAGATGTTTTCGAGATGGTCTCTTGTAGAGTGCCCTAGTTATGTTCCCTAACCTGTCTGCAGCTAATTCAGAGTCTCTCGTAAACGGAGTGTAATTTTTTACGAGCTTTAATTTGTTGTGTCTGCACCTATTAGCTGGTGACAAATCGGAATGCGTTTTGTCCAATGAGACTGGATTGGTCTAATTTATGCCATTAGAGGCCAATGAAACCTGAGAGCTGACACCGGGTCAGTGGAATTCAAACCAGACCTCTGGGCTGCTTCAGGTTCTAGCTGTGGCTCTCTGTCTCTCGTACCGTCGAGTGGAGAGGTTTCTATTAATTCAGCCCATTTACCTCTAATGCCAGCTTGGTATGTTTTATCAGTCACCAGGACAGCTTCATGTCGAGAGCCATGTGAGTTTTTAATACAGGCATTCGGAGCATCAGCTTTCCAACAAAGCCGTAGCCATGGCCCTATAACCATTGGCAGATGGTTTATTTTTAAAGTGACAGACGGGGGAAGATTGACACGAATATGGTGAACCACAGTCTATTCTGTTACTCATTTAGTTTAGACATCCTGTCTGGAGCATTTGATTGTGTATTTCTAAGGGGTGGTCGTATTCGCTATGTGCTATTTTGGAATCACTTCCTCCATTGAAATACTTTTTTCTACGTAAAGTAATTTGCTTATTAAATTATAGCTACAAACTACTGTCCGTAGGTACACTGTCTAAATGTAATACTATAATTACTAGGTAGGATGTCTACCTAGTGTGTATCGATTTGGCCTAGAGGTAAAAAGTAATGCTAAAAACGGAACCGACTGAACTCAAATCAAATCAAAGTTTATTGGTCTCATACACAGTTCAGCAGATGTTATAGGAGGTAAAATGTCAAAACAAGAACACAAATTATCAAAAACAAGAAATCAAGAATGAATCCAATTAACAACCCAAATAACTCAATCAGTAATCTAAATGCCATCTATGCGTATATACACCAAAAATATATACGAAGAATGATACTGTATGTACAGCAGTAGATATATTACAGTGACGCATGTCAAGAATCCAGTATAGAAGTATGCGGTACTCTGAAAGTTTCTGGGTAGATTCAGTAATTGAGCTCGACCCATCAGGGTGTTTTGGAGGCCTCTGTAGGGTTTCATGGGGGGACTATAAATGGTGGTGTCTGTGTTGGGAGGGCAAGCCAGCAGCTCAGCTAGTCCTCTCCTGCCTGGATCAATGGGAACAGGGCAGCATAAGCTCATTAATGGATCACCGCTAGCTACCTCACTCTGCCTCACATCACCCCATTATCTGCTCTGTCAGATCAGTCAATAGCTACTGATTCCCCGGCAGAGGCACACTGATTCCCCCCCCCCCCTCCCCTCCCCCTCCCTCCCCACACACACACACGTTTATGAACAAGCCACTTGAAAAACATTGAAATTACTTTTGGACTAAATTAGCAGAATTTGCAGCACTGTACTGACTAGCTGCAGTTGACTTTGTCTTTTAGTTAGGGAACAATGCATTACCTATAAAGGTGCTATGAAGTACGTATGAAGTGACTGGTTTGTCAACTGCCATTTCTCTCTGAGGTTGCATGAACTTCATAACCTTGGTTATGCCATTTGAAGTTGCTTGAGGTTGCTTGAACCGCTCTTCAGTTTCTCCTACACCTGCATGGAAGAAGAAGAAGAGGGAGAGTTAAGAGTGACAATATCCAAGATGGTAGCAGTATCAGAATGTTAACCTTTCTGGCGCAGGCGTTCCGCTAGTGACCCACCTCGACAACATCCGGTGAAATTGCAGAGCGCCAAATTCAAAATACAGAAATAGTCATAATAAACATTCATATAAAATACAAAGTGTTATACACCGGCTTAAAGATTAACTTCTTGTTAATCCAGCCGCTTTGTCAGGTTTCAAAAAGGCTTTACGGCGAAAGCATACCATGCGATTTATCTGTGGACAGCGCCCTGCTTTCAAAAGCATACAAACATTTTACAACCAAGTAAAGGAATTACAAAAGTCAGAAATAGCGATCAAATGAATCACTTACCTTTGAAGATATTAATATGGTTGCAGTCACAAGAGTCCCAGCTACACAATAAATGTTTGTTTTGTTCGATAAAGTTCCTCTTTATATCTCAAAAACTCTTTTGTTGGCGCGTTTTGTTCAGTAATCCGCTGGCTCAAAGGCGGTCAACACATGCAGACGAATACATCCTAATAGTACCAGTAAAGTTCGTCAAAACATGTCAAACAATGTTTATAATTAATCCTCAGGTTGTCAATTGTCTAAATAATCAATAATATTTCAACCGGACAATAGCATCTTCAATAGAAAGGAAAAACAACGAAGGGTGCGCACTGGGTCATGCGCCAAACGAGCTCTGCATTCTTCCTCAGTCCACACACAGAAAGGTCTCATTCTTCTTCATTTTTCAGAAAACAAGCCTGAAACAATGTCTAAAGACTGTTGACATCTAGTGGAAGCCATAGGAACTGCAATCCGGGTCCTAACCCATTAGAAACTCTATAGGCATTCAATTGAAAATACCCACTTCCTGGATGGATTTTCCTCTGGTTTTTGTCTGCCATATCAGTTCTGTTATAAACACAGTCATTATTTTAACAATTTTGTAAACTTTAGAGTGTTTTCTATCCAAATCTACCAATTATATGCATATCCTAGCTTCTGGGCCTGAGTAACAGGCAGTTTACTTTGGGCAAGCTTCTCATCCAGATGTCGAAATACTGCCCCCAAACCATAAGAAGTTTTAATGAAGTCGTTATTCCCCTTTACCCCCTTTACCCTCTGTATAATGTCCCCCACTTAGCATCCTTCCATACAGCAGTGGGACACCCCAGTGTGGTGGGGTCAGTCCAGAGAGTAGGCACCTAACAAAACAGGCAAAAACCCCACCACCAACAACACAGCCATGACAGAGACTATACCAGGCAGTTTGAAACCAACGCTGAATAAGGTTTCTGCTTGCTTGCTTCATCTTCATCTCAGCTCAGTCTAGCAGAAACCCTTCTGCTGATTCATGGCCGTGGATAAGCCAAGACAGCATTGTTCTACTCCCATTTGCATTGATAAAATTTATAGAGGTATGGAAATTGAACAATTCTTTGCATGGAGAGGGTGGGAAATAAGTACAGTTGAAGTCGGTAGTTTACAAACACCTTAGCCAAATACATTTAAACTCAGTTTTTCACAATTCCTGACATTTAATCATAGTAAAAATTCCCTGTCTAATGTCAGTTAGGATCACCACTTTATTTTAAGAATGTGAAATGTCAGAATAATAGTAGAGAAAATGCTTTATTTCAGCTTTTATTTATTTCATCACATTCCCAGTGGGTCAGAAGTTTACATACACTCAATTAGTATTTGGTAGCATTGCCTTTAAATTGTTTAACCTCTCTGGGGTATGTGGGATGCTAGCAAATACTAATTTGCCGCCCTGCTATTTCACTGGCTGTTGAATAGTGTGTCCCACCCGCGGGACACACTATTCAACAGCCAGTGAAATAGCAGGGCGGCAAATTCAAAACAACAAAAATCTCATAATTCAAATTTCTCAAACATACAACAATTATACCCCATTTTAAAGGCTTTACGGTGAAAGCATAACATTAGATTATGTTAGGACAGCGCTGAGACAAGAAAAACCACACAGCCATTTTCCAAGCAAGGAGAGGCGTCACAAAAACCAGAAATACAGCTAAAATGAATTACTAACCTTTGACGATCTTCATCAGATGACACTCCCAGGACTCAATGTTACACAATACATGTATGTTTTGTTCGATAAAGTTCATATTTATATCCAAAAACCATTTTACATTGGCGCGTGATGTTCAGAAAATGTTTTGCCTCCCAAAACCTCCGGTGAATGAGCACATCAATTTACAAAAATACTCATCATAAACGTTGCTAAAATTTACAACAGTTATTGAAAGAATTATAGATACACTTCTCCTTAATGCAACCGCTGTGTCAGATTTCAAAATAGCTTTACGGCGAAAGCACATTGTTCCATATTCTGAGTACAGCGCTCAGCCATCAAAGCAAGCTATACAGTTACCCGCCAAGTTCTGGAGTCAACAAAACTCAGAAATAGTATTATAAATCTTCACTTACCTTTGCTGATCTTTGTCGGAATGCACTCCCAGGACTCCCACTTCCACAAGAAATGTTCGTTTTGTTCGATAAACTCCATATTTATGTCCAAATACCTCAATTTTGTTCGCGCGTTCAGATCACTATTCCAAAGGCATAATGCGCAAGAGCAAAACCAGAGACGAAAAGTCAAAAAGTTCCATTACCGTTCGTAGAAACATGTCAAACGATGTTTACAATCAATCCTTAGGGTCTTTTTATCATAAATATTCAATAATATTCCAACCGGACAATAGCGTATTCATTACAGAAGAAAAAGAAGGAACGGCGCGCCTGTGTGACTGCGCAGTAAACAACTCATTGGTCTCAGGCAGTAATCTTGTTGAGTCAGCTCTTATTCTCTCCCCAGTAACAGTAGAAGCATGAAACAAGGTTCTAAAGACTTGACATCTATTGGAAGCCTTAGGAAGTGCAAAATGAACCCTAAGTCACTGTATACTGTATAGGCAATCACTTGAAAAACTACAAACCTCAGATTTCCACACTTCCTGGTTGGATTTTTCTCAGGTTTTTGCCTGCCATATGAGTTCTGTTATACTCACAGACATCATTCAAACAGTTTTAGAAACGTCAGCGTGTTGTCTATCCAAATCTACTAATGATATACATATCCTACCTTCTGAGCCTGAGTAGCAGGCAGTTTACTACGGGTACGCCTTTCATCCGGACGTCAAAATACTGCCCCCTACCCTAGAGAAGTTAACTTGGGTCAACCGTTTCAGGTAGCCTTCCACAAGCTTCCCACAATAAGTTGGGTGAATTGTGGCCCATTCCTCCTGACAGAACTGGTGTAACTCAGTCAGGTTTGTAGGCCTCCTTTCTCGCACACGCTTTTCAGTTCTGCCCACACATTTTCTATAGGGTTGAGGTCAGGGCTTTGTGATGGTGTCACGCCTGTTCGAATGATCGGACCAAAATGCAGCGTCGGTTTCGTCCCACATATTTATTGGACAGTGAAACTTAATGCAATACAAATTAAACTGAAGGAACAAAACAACAAACCGTGACACAGGAGGAACAAACACACTCACAAAATATAATCACCCACAAAACACAAGTGGGACAAACATCAACTTAAATATGGCTTCCAATTAGAGACAACGACAACCGGGTGCCTCTAATTGGAGGTCGTGCCAAACAAAACCCAACCTAGAAATGCAAAACTAGAAACTAAACATAGAAATACAAAAACAGACAAACACCCCCCCGTCACGCCCTGACCTACTCTACCATAGAAAATAACAACTTACTATGGTCAGGACGTGACAGATGGCCACTCCAATACCTTGACTTGTTGTCCTTAACCTCTTACATCTAGACGTTCCGCTAGCGGAACACCTGCTCCAATATCCAATGATGGGCGTGGCGCGAAATACAAATTCCTCTAAAATCCGAAAACTTCAATTTTTCAAACATATGACTATTTTACAGCATTTTAAAGACAAGACTCTCGTTAATCTAACCACACTGTCCAATTTCAAAAAGGCTTTACAACGAAAGCAAAACATTAGATTATGTCAGCAGAGTACCCAGCCAGAAATAATCAGACACCCATTTTTCAAGCTAGCATATAATGTCACAAAAAACAAAACCACAGCTAAATGCAGCACTAACCTTTGATGATCTTCATCATATGACAACCCTAGGACATTATGTTACACAATGCATGCATGTTTTGTTCAATCAAGTTCATATTTATATCAAAAACCAGCTTTTTTACATTAGCATGTGACGTTCAGAACTAGCATACCCCCCGCAAACATCCGGTGAATTTACTAAATTACTCACGATAAACGTTCACAAAAAGCATAACAATTATTTTAAGAATTATAGATACAGAACTCCTCTATGCACTCGATATGTCCGATTTTAAAATAGCTTTTCGGTGAAAGCACATTTTGCAATATTCTCAGTAGATAGCCCAGCCATCACGGCTAGCCATTTAGACACCGACCAAGTTTAGCCCTGATCAAACTCCGATTTACTATTACAAAAGTTTCATTACCTTTGTTGTCTTCGTCAGAATGCACTCCCAGGACTGCTACTTCAATAACAAATGTTGGTTTGGTCCAAAATAATCCATCGTTATATCCAAATTGCGGCGTTTTGCTTGTGCGTTCCAAGACACTATCCGAAATGGTAAATCAGGGTCGCGAGCATGGCGCAATTCGTGACAAAAGATTTCTAAATATTCCATTACCGTACTTCGAAGCATGTCAACCGCTGTTTAAAATCCATTTTTATGCCATTTTTCTTGTAAAAAAGCGATAATATTCCGACCGGGAATCTCCGTTTAGCTAAACAGAGGAAAGAAAACAAAGCTTTCGGTCGACGCGGGCACGAGCCTGAGTCTCACAGTACTGTAACCAGCCACTACCCAAACGCGCTACTTTGTTTCAGCCAGAGCCTGCAAAGCCACGATTCAGCATTTTGCCACCTTCTGAGAGTCCATGTGAGCCGTAGAAAGTGTCACGTAAGAGCAGAGATCCCCTGTAATAGATGGAGATAATCAACAAGGCCAAGAAATGGTCAGACAGGGTACTTCCTGTACAGAATCTTCTCAGGTTTTGGCCTGCCAAATGAGTTCTGTTATACTCACAGACACCATTCAAACAGTTTTAGAAACTTTGGAGTGTTTTCTATCCAAAGCTAATAATTATATGCATATTCTAGTTTCTGGGCAGGAGTACAAATCAGATTAAATCGGGTACGTTTTTTTATCCGTCCGTGAAAATACTGCCCCCTAGCCATAACAGGTTAAGCCATTTTGCCACAACTTTGGAAGTATGCTTGGGGTCATTGTCCAGTTGGAAGACCCATTTGCGACCAAGCTTTAACTTCCTGACTGATGTCTTGAGAGGTTGCTTTAATATATCCACATAATTTAGCCTCCTCATGATGCCATCTATTTCTAGTGCACCAGTCCCTCCTGCAGCAAAGCACCCCCTCAACATGATGCTACCAACCCCGTGCTTCACGGTTGTGATGGTGTTTTTCGGCTCTCAAGCCTCCCCCTTTTTCCTCCAAACATAACGATGGTCATTATGGCCAAACAGTTCTATTTTTGTTTCGTCAGAGACAGAGGACATTTCTCCAAAAAGTACAATATTTGTCCCTATGTGGTGTTGTAAACTGTAGTCTGGCTTTTTTATGGCGTTTTGGAACATTGGCTTCTTCCTTGCTGAGCGGCCTTTCAGGTTATGTCGATTTAGGACTCGTTTTACTGTGGATATAGATACTGGAGGAAACAGGTACAAAAGTATCTTCACAAGGTCCTTTGCTGTTGTTCTGGGATTGATTTGCACTTTTCACACCAAAGTACGTTCATCTCTCAGGAAGGAGATGCGTCCTGTCTGCTAGAGGTATGACGGCTGTGCAGTCCCATGGTGTTTATACTTGCGTACTATTGTTTGTACAGATGAACGTGGTACCTTCAGCCGTTTGGAAATTGCTCCCAAGGATGAACCGGACTTGTGGAGGTCTTGGCTGATTTATTTTGATTTTTCCATGATGTCAAGCAAAGAGTCACTAAGTTTAAAGGTAGGCCTTGAAATACATCCACAGGTACACCTCCAATTGACTCAAATGATGTCAATTAGCCTATCAGAAACTTCTAAAGCCATGACATCATTTTCTGGAATTTTCCGAGCTGTTTAAATGCACAGTCAACTTAGTGTATGTAAACCTCTGACCCACTGGAATTGTGAATTGAATTAATGAATTAGTGAATTAATTATAAGTGAAATAATCTGTTTGTAAACAATTGTTGTAAAGATGACTTGTCATGCACAAAGTAGATGTCCTAACCGACTTGCCAAACTATAGTTTGTTAACAAAAATGTGTGGAGTTGTTGAAAAATGAGTTTTAATGGTGTTACTTAAGTGTATGTAAACTTCCGACTTCAACTGTATATAGATTTGTAGAGATATGGGAACGGAAATACTCTTGTCAGGGCGATGATGAAAATATAATGATCTGATACGACAAAGTTGAAATTAAATGCTTTCACGTATTTTTTGTCCAAAGTCGTGCAGGTCAAGCTTCTGTGGCAAGTTAATAATGCTTTGATTTTGCTCCTGACCGAAAACACCCTTTATCAATCAGGCCCCTGTTTGATTTGCTTTTAGCACTCTTTGAAAACATTACCATCCTATGACAAACCGCCCCAAAACAGGGATCTCAAGTCGAGCAGAAAATGTGGAGTTGCGAAACAATGGCGCCTGTGTGGGGAGATTTTAACAGTGGGCTGATTGGCGCCCTCAAGGTTTAAATCCACTGACCACTAATGAAAACAGCCAAACAGTATGTTTATTTCCCAGCTCACATATAGTAGTTGTCTACTGAGCTGTGTGTGTGTGTGGGAGACAAACTCTTCTACCCGGCCCAAGCCACATCGGTATGAAGGTCAAATAGTCCTTCTGAAAAAAGCACTCAGTTTTTTGAAAGACTGTTTAATTTAATTTTTTTTATCTCCCTGATTCAAACATAAATGGAGATCAGAGTCACTACTGTAGCCCAACTAGAACCCAATTTATTCCTCCCATTTAATGCATAGGAGATTAGGATTAGGAGTCAGGACACCTTAAACAGCATGGAGGGTACTAACAGGGACAGTTAATGATGTTTGTGAACTTCTATTGCACTCACATCTGGCCCAGAAATGAACGTGTGTATGGTGTGTGTAGAACCATGTTTTAGGGGGCTTTGTGGGGTGAGACTTCAGAAGGGGGCTGCTCTAGCTTTTGAAGTTATGCCAGAAGAAATGTGAAAGCACAGGTAAAGTAGCCATGCAAAAGGAAGGATTCATCCCATACAATGCATCAGTGTTAATGTAGGAAGAAGACATAGCAAACATAAAGGAACACTGGCATGCTAACACAAGCTGACTATTGTGGTATGTCAACCATGACTGGTTCATGTATGTAGTGTTTATTAATTGAAGTGTATGAGCGAAGAAGACAGGGCTCAAGCTATTTGCTGCAAATCATTACTGTATAAGGAGAACATCTCTTTCTCTCTTGCTATCTATATCTCTTTCTCTTCCTGTCTCCCTTCTCTGTCCCTCCAAAAATATTTCTACAGAGGCCCTGAAGCTCCCAAATGTAGTGCTCCAGATCTGATGCAATCTGTCTAAATCATCCCTCTATTAATTCAGCGATGCAATATTTTATTTATAGGCCACGTAGCTCTCAATATATGTTGGTAAATTGTGGCACTTTTCAAATAGAAGCCATGTCGCTTTTATGGAAAACTATTTTCAAGAACAGGACATTTCAAGCCTTGAGGTGTTACACTCAGAGCACAGAGAAAAATGTGGCATTTTCCATTTGAGTTGTATTAAAAGGTATTCTGCTATTGTGCCAAACAGAGGCACACACCATTGACCATCCCAGTCTACCACCACATGTACTTTGAATATGTACAGTTTGAATATGGAGCAATCCAGATCAATATTTTTCATTAGCAGCTGCGCTGAGATTGGATTGCTGTGTATGGGTCACAGATGGGCTGTGGCACACAATAACTTAGTTAATGATTATACTACACACTCTGGCTGTTCTGTTCTCACACAGCAGAGAGCCTGAGCACTGAGAGGTGCTGCTTAGCTTGTTAGCTCCAGTTTCCTCTTCTTTGCCCATGTTATCCTTCCAGGAAAAGGAAGCAATAAGCACGCTCTTTCTGTTGTATACTGTACATAACAGCCTTTTACTATTACAGGAAATCAGAGAATGTTCCCATGTGCTGGTGCTGGAACAGAGTGGTCAATTAACTGCCATGAGCTAAAGTGGACAGTGTGCTCGCTACGCACTGTAACCAGGAGGGGTTCCAGGGAATGAGAGCAGCTGCCCCGCTGCTGGCACAGAATATACTATTTTAATGTGATCACACAGCCCCATGCCGATTTACCTTGTACTAATCCAAACATATATGGGAGTAACCCCCTCCCCCCACACACCAACTCTGCAAAGTTTATAATACTCTAATTAAACAACATTCGCCCAAGGTTATACATTTACGGAGTAGCATATTAACAGGCAGGTGGAAAAGCGGGACGATCTGCTAATCCTCTCCTCTAATATGCGATCACAATGAATTAACCGCATACTGGAAGAGTTGCATTAGTCTTAAAAGCAACTTTGTGCACTTTAAAAGCAGTAAATCAACTTTTAACTTGTATATATTTTTGCCACGTCTATGAATTAACGGGGCAGGATGTTGCTTGCACGGCTCTTTCCTAGGGCGGAGGATAAGTTAGAGACGCTGTCTGAAGTCCGTATAAGGCTGCAGGAGAAGAAAACAGTCTTATTGAACAACTTTTATATATTTCCAGGACTGCCCTGCAGCCAGAGGAAAGCCAATGAGACGATGACGAACCTCTAATCCGGCCCAATGGGCATTAATAAAATGTAGTGGAAGTCAACAAACTTTTCTGGCCAGAAATCTTCACAGAGGATGTTATCATCTCCCTGCAGAGGTTAAGACAGAGATTATCCAGTATTTATTTAACCTTTATTTAACTAGGCAAGTCAGTTAAGAACAAATTCTTATTTTACAATGACAGCCTACCCCTTCCAAACCCTCCCCTAACCCGGATGACGCTGGGTCAATTGTGCGCCGCCCCTATGGGACTCCTGATCACAGCCGGTTGTGATACAGAGCCAGGGTCTGTAGTGACGTCTCTGGCACTGAGACAGTGCATTAGAACGCTCCGCCACTCGGGAGCCCTCTAAGGAGAGGAGAAACCCATACTTCAGAATTGATTTGTTTTGTTTTGATATTTCACAGACAAAATAGATGAGCAATTACAATGTAAAGATGTGTTGGTGTCCCTAGGTCTACCTACAGTCTTAGTTACGGCAGATGATTGACAGTAGTATCAATTTCCTGTTTGTCATGTTTTCTACAGCCTGCTGTGTGAACATGTTGGAGATATAATGCTATCAACATGTTATGTTTGTGATTGTATTGTCTATCTGCATTGAGGGAACTATCCTCTGTCATCACCATTTCCACTACAGTGATTGTGTAGGTCAGTAGTGCTTTGCTTGAGACTGGGGACTGTTTTGCCACGCTTGCTATCAAAGCTCTATATATTGTATTGGATACACTACGGGACACTACATGGATAAGCCATCATATCTGCAGTTGGGTGATTGAAGCTGACTTAGATGTCAAGTGAATTCTAATGCCGTCTTATTCCAAACAGGTGTATCTGGCACCTCTGGGGGACACATTCAATTGCATAAAACACATAATGATAAAAGTTAGTGTGAAAGTTGAGATGTCGAAGAGAATAATGTAACTCAACGCCAGACCATTCTAATTTGTTATGGGAATATATGCTTACATTTCAACCCCTGAAAGATCTACTTTAATGTAAAGTATAGCCTATTACATGTATTGTGATCGTAGGCCTATATTCAAATCTCTCACTTACAAACAGCGAGAGACAATCCAATTAAACGTGTTTATTCTGGAGCATTGACAGTGGAATTTATTGTATTAATGTGGCTAATCTGAAATATGCTGTCAAGAAGGAAAGACTTGGGTGTATGTAATCGGGTGTAAGTAATGTGATGAATAGTTAAATCTGAGTATGGAGGTGCCACTGGGTACGTCCATCCATAAACTCCAGAGAAGAGGAAGAATGACATGGGGACGGGATCATTAAAATATCTCTAGAGTGTGAACCGCCTCGGCGAATGAACCGCAAGACTCTTTTCAGAAGCAGTGTGCTTGTGTAAATGAATGTTGGCATTTGCTGACAATGGAAAAATCACCTAACGTCGGATACATGGGGCTGTCCTGAGAAAAGAGGTTTGCAATTGGGATTCAGCAGTGCCAGCAGCAGTGACAACACACAGTGCTCATCGCCAAATAACGCATCATTGTCTCCCTCTCTCTCCTCCATTCTCACCAGTTGTCAATTACATTTTCCAAAGTTTGTCGCTGAAACATGCACTTCCTTCCAACATCTCTTTTTGAAATATAATGTCTACCCCCTCCAATCCACCTTTTATTTCAGGAGAGATGTGCTTTGGGTTGAGACGCCACATAGCTAATACCTCCATCTGTTAAAATAAAGTTCCTGGAGTTTTTTTATTTTCTCCCTCCAGACTTCTGTTGCTCAAATACCCGTATATAGAAAAAGCAGCTGCGCCTAATTAGAAAAAAACGTGTGAAATTTAGGAAAGTATAGGCTGAGAGAACAAGAGACAAACAATGCCTTTTATCAGCCGGGCATAAGTACGGGGAGGATAATGTATTCTGTTTGCAATCCCGCTTGTCTGTCGAGAATGAAGTGAATGCCCCTGTTCTGTTGTGGGCTCCCCCATTTTATTTTTCAAACCTCGAGCAGGATGGTCTTTGTTTCCTGCTGCAAGATCCACATGGAGCCCATGTGAGGTATGCTGTTTATTCACCACATCTGGAGGGCCCCCCCCCCCCCCCCACAAAAAAAAAACTCTTAACTCTTAACCTGACGCTGGCAAACAAGTCTTGGAGTGTGAAGTCTGTTAGCGATCCAATAATTTTTGTGCTTAAGAATATTTGACAAACCTAGGTGATAATGTATCTTGAGCTTCCCAGCATTATTCGGCTGTTAATGTTTTTCAAGATCCAAGTAATTAGCGTCAAGTTATTTTGCTTGGCATGGGTCATTTTAGATCATACCTCATAATAAATAATTAACTGATGTGTGGTCTTTGATCTCTTCTCTCACTTTCTCCAGTGTGGCGTCAATGCACATTCTCATTTTACGCCAACAGAGAGCAAGGAACGCCATAGGCTTCAAATAACTCAAGGCCTTTAGGTCCTAGTCATAACACTGTCAGAATCATTACATGTCTGGACCAAAGGAAATTAGTTTTGACCAGTGCAGGGCTCTACGCTGATCTTTTTTACAAGAAGCACGTTTGCACCTACAGTAAGTTGAAAAATGTAGGCGCAGATAAAAATGTAGGAGTACAATGAAAAATATTTCAGGTAATAAAGTTACAGTGCCTTCAAAAAGTATTCACACCCCTTGACTTTTTCCACATTTTGTGGTACACCTTGAATTTAAAATGGATTAAACTGAGATTATGTGTCACTGGCCTATACACAATACCCCATAATGTGGAATTAAGTAGACATTTTTACAAATTAAAAAAAGCTGAAATGTTGTGAGTCAATAAGTATTCAACCCCTTTGTAATGGCAAGCCTAAATACGTTCAGGAGTAACAATGTGCTTAACAAGTCACATTTATAAGTTGCATGGACTCACTCTGTGTGCAGTAATAGGGTTCAACATGATTTTTGAATGACTACCTCCTCTCTGTTTCCCACAGAGATAATTACACTTTGGATGGTGTATGAATACACCCAGTCACTACAAAAATACAGCTGTCCTTCCTAACTCAGTTGCCATAGATGAAGGAAACTTCTCAAGGATTTCACCATAAGGCCAATGGTGACATTAAAACCGTTAGTTTAATGGCTGTGATAGGAGAAAACTGAGGATGGATCAACAACATTGTAGTTACTCCACAATACTAACCTACATGACAGTGTAAAAGAAGAAAGCCTGTACAGAATAAAAATAATCCAAAACATGCATCTTGTTTGCAATAAATCACTAAAGTAAAATGCAAAAAAAGTGGCAAAGAAATTAACTTTATGTCCTGAATACAAAACATTATGTTTGGGGCAAATCCAACACAACACATCACTGAGTACTATTCTTCATTTTCAAGCATGGTCGTGGTTGCATCATGTTATGGGTATGCCTGTCATCGGCAAGGACTAGGGTTTTTTTTTTGGATAAAAAGAAACGGAATAGAGCACAGGCAAAGTACTAGAGGAAAACCTGGTTTAGTCTTCTTTCCAACAGACACTGGGAGACAAATTCACCTTTCAACAGGACAATAACCTACAGCATAAGGCCAGATATACAGTGGAGTTGCTTACTAAGACAACACTGAATGTTTGAGTGGCCTAGTAACAGTTTTGACTTACATCAGCTTGAAAATCTATGGCAAGACTTAAATGGCTGTCTAGCTTTTATCAACAACCAACCTGACATAACTTGAAGAATTTTTGTAATATTTTTGCAAATATTGTACAATCCAGATGTGCAAAGCGCTTAGAGATTTACCCAGAAAGACTCACAGCTGTAATCGCTGCCAAAGGTGATTCTAACATGCATTGAGTCATTGGGGTTGAATACTTATGTAATCAAGATATATTAGTGTTTTATTTTTCATAATTTCTTTACAAATGTTAGTATTTTTTTCACACTTTGACATTGCAGAGTATTTTGTGTAGATCGTTGACGAAAAATTACAATTAAATCCATTTTAATCCCACCAAACACAACAAAATTTGAAAAATGTTAAGGGGTGTAAATACTTTCTGAAGGCATGTACTGTAGAGTGCTTAATTTCCAGGTCGCACAGCTAAGTATTTAGGCACATATGCGAGTAAAATGGTTGCACTGTAGAGCCCTGCTGTTGAGTGCTTATGTTTAATTTTTCTGCCACTGGCAAAGGCATTGTGAAGATGCAGGAAGCCCTTTAAAGCCTGAAACATAGCACCCGTGACAGTACGTTGGACCACAAAAATTCCATAACTGTATTCAAGATGAAATAATTACGCATATATTACTAAAAACACCTAATGCAATCAGGATTCCCCCATACTCAGTTTTGCTGTGTGGGCTTTTCCACTCAGAGAGCGCAAGCAAGCGCTTTTGGGAAATATGAGCAGGCCAAGTGGTGACCAAAGCTGCGAGATCTCTGAGTCAAAGGCAGTGCCCTCATCCTTCAGCAATGTGAAACTGCATGAGCCAAAGCTGTCAGGGCCTTGCTCTATAAAGAGCCATTAGAATCAGCAAGTCTAACATTTTGGGCGCTACTGCTTACGAGAGTTGAATGGGAGTGCAGCTCTTATAGGAAATGGTCTCATCACAGAAATGGTTGCCTCAGTTCAGCTATAAATTGGAAGCAGATTCAGACCACTTGAGCTAGTTGTCAACATCAGACATCAAGCCTTGTCATTTGGAGAAGGCTACACACAGCCTTTGCCGATGGAGACTTTTGGCTGACATATCACCCTGCCCATCCTATATAGTTGGCAGTGCATTTGGAAGAAAAAAGATCATAGTCATTTTACCAGCCAACCTTTGGCGGTTTAGAATCGGAGTCAACTCATTTGTCTCCCCTGACTTATGTAATCGATATGCAACGACTTGTGTCATGGGCTTGTTGAAGCCGGCGGTAAAGATAAAGTATCGTTGCTCCTGTTCCCCATCACTATTGGGCTTTAAAATCTGATATGCCGATGTCAGAGGATGTTTACTGTACTCTGACAAGACTTCGGGGCTGTCAAAGTGTGCATTGCGAGTTGTTTTCCAATTAGTTTTCATATTCATTTATTTATAAACCTCATTTGAAATTCAAATGAGGCCTGGTGCACAATCAAGCTATAATCAGAGCCAGCAGACTGACTTTGAAAACTCCTCTGCTTTATTGTGAAATATGTCCCATTCCCCCAACTCGTCCCACAATTGACAAGGCAGTGTTTGAATCCAGACATATTGCCTAGTCAACAGAGGGCTCAAGATGTATTATCTGGTCCTTGAATGAGCATGTTCTCCCAGTCACACTTTGTCTTGATGGCAGTACACTGCATTTAAACTGTAATGGTTTCCACCTTCATTCGTCAAAATTACACTCTCTCTCCATCACCCCTAATATTAGCCTCTGCATCAGCTTGAAGCTAACGGCTAACTTGTTCAATTAACGGTGATGAGTTAAGAGAGAGAGAAAAGATGTCAGTGAATGAATATTCGTCTTGGGGATACAGTTGTGGAGGGAGGTGATATTCTAGAGGGAAACCAATAAACTGAAATGTCTGTATTACTGAAGCTATTGGTTTATTGGTGCAAGTTTTTTCTCAAGGTTCTTCAAGTATTGTTAATCTTTAACTGTTCCTCTCGTGGCTGGAAAATCCTTGTATGACATGTTTACATCCTCCTACGCTGGCTTGATGTGACTACACTTTCCATGTTTACTGGAAAACCCTCATTAATGAGACGCTAGTATGAAGGAGGTTCTTAGCATAATGCATATTCAAGGATTTCCATTTCTAGGTGACTTGCAGTGGACGTGTTGTCGTCAGAGAACAAGCATGTTATCGTTGAGGGGGGAGTTACAGCCATGGGCAATTGCACTGCAGTCAGACAAATGTATATTTTGAAAAAGGGCTTGTCTTCCTCCGTTTGGCACAAGCATCAGTCTGTGTTCTAGGACCATCCTCCTAGTTTCTTGATCTATCGGGGGAATCTTAGGACAGTTTGCTGTTCTTTGTCCAGGCCCCAACAAAAGGCAGTGAGTGAGATGGTCCAAGAGGACCCAGAGGAAGTGATGACCATGGAAGTGTTTGGCAGTGGTCTGTGGTGAATAAAAGGCCCCCGCTGACTCTGTCCCATCTCAGGCAGAAGTGAAGGGCACTATATCTTTTTCATGGCGGACAGGCTTGGCAGGGGTGTGGTGGAAAGGGGGAGAGAGGGAGGGAGAGGGCGATAACATGTTTTCATCTATTGATTTCTCTGATTTGAACATATTGTCTCTTTGGACTTTCTGTGACATGCATGGTTGAGGGGGTATAAGTGTACACATAAAACAATGTAGGTGTGATCCCTCCAAGTCATGACACTCCACACTTTGACTCAATAAGGAAGGCAACGTGATGATAGGATACTCATTGATTCGTTCAAGCACCTTCCCCTAATTTTCACCAGGAATAATTAGCTCTGTTGCCATGGTCGTGTCACGAGGCCTTACCGGTTTGTGACTGAAGTAGCACAATGACATCAGCTCCGGTGTCACTGGGGGCTCCAGGGTCCAATGAAGGCCTTTGTTTTTCCAGCGTTCATTAGTGCCGTGGGTGGCACTCTATGTCCCTGAAGGACTCGCACGGTTGCTTTTCTGTCTCTGGGTGATTATGGAGAAAGTGCATGTTTTCTTCCAGGGGATTTGAGACTACCTGATGCCATACTTCAGTAAGAATCGGAGCTCCAATGACAAGGGGACCGGGGAAGCAAGGCTGTTCCTTGGTTGTCAGTCAAAAGACGTGTTACGATGTGAGAAACATATGTTTGCTCGGTTGCATTCATGCTGTATCTGTAGAGAGGGTCTATCGCCGGCGCAGTGCACCGTGTTACATAAATATTCCCCGGTGGCGCCAACATGATTTATTGCTCAATGTGTATGCCACACCTTCCACAGCTCATGAATCTCTCCGCCAAATATCTGCCAGAGTATTTAAAGACAAACCCTCTCCCTCTCTTCCTCCAATAGAGTCAGTGCATTGGCCCCATATGTCATCTGTTACAGAAATTAAACTTGTTGCACCACTGGTTCTGTCCATTTAACCAAAACAATGTTATTGTCCTTGGTACATGGCACTTTATTTTTGAAAAATGACAACAGATAGCATGGCACTCAATTCCAAATATTCTCCACCAGTCCTGTGTGTGTGTTGTCAGAGGGGGACCAACCCCCTCCCCGTGCTCCACCCCCCTCTCTTCCCTAAGAGACAATTGGGAGCAGGAGTGTGGAGAGACAAAGGGAAGTAAATCACAGGAGGGGGCTGGCTGTCTCGGGGGCTCCTGGGGGGATGACAGACACTACACAGTACCACAGAGCCATGTAATGGAGTCCACTGGACGCCAGATGTGAGAGCTGGAGAGAGGATGTGACCTCTGCGCATGTTAAACAAGTCTGCGTGTGTCTCGTGTGTGAGTGAGGCAGTGTGTGTGAGAGTGAGGGAGTGTGTGTGCGTGTGTTTATCTGTTTGTAAGCACTTCTGCTTAATTGTGCATTGTATATGTGGGCAGGGTTTTAGCTGGTGTCTGAGTGAGTGGGTCAAGTGTCTATGTGTGGCTGTCCATGTGGCTGTCCATGTGGCTATGTTTGCCAGGCTGTGTGTGTGAGAATGAGTGTGTATGTCCTGGGACTGGACCCTGACCATAAAATACAATCTGTATCCTATTGACACATGAATGAATGGAAAATAATCCTATAGAATATGGAAATCATCATCCTGCAAAATAGTGTCCCAAGCACAATGAGTTGAATTAAAGACACATGCGGTTGGCTGGGAGCTCAGTGCTAGTGTGGTAATACGCTAAGGTTAGCCTAGCGCTATAGCTTACTACAAGATCTACGCTAATGCAAGCTTCAGAGTGTTGCAATGTCGTTTTTCTTCACAATACGCTCCGGCATTCAACATACTTTTTTACTACCTGAAAATTGAGACGCCGTATCATTCCTTCCGCAGCTGTTGGGGCAGTGTTGTCGCAATAGCTACAGTACCTTCAGAAAGTATTCACACCCCTTGACTTTTCCAACATTGTGTTGTGTTACAGCCTGAATTTAAAATGGATTCAATTGAGATTTTTTGGTCACTGGCCTACACACAGTACCCCATAATGTCCTAGCGGAATTATTAAAAATGGAACGCTGAAATGTCTTGAGTTAATAAGTATTCAACCCCTTTGTAATGGCAAGCCTAAGTTCAGGAGTAAAAATGTGCTTAACAAATAACATAATAAGTTGCATGGAATAATAGTGTTCAACATGATTTTTGAATGACTACCTCATCTCTCTACCCCAGACATACAATTATCTGTAAGGACCCACAGTCGAGCAGTGAATTTCAAACACAGATTCAACCACAGAGACCAGGGAGGTTTTCCAATGCCTTGCAAAGAAGGGCACCTATTGGTAGATGGGTACAAATGTAAAAAGCAGACATTGAATATCCATTTCAGCCTGGTGATGTTATTAATTAAACTTTGGATGGTGTATCAATACACCCAGTCACTACAAAGATGGTCACTACAAGAAAACTACCTCAGACACTGGGAGCTGAATTCACCCTTCAGCTGGACAATAACCTAAAACACAAGGTCAAATCTGCACTGGAGTTGCTTACCAAGAAGATGGTGAATGTTCCTGAGTGTCAGCGTTACAGTTTTTACTTAAATCTACTTGGAATATATGGAATATATTGTCTAGCAATGATGAACAACCAATTTGACAAGGCTTGAAGAATTTTGAAAATAAGGTGCTTCTACAAAGTATTAACTTAGGGGTGTAGATACTTATGTAAATGATATGTTTCGGTATTTAATTTTCAATAAATATAAAAAAAGAAGAAATATTTGACTTTGTCATTATGGAGTAGTGTGTGTAGAAGGGTGAGAAATTGTATTCATTTAATCGATTTTCAATCTAGGCTGTAACACAATAAAATGTGGAATACATCAAGGGGTATGAATACTTTCTGAAGGCTATTTATCAAAGTAGCCTATTTTGCAATGATAACCAAATATAATCTCATCGACTGTTCAAACAGTAAACCAAACAGCAAGAATCCACCCAATAAGGTATTTTGTTAAATAACTAATAACTAGTGATTACAGGTTATTGTGAAATGGTAGAACCTGCTGTAGCCAACTAGCTTTCTCAATGACCAAAACATGATGACGTTCTATTTTAGCTGATATGGGAATGAATACACAAGCAGCATATCAAACTGGGATCATGTTTTAGGTTACACCAGCAAGTAGAAGAATATTTGGCAGGGCTTCTTTTAAAAATATATACATCTGATTATTTCACATGAGATGTGGGAAGCTAAAAAGGCTAACTAGTTTACTATGTTTTTAGCCAGACTAAATCCAGTTAGCCAGGCTGCCAGGTAGCTGCTACTAGCAAGGGAAGGAGGCTGTTCCTATCGCCCTCTTGTGGATGGGAGTGGGACCGACGAGGATGTCATGTTACCAAACGGTGTCCACTACTCCACCCACATGCACACACACACACACACACACACGTAGATCAACGGAGTGAAGCTTGTAGTAACCTTATGCTAACAGAGGGAAACAACACCGGGAGCAGTTGGCTCTGGGGCTCGACCAGTCCTGATTGAGTAATAAAGTGACTTTAAGGCTCAGTCCTCCCCTCACATTTCACACCCAGAGAAATATCCACTTTATCGGAATGTCAATACACCCCTCTTTATTAAGGCATTCTGCACCAAAATGAAATACGGGGTCTTAGTTTCTCTGTCCAGATAATGTATATGCCACTATTATTGTTGTGCACATGCCTGTCCAGGATTGTAGAACCGATTCAGTCTACCAAATACGTTTACCAAATACGTTTAAGGACTTATTTGGCCTATAGACCTACAACATTTCTATTTCTTCTGCAGCTTTGTAGGACAAGTGGGGTATATATTTTTTCAGAGTATTCATCAAACAGAACCTATTATTTTCTACCATTTAAGGGGCTGGACTACATTAGACACAATACACTTCTTATATCAGGGAGTGCAGTTTATAATACCAAAGGTTGTCGTTATAAAGAATTGTAATGCTAGCTAGGATGATGCTCAGTTTTTGTTTATGACAGGGTGGTAGTTAGGGGTTGCTGTGTGTGAGAGACACATGGGGGTTGTTATACGGTGTGCGCATGGGTGAGCGTGTTTGGCTATCAAGGTGCCTAAAGGCGTCCGCATGCTTCCCAGCTGAAACAGTTCGGAAGAGTTTGTGCATATACAGTATTATGATCGCATTATATAATGCATTTTGGACTTCGGGCACACAACCCTTATGAAAAAAGATTGCGGTCAGAGTGCAGTACACTGCAGTTATTCTGCAATCACTACGTCCAAAATACCACAGTCGACTGCAGTTACTGCACTTTTACTGCCGTTTCAAAACTGCAATATTTTTTTGTAAGGGCATTTTTTCTCGAGGCCAGCCGAAGTTCAAGAGCCGAAGTCTACGCCCCTTCGTCCGTGATTGGTGTACTGTAGGGATTCTTTAATAAAGTCTTTGTTGTCATTCAACGAGAGACAAGTCATTTTCATGTACATTTTTTCATTGAGAAATACTGCACCAAACAGCTTATTATTTTTAGCTGCTAGCATTAGTGGAGGGAAAAATCTATCCTGAGACCTACCGTGCTGTGGAGGAGTCATCCATTACTCAGGGCCATTCTGACATGGTATCAATGATTTAAGATAATAATGAGAGCATATGTAGCCTACGACATGTGCATTATGTATGACCGGTATGAATTGCAAGGTCTTTCAATTTATTGTAAATGTGGATCCATTGAAATTATATGATGCTTAGATGCATGCTTTCTGTCCTTATTTGATTTTCCATCATTGTATAATCTTGCACAGTATCTTGCAATGACATGCAAATGAACTGCATTGAAAAAAAAGAGAAACGTACCATGTATCTGTAACTTAGTATTTGGCCCACTAAAGCGGAGTAAGTGTGCCCCCCCCCCCCCCCCCCCCCACACAACGTTGAGAAATTGTCTCGCTCTCTGTCAATGAAAGGAATGCTGTGGGCTTTGCTTTAACTTTCTGAAATGGAAGAGCGATGCTGCTACTCCATACCCCATTAGGACTAGTCAACCAGGGCACTGCTCCTCCGTCTCTCTCTCTTTCTCTCTCTGGCTGGGAAGCATCTGTCTCTCCGGATTGAAATTATTCCCTCCTCCCTCCTTTTCTCTCTCCCATTGATCCCCTTCCTTGTCAAGTCTCCAGCATCTCTTATCCCCCACCAGCACATCATCACCATCCTCCCTTCAATGTCTCCCTTCCCTGCCGCCCCCCCATCCCTCAGCAGATTCCCACAGCTTGTTGCCTATCGAGAGAGACATGATCCTCAGACTTCCTGCCAACGTGGAGGGGAAAAAAGGGGCCTGGATTTTGGGCAGAACATCTTGTGCCAGAGTGAGCAATCTGTGGGCATTGTGCTCTAGCTTTGTTTCCTCCCTCCCTCTCTCCCCGTTTGTCACAGTGGGTCTGCCGAGGGTTGCGGCGAGTTCCCAGAATCTAACACTCTAGAGGGAACACAACACGGCCTCGGAGAGGAGGACTTGGAGGGGATAGTGGTAATCTCCTTCATAACTTTGTTGTTGTAAACAGTATGTTGGGACCAGGGAAAGAGTGGGTTGGAAGAGAGGACAGGGCAGAAGTTGACAGCTCTACTCCCTATTCCACTAGTCAAATGAAAATTTGAGATTCATGACTCGCTATTGTCATTTATTCCTAAAAATGCAAAGATTTCCTGGACAACAAGAGCTGCCCAAAATGCTTAATATGACAAATGACTTCAATGTATGCAGATTATTATATTTGGAGGATTTGAAAGAATTGAATTTGATGCTGAATCCTAAATTAATATATAAATGATATATTCAGAATAATACAATTTATTCACTAAAGTCCTTGAATGTCCCTCGTGTGTGTGTGCACCACCTGCACCTGTGTAGTTATCGATAATCAGTAGTGGTTGTTCAGTGTTTTTCTTTTAAGGATATCTCTGCCTAAAGACATTCTGCCCAACGGGAGTGTTAACATTCTAAGATCCCAAAATACTTTTACAAACTCGTGTAGATGCCAGATTTAATCTCTCTTTCAGTATGAATTGAGACTACGTGACTATCCCTATGGATCAAACCTGCAAAAAATAGCACCGGCCTCATTCAGTTGCAGGAGATGTAGATGAAGATGAGATGAAAAATCCTAGAATATGAAACCATACTCTATATTTACTGAGAATATATTGAAGTCTGAAAAGCCCAATAATGAAACCAGCCCGGGTAATGATAATGAACAGCTAAAATGTAAAACAAAGTCCGCCGACAGACTCCCAGGCACCATGGAGAGAGGCCTCTCCGGGTCCTCGTGGTAGTCAGACAGGCCTCCTCCTCATCAAGGATCTGTCGGGTCATACTGCCGACGTGGCTTTTATGTCTGACGTGGCAGGTATCTCCCAGCGGGAGAGAACGCTCTCGATCCATAGTTATGAGAAGATTCACACACACAAATGTTTAACATCTGTGTGTAGACCACTGACACTGATAACTCACCACAATCGTTGCTTAGAAATGCAATAGTACTTTTTTAATGTGACCAAGATGGAGTTATGTAGCCTGTGTCGATGCATACCAATATATTATATACTACATGACCAAAAGTATGTGGACACCTACTCGTTGAACATCTCATTCCAAAATCATGGGCTTAAAAAATAGAGTTGGTCCCCCTTTGCAGCTATAACAGCCGCCACTCTTCTGGGAAGGCTTTACACTAGATGTTGGAACATTGCTGCGGGGACTTTCTGCTATTCAGCCATGAGCATTAGTGAGGTCGGGCACTGATGTTGGGCGATTAGGCCTGGTTCGCAGTCGACATTCCAATTCATCCCAAAGGTGTTCGATGGAGTTGAGG
This sequence comes from Salmo salar, assembly GCF_965601325.2. NCBI lineage: Eukaryota > Metazoa > Chordata > Actinopteri > Salmoniformes > Salmonidae > Salmo > Salmo salar. The sequence continues at coordinate 68,236,924 of NC_138294.1, read as the reverse complement.
TCAGGGCTCTGCGCAGGCCAGTCAAGTTCTTTCACACCGATCTCAACAAAACATTTCTCTATGGACCTCGCTTTGTACATGGGAAATTGTCATGCTGAAACAGGCAACTGTTGCCACAAAGTTGGAAGCACAGAATCGTCTAGAATGTCATTGTATGTTGTAGCGTTAAGGATTCCCTTCACTGGAACTAAGGAGCCTAGCCCGAACCATGAACCATTTATACACCTTTCAGCAATGGGTGTGGCTGAAATAGCCGAATCCACTAATTTGAAGAGGTGTCCACATACTTTTGTGTATATATAGTGTAAGTCTCTTGATTTGAATTATAAACTCATCAGCAAGCTACAGAAGCCAAAATACGGCTAATGTGAGTGAACAAGGCCCTTCCTTGTTAAATTATTAAATTTAAATTAATATTAAATTAATCACAATTGTCAGCAAGCTGGAGAGGTCACAGTCAAACAGAGTTGAAGTCGGAAGTTTACATACACTTAGGTTGGAGTCATTAAAACTCGTTCAGATATGCTACAGTAAATGTCACTCCAAAAGAAAACATTCTGCCAACACCTCCAAAGACATTTGATCAAGTTCGCCATTGCTATTTCCTTTTGAACTGTCTTTGCCTAATTTCAACTTCCAAAGTATAGAGCAAATGAGGGTGTTATTGTCACCATAAAAGGTGAATGATGGACATTTTTCAGGTAGAGATAAAATGCCAATGCGCGCGTGTACAGATTCATGATAGGTCTGATTTATAACGGGAAACCTGCGTATGTATGGCCTGCACCAAGTTTTAGAAATCTCAATATTTTTTGGCGTGCGCAGTCTTTCCAGAAATGTCGCATGCAGATATTTTGTGAAAAATGTATGCAACGGTTATAAATGAATCCCCTGTTGCTGGGGAGAAGTGTGTGAAGAGCTAGTGCTTTGAGAGAGGGAAAATGTATTGGCGGTATGGGAGAGAGGAGCCTTCTGTCTCTTATTGGCCTGATTAATTAAGCAGTGCCCCAATTGTAAGGTGTACTTAGGTGGAGTGGACCACTTTACTGCAGGGGGAGAAGAAGTTCTGCTTAGCACATGAAGCCTGATTTACTAGCAAAGCAGTTGAACTAATGCAAAGTTCTCACCTGGGTCATATTTGTTTACAAAACACTTTTGCAATGGGAAAAGAAAACAGCGTTTCCTATTGGACAAGTTCAGAAAGCCCCACCCCGTTGTGGCCAGTTTGCTTCTGTTCGGTTCCCAGTAAATATGACCTTGTTGATTAATACCTGACATTTTAGGCTATTGTTTTCATCTTTATTTTTGTGTCGTCTTTTACTCCCTCCTGAAAATAAAACCACATTTTCCACAGGTACGAACGCTTTGTAAATCTTCTTCATACGGTGGAGTAAATATTCTAGAGAAGAAATACCCACCTGTAATTCCATAGACATTAAAACCAGTACGTAGTGATAGCGCTGATGTTATCCACGTATTCCTATATAAAACTCCCGATGGCGCATGAAGCCGGAACTATTTGAATTTGAAGCGCTCTATATTGCTGAATGGGGCTGAATAGCACCAAAAAAATCACTAAGGATCATGGTGAAAGTCACCGTAACTAGCAAAGGATCATGGTTGATGTAGTCGTTTTCATCGTGTCTGAGAGAGTCAATCTGGTTTTAATGTCTATGAACCTGATGTTAGGCTATTGTTAAACCTTTTCAGCAGAAGGTTAATTTGAAAGCTCAGCGTTACCTAGAACCTATCCAGGTCAACATTGGAAAACAAAACTGACAGCAAATATTAACTATGATAATCACAATTACGACTGACTTAGCAAAAAAAAAAAAGAAGATTAGACTCTTTCGAGTAACGATTAGTACAGTTAAATACAGAACATGCCTGCATGGTGACTCCCTTTGTAAAATCTAACTGAAATTGGTGCAAAATTAAGTGTGCGCGAGTACCCTATCCAGTCTAGATATGAGCATGATCCTTTCACCTGAAATGTTTTAAAGTTTATGGCTACCATCACAACAACCGATCACTACACAGGCTAGATTGGATTACACCACTATATATAAATTATTAAATCATTTTATCCCGATTTTGTATTTTTATATGATTGAAGACAATCATTATCATTTGTGCAACTGCATCATTTTGTCATCATAAAAAACAACCTTAGACATATGATGTAGTTTGGAAAAAAACATTTATTAAATTATAATTGCATACTAAATTGATATTTCAAACATAGTGTGAGTGCAATCCTCCTTCTCCATGGCCATCCTCTGTTCTCATAGACATTGGTTAGCCCCTCCATCTCCACTTGACAGGCTAGTTGAATCCGCGGTCTCATCTGGATAGTACACCACACCCACTTAGGTGCACGTGCAAAGAGCGAGCATGAGGGCGCGAGCCTCCTCGTAGCCTGCCGGCCCGGGATTGGTCTGTCAGCACAAGTAGTCAGAATGTATCACTATTTAATTAAATATCTCAATTTGTGGCGAACTTTAAAAGAATTCACTGTGGGGATCGAACTTGATCATAATAATCACATTTTAGAACCCAAAAACAAAAATGTTTGTTTTACCGTTCTGGCAATGGTAATTCATAGTGAGGCGCCGATACCGATATCCAATATTTTCCTTGCCAAAAAAAAATGATACCGATAACCGATATTTAAAATGACATATGTTTCTGTAGCTATAGTTAGCTAGCTAACTATATAGCTAGGTGTCATCATCTAAAATAACCATCATTTATAAGACAGTTCTTATTTGATTAATGGTGGTCATCCAAGATGGCGTAGCAGGCAGACGTCTTTGTCCTTCGTCTTGTTGAGTCCCATATATATATCTTTTTATATATTTTTCTAAACCTCAACTTCAAAATACTCTCCTGCAACCCGCCTCACCCAATGTGGTGTGGATCTGTTTTTTCTAAAGTATTTTTATTTACCTCGGAACCGGAATCCCACAACAGGAGCTAGCTAGCTCACTAGCTACTAGCTAGTAGTCAGCTAACCACTGCTAGCGGTCATCAGCTAACCTTTAGCTCGGAAAGCTCTCACCAGTTTGTACAACGTGATTCAAACCAGAGCATACCGGACCTATTTTCTCTCCATATCTCCGGATTCCTATCGCAAGCTCTGAACCTTTTCACCTGGATCATTGGATCATCGCAGCTAGCTAGCTGCAATCCGAGTGACTACTTTAGGCTAATGTCTGTCCCGAAGCAAGCACCAATTAGCCTGGAGCTAGCCCATGCTAGGCCCATCTCCGGGCTAGCTGAAGAGGCCCATCAGCCACTCCTGGGCTACAATACCCGAACCCCTTCTACTGCTGGTATGGACCACGGACCACTGGACTACCGACGTAATCTGCTCGAGGGGGTACTCAACTGGCCCCTACATCGTGACGTCCAGAAATGCCCATCTGTTAGCCGTGGCCCGCTAGCTGTCTAGAGCATATTGGACTGTTAGCTGAATAGATCCATTGGCCAATTTCTTGGGCCACTATACCTATTTTGCCAATTGGACTTGGACCCCTCTGCTACCCGGATGTCCTAGCCGTGTCTGAACCCTGGCTTAGGAAGACCACCGAAACCCCTGAAATTTCCATCCCTAACTATAACATTTCCCAACAAGATAGAACTGCCGAAGGGGGCGGTGTTGCAATGTACTGCAGAGATAGCCTGCAGAGTTCTGTCTTTAATATCCAGTTCTGTACCCAAACAATTCGAGCTTCTACTTTTAAAAATCCACCTTTCCAGAAACAAGTCCCTCACCGTTGCTGCTTGCTATAGACCACCCTCTGCCCCCAGCTGTGCCTTGGATACCATATGTGAATTGATTGCCCCCCATCTATCTTCAGAGCTCATGCTGCTAGGTGACCTAAACTGGGACATGCTTAACACCCCGGCCATCCTATAATCTAAGCTTGATGCTCTCAATCTGACACAAATGATCAATGAACCCACCAGGTACAACCCCAAATCTGTAAACACAGGCACCCTCATAGATATGATCCTAACCAACTTGCCCTCCAAATACACCTCTGCTGTTTTAAACCAAGATCTCAGCGATCACTGCCTCATTGCTTGCATCTGTAATGGGTCTGCGGTCAAATGACAACCCCTCATCACTGTCAAACGCTCCCTAAAACACTTCAGCGAACAGGGCTTTATAATCGCCCTGGCCCGGGTATCCTGGAAAGATATTGACCTCATCCCGTCAGTAGAGGATGCCTGGTTATTCTTTAAAAGTGCCTTCCTCACCATCTTAAATAAGCATGCCCCATTCAATTTTTTTTTAACCAGGAACAGATATAGCCCTTGGTTCTCTCCAGACCTGACTGCCCTTGACCACCACAAAAACATCCTGTGGCGTACTGCATTAGCATCGAATTAGCCCCAGTGATATGGAACTTTTCAGGGAAGTTAGGAACCAATATATACAGGCAGTTAGGAAAGCTACGGTAAGCTTTTTCAAGCAGAAATTTGCATCCTGTAGCACAAACTCAAATATGTTCTGGAACACTGTAAAGTCCATGGAGAATAAGAGCACCTCCTCCCAGCTGCCCACTGCACTGAGGCTAGAAAACACTGTCACCACCGATAAATCCACTTTAATTGAGAATTTCAATAAGCATTTTTCTACCGATGGCCATGCTTTCCACCTGGTTACCCCTACCCGGTTAACAGCCCTACACCCCCCACATCAACTCGCCCAAGCCTCCCCCATTTCTCATTCACCCAAATCAAGATAGCTGATGTTATGAAAGAGCTGCATAGTCTGGACCCCTAAAAATCAGCCGGGCTAGACAATCTGGACCCTCTCTTTCTAAAATTATCTGCCGAAATTGTTGCAACCCCTATTATTAGCCTGTTCAACCTCTCTTTCGTATCGTCTGAGAATCCCAAAGATTGGAAAGCTGCCGCGGTCATCCCCCTCTTCAAAGGGGGAGACACTCCAGACCCAAACTGCTACAGACCTATATCTACCCTACCCTGCCTTTCTAAGGTCTTCAAAAGCCAAGTTAACCTCTTACATCTAGACGTTCCGCTAGCGGAACACCTGCTCCAATATCCAATGATGGGCGTGGCGCGAATTACAAATTCCTCAAAAATACAAAAACTTCCATTTTTCAAACATATGACTATTTCACAGCATTTTAAAGACAAGACTCTCCTTTATCTAACCACACTGTCCGATTTCAAAAAGGCTTTACAGTACATAGCCCAGCCATCATGGGCTAGCTATTTAGACACCCGGCAACTTTAGCCTTCACCAAAATCAGATTTACTATTATAAAAGTTTGATTACCTTTTGTTGTCTTCGTCAGAATGCACTCCCAGGACTGCTACTTCAATAACAAATGTTGGTTTGGTCCAAAATAATCCATCGTTATATCCGAATAGCGGCGTTTTGTTTGTGCGTCCCAGACACTATCCGAAATGGTAAATCAGGGTCGTGCGCATGGCGCAATTCGTGACAAAAAAATTATAAATATTCCATTACCGTACTTCGAAGCATGTCAACCGCTGTTTAAAATCAATTTTTATGCAATTTATCTCGTAAAAAAGCGATAATATTCCGACCGGGAATCTCCTTTTCGGCAAACAGAGGAAAAATCACAAAGACGGGGGCGGCCAGGGCACGCGCCTAAGCCCACAGTCCCTTGATCGGCCACTTGAGAAAGGCGATAATGTGTTTCAGCCTGGGGCTGGGATGACGACATTCAGGTTTTTCCCGGGCTCTGAGCGCCCATGGAAGACGTAGGAAGTGTCACGTTAGAGCAGAGATCCTTTGTAAAAGATAGAGATGGCAAAGAAGTTCAAGAAATGGTCAGACAGGCCACTTCCTGTAAAGGAATCTCTCAGGTTTTGACCTGCCATTTGAGTTCTGTTATACTCACAGACACCATTCAAACAGTTTTAGAAACTTTGGAGTGTTTTCTATCCAAAGCCAATAATTATATGCATATTCTAGTTACTGGGCAGGAGTAGTAACCAGATTAAATCGGGTACGTTTTTTATCCAGCCGTGAAAATACTGCCCCCTAGCCATAACAGGTTAACAAACAGATTACCGACCATTTCGAATCCCACTGTACCTTCTCCGCTATGCAATCTGGTTTCAGAGCTGGTCATGGGTACACCTCAGCCACGCTCATGGTCCTAAACAAAATCATAACCGCCAATGATAAGAGACATTACTGTGCAGCCGTATTCATCGACCTGAATGTGGCTTTTGACTCACCACATTCTTATCGGCAGACTCAACAGTACAAAAAAATAAAAATGCATGAAATGAGATGTGTGAAATGTAAGCATTCACTACTGTAAGTCTACTAAATGACTAAAATGTAAATGTAACAGCCTTGGTTTCTCAAATGACTACTTTCTTGATAGAGTTCAGTGTGTCAAATCGGAGGGCCTGTTGTCCGGACCTCTGGCAGTCTCTATGGGGATGCCACAGGGTTCAATTCTCGGGCCGACTCCATTCTCTGTATACATCAGTGATGTCGCTCTTACTGCTGGTGATTCTCTGATCCACCTCTACGCATATGACACCATTCTGGATACCTCTGGCCCTTTGGACACTGTGTTAACTAACCTCCAGACGAGCTTTAATGCCATTCAACTCTCCTTCCGTGGCCTCCAACTGCTCTTGAATGCAAGTGAAACTAAATACATGCTCTTCAACCGATCGCTGCCTGCACCTGCCCGCCCCTCCAGCATCACTACTCTGGACGGTTCTGACTTAGAATATGTGGACAACTAAAAATACCTAGGTGTCTGGTTAGACTGTTAACTCTCCTTCCAGACTCACATTAAGCATCTCCAATCCAAAATTAAATCTAGAATCGCCTTCCTATTTCACAACAAAGCATCCTTCACTCATGCTACCAAACATACCCTCGTAAAACTGGCCATCCTACCTATCCTCGACTTCGGCGATGTCATTTACAAAATAGCCTCCAACACTCTACTCAACAAACTGGATGCAGTCTATCACAGTGCCATCCATTTTGTCACCAAAGCCCCATATACTACCCACCACTGCGACCTGTACGCTCTCGTTGGCTAGCCCTCGCTTCATACTCGTCGCCAAACCCACTAGCTCCACGTCATCTACAAGTCTCTGCTAGGTAAAGCCCCGCCTTATCTCAGCTCACTGGTCACCACAGCAGCACCCACCCGTAGCACGCGCTCCAGCAGATATCTCACTGGTCACCCCCAAAGCCAATTCTTACTTTGGCTGCCTTTCCTTCCAGTTCTCTGCTGCCAATGACTGGAACGAACTGCAAAAATCACTGAAGCTGGAGACTCATATCTCCCTCACTAGCTTTAAGCACCAGCTGTCAGAGCAACTCACAGATCACTGCACCTGTACATAGCCCATCTGTAAATAGCCCATCCAACTACCTCATCCCCATACTGTATTTATTAATCTTGCTCCTTTGCACCCCAGTATCTCTAATTGCACATTCATCTCTTGTACATCTACCATTCCAATGTATAATTGCTATATTGTAATTACTTTGCCACCATGGCCTATTTATTGCATTACCTCCCTTATCCTACCTCATTTGCACACACTGTATATAGACTTTTTCTACTGTATTATTGACTATATGTTTGTTTATTCCATGTGTAACTGTGTTGTTGTATTTGTCGAACTGCTTTGCTTTATCTTGGCCAGGTCACAGTTGTAAATGAGAACTTGTTCTCAACTAGCCTACCTGGTTAAATAAAGGTGAAATACATTTTTTTTAAATCTATGTGAAGACCAATCTATGTGAAGCTAGCCACAATAAGGATTAGCTACAATAGTGGACTTTGCCATAATTCTACTATTTGTATTCATTTGCATCACTGTCAATGACATACTTTTATTTTGAAGGCTAACCACAAATTCCACTATTGTGCCTAATCCTTATTGTGGCTAGCTTCACAACACATGATCCGATCGAGCCTCACTAGCCAGATGAAGCTAGCTGGCTGCTTATAACGTTAGCTTTGGGCAACATGGTTAAGTAGCTGGCTAGCTATTTATTGTCATGAACTGAAGTTCAATTTCAATAGGCGAACAACAAGTGGCAACCTAGCTAATACTTACTCACAAGGATTCCTAAATCATTGCTTAGAATAATGAAAATGACCGCAGTTTTTACTGGTCATTGTTTTCAGGCTGGTTGTATTGGTGCTAGCTAGGTTCCAAGCTAATGCTAGCTACCCCAGAAGTTGCGGTCGAACAAATTATGCTTTATTACAAACGCGGTATTGTAAACACATCGTTTGTGGCCGGTGTTTGCTTGTTTGCTGACTTTTTTGAACAGCTTTAGCAGTGCTACTGTATATTTTTTGACACACAAAGACCCAAACGGCGTTCCATAGTATGTATGTCGTGAAGCTAATAGCAGTGACGCTATTACTGTGTAACTCCGGTGGGGCAACATCAGAAAAATAGTGCACTTGGTAGTGTTAACTGGTGCTCGACCAGTCGGCGAAAGCCAACATCACCCACGACAGAGAACGGTTGATTGTCAAGGGCAATGAATTACATTATCTTGGCTTTAATGGATTTTGCCTTTGAGTTGTCTCGTTGAAATGTTGTTACTCTTTCAAATGACTGCTTGACTTGTTGTCTGCTTGATCCACACAGCAGACATTGTGGGCTAATTTAGGAATGCTGTTTTGCACAATAACGCAACATTTTACGTTGCGTTATTACTTCATGTACCTTCGTTATATTGCGTTGACATCAGTTTTGCTAATATCGGACGATTCCGATATGTTCACCGATATATCGTGCGTAACAACCTAGTAATTTACATAGGCTTTCTAGGTCAGACCAGGGCTTTTGGCACAGCTAGGTTGTTACGCAGTGGCCAATCAGCAGGTCTCTTGACTTCATGCTTTAAATCAAATCAAATGTTATTTGTCACATACACATGGTTAGCAGATGTTAATGCGAGTGTAGCAAAATGCTTGTGCTTCTAGTTCCGATCATGCAGTAATATCTAACAAGTAATCTAACCTAACAATTTCACAACAACTACCTTATACACACAAGTGTAAAGGAATGAATAAGAATATGTACATAACAATATATGAATGAGTGATGGCCGAACGGCATAGGCAAGATGCAGTAGTTGGTATAGAGTACAGTATATACATATGAGATGAGTAATGTAGGGTATGTAAACATTATATAACGTGGCATTGTTTAAGGTGGCTAGCGATTCCATTTATTACATCAATTTTTCATTATTAAAGTGGCTAGAGATGAGTCAGTATGTTGGCAGCAGCCACTCAATGTTAAGTGATGGCTGTTTAACAGTCTGATGGCTTTGTGGTAGAAGCTGTTTTTCAGTCTCTCGGTCCCCGCTTTGATGCACCTGTCCTGACCTCGCCTTCTGGATGATAGCGGGGTGAACAGGCAGTGGCTCGGGTGGTTGTTGTCCTTGATGATCTTTTTGGCCTTCCTGTGACATCGGGTGCTGTAGATGTCCTGGAGGGCAGGTAGTTTGTTCCCAGTGATGCGTTATGCAGACCTCACTACCCTCTGGAGAGCCTTGCGGTTGTGGGCGGAGCAGTTGCCGTACCAGGCGGTGATACAGCCCGACAGGATGCTCTCGATTGTGCATCTGTAAAAGTTTATGAGTGTTTTTGGTGACAAGCCGAATTTCCTCAGCTTCCTGAGGTTGAAGAGGCGCTGCTGCACCTTCTTCACCACGCTGTCTGTGTGGGTGGACCATTTCAGTTTGTCCGTGATGTTTACGCCAAGGAACTTAAAACTTTCCACCTTCTCCACTACTGTCCTGTCGATGTGGACAGGGGCCTGCTCCCTCTGCGGTTTTCTGAAGTCCACGATCATCTCCTTTGTTTTGTTGATATTGAGTGTGAGGTTATTTTCCTGACACCACACTCCGAGGGCCCTCACCTCCTCCCTATAAGCCGTCTCGTCGTTGTTGGTAATAAAGCCTACCACTGTAGTGTTGTCTGCAAACTTGATGATTGAGTTGGAGGCGTGCATGGCCACGCAGTCATGGGTGAACAGGGAGTACAGGAGAGAACACACCCTTGTGGGGCCCCAGTGTTGAGGATCAGCAGGCGGGAGATGTTGTTACCTACCCTCACCACCTAGGGGCGGCCCGTCAGGAAGTCCAGGACCCAGTTGCACAGCTTAGTGACGAGTTTGGAGGGTACTATGGTGTTAAGTGCTGAGCTGTAGGCGATGAACAGCATTCTTACAGACTGGACACTAGGGACCTGGTTAACCTCTATGGGCTAGGTGGGACGCTAGCGTCCCCCCCGTGGTGCACTCCATCAACAGCAGGTGCATTTCAAGAGCGGCAAATTTGAATCCAAATAAATGTCAAAATTCAAATTTTTCAAACATACAACTATTTTACACCCTTTGAAAGATAAACATCTCCTTAATCTAACCACGTTTTACGATTTCAAAAAGGTTTTACGGCGAAAGCATAAATTTAGAGTATGTTAGGACAGTACATTTACAAGAGTTGTGTGTAATGTTTTGTCAATTCAAAGACAGGGTCACCAAAACCATAAAATCAGCTAAAATGATGCACTAACCTTTTACAATCTCCATCAGATGACACTCCTAGGACATTATGTTAGACAATGCATGCATTTTTAGTTCTATCAAGTTCATATTTATATCCAAAAACAGCGTTTTACTATGGCATTGATGTTGAGGAAATCGTTTCCCTCCAATAACCGGCAGTCAAGTCAGCATCACAAATTAAATAATTAAAATTAGAAAACATTGGTAAAATATTATATTGTCATTTAAAGAATTATAGATTTACATCTCTTGAACGCAATCAACTTGCCAGATTTAAAAATAACCTTACTGGGAAATCACACTTTGCAATAATCTGAGCACTGCGCCCAGAAAAATACGCGTTGCGATACAGACTAGTCGTCATGTTGGGGAGATCTAAAATCGAAAATACTATGTAAATAATCCATTACCTTTGATTCTCTTCATCAGATGTCACTTCCAGGTATCACAGGTCCATAACGAATGTAGTTTTGTTCAAAAAAGCTCATCATTTATGTCCAAAAATCTCCGTCTTGTTAGCACATGATCTAAGCCCGCCGGACTTCACTTCATGAACGAGGGGAAAAAATATATTTACGTTCGTTCAAACATGTCAAACGTTGTATAGCATAAATCATTAGGGCCTTTTTTAACCAGAACATGAATAATATTCAAGGTGGACGAATGCATACTCTTTTATAACGTATTGGAACGAGGGTACCCAACATGAACTCGCGCGCCAGGTGTCTAATGGGCCATCATCGTTCCATGGCTCTTGTTCGGTCAGATCTCCCTCCAGAAGACTCAAAACACTTTGTAAAGGCTGGTGACATCTAGTGGAAGCAATAGGAAGTGCCAAAATATTCCTCAGCCCCTGTGTTTTTCAATGGCATAGGTTTAAAGGTAATACAACACATCAGGTATCCACTTCCTGTCAGAAAATGTCTCAGGGTTTTGCCTGCCAAATGAGTTCTGTTATACTCACAGACACCATTCAAACAGTTTTAGAAACTTTAGGGTGTTTTCTATCCATATATAATAAGTATATGCATATTCTAGTTACTGGGTAGGATTAGTAACCAGATTAAATCGGGTACATTTTTTTTATCCAGCCGTGCAAATACTGCCCCCTAGCCCTAACAGGTTAAATTCAGTGGTGTTTACACATTTTACTCAGTGAAGTTTGAGATAGACATACATGTATGTCTATCTGAAGTCTCAATTTGAGGGGTAAGAATAACTTTTCTCTTTGTCTTTGGTCTGCCAGTGTCATGTCTGTTAAGTTGGTTTCCTTGCGTGGTTAAGCGCAGAGGCCAGCGGGCACTTGATGAGCAAATTTACTGAATATGGTCAAGACTCGTTGGCTCCAGGCTGGTATTAGAGCTGTATAGGCGGTGTTTGGGTTTTGAGGAATGGGGGGGTAGATTAGCTCAGGAAATCATTTTACGCTTTGATTCTGTGGTATGAGGATTTCCCAGTAACGGACAAGGCTGCTTTCCCAAAGTTGGGCTGGTCGGTGAAATGAATATTAGTCTCTTTGAGGCCATTCGAAGGCTCCGTTGAGGGTTTCTGAGTTAGCTCATTGACAACAACCTCACATCTCTCTCCTTATGTCATCACACAGTCTGGTGCAAACCAACCACATATCAGCCAGTCGGTCCCTTTCCCTTAGGAGGAATACTGCTCAAAAACTAAACTATCCAAATAATTCATAAATGCCAAACAAAAGTGTTAATATAACCATCTCATATTTAATTTATGAGACTCTTGTCTATCTCTATTATTGCAGCATTGTTTACAGAAATCAGACACACACTGGCAAATTGTAAGCAGCAGCCTAATCAGTTTTTACATGGCATCCTAGTAACCCTGCAGGTCTTCTTCTTCCCTGTAAAATAACAAGTTACAAATCATCCTTTATGGGACAGCGTTTCACTAAGAGGCGTTTAGATGGCCGACGAGGAGGCAACACAATTTAATCCTGTGGGCAAAGGGAGATATCTATGGCAACGACAGTACCTAGACTCCTCTATTAGGGACGAAGCATGTGAGTAATGAGGTATTAATATTTCCAACAGGACTTGGTAAACAGATTAACAGGACACTGTGTTAATTAATCAAGGTTAGTTGATACACCGCCTTCCCAAGGAGAACATTTGTCAGAATCTGGCACTCGACAATGTGCAATATTTATCGGAATTCCAACTTTATCCCTGAACCTGCCGAGCTGAGTTTTCGATGACTCATGCTTTCTTTTGAAAATGGCTGTCGATTTTCTCAAGGGGACTCAAAAGCAATCGCAGAAAAAAGAGGTGGGAATCTTTTTTTTTTAAAGGATGGTCCTCATGTTAAAAGGCAAATCAGGCACTGTATCCCTAGAATGGCAGAATTCAATAATTCAGAGGGAAATCACTCCTGCGAAGATGATGTGAATAATTCAGAGTATTATGACTTAAAAGATCTACCATCTGCATTCAGAATGGAGAGGACAATGATTAATTCAACAACTGGACTAATAGAGTTTCTGTCAGAAACCTTGATTTACATTGGCGGGCTCCTTCTCTCACTGTCTACCTACTTTGAGGAGAAAAGAAAGGGCTCATTTGCCTGAGTCTATATTTCGACTGTGCGGCGGGCACAGTGCCCGTTCATTCATTCCAGCAGCACTGTTCGGTCTTGAAAGAAAACACAAAAATTGGGTGAGCTTAAAGTCTGCGTCTCTCATCGCTTTTTGTGAGTGGCGCATTAGAAGAGAATCTGTCTGTCACTGAAGACAGATATGAGTTTGAGATTATTGGAGGACACATATCTGCATCCCAAATTGCACCCTATACATAGGGAATAGGGTACCATTTGGGATGGACCCTCTACACAGTACAGTATTGGCCTGTGGTTTGTTATTATTTTTGTATTTTTCTCTCTGCATTGTTGGGAAGGGCCCGTATGTAAGCATTTCACTGTTAGTCTACACCTGTTGTTTACGAAGCATGTGAAAAATACATTTTTTTTTTATTTGTGGGCGAATGTTAAAGAAAGTGGTGCAAACATATCTTACAGTTAAAACGCTGTGGTGCAGTATGATGTGACTACAACAAATGGAAAATAAAAATAAACACTTCTGTCATCTCTCTGATCATGAAAAGAGGCATGGAGTACGGTGTCCTTATTAGGAGAGCATCTCAAATAACACTCCCTCTGATACGTTTCCTTTTTGTCCTGAGTCATTGGTTTCGTGTAAAGTCATTGGTTTACAGATGTTGGTTAACCTACTAATACATTGGAGTGGGTTCAATAATCCAGATGTTTCTGTGTGGAGCATTTGAGGTTGGAAGTGAAAGTTGAAAATATGTCTTTCTCAGGTCATTAAAAATGCATATTTTTTATGTCGTTGAAACAACTGGATTTCAATGTACTTGCAGCCTATACACATGGACTCAGTATTAAAAAAAATGGTCAATGAACAATTTGATTTACAATCATACGTCACTCCAGTATTCACACACAGTATTTCTTTACAACATTCAATTATTAATAATTTTTATTCCACTACTGAAGAAGCATGACTCGAATTATCATACCTACTCATATTTCAAACATCTAGCGTGACAAAGGATACATTTTTTTTATTATTCCATGCCTCAACATGAAGTTAATTATTGCCAATACATATTAACAAAGGGGTTCCATTGGGTTTTGAAATGTCATATATATATTTCATGTAACTTTTAGCAGTCATCATTACTTATTCAACCGAGAATTCTTTTGTACAATTATATTGTTTACAAACAATGGAGTAAAACAAACGTATATTTTGGGTTGGACATTGCATCCTATTCTTATAATCAATGGCAACAACATTTTGCTAATTTATTGAAAATTAAATACAGAAGTCTCATTTACATAAGTATATACACCCCTGAGTCAATGCTTTGTAGAATAACCTTTGGTGGCGATTGCAGCTTTGAGCCGATTTTGGTATGTCTGTATCAGCTTTGCACATCTGGATTTTTCCTTTCAGATTTTGTTAAACTCTGTTAACTTACGTGGGGAGCGGCGGTGAACAGCAATCAAGTCTTTCCACTGATTTTCAATGGGATTCAAGTCTGGGCTTTGGCTGGGCCACTCAAGGACTTTCACATTATTGTTCTGAAGCCATTCCAGCATTGCTTTGGCTGTATGCTTGGAGTCACTGTCTTGTTGGAACGTATCTTCGCCCCCAGTCTAAGGTCGTTTGCAATCTGAAGCAGGTTCTCATCAAGGATTTGCCTGTATTTTGCTCCATTCATTGTTCTCTCTATCCTTACCAGTCACCCAGTCCCTGCCGCTGAAAAGCATCCGCATAGCAAGATGCTGCCACCACCATGCTTCACGGTAGGGATGGTGTTAGACAAGTGATGAGCTGTGCCTGGTTTTCTCCAGACATAGCTCTTTGCATTCAGGCCAAATAGTAACATTTTTGTCTGTCTTTCATGTGCCTTTTTCTCGTTGATGCAAGAGCGGAGACACTCCCCCAGCACCATGCCCGTGCGCCTCACACGCACTACGCTGCTGTCCAGATGGCTCTGCATCCCTCCCAAGATGGACACACACACGTACTGCTCTGTTATGGACATGTTCGTTCTTGAGATACCTCTTAGCATCCACACTCCTGCTGAATAGTCCAGAACAGTACACACACACACAAGCATGTCTGATACAGTTTGGAATACATGGCATAACCAATATCTTTGAGTGTTTTGTTTTTCCTATAACTCACCGAAGAGCTCTACTTGCTGAGTCGGCCAGGGCAGATGTGCCGTATAGAAAGATCATATATTAATAAAAAGAAGGACCCAGATATTTATAATTGCTAGAAAACTCAAAAATGTCTTCATCAAAACAAAACTGAAAACCACTTCTCTTAGTACCTGGTTTTCTAAAATGCATTCTCTGTTTTTTTCTGGTTATGGACACCCCTTCAAATGAGTGGATTCAGGTATTTCAGCCACACCAGTTGCAGACAGTTGTATAAAATTGAGCACACAGCCATACAATCTTCATAGACAAACATTGGCAGCAGAATGGCCTTACTGAAGAGCTCTGTGACTTTCAACGTGGCATCGTCATTTACATTTTACATTTAAGTCATTTAGCAGACGCTCTTATCCAGAGCGACTTACATAGGATGCCACCTTTCCAACAAGTACGTTTGTCAAATTTCTGCCCTGCTAGAGCTGCCCTGGTCAACTGTAAGTGTTGTTATTGTGAAGTAGAAATGTCTAGGATCAACAACGGCTCTGCCGCGAAGTGGTAGGTCACACAAGCTCACAGAATGGGACCGCCGAATTGTCTGACCTTGGTTGCAACACTCACTACCGAGTTCCAAACTGCCTCTGGAAGCAATGTTAGCACAAGAACTGATCGTCGGGAGCTTTATGAAAGGGGTTTCCATGGCCAAGCAGCCGCACACAGGCCTAAGATCAGCATGCGCAATGCCAAGCGGCATAGGATGCACAGCTCTCTCATCTTCAATTGCTCATCCCCCCTTCTTAATGCCCCTCTTTCACGAACTTTGATAGAAAAATGGCTAGTTAACCCATACCTCAAGCTATTCAGTTTGCAAATCAGTTAGCTGTGCTTTCCCTTTTGTATCATTAGCTAGCTATAATTCGATGTCAGTGGACATCATGTGCTGAGTGGGCTTAGTTTGGAGACCTTTTCGTGACCCTGGTACCTACTGTGCCTTCAAAAAGTATTCACACCCCTTGACTTTTCCACATTTTGTTGTGTTACAGACTGAAATTAAATAGATTAATTTGAGATTTTGTGACACTGGCTTGCACACAATACCCCATAAGGTCAAAGTGGAATTATGTTTTTATAAATGTTTACTAATGACTCAAAAATGAAAATCTGAAATGTCTGGGGAATAAGTATTTAACCCCTTTGTTATTTCGAATAAAAATGTGCTTAACAAGTCACATAATAAGTTGCATGAACTCACTCTGTGTGCAATAATAGTGTTAAGAATTAATTTTTTAATGACTACTTCATCTCAGTACCCCACATATACAATTATCTGTAAGGTCCCTAATTCGAGCAGTGAATTTCAAACACAGATTCAACCACAAAGACCAGGGAGGTTTTCTAATGCCTCGCAAAGTAGGGCACCTTTTGGTAGATGGGTAACAAATGACAGTGAATATCCCTTTGAGCATGGTGAAGTTATTACACTTTGGATGGTGTATCAATACACCCATTCACCACAAATATACAAGTGTCCTTCCAAACTCAGTTGCCGGAGAGGAAGGAAACCACTCAGGGATTTCACCATGAGGCCAATGGTGACATTAAATCAGTTAGAGTTTAATGGCTGATAGGAGAAAACTGTGGATATATCAACAACATTGTCACATCCTGACCAGTAAAGGGGTTATTTGTTATTGTAGTTTGGTCAGGACCTGGCAGGGGGTGTTTGTTTTATGTGGTTCGGGGTTTGTTGGGATATGTAATTATGTAAGAGGGGTGTTTGTTTTATGTGTTCCGGGGTTTTTGGGTATTGTTCTATGTTTTGTATTTTTATGGTTTTTCTATGTTGTATATTTATTTGTTGGCCTGGTATGGCTCTCAATCAGGAACAGCTGTACATCGTTGTTCCTGATTGGGAGTCATACTTAGGTAGCCCTTTTTTCACCTGTCTTTTGTGGGAAGTTGTTTTTGCCCTGCTATGTTTATCCTGCAAGACTGGTTGTCGTTCGTTTGTTTTCTTGTTTTGTTATTAAGTGTCTCAATAAAAGTAAATATGAGCACTCAACCCACTGCGCCTTGGTCTACTCCATACGACGACCGTTACAAACATTGTAATTACTCCCAAAATATTAACCTACATGACAGTGAAAAGAAGGCAGCCTGTTTTCAATAAGGCACTAAAGTAAATCTGCCAAAAATATACTTTATGCCCAGAATACAAAGTGCTGTGTTTGGGGTAAATCCAACATAACATATCACTGAGTACCATTCTACATATTTTCAAGCATGGTAGTGGCTGCATCATGTTATGGGTATGCTTGTCATCGGCAAGGACTAAAGAGTTTTTTGGGGGATAAAAAGAAACGGAGTAGAGCTAAGCACAGGCAAAATCCTATAGGAAAACCTGGTTCAGTCTGCTTTCCAACAGACACTGGTAGACAAATCCACCTTTCAGCAGGACAATAACCTAAAACACAAGGCCAAATATACACTGAAGGTGCTTACTAAGACAACATTGAATGTAAGTTTTGACTTAAATCTGCTTGAAAATATATGGCAAGACTCAAATGTCTGTCTAGCAATGATCAACAACCAACTTGACAGAGCTTGAAGAATTTTTTTATATAATAATGTGCAAATATTGTACAATCCAGGTGTGCCTAAAGCTCTTAGACTTACCCAGAAAGACTCACAGCTGTAATCGCTGCCAAAGATGGTGTATTGACTGTAAATAATACTTATGTAAATTATATACATTATTTTTGATCCAATGTATTGATGTCAGTGAGGAAGTGTGTGAGTGTTAGGGTTGCATTTGAGTAAACATGTAAATTGACAGATTTAGTTCATTACCCCCAAAATCAATGGCACACACACACACCCTCTGAATCCATGATGTGTCACGTCCTGAGTGCAGCCAATGATGAAGTTCTTTCCCACGATCCGCATAGATCGCCTGTCTCTTCTCAAGGTCACCATGCCACAGGCTCATTTAGAGTGTGTGTGTGTGTGTGTGTGTGTGTGTGTGTGTGTGTGTGTGTGTGTGTGTGTGTGTGTGTGTGTGTGTGTGTGTGTGTGTGTGTGTGTGGGCGCGCATTTCTTATCAGGGCAAGTCAGGTCTTTAAATGGTCATTAAGTTCAGTATAGCCTCCATATATGTGGGTGGACTCATTCTCTCACATATACCTTAGCACAGTCTTCAAAAACAATTCCACTCTCTCCTAGTGGTAGTTTAGTAAAGTTGCATTTCATATTCCACACTGCCAACTTTATCAAACTGACTCCTAAAGTATTTGGACTGCCCTGATTCTGCTTCTCTCCGTGCAGTTCATTGTTTGTTGAAAGCTGACAAAACTGCTGTGACATTTTGAGACCCAAAACAGCCTTGAAAGTAGATGACTGGCAGAGGAGGTTTTGATCTTGTGCTGCTGTTGAACACACCCAGCTGGCTGTTTGTGTGCAGAGAGGACGGGACTCTCCACACAGTGTAATGTGTTAGCTATACTGTATACTTGGGTGGAGCAGGGAGACAAGAGGAGAGGAGTGGATGGGAGGCCCAGTGTCAGAGCCAGCCCTAATTTGATGAAACGAGTGCAGTCATGCATAAGTAAATAAGGATGGGGGGCTGTTCACAAGGCAACCCACGTCTCCATCCCTCCCTCCCTCAAGTCTCTCTCCCCGACCGTTCCTGTAGCCAAGTGCAAACAGATTGGAGAGATACAGGAGGGGAAATGAATGGGATTTTCAGTTCTCCTCTTTTCTCATTTAATCTTTTTGTTATTTTTTGTCATCGGAGATCACTCGTTTTGCGCTATCGCTCTTCTCTGGGCAGACCGGGGCCTTTTGCGCTAGTGTCTTGGACCCCGTCGGTACAACTCTCACCTTTATAATGAGTGCACTTTCTTTTTTAAAGGGGGAGCGTGTTGCTGTGAAATGGTCAGTTCTCCAGGTCCTCCAGAGCTCAGGCCAAGATTATAGAACCATAAATTGGATTTCTTATGGATTACAAGTATTGCTTTGCTGTGTCGTTTTTTTTCTCTGAATAAATAGAGTGGGAGAGAAAGACAGGGAGGGCGAGAGAACACAGTTTGGAGCAGGTATTCAACATTTTTCTAGACTCTTAGAAATAAAGGTGCTATCTAGAACCTAAAAGGTTTCTTCGGCTCTCCCCATAGGAGAACCCTTTGAAAAACCCTTTTCGGGTTCAGGTAGAGCTCTTTACGCTGTGGAAAGGGTTCTACATGTAACCCAAAAGGATCGTCCTTTTTGTAAATAGCCATTTCAGACAGAAGATGTGGTATATTACCTGAAAAAATATAAGGCAATGTTTAAATGGCCCCCTTTCAAACAGCCCCTTTTTTTAAAACCACTTTCTTGTAGGTATACCGCTTTTATACATATAATTTGGTAACTGGCAATTTGGGAGGGGTGGGGAGTGTTGTTAAACTTTTAATTTGCCATGTTTTTTACACCCATACCCTTTACAGACAGACTTTACTGTATGTTGCCTGTAAAAACAATTCTGGCAATGTTTTTTAGAACCCAAGTCATACAGTCCAATTTTTTTTACCTCATTCTTGCCGGGATAAGCCTTTTATATTGTATCTCCCTTGCACAGGAATGGGAGTAAACATGGGCCATTGTGAGTGGTCTATTTTTATTAATCCATTGAATATACACCATCACAAAGAAATCCATCATTAATATGATTTAGGCAGGTCCTAAGAAACATTATATGACTAATAAAGTGTAATTTCAAAAGAATAGAATGTCAGATTTTGACTATGTTATTGGTCTGTGCAGCCTATAGGCTACATGGCTGTGCCATGCACATTAAATCAATAGTTATTTTGTTCACTAAACATTTAGTCAACTGGCCGATTGTTTGGTCAAATAGTCAGTCGCAAATGTTTATTTTTTATTGTGCACAAGACACCGGTCTGATTCGCGCCTGTCTGAGTGGACTAATCTGTTGCGGAGGCCATGGGGATGGCAGAATCCATCACTGATATTGTATATGGTTAGATTATGTGAGAACAATGGTGCAACACTAATAAAAATAATAATATTTAAAACAAATGCGCTTTCTCCCGCGTTGGATAGCGGTTGCTGTCCGCTGCAGTTTGTTATAAACAATTTATTGATGCAATTATGATAGGCTATCATTTAGAATTCAAGGCACACTTAACCAGCATGGCTACCACAGCATTCTGCAGTGATACGCCATCCCATCTGGTTTGCGCTTAGTGGGACTATCATTTGTTTTTCAACAGGACAATGACCCAACACACCTCCAGGCTGTGTAATGGCTATTTGACCAAGAAGGAGAGTGATGGAGTGCTGCATCAGATGACCTGGCCTCCACAATCACAGGACCTCAACCCAATTGAGATGGTTTGGGATGAGTTGGACCGCAGAGTGAAGGAAAAGCAGCCAACAAGTGCTCAGCATATGTGGGAACACTTTTTTGCTTACTAAATGATTCCATGTGTTATGTCATAGTTTTGATGTCCTCAAAATTATTCTACAATGTAGAAAATAGTAAAATAAAGATAAACCCTTGAATGAGTAGGTGTGTCCAAACTTTTGACTGGTACTACATGGAAAAATAAAAAATTTTTAAATGTCAACCAATCGATTGGTCAAAAGAACAGACTACTCTCGGTCGACCAATTTGACATTGATTGAGTTATCAAGAGTCCCCACGCTTGTCTCAATGCAGCGCAAAACATGCTGAAATAGTTGACCACACGTGGGTAGGCTAATGCTTGAAATGTATTATAGCCTAACAATTGGATGACTTTGGCAGTTTCAGTAAGCAACAATTTGATGCCTTCAATTGCATTAGCCTTTTTTATTCCAATATTTTAATCCTTCAGTGATATTTATAATGTAATTCTTTATGGATCCATCCAATTGTGGTTAAGAAAGCAGTGCATGTGGTGGGCTATGTGAAGAGATGGGTGAAGTGTCATGCCTCGTAAAGTTTAGAACTGTCAGGAGTATAGTAGTAATGGGCGCTGCCTAGCAACCATCAAATGCTTGTGAACGTAGTGCGTGCCAATGCAGCCTCAGCATTACAGCTACATTTCATCCTAAGCCATAGGCAATCACCCTGGTGGATAAGGCTTGTCAAACATGGGGGCAGGCAGTACAAGCATTACACGTCTATTCCTTACCCGCTCTTCATCGGCCTACGTTCTTGATGTTATTTAGCACTCCATCTATTACACACAAAAGGTTATTTTACATACAGATGAGCCCACTGTCAATATCCACTATGGATGTGGATGGGGGAAATCTGTTGAACATCTGAGACTTCTGTATTTGCTTAAAACTGTGTTTACGCAGCTAACAAATCGCTGTGTTCCCAGAGCAACAAATATGGCTGCCCCAGGGTTCAGAACATACTCTGATGCAAGGGGTGAATTTAAAGGCAAGCGCTCCTTAGAGAGTAGAATATTTATTTGAGAAAGCCTGTCAAGTGTCAGTGTGTAGCGGGTCGGACGAAGTCAGGCACAGGACACGGAACTGAGTAAAAACGTAACTTTACTCGAAAATGAACCAAACATATATTCCACACTGGGAAACACACCAGCTCACAGAAATACTGACCACTTCACAATGAACAAACATGCACAAAACCATGTGGGAACCAGAGAATTAAATAGGGAGTAAATTATAACGTAATGGAAACCAGGTGTGTACAATCAAGACAAAACAACATAGAAAAAGAAATGTAGATCGGTGGCGGCTAGAAAGCCGGTGACGTCGACCGCCGAACGTCGCCCGAACAAGGAGAAGCACCAACTTCGGCGGAAGTCGTGACAAAGCCTTTCCCCCCTTCATGCCCTACATCCAATAAACTTTAGTAAGGATGTTTACAAATGAGGTCTATCTTGGGGAATCCTTTTTAGTTTTTGCTGTTGACTTGTTTATTTTGTCTGGATGTGTTAAATGCTGCTTATTCAGATACTATGGTGACTTTAGCATCTGTGAAACAGTAGTTGCTTCCATCTGAATGATAAAGGCACAGCGACCACCCACTGGGAATAGTTACACTGATACTACACAGTAAAGCCTCAGCCTCGTAAAACATGTCTACCCTCACCATATACTGCCATGGAAACTGTTTATATGTGGGCAGTGGGCTTGATAACAAGCTACACATTTTTATAGATTTTTCCAACAGTGTCTTCTACCTCATCTCTATAGTAACCTTAAACTCTGTTGCTCCAATGGTGCATGGTAGCAAGCCAGTAGGGTACTTTTAATTTAGCCCTGAAAAACACAGAACTCTGTCAGTCTTTCAGACCCTTTGTATCTATCTAGTAGTTTTATAACATCACATAAGTGCTCATCAAGGAAAAAACATAAGATCATTTATCTAGATGGAGGAAAGCGTTACATAACAGGGAGCACTAAGTTGTTATGAGGGCGGTGACCTTAACACACCGTGTCTCTCTCAGCTCTTTGACATGGTCTGCCCTCTGTGATGACATCATGCTCTGTCACCATGTCATTGGCTGCGTGTAACAGTAATACCGCCTGGCATTTAGCACGGCTCCATCCTCCCACAATTGATTTCTGAGCTAGCCCTGATTTGTTTCTCACAGTGAGATGTTTGATTCTCTTTGCTTCCATCAAGAGGACATTTCCTATGTTGTATTAATGATTCTCTTCCCCTCCCTCCCTCCCTCCCTCCCTCCCTCCCTCCCTCCCTCCCTCCCTCCCTCCCTCCCTCCCTCCCTCCCTCTGCGTACTGGTGATTGGTGCCTTCCCTTTGTCTGCCATGACGCCTCGCCATGTCTGGATGAAGGTAAGAGTTGTGTGCTTTTAATCAACTACATATACAATAGCATCCCCGCCGTAAATCCCCTGCCCTGATCACAAGGAGACATATAACAAAATGGTTACCCTTGTGCTCGTGATGTATGGACGAGCTCCAGTGAATTGGAGCGGGATCTTAACCTCTTGGGGCTAGGTGGGACGCTAGCGTGCCACCCGTGGTGCACTCCATCAACAGCAGGTGCATTTCAAGAGCGGCAAATTTGAATCCAAATAAATGTCAAAATTCAAATTTTTCAAAAATACAACTATGTTACACCATTTGAAAGATAAACATCTCCTTAATCTAACCACGTTTTACGATTTCAAAAAGGTTTTACGGCGAAAGCATAAATTTAGAGTATGTTAGGACAGTACATTTACAAGAGTTGTGTGTAATGTTTTGTCAAGTCAAAGACAGGGTCACCAAAACCATAAAACCAGCTAAAATGATACACTAACCTTTTACAATCTCCATCAGATGACACTCCTAGGACATTATGTTAGACAATGCATGCATTTTTAGTTCTATCAAGTTGATATTTATATCCAAAAACAGCGTTTTACTATGGCATTGATGTTGAGGAAATCGTTTCCCTCCAATAACCGGCAGTCAAGTCAGCGTCACAAATTAAATAATTAAAATTAGAAAACATTGGTAAAATATTATATTGTCATTTAAAGAATTATAGATTTACATCTTTTGAACGCAATCAACTTGCCAGATTTAAAAATAACCTTACTGGGAAATCACACTTTGCAATAATCTGAGCACTGTGCCCAGAAAAATACGCGTTGCGATACAGACTAGACGTCATGTTGGGGAGATCTAAAATCGATAATACTATGTAAATAATCCATTACCTTTGATTCTCTTCATCAGATGTCACTTCCAGGTATCACAGGTCCATAACGAATGTAGTTTTGTTCAAAAAAGCTCATCATTTATGTCCAAAAATCTCCGTCTCGTTAGCACATGATGTAAGCCAGCCGGACTTCTCGTCATGAACGAGGGGAAAAAATATATTTCCGTTCGTTCAAACATGTCAAACGTTGTATAGCATAAATCATTAGGGCCTTTTTTAACCAGAACATGAATAATATTCAAGGTGGACGAATGCATACTCTTTTATAACGTATTGGAACGAGGGTACCCAACATGAAGTAGCGCGCCAGGTGTCTAATGGGACATCACCGTTCCATGGCTCTTGTTCGGTCAGATCTCCCTCCAGAAGACTCAAAACACTTTGTAAAGGCTGGTGACATCTAGTGGAAGCAATAGGAAGTGCCAAAATATTCCTAAACCCCTGTGTTTTTCAATGGGATAGGTTTAAAGTCAATACAACACATCAGGTATCCACTTCCTGTCAGAAAATGTCTCAGGGTTTTGCCTGCCAAATGAGTTCTGTTATACTCACAGACACCATTCAAACAGTTTTGGAAACTTTAGAGTGTTTTCTATCCATATATAATAAGTATATGCATATTCTAGTTACTGGGTAGGATTAGTAACCAGATTAAATCGGGTACATTTTTTTTATCCAGACGTGCAAATGCTGCCCCCTAGACCCAACAGGTTAATTCCTCCTACCTCTCTATTGTCTTCTTGCATCGCTAGGAGGGGATAAAAAAAGTAGATTTGATTAATGGAGTCCGTTTGTTTGGACGGAATTACTACATAAGTAAATAACGTACCTTTACAGAGGCATTCGATTTTCTCCCACTTTCCTTTTCTTAAAAAGGAACTGATTTCTTAATATAATGAAATACTCTTGTCCAGTCCCTTGTGACTGTGTTACTACTATGTATCCGGCCTATTTCATTAGTTTAGCTATACAGAATGACAGCAATTCATAAACAAGACGGAGCGCTCCACTGACTTTGCCAAGTTCTGTTAGGCCCCCATTGACGGCAATCAGATGAAATACACACACCTCAAAATATCCCACAACCACTTCCTTCCTCTTGGCAATGCCCCTGACTTTTGTTACTGTATTTGCTTTCCTCGCTCTCTCTTTCTTGTTAGAATACACATTATGTCAGAAAAACAAAGCGCAGACTCAATTAGCCCGGTGCAAGAGGAGCGAGAGAATATGAGAGGAAGAATACGGTAAAAAGGAATATGCCTTCCCTTTGTAACTTATCTCCTCAGAGCCCGCTGTAGCAATCCTCACTCTAATCTCCTCTTTGTTTTGATGCCTTTTTATTCTGCAGTCTTTTGTACTCCACAGCTTTATCTAAGATTTAGTGAGATGCACACAAAAACACCTTACAGGAAGAGTGCGGATTGCAAACAATAGATGCGAAATGCGTTTAGCCATCGGGTATAATCAAGACCCTTTCACTCGCTCACTTGTTCACTCTCAGACTGCCTGCGGTGGCTAAGGTGTTTGTTTTGAAGACGAACAAAATGGCTAATCAGTGTACTATTCCCTCAACCCACACCTCTCTCCATTTCCTCAACCTCCCGCCCCCTTGCCCTTTACTTGAACACAGCTGACTTGAAGATGCGAGGTACAACTATGGGTCACCTGACCCTGACAGTCTCCTCCCATTCGCGGGGGTTGATTGGTGTCATGGTAATGGGGGTGAACACAGGGCTGTAATGACAGAGAGAGAACTCCTATTGACAGCACTCTTTCTAGGCACTGACACCTGTGTGACAAGTCTCTCATAGCAACCCAGCCAACAGCTACAGCACAATACAGGAAATAGATAGAGTGCAGCTGGGGTTGCATTGAAAACAGCCCCCCTTCATTTCCATACTGTCCCCCATTGATAAGCACTGTTGACAAAATGAGGAGATTCTGTAATTTGTCATTTGTAAACAGTGCCCATTCAATGCTGCTCTGAATTAGTCCTGTAAATGTAGTTTTTTTCAAAAATAAGCACCCCATGTTTGTGTACTTTGTCCTGTTTTCTGAGCACTTTTCCCCTGATTGTTCTAGTGAATGAATGCTGGTTCACTGAGAGCTGAATCCATCTTGAACTGCAGTAAGTGAGCGGTGGAGGCAAAGTTAGATCGAACCTGAATGGAGCAACATTTGTGGATTGTGTATCTCAACTGTTAGTGGAGGGAATGGATTGCAAAAGTAAAAGGAGAGAGGAGAGAGGGAGGCAGGTGTTTCCATAGCAACCAGAGCAGGAACTAGGACTGCGCTTTCTGTGGCAGTATCATCAGCAGCAGGAGTGTGCAAGAAACACAGGGCCTTGTTTTAGCAACTAACCTCTGTTCCAGTGTTGCTGCTTAGTTCTACAGCTGGAGCCTTGCCTTGGTCTCGCCACTCTCCATCTATCTCTTTCTCCCTCCCTCTTTGTCTCCCTTTCCCTCCCTCATACACCATTTCTCTTTTTCTCGTTCCCTTTCTTTTTTGATAATTTTCTCTTTATTCTCTGTCTGCTTTTATCCGCTTCAGTGGAAAAGCAAGAGCTCCTCTGACTCCAGTATGTTTATTTGTATCCCGTCGGCGCCTACGAATTTTTCATACAGCCGATTGATTTCTTTGTCACAACCATTAAGATGTTTAGAATGGCAGTTAGAGAAGCTCTGACAAATCCAGAAAACGATAAGCCACCTCCGGGCCCCATGCTGTGAATGCTGCTCCTTCCCAGGCGTAATGCTTCCTCTCTCATGTCATGTGACTGCTGATATCACTGCTCAGCAAGGCTCAGTGAAAGCATGCCAGGTGCTAATCACCTTAGCCCTCCAAATGTTGTGTGTGCCTGCAGAGGTGTATCTACTCATTGGAGTAGATAGTAGGGCTGTTGCGGTGACCATATTACCGCCACACCGGCAGTCATGATTCATGACTGCAGTAAAATTCCACTTGACCGTTGCATCACGGTAATTTCATTTTATTCCCTCTGGACATGCGTTGGTAGTACTCAACTCGCTAACTACCATCAGGTCCTAATGGCCTGGTACTCAGTGCTCTATTGTCCCTGTAAGCAATGGAAATGCTATTGAAATCACATCAAACACTTATCATCAAAACAGTATTGTTCTGTGAGTGATCAATTTGAAGACAGAAATTCAACAACAGGTTGAAACTAAGTGGAAAACATGGTCATTGTGGATGTTGTTTCAAAGCCTAACAACGAACTGGAC
Organism: Salmo salar; assembly: GCF_965601325.2. Classification (NCBI taxonomy): domain Eukaryota; kingdom Metazoa; phylum Chordata; class Actinopteri; order Salmoniformes; family Salmonidae; genus Salmo; species Salmo salar. Next base: position 68,209,695 of record NC_138294.1, on the reverse strand, counting down.
AGCGCTTTCTAAGGCGATGATTGATTAATTCAAAACACCCATATGCATATTAGAGCTTATGCATATGCATAGGCCTATGAGCCTAAGCCTCCCCCCCAAAAAACGGAATTAAAATAATGATTGTGGCGTTATAAAATACATAGCCTGATGCATATTACGCACGGCAGAGAGACGTAAATAAAACTGATTTTAAGATGTTTGGTACATACTTCAAAATTAAACAAATTCTAGTAATTGCCTTTGGTATTTGTGGTATTTTATTAGGACCCCATTAGATGTTACAAAGCAGCAGCTATTCTTCCTGGGATCCACACAAAACATGAAACATGACATAAGAACATTAATAGACAGGAACAGCTCAAGGACAGAACTAAAAATGTAAAAAAATGGCACACAGCCTACATATCAATACATACACACACACACACACAATATCTATATAAAATACGGGAGAGGCGTTGTGAGGTGGTGCATTATGTTTTTTTAAACCAGGTTTGCTGTTCATTTGAGCAATATGAGATGGAAGGGAGTTCCATGCAATAATGGCTCTATATAATACTGTACGCTTTCTTGAATTTGTTCTGGATTTGGGGACTGTGAAAAGACCCCTGGTGGCATGTCTGGTGGGGTAAGTGTGTGTGTCAGAGCTGTGAGTAAGTTGATTATGCAAACGATTTGGAATTTAACACAATGTTTCTTAAAAAAAGAAGTGATGCAGTCAGTCTGTCTTCAACTCTTAGCCAAGAGAGACTGGCATGCATAGTATTTATATTAGCCCTCTAATTACAATGAAGAGCAAGATGTGCTGCTCTGTTCTGGGCCAGCTGCATCATAACTAGGTCTTTCTTTGCAGCACTTGACCACATGACTGGACAATAATCAAGATAAAACAAAACTAGAGCTTGCAAGACTTTCTTTTTGGAGTGGGGTGTTAAAAAAGCAGAGCATCTCTTTATAATGGACAGACCTCTCCCCATCTTTACAACCATTGAATCTATATGTTTTGACCATGACAGTTTACAATCTAAGGTAACACCAAGTAATTTAGTCTCCTCAACTTGTTCAACAGTCACACCATTCATTACCAGATTCAGCTAAGGTCTAGAGCTTAGGGAATGATTTGTACCAAATGCAATGCTCTTAGTTTTAGAGATGTTCAGGATCAGTTTATTACTGGCCACCCATTCCAAAACTGACTGCAACTCCTTCTTATGGGTTAAAATGACTTCATTAGCTTTGGTTGCTGACCCGAATATGGTTGAATGATCAGCATACATGGACACACAGGCTTTGTTTAATGCAAGTGGCAGGTCATTGGTAAAAATAGAAAAGAGTAGAGGGCCAAGAGAGCTGCCTTGTGGTACACCACACTTGACATGTTTGACATTAGAGAGGCTTCCATTAAAGAAAACCCTCTGAGTTCTATTAGATAGGTACAGTAGCTCTGAAACCATAATATGGCAGGTTGAAAATCCATAAAACATACAGTACCGTTCAAAAGTTTGGGGTCACTTAGAAATGTCCTTGTTTTTGAAAGAAAGGCATATTTTCGGTCCATTAAAATAACATCAAATTGATCAGAAGTACAGTGTGGACATTGGTAATGTTGTAAATTACTATTGTAGATGGAAATGGCTGATTTGTAATGGAATATCTACATAGGCGTACAGAGGCCCATTATCAGCAACCATCACTCCTGTGTTCCAATGGCACGTTGTGTTAGCTAATCCAAGTTTATCATTTTCAAAGGCTAATTGATCATTAGAAAACCTTTTTGCAATTATGTTAGCACAGCTGAAAACTGTTGTTCTGATTAAAGAAGCAATAAAGCTGGCCTTCTTTAGACTAGTTGAGTATCTGGAGCATCAGCATTTGTGGGTTCGATTACAGGCTCAAAATGGCCACAAAAATACCTTATATCTGAAACTCATCAGTCTATTCTTGTTCTGAGAAATGAAGGCTATTCCATGTGAGAAATTGCCAAGAAACTGAAGATCTCGTACAATGCTGTGTACTACTCCCTTCACAGAACAGCACAAACTGTCTCTAACCAGAATAGAAAGAGGAGTGGGAGGACCCGGTGCACAATTGAGCAAGAGGACGAGTATATTAGAGTGTCTAGTTTGAGAAACAGATGCCTCACAAGTCCTCAACTGGCACTTTAATTAAATAGTACCCGCAAAACACCAGTTTCAAGAGTGAAGAGGCGACTCCAGGATATATATATTTTATTTACCCCTATTTTCTCCCCAATTTTTGATCTTGTCTCATCACTGCAACTCCCCAACGGCCTCGGAAGAGGCGAAGGTGGAGTCATGCGTCCTTCGAAACATGACCCGCCTCACCGCGCTCCTTAACACCCTCTAGCTTAACCCAAACGCCAGCCCCACCAATGTGTCAGAGGAAACGCTGTTCAACTGGCGACCTGGGTTAGCCTGCAGACACCGGCATGCCACAAGAAGTTGCTAGAGCGTGATGAGCCAAGTAAACCCCCCCCCCCCGGCCAAACCCTCCCCTAACTTGGGCCAATCGTGTGCCGTCTAATGGACTCCCGTTCATGGCCGGTTGTGGCACTGCCCAGGTCTGTAGTAACACCTCTAGCATTGCGATGCTGCGCCACTTGGAAGGCCCTTAACCTCAGAATCTTTACCACTATTGGCCTGGGCCGGTCACCTGGGCCGGTGTTGGGTTTTCCAATCCTGTGGGCGTGCTCCACCTCAATCTTCCTGTGGTCCATCTTCAGTTTCTCCGAGATCATTTCCCTCACTTTGTCCTCAGACGTCCAGGTCTCATGTGGAGATTCTGCAATTCCGTCCACAGCAATGTTTTTCCGCCTTGATCGTCCCTGTAGATAATCTGATTTATCCTTCATTGTTATCATGGATTCACATACAGAACTGATGTCCTCTCTCAATGACTTACAGATTGCTGTCATTTGCAGGTTTTCCTGTTTAACCTCTCTGGGCTAGGCGGGACGAATTCGTCCCACCTACGCAACAGCCAGTTGAATCCCGTGGCGCGATTTTCAAATACCTTAGAAATGCTATTACTTCAATTTCTCAAACATATGACTATTTTACAGCATTTTAAAGACAAGACTCTCGTTAATCTAACCACACTGTCCGATTTCAAAAAGGCTTTACAATGAAAGCAAAACATTAGATTATGTCAGCAGAGTACCCAGCCAGAAATAATCAGACACCCATTTTTCAAGCTAGCATATAATGTCACATAAACCCAGAAGACAGCTAAATGCAGCACTAACCTTTGATGATCTTCATCAGATGACACACCTAGGACATTATGTTATACAATACATGCATGTTTTGTTCAATCAAGTTCATATTTATATCAAAAACCAGCTTTTTACATTAGCATGTGACGTTCAGAACTAGCATACCCCCCGCAAACATCCGGTGAATTTACTAAATTACTCACGATAAACGTTCACAAAAAGCATAACAATTATTTTAAGAATTATAGATACAGAACTCCTCTATGCACTCGATATGTCCGATTTTAAAATAGCTTTTCGGTGAAAGCACATTTTGCAATATTCTCAGTAGATAGCCCAGCCATCACGGCTAGCCATTTAGACACCGACCAAGTTTAGCCCTGATCAAACTCCGATTTACTATTACAAAAGTTTCATTACCTTTGTTGTCTTCGTCAGAATGCACTCCCAGGACTGCTACTTCAATAACAAATGTTGGTTTGGTCCAAATAGCGGCGTTTTGCTCGTGCGTTCCAGACACTATCCAAAATGGTAAATCAGGGTTACGAGCATGGCGCAATTCGTGGAACAAAAAAATTCTAAATATTCCATTACCGTACTTCGAAGCATGTCAACCGCTGTTTAAAATCCATTTTTATGCCATTTTTCTCGTAAAAAAGCGATAATGTTCCGACCGGGAATCTCCGTTTAGGTAAACAGAGGAAAGAAAACAAAGCTTTCGGTCGACGCGGGCACGAGCCTGAGTCTCACAGTACTGTAACCAGCCACTACCCAAACGCGCTACTTTGTTTCAGCCAGAGCCTGCAAAGCCACGATTCAGCTTTTTGCCGCCTTCTGAGAGCCTATGGCAGCCGTAGGAAGTGTCACGTAACAGCAGAGATCCTTTGTAATGGATAGAGATGGCAAAGAAGGCCAAGAAATGATCAGACAGGGTACTTCCTGTACAGAATCTTCTCAGGTTTTGACCTGCCATTTGAGTTCTGTTATACTCACAGACACCATTCAAACAGTTTTAGAAACTTTGGAGTGTTTTCTATCCAAAGCCAATAATTATATGCATATTCTAGTTACTGGGCAGGAGTAGTAACCAGATTAAATCGGGTACGTTTTTTATCCAGCCGTGTCAATACACCGGAAGTTTTCGGTGGGTATGCTAATGTAAAAAGCTGGTTTTTGATATAAATATGAACTTGATTGAACAAAACATGCATGTATTGTATAACATAATGTCCTAGGAGTGTCATCTGATGAAGATCATCAAAGATTAGTGCTGCATTTAGCTGTGGTTTGGGTTTATGTGACATATAAGCTTGCTTGGAAAATGGCTGTGTGATTATTTGTGTCTATGTGCTCTCCTAACATAATCTAATGTTTTGCTTTCGCTGTAAAGCCTTCTTGAAATCAGACAATGTGGTTAGATTAACGAGAGTCTTATCTTTAAAATTGTGTAAAATAGTGATTGTTTGAGAAAATTGAATTCTGGTATTTTAGTTGGTTTTGTATTTTGCGCCGTGCGATGCCATTGGATGTTGGCTAGGGGTTCCGCAGGCGGAACGGGGTTCCGCTAGCGGAACGTCTGTCCTCAACAGGTTAACTCCACCAGTATTTGGAAACAACACTTGAAGCTATTTTCTTGTTGTTGTAACAACTGCTTGTTGAAATGTTTTTGTTCTTTTAAAAGATCCTTCACCTGTGATAGAGAGATACAATTGTCCTCATCGGTACCAACGGCTTTGGTCTTTGTCATGGTAGCAACGTAGGCTATGCTTTTACTCCTCGTAGTTCCAGACATTGCAGGTCGCAGGGAAGATGGGAACAGCAACACACAGCAGGGATCTAGACAGTCGCAAGCCTGGGACAATCCTTGGTCCCAGCCACAAGGTCTAACCGCATCACGGGCTGCATTCAAGCCCTCAAGGAAATCCCGCTAGCTTGATAGGCAGCTAACAGTGGCAGCTAGGCTTGCTGCTATGCCAGGTAGCTCATCAGACTCTTGGTCGGCAGGATCCCTGGACAGATAGCAGCTGTCCTAACAAAAGATACCAACCGTGTTGTGGGATCCAAACTCAAAAAGGTAGCTAGCTAGTAACCAAACTTTTTCAATATAATTTTTTTTCTGAGACTTTCAAAACTTTCCAAAACAGCAAACTGAGCTCTCCCTCGTTCTGCGTTCAACAGGAAGTAATGAAGACGCGCATGAACTGGAATGCCTTTGAGTGTGGACTGTATTATTATGCATACTGGGTGGACTGGTTACTTTATGCTGCGCTCCAAACTTTCTATCCATGAGTCTGGGAGAGAACGTATAGGTCTTGGCGATGCTGTTGGTTCATTGATTGTGCAAGGCGGCTAAGCCTACAATTATAGTGAATAGCCTAGTAATAGGGAATTTTATATACTTTCATAATTAATAGGCTGACACATTACCTTTAACTACAGAATATCTCACCACTGTGCGTTTCTATCTTCTCCTCTCTCCTTTATTCCTTTCTCGAGTGCGCAGAGAGTGTGGTTGTCAACAGTTTAATGTGTTTCACTGTAAAAACATGTTACTATCAATGTTCCCTAACAGATTTCACTGGGTAGCTGCAGGAACAGGGTTGGAGAGCCCATGGCATACAGAGTTTCGGCGGAATATAACATGTCACGCAATGAGAGGCTGCATGCTCTTCAAACAGTGGTTGATCCATAGAGTGAAATAACCGGAGTAGCCTACATGGCATGATTGAAAAGAAAAACAGCGGGAAAGCAGCCTCCATTCACTATTCGAATGCGTATGGTTGACGTGTATTTTATCCTCTGACCATGTTCCTGCCCATTTGATAATAGGCCATTGTAAATCAAAAGACAAGATTAAATTGAGAAATAGTGAAAGTATGATCACTTGATGAGAGAATAGCTGTGCAGCCTGAGGGATGGAACAGAGGGCAAGTGTTTAGTTTTTTTTACAACTTTCGCAAATAATCAATAGCCTATAGTCGCATCATGCAGCCTATGTTTGATTTCTAAAACATTCTAAGGTTTGCTTCATTCACAACTAAAGTTGCCAAATAACTCTAAATCTAGTGTATAGAACCTGTTTCAAATGATCACTTTTACACTCAACATAGCCACTTCATATGCACACTCACTCCCGAATGGGAAAAATAGCAGAATAAAAAAAAAGATAAGTTAAATTATATTCTTATTATAAAATCATATTATTTAAAATAATGGCACGGGACTTCTTGTCTGCTAAATGAATAAGCCTACAGCCTATGACATGGTACATAGCCAAACTCATATTCGGTTCTTCTGAACTAAAAACAAATCATAGCCTAATCTTTAGACCAGCCTAATATAAATAATGGATTTATTGTGATGGTGTATATTGCATTCATTTATTAGACTTTTTAAATGTGGTGTTCCAAAGGCACGCATCAGTGGCTTGTATGCGTGGAGGCCTGGAGATGCTAAACATGTTTTTATGTTAATTAACGATCAATTACTGTGAGACAGGCAGTGTTTTGCATGACAATAACCGGCTGAAATAATTTCATGACCGCCACAGCCCTAGTAGATTCACTAAGGCAATCCCCTCCCCTGAAACTGAAACTGTCTAGGCAATCCCCTGAAACTGTCTAGGCAGCAGCCAGAGAATTAGTGAACCGATGACATCATTGTGTATGATTTTGAAGTTTATATTGACACACTTATTTTAAATTGGGATGGAAGCTAAATGATATTTATACCCTCTGTGTTCTTTCTTTAGAATTTGTATCTTTGTGTAACACGTTTCCAAGGAGGTCAGGTTAACACTAAGCAGATAGCAGATTGTTGCTATCAAGAGGATGTGAAAGTAATGGAGATTGGGATAATGAGCGAGAAACGAGCTGGATGTATCACCAAGTCGTTTGGTGTTGAAGCCGGTGTTGGTGTTGGAGAGTTCAGTTGAAGGTCTTTAAAGGAAGGAAATGAGTTTGGTTGTTTTCTAAAATAGTCTTTGTTATTAGATGAGTATAACCCTTCTATTTGAAACTAGTGTGGTAAACCGTAGGGTGTTGGGTTGAGATGAACACAGAGACGGGGAGGTTTTAGTCCGCAAACACAACTTTACTAGGACATAAAATAAACATAACAAAGAAAATCACGTATGTTTGGCTCGGTCCTTCTTCTCAGCTTTTGCTCTGTGTCGGTCTTTCCCCGTCCTTCCTAACGGTGTGCCACAGTGCTCCTTTTATTTGGCCTCCACGGCTGGTTGGCACTGTCCCCTAATTACCTTCACTTGGAGCTATCCGTGTCGGGGTGCCCAGCTCATGTACTCCCAGCAGAGGGAGCCAATGTCGCATCACGTACCTCCCCTCTATTACCATCCTCCGGGGTAGACCTCCTGGGATACCCCCCCCCCCCCAGCCCTGACTGGGAGGGAGGGAGGCATGCTCAGGGCTAGGTTTGCATCCCTCCTGGAGAGGGTGTCCGCTTTGCCGTGTTGGGCCCCCGACCTGTGGATGACAAAGAAAGAGAATCGTTGTAAGGACAGGAACCAGGGGGTGACATGGTCATTAATGTCCTTACCTCTTGCCATCCACACAAGGGGGGCATGGTCAGTGATCAGGGTGAACTTCCTCCCGAGGAGGTAATACTTGAGGGTGTCCAGTGCCCACTTCACGGCGAGGCACTCCTTCTCGACAATCAAGTACTTCTTCTCCCTCGGGAGGAGCTTCCTGCTGACATACATGATTTGGTGCTCCTCGCCTTCCTGCTCTTGGGACAAAACGGCCCCTACCCCTGTGTCAGACGTGTCTGTCTGGACCAGGAGGTTTTTTGAGAAGTCCGGGGTGATGAGTACCGGGTGCGAACATAGCGCATCCTTCAGGGCCTGGAATGCCGCCTCTGTGTCATCCGTCCATCGCACCGTCTGGGGTAGTCGTGCCTTCATTAAGTCTGTGAAGTGAGAAGCTATTGCGGAAAAGTTAGGTACAAATCGACTGCAGCAGCCTGCTAACCCCAGGAATGACTTCACCTGCCTCTTGGTTCGGGGGACAGGCCATCCCCTAATGGCAGTGATTATTTTTCTTCTTGGGTTTCCCCTCCCGATCTGATAGCCCAGGTACTCCACCTCGGCGTAGCCCAGTTTGCACTTGTGGGGGTTCGCGGTCAGACCTGCATCCCTTAGCGCATCCACCATTGCCTGTAACCTACAAAGATGTGACTCCCAACTGTCACTGTGCACAATTATGTCATCCAAATAAGCAGCCGTGTACTCACTGTGCGGCCGCAAGACTCGGTCCATGAGTAGCTGAAAGGTCGCTGGTGCCACGTGGAGGCCGAAAGGAAGAACCCGGTAGTGGTATAGCCACCCGCTCGGGATGGAAAGGGCAGTCTTCTCCCGGGAGGTCGCTGCCAGCGGTACCTGCCAGTACCCCTTTGTCAGCTCCAAGGTGCTGACGTAGCTCGCCATCCCCAAGTGGCCAATCAGTTCGTCCACCCTAGGCATGGGGTAGGCATCGAACTTACTGACCTCGTTCAGGCCCCGGAAGTCATTGCCGAAGAGGACAGTTCCGTCAGGTTTCGGAACCAGCACTATAGGGCTAGACCACTCACTGTGGGACTCCTCCAGAACCCCCATCTCTAGCATTGTCATCACTTCCCACTGGACTGCCACCCTCCGGGCTTCTGGTATCCGGTATGGCCGTTTACGCACTTTTTCTCCTGGACGTGTGTGGATATGATGTTCCACGAGATCCGTGCGCCCCGGCACCTCGGAGAACACGGCCGTATTCTGCTGGACCAACTCTCTGAGCTCTTGTCGTTGGGTCAGGCTGAGGTCTTCCCCCATTGCAACTTCGACAGAGGGCGGGCTCTACCCGGCTAAATAAATGGAAGAGCTCCCATGCGATACGTTTTGCTGCCGCCGTGCGTAGCGGGATTGCCTCAGGATACCGGGTGGCGTAATCCACGATTACCAGGATGCATTGGTGTCCCCTCGCGGTCTTCACCAATGGACCCACCAGATCCATGGCCACCCGCTCAAATGGCACTCCTATAATGGGCAAGGGAACCCAAGGGTTTCTATAATGTACCCTCGGAGCTGTGATCTGGCACTCCACGGCGCGCTTGACTCCGGGCCAGTGGAACCAGTTCTGCACCCTGGTTTTCTCCATCCCCAGGTGTGCCCCAAGCAGGTGGGTGTGGGCAAGCTGCAACACAGTCCTAACATACTGGCTGGGTATGAGTAACAAGTCTTTTGTCTCCCCATTGTGCATTACTACCTGATACAATAAGTTACAGTTGAAGTCGGAAGTTTACATACACCGTGGCCAAATACATTTAAACTCCCTGACATTTAATCAGAGTAAAAAGTCCCTGTTTTAGGTCAGTTAGGATCACCACTTTATTTTAAGAATGTGAAATGTCAGAATAATAGTAGAGAGAATTATTTATTTCAGCTTTTATTTCTTTCATCACATTCCCAGTGGGGCAGAAGTTTACATACACTCAATTAGTATTTGGTAGCATTGCCTTTAAATTGTTTAACTTCGGTCAAACGTTTTGGGTAGCCTTCCACAAGCTTCCCACAATAAGTTGGGTGAATTTTTGCCCATTCCTCCTGACAGAGCTGGTGTAACTGAGTCAGGTTTGTAGGCCTCCTTGCCCGCACACGTTTTTCCGTTCTGCCCACACATTTTCTATAGGATTGACGCCAGGGCTTTGGGATGGCCACTCCAATATCTTGACTTTGTTGTCCTTAAGCCATTTTGTCACAACTTTGGAAGTATGCTTGGGGTCATTGTCCATTTGGAAGGCCCATTTGCGACCAAGCTTTAACTTCCTGACTGATGTCTTGAGATGTTGCTTCAATATATCCACATAATTTTCCCTCCTCATGAAGCCATCTATTTTGTGAAGTGCACCAGTCCCTCCTGCAGCAAAGCACCCCCACAACATGATGCTGCCACCCCCATGCATCACGGTTGGGATGGTGTTCTTCGGCTTGCAAGCGTCCCCCTTTTTCCCCCAAACATAATGATGGTCATTATGGCCAAACAGTTCTATTTTTGTTTCATCAGACCAGAGGACATTTCTCCAAAAAGTATGATCTTTGTCCCCATGTGCAGTTGCAAACTGTAGTCTGGCTTTTTTTATGGTGGTTTTGGAGCGGTGACTTCTTCCTTCCTGAGCGGCCTTTCAGGTTATGTCGATATAGGACTCGTTTTACTGTGGATATAGATACTTTTGTACCTGTTTCCTCCAGCATCTTCACAAAGTCCTTTGCTGTTGTTCTTGGACTTTTCGCACCAAAGTACGTTCATCTCTAGGAGACAGAATGCGTCTCCTTCCTGAGCGGTATGACGTGGTCCCATGGTGTTTATACTCGCATACTCTTGTTTGTACAGATGAACGTGGTACCCTCAGTTGTTTGGAAATTGCTCCCAAGGATGAACCAGACTTGTGGAGGTCTACAGTTCTTTTTCTGAGGTCTTGGCTGATTTCTTTTGATTTTTTTTCCATGATGTCAAGCAAAGAGGCACTGAGTTTGAAGGTAGGCCTTGAAATACATCCACAGGTACACCTCCAATTGACTCAAATGATGTCAATTAGCCTATCAGAAGCTTCTAAAGCCATGACATCATTTTCTGACATTTTCCAAGCTGTTTAAAGGCACAGTAAACTTAGTGATTGTCAACTTCTGACCCACTGGAATTGTGATACAGTGAATTATAAGTGAAATAATCTGTCAGTTAACAATTGTTGGAAAAATTACTTGTGTCATCCACAAAGTAGATGTCCTAACCGACTTTCCAAAACTATAGTTCTTAACAAGAAATTTGTGGAGTGGTTGAAAAACGAGTTTTAATGACTCCAACCTAAGTGTATGTAAACTTCCGACTTCAACAGTATATTTTCGGACTTGATATACAGCCATTGATTCTTGAATAATATAACTTTTTGGGGCCTAACTATATCTTTACAATAGCTACCATCAAACACTTCTGTTGGTGTTTTACTTCCTTTTGGCCCTGACAGTCGCTCTAAAGAGGCTCATAGAAATGCATGAGATGTCTCCGGTCTTATTTGCACTCCGTCCACATCAGCATGAAAGCCTCTTTCTGAGCGCCTACAAATGTATGACCTTCTAAATGGATTGTGTTTATTATCAGAGGGCCCACAACTCAAAAAGGAAGTTCTTTATGTATTCTTTATCCATTCCCTGAATGTAGTTTATTTTTTCTTTCTTAATACATATGGCTTTTATTTTATCCAAAATGATTTAACTGAATAAACAGCCTCACACTTTTGTTGTGGATCAGAGAGAAACTTGGCCAGGACGTGAAGGGTTTGGAACAAGATGAAAGCAAAACAAACAGCTAACAATGAAACACAAAACATAGTCCATAGGAGTGTTCTTTCTAGTAGTATTGTTGTTTTTTAATGGCAGTCTATTTGAAATTTACACATTGTCAAGAGAGTAGTGGTGCACGCTCTCGTGTCTGGGGGAGCACATGGGATTGAACAGCGAAAATATATATTATATGCATACATATATATGACCCGGAGTAATTCCTGACAGCTGCCGAGTTGAATAAATGGCTCTGGGAATTGGGGAACACTCCACATAGCCATTGAAAGGGGTAAATTTAGCTGGTCGGAAAAGAGGGAGCAGCGAAGGGATGACTGAAGGGAAATAGTACTGCACAGAGAACTCTCTTTCTCTCATTCTCTTCTATAGGCTCTCTGTTCAGAGAAAAAACTCCAATGTTGAGTGCCTTGTACAGTACCAGTCAAAAGTTTGGACACACCTACTTCCAGGGCTTTTCTTTTTTACTATTTTCTACATTGTAGAATACTAGTGAAGACATCAACACATATGGAATTATGTAGTAACCAAAAAAGTGTTAAACAAATCAAAATATATTTTATATTTGAGATTATTTGAAAGTACAGTGGTTCCTCCTTTAAAAGTTGTGTCATACTGCGACACATCTTGCGTGCTGCATTTTGTGGCACGTAAATTAATTGTCAGCCATTTTTTCCGTTACTGCAAGTTATTGCTAGTTTGACAACCAGAGGGCATCTTTGAGAAGCATTTGATAGTATTCCGTATTGGCATTACCAGAGAATTTAAAACCTTTTTTGTAATAACATAGTATATGGGATTGATTTTAAGAAATTTGGGTGAATTAATATTATGGTGTTTCTATTCAGAGAAAAACGAAACCCTCAGGGTTTCCGTTAGGATGGAATGGAAAATATGGCGCTGTACAAGTGACGGTTGGGAGTAGGCTACAGGATTGGAGGATTCTAAATTGTTTGCCTTTATTAGACAACTTTGTTCCTATATTTCTGTAAATCAGGGATATTTATTCCCATAGTAATTCGTTATGGATCATAACTAAATCAACATCTACATTTGAAAGAGTTTATTGTTATCATTATTAAATGTGTTTATTTGTTTATTAGGCTACTGTGCAGTCTACAATACATACTGTAGTAAACATAGGAGGGTGCCTAATTCCTTACATAAGAGAGAGCAGGACACCGGTGTTATTTCATAGTTGTGATGTCTTCACTATTATTCTACAATGTAGAAACTAGAAGGTGTGTCCACTTTTGACTGGTACTTGCTTAATTAATCATATTAATATTCTGTTTTTTCTATTACAAGAAAATGAAAAACCATCTGGGTTTCCATTAGGAGCTGTACAACGTGATGGTCGGCAGTACAGTACTGGGCTATATTTTTGAGATTTAGTTTTCATTTAACCTAGAGTGAGCGAGAAAAAGGCAATTCTGGAACATGGGGTGAGACATTCTCACCAATTTGTAAGTAAAGCCAGTTTGTTATTTAGAATTATTTATTTCTAGAGAAACCTAACTTGATTATTTAGCAGACACACATCTTAAGAATATCATGGAATATTTGAACATTTTCATTTCTCCATGCTTGTCTCAGAGCAGCGCGAAACGGTGCTAAAATAGACGCCCACACGTGGTATCTTGCTTCGGTTACACATCCATGGAATAGCAGAACAGCATAACGGTCCGGGCTGCCCTTGCTGTGCTTGGTGAGCAGTTGGTCAAGTTCTGTTGTCAGAAGAGGAATGGAAATGTCAGGGTGAACCAAAGACCTGATGAACCTGATGTGGAGTTCCAGAGCTCACAGGTGTGCCTGGCATGGATTGTGACTCCATCTCGTTCCTCGCCCTTTTCAACGCGTGAGTGAGTCAATGATTCCAATGATTCGTCTGACAAACAAAGAACTTTGCGTTCTGCAGGCCCAGGCATGGATCAAAGCTGGCGAAACATTCAATAATGTCATCTTCACATACGAATCAACCATGGCCCTTGAGCAATTTGCTCAAAATTGCTACAGAAAAAAGGAAGAAGATCAAGAAGATTAACGAAAGCATAAAGATGTTGATGAGGAAATGCTGTGTTGCTGTTTTGAGTCAGAAAGTACTTAAGTACTTAAGCATCAAATACATTGCAAGTTGAGGGATTTTCACAACAGTAGCCAGGCTATAAAAAGTCTATTGTCCTGCAAATAGGAAACATTTGCATGATGGGCTACATCCTTTATTGTAACCAGAATGTCACACATATTTGTATCTACCTTTCCAATTACTTTCAGAGTTTGGGATTTACAAATGTGCGCTTTTAATTATTAGTTACATTGTTTTAGTTCGAACGTGCAGACTTTTTTTTTCTTTAAAATATTTAAACAATTAAGCCCTCTTGTTGTTTGTAAAGTCAAATTAAAATGAAGAATATTGTTGAAATGAATTGCTCGACTGGTGTAGGTTTTCTCCATCTGTTGGTGTGCAACACTTGCATAACAAGTTAGCTGTATTTTCAGCACCAGCCACTGTTCACCTCCATCTGATTGTGCTGCGGTTGCCGCCAGTTGTTTTTAAACTGAACCTTTATTTAACTAGGCAAGTCAGGTAAGAACAAATTCTTATTTACAATGAAGGCCTACCCCAGCCAAACCTGGATGACGCTGGGCCAATTGTGCGCCGCCCTATGGCACTCCCAATCACGGTCAGATGTGATACAGCCTGAATTCGAACCAGGGACTGTAGTAAAAGCCTCTTGCACCAAGATGCAGTGCCTTAGACCGCTGTGCCACTCGGGAACCATGACATATATATATATATATATATTATTATTATTATATATATTTTTTTCCCCAGAACATTAACCATGTGTAGGTAGATGTGGAAAGATCGATACAAATTATTTGTCGGGGGGGTTCAGGGGTTCACACCTAGTTCGAGGGGGGAGGGTGTTACACCGAGCTCGGCTATTAGACAAGTCTTTAGTAAAGGTTAGAGGTCGACTGATTATGATTTTTGAACGCCGATACTGATTATTGGAGGACCAATAAAAGCCGATGCCGATTAATCGGACGTTTTTATTTATTTATTTATTTATTTGTAATAATGACAATTACAACAATACTGAATGAACACTTATTTTAACTTAATATAATACATCAATAAAATCAATTTACCCTCAAATAAATAATGAAACATGTTTAAATAATGCAAAAACAAAGTGTTGGAGAAGAAAGTAAAAGTGCAATATGTGCCATGTAAAAAAAGCTAACGTTTAAGTTCCTTGCTCAGAACATGAGAACATATGAAAGCTGGTGGTTCCTTTCAACAAGTTTTAGGTTGTAGTTATTATAGGAATTATAGGACTATTTCTCTCTATACGATTTGTATTTCATATACCTTTGACTATTGGATGTTCTTATAGGCACTTTAGTATTGCCAGTGTAACAGAATAGCTTCCGTCCCTCTCCTCACTCCTACCTGGGCTCGAACCAGGAACACATCGACAACAGCCACCCTCGAAGCAGCATTACCCATGTAGAGCAAGGGGAAAAACTACTCCAAGTCTCAGAGTGAGTGACGTTTGAAACGCTATTAGCGCGCACCCGGCTAACTAGCTAGCCATTTCACATCGGTTACACCAGCCTAATCTTGGGAGTTGGCAGGCTTGAAGTCATAAACAGCGCAATGCATTGCGAAGGGCTGCTGGCAAACGCACGAAAGTGCTGTTTGAATGAATGCTTACGAGCCTGCTCTTTTGTTAAATCATCCCCCGTTTGGCAAAGTTGGCTGTCTTTGTTAGGAAGAAATAGTCTTACCAGTTCGCAACGAGCCAGGGGGCCCAAACTGCTGCATATACCCTGACTCTGTTTGCAAGAGAAGTGACACATTTTCCCTAGTTAAAAGAAATTAATCTTGGCAGGCAATATTAACTAAATATGTAGGTTTAAAAATATATACTTGTGTATTGATTTTAAGAAAGGCATTGATGTTTATGGTTGGAGCAACGTGTACCTAAGCGATTATATGCAACACAGGACAGGCTAGATAAACTAGTAATATCATCAACCATGTGTAGTTAACTAGTGATTATGATTGATTGATTGTTTTTTATAAGATAAGTTTAATGCTAGCTATCAACTTACCTTGGCTTCTTACTGCATTCGCGTAACAGGCAGGCTCCTCGTGGAGTGCAATGTAAAGCAGGTGGTTAGAGCGTTGGACTAGTTAACCGTAAGGTTGCAAGATTGAATCCCCCTGAACAAGGCAGTTAACCCACCGTTCCTAGGCCGTCATTGAAAATAAGAACGTGTTCTTAACTGACTTGCCTAGTTAAATAAAGGTCTAAAAATACCGATTTCCGATTGTTATGAAAACTTGAAATCGGCCCTAATTAATCGGCCATTCCGATTAATCGGTCGACCTCTAGTAAAGGTTGAATAGTCTATTGTTCAGCTAATAGCCCGTCCTGCTATGCTTGTGAGAAACGAATAATAATACTTTTTCCCCTTTCCACATGTTAAAGATTCCAATTGATAAAGTGTTTTTGCCACAATCGGCCCCAACCACAATTAATACATTTGGGCACAGTCGATAGCGTGCTGGACTTCGGGCTAGAATGTTGAGGGTTCAAAACCTGCTCCCTGCTTGTTTCATTACATTATTATGCCGGTCTCAGAGCAAATAGCCTGGATTGTTACTCCCATCTGGTTCCCCGCTCTCTTCCACGCGTCATTCAGCACGCTTCTGAGCGTGTTGGCAGGATGTACTGTTTTTTTATTCTGTATATATAAATTACAAATCAGCCTTCACTTAAATCATGTTTCTAGTCTCTTGCATAGTAACAATGTGTAATCATTGATGTCCCAGGAGCAGGAGTGGTAAACACTGTTGAAGTGTATAATTGTAATACATACACGCAGACACAGCATCATTCAAATAATGGAGTTTGATACACCTGCTATTGGATATGACGGGAAAAAAACTTGCTAAATAGCGATTTTTGTAAATTAACTTCATGACAAAAAAAATGCACAATCGTTTGTCTCTACATTAACTAACATATTCCTCTCAATTGTACATTTTTTGCTTGACTCGTTATGACTTTATAACTACTTATATTTGCTTCCCCCGTAATGTTTTGTCAGCCATCTTTGCTGAAGAAAGTCACCAGGGATGGGTGGCTCGCGTCAAATTCGTCATTGGAACCACTCGATATGATTGGTCATATAAAAACCTTGGGACCCAAATGCATAATGAGTGCTCTAACTCCCCCTTGCGGTGGTCTGCAGCAATGAGGCCGTGATGCTGGGTACCTCTAAGTCCTGCGATGTAAGCTCGCAACTTTTAACGGAGGAACCACTGTAGCCACCCTTTGCCTTGATGACAGCTTTGCACACTCTTGGCATTCTCTCAACCAGCTTCATGAAGTAGTCACATGGAATGCATTTCAATTAACAGGTATGCCTTGTTAAAAGTTCATTTGTGGAATGTCTTTCCTTCTTAACCTCTCTAGGGTAGGTGGTACCAAATCGTCCCACCTACGTAACAGCCAGTGTAATCCCGTGGCGCGTTATTCAAAAACCTCAAAAACTTCAATTTTTCAAACATATGACTATTTTACACCATTTTAAAGACAAGACTCTCGTTAATCTAACCACACTGTCCGATTTCAAAAAGGCTTTACAACGAAAGCAAAACATTAGATTATGTCAGCAGAGTACCCAGCCAGAAATAATCAGACACCCATTTTTCAAGCTAGCATATAATGTCACATAAACCCAAACCACAGCTAAATGCAGCACTAACCTTTGATGATCTTCATCAGATGACAACCCTAGGACATTATGTTATACAATACATGCATGTTTTGTTCAATCAAGTTCATATTTATATCAAAAACCAGCTTTTTACATTAGCATGTGACTAGCATGTGACTAGCATTCCCACCGAACACTGCCGGTGAATTTACTAAATTACTCACGATAAACGTTCACAAAAAGCATAACAATTATTTTAAGAATTATAGATACAGAACTCCTCTATGCACTCGATATGTCCGATTTTAAAATAGCTTTTCGGTGAAAGCACATTTTGCAATATTCTCAGTAGATAGCCCGGCATCACAGGGCTAGCTATTTAGACACCCAGCAAATGTAGCACTCACCAAAGTCAGATTTACTATAAGAAAAATGTTATTACCTTTGCTGTCTTCATCAGAATGCACTTCCAGGACTTCTACTTCAATAACAAATGTTGGTTTGGTTCAAAATAATCCATAGTTATATCCAAACAGCGGCGTTTTGTTCGTGCGTTCAAGACACTATCCGAAAGGGTAAATAAGGGTGACGAGCATGGCGCAATTCGTGACAAAAAATGTCTAAATATTCCATTACCGTACTTCGAAGCATGTCAACCGCTGTTTAAAATAAATGTTTATGCCATTTTTCTCATAAAAAAGCGATAATATTCAGACCGGGAATCTGCGTTTAGGTAAACAGACGAAAGAAAATAAAGCATTCGGTCGACTCGGGCACGCGCCTAAGCCCATAGTACTCTGATCGGCCACTTGCCAAAAGCGATAATGTGTTTCAGCCAGAGGCTGCCTCGATATCGTTCAGCTTTTTCCCGGGCTCTGAGAGCCTATGGGAGCCGTAGGAAGTGTCACGTTAGAGCAAAGATCCTCAGTCTTCAATAAAAAGAGCCAAGATGAAACACAACTTCTCAGACAGGCCACTTCCTGCATGGAATCTTCTCAGGTTTTGGCCTGCCATTTGAGTTCTGTTATACTCACAGACACCATTCAAACAGTTTTAGAAACTTTAGGGTGTTTTCTATCCAAAGCCAATAATTATATGCATATTCTAGTTACTGGGCAGGAGTAGTAACCAGATTAAATCGGGTACGTTTTTTATCCGGCCGTGTCAATACTGCCCCCTAGCCCTAACAGGTTAATGCGTTTGAGCCAATCAGTTGTGTTGCGACAAGGTAGGGGTGATATACAGAAGATGGCCCTGTTTGGTAAAAGATGAAGTCCATGTTATGACAAGAACAGCTCAAATAAGCAAAGAGAAATGACAGTCCATCATTACTTTAAAACATGAAGGTCAGTCAATGCGTAAAATTTCAAGAACTTTGAAAGTTTCTTCAAGTGCAGTTGCAAAAACCATCAAGCGCTAGGATGAAATTGGCTCTCATGAGGACCACCACTGGAAAGGAAGACCCAGAGTTACCTCTGCTGCAGAGGATAAGTTCATTAGAGTTACCAGCCTCAGAAATTGCAGCCCAAATAAATGCTTCACAGAACTCAAGTAACAGACACATCTCAACATCAACTGTTCAGAGGAGACTGCGTGAATCAGGCCTTCATGGTCGAATTGCTGCAAAGAAACCACTACTAAAGGACACATGATTCCGTATGTGTTATTTCATAGTTTTGATGTCTTCACTATTATTCTAAAATGTAGAAAATAGTAAAAATAAAGAAAAACCCTAGAGGGCAAAGCAGAGATGAGGGCAAGGCATTCTCCATGAAAAATGACCTCTCTCACACGCAGCCACTCCACTCTTCCATGTGCTATATGCGTGTTATCGCTGAACATAGCAGGTAAAAAAAACAAACAGGCCGGAAAATTGTTTGTAGTGCTTGGGCGTAAATGGCCCTCCAACTAGGCAGTCACACACACACACACACACACACACACACAGTGGTTGTTGGTGTTTTTGTAAGCTATTGTCCAAGCGTAATTTAAGTTTACCAGATCAGTAGTGGTTTATCTACTTGTTGCCTTTTTCACCCGAGGTTGATTTCTACTGGATGCCACTCTTTGTTGATAGATTTCAGATAAGGAGAGCGTCTCCTGCCCATAGCGTTGCTGCTGTCATCAGAATTCTAAATGAGAAACATGGTCAGAGTTCCCAGCTGTCGTAGATGGAAGCAGTGGGATGTTTTTGATCTAGCTATATCTGGTTACCTACCCCCTCAGAGGGAGGGAAAACGGCCAGGGGTGGGGAGTGTGTGTATGTGTAGGGGGTGTTACTTGACAGACAAGCAGCATTTGATTACATTTTCTCCTTGCTAAATGGGACTTCAGGTCTGTTTTTATAGTCCTGGGCCTTTCGTATGTACATCTGGACTGCCCAGTCCCCTTTGTCTCAGCCCATTGGAAGACAATGGCCACAGGATAGAGGCTGCACCACAGGTCTCTATTTACCATGGTAAAGCTGGGGGCAGCAGAGGGTCACGGCCGAGGCCACCACTTCATCCCGCCAGCGAGTTTAAACCTCTCCACACACAATACTCCAAAGCAACACATTCAGCAAACCACAGATATGTTGTTGCGCGCACACACACACACACACACACACACACACACACACAC
Organism: Salmo salar; assembly: GCF_965601325.2. NCBI lineage: Eukaryota > Metazoa > Chordata > Actinopteri > Salmoniformes > Salmonidae > Salmo > Salmo salar. The sequence continues at coordinate 68,189,761 of NC_138294.1, read as the reverse complement.
ACACACACACACACACACACACACACACACACACAGAGAGAGAGAGCTCCAAAATTTGAAGCACTCGAAGCCAAAAGCTTTTTTCCCTCAGACTTTGTAGATTAGCAACAGAGGTCTGAGAAGCAATTTAGCATGACATTCGTAAACATTTTAAAAAGGTAAAGTTATTGCGCTAACGTTCGCACAACTCTCGCTGATGGAGGTCTTCCAACCCAGAAGTGCTGTTTTCCCCTTAGTCAGACATATTGCTACTATCTGTCTCCTCTCTCTGATTCACAGTTTCCCATCGTTCCACCGACATGCCTCGTTTGATAAGGGCGGCATCGTATTGGTGATCTTCGCCGCCTCATGCATTCAGTTTGGAAAATAAATGGCAAAAATGTATTTATGCCACTGGGTGAACCGGGGCTGCCATTTTTTCTCTTTTTCTCTGTTTTATCATACGCTCTGTGAATGTTAAATCCTCCACGACTGTGTGAAGACTAACTGGCCTCATTTTTCTCCCTCAGCCGGGCTCTCTCTCCTCAAAAAGCAGCCATTGTACACACTTTTCAAAGCCCCAAAGTCTGAGGCGCAATGAGAGAAGAAACCACAATCTCCTCCTCCCAGCAACCCCACAGTAAAGATTCACCTTGAAAGGAGATGGAAATGAAGGGGGAGAGAGGCGCCAGATAGAGATTGGAGAGAGAGAGAGAGAGAGAGGGGGGTGGGATAGGGGAAGAAGAGGGGGGAAAACACTAACACAGATATCAGAACCTTTACTTTTAAATGGTTTACTGAATCTGGAGGCAATTATAGGTGGCGGGCCTCCTAATCTGGAGCTGTCTCTCTCTAAGTGTCAGCAACTTGACAGACAGGGTTAATCTGGACCAGGGCTATAGTTCACCTCTGCTCTCCAGTAGCACAGCACAGCATGGTAAACAGTCCAACCGTTTCCACTCCCACTCTATACAAATCAAATCAAATGTTATTGGACACATACACATGGTTATCAGATGTTAATGCGAGTGTAGCGATATGCTTGTGCTTCTAGTTCCGACAGTGCAGTAATATCTAACAAGTAATCTAACAATTCCCAACAACTACCTTATACACACAAATCTAAAGGGGTGAATGAGAATATGTACATATAAATATATGGATGAGCGATGGCCGAGCGGCATAGGCAAGGTGCAATAGCATATACATATGATATGAGTAATGCAAGATATGTAAACATTATTAAAGTGGCATTATTTAAAGTGGCATTGTTTAAATTGACTAGTGATCCATTTATTAGTGTTCAGTGGTTGGGTCTCAATGTTGGCAGCAGCCTCTCTGAGTTAGTGATTGTTGTTTAGCAGTCTGATGGCCTTGAGATAGAAGCTGTTTTTCAGTCTCTCGATCCCAGCTTTGATGCACCTGTACTGACCTCGCCTTCTGGATGGTAGTGATGTGAACAGGCAGTGGCTTGGGTGGTTTTTGGCCTTCCTGTGACATTGGGTGCTGTAGGTGTCATGGAGGGCAGGTAGTTTTCCCCCGGTGATGCGTTGTGCAGACCACACCACCCTCTGGAGAGCCTTGCGGTTGAGGGTGGTGCAGTTCCCATACCAGGCTGTGATACAGCCCGACAGGATGCTCTCGATTGTGCATCTGTAAAAGTTTGTCAGAGTTTTGGGTGACAAGACCAATTTCCTCAGCCTTCTGATGTTGAAGAAGCACTGTTGCGCCGCCTTCACCACACTGTCTGTGTGGGTGGACCATTTCAGTTTGTCTGTGATGTGTACGCCCAGGAACATAAAACTTTCCACCTTCTCCACTGCTGTCCCTTCGATGTGGATAGGGGGGTGCTCCCTCTACTGTTTTCTGAAGTCCATGATCATCTCTTTTGTTTTGTTGACGTTGAGTGAGAGGTAGTTTTCCTGACACCACACGCCGAGTGCCCTCACCTCCTCCCTGTAGGCTGTCTCGTTGTTGTTGGTAATCAAGCCCACTACTGTTGTCGTCTGCTAGCTTGATGATTGAGTTGGAGGCGTACATGGCCACGCAGTCGTGGGTGAACAGGGAGTACAGGAGGGGGCTGAGAACTCACCCTTGTGGGGCCCCAGTGTTGAGGGTCAGCGAAGTGGAGATGTTGTTTCCTACCTTCACCACCTAGGGGTGGCCCCTCAGAAAGCCCAGGACCCAATTGCACAGGGCAGGATTGAGACTCAGGGCCTCCAGCGTGATCAAATCAAAATAAATAAAAGTTTATTTGTCACGTGCGCCGAATACAACCAGTGAAATGCTTACTTACAGGCGCTAACCAATAGTGCAAAAAAGGTATTAGGTGAACAATAGGTAAGTAAAGAAATAAAAACAACAGTAAAAAGACAGTGAAAAATAACAGTAGCGAGGCTATATACAGAAGCGAGGCTATAAAAGTAGCGAGGCTACATACAGACACCGGTTAGTCGGGCTGATTGAGGTAGTATGTACATGTAGATATGATTAAAGTGACAATGCATATATGATGAACAGAGAGTAGCAGTAGCGTAAAAGAGGGGTTGGCGGGTGATGGGACACAATTCAGATTGCCCGGTTAGCCAATGTGCGGGAGCACTGGTTGGTCGGGCCAATTGAGGTAGTATGTACATGAATGTATAGTTAAAGTGACTATGCATATATGATAAACAGAGAGTAGCAGCAGCGTAAAAGAGGGGTGATGAGCTTGGAGGGTACTATGGTGTTGAATGCTGAGCTGTAGTCAATGAACAGCATTCTTACATAGGTATTGTCCAAATGGGATAGGGCAGTGTGCAGTGTTATGGCGATTGCATCATCTGTGTACCTGTTGGGGCGGTATGCAAACTGAAGTGGGACTAGGGTGGCCGGTAAGGTGGAGGTGAAATGATCCTTCACTCGTCTCTCAAAGCACTTCATGATGACAGAAGTGAGTCCTACGGGGCGATAGTCATTTAGTTCAGTTATCTTTGCCTTCTTGGGTACAGGAACAATGGTTCCCATCTTGAAGCATGTGGGGACAGCAGACTGGGATAGGGAGCGATTTAATATTTCCGTAACCACACCAGCCAGCTGGTCTGCGCATGCTCTGAGGATGCGGCTAGGGATGCCGTCTGGGCCAGCAGCCTTGCGAGGGTTAACACGTTTAAATGTTTTACTCACATCGGCCACAGAGGAGAGGGGGAAGCGCAGTCCTTGTTAGCGGGCCGCGATGGTGGCACTGTATTATCCTCAAAGCGAGCAAAGAAGGTGTTTAGTTTGTCTGGAAGTGTGACGTCGGTGTCCGTGACGTGGCTGGTTTTCTTTTTGTAGTCCGTGATTTCCTGTAGACTAGGCAACAGGATATAAGATAAACAGAGTATTAGCAGCTTGTATGTGAGTGTGTGTCTTGGTTTGTAGAGTCAGTATAAATGTATGTGCATATTATGTGTGAGTGAGAAAATGATGGAGTGAGTGTTTGTGTGTGTTGGAGTGACTGTGTGTGAGTGTGTAGGACCCTGTGAGTGTGCATAGAGACAGTGCAAAGATTGAAATAAGAGGTTAATTAAGATACAAGGTAAACTCATATAGTCTGTATAGCTATTTTGTTAGCTATTATCAGTTGTATTGCTTGAGGATAGAAGCTGTTCAGGAGCCTGTTGGTGTCAGACTTGATGCACTGGTACCTCTTGCCGTGCGGAAGCAGAGAAAAATTGTCTATGGCTTTGATGGTTTGAGTCTTTGACGATTTTCCTGGTCTTCTTTTCACACCGCCTGATATAGATGCCCTGGATGGCAGGGAGCTCAGCCCATCCCTCTGTATTGGTTATTGGTTTTTAGGCATCACCCCTGGAAGCATCTCACATGCATTTCCCACCTCTGTGTTGAGAAATGGAGGGGTTGAAAGTCCTTCAGAAAATAAAAAATGGATTAGCTCATTTTAGCTGTTCTCCTGCCTTCATTCCCTGGTTACACTGAGCCATCTGTTCGCTTATCTTTTGATGTAGCATTGTGTGATTAATAGTTCTTCCCTTTGGGCCTTTTTCCCTCGTAATGAAGCACTCACGCTTCTGTTGCTGCCAGCCAAGGCACGCTGCATGCTAACTGGTTAATTTATCCCCACAACCCATTGGGGATGAGGCAATGAGCAATAGATAGCTTTGTACTTCGATAGCTTGGCGGCTTTGCTGATAGCACTTGCTGAGAGGGTTAGTGTTAGGGGCTAGTTGTGTATTAACGCACTAGGTCACAACATCAGATGGAGGAGATGCAGGGGAACCAATCCTGGGTCATCCTGTTGTGAGGTCACAGGGGGGCCCTTTTTTCTGACAGAATTCTAGGATTGGACAAATGAAATGCCTTTTCAGGTTCTCACATACAGTACATGCTTGTTTCTTCAGGGTCAATCATAGAGCCTCCGATTTAAAGCTATTTTATGTGGTTAAAGCCGGCATAAAAAGTTAAATTACAGCCATATCTAATTTTTTTAAACTTTTTACCCTTTTTTCTCCCCAATTTCGTGATATCCAATTGGTAGTTACAGTCTTGTCCCATCGCTGCAACTCCCCTACAAACTCTGGAGAGGCGAAAGTCAAGAGCCATGCGTCCTCTGAAACACAGCCCTGTCAAGTCGCACTGCTTCTTGACACACTGCTCGCTTAACCCAGAAGCCAGCCGCACCAATGTGTCAGAGGAAACACTGTCCAACTGGCGACCGTGTCAGTGTGCATGCCCCTGGCCCGCCACAGGAGTCACTAGTGGGCGATGGGACAAGGATGCCCAGGCCGGCCAAACCCTCCCCTAACCCGGATGACGCTGGGCCAATTGGGTCTCCCGGTCGCCGCCAGCTGCGACACAGCCCAGCTGCGACACAGCCCAGCTGCGACCCAGCCCAGCTGCGACCCAGCCCAGCTGCGACACAGCCCAGCTGCGACACAGCCCAGCTGCGACACAGCCCAGGATCAAATCTGGATCTGTAGTGATGGCTCTAGCACTACGATGCAGTTCCTTAGACCGCTGCGCCACTCGGGAGGTGCAGTAACTTTTTATTTAACTTTTATTTAACCCAGAAATCTCATTGAGGTCAGAATACCTCTTTCTCAAGGGTGACCTGGTGCTCAACTGAAGATGGTCTACTTGAGTCATGTGTAGAACATTGAGTGGCAGCAAGCAGCTTTGTGTGCAAGTGCGTCCCCTGCAGAGGTCAACAGTCCATGACAGGTGTCCTTACCACTAAAGCCATGTATTGTCAATGGGTTGTGAAAAAAGGCCCAACTTCCTTTTGCAGCCAAACATTCTAAACCCTAATCACTTTTCCATTTCCAAACCGAGTACACAGACCGCTGTCTCCACATTTGAGAGAAAAACTACTTGTCATTACAGGAGACAATGGTGTAATGAATGATAGTCATTCTCCTCCAAAAACACAGCCCCTAATAAAACTCTCCACACAGTCTCTGTAGCACAGGCTCTCTGAAATCAATGTGACATACTAGCCTCCTAGTCATTGCTATATATACTGTATCTGGATGGGGAGTGAGTGAGTGAGCGAGCCAGCAAGGCGATGATTGGGCGAGCAGGCACGCTGCACTCGTTCACATCGCCGACCAGAGCCGTCAGCCTAGTTCTGGGCTCCCGTCCTCCTTTTTCAAAGGCAAAGCGCCCGGTAAACAGCTTGTTACACCGCTGCCAGTGGAGCCGACAGGAGTGGCTGCCGCTGCCCTCCTCACTTCCTTCCTCCCTCTCTCCTCTGACGTGGTGTGTTGTCTGCCCTCCTCACTTCCTCCCTCTCTCCTCTGACGTGGTGTGTTGTCTGCCCTCCTCACTTCCTCCCTCCCTCCCTCTCTCCTCTGACGTGGTGTGTTGTCTGCCCTCCTCATTTCCTCCCTCCCTCCCTCTCTCCTCTGACGTGGTGTGTTGTCTGCCCTCCTCACTTCCTCCCTCCCTCCCTCTCTCCTCTGACGTGGTGTGTTGTCTGCCCTCCTCACTTCCTCCCTCCCTCTCTCCTCTGACGTGGTGTGTTGTCTGCCCTCCTCACTTCCTCCCTCCCTCCCTCTCTCCTCTGACGTGGTGTGTTGTCTGCCCTCCTCACTTCCTCCCTCCCTCCCTCTCTCCTCTGACATGGTGTGTTGTCTGCCCTCCTCACTTCCTCCCTCACTCTCTCCTCTGACGTGGTGTGTTGTCTGCCCTCCTCACTTCCTCCCTCCCACTCTCCTCTGACGTGGTGTGTTGTCTGCCCTCCCCACTTCCTCCCTCCCTCTCTCCTCTGACGTGGTGTGTTGTCTGCCCTCCTCACTTCCTCCCTCCCTCTCTCCTCTGACGTGGTGTGTTGTCTGCCCTCCTCACTTCCTCCCTCCCTCTCTCCTCTGACGTGGTGTGTTGTCTGCCCTCCCCACTTCCTCCCTCCCTCTCTCCTCTGACGTGGTGTGTTGTCTGCCCTCCTCACTTCCTCCCTCCCTCTCTCCTCTAACGTGGTGTGTTGTCTTCCCTACCCACTGCCAGGAGGCTGTCTTATGTCATACATTATTTAACAAGAAATGGAAAGGAAAAATAACTGAGGCCGTCAGTCTACAGCTCAGCTAGCAAGCACATCTCCTTCTACAGTACACAGAGAATATGGATGTTAATGGTGATGGTGGGATCTGTGTTCAGTGGTTGAGTGTCAGTACGTGGTCATTAGGACAGATACTAATGGCATCCACGCGTCACCTCAGTTGTGGATGCAGCACAGTGGGAAAATGAGAGGTGTCCTTATTGTTTGTTTACTGACACTGCTACATTATTCAAGTGGGAGGGGCTAGCTAGAATGTATTGCGTTTTTAGTCCATATACAGTAGCTACCGTTCTCAAGTTTGTTTTCATTCAAAGCGTATTGACTGGCACTTTCTAGATGTTACTACTCTGTCTCCCTTTAGTTTGACACAGGAAATATGGTAGAGTGGATATCACAGTCATAACTATGCACTGTGTCCCCAAAAGTATGTCACTTTGAAATAATCCTACTTTCATTTGAACATGCAGTCAGAACACTAAAGAAAGTGAGTGTTAGAATGTGCCTCACGCTTGTTACACTTATCGTTGATATTCATATCAACCACCTGCCGTAGCTCTACCAGAATGATACATTTGTTTCTCTCTTCTACCTACGGCAACCATGTGCCTCTTGTTCCTTGCCTATTGTACGCTTAAAATAAAAGTTATCCTAGTGTAGTAGCCATAAAGGCCACTAAATCATGACATCTCACATGACCTTGTGTCCTGGAAGCCTGCTCGGAAGTGAGTTAATACATGCACACAGATGAATCAGCACAAATGCCCCATGATACTCGGCAACAGAACAGGTACCGTGCGCTGCGTTCATATGGAGATGACGCTCACAAACATGTGAACAAAATAGAACCTCTCACAGGTTTTAAATGAGCCCAGAGCAGAGACTCAAAATAATAAGGCTCTTCTATCGTTCCTAATGTTTCCATGCATTGCCTCCTACTGGCTTTTGTGATGCACGTTAACAAGCAGAATAAAGAAGTTAGTGTAGTTGCCTGTTGTTATTCATGAACATAAGTGGTATTCAAAATGCGCTCAGTTTAAAGAGCTTTCAGATGCTGTTGTAGCCCTTCTGTAATGACAACGGAGCGTGTCAAAGTACGGAGCTGTGTGAGGTACCCTGCCGACTCGGGTGATGACACACCATTGACTCCTAGGTGAACAGGTCATGATAAGTGACAGGGAGCCTTTGTCAATATATTCCCAGTGACAAGGACACCATTTTCCCCTTCCAAGAGTTACTGTCATCTGTCATGATGCTGTCTATGGGGGAATTCAATGGCACACAGTGGTGCTATCAAAATACTGAAGATCCTTCCATTTTTAACACATATTGGGAGAATATACATTTGTGTTTGTAGCATGATGTAGAATATGCTATCAGCGATATGCTAATAGAATACTGTATGTTTCTAAAGAAAATATAATGCTAGCAACCACAATTCCATTGTTTCAAACTGAAATGAACTCTATCAGGAAGTGCAACGTCTGTGCGTATTGCACTTTTGACATCCTACATCTGTAATAGACTGAAACATTAAGTTCATGATGTTGTACATTATGCCTCTCAGGATATGAAACATGAATGTTTTCTGAATTACAGTTATTACTTTTCCATTAGCCGCAATTAGTTACTGACGGCACAACTAGTAATGTATTCGCTTCATTGTTTTTATGCCTTTTGATATCTGTATTTGAACTTGGGGAATGAAGCTAGATTAGAGTAATTGCCCCAGGTGAGAGGTGATTATTATATTCTATCAATGTCATCAGACTCTGGCCAAAGTATTGAACAGGCAGATTTTACTACTATCAGGACTACGTTCTGCAGTGATCTCTTTGCATTGAGTAATTTGGGCTTCTCATGTTCTATGGAGGGTGTGTTAGATCTTGTGGAGTAGAAAATTGTTGTCAGTCACGGCACATTAAAATCCCCTTGCACATGGTGGAAATCAGATTGAACATGAAAATAAACAAGCTTGTGTCATGAAAAATTCATTCAAATGAGTTTCATAGCTTTACAATTTATAGAACGTATCAGCATTTCTCTCTGATAGCAAGAATATTTGTCGAGTTGGAGATAATGAAAAAATTCTCCAATCACAAAAAGCAATCAAAATGCTGCTATGTTGGCTTGATATATATATATTCATATTCAGTGATTATTCTTGAAATAGCATTCATGCACTACACAGCCAGTGCCATCAGCTTATTATTGGTCTTAACAGGCCCCCCCAAACAGTCTTGAGTCTGATCCAGCGATGGATGCTGTCACACAGTGTGAATAGCAAAGAGAAATCCAATTGGAATCAAATGTCTCTCAGTGACAAAAGCCTGTTGATTTGAATACAGCGGGGCAGACAGGCTCTCTCCAAATCACCAGGTGACTTGCAGATGGGCGTGTGCCACCATTTTAACGCATGACCAGACAAACCTATCCCCTGTCTGTCCTCACTTTTACCCGCCGTGTCATCGAGCTGCACATCCTGTCCCCAAGCTCAGGAGGGCGCCCTGCCGTCTCAGACAAAGATGGATGACTCAGTGAGGAGGATAATGTTATCCTGTATGTTTAATCTGGACTTCCAATCTCACCTTTGTTTTTAGATTACCGTACCCCAAATATTAAGGAAAGATTATAACTGGGGATGATATATAAAAAGAGTTTGACGATGAGCAATCTCTTTGTTACTTTTATCAAATACTGAAATAACTTTATAGTTGAAAATACGCTGTTTTAGCCATCCAATGTTTCCTCTGAAATGTTTTACACACCCTAAGAATATCTATAGTACAGTATACTCATCATAGCCTCAAGGTCGGAAGTACTGGTCTGTTCTTTTCTAAATGGTAGTTATTTAATGGATTCATGCGATTAGCCGGAGGTTCCACTCACCTGGTGTTCCAGGTCTGAATCAGTCCCTGATTAGAGGAAAGACTGCAAACCAGCAGTGCTGTAGACCTCGAGGCCCAGATTTGCGAGGGGATCTATACATGATACAAGAAACTTGGCAGCCCACAACTGACCTCATTAAATCCGAAAGTTGTTGCGTGGCTGTCACACAAATCTAGTAAGACTTTTTCTACTCCCACTCCAGTCCCAATGTACAATGTAGATTATATCTGCAAAAGAGGATTGTACAGGTGGGGAGTTAGCCTATTCAACATCTGTGCACTTTCTTATTTAGATGTATTCATTTGAAGAAATAGGGGGGGAGCCCAAGCACTTTGATAAATCTAGGAATTATGTGCATAATGTGATTTTAGCATAGCAATGAATTACTGATAAATCCATAGAGAGAGCTTACTCATCTCTCTAGACTAGTGTGTTAGCAAGTTCACTTAAAGACAGGGGGTAAGGGAGGAAGCATTTATAGCAATAGAAATGCCAGTAAAACTAAAAATGCAAAAGATTCCTTCTATATGGTTGGTCTTACAAAGAATTTTAAAACTCCACAGCCATTCTGAAATACGCAAATTACCACTTAGATTGGTCAAATAATCAACCTATTCAGCAAATAATCCTAAGTGACCATGTCATTCAAGAGCCAGCAGATATAGCTGATGTTTTTAAATCAGCATTTCTCATCTGTTACCTCAAATAATAATTTCATCCACAATTCTATCAATGCTAGGTATACATGGAACCAGGAGATCAACACCCCAAATCAGACAATTAACTTCAGAAGGATCAAACCAACTGATATACAGTCTGTCCTCAATGAAATAAATATCAGCAAAGAAGCTGGCCTAGATGGACTGGAACCCAAATGTATAAGGTGGTCCGCTAATGTTATGTATCCTCTAGCAGATCTATTCAACAACCTTTTGTATGGAAATGTACCCGAGTGATCCCTCTTCATGAAGGTGGAAACTCCTTAGACCTAAATAACTATAGACCTATATCTATAATCTGTTCTATAGCAAAAATCCTTGAGAATTTAATATATTCACAAATGTATCAGTACCTAGATTAATTTAATTTCATCCTTTCAATCTGGTTTTAGACCCAACCATTCTACCACTATAGCATTAGTGAAACTTAACAAGGATATAAATTGTTCATCTGACCAAGGAAAACTAACTGGTGCCAGCTACATTTGATGATCAGCTACATTTGATGTAGTTGATCATTCTATCTTACTAGGAAAACTTCACTAACGGATCACTAAAATGGTTCCATGCATATCTTAGCAATAGAAAACAATGTGTTTTCATAGAAGGACACAAATCACAACTTCTTCGACTCAGTAGAGGAGAACCTCAAGGCTCGGCATTGGATCCCTTCTTTTCTGTATATTCATAAATGAATTGCCTATAATTTATCATAATACTTATGTTTACTTATACGCTGATGATACAGCGCTCTATACATCAGGTTTTGCACAAACAAGCAACTCTCCAAGATGATTTTAACACTTAAAAAAAATGGTTTTATAGCAAAAAAAGTGTGGTTTTAAGGAAAACAAAGTTCTATATCATTACTATTTTGTAAACGGCAAAGAATAAGCTCCACAGCTGACAAATTCCAAATTCATGCAAGTGATGGGACAAAGCTTGAAAGTGTTGATTGTTTGAAATATCTGAGTTTGAGGATGGATGTTGAATGATCTTTTGGAAAGCATATTGATTATATTAGAAAAACAATTAAGTATACAACTTGGATACTATACAGATCTAATATTTTTTTTAACTTTATCCATTAAAAAGACCTTAGTAACTCAACTGCAGCTTCCTAGACTATGGCGACATCATTTATCAAAACACAACCAAGACCTTACTTTGCGAATTAGATATTTATAACTATCTTTGCATATTCATTATTAGATGCCATTATAAGACACATCATTGCACAATGTATGAATCACTAAATTGGCTTTCACTTTCAAACAGATGTCAACTGCATTAGTACCTATTGATTTTTAAATGTATCAACTTAAATGTCCCTGTATATATTAAGGATCACCTAACTTTACAATACTCACACTACTCCTTTCAACAACAGCAGCAATTACAAACTCCAAGGGTACATCATGAGGTTGGAGTAAGATCTTTCAGATACAAAGGCCCAACTGACTGGAATCATTTACCTATAGAAATCAGGGCAATGAAATCACACAGTGAATTTAAGAAAGCACTTTTTCAAATGTTAAGATCAAACTGTTTGTGTTTTTAACTAATATAAATATCACCATGTGAAGATCTTTGGAAATATATATGTATATATTGTTGGAGCCAAAGCACAGAGAGAGAATCTGGCCGCACATTTTAATTCACAGGCAATAAAGATAAAACAACAGGTAAAAAACCGAGGTGTTATTTTAGATTCTGAACAAAATTTGAATCACACATTAGGAATGTGACCAAAACAGATTTTTACCACCTGATGAACATTGCCAAACTGTGGCCATTTCTCTCTGAGGCTGATACAGAGAGGCTCATCCATGCTTTTATTACAAGCAGGCTTGACTACTGTAATGCTCTCCTGTCTGGTCTACCCAAGAAAGCCATTGGTCAACTGCAAAACATACAGAATGCTGCAGCACGGGTGCTGACCAAGACCAGACAGAGAAAACACAGTAATTACACCGGTTTTAAGGTATCTGCACTGGCTGCCTGTGAGTTTTAGAATTCATTTTAAGATTATGCTATTGGTTTTTAAACCAATACATGATTGTGCTCCCTAAAACATGTCAGACATGCTTTTAAGTTATGTACCCAGTAGGTTCCTCAGGTCCTCTGGCACTGGCCTTTTAACTATCCCAAAGCTTAGGACTAAGAGGCATGGAGATGCAGCCTTTAGTTATTATGCCCCCAGCCGCTGGAATAGCCTGCCAGAGAACCTGAAGGGCCGAAACTTTGGACATATTTAAAAGAGATCTTAAAACGCATCTTTTTAGCTTTGCTTTTCCTTAGGATGCAATTTAGTTGTTCAGTTTTTGTCATTCTTTTTTGTTTTTAGTAGTTGTAGCAGTAGTTTTTATTAGTTGTAGGCTTATTAGTTGTTGCTCATTAAAAAACTTTAATGAGCAAGCCTTCCTTCTTGAACTGGCCTCTGTTAAATGGTATCGAATCAGCTTGAGCCCCTGTCGAAGTCGCTTGGACCTTCTTTTTTATATTTTCAGTGGTATTGTTAACAAACCCGCCCCCATAAAGAAAATGAGAATTAGAAACAGGTTCAGCCCCTGGTTCGACTGTGATCTTGCAGAGTTACTCCACCTCAAGAATTACATTTGGCGAAAGGCTCGTCACACGCATACTCAGGCTGACTGGCTCTCGTTCAGGCAAATGAGAAATAAGTGCACTCAGGCTATCCAGAAGGTCAAAGTTAGTTACTTTAAGGCGCAGTTCTCGCTCTGTGGGTCTAACCCCAAGAAGTTCTGGAAAATGGTTAAAGACCTGGAGAATAAACCCTCCTCCTCACAGCTGCCCATGTCACTTAATGTTGATGATGTGGTTGTTGCTGACAAGAAGCATATGGCTGAGCTCTTTAATCACCACTTCATTAAGTCAGGATTCCTATTTGACTCAGCCATGCCTCCTTGCCCGTCCAACATTTCCTTATCTCCCACCCCTTCTAACGCAACTATCTCCCTCTTTATCACCTGCCCCGCAACAAAATTTCTCCCTGCAGCCAGTCACTGAGTCCGAGGTGCTAAAGGAGCTCCTGAAACTTGACCCCAAAAAAACAATCTGGGTCAGATGGTTTAGACCCTTTCTTCTTTAAGGTTGCTGCCCCTATCATCGCCAAGCCTATCTCCAACCTTTTTAACCCGTCTCTCCTTTCTGGGGAGGTTCCCCATTGCTTGGAAGGCAGCCACGGTTCGTCCTTTATTTAAAGAGGGAGATCAAGCTGATCCTAACTGTTATAGGCCTATTTCTATTTTGCCCTGTTTATCAAAAGTGTTTGAAAAACTTGTCAATAATCAACTGACTGGCTTTCTTGATGTCTATAGTATTCTCTCTGGTATACAATTTGGTTTCCGCTCAGGCTATGGATGTGTCAACCTTAAAGGTCCTCAACGATGTCACCATTGCCCTTGATTCTAAGCAATGTTGTGCTGCTATTTTTATCGACTTGGCCAAAGCTTTTGATACGGTAGACCATTCCATTCTTGTGGGCCGGCTAAGGAGTTTTGGTGTCTCTGAGGGGTCTTTGGCATGGTTTGCTAACTACCTCTCTCAAAGAGTGAAGTGTATAAAGTCAGAAACTCTGCTGTCTCAGCCACTGCCTGTCACCAAGGGAGTACCCCAAGGCTCAATCCTAGGCCCCACGCTCTTCTCAATTTACATCAGCAACATAGCTCAGGCAGTAGGAAGCTCTCATCCATTTATACGCAGATGATACAGTCTTATACTCAGCTGGCCCCTCCCCGGATTTTGTGTCAAATTCTCTACAACAAAGCTTTCTTAGTGTCCAACAAACTTTCTCTAACCCTTAACCTTGTTCTGAATACCTCCAAAGCAAAGGTCATGGGGTTTGGTAAGAAGAATACCCCTCTCCCCACAGGTGTGATTACTACCTCTGAGGGTTTAGAGCTTGAGGTAGTCACCTCATACAAGTACTTGGGAGTATGGCTAGACGGTTCACTGTCCTTCTCTCAGCACATATCAAAGCTGCAGGCTAAAGTTAAATCTAGACTTGGTTTCCTCAATCGTCATCGCTCCTCTTTCACCCCAGCTGCCAAACTGACCCTGATTCAGATGACCATCCTACCCATGCTAGATTACGGAGACATAATTTATAGATCAGCAGGTAAGGGTGCTCTCGAGAGTCTCTAGATGTTCTTTACCATTCAGCCATCAGATTTGCCACCAATGCTCCTTATAGGACACATCACTGCACTCTATACACCTCTGTAAACTGGTCATCTATGTATACCCGTCGCAAGACACACTGGTTGATGCTTATTTATAAAACCCTCTTAGGCCTCATTCCCCCCTATCTGAGATATCTACTGCAGCCCTCATCCTCCACATACAACACCCGTTCTGCCAGTCACATTCTGTTAAAGGTCCCCAAAGCACACACATCCCTGGGTCGCTCCTCTTTTCAGTTTGCTGCAGCTAGCGACTGGAACGAGCTGCAACAAACACTCAAACTGGACAGTTTTATGTCAATCTCTTCATTCAAAATCATGGACACTCTTACTGACAGTTGTGGCTGCTTTGAATGATGTATTGTTGTCTCTACCTTCTTGCCCTTTGTGCTGTTGTCTGTGCCCAATAATGTTTGTACCATGTTTTTTTTCTACCATGTCATTGTCGTCATGTTGTGTTCCTACCATGCTGTGTAGTTATGTGTTGCTGCCTTGCTATGTTGTTGTCTTAGGTCTCTCTTTATGTAGTGTTGTGTTGTGTCTCTTGTTGTGATGTGTGTTTTGTCCTATATTTATATGTTATATATATTTATATGTTTTATATATATATACACTGCTCAAAAAAACAAAGGGAACACTTAAACAACACAATGTAACTCCAAGTCAATCACACTTCTGTGAAATCAAACTGTCCACTTAGGAAGCAACACTGATTGACAATAAATTTCACTCGCTGTTGTGCAAATGGAATAGACAACAGGTGGAAATTATAGGCAATTAGCAAGACACCCCCAATAAAGGAGTGGTTCTGTAGGTGGGGACCACAGACCACTTCTCAGTTCCTATGCTTCCTGGCTGATGTTTTGGTTACTTTTGAATGCTGGCAGTGCTTTCACTCTTGTGGTAGCATGAGATGGAGTCTACAACCCACACAAGTGGCTCAGGTAGTGCAGCTCATCCAGGATGGCACATCAATGTTAGCTGTGGCAAGAAGGTTTGCTGTGTCTGTCAGCGTAGTGTCTAGAGCATGGAGGCGCTACCAGGAGACAGGCCAGTACATCAGGAGACGTGGAGGAGGTCGTAGGAGGGCAACAACCCAGCAGCAGGACCGCTACTTCCGCCTTTGTGCAAGGAGGAGCACTGCCAGAGCCCTGCAAAATGACCTCCAGCAGGCCACAAATGTGCATGTGTCTGCTCAAACGGTCAGAAACAGACTCCATGAGGGTGGTATGAGGGCCCGACGTTCACAGGTGGGGGTTGTGCTTACAGCCCAACACCGTGCAGGACGTTTGGCATTTGCCAGAGAACACCAAGATTGGCAAATTCGCCACTGGCGCCCCGTGCTCTTCACAGATGAAAGCAGGTTCACACTGAGCACGTGACAGACATGACAGAGTCTGGAGACGCCGTGGAGAACGTTCTGCTGCCTGCAACATCCTTCAGCATGACCGGTTTGGCAGTGGGTCAGTCATGGTGTGGGGTGGCATTTCATTGGGGGGCCGCACAGCCCTCCATGTGCTCGCCAGAGGTAGCCTGACTGCCATTAGGTACTGGGATGAGATCCTCAGACCCCTTGTGAGACGATATGCTGGAGCAGTTGGCCCTGGGTTCCTCCTAATGCAAGACAATGCTAGACCTCATGTGGCTGGAGTGTGTCAGCAGTTCCTGCAAGAGGAAGGCATTGATGCTATGGACTGGCCCGCCCATTCCCCAGACCTGAATCCAATTGAGCACATCTGGGACATCATGTCTCGCTCCATCCACCAACGCCACGTTGCACCACAGACTGTCCAGGAGTTGGCGGATGCTTTAGTCCAGGTCGGTGAGGAGATCCCTCAGGAGACCATCTGCCACCTCATCAGGAACATGCCCAGGCATTGTAGGGAGGTCGTGGAGGCCATACACACTACTGAGCCTCATTTTGACTTGTTTTAAGGACATTACATCAAAGTTGGATCAGCCTGTAGTGTGGTTTTCCACTTTAATTTTGAGTGTGACTCCAAATCCAGACCTCCATGGGTTGATAACTTGGATTTCCATTGATTATTTTTGTGTGATTTTGTTGTCAGCACATTCAACTATGTAAAGGAAAAAGTATTTAATAAGATAATTTCTTTCATTCAGGTCTAGGATGTGTTGTTTAAGTGTTCCCTTTATTTTTTTGAGCAGTATATATATATATATACTGTAACGGCTGTCTGGAAGAGGGAACCAAGGTGCAGCAGAGGATGTGTTCATCATTAGAATTTTAATTTAAAAAAACAAGAGAACACTACAAAATGAACAAAAACGACAGCAAACAGTCCTGTTAGGAAAATACTCAAAACAGAAACAATTACCCACAAAACCCAAAGGAAAAACATGCTCCTTATGTGTGACTCCCAATCAGCAGCAACGAGCTTCAGCTGTGCCTGATTGGGAGCCACACACACATGGCCCAAAACAAAGAAATACCAAAACATAGAAAAAGGAACATAGAACGCCCACCCAATGTAACACCCTGGCCTAACCAAAATAAAGAACAAAAAACCCCTCTCTATGGCCAGGGCGTTACAGTACCCCCCCCCCAAAGGTGCGGACTCCGGCCGCAAAACCTGACTCTGAAGGGGAGGGTCCGGGTGGGCCTTCTTACGGCGGCGGCTCAGGTGCGGGACGTGGCCTCTGCTCCACCCTTGACGTCGCCCTCTTAGGTGGCGCACCTGGCCGCGCCGAAGGTCTGGTGGGCGACGCTGACTGCGCCCGGCTGGCGGGCGGCGATGGTTGCGCCCGGCTGGCGGGCAACCCTTGTTGCGCCCGGCTGGCGGCCGGCGATGGTTGCGCCCGGCTGGCGGGCGACCCTGGCTGCGCCCGGCTGGCGGGCGGCGATGGTTGCGCCCGGCTGGCGGGCAACCCTGGCTGCGCCCGGCTGGCGGGTGTCCCTGGCGGCGCACGGCTGGCGGGCGTCCCTGGCGGCTCCGACGGCACAGACCCAGGATTCACCAGGCTGGGGAGACATGATGGATGCCTGGCCCTGGGCACAGGACTCACCAGGCTGGGGAGACATGACAGAGGCCTGGCCCTAGGCGTAGGCACAGGACTCACCGGGCTGGCGGGTGTCCCTGGCCACTCTGGCAGTTCAGGGCAGTCTGGCCACTCTGGCAGTTCAGGGCAGTCTGGCCACTCTGGCAGTTCAGGGCAGTCTGGCCACTCTGGCAGTTCAGGGCAGTCTGGCCACTCTGGCAGTTCAGGGCAGTCTGGCCACTCTGGCAGTTCAGGGCAGTCTGGCCACTCTGGCAGTTCAGGGCAGTCTGGCCACTCTGGCAGTTCAGGGCAGTCTGGCCACTCTGGCAGTTCAGGGCAGTCTGGCCACTCTGGCAGTTCAGGGCAGTCTGGCCACTCTGGCAGTTCAGGGCAGTCTGGCCACTCTGGCAGTTCAGGGCAGTCTGGCCACTCCGGCAGTTCAGGGCAGTCTGGCCACTCCGGCAGTTCAGGGCAGTCTGGCCACTCCGGCAGTTCAGGGCAGTCTGGCCACTCCGGCAGTTCAGCGCAGTCTGGCCACTCCGGCAGTTCAGCGCAGTCTGGCCACTCCGGCAGTTCAGCGCAGTCTGACCTCTCTGGCGACTGTTGACTGGCGGGCAGCTCTGACGACTGTTGACTGGCGGGCAGCTCTGACGACTGTTGACTGGCGGGCAGCTCTGGCGACTGTTGACTGGCGGGCAGCTCTGACTGCTCTGGACAGGTGAGACCCACTGGAGGCCTAGTCCTGGGAGGTGGCACAGGACAGACCAGGATGGGGAGACCCACTGAAGGCCTGGTCCTGGGAGGTGGCACAGGATGGACCAGGATGGGGAGACCTACTGGAGGCCTGGTCCGAGGAGGAGGCACAGGATAAACCGGGCTGTGGGGGAGCACTGGAGTTCTGGTACGGACACTCTTTACCCACACTCCAGGCTGAATTCCCACTTTGGCACGGCACCGGCGGAGAGCAGGCATTGGGCGAACTGGACCCTCCCAGCACTCTGGAGACACAGTGCGCAACGCCGGCGCAGGATAACCTGGACCGAGGAGGCGCACTGGAGACCAGACGCGCTGAGCTGGCACCATCCGCCCTGGCTCGATGCCTGCACTCGCATGGCACTTGCGGGGGGCTGGTATGTAGCGCACCGGGCTTTGAACGCGCACTGGGGACACCGTGCGCTCCACAGCATAACACGGTGTCTTACCAGTACCACGCTGCTTCCGGTAAGCACGGGGAGTTGGCTTAGGTCTACCACCTGACTCCGCCAATCTCCCCGTGTGCCCCCCCCCCCAAAAAAATTGTGGGGCTGCCTCCCGTGTCCGTTGCGCTCCTTTTCCTCATACCAGCGCCTCTCAGCTCTCGCCGCCTCGATCTCCCACTGCGGGCGGCGATAATCCCCAGCTTGAGCCCATGGTCTTTTCCCATCCAGGATTTCCTCCCAAGTCCATGACTCCAGATAGCTTCTCTCCTGGTGCCTCTCCTTGTGCTGCTCCTTCCTCTGCTGCTTGGTCCGTTGTTGGTGGGTAATTCTGTAATGGCTGTCTGGAAGAGGGAACCAAGGTGCAGCAGAGGACGTGTTCATCATTAGAATTTTAATTAAAAAAAACAAGAGAACACTACAAAATGAACAAAAACGACAGCAAACAGTCCTGTTAGGAAAATACTCAAAACAGAAACAATTACCCACAAAACCCAAAGGAAAAACATGCTCCTTATGTGTGACTCCCAATCAGCAGCAACGAGCTTCAGCTGTGCCTGATTGGGAGCCACACACATGGCCCAAAACAAAGAAATACCAAAACATAGAAAAAGGAACATAGAACGCCCACCCAATGTAACACCCTGGCCTAACCAAAATAAAAAACAAAAAACCCCTCTCTATGGCCAGGGCGTTACATATACATACACATACATACACACACTACCGGTTATTCAAGGGTTTTTCTTTATTTGTACTATTTTCTACATTGTAGAATAATAGAGAAGACTTCAAAACTATGAAATAACACATATGGAATCATGTAGTAACCAAAAAAGTGTTAAACAAATCAAAATATATTTTATATTTCAGATTCTTCAAATTGCCACCCTTTGCCTGATGACAGTTTTGCACACTCTTGGCATTCTCTCAACCAGCTTCATGAAGTAGTCACCTGGAATGCATTTCAATTAACAGGTGTGCCTTCTTAAAAGTTAATTTATGGAAATTCTTTCCTTCTTAATGAATTTGAGCCAATCAGTTGTGTTGTGACAAGGTGAGGGGTGGTATACAGAAGATAGCCCTATTTGGTAAAAGACCAAATAGACCAAGAACAGCTCAAATATCAAAGAGAAACGACAGTCCATCATTACTTTAAGACATGAAGGTCAGTCAATACGGAACATTTCAAGAACTTTGAAAGTTTCTTCAACTGCAGTCGCAGAAACCATCAAGCGCTATGATGAAACTGTCTCTCATGAGGACCACCACTGGAAAGGAAGACCCAGAGTTACCTCTGCTGTAGAGGATACGTTCATTAGAGTTACCAGCCTCAGAAATTGCAGCCCAAATAAATGCTTTACAGAGTTCAAGTAACAGACACATCTCAACATCAACTGTTCAGAGGAGACTGTGTGAATCAGGCCTTCATGGTTGAATTGCTGCAAGGAAACCACTACTAAAGGACACCAATAATAAGAGACTTGCTTGGGCCAAGAAACACGAGAAATGGACATTAGACCGATTAGAAATTTCTCCTTTGGTCTGGAGTCCAAATTGGAGATTTTTGGTTCTAACCGCCATGTCTTTGTGAGACGCTGTGTGGGTGAACGGGTGATCTCCGCATGTGTATTCCCCGACGTAAAGCATGGAGGAGGTGGTGTGGGGGTGCTTTGCTAGTGACAATGTCAGTGATTTATTTCGAATTCAAGGCACACTTAACCAGCATGTCTACCACAGCATTCTGCAGTGATACGTCATCCCATCTGGTTTGCGTTTAGTGGGACTTTCATTTGTTTTTCAACAGGACAATGACCCAACACACCTCCAGGCTGTGTAAGGGCTATTTTACCAAGAAGGAGAGTGATGGAGTGCTGCATCAGATGACCTGGCCTCCACATATCACCGAACCTCAACCAAATTGAGATGGTTTGGGATGAGTCGGACCGCAGAGTGAAGGAAAAGCAGCCAACAAGTGCTCAGCATGCGTTGGAACTACTTTAAGACTGTTGGAAAAGCATTCCAGGTGAAGCTGGTTGAGAGAATGCCAAAAGTGTGCAAAGCTGTCATCAAGGCCAAGGGTGGCTACTTTGAAGAATCGCAAATATAAAATATATTTTGATTTGTTTAACACTTTTTTGGTTACTACATGATTCCATATGTGCTATTTCATAGTTTTGATGTCTAGAAAAATAGTCAAAATAAATAGAAACCCTTGAATGAGTAGGTGTTCTAAAACTTTTGACCGGTAGTGTATATTGTTTAATTGTTATCATTATTGGACAGTAGTTGCCATATTATTGTTCATAAGTATTGTTTGTTTTAGATTTTTTCATTTGGACAAGTGTATGTTTATCCTCATTGGGAAAGCAAAATAATCTTGGAAGGTCTCATTTATAAATCAGTTTGAGGAGGTGTAACACAAATCGCTGTTCATAATGTTATTTGTATTGGGTCTCCTAAATGCAAGCTGGCACAATCTGCCTCAGGACCCCCCTTGATGAAAGTCATGCAGTCAACTGTTGAAGCCTGCGGTTTTTCAACTTCTCAAAATAGCTACCATTGGCAACTTGTCATTTGGTTCTAGTGTAACAAGAAAAAATGTGGTTATTCCCAAACACTTTAATGTTAATGTATTTTTTTCTAATTTGCCATTCCTTCTCAGGGATCATGGTCTGGACAAAGCCCCCTTTCTCCTCTTGATTTTTTTTCTTCTTAACCAGTTCCAGGACGTCTGCGGGGGGTACTTCAGTTCCGAATAGCTGGAATGTGCTTCTCTGGACAGCAGTAGTGGTTTTGTTGTCAGCCTTAGTGGGCCCCTTCAGAAAACATGGCACACTCCTAGCACCGTCTCTCTCAGCGCACCATTATGCCATTACACCATCACACCGGGCTCTGGGTCGATTTAATGACATGGACAGCTGCCAAAAACACCGGCTCCACACATCCACGGGCGCTGATTGATGACATGGGGGCCTGGCCGGCGGAAGCAATAATTTTTAGGAACGCTCCTACAAATCACAGTGGGGAGAATAGTGGAGGAGGTGCGATTCACTAGGAGACTGGCCAATCGAGAAGCACAGCCACAAATCTTTCACCAAAAAGAAAATAATAAGTCTAGATAGTCGTTTTTTTGGCATCTCTTAATTTATCCTTGCCCTTCCCCTCAGAATACCGCAGAGCTCCCTAGGTACTGAAAGTCTAGGAAACCCCATGAATTACCCTGGCATGAATTCATTTGGGTTGTAAATGTGACTCTTTAAGACTGGTTTGTCTTGATTTTTGTTGTATTTGTGTTCCAGATTTCTTTATTTCCAGCTTGTTACTGACTGAATGCATATCAAAGCATTGGCATTTGTACAGCTGCTGTCTTACAGTAGTTAGCTTAATTTTACTGCCTTTCTATGGGTATTCAAAGTTTATTTTTGCATCTAGGCGCGACGGAGAGGGACATAGATGTAAGGATTAAGATGGTCTCTCACAGCTGAGGGATAACCAAGTTGCTGCAGTTTGTGAGTGATATCAACAGTGTCTCTGCAGCTGAAGAACATTTCTTCTCTAAGGGGATTGGTATCATAGACCAGCACAGAAATAGGCCTCCAGTATGACTCAATAAGTTCCTATTTTCACACACTTCTTGACCAGCCCTCTGAAAGTTACATTGGCTGTGTAAGAAATGCTAACTCATCAACAGCCAAGTGTTCCTTGGGACTATAGCATCTCTGTTTGCTACTAACATACAGAGACCTCATGCTTTAAATTCATGGTCAGAGTGTGAGGATTGAGAGTGGGGAATTTGTATCCCATTCTTGATGAGCCAAAAAGTTTTCTGCCATTTCAATCAACCAGGATGGATTCCCATCAGTTTTGCTATGGGCCATTCCACACACGGTGGTTATGGTGTCTCCATAACATTCTTCACCTTCATTATTCTCCCAGTGCTATATCCATGGAGAGATTCATAGGAACAGTGGTGATGCATCATTCAGGGCAGGTGGGGCAGAGCCTGTTTTGAGCCCTGCCTGTTGCCGGTTTTGTATGTTATTTTGGCATTAATACATGTCACGTATCAGTTTGCAAACAATGTAAAAAAAGATTTAATTGAGTTAATAAAGCCACATACAAACATGGTCTCTTTTTTTGCTTTCTTGAGGAAGGCAGCTCCAAAATGCAGGTGTTGCAGGTGCTTTCTTTGGTGGTGGGGCAGCCAGTGGAAATTACGGAGCGTTGGGGTTGGTAATGTTCTCTAGTTGCGCCATGATTTGCTGTGTTCTCTCACTCATGTGGACACTACGTCACCTCAAAATCTACAGGCACAGCTCGAAAAGTCAAGCTCCTTGGGTGCTGCCATAGACTAACATTACAAGTGCCCATCCAAGAAGCTCAAGGTCATTGGCCACAAATAAAATTAAGTCAAATCACGTTATATCTACCGTAGCTTTGATTGGACCGATCATGTCAACGTCATACTTTCAAAATCTTAGCTAGCAAGCTAGACAAGCAGTCATCATCATGCATCAAGTTGGCAATCTACTGGCAAATACTTTTCAATACTTGTCATATGAAGAGAAATTATAAATGAAACGTATCGGTGCTCATCAGCCATTGGACATAAACATTACACAACAAGTTGAAACTCGCAAATTCAACAATGAGTGCTAAGACACCACTGCAGCCCCGGATTTGATCCCATGAGACGGCGCACAATTGGCCCATCATCGTCCAGTTTAGGGGAGGGTTTTGCCAGCCGGGATGTCCTTGTCTCATCGTGCTCTCGCCACCTTCCTGTTCAAGTGAGCACAGCATAACACGATGATTCCAAAAATGTCTTGTATGCTGCTGCATAAATGATGTAATATGCCAGGGAGATATATATACTGTAGCCAAGAAAGTAATACTAAGTGTATGTTGTTTAGTAAGCTGTTAGTAGCCCATGTGCCTCATCCTAATAATTTGGTATATTTACCCCTACTGTTCTGACTAGATGGTGCACATGTAGCCTAAAGCCTGTTTTAGAGAAATGTAATCATTGAATATTGTAAGAGCTTTCATTAGAGGTCGACCGATTATGCTTTTTCAACGCCGATACCGATTATTGGAGGACCCAAAAAAATCGGTACCGATTAATCGCCCGTTTTTTCTCCATTATTATTATTATTTATTTTTTTAAGTAATTTTTTTGTTATAATGACAATTACAACAATACTGAATAAACACTTATTTTAACTTAATATAATACATCAATTAAATCAATTTTGCATTAAATAAATAATGAAATATGTTCAATTTGGTTTAAATAATGCAAAAACAAAGTGTTGGAGAAGAAAGTAAAAGTGCAATATGTGCCATGTAAGAAAGCTAACGTTTAAGTTCCTTGCTCAGAACATGAGAACATATGAAAGCTGGTGGTTCCTTTTAACATGAGACTTCAATATTCCCAGGTAAGAAGTTTTAGGTTGTAATTATTATAGGAATTATAGGACTATTTCTCTCTATACGATTTGTATTTCATATACCTTTGACTATTGGATGTTCTTATAGGCACTTTAGTATTGCCAGTGTAACAGTATAGCTTCCGTCCCTCTCCTCGCTCCTACCTGGGCTCGAACAAGGAACACATCGACAACAGCCACCCTCGAAGCAGCGTTACCCATGCAGAGCAAGGGGAACAACTACTCCAAGTCTCAGAGCGAGTGACATTTAAAACGCTATTAGCGCACACCCCGCTAACTAGCTAGCCATTTCACATCGGTTACACCAGCCTAATCTCGGGAGTTGATAGGCTTGAATTCATAAACAGCGCAATGCTTGAAGCATTGCGAGGAGCTGCTGGCAAACGCACGAAAGTGCTGTTTGAATGAATGCTTATGAGCCTGCTGGTGCTTACCATCGCTCAGTCAGACTGCTCTATCAAATCGTAGACTTAATTATAACATAACACACAGAAATACGAGCCTTAGGTCATTAATACGGTCGAATTCGGAAACTATCATCTCGAAAACAAAACCTTTATTCTTTCAGTGAAATATGGAACCGTTCCGTATTTTATCTAACGGGTGGCATTCATAAGTCTAAATATTCCTGTTACATTGCACAACCTTCAATGTTATGTCATAATTATGTAAAATTCTGGCAAATTAGTTCGCAACGAGCCAGGCGGCCCAAACTGTTGCATATACCCTGACTCTGCGTGCAATGAACGCAAGAGAAGTGACACAATTTCACCTGGTTAATATTGCCTGTTAACCTGGATTTCTTTTAGCTAAATATGCAGGTTTAAAAATATATACTTCTGTGTATTGATTTTAAGAAAGGCATTGATGTTTATGGTTAGGTACAGTCGTGCAACGATTGTGCTTTTTTCGCAGATGCGCTTTTGTTAAATCATCCCCCGTTTGGCGAAGTTGGCTGTCTTTGTTAGGAAGAAATAGTCTTCACACAGTTCACAACGAGCCAGGCGGCCCAAACTGCTGCATATACCCTGACTCTGTTGCAAGAGAAGTGACACAATTTTCCTAGTTAAAAGAAATTCATGTTAGCAGGCAATATTAACTAAATTTGCAGGTTTAAAAATATATACTTGTGTATTGATTTTAAGAAAGGCATTGATGTTTATGGTTAGGTACACGTTGGAGCAACGACAGTCCTTTTTTGCGAATGCGCACCGCATCCATTATATGCAACGCAGGACACACTAGATAAACTAGTAATATCATCAACCATGATCAACTAGTGATTATGATTGATTGATTGATTGTTTTTTATAAGATAAGTTTAATGCTAGCTAGCAACTTACCTTGGATTCTTACTGCATTCGCGTAACAGGCAGGCTCCTCGTGGAGTGCAATGTAAGGCAGGTGGTTGGAGCGTTGGACTAGTTAACCGTAAGGTTGCAAGATTGAATCCCCGAGCTGACAAGGTAAAAATCTGTCATTCTGCCCCTGAACAAGGCAGTTAACCCACCGTTCCTAGGCTGTCATTGAAAATAAGAATGTGTTCTCAACTGACTTGCCTAGTTAAATAAAGGTGTAAAAAAATGTATAATAATCGGCCAAATCGGTGTCCAAAAATACCGATGTCCGATTGTTATGAAAACTTGAAATCGGCCCTAATTAATCGGCCATTCCGATTAATCGGTCAACCTCTAGCTTTCATTGTCTGCTTAAATGCCTCCTTTATTTATCCTACGGTTCTGACTTGGTGTACAGGGAGAATACTTTAAGAATGGCACATGTTCTGAATTCTGTCGCTGTTCATTTCAAAAGTCATTGTACAATTAATTATATTGACTACATCCGTCCTAGCTCACTCATTAACCTGTTAGGGCTAGGGGGCAGCATTGACACGGCTGGATAAAAAACATACCCGATTTAATCTGGTTACCACTCCTACTCAGTAACTAGAATATGCATATACTTATTACATATGGATGGAAAACACCCTAAATTTTCTAAAACTGTTTGAATGGTGTCTGTGAGTATAACAGAACTCAAATGGCAGGTCAAAACCTGAGAGATTCCTTGACAGGAAGTGGCCTGTCTGACCATTTCTGGAACTTCTTTGCCATCTCTATCATTTACTAAGGATCTCTGCTCTAACGTGACACTTCCCACGTCTTCCATAGGCTCTCATAGCCCGGGAAAAAACAGAATGTCGTCATTCCAGCCCCAGGCTGAAACACATTATCGCCTTTCTCAAGTGGCCCATCAAGAGACACTAGCTTATGCGCGTGACCCCGACCGCCCCCGCCTTTGGGATTTTTTTCCTCTGTTTGCCGAAAAGGAGATTCCCTGTCGGAATATTATCGCTTTTCTACGAGAAAAATGACGTAAAAATTGATTTTAAACAGCGGTTGACATGCTTCGACGTACGGCAATGGAATACTTTGAATTTTATTGTCAGGAATTGCGCCAAGCGCGCGACACTTCTTTACTATTTCGGATAGTGTCTGGAACGCACGAACAAAACGCCGCTATTCGGATATAACGATGGATTATTTTGGACCAAACCAACATTTGTTATTGAAGTAGCTGTCCTGGGTGTGCATTCTGACGAAGACAACAAAAGGTAATGACATTTTTATAATAGTAAATATGATTATGGTGAGTGCTAAACTTGCCGGGTGTCTAAATAGCGAGCCGTGATGCCTGGGCTATGTACTTAGAATATTGCAAAATGTGCTTTCACCAAAAAGCTATTTTAAAATCGGACATATCGAGTGCATAGAGGAGGTCTGTATCTATAATTCTTAAAATAATTGTTATGCTTTTTGTGAACGTTTATCGTGAGTAATTTAGTAAAATGTTAGCGAATTCCCCGGAAGTTTGCGGGGGGTATGCTAGTTCTGAACGTCACATGCTAATGTAAAAAGCTGGTTTTTGATATAAATATGAACTTGATTGAACAAAACATGCATGTATTGTATAACATAATGTCCTAGGGTTGTCATCTGATGAAGATCATCAAAGGTGAGTGCTGCATTTAGCTGTCTTCTGGGTTTTGGTGACATTATATGCTGGCTTGAAAAATGGGTGTCTGATTATTTCTGGCTTGGTACTCTGCTGACATAATCTAATGTTTTGCTTTCGTTGTAAAGCCTTTTTGAAATCGGACAGTGTGGTTAGATTAACGAGAGTCTTATCTTTAAATGGCTGTAAAATAGTCATATGTTTGAGAAATTGAAGTAATAGGATTTTTAAGATTTTGAAAATCGCGCCACAGGCTGCAAGTGGCTGTTACGTAGGTGGGACGAATTCGTCCCGCCGGTCCCATAGAGGTTAATGTCTTAATCGAAATTACGGATTGCCTCTTATTCACTCGTTGTTCCCTTATGCCATAGTTTGTACATCTCAATTGTCAGTAGAAACCACATTTGTTTAACCTCTATGGGACCCCTTCCCGTTCTCATCCCGTTAACGGGATTGATTTTGACAACAGCCAGTGGAAAATCAGAGCGCCAAATTTAAAACAGCTAAAATCTCATAATTCCATTTTCTCAAACAATCAACTATTTTACACCATTTTAAAGATAAACTGATCATTAATCTAACCACATTGTTCAAAAAGGCTTTACGGCGAAAGCATAAAATTAGATTATGTTAGGACATAAACTTCACAAGAAACACCACACAGCCATTTTCCAAGCAACTAGATGCATCACAAAAACCCAAAACACAGCTAAATGAAGCACTAACCTTTGACAATCTTCATCAGATGACACTCCTAGGACATTATGTTACACAATACATGTATGTTTTGCTCGATAAAGTTCATATTTATATCCAAAAACAGCATTTTACATTGGCGCATAATGTTGAGAAATGTTTTCCCTCCAAACCTGCCGGTAAATGAGCACAATGAGCACACATAGTACGTAAATTCTCATCGTAAACATTGATCAATATAGAAGTGTTATGCACAGAATTATAGATACACTTCTCCTAAATGTAATTGCTTTGTCAGATTTCAAAAAAGGTTCACGGCGAAAGCACAATTTGCAATAATCTGAGTACAGCCCAGATGACACTAATAACTAGCAAACAGAAACCCGCCATCTTGGAGTCAATAAAACTAAGAAATTACATTATAAATATTCACTTACCTTTGATTATCTTCATCAGAAGGCACTCCCAGGAACCCCAGCTCCACAATAAATGTTCGATAAAGTTCATATTTATTTCCAAATACTCAATTTTGTTCGCACGTTAGGTTCACTATCCAAATCCACTACGTGCGTGCTTACTTAGTCCAGACGAAAAGTCAAAAAAGTTATACTACAGTTTGTAGAAACATGTCAAACGATGTATAGAATCAATCTTTAGGTTGTTTTTATCATATACCTTGAATAAAATTCCAACCGGACCTATCTGTTCTCTTTAGGAGTGAATATGAACTCAGCTCGCTCCCAAGTCCTTGCGCGTGACTTGAGCCCATGCCTTATAATGGGACACCAGTTTACCATAGCTGGTATTCCCTTCAAATTCACCATAGAATCTTCAAACACCGTTCTAAAGACTGCTGACATCTAGTGGAAGCTTTAGGAAGTGCAAAATGAACCCTAAGTCACTGTATACAGTCAAGGCAATCACTTGAAAAGACTACAAGCACCAGACTTCCCACTTCCTGCTTGACTTTATCTCAGGTTTTTGACTGCCATATGAGTTCTGTTATACTCACAGACACCATTCAAACAGTTTTAGAAACGTCAGAGTGTTTTCTATCCAAATCTACTAATAATATGCATATTCTAGTTTCTGGGACAGAGTAGTAACCTGTTTAAATTGGGTACGTTTTTCATCCGGCCGTGAAAATACTGCCCCCTAGCCCTAAGAGGTTTTTAAGCAAGTCAGCCATATCAGCTATGTTTTTTTTAATACAGTAAATGAGGCCGAATTAACTGTTTCGCTGCATTATAAGGCCCCGCTGATAGCCAGGTGTAGTGGGATAAGGATTCACTCCATGGTGCTGAAAGTATAGCGCTGCTGTTGGGACAGCTTTATGTAGGCCCAAACCGTTTGTGGGCACCATTTGTCACCGTTATAGTGCAATTAATGTATTTTTTTGTGTTGTGTTGTGTAGTGGTTTTGCTGGCATGCATAAAAAAAATTGAATAATTGTTTACCCCACCAAGATTTACATGCTAAAATCGCCACTGCATAGGAATTCACTCAAACTCTTAACTCAAATCTGTGTGTAAGTGACATTAAAACCTCTTGACAAGATTTCTTTGGTATTTTTTGAGGAATGAAGTACGGAATAGCTTCAATAGTGCCCGCAGGATGAAGACAGTGTTGAAGAGATTTAGTTAGATTTAGAGTTACCTCAGACAGTGTATGCTACATATCCTCACTGAAGGATCTGTTTGATTCTGTGCAGTGAGCATAGATATTATTGCAGACCTGCATACTATTGCAGACCCGTATCCTGGACAGACCCGTATCCTGCAGAACAGGTAGCTAGTGCTAATAGGGAATCAAAGTGTGGGCATCCTCCAGGGACAGCAGTACACATTTGGCACCATCTACAGTATAAGAGCTCGCTAGAGCAGCTCCTCCCATTTTTCAAATGTCAAACATGCAAAACCAAAGCTGTTTTCTCTGGCTAATTAACACATCAGAGACTTGAGGAGATGAGGCCTGGAACTGGTTTCATACTTCTCGTTGGAGAGTATATAGGCGCTATACTCTATCTTTGAGAGACCTCCATCAATACTCACTTTGACATACCCCTCAAGCACGGTGCCTGCTGCACTGTATGGCCCGTTGCTAGGTAACAAAGAAAAGATAAAGCGCTCCTCGACCTTACATTTCAACCTTAAAGAGGAGGCCATCCGGCACATGGATCTATCGGGCTGATAATGGAGAGATATTCTCCTGAGGAGGGTTTTTCTGCCTGGGAGAGAGAAGATGGATAGATATAGACACTTCTTAAGGTTTTTTCCCCCCCTCCCCTCCATGAACTGTGTGATTATGCCCCCATTGATAGAATGCTCAGACGGAAGAGTCAATTCACTGCACCGCCCAGGTTTTGTATTGGAATTACAGGCTACCACATTGGTATTAATGGTTTGGATAGAATCGACTTTCCCTTTGGACTTTACAGAAAGACATTATCCCTTGGCACCCAGAGTGTCAGCAGAACTGTGCACAAGGTTGCCTGCAGACCTCCTCCAGATCGATCACGTACTGTTGTCACGCACGGTGATTATCTGTGGTCGCTACTTTTGCCCTGACCTTTCCAAAGCCTCCACTCGAAAACAATTATTCGAAAGTAAAGTATTTGTGTTTTCAAAGTTTCTAACAGAAGAGTTGCCCCTGTATCTAGGGATGCTTTGGTTCATTTGTGAAGGTAATATGTTTTCTTCAAAGAACTAGCCGTGCTTTGGTGCTACTTCCAGGTTCAAGCTGTGCTGGGCTGCAAAAGATACCCTCTTGAAGGGCTTGTGATGACAAATTGTCAATTGGGCTTCTTTAATACAGGCCCTGGGCTCGCAGCATAACTTCCTCAATTGCAGCGAGTTTACCTAAGCTACTCGCTGCCTAGACAGCCGCTCAGGTCATTTAACCACTGTCAACATTCGGATGAGATTGCTGGCCCATGAAGGATAACACAACCCCGTCTCCCCCAGCCTCGTATCATGCTTGGAAACATTTTAACCGAGAGGTACAGTACCCTTGCATACGAATCGGTAAACATACAGGTCAAAGTGGTGCTACCGGATCACACTTTTGTATTAGCTTAATTTGTCTCACTCATGTTCTATTCCCACGGAAACACAAAGGTTACGGCACAAAGGTTTGGAGGATACTTAATGGGTTATCACTGCTCCCCTGAAACACACAGAGAGCCAACTCAAGTTAGCTAGATGCACTTAGATTCAGTTGATTCTCATAACATACCTTTTTTATCAAATCAAATCAGATTGTATTTGTCACATGCTTACTTACAAGCCCTTAACCAACAATGCAGTTTTAAGAAAAATACTTTAAAAAATAAGAAATAAAAGTAACAAATAATTAAAGAGCAGCAATAAAATAACAATAACGAGGCTATATACAGGGGGTACCAGTACAGAGTCAATGTGCGGGGGCACCGGTTAATCGAGGTAATTGAGGTAATATGTACATGTAGGTGGAGTTATTAAAGTGACTATGCATAGATAATAAAGAAAGTAGCAGCAGCGTAAAGGGGGGGGGGGCAATGCAAATAGTCTGGGTAGCCATTTGATTAGATGTTTAGGAGTATTATGGCTAGGAGGTAGAAGCTGTTTAGAAGCCTCTTGGACCTAGACTTGTTGCTCCGGTACGGCTTGCCGTGCGGTAGCAGAGAGAACAGTCTATGACTAGGGTGGCTGGAGTTGTTGACAATTTTTAGGGCCTTCCTCTGACACTGCCTGGTATAGAGGTCCTGGATGGTGGGAAGCTTGGCCCCAGTGATGTACTGGGCCGTACGCACTATCCTTTGTAGTGCCTTGCGGTCGGAGGTCGGGCAGTTGCCATACCAGGCAGTGATGCAACCAGTCAGGATGCTCTCGATGGTGCAGCTGGAGAACCTTTTGAGGATCTGAGGACCCATGTTGGTGATGTGGACACCAAGGAACTTGAAACTCTCGACCTGCTCCACTACAGCTCCGACGATGAGAATGGGGGCGTGCTCGGTCCTCTTTTTCCTGTAGTCCACAAGCATCTCCTTCCTGTAGTGCACTTTCAAGCGTTTGAAGTGGCTGCAAAGGGGAGAAATTAAAGTTTCTTCTTGGTCAAATAGAGAAATGGAGGGTTTAACTACAAACGGGATTAGGGGACTATTCTTGGTCCTTAGTGATATTTGCATAACATCTCAACAACATATTAAATTATGCATATATAATGTGCTCTCTTGGAGGAAAATACATCTCTGCAGAACAGTTACAGAGATGAAAGGCTGTGGCTGAGGGAACTATGTGTCCCTGGTTTGAACATGACATTCTAATAAGGGCACAGGGCATGTCCAGCCAACTGGGGAGGGGGGGTTGGGAGTCCATTTCTTCGTTACTTAATTAGAGTACAGGCCTGAGACTTCGCTCACTCACACAGACACTTCTGTACCAGCATACCCCGTTCCAGAAATAGAATGAGAATTATTGAGAGAGAAAAAGTGAAAAAGAGAGTGAAGGGAAAAAGGCAGAGGGGACATTCACACACTGGTCAGTATCACTGATTAGTTGACATTCTGAATGCTGACACCATTGAACTCCAGGACCCCAGAACCTCAGTTAGGGTCATACGGATGGCCTGCAGATGTTACATTAGCAATTCAATGTACCATCTCTAGTTAACTATGTAGACTATTTCTAGTTGTCTCTCCGGAAATGTTTGGTAAGGCAAGTTGGGGCACGTAGTGAGCCACAGTGGCATCGGAAGCATTAATATGCTTTGATATGTAGCCATTTATGAATCTCTCTTGGAAGTCATACAACAAAAGAGGTCACTGAAAAACAAGTTTCAACAAGAGGCATAATTTACTTTCACATGCCAGGTTTCTTGTTGACTTTACCCTGGCAGCATATTCAGAGAATCTTTTTAAAGTTAACAGTCACTTTGTAGTTTCTGGCATCAGCAGACTCCCCCCTCCACTGTTCCTCAGCATGTCCGTGTCCTCAAGAGCCTCAGACTGTCAGATCGCCTTTTGTCCTGCAGTTTGTTCCACCGAGGCCATTGTTAAAATGCTTAGACCCCACAGCCTGTTCTAGTGCACAGTGCCTCTGTTAAGTGTCCCCTTGTAGTCAATGAGGCTTTGACATGAGTCTCAGTTTAAAGTCACGGTGCCTTCAAGTCAAACCAGATGAGTGCCAGATTTTCCCTTCAGGCAACTCTTAATGCAGAAACAGTTGAAGAATGGAAGCTTCACTACTTGCAATGAATGTTTCAAGAATCACTGGAAGAGTTAGCTGATGCTTTTCCTTTACATTTCATTAACTGTCTTGAATACATTAAAATACAGTTCCAGGTCTGGTTAAGTGGCAGATACTGTACCTACAGTCCATTTCATGTCTTCAGACCTAGGCAAAAAGCAGGTGAAATGGAGATTGATAAGGCTATATCAGACTTTGGGTCGAAGTTCCATTGGGCTCTATGAGTTCGACCTGCAAAGCCCAACGGAGTAGAGAAGCATCAGTATTCAATGAGCTGGTCCACATCAAAAAAGAGTGCACTGGTGCAGGAGTCTTTGATTAGTTGGGCATCGATAAGGCAATGGATTCTGTGCAGCTTAAGGAGACTGTCTCTGGAGGACAGTTTTTGTTTTTAGAGGGGATTAGAAATTATAATTTTTAAAGGTGGGTCTTTTACTTTTTTCCCAGTAGATTTTGGAATAGATTTGTATTTTGTGGTCCTAAAACTTCTAGAATACAAGTCATTCAACATGATACAAAGGAAGAAGCCTAATTGCCAAGTTAACAGCCTTCCTGGCTTACATTAATTTTTGACATTCATGATATTACTTTTAATGTCAGACAAAACAAATTAAGCTCATTTCAGTCGTTGGTATTCCGTTAGAAAGGCTGTAAAGAGGAAACTTGCACAGTACTTCTACCATGTGCGTACATTTATTTAGAAAGACACACAAAATTGCTTTACAGTAAAAAAAAAAGAAATGTCAAAACATCAGATTAAACAAAAACATTAACAAAGAGAGGGGTGGCTCAAGGAAGGATGTATAATCTATAGTCTGTTGGTCCCTCGAGTATACAGCATATTTCACTTTCACTTTAAATGTGTAGCTATAGAACTTTGAATGAATTCTATTGTGTAGTTTCTGTGTTTTCATGTTTTATGTACCGTCTTTTTAAGCACATGACCAAATGAATTTCCCCCTGGTGGGATTATAAAGTTGATCTAAGTCTCTCTGGAAGGGAAAGAGTGTGATGTATCAGTGTACGGGGAGGGTAGAGTTGGGGTTTGGATACAAACCCCGGTTTAGGGTTTGGGGAGGATAGGGTTGGGGTTATGATACGAACCTGGCAAGATACGAACCCGGCAAGAGCTTTGTAATGTTGGTCAGAAGGAAGTAATGAATGCGTTGGGAGACGGGGAGCCAGTGGTGTTCACAGAGGACAGGGGTGATGTGCTGCCAGGACTTAGTCTGAGTGAGGATTTGGGCTGCAGAGTTTTGAACCATTTGGAGCTTATGGAGGGAGTTTGAGTTGATGCCGGAGAGTGGTGAGTTGCAGTATTCAAGACGGGAGAAGATGAATGCATGTATGAGGGTTTCAGCGGCAGGATTGGAGAGGGAGGACCTGACATTGGCAATGTTGTGGAAGAATGAGGATTTG
This sequence comes from Salmo salar, assembly GCF_965601325.2. Taxonomy (NCBI): domain Eukaryota; kingdom Metazoa; phylum Chordata; class Actinopteri; order Salmoniformes; family Salmonidae; genus Salmo; species Salmo salar. Next base: position 68,155,433 of record NC_138294.1, on the reverse strand, counting down.
ACAGTCTGTCTTATGTGATGGTCAAAGGAGAGGGTGGAGTCCAGGATGATGCCAAGGTTATGTGTGTGGTGGGAGGGAGGGACAGTGGTGTCGTCAGTGGTGAGGGTGAGGTTGCCAGCTTTGGTGAGGGCGGATTTGGTGCCTATGAGGAGGAGTTTCGTTTTACCACTGTTGAGGTTGAGGAAGTTATGTTGCATCCATGTTTTTATTGCAGAGAGCCAGGATTCAGTGTGGGTTGAGGAGGGATTTGGTGCTGAGGTTGATCTGGGTGCCATCGGCATAGCAGTGGAAGTCAAGGTTGAAGTGACAGAGGATCTGACCAAGGGGGAGGATATAGATGATGAAGGGCAAGGGACCCAACACAGAGCCCTGGGGGACACCATGTGTAACTGCAACTGAGTCTGAGGTGTGGCTGTTAACTTACATCTAGACGTTCCGCTAGCGGAACACCTGCTCCAATATCCAATGATAGGCGTGGCGCGAATTACAAATTTCTCAAAAATACAAAAACTTCAATTTTTCAAACATATGACTATTTCACAGCATTTTAAAGACAAGACTCTCCTTTATCTAACCACACTGTCCGATTTCAAAAAGGCTTTACAGCGAAAGCAAAACATTAGATTATGTCAGCAGAGTACCAAGCCAGAAATAATCAGACACCCATTTTTCAAGCTAGCATATAATGTCACATAAACCCAAACCACAGCTAAATGCCGCACTAACCTTGGATGATCTTCATCAGATGACAACCCTAGGACATTATGTTATACAATGCATGCATGTTTTGTTCAATCAAGTTCATATTTATATCAAAAACCAGCTTTTTACATTAGCATGTGACGTTCAGAACTAGCATGCGGGGGGCAAACATCCGGTGAATTTACTAAATTACTCACGATAAACGTTCACAAAAAACATAACAATTATTTTAAGAATTATAGATACAGAACTCCTCTATGCACTCGATATGTCCGATTTTAAAATAGCTTTTCGGTGAAAGCACATTTTGCAATATTCTCAGTAGATAGCCCAGCCATCACGGCTAGCCATTTAGACACCGACCAAGTTTAGCCCTGATCAAACTCCGATTTACTATTACAAAAGTTTCATTACCTTTGTTGTCTTCGTCAGAATGCACTCCCAGGACTGCTACTTCAATAACAAATGTTGGTTTGGTCCAAAATAATCCATCGTTATATCCGAATAGCGGCGTTTTGTTCGTGCGTTCCAGACACTATCCGAAATGGTAAAGAAGGGTCGTGCGCATGGCGCAATTCGTGACAAAAAAATTCTAAATATTCCATTACCGTACTTCGAAGCATGTCAACCGCTGTTTAAAATCATTTTTTATGCCATTTTTCTCGTAGAAAAGCGATAATATTCCGACCGGGAATCTCCTTTTCGGCAAACAGAGGAAAAAAATCACAAAGACGGGGGCGGTCAGGTCACGCGCCTAAGCCCAGAGTACCTTGATCGGCCACTTGAGAAAGGCGATAATGTGTTTCAGCCTGGGGCTGGGATGACGACATTCAGGTTTTTCCCGGGCTCTGAGCGCCTATGGACGACGTAGGAAGTGTCACGTTAGAGCAGAGATCCTTAGTAAAAGATAGAGATGGCAAAGAAGTTCCAGAAATGGTCAGACAGGCCACTTCCTGTAAAGGAATCTCTCAGGTTTTGACCTGCCATTTGAGTTCTGTTATACTCACAGACACCATTCAAACAGTTTTAGAAACTTTAGGGTGTTTTCTATCCATATATAATAAGTATATGCATATTCTAGTTACTGGGTAGGATTAGTAACCAGATTAAATCGGGTACGTTTTTTATCCAGCCGTGAAAATACTGCCCCCTAGCCCCAACAGGTTAAAATCAATTTTTATGCAATTTTTCTCGTAAAAAAGCGATAATATTCCGACCGGGAAAGCCTGTATACGTACAAAGAGAGAGAAAATAAATACATCTCGTGCCCTCGTGCACGAGCGTGAGTCTCAGAGTACTCTGACCAGCCACTATCCAAACGCGATAATGTGTTTCAGCCAGAGGCTGCCTCGATATCATTCAGCTTTTTCCCGGGTTCTGAGAGCCTATGGGAGCCGTAGGAAGTGTCACGTTACGGCAAAGATCCGCAGTCTTCAATAAAAAGAGCCAAGATGAACAACAACTTGTCAGAGAGGGCGCTTCCTGTTTGGAATCTTCTCAGGTTTTTGCCTGCCATATGAGTTCTGTTATACTCACAGACACCATTCAAACAGTTTTAGAAACTTTAGGGTGTTTTCTATCAAAAGCCAATAATTATATGCATATTCTAGTTACTGGGCAGGAGTAGTAACCAGATTAAATCGGGTATGTTTTTTATCCGGCCGTGTCAATACTGCCCCCTAGCCCTAACAGGTTAAGGGAAATCGGAATGTTGAGGGCTCCAGCATCAGCAGAGGTGAGGATGTAATTGACAACTTTGAGGAGTGCAGTTTCACTACTGTGGAAGGGGTGGAAATCAGACTTTAGGGGCTCGAATAGGTTGTCCATTAGCGGGTGGGTTTGTAATTGGGAGGCAACAGTCTGTTCCAGAGTCTTGGCAAGGAAGGAGAGGTTGGAAATGGGGTGGAAGTTATTGAGGATGGTGGTGTCCAATCCTTGATTTTTTAAAGATGGGGTGACTGCAGCTGTTTTGTAGTTGGAGGGGACAGTTCCGAGGGAGAGGTTGAAGATGGACAGAGATCAGGCTTGCAGGCTTTGATGAGAACAGTGGGGAGAAGATCCAGGGAGCAAGTTGTAGTCTTGGATGACATGATGAGTTTTGAGATATAGGGAAAGTCAATTGGGGGCGAATTCAGAGAGCCGGGTTACAGGGGTGACGGTTTGGAGGTTGACAGGGGGAGGGGCGTCTGAGGGAGGTTGATCAGTCAGTGATGAATTTATTTTGGTGATCTTTTCCTTGAAAAACTGAAGGAAGTTGTTGCAGAGATCAGTGGAGGGAGTAGAGAAGGTGTCTTCACGGGGCCTTCAAGTAGTTTGCTGCCAGTGGAGAACAGTCTGGGAGTACTACTTGGAGCTGCGGATGATGTTGGAGAAGTAGGCCAACCTGGCACCACTGAAGGCATCTCTGTAGGTGGAGAGGTAGAGTTTGTAGGCCTAAGTGTGGACAGTTAGCCCAGACTTCCTGCTCAGGCTCTCCAGGCAGCTACAAGCTTGCTTGTACGGAGCTCAGGGGTAAACAAGGAGAAGGAGAAGGAGACCAGCTTTAGTTTGGAGGGGTCCAGAGAGTTGAGGGAGACAGATAGAGCAGTGTTAATTGGGCAGCTAATTCATCAGGTGAGTTGGGGGCGTGGTCAAGGAGCAGGGCAGAGCAGATGGCATCAGAGACATTGAGGGGGTCGACAGCTTTGATGTTGCGGAAGGAGAGTGTGGAGTGAGTATGAGGGAAGAGAGAAGCTAAGGATCTTGTGGTCAGACAGACGGAACAGGGAGGGGGAAATGTGAGTTAAGTTTAAGCCAACCGAGAAGACGTGATCAACTATGTGTCCCTTACAGAGAGTGGGAAAATGTACATGTTGGGTAATATTGAAACAGTCCAGAACAGCAATAGAATTAGAGGCAAGTTGGCCTCCTGAGTGCCGCAGCGGTCTAAGGCACTGCATCACAGAGTTGCGGCGTAACTACAGCTTGGAGTTCAATCCCGGGAGTCCCATAGGATGGCTCACAATTGGCCCAGTGTCGACCTGGTTAGCGGAGGGTTTGGCCAGGGGGGCTTTACTTGGCTCATCGCGCTCTAGCGACTCCTTGTGGCGGGCCGCGCGCCTGCAGGCTGACTTCGGTTGTCAGTTGAACGGTGTTTTCTCTGACGCATTGGTGCGTCTGGCTTCCGGGTAAAGCGAGCGGGTGTTAAGAAGCGCGGTGGGCGGGTCATGTTTCAGAGGACGCATGATTCAACCTTTGCCTCTCCTGAGCCCATTGGGGATTTGCAGCGACGAGACAAAATCGTAATATCATGACATTTCGGAGAAAAAGGGGGTAATTTTTGTAATAAATCATTGTAGATATTCATATTGCCAAGCAACTGTAAGCAGGGCGAGAGTGGGACAGCAATGTTGAGTAGTTCAGACAGGAATTATTAATTTCCTTTTGGAGGACGGTACACAAGCAATGTATTCAAATAAGACAGTAGGGAGAGAGTTCAGTTATTTTGATTTTGAAGTTGACATGCCAACTCTCCCCTGTGCGGATTGTAGAGTCGAGGCTACTTCAGGAGTCTCACGCCTCATCACACGAGGAGAAAGGATAAACTGATGGCTTTGCCAGTCGCCTCGTCCTCAGCCAACCCCCAGAGTCCCACAGCGCTTATGATCCAGGCTCCTTCGCCATTTTCCCCTGTTCTTACCACCCATCATAATTAATGTCCCCAAATGTGATTTTCCTTGTCTCCTTGGAAGTTTCCTCCAAGGATATGGGCACTTGACAAACACGTACCAGCTCCTCATGGCTTTTTCCTGAGTGCAGTTTTGTATTTTTTCTCTCAGCTGACCAGACACATGGTATTCCCCTCACATGCTTTCCACACACTGCAAGGTCAGAGACCCCTGACCAGAGGCCCACGGGTCAATGATTTTTGTTTCAGGTATAGCTATTTCCATGGCATCCTTGAGCCGGCTTCCTAGCTTGCACCGTTGCACAGCGAATGAAATCGAAATCCTCCACGGCCATGAAATTGGATCCAGTCTGTGTTGACTCTGTAATATATAACTTTTCCATTGGTTTTTATATATTGTTATGGAACGTACAGACAATGTTTGTTTGTGTGAGAGACAAAGACAGAGTATATATATGACCTTCTCAAATACTTGTCTTGTATAGACAATTCCCCTAACCCAGCATACTTATAGTTTGATTGATTATTATATATCTCTTAAGGAAAATGCATACTGTGTATTGTGTAATACAAGTATGCAATTAAAGGTTTCAAACATAACTCAAAGTAGGCCTCCAACTTGTCAGAGGGGTTGAGCTAGCAACATACTGCAGATAATGCTTGGCATACTCCCTGTGTAACAGTGTTGCTTCTGTCCCTTTTCTTGCCCCAACCTGGGCTTGAACCAGGGATCATCTGACCACATCAACAACTGCCTCCCACAAGCATCTATCTATCGCTCCACAAAAGCAACTGCCCTTGTAGACCAAATGAAACAACTACTTCAAGGTCACTGAGTGAGTGATGTCACCGATTGAGACAGCACTAGCATGCACCGCTAACTAGCTAGCCATTTCACAGAAGTTACACCTGCCGGCATCCGGACGGTCCCTGGGCGTCAGATCTTAATCAAGCTGAAGGCCGTGTCAGCCCTAAGCCAATGTAACACCAGCGTCCTTCATTTGTTCACTGCCAGGCTTTGCCTGGATTACGTCCTGTACCATCACTCCCCCCGGCACCTCTCTAACTTGTCATCTGAGCCCAGTGCTGAGGGACACCGAAGGGGGTTGGGGGATGACTAGGCTGTAGCAATTACAAATTTGAGCCTTCCTGAACTTAAATGCCGATTTATAGTCCTCTCAACAAAAGGATAAATCAGCTTTAGTCCAAGGGCTTCTAGGAAGTCAAATGTACCTCTGTCGATTGAGCCAATTGCAAGAATATTTTTTTAGGGGGTAGATCAGCTTTAATATTGCAGATAGATTGTGGCTTCTATCAATGTAATTATCTGCATCATTTCCAATCCCCTATATATTTTTGGGGTAATATGTATATTTTATTATAGATTTTCCTTTATTATTTTCCCCTAGCCCTACCATCTCTTCCCTAATTGGAGTAAACTCATGGACAACTTTTACTTCCAGTTTAAACATACTATATACATTTTATGGACACAGTATATTTTATATTAGTTATCTTGTTTTTTGTTACTTTTAGTCCCACCCTTCAGCTCCCCTCAACCCCTCTTAACAGCATCCAGTTTTGATTTCTATTTGCCATATATTTTTCAACTGTGCTGTGATGTTTTACAAAAGTTCTGAACATTTCTATTCTCATAGTTTCTACAGATTGTAAATATTTATTTTGGGGGGCCTAAAAGTATTATTATATTTTTTATCGATTGACTATGACATTTCAAATCACCCAGGAGTGCTATTTGGAGAGTTAGCTCCAGGTAAATGTTGCAATTCTTCACTAGGCTACCTGGGGCTTCAGGTATCCTGGTGGTTAGAGTGTTGGACTAATAACCGGAAGGTTGCAAGATTGAATCCCCAAGGTACAAATCTGTCGTTCTGCCCCTGAGCAAGGCAGTTAACCCAGTGTTCCTAGGCCGTCATTGAAAATAAGAATTTGTTCTTAACTGACTTGCCTAGTTAAGTAAAGGTAAAATACATAAAAAAATTCCTGAACCTGTGACCAAAAACTGTGACCAAAACAAGCTACATATGATTGTGTGACAAAACTGCATATTTTAGAGGCTTTTTATTGTTCCCAGCACAAGGTGCACCTTTGTAATGATCATGCTGTTTAATCAACTTGATGATATGCCACACCTGTCAGGTCGATGGATTATTTTGGCAAACTAGAAATGCTCACTAACAGGGATGTAAACCATTTTTTAGCTTTTTGTGCGTATGAAACATTTCTGGGATATTTTAGCTCATGAAACATGGGACCATCACTTTACATGTTGCATTTATATTTTTGTTCAGTGTAATACACTTATCATAATTCGGTTGTAATCCAGAGGTTAGAAAAATTATCTTGATCCTCGATGAGGCTGAATGTAGGGATCCAAATTGTGGATTTAAAAGAATATGAATCATCAGCGTACAATGACTCCTTTGTTTTTAAGCCCTGGATTTCTAGCCCCTTGATATTATTGTTGGATCTGATTTTAATAGCAAAAATGTTGATGGCCATAATAAATAGAATTGCAGATAGTGGACAACCTTGTTTTACAGTTCTATTGTTTCCAGTACTTGTCTTATAATTATTGTCTCCAACTTATCGTCCATGTAAAAAACTGTTCTGATTAGGATGAATAACATCCGACAATACCTTTTTTAAATTCTATGCACTATGCATTCACAACACTGAAGTGTAAGGGGCCTCCAATTTTTTAAATGGACTGGATCTTTAATATTTAGCACCTGGGTCCTGTTTCAGTAATAGTGAAATCAGACGTTGTTGACTATCGGATAGTCTACCATTTTTATAGGAGTGGTTAAAACATGCTAATAACGGTCCTCTGAGTACATAAAAAAACATTTGATATACCTCAACTGGTATGCCATCAAGCCCTGGAGTTTTCCCAGACTTAACCCTCGTGTGGTGTTTGTTATTCACCCAATGTTTGTGGGTCTGATGGACCCACAATGTTATTTGGTTTTTAAAACAATACAGCCATAACAATTTACGTAAAAACATTTAGTCCTTAGATGCTGACTTATATCAATTAGAAGCAATATAGACAGCATACATGGCTAATATTTGCCATTTACCTCTGCTAGATCACATTTATCAATAAAAGCACCATTTTTGGAGGGGGTGAAATGCAATTTTTGTAAACAAAAAAAATCTATTATAATCAAGACATGGGTAGAATAAATCATGTTTATCTTGAGCAAATATAAATGAAACAATGTTTTCATCACTATTGATGTTTAACTGAACAAATTTGGAAGGACAAATTTTACATACAGTATTTTATGGAAATGATAAATGAGCCCCATTGAACACAAATTAAGGTCGGTCTACACACAACGTGAGGGACAGAGTTTTACTGTGTGTGTGTGTTGCAAATGTATTTATTGCACTTGATTCATGTGTACTGTGTCTTCCTGTCCTTTTTGGTTCCACACTCATTGCAGCGCTTCTTCTTGTTGCTACCGGCTGCAATCTAGAATGATGAAAACTTAGAGACCCCTTCACGCTCTAATCCCGTTAACGGGATTGATTTTGACAACAGCCAGTGGAAAATCAGAGCGCCAAATTCAAAACAGCTAAAATCTTATAATTCCATTTTCTCAAACAATCAACTATTTGACACCATTTTAAAGATAAGACTCTCATTAATCCAACCACATTGTCCGATTTCAAAAAGGCTTTACGGTGGAAGCATAAAATTAGATTATGTTAGGACATAAACTTCACAAGAAAAACCACACAGCCATTTTCCAAGCAACTAGATGCATCACAAAAACCAAAAGTACAGCTAAAATATTCACTAAACTTTGATGATCTTCATCAGATGGCACTCATAGGACTTCATGTTACACAATACATGCATGTTTTGCTCAATAAAGTTCATATTTATATCCAAAAACCCCATTTTACATTGGCGCATAATGTTCAGAACTGTTTGGCTCCAAACCATCCAGTGAATGAGCACAATGAGCACACATATTACAGAAATACTCATCATAAACTTTGTGTTATACACAGAATTATAGATACACTTCTCCTAAATGTAACCCTTTGTCAGATTTCAAAAAAGGTTCACGGCGAAAGCACAATTTGCAATAATCTGAGTACAGCCCAGAAGACACCAACAACTAGCAAACAGAAACCTGCCATCTTGGAGTCAATAACAAATTACATTATAAATATTCACTTACCTTTGATTATCTTCATCAGAAGGCACTCCCAGGAACCCCAGCTCCACAATAAATGTTCGATAAAGTTCATATTTATGCGCAAATACATCCAGTTTGTTTGCGCGTTAGGTTTACTATCCAAATCCACAACGCGCATGCTTACTTATTCCAGATGAAAAGTCAAAAAAGTTATACTACAGTTTGTAGAAACATGTCAAACGATGTATAGAATCAAACTTTTGGTTGTTTTTAACATATATCTTCAAGAAAATTCCAACCGGACCTATCCGTTCTCTTTAGGAGTGAATATGAACTCAGCTCGCTCCCAAGTCCTTGCGCGTGACTGAGCCCATGCCTTATAATGGGACACCTACTTCCTTGGGCTGTTATTCCCTTCAAATTCACCATATAATCTTCAAACACCGTTCTAAAGACTGTTGACATCTAGTGGAAGCTTTAGGAAGTGCAAAATGAATCCATAGTCACTGTATACAGTCAAGGCAATCACTTGAAAAAACTACAACCTCAGATTTTCCACTTCCTGGTTGGATTTTTATCAGGTTTTTGCCTGCCATATGAGTTCTGTTATACTCACAGACATCATTCAAAGATTTTTAGAAACTTCAGAGTGTTTTCTATCCAAATCTACTAATAATATGCATATCCTACCTCATGGGCCCGAGTAGGAGGCAGTTTAATTTGGGTACGTTTTCCATCCGGCCGTGAAAATACTGCCCCCTATCATCTCACTCACTCACATATATAGTTACAGCAGACCAAGGTCGGAGAGTCAGACGCACACACATGCAACAACATCACTCACACTTACTTCTGATATTGGAGTTGTTGGTTCTGTGATTCCGGCAGATGGGGCACCAGCATCATCCTTCTGAATCCTCCTCACGGTGGCTGCAGAAGCTGGGGTCTTTGGGACATGTTACATCCTCTGGATTTTAGGTCTTACCAATGTCTTGCCCAGCTCCTTGAGAAAGAGCTGTCTCCTCTGGAGCTTCCCTCTGTTCCAATCTGGGTTCAACGCCATCCAGATGACAAACACATTGTTTGCTGAGATGTTGAAGAATATCACTAGTGGCAAGCGTAGGGTTCTTCTTTTGCAGCTGTAGCCAGCCACCATGATGATGATTTCTGGTTTTTGATGTTCCTGGCCACAGATTCTCCCATCCCTATGCAGCATACACGTTTTTGATTTTCCTTCGCACGTAGGACACTAGGGATGTGTTTGGCCGTGAACACAGGCTTAGAGGAATCGATAGGCCTGTTCCGTTTATTCAACAGCTGAGTTGGGAGCACTAGTGTGTTTTTTACATTTACATTTTAGTCATTTAGCAGACGCTCTTATCCAGAGCGACTTACAGTAGCGAATGCATACATTTCATACATTTTTTCTCCGTACTGGTCCCCCGTGGGAATCGAACCCACAACCCTGGCGTTGCAAACACCATGCTCTACCAACTGAGCCATACTGTTCTTACCATTGTCAGCTTCCTCTTGAGGTGCTCCTGTCCCAGCTTGTGTGAAGTAAAAAAGTTATTGCATGTGATGTTGTGGTCACGGAGTCCCTGTGTCACGTCCAGGACAACCCGCGTCCCTTGGTTCTTCTTAGGGGCTCCTCCCTCTGGTTTCCCTGTATACACTTGCAAGTTCCACGCATATGTGACTCACCACCTGGATTCGGTCTTAAGTAGCAACATTTGATATTGTGTTTTTTTGCATCATATAAAAGTAGAGACTCAGAGCTACAAAATGGTATATCATTTGAGGAACAATGGGAAAGTAATTCTGCTTTGAAAGTTGATGAACTTGTAAAATCACTTTTGAGAAAATCGCCATTGAATGTTTTGCTGTCTAGTGAAGGGCTCTTCTTTGTCTACACCCATTCACCATCGTTCACACCCTCACCCTAAGCTTTAGGCCCACCCATCTCCTTTCGCTCTCGAAGCGCACACTTGACGCTCTGGACGATGATTTGTTTACCTCTGGATAACATGTAAACAGCCTAACCAGCCCTGCTGGCAACAATTTCATTACCCTTTTTTGGGTTTACTGACACCGGCAACATTCAACGGGTGTTGTACACACATCACGTAACGTTAGCTACCGAGCCAGCCAGCCAACATTCTCTAGTACAGCCACTATTGAAGGCTATCAAATGCTTCTCAAAGATGCCCTCTGGTGGTCAAACTAGCACTAGCAAGCATTAATGAATGGTACCAGTGGTTCACACTTAAATAACGTGCCATAGAATTCTGCGGTACCATGCAAGCTGCGCCGCAGTACGCTGCAACTTTTAAAGTAGGAACCACTGTAGGTAAACAAAGTAAGTTCACACACATCACATAACGTTAGCTAACGAGCCAGCCAGCTAATGTTAGCTAGTTAAACAACAATGAACAGTGCCAACAATGCCATAGTTCTGGGAGCTAACCAACCATGTTCAATATTAGCTAGCTAACATGAGGCTCTAACTAGAACAGCAAACGGTTCTGGGAAACAAATAATAACATCAGCTAGGGAGCCAGCCAGCTAACGTTAGATAGCTAGCTAACAGTACACTTTAGCTTGAAATGAAACCACTTTCTGTCAAAATTAGAAAATGTGTATTATCTGAAAATGTAACGCTAGCTAGCTAACGGTAGACTATCTTACCTGTATACATCCTCGTGCACAGATGTGTCTCCCTGTTAGGAATGCCATGCCACGGTTGCCCTTAGTTTGAAGATGTAATCCGGAGACAGGTGTTTCCTCCATCTCTTTAGCTAGCAAACTCTAATTCCACTGATTTCAAAACTTGATCCTCCAGAAAGAGGAGAGTCACAATGCAGCTCCACTACACAATACATTTTTAAAAAATCAGCGTTCGACAGGATTACCTACACAGTCTGACGAGATTCTATGGCAAACCAATCCGAACTCCTCTCTCTGCATGTCCAGCCCACTCATTATCTCAGCCAATCATGACTAGTGGGAAGGTTGCTATGGCTTAACCAAAAAGGCTCATAATTTAACAATTTTATTTATATTTACAGATGGCATACGGGTTTGTTATTAAGGCACATGAAAGTTCACATTTTCTAGAAGGCATTTCTGCTCAAAAATGCATTTTGAGAAGAAAAAAAAAAGTTTTACGTTCAGATGGTTCTCCTGTGAAGTCGTGACTTGCGACATACGCCTAGTTTCCTGAATCAGGTCACATATGATGAAGCAGCATCACAGGCAGCCCAGATCTTGATTCCGTATTTGCGGGTTTAGACGGTATGTACTGCTTGAAGTGGCAGCGGCCCCTAAATGGTATAAGCTGCTCATCAACAGTAACGTTGGGCACAGCGTTGTAAAACAGGGGAAGGTGGTCCACCCACTTGTCCCACACTGACCTGATTGCAGCTACCTTGTCTCTCTGCCGCCTTGCTGGTCTGGTGTCTCGGTTATCAAAACAGATAATCCTCGAAATAATGTGGAAGTTTTCCAGAGTGATTGGAAAACTTCTGCCAGTTTCTGCATACCACAGGGATTATGTGGATTCCCCATTGGATCTAAAAACACCAGCAAGGATAAGAAACCCAAAATATGCATGCAAATGAGTTTGGTCCATCTCCTTCCATCTCTCTCCAAAAACATGCCTTCCCTCCCAAATTAGTGCAGTCCAGAATTACTTTCTGGATGGTGTCTGGAATGAACAGTTCAAAATAAGACTTTATGTCCTGCACATAAGTAACCGCCATCTGTGTCGGCCCTGGTTGCATCCTTATCCTCATTGGCAGCCATGCGGGATGGCTCATTCCTTGGGCAAGAAGAACATTCAATTATTTCTCCTCCTGCAGGCTGCTGATGAGCTGGTTGCTGATGAGCTGGTTGCTGATGGGCTGGTTGCTGATGGGCTGGTCCTGGGGCTGGCTGCTGACGGGCTGGTCCTGGGGCTGGCTGAGGGTCAATCTCATCCTATTCTTCCAACCTCATATTCTGAAAATTCTTCATCTTCCATAGTGGAAGACGTTCCTTCCACACTAGCTTCTCACTCTGCAAAATGTTTTCTAAAGCCCTCTGAACAGAGATTATTTTTGCCATACTGATTGATTGTGGTAAGGAGCCTCACATGCAAAGCTATTTATTTATTGTGCCCCTCCCCCAATTTGCCCCTGGCTGGGGTAGAGTGTGGGGAAATACTGCATTTTTTCAGTGTATCGAAATAATCTATTGTAATAACATTGTGCAGGTTCCTGCAAGACATTGTGTAGTTTCACACTACAAAGGGTAAAGAGTGCGAGAAAGGCGGGAGACTGGCAGACAGGCAGGGAGATAATACCAAGAACCTGTCTATGTTGAAACCGCAGGCCCAGGGAGGAGGAAGACAGAGTGAAGTCACACAGCAAACCTTTTTGTTTCATTTTTACTTGTTTTCACCTACACCCTTTCCCACACTTTTATCCAGTGGACCCGAACACCACATAATATAAATGTGTAGGGGGTTGCAGTGGACCCGAACACCACATAATATAAATGTGTAGGGGGTTGCAGTGGACCTGAACACCACATAATATAAATGTGTAGGGGGGGGGGGGGGTGCAGTGGACCCGAACACTACATAATATAAATGTGTAGGGGGTTGCAGTGGACCCGAACACCACATAATGTAAATGTGTAGGGGGGTGCAGTGGACCCGAACACCACATAATATAAATGTGCAGGGGGTTGCAGTGGACCCGAACACCACATAATATAAATGTGTAGGGGGGTGCAGTGGACCCGAACACCACATAATATAAATGTGTAGGGGGTTGCAGTGGACCCGAACACCACATAATATAAATGTGTAGGGGGGTGCAGTGGACCCGAACACCACATAATATAAATGTGTAGGGGGTTGCAGTGGACCCGAACACCACATAATATAAATGTGTAGGGGGGTGCAGTGTACCCGAACACCACATAATATAAATGTGTAGGGGGTTGCAGTGGACCCGAACACCACATAATATAAATGTGTAGGGGGGGGGGGGGGTGCAGTGGACCCGAACACTACATAATATAAATGTGTAGGGGGTTGCAGTGGACCCGAACACCACATAATGTAAATGTGTAGGGGGGTGCAGTGGACCCGAACACCACATAATATAAATGTGCAGGGGGTTGCAGTGGACCCGAACACCACATAATATAAATGTGTAGGGGGGTGCAGTGGACCCGAACACCACATAATATAAATGTGTAGGGGGTTGCAGTGGACCCGAACACCACATAATATAAATGTGTAGGGGGGTGCAGTGGACCCGAACACCACATAATATAAATGTGTAGGGGGTTGCAGTGGACCCGAACACCACATAATATAAATGTGTAGGGGGGTGCAGTGTACCCGAACACCACATAATATAAATGTGTAGGGGGTTGCAGTGGACCCGAACACCACATAATATAAATGTGTAGGGGGTTGCAGTGGACCCGAACACCACATAATATAAATGTGTAGGGGGGTGCAGTGGACCCGAACACCACATAATATAAATGTGTAGGGGGTTGCAGTGGACCCGAACACCACATAATATAAATGTGTAGGGGGGGTGCAGTGGACCCGAACACCACATAATATAAATGTGTAGGGGGGTGCAGTGGACCCGAACACTACATAATATAAATGTGTAGGGGGGTGCAGTGGACCCGAACACCACATAATATAAATGTGTAGGGGGTTGCAGTGGACCCGAACACCACATAATATAAATGTGTAGGGGGGGTGCAGTGGACCCGAACACCACATAATATAAATGTGTAGGGGGGTGCAGTGGACCCGAACACCACATAATATAAATGTGTAGGGGGGTGCAGTGGACCCGAACACCACATAATATAAATGTGTAGGGGGTTGCAGTGGACCCGAACACCACATAATATAAATGTGTAGGGGGGGTGCAGTGGACCCGAACACCACATAATATAAATGTGTAGGGGGTTGCAGTGGACCCGAACACCACATAATATAAATGTGTAGGGGGTTGCAGTGGACCCGAACACTACATAATATAAATGTGTAGGGGGTTGCAGTGGACCCGAACACTACATAATATAAATGTGTAGGGGGTTGCAGTGGACCCGAACACCACATAATATAAATGTGCAGGGGGTTGCAGTGGACCCGAACACCACATAATATAAATGTGTAGGGGGGTGCAGTGGACCCGAACACCACATAATATAAATGTGTAGGGGGGTTGCAGTGGACCCGAACACCACATAATATAAATGTGTAGGGGGGTGCAGTGGACCCGAACACCACATAATATAAATGTGTAGGGGGTTGCAGTGGACCCGAACACCACATAATATAAATGTGTAGGGGGGTACACAGTGTGCACTCAATGAAAATGTGTTATTTTACATGTTCTTCACAGAAAATGAGCCAAGGCCAATGAGTCTCAGGTTAAAGGCTTTAATTGCATCAAGAAGTTCCTCCTCTGTAATTTCACCTTCACATGAGTTTTTCTGTACAGCTGTTCATTTTACATTATTAATAGAAAAACAATCCTTACAATTAACTTTGTTTAGTGGAGATGGAGGAGACTGAAACGAAAACCTTCAGATCTTTAGTTGATACCACTAGGCCTTTCGCAGCTCTCTAACCCAAGTCGTTCTGCCCCATGTTGTTTTATTGAATGACGCAGAGAAGAAAAGACCGTCCCACGGGGGGCCAGTACAAAAAGAAATGCATGAAATGTATGCATTCACTACTGTAAATCGCTCTGGATAAGAGCGTCTGCTAAATGACTAAAATGTAAATGTAAATGTCTCTATCTTCTATTTATTGTTTACCGATTTGGGATTAACACTTCAATGAGCAAATGTATGATTTTGAAGAGGGGGATGAGGAGAGCTGTCTGTGTGCGGCAGAAAAACAATAAACAAATTTGTTTCCAATCCGGTGCTACTCCGTTGTCTTGTGAAGATTTCCCTCTCTGGCCTTCAAATAAAATGTCAGACTAATTATCAAATCGCTTCATATGGAGAACGCCAAGTATAGCACAGGTTTCAAAATGGCTGAGGGGGCCCGAGTAGAAGAAAGGGAAAAGCATGTTATTTTAAGCCACCCCCAAGGGAAACCTGCATTGGTTTAACCTTTTCCTGCTCTTTCGCTGACACCGCACTCAAGCCACCAGTCTCGATGACTTTCAATAGTGAGTCAATTAAGCCTAATTATGGCTCAGTGGAGGCCCCCGCTGTGGGAAACCTGACTTCAGGGCCCGTTCCTGGGGGCCCCATACCAAGACCTATTAATCTGCTTCCACAGCTACTCCCCCTTTTCATCGTTATCCACACAAACAAGCTCCCTGCTACTGTTTAATAAGCTATTCTCACACTGTCATGATCTATATCTCCAGTTATCAGGAAGGAGGAAAAGCTCCCCTTGCCTCGGCTACATTACACTAGCAGGCTAGCAGGAACTTCTAAGAGCTAGCCTGAACCCTGGGTTTGTAGCCATGGCCGTTGTGCTATTAGAAAAGAAAACAGTTCATTTGTTTAGGTTGTTAATTATTTAAACTGCTGTTGGAAAAAATTGGCGGTGCTGTGTTATTGATAGAACTATTACTCACAGAGACAGAGCTTGACATTGCTAAGTAGCGGCAGTGTCAGAGTTCTGTCACCTAAATCTCCCCAACTCTGTGCAATTAGAGTCCTGCAGGATCCCTAGCCTTGTGTCAGTGAAAGGAAGCCATGGTTCTTCCATTGAACTGAGAGGGCAAACTGCAGACATCGTTATCATTAATGCTAGGATTACTGAGCCGAGCAGTAATTTGGGAAGAAAGGACTTATTTAAAAAAAAATGTGTGTGAGAGAGAAAATAACAGAGCCTTAAAAGAGCCAATGGTGTGTCTCAATTAGGACGAGAGGAAGCGTATGTTTGGGATCCCTGTAGCTTTGATCACCTAGAATGTTTTCTGATGCTTTGAAGGACAATATTGGCATCACACGAGTGGTAATGATGCATGACAATGCTGTGCACTAGAAAGAAGGGGAGAGGGGGGAAGAACAATAGCAGTTTAAAATTGCTGTTACCCAAATCCGGCGTAATGACTATTACGGATGTTAATGAAACAAGGACATTGACCCTGGACATGGCGTGCTGCGTGGTTCAATGACTGGAGTGGACGCAATTGTTGGCTCCAATAGCTTTTGCAATATTCATTTGCAAACCATTTTATTGTTGTTGTGCCACCCAATAGCTTTAAGTGCATTCACTATAGATTAGTAATTTAGTGCTGCACAATTTTAGCTCTCCTTTCCTTTCACCTGTAGACTTGGATTCCCTTTTTACCTATGATTGTTTGTTTTTTGGTCAACGCTGGGCCCCTCAACTCATCCGAAATGGCGTCAAAGCCTGATGTTGAGTCAACTTGACTGAAATGTCACCATGAATCAGTCTCCTGTCTCTTTCTTTCTCTCTCTCACTTTCTCTTTTTCTCTCTCGCTTTTTCTCTCTCTCTCTCTCTCTCTCTCTCTCACGCTCTCTTCCCGTGGCCCCCCCCCCATCTCTCTCTTAACAGCCCAGATCAGAATGCGGTGCCTCTGGCCACTCCCACCACACCCCGTTGCCATCCCCTTTATCTCCGTGCTCCTCCAATGTGGGGGAAAGCCTAGCTCCATGGAATGCGAAGAGCTTTTGGCTCTCTGGGGTGCTGATGTGTCCACAGTGACTTGTCAGTGTTGGGGAACCCCATGGGTCCCTGGCTCTCTGCTCCCTCTCCATTAGCCATCCTCTCCTCTCTGCCCCAGTGGCTGGCTGACACATGTATGACATCCACACATAGAGCACTAATGCTGGGATTAGGTCAGAAACAATCCCTCGGATCAGTCTCTGATTTATGCTCCACTTGGGTGTATCTGGCCTCTGATCACGTAGATATATAAGCCTCAAAGGCATTGGTGGGAATGTTAAGGAGGCTCTATATTCAAGCATTGTTGTTTTTAGGAAATTATGTTCCAGTGACATTGATTATATTGTATTCTACAGTAAAGTGTTATCTATTTAGACTCTACAGATTCATTAAATCATCTCCTCAATTTATTCATGGCCGTTGTTTACGTGTGCGGGTTTGTGCAACGCAAAGTTTTGATATTACCTTTTGAAAATATGATTTTCATTGACCTTTCATTTGAAAAACATTGCAGAGAAAACCAACTAACATCCATAACAATTAGTTTAGTTTGAAAAGGCACATTTTTCCACTTTTCTTTATTGGCATATTCATTAAGGTGCATTAATGCGTGATGGCCATCGCTCCACCTCATCTGCATTGATCCCCCTCCATTTCTTACGCTGTAATTGTGCAAACCTCGTTGACAGGGGAAAACGATTGCCATTGGTGTGCTTTCTCCCTCCACCAGCTCTTGCCCTTGATGCAATTAGTCAGGCCTGACGGGCGCTGAAAGTAGTCTGGATGGGCCGTGTATAACACTCACAAAGTTATGAGCGCACTAATAATTGCACTGAAGACAGAGCATTGTGGCAGTCCCTCCATTGTGACGACTTCTTCCTGTAAAATAGAAAGAGGGAAACCCTAAAATGCCAGACAGTAGTGCATTGTGGGAGCTCGCAGGATGATAATAGGAGGGCCCTAGAATGTAATTGTCATCAAGAGAGGTGTAAGTGCAGGGTTGGTTAGGTTACGTTCTTAGTGCAGTCCGATACAGTTACTAGTTACCTGTGCAAAATTTTAATCGGTAACATACCTTTTGGATTACCCAAACTCAGTAACGTAATTTGATTACTTTCAGTTACTTTTGGATGACTTTCCCCTTAAGAGGCATTAGAAGAAGACAAAAAAGGATCCATCAAATGCATTTGGTGTGTCATCATAGTGGTCTCTGACTTGTGATCAGACTCGCTCAGGAGGAACAAAGTTAAACTAGCGCCTTTTTTCTATGCTGAATTGAATGTCATTGAGAAAACATAAAGGTGTCATAATGTTTTTTTTCTCTCGCAAATGTCATTTCTAAATTAAACAGTAATCAAACGTCATTTCTAAATTCAACAGTAATCAAACGTCATTTCTAAATTCAACAGTAATCAAACGTCATTTCTAAATTGAACAGTAATCAAATGTCATTTCTAAATTCAACAGTAATCAAATGTCATTTCTAAATTCAACAGTAATCAAACGTCATTTCTAAATTCAACAGTAATTAAATGTCATTTCTAAATTCAACAGTAATCAAACGTCATTGAGAAAACAGAAAGGTGTTATAATGTATTTTTTTTTGCAAACATCATTTCTAAATTCAACAGTAATCAAACGTCATTTCTAAATTGAACAGTAATCCAAAAAGTGATAATCTTGTTTTTCAACAGTATCTATAATCTGATTACAATATTTTTGCTGGCAACGTAACTGATTACAGAGTGGATGGATGGAAGGGGAATCGCTAGCTGTATCTGTGGCTATAGTGCCTCTCCTCATCATTGTCATGTTTATAATGGAATAGTGCAGCTATAGTGCCAGCAGCACTGACACAGTGTACAAGTGGAGAAATGTATTGCTGCCTTATGAGCGTGACAGTTTATATCGTGGTAGACTATTGATCGGTCAGCATTCTTTCCAATGCTCTAGTCTACCATTATTACTTTTTACAGCCTGTTCTTTTGTGGGGTGCCCAGTTGGACCCGGTAATAGAGAAGCATGACTAGGCAAGCGAACAAAAATAAACTGGAGGGAAAGGAATTTCCAATGATGCGGCATCGTTTTATGCCAGTTTGAAGCTGTGTGAGACAATGTCAACGGGGTAAGACCATTACCAGCCCCATTATCAATGCTGGCTCTTTTTTCTCCCTTCCATGTCTTGCCCAAGGACACTGCATGTTGCTGCTGCATGGTTGGCGCATCCCACACACCTGGTTGGAGAGGAACAGTGGAAGTGGAACAGTCGGACAATTATGTGATTGGGTTGAGCCCTGCCAGGGAGGCCCCTTAATGAGGGCCACTCTTTCCCCCCTTCACCCCACGCGGCCCTCACCCCTGGCACTTGACACCCATTTTTTTATAAAGGAAAAAAGATTGCCCATTCTCAATGTTCTCTCCCCCACCACTTTGTTTCTTCTAAGCAAATAGGATTATAAGTAATTGAAAACGTGTATCACTAATATCACTTAAGAACATGCTTTTTTAATGAGTTGAATTTGAAGGGGGAGTGCTATTCTCTGCTGAAGGTCTTTTTCATTACTTCCAGCCAAATAAATGACTGAGGAAAATGTGTGCGTTAATGAAATGTTGCAAGGCAGGGGCACTTGAACAAGAAGAAATATTGTGTACAAAGTAGACAAACTTGGCAGTGGTCGCTTGGCAGCAGGTGTTGGATCTGCTATTTGCTGTATAAAGGCATACTGAGGAACTAATATGGACAGTGAGTAGAGTTTACCTATAATTAATGGAGATTACCAATTCAGATAAGTAGATATGCTGTCAATTTAGCAGTCTATTTAGCATCCAGGTGGAGAACCTAAATGTACAATTTGGAAGTGCATGAGGTTTAGCATACATTAGAATCTCTCCCTGAGCACCTGAAAACCGAGGGAGTGACATAAAGAGGCATGCTCCCAGGCTTAGAGCCTATCCTCTGCCTCTCCTTACTTTGTCTAGGAGTGTGTGTGTGTGCATGCGTATGTGCGGCAGTGTGTGTTTGTCTGTGGGGCCTTCATCTTGTGATTGGAAATGACTGCGTCTTCGTAGGATATTGTCCATGCTCTTTGATAAGTGCATTGTGGCCTGATTGGCATGGCATTCTAAAGCACCACGTTCCCGCCTGAAAGCAGTGCAAAAGTACATTCTCTGTCAGAAAAGTTTGTTTCTGGTGGAATATTTTTTATCTTGGGCCTTCAAAGTTCTTACAAGAACTTACCTGACACGGGGCGGCTTAAATCACATAGAACCCTAAATAAGAGCATAGATATTGAAGTAATAAGGGTAGATTTGCAGTCTCTGGTTTGTACGTTTCTGGCTTACACACCAGTGCCACCTGTCTTGCAGAGGTTAATAGGTCATATATGTATATATTTTTGTATCTTTATTTAACTAGGCAAGACAGTTTAGAACAAATTCTTATTTTCAATGACAGCCTAGGAACAGTGGGTTAACTGCCTTGTTCAGGAGCAGAATTTTTACATTGTCAGCTCAGGGATTCAATCTGGCAACCTTTCAGTTACAAGGCCAACGCTCTAACCACTAGGCTACCTGCTGCCCCAGGAAGATTTGAAACCTTGAGGCCAAATTGCATCATACATCATGAACCAAATCCACCCCTCCCCCATTCATTAACAGTAATTCAATGTCAGTTTCAACCATGTGTTCCAACCGTGAGGATTGTTGTTAATCCCTTGCTCTCATGCTCATTTTCTGTGCTGACTTGATTATTTTGGCTTGCATCAAATGTTCCATAAGTGAATGACAGGTAGAAATAATGGTGAAGTTCAATTGAATAGTGATGTGTGAAAATCTTGAGTTTGTTTTACGTCAGAGTTGATTCACATGAAAACCTTGATGATCTTTTATTTTCATGATGAATCGATATGGCTGTCTCCAGTGAAAATATACTAAGTGATTTATGAGCAAAAGCACACTTGGGCTCATGTGAATTTACAGGTTCAATGTATGGCCTGTGTTCGTTTGCTACCCAAGATTAATGTTCTCATTCAGCTAGGTAGAAAGGTTGTTATCCAATGTATATGGAATGAAAAAATTAAATATATATCTCCAGGAATGGCTAGTGTGCAAATGCTTTATGCTTGTAACATTCTCTAGTGTAACATGCGGAGTGCCATAGAGAAGTTGCATCTTTATACCGAGTAGCGCAGCAGTCTAAGGCACTGCATCGCAGTGCTAGAGGCGTCACTACAGACCCGGGTACAATCCCGGGCTGTATCACAACCGGCCATGAACGGGAGTCCCATAGGGCGGCACACAATTGGCCCAGCGTCGTCTGGGTTAGGGGAGGGTTTGGCCAGGGTAGGCCGTCATTGTAAATAAGAATTTGTTCTTAACTGACTTGCTTAGTTAAATAAAGGTTAAATTAAATAAATAAATTAGACTTTAAATGGAACATAGCCTATGGTCTAGTTTCTATACTGACTACATTTCTAACAATGGAGACACAGCCCTGTTTGATTATAAGCTATTAGCAGTTGAACATTTCTCTGATTGAAGTTGAATCATTTCAAATTGACATTTGAGTTATCCACTCTTGTTTAATGTGTGACATGAAAATGTGGAGGGCAGATATAGATTTGTGTGTATTGTTGTGAATTGTTAGATATCACTGTTGGAGCTAGGAACACAAGCATTTCGCTACACCCATGATAACGTCTGCTAAATATGTGTATGCAACCAATAAAATGTCATTTGATTTGATGTTATGTTTGTTCTATTAGGTTATGGCTTTTACATAAATTGGTCAGGAAAACTTTTATGGGCAGTCTCAGGTCTGCTCTTTGCCCCAATAGAGATACCCTATATATACAAGGGTATGTGGACACCCCTTCAAATTAGGGATTCAGCTATTTCAGCCACACTCGTTGCTGACAAGTGTATAAAATCGAGCACACAGCCATGCAATCTCCATAGACAAACATTGGCAATAGAATGGCTTTACTGCAGAGCTCAGTGACTGTCAACGTGGCACCGTCATAGGATGCCACCTTTTGAACAATTCAGGTCAACTGTAAGTGCTGTTATTGTGAAGTGGAAATATCTAGGAGCAACAACGACTCAGCCTCAAAGTGGTAGGCCACACAAGCTCACAGAACTGGGCCGCCGAGTGCTGAAACGCATAGAAATCGTCTGTCCTCGGTTGCAACACTCACTACCGAGTTCCAAACTGCCTCTGGAAGAAAAATCAGCACAAGAACTGTTCGTCAGGAGCTTCATGAAATGGGTTTCCATGGCCCGAGCAGCCACAGACAAGCCTAAGATCACCATGCGCAATGCCAAGCGTCGGCTGGAGTGGTGTAAAGCTCGCCGCCATTGGGCTGTGGAGCAGTGGAAACACGTTCTCTGTAGTGATGAATCACACTTCACCATCTGGCAGTCCGACGGCGAATATTTGTTTGGCGGATGCCAGTAGAACGTTACCTGCTCCAATGCGTAATGCCAACTGTAAAGTTTGGTGGAGGAGGAATAATGGTCTGGGGCTCTTTTTCATGGTTCGGGCTAGGCCTGTTAGTTCCAGTGAAGGGGTATCTTAACAGTACAGCATACAATGACATTCTAGACGATTCTGTGCTTTCAACTTTGTGGCAACAGTTTGGGGAAGGCCCTTTCTTGTTTCAGGATGACAGTGCCTCCATGCACTAATCAAGGTCCATACAGAAATGGTTCATTGAGATCAGTGTGAAAGAAATTGACTGGCCTGCAAAGAGCCCTGACCTCAACCTCATAGAACACCTTTGGGATGAATTGGAACGCCGACTGCGAGCAAGGCCTAGTCTCCCAACATCAGTGCCCGACCTCACTTATGCTCTTGTGGCTCATTGGAAGAAAGTCCACGCAGCAATGTTCCAACATATAGTCGAAAGCCTTCCCAGAAGAGTGGAGGCTTTTATAGCAGCAAAGGGGGGGATCGACTCCATATTAATGCCCATGATTTTGGAATGAGATGCTCGACGAGCAGGTGTCCACATACTTTTGGTAAATGTAGTGTATGTTCAGTTGGCTTCCTCGACATTTAAAACTGTCCAATAAACTACCTTATCGTATCTGCTTGCTGCTCCAAACAATGAGCTGTTTCCAACTTGCACAGCACATGCCTGTGTGCATGTTCTATTAGGAGTTTTTTCTAGGCCGTCATCGTTCAGAAATGCATACCCAGAATAAAGCGCTAGAGTTATCTCTCCATTAAATTACGGGCAGAATTGCTTGGTGTGCAGGGACTTTGCTCTGGGCCCTATGTGCTGGAACATTCGAGCAGGAGCAGAAGCAGGCAGCAGCAGTAAGGGCTGAAGTGTTTGGGATTTGTGTTGTAATTAAGATTATCGATCTCCTGCCCCAGTATGTTTCGTGTGCTTATTTGTTTCCTATATGCTCTCAGCAAAGGACACATCATCTCACTTTTTGCTGTGTCGACAGTTGGAAGTGTACGAGGTTAAAACACTACCCTGTTGTTGTATTCACTCTGCTGTATTCACTCTGGAGTTTCAGCCTCCTTTTAAACAGTTTGGAACACCGATAAAAATATCATTTTTACCCTATTAGCCTGAAATACATTTGGTTTGTTTTTCACCGGTTGTCTTTGTCCTCAGAGTTCGTGTTTGTGGTGAGGTTTTGCCAATGCCCAACTTGGTGAGAGCCGGAATAAGAGCTGTTATTGTTGTCCCTGTACGATACCTCATAGAAAGCAGTGCGAACATGCTTTAGACAGCTCTGTTTTCACTGCCTCTGAGGATGTGTTTCCATCTAACAAAGCACAGATAATGTTTATGGAAAATATCGATTTTATGACTTCTGCAGGGGGATATAGTTTGGATTTCAGTAAGTCTTTCGAAGCAATATTCTTTTCTTTTTGTCAGCATCATCATCTAGATGTCTGGAACTGAAATCGAAGCCAAAAACCGTATGAAACCTATGAATGCTTATATAAATATCTGAGAGGGTCGTTCCACCCCAAAAACACAAGAAAGAGGATTTCGACATCCACCATCTCAGATTGTTCTGAAATCGTTTCTGTTGTTAGAAACAGATAAGATTAGCATTCCTGCAACATTATATCTCCCTCACTAACATTAAGCATCAGCTGTCAGAGCAGCTTACAGATCATTGCACCTGTACATAGTCCACCTGTAAATAGCCCATCTTACTACCTCATCCCCGTATTGTTATTTAAAATGTTTTTGCTCCTTTGCACCCCAGTATCTCTACTTGCACAATCATCTTCTGCACATCTATCACTCCAGTGTTAATGCTAAATTGTAATTACTCCGCCACTACGGCCTATTTATTGCCTTACCTCCCTAATCTTACCTCATTTGCACACACTGTATATAGACTTTTCTATTGTGTTATTGACTGTACGTTTGTTAATTCCATGTGTAACTCTTTGTTGTTGTTTCACACTGCTTTGCTTTATCTTGGTCAGGTCGCAGTTGTAAATGAGAACTTATTTTGTTGAAATATAATTTGATCTCTTGAGAAATTATTACATTTATAAGATTCATATAATTGTCAATAAATATAGTACCAAACATTCAATTTGGACCAAACTTTTTTCTAACAATAAATTACACACGAGGGATCGAAAGAAATTGTAAAAAGCCACCCATGTATCCCCCAACACCAACCCCACCCCAACAACGAGTATATAGTATCAGTTCTCTGTTTGACCACTAGTATGGAGTTGCGGCTATGAGTATTTTTTCTTCATCCTATGTAATGTATTCTCAGTGAATTTGGTGATGTTTTTTCCCTCTTTTTAGAGAAATTTGCTATTGACGTTGTTGGGTTTATGTCCCATCCCATCCAAATGTGCTGGTTGATAAAATACCTGTATTTATGGGAAAGATGTTTGAAAAGGGTATTTTGTTTTTAAATGATATTGGAAATTGGAATGGTAGAGTTATGTCCTTCATGGAGTTATCACAATTGTACGGGAAGGTCTGCTCAATCCAAGAGTACAACCAATTGATTACAGCAATACCCCAAAAATGGAGGAGGCAGGTGGCAGCGGGAGGAGGTAGGGAACTGGTCTGTCTGCCCAATATAAAGGATCAAAACTGGCAGGGGAATAAATAGGAAAGTATACCAGTTTCATTTGAGGACCAGTATGTTGATAACTGTGCCATACGTATTGCAAAATACTTGGGAAGAGATTTTTGATGCACCGATTCCATGGTACAGGGTGTATGAGTTGATATATAAAGCAATGCAAGATTCAAGACTTCGTGCTTTTCAGCTAAAATTATTATATAGAATTCTTGCCACCAACAAAATGTTGAATATTTGGCGGCATAAAATCATCGAAGCTCTGCAGATTTTGTTGTGAGGATACAGAATCAATAGAACATTTATTTTGGTATTGCCCTCAGGTAGCCTGTTTCTGGTCTCAGGTTCAGGAATGGCTGAAAATGCAAAGCATTGATCTAAAATGGACCCTAGAAATAGTACTGTTAGGAGATCTGGAGAGACCGGGTCAGTCAATTACTAATACTCTTAGTAAAAGTATTTATCTTCAACTCGCTTTCTGTGGATTCTATTCGATTAGATAGATTGAAATTGTACGTTAAACATCACAGCATACTTGAAAGATATCTGTTGCGTAGAAACCTGAAGTGAGTGGCCAGCAGAGATAGATGGGATGGGATGAGGGAAGCTGAGGGTTGCGATGTGGAATTGCAGACAAGTGGGAGTGGAGTTGCTGTGCGAGAGATAGAATGATGGTCAAAGATAAAAGTAAAATAAAACATAATAAAAAGTAGGTTTGAATGACACTGAGGGGCAGTGTTTTTACAACCAATGCCGGTTTGCCTAAGGCTGATGCCGTGCAGGTGTTTGTACACATGCATATACACACACACTCTCATTCAAATAAACACATACAATAACACACACATACATGTAATAGTGGCAGACATGCACACAAACATATACATTTGGCATTGCTGTTATGATTTTAGTTGTCCTTGATGTCCTTTGTTTTAAATGTATTATTATTTGTAATTTTTTTTGCATTGTTTGCTGTTTTCTGTCTTTCTCTTTTTTCTCTTTAGTTAATTCTCTTGTTTGTTGGTGCATTGGGGGGTTCTTGGGGGTGGGGAATAGAATTAATTGTAATTTTTCTTCTTGGGGGGGACTGTGGTAGGGGTCTCAAATGGTTGAGGGACAGCTATTGGGGGGGGATCTTGGAGGTTTCGGGTTCACGTTTTTTGGCCTGGTGGAGATCTGTCAACGTGCCCTTGAGCAGGACATTGACCCTGGATGTTTCTGTGTGTCGCTCTGAGTCTGTTGGATGACTGGTATGATGTAGTTGTTGAGCGGCTTCACTGCAAGTATATTGTATGTTTCGGATATTCAATCAAATAAAAATAATAAAAAACTCTTTAGTCATATCCCAGTTTACCTATTTGCTAATGGTCTTGCCTACACCTAGCAACCAGTTTCTTTAATTATATGAGCAAAAAATATTCAATTTTATTTGGAACGGCAAGACAGACAAAATTAAACGGGCCTATTTATATAATAAATGTGAATTCAGAGGGCAGAAATTATTAAATATTAAAGCATTAGACCTCTATCTAAAGGCATCAGTTATATAAAAGTTATATTTAAATCCGAACTGGTTCTCTAACAGATTAGTAAGAATGTCCCACCCCCTGTTCAAGAATGGCCTTTTTCCATTTAAAACCTCTAACTTTTGGTTATTTGAAAATGAAATAATCTCCAATATATCGCTAATTTTAAAACAAGCCATAGAAAGTTGGTTGCAATTTCAATTTAATCCACCAGAAAAGACAGAACTAATAATACAAACAATATTGTGGTTAAACTCAAATATACTAATTGATACTAAAAAATATTTAAAAAATATATGGAAATGTCAGCTCTACCCAAAATTACAACCAACTAATTGAAGCATTAGCACAAAAATGGAAGAGGCAAGTGGAAGGGAGGAAAAGTAAGGAACTTGTCTGTTGACCCTGCATTAAAGACCAAAATGTATTAAATAATATTGTGATTAATAAAAAGTATATGGGAGGGGTTGAGTGGAGCTGAAGGGTGGGATTAAAAACAACAAGATAAATGTAAAATATACTGTGTCCGTAAAATGTATGTAGATTGAGAACTTTTGTGAAACAGCACAGTTATTAAAAATATTTAACAAAATAGAAATCAAACTGGATGGACTTCAGAGAGATAGGAGGCGTTGACAGTAGCTGAAGGATTCAATTATAAACAAACAAAAGATACCTATTGTAAAATACATTGTGTCCATAAAATTGATATAGTATGTATGAGCTGGTAGTAGAAGCCTAAGTGTTGTTGTCTATTAGTTTACTCCAATTAGGGGAGGGGTGGTAGGGTTAGGGGAAAATAATAAAGGGAAATATATTTAAAAGAGACATGTATGTGTATGTATACATACAGTACCAGTCAAAAGTTTGAACACACCTACTCATTCAAGGTTTTTTTTTGCTATTTTCTACATTATAGAATAATAGTGAAGACATCAAAACTATATAAAAACACATATGGAATCATGTAGTAAACAAAAAAAGTGTTAAACATATATATTTATATTTTAGGTTCTTCAAAGTAGCCACCCTTTGCCTTGATGACAGCTTTGCACACTCTTGGCATTCTCTCAACCAGCTTCACCTGGAATGTTTTTCCAACAGTCTTGAAGGAGTTCCCACATATGCTGAGCACTTGCTGGCTGCTTTTCCTTCACTCTGCGGTCCAACTCATCCCAAACCATCTCATTTGGGTTGAGGTTGGGTGATGAGGAGGCCAGGTCATCTGATGCAGCGCGCCATCATTCTCCTTCTTGGTCAAATAGCCCGTACACAGCCTGGAGGTGTGTTGTGTCATGGTCCTGTTGAGAAACAAATGATAGTCCCACTAATGGTGGGTATGGTGTGTCCACGGTATGGTGTGCTACCACTATTTATTTTGCCAGGATGCCGTACCGGACCAGACATGCCTACTTTCACCCCTGCTCTTGAGGCACAGATCATGGCAGAGAGAGTACCAGACCTGATTTGGTAAGAGAAACGTTTATCGGAGAATTTTTAAGAAAGATTCTTCTGCCGTTGTCCAGGCACACCTTGGGTTAAGAAGATGTATATCTTTAAGTTATGCTGTCCTGAACTTTGGAGTATGTCTCTCCTGTCTCTCACCAAGTTGGAAGTTGATTCCTCTTTAATTTATCCAGCAGAGCTGAAGAGAACAAACACCAGCTGCTTCTCTCCGGTACATTCTAAATCTCATCTCTGTCACCCGCTTTAGTTGATGCAGAAATATTAAATGTATTCGGCAGCATTTTAGGAAGCTAATATGCTTTGATTTATGGCATTACACTTCCTGAGCGGACACTGTGTCAGACGAAAAAATTGTGAGAACACAGGGATAGCTCGGTCAGGTGCGATTATAAAATCTTATCGACTCGCCGGACGCCTGGGTAATTTCAAAACTAAAATACGTTTGAGAGGCATATAATTAATGGTCCTTTAAGATAGTGCCAGGGCCTAATTGTCATATTTTGTCAGAGAATCTGCCTATCCAACACAGAGGTTTTTCAATAAGTGGATTTGACAGGACTTGTGGTTGCCATGGCTACGTGTTGTTCCACCACATTTCATTATGTTACCCGCACACCCCTACCATCATCCCAACCTCACTAACAATCCCACTAAAGCCGATGGGAGCTGCCTAATGCATTAGCAATGCTGGGACCTTGCCAGAGCGCCAACAATTAACACATTGTTATCTAAATACATGCTACTGTGGCCTATACGGCTACAATGTGGGAATGTTGGGTGTGGAGTGTTTTCATTTGTTGACTTAGCATACCAACTCTACGACTATGTCTGCCCCGGGTTTTTTTGTGTGACTGCTTTTACTAAAATGAGGCTGCAAATAATAAAATACTTCTTTGTTAACTGAATCCAATTAACGGCATAGATGCAGCATCATATTGAAAAGTGAAGGGTGGGAAACGGCTCATCTTAGGTTGATCAGCAGCAGATGTTCAGTCAAGCTGTTGATGCATTAAAGTGTGCCATGCCTTGTCTCACTGTGCTTTGCCGCTGTGTCATCCTGTCCCTCTCCCCTTGGTCACGCCTGTTATAGGACCTGCTGTGTGTAAAGTGTATTGGGACGATGTAAAAATGCAGAGTTTGACTTGAACTGTTCTGAGACCTGCTCTGTCTGTGTTTTTCTCTTCTAGCCTCCCTGCAGGTGGAGATCACACCGATGCAAGGAGAGATCAGCGTGGGGGAGTCCAAATTCTTCCTCTGCGAAGGTAGGTGTGGTACAGATACCATCCCCTCCATAACTGCAAACTCCCAAATAGCTACAGTATTTTAACAGCTTGATATAGAAAATAACTCTAAAGAAAGTGAAGGTGCTACAGCAGTTCTCATGGCTGCAATAGCATGGGTTTCCCGGGATGCTGACCTGCAACTGTGGTCAGTTACCCCCCACTACTGACAGACTTCTGCAGGCCAGCATCATGTTGTTGAATAGCAAAGAGAAAATAGAGGCTCAATATGTCATGGAACAAAGATGAGAACATTTCACTTTAACAATGTTTCCTTTAGATGAAAAGAACTGTAGATAGCTGTGTACTTTTTTTGCAGTAAGATGTCAGCAAAATACTGTTTGCTTCAACACTTCTTTATTCCATTATGAATGAGGGAGTGAAAGATTTCAGAAAATGTGACTTGGCTTTGCCCTTCTTTCAAAATATCAATGGCAGAGTTTTTATTTCAGTCTTTTTTCAGGTAGTACATCATCTGAGCAAATATGTAAAATAGTTATCCTTTTGTGCATATTGGTATGAAGATGGACTTCATACAGCAGAGAAACCCGTTAACCTAGGCCAAAAAAGCTATAATGCATACCTCAGATGCAGCATCACCTCGCAAGGCAGCACATACTTATCTGTTTGGTTATCATTCATACTAACTGCTGAAGACACATAAACAGTGCATTCGCACTCTGCTCACACATCCACTCTGCCTCCTCAGTTGTTGGAGACGCAAAGGACATTGATTGGTTTGCCCCGAACGGCGAGAAGCTCTTACCGAACAGACAGGACATCATCGTGAACCGCAACGACGAGTCCTCGTCCACCCTCACTATCTACAATGCTGATGTGGACAATGCCGGTGTCTACAAGTGTGTGGCCAAAAATGCAGACAAGGAGTCTGAGGGCACTGTCAACGTGAAAATCTTCCGTAAGTTCCCTCTCAAACTCAGTCCTTGAAAAGTGTTGATATTATTAATTGTAATTTAGTGGATTACCACCAAATGAAATCCCCTTACTGTATTATCTGTACATATGTGGCGTGCACAATGTAATTTTGAAGAATGTAATTTAAGTGTCTGTGCATATTTTATGCATATTTGGTTTCTTCAATTGTCCTCCTTCATACAGTATTGTTGATTGTATCTTCGCCCTAGTATCATTGTAATGGTATCCAACTATTTCTCTCCATTTTAGAGAACCGCGTATACAGAATATACAACTACACTAACTGTATAGTATGTTCCATCATGGACAGGTGGAATGCCATGACAAATGCATAGACTGGGTAACAAAGGGAGCACTCACCATAGAACATGTTGGTCTATTAAGTTTGTTGACTGGTTCGGGAAATGCAGTTGACAGTGGACTTCTATTCTTCTCCCCTACAGAAAAGATAACCTTCAAGAACGCCCCTTCCCCACAGGAGTTTAATGAAGGGGATGACGCTGACATCATCTGTGACGTCGTCAGCTCGCCTCCCGCCAGCATCATCTGGAAGCACAAAGGCTCAAAGATCCAGGTTACAAAAGACGGTAAGGCTTGTTCACAATGGATGTGCCAATGTGTGGGTTGCCTACTATCCAGAGTCGTGGAGACCCCCACTTCCCCTGTTTTTTTGTTTGCTTTCATTATATCTGCCAGCTCTTTTTTTATTCTCCCCCCATTCATTCGCTCTCTCCTTAAGAGCACAGCCCTCCCTGCCTTTTGGTAATTTGAGTGTTTCGACATAATAGATGAAGTGAGGACAGGAAACAGGATATTTCTAGATCAAGAAAAATGGTGGTAGTCAGTTGTGAAAGGATATTTGAAGGCTTCATATTTAGATGATTTAGTCAAGTCGAGTGGGATGCTGTCAGAGAGGCATTCTGAAGGATTTAGTTTTTCTCCGGACTGCACTATTCTAACCTTAGAGGACCCCTCCCTCTGGCAACCACTGGGAGGCTCAGGGTGACCACAGCGCTCTGGTGTGTGGCGTTTTCTTGGACCCTGGACAGGGATGTGTTTTTCACTAGAAAACCACTAATTGTAGCCCAGACTGAAACCCATACTGCTTATGTAAATACAATTTTCCACATTGCTCCAGTTAACTTTTTCAATATCAAAGCTGCATGTGCTTATAGCTCAAAGTACATGTCTTTTTCATGGTAATATGTGTTTCACAGCTCAGAGAGAGCTATTTAAAAAGTCTGGTTAATGAATTCAAAGCTTTTGCCCAAATACAGATTCACTAAACCAGATCTACATCTGGCACCACTTCAGAAGAGGGTTGACTTAACACAGTTGCGATACAATATTTCTACGCTGGCTGCCAGATGTTTGAACTTACAGAGTAAAGCGAATTCATAGAATATTTACATAGTAGAGCTTTGACAATGCAATTCAAGTAGTAGTAGTAGTTGCTTTCAGCGTCTGTATGTTTACATGGTCCATGTTTCACCACATTTACTGCAGTATGGATATAAAGGATATAGAATAAGAGGCACAATGCTATGGCAATGCTCTGTTGAGCAATGTAACGAAATCTCACGGTGAATAGTACAGCACTTAATTATCTAAGTAAACATTGAAACAATGAACATACTGTATGTAAATTAACATTTTTCCAGTGGAGGGATGGTAAAGCTTTCTTTTGATGAGTCTATATGTCACTAGTTTTTCTGGTGGCGAGTTATTGACTGTATCATGTGGTTCTAAAGATCATCTTCCCTCCACACCTATGTATAACTCATGACTATTATTATTTACATTGTAATATTGCTGCTGGGAGGGGGCAAATGCAGCATTCCTCTGTAACTCAGACCACGCCTCCTGAAGTCTCATTGTATGTATGTCTTCCCATGTTGCCTAGTGTTAAACCTGCATCACCCGTTATTAATGATGATTGAGCCTTCTCTCTTTCCTTTTCTTGCGATTGTTCACAGTTCGATTTAAGATCATGGGCAACAACCACCTCCAGATTCGAGGCATCAAGAAAACGGATGAAGGGGCGTACACCTGTGAGGCTCGTGTTATGGCCAGGGGAGAGATTGACCTGAAGATCATCAAGGTCATCGTCAACGGTGAGTACCACATCCTCCCTCTCAACCTACCCCCTCTTTCTCAGCCTATGCTCTCACCCTGGGATTTGGATCTGAGCACACTTAGAATATAGTGTAGTTATAGATCCAATACTGTGCTATTATGAACACCATTACAGAATTTAAAAAAATAACAATCCTGTAACAAGCTTACAGTAACATTTATTTTCTCCTATCATACTTAAAGCCAACCAGTATAGGGCATCATGATCTGATTATAAAGCATTTTAAGACTTGTTTGAAGCATTTAACACCCTTACAATGTCTTATCTTAGTATCATATTAGTATAATTAATTTCCTACTCACGTATGACCTCTGTATCTTTGAATAATGCTTATATCTACTGTATGTCTGTGTTTCAGTGCTACCTAGCATCCGCACCAGGCAGTCGGAGGTGAATGCCACGGCTGACATCAACCAGTCTGTGATGCTGGCCTGTGACGCTGACGGCTTCCCTGAACCCACAGTCACCTGGGCCCGGTAAGTCACACCGACTCTCTTGTCTTTCAAATCAAATGTTATCTGTCACATGCGCCGAATACAACAGGTGTAGTAAACCTTACAGTGCAATGCTTTCTTACAAGCCCTTAACCAACAGTGCGGTTTCAAGAAAAATAAGTGTTAAGTGAAAAATAGATAAGTAACAAATAATTAAAGAGCAGCAGTAAAATAACAGTAGTGAGGCTATATCAAATCAAATACATTTTTATTGGTCACACACACATGGTTAGCAAATGTTATTGCAAGTGTAGAGAAATGCTTATGCTTCTAGTTCCGACAGTGCAGAAATATATAACATGTAATCTAACAATTCCACAAGAACTACCTAATACACACAAATCTAAGTAAAGGAATGGAATAAGAATATATGCATATAAATATATGGATGGGCAATGACAGAGTGGCATAGGCAAGATGCAATAGATGGTATAAAGTAGAGGTCGACCGATTTATGATTTTTCAACATCGATACCGAGGACCAAAAAAGCCGATACCGATTAATCGGCCGAATTATTATTGTTATTATTATTTTTATTTCTTTTGGGGGGGGGGGGGGGGGTAATAATGACAATTACAACAATACTGAATCAACACTTATTTTAACTTAATATAATACATAAATACTATCAATTTAGCCTCAAATAAATAATGAAACATGTTCAATTTGGTTTAAATAATGCAACAACAAAGTGTTGGAGAAGAAAGTAAAAATGCAATATGTGCCATGTAAAAAAGCTAACGTTTAAGTTCCTTGCTCAGAACATGAGAACATATGAAAGCTGGTGGTTCCTTTTAACATGAGTCTTCAATATTCCCAGGTAAGAAGTTTTAGGTTGTAGTTATTATAGGACTATTTCTCTCTATACGATTTGTATTTCATATACCTTTGACTATTGGATGTTCTTATAGGCACTTTAGTATTGCCAGTGTAACAGTATAGCTTCCGTCCCTCTCCTCGCTCCTACCTGGGCTCGAACAAGGAACACATCGACAACAGCCACCCTCGAAGCAGCGTTACCCATGTAGAGCAAGGGGAACAACCACTCCCAAGTCTCAGAGCGAGTGACGTTTGAAACGCTATTAGCGCGCACCCGGCCAACTAGCTAGGCATTTCACATCGGTTACACCAGCCTAATCTCTGGGGTTGATAGGCTTGAAGTCATAAACAGCGCAATGCTTGAAGAATTGCTAAGAGCTGCTGGCAAACGCACGAAGGTGCTGTTTGAATGAATGCTTACGAGCCTGCTGCTGCCTACCATCGCTCAGTCAGACTGCTCTATCAAATCATAGACTTAATTATAACATAATAACACACAGAAATACGAGCCTTTGGTCATTAACATGGTCGAATCCGGAAACTATCATTTCGAAAATGAAACGTTTATTATTTCAGTGAAATACGGAACCGTTCCGTATTTTATCTAACGGGTGGCATCCCTAAGTCTAAATATTCCTATTACATTGCACAACCTTCAATGTTATGTCATAATTATGTACAATTCTGGCAAATTAGTTACGGCCTTTGTTAGGAATAAATGGACTTCACAGTTCGCAATGAGCCAGGCGGCCCAAACTGCTGTATATACCCTGACTGCTTGCACGGAACGCAAGGGAAGTGACACAACTCCCCTAGTTAAAAGAAATTAATGTTAGCAGGCAATATTAACTAAATATGCAGGTTTAAAAATATATACTTGTGTATTGATTTTAAAGAAAGGCATTGATGTTTATGGTTAGGTACATTGGTGCAACGACAGTGCTTTTTTCGCAAATGCGCTTGTTAAATCATCACCCGTTTGTCAAAGTAGGCTGTGATTCGATGAGAAATTAACAGGCACTGCATCAATTATATGCAACGCAGGACACGTTAGATAAATTAGTAATATCATCAACCATGTGTAGTTAACTAGTGATTATGTTAAGATTGCTAGTTTTTTATAAGATAAGTTTAATGCTAGCTAGCAACTTACCTTGGCTTCTTGCTGCCCTCGCGTAACAGGTAGTCAGCCTGCCACGCAGGCTCCTCGTGGAGTGCAATGTAAGGCAGGTGGTTAGAGCGTTGGCGGAAGGTTGCAAAAACGAATCTCCGAGGTGACAAGGTAAAAATCTGTTGTTCTGCCCCTGAACATAGCAGTTAACCCCCGTTCCTAGGCCGTCATTGATTAATCGGTCGACCTCTAGTATAAAATACAGTATATACATATGGGATGAGTAATGCAAGATAGCTAAACATTATTAAAATGGCATTATTAAAGTGACTAGTGATCCATGTATTAAAGTGGCAAATGATTTCAAGTCTGTATGTAGGCAGTAGCCTCTCTGTGTTAGTGATAGCTGTTTAACAGTCTGATGGCCTTGGGATATAAGCTGTTTTTCAGTCTCTCGGTCCCAGCTTTGATGCACCTGTACTGACCTCGCCTTCTGGATGGTAACGGGGTGAACATGCAGTGGCTCGGGTGGTTGTTATCCTTAATGATCTTTTTAGCCTTCATGTGACATCGGGTGCTGTAGGTGTCCTGGAGGGCAGGTAGTTTGCCCCCGGTGATGCGTTGGCGGTGCAGTTGCCGTACCAGGCAGTGATACAGCCCGACAGGATGCTCTCAATTGTACATCTGTAAAAGTTTGTGAGGGTTTTAGGTGACAAGCCAAATGTCTCCAGCCTCCTGAGGTTGAAGAGGCGCTGTTCCGCCTTCTTCACCACACTGTCTGTGTGGGTGGACCATTTCAGTTTGTCCACTGCTGTTCCATCGATGTGGATAGGGGGTGCTCCCTCTGCTGTTTCCTGAAGTCCACGATCATCTCCTTTGTTTTGTTGACATTGAGTGAGAGGTTGTTTTTCTGACACCACTCTCCGAGTGCCCTCACCTCCCTGTAGGCTGTCTGATTGTTTGTAATCAAGCCCACTACTGTTGTGTCATCTGCATGGCCACAGTCATAGGTGAACAATGAGTTCAGGAGGGGGCTGAGCACGCACCCTTGTGGGGCCCCAGTGTTGAGGATCAGCGAAGTGGAGGTGTTGTTTGCTACCTTCACCACCTTGGGGCGGCCCGTCAGGAGGTCCAGGATCCAATTGCACAGGGCGTGGTTGAGACGCAGAGCCTCAACGGGGGTGTACAGGGGGTACCGGTACAGAGTCAATGTGCGGGGGCACAGGTTAGTCAATGTATTTGAGGTAATATTTACATGTAGGTAGAGTTAAAGTGACTAGATAATTAACAGAGAGTATGCCTAGATAATAAACAGAGAGTAGCAGCAGCGTAAAAGAGGGGGGGACAATGAAAATAGTCTGAGTAGCCATTTGATTAGCTGTTCAAGAGTCTTATGGCTTGGGGGTAGAAGCTGTTAAGAAGCCTTTGAGACCTAGACTTGGCGCTCCGATACCACTTGCCATGCGGTAGCAGAGAGAACAGTCTATGACTAGGATGGCTGGAGTCTTTGACAATTTTTAGGGCCTTCCTCTGACACCTCCTGATATAGAGGTCCTGGATGGTAGGATGTACTGGGCCGTACGCACGACCATCTGTACTGCCTTGCGGTCGGAGGTCGAGCAGTTGCCGTACCAGGCAGTGATGCAGCGCTTTATAAGCTGGTTGGGGAGATCGAAGTTAATGTTTTTTTTTTTTTGTAAACAACAGGTAAGCATTCTCATAATAAAAGAAGAAATGGGTCAACGGTATGAATTCCATTTATCTAATTCCTTGAAGATGGCCAAAGCTCTCTTGTTTGATCTATACTTAGCATAGCTGTTGTTGACACAACTAGTATAGCGGGGGAAGAATTCCAACACTACAGAGTTACTGTAGTGTTTCTCTAGTTTTTCTTGGAGTTTAAATGAGTGAGAAGGATAGGAGGATGAGGAGACACATCCGATCAGGGCTTGGCCTCGCCGGAGGAGGAAGGAGAAAAGTGGGGTCGGGTGTCTGGAGGGGGGCCAGCAGCTCCCACCATTTGTCATCTATTTCATGGGCCGCTGATAGGCCTGTCATTTGGTATCCCTTGGAGAACGCTTCAGGATTGAAGCTCCTACAAGCATACAGATGAAGGACTGCAGTCCAAACCCAGTGAATGCACGTCTGATTTCGAGTTCAAGGAAAGCTCAGGCATGTCGTGGTTCAAAGAGTGCTCATTCAAGGGTGCCGAAAAATTCCTTAACTTGACATCATACAGTCTATCACCATCTTATGGATGTAGTCCCTTTGTAAAACAGCCATGATATAGTTACGGTGCAGAGCCAGAGAAAGAAGTAAAAAAAGCTTTGTGTACGATTTCTGACGTGGAGATCTGGTCCGACACTTCAAAGACTTACGGTTCTGAGCCAAGGTTTTTGTTTACCCACTGCTCAACTTTTTGATAAAGCCCCCAAACCGATCTTAGTCACAGACTGAAGAGGACTATTTTTAGCTTCATGTTGTGGAGACAAAAGTCTGTGATGTGAACTGTGTTTCTGCCTCTCCCCCCTCAGTAACAACATTGTCCTTGAATCGGACGATAAATACAGCTTGAATGACGACGGCTCGGAGCTGATAATAAAAGATGTCAAGAAAGTGGATGAAGGAGATTACACATGCATCGCCCGGAACAAGGCTGGGGAGAAGGAGGAGGAAGTCAGCTTGAATGTGTTCGGTAAGAGTAAAATGATTCCCATTAACTGCAGTAAAAGAACGTTGCGTTTTTGTGCTTTTGAAATGTTTTTCTTGGTTTTACTATAGCGATGTGCATACAAGCAATACACATAACATTAGGAACACCTTCCTAATATTGAGTTGCACCCCCTTTTGCCCTCAGAACAGCCTCAATTCGCCGTGGCATGGACTCTGTATGGTGTCAAAGGCGTTCCACAGGGATGCTGGCCCATGTTGACTCCAATGCTTCTCACAGTTGTCAAGTTGGCTGGATGTCCTTTGAGTGGTGGACAATTCTTGATACACATGGGAAACTGTTGAGCGGGAAAAACACAGCAGCGTTATTGTTCTTGACACACTCAAATCGGTGCACCTGGCACCTACTACCATTCCCCGTTCAAATTTACTTAAATCTTTTGTATTGCCCATTTACCCTTTGAATGGTACACATACACAATCCATGTCTTAATTGTCTCAAGGATTAAAAATCATTATTTAACCTATCTCCTCCCCTTCAGCTACACTGATTTGAAGTGGATTTAACCAGTGACATCAATAAGAGCTCATAGCTTTCACCTGGATTCACCTGGTCTGTCTGTCATGAAAAGAGCAGGTGTTCCTAATGTTTTCTACACTCAGTGTATATTCCATTGGCATCCATCAATTTATTGTATTTTTTTTATTTTTCTCTAGTGCAACCCAAGATCACCTACCTGGACAATCAGACTGCATCAGAGCTGGAGGAGCAGATCACCCTGACCTGTGAGGCCTCTGGAGACCCCACCCCCACCATCACCTGGAGCTTTGGCCGGAGGTTCTTCACAGAGGGAGAGCAGGTACTGGTGTCTGGGGACCAGGGACGGGCATGGAACCAGGGGCCCGAGCTGTGGTGGACAGGATGTGTCAATCAGAGTGCCAACTACTGCCAACTGAATATTGATATAAAAACTTAAAAGCAAGCACAGCTCCATTTCATCCATGGTATTATACCAAACGCCTTTCAAAAGTCCCATTGAGCAAGTCCAACAGTAATAGCCAGTGGACATGTACTAGTCTGTCCTGGTGGTTTCATGCATGGTTTCTTCCTCTAAAGGAGCCTCTAAACAGAATTTACCAGGTATGATATTCAGATGGTCAGGTAATGCAACTCCATATACATGAAAAATAAAAAAAATAAAACCCTGATTGATTCGAGCTGATGCAAGTCCTGTCATCCGCTAAAAAAATCCCTGTCACTTTTTGACCCCTGACACAAGGGTCGTCGAAAGGGGACCAAGGCACAGCGTGTAAAGTGCTCATATTTCCTTTATTAATGAAAACACAAACCAAAATAACAAAAACGACAGCCAACAGTTCCGTGAGGTAACCTGACAAAACGGAAAACAACTACCCACAAAACCCAAAAGAAAAACAGGCTGCCTAAGTATGGCTTCCAATCAGAGACAACGATAGACACCTGCCTCTGATTGGAAACCATACCCGGCCAAAACATAGAAAACAAAACATAGAAATAGAAATCTAGAAAAAGCCCACATATAAACAGAAAACCCAAAACCACCCAAAACAACCACCTGTCACGCCCTGACCACTCTGGTATGGAAAATGACCTCTTCCAAGGGTCAGGACGTGACAACCCCATAACTTCTGATCTCATTAGGGTTCGACACTTTGATGCAAACATGGTCACTGTGAATCATAGATTACACTCAATTCCCCCCACCTCTTTCATCCTCTACCCAGTGTTCATTTGGAGGCATGTGTTTCAGGGCTGGTTCTATCTGACGCTCCACTAGAACACTTTCATATCCCTTTACAACCAGCCATTCCAAGTTATACTGTAGCTTTACTCAAACAATGAAAGAAATGCAGCAACATCAGCGATCGCTGAACCCCAGGTGCAGCTGCATCTCTCAGCATATTTCACCCAGACAAATGTAATTAGAAATTCCACATCAGTTGTTAAGCATCATTTAATGTTTTCTCATCCAAACGCAATCAAACAATATCTATCGACAACTGCTAACAGCTCTTATCAATATTCAGCCAAGGGCAGAAACTCTTTTCCCACTTTACACTTTCACTTTTACTCTCACTTTCACACTCTTCCTCTGCTTTGCTCTTTTTCTCTCTCTATCTCTCTTACTAGGATAGAGGCTTATCAAATTCCCCTGCAATTACTTTAGTCTCTTTGCACCTCTGCAGTTCCACTCTGTGTTGCTAACAGCACACTTACTAATTATTAGCACTTCGGAAGGGGCATGTGTGTGCATTGGATTGATTGGAGCAGAAAGCATTTTATAAAAGAAAGAAATAGGATTTATATGTGGACTCAGAGTAAAGTTGTATTTTTTTATATATATTTTTTTATCCACTCACTCAATCCCTAGGTCAGTGTATCCCGTTCAGTATAGTTTGTACCTTGTTTCTTTACTTTAAAAAATGTGGATGTTTACATAGGCACCCGATGCATTTGACAAGTCAAGGTATTTCTAAAACTATTTGTGACTAAGACTATGCTTTATCTTAAGGACACTGAGCAGCATTAGCATTTTCTTCAAAGGGCAGATTTGATTCCAGATTGTGCGTGTGTATCTACATGCGGTTATGCATCTCTGTCACCACCAGCATTATGCTCCTGTCCTCCTAAAAGGAGAACAGGAGCTCTCAGCAGAATGATATGATATATTACACACCATCTACTGTATATATGAATAGCCCACCTCTGTGTATATTCCTATCGTGCAAGGATGTCAGATTCAAAGGCATTATCGCTGTTCTGCATTTAGAGTAAAGGCAAAGAACCTAATTTCAAGCCTATTTTAGTGTTCGATTCTGATTGTGAGTTGTGTAAGAAAAGTGTGCTGGATTAGTCAGTTGAGAGAGATAATGTTTCCTTCTAGTTCAAGTGGTGTTTAGATATTATAAGCACTTTATAATTACCTTTTCATTTATAAGCGACCTGGTTTATTCACTACACCGTATGTCAGTAATTATCCCTGGAATAAAACTTTGAAAACTAGCTCTCTGCTTCTTGTACAGCATCTCAAAGCATGTTTCTCCACAGAGAATCTTACTATTTATGGTGTTTTTACACCGTAAGATATGAGTCTGAGGGGGAAAGTTTCCAAAGTACTTCAAAAGTACATGAATAATTCTCTGTGAGACAACAATGTGGTGCGTTGCTTTACATCAGAAAGTGCAAAGAGAATATTTGATTCATATTTGCTATTGGAATAAACAAGATCTTTGGTGATGTATATAGTCATATATACAGAGCCTTCGGAAAGTATTCAGACCCCTTGACTTTTTCCACTTTGTTACATTACAGCCTTATTCTAAAATGTATTCAATTCAACAAAAACCTTATTTAGATACACTACCGTTAAAAAGTTTGGGGTCACTTAGAAATGTCCTTGATTTTGAAAGAAAAGCACATTTTTGTACATTAAAATAACATCAAATTGTAAATGACTATTGTAGCTGGAAATGGCAGATTTTTTATGGAATATCTACATAGGCGTACCGAGGCCCATTATCAGCAACCATCACTCCTGTGTTCCAATGGCAGGTTGTGTTAGCTAATCCAAGTTTATCATTTTAAAAGGTTAATTGATCATTAGAAAACCCTTTTGCAATTATGTTAGCACAGCTGAAAACTGTTGTTCTGATTAAAGAAGCAATAAAACTGGCCTTCTTTAGACTAGTTGAGTATCTGGAGCATCAGCATTTGTGGGTTCGATTACAGGCTCAAAATGTTCAGAAACAAAGAGCTTTCTTCTGAAACTCGTCAGTCTATTCTTGTTCTGAGAAATGAAGGCTATTCCATGCAAGAAATTGCCAAGAAACTGAAGATCTCGTACAACACTGTGTACTGCTCCCTTCACAGAACAGCGCAAACTGGCTCTAACCAGAATAGAAAGAGGAGTGGGAGGCCCGGGTGCACAACTGAGCAAGAGGACAAGTACATTAGAGTGTCTAGTTTGAGAAACAAACTCCTCACAAGTCCTCAACTGGTAGCTTCATTAAATAGTACCCACAAAACACCAGTCTCAACATCGACTTTGAAGAGGCGACTCCGGGATGCTGGCCTTCTGCAGCAGAGGTAACTCTGGGTCTTCCTTTCCAGTGGCGGTCCTCATGAGAGCCAGTTTCATCATAGCGCTTGATGGTTTTTTCACTGCACTTGAAGAAAATGTAAAAGTTCTTGAAATTTTCCCCATTGACTGACCTTCATGTCTTAAAGTAATGATGGACTGTCGTTTCTCTTTACTTATTTGAGCTGGTCTTGCCATAATATGGACATAGGGCTATCTTCTCTATACCACCCCTACCTTGTCACAATACAACTGATTGGCTCAAATGCATTAAGAAGGAAAGAAATTCCACAAATTAACTTTTAACAAGGCACACCTGTTAATTGAAATGCATTCCAGGTGACTACCTCATGAAGCTGGTTGATAGATTGCCAAGAGTATGCAAAACTATCATCAAGGCAAAGGGTGGCTACTTTAAAGATTCTCAAATCTAAAATATATTTTGATTTGTTTAACATTTTTTTGGTTACTACATGATTCCATATGTGTTATTTCATAGTGTTGATGTCTTCACTGTTATTCTACAATGTAGACAATAGTAAAAATAACAAAAATCCCTGGAATGAGTAGGTGTGTCCAAACTTTTGACTGGGACTGTATATACACACAGTATATTCACAATACCTAGTATAATGTGGCATCAACTACTAATATTTTAAGTGGCCAGGCCCTGAATATACAGTACCTTAACACACTTAGTCGCCTCTCTTGTGTGTAGTCTCAGGGAGACGCAGTTATCTCAGCATTCTACATCTGGGTCACGCTGCCCTACTTTGGTTTAGATGGACAATCCAACCATTTTAAAGTAGATGACAAGAGAGTGTGCTGAAAGAGGCCCTGTGAACAACAAGAATAAAAGTTGAAACCAAAAGCGATTAGAGGAGAAAGGAAGAGAGTGTTACATTTAAAATAAAACATTATCAGGGAGACAGTTATTTTATTGGTGGTGGTAGGGTGAGAAGTGGCTTGAACAGAGATGGTTTTGAGATTTTGGCCTGTCATGAAAGACGCCCTGCATCCTGTTCAGTGGGATGGACTGTCTGCAGGAAACGTACATTAGATGCTAAATTTCAAATAGACCCCTAGCCCTATAGCCCCTGCAGACACTCACTTTCTCCCTTCCACTTTTATAGCTCTGTTGTGGTTTTGTGTTGTTTCCACACCTCTCTTATCACCGGTATATGCTCCATGTTTTAAGAAGTGTTTTCACAACTGGACACCTATTAAAACATGGTTCCCAAACCACTATGAAAGAAGCTTACAATTGTAGAGGAAATTAACAAGCGTCACTCAAACACCAACCACTGCTGTTAATCTTCAATGACCTTTATGGTGGCTCGCTACCTGAGATGTTGCTTTAAACACACGACTGATACCCTATTCAATTCACAGGACCATAGGTTAATGCATATGCATGCAGTATGACAGTCACAAGCCCATAGAGATCATCAAGCCATTGCTATTCCAACAAACACAGAATAGATAGCAAATTTCCAACGTAGCATTTATCATCAGTTGACCTGGGACTAGTGGTTGCCAGGCTCAAATAACATTATTGAAGCTTTCTTATGCTGATGGGTCTCTTGGCTTCTTTGACAGCGCCGGTAGCTGGAAGCTTAGACGTTTAAAGAGGATGTGTGAATGTCTTGCAGCATTTCCTTCACTAAAAAGTCATGCTTGACTCCATAATAATTAGCCGGGTAATGCTTTATAACAGGCTGGCTGGGCAGGAGGCACATCATGATGAAGTTTACTCTAGACTCTGATCTTTGGTCAGTTTTGTATTTTCCCCATGAATGTTTAGGTTTAGTGTTAGGGGAGGGGAATCTGATCCTAGGTCTGTATCTAGGGGAAACTTCACCCCAGAGCCATCAAGATGATGTGGATGTCAAAACACCTCCCAGTTCACACTCCCCTCAATGACCATGCAGGAGGAAATTGATAACTGGAAGTCAGTAGGCAACACAACCATCTCTTGCTTGAGATCACGGGAGATGCTATATTTATCACATATGACTTGAGCAGATTTTGAATACATTTTGTAATAATAATAGAACTAACTATTAACGCTTTATTTTCACTTGATTGATATTTTAGATTGTATTGTCGTATCTGGACCATCTTCCCTTCTGGTTAGTTGTATTACTCTAGATTAAAGGAAGTCACTTTAATTAAGAATCCCAAGCCACTTACAATTCCCAATGTCATATATCAGTGGCAATCAATGGAACCAGTCCAAGTCAACAGTGCATACATGACAGTCTTGTCTAAAACTTATAACACCGTCCTCCACTAACACGAATGATCCACCTGGATAACATTGCTTCGTCACTGCTCACTAACCCCAGTGTCTATCTCCTCCCTTTCACTCCGTATCTGTCTGCCTCTTTTTTTTCTGGGTGTCACCGAGGATTTTATTTACCGCCCTCTGTAATGGGAAAAACCTGCTGTTCCTGTGATAAAAGCTGTCAAAGATTGCATTGGTTCTTTGTCATTCCGTCATCTATCATTGAACCAGTTCCTTCCTACCTCTCTCCATCTTCCATTCATGTCCCTTTTGATTTATCAGAGTTGTGGATCAAATCTATGAGATTCCGCATGCATATTCATCATGACACGTTCCACAAAAGAATTCATCTATTGATTTCTAATGTGTCTCAAACTAAAACGGACTGCATGAAAACCACCTGGCAAGAAATAATGTTTTTGT
Organism: Salmo salar; assembly: GCF_965601325.2. Taxonomy (NCBI): domain Eukaryota; kingdom Metazoa; phylum Chordata; class Actinopteri; order Salmoniformes; family Salmonidae; genus Salmo; species Salmo salar. The sequence continues at coordinate 68,110,848 of NC_138294.1, read as the reverse complement.
ACAATCTTTCAATACAGCAAACATCAGGGGTTGTATAACAAATTATTTTAGGAAGAAAAGTTAACATAAGGGGTTCTTTAAATATGTGGCGTTAATTAGTATTAATGTTAAAACCTAAAGGTAATAATCAAGGTGTAGAATATCCTAACAACAATATTGGCTAGGGATTAGGCAAACAATGTCTTGCTCAAAATTAGTGCCAATGCCCTCATATTTCATTAATTAGCATTTAGCATCTTAATAAGAGAGCCTCCCATCATGCATTGCAGAGCTTCCTTTCATGGTTTGGCATTTTGATCACTTGTCAGCGTACATGTCGCGTGGTGCAGGTGGCCTTTGGGATGGGGTGAAAGAACAGCCTTGTCAGAATGCTGTTGGTTTGACACCTTTCGTCACGGAATATCACAAATTCCCCTTCAAAAAATGTTTTCATCCTATTCCAGCCTTGAAACTGCGCATCCAGTGTGTGTCCTTTGGTTGTTGATGATGATGCTGTTGTTTTTGTTATTGCTTGTGATGAGATGATAACTTGGAAAACTAAAAATGACTTAAAGCTGAAGCTGTTAAAGTAATAAAAGTAAAATGTTTGAGGGCAATTTTAAAACAAAATCTAGATAAGTCATCATTGGAAGTGAGGGCTTATTCACCTAAAATAAATGTTTAAATGTCCATGTCCGATTACCCAGACTTGCATTCAAAATGTAAGGCATTTTGAGTGTGAAAAAATATATTGTTTTATAGAATGTGAAATTTTGAACTGTAGTATGCTTTAAACGGCTGGATGCTATACTCTTTTCAGCTTTCATTTAGTATTAATTCGATGCATGCTTTTGAGGTAGGGAGTAATCTTTTCATACCCACGACTGTACCAGACACGCAGTACCAAAATGAATGAATGGCGGGAAAACAACACAGTTGTGCATTAGATGGCACCACCTCAGTTTGGGTGTCTAGTATGTTGATATTTGTTGCTTACTGCATACAATTTTACTAAACAGTACATTCTAAATAGCATGTAAAATAATTAGTACAGAGTGTGTAGTTTTAGTAAGTCATAGGCAAGACAGATTTCGGACACGGCCATGTTTGAGTAACGGTTCTTTAACATGTATTTTCTCATTAAACCCCATGCATCTTTGTTTTGAACATGAGCTAATTTCACTGGACTACTACAGGTAAAATACAGCCTGTATCAGCAGCAACTAACATGTGCATTTCAATGCAATGCATGTCTTGAGCTTTGTGTTTGAGGGTTAATTTTTAAAGGCTTTTTTCCCCGCTGTTTTGTGTGTTGTTCCCTGTGTGTTTGTCCTCTCCAGGCTTCTTGGACTCGGCCCGAGACGTTCGAGGTATGGCTACTGAACACGTAGCCAGATCCAGTGCTTCACACGGGATCTAGACAAACCCTGTTCACTGCAGAGCATCAGTGTTGGCTTTTTTCCCCACAAAGTATTTTCTCAAACTCTCCAAAATCTACCACAAATACGATTCCAGACTAATGAAGTCAAATTCGGGAGTATGAAATGAGACGCTTCCTTTTGAACATCCATTTTTCATTAGATGTTCTGATTGCTAATTTGCAACTTGCCCTCAAGTTCAGTCCCTCCTCATTTTGCATTCATTCCTCTCATATGGTTGGTTTCATAACCACTTATTAGGAAGGTGTCGACAGTTCCCCCAAAGCTGCAGACGCTCCAGGTCTACTTCCTTGTAGCTGTTTTCATTCCCATTCATGGTGTGGTAACTGCCAGGCTCGTCCCAATGACTGCGAGTCCTGTTTAGGGACTGGGGCTAGCCAGGCAACATTGAAAAACCTCAATTAGCCAACACTCTGTGCTCTGCTGTGGATCAAGCCAAACCAATCTAGCTGAGCCTTTTGAAAACACTAACCAGCCAAGCTGTAGACTGCACAAGAAAACCCTAAAATAGAGATGCACCTTAATATTGTCAACTTCACTGCTTGTTAGAAAGAAAGAAAGAAAAATAAATAATATAAGAAAAAAAATTTGAGGCATTTACTCAACAATCTCAATGTCTCTGTCACGTTAGGCATAACTGTTGATTTTGTTTGGTTCAGTGTATGAATATTCATCAACATGTGTGCTGTGTTTATAATGAATGATTCAGTGACATATGGATGGTGTGGCTTGGGGAAAATAAGTTTCCCAGAGTTTTAACTACAGATGAAAACTCACAGTTATCATCTTGCAAGCCGTTATTAATGAATCCCGCTGCATGTACCAAAAAAAAAAAATACTCTGAAGTTCCATTCATTGGAAAACATAGCTTCTTGTATCTATAACATTTTCATTATTAATTCAGGTCTCAGTTGATCTTTACTCTGGCATCCAACCATGAATTCACATCAGAAAACCCAAACGTCAGTTTTTAGGTTTTGAGTATCAGTTCAGGAAGATGGACTCGTGCCATGTAGCCTAGATAATCGCCCCACAGCCAACATACTGTATCTTCATAACTGAAATGTTGATAATTCAGAATTCAAATAATTTGATACACTATATATACAGAAATATGTGGACACCCCTTCAAATGTGTGGATTCGGCTATTTCAGCTGCACCCGTTGCTGACAGATGTATAAAATCAAGCACACAACCATGCAATCTCCATAGACAAACATTGGCAGTAGAATGGCCCGTACTGAAGAACTCAGTGAATTTCAACGTGGAACCATCATAGGATGCCACCTTTCCAACAAGTGAGTTCGTCAAATGTCTGCCCTGCTAGAGCTGCCCCGATCAACTGTAAGTACTATTATTGTGAAGTGGAAATGTCTACGTGTAAAAATCATCTGTCCTCAGTTGCAACACTCACTACCGAGTTCCAAACTCCCTCTGGCAGTAATGTCAACACAAGACCTGTTTGTCAGGAGCTTCATGAAATGGGGTTCCATGGCCGAGCAGCCTAAGATCACCTTGCGGAATGCCAAGCGTCGGCTGGAGTGGAGTAAAGCTCGCCGCCATTGGACTCTGGAGCAGTGGAAACGCATTCGCTGGAGTGATGAATCACACTTCACCATCTGACAGTCCGACGGACGAATCTGGGTTTGGCGTATGCCAGGAGAACGCTACCTGCTACAATGCATAGTGCCAACTGTAAAGTTTGGTGGAGGAGGAATAATGGTCTGGGGCTGTTTTTGATGGTTCGGTCTAGGTCCCTAAGTTCCAGTGAAGGGAAATCTTAACGCTCCAGCATACAATGACATTCTAGACGATTATGTGCTTCCAACTTTGTGGCAACAGTTTGGGGTAGGGTCCTTTCCTGTTTCAGCATGACAATGCCCCCGTGCACAAAGCGAAGTCCATACAGAAATGGTTTGTCGAAGATTTTGACTCGCCTGCACAGAGCCCTGAACTCAACCCCCTCGAACACCTTTGAGATGATTTGGAACGCCGACTGCGAGCCAGGCCTAATCGCCCAACATCAGTGCCGAACCTCACTAATGCTGAATGGAAGCAAGTCCCCGCAGAAATGTTAGTGGAAAGCCTTCCCAGAAGAGTGGAGGCTGTTATAGCTGCAAAAGGGGGACCAACTCCATATTAATGCCCATGATTTTGGAATGAGATTTTAGACGAGCAGGTGTCCACATACTTTTGGTTATGTAGTGTATTTTGGCCCTCCCAGCTTAGCTAATTTTAGCGTAGCTTCAGTAGATAACTAGTGTTGCTAAATCCTTCTTTTCAGATGCCCAGCAGTGTTCCACCTGTCTTAGTCCCTGGTATTACAGACACATAGTTTGTAGGAAAAGCAGTTTGCATTCCACATAATGTCATACCATATCTTTGCTTTTGATATTTCGAATAAACTGCTCTGATCTTTTAACCATTGTTTGAGTCAACATTTGCCTCGTGTACGATTGTAGTGTCAATTACTGACATGGGCACCATGGGTAGAGGATTTATCCGTGCTTTCCTGGGTTCACCCTCAATACGACGGGTCAGTTGGTCAGTTTAGCAAAACCCCACTGTAAGTGTGTCACGGCGTCCATAGCACACTCTAGTCTGGCCTCATTCAGACATGACACCTTTTGAGAGAGAAACGAGACACCTGTCCCCAGCGGGCACGACCATTTCTGACGGCTCGGAGAGACATCCAGCTGGGTTTTTCACTCTTGTTCCTGGGCTCAGCCAGCCATCCTATTTTCCTTTAACTTTTATTAGAATGAGAAAAGGGGTTGGCAGAAGGATGCTTCTGCGCTTTTTATTAGAGGAGATAAGAGCCACAGACACAGAATTGTATTATGGGACCACGCTGCAAAGCCTCCCTTTTGCAAAGCTCCCTCACTCTCTCTCTCCTGTTTCTCTTGATATGTGACAACACAAGAAGATCTGCACGAGGGGAAGGTGTGACATGAATCGTGCCTCAGCTTTGCTAGCGTGCGACCGACCCTCAATGTAAAGCAATGTGCACACTGCATATATATTACATTTCCCCCCCGCCTCGGAACACATGTAATGAGAAAGGCCCTGCATGTGTAGCTTACCGCCAATTACTTGGCGAGGAAGCTGCTATGTAGACAGCCCTGCATACTAACAGGTTATGGAGCGTGAGGCATAAACGGGATGGGATCCATGCTCCAAAAAGCCTGTCTATAATTTAAAGCACTCAATGTCTTTGGATCATGACTAAGCCATCCCACCTTAAATCGACTTACCGAATAGATTGAATTGCAAAGCCCCAAATGTGCGACACAGACCAAATCCCCTCTGGCCATTGAACAAGTCATTTGTGGACTTAAGAAGACCTCCCAAAGGGTGTTACATGATATCATTCATACAGTAATAAACAGGTTCTGTCTCAGAAACATTGACCTGAAGATCATTTGCTGACTATTCCCCACAACTGATCCAATAATTATATTGATATAGATTGATGATGTACATGTCAGTGCTATTGATTTAGTGATACTGTGAGGTGCATAGACTTTCCAGATAAGTTATGATGCACCCTTTACTCATTTGTTAGGGTCACCACACCTATTTTGATACTGGCGTCCTGCTTGCCATAAAACATTTGCAAGATGGCGTGACTTAGTTTAATGCGTTTAAGTCTACTACTGACAGTACGAGCATGATGAACATCTTACATCTTTTGACAGCTTATCTAATAGGGTTTCAGCTGGCATGACTAATACATCTATTAAAATGTGTCATGGAAGAGACTTCTTGGCGGTTAAAACGGGTCAATTAACTTTCATGTTTTCCATGATATCAGTGTGTGCCATTCATTAGCCAAACTTCCCATTAAATGCCATATTGAGTTTCAGTACCATTTTGATTTTGTCAATGAAATTAGCTCTTTATCATAGAATAAATGAAAACAGTCTTTGCACTTAGATGTGTTGCATTATTTATATTCAGGCTCATAAGACACAGGAGCAGATGCTTGCTCTAAAATTCCCTTAACACAAGATTAATGCTGCCCTTTGAAAAGGTTGTAGGGCACTCTTTAGATCCTCAGCCAGCTGTTTTTACAGTGCTGCACAGCCATTCTCACTACACAGAGAAGATAACACAATACGGATGGCATCACGTATCAATTCTGAATCTATTATGCAAATAAAGCAAAAGCTGAAGTGTGTGGAATGCTGTTTAGAAAATAGTCAGAGAGTGTTAGTAGCTTAACAAGTAGATGTATTTCTGCTCATTGGTGTGAAGCTGTGTGTAGCCCAAAGCAAGCTGGAAGTATAGCTGTTGGAATTTCTTTCAGCCATGCTTTTAGAAAACCTGCTGCATTGATTTGCTCCATTATTGATGTGTTTGGTTTTCCCGCCACCTCCTGCAAAGCAGCCCAGATAATATCTAAAAACATCCGCTGGATGATTGCCATCTTTATTTGGCAGTATTTTGTTAAGGAATTGTGTAGAAAAAGACAAATCTAGGAAAATGAAATTCTGTCCAAGTTCTGACAGGTGCACAGAAAAAAATACATTTTAAAACCGAAGAAAGAAGGTTGCACCTTGAGTGGTCAAGTAATCCAAAAACATGAAATGGTCAAAGTGTTCATTGTTCTTCTCTTTTCTTCCTCGTAGAGTCTTGATGGGAACGTAATGGTGCGTAGTCACGCACGGGTGTCCTCTCTAACCCTGAAGTACGTCCAGTTCACCGATGCTGGCCAGTACCTCTGCACTGCCCGCAACTCCATTGGTCAGGACCAGCAGACCATGTACCTGGAAGTGCGCTGTAAGACACCTATCTTATCTATCGATGAGATTGTCATGGAGAGTGATAGTCCAATAAATTCTAGCTAGATCAGAAGTTACCAAAAGACACCTACTCTTGAATTTGACACACTTTACACCAGAAGCCATGGACCCATGACCTTTGACCCGTTGATTTTTCCTTTCTGCTGTGTCAGTAGATTTTAATGGATTGTTCACAGTATCTAGAACTTTGTAAGGACAGCTTTGTAGGCTTGCCAAAGATTGAATAGAATTTTCTGGCTTACAAACGGAATATTAGCTAGTAAATTTCAATGTTAATGAGTTCCAGACGCATCAGATTACAGTCACAGCCTGCTAACGGTACATAACACAGAGCTGTGCACAGGCAAGTGAGAGCCAAATCATGCTTAATCTCATTTTTGCACATTCAAACGCACCATGAATATGGAGAAGGAAGAGAGAGGAAAAAAATACAGTATGTACCCAATAATGAACGTCTAATTGGATTAAATTCCCTTTCCCCCAAACACAGGCAATCTGCTCCGAAAACCAGATAGCATCACAATAAACAATTGATATGATTGTGAGGACTAGCGTTTAGCCGGAGTCTGGCTAGTGGGTAATCAGGTTGTTAGTTCAGTGTTGCACAGTAATTAGTGAAAAGAAAAGGTGCTTTGTCTTGAGCAGAGCTCTCTCCCTCCAAGATTAAACTCAACCAGATTGTACAATCAGGACAGTATCTACACATAGGAGGATTGAGACAATTGAGACACTCAATTCCCATTATCTGGGGTGTGCGATCTTTGTTTGTGCTACCCATGTGCTGATAGGAAAGTGTTCACGTATTTTCTGTTTGGCCTTGGCTCTTTTGGTGCACGTCAGTCTGTTTGGCATGAATATCTTATTAAAACAATGATTGTTTTAGCTCTCCTCTCGATAAGCAGGGTTTATTTTGAGAAATCCATTTAGCTGGGCCAGTCTAGAGTAATTGAATGGCAGGGTCGTGGGCACAGGCTTGTCACAGACTCAGAGAGTGGGATGAGATTGCGGAAAGGGAGCAAGGCCTTATAGGGGGAGCGGGATGGAGAATCTGCCGATTTAGCGATGTCCATCAATCCCAACAGCTGGGGACAGCAATGGCATAAAGTACCCAGGGTTGGAACTTGAACCAAGGCCTAGCAGTGTCATGGGAGACCTTAGTGTCAGGGACATATTAGAGAGAAGTACAATATTTTACACAGTTTATGTGGGGCCAGTGAATCCCAGGGTTACTTTCTTACAATATAAAACATGCTTGACTAAAACACTTGAGGGGTGTGTGGTAGATCAATAAATTGTGATGCTCTATAGCAATTGTAGTGAATCGGTTGAATAGAGTGCATAGAGTGGCAATAAGTGAAAGTGTTTTACCACTGGTTGATCTATGCTTGCCATGTGACATTAAAGGCAAAGCAAAGAAACATATACACCAACAAATAAAAAGTATTTCTTACACGGTAGCTTTACTATTCACCTTGGTGCACAAATTGCATAATAAAACAAATGTATGTATCATGTAGAGGTGACGAATGAAGATTCAGCCTCTGTCTTATCTAGCATTATTTTTACACTGAGTTGCTGGCTCAACACTTCTTCCTTGAATGCAACTAACCACAGCAGCTTCTGTGATTGTATTTCATGGTGTAGCACAAAGTTATTATGCTCACAATATGATGTATACAGCCTTATGTCCTCATAGAAAAAAAAAAAACAGAATGGGCAACTTTTTGAATGTAAAATGTATTTATTATAGTGCTTAAACCTAGGTACTGTGGGAGACGTATCCAGATATAAACAATAAAAAAACACCCTGAGTACTAGTAATATAGTATTCTAGTATTTATTCAGTATAGTGTTTCAGCTATTTATAGACTTTATGTCTGTGGTGGACGGGTTGCTATGTCTGGTGCAGTATGTTTATAAACAGAAGTCTGTGTGTCGACCTTCTGGTGACCCCCCCCCCCCCCCCCCCCGTGCCCGCTGCAGATGCTCCTAAGATCCAGGGCTCAGTGACGGTCTACACCTGGGAAAGGAACGCAGCCAACATCAGCTGTGAGGTTCTGGCCCATCCGGGGGCCTCGGTGGTGTGGTTCAGAGATGGCCAGCAGCTGCCTAGCACGAACACCACCAACGTCAAGATCTACAACACACCAGCCGTTAGCCACCTCGAGGTATGGTACAATAGTGCTACGATGGTTTAAGTGCCTTTCTAAAGGACGTAACCTCAGTAGTTACGTTCCTCCTGGGATTGACAACTATTTTTGGGTTATACAACTTCCAGATGTTAAAACGCAAGCTCACTCAAACTGGGTAACTCAAGCAGAACATAGAACATATTGGCTGCATCCCAAATGGCGCCCTATTCCCTATAGTGCACTACTTTTGACCCTATGGGCCCTGGTCTAAGTAGTGCACTATAATGGGATTAGGGTGCCATATGGGACACAACCCTTGAGTCTGTTCCCAGGACCTGGGTAGACACAGTCAGCATGCATGACCTGCTGTGCTGAATCTCGGGCTGTGAGACTTCCCATTCAAAAGTGAGTTTCATGCCCCGAGTCCCCTGAACCCAGAACACTCTCTGTGGCACAAAGAGGCCTGTATGAGCCGCTGGCACATTTACACTAAGATGCCTGGTTAATGGTGCCACTGGAGGGTCCAACCGCCCCCACCACTTGATAATTATTGAGCAAGACGTGTGCCAGTGGTGAGGAACAAAAGGCACTGCTATCGTCTGGGGTACGTCAGATCACTGAAGGAAGAAGATGTTGTTGATGCAGATGTCTTATTTCTTCTTCTAGGTCACCCCAGATTCCCAGAATGACTTTGGAAGCTACAACTGCACAGCCACCAACTTAATCGGAACAGAGTCCAAGGAGTTCCTCCTCATCCAAGCAGGTCAGTAAACAGGGCTTACTCTGTAATATACTGTACACAATGATTTCACCAAGATATATTCAGATTCATATGTATTTGTTATTGTTTAATTGATTGTGAATTCATAATGAAACTGTATGGCTGAACCAAGATAGCAATAGAAGTTTGTATTTTCATTTAAATGGAAGGAAAATCCAATGCGTATAGTACAGCTGCCCAGTGTCGTTACCACACCTCAAGCAGTCTCAACCATTTCTGGAACAGTTCAGCGGAGGCCCACCGTGAAGTTTGGTCTTGATTTTACTTTAGAAACCTCAAGTATTTTTCTCTGTTAGTTTCATACATCACATCTGGAGGTTGACTTACTGTTTTTAGCTTCAAGATTAGTTACTTTTCAGTTGTTAAGGTGAAGTGCCATTGTGATAAAAACATAATGGGTATAATTTCCAGGGCGTTTTCAGACATATTGGCGTTAAGTGCAAATTGAGGGCTGCTATTTTGGCGGACTATAAAGCAGTGCAGATGTCATGGGTAGTTGGCCAAGTGGTTTTTTTGTCATCTGCAGCACAGTGGTGACATGCACTTTAACACCTTTTTTAGTAGAGTGGGAATGTGTGCTTGTGAGTGCACCAGTGGGAGAATCATGCTTACATTTTTTAAGCTCGTTTTTTAAGCTCACTTTTTAAGCACCCTGTGTCAGTAAACCATGTGCTTCTCAGAATATTATCCCAACATGTTCTTGAGTGCCTGAGACTTGCCAGAAGGATTTGGAAGATATCGTTTGCATTATTACATTGCAGTTGGGACAGCATGTACTGTAGCTCCCATCACCTGTAGTAACATGGGACTGCCAGCACCTTGAAACCGTTATTGACTGATCTCTTCACAAGTGACCCTATGATTGGATGAATCTGGCACATTTCTCTTTATGATTGGTTGAATCTTTGAAATCCTTGATCCTGATTGGCTACACATTCTGTGGGTCTCCAGGGACAGGATTAAACCTGTATGTTTCCGTGGTGTTGTGTAGATGTGCCGTCGGCGCCCGCCATCGAGCGCGTGGAGCCTTTCTCCAGCACAGCCGTTGTAGAGTTTGAGGAGCCCGATGCCAGCGGCGGAGTTGCCATCCTCAAGTATCGGGCCGAGTGGCGCATGAAGGGCCAAGACTGGACCGGCAGGGAGTACGACGCAGAGGATGGTGAGTCTCACAGACAGACAGACAGACAGACAGACAGACAGACAGACAGACAGACAGACAGACAGACAGACAGACAGACAGACAGACAGACAGACAGACAGACAGACAGACAGACAGACAGACGAACAGAACAGAACAGAACAGAACAGAACAAGATGATATTGCCAGTAGACCAGAGCCATATACATACAGAAATGTTTCTGGAGTAGACTAGTTTATCAAAGCAAGCCAGAAATGTGAATGTCAGCATTCAGTTTGAATAAGTATTGTTTGTAGAAACAAGCCTAGTGTCAGAGCGTTATTAATAACTGTCATATTGAGTCTTGGCCGGTGTTCTCTTGGAAGAGACAAATCCACCTCAATGGGTCCTGGATAAATAACGTGTAAATAAAATATAAAGGGAAAGGGGGATACCTATTCAGTTGCACAACTGAATGCATTCAACTGAAATGTGTCTTCCGCATTTAACCCAACCCCTCTGAATCAGAGAGGTGCGGGGGGCTGCCTTAATCAACATCCACTGCACCCAGGGAGCAGTTGTTGTTGGGGGTTAACTGCTTTTCTCAAGGGTAGAATAGCAGATCTTTCCACCTTGCCGGCTCGGGGATTCAAACCAGGGACCTTTCGTTTACTGGCCCAACACTCTTAACCGCTAGGCTATATGCCGCCCATCAAAACCTATGTAGGATATTGGGGTAGATATTAGAATTTGATTATCAGTGCGGTCAGCCCAACACACCAAATCTGTCAGGGGCTAGAAGTCTATGTGGGCTAGAATCCTGCGCATGTCTATTTTTTTGAGCCACACTCACCACACACCGGCCACAGCAATTCCGAGCCCCACCTGATCCGACATATTTTTCTCCGCAACCTGACCTACCAGCATAGATTTGTTCCGAGAGCCAATCTGTGACCTGCCAAATAGCACCAATTTTATAGTTTTTCTGACTCCAGAGTAGGAGTAGTAGCTATTATTCCCCTCCCTGCATGAATTGATTTTTCTGCATGACTATTCAACATTTGGTTAAAAGGAAACCATGCCATGAATTAACGATATCTTTTTAGTTTTACAGTGAGATGCGGCTCATTGACATCTTAAATCACTCTGTTAAAATGGGCCTTCTAGTTACCTTTATTACCTAATGAAAGGTAATGAATATAAGCTTCAAGATCGAGAGGGCAATTCACCTATTCCAAACAGCCTATGTGAATGCAGTGTACACACAGCTGTCTTACCAAAATAATGCAAACGCAATGTTGAAAGTAGTGGCCTAGTTATTCATGCAGGCAAACAAAAACACTGAATAGCATCAGTTATCAGTTATCTTGGCCCATTGATCATCAGTAATCTTGGCCCATTGATCATCAGTTATCTTGGCCCATTGATCATCAGATATATAATAAAAAAATCTTCTCTCCGCCCAATGGCAAAAAATGCAAAATTGCAGGAAATGAACATTAAAGCTAAAAAAAAATGTATATTCGCTGGCACAAAGAGGGCCGCTAAAATGTTTTTCTCGCAAGGTGGGGGGGTGAAGGATGTGGGCCACTGAGGACCCATGAGCCACTGCGGCCCCTTATGATGAGTTCTGTTTTTTGGCCCCCACCCCTATCAAAGTTGCCCATCCATGATTTACAGCAACTAAAACCAGTAGGCTACGTAGAAAAACGGGGTGGCAGGTAGCCTAGTGGTTAGAGCGTTGGACTAGTAACTGAAAGGTTTCAAGATCGAATCCCTCAGCTGACAAGGTAACAATCTGTCGTTTTGCCCCTGAACAAGGCAGTTAACCCAGTGTTCCTAGGCCGTCATTGAAAATAAGGATTTGTTCTTAACTGACTTGCCTAGTTAAGTAAAGGTAAAAAAAAAAAAAAAAAACTGTAATAGCATCTGCAGTAGTCCAACCACTCTCTTCCTATGAACCAATTGCTATTAAATGAATGTTTTTGGACGTAAAACCTGCAGCTAGGGTAGGATTCTAGACTAACCTGGGCCGGCTCCTCTGTTCCAAGATCAGCAGGAACAGTCGGAGGTGGCTGTGGAGCCATTATCCTGGTGGTGCTTGTGGAAGGGTGGGTAGGCTCTGCACACGGAGCTAGCTGGAGCTCGGCAGCATCATCACTGCTGGGCTTGGCGGTGGCCTTTGTGGTTTGATGCTGCTGCTGCTACTCATCGCTCTCCTTGGGTACTTTGGTGAAGCTACTTTCTGATATCCATCGTGGCAAATTTGACCCCACTACCGGTCAAAAGTTTTAGAACACCTAAACATTCAATGGTTTTTCTTTTTTCTTACTATTTTCTACATTGTAGAATAATAGTGAAGACATCAAAACTATGAAATAACACATATGGAATCATGTAGTAAGGAAAAAAGTGTTAAACAAATCAAAATAGATTCTTCAAATAGTCACCTTGATGACAGCTTTGCACACTTAAAAGCATTTTTTCCACGCTTTTAATGGAAACAAGAGGAGTCATACCTAACTGCCCAGTGGCTTTCCATAGCCCCCCAACACACATCGCGGTGCGTGCTGTCCATTATACTGACAAAGCGCAGCGGAGAAACCGCCAACCTGGCACTCAATCATTTTTACTTTTTTGATATTTTTATATAGGGACATAAAACTACAACTGAGGGGGTTAAAGTTTGAACTGAGGGGGCTAAGCCACTTTAGCCCCCTTGTGGAACCGGGCCCGCGACATAACAAAACAATACTTTTACGTTCTATATTGTTTAGATAATCAAATAGTTTAATTGAAGCTGAAATAAACAATTCCCAGAATCGAATATTGTCTGCAAAAATACATTTATTTACCCACTCAAACTTTTACCAGCACACTGGTTTAAACTTGATATGACTGTGTATGGTCTGAATGAATGAAAGCCTGAATGAAAGTAATAATTAACTGATAATAAAACTGAATTAGCCTATCGTCAACAAATACCTGCTTGCACTTTTTGCTGGCTGTGTATCCAGCTACCGGGTTGTTGTCCTTGTCCACAATGAGTCCCAAATCCTTCCAAACCAAACTGGGGATTTTACTTGTGCAGCACCTGTTTCCACGATGGTGTAGGTCTATTTCATAACCTTTTTATTTATCCTACGTTAGACATTTGGAAGCATTACCTTTAAATTGTTTAACTTTGGCCAAACGTTATGGGTAGCCTTCCACAAGCTTCCCACAATAAGTTGGGTGAATTTTGGCCCATTCCTCCTGACAGAGCTGGTGTAGCTGAGTCAGGTTTGTAGGCCTCCTTGCTCACACATGCTTTTCAGTTCTGCCCATAAATGTTCTATGGGATTGAGGTCAGGGCTTTGTGATGGCCCCTCCAATACCTTGACTTTGTTGTCCTTAAGCCATTTTGCCATAACTTCGGAAGTATGCTTGGGGTCATTGTCCATTTGGAAGACCTATTTGCGACCAAGCTTTAACTTCCTGACTGATGTCTCGAGATGTTGCTTCAATATATCCACAGAATTTTCCTTCTCATGATGCCATCTATTTTGTGAAGTGCACCAGTCCCTCCTGCAGCAAAGCACCCCCACAACATGATGCTGCCACCCCCGTGCTTCACGTTTGGGATGGTGTTCTTTGGCTTGCAAGCCTCCCCCTTTTTCCTCCAAACATAACGATGGTAATTATGGCCAAACAGTTCTATTTTTGTTTCGTCAGACCAGAGGACATTTCTCCAAAAAGTACGATCTTTGTCCCCATGTGCAGTTGCAAACCGTAGTCTGGCTTTTTTATGGCGGTTTTGGAGCAGTGGCTTCTTCCTTGCTGACCGGCCTTTCAGGTTATGTCGATATAGGACTCGTTTTACTGTGGATATAGATACTTTTGTACCTGTTTTCTCCAGCATCTTCACAAGGTCCTTTGCTGTTGTTCTGGGATTGATTTGCACTTTTCGCACCAAAGTACGTTCATCTCTAGGAGACAGAATGCATCTCCTTCCTGAGCGGTATGACGGCTGCGAGGTCCCATGTTCCCATGGTGCGCACCCACTGGAATTGTGATTCAGTGAATTCATTATAAGTGAAATAATCTGTCTGTAAACAATTGTTGGAAAAATTACTTGTGTCATGCACAAAGTAGATGTCCTAACAGACTTACCAAAACTATAGTTCGTTAACAAGAAATTTGTGGAGTGGTGGAAAAATAAGTTTTAATGACTCCAACCTAAGTGTATGTAAACTCACCGAATGTGATTCGCAACACAACACAACAAGCTCCTGGGTTTGTAAAACATTTTTTTATTTTGTTTAACGTTTCCGACCTGCAATATAATTGTTCTGAACCGCGAGCTGACCTGCAGGTTGAAATCATTTTTTCCTTCCACCGTGGGTATCCAACCTGATGCAGGACTCTAATGTGGGCACATCTGTTTGTCATCTTGTTCTGCAATATCATCTTGTTCTGGTCTGTCTGTCTGTCTGTCTGTCTGTCTGTCTGTCTGTCTGTCTGTCTGTCTGTCTGTCTGTCTGTCTGTCTGTCTGTCTGTCTGTCTGTCTGTCTGTCTGTCTGTCTGTCTGTCTGTCTGTCTGTCTGTCTGTCTGTCTGTCTGTCTGTCTGTCTGTCTGTCTGTCTTACTCTCACATGGGATATATCAGCAGATTGTTGACAGAACCAAGGGGCCACTTGTCACAGGCCAGCCTGATGCACACTCACACACACACACACGCACACACACACACACACAGAAGCACCCAAACTAAAAACAACTTGGTTCACACACCAGTGACTGCAATTCTGCACACAGACACACACATAACGGCCAGCCAATAGACATTTGCACTGTGAAAGGCCTGCCAACTAACACACGCAGATACCTACTTATGGACTAGAAAATACACACACACACACACACAGAAACAAAACACAGACAACCTGAACATATGGCATCCTCACACACACTCCCCACGCACACACAGCGTCAAGCAATAAACCTCCCCACTCACTCACTCAAACAGACAAGGGCCAGCCTCTACGCTCGCTCATACACAAAAAACAGTGCCAACATACCCCCTCTCAGATCACTCTCTTCTCCACCACACTGTCTTGCTCCTCGACAGAGAGGAGATCACAATAACAGCCAGCACTCTGTCCTGCCCTCTGCTTCTCTTAGCAGAGGCCTCCCATTGCATCACTCATCCTAGAGCAAGGTTCCCCAACTGGAGGCCCCTGGGTAATTTTATTTGGCCCTTAAAGTTTTCTGAGCAATTTTGGGACATAAGACTGTAAAAACACCAGCAAATCAGCTCCAAGTAATTTTAATTTAGGAAATCTATTCCAAAGTATTCCTATGCATAGTAGAGAGATATATGTGATCGTATACAAATGTAAGCAAGGTTTGAAATTATTATGTTGCGGTCAATTTGTAGTCTACAAATGATTTGTAATTATGTCTGGCCTGCTGACCATCCACTCAACAACAAAAAAATCGTCCCAGGGCTGAATCTAGTTGATGATCCTTGTCCTTGAGCCATCCAAGACATTACAAGTGGTCTTCATCAGCCAGCCGGGTGACTAGGTCTGTGTCAATATCTTTAATGGCGCTTTGTAAAATCCCCCTTTTCTCCGACAGGCCTCAGCATGATCACCATCGTGGGCCTGAAGCCCGAGACCTTCTATGAGGTCAAGATGTCTGCCATCAACGGCAAGGGTGAGGGCGAGAGCAGCACTCCCCTGAACTTCAAGACAGAGCCAGTCCGTAAGTGCTTCCCTCCTTCCCTGTTCCCTCCTGCAGAGAGATAGCACTCACCTGACCCGAATGCTTTTCCTCCCTATCACCACCTCGTGCAGTCTAGCCATCCAGCCGCAACCACCTATCCCCCCCAAGCCCCCAGCGCCACATGCATAATGCATCTTCCTTCTGATCTCCTTGAAGGACCAGCCACTGTGCTCCAGGGATGCATTGCCAACTGTACCCAGCCTGTGTGTCTGTTTGCATTAGCCTTAGCATTAGCCTTAGCGGAGTTACCAACAACGGGATGTTCTGGTTTTCAGGGATACATCTATTTTCAACCTAGCTTCCTTTTCCTCTGAAAACTGGATGTGGGAATTCCACTGAGGTGTTTCTCTTATGCCTGTTACGTTAGGTTAGTTTGCATAGAAAGGTTGGGGAAGGAGGGGTGGGGGCCTATGTTTTTCAGCTAATGGGTTGTGGAAGGGGGGTGCCATCCAGGTTTCCGTCCTCCCCCTCCCTTTCGTTGGTCCTGGTGACCGTAGTGTCTGTGTGTGTTTGTCACACACACACATCACACACATAGGCCTACAGTGTTTTACCCAGTTCTGGTGTATTTTGTGCTTCTCTCCCCATGGGATGTTGTTGTTTCTAGAGGGCTAGACAGCCCCCTTCCCTACCCCACATACCACCCCTACCAACCTTCAGAGCATAATTTGCTAGGTGCAGAAAACATATTGTCTCGTCTCTATCTCTGTGTGTCGGCATTCTCAGTCTACACAACTCAAACTTTTTCCATTTATTGTGAAGCTAACTTCAGTCTGTGCATTTCTGCAAGCTATTTTGGTTCTTCATGAGGACAAAGAAAAACAATATCTACGATGACAACTGTAAATGTTATCAGAGCACAATTCTTTGTCGTTTTGAGATTTTCTCTTGACAGGTAGCTGATAGATCAATTCATGCTAATGCCTAATCATTAAATGAAAGGAACAATGCTCGCATCACTCACACTACACAACACAACATCAACAACAATTATGACAAATGTAATTTAAGGCTGCTATTTTGGTGGACTAAAAATCAGTGTAGATGACAAGGTAAATTGGCATCATCAATTTATTTTGATCATCTGCAACACAGTGGTGACTAGCACTTTAACACATTTGTTAGTAAAGAGGCGCTGTGTGCTTGTGAGTGCACCAGTCGGAAAGCCATGCTTACATCTTTCAAGCAAGTGTTTTACCCTGTTCTGGTAAAACACACATTTACAATTAGTCTGGACACTGAAGAGTCAATTATTAAGCAATTACTAACTTCAAGATTGGCAAAAATTTGCCCGGATCTTCAAAACGTATAAAACATAGTGAATTTGGAGTTAAACAATACATTGTGCCTATGCCAGTATAATGGAAGATTTTATTTTTATTTATTTTAATTTTACCTTTATTTAACTAGGCAAGTCAGTTAAAATAAAATCTGTGGTGTATGACTTAAAGATTGCTGTGCACCAGCAGAACCCATCCAACTTGAAGGAGCTGGAGCAGTTTTGCCTTGAAGAACGGGCAAAAATCTCAGTGGCTACAGTAGATGTGCCAAGCTTATAGAGACATACCCAAAGAGACTTGCAGCTGTAATTGCTGCAAAATGTAGCTCTACAAAGTATTTACTTTGAGGGGGTGAATAGTTATGCACGCTTAAGTTTTCCGGGGTTTTTTTCTTATTATTTCTTCTTTCTTTCACAATAAACCCCCTCAAAATCCATTTTAATTCCAGATTGTAAGGCAACAAAATAGGAAAAATGCCAAGGGAGGTGAATACTTTCGTAAACCACTGTATGCGTAGAGTAGTGTATAGGGGGAACATTCAATCTGAAAATCTAGACATTAATTTACTCCCAGAACAGTTTATGATTGCACCTATTTTTGGATGTTTTATTAAGGCCGATTTACACATTTAAGTCACTGGATCTAATTTGTAAGAGCTGCGTAATAAAATAGCATAATATGAATCTGCCTAGATTCACACTCTGTGGTAGCCATCTCAAAACACTGAAGGAATTAGAGAGTTGGAATGGAAAAGCGACCACATCTTTTATTTTCTCCCTCCTAGTTTGTCAGTCAGTCTGAGCGGTGTTGCTGTACGTGGTAGTTAAGGTTATTTTGTCTAGGTTTATTCACTTCTGATTCAACACATTTAAGGCATGAATCAGTCTGATTCTGTTTTGCTTCTGCCACGCTTCCATCTGTGCTTTTCACCCTCTGTGCTTCTGTAGCAACCACCCTTAGTTCCCACTTAGATTGACCCTTTTTTCAGTCTATAGTCTAGAGGGATGCCTTGTCCTGTTACTTCATCGTCATTTGGAGCATTGAGTACCTTAATCAGATAAACAGCGACCTAAAGTCATAATTCACTATTACTCTATTTCACAATGTTCTGAATGTTTTCTCACCTTGAAAGTACTGTGACATTATTTGAAGTCTGTCCAGAATGCTAAACATGCCTAATTTACAAGGTACATTGATTAGGTATGTTTATTTTACGGCTCATGAGCTCTATAAATCGATTAAATATGTTTTACTGATAATAGTTACAGTGCCTTCAGAAATTGTTAATACCCCTTCTCCTTTTACCCATTTTGTTGTATTGCAGCCTGAATTTAAAATGTATACAATTTTGACTTTTTGTCACTGGCCTAAACACAATACCCCATAATATCAAAGTGGAATTTAAACAAAGTAATTCAAAATGAAAAACTGAAGTGTCTTGAGTTAATAAGTATTAAACCCCTTTTTATTGCACGCCTAAATAAGTTCTGGAGTAAAAAAGTCACATAATGAGCTGCATGGATAGTGTTTCACATGATTTTTTAATGACTACCTCATCTCTGTACTCCACACATACTGTACAAGTCTCTGTCCCTCAGTGTCCTCCAGTGAATTTCAAACCCAGATTCAACCATAAAGACCAGGGAGGTTTTCCAATGCCTCGCAAAGAAGGGCACCTATTGGTAGATGGGTTAAAAAAAAGCAGACATTGAATATCCCTTTGAGCATAGTGAAGTTATTAATTACACTTTGGATGGTGTATCAATATACCCAGTCATTACAAAGACAGCAGCATAGCACCCTGCATCCCTCTGCTGGTTTTTCTCTGAAACGAAGCAGGGTTGATTCTGGTTGGTCCCTGGATGGGACACCAGATGCTGGGCCAGTAGGAGGCACTCTTTCCTCTGGTCTGAAAATAAAAAATATCCCAATGCCCCAGGGCAGTGATTGGCCTGTGTAAGGTGGTGTCTTTTGTCCTGACTCTCTGTGGTCATTAAAGATACCATGGCACTTATTGGGCTTAATTCCCAATCTTGCCCTCATACCATCATGACCACCTAACCATCCCCAGCTTTCAATTGGCTCATTCATCCCCCTCCTCTCCCCTGTAACTATTCCCCAGGTTGTTGCTGTAGATGAGAATGTGTTCTCAGTTAACTTAGCTGGTAAAATAAGGGTTAAATATACTGAACAAAAATATAAATGCAACAATTTCAAAGATTTTACTGAGATGAAGTTCATATAACGAAATCAGTCATTTGAAATCAATTAATTAGGCCCTAATCTATGGATTTCACATGACTGGGCAGGAGTGTAGCCGTGGGTGGGCCTTGGAGGGCCTTGGTGGTGGCTGCATCATCTTATGGGTGTTCTGGTAATTGTTAAGAACTGGGAAGTTTTTCAGGATAAAAATAAACAGAATGGAGCTAAGCACAGGAAAAATCCTAGAGGAAAACCTGGTTCAGTCTGCTTTCCACTAGACACTGGGAGATGAATTCACCTTTCAGCAGGACAATAACCTAAAACACAAGGCCAACTAGAGTTGCCAACCAAAAAGACAGTGAATGTTCCTGAGTGACCAGGTTACAGTTTTGACTTAAATCGTCTTGAAAATCTATGGCAAGACCTGAAAATGGTTGTCTAGCAACGATCAACAACCAATTTGACAGTACTTGAAGAATTTTTAAAAGAATAATGGGCAAATGTTGCACAGTCCAAGTGTGGAAAGCTCTTAGAGACTTATCCAGAAAGACTGTAATTGCTGCCAAAAGGTGCTTCTACTACAAAGTACTGACTCGGGGGTGTGAATACTTATGTAAATTTGATATTTCTGTATTTAATATTCAATATATTTGCAAAACTTTCTAAAAACTTGTTTTCAATTTGTCATTATAGGGTATTGTGTGTAGATGTTTTTAATCCATTTTGAATTCAGGCTGTAACACAACATAATGTGGAATAGGTCAAGGTGCATGAATACTTTCTGAAGGCACTGTATACTTTACCAAAGTGAACTATCCCATTATCACTGTTTGTCATGGTTCATATTTAGTTGTGAAGTGACAGGACCTTCTACCATTCTGTACATTTCTGTTTGAATTGTTTCTGTTTCTTCTGATTTTGTTCATGTTTACCCATCTATTTTTGTTCAATTGGACTTCTCAGGCTATACTTTCACAAGTAAGTTTCTCATCTCCCTGTCTTTGCTTCCTTTTCTTTGACTTTTGTTTTCATTTCATCCATTTATTTTAAATATTTATTATGTAAAAAACGGAATTAACAATTGCTAGTTGTATAGATGAAAAAACGTATTTTCAATGGACAATTGAATTTGCTTTGTTTCGTTATCTCATTGAATTAAGAATTCTACTTGGCCAATTCCTCAAAGCTTTGATTGGGGCATTTTGGTATTTGTTTTCAATAAATTAAAACGCTCACGCAATAACTCTTGTCTCAAACATTTCCAGACGGCATACCATTTCATTACTCTAACGTGGACTCAGGTTTGTTTTAGTCATATTGTAGTTTCTAAGCAGACTTTGAGCGTGTAATACATAAGTGACCATGTACCGTGCAATCCCATAGTTCCATAGCTCATTTTTAGCCACTTGCTTCTCCCGTGTGCATCTTGTCCCCTCTCCCTTTGTACAGTGAACTGATTGACCCCTGATTGACTTCAAATAGTCACTCAAACCTTAGCCAATTGTACAGATACTCAGTAATTCGTATGAACATAATGAGCAATAACAACATGTTGGACAGTGTTATTGCCCGTACAGCAGCGTATACAACCAAAGACATAGAACTGAGCCGCATTATCAGCCAAAGGGAAATCTAAATATTCAGTGCCATTAGTTTCTCAATGATGACTCATTGTTTATGTGGCACAATTGAAATGTAGCCTGAGATATCGGCAACAGACTGGATCCAGCCGTGGTTGGGTTTGATGGTTTGTTGCCATTCTTAAAGGGATACTTTGGGATTTTGGCAATCTGCATCCGGTATGAAGGAAGTTAAATGGTAGTTTCGTGAGCCAATGCTAACTAGCATTAGCACAATGACTGGAAGTCTATTGTATCTACTAGTATGCTAGCAGTTACCATAGACTTCCAGTCATTGCACTAATGCTAGTTAGCAATTGCACTAACACTATTCAGCAACTTCCTTCAAACTGCACGCGAGACATAAAAATGGTATCCACAAGCTAATCTGACTCTGCCAAAAATTGGCAAAATTCTGAAGTATCCCTTTAAGACATCCCTAATTCACCAGGCATCAGCTTTTCCACCGGGTTTATTGCATCTCTGTTCAGCCATGACAGTGTGAGGCACCATTACAGAGAAGCCTATTTTTCCCCCTCATAAGACCCTGGTACAAAAGGCAGAGAAGCGCAACAAAGACTATCTCATAATTATGCTGATTCTCTTATGTGGTTATGTTTGGAGGAGATGGATACCATCATCTGTTTTTATTGTGGAGGTTAACCTACCTGGATGGGAGAGGTGATTGGTGGGATAATGGTTCGAACACTCCAAACACCCACTTAACATTCATCAGGGCCTGCATGACTAGCCAGGAGCACAGGGATGGCATAGACTTTAGTCTTCTCCGTTGCTGTATGCAGTTACGGTACTACTGTATTTCCAGGGTGTAAGGGACAACTTGTAAATCTAGACAAAAGCTGTTGATATTAAATGGCATATAATTAAATAATTACTTTAAAAACATACAGATCAGATATATTTCATATATATAATTATGTTATACAAGTTTTAAACTAATCTCCTTTAGTTAGTTTGTGTGTGCAGGCGTGTGTCATAGTACTAGTTTAGGAGGACTCAGGGTTTACAAGATGGGCCATAGTGAATGCTCTCTTGTACATTTCTGTGCCATGACATTGTTCTACACAGTGTCTCCATCAATTGGGAACAGAAGACATGTCTTAGTTTTTGAAATACAGTGACCCAAGTTAAAACAATTAGAAGTCCATAGTGTCCACAACCACCCTTATAGAAGTCCTACTAGAATAAGAGGTAAGCCAGGTGTCCACAGAACCTGCAAAGGGATATGACGATTCTCTAAGGGCTAACCCGATGCTCAAGGTTCCTAACCAGATCCCCAGGACATTTCAACCAAAGCTGAGGACCAGGGAGGTGTAGTCATGGGCACCATGTCAGAGACAGAGCCCCCTGTGTTGAGGTTCCCCGTTCCCTCTGGGGACTCCACCCGATGACCCACAGAGGGCAGCGGGTAACACAGCTGTTCCTGTAGCAGTGCCCCTCCTTGTTGCCATGACAACACAGAGCCTCCCTCCAGTCAAGGCAACAGAGACCCAGTGACCCATGGTAGTAGCCTTGAGGACAACTCTGTAGATTGCATGTATAAGGGGGTCTTACCTCTGTAGGTAGAGGAAGTCACCATTGAGCCGGCCATGGTGGTCGAGGCTGAGGTGGTGGAAGGAACTATGGAGACTGTTCTAACGTCAGCAACCACACCTCAAATTACATATACAACAGCAGCTACCTCACAAAATGCTCCCTACACACTCACGCAGCATTCCAGCTGGTGATCTGACGTAATTGGAGGGTGAGTATGCCTTTCTAAGGGATGGCTCAGCCTCTTTCTCCCTGTCTCTTGGCATTTTTCAACTAATTGGTTTTTCAGAAACCCTTCTAACATGATGTGCCTTGGCTATGGCACCATGGAAACCTGGCTATAAATACCTCGGCTTCCTCTCAGCTTTTATGCAATTGCAGTGAAAAAATATATAATGTTCATTGGTTATTATGTAGCTATCCAAAATGTGATTTCCAGTCTGCTCTAAGCGTCCGTCTCTCCCCAGCATGCTTGTGCGGACCGAATCCCTATTAATAATTAAAATGTTGAGAAGATTTTTCTTTAGGTCATTTTTGCACTCAAAATATATTATCTGCCATGGACCTTACCACAAATATGTGGATTGCAATATCTGCGGTTTGCCAGACATAGTTGCTGGCCTGCTCATGCAAGACGGATTATCACTCAAATTCTAAGCGGTGAAACAACTCTATTATGAATTTCTGATTGTACTTCTGTTTCTTAACTGATGACAACTTAAAGGCAGTCAAGCAGTGTGAAGCTTCTTTGCGAAGTCGATGGCTTATGAGCGTTTCTTGCAAATATGTCAAAAGCAGGCATGCTTTTTTCAAAGATTTGTGGAATGGATTATTGCTTTCTGCAATGCTGCTCTACTTTCAAATTTTAAAAAATTCTCCTTTTTAAATTGACAGTGTTCTACAAAGTCTTTTTCACTCTGGGTGGAGTTGTTCTGTCAATGGCCGCAGTGTTGCTTTTATCACTTGGTGTCTTTGTCTGCCATACCATTCCTCACCACATTTACAGTATATCTAAGGAAAGCCTGACCAACTTGAAGCAACAACTTAGGTTCCCTTAGACAGTTCTACCCTCACTTGTGTACAAATAGAGCCTGGTAAATTAGGCGTATTGTACATTGATAGTCCATTTTATGGTTCACTTACACAATATGCTTTTGTCACTAATAACAAGATTTTAGATGTTCACAGTTAATTGAGTCATACAAGAGAATAGTTTCTCATATAACTATTTTCAGCTGACTACCAATGATACATTTTCATTGTCATGAGTCTGCACAAATCTGTGGTTCTTACAACAACACCTACCCTGTGGGTAATGGCTCATGATTATCTTGAGAAAGCAGCTTGGTTGGAATGAGTTGTGTTTGTGTTGATAAAGTGGGTTCAATTCTAATGATAATTGTCGAACATAGACCAACAGCTATACTACCTGCTTCAAACGAGGCTTATGGAAACTCATCTCCTGCTCTTAGGAATTTTAATGTGGGGAGGTCAATATATATTTAGAAGTTAGAGGGCTACCTGCTGGTGTTCCTAATGAAGATAAGAATATGATAATCTAGGTTAAATGAGTGTGAAACTTTAGTTTATTACAGTACAATGTAGATTCCAGCTGATTTTAATGATAAAACACAGTTAAATACTTTCCATAATAGAAGCATCTCAGGTAATGGTATGAGCAGACCTATGGTATGACACATTCTTATGATGAATGTGATGTTGTACTGTACATCATGATTTTAAAGTGCTCTTGTTCATGAGGTGTTTCATGCTGCTCAGCATAAGCCTTATGTGAAAGTCGATATGACGCTCTATGGTGTGTTGGTGCCAGTGGATGACTGATGTGTACCGGGGGGGGTGCTCTGTCATCAGGACGTTCAGTCGTCTGTAACACTAACGACTTGCACTGTCCTCTCTGGGCAATCACGGGCACCTCTCACCATGTTTTCACCATCTTGCAGTTTCGTCAGTGACACCAACCTTCATTCCTTCAACCAGTGCAGCCCTTAGTGAGTATGCCGGTGTGTCTCCTCTACCCCCCAATCTCCCTCTCTATGCCTGCTTGGTCTCACCACTGCTTAGTGCTACTCGCTCCGCTTTAGAGACGAGGAGCTACTGGTGTACTGTCATTAGTTATAGGGTTGGTCAGTGATACAGAGAGACAGTCAGGCAGTCACTGACTCTGCTCACTGCCTCAATCCTTAGTACAGTTCCACTGACTAACCTCAGCCAGCAAGAAACAGGTTGCCCTCTACTTAAAACAGGTTGCCCTCTACTTGATATGAATTCAGTTAACCCCAAACGCATGTATTACAAAACACTGTGCTTTTGGTATCGTCCCCCAGGGAATTTAGAGTGGGTTTTACAGACATTCTTCTTTAATGTCGAAGCAGTGCAGTGCAGCATGCACCACACATCTGATTACAGGATTGATCACTGTAACATTAGCTAACACTGCTGCATGTTGTCTGATTAGTCTAAAGAAGGAAGCTACCGTCCTGCCATTAACTAACATCACCACCATTATTAGCTTTAGCACACCTAGAGCTTCTCTGCCCTTTAGATATATAGCTAGTCTCCTTATTTTGTACATTCCTTTCTGTGCGTCTGTGGCTCCTCGGCTATGCCAGGTGTTATGTCTGAACACTCTTCTAAGATGTAGGCAGCTCCCTCCCTTGACCCCTTCTGTCTTTCCCCTGGCGGCTATGGTATTGACAGTGACGTCAGGTAATATTTGGGGTTTTCCATGGCTAGCTTTTGTGGCGCGATGGGTAACGATGCTTCGTGGGGTGTCAGTTGTTGATGTGTGCAAGGGTCCCTGGTTCGAGCCCAGGTTGGGGCGAAGAGAGGGACGGAACCTACACTGTTACATTGATGCTGTTGACCCGGATCGTTGGTTGCTGCGGAAAAGGAGGAGGTCAAAAGGGGGGGTGAGTGTAACCGATGTGAAATGGCTAGTTAGTTAGCGGTGGTGCGCGCTAATAGCGTTTCAATCGGTGACGTCACCCGCTCTGAGACTTGAAGTAGGGTTGCCCCTTGCGTTGCAAGAGCCGCGGCTTTTGTGGCGCGATGGGTAACGATGCTTCGTGGGGTGTCAGTTGTTGATGCGTGCAAGGGTCCCTGGTTCGAGCCCAGGTTGGGACGAAGAGAGGGACGGAACCTACACTGTTACATTGATGCTGTTGACCCGGATCGTTGGTTGCTGCGGAAAAGGAGGAGGTCAAAGGGGGGGTGAGTGTAACCGATGTGAAATGGCTAGTTAGTTAGCGGTGGTGCGCGCTAATAGCGTTTCAATCGGAGACGTCACTCGCTCTGAGACTTGAAGTAGGGTTGCCCCTTGCGTTGCAAGGGCCGCGGCTTTTGTGGCGCGATGGGTAACGATGCTTCGTGGGGTGTCAGTTGTTGATGTGTGCAAGGGTCCCTGGTTCGAGCCCAGGTTGGGGCGAAGAGAGGGACGGAACCTACACTGTTACACATAGATGTTTGGGAAAGGTAAAGGCTATATAGATGTTTGGGAAAGGTAAAGGCTACATAGATGTTTGGGAAAGGTAAAGGCTACATAGATGTTTGGGAAAGGTAAAGGCTACATAGATGTTTGGGAAAGGTAAAGGCTACATAGATGTTTGGGAAAGGTAAAGGCTACATACATGTTTGGGAAAGGTAAAGGCTACATACATGTTTGGGAAAGGTAAAGGCTACATAGATGTTTGGGAAAGGTAAAGGCTACATACATGTTTGGGAAAGGTAAAGGCTACATACATGTTTGGGAAAGGTAAAGGCTACATCCATGTTTGGGAAAGGTAAATCAGGTTTCCCTAAGGTATTGTTAGGATAAACATAGCTGATTTGATTGGCTGTAAATTAGGAAGCTGCTATGGGTCAACATTGGGTCCTCGTGTGTGGTGTGTGTGTGTGTGTGTGTGTGTGTGTGTGTGTGTGGGTGTGTGTGCGTGCGCGTGCGTGCGTGCGTGCGCGTGCTATGTATTTGTTGAATTGCTGGTATCTATCTACTGTGAAAAATATAAGGAAGCCTGAGTAACTATTTTGTAGGTCATGTACCAGGCTAACCAATATACATCATATAACAGCTGTAATATAACACTGCTCTATTAGTTACTAATTAGATTTTGACTTACCTGTAGAATGATAAGTTGTAGAGCTTATGTAACTAATATTAACAAATCAGTCATTATTCAATACTGATTGCCTTCACGTGTGATTAGTATTCTAGTTAGCTAAATGTGAATAATGGCATGAGGGATTTTTCCTCAAGGCTTCAGGTGTGTTAACAAGTGTGCGTTCTTTATATGCATTTGATACCAGGTAATTGGAGTAAGTATGTTGCATGTCTAATGATGTTTATAATTCATAAAACGAGGTTCAGAGTCCACTCAGTGTTTATTTCCGCTATGAACATATTGAACATTATTTCTTAAAGTATGGGACTTTATACTATGGTATGGGTTTATTCTGCATTCTCATACATCGAGGCCATATCTTTTGACAATATGCCCTCAGAGATACAGTATGTATCCTAAAGTCCTACAATGTGTGAGGACTTCAGCTATCTCATTTAGCTATCTCATCTATTGCTGATCACCCCCCCCCCCCAACTGTCTATCTCATCTGTTGTTGATCACCCCCCCAACTGTCTATCTCATCTGTTGCTGATCACCCCCCCCCCAAACTGTCTATCTGTTGCTGATCACCCCCCCCCCAACTGTCTATCTCATCTGTTGCTGATCACCCCCCCAACTGTCTATCTCATCTGTTGCTGATCACCCCCCCCCCCAAACTGTCTATCTGTTGCTGATCACCCCCCCCCAAACTGTCTATCTGTTACTGATCACCCCCCCCCCCCCCAAACTGTCTATCTCATCTGTTGCTGATCACCCCCCCCCCCCATTTAGCTATCTCCTCTGTTGCTGATCAACCCCCCCCACCCGCAAATGTGGTCATATTGTTGTTGTCATATACCATATTTAGTTGCACATATGACATTTGACAATGTGCTTTGTCAATCAGTATTGTCAATACTGCAGAGTTTCCTCTGGTTTTCTTTTCTTTTACACAACTTGGTTGGAGCCAAAATGTACAATGTTCACAGAAAACAAGGTTCTATGAAGACCCTTTAAGGTCAAGAGTTTTCCTAAATATATGCTACAGTCTTATACAAAGCCATTATTTAGTTTGTGTAGAAATAGAGTATGAAACATTTATATTCGCATGAATTCCAGTCCAGAGGAAATACTGTTTCAAGGAAAGATGCATGAGGCAATTTTGGACAGACAGCATTTCATGGAATTGGCATCTAGTTCACACAAAAACATTACAGTGACATATCTTAGCCTGCATATATGAGCCTGCTTATTCCTGGTCATGACATATCTATTCAATACACTGAAAACCCGAAACTGGATGTCTTAAAATGCTTCATGTATCTAGTTGCTGTACATGTTTTCTATGTCTATTTGATGTGTAAAGAAGTTCTGTTGTGAACTTATGTATTTCTTTTTGTCGTTTGTGTTTCTGTTTTGTATCATTTTGTCTTTAACTTTCTTATTGTTTTGTACCTTACCCATGTTTACATCATTTAAAAAATGTTTTGTATTTTCCATGTGACCCCCCCCCCCCCCCCTCCACTTTCCTTTCAACCAATCATGTGCCTGCGTATGATATGACTTTGTCATGTGGCTCTTGCATGGTGCTGATGATGTCGTCTTCGTTGGTGAACAGAAGGTAATTTTTTTGGTTCTGTTTGGTCAATTCGTATTATATCAATAAGCAGCAGTGGGAAACTAGATTTGATTTTAAGCTAAAATAATCTACTTTGGTAGAACAATAGAGAGCAACCATTGAATAGATTTTGACCTTAGGTCAACCTGCATTCTATCCAATCATATTGCTACAATTGTATGTAGATTTGTGTATGCTTACTTGGTATCCCACTAAGAGAGAGGGTATAATTCACGTTTTTTCTGAGAGATGTATATTTCCCTCATTGCCTTCTTAAAAGCTATACATCACATAATATATTAAATATGCTGCTATATAGCTATCAGTGAGCATTACATAATGAAGTTGGAGATAAGCAAACGGTTGACCTCTAACCCTGATGTATTTTCTAGAGTTTTCTTTTTTGGTGGCTATCATATGCAAACAGAACATATTTTTAAAGCACTTTTTTGAAACCATCACTTATAGCAACTGCATCGCACTCTCATTGAATTTTATTTATCTGGATTGACCTACTCAGCGATGGAGTTAATTCCTTTTCAAACTCTGTCTCCCAGAATGCTTTTCTGGACAGACTAACAGTGGTATTCACCCCACATTACTGCATGCATGCAAGTTCACTCCTCTTTCCTCCAACTCCCTTGTTTCTTTTCTACTGTCTCACCAGACAGAAAGTTCTGGCCTGTCTGCATGTATGTCCTGTCTGTCTGTGTTTGTCTTCCAGAGTGCCTCTGTGTTATTCACATGTATTGATACAGACTGAAAACTTACAGTCCCATTTACAATTCATGACTTCTTTAACCCATCTGGTGTGACAATAATCTTTCCATTGCATTTGGGCACAATAAACCTAGCAATAAGCTAATTTGTTCACACATGCGGGGATGCCTTTAAAAGAGCTGAAAAAGTGAATAAGAATTTAGGTGATTCAGTGAAGGTAGCTCAAGTTTTATTTACTCCAGAGCATAATTGCATTTAACCATGTCAGTTCATGTCAGTTAGAGTAAAGAATCTGACACATAAAGCCTTTTTGTCTAATGTAACGTTCAGAAATTGATATGACGTATGTATGCACTACTGTGCAGACACACTTAAAGTAATGCTATCTGTACAGTATTTATTTAGGGAGACCAATAAAAAGATTGAGTTATTGTTGCATCAGATGAAAATGGGGATGATCATGCGACTATCACAAATTGATACTTCAAATATACCCGAATCACTACATATTGAATAAAAGCGGTGTTTGCATGATAGAGCATGTTTTTGTTAATATCTCTAATTCATGTATAACCTTAATGACTATTCTTTCTTCTTAGCATTTGGAAAAACCTCACCTAACTGGGAATGATGCTCATGACTGGATAAACTATGAATATAACTCTCTGTATATGCCACCATTTTGACTGCTTTTTCTTATCACTAACCCTGTTTATTTCAATTCCGGCATCAAATCATGCTTACTCCAAGACTATTTATTCGAATGCATTTTCAAGAGAATGTAATCAGATAATCTGAGTTCAAGAACAAGTGCCTTCACGCATGCCTAATTGACTAATTGTGTAATCCCTGCAATTAATGTTTGAAGTGTCATTAATTAAGATACAACTCAATTTAAATAAAAATGAAAGTACTCAGCTTTTCAGGGCCAAGGTAGAGGATAAAAATGAAAAATACAATCCAATCATCATAGGATTCAGTCAGGTTGAAGTCAGGGAGCTTTAGGCCAAGATCCACTTGATCGGGGGGGCAAAAGTGGAGCAGGTTTCATCTGTCTGTCTTTAACCCTATGATTTCTTATTTTTCTTACCTTATTTTGGCTGAAGTCAAAGGAGGTGGTCCAAACAGACTTCCATGCTGAAGTATAATTGAAAGTCCAACATTAATATTCCCTCCTGCACTTCCATAGGTTTCTTTCAGAATGCCTGGAACCATTGCTGTTGTCTACTGCTCTTTCACTGCCCTCTGTGGGAATGATCCGCTCTCAGAGTTCATTGGTGGATAAATATCATCAGGGTGATCATGGGCAATAATGCTCCCTCAAGCATGGCACTGAGCTTCAAAACTTGTACCAGTTGTGACCTAAGGTCAGGGTGTCTGACTGCAAAATTTCAGAAAAAAATACATACAAATGGGACAGTAAATAATCTCCTTTGATCTCAGCGAAAAACAAACAATTCGGTGTACATTGCAGATGTGCTGCAGCAGCCAATTGAAACCTGGTACCACCTTTTGGGCGGTTAGTGATAGTGGGGAGTAGAATACTGGAGCTGTATGTAACATTCTGTGTTCTGCATGAGTTATTTTAATAGCATATTCACACCACTAAATGTGTGTAACCAATGTGCCCATGTTGAATGAGTTATGGTGATTGATGTCTCCTCCCTACACTCTCTGTGACTGAGGTGACATGGCTGTAAATTTGAACGCTAACATCATTAGACACGAACACAGGCACTCTCAAAAGGTGCACACACACACACACACACACACACACACACACATACCGTACACATGCTGGAACACACCAACCCTCACTTCCCAGCAGATCATGATTATGTTATTAAATGTAATAGAGTAACATGTCTAATCAAGACGAGGAGGCTAATTAGTATGTGTCCCTGTCATTAGTCTGGAGGAGAGGCCAGATAACGAGCTGCTCCTGAAGGAGAATTACATCTCCTCATCGGCTCACCCCACTACCCACGGCCCTCACCCCACTACCCACTGCCCTCACTGTCCCTTTGTCATAATACCGCCCTTGAGTCTGAGGGACAAAACTTAATTGTATCGTCTTGTAACATCCTCTGCCACTGCCACTGTAAAGACAATCCATTTGTCCTCTAGATGTATGACATTTAAAGCAGTAAATACACAAAAACCAGAGACAAGGGATTGACATTAAGTGCGTATCCCACAGTGGTTTGAGCTCCTGAAGCGATGGGGCAGATTTGAGGACGTGTGTTGGTTCTCCGACAATGGGCTTTAATGAGGGACAGATGCATTCAGCCATGCCACCTGCATTAAGGGCCAAGGGCAGGAGACTGAGCTGAGCATGTAGGTCGTTGCCATGGTAACTGACTGACCGCTGTGTCCCGCTATGTCCCGTTTAGGGGAGCCCAGTCCCCCTAAGCTGGAGGGCAAGCTGCAGACCATGGGCAACGCCCTCAAGGTCAACTGGATCAAGCAGGACGATGGGGGCTCGCCCATCAAACATTACCTGATCAGATACAGGGCTGTGAGTATGACAGGACAAGGAGGTAACGCTGTGTATACCGCTTTGCTTCCTGGTTTTCCCCAAAAATATGATTTTCAGCGTATTTATTACGTATCTCCCCTGTTTGATTGTACTGTGATGATTTCAGTTCAGCAAAATGCACATAGACTTATGGATATACATATGAAAAACTGAGGAATGGATCAGATGATTTGAATAGATTGACAACAGATCACTATTGTGTTTATGCCTAGATTGATAAATGGTTAGGGATTCATGTAGGAAGATTCATGGATGGCCAAATAAGTGTGAATGCATAGAAACATTTTACAGTGATATAAAGTGATGGGCAGTTTGCTTGAGTGTCATAGCCACGGATGTCTGAGTCCTGTCTGAGTGTTTCACCCTCCCCCCCTTTTCTGCGACCTTCCCTAGAAGCACGTTTCGGACTGGAAGCCGGAGATCCGCCTGCCCCATGGCAGTGAGTACGTGGTGCTGAGCAGCCTGGACTGGAACACGGAGTATGAAGTCTACGTGGTGGCCGAGAACCAGCAGGGCAAGTCCCAGCCCGGCACCATCTCCTTTAGGACTGCAGCAGAGCCTACCGCCATCCCAGGTACTGCCCCCCCACCCTGCACCTCAATGACACACACACTGCCAACAGAAACACTGCCACCGTGACCAGATGTATCTATGTTTATTCCTCCAATCCTTCACCCAAATGGACTTCTAGTTAGGTCTTGAGACAACCGTAGCGCTGACACAGATGTAGACGTCATTCCTCTGTCCTGACATGTTGGGTTAACCTGTTGGGGTAATTGATTGGTTTGAACCTTTGTGCTGGATGATATTTTCATTCGTTCTTGATTTGAAGGTGGAGTTGTAATCGGCACACCCTCATCAAGTTGTTCATCCCAAAAGAAGGTGGGAAAAAGACAAAAGTTAGACAGATAAAGAACAGAGTAGCAAAGTTCTCTTCTGACTTCTGTCAGGGCTACCTCAGGGATCATATTTATTAATCTGGAAACATTTTTCCCACCATTGCACAAAGCTTTGGGGTGATACGATAGACAGAATTGAAAAAGGACTGTGGCAGTTACATGCTGAATACACCGGGCTGAATACACCGCGCGACTGCATCTGCGCGCATGTTGATTTTGTCCATCCACACCAAATGCGATCAGGTTGATATATCAAAACAAATTCTGAACCAACTATATTAATTTGGGGACAGGTCGAAACACATTCATGGACATTTAGCTAGCTAGCTAGCTTGGTATTGCTAGCTAATTTGTCCTGGGATATAATTAAACATTGGGTTATTTTACCTGAAATGCACAAGGTCCTTTTTTTCCTGGATCTCAATTTTGAGTCACACAAAATCATGTGTTCTCTACTCTGACAATTAATCCACAGATAAAAGGGGAAACCTAGTTAGTTTCTAGTAATCTCTCCTCCTTCAGTCTTAGTCTTCTTCTTCTTCTGTGGACTTTATATGGCGGTTGGCAATCAACTTTAAGGTGCATTACCACCACCAACTGGACTGGAGTGTGGACCTCAGCTTAGCTTTCAATCACCCACCTGGGTATATGCTCCTAAAAACCAATGAGGAGATGGGAGAGGCGGGACTTGCAGCGCGTCAAGAATAGGACCAAGATATATTTTAGCACCTGGCTACGCAGATGCTCGTTGACGCACGCGAGCAGTTTGGATGAAATGGTTTAATAACATGTATGTGTAACATTATTTTTGTAACTCTTGCGTGCGCAACACGAACGGTCTGGTCAGCATTTTAGTCTCACTGTTTTAGGCAGAATATTTTTGCCCACTGTGAGTCTTTGTTGCCGTAGGGCAGGGCTGTTCAATGTGGGTCCTGGAGGGCCAAAACACTTCTGGTTTTCATCCTCTCCATCTAATAAGGGACTGTTTTAGACCTAGGAGCACCAGAGTGGAATTAAGTACCAAGTAGAAACAAAAAATGGTGTTTCGGCCTCCAAGACCGGAAATTGAACAGCCCTGCTGTAGAATGAGATTAGTCCTTTGGTCTCTGCGGGCCTATAACGTCTTGGCTGACACTGCTGCACAGGTTCAGTGAGCAATAATGTCAGGACAAATTGTATCTGTCAGGCCTAGAACATTCTCTTCAAGTCCATAGCGATGCCCCTGCCTCAGTGGTCATGGTCAGCTGATGTTCTGTTGACAGTGTTGTGGTCTGAGAGGTTTGCATTTTAACTTGGGCTGCCTCCCCACTGACCAAACCTGAGCTTGGAACCCGTCTCTTTCTATTTATCTCTTTCTCTATATCTCTATATGTTTTTGTCTCTTACTTTTCCACCCTCCCTTCTGTCTTTTTCTCTTTCTTATGCCTCTATTGGTAGCTCCCTCTATCTCTTTTGAGCTCTCTTTTTCCCCATCTTCCATGCTTCCTCTCTCTTCAATTTATCTCATGCACATTCTCTCTCTCTGGCTTTTTTGATGTTTCAATGAAAGAGGATCAAAAGTCAGTGTCTCTCCATCTTGCTCTCCTCTGTCTCTCTTTCTTTTTCTCCCATCTTTCTATTTCAAAGCCAGGTTTAATGGGTCTCAGTTCAGGCTCACTGCTGTATTTACTGACCTGAATATGTGCCTTGGCTCGATGGGGATGCAGCCTCCGTGGGGATGCAGCCTCCAGTCTTGCATGGTGACGCTTCAATAGGATTAATGTGTTAATGCTTTACTTGAGACCTAACAGGCATCTGCCAGTGCATGGCACAAGGACTGGCTTTTTCACGCACTTTGTGGGAACCATCCATATACTGTAGCAGTGGGAGGTTTGGATCACTCGTTATTCTGCCAGAGCAGGTTCACGGACACTGTCCAAGTTCCCTTTTTATCTACTGCTTTATTACATTTTTTCATTTGAGTTATTTTGCCACTACATGTGTCGCAGTGCTAATGCCAGTGCCAGTTGTTTTTATGCGAAGCGTGTGGGGGTTTGAGGAAAAAAGAAGGGGTATATTTTTAAGCTAAACATCTGCACCGACTAAGGTCCACAGCTGTTCTTGGTAAATGTGGCCGAAAACAGCTGCTGCGTCATAAATCCTCGTTCTGTGTTATATATTGGCTATGCAACTTATTAGCTAAATAAATATAGGTGAGTGCATATGATATGAAGTTTACTTTAAATGTTTTGTTTACTTTATTCTCTTCATACAGTTCCTGTCAAAAGTTTGAACACACCTACTCATTCCAGGGTTTTTCTTTATTTTTAGTCTTTTCTACATTGTAGAATAATAGTGAAGACATCAAAACTATGAAATAACACATATGGAATCATGTAGTAACCAAAAAAATGTTAAGCAAATCAGAATATATTTTATATTTGAGATTTTTCAAAGTAGTCACGCTTTGCCATGATGACAGCTTTGCACACTCTCTAGAAAATAGTAAAAATAAAGAAAAACCCTTGAATGAGTAGGTGTATCCAAACTTTTGACTGGTACTGTATATAATATATATATATATATATATATATATATATATATATATATATATATATATATATATATATATATATATATATATATATATATATATATATAAAGTAAACTTCAATCGATGTTCCTCAGTGCAGGTCAAGTTAAAAACAAGGTAAGGTTGAATAAAGAAAATACTGACCCACTTGATTTCACGTCTCCTCGAGGGGTTGATATTTTGAGCGTGCTCAATACTGAGCGTGCAAGGGTCACTGGAGTTCTAAATTGACCAATCCAAATCTCCCTGGCTAAGGTTGACATGGAGTAAAGCTATTAAAAAGCAATTCACTTTTGCAGTTTTAGTAACATGAGATCACCCATTAATCCATTTCACCTGCCATTTGATATCGCCTTGACATTATAACCAGTTTTTATTTTTGAATGTGTGTTTTGCTTGGGCAACTCTCCCGCATGGAGAATTCGATTTAATTACTCTCTCCTTGATGTGCTCTCACATCCAGGGGATTGCCCATTATTTAAATTATACAAACAGTATGATCTGTACTGTAATTTTTGTGAGAACACACCTGTTGTTAATTAACCAGGGAGAATGTCCTATATGTGTTATTATAAACTGGGTAATTTGGGTCTTGGATGCTGATTGGCTGAAAGCAGTGGTATATCCGACAATCTACCACAGGTATGACACAAAATTACTTGTTGACTGTTCTAATTATCTTGGTAACGAGTTTATAATAGCAATAAGGCACTTTGTGAGTGTGTAGTATAAGCAATAAGGCCAGAAGAGGTCAGGTATATGGCCAATATTATACCACGGCTAAGTGCTGTATCCAGGCAATCCTCGTTGCGTCGTGCTTCAGAACAGCCCTTTGCCATGGTATATTGGCCATATACCCGACCTCCTCGGGCCATATTGCTGAAATATATGTCTCTGTCGATATTTCCCGTCACGCAGCACCTTTAACTATTCTCTGACCTTTCACCTTTGCTTGCTGTGATACATGTCATTTGTTGTGCTACTAACATGCTATTGATTTTTTTTTTTTTTTGATCCTCTAACTTGCTTGGATTTCCTTTTTTATTCCCTTGTTTAGTCTCAATGAACCTTTCGAACTTGCGTTTCTGTATTTCTGACCTATTTTCTATCTCTCTTTTTTCTCTCTCCCTTTTCCTATTTCTCTCCCACCTCCCCTTCTCTCCTTGTCCTGTCTTCATGTGTGATCTTGGGCACCTCTGGACCTTTACATTTGTCATATACTAAATTGTATTTTTTTGTTGTTGGTGTAAACTTTTATTTTTCACTTTTTTACTGTGAATATCTGTGAACAATCTTTGTGTTTTGTGTGGTTTTGTCTGTGTTTTTTGGTCTCAGCTACCCTTGGTTGCTTGTGTGTGAAATACACTCTGGCATCTCTCATCCTCTCCATGCTGACAGTGTTCTTGCTCTCATAAACTGGGTTTTGCTTAAGGAGAGAAGATAGCTTGGCCTTCAAATCTTGGCCAGACCCCTTTGTTTTTTATGCCTTTTGACCCTTGTGCAGACATACACACACACAAAAGACGAAGAATCAAGATATCAGTTTTATGTTAAAGGGTTAAAATGGGGTGCTTGGTACTTATATCATTCTGAATGTTTTAGATTTTTTTGTCATACATTTTTATTTTACATAAAGTAAAAATTATGGATTTGAATAAGGCAGCATTGAAAAAGTTTTGTTATACCACACAATGGACATGAGTCATATTGGGACATTGTAGGAAAAAAACAGTGCTTACCTTGTGTTTTTGGATAAAAGCTTCAATTGTCATTGTTCCTACTTTACATAACAGAGAAGGCACATTTTTCAGAAGATTTTTGCATTGGTTAAGATTAGTCATGAAGATTTCATGACATCTCAAGTTTCTTACGTCTTCTAATTTCTTTTCATAGTCAAGGCTTGTTTTGAACGGGATGATTATATGACGAACAAGCTACTGCCTTGTCCGTTTGAAGGTCATTCAAATGATGTTTTGTGACAAAGTGTACATAATATTTTCAAAAGATCTTCAGAACAAAATATAGGCTGTTCTTTTTGTTGTTTATTTTGTTCTCTTTTTACCTGAAAACAGAAAATGCTCAAAATTAACGCTACAGCTGTTTACAACTAAAATCTGTCAGTCATTTTCAATAATGTGAAATGATTATATTCTATGACACATTTTTGTAGGTACTTACCAGTGTGTTTCCATGCTGTAATCATTGTAGGTTTTAAGAAGAAATTATAAAATAATGTGTTATGACTTTTTTGAAAAAATAACAGCTAGAGCTGGAGACTTGCATACTGAAATGCAAGCATGTGCCACAGTGCTGACTTCTGTTGACTGTTCATCCTCAGAAATGCTAAGTTTGTTTTAGCCCATATCTTGTGCTCGTCTGATACTTGAACAAAGTGTCATATATCATGGGGTTGTAAACCAAGGTTAGGACTATCCCTAAAGCCTGACTGCACTGAAAACACTCTGCCATGGGAAAGAGAGATCGATGTCCTTTGTTCAAAACTCAGATGAGCATTTTGTGATGAGTCTTCTCGCAGTTTTACACCCCCACCCCCTTCCCACATTTTTAAATTGACTCTGAAGGTAATAAAGTGATGCGCCGGGAGTTTGGCTCCTGGGTTCGCATGTGCCAATCTCATTGTTTGGTTCTTCTTTCATACAAGCAAGTGCTACTCCTTAAAGACGTCCGCCAAGTTTTCATAGGTGACAGCAGATTGAGTTGAAACTTGTCGCTTTTATGATATCAAGTAGGGAGAGTAATCTGTCTAGAGATAAAAAGCACACTATGTGGATCGTTTTGAACCTCTGTGGGTACCCATATGTTCACTTTTTGAATCCATGCAGTACCTTAACCGTACTATACTACTATGCTTCCTATCTTCAAAGTCATACCCAGAGGGCAAAACAGGTTGCAATGATGTCAGGCCGTCGTCTTTAGTGCCCTACATAGTCAGGTTAAATAATGATTGTAAAATGACAAATGACCAGAAAAAATAACATGTTAATCTTGTTGTAATCTGACCAGATAACAAATTATTATGTATTTCCCAGGCATATTGATGCCATGAAAAAGACAGCAAAACCTGGTTCTATTTGACCAGATAACCAGTTTACAACCAGAGAACGACAACATTATGACATCTCATGCCAAATGTTGCCCGCTGGTAATGTTGCCCGCTGGTGTTATTGACTGTGTTTCTATCCTACTTCCTGTATTCTGTTTGTTTGAGTTGTTCCCCAGCACTGCAGCAGTCGCTGAAAAGTATGTTCCTATCAGCTCCCTGGTGCATGGTATTAATAAATGAGCTGCCCTCCAATACATTAGCTGTAGCCATATGAGGGGTATATTGAGGTTTATATCAACAACGCCATCATTAAAGCCATTCCAGCAGAGGCAGAAAGCACACATCTCAACTCTCAGTTGCAATATACTATGTGCTAGACTTATAGAAATGTATGCCATGGGTATCCATTTTGAGTCAAATCTGGTGACTCACTCAGGTAATGACATTTACGATCATTTCCCTGATGAGATTTTTACATTATTTGAACATACCATTTGCAAGGTATTGGAATATACAATACAGTTCTGCACTGCATGGTGCTAAATCTTTGTCAACTATTGCCAGTATTACTTTTTACTACTGTCATATCATCCCTCTTTATGCGTAATGTAGACTGGTGGAATTACAGTATGCAGTCACCAACATGATTTCAAAGAAGAGCAATCAGTGACAGTGACAGATATTGTAAACTCTGGTCTGACAAGACGCTACAAATCTACAAATACATAAATCAAGTGTGTGTCTGAATTTGTGTTTCTGCCACACAAAGTATCCTCCTTTTCAAGGTACCAGTGTTGAGCGGATTTGCATAAATGATCACAAATCAAATCATCAAATGTTATTTGTCACATGCGCCGAATACAAGTACTGTTAAATGCTTACTTACAAGCCCTTTACCAACAATGTATTTTTAAGAAAAATAAGGTTTAAGAAAATACTGACTAAATAAATAAAAAAAGTAACACAATAACGAGGCTATATACTTGGGGTACCGGACCGATTAAATGTTCGGGGGTACAGGTTAGTTGAGGTAATTGAGGTAATATGTACATGTGGGTAGGGGTAAAGTGACTGCATAGATAATAAAGAGTGAGTAGTAGCAGCGTAAAAATAAATTCTAATAAAAAAAGGAGGGGTCAATGCAAATAGTCCGGGTAGCTATTTGATTAACTGTCCAGCAGTCTTCTGGCTTGGGGGTAGAATCTGTTAACGAGCCTTTTGGACCTAGACCCTCCGGTACCACTTGCCGTGTGGTAGCAGAGATAACAGTCTATGACTAGGATGGCTGGTGTCTTTGACAATTTTTAGGGCC
This sequence comes from Salmo salar, assembly GCF_965601325.2. NCBI lineage: Eukaryota > Metazoa > Chordata > Actinopteri > Salmoniformes > Salmonidae > Salmo > Salmo salar. The sequence continues at coordinate 68,071,326 of NC_138294.1, read as the reverse complement.
TTCCTCTGACACCGCCTGGTATAGAGGAAGCTTGGCCCAGTGACGTACTGGGCAGTACGCACTACCCTCTGTAGCGCCTTGCGGTCCTTTCTATGCAGCCAAGTCTCAATCAGTCTCCTTAAACATATTTTATTGATCCTGGAGTACAAACATTGCCTACTGTTTGCCAAAATCACTTTGTGTATTACAGTAAGATAAGACCCAGGCATCCTGGTAATTTGGAGGGAATGCTCTCAATACATTTCAATGGGAATGAGCACTTTGATTGAATTTTTTAATAAAGGGTGCAATATGAAGAAATCGCTCCGTGATTTCCTGGTTGCTAAAGTTCGAATAGTTTGCCAAAAATGTTTTTTGTCAAAGTAAGCAATATATAGCGTCCCATCTAAATCGCTGTGAAATATATTTTCAATAACCAACAATTTAGCATTTTCAGGTGTTTTAAGCTTGTGTACAAAACCAAAAGTAAAAGAAGCGAAAACCAAACTTAAGAAGGGGAAGCATAGAAATAGCCCACATAGAACACATCTACCGCTTCTTAGTCTTGCTTTCAATGAGAATGACATATCTATAACTCACATTTCTATGTGAATTTGGTCGGGTCGCCCAAAAAGTAACAAATTGCTCCCTTAAAGTCTCTTCCTGTGCATTTCATTGAACTCAGAAAGGGAACAATGTTGATGAAATTGCATGACAGGTTCATATGACCCAACTATATTGGACCAGATCTCTTATTGGACCAGGCATCTCTTGGAAAAGAGATGTTATCTCAATGAGAAAAACCTGTAGAAATAAAGGTTTAAAAAAATGCCTACCCTGGAGCCTTCCCTGTTTTGATGATGGTTTTCCAGTAATCATAGAATTATTCAAGTACCGGTTCATTTTATTGCATTGATTCTACTGTGAATACTGTGTGGTGTATGAGTCTGACATTTGGACAACCTGACATTCTCAATATGACAAGAGCAAAGAGTAAGTCCAAATCGAGGATTGCCTGTGTTTTGCTTTATTTCAGAATACAAATTGTCTCATATTTGACCCCTAACAAAGCTAACAAAGATTGGAATTGAACTTTGATCCGTCATCATAATTCTAGCTAACATGTTTGTCATATGTAGAGCATTATGTGTCAAATCAACCATAATCCAAATGCTCTTGATTGTATTGAACTAACAGGAGTTTTAGATTATTCTGTCAGAGCAAATCTCTGATCTCTTTGTGTGTCGGTTTACTAAATGCAAATTAGGTGCAAATGATTTCAACATTTGATTGTGTGAGATTGATTTGACACAAAGCATAGCAATACATTTTGTGTGAAACATTCATCTGTTTAACAGTTTCGTGGTTGGGTTACTAGCTCGCATTAACTCATGTTCATGATAATGTATGGTGTGTGTGTTCATGTAGAACGAAGTGTGTGGAAGGCAGAGTATAAACAGTGTGGATGCATGCTCATCCATTGTAGTGGAGCAATGCATATTATAGATTCTTATTCATATTAATATTGTAGTATTTTTCATAGTCCTGAATATAACCTTGTTCATTTTCTGGTAAGTACTGTAGCTCGTGTATGTTTACTTTATGAAAACGCAATGCATTGCCCTAATGATTGGCTTTATTTCCGCATTGTTTGTTTCTGTGTGCATTTGTTTGTGTGCAGTATTCATCTGTGTAAAAGAGATTGAAACGTATTTGCACAATGTTTGATTTGACTGTCTTTCCACTGCTTTTTGCTGTCAACAATAGTGAGAGTGGGTAAGCGAAATACACATATGGGGTCATATAGGCATATAGACCCTTACAGGCAGTAATGATATGAAAACAAGCATATTTATCTAATGTTGCTGTATCTTATTTTGGGAAAGGTTGGTAACATGAACCAGGTTTTCCAATGGTTGACCTGTTTATGAACTCAACTTTATGATTTTTGATTGACGCACCATTAGATTGCTTCATGTTCTAATGATTAGATTAGTATAGCATGTCGTGATTGGCATGTCTGGTGTGTTGTCTTAATATGGGTAATATATGTATCAGCTCACCTCTAATATAGTATCGTACATGGCTGATACATGCAATGGTGTGTCTAACATATTAACTTAGATAGTAACTGACAGTTGTTTATTGGTTGAATGCAACTAATGAAATGCTGTGTGATTTCCCTAGGCCCAAGATTGTGGTGTTTGATAATCAGACCATCAACCTATTTTTAATCATAACAGATTAAATCAAGTGCAGAAATTAGTTGTGTCACTCTGATGTATTTGGAGTAGAATATGTAATGATTTGGCCCAGAGCCTACTAAAAGAACAACAACACACTTGAGGCCTGGAGGGAAGCAGTCTGACATTCTGAAGTTATGGATGAAAGGTTTGAGATAAAGGCTGACTCCGCATTTCTGTCTCTATCTTTTCCTCGCTCTCTGTAACTTTCTCTTTAACTCCCTCTCTTCCCATTTTTTCTCCCTCCCTCTAACTTTCTCTCTACTCTCTCTGTCTTCCTTATTCTCTCGCTCTTCTCTCTCTTCCTTCTCTTTCCTTCGTTCCAGACACCATGACTAGTGGCTCAGGCCTGGGCACGGGGGCCATCGTGGGGATCCTCATCGTGGTCTTTGTGCTGCTGCTGGTGGGCGTCGATGTGACCTGCTACTTCCTCAACAAGTGTGGCTTCCTCATGTGCATTGCCGTTAATTTTTGCGGCAAGTCTGGACCTGGAGCAAAGAACAAGGACATCGAGGAGGGCAAAGCGGCATTCATGTGAGTCTCTCTTCTTCTCTGCTCCCTGGCTCCCTTGCTTTTCTCTCTGAAATGCTGTATGCACTTTGAGCAGTAGCTACTCCCAGACACTAGACCACAGTTTGGCAGTGCAGAATTGCAGTGTTTTTAACCAAAACGACTCACTGCAGTATACTTGCACTGCACCAGCATTTATTCAAAACTCTTTTTCCCCTTACAGGAAGGACGAGTCAAAGGAGCCCATCGTGGAGGTGAGGACAGAGGACCGCACCCCTAACCATGAAGGGGGGGGACCCACAGAGCCCAATGAGACCACCCCTCTTACCGAGCCCGAGTGAGTACTCCAGTACTGGCTGTAGGTAGACCCCCTGCACTAGGGTTGCCTTACACTGGAAAACCCATACTAATCGTGTGATATGTCTATGTATAAGATATACTTCTTATTCCATGACAGCAGTTGAGCGTTTTGATCATGTGTTTGCTGACATATTGGCTAAACTAATTGATGAAAGAATGTGAGAATGGAATATGAACACCAAATACTGAAGATGTGCTCTGATGTTTGTTGTTTACGCTAATGGTAACAAACATAGCTAGTTGTTGTGTGTACCAGCCTTAAACACTTAATAACCTAGACCCTAAACTGATTTTGGTTTAATTTGCTTTAGTTTGCTGAAGATAGTGTTTGTGTCTATCCCTCACTGCACTTTAACGTTTTGAATCTCTAGTTCTTTGCTTTATCACTGCATGTAGCACTCACTTTGGATGTGTGTTTGTGCCTTGGTCTCCCCTCCCTACCCGTCCCTGCTCTCTCTCTCCTCTCTCACCCTCTCGCTGCTCGATGGCTCGTCTCTTTCCTGCTCTCCTCCTCTACTCACAGGCCCACTGCTGACACTACTGCCACGGTGGTGGACTTGCTCCCCTCTATCGCCACTAACTCTGACCCCGTCACTGAGAGCTTTAGCACAGCCCAGAACAGCCCAGCTAGCGAGACTACCACCCTCACTTCCAGCACAGCTGCTCCAACTCTTGCCCCAACCGAGGCCAAAACTGCCCCTAATAGCACCCCTGCCCCCATCATCCAGTCCAGCACGCCCAAAGCTAGCACTCCCGCCGCTCAGCCTGCCGCACAATCTGACGTGGCTCCCCTCGTCGACCTAAGCGAGACTCCAAAAGCCATGCCCTTGTCCGACTCCAAGCCCGCCACCCCCGCAACCGCTTCCTTAGAGCCAGCCAAGGCCACCTCCAACCTCCCCTCTGCCAAAGCCAATGCCGTTTCACAGAGCCAGCCCGAACCCGTCCAAAGCACCCCTGCCAGCGACAGTCAGAATAAGGACTTACAGATAGACTGCCTGGCCAAGGATGTGTTTGATACACTGGGCAAAAGCTCAGAGGCCCCAGCAGACTCCACTGCTGCTCCCGCACCGGCCAAGGACGAGTATGACCTCCTCCCTTCCTCAGAGTCTGTTTTACTGTGTGTATGTTTTCGCTCACCCACCTCCACCACCACCAGCTACTGTATCCTCTGTCTGTTCTCATGGTTTTGGGCAACCTCCCTTTCTGTTACACTCTTTCTCTCAATCACTATGTTACTACTGCAGCCATTCAATGAGCTACATCGCCACGGATGACACCTAAAGCTTTAAATAGAAACAAAATACCTTTTTTTCTCAATCATTTTGTGTTGTTTTGTATCTTTTGTTTTTTTATTTTACATATCATGTCATGATAAATGCCATATCAGACGTTTTACCAAATCTGATAGATACGACAGAATTATGGCCTGAATGTTACTGCCACAATCATCTTCTGTGGTTGTTATCTCCTGAAAACAATCCTTCTTCGTAACAACAGTAAAAAGCCATTATGATCATCGGCAGTATGAAAGGGCTTTGTTCTACGTTTCAGTCTTATCTCAGACAAACCCTTAGGATGATGAGGCGAACTCTGGGGAGAGATATTCCAGGAGCTTGCTCTAGTCCCACGCTTTTCACCCAGAACACCCCAAACAAAAAATGAAACATCAGTGATGGATTATCAGGACTTAATGTATACGTTCATTACAATGAGGCTGTCATCAACGGAGCATCAGCATGATGAAGCAGGACTCATCAACGAATAGATTTGTCTTCATAAGTCTAGTGGATCTGAGGCACCTCCTCCCCCGTCTCCACGGTGATTTGTCTTCCACACAACAACCAACCAGTCTTGTCAGGCGTCTTGAAAGCTCACTACATTCCTGGACTTGTCCACTGAGGACCCCTTCTTCCTCTTCCCGGGGTAGAATAGTCTCCTCCCCAGGCTGTGCTATATCCGGTGTATGTGACAATAAATAAAATTAAAATAAATAAACAATTAATTATACTGATCCCTCTGTACATTCAAAGGACTAGTGTTAACAAGGCTGGCATGGTGTCCGTGGACAGTTGTTAGATGGTACTTTGATTTGACTGAGACTTGTTTGAAAGAAAGCCTTGATGGCTGGGTTTGAAGGCCATCCCTTAGAGGTTGTACTTTGAGATCCTAGGATCATCAATGTGTGAAAGCCCATTGGGCTCTTGTGGGTAAATTATTTCCCCATTTGGTTCCTCTCAGCCAAGGCAGTAAGTTCATCTGCATTCTGTCCGTGGTGGTCATGTGTTGGGAAGTAGTGAACTACAGGTAGTTCAACTAGTAATTTAACTACATTTTGCAGTAGCTTGATGGTACAATAGTTGAACTCAATTCAAATCTAGGTAGTGTTGTGCAAATTTGGACAGTAGTTAATAACTTTTTTGCCATGTAGCGGTGTAGCTAACTCCTGGAACTACACAATACTTTTAATAAAAAAAGTAATAAATATGGTTGAAGTAGGCAATCATTTCCTTTCTTTTTCGGCATCAGACCTGCTTAATTCTCACTTGAAACATTGTTTTTAAGTTTAATAGGCTAAATTACACATTCTGTTCACATGACCCCAAAGTGATTTGTTGTTGCAATTTGTAGTCTGACATTTCAGATGTACACTGCATTCGGAAAGTATTCACACCCAGTTGACACATTTTGTTACGTTACAGCCTTATTCTAAAATGTATTACATTCATGTATTTCCTCATCAATACCCCATAATGACAAAGCGAAAAACTGTTTTTTAGAAATGTTTAAAAAAACATTTTTAAATGGAAGAAGTTTGGAACCACCAAGACTCCCTAGAGCTGGCCGCCTGGCCAAACTGAGCAATCGGGGGAGAAGGGCCTTGGTCAGGGAGGTGACCAAGAACCTGATGGTCACTCTGATAGAGCTCCAGAGTTCCTCTGTGGAGATGGGAGAACCTTCCAGAAGGACAACCATCTCTGCAGCACTCCACCAATCAGGCCTTTATGGTAGAGTGGCCAGACGGAAGCCACATGACAGCCTTCTTGGAGTTTGCCAAAAGGCACCTAAAGAACTCTCAGACCATGAGAAACAAGATTCCCTGGTCTGATGAAACCAAGATTGAACTCTTTGGCCTCAATGCCAAGCGTCACCTCTGGAGGAAACTTGGCACCATCCCTATGGTGAAGCATGGTGGTGGCAGCATCATGCTGTGGAGATGTTTTTCAGCGGCAGGGACTGGGAGACTAGTCAGGATCGAGGGAAAGATGAACGGAGCAAAGTACAGAGAGATCCTTGATGAAAACCTGCTCCAGAGCGCTCAGGACCTCAGACTGGGGTGAAGGTTCACCTTCCAACAGGACAACGACCTAAGCACACAGCCAAGATAATGCAGTGGCTTCGGGACAAGTCTTTGAATGTCCTTGAGTGGCCCAGCCAGAGCACGGACCTAAACCCGATCGAATATCTCTGGAGAGACCTAAAAATAGCTGTGCAGCGACATTCCCCATCCAACCTGACAGATCTTGAGAGGATCTGCAGAGAAGAATGGAAGAAACTCTCCAAATACAGGTGTGCCAAGCTTGTAGCGTCATACCCAAGAAGACTTAAGACTGTAATCGCTGCCAAAATGTACTTCAACAAAGTATTGAGTAAAGGGTCTGAATACTTAGGTAAATGTATTATCAAATTTTTTATTTTTAGTACATTTGCTGACATTTTTAAAAACCTGTTTTTGCTTTGTCATTATCGGGTATTGTGTGTAGACTGATTTTAGAGTAAGGCTGTAACGTAACAAAATTTGGAAAAAGTCAAGGGGTCTGAATACTTTCCGAATGCACTGTACAGGGACAGGAAGAAACAAAAGATTGTTGTAAATATTTTAAGAGTGCCCATCCCCATTTATGTCCCACGGACATCTCTATTTGCAGCCAAGTTCGGTGGGGTACAAGCCCTGGGTACTAAAGAGGCCGACATCAGTGTTGGGGAATTTACTCTGAAAATATAGTTTACAAAGCTACCAATTACTTCACACTGGAATATGTTAAGCAACACTAAAGCTACCCTTAAGAAAAATGTTGTTTATGTAACTTTTTATTTTATTTTACCTTTATTTAACTAGGCAAGTCAGTTAAGAACAAATTCTTATTTACAATGACAGCCTAGGAACAGTGGGTTAACTGCCTTGTTCAGGGGCAGAACAGCAGATTTTTACCTGGTCAGCTCAGGGATTCAATCTTGCAACCTTTTGGTTACTAGTCCAACGCTCTAACCACTAGGCTACCTGTCGCCCCAAGTTACTTTTTGAAAAAGTCGTTCACTAAATCAAAACTACTTTGTGAAAAATTATCATACAGTGCCTTAAGAAAGTATTCACACCGCTTGACTATTTCCACATTTTGTTGTGTTACAGCCTGAATTTACAATGATTTTTTTGTCACTGGCCAACACGCAATACCCTATAATGTCAAAGTGGAATTTTGTTTTTCAAATTACAAATTACAAATTAATAAAAAATGAAAAGCTAAAATGTCTTGAGTTAATAAGTATTCAACCCCTTTGTTATGGCAAGCCTAAATAAGTTCAGGAGTAAACATTTTGCTTAACAATTCACATAATAAGTTTCATGGACTCTGTGTGTAATAGTCTTTAACATGATTTTTGAAAGACTGCCTCACCGCTGTACCCCACACTTACAATGATCTGTAATTATCAGTTGAGCAGTGAATGTCAAACAGATTCAACCACAAATATCAGGGAGGTTTTCCAATGCCTCGCAAAGAAGGGCAACTATTCGTAGATGGGTACATTTTTAAAAAGCAGACTTTGAATATCCCTTTGAGCATGGTGAATTCATTAATTTAACTTTGGATGGTGTATCAATACACCCAGTCACTACAAAGGTACAGGCGTCCTTCCTAGCTCAGTTAACGGAGAGGAAGGAAACCACTCAGGGATTTCACCATGAGGCCAATGGTGAATTAAAACAGTTAAGAGTTTAATGGCTGTGATAAGAGAAAACAACTCAGGATGGATCAACAACATTGTGTTACTCCACAATACTAACCTAATTGGCAGATTGAACAGAAGGAAGCCTGTAAAATGTCAAAAAAAATATTCCAAAACATGCATACTGTTTGCAACAAGGCACTAAAGTAATAGTGAAAAAAATGTGGCAAAGCAATTCACTTTTTTGACCTGAATACGAAGTGTTATGTTTGGGGCAAATCCAATACAACACATTAATGAGTACCACTCTCCATATTTTTAAGCATAGCGGTGGCTGCATCATCTTATGGGTGTTGTTGTAATTGCTAAGGACAAAAAATAAACGATATGGAGCTAAGCACAGGCAAAATCCTAGAGGAAAACCTGGTTCCCTCTGCTTTCCTCCGGACACTGGGAGATTAATTCAAATCTACACTGTAGTTGCTTACCAAGAAGTAAATGTTCCTGAGTGGCCGAGTAACGGTTTTGAGTTAAATCTACTACACCTGAAAATGGTTGTCCAGCAATGATCAACAACCAACTTGACAGAGCTTGAAGAATTTTGAATAATGGAAAATGTACCAAAATCCAATTGTGGAAAGCTCTTAGAGACTTACCCAGAAAGACTCACAGCTGTAATCACTGCAAAAGTTGCTTCTACAAAGTATTGACTCAACGGTGTGAATACTTATGTAAATTAGATTATTTTGTGTTTCAGTTTCAATAAATTTGCTAACATTTCTAAAGACATGTTTTCACTTTGTCATTATGGGGTATTGTGTGTAGATGGGTGAGAAACAAAATAAATGTAATTGATTTTGTTAATCAGGCTTTAACTCAACAAAATGTGGAATAGGTCAAGGGGTATGAATACTTTCTGAAGGCACTGTGTGATAATTTTTCACGATAGGCACTCTTAAAATATTTACAACAATCTTTTGTTTCTTCTTGCCCCTTCTCTTTTTGTTGCTCAGGGGTTTGTTCGTCCCCCTTCCTCACTTCGCTGCCTTTGAGTATTGGGGCTCCCTCTTCGTTGACTGCCGCTGTCAGCTCTGAGCACCGGGCACCATGGGAAGGATCCCTTTGCAATCTGGTTTAACCAGTACAGAAAGCAAACAGTCTCTCCACCCTCCCATCTCAGAATGGAGGACAGTTTTTATTTTACCTAGGCGGAAGGAAACTGTAGGACTTTCGGATGGCTTGGCCCCCCACTGCATGCGCGCACACACACATACACAAACACACACACACACACACACAAACACACACACAGCTCTCCCCTCCAGCTGACATGTAGCTACACTGCAGCTGGCAGGTGTAACTGCACCTCTGCATCTGGGTGCTAAAACAAACCAGCAACTACTCTGTTTTCATCCATTATATCATCATATTGGACAGATAGGATCTATCTTCCCTGGCTCCCAGTATTACCCAAACCAGGGTTCCCATAGCAACAGGGGCAGAGTTCAAATAAAAATCGAATGAAATGTTGTTTGTCACATGCGCCAAATACAACAGGTGTAGACCTTACTGTGAAATGCTTACTTGCAAGCCATTAACCAACAATGCAGTTCAAGAAATAGAGTTAATAAAATATTTACAAAATAAACTAACGTAACACAATAAATGTACATAACAATAACAAGGCTATATACAGGGGGTACCGGTACCGATTCAATGTGCGGGGGTACAAGTTAGTCGAGGTAATTTGTAAAGTGCCTATGCATAGATAATAAACAGCAAGTAGCAACAGTGTAAAAACAAGGGGGGGGGTCAATGTAAATAGTCCGGGTGGTCATTTGATTAGTTGTTCAGCAGTCTTATGGCTTGGGGGTAGAAGCTGTTAAGGAGCCTTTTGGTCCTAGACTTGGCACCCTGATACAGCTTGCAGTGCGGTAGCAGAGAGAACAGTCTATGTCTTGGGTGACTGGAGTCTTTGACAATTTTTTGGGCCTTCCTCTGATATCGCCTAGTATATAGGTCCTGGATGTCAGAAAGCTTGGCCCCAGTGATGTACTGGGCCGTATACACTACCCTCTGTAGCGCCTTACGCTCAGATGCCGAGTAGTTGCCATACAAGGCGGTGATGCAACCGGTCAGGATGCTCTCGATGGTGCAGCTGTAGAACTTTTTGAGGATCTGGGGACCCATGCCAAATCTTTTCAGTCTCCTCAGGGGAAAAGGTGTTGTCGTGCCCTCTTCACAACTGTCTTGGTGTGTTTGGACCATGATAGTTTGTTGGTGATGTGGACACCAAGGAACTTGAAACTCTCGTCCCGCTCCACTTCAGTCCCGTCGATGTTGATGGGGGCCTGTCGGCGCTCCTTTTCCTGTAGTCCACGATCAGCTCCTTTGTCTTGCTCACATTGAGAGAGAGATTGTTGTCCTGGCACCACACTGCCAGGTCTCTGACCTCCTCCCTATAGGCCGTCTCATCGTTGTCGGGGATCAGGCCTGCCACTGTTGTGTTGTCAGCAAACATAATGATGGTGTTGGAGTAGTGCTTGGCCACGCAGTCGTGGGTGAACAGGGAGTACAGGAGGGGACTAAGCACACACCCCTGAGGGACCCCCGTGTTAACAATCAGCGTGGCAGATGTGTTGTAGCCTACCCTTACCACTTGGGGGCGGCCCTTCAGGAAGTCCAGGATCCAGTTGCAGAGGCAGGTGTTTAGTCCCAGGGTCCTTAGCTAAGTGATGAGCTTTATGGACACTATGGTGTTGAACGCTAAGCTGTAGTCAATGAACAGCATTCTCACGTAGGTGTTCCTTTTGTCCAGGTGGGAAACGGCAGTGTGGAGTGTGATTGAGATTGCGTTTGTTTGGGCAGTGTGCGAATTGGTGGGGGGGTCTAGGGTTTCTGGCATGATGGTGTTGATGTGAGCCATGACCAGCCTTTCAAAGCACTTCATGGCTACCGACGTGAGTGCTACGGAGCGGTAATCATTTAGGCAGGTTACCTTCGCTTTCATTGGCACAGGGACTATGGTGGTCTGCTTAAAACATGTAGGTCTTACAGACTTGGCCAGGGAGAGGTTGAAAATGTCAGTGAAGACACTTGCCAGTTGGTTCACCATTATTAGTGAGACTTATGGTGTTGCATGTGGAATAAGGTGCCTCATTTTTCCCTCCCACTCTCCTGCTAGTCCAGACCAGCCTAGCCTACTTTCCCCTGCCCTGGCCAAGCACAGGCTGGTCAGTTTGTCGTCCAGGCAATAACAACGCCACACTTTAATAGCCATCCAAGGTTGTTACCCTAATTAGCTACATTTACAGTATGCCACCATAGCAGGATTCATGGAGAAAAGACTTTTAGGCTCCCAGTTTATCTGCATTGTTAGGCAGTTTATTAGGCCAACTTACCAATTGCTTAGGTGGTCCTGTCATGGCGCTACGCTGAGCTGTTTTTGTTTTCCTACGGCAACTTTAGTTGTGTCCCTATTTATACCATTCCTGTTCTACTCTCTACTGCCAAAGTCAGCCAGTGCTGAGATAAATGACCCTGTGACTTTTTCCCCCGTCAGCCAACCTGGTAATTTTATCGCTACTCTAACAAATTCAACCGCAAGGCGATACAGCACCAGACCTCTGACAGAGAACACCACCCCTGAGGTCACAAAATGTCCACCGCAATAGTCCTGTCCTTGTCAGGTTGAAGGTAGCCGGCGGGTTTTCCTCTCTTTAACTGCAGCCGGCAGAGTGCTTTGTCCCTGACACCGCCAAAGAGGAAAGTGCCTTTTCACGGATGCAACTGATGCCCGCTGAGCCACAAGGTGTTGGGTGGTGTTGTTGAATACACCCCCTGCATGGGCGGCCGGGCGGTCACCCACTGTGCCCAGCAGCAGCAGTCCTCCCAGAGAGGGTTATTGTGGACAAGGTAATGGAAGTCCTGATGCTGTCATAATCAAACCCAAATCTCTGGGATCAGATACCTGTTGTGGAGTCTAGCTAACAGTAGGAGCCAGATCCCAGTGGACTCCAACAAAGCCCAGTCCACCAGGCGGATTGTGTCGATATTGTAGATAGTAACGTAATACCTTTTCCGCTTTGAGGCCGCCACAATGACCCACAATGCCTCTCTGTCGCTAACAGAGGAGACCGGAGAGACTCAGGTCTTGATCAGCAATCAGTCATCCCACTTCCTTGTTTTCTCTGTCACTGTGCCCCTATATACAGGGGCTTTTCATTAAGGGGGTTTCCTGGCAGTAGAATACATGGTTTCCCAGGTATGATACAATGCCATGGTAGGTGAAATTCTCCAACATGGTTCTTTGCCATACAGAAGATCAGTACCATACTACTCAGATAGCCTGGGAGTCCTCAGGCTTAGTTACTACCAGAGAGAGACCCAGGTGACAAGTCCATCCTTACTATCTAGCCCATAGCCGTTATTCGTCACCTGAAGTGTTTGAAGAATATCATTGAACATAAAAGAGACAGTGGAGGAGGTTTGTGAAAAGCATAGGTAAACTGAGGCACACCGCACCAATTAAGACTCACTCCAAGTCACTTCAGGATTCTCAGCTCTACGGCTTGACCCATTTTGATCATTCATTAGCCGTTATGATTGGACTCACAGATACAGGATCGGAAGAGTCTTTTCCCTTGACAGTCAATCAATACAAACTAACCCCTGACTAATCACAGGGTGAAAACAATTTGATGAGAAGTGCACTACCCTGCTCTGTCACATCTGATGAGATACAAGTTTGACTCCATTTCATTGAATTATCAAAGTGCGATCTAAAGCCATTTGTGAAGTTGCATGACTAGGCAAAAATGTCTGACCCTGTCACAAAGCTATTGTACTTTACTGCACTTTTGGAGAGAATGAACTATAGTAATCAGTGCCATCATTTTGTTGCAGTCTTGAAGTGGATGTTTTGTAGTACAGTCAGTAACTTCATGTGGGAAGATTCCTCTCCATTCTCTGTTCTACTCATCATTTGCTCCTCCTTCAATTCAGACCAACTGTATCTCCTCGCACAATTGTATTGATGTTCTGTTTGTGTGCCATTCCCTCATGTACTGTATCTCTGCTCTGTCATTTCCCAAATCACCATGCATTCTCCCATGAAATGTCTGTGACATCCGTATGGCTGTCTTTGATGTCAGGATAGGATAGCAGAGCATATCCTGTTATGTGTGAAACACGTTTGGTTCCAGGGGAAACAAATTCCCAGAAAAACCTCAAGCAATTATTTTACCTATTTTCTGAAGACAAAAGGCAGCTTAGAACAGACAGTTGTGTACTACAAGAGATTGTATATTCATCCCTTAAAGAATCTCTCTCTCCTCTGTGTGGTTCTCTCCAGTGGGAAAATCATGACAGAAGATAAAAGTAAAGCGCCAGAGATGGAGACAGAGGTGAAGAAAGCCCAGACCGAGGTGAAGACCATCCCCAATGAAGCTGCTCAGACAAACGGCAACGAGAGCAAAGCATGATCCCGACCGCGAGAAGGGAGGAGGGATCAGGGGAGGGTTCACGACAGTCCAGAGGAAACCGTCAAACACCACTCCATCAAATGACAAAAAGCAACAAAAAAAAGGGTCTCTTTCTTCAGTGTCTTCTATTAGTTTTCCAAACAAAAGATGAGTTTGTTAGACATGTAGATTGGGAATAAGACCTCATGCACATGCCTTAGTGTTTCTTTCTTTCCTTCTTTATCTCTTATTCCTTTTGTAGTTTTCTCTCTTTGTTCACGGGAAGAAGGAAAATCCTTACCTCTAGTTCACTCTCCTTGTCCTCCTTTTGTATATAACATCAAAGTTACCAGTCTTTTAAATAGGACAGAAGCTAAATATCAGTTGGCATAGATAACCATGGGGGATTGTAGCTTTATTTCAGAACCATGCCTTTACGATGTGCACACATATAAATCCAACACCTTATCCACACACTATTCTCCAGTTATGTTTTCACTTTGTTATGCAGTATTGCCATCAATATTTCCACTGCTAATGGATTATGAGTAGGTTTTTAATGTTTGTCATGTTTAAATCATGTGCAAAAGTAACTGCCTTTTATTGTATCTTTATTTTTCATGTATAATTTTCGAGAGCTAGAGATTAGCATTAGCATGTCTACTTTGCGGAAAAATATTTTTCCATATGTTCTTGTCTTTTTTCTTTTCTTTTCGTTCTTGAATGTTTACACTGTGTTAACTCTATCCTAAGATTGTGTAGACACAACAAAACAAAAGAAGACACCGCAGAAAGACAATGTTTCATTCCACAGAAATTACGCAATTTATTCACTCTAAGATTCCATTTTTTGGTTAATTTGCTTTGGTTTTAATTTGGCAAGAACACACATTTTCTCTCTTTCACACACATACCTCTATATCTTTGTCATTAAGTCTTCTATTAGAAGCGCTTTGGACCTGTTCCACACTCTAAGGGTTTCAGGGATCACCTTTAATCCCGAAAATGTTGCAGGTCCCAAGGGCTCACAGGGAGTGACGGGTATACAGAGTAGCACGGCCCACCATCTTGGCTTACGGGAGAATGATGTAATCAAAGGCCAGATATGAGTGGTAGCAGTTGAATGTATGAACAGAAGCCCTTAAAATAGCCTAGAAACATTCCTGTTTATTCCCCTGTTTGATGGCTTTGTCCCATAAATTCAGATTACTGTGCCTGTTGCAAACAGCACTTCCGAATTAGTGATTGGGCCTCATCTCAAAATGTAAGGGAAGAAAAAAAGTTGGTGTTGTGTTTTTAAGCATATTTTTAAGCATATAAACAAATTTAGTGGACAGATTTATTCATTTCTTATTTAAGCCATAGTACTCCAGTGTAGATTTGGGAAAATCAAAACAAATATTCAATCTGAACTTTTTGTACAGTGTTTCTCTTACTTTAGACTGCAAGCTTGTGCACTGTGAATGCGTGAATATCCTAGTGTGAATACAATGTGTTCTTTGTCATAGAATAAAAAAATATGCATAGTTTGGTTATGAAAGGTATAGCTAATAGTACAGACGACAAAAAAGTTGGCAGCAACGAGCAAATAGACAATGACAACATCAAAAAGACAATAAGGAGATGGTGCCTTCTGAAACATGTCAAAATGGCGGCATGCATTCCATCCTGCTCAGTGTCTGCCTGTTCCACCTCTAGGAGGCGACGGCGTAAGGTTTCACATCCTAACAGTTCTGTCCATCGCCATGCCTTTTCTGAACGGTCCAAGGAAAACACAGGAAGAGTATTGACAATGTAACTGATTTGTAAAGTGTGAAAACAACTCTAAACAGCTATGTCATTGTGTTATTGAATATGGAGGTGGTTGGTTGTGTCCACATTGTTTTCTCATGGCTCCTCATTCACTATTTCTCCATGTGACTAATGCAAAACACAATTTCATCCCCAAGAAAACACCATTCATTCCAAAAACACCATTCATTCCAATGATTAACTCATGATAACTACACCAAGAGTTACGTTTCAAACAAACACATAACCTTGGACATTATTAAATACTTCCGATCTCAATTGGATCAAATTACTTGTAGTGCTCACGGTTTGTCCTCAAAACCGAGCATCCAGCAATGAAGGTAAAATGTGTTTTTTCTTGACCTAAAAACAAGCATGCAATGTACTTTTATCTTGGATTTAGATGGATTTCATTGGTGTGGCAGCACTGAAAAGTTCCTGAAATAGGAACTGACCAAGGCTTTATCTGTTGTACATTGATCTTTTGAAGTGTTCTATAAACTGTTGTCTGTTCCAAACTTTTAGTTTTCTTCAAAATAGACATCAAGTGCTTTTACTCCACAAGGTTATGTAACTAAAGGGGTAGGTGTGTCAAAATGACACTGTTTCTGATTAAATGTGTATAAACCATACCTAACGATTATGTAATTTAAAAAAACAATATGGGTTTCTCTTGTCCCCAAAAAAGCTGGAGACTGCTGTGGCTTTTGACCTGTATTTTCAAATGCAATTATGATGTGGGACCAATTTCTATATACGTTTACATGAAAATGTTCACCAGTGCACCGTGCCATGGAACTTATTTCAGGAAAGAAGTCAGGGAACAAAAAATGCTATACATTTATTTTGTTGAAAATTCAGTAAGAAGGGAAAACACTCTTTCTCTGACTTCCTCACTTCCTGAAAGTGACCACTTACCTGACACAGTTGGCTTGGTGAAAGTGAGGTGTCATCATATTGCTTTCACCTCACCAATCATGCCAGACTATTTCAAGGAATAGAGGAAGTATTAAAGTGTTTTTCAAGTGTTTGAATGGAGACTAGGGCCATATTCAGTAAGAAAACACTGTGGAACATTGCAGATAGAAATGCCATTGCTTGAGCTGATGTGATTTCTTATTATGTGTAGGCCCTACGAGATAGAAATGTATGATGTAGAACAAAAATACCTATCTAAACGCTGGTGGGTGTTGTGTCCTGCTGAACGCTGCCCAGCTATTTCAACAAGCTTTGAAGTCTCTTACTCCGATAGCCAAACAAAAGTCTGTAATGTTTCATTTTCAGTCAGATAGGGGCCTTGTCCCTCCATACCAAGACCTTTCCCAGTAACTTCCATTTTCATTCCTACCCACCATTCCTTGCTTTTGGGGGCCTTCTCTCTTGTATACAGATTTTTACTAAGTGAAACATTGGTACCACCTCTCTTTCCACTGACACTGGTGTAAATACTGAGTACTAACCGAAAAAACATTTTGACTTTGCATTCTGTCAGAAATTGTGTTCAATAAAGTTAAAGAAAAAAATAATTGCGTGATTGACGTTTCCTTAGCCACAACAATGGCAAGAAGAAGCCCCTCGAAGAAAGTATTCTGAAGATGTTTTGTTGGAATTTGTGTTGCTCATGACTTCAGTAATAGTGTCAATAAATAAAAAAATATTTAATGGTAGTTTGTAGTGTACCGCTTGTTTGAAATTTGGATACGATGAATGAAGACACTTTGTTTACCAAAAAAGTGTCATTTAATGTTCAGTGACTGCTCAAATTTGCTGGAATCCGTTGTTGTTCACAGGGTTTACTCAGTCACTTTGTAGCTCAGACTGTAAGTAAACAACAATGGGCTTTAAGTACACTGCTACGCTCAAACCTGAGTAAATGATTGTCATTCATGACTAATTGTTAGAATATGCTCTAACCAATGACTGTATGGCTGTAGCACAGACAACCATATATTGCCCATACAATACAACCACAGAGGCCTTTAGCTTCTGAGGATTACAACTCTAGATGGTGGTATAGTTACACTATGTTTAATGAAGACCAACTGAATGAAGACCAAAGACAGGTTGGTGTGTAATTGTTTATATATCCATTTACAGTGGTGTCATTAGTCCTGGTCTTCTTGGGCTTCAGCCACAGATGTTTTTGGTCCAGCCCCAAACCTTTTGATGGTACCAACAAACAAAAAAACATTTCAGTCTGATATGAGTTTTCATAACCACACATCATTTGTGCTATGCAGTATAAAAATGTTTAAAAAAATGTTTCACTGACAAAAATAAACTGCCCTAGCAGGCCAGGCACTGCAAGAAGCCCCTGAAGGGAAGTGGTGCCTGCTGTGGTTGGTTGAGATTTCACAACACAGTGGACCACTCCTGTCTCTTGACCCCTCCCCCAGCACCTCTACAATGTCAATGTCATCACTCAGAAGTGGGATGTATTCATTAGATTTTTGTCATTTAGCAGACACTCTTATCCAGAACGACTTAAAGTAGTGAGCACATACGTTTTCATACTGGTTCTCAGTGGGAATTGAACCCCCAACCATGGTGTTGCAAGCGCCATGGTCTACCAACTGAGCAACATGGGACCCTGCCAAACAATAGACAAAGAAAAAAACATCTAAACTCATTTATCTTTAGTCTCTGTGTTTCATAATTTTCCTTCAATTCACAAGAGGCTGAACGTATGTCCCCGGAGAAAGCATCTGAGTGAGCGAAACAGCGCCCCTCTGTCTCTGAGTAGCCCATCTATCTGATGCTGTCTGGTCAAAAAGAGTATGACATTGTTGCTGCCCATAGCATTGAATGCAAGGGAAGCTAGCGAGCATTTGGCCTCCCTTGATAACAAAAGTATTAAGAAAATAGCCAATCAGTGTTGAGCTAAACTGAGTGAGCTTAACTGTGAATGGTCCTGGCGCACCAAAAAATGGTGTCAAGGGAAGCCAATTTGGATTTGGCTTCACACCAATCACAGCAAAAGCAAAACGTCATTGACAGAAAAAGCTTGAATTGTTGCATCTCGTTGTGTTGTTGTCCTCTGGTGGCTAGCTAGCTAAAATGGGACCTTTCCTAAATGGCCCTGGATGGAGATAGGGATTGGGACCGGTGGCTTTACTTAATTCTCCGTTCTGGCTAATGATTATAGCGGCGATTCTGATCCAACCATAAATTCATACATTGCCCTGAGAGGATGGAAGTACAACATGTAGCTAGATGTTTTTTTATTTTTATTATTGAACCTTTATTTAACTAGGCAAGTCAGTTAAGAACAAATTCTTATTTACCAGCATAGCCTACCAAAAGGAAAAAGACCTCCTGCGGGGAATGGGGGCTGGGATTAAAAATACAAATAAATTAAATAAAAATATAGGACAAAACACACATCACAGACAACACAACACTACATAAAGAGAGACCTAAGATGACAACATAGCATGGCAGCAACACATGACAACACAGTATGGTAGCAACATACGACAACAACATGGTCGCAACACAACATGGCAACAGCACAACACGGTAGCAACAAGATAGATAATTAACAGTCACAGCAGCGTATGTGATGAGTCAAAAGCGATTAGTGCAAAAAGGGTCAATATAGATATTCCAGGTAGCTATTGGTTAACTATTTAAAGATGCATTTTGCAGAAATCACTCCGCCATTTCCTGGTTGCTAAAATTCTAATAATTTGCCTAATTTCAGTTTATGTGACAAAACAACCAGTCATTGTGAAGAGAATCATTGTATAATTTAAACCGCTGTGAAATATATTTTCCATAACCAAAAATATTGTATTTTCAGCTGTTTGAAGCTGCTGTACAAAACCGAAATTAAAAGATGCAAAAAACTAAACTTAAGAGGTCTACCACTAAACTTAAAAGGTCTACCACTTCTTAGACATGCTTTGACTGAGAATGTCAGATCTATAACAAACATTTCTATGTGAATTTGGTCAGGTTGCCCCAAAAAGTTAGATATTGTAGCTTTAATTAACTATTTAGCAGTCTTATAGCTTGGGGGTAGAATCTGCTCAGGATCCTGTTGGTTCCAAACTTGGTGCCTCCTCCCGAATGCCTTCCCATTTTGAAGACATTTATTTTCATTGTTAGAGCAGGCAATTGAGTGTCTGGTCAATATAATGGATAATCTGTGCTGAAGCACATATTATCTTCTGACAGTGACACAGTGCCCCCCTGTGGATGGAAGCTGAACTTTACAACAAATTGATATTTAACCCTGTTTAAAGTGGGCAATTTTGAGGTGGTAGAACTGACAAAATGAAATGAATCACTAGCACCATTTATACCTGGTTCTAACATGCGTATGTTGTCCTGATCTTGTCCACATTCTGATTGTGCCCACATTTGTTGTCAAGTGTAGACAATCAAAAGACTCATTGCTATCCGATTGTGATTAGATCTTCCTGACCACCTCTGGAGGTAGTCGAAGACGCATCTTGTACGGATATCCTTGAAGTGTAAACCAATCATGACAACGAAAGTGTATATTATTTTGCCAACGTCACAGTTGTCACGCCCTCTCAAAAAAATCACCGGCCAGTTGAGGTAGTAATTATGCACAAGTTCAACGATACCGCTACAATTCCTCCAGAATTAAGATCATGGTCTTCATTAGAAACCAAGTTCTTACTGGCACTGTGGTCGGATGCCACAGACCAATCTAAATTTGATCACGCATATAGAAATAAAGATATTTATGAATGAGAAAAAGGGTTCCACCTGTTCCCACGTCCAATGCTAGCACAAAATCAAATATTTAAAAACATTGTACAGAAAGGCCAATGCCCATTTTCAAATTAAATACAATTTGATTTCTCACATGCCTCATAAACATCAGGTGACTAGCAGTGAAATGCTTACTTATGGGCCCTTCCCAAAATGCAGAGAGAAAAATTATAGAAAAAAGAATAAAAGGAATAAATACACAATGAGTTCCATCTGTTATTGGTTCAGGGACACCATCCCTCCAATCAACGGCAATTACATTAGTGTGTTTGGACTTTGGCAATTTTTATGCATTTTTATTGACTTTACAGGAAAAATACTTCCTGAAAACTTCAATAGCTTCCGTCCCATAAGACTTTTATGAATACCAGCAAATGTTATTGTTCATCCCTCCAATCAACGGCAATTACTTTCATTTTTTTTTTTACTTTGGCCATTGTTTATGGATTTTTATTGACTTTACATGATAAATACTTCCTGAAAACTTCAAAAGCTTCCGACCCATAAGACTTTCATGAATACAATGAACTGTTATCGGTTCAGGGACCTCATCCCTTCAATCAACAGCAATCACTTTTGTATTTTTGGAGTTTGGCTATTTTCTATCAATTTAAATTTACTTTACATTAAACTTTTTAACTTCAATAATTTCCACCTCATAAGTCGTTCATGAATACAACCAAATGTTATTGGTTCAGGGATCTCAGCCCTCCAATCAATCGTAATTATTAGAGTTATTTTTTATTTATTTTTTTGTACTTTTACCCCGTTTTTCTCCCCAATTGGTAGTTACAGTCTTCCCTCATCGCTGCAACTCCCGTACGGACTCAGGAGACGCGAAGGTCGAGAGCCGTGCGTCCTCCGAAACACAACCCAACCAAACCACACTGCTTCTTGACACAATGCATACTTAACCCGGAAACCACCCGCAACAATGTGTGTCAGATGAAGCACCGTGCACCTGGCAACCGTGTCAGCGTGCACTGCGCCCGGCCCACCACAGGAGTTGCTAGTGTGCGATTAGACAGGGACATCCCTGACGGCCAAACCCTCCTCTAACATGGATGGCGCTAGGCCAATTGTGCGCAACCCCATGGGTCTCCCAGTCGTGGTCAGCTGCGACAGAGCCTGGACTCAAACCCAGGATCTCTAGTGCCTTAAACCACTGCGCCACTTGGGAAGCCCTGAGTATTATTTTTACTTTGGTGATTTTTTATGAATTTTTATTGACTTTACATGAAAAATACTTCCTTAAAACGTCAATAGCTTCCACCCCGTAATACTTAAATGAATACAACCAACGAAAATTTGTTCAGGGACCTCATCCTTCCAATCCAAGGCATTTCCTTTTGCGATTTTTTACTTTTTCTATTTTCTATTCATTTCATCAAATTTTAAGTCAAGAATACTTTCTTAAAACTTCAATAGCTTCAATCCAATATGACTTGAATGAATACAACCAATTGTTGTATTCATCCCTTCAATCAACGGCAATTACCTTTGTATTGTTGGAGTTTGGCTATTTTCTATAAATTTAAATTTACTTTACATTAAAACCTTTAAACTTAAATAGTTTCCACCTCATAAGACTTTCATGAATACAACCAACTGTTATTGGTTCAGGAACCTCAGCCCTCCAATCAACGGTAATTACTTTAGTATTATTTTACTTTGGTGAATTTTTATGAATTTGATTGACTTACACAAAAAATACTTCCTTAAAACATCAATAGCTTCTATCCCGTAGTACTTAAATTAATAGAAACCAACTGGTATTGGTTCAGGGACCTCTTCGCTCCAATCCATGGCAATTCCTTTTGCGATTTTTACATTGTATTTTTTTTAAATCAATGTTATTTGTATTTACATGACCAATACTTTCTTAAACTTCAATTACTTCCATCCCATATGACCTGAATGAATAAAAAAATTACAGAGACCAGCTTTCGCTCCACTGGCTGTTTTAGAGCAGTGTGAAACCATTTGGCTACATTAAAGGGATAATCCACCCCAGAAATAAAAATCATGGAACTCCTGTCAATTTGGTGAAAACCTATGCTCTATCAATGAGTAAAATAAATGTTTTCCCATGATTTAACTTCTAAGTGGTTTGTCTGTGAAATCAGGAAATCGTGAAGGAACGCATCGTAGCTACATGGTCTCGTCACTGGCAATATGGCATAACACACTATCACATTTCTTAATGCTTTTAAAACAATTACCTGATCGCCAAATCAGCCAATGATTTTATGGGCGTACTTGTCTAAAAAACATTCATCTGTTCATATTGTCATGATAACAAAGTATATATTTTGCTTAGATGTGCTCAATCTAAACAGTGTAGCAAATAATTAAACTGTTTCGCCTACAAGTACCATCTTGCAATGCGCCCTGCTTGTCTGTGGGAACTGTGGGAAAGAGTCGTTGTTGCCATAGCAACATACTCTGCACTCGCTATGGGCAGAGATGAACCGCAATTTGAGCTTTGTGAGATTGATAGTGCAGGTTGATTAAGCGATTTTACAGCTAGCTAGCTACTTCACATGTTAATATTGAGCCCAGAGCGAAAGCATTACGTTGTGGGTTTTGTAATCGACTTGAAATCCAAAACAATTTTCACATGTTGCTACAAACCTTGTTATAAAGGCAAATTAAAACATTTGTTCACAAAAAATATTGTTTTCGCATATTAGTGTTGTTTAACTTCGTTTAACACTGTTAATCATAGGAATTAGTGATTTGGGGTGGATTATGCCTTTAAGTAGGTACTCATAGTTACTCCCGCCCTTCATCCGCACTTGACTGCATTGAATGAGAGAGCTCCAGAGGGCCAGGAAGGTCTGGGCCGACCCCCCTCCCCGCCCACGGTGAAGGCAGTCAGGGGGCTCCACTCCATACAGCCAGCTTCCTGCCCCAGGGAAAGGGCCAGGGACCCTGCTCTGCACCCCAGAAGGACAGTGTCACTCACCAAGTAACCCAGCCCCAGCTTTAGGCCTCCACCCAGACTCCTTGCTCCGGCCAAACGCTATGGCACACCCACGGATGTTAGTTTCTTGAAAAACGCACAAGTAGTTGTAGTTATTCCAAGGTGTTCTCATCAGCACAGGTAAACTTTTGGCACGTGTGAACGAGGGCGCGCTCTTCGTTATTTTCCTTTTCTATTGAACACCGTTCTTTCCGTCTGAAATATTATCAGTTATCTACATATTAGGGTACCTACCTGAGCATTGATTAGAAACATTGTTTGACTTGTTTGGCCGAAGTTTACCGGTAGCTTTTTGGATTCCTTTGTATGCACGTTGAAGGAGTGGATTACTGAAATCAATGGCTCCAACTAAACTGACTTTTTGGATATAAAGAAGGACTTTATCGAACAAAACAAACATTCATTGTGTAGCTGGGACCCTTGGGATTGCAAACAGAGGAAGATCTTCAAAGGTAAGTGATTTATTTTATCGCTATTTGTAATTTTTGTGAAGCCGGTGTTGGTCGAAAAAATATTTTGATGTGGGGCGCTGTCCTCAGATAATCACATGGTACGCTTTCGCCGTAAAACCTTTTTGAAATCTAACAACGCGGTTGGGTTAACAAGAAGTTAAGCTTTTAAATGATGTAAGACACTTGTATGTTTATGAATGTTTAACTTCCCTGGGCTAGGTGGGACGCATGCATTTCGTGACAAAAAAAAATCAAAATATTCCATTACCGTACTTCGAAGCATGTCAAACGCTGTTTAAAATCGATTTTTAATATTCCAACCGGGCGACGCTGTATTCATTCAAAGGCTGAAAGAAAAAAATGGAGAATTCTCATGAACGCGCATCTCCAGTGTCACTATTCCCAGCCTGACCACTCACAAAATCTCCTGCTGTTCTTTGCCCAGAGACAGGAGACACGTCATTCCACTTTCTGGCGCCTTCTGAGAGCCAATGGAAGCCTTAGAAAATGTCACGTTACAGCAGAGATGCTGTATTTTCGATAGAGATGCAACAGAAGGATAACAAATTGTCAGACAGGGCACTTCCTGTATGGAATCTTCTCAGGTTTTGGCCTGCCATATGAGTTCTGTTATACTCACAGACACCATTCAAACAGTTTTAGAAACTTTAGAGTGTTTTCTATCCAAATCTACTAATTATATGCATATTCTCGTTTCTGGGCAAGAGTAGAAACCAGTTTAAATCGGGTACGTTTTTTATCCGGCCGTGCAAATACTGCCCCCTAGCCCCAACAGGTTAATATTACAATTTTGTCATTTGAATTTGGCGCGCTCCAGCTTCACCGGATGTTGTTGATTTTGATGCCGCTAGCGGAGTGTTAAGATTAATTCGTTGAGGTGGATTTCGGAGCCCTACGTGCCCTACGCGATTTCTGGGATTTTCTGTACTCACTCACACAGTCAATGGGGAGTGACACAGAGTGAGTAAGCCTGCAATAGTTACCTGCGTTCGAACCATCAAAGAACCGTTAGACCTAGAGCTCTGAAACATTATAAACCTGTTCTAGAGTTTAAGTCGGTAGTGCGCGGTGAGTTATGTGGCTTTAGAAGGTTCTCAGGCCGAGAAACAGCCTCGTCCATTTGCAATAACTTCAATTAATTTAGAACGTTGCGAAAATTACGACATTTAGAAAAGTCACAGAATAAAAAGACTAGGTGCATTGAAACCACCTCGGCCCATAGAGACAGACCCTAAAGTTTCTATCCGATAGCTCTTTCAGGGAACCCGTAGCAATGCCCAGAAACATTTTCAGCACTAATTAAGTTCGCTGCACCAGCAGGCTCGTAAGCAGTCGCACCACGCTTCGCTCCACAGGTAATATTCCACTTCGCTACATTACAACGGCTTGATTTGTTTGATCTGAGCAATTCTTCTTAGCTAGCTACATAGCCGTCTTTGTATCAAAGATAATTGTGTAGTTTAGAGTAACTGAGTAATTATCGAGGCTAGCTATCTTCGTCCTCCTAACGTAGTCAACACTGCTAGCTGCTAGCTAGCTAGTCATCACTGTTAGCTAGCCAACTTCTACCGACTAACAGTACCGCAGAAACTATTACATTACAACGCAACGACTTGATTAGTGTGGTGTTAGTGTTAGTTAGCCAGCTACATAGTTGTCTGTGCTGTCTCTATCTAAGATAATTGTGTAGCTTGAGTTTGAGTATTATCGAGGTGTGCTAGCCAGCCGCGACGCGGCGCCAGACTTACTCAACACACCTAGTCATCATTAACCCACTGCCAGATAGCCATCCGTTACCGACTAGCAGCGCTGTAGTTACTAATACTTCACAACGGAACGATTTGACTAGTGCAGTGTTACCTAGCGAGCTACCTAGTTGTCTTTGTCATAGCTTGATAATTGTTAATTGATAATTGTTAGCTAGCCAGCCATCGAGGTTAGCTAGCCAGCTATTTCCGTCCCCCGCGACGCCATTTTTCCTAACCTAGCCAACTATTACCGACGAGCAGCATTGTTGAAACTAAATACACTACAAGGAACGTCTTGATTAGTGTTATGTTAGCTAGCTAGCTACAAAGTTGCTTTGTATCATGACAAGGTGTAGTACTGAAACTACCGAGGTTACCTAGCCAGCTACACGTTCAAAGTCAACAACGCAGCCACTGCTAGCTAGCCTACTCCACCAGCCAGCAGTACTGTATCATTTTAGTCAATAACATTTTTGCAACGTAAGCTTAACTTCCTGAACATTCGAGACGTGTAGTCCACTTGTCACTCCAATCTCATTTGCATTAGCGTAGCCTCTTCTGTAGCTTGTCTACTATGTGTCCGCCTATCCCTGTTCTCTCTCCTCTGCACAGGCCATACAAACGCTCCACACCGCGTGGCCGCTGCCGCTCTAACCTGGTGGTCCCAGCGCGCACGACCCACGTGGAGTTCCAGGTCTCCGGCAGCCTCTGGAACTGCCGGTCTGCGGCCAACAAGGCTGAGTTCATCTCAGCCTATGCTACCCTCCAGTCCCTAGACTTCCTGGCGCTGACGGAAACATGGATCACCACAGATAACACTGCTACTCCTACTGCTCTCTCCTCGTCTGACTACGTGTTCTCGCATACCCCTAGATCATCGAGCCAGCGGGGTGGTGGCACTGGAATCCTCATCTCTCCCAAGTGGACATTCTCTCTTTCTCCCCTGACCCATCTGTCTATCTCCTCATTTGAATTCCATGCTGTCACAGTTACCAGCCCTTTCAAGCTTAACATCCTTATCATTTATCGCCCTCCAGGTTCCCTTGGAGAGTTCATCAATGAGCTTGACGCCTTGATAAGTTCCTTTCCTGAGGATGGCTCACCTCTCACAGTTCTGGGTGACTTTAACCTCCCCACGTCTACCTTCGACTCATTCCTCTCTGCCTCCTTCTTTCCACTCCTCTCCTCTTTCGACCTCACCCTCTCACCTTCCCCCCCTACTCACAAGGCAGGCAATACGCTTGACCTCATCTTTACTAGATGCTGTTCTTCCACTAATCTCATTGCAACTCCCCTCCAAGTCTCCGACCACTACCTTGTATCCTTTTCCCTCTCGCTCTCATCCAACACTTCTCACTCTCCCCCTACTCGGATGGTATTGCGCCGTCCCAACCTTCGCTCTCTCTCTCCCGCTACTCTCTCCTCTTCCATCCTATCATCTCTTCCCTCTGCTCAAACCTTCTCCAACCTATCTCCCGATTCTGCCTCCTCAACCCTCCTCTCCTCCCTCTCTGCATCCTTTGATTTCCTCTGTCCCCTATCCTCCAGGCCGGCTCGGTCCTCCCCTCCTGCTCCGTGGCTCGACGACTCACTGCGAGCTCACAGAACAGGGCTCCGGGCAGCCGAGCGGAAATGGAGGAAAACTCGCCTCCCTGCGGACCTGGCATCCTTTCACTCCCTCCTCTCTACATTTTCCTCTTCTGTCTCTGCTGCTAAAGCCACTTTCTACCACTCTAAACTCCAAGCATCTGCCTCTAACCCTAGGAAGCTCTTTGCTACCTTCTCCTCCCTCCTTAATCCTCCTCCCCCTCCCCCCCCCCTCCTCCCTCTCTGCGGATGACTTCGTCAACCAGTTTGAAAAGAAGGTTGACGACATCCGATCCTCGTTTGCTAAGTCAAACGACACTGCTGGTCCTGCTCACACTGCCCTACCCTGTGCTTTGACCTCTTTCTCCCCTCTCTCTCCAGATGAACTCTCGCGTCTTGTGACGGCCGGCCGCCCAACAACCTGCCCACTTGACCCTATCCCCTCCTCTCTTCTCCAGACCATTTCCGGAGACCTTCTCCCCTACCTCACCTCGCTCATCAACGCATCCTTGACCGCTGGCTACGTCCCTTCCGTCTTCAAGAGAGCGAGAGTTGCACCCCTTCTGAAAAAACCTACACTCGATCCCTCCGATGTCAACAACTACAGGCCAGTATCCCTTCTTTCCTTTCTCTCCAAAACTCTTGAACGCGCCGTGCTTGGCCAGCTCTCTTGCTATCTCTCTCAGAATGACCTTCTTGATCCTAATCAGTCAGGTTTCAAGACTGGGCATTCAACTGAGACTGCTCTTCTCTGTGTCACGGAGGCTCTCCGCACTGCTAAAGCTAACTCTCTCTCCTCTGCTCTCATCCTTCTAGACCTATCTGCTGCCTTTGATACCGTGAACCATCAGATCCTCCTCTCCACCCTCTCCGAGCTGGGCATCTCCGGCACCGCGCACGCTTGGATTGCGTCCTACCTGACAGGTCGCTCCTACCAGGTGGCGTGGCGAGAATCTGTCTCCGCACCACGTGCTCTCACCACTGGTGTCCCCCAGGGCTCTGTTCTTGGCCCACTCCTATTCTCGCTATACACCAAGTCACTTGGCTCTGTCATATCCTCACATGGTCTCTCATA
This sequence comes from Salmo salar, assembly GCF_965601325.2. Lineage (NCBI taxonomy): Eukaryota > Metazoa > Chordata > Actinopteri > Salmoniformes > Salmonidae > Salmo > Salmo salar. The sequence goes on along the minus strand of NC_138294.1, from coordinate 68,043,422 downwards.
TCATTGCTATGCAGACGACACACAATTAATCTTCTCCTTTCCCCCTTCTGACAACCAGGTGGCGAATCGCATCTCTGCATGTCTGGCAGACATATCAGTGTGGATGACGGATCACCACCTCAAGCTGAACCTCGGCAAGACGGAGCTGCTCTTCCTCCCGGGGAAGGACTGCCCGTTCCATGATCTCGCCATCACGGTTGACAACTCCCTTGTGTCCTCCTCCCAGAGTGCTAAGAGCCTTGGCGTGACCCTGGACAACACCCTGTCGTTCTCCACCAACATCAAGGCGGTGACCCGATCCTGTAGGTTCATGCTCTACAACATTCGCAGAGTACGACCCTGCCTCACACAGGAAGCGGCGCAGGTCCTAATCCAGGCACTTGTCATCTCCCGTCTGGATTACTGCAACTCGCTGTTGGCTGGGCTCCCTGCCTGTGCCATTAAACCCCTACAACTCATCCAGAACGCCGCAGCCCGTCTGGTGTTCAACCTTCCCAAGTTCTCTCACGTCACCCCGCTCCTCCGCTCTCTCCACTGGCTTCCAGTCGAAGCTCGCATCCGCTACAAGACCATGGTGCTTGCCTACGGAGCTGTGAGGGGAACGGCACCTCCGTACCTTCAGGCTCTGATCAGGCCCTACACCCAAACAAGGGCACTCCGTTCATCCACCTCTGGCCTGCTCGCCTCCCTACCTCTGAGGAAGCACAGTTCCCGCTCAGCCCAGTCAAAACTGTTCGCTGCTCTGGCACCCCAATGGTGGAACAAGCTCCCTCACGACGCCAGGACAGCGGAGTCAATCACCACCTTCCGGAGACACCTGAAACCCCACCTCTTCAAGGAATACCTGGGATAGGATAAAGTAATCCTTCTAACCCCCCCCTTAAAAGATTTAGATGCACTATTGTAAAGTGGTTGTTCCACTGGATATTATAGGTGAATGCACCAATTTGTAAGTCGCTCTGGATAAGAGCGTCTGCTAAATGACTAAAATGTAAAATGTAAAAAATGCTGCTCAGTCCGAATGACCTATCGAGCCGAAACTCGGGATTCGGGGTCGCCTCAGCTAGGCCTATACTGTCAGAACTGGACACGCAGCTTGAAAGTAACTATGTTTTTGAAGTTCTTTTTTATGGTTTTAACAGAAGGCGCTATGAATTGTGGGCCGGCTCTGAAATATGTGATAGTTGGCTTCTAAAAGAGTTGGACAGAGTGAGTTTGGTGTCAGAATGATATCTTATTGACTGATGGCTGACTTGATGGCAGTATAATATATTGGCATTGTACATTTTATATTGCAAATGGACAGTGTACATTTCCAATGTATTTAATGAGGGATTTACCATCACCAAATGGACAGGCAGAAATCAACACCAACGAGTGACGGAGAGGAACCACTATCACTGCTCAGCCATGCCGAGTTCAAAAAGCCAGTAAATTGGCCATTTCATCAGTATATTAGAGCATGTCCAATTCGTGTTGGTAAATGCCCATTGTACAACATTGTAAATGGACAGTGTGTATTTACAATGGATTTAATAATGGATTTACCATCACAGAATGGACAGGCTGAAATCAACACCAATGAGCGATGGAGAGGAACCACTATCACTGCTCGGCCATCGCGAGTTCAACGAGCCAGTCAATTGGGCATTTCTGCAGTATATTAGAGCATGTCCAATTCGTGATGGTAAATGCCCATTGTAAGATATTGCAAATGAGTGATTTAACATCACCAAATGGACAGGCTGAAATCAACACCAACGAGCGATTGGACAGTGTCCATTACACATATGCTATATTGTCAGTGTGAACAATGCTCTTCTGTAAGTTGACTATGTCCATTGCCAATGTATATCCATAAGGACTTCCCATTACGAAATGGACATGCTGAATCAACATCAACAAGACATTCTTACTTTCTATGACTTCCTATGATCAAACATGACAAATAGACCTTCTAGGTTGATTCAGAGCTTAACATAGTGATATACACTGCTCAAAAAATAAAGGGAACACTAAAATAACACATCCTAGATCTGAATGAATCTTATTAAATACTTTTTTTTACATAGTTTAATGTGCTGACAACAAAATCACACAAAAATAATCAATGGAAATCCAATTTATCAACCCATGGAGGTCTGGATTTGGAGTCACACTCAAAATTAAAGTGGAAAACCACACTACAGGCTGATCCAACTTTGATGTAATGTCCTTAAAACAAGTCAAAATGAGGCTCAGTAGTGTGTGTGGCCTCCACGTGCCTGTATGACCTCCCTACAATGCCTAGGTATGCTCCTGATGAGGTGGCGGATGGTCTCCTGAGGGATCTCCTCCCAGACCTGGACTAAAGCATCCTGGACAGTCTGTGGTGCAACGTGGCGTTGGTGGATGGAGCGAGACATGATGTCCCAGATGTGCTCTATTGGATTCAGGTCTGGGGAACGGGCGGGCCAGTCCATAGCATCAATGCCTTCCTCTTGCAGGAACTGCTGACACACTCCAGCCACATGAGGTCTAGCATTGTCTTGCATTAGGAGGAACCCAGGGCCAACCGCACCAGCATATGGTTTCACAAGGGGTCTGAGGATCTCATCTCGGTACCTAATGGCAATCAGGCTACCTCTGGCGAGCACATGCAGGGCTGTGCGGCCCCCCCAAAGAAATGCCACCCCACACCATGACTGACCCACCGCCAAACCGGTCATGCTGGAGGATGTTGCAGGCAGCAGAACGTTCCACAGCGTCTCCAGACTCTGTCACGTCTGTCACATGTGCTCAGTGTGAACCTGCTTTAATCTGTGAAGAGCATAGGGCGCCAGTGGCGAATTTGCCAATCTTGGTGTTCTCTGGCAAATGCCAAACGTCCTGCACGGTGTTGGGCTATAAGCACAACCCCCACCTGTGGACGTCGGGCCCTCATACCACCCTCATGGAGTCTGTTTCTGACCGTTTGAGCAGACACATGCACATTTGTGGCCTGCTGGAGGTCATTTTGCAGGGCTCTGGCAGTGCTCCTCCTGCTCCTCCTTGCACAAAGGCGGAGGTAGCGGTCCTGCTGCTGGGTTGTTGCCCTCCTACGGCCTCCTCCACGTCTCCTGACGTACTGGCCTATCTCCTGGTAGCGCCTCCATGCTCTGGACACTACGCTGACAGACACAGTAAACCTTCTTGCCACAGCTCGCATTGATGTGCCATCCTGGATGAGCTGCACTACCTGAGCCACTTGTGTGGGTTGTAGACTCCGTCTCATGCTACCACTAGAGTGAAAGCACCGCCAGCATTCAAAAGTGACCAAAACATCAGCCAGGAAGCATAGGAACTGAGAAGTGGTCTGTGGTCACCACCTGCAGAACCACTCCTTTATTGGGGGTGTCTTGCAAATTGCCTATAATTTCCACCTGTTGTCTATTCCATTTGCACAACAGCATGTGAAATGTATTGTCAATCAGTGTTGCTTCCTAAGTGGACAGTTTGATTTCACAGAAGTGTGATTGACTTGGAGTTACATTGTGTTGTTTAAGTGTTCCCTTTATTTTTTGAGCAGTGTATATATCATTTGGTCAGTATATATGCCATTTGGACATTTCTCATGCCATTTGGACATAGTTCACTGACTTATGGGTTCGGAAGCCAACTACCTATGATCATGTATTGCAAATGGACATAACATCCTGATTTGGTAACTTTCAATTTTCTCTCCACAGTCAGACCTCTAGGCCTTCCCTCCCTCCCTCCCTCCCTCCCTCCCTCCCTCCCTCCCTCCCTCCCTCCCTCCCTCCCTCCCTCCCTCCCTCCCTCCCTCCCTCCCTCCCTCCCTCCCTCCCTCCCTCCCTCCCTCCCTCCCTCCCTCCCTCCCTGCCTGCCTGCCTGCCTGCCTGCCTGCCTGCCTGCCTGCCTGCCTGCCTGCCTGCCTGCCTGCCTGCCTGCCTGCCTGCCTGCCTGCCTGCCTGCCTGCCTGCCTGCCTGCCTGCCTGCCTGCCTGCCTGCCTGCCCTCTCCTTGAGAGTCCATCTTAATTTCTGGACCTGCAGGTGCCCACCCAGGAAACACCCCTCTCCCTGGGCATCAACCATCACTACGTCCTGGCCGGGGAACATCTACCTCCATTGACGTTTTTGGAAGCATTTTTATGTGAAGTGAATACAAAAATTATTTTAAAAATGATAAAAAGTTTTTAAAAAGTTGTCAAGAGTTCTCTTTACAATGTCAAATTGGTTTGAGATCTCTATACCATGTGGTTGGGAAGATAGTGACTTTTTTCTTTGACATGCAATAGTAGGCATTGCAGTTTTAAGTCGGTCCCTTAACCCTCTGAGCGAGGATAGCAACTGTTTAACTACATTTCGCCTCAAAAGTAAATATGACACGCAATTGGAAAAACAAGGGGAGTAACTTGTTTTCTATTGTCGGCTGATTTAGAATTTTACATTTCTATCATCCTGGCATGTTCCGTTGAAGAGTCTGCTGCGACTCCATCATAGTCCATCCCCAATACATTTGTAGGTCAGTTTAAATTAAGTAATGCTAGTATACAGTCTATCAACCCTCGATGAGGGAAAGAGACTCCAGTGCTGAATTACCACTAATCAATGATTAGATGGAAACCAGACCACAGTCATTCTCCCAGCATGTCACATTTATTTTCCCTTTGGTGCTGTTTATACTAAATACATTTTAGTCATTTAGCAGACGCTCTTATCCAGAGCAACTTACAGTAGTGAATGCATACATTTCATAAATTTTTTCCCATACTGATCCCCCGTGGGAAATGAACCCACAACCCTGGCGTTGCAAACACCATGCTCTACCAACTGAGCCACACAGGACCACACAGGACCAAATCGGAGTACTCCTGCAATATAACGGAATCTTTTTAGACTATTACATTCTATTATATTCTATATTATATTATTTTTGTATTTTCCAGACAAATTGCTAGCAATACAGTGCAGAATATGTCCAAACTGATGCGTAAAGACGCATAGCTTTCTATTACCTTAAGCGCGTCCAGTGTCCAATATGATGTAGAATATGAAGGACTCTTTAGGATACTTTAAGATTTACTCTTTATTTTAAAAAGCAATAGTATTTGCTTTCATAGATGCTCATTTGCACTTTCGATCAATTGCCACTTTTATACATTTTCATAATTTGACCACACATCTTGCGAGACGCTGTCTTGCTAGACACATTTTTGATACACAGGAAACTTTTAAGCATGAAAAACTCAGCAGTGTTGCAGTTCTTGACACAAACCAGTGCACGTGGCAACTACTACCAGACCCTGTTCAAAGGCACTTATCTTTTGTCTTGCCCATTTACCCTCTGCAGTGGCGAACCATCATTCAGGGCAGGCTTGCCTGTTTTGCATGTTATTTTGGCATTAATACATGTCACATATCAGTTTGCAAAGAATGTAAAAAATATATATATATCATTCAGTTAATGAAGCCACATACAAACATGGTCTCTTTTTTATTTTCTTGAGTAAGGCAGCTCTAAAAAACAGGTGTTTCAGCATAGCTCAGTGCCTTCTGTGGTAGTGGTCCAAGCAAGAAGAAAATACGGAGCTTTGCGCTGTGATTGACTCAGTGCTCTGTCACTCATGGGGACACCACATCACTGCCAAGTCTAAGGGTAGAGCTAGAACATTATAGCCCCGTGGGTGCTGCCATAGAGTTACATTAGAAGTGCCCATCCAAGAAGGCTCAAGGTCAATGGCCACAGATAAAATGATGTCAAATAATTTTACATGTACAGTAGCTTTGATTGGACTGATCATGTCATACTTTCAAAATCTTAGCTAGCAGTCATCATCATGAATCAAGTCGACAATGTACTGGCAAATCCTTTTTAATCCTTGTCATATGAAGAGAAATAATGAAGAGAAATTATAGATAAAACGTATTGGTGCTCATCGGCCATTGGACATAAATAGTACACAACAAGTTGGAAATTGCAAATTCAACAATGAGTGGTTTGGAAGGAGTCAGTGACAGTGGCTAACTGCAAGCATTGCAAAGCAATGACTAGCCTGCTATTCAGTGGAGTGGCTGTGTGGTCCCAAATCTGGGATTAAGGAGCTCTTTTCCAAGTTTAAAATGATAAACATTCAACATTGGCAATGCTGTCAATGAAGCAAGATTTGTGCCTTGCTCAAAACAACTTTTAACTCGGAACTGCGAAAACTTGACTTCAGTGAGTTCAAGACAAATGAGAAGTCGGGAATAAACGAGCTCCGACTGGGAAAATACATTTTGAACGGTCATTCAACTTGGAATTGTAAATCCGGCATCGACCTGAAGATCAATGACATCATCATGATTCAACCTTGTTTTTTCAGAGTTCCCATTTGTTTTGAATGCATCATATATCCAGAGAATGCCAGACTTTGATGACAGAATTTGCCCACGAAGGACTGTCGCGCCACCTTCCCAAAGAGCATCTATTGTATGCTGCTGCATAAATGATGTAATATACCAGGGAGATATGTATACTGTAGCTAAGAAAGTAATACTAAGTGTATGTTGTGTAGTAAGATGTTAGTAGCCCATGTGCCTCCCCTAATAATTAGTTCTATTTACCCCTCTTAATTTTGCCTAATGTTCTGACTTGTTGGTGCACATGTAGCCTATAACCTGTTTAAGAGAAATGTAATCATCAAATATTGTAAGAGCTTTCATTGTCTGCTTAAATGCCCCCTTTATTTATCACTACCTTTAAGCATCAGCTGTCAGAGCAGCTTACCGATCGCTGCAGCTGTACACAGCCCATCTGTAAATAGCCCATCCAACCAACTACCTACCTCATCCCCATATTTGTTTTTGTTTTTCTGCTCTTTTGCACACCAGTATTTCTACTTGCACATCCTGATCTGCACATATATCACTCCAGTGTAAATTGCTAAATTGTAATTACTTTGACACTATTGGCCTATTTATTGCCTTACCTCCTTACTTCATTTTGCACACACTGTATACAGATTTTTGTATTGTGTTACTGACTGTACGTTTGTTTATCCCATGTGTAACTCTGTGTTGTTGTTTTTGTCGCACTGCTTTGCTTTATCTTGGCATGGTCGCAGTTGTAAATGAGAACTTGTTCTCAACTGGCCACCTGGTTAAATAAAGGTGAAATTAAAATAAATACAATTTAGTTTTGAAAGATAGATGTTCCAAAGGCAGCGGTTTGTATGCGTGGAGGCCTGGCGATGCTAAAAGTGGATATGTTCATTAACGCTCAGTTAACTTGAGACCGGCAGGCTTTACATGACAATAACCGGCTGACAAAATGTAATGACAGCCATAGCCCTAGTCATGACTGCATCACAATGTAAATGAAGGGTGGATTTGTTTCAATCCTGCGAACACACATGAGACACCCACATCAAACTATACCCGAAACCAATTCACGTTTGAATTCAGTCATGGCCGCTAGCAACAGAATAATAGGTGTACAGAGTGGTGATGGAGAGCGACACATCAGACAAGACACAGAGACCGCAACAGAAGATTAGGTGATGGAGAGCGACACACCAGACAAGACACAGAGACAGCAACAGAAGAATATGATATGATGAAGAGAGACACCAGAAGAACAGAACAGGCCATAAGAGGATAGACAAATGATACAATAACAAACAAGACACAGACAGCAACAGACAAGACACAGAGGGGGCAGATGGAGAGAGAACAGAGGTAGGTTGCGCACACAGTAGACTGTATTGCTTCAAGCTGCTCTATATATTCTAATTTGTTTTGTTTATTTGCACAACTTATAACAGGTGAAATACAGACAGTGAAATGTAAAACATGGTTTACAAAAAATATGCAGGTGAGGTGAAAAAGTATGTGAAATTACTACAGTATTAAAACAGTTGTTTACTTTTACACTTTTTCTAACCAGGACAGGAAGAGAGAGGAGGGTAGACAAGAGACAGGAACAGAAGAGAGCAGACAAGAGCAACAGCAACAGACGACACAGAGAAAGAAAGCTATGGAGAGAGACAGAGGAAGGAGTGAGCACGCAGTAGACTGTATCAATTAAAGCTGCTCTATTAATTCCAATTACTGCACAGTTTGTGTGTGTGTGTGTGTGTGTGTGTGTGTGTGTGTGTGTGTGTGTGTGTGTGTGTGTGTGTGTGTGTGTGTGTGTGTGTGTGTGTGTGTGAACGTGCGTTCTTTAAAACCTCTACAGGATCGTTGGGTCCCCCGCGGGATGGTTGAGCTACTGTAGGCTAATGCGATTAGCATGAGGTTGTAAGTAACCAAAAAAATTCCCAGGACATAGACATATCTGATATTGGCAGAAAGCTTAAATTCTTGTTAATCTAACTGCACTGTCCAGTTTACAGTAGCTATTACAGTGAAAGAATACCATTCTATTGTTTGAGGAGAGTGCACAGTTATGAACTTGAAAATGTATTAATTAGGCACATTTGGGCAGTCTTGATACAACATTTTGAACAGAAATGCAATGGTTCATTGGATTAGTCTAAAACTTGCACATTCACTGCTGCCATCTAGTGGCCTAAATCTAAATTGTGCCTTGGCTGGAATAATAGATTATGGCCTTTCTCTTGCATTTCAAAGATGATGGTACAAATAAATACAAAAGAATGCATGTTCTTTTCTTTTGTATTATCTTTTACCAGATCTTATGTGTTATATTCTCCTACATTCATTTCACATTTCCAGAAACTTCAAACTGTTTCCTTTCAAATGGTATCAAGAATATGCATATCCTTGCTTCAGGTCCTGAGCTACAGGCAGTTAGATTTGGGTGTCATTTTAGGCGAAAATTGAAAAAAAATGGCGGATCCTTGGCTCATTGGACAGGTCAGAGTTATTAAGTGGTATGGAGGTTTTTGGCAATACACTGTAGATATATGCGTTCCAGAATAGAGAGTAGAGAGTGTTTAAGAGTAGAGAGACCCACAGTAGCTACTGTAATTGAATACTGGCAGTGTCTGCTGTGGCATGTGGGAAGGTGCAAGTTACCTGAAAAATATTAAATCTCTCAATGTACAGGCTCTACCCTCAAGCCATAAGACTGCTGAACAATTAATCAAATGGCCACCTGGACTAATCACTTTATCCCTACAGTACCTACATGTACAAATTACCTTGACTTACCTGTACCCCCGCACATTGACTCAGTACCGGTACCCCCTGTATATAGCCTCATTATTGTTATTTTATTGTGTAACTTTTTATTTGTATAACTTTTTTTACTTTAGTTAATTTAGTAAATATTTTCTTAACTCTATTTTTTTTTAACTGGATTGTTGGTTCAGGGCTTGTATGTAAGCATTTCACGGTAAGGGCCACACTTGTTGTATTCGGCGCATCTGACAAATACAATTTGATTTGATTTGATCTCTCAATGTTAATCTCAAAGTGATCCAAATTAATGCATTTAGCTGTTGAAATTCCTAACCTTGTCTATAGATGCTTTCATTTTACAAGTCAACAGAAATACAGCTGACGTGTTTGAGAGACTGTGCTGTAAAGAGAAACCATGATCGATGAATTGGAATCTCTGACCGTATGGATGCATTTCTAACTCTTGTCCACTAGATGGCAGAGTGGGCCTCTTTATTAGCAGTGCTGGATCCACAGGCTGAATTGACCCTAACTGGCTTGTCTCAGATGCATACTGCCATGTAGTAGCAATTCTATTTTATATATGTACCAGCTCAAAATCTATTGATTTCATAGTTTGGACCAGTATTTGTCAGTGCACTGGCCCTTGAAGGGTTAAACAATGACTAGTCCACCTCCAGCCTCAGCAATTGAGAATCACTGTCACATTTCACCAGACAGTACCAAGTGTTGGAAAAACTTGTCAATAATCAACTGACTGGCTTTCTTGATGTATATACTATAGTATGAAATCTGTTTTCCGCTCAGGTTATGGATGTGTCACTGCAACCTTAAAGGTCCTCAATGATGTCACCATTGCCCTTGATTCTAAGCAATATTGTGCTTCAATTTTTATTGACTTGGCCAAAGCTTTTGATAGAGTAGACCATTCCATTCTTGTGGGCCGGCTAAGGAGTATTGGTGTCTCTGAGGGGTCTTTGGCCTGGTTTGCTAACTACCTCTCTCAAAGAGTGCAGTGATTAATGTCAGAAAATCTGCTGTCTCAGCCACTGCCTGTCACCAAGGGAGTACCCCAAGGCTCAATCCTAGGCCCCACACTCTTCGCAATTTACATCAACAACATAGCTCAGGCAGTAGGAAGCTCCCTCATCCATTTATATGCAGATGATGCAGTCTTATACTTAGTTGGCCCCTCCCCGGATTTTGTGCTAAATTCTCTACAACAAAGCTTTCTTAGTGTCCAACAAGCTTTCTACATCCTTAACCTTGTTCTGAACACCTCCAAAACAAAGGTCATGTGGTTTGGTAAGAAGAATGCCCCTCTTCCCACAGGTGTGATTACTACCTCTGAGGGTTTAGAGCTTGAGGTAGTCACCTCATACAAGTACTTGGGAGTATGGCTAGATGGTGCACTGTCCTTCTCTCAGCACATATCAAAGCTGCAGGCTAAAGTTAAATCTAGACTTGGTTTCCTCTATCGTCATCGCTCCTCTTTCCCCCCAGCTGCCAAACTAACCCTGATTCAGATGATCATCCTACCCATGCTAGATTATGGAGACATAATTTATAGATCAGCAGGTAAGGGTGCTCTCGAGAGGCTAGATGTTCTTTACCATTCGGCCATCAGATTTGCCACCAATGCTCCTTATAGGACACATCACTGCACTCTATACTCCTCTGTAAACTGGTCATCTATGTATACCCGTCGCAAGACACACTGGTTGATGCTTATTTATAAAACCTTCTCAGGCCTCACTCTCCACTATCTGAGATTTCTACTGCAGCCCTCATTCTCCACATACAACACCCGTTCTGCCAGTCACATTCTGTTAAAGGTCCCCAAAGCACACACATCGCTGGGTCGCTCCTCTTTTCAGTTTGCTGCAGCTAGCGACTGGAACGAGCTGCAACAAACACTCAAACTGGACAGTTTTATCTGAATAACTTCATTCAAAGACTCAATCATGGACACTCTTACTGACAGTTGTGGCTGCTTTGTGTGATGTATTGTTATCTCTACCTTCTTGACCTTTGTGCTGTTGACTGTGCCCAATAACGTTTGTACCATGTTTTGTGCTGCTACCATGTTGTGTTGCTACCATGTTGTTGTTATGTTGTGTTGCTACCATGCTGTGTTGTCATGTGTTGCTGCCTTGCTATGTTGTTGTCTTAGGTCTCTCTTTATGTAGTGTTGTGTTGTCTCTCTTGTTGTGATGTGTGTTTTGTCCTATATTTATATTGTATTTAAGAAATTAAATAATCCCAGGCCCCTGTCCCCGCAGGAGGCCTTTTGCCTTTTGGTAGGCCGCCATTGTAAGTAAGAATTTGTTCTTAACTGACTTGCCTAGTTAAATAAATAAAAAAGTACCAGACCAGGTCTGTATCAACACCAACCGACTCTGATCTTTCAACAACAAGACATTTTAGGAAACACTTGAACGTCAATTGGCCATTTCTGCCTGACTGACTGTCTGACTGAATGAGAGAGTGAAATGAAGAGCAAAAGTCTGATGATGACAGTGGATGAGATTGTGAGATGTTTGTCTGTAGCTCGTATGGCTGTCTAAAGGCCAAATTTGGAGTTCAATAGAAGCGTCTGGTCTGGTGCCCTGTTATGAAACAATCTGGCAGATACTGGAGAGACAGAGAGACAGAGAGACAGAGAGAGAGAGAGAGAAGTCCCACAGGCTGTTCCACAAATCTGTCTGGCTAGTTCAAAATGTTCCCTCGGAGGAATGCCACTGGCCCATCTCTGCTGTTCCCTTCCATTGCAGTGAGGAGAGAGAGAGTAAACACCCACTGCTTGTCTCTCTCTCTCTCCTCAGTGTTAAGTGGCAGTAAATAGGTTACATAAACTTGGACCTATCAAATTATCCCTGTTTATTATTTTGGGTAAACCATTTACGCAATTATAAGTCTGTGGGAGAAATATTGTATGTTCTTATTACTGTATGTTCTCCTGGAAATGTTTTGGAGTCAACTCTGTTATTAAAATGTTAAAACTATTTAGCCCTTGTGTGGTGTTCGGGTCTGTGAGACCCGTTTTCAATGTTTACTGAAAGAAAAATGATACAATTAATAATTCTTTCAACCTGAGACTCATTGGCCTCATTTTCTGGACCAGAGGGTAATAAAAGTGTGGACAAATGTGTGTGTGTAGGTGAAAACAAGTCAAAATGAAACAAAGGTTTGCTATGTGCCTTCACTCTGTCTTCCTCTTCCCTTGGCCTGCTGTTTCAACTGGGCCTGCTGTTTCAACATAGCACCAAGAACCTGTCTGTCTCCCTGCCTGTCTGGCTGTCTACTTCTTTTCTCCCAATCTTTACCATTTGTATTGTGTGAAAGTACACAATATCTTGCTGGAACCTGCACAATGTTATTACAATACATTATTCAATACATTATTTCGATACATTGTAAAAAAAAAAAAACTGTATTTTCCCACACTCTACCCCAGCCAGGTGCAAATTCGGGGAGGGACACAACAAATAAATAGCTTTTCATGTGTGGCTCCTTACCTCAATCAATCAGTATGGCAAAAATAGTCTCTGTTCAGAGAGACTTAGAAATAATTTTTGCAGAGAGAGAAGCTAGTATGGAAGGAGCGTCTTTGGAAGCTGAAGAATTTTCAGAGTATGAGGATCATGTTTCTGTCAATTTGGAGTCTGACAGTGAGTTGGAAGAAGAGGATGAGATTGACCGCCAGCCCCAGGACCAGCCCATCAGCAACCAGTTCATCAGCAGCCTGCAGGAGGAAAAATATGGATGTCAAAAAATTGAATTGCCCAAGGAATGAGCCACCCCGCATGGCTGCCAATGTGATAAGGATGCAACCAGGGCCGATGCAGATGGCAGCTACTTATGTGTAGGGCATAAATTCTTCTTTTGAACTGTTCATCCCAGACACCATCCAGAAAATCATTCTGGACTGCACTAATTTGGAGGGAAATTGTGTTTTTGGAGAGAGATGGAAGGAGATGGACCAAACTCATTTACATGCATACTTTGAGATTCTTATCCTTGCTGGTGTTTTCAGATCCAATGGGGAATCCACAGAATCCCTGTGGGATGCAGAAACTGGCAGAGAATATTTTCAGTGCAACAATGTCTCTGGAAAACTTCCACATTATTTCCAGGATTATCTGCTTCGATAACCGAGACACCAGACCAGCTCGGCGGCAGAGAGACAAGCTAGCTGCAATCAGGTCAGTGTGGGACAAGTGGGTAGACCGCTTTCCCCTGTTTTACAACCCTAGGCCCAACGTTACTGTTGATGAGCAGCTTATGCCATTTAGGGGCCGCTTCCCCTTCAGGCAGTAGATACCTTCTAAACCCGCAAAATATGGAATCAAGATCTAGGCTTCATCATATGCGTGGAACTTGCACGTGTATACGGGGAAGCTAGATGGAGAAGGCCCTGAGAAGAACCAAGGAATGCGGGTTGTCCTGGATGTGACACTGGGACTCCGTGGCCACAACATCACATGCAGTAACTTTTTTACTCCACACAAGCTGGGACAGGAGCTCCTCAAGAGGAAGCTGACGATGGTAGGAATAGTGCGAAAAAACAAGCCAGTGCTCCCAACTCAGCTTTTGAATACACGGAACAGGCCTATCAATTCCTCTAAGTTTGTGTTCATGGCCGACACGTCCCAAGCATCCTACATACCAAAAAAGGCAAAAATGTGGTACTCATGAGTACGCTGCATAGGGATGGGAGAATCTGTGGCCAGGAACATTAAAAAACAGAAATCAGAATGGATTACAATGCCACAAAGGGAGGGGTGGACAATTTACAAGCTGTTGACTGGCTACAGCTGCAAAAGAAGAACCCTGCGCTGGCCACTTGTGATATTCTTCAACATCTTGGACATCTCAGTGTACAACACGTTTGTCACCTGGATGGCATGGAACCCAGATTGGAACAGAGGGACGCTCCAGAGAAGACTACTCTTTCTCGAGGAGCTGGGCAAGGCATTGGTAAGACCTAAAATCCAGAGGAGGCAACATTTCCCAAGGACCCCAGCTTCTGCAGCCACCATGAGGAGGATTCAGGAGGAGGATGCTGGTGCACCATCTGCCCGACCCACAGAACCAACAACTCCAATACCAGAGGTAAGTGTGAGTGATGTTGTTGCATATGTGTATGTCTGACTCTGCTAACTTGGGCTGCTGTAACTATATACAGTTGGTCGGAAGTTTACATACACTTAGGTTGGAGTCATTAAAACTCGTTTTTCAACCACTCCACAAATCTTTGTTAACAAACTATATTTTTGGCAAGTCGGTTAGGACATCTACTTTGTACATGACACAAGTCATTTTTCCAACAATTGTTTACAGACAGATTATTTCACTTATAATTCACTGTATCACAATTCCAGTGGGTCAGAAGTTTACATACACTAAGTTGACTGTGCCTTTAAACAGCTTGTAAAATTCCAGAATATGATGTCATGGCTTTAGAGTTTTGAGTCAATTGGAGGTGGACCTGTGGATGTATTTCAAGGCCTACCTTCAAACTCAGTGCCTCTTTGCTTGGCATCATGGGAAAATCAAAAGAAATCAGCCAAGACCTCAGAAAGAAAATTGTAGACCTCCTCAAGTCTGGTTCATCCTTGGGAGCAATGTCCAAACGCCTGAAGGTACCACGTTCACCTGTACAAACAATAGTACGCAAGTATTAACACCATGGGACCACGCAGCCGTCATACTGCTCAGGAAGTAGACGCTTTCTGTCTCCTAGAGATGAACGTACTTTTGTGCGAAAAGTGCAGATCAATAACAGAACAACAGCAAAGGACCTTGTGAAGATGCTGGAGGAAACAGGTTAAAATGTATCTATATCCACAGTCAAACGAGTCCTATATCAACATAACCTGAAAGGCCGCTTAGCAAGGAAGAAGCCACTGCTCCAAAACCGCCTGTAACGCTCCTCTTCGTCTGAAGATATAGAGAAATCGCTGTCGGAAAAGGTGGACCAATACGCAGCGGGTTGAGTGCTCATCATTAATTTATTAAACAACGTGAACACGAAAAAACAAGAAAATCAGAAACACGACAGGAACAGTTTAGCAGGCTAACATAAAGCAGCAGTGCTAAAGACAACAACCCACAACCCCCAGGTGAAAAACACACTCCTAATATATGACTCCCAATCAGGAACAACGATAATCAGCTGTTCCTGATCGGGAGCCACACAGTCCAACAAAGAAACAGACATACTAGAAAAACCATACAACACAACACTACTGCCACGTCCTGACCAAAATCTAAAACAATACTCCCTCTGCTGGTCAGGACGTGACACCGCCATAAAAAAGCCAGACTACGGTTTACAACTGCACATGGGGACAAAGATTGTACTTTTTGGAGAAATGTCCTCTGGTCTGTTGAAACTAAAATAGAACTGTTTGGCCATAATGACCATTGTTATGTTTGGGGGGAAAAGGGGGATGCTTGCAAGCCGAAGAACACCATCCCAACCGGGAAGCACGGGGGTGGCAGCATCATGTTGTGGGGGTGCTTTGCTGCAGGAGGGACTGGTGCACTTCACAAAATAGATTGCATTATGAGGAAGGAAAATGATGTGGATATATTGAAGCAACATCTCAAGACATCAGTCAGGAAGTTAAAGCTTGGTCACAAATGGGTCTTCCAAAAGGACAATGACCCCAAGCATACTTCCAAAGTTGTGTCAAAATTGCTTAAGGACAACAAAGTCAAGGTATTGGAGTGGCCATCACAAAGCCATTATCTCAATCCTGTCAAATGTGTGGGCAGAACTGAAAAAGAGGGTGCGAGCAGGGAGGCCTACAAACTTGACTCAGTTACACCAGCTCTGTCAGGAGGAATGGGCCAAAAATCACCCAACTTATTGTGGGAAGCTTGTGGAAGGCTACCCGAAACATTTGACCCAAGTTAAACAATTTAAAGGCAATGCTACCAAATACTAATTGAGTGTATGTAAACTTCTGACCCACTAGGAATGTGATGAAAGAAAGAAATGCTGAAATAAATCATTCTCGCTACTATTATTCTGACATTTCACATTCTTAAAATAAAGTGGTGATTCTAACTGACCTAAGACAGGGAATTTTTTCAAGGATTAAATGTCAGGAATTGTGAAAAACTGAGTTTAAATGTATTTGGCTAAGGTGTATGTGTCACATCCTGACCAGTGAAGGGGTTATTTGTTATTATAGTTTGGTCAGGATGTGGCAGGGGGCGTTTGTTTATAGTGTTTCTGGGTTTATTGGGTATGTTATTATGTAAGAGGGGTGTGTTTGTTTTGTGTTGTAGGGGTTTTGGGGTATTGTTCTGGTTTTGTACTCGAGACCGCCAGTGCACCTCTACGGCCCAGTGTATCCTGTTCCCGCTCCCCGCACTAGCCCTGAGGTGCGTCAGCCCAGTGCGTCAGCCCAGTCCAGTACGTCCTGTTCCCGCTCCTCGCACTAGCCTTGGGGTGCGTGTCTCCAGTCTGGTACCTCCAGTACCAGCCCCACCCACCAGGCCTCCAGTGTGTCAGCCCAGTCCAGCTTGTCCTGCTCCTGCTCCTCGCACTAGCCCTGTGGTGCGTGTCCCTAGTCTGGCGCTTCCTAAGCCAGCCCCACGCATCAGGCCTTCAGTGCGCAGTCCCCGTTCAGAGCTTCCAGCGACAGTGCCTCGTCCAGAGCTTCCGGCGACAGTGCCTCGTCCAGAGCTTCCGGCGACAGTGCCTCGTCCAGAGCTTCCGGTGACAGTGCCTCGTCCAGAGCGTCCGGCGACAGTGCCTCGTCCAGAGCGTCCGGCGACAGTGCCTCGTCCAGAGCGTCCGGCGACAGTGCCTCGTCCAGAGCGTCCGGCGACAGTGCCTCGTCCAGAGCGTCCGGTGACAGTGCCTCGTCCAGAGCGTCCGGCGACAGTAGAGAGACGGCCCACAGTCCGGAACCGAGAGAGACGGCCCACAGTCCGGAACCGAGAGAGACGGCCCACAGTCTGGAACCGAGAGAGACGGCCCACAGTCCGGAACCGAGAGAGACGTCCCACAGTCCGGAGCTCCCAGAGACGCCCTACAGTCCGGAGCTCCCAGAGTCGCCCTACAGTCCGGAGCTCCCAGAGTCGCCCTACAGTCCGGAGCTCCTAGAGTCGCCCTACAGTCCGGAGCTCCCAGAGTCGCCCTACAGTCCGAGGTCTACAGCGACGCACTTTAGCCCGAGGTCTACAGCGACATGCTTCAGCCCGAGGTATTCAGCGGGGGTGGACAGGTTAGGTGGGGGACTAAGGCCAGAGCCTGAGCCACCTCCACAGTAGGAGGATTGGGGAGGAGGGCTGTAGCACGGGAGCCGTCGGTGACGGTAGCCACCCTCACTTCCCTCCCTTTAGTTTGGGGGGTTAATTTTTGTGTTTATTTTGTGCGAGGTGCATCCGGGGGCTGCACCTTTGGGGGGGGGGGGGGGGGGGGTACTGTCACGTCCTGACCAGTACCAGTTCCGAGTCGATGTGCAGGGGTACGAGGTAATTGAGGTAGATATGTACATATAACTAGGAATAAAGTGACTAGGCTAAAAAAAAGGTCGGGTCAATGCAGATAGACATGGTAGCTATTTGGTTAACTACAGTGCATTCGGAAAGTATTCAGACCCCTTAACTTTTTCCAAGTTTTGTTACGTTACAGCCTCATTCTAAAATGGATTCAATTGTTTTCTCCCCTCATCAATCTACACACAATACCCATGATGTCAAAACAAAAAGACGCTTTGAGAAATGTTGGCAAATATATTAAATATAAAAAACTGAAATGTAACATTTACATAAGTATTCAGACCCTTTACTCAGTGCTTTGTTGAAGTAACTTTGGCAGCGATTACAGCCTCGAGTCTTATTGGGTATGACGCTACAAGCTTGGCACACCTGTATTTAGGGAGTTTCTCACATTCTTCTCCGCAGATCCTCTCAAGCGCTGTCAGATTGGATGGGGAGTGTCGCTGCACAGCTATTTTCAGGTCTCTCCAGAGATGTTCGATCAGGTTCAGGTCCGTGCTATGGCTGGGCCAATTAAGGACATTCAGAGACTTGTCCTGAAGCCACTCCTGCGTTTTCTTGGCTGTGTGCTTAGTGTCGTTGTCCTGTTGGAAGGTGAACCTTCACCCCAGTCTGAGGTCCTGAGCGCTCTGGAGCAGGTTTTCATCAAGGATCTCTCTGTGCTTTGGTCCGTTCATCTTTCCCTCGATCCTGACTAGTCTCCCAGTTCCTGCTGCTGAAAAACATCTGCCACCACCATGCTTCACCGTAGGGATGGTGCCAGCTTTCTACCAGAGGTGACTCTTGGCATTTAGGCCAAAGTGTTCAATCTTGGTTTCATCCGACCAGAGAATCTTGTTTTACTTTACCATAACGGCCTGATTAGTCGAGTGCTGCAGAGATGGTTGTCCTTCTGGAAGTTTCTCCCATCTCCACAGAGGAACTCTGGAGCTCTGTCAGAGTGACCGTCAGGTTCTTGGTCACCTCCCTGACCAAGGCCCTTCTCCCCTGATTGCTTAGTTCGGCCGGGCGGCCAGCTCTAGGAAGTGTCTTGGTGGTTCCAAACTTATTCCATTTAAGAATGATGGCGGCCACTGTGTTCTTCTCAATTTTGAGTCTCAACAAACGGTCTGAAAACTTGCGTAAATAAGGTATTTATGTTTTTTATTTTGAATGCATTTGCAAAAATGTCTAAAAACCTGTTTTCGCATTGTCATTGTGGGGCATTGTGTGTAGATTGATTTTTATTTATTTATTTATTTCACCTTTATTTAACCAGGTAGGCAAGTTGAGAACAAGTTCTCATTTACAATTGCGACCTGGCCAAGATAAAGCAAAGCAGTTCGACAACATACAACAACACAGAGTTACACATGGAGTAAAACAAATATACAGTGAATAATACAGTAGAAAAATAAGTCTATGTACAATGTGAGCAAATGAGGTGAGATAAGGGAGGTAAAGGCAAAAAAAAAGTCCATGGTGGCAAAGTAAATACAATATAGCAAGTAAAACACTGGAATGGTAGATTTGTAGTAGAAGAAAGTGCAAAGTAGAAAAAGAGTTAATGGGGTGCAAGGGAGCAAAATAAAATAATGAGGAAAATAATAATTGATGAGGAATTGTTTTTATTTAATCAGTTTTAGAATAAGGCTTTAACGTAACAAAATGTAGAAAAAGGGAAGGGGTCTGATTACTTTCCAAATGCACTGTATTTAGCAGTCTTATTGCTTGGGAGTAGAAGCTGTTCAAGACTTGGTGCTTCGGCACTGCTTGCAGTGCGGTAGCAGAGAGAACAGGAGTAAAGGTTATCTAGAGTTTTTTTTGCCTCTAGTTGCACAGGGGACATGCTGGTAGTACTAAGGTAAGACAGATTTCAGTTTCCCTGCATTAAAACCACCGGCCACTAGCAGTGCCGCCTCTGGATGAACATTTTATTGTTTGCTTATTGCCCTATACAGCTCATTGAGTGTGGTCTTATTGCCAGCATTGGTTTGTGGTAGAATACAGAAAGCTACAAAAAATATAGATCAAAACTTTCTTGGTAAATAGTATGATCGACAGCTTCATCATGAGGTATTTTAACACAGGCATGTAGAACCTTGAGACTTCCTTCATGTTCCAGCTATTGTTAACAAAGAGAGACACACCTCCCCCCTTGAGCTTACCAGAAGCTGCCATTCTGTCCTGCCGATGCATAGAAAAAAAACTGTGGACACCTACTCGTTGAACATCTCATTCCAAAACCATGGGCATTAATATGGAGTTGGTCCCCCCTTTGCTGCTATAGTCTTCTGCGAAGGCTTTTCACTAGATTTTGGAACATTGCTTCGGGGACTTGCTTCCATTCAGTCACAAGAGCATTAGTGAGGTCGTGCACTGATGTTGGGTGATTAGGCCTGGCTCGCAGTCAGCGTTCCAACTCATCCCAAAGGTGTTCGATGGGGTTAAGGTCAGGGCTCTGTGCAGGCCAGTGAAGTTCTTCCACACCGATCTTGACAAACCATTTATGTATGGACCTTGCTTTGTGCATGGGGGCATTGTCATGCTGAAACAGGAAAGGGCCTTTCACAAGCTGTTGCCACAAAGTTGGAAGCACAGAATCGTCTAGAATGTCATTGTATGCTGTAGCGTTAAGATTTCCCTTCACTGGAACTAAGGGGCTTAGCCCAAACCATGAAAAACAACCCCAGACCATTATTCCTCCTCCACCAAACTTTACAGTTTGCACTATGCATTTGGCCAGGTAGCATTCTCCTGGCATCTGCCAAACCCAGATTTGTCCTGTCGGACTGCCAGATGGTGAAACGTGAGTCTAATGGCGTAGAGCTTTATTCCACTCCAGCCAATGTTTGTCATTGTGCATGGTGATCTTAGGCTTGTGTGTGGCTGCTCTGCCATGGAAACCCATTTAATTAAGCTCCCGACTAACAGTTATTGTGCTGACCTTGCTTACAGAGGCAGTTTGGAACTCGGTACTAAGTGTTGAAACTGGGTACAGACGATTTTTACGCGCTATGCGCTTCAGCTCCCATTCTGTGAGCTTGTGTGGCCTACCACTTTGCGGCTGAGCCATTGTTCCTCATAGACGTTTCCACTTCACAATAACAGCACTTACAGTTGACCAGGGCAGCTCTTGCAAGGCAGAAATTTGAACTGACTTGTTGGAAAGGTGGCATCCTATGACGGTGTCACGTTAAAAGTCACTGAGGTCTTCAGTACGGGCCATTCTACTGCCAATGTTTGGCTATGGAGATTGCATGGCTGTGTACTTGATTTTATACACCTGTCAGCAACGGGTGATGCTGAAATAACCGAATCTACTCATTTGAAGGGGTGTCCACATACTTTTGAATATATAGTGTACTTGTGTCAAGAATAAGGGAGCCTGGTTTGACAGACAGCGATGAGAAACAGAGATTCTTCTGACAGACTGGAGATTTCTGAAAGATAACTTGAAAGAAGTTGAACTTGTTCAGCCACGACTCCGAGAAACATAGGATACTACAGTTCTTCAGGTCCAGTTGATAGGATAGTCTAGAACGGAGATCGTCGAGTTCCTTCTCCAGTGACTGTACGTTCCACAATAGAACGCAGGGTAGAGGTGGTTTATCTACTTGCCAACGTAGTTACGTCAAGGTGCCCGCACGTCGGCCTCTCTTGCACCATCTCTTTCTCTTCCTAGTCTTGGGGATTAGGGCCTGGTCCATGGTGAGCAGTGTGTCCTGCGCTGCCGACTCGTTGTAGTAGAAATCTTCATCCAAATCGAGGTTAGTGATCGCTGTTCTGATGTTCAGAAGCTCTTTTCAGTTAGACGAAACGATGGTGGAAATATTATGTACAAAAAAAGTTCAGATCAGTGAGAAAAAAAACGAACACACAAAATAGTAGAATTGGTCAGGAGCCCATAAAACGGCAGCTATCCATTCCAGATCCATTCTCCACAAAATAGCTGTTTGTGTGTGTCTGTGTCACACTGTCACATAAGCAGTCCTGTTACTTCCTCCATAAACCATATTATTGCTAGTCTCCAAACTATCCCACTAACCCCTAACCTCACACAGGCCATAAGATTAGGGCCCTTTCAATGAGGTCACCCCTCCCCCGAGGTACAACAATGGTCCAGTGTAGGCCCAACCCAGAGTAGATCTCATACACAGATAGTAGGGACAGCCTTGGCGTCAAGAGCGTAGGTTTGCGTTAGATATTGTGGGGGGGTCAGGGGGTTCCGGTGCACCCTCCAGAGATTTTTTGTTTTAAATAGCTGTGAAATGGTTGTTTCTAGTGATTTCTGAAGGGAAAATACATCCCAAAATGTCCTGATATACCCCAATCACAACTGAAACACCAATATTTTTCTATATGACTTAAACTGTGTTCTAACTATTAACAGTTCAGAAAGGCACCACCACACTCCTTCTTTAACTACAGATGGCAACATGGTTCAATCTGCTTTGTGTCATTGTTGAGCAATAGTTCCAATCTGTCTGTGATGTAAAATGCTGCTCGGCCTCCCGAGTGGCGCAGTGGTCTAAGGCACTGCATCGCAGTTGCTAGCTGTGCCACTAGAGATCCTGGTTCGATCCAGGCTCTGTCGCAGCCGGCTGCGACCAGGAGACCCATAGGGCGGCGCACAATTGGCCCAGCATCGTTCGGGTTAGGGGAGGGTTTGGCCGGCAGGGATGTCCTTGTCCCATCGCACGCTCTAGCAACTCCTGTGGCGGGCCGGGCGCAGTGCACACTGACACAATCGCCAGGTGTACGGTGTTTCTCCGACACATTGGTGTAGCTGACTTTTGGGTTAAGCAGGCGCTCTCCCGAGTCTGTATGGGAGTTTCAGCGATGAGACAAGACCGTAACTACCAATTGGATACCACGAAATTGGGGAGAAAAAGGGGTAAAAGTAAAGAAATAATAATAATGGCTGTTCAACTTGCTTTACCAGACTGCCTTAGAACTCAAATTCCAGGGGTTCCCATCCCCATTTTGATATCTGAAAATTCTCACAAACCCAACTGTGAAAAAAAATGATGGGGCTTTCGAGACAACTGGGAACTTGGAAAAATATGAGGTCAAATAATGACGTCAGTGATCTTCAGGTTGGAAAGTCAGAGCTCTAGAAAAAGGCCTGAGTTCCCGATTTGTAATTCCGAGTTGGATGACCGTTCAAAACAATTTTTCCCAGTTGGAGCTAGTTTTTTTCCCCAGTTGTCTTGAGCGCACTGAAGTCGGATATTTCTGAGTTCCCAGTTGTTTTGAACGTGGCATTAATGCTCAGAGGCAGACGGCAGGGTATTACCTTTGAGTCCGGAACCAAAACTCCTCCGTAGTGTCCCGTGAATGCATTCGGTCACATGACAACTCAATCAACTGTTCAATTTCATTTACCGCCATGTCACAGTCAAACAGATTGGGAAGTAAGTTCCAAAGTGCTCTTCCATTGTGAATGACAACAGTTCCTCTCTCAATGCGAAAAATATTTCCAACACTCCCCCTCGATAACCACCAAGCCTCAGTATGAAATAGAACATTGTCATGCTCTGATCCCATATTTCCACATAGTTTTGCGAACAGGCGTGTGTGCTGTGGATGTGGTTTGATGTAGTTTACAATCCAAGTTAGCTGCTACAGTACATCTCAGAGTTCTGTGCTCTGCTCTTTTCCCGCCAGTGCCTTCGGTGTATCATACAACGCATCCATATGGCAGAGGGAGACACATTCATAACTAGAGTGCAGAGGCTGGCCTGCTGTCCCACCATAGATGGAGCCCCATCTGTGTAAAATCCTGCCATTCAATCCCATGGAATTGGTTTTTCATCAAAATATAGCCACACTCACACTGAGCATCCCCTGTGATTGTGATGTGTTGTTGTCTCAGCTAGCTATCTTAAGATTAATGCACTAATTGTAAGTCGCTTTTGTCTGCTAAATGACAAAAATGTAAATGTATGCACAGTATGCAAGGCAAATAGCTTTTCAGGACCATATTAAAGCTTAGGCCAGGGATGGGCAACTGGCGGGCCACAGGCCTCACCAATTTGACAGCTTCTCAATTTACTTTTGAGAGTTAAAATAATAGCATACAGAAGGTGCAATTTTGAAAATGCGATTGGGCATCAGCAGTCATTCAATTAGCCCATGTCAGCGATTTTTTTTTTGACTGGTAAGTTAGTCTAGCGGCAAGCTATCTAAACTTGTAGCATGGTCGAATTACTGACTGGGGTATGGCCCACTGATCATCAGTTATCATTATAAAAAACTGCAGACATTTGCCACCACCGAATGGTAAAATATGTAGAATTGCAGGAAATTAGCTATAAACCTACTAACGTTCCTCTCAGCCCGATTGCAAAAATAGTAGGGGGGTGATAAGTACTAAATGAAGACAGTAGTTGTGATTAATACAACCATAGCAAGTTTCCTGTGCAAACATAATCAATTTTAACCGATTTTAGGTGAATTGATTGAGGATACTCTTGGGTTAACTTATTCCACTCCTTTAGGGGAAAGAAACATTATTTGGCCCCCTGATGGGAAACGTC
Source organism: Salmo salar (assembly GCF_965601325.2). Taxonomy (NCBI): domain Eukaryota; kingdom Metazoa; phylum Chordata; class Actinopteri; order Salmoniformes; family Salmonidae; genus Salmo; species Salmo salar. The sequence continues at coordinate 68,019,272 of NC_138294.1, read as the reverse complement.
AATGAAAGCTTTGAACTGGAACATGAACACAGCTCATCTTTGGGACACAAGGTATGAAAAGAGCAGACAATATTGATTTGATTGATTGAATTCATATCTCTCATTGCAAAGACCTGATTTTGGGACATAAATTACTGTAACACACTGTCTTGTGCGTATAGGCTATATGCTATGCAAACAGTTTTTCTAATGTGAGCCGTTTTCTGAAAACCCCAGGTGTGTTCAGACAGATTCTGAGGTTCCAGTTTTTGATCATAACCACTTTGCTTCCTAGTCTGAACAAAAAGTCCTCTTGAAATGAATGGCTTTTTCTCACAGCGTGTGGCCGCAGCTGGCAGTATTGTTGCCCACTCTCGTCCTCCGACCAGACAGACAGGGAGAGAAGGCCACGCTACAGGTACACACATGAAAGGAGTGCAATTATACCCACGTTTCCTTAAAACATTGTGTTCACTGCTCTGCTTTGTAAGGCGCTGTTTGGCTGTTTGAACGTTGTTGTTTATAGGTGTGATATTCAATTGCAATTTGTATAATTGAGCAGAAACAACTGATGATTACTAATTTTCAAGGTCTTGAGATGTGGCAACATTTTCAGTGACAACTTATTAACCAAAAATCAGACATTGTTTTTCTATTGGAACTTGTTTGTGCTTTTAGATGGTTGAAAGAAATCTGATGACACATTGGAAATTCAACTTAACTTTTGGCAGTCTTTTTGAGTGGGTATAGGTTGTATAGTTGTATAGGTTGTATACTCAATAGGTTGTAATCTCATTGATCAACTTCTTAACCAAATATGACCCAATTATCCACAATGAAATGGTGTAGTATGCCCAGTGGGTTGGATTCCAAGCTGCTGCTGATGCTGATGAAGATGGTGATGGTGATGATAACGATGATGGCAATGGTGATAATGATGATGACGATGGTGATGACGATGATGATGTCATTGATGATGACGCTATGATAGCAACCACAACAGAGAACTGCATATTCAGCCAACAGAAACTCTCCCAGCAGGCATGAGATCTTCCATCAACAGAAGTAAAATGTAAAGATCACCAATGTATCCATAAGATATCATTATAAGCTGTTGTTGTACGTAAAACAGATACTCTTATCACTAATATAATTTTCCAAACATGAGTGGTCTGTGTGCAATCCCACTACATTAAACACTGTACACTGCAGCCTCAGTCAAGCATACCATCCCTACACTGACTTGTTGGAAAGGTGGCATCCTATGACGGTGTCACGTTAAAAGTCACTGAGGTCTTCAGTACGGGCCATTCTACTGCCAATGTTTGTCTATGGAGATTGCATGGCTGTGTACTTGATTTTACTGTCACAAAGGGTTTTACTGTCACAAAGGGTTTATGAATCACTACTAAACAGCATATGTCTCAGGAGGACAGTGGACATATGACATGACATACTATGATCAATGACATGACATCAGCTCCTGGGTAGTGGATGGGACATCACGTCATCTCACATTTTATATGCAACCAACTGACAGAAAGCAGTACTTTGTGAATGCAAATCATTCATATATGACTCCTGTTGAGTGACTGTGACACCACGTGGCTATAACAGATAAAGTGAGAGTTATGTCTGGTGATTTTACATTTAAATGTAAGTCCTTTAGCAGACGCTCGTATACATTTTTGTACTGTTTTTTTCATACTGGTGATGTTGACATACTTCAAAGACCGTAAATACTGTAAATTCTACATCAAATGGCATTTGGCTGTTTTGAATATGGAATGTAGTGGAGAAGTTTTGTCCTCATCAGGGTAGATTTTGCACATATCATAACGGTTAAGAATGATAATGGTTACGAATGAGAAAACTGTTTGTCTCACAGTAAAGTATGTATCTAGGTGCTTTTGTGGTACAGGTGGGTAAATTATGCAGGAAGCATTCATTCTATGAAGGCACTCTGTTCTATGAGAGAAAGGTAATCATCTCACTACTTGCTGATTGCCTCTTTTTTGTATTTACTCATCTCACATTTACTAAAGAGATCAATATCCTCCCCAAACCCGGTCTCTGAGTCTCTGATGTACTGTACATGATTGATAGTCATCCTCCTATCCCAGAAGGTAAATCGCTCCAGGGGTGCAGCCTGACCCTATATTCCTCCTAAGGGTGGTCTACATTTGAATGTTGAGAGCCAAGCAAGTTGACACGTTTGCATTGTAACATATTGTAGGGAATTCCCCACACTATCCTTGACTGACCTTCCCATTACCCAATCCCCATCCAACATTACCCAGTCCCTGTGTAACATATGGATGATTGCATACCACTAAGTGCTTATCTACACTGAGTGTATAATACATTAGGAACGCCTTCCTAATATTGAGTTGCACTCACGTTTGCCCTCAGAACAGCCTCAATCTGTCGGAGTATGGACTCTACAAGGTGTTGAAAGCATTCCACAGGGATGCTGGCCAATGTTGACTCCAATGCTTACCACAGTTGTGTCAAGTTGGTTGGATGTCCATTGGGTGGTGGACCATTCTTGATATACATGGGAAACTGTTGAGCGGGAAAAAGCATTGCAGTTCTTGAAACACTCAAACCGGTATGCCTGGCACCTTCTACCATACCCCGTTGAAAGGCACTTACATATTTTGTCTTGCCAAATCACCCTCTGAATGGCATACAATCATTGTCTCAATTGTTTCAAGGCTTAAAAATCCTTCTTTAACCCATCTCCTCCCCTTCATCTACACTGATTGAAGTGGATTTAACAAGTGACATCAATAAGTGATCACAGCTTTCACCTGGATTCACCTGATCAGTCTATGTCATGGAAAGAGCTGGTGTTCTTAATGTTTGTACTCTCAGAGTATATTCTACTATTCACATTTTTTATTCAGACATCTCGATTCTAATGTCACCTGGTTACAGTCTAATTACATCAGCGTGGTGGTGAAGTTCTTGGCTGTGTTCCAAATCGCACCCTATTCCCTATATAGTGCAGTACATAAGGAATAGGGTGCCATTTGGGATGCATGTTCTGAGTGTCACCCCCCTACTCCAGCTCCCCTTTGTTACAGTAGTTACAGTCTTTATAATGGCTATTGTTTATTATTCAGTCAGTGCCTTCCTCATGTATATTTAATGAGCATCAGACTCATTTTATTATCACTGGAAATGGTTCAGGGGTGGTAAATCCACACCCGCGTTCTCCTAATGTATTTAATTATGGGTGATTTATCATGGCATATTAATTATTGATAAAAAGGCGATGTGGTGTGCAGTCAATGAGGTGCAGAGAAATGGAGCCCAGGTGATGAAAGGACCCAAATATACTGCTCAAAAAAATTAAGGGAACACTTCAACAACACATCCTAGATCTGAATGAAAGAAATAATCTTATTAAATACTTTTTTCTTTACATAGTTGAATGTGCTGACAACAAAATCACACAAAAATAATCAATGGAAATCCAATTTATCAACCCATGGAGGTCTGGATTTGGAGTCACACTCAAAATTAAAGTGGAAAACCACACTACAGGCTGATCCAACTTTGATGTAATGTCCTTAAAACAAGTCAAAATGAGGCTCAGTAGTGTGTGTGGCCTCCACGTGCCTGTATGACCTCCCTACAACGCCTGGGCATGCTCCTGATGAGGTGGCGGATGGTCTCCTGAGGGATCTCCTCCCAGACCTGGACTAAAGCATCCGCCAACTCCTGGACAGTCTGTGGTGCAACGTGGTGTTGGTGGATGGAGCGAGACATGATGTCCCAGATGTGCTCAATTGGATTCAGGTCTGGCATCAATGCCTTCCTCTTGCAGGAACTGCTGACACACTCCAGCCACATGAGGTCTAGCATTGTCTTGCATTAGGAGGAACCCAGGGCCAACCACACCAGCATATGGTCTCACAAGGGGCCTGAGGATCTCATCTCGGTACCCAATGGCAGTCAGGCTACCTCTGGCGAGCACATGGAGGGCTGTGCGGCCCCCCAAAGAAATGCCACCCTACACCATGACTGACCCACCGCCAAACCGGTCATGCTGGAGGATGTTGCAGGCAGCAGAACGTTCTCCACGGCATCTCCAGACTCTGTCACGTCTGTCACGTGCTCAGTGTGAACCTGCTTCATCTGTGAAGAGCACAGGGCACCAGTGGTGAATTTGCCAATCTTGGTGTTTTCTGGCAAATGCCAAACGTCCTGCACGGTGTTGGGCAGTAAGCACAACCCCCACCTGTGGACGTCGGGCCCTCATGGAGTCTGTTTCTGACCGTTTGAGCAGACACATGCACATTTGTGGCCTGCTGGAGGTCATTTTGCAGGGCTCTGGCAGTGCTCCTCCTTGCACAAAGGCGGAGGTAGCGGTCCTGCTGCTGGGTTGTTGCCCTCCTACGGCCTCCTCCACGTCTCCTGATGTACTGGCCTGTCTCCTGGTAGCGCCTCCATGCTCTGGACACTACGCTGACAGACACAGCAAACCTTCTTGCCACAGCTCGCATTGATGTGCCATCCTGGATGAGCTGCACTACCTGAGCCACTTGTGTGGGTTGTAGACTCCGTCTCATGCTACCACTAGAGTGAAAGCACCGACAGTATTCAAAAGTGACCAAAACATCAGCCAGGAAGCATAGGAACTGAGAAGTGGTCTGTGGTTACCACCTGCAGAACCACTCCTTAATTGGGGGTGTCTTGCAAATTGCCTATAATTTCCACCTGTTGTCTATTCCATTTGCACAACAGCATGTGAAATTTATTGTCAATCAGTGTTGCTTCCTAAGTGGACAGTTTGATTTCACAGAAGTGTGATTGACTTGGAGTTACATTGTGTTGTTTAAGTGTTCCCTTTATTTTTTTGAGCAGTGTATAATGGCAAATGAGACATAGAGGGCACCGTCTCGCAGGAAATACATCCTTACCTGTCAGCACGCTCTGTGTGTGCGTGCACGTGTTTGTGGGTGTGTGTGCGCATGGGTGTGGGTGTGTGTGTTTGTGTGTGCTCAGTCCTACAATGTATTTACAGTACAGTGTATTTGTGTACAGAAGTGTTTATGCAAATGTTTGGTGTATTTAGTCCAGCAGAGTGGCCACTACAAACATTACATCTTTGTTTTCACAGCGTTAAGTGAACATCAACCACCGCTATAGGTGCCGCTGGACAGACAGTGTTTATGTAGACTCTTACTGTATATTCCAGGGGGAATGCTTATGGAGGGGAGGGATCCGGGGGATCCGGGATCCGGGATAGCGGAGCTGACATCCTTGAGCAGTTAAAGGATCCTCCACCTCCAGAGCTGCTCTGAAAGGTGGACTGGAATGAAAAAGGGAGAGAGAGAAAATCCAGGGATTAGCCGAAGGAGCTTCCCTGTGGCTAGCTGTCCCTCTTTCCCAGGAACACTGTAATATAATTACTCTGTTGTTTGCCATCGGTCCAGTGGCTAAGCACTATGGAGAAGAAGGATTGAGTACCTCCACTAATGGACAATGGGTCCAGAGAGAGAGAGATTTTTGAAGGTAATTTTTGGAATTCTGCTCCACTGGGAACAGCTCGGTTCTTACACTGGGAGAGAGAGAGAGACAGAGCTATAGGGGTAAGAGAGAGAGAGAGAGAGACAGAGAGACAGAGAGCGATATAGAGAGAGAGACAGAGAGTGGCTCGAGGGAAAGGAAAGGTTATTTTCTTTTGGCTGAATAAAAGGCAGCTGTGCCCTTGGTCAGCAGAGGTGGATCAAACAGAGTGGAAGGGGTGGATAGTGGCCCTCCACACACACTCAAGGATGTGTGTGAGTGCGCACACACACACACACACATACGTACACGTACACCTACTGCTTTCACACCACCAATGAATACACAATACACAACCAACCACTCATTGGCTAATAGTCATTCTTAGTTTGGCCCTGGCCCCTCTCTCTTGGTCAGCCCAGCTGAAAGATTGGATGCACTCCTAGTGAATGGAGCTATGCAAGACATCCCACAGAAAAGCTTTATCTCAAGTGGTCCAAGGGGGGAAAAAACACATGGATGGACCCTGCAGGCCTCCATAGTTCTAACTCTCCACATTGACTTCACTCAGGGACACTTGAGGCTAAGGTGGTGAAATGGAATCCCGGCCTTTGAAAGATGCACAGCCAGCACAGGATTAGATTTTGATCAGGGACAGCTCAGGGCAGTGTGTTAGATGTGATTGTGCGTGTGGGTGTGTTATATGTAGGTACAAAACAAGAGTATGTACACGACCATGTCAGTGATTTATGTCTGTGTGCGTTCGGTGGTTCCTGTCATGCAATGACATATTGACATGGCACATAATTTACAAACTCAAACACAAACTGCAGCATATTTAACCTGTCCCTATTGGATCCCTATTGTGTGAGGGGGGATACATTTTAGTTTTAGGGGACAGGAACACTGGTGGAGGAAAAAAGCCACACTCAGCAGTGTTTGTTTGGCGACGCCATCGTTGATCATCATTGCCTTTCTCTTAACTGTATTGACTGGTCCAGGACCTGTTCAGAGAGAAGACAATGGCCACTCAGAGCAGGGGAGACACGTGAAAGAAAGTTTATACATTTTTGTCTGAAAGGGAACTGCAGGGAGCCTCCTTTTAAGGAGCTTGGTATTCATTGGTCCCCTGACCAGGCAGGGGACCCAGGGTTCCTTCTTTGAAAGGCTGCCCAACTCCTAAAAGGACCTCTAAACCTCATTAGCCAACAGAGGAGCATCTATGAGATACGAGAGGTTGGTTGGCCATGTGGAAAGGGATAGGAGAGGTAAAGGAGAGAGAGAGAGAGATGTTTACAGTTCATTTTTATTGTTTATTTCACTTTTGTTTACTATCTATGGGAATGTTAACATATGTTTCCCATGCCTGGTGTCAGGAAAACAACCTCTCACTCAAAGTCAACAAAACAAAGGAGATGATCGTGGACTTCAGGAAACAGCAGAGGGAGCACCCCGCTACCCACATCGACGGGACAGCAGTGGAGAAGGTGGAAAGTTTTAAGTTCCTGGGCGTACACATCAGAGACAAACTGAAATGGTCCACCCACACAGACAGTGTGGTGAAGAAGGTGCAACAGCGTCTCTTCGACCTCAGGAGGCTGAAGAAATGTGGCTTGTCACTCAAAACCCTGACAAACTTTTACAGATGCACAATCAAGAGCATCCTGTCGGGCTGTATCACACTGGTACGGCTACTGCACCGCCCTCAACCGCAAGACTCTCCAGAGGGTGGTGTGGTCTGCACAACGCATCACCGGGGGAAAACTACCTGCCCTCCATGACACCTACAGCACCCAATGTCACAGGAAGGCCAAAAACCACCCAAGCCACTGCCTGTTGACATCACTACCATCCAGAAGGCGAGGTCAGTTCAGGTGCATCAAAGCTGGGACTGAGAGATTGAAAAACAGCTTCTATCTCAAGGCCATCAGACTGCTAAACAGCAATCACTAACTCAGAGAGGCTGCTGCCTACACTGAGACCCAATCACTGGCCACTTTAATAAATGGATCACTAGTCACTTTAAACAATGCCACTTTAAATAACGCCACTTTAATAGTTTTTACATATCTTACATTACTCATATCACATGTATATACTGTATTTTATACCATCTATTGCACCTTGCCTATGCCGCTCTGCCATCGCTCATCCATATACTTATATGTACATATTCTCATTCACCCCTTTAGATTTGTGTGTATTAGGTAGTTGTTGGGGAATTGTTAGATTACTTGTTAGATATTACTGCACTGTCGGAACTAGAAGCACAAGCATTTCGCTACACTCGCATTAACATCTGCTAACAATGTGTATGTGACCAATAAAATTTGATTTGATATGATGTACTGTTAATGTCTCTCTTATGACTACCTGACAGAAATAACTGGCCTTGAGGACAATGGATATTTTTGTGTATGTAAGAAAGAAAGAGTTTCGCATTATAGTGGTAGAAATTAAATTGTGAGATAATTACAAGATAATTACATAATGATTACTATTTGGTGTCTTTGTAAATCAGTGAATCACGCATAATTACTATACCATCTGAAATAGGATTGTAAAGAAAGTGCCCCCGAGATTGTCTTCATTTCTAAATGCATATTCTTTTTCACAAGCAGATCTGATGAATTTTTACGCACTTGTCAATTTAACACTGAACCCCATTACTGTGATGTTTTGCATGTAGATGATCATCCACGCAACAGAGGCAACAAGGGGCTGATTTTCAGGTAGATCATAACAAATAATCAAATGACTGCCCCTCTCTCTCTCTCTCTCTCTCTCCTCTCTCTCTCTCTCCTCTCTCCTCTCTCTCTCTCTCTCTCTCTCTCTCTCTCCTCTCTCTATAACTTGAATATGGGCATTACTCTAGTGTGGAGCTCTCACTAAAACAGTAATTAGTATATTGCAACACTAGTGGGCACTTACAAGGCCCATGCCATCACTGAAATAGAATAACTATTATGAGAAACCATTGGTCCATTGACTGTCATATTTGGTCATAAAAATGCAACTGTAGTTATAGATCTGTAGTTATAATGCAATGCTTCAAGAGAAATTCATTGTCCTTACAGATTTTGAGTTAGTGTACCTGGTCATCACAATCATATACAGATGAGAATTATCTGGAACACAAACACACGAACAGCTTAGAGTTGGGAAGACATGAGTCCTTTCATATGATTTGTATTGAATTAGGGTCGGCTCCAGTGCTGACTAATTAGTCATATGGTTAATCAGTCTCCCTGTAAACTCCCCATTTATTGGATAGGCCACATTCCAAACCATCGCCTTGGTGAGGTGCTCCGTTTGGGCCATTGCTGTCATAGTACAGTAACAGCATAGATACCAGCGTACAGTCAAAAATGTCCAGAATGGCACCGGAGCCGTTTTACGGGCTCCTAACCAACTGTGCTATTTTGTTATTTTTTTCACGTTGTTTGTAACTTTTTTTTTTAAACTTAGTTTGTTCATAATGTTGTTGCTACCGTCTTTTATGACAGAAAATAACTTCTGGACATCAGAACGATTACTCACCTCGAACTGGACAAAGATTTTTTCTTTAACGAGTCCGAAGCAAAGGATGTACTGCTTTCTCTGGAACGGGCCAAAACACCCGTCATTTGCGTGAAGAAAAGATGGAGAAAAGGGGGTGGAGGTCGGGCTGCCTTCTGAGAATTTGTAGGCGAGTGTGTAAACATAAAGTACCTTGAGACAGGTAAGGATATACTGTACCCAAGAAGACGACAGTGTGAATGTATTAGAGAACTTTATCTCTCTGTCCTTTTTGTCTTTTATGATATTTTCATTATTAGCATTCCTCTTTTCTCCACTTGGGAACTTGTGTTCAAAGCTGTCGTGAGTCATCATGTAGTGTTGATATAACTAGAGAAATACAATACTCATACTGCTATGCTGAAAATACCCAACTTTGTTTGTCGCAGTCAGAAAGACAAACTGATCTACTGATCTATAGACTAACTGGACATTCATGTAGCCATGCACAAACAGACAAGATCACAGACACACACAACCTCTCTCACCCCAACAAAGTGACTTGAACTGAACTGGCCTTTCATTGACATCGCCCACATGTCCAAGTGGATTGAGCAACTGTCCAATTATGTCCAGGGTTTAACTTTCATAATGCCACTATGAGTAATATAGTCAATAAATGCTCTGATCTTTTTCTTTTTCCATTTTTATTACAAACTATCTATTCGTGGTCATTTTCAGACTTTATTTTTTTTTTTTAAGCTAATGCTGATTGGTTCTTTGCCCACGCCTCAGCCCAGACGTTTGCACATCCAGACAATATTATTCAGACAGATGATGTGTCACGTCCTGACCAGTAAAAGGGGTTGTTTGTTATTGTAGTTTGGTCAGGGCGTGGCAGGGGGTGTTTGTTTTATGTGTTTCGGGGTTTTTGGTTAATGTTCTATGTTAGTATATTTCTATGTTCGTTCTATTTTTTCTATTTCTATGTTTAGTTTATTGGGTTGACCTTCAATTGGAGGCAGCTGTTCCTCGTTGCCTCTAATTGAAGGTCCTATTTAGTAGGGGTGTTTTTTTATGGGTTTTGGTGGGTAGTTGTTCCAAGTGTAGTTGTTTGTCTCACAGGACTGTTTTCTCGTCGTTGTTTTTTATTAAGTGTTTGTTTGGTTTTCTTTGTAAATAAAGAAGATGAGTATTCACATTCCCGCTGCGCCTTGGTCCCAACTTCACGACGAACGTGACATGATGACAGAAGATACTGTCACAGTCGTCGTATGAATTGGACCAAAATGCAGCGGGTTCGTGAATGCTCATTATCTTCTTTATTAAACAAAAATGAACACTGAACAAAAAGAACGACGAAAACAGTCTTGTCAGGTGCAACAAACACTAAACAGAAAACAACTACCCACAAATCCCATAGAAAAAACACCCCTACTAAATAGGACCTTCAATTAGAGGCAACGAGGAACAGCTGCCTTCAATTAAAGGTCAAAACAATAAACTAGACATAGAAATAGAAAAAAATAGAAAATAGAACATAGAAATACAAAACATAGAACACAACCCAAAAACCCCGACAACACAAAACAAACACACCCCTGCCACGTCCTGACCAAACTACAATAACAAATAACCTCTTTTACTGGTCAGGACGTGACAGATACAGTATATATTCACTAAAACCTGCATCACTTCATTTATTACTTATTGAGCTATTTCTATTTTCACAAAATATGACATGCCAATGTTCCAGCTTATCTAATGGTCAGAGTGAGATTGGGACAATCTAGTTGAGTGGTAGTTGTATTTATTAAGAATCCCCATTAGCTGCTTCCAAGGCAGAAGCTATTCTTCCTGGGGTCCAAACAAGATGAATGCAATTACATGACAAAATCATCTAAATAAAACAGTACCACATACAACATTTACATTTACATTTACATTTTAGTCATTTAGCTGACGCTCTTATCCAGAGCGACTTACAGTAGTACACATTGTTACATCACTACTCTACCACTACAATACAAAACGTGCCTGTGTGTGTGTCTCTTCACAATACGCGTTGTTCCATATACAATGCTTTTAGTTTTTGAAATATTTAGGACTAGCTTATTACTTGCCACCATTCTAAAACTGACTGCAGCTATTTGTTGCAAGGATTTCACTTGCTTTGGTAGCTGATGTGTATAATGTTGCGTAATTGGCATACATAGACACAGATGCTTTACTCAGTGCCAGTGGCAGGTTATTAGTTAAAAAGTTGCCCTGGAGTATGCCCGACTCTACCTGGATTATGTTGGAGAGGCTTCCATTAAAAAACACCCTCTGTGTTCTGTTAGACAGGTGACTCTCAAATCCATGATATACTGTAGCAGAGGATGTAAAGCCATAACACAAGTTTTTTCAGCAGTAGATTATGATCGATAATATCAAACGCTGCACTGATGTCTAACAAAACAGCTCCCATAATCTTCTTATTATCAATTTCTTTCAGTCAATCATCAGTCATTTGTTTAAGTGTCGTACATGTTGATTGACCTTCCTTATAAGTGTGCTAAAAATCTTTTGTTTGTTATTGTGAAATAGCATGGTATCTGGTCAAACCCAATTTTTTCCAAAAGTTTATGAAGGGTTGGTAGCAGGCTGATTGATCAACTGTTTGAATGGAGAGTGGGGACAATATACTTTTTTATTTCTTTACCTACTGCTTTTATTTCTTTTACCTTCTGTGTTTTGACCATGTGCCCAACATGGTCAAAACACACACTAATCATGTTTTAGCAAAATTATTATCGCTCTTAAGAATACTTCCTCAACCACTGGAGGGGCCCTTTAAGGTAATGATACTTGTCACCCTAACTGACCAAGCAGCCATGTTGGTCCAACTGCCATTCTTCTGGTTAGACAAAACAAGTGCAGTATTGACTTGGAATCCTCTTAACTGGGACACTTTGTTTACTGACCAGCCAGGTGAAGGCTTGGCTGAAGCCTTGGAATGGTGGGGTAAATATACACTTGGTAAATAAAACACCTAGGTCAACATGACTATTTCACCCATTAACCTAGGCCACTCTTATAGGAAGGACAGTGAATAGCCTACATGGAATGGGGAAACTGCACCCAACTTGACAAACAATTATCAGTTTTGAGTGTTCGTTGTTTTATATAGTGCAACATAAGACAAAATTCATTGTTTAGTAATATCCCAGTTTACCTATTTACTTATACTTACTACATCGAATGATTTGTCTTTTAAGTTATTTGAGCAAAAAATATTTCCCTTTATTTGTAACAGCAAGCCAGACAAAATTAAATGTGCTTATTCATATAATTAATATGAGATCGGAGGCTAAAATTATTAAATATTAAAGCTTTAAACCTCTCACTAAAAGCATCAGTCATATAAAAACTTGAACTGGTTCTCCAGTAGATTAGTAAGAATGGCACACCCCTTCTTCAAAAATTGCCTTTTTTCCTTTTATCCAGATTACAACCTCTCACTTTCAGTTAATTGAAAATGCAACTTTTCTTCAAAATATTGCCCTTTCTAAAACAAGCCATACAAAGTCAATACCAGTTTAATCCTCCAGAAAAGACAAAATAAATATTACAACAAATATTATGTTGTAATATGCTAATTGACTAAAACACTTTTTTTATGGAATTAAAAAAAGGAATTATCTTTGTTAATGATATTATGAATAGAAAAGGTGGACTTATGTCACATTTGCAGTTAAAAATATATGGAAAGTCTTGCTCAATCCAAAATTACAACCAACTGATTGCAGCATTACCGCAAAAATGTAGGAGGCAAGTGGAAGAGGAAGAAGGTAGGGAACTTGTCTGCCCTTTATTAAAGACCAAAATTGGCAAAATTTTTTAGTTCTTGTCATAAAGAAGAAAATATGCCAGTTTTACTTGAGGACCAAAATGTTGACAGCAGTGCAATACAGGTTGCAACATGGTTGGGAAGAGATTTTCGATGTGCCGATTCCATGGCACATGGTATATGAACTGATCAACAAAAGAATGCTTGATTCAAAACAGAGAGTTTTCCCATTTAAATCATCATACTAAATTATTGCCACAAACAGAATGTTATGTACAGCGTATTCTGAAAGTATTCAGACCCCTTGACTTTCCCCACATTTTGTTACGTTACAGCCTTATTCTAAAATTGATTAAATATTTTTGTCTCATCCATCTACACACAATACCCCATATTGACAAAGCAAACAGTTGTTACATTTTTTTTCGCACATTTATTTAAAATAAAAACAGAAATACCATATTTACATAAGTATTCAGACCCTATGAGACATAAAATTTAGTTCAAGTACATCCTGTTTCCATTGATCATCCTTGAGATGTAAATCCAATTGATTGGACATGATTTGTTAAGGCACACACCTGTCTATATAAGGTCCCACAGTTGACAGTGCATGTCAGAGCAAAACACTGTCATGTTCGTCATAAGAAGGAGACCAATGCGCAGCGTGGGTATTGTTCCACATCTTTATTTATATGTGAAACTATGCAAGACATACAATAAACTATAAACAAAACAACAAACCGTGACGAAGAGGTGCAGCATGCGCTAACTCAAAATAATCTCCCACAAACACAGGTGGGAAAAACAACTACTTAAATATGATCCCCAATTAGAGACAACGATGACCAGCTGCCTCTAATTGGGGATCAACTAGATAACCCCCCCCAGTCACGCCCTGACCTACTCTACCATAGAAAATAAGAGCTCTCTATGGTCAGAACGTGACAAAAACAAGCCATGAGGTCGAAGAAATTGTCCGTGAAGCTCCAAGACAGGATTGTGTCGAGGCACACATCTGGGGAAGGGTACCAAAACATTTCTGCACCATTGAAGGTCCCCAAGAACACAGTGGCCTCCATTCTTCCATGGAAGAAATCTGGATCCACCAAGACTCTTCATAGAGCTGGACGCCCGGCCCATCTGAGCAATCGGGGGAGAAGGGCCTTGGTCAGGGAGGTGACAAAGAACCTAACGGTCACTCTGACAGAACTCCAGAGCTCCTCTGTGGATATGGGAGAACCTTCCAAAAGGACAACAATCTCTGCCACACTACACCAATCAGGCCTTTATGGTAGAGTGGCCAGACGGAAGCCACTCCTCAGTAAAAGGCACATGACAGCCCGCTTGGAGCCCGCCAATGGTGAAGCATGATGGTGGTAGCATTGTGCTTTTAGGGTGTTTTTCAGCTGTAGGGACTGGGAGACTAGCCAGGATCGAAGGAAAGATGAACGGAACAAAGTACAGAGAGATCCTTGATGAAAACCTGCCCCAGAGCGCTCAGGACCTCAGACTGGGGTGAAGGTTCACCTTCCAACAGGACAACGACCCTAAGCACACAGCCAGGACAACGCAGGAGTTGTTTTGGGACAAGTCTCTGAATGTTCTTGAGTGGCCCAGCCAGAGCCTAGACTTGAACCTGATCGAACATCTCTGGAGAGACCTGAAAATAGCTGTGCATTGGCTCTCCCCATCCAACCTGACAGAGCTTGAGAGGATCTGCAGAGAAGAATGGGAGAAACCCCCAAATACAGGTGTGCCACGCTTGTAGCGTCATACCAAAGAAGACTCGAGGCTGTAATTGCTGCCAAACAGTGCTTCAACAAAGTACTGAGTAAAGGGTCTGAATACTTATGTAAATGTATTATTTCCGATTTTTGTAAATACATTTGCAAACTTTTTGAGGTCTGTCACACATTCAGCTAACAAAAACATATGGAAATGTCTGCTCTACCCAAAATTGGAACTCGGGTCGTCATGATTCAACCTTGTTTTTTCCGAGTTCCCAGTTGTCTTGAAATCACCACAAATCCAGAGAATGTCAGACTTTGATGACATCGTTTGATGACAAAATTTTCCCATGATGGACTGTCGCGCCACCTTCCTGTTCAAGTGAGCACAGCACAACAAGGTGAGTCCAAAAATGTATTGTATGCTGCTGCATAAATGATGTGGTATGCCAGGGAGTAACTTAACTTAGCCTACTGTTCTGACTTGGTGGTGCACATGTGGCCTATAGCATGTTTAAGAGAGATGTCATCACTGAATTCAGTCGCTGTACATTTCAAAAGTGTTGAACAAATAATAAGAGTGACTACATCCATCCTAACTCGCTCATTAATGTCTTAATAAAAATGACTAATTGCCTCTTATCTGCTCGTTGTCCCCACATTCCAAAAGTGCTGAACAAATAATGATATTGACTACGTCTGTCCTTGCTCGCTCATTATTGTCTTAATCGAAATTAAGAATTGCCACTCGAATGCCATAGTTTGTACATCTCAAATGTCAGTTGAAACCACATTTGTTTAAGCAAGTCTGCCATTTCAGCTATGTTTTTTTTAAAGGCAGTGAATGAGGCTGAATTAATTGTTTCACTGCCAGACAAGGCTCCGCTGATAGCCAGGTGTAGCAGTGGTAAGGTGTTGGGACTGCTGTTGGGACTCTGCTGTTGGGACAGCTTTATGTAGGCCCTAACAGTTTGTGGGCACCATTTGTCACCATTATAGTGCAATGAATGTATTGTTTAGTGTTGTGTTGTGTAGTGGCTTTGCTGGCATGCATCTAAAAAAAATTAGGGGAGTTTGCCCCACCAAGATTTATATGCTAAAATCGCCACTGCATCTATCTAAAATCATCGCTTCAAATAGCAGTGTTGGGAGATATGGAAAGCATAGTCAATCAATCAACAATATAATAATACTTTTAGTAAAAATATTTGTCTTTAACTTACAATCTGTAGATACTATGTGAGGAGAAAGGTTCCGAATTTATGTGAAATATCACAGCACTATTTAAATATATATGTTACATGAAAATCATGGGGGTTTTTTCAATAAAAAAAACATACAACATTGTGAGTTTCATGCAAATTGCAGAAATGCTAAGACAATGTTATGTTATGTAATCAAAACTTGGTCAATCAACACAGTCTAGCGGCTGTTCCTGTGGATAGACCAGGAAAAAGGCTTTTCATAAAGTAAGTTCTACATTAAAGTATAGTGTAGCATGATAGAGCTTGGTAAATAGAGGAAACATTTATTTCAGTTTACCAAAATTTTTATTGATTTGAAAAGTAAATCAATGAATGTAGATCTGTTGCACATAACTTTTTTATATCATACTGCCATTGGTTTTAGAGAAGAGTCACTGACAAACAGTAGTTGGCTTGAGCACATGGGGACGATAATGTGTTCAGGACTAAATCCACTAGAGGTCAGAGGTTAGGGTCAGAGGTCAGAGAGGCGGGCTCCTGTCCCGGAGACGCCCCCAGATTTACACAAGTGGAAAAAGAGTCTATTCAGACCCAGTGTATGGACATAGTTTTACAAAGATCTACTGTGGGCCCCATACATACCTCTCTTCCCCCCTGTACAGCAAGCCAGTAGAGGACACAGACAATGCCTGTGATTCTGGTGATTATGGCCGTGTGTGTGTGTGTGTGTGTGTGGTGTGTGTGTGTGTGTGTGGTGTGTGTGTGTGTGTCTGTGTGTGTGTGTGTGTGTGTGTGTGTGTGGTGTGTGTGTGTGTGTGTGTGTGTGTGTGTGTGTGTGTGTGTGTGTTCACCTCAAATACTTGCTGATGTTGAAACAATGATGGTCGTCAGTCATATTGATCCTGACTCAACAAATAAATGCAAGAGAGAATTGAAAGGAGGGAAATTAATGAAGACCATCATTCTAGTGATCTCTTCAGGGCAAATCTGATATTTATTCTGTGTTCAATGGTTCTGATGGCTCTGATTATCTCTGTATATTAACTGGGATTTGGGTTTATCACCTGTAATAAACCCGATACTTTGAATAAAAAAACGAGTAAATACTTGGTAAATCCGACCACAATTCTATCCTCCCGATTCCTGCTTACAAGCAAAAGTTAAAGCAGGAAGCACCAGTGACTTGGTCTATAAAAAGTGGTCAGATTAAGCAGATGCTAAACTATAGGACTGTTTTGCTATCACAGACTGGAACATGTTCCAGGATTCTTCCGATGGCATTGAGGAGTACACCACATCTGGCTTTATCAATAAGTGCATCAAGGACGTCGTCCCCACAGTGACTGTACATACATACCCCAACCAGAAGCCATGGATTACAGGCAACATTCGCACTGAGCTAAGGGGAAGAGCTGCCGCTTTCAAGGTGCGGGACTCTAACCCGGAAGCTTACAAGAAATCCTGCAATGCCCTGCGACGAACCATCAAACAGGCAAAGCGTCAATACAGAGCTAAGATTGAATCATACTACACCGGCTCCAATGCTCGTCTCATGTGGCAGGGCTTGCAAACTATTACAGACTACAAAGGGAAGCACAGCCGCGAGCTGCCCAGTGACACAAGCTTACCAGACGAGCTAAATCACTTCTATGCTCGTTTCGAGGCAAGCAACACTGAGGCATGCATGAGAGGATCAGCTGTTCCGGACGACTGTGTGATCTGTGCTCTCTGTAGCCGACATGAGTAAGACCTTCAAACAGGTCAACATACACAATCCTGTGGGGCCAGATGGATTACCAGGATGTGTGCTCCGGGCATGTGCTGACCAACTGGCAGGTGTCTTCACTGACATTTTCAACATGTCCCTGATTGAGTCTGTAATACCAACATGTTTCAAGCAGACCACCATAGTCCCTGTGCCCGAGAACACAAAGGCAACCTGCCTAAATGACTACAGACCCGTAGCACTCACGTCCATAGCCATGAAGTGCTTTGATAGGCTGGTAATGGCTCACATCAACACCATTATCCCAGAAACTCTAGACCCACTCCAATTTGCAAACCGCCCCAACAGATCCACAGATGATGCAATCTCTATTGCACTCCATACTGCCCTTTCCCACCTGGACAAAAGGAACACTTATGTGAGAATGCTATTCATTGACTACAGCTCAGCGTTCAACATCATAGTACCCTCAAAGCTCATCACTAAACTAAGGATCCTGGGACTAAACACTTCCTGACGGACCGCCCCCAGGTGGTGAGGGTAGGTAGCAACCCATCTGACACGCTGATCCTCAACACTGGAGCCCCCCAGGGGTGCGTGCTCAGTCCCCTCCTGTACTTCCTGGTACGGCAAACGCAAGGCACTACAGAGGGTAGTGCGTATGGCCCAGTACATCACTGGGGCTAAGCTGCCTGCCATCCAGGACCTCTACACCAGGCAGTGTCAAAGGAAGGCCCTAAATATTGTCAAAGACCCCAGCCACCCCAGTCATAGACTGTTCTCTCTACTACCGCATGGCAAGCGGTACCGGAGTGCCAAGTCTAGGACAAAAAGGCTTCTCAACAGTTTTCACCCCCAAGCCATAAGACTCCTGAACAGGTAATGAAATGGTTATCCGGACTATTTGCATTGTGTGCCCCCCCCCCCCCCAACCCCTCTTTTACGCTGCTGCTACTCTCTGTTTATCATATATGTATAGTCACTTTAACTATACAGTCATGTACATACTACCTCAATTGGGCCGACCAACCAGTGCTCCCGCACATTGGCTAACATTGGCTAACCGGGCTATCTGCATTGTGTCCCGCCACCCACCACCCGCCAACCCCTCTTTACGCTACTGCTACTCTCTGTTCATCATATATGCATAGTCACTTTAACCATATCTACATGTACATACTACTTCAATCAGCCTGACTAACCAGTGTCTGTATGTAGCCTCGCTACTTTTATAGCCTTGCTACTGTATATAGCCTCGCTACTGTTTCTCACTGTCTTTCTAGTGTTGTTTTTATTTCTTTACTTACCTATTGTTCACCTAATACCTTTTTTGCACTATTGGTTAGAGCCTGATAGTAAGCATTTCACTGGTTGTATTCGGCGCACATGACAAATAAACTGTGATTTGATTTGAAAGTCACTATTGCTCACCAATCTTGCAGTAACCCCGTTCTGCTAGTGAAATGAAAACAAATTAATTTATCAATGCAGAATTGGGTTAAAGAGCAGGTTGCAAGATTCTTTGATATTTTTTTCTTTCAGCTTTTTCCCTCCATAAATATTCACACTCTATCCCATGTTCTTAAAGAACAAGTCCAAAAATGCTAATATAGGTACAGTGTCTTGCCAAAGTATTCATCCCCCTTGGGGTTTTTACTATTTTGTTGCATTACAACCTGTAATTTAAATGGATTTTTATTTGGATTTCATGTAATGGACATACACAAAATAGTCCAAATTGGTGAAGTGAAAAAAAAACGAACAACTTGTTTCATAAAATTCTAAAAAATATATATGGAAAAGTGGTGTGTGCATATGTATTCACGCCCTTTACTATGAAGCCCCTAAATAAGATCTGGTGCAGCCAATTACCTTCAGAAGTCACATAATTAGTTAAATAAAGTCCACCTGTGTGCAATCTAAGTGTCACATGATCTGTTACATGATGTCAGTATATATACACCTGTTCCCAAAGGCCCCAGAGTCTGCAACACCACTAAGCAAGGGGCACCACCAAGCAAGCGGCACCATGAAGACCAAGGAGCTCTCCAAACAGGTCAGGGACAAAGTTGTGGAGAAGTACAGATCAGGGTTGGGTTATAAAAAAATATCTGAAACTTTGAACATCCCACGGAGCTCCATTAAATCCATTAAAAAAATGGAAAGAATATGGCACCACAACAAACCTCCCAGAGAGGGCCCCCCACTAAAACTCATGGACCAGGCAAGGAGGGCGTTAATCAGAGAGACAACAAAGTGACCAAAGATAACCCTGAAGGAGCTGTAAGGCTCCACAGCGGAGATTGGAGTATCTGTCGATAGGACCACTTTAAGCCGTACACTCCACAGAGCTGGGCTTTACGGAAGAGTGGCCAGAAAAAAGTAATTGCTTCAAGAAAAAAATAAGCAAACACGTTTGGTGTTCGCAAAAAGGCATGTGGGAGACTCCCCAAACATATGGAAGAAGGTATTCTGGTCAGATGAGACTAAAATTGAGCTTTTTGACCATCAAGAAAAACGCAATGTGTGGCGCAAACCCAACACCTCTCATCACCCCGAGAACTTCGTCCCCACAGAGAAGCATGGTAGTGGCAGCATCATGCTGTGGGGATGTTTTTCATCGGCAGGGACTGGGAAACTGGTCAGAATTGAAGGAATGATGGATGGCGCTAAATACAGGGAAATTCTTGAGGGAAACCTGTTTCAGTCTTCAAGAGATTTGAGACTGGGACAGAGGTTCACCTTCCAGCAGGACAATGATACTAAGCATACTGCTAAAGCAACACTCAAGTGGTTTAAGAGGAAATATTTAAATGTCTTGGAATGGCCTAGTCAAAGCCCAGACCTCAATCCAATTGAGAATCTGTGGTATGGCTTAAAGATTGCTGTACACCAGCGGGACCCATCCAACTTGAAGGAGCTGGAGCAATTTTGCCTTGAAGAATGGGCAAAAATCCCATTGGCTAGATGTGCCAAGCTTATAGAGACATACCCCAAGAGACTTGAAGCTGTAATTGCTGCAAAAGGTGGCTCTACAAAGTATTGACTTTGGGGGGGTGAATTGTTATGCAAGCTCAAGATTTCTGTTTTTTTGTCTTATTTCTTGTTTGTTTCACAATAAAACATATTTTGCATCTACAAAGTGGGAGGCGTGTTGTGTAAATCAAATGATACAAACCCCCAAAAAATCTATTTTAATTCCAGGTTGTAAGGCAACAAAATAGGAAAAATGCCAATGGGGTGAATACTTTCGCAAGCCACTGTACCATTGATTTGCATTGGATTTGTGCCACAAATGCTAAAAGGTTAGCATTTGAAAAGTGGCTAGGTCAACATGGATTGATGTCATACCTCGTCCATAGACTGCTTACAGGGTAAGGAAATCAATATGTCATTTTGTACTTTGGGGGAACTATTCCTTTAAGTTACCACAAGACAATTTGCTCTGGACAGCTGCACAGTCATACCAGAGTTACAAAGGCAGCATTCAACAGCAACCTCTGTATTGTTTTAGTGGAGTGATAATAATAAAGTGTTGTAATTTACCACTGGTCTTTCTTTCCCTTGGTGAAATGGGGATTAAATTGAGATTGAGGCAATGCCTTTTTTCTTTATCCCTGGGTAAGCCAGCACAGCATGCAGCTCAAAGGTAATAAAGCACTCTGTGATCCTCACTCCATTGGAGCTAAAAACTCGCCATGCACCGCTGCATATTAAGACTCCACATCTATCTCATGTTTTCCATCTTAATTTATGTTTCAAATGTAACCATTGGTCAGTATGAAATGACAGACTTGTTGCTTATGAATTTTGTGTGAGGGGGATTCAACATGCCAGCTCGATGTTAAATGGGGAAACTATACTGAACAAAAATATAAATGCAACATGAAATAAGTAGGTTTTGTCGAGCCCTCTTCACGAATGTCTTGGTGTGCTTGGACCATGTTAGTTTGTTGTTGATGTGGACACCAAGGAACTTGAAGCTCTCAACCTGCTCCACTGCAGCCCCGTCAATGAGAATGGGGGTGTGCTCGGTCCTCTTTTTCCTGTAGGCCACAATCTCCTTTGTCTTGATCACGTTGAGGGGAGGTTGTTGTCCTGGCACCACACGGCCAGGGCTCTGACCTCCTCCCTATAGACTGTCTCATCGTTGTTGGTGATCAGGCCAACCACTGCTGTGTCATCGGCAAACTTAATGATGGTGTTGGAGTCGTGCCTGGCCGTGCAGTCATGAGTGAACAGGGAGTACAGGAGGGGACTGAGCACGCACCCCTGAGGGGCCCCTGTGTTGAGGATCAGCGTGGCGGATGTGTTGTTACCTACCCTCACCACCTGGGGCGGACCATCAGGAAGTCCAGGATCCAGTCCTAGGGTCCTTAGCTTAGTGACGAGCTTTGAGGGCACTGTGGTGTTGAAAGCTCAGCTGTAGTCAATGAATAGCATTCTCACATAGGTGTTCCTTTTGTCCAGGTCATCATCTGCATCATCTGTGGATCTGTTGGGGCGGTATGCAAATTGGAGTGGGTGTTGATGTGAGCATTTACCAACCTTTCAAAGCACTTCATGGCTCCAGACGTGAGTGCTACGGGTCGGTAGAAATTTAGGCAGGTTACCTTAGTGTTCTTGGGCACAGGCACTATGGTGGTCTGCTTGAAACATGTTGGTATTACAAACTCGGACAGGGAGAGGTTGAAAATGTCAGTGAAGACACTTGCCAGTTGGTCAGCGCATGCTCGCAGTACACGTCCTGGTAATCCATCTGGCCCTGCAGCCTTGTGAATGTTGACCTGTTTAAAGCTCTTACTCACATCGCCTGCGGAGAGCGTGATCACACTGTCTTCCGGAACAGCTGGTGCTCTCATGCATGTTTCAGTGTTATTTGCCTTGAAGAAAGCATGGAAGTAGTTTAGTTCGTCTGGTAGCCTCGTGTCACTGGGCAGCTCTCGGCTGTGCTTCCCTTTGTAGTCTGTAATAGTTTGCAAGCCCTGCCACCCCCAACGAGTGTCAGAGCCGGTGTATTACGATTCGATCTTCGTTTTGTATTGACGCTTTGCCTGTTTGATGGTTCGCCGGAGGGATAGCGGGATTTCTTGTAAGCTTCCGGGTTAGAGTCCCGCTCCTTGAAAGCGGCAGCGCTAGCGTTTACTCAGTGCGGATGTTGCCTGTAATCCATGGCTTCTGGTTGGGGTATGTGGTTGGGGGTAACATGCAACAATTTCAAAGATTTTACTGAGTTACAGTTCAAAGGGAAATCAGTCAATCGAAATAAATCCATTAGGCCCTAATCAATGGATTTCACATGACTGGGAATACAGATATGCATCTGTTGGATACCTTAAAAAAGGTAGGGGTGTGGATTATAAAACCAGTCAGTAGCTGGTGTGACCACCATTTGCCTCATGCAGTGCGACACATCTCCTTTGTATAGAGTTGATCAAGCTGTTGATTGTGGCCTGTGGAATGATGTCCCACTCCTCTTCAATGGCTGTGCAAAGTTGAAGGACATTGACGGGAACTGGAGCACACCGTTGTACACATCAGTAGAGGCTGCTGATGGGAGGACGGCTCATAATAATAGCTGTAACGGAGCAAATGGAATGGCATCAAACCATGTGTTTGATGTATTTGATACCATTCCACCAATTCCGCTCCAGCCATTACCACGAGTCCGTCCTCCACAATTTAGGTGCCACCAACCTCCTGGTACACGTTGATCCAGAGCTCAATGGGTGACATGTCTGGTGAGTATGCAGGCCATGGAAAAATGTTGACATTTTCAACTTCCAGGAATTGTACAGATCCTTGCGATATGGAGCTGTGAATTATCATTCTGAAACATTAGGTGATGGCGGCGGATGAATGGCACGACAATGGTCCTCAGGATCTCGTCACAATGAATACAATTGTGTTCGTTGTCCATAGCTTATGCCTGCCCATACCATAACCCCACCGCCACCATGGGGCACTCTGTTCACAATGTTGACATCAGCAAACCGCTCGCCCACACGACACCATACACGTGGTCTGCATTTGTGAGGCCAGGTTGGACGTACTGCAAAATTATCTACAATTATGTTGGAGGCGGCTTATGGTAGAGAAATTAACATTCAATTCTCCGGCAATAGCTCTGGTGGACATTCCTGCAGTCAGCATGCCAATTGCATGCTCCCTCAAAACTTCAGACATCTGTGATGTTGTGTGACAAAACTGCACATTTTAGAGTGGCCTTTTATTCTCCCCAGCACAAGGTGCACCTGTGTAATGATTGTGCTGTTTAAATCAGCTTCTTGATATGCCACACTTATCAGGTGTTTGGAACAATATACTCTACAAGTACATCAAATTTCCAGAGTGGGCTCTGCTAATTCTGAATTCCCTCTGCTGCTGACTATTTGAATGTGCAATCCTAAAGGAGGACTGTGATTGGTTAATTACCTATATTGTCCATCTCTATCTATAAAATGGGTCATAATTAAAGGTGCCAGAGAGCCCACTCTGGAAATGTGACCTGTTTAAAGAGTAAATTGTTACAAACAATATGTCTAAAAGTAAGCTACATTTAAAAAGGGTCGTTTTGAGATATTAATATGAATATTTGTAATGTTGAATAAATGAATGTGAAAATGTGTATTTCAGAATATAAACATACCCCATATTTGAGAGAACACTATAAGGAGTATAATGACACCAAGATGTTGTCTGTATCATGTACGGTTCACAGATCATACGGTCTAAAAAATAACCTAAAATGGTCAATTTCATCATGATTTTAAGGAAATTGGTTGTGATACAAATGTAAAAAGCATGTTAAACATCCTTCTTCCCAATTAAATTCCTATGTGAGAATTGCTGGAACAATCTGCGATAGCAAAAATATTTTTCTTCTCCCGCTGGCATGGAATTATAGCCTAGGGGCTATTATAAAACAAGTTTTTAAACACAACTAGCCAGTTATCATTATTGTACTGATACAGTAGCTGTGAGTGTGGCTTAGGACATACAGTATCCCAAGGGTAGAAAACCCTGTTCCTGGAGTGCCTAGCTGGAACAACTAGGCACCACACCTGCCCAACTGAGCTAAATGATCAGTTCAGTGATTGCCTAAATTCAACATACCTGGTCTTCCAGGTTGGTTAAATTTAAAAACATGAAGTGCCTGCGGAACTCCAGGACCAGAGTTGCCTACCCCTGCAGTAGCATATACCTCCTACCTCCCAATAGGCCTACTGTACACAGCTCAACGCCTGTTGGCTACAAGCAAATAAGTTGGAAAAAAACAACATGAAGCCAAGTGACACTGGTGGGGCAAAATAAAAGCCCTATAAATGTTAGGCTATATTTTGATAAGTGATAGAGTAGGCCTAAATATGGGGATTTGTTTTATTATCTATTTTATAGTAGCATATTAATCTGTTATCTTTTTTTTTCAAAAACTTTCTTGGACAATTATCTTCAATATTAGGCATCTTTCTTGTTAGTTTTTCTTACTATGTGGGATAAGAAAACAACTACAAGAAGAAAGTATTTTTAAAACCTCCCACTTTGGGCTGGAGTGTCAATGTGTAGTTCGTACATGCAGAATTGTTTTCTTGACGCTGTACCACACCATTTTTCCTACATTTCCCCCCACATGGGCCAACTCCTTAGCGATTTGAGTTTGAGCCAATGAGCTTCAGCCCCTGGTATTTGAGTGACAGCCAGCAAAAGGCCTGCCCAGCATTAACCAATGAGGTTGCAGGGCAGGCCCAATGGCTCAGTGGACACAGCAAAGAGAGCGTGTCTTTGTATCCCAAACCACACCCTCTACCCTACCAACCTCACTCGTCACATGTTGCTGATGAAACTCTGGGTGACTTCAAGAGAGTGGCAATGGGATCAATAAACCCGCAAACTGCACGACACACTCCTGTCTTGAATTATGCAATTCATGTTCCACTTTTAAATAATAAAACAAACATGATATTCTAATTAACAAATTCCCCTGTAGTTTTACAATATATAAACCTCAGTAACAGTTAAACATTTAATTTGGGAGATATTTCATCTGTTATATGTGTCAAGTCTCGAAATCATCCGTAAAAAAAATGCAGGTGACATATAATTAGGCGCACAGATCCATTGTTTGTATGAAATTGTGCGAACTCCAAACATATTGCAGTATGTGTCTGGATGTTCTGAAGCCTGCAGCCTTGCTGGCTTGGTAGAAGTGGCTATCTGAGGGTCTAATTAGCCCCTTCACCCGCAATAATTTTCACTCCCTCAGCTTTAGGACACTTGTGCAAATGGCAGAGGTGCACATGAACATGCAATTTTCGGGGACCACTTTTGGATTGTGAGTGTTACTTTCAGAACTTCTGGCTAAAAGTATACAAAAGTATCAGATCATCTCTTTAAACATTCGGCAGCCCCCTAGGTGTCTCACTTTCGCAGTGTTTGCATGGATTCAAGGGAAAGAAGAGTGACTCGGTGCGTTGACGTCACCGTTGTGTTGATTTGCTAACACGAAAGAAGAGAGGAGTTAGTGCGTGTGAGAGCGGGTACTGTGAACTGCATTACTATGCTGTAGCCCAATAACCACACATTCGGAATCAAAACGTGCAACTTAGGTGAGTACTGATATGGGTGCGCAGCTTTCGTGTTACAGTGACAGACCCGCTTTTCTGCATGCTTACAGTTGTTGTTTGCCTGTGTACTCTCGCATTATGAATGCATTAATAGTATGTTTGTTATCATCATTTTAAACCCACATGAAGTTACAGTAGCCTATAGCGAGTTGCGGCGCAACAGTGTGGCAAGCAAAGTTCAAATATCAATTTCTGTGTGCGCTGAAGTGTTTTAAATTGAAAGTGTTTGGGTGTCAGATGAAGCCACAAGTCTGAGCGCATGAAAGGTGTTGAAGTTAACATGAACACAACATTGGGCATGTAAAGATGTTAGGTTGACGTAACCGTCTTTTAACGTATTCGGGAGATCGCAGCACGAGAACGTGAGGTCTGGGTTTAGGCTACATTGCAAATCAGACAGTGTGACATTCTTCCATGTGGTTTATTCTGAGAATCGTGTGTTCCTATTGAAATGAGAATACAGTATACGCTGATACCTCATGCCGCTGTTATTTTCCTGGAAGTTTAAAAAACGAATAATGACGCACTTGAGGTGCTCGTGCAGCGGTGATCACAAATCATCACGAACACAGGGGCAATAGTCTGAAATGTGTCCATCTATTTTAGCTGATGTAGACTACATTGTACAGTAGAGACCCGCATAGTAAACTGATAGACTGCTGCTAATTCCTTGATTCGTAATCACTTTGCCTTCGCTTGATGCAAATCATTTTGTATAATTGTTTTTAATAGATGGAATGGAGAATTTAATTGCTATCGATATGGGTTATATCGCTCTTCCAAGCTCGAGCATGACATGTCCAATTAAAACGCTATCAACTGCAACGATAGCACTTCAATGATATCACTTCAGACGATTCCACCTGTGTGTTAATCAGAATAGCAAGCTAGTGAATTTAATCATTGTTGCAACCAGTCCCCGCTGAGATCATGTATTTGTGTCTCATTCGCCCGTATGTAACGTTACTTTAGTAGACTCAGCTGAGATAAGTGTGAGTACTGTTTGTTATTGAGCAAAATGTGTCTAGACACAATTTCCACGAGCATAGGTTTTTATTGTTTCGGCTTTATACATCAGGACTCATTTGAGTATAGACTACATTAAAGAGATGCGCGCCTTGGACAGACAGCTGACTGGCTACAGTTGGTCTTTAGAGGATTCTCGATCTGATTGCATTATGTTGGCGTTGATATGCGCTCAATACAGAATTTTGACAGAAACGAATAATTCATCCTTCGAATGGTGTCTTCTGCACGTATCACACGATTGCGTTAAATTATTTGATGACATTAACGCACTGTGTCAAACCTGGGGTGTAATCATTAGTCCAAACAGTTGCGAAACGGAACGTTTTCCAACTAAAACGAGTTGGACAAATTCAGGTAGGTCCCTCTCCGTTTTGTTCTGTTTCCTTCCGTTTAAGAAACGTTTTGCAACAGAGTCGGTTTAATGAATACGTTTTCGGGGCTTTACATTACTGATACTCATTAGACAACTTTCGATTGTTTCATATGGTAAACCTGGGACACTTAGGCTGCGTTTACACAGGCAGCGCAATTTTGATATTTTTCCACTAATTGGTCTTTTGACCAATCACATCAGGGGTATATTCATTACGTCCTGCAACGGAAACCGTTTTACAGTTTAAGAACCAAATGGAAGCAAACAGAACAAAGGGAACTAAACAGGTAAGGACCTACCTGCATTTGTCCAATACAAACTCTTGTTTTCGTTATAAAACGTTTTCTTTTTGACGTAAAAGAAAAGTTTTTGCAACATAATTGACGTAATGAATACACCCCAGACCTTTTCACATCAGATCTTTTTCAGAGCTAATCTGATTGGTCAAAAGACCAATTAGTGAAAAAAATATCAGAATTGGGCTGCCTGTCTAAACGCAGCCTAACCATATTATGCAGCGCTACAGACATTGACCTACTTACAAGGTCATAAATTAGAGCTAAATTGGTATTTGTGTCTTAAAGAAAAAAAAATGTTTTACGCCACCACATTATTTGTTGGACAGCCACTTCTAATATACAGTCTCATCAATACCAGATTTATACAGCCTTGATTAACTGCTCAACAATATATCTGATGACTGCCAACTGTTGACTTTTTTTGTGAGAGCCACTCTAATGAGCCTAGGTATTGCTAACCTAGTATAACTGTTTAGGAAATGTGGATGCAAAATTAAGGCATGAATTAATATATTTTTTATCTGCTCTTTATCAATCTCATTTCGGGGAACATTTAAATATATGTAGCCTACATTTGTATGTTTACTGATTTATAATGGAATAATTTTAATTTGTTCAATTATAAAAGGATTTGCCTAAAATCATTATACATAATCATATTCATTGTAAAAGGTTACTAAAATAACATTTACGTTAATAGTGATAATAACAATATCAACAGTCAGGAATATATTATGATCATTTAGTATTATTAACTTATAGGTTATTTTTCTTGAGGTGTTGTCTTTTGTGAGTGGGCAATGATACATACAGTGCCTTCAGAAAGTAGTCCTACCCCTTGACCTTTTCCACATTTTGTTTCTGGTACAGCCTGAATTTAAAATGGATTAAATAGAGATTTTTTATCACTGGCCAACACGCATCATGTCAAAGTATGTTTTTCAAATGATTACAAATTAATAAAAAATCAAAAGCTGTAATGTCTTGAGTCCATAAGTATTCAACCCTTTTGTTATGGCAAGCCTAAATAAGTTCAGTAGTAAAAATGTGCTTAACAAGTCACATAATACATTGCAATAATAGTGTTTAACATGATTTTTGAATGACAACCTCATCTCTGTAGCCCACGCATACAATTATCCGTAAGGACCCTCAGTCGAGCAGTGAATTTCAAACACAGATTCAACCACAAATATCAGGGTTTTCCAATGCCTCACAAAGAAGGGCACCTATTGGCAGATGGGTAAAAAAACAACAACAACAAAAAACAGACATTGAATATCCCTTTGAGCATGGTGGAGTTATTAATTACACTTTGGATGGTGTATCAATACACCCAGTTACTACAAAGATACAGGCGTCCTTCCTAATGCAGTTGCCGGAGAGAAAGGAAACCACTCATGGATTTCACCATGAGGCCAATGGTGACTTTAAAACAGTTCCATAGTTCAATGGCTATGACAGGAGCGCACTAAGGATGAATCAACACAATACTAATCTAATTGACAGTGAAAAGAAGGAAGCCTGAACAGAATACAAACATTTCAAAACATGCATCCTGTTTGCAACAAGGCACTAATGTAAAACATTTGGGAAACATTCAGGACACTTTTTTTGTCCTGAATACAAAATGTTATGTTTTGGGAAAATACAACACATTACTGAGTACTACTCTCCATATTTTCAAGCATTATGATGGCTGCATAAATCAAATGTATTTATGAAGCCCTTTTTACATCAGGCAATGTCACAAAGTGCTACCCATCATGTTATGGGTATGCTTGTAATCATTAAGGACTGCAGAGTTTTTCAGGATAAAAAAAGAAACACTGGAGCTAAGCACTTCCCAGAAGAAAATCTGGTTGTCTGCTTTCCACCAGACACTGGGAGATCAATTCATCTTTCAGCAGGATGATAACCTAAAACACAAGGCCAAATCTCCATGAGTGGATTACCAAGAAGACCAAGATTACCAAGGTTTCCATTAACCCAGTAGGCAGGTTTCCATTTATTTGACAAAGCAATGTTGCAACAACAAAAAAAGTGACATATGTAATGGAAACGGAAGATATAGGAGACATAAAGAACATTTTTCTAAAGATCAACAAAATGTTTATCCATTCGACGGGTGGATTTTCCTTCTGTCAAACTTAATTTATTGCGATAAATTATGAAGGAAACTGTCTTAATAAATGATGATTGCAGAATCATTTTGAAGGTATCCAGGGCACGTGATTTCACCACATAACTATAAAGCTCCATTCCACATTTCATTCTAAATGTGTACGTCTTGAAAAATATATATATTTTTGAACTATAAATGATTTTCTTTGCAAAACAAAGATTGTCCTGACTTTCAAAAATGCCTGAATTGCTTCGCCTTGCTTTTCTGGTTGGCTGGCAAGTTTCCCCATCCAATTATTTCAGATCAACAGGAGTACAAGTTTCACCGTTGCACGGACCGTAAAGATACGTTGGCACATGAGAATTATTAGGATATGGCAAATAATAGTAAATGATTGCATTCTATCTATGCTGGCTTTAGCGGGCTACCTAAGCGATGAAACCGATAGGTGTGAGGGAATACAGGCCAATTTATTAACGGGCAATTTGCCTAAATGGGTAATGCAAACACTTCAACCATTTTGATTTAACACACTGTAGATTTTATTCAAAAACTTTTTTTAGGTGTGACATCATTACGTCCAGCTGTTTTCATCAACATGATAGTTAAATGGAAATGCACCCTTGTAGGCAATTTTTTTTTAATCAAACTTTCTAAATGTCGACAAACTAACAATCACTGGACAAGTTAATGGAAATGTAGCTAGTGAATGATCCTGAGTGGCCGTGTTAGTTCTGACTTAAATCTGCTGAAAATCTAAGGCAATACTGTGAAATGACTGTCTAGCAATGATCATCAACCAATTCGACAGAGCTTGAAGAATTTTAAAAACAATAATAGGCAAATCTTGCACAATACAGGTGTGCAAAGCTATTACACTTATCCAGAAAAACTCACAGCTGTAATCACTGCCAAAGGTGATTCTAACATGTATTGACTCGCGGTTGAATACTTATCTAATCAACATATATTCGTTTTATTTTCCATACTTTTTATTTTTTACAAATGTTCTAATTTGTCTTCCACTTTGACATGAGAGTATTTTGTGTAGATTGTTGACAAAAAAGGCTAATCCATTTTAATCCCATTTTGTAACAGTCAAGGGATGTGAATAATTTCTGAAGGCTCTGTACAGGGCCAATGTGTGTTCAAGTCATTGATCACATAGCCTAGCCTACTTCCCGCCTGTAGTATGCATCTGATCTCACTCTTCCGAACCAAGTAAAAGCAGTGATGGAAACTATTCTGTCCATGTATAAACCTGCATTTTTGGCATATGTACATACAATACAAGCATTTCGCTACACTCGCATTAACATCTGCTAACCATGTGTATGTGACCAATAAAATTTGATTTGATATAATCTTGTTGGTGCTGCATGGTGTTTGTGCTTTTGCGACATCCTCTGTTCCAACTATTCCTGGCAGCCGCTCGCTGCTCGCTCCCTCCTCGGCTCACTGCTCCTCTCTGTGATGAGAATACTGAATAAGATGCCATTTAATTTCAGAATGGGTGTTGATGGTCTTTGTGAAGCACCAACGCATTCTAACAAAGACTAGGGTGTTGCAAGGTTCTCAAGGGTCCTTATTTGTCGCTGTTCATGTGCTTCCACCTGTCACTATAAATTGAGGGGCAAAATATGTGATAAAAAAAAAATAAAAAAATTAGTTACTTTAATGACGAATATCTGTGGGTTATTAGGTCTGCTTGGCTTTTGATTTCTTTATTTATCAATTGATAGAGCAAATTATGTTCACCCATTTTAAGTAGGATGTTTTTGCATGACATTTTTACAATCCTAGCAGGGTTGTGTCCATAGTTGTATTTCTTATGTAAAGAACAGCTCAATGTCATGTTCATATAATTTTCCCCCGTTTTTTATGAAGTGTCCCGTGTTATTGTATAGTACATTTGAATGAGAACAATTGAATTTAAAATGCCCAGAAAATAAAGATAAATTGCTAGGCTTTATCTAATTGAAATACAAGCCAAGTACAGTTGAAGTCGGAAGTTTGCATACACTTAGGTTGGAGTCATTAAAACTCGTTTTTCAACCACTCCACAAATTTCTTGTTAACAAACTATGGTTTTGGCAAGTTGGTTAGAACATCTACTTTGTGCATGACACAAGTAATTTTCCCAACAATTGTTTGCAAACAGATTATTTCACTTATAATTCACTGTATCACAATTCCAGTAGGTCAGAAGTTTACATACACTAAGTTGACTGTGCCTTTAAACAGCTTGGAAAATTCCAGAAAAAGTAATGGCTGTAGAAGGTTCTGATAGGCTAATTGACATAATTTGAGTCAATTGGAGATGTACCTGTGGATGTATTTCAAGGCCTACCTTCAAACTCAGTGCCTCTTTGCTTGACATCATGGGAAAATCAAAAGAAATCAGCCAAGACCTCAGAAAAATAATCGTAGACCTCCGCCAGTCTGGTTCATCCTTGGGAGCAATTTCCAAATGCCGAAAGGTACCACGTTCATCTGTACAAACAATAGTACGCAAGTATAAACACCATGGGACCACGCAGCCGTCATACCGCTCAGGAAGGAGACGCGTTCTGTCTCCTAGAGATGAATGTACTTTGGTGGGAAAATTGCAAATCAATCCCAGAACAACAGCAAAGGACCTTGTGAGGATGCTGGAGAAAACCGGTACAAAAGTATCTATATCCACAGTAAAATGAGTCCTACATCGACATAACCTCTAGACTATGGTTTGCAACTGCACATGGGGACAAGGATTGTATTTTTTTGAGAAATGTCCTCTGGTCTGATGAAACAAAAAGTAGAACTGTTTGGCCATAATGACCATTGTTATGTTTGGAGGAAAAAGGGGGATGCTTGCAAGCCGAAGAACACCATCCCAACCGTGAAGCATCCCAACTGTGAAGCATAAGGGTGGCAGCATCATGTTGTGGGGGTGCTTTGCTGCAGGAGGGACTGGTGCACTTCACAAAATAGATGGCATCAAGAGGAAGGAAAATGATGTGGATATATGGAAGCGACATCTCAAGACATCAGTCAGGAAGTTAAAGCTTGGTCGCAAATGGGTCTTCCAAATGGACAATGACCCCAAGCATACTTCCGAAGTTGTGTCAAAATGGCTCAAGGACAACAAAGTCAAGGTATTGGAGTAGCCATCAAAAATCCCTGACCTCAATACTATAGAACATTTGTGGGCAGAACTGAAAAAGCGTGTGCGAGCAAGGAGGCCTACAAACCTGACTCAGTTACACCAGCTCTGTCAGGAGGAATTGGCCAAAATTCACCCAACTTATTGAGGGAAGCTTGTGGAAGGCTACCAGAAACGTTTGACCCAAGTTAAATAATTTAAAGAAAATACACTCAAGTAGTATTTGGTAGCATGTAAACTTCTTACCCAGTGGGAATGTGATGAAGGAAATAAAAGCTGAAATAAATCATTCTCGCTGCTATTATTCTGACATTTCACATTCTTAAAATAAAGTGATGATCCTAACTGACCTAAAACAGGGAATTTTTACTAGGATTAAATGTCAGGAATTGTGGAAAACTGAGTTTAAATGTATTTGGCTAAGGTTTATGTAAACTTCCGACTTCAACTGTAACAATTATGGTTTGAAATGGCTTTTCTAATACACTGCATTAATTAATACAACAGCAATTTATTATTTTAACTAAATACTGCAGAACTATGTTTGGATTTTTTTATCTAAAGTGTAGGTTTATATATTGGTCCGTTCTTATATTCAACAGTTATTAAAAGTTTATTGGACTTAGACAAAGTATGGTATCTAGTTAAGAAGTCAACAATTATTTAGATATATTTTTGAAGTACAGTATTTCCTAAAATATTCTGTGCTTTTTCTTTTTCTCTATCCATTCTCTCCAGATTGACTTTATCTTGTTTACAAAGATACCGGTAAGTGAACAAACTGCTGAGGAGTGAAAGCAAGCCTCATGAGTTGGCCTGGCGGATCTCAGCGACGTTATGGATTTGACTAAAATGGGTATGATCCAGCTCCAGAACCCTAACCACCCCACGGCCCTGCTGAAGAAGGCCAACCAGATGCGTCTGGCAGGAACCCTCTGCGACGTGGTCATCATGGTGGACAGCCAGGAGTTCCATGCTCACCGGACCGTGCTGGCCTGCACCAGCAAGATGTTTGAGATCCTGTTTCACCGCAACAGCCAGCATTACACACTGGACTTTCTTTCACCAAAGACCTTCCAGCAGATACTGGAGTATGCCTACACTGCCACACTCCAGGCCAAAGTGGAAGACCTGGACGACCTACTGTACGCAGCAGAGATCCTAGAAATTGAGTACTTGGAGGAGCAATGCCTCAAGATCCTGGAGACAATCCAGTCCTCAGACGACAACGACACAGAGGTCAACATGAACGATGAAGGCACGGAGGAAGATGATGAGCGCAAGGGCAGGCAAGGAGGGAAGAACGCCAAGAAGCATTCCATGGAGGGGAGCTACCATTCAGCCGTCCAGCAAGCCTCGGCCCTGGCCAGCATGGTGGACCAGAGCCCCTCTGTCTCCACATCCTTCGGGCTCTCCACCATGAGCCCAACCAAAGCTGCCGTGGACAGCCTGATGAGCATAGGCCAGTCCCTCCTGCAGCAGGGCTTTGGGGGCGAGCACCTGACTCAAGGAAACTCCCACCACCAATTGATGACCGATATCAAGACGGAGATGATGCAAGTGGATGAAGGCGGAGGCCACGTGAGCCCCAGAACCATGGAGTCCAGTGCCTCCAGCAATGGCAAAAGGAGCAGCGAGTTGGACAAGAACCGTGATGGCCCCGGGACCCCAACCAGGAGCAGTGTGATCACAAGCGCCCGCGAGCTGCACTACGTCCGGGAGGATGGCATGGGCGACTCCCAAGCAGATGGCGGCCAAATGGGTCTGGAAGCCATGGCGGGTATGACAGGCATGACCGAGAAACACCTGGCCTCCTTGTACTCGCTGCCTACCAATCATAAAAATGAGGCCATGCTATCCATGCCGGCCTCCATGGCCTCTTCTCTCCATATGTCCCCTGCCCTGGCCATGTCCATGGACTTCAGTGCCTATGGGGGACTTCTGCCCCAGAGCTTCATTCAGAGGGAGTTCTTCAACAAGTTGGGGGAGCTGGCTGCAGGTATGAAGCCAGACGGTAGGAACCAGCATGAACGCTGCAACGTGTGTGGCGCAGAGCTACCAGACAACGAAGCTGTGG
The DNA here is from genome assembly GCF_965601325.2 of Salmo salar. Taxonomy (NCBI): domain Eukaryota; kingdom Metazoa; phylum Chordata; class Actinopteri; order Salmoniformes; family Salmonidae; genus Salmo; species Salmo salar. Next base: position 67,984,110 of record NC_138294.1, on the reverse strand, counting down.
AGCAACATAGGTAAGCTCAACGTTGTTGTACTTCATGTCACTGGGTTGGTTCCATTAACATTTGTAAACTTATTGATCTTTGCCAAAATCTATCTTTCTTAAAATAGCATTTTAATGTTGATTTAAAGTCATCTCTGTACAATAACTTAATTTAAGTGTGCTGATATACAGTGCCTTGGGAAAGTATTCAGACCCCTTGACTTTTTCCACATTTTGGTATGTTACAGCCTTATTCTAAAATTGATTAAATATATTTTGTTTTTTTCTCAGCAATCTATACACAATACCGCATAATGACAAAGCGAAAACAGGTTTTAGACATTTTTGCAAATGTATTACAAATAAAAACCAGATACCTTATTTACATAAATATTCACACCCTTTGCTTTCAGACTCGAAATTGAGGTCAATTCAATTGATTGGACGTGATTTGGAAAGGCATACACCTGTCCGATATAAGGTTTCACAGTTGACACTGCATGTCAGAGCAAAAACCAAGCCATGAGGTCAAAGGAATTGTCCGTAGAGCTCTGAGACAGGATTGTGTCGAGGCACAGATCTAGGGAAGGGTACCAAAAATGTCTGCTGCATTGAAGGTCCCCAAGAACACAGTGGCCTCCATTTCTTAGAGCTGGCCGTGTGGCCAGACTGAGCAATTGGGGGAGAAGGGCCTTGGTCAGAGAGGTGACCAAGAACCCAATGGTTACTCTGACAGCGCTCTGGAGTTCCTCTGTGGATATGGGAGAACCTTCCAGATGGACAAGCATCTCTGCAGCACTCCACCAATCAGGCTTTTATGGTAGAGTGGCCAGACAGAAGCCACTAAGTAAAAGGCACATGACAGCCTGCTTGGAGTTTGCCAAAAGACACCTAAAGGACAAGATTCTGGTCTGATAAAACCAAGATTGAACTCTTTGGCCTGAATGCCAAGCGTCACATCTGGAGGAAACCTGGCACTATCCCTATGGTGAAGCATGGTGGTGGTAGCATCATGTTGTGGGGATGTATTTCAGCGGCAGAGACTGGGTAGACTAGTAAGGATCGAGGCAAACGGAGCAAAGTCAAGAGGTCCTTGATGAAAACCTGCTCCAGAGCGCTCAGGACCTCAGACTGAGGGTCACCTTCGAACAGGACAACGACCCTAAGCACACAGCCAAGACAAACCAGAAGTGGCTTCGGGACAAGTCTCTGAATGTCCTTGAGTGGCCCAGCCAGAGCCCGGACTTGAACCCGATCCAACATCTCTGGAGAGACCTGAAAATAGCTGTGCAACAACGCTCCCCATCCAACCTGGCACAGCTTGAGAGGATCTGCAAAGAGGAATGGGAGGAACTTCCCAAATACAGGTGTACCAAGCTTGTAGCGTCCTACCCAAGATGACTTGAGGCTGTAATCGCTGCCAAAGGTGCTTCAACAAAGTACTGAGTAAAGGGTCTGAATACTTATGTAAATGTGATATGAATAAAATTAGCAAACATTTCTAAAAATCTGTTTTTGCTTCATGATTTTGGGGTATTGTGTGTAGATTGAGGGGACAATTTAATCAATTTTAGCATAAGGCTGTAATGTAACATTGGAAAAAGTCAAGTGGTCTGAATACTTTCCGAAGGCACTGTACGTACATATAATATAGGCCTACATTTTTCAACCTTAAATAATTCTGGAATCTACCTATCAAAAGTTGTGGTTGTTTTTTTTAAAATCTCGAATATGTTTGGTTTTTTACTCATATACACTGAACAAAAATATAAACGCATCATGTAAAGTGTTGGTACCATGTTTCATGAGCTGAAAAATAAATCCCAGAAAATGTCCATATGCACAAAAAGCATATTGCTCTCAAATTTTGTGCACACATTTCTTTACTTCCCTGTTTGTGTATTTCTTCTTTGCCAAGATAATCAATCCACCTGACAGGTGGGGCATATTAAGATGCTGATTAAACAGCATGATCATTACACAGGTGCATCTTGTGCTGGGGACAATAAAAGGCCACTTTAAAATGTGTGACAAAACTGCACAACACAATGCCACAGATGTCTCAAGTTTTGAGGGATTGTGCAATTGGCATGTAAGAATGTCCACCCGAGCTGTTGCTAGATAATTTAATTTTAATTTCTCTACCATAAGCCGCCTCCAACGTCATTTTAGAGAATTTGGCTGTACGTCCAACCGGCCTCACAACCGCAGACCACGTGTTAGTTCTCCAGCTTCTTTCTTCTCACTTTGTCATTTAGGTTAGTATTGTGGAGTAACTACAACTATCCATCCTCAGTTTTCTCCTATCACAGCCATTAAACAATAACTGTTTTAAACTCACAATTAGCCTCTTGGAGAAATCCCTGTGGTTTCCTTCCTTTCCAGTGACGGAGTTAGGAACAAAGCTTTATCTTTGTAGTGTCTGAGTGTATTTATACAGAATTAATTAATTAATTAATTAATAACTTCAGCATGCTGAAAGGGATATTCAATGTCTGCTTTTTTTACCTGTCTTCCAATAGTTGCCCTTTGTGAGGCATTTGAAGACCTCCCTGGTCTTCGTGGTTGAATCTGTGTTTGAAATTCACTGCTTGACTGAGGGACCTTGAAATGATCTGTATGTGTGGGGTACAGAGATTATGTAGTCATTCAAAAATCATGTTGCTCACTATTATTGCACACAGTGAGTCCATGCAACTTATTATGTGACATGTTAAGCACATTTTTAGTCCGGAACTTATTTAGGCTTGCCATACTAAAGGGGTTGAATACTTGTTGACTCAAGCCATTTCAGTTTTCATTTGTAAAAAGATTTAAAAACATAATTCCACTTTGACATTAGGGGTATTGTGTGTAGACCTGTAACACAACAAAATGTTGAAAAGTCCAAAGGGTGTGAATACTTTCTGAAGGCACTGAAGCTAACAAACTACAGTTGAAGTGGGAAGCTTTACATACACTTAGGTTAGAGTCATTAACTTGTTTTTCAACCACTCCACACATTTCTTGTTAGCAAACTATAGTTTTGGCAAGTCAGATAGGACATCTACTTTGTGCATGACACAAGTCATTTTTCCAGCAATTGTTTACAGACAGATTATTTCACTTATAATTCACTGTATCACAATTCCAGTAGGTCAGAAGTTTACATACACTAAGTTGACTGTGCCTTTAAACAGCTTGGAAAATTCCAGAAAAGGATCTCATGGCTTTAGAAGCTTCTGATAGGCTAATTGACCTCAGTTGAGTCAATGGGAGGTGTACCTGTGGATGTATTTCAAGGCCTACCTTCAAACCCAGTGCCTCTTGCTTGACATCATGGGAAAATGAAAATAAATCAGCCAAGACCTCAGAATTTTTTTTTTGTAGACCTCCACAAGTCTGGTTCATCCTTGGGAGCAATTTCCAAACGCCTGAAGGTACCACGTTCATCTGTACAAACAATAGTACGCAAGTATAAACACCATGGGACCACGCAGCTGTCATGCCACTCAAGAAGGAGACGCATTCTGTCTCCTAGAGATGAATGTACTTTGGTGCGAAAAGTGCAAATCAATCCCAGAACAACAGCAAAGGATCTTGTGAAGATGCTGGAGGAAACAGGTACAAAAGTATCTATATCCACAGTAAAACAAGTCCTATATCGACATAACCTGAAAGGCCGCTCAGCAAGGAAGAAGCCACTGCTCCAAAACCGCCATAAAAAAGCCAGACTACGGTTTGCAACTGCACATGGTGACAAAGATCGTACTTTTTGGAGAAATGTCCTCTGGTCTGATGAAACAAAAATAGAACTGTTTGGCCATAATGACCATTGTTATGTTTGGAGGAAAAAGGGGGAGGCTTGCAAGCCGAAGAACACCATCCCAACCGTGAAGCACGGGGCTGGCAGCATCATGTTGTGGGTGTGCTTTGCTGCAGGAGGGACTGGTGCACTTCACAAAATAGATGGCATCATGACGAAGGAAAATGATGTGGATATATTGGAAGAAATATCTCAAGACATCAGTCAGGAAGTTAAAACTTGGTCGCAAATGGGTCTTCCAAATGGACAATGACCCCAAGCATACTTCCAAAGTTGTGGCAAAATGGCTTAAGAACAACAAAGTGAAGGTATTGGAGTGGCCATCACAAAGCCCTGACCTCGATCCCATAGAAACTTTGTGGGCAGAACTGAAAAAGCGTGTACGAGCAAGGAGGCCTACAAACCTGACTCAGTTACACTCGCTCTGTCAGGAGGTATGGGCCAAAATTCACCCAACTTATTGTGGGAAGCTTGTGGAAGGCTACCTGAAACGTTTGACCGAAGTTAAACAATTTATAGGCAATGCTACCAAATACTAATTGAGTGTGTGTAAACTTCTGACCCACTGGGAATGTGATCAAAGAAATAAAAGCTGAAAATAATTTTCTCTACTATTATTCTGACATTTCACATTCTTAAAATAAAGTGGTGATCCTAACTGACCTAAGACAGGGAATTTTTACTAGGATTAAATGTCAGGAATTGTGAAAAACTGAGTTTAAATGTATTTGGCTAAGGTGTATGTAAACTTCCGACTTCAACTGTAAATGACTCGTTGGATAATATCCTTGATTTTAATTTGAATGTTTGAGATTTTACCACTCATTAGATTTTGTTTGTTTTCTCAGCTAAGATATTTTTTCACAATTTTGATGCAACAAATTTTAAGCCTGATTTTTAAATACATTTATTTGAATTAGTAAATGTGAAATTAGCTTCTTGTGGTCTATCACCTGGTTTTGAAACATTGCTGAGAAGATTTTAATATGCCTTTTACTGGACATATTTGAAATCTTTGTCTATTTTTGGTTAATAAAATGCATTTCTTAATGGGAATAAGTAATGTATTTTCCATTATACTGCTGGCAATAGCATTGGATGTTATGTTTGTCAATTTTCACCCAGAATTGGGTAGGAGTTTCTTTCTTGTAAAGTCAATAATGTAGGCATTTTAAGGCAGTTGTATTGCAATGCTACCAGGCTACTGCTCACTTGTTGCTGATACTACATGATACTTGAATATCTGTATTCATATTGTTTAAAGTAGGCTATCATAGCAATACAATATTTACAAATTCAACAGCTAAAGTGTTGTCGATCTCTGAAACAAAAGCAGTAGTCTATTGCTGGTGACCGGTCAGAGGTTCTCTCCCCTGATGACTTCCAGGCCTGTCCGGGTGACTACCGAGCCATCCTGCCGCGGCGCTGGCTGAGCCCATTAGTTGCACCTGGCGAAGGGGGTCAGCTAATGGGAAGCAGCCCCCTCCCCCTCTCCTCACACCCACCCCAGCACACCCCTGAACCCTGCGGTGTGGCCAGTGATGGAGTGTCCCAGGCCGGGGCTCCCAGCCACCTGGGGGACAAGGAGGGTCTTATTAGCTTTATGAGTGGAGCAGACTGTCCAGGCCAGGAAATGAGGGCTGTGCACAGGACCCAGGCCCTGCCCTCTGCAGCCTAACCTTTGGGCTGCTCAGCTGGCCTCTGCTTCTCGTCAGCAGAGCTGGAGGGCGGGGTAGTCGTGGTGTGGATGGAAGTCTGAAAAGAGGGAGTGCAGCGAGTAAATCCATGCCAGGCAAGCACTGCTGTTTAAATCCCACCGTACACTCCTGTTGTAGACTACGCAGCATGCTGTTGTCTGCACCTGAGAAATATTTGTGCAACTTCCAAAACTGTCAAGGAACTGTACTAGTTTGTCTAAAGTTGGGAAATAGACCATAAGAAACACTCTGACAATCTGTTTCTGCTAATGGCCTGACACTCTCACACAGCCCAACACCCCATGAAGCTTGTAGGAGTTGGAATTTGGGACTGACACAGTGTGTCGGCATTGATTGAGAGCTCACATTTCCAGTTGTTTAAGATTATAGTGAGACAAGGAGTGGGAGGGGAGGGGGCGCCCCGGGTGAGTTTACAGGTCCTAGGTCATGTCTGGAGATCCAAGCTTTTATGCAACTGAAAAGAGTTGGATGATATTTTAAAGATGACTCATGCTTGTTTTGCTGAAAAGTTGTACTCTGTACCCTGATCTTGTACAACTTCCTGTGTTTTCAGTGGTTGAATTGGGAGCTGTGGGGTCCCTAGTTCGGTAGCGATTGTTTACCCCATTTCTTCACAGCATGTGATTTCTGTGTAATGCTCAAATTACATTCCAGTGGAGTGACTTTTCATTTTTAAGCATGCAGCTTAAAGCGCTCTTGTCATTTGATGTGTCCATCCTTCAACAACTAAAACATCAATGGTTGGTCTAGAAAGGCATGCCCCTACAAATCGACAGTTGTATTTAGACGAGGCTTTTATAGGCCCAGTGCTACTCTGATATGTGAAAATAAATAAGATCAGCAGGTGATCTCTGCTAAACTGTGGACCCATCCATGTTCTTATTTATTATTACAATGTGCATAAAACTCTGGAATAGAATGTCTCTAACTGAATGATACCATTTCCAGTAAATGACCTCGGTTGAACTGGAATATAATGTCTAACTTAAACAACATTTCCAGTTCACCCAAGGTACTTTTATTGAAATGGTGTCACTAACTTACGACACCATTTCCAGCCTCCACCCTACATATAACATTTTTATTTGAAGCGTAACAGTGTTTGTTTACAATTCAATTTTTTTTATACAAACAATAGAGTAAAACATGCTCATGTTTTGTGTTGTGAGGGGGTATGACTGTTGAATGTAGCTCCTTTAGCACACAATACCCCATAATGACAAAGATATATTTACATAAGTATTCAGACCCTTTACTCTGTACTTTGTTGGAACCACCTTTTGGCAGTGATTACAGCCTCAAGTCTTCTTGGATATGACACTACAAGCTTGGCACACCTGTATTTGGGGAGTTTCTCCCTTGCTTCTCTGCAGATCCTCTCAAGCTCTGCCAGGTTGAATGGGGAGTGTTGCTGCACAGCTATTTTAAGGTCTCTCCAGAGATGTTGGATCGGGTTCAAGTCCGGGCTCTGGCTGGGCCACTCAAGGACATTCAGAGACTTGTCCTGAAGCCACTCCTGGTTTGTCTTGGCTGTGTGCATAGGGTCATTGTCCTGTTGGAAGGTGAACTGTCGCCTCAGTCAGAAACAGCGAGAGAGAATGTTATTAAAGTGGCCAATGATTTCCAGTTTAACAGTAATGGCCTTGAGAGAGAAGCTATTTTTCAGTCTCTCGGTCCCAGCTTTGATGCACCTGTACTGACCTCGCTTTTTGGATGGTAGCGGGGAGAACAGGCAGTGGCTCAGGTGGTTGTTGTCCTTGATCTTTTTGGCCTTCCGTGACACCTGGTACTGTAGGTGTCAGGGAGGGCAGGTAGTTTGCCCCCAGTGATGCGTTGTGCATACTGCACCACCATCTGGAGAGCTCTGCGGTTATGGACGGTGCAGTTGCCGTACCAGGCGGTGATGCAGCCCGAAAGGATGCTCTCAATTGTGCATCTGTAAAACTTTGAGGGTTTTAGACAACAAGCCAAATTTCTTCAGCCTCCTGAGGTTGAAGAGACGCTGTTGAGCCTTCTTCGCCACACTGTCTGTGTGGGTGGATCATTTCAGTTTGTCCGTGATGTGTACGTCGAGGAACTTAACTTTCCAACTTCTCCACTGCTGTTCCGTTGATGTGGATCGGGGGGTGCTCCCTCTGCTATTTCCTGAAGTCCACGATCATCTCCTTTGTTTTGTTGACGTTGAGTGGTCACCTCCCCGACCAAGGCCCTTTTCCTCCGATTGCTCAGTTTGGCTGGAGGCCAGCTCTAGGAAGAGTCTTGGTGGTTCCAAACGTCTTCCATTTAAGAATGATTTAGGCCATTGTGTTCTTGGGGACCTTCAGTGCTGCAGACATTTTTGGTACACTTCCCCAGATCTGTGCCTCGACACAATCCTGTCTTGGACCTCTACGGACAATTCCTTCGACCTCATGGCTTGGTTTTTGCTCTGACATGCACTGTCAACTATGGAACTTTATATAGCCTTTCCAAATCATGTCAAAGTGGTGATCCTAACTGACCTAAAACAGGGAATTTTTACTAGGATTAAATGTCAGGAATTGTGAAAAACTTAATTTAAATGTATTTGGCTAAAGTGTATGTAAACTTCCGACTTCAACTGTATATGCAGATCTCCATCTTATCACAGATGTTAATTTACAGCAATCGATTGTGAGTCATGATTTGATTGAATATGACTTTTTGATTCCCTTTTTGTTTATCAGCAAACCTGTACATTATTTTGTCCCAAAAATGTTTTATATCTGATCAATTGACAGAAATTGCGGTTCCCCTGTTGATAAACCTACATGTTTGTGTGTTTTTCTAAAGACTTGTCAAATGCTTTGATTGTTGATAGCTCACAGAGCGATGGTTCTGGTTGACTAATTACAAATTATATCCCAGCAGCCCTGTGCCAGGGTCGCTGCCATCTCCAATTACAAACGTGAAGAAAATTTCAGTCGGGAGTTCATTTGGTTCAAACAGGTCAAGTTAACTGGCCCTAATTGTTTCCAGAAGTTGCACAGGTCCTTTGTGTGTGTTTGAATGAATGCATCAGTAAGTGCTTATTTCCTGTATACTTTTAGCCTGCTCCATTCATTCGCCTGTGTCCTGGGTTCTGTCATAAAGCCTCAAAACAACTGGATGTGATGTGGATTGGCTCCACAAATGGGAGGGGGTGGGGGTGTTGTATCTCTTGAAGTAGCCCTCCAAAGTCATGTATTGATATCTCCCAGAGATTTATGACTGAGGGATTGGTAAATGAAGGGCTGTGTTTTGTTTTTCAATTGCCCTAGGTTTCCTACAGGGGCCAAATCAACGCTCCATCTCACCACAACAACAATACGTTTTTTTTTCTGCTCCAAAGCCGGGACATATTTGACAAGCTCAGATGTATTATTTCTTAAAGCCTGGGTGAGTTTACTTGTGGCTTCAGGGAGACAAGATTAAAGCAATATTTTAGTAACCCCCGCAATAGGAAAATAATCAGCTGGCAAGGCTGAGGGATTATTAGACAAATGCATCATACGGGGGCTAACTCTAAGGAAGAGAACTCTGCTTGATATTCCAACACCGTTTCCGATTCAAAGGCCCATAGCCTTGGGTTTATCGCTTTCACTTAACACCCATTATCATGAGGATGACTGACTTCTAATGCACTTACAACCCTCCAGAACCCTTTCGGAATATAGCTGGTAAACATAACTAACCACCATTTCTCTCAAATTCTAGCCTCATGGTGTATGAATGAACCCCTATCAATGATTGTCCACTTCGCCTCGGCCGTCTTTGAGATCGAGAAACCTTTTCATCAATGACATTCGGATATTCAATTTCCTCCCTTGTGTCGAGGTGGATAGAGAGGGCAGAGCGGAGCTTAGTCGGCGTGTTCTTATACCCAGGGTTCCTGGGGACCTTATCAGTCCCCCTTATGTGTGTGTGTGTGTGTGTGTGTGTGTGGGTATGTATGTATATGTGGGTATGTATGTATATGAGAGAGACTGCATTAAATAGCATGATCATTACACAGGTGCACCTTGTGCTTTCACACAACACAATGCCACAGATGTCTCAAGTTTTGCATTTGGCATGCTGACTGCAGGAATGTCCATCAGAGCTGTTGCCAGAGAACTGAATGTTAATTTCTCTACCATAAGCCGCCTCCAACGTACAGCTGATGAAACTGGGGTTTTGCACAACCAAAGAATTTCTGCACAAACTATCAGAAACCATCTCAGGGAAGCTCGTGTGTGCTTGTCGTCTTCACCAAGGTCTTGACCTGACTTCAGTTCGGCGTCGTAACTGACTTGCTCACCTTTGATGGCCCCTGGCATGCTGAAAAAGTGTGCTCTTCACTGATGAATCCCGGTTTCAAATGTACCGGGCAGATGGCAGACGTTGTATGGCATCGTGTGGCGGGCGGTTTGCTGATGTCAATGTTGTGAATAGAATGCCCCGTGGAGGCGGTGGGGTTATTGTATGGGCAGGCATAAGCTATGGACAACAAACACAATTTGCATTTTGTCGATGGCAATTTGAATGCACAGAGATACCGTTATGAGATCATGAGGCTTATTGTCGTGCCATTCATCCACCGCTATCACCTCATGTTTCAGCATGATGATGCATGGCTCCATTTCGCAAGGATCTGTACACAATTCCTGGAAGCTGAAAATGTCCCAGTTCTTCCATGGCCTGCATACTCACCAGACATGTCACCCATTGAACATGTTTGGGATGATCTGGATCAACGTGTACGACAGCGTGTTCCAGTTCATGCCATTATCCAGCAACTTCACAGATGTATATCTGTATTCCCAGTCATGTGAAATCCATAGATTTGGGCATGATCAATTTATTTAAATTGACTGATTTCCTTATTTGAACTGTAAAAATGTAGAGATTGTTGCACGTTTTACATTGTTGTTCAGTATACATTTTTTTGAAAGATAAGCTCCAAAGGGGAATGATCTAGTTGACTCAGCAAACACCTAAGTTTAGCATTTGTAATGAAGAAATTGTGTGGTATTCCTGGTTGTTAATCTAAGTTAGCTAGCTAACTCATTGATCCTGCATTATAGTATACCCCTCTGATATCCTATCCACCACCAACAACCGGATGGCTCCTTCAGCCTCAAACCTTAGCATCAACGGTAAAGATGGCCTCATATTCCATCCCCCTAGCTGTGGTCCCAGTTAAAATGAATATTTTACCACTTTTTATAGATGGGTTTTTATGTGCCCTTGAGCTCTTTTTTTTTGTTGCTCATTTTGTTGTGCATGCTTTGTCATAGTCAACATTATTGGGGGAAAGAAAGTAGAGTTTTATTACCTAAGCTTGGCTAAATGTAGAAGCTTTTTATTACAAGTGAAACTGGCAGAACTCCATTACAAGGAGCAGGATTATCACCCCCATTTGAAATCACGCAGTGAGCAAATCCCCTGGAGAGCACTTTACACAGGTACAGTAGTACATCATAGGGTAATATCCAAATAGTTCCACAAAAGCTTTTTGAAAAGGGCACACATGCCAGGAAGTTCCTCCTCTTCCAGAACAGACCAAATTTGAGGACTGGGGCAAGCCATGAGGCATTATGTTATCCTCCCTGACTGCCTCCTTTTCATAGTCGCCAAGCCTTGATGCCTTGTTGATGTAGTGCCTGGTGTCTGTGTTTGTTTATGCATCTGAGGATCAGCCTTTGGCCGGCAGGCGCGAGAGCAGAGCAGAGCCGAGCAGAGCAGAGGCAGCTGGCTGAAACCCAATTATAGACAGGCTCTAAAAGGCCCTGGTCGATTTACACCGCCATCTCTCTGATCTCAGATCTGTGCTCTGTCCTCACTGTCAAGCCGGGAGATGTATCGATTAAAGACTTAACATGGGGTTACATCATGTGGAATGTACTGCACACCCCTCTGTCAGAAGGAGCGTCCCCCCCCCCCCCCCCCCCAAACACAATCGCCATCGGACTTGAGAATCTGCTCATACCTGTCATTACTTCATGCTGTTTTTTTAATGATTGATTGAATTATGTCGTACACAGCAACACAAACACCCTTTTGATCCAAATACAGTAAAAAAAAATAATAATAGAGATATATATATATATATATATATCTCACCCCAAAAAGCGCCAGACCACACACACTTATTAACCAGATAAGCATCGTTCAGTGCTGGGTGCATAGAGACGTTACTGCTGCACAAGCCTCCTTTCTTCAGTGCTGTGGCTCCCGTTATCTCGCCACTGCAACTGGAGATGGCCGGATTACGGTCCGGGGAGCGTGGTGCAGACTCTGTACGGAGCCAGGTGGCTCACCACACCTCATGGCTAACATCTAAAGAATAACTTTTTTGGAAAAGGGAGATCAACTAAGTCTTATGTCCAGACAGTGTCCAAGGCAATGGGGGATCAACAGAATTCTGGGCAGACCAAGATAAGAACCGAGAGCAGGGCTGTTGTGTAACAACATTAGCTTCTTGTCACAACTCCGGCCCTGCCTCACCTGTCTCTGCATGGGTAAACCTGGCTAGTGCTGAGAGTGCTGCGCCTGGCCTCTTGTGGTCAGGTAGGCTGTTAGGGGCCTTGGCTCGCACATTTCATATCTCTTGTCCTTCTGGGGAGCCTGTGGTCAGAGGGGGGAGGGAGGGAGGTGCTGGGGACAGCCTACACTGCTTTACGCTGCCTGCCTGCCTGCCTGCCTGCCTGCCTGCCTGCCTGCCTGCCTGCCTGCCTGCCTGCCTGCCTGCCTATGTGAGGGTGAAAACACACCAGTGGTTAGCAGTTATAGCCAGATATCAAGTGACATGTAAATCTATCATTTGTTCTACCTTCCTGATGGCTATTTCTCACTCCAAGTAGAGCAGCTGCACTGATGTTTGCGTAAAACACTGGTAGGGAAGAAATGTTAGACACTTCTATGATTCTTTCATTTCAGAATGTTTGTTTTTCCTTTAATTTTGATAAAAGGAAAAACAATTCTATTTACCACTCTTGAACTCACAGCTTTTCTTAGGCTGCCGTTACACGAAGCAATTTGCACGCAATTTTAGTTGCTTGCGACCAGGAGTTGGAACCAAAATTATTTTCCAATCGTTTTGTTCTGAAAGAACCATTTTATTTTTTGCATTCCATTCCACACTTCCGATAAGCAAAATAAAGTTCTGAACCCCAAAAATGTTAAGGTTTATATTATTCCTTTGTGTTCCCTTTTAAACCTCCTGAGATATATATATATATATATATATATATATATATATTTTATTTATTTATTTTACATTTAGCTTGCTATGGCGGGGGCAAGCTATTTACATGCATTGGACAAACAAGTGTAGGGCACAAGATTCAACTGACATTTTGCAGGTGGAGGAGGCTTGTCTTGAAGTGTTGGGCATCTTGTTGTTATGACATGCATCATCTGAATTAGGTCCACAGAATTATAACTATGGAGGAGCGGCTTCTATGATAGAACTTTGAATGTCTTTGAGCTTCAGAAAGTTCGCTTAATGTTGGACAAGCAAGCAAGCTAGCTAGCTAGCAAGCAAGCTAGCTAGCTAGCTAACAAGCTTGTGTGTGCAGAGCAGCACCAGAATTAAAATAAAAACACATCTTACTTTTTTTTGTAGTTAATAAATCAAATGTGAAACTTGATAACTATAGTATCCTTAACATTGAAAAGGTTAATCCATTGTTGTCTAATAAAAAATCGTTCTCCCTAATTTCTGATTCATGCATGTAACATCAGTATGCTATTACACTATGCTTCGGAGGGGAGGGGCCTACACACATGTGCGCACTCATTGGAAAAGCTTTTCAGCTGGCAGGCAGGCAGACACTGGATTAAGTTTATGAGTGACAGAGTGAGGGCTTTGCATAGGCACTCTGTGTTTTTTGTGGGACTGGAAAAAAATGCCCGGAAGGTAAAAGGTCATTAAAAACCTCTTACATCTAGATGTTCCGCTAGCGGAACACCGCTCCAATATCCAATGATGGGGCGTGGCGCGAATTACAAACTCCTCAAAAATCCCAAAACTTCCATTTTTCAAACATATGACTATTTTACACCATTTTAAAGACAAGACTCTCCTTTATCTAACCACATTGTCCGATTTCAAAAAGGCTTTACAACGAAAGCAAAACATTAGATTATGTCAGGAGAGTACCCAGCCAGAAATAATCACACACATTTTTCAAGCTAGCATATAATGTCACAAAAACCAAAACCACAGCTAAATGCAGCACTAACCTTTGATCTTCATCAGATGACACTCCTAGGACATTATGTTATACAATACATGCATGTTTTGTTCTATCAAGTTCATATTTATATCAAAAAACAGCTTTTTACATTAGCATGTGACGTTCAGAACTAGCATACCCACCGAACACTTCCGGTGAATTTACTAAATTACTCACGATAAACGTTCACAAAAAACATAATAATTATTTTAAGAATTATAGATACAGACCTCCTTTATGCAATTGCTATGTCCGATTTTAAAATAGCTTTTCGGTGAAAGCACGTTTTGCAATATTCTGAGTAGATGGCCCGGCCATCATAGCTAGCTATTTTGACACCCACCAAGTTTGCCACTCACCAAACTCAGATTTACTATAAGAAAAATTGGATTACCTTTGCTGTTCTTGGTCAGAATGCACTCCCAGGACTTCTAGTTTACACCCAATGTTGTTTTGGTTCCAAATAATCCATAGTTATATCCAAATAGCGGCGTTTTGTTCTTGCGTTCAAGACACTATCCGAAGGGTGACGCGCCGGCGTGACAAAAAATGTCAAAATATTCCATTACCGTACTTCGAAGCATGTCAAACGCTGTTTAAAATCAATTTTTATGTGATTTTTCTCGTAAAATAGCGATAATATTCCGACCGGGAGACGTCGTTTTCGTTCAAAGACTGAAAATGCAAAATGGACTCTTCACATGCACGCGCGACCCCGTTTCATTGTTCTCAGATCGACCACTATCCAAATGCGCTACTGTTTTTCAGCCAGGGACTGCAGAGTCATCATTCCCCGTTATGGCGCCTTCTGAGAGCCTATGGGAGTCTTAGAAAATGTCACGTTAAAAAAAAAAGGCCAAGAAATGGTCAGAGAGGGCACTTCCTGTTTAGAATCTTCTCAGGTTTTGGCCTGCCATATGAGTTCTGTTATACTCACAGACACCATTCAAACAGTTTTAGAAACTTTAGGGTGTTTTCTATCCAAATCAAACAATGTATATGCATATTCTAGTTTCTGGCCAGGAGTAATAACCAGATTAAATCGGGTACGTTTTTCCCATGATCTGGTTTTCAGTTCTGTTCACTGAACCAGTTCTGACCCCTGCTTGCAACCGAGTTGCTTTGTGAAACAACACCTGTAACTCATCTGCAACTTGGTTGCATCTAGTTGAAACTTTTCAACTTTGTGCAACTAGTTGCAAGTAACAGCCAATCAAAACAAACAGTTTTGTCACATGATCCAATCGAAAGTTTGGAATTCTGACCCAGTTGCCATGTCAACACAGCTGTCAGTGCTGCGCAGCACACCCCCTGATCAGGGTTGACAGAACAGAGACTAGCACAACAGGAAATGTGTACAGGTTATTGTACACGGTTTAGCATTCAAATTTAATTTTGAAGTGAAGCTAAATCTCTCCCTAACCAGTTTCAACTGAAATTATCCACCATGACCTGTGGTAGCTAGCTTAGTTTGTTGCTAGCCTAGTAAACTCGTTGCTAGCTAGCTAGTTGTGCTGGTGTTTGCTATGTCATTTTGGCTACCTAAGGAAATTGTACAGGCTGCATTTTGTCTTCATCCATGCTGTTACTATAACCAAACGGTTAGATAAACAAACAAATAATTTGTGAAACCATGATGTAATGAAGCAGATGACATGGGGTGAGTTAAATTTGATTGGCTGTTGCATGCAATTTTAAGCATGTTTGAGTTGCTTCATGTAACAGCAAAGTTGCTTGAGATATCCCTTACAACTAAAATTGTGTGAGTTGCTTAGTATAACTGCAGCCTTACTGTAAGCACAAACCACAAGCCACTTTTCCATTAAAAGCCATATTAATTACAATGATCCCCCTTATTAAAGCCCGGTTTTGATTTCGTGTTTATAGAGCTGCTCCCTCCCTGCCCCCCCCTTCTTCGGTCCCGAATGCCGGTGTTTTAATCCTGTCGATATCCCATTAGCATCTCCTCTCCGGGTCCCGCCACATGAAAGAAGATGTCGGTTCCCCCTCGGTGGTTCTAACGCGCTGCCGAGCGCGGGGGCACAATGAGTGTGGTCCCAAGCCAAAGGGCCAACCCAAGCGTGCACAAGACCTGTGTGAATGCTACCGCCACGGCTCCCAGCCTCCCCTGGAAGTATCAAATCAGAGCCCTCCGCGGGCTTCCACCGAGAGAGGCTCTAATTAGCTTCTTTGTTGCCGCCTGAATGGGGTGCCAGAGATTGGCAAGGGGCCCCAATGGAGTGATACGAGAGTGCTAAGAAAGGGGTCATAAAACTCCCATCACAAAGAAGCACTCGGGTTGGGGACTGGGCTGGGCGGTAGGCTGGACGGCACCGTACAGGTCCTGTTTACTACCCGACCATCTCGCTCCTCTCAGGACCCCAGCCAGGGTATGTCCTGGAACATAAACACAAATCTAATCTGGCAGGTTGTTAGACAGCTTTTTGCCTGTCTATATTCCTGCCTCAGAATTTTTGGTTGAAGCAGTTTGTTTTCTTGTGGTTTTATTGATTGGCTGTTGGGTCACATGGTTTAGTTTTTCTCTGTTTTTGCAAGTGAACCAACAATTTTGCTCTTGGAGCCACACTATTTTCTGTCTCGGTTTTCACTGTCTCTTAACACCGCATTGAGGTAACCAATATGTCTGCCCCTCTTTGACTGCTACTAGCAGGGAGCACCAAGTGCGGGCCGGAGCGGTTTAGCTCGAGCAACACGTTTTAATTCTTACTGTAATCCAGGGGGGATCAGTTGAGTAAATCATGGTATAAAGCTTAAAACCATAATTGATTTATGTATTTGCTGAATGAAGACGGGCTGAGAGATTAGCAGTGGCAGACAGCTGACGATGATGGATAGCATGGTGCTTTGAGAGGCCGCATGTCCGCTAGGGCTGTGACGATACCAGTATCGCCATATTTTTTTCCATTGCAAAAATGAAAACACGAAGCAGACAACTCTTTTGGTCCTTGTAAAAAGCTGCTGTATGTAAAATATTGTGTGCTGTAGCTTGGAACATAAATACATGTGACTTTGGATGACAACATAATATTTGTTTCCAACATTAGGGCTGTTTTCCTAAAGAAGTTAAATCTGCTTCATGTTTTGTTTCCGTGCCGTGATAGTAATGAGTATCGCTATACTGGTATCGTCTCGGCCCTGATGTCAGCTAGATTCAGTTGAAGGGAGATATGTTGGATCTCTCCTAAAATGAGTGAAGTTGATCGAGGTTTATTTAGACAGAATGAGAAGATATTTCTGGCCTTTTTTGATTAGATGACTTTCAAATTTGGATAGAGATTCATGATTGTCTTGTACATAAATTCTTTGTTTCTGTAGGTGTATCAAATAGATTTTTCTGGTTTACGATCTTGCTGTCAGTATCCCTCGTCTTTTTTTTTGCCTCATCGAGATTGTTTTGGGTTTGTGTGTTTTTGTCTGTGGTCCTCAAATGTGTGGAAAAAAGCCTTTTTCATTTACCTGGACCAATCACTGACATGTCATGAGTCAAACAGCATAATTTCTGTCTTAGCCAGGAAGTTACTGATGATGCTGTCAGGTCTCGCCGAAAGCCATTAAGCATAGGGTGGGGGTACATGCCTATTTTACACTATCACACAGACGTCCCTTCCAAATAAGGGTTTGCTTGTCCAGCCAGGAATATTACACCCCATTCTCCTCCTTCGAAATTCCAGCGAAGGAGACACCCATTGATTCTCTGTCTCCGGGTTCGTTCTGGTGTCCTTTCTCGGAGCGACCCAGATTTGTACTTTATATATTTTTTTCCTTCCTGGCCTCTGGTGCACTGTCTATGGCCACAGTATGCGAGGGACTGGAGTCCTAAACAGGTCTTTGGGTCCTTAACGCCACGTCAGGCCCTCACCTAACTGCATCCCTCCAATATTTAACTTAGCTTCTTACCCGACGCCCCCCCACACCACCACTCTAGACGTGCGCTCACACATACACTGGTCAGCAAAGAGACAGGGCTGTGAAAGAGTTTCGCCATGAACGATACCCATCTTCCATAGTGCACTGTTTAGTGCAAAACTGATTTTTTTAATCTCACTTGTAGTATCTTACACTGAACAGAAATATAAACACAGCATGTAAAGTCTTGGTTCCATGTTTCATGAGCTGAAATATAAGATCCCCAACATTTTCCATACGCACAAAAATATTATTTCTCTCATTCTGAGCACACATTTGTTTACATCCCTGTTAGTGAGCATTTCTCGTTTGCCAAGATCCACCTGACAGGTGTGGCATAGTAAGAAGCTGATTAAACAGCATGATCATTACATAGATAAACCTTGTGCTGGAGACAATGTGCAGATTTGTTACACAATGCCACAGATTTATCAAGTTTTGAGGGAGTGTGCAATTGGCATGCTGACTGCAGAATTGTCAAACAGAGCTGTTGCCAGAGAAGCCATCATTTTAGAGAATTTGTCAGTACCTCCAACCAATCTCACAACCACAGACCACGTGTAGACCATGTGTAACCACGCCAGCCCAGGACCTCCACATCTGGCTCCTTTACCTGCGGGATCATCTGAGACCAGCCACCCTGACAGCTGATGAAACTGTGGGTTTGCAAAACCAAAGAATTTCTGCACAAACTGTCAGAAACCGTCTCAGGGAAGCTCATCTGCATACTTGTCATCCTCACCAGGGTCTTAACCTGACTGCCTTTCGGTGTCGTAACCAACTTCAGTGGGCATATGCTCACTTTCGATAGCTACTGGCACACCGGAGAAGTCTTCAGTCTTCTCTTCACTGATGAATCCCGGTTTCAACTGTACCGGGCAGATGGCAGACAGCGTATGGTGCCGTGTCGGCGATCGGTCTGCTGTTCACAACGCTGATATCAGTGCTCCATGGTGGCGGTGTGGTTATGGTAGGGGCAGGCATAAGCTAATGACAACGAACACAATTTCTTTTTATCAATGGCAATTTGAATGCACAGGCATACCATGACGAGATCATGAGGCTTATTGTTGTGCCATTCATCCGCCGCCATCACCTCGTGTTTCAGCATGATAATGCACAGCTCCATTTTACAAGGATATGTACACAATTCCTGGAAGCTGAAAATGTCCCAGTTCTTCCATGGCCTGCATACTCACCAGACATGTCACCCATTGAACATGTTTGGGATGATCTGGATCGATGTGTACGGCAGCGTGTTCCAGTTCCTGCCATTATCCAGCAACTTCGCACAGCCATCCAGGCTCTATCACAACCGACAGTGATTGGGAGTCCCATAGGGCAGCTCACAATTTGGCCCAGCGTCGTCCAGGTTTGGCTGGCGTAGGCCATCATTGTAAATAAGAATTTGTTCTTAACTGACTTGCCTCGTTAAATAAAATGTAAAAAAATGACGGAGTTGGACAACATTCCACAGGCCACAATCAACAGCCTGATCAGATCAACTCTATGCGAAGGAGACGCACTGCATGAGGGAAATGGTGGTCATACCAGATACTGACTGGTCCATGCCCCTACCTTTTTTTCAGGTATCTGTGACCCAACAGAAGTATATCTGTATTCCCAGTCATGTGAAATCCATAGATTAGGGCCAAATGAATTTATTTCAATTGACTGATTTCCTTATGAACTGTAACTCAGTAAAATATTTTTATTTATTTTATTCAGTGTAGTATGAGTTACTACTCTTCGGATTGAAATACTGTAGTTCTATATGTATTTGTGTGTGATTTATTTTATCACTTTATACACCTCTTCAGAGCATCATGAAAAGGAAAATCAAATGGTAAAGTTATTTCCCCATGCCCTACACTGTTAGATTCGGATATTGTGTATGGATCTGTCAATTTGATCTGCCCTATTGCCCATTTCCTTAGACTGAGGATCCCAGGGTTTATTGTCCCCCTCTCTACCAGTCCCTGGTCCTGCACAGGGGAGGCAGAGGACAAAGGCCAATGTGTATCTGAGCTGGGGGGGGGGGCGGGACCTGCTTGGAGCCACTGATGGACAATCTGACAGGGGCTCTTTTTTGTTTTGTTTTTTTGCCCTCGGTGGGTGTAGCGGCAGGAGGCTGGGGGTCTATAAGCCATGAGAGCCACCATTATGAGAGGTGGGCTCTGTTACAGTAGAGTGGATGCAGGGGTCTCGGCCCAGACAAAGGCAGGGTCAAACAGGCCCCCATTATTTACAGTAGTCCTTTGATTGCCCAAGTGAAACAGGAGCCTCCAGGGGCCTCATGGGAGGACCACTGTTTTTGCTCGGTCAGGCCTCCAATAAGGTCAAAGAGCATCGGGGGTGGGGTGTGTTTGGGGGGGTGGCTGACTTCCAAGGGGGCTGCTTCATAGTGAAAAGTTGGCTTTTTTATATTGATCAGCAAATAATTTTGCCACACAGACAATGTTTTAGAACAACAGCTGTGTGTCTGTGACATGGTGGGCATGAGGAAAAGTGCAGCGTGGATGAGAAAGACAGGGAGACCTTACTGTCTGTCAGCCACCTCAGAGAGACTAAGGAGAGGAGTAAATGCTCAAAACAATGGAAGGTGTTATTTGGACAAGTACAATTCTACACCTTTGTGGACACCCCAACTCCGCTGTACATTACTAAAGAAACCACTTTGACTCACAGTAGTGCAATGAGTGAGAATTTGACCCCAAGTATAAATCTTCAACAAAAAACCTGTTGCATGTAACCTAATTCTGGGGATCCAGTTAGGTCATTGCTGATCCCTTGCAAAGAGATACCATGCTTAAGAATAAGCTCATTACTTGGCACAATCAAGGCATGAAAGAACTGGAATTTAGTCCAAGCAGTTTGATTTCAGTGTACTTGATACGTATATTTAGCTTAATCCCAATACTGCTGCATCAATATCATATACCGTCTTATGGGACTCAATTACCAAATCCTCTGTGGATAGGCAGTCCTATTTGTTTTCTTTCATTAAGAAATGGAAAGTCACCCGAGCTCCGGGCATGAGGGGAAAAGGCACCATCTGCCAGGAGTATCCTCTGTAATCTTCACGTAATTTTGCCTTCAGTGGCAGTGATGAGAAACGGACACTGGTTGAAGAAAGAGAGTAACGGCCTTACAATATGAATAACTCAACAGTCTGCTGGAACAGATTTGATTGTTTTTAGGGGCACAATGACTCGAGGGTCAGAGTTTGCCTGGCCTGGGCATTAATGGGGAGGGGTGGAGGTCAGGGGAGGTCCTGGGGTCCAGTTTGACCCCCACCTCTCACCCCATTGTCCTTAAGAACACAAAGGGACCTGCCATCTTACTAGTCAGTCCTCTCCTCAACCCAATCCGAGTTTGACAGAGGCTTTGAATGTGGCTGACTGAACACCAGTAAGTGACCAATCAAAGAAAAAATAATTTTTGCAGTGCCTTCAGAAAGTATTGATACCCCTGAATTCCAAATGGTTAAAACACTGTTTAAATCACCCATCTACTCATAATACCCACATAATGACAAAGTGAAAACATGTTCTAAGACCCTTTTGCAAGTTTATTGAAAAGGAAATACAAATCTAATTTGGAAAGGATTCAGACCCCCCGAACCCCCCCCCCTTCCCTTTTTCCACACTTTGTTACGTTACAGCCTTATTCTAAAATTGATTAAATAAAACATTTTCCTCATCAATCTACACACAATACACAATAATGACAAAGCAAAAAAAAATACAATCACATATACTTAAGTATTCAGACCCTTTACTCAGTACTTTGTCGAAGCACCTTTTAGCAGCGATTACAGCCTCCAGTCTTCCTGGGTATGATGCTACAAGCTTGGCACACCTGTTTTTGGGGACTTTCTCCCATTCTTCTCTGCAGATTTTCTCAAGCTCTGTCAGGTTGGATGGGGAGCGTCGCTACACAGCTATTTTCAGGTCTCTCCAGAGATGTTCGATCGGGTTCAAGTCCGGGCTCTGACTGGGCCACTCAAGGACATTCAGAGACTTGTCCTGAAGCCACTCCTGCATTGTCTTGGCTGTGTGCTTAGGGTCATTGTCCTGTTGGGAGGTGAACCTTTGCACCAGTCTGAGGTCCTGAGCGCTCTGGAGCAGGTTTTCATCAAGGATCTCTTGACTTTGCTCCGTTCATCTTTCCCTCGATCCTGACTAGTCTCCCAGTCTCTGCCGTGGAAAATCATGCTGTGGGGATGTTGCTGCCACCACCATGCTTCACCGTAGGAATGGTGCCAGGTTTCCTCCAGACGTGACGCTCGGCATTTAGGCGAAAGAGTTCAATCTTGGTTTCATCAGACCAGAGAATCTTGTTTCTCATGGTCTGAGTCCTTTTAGGTGCCTTTTGGCAAACTCCAAGTGGGCTGTGCCTCGACACAATCCTGTCTCGGACCTCTACGGACAATTCCTTCGACCTCATGTCTTGGTTTTTGCCTTGACATGCACTGTCAACTGTGAAATCTTATATCGGACAGGTGTATGCCTTTCCAAATCATGTCCAATCAATATTGGACAAATATACATTTGCAAACATTTCTAAAAACCTGTTTTGCTTTGCTATTGTGTGTAGGTTGATGAGGAGCATTTAATTCAATCCATATTAGAATAAGGCTGTAACGTAACAACGTGGAGAAAGTCAAGGAGTCTGAATACTTTTCTAATGCACTGTATATACAAAAATATGTGGACACCCCTTCAAATTGGTGCATTTGGCTATTTCAGCCACACCTGTTGCTGACACGTGTATAAAATCGAGCACACAGCCATGCACTCTCCATTGACAAACATTGGCAGTAGAATGGCATTACTGAAAGGTACGGTAACTTTTAACATGGCACCGTCATAGGGTGCCACCTCTCCAACAAGTAAGTTTGTCAAATTTATGCCATGCTAGCGCTACCTCGGTCAACTGTAAGTGCTGCTGTTGTGAAGTTGAAACGTCTAGGAGCAACAACAGTTAAGCCGCGAAGTGATAGGCTACACAAGCTCGCAGAACAGGACCACCGAGTGCTGAAGCGTCTAGCGCATAAAAATCGTATGCCCTCAGTGGCAACACTCACTACCGAGTTCCAAACTGCATCTGGAAGCAACGTCAGCACTATCTGTTTATCGGGAGCTTCATGAAATGGGTTTCCGAGTAGCCGCACGCAAGCCTAATATCAACATGCGCGATGCCAAGCGTCAGCTGGAGTGGTGTAAAGCTCATTCGCCATGGCGCAGTGGAAACACATTCTCTGGAGTGATGAATCACGCTTCACCATCTGGTAGTCCGACGGACAAATCTGGGTTTGGTGGATGCCAGGAGAATGCTAACTGCCCCAATGCATAGTGCCAACTGTACATTTTGGTGGAGGAGGAATAATGGTCTGGGGCTGTTTTTCATGGTTCGGGCTAGGTCCCTTAGTTCCAGTGAAGGGAAATCTTAATGCAACAGCGTACAATGACGTTCTAGACGATTCTGTGCTTCCAACTTTGTGGCAACAGTTTTGGGAAGGCCCTTTTCCTGTTTCAGCATGACAATGCCCCCGTGCACCAAGTGAGGTCCATACAGAAATGGTTTGTCCAGATCGGTGTGGAAGAACTTGACTGGCCTGCACCTTGACTGGCCCTGACCACAACCCCATCGAACACCTTTGGTATGAATTGGAACGCTGACTGCAAGCCAGGCCTAATCACACAACATCAGTGCCTAGTGCAAGTCCATGCAGCAATGTTCCAACATCTAGTGGAAAACCTTCCCAGAAGAGTGGAGGCTGTTATAGCAGCAAAGGGGGACCAACTCCATATTAATGCCCATGATTTAGGAATGAGATGTTTGACGAGCAGGTGTCCCCATACTTTTGGTCATGTAGTGTAAGTATTCACACCCCTTTGCTATGACACTCCAAATTGAGCTCAGGTGCATCCAATTTCCTTTGATCAGCTTTGAGATGTTCTTGATTGGATCACCTGTGGCCAATTTAATTGTTTCTACATGATTTAGAAAAACACACCTGTCTATATAAGGTCCCACAGTTCCCAGTGCATGTCAGAGCAGAAACTATACCTTGAAGTCCAAGGATCTGTCTGTAGATGTCAGAGATTTTGTGATGAGGCATATATCTGGGGAAGGGTATCAAACAATTTCTAGAGTGTTGAAAGTTTCCAAGAGCACAGTGGTCTCTATCATTGGGTAATGGAAAAAATATGGAACTACCCAGACTCTGTCTAGATCTGGTCATCGGACCAAACTGAGCAACTGGACAAGAAGGACCTTTGTCAGGGAGGTGACCAAGAACCCAATGACCACTCCGACAGAACTACAGAGTTCCTTGGCTAAGATGGGAGAACCTGTCAGAAGGACAACAGTCTTTACAGCACTTCACCAATCTGGGCTTTATGGGAGAGAAGCCAGACGGAAGCCACTCCTGAGAAAAATCTACAAGATGGCAGGCTTGGAGTTTGCAAAAAGGCAGATGAAAGACTGAGCGCATAAGGCAGAATATTCTGTTGTCTGATGAGACAAAGAATGGACTCTTTGGCCTGAATGCCAAGTGCTATTTCTGGATTTAAACACGCACAGTTCGACACCGGTCTAACACCATCCCTACCATGAAGCATGGTGGTGGCAGCATCATGCTATGGGGATGCTTTTCAGCGGCAGGAACTGGGAGACTGGTAAGGATAGAGCGAACAATGAATGGAGCCAAATACAGGTAAATCCTTGATGAGAACCTCCTTCAGAGTGCAAACGACCTTACAGGACAATGACCCCAAGCATACAGCCAAAGTAACGCTGGAATGACTTCAGAACAAGAATATGAAAGTCCTTGAATGGCCCAGCCAAAGCCCAGACTTGAATCCCATTTGAAAATCTGCGTAAAGACTTGAAGATTGCTATTCACCGCCACTCCCCATCTAACTTAATCTGCAAGGAAGAATGGGAGAAAATCCCGAAATCCAAATGTGAAAAGCTGATACAGACATACCCAAGATGACTCAAAGCTGTAATCGCCATGAAAGGTGCTTCTACAAAGTATTGACTCAGGGTGTGAATACTTATGTAAATGAGATTTCTGTATTTAATTTATTACATTTGGATTAATTTATGAAAACATGTTTTCAATTTGTCATTATTGGGTATGTCAAATCAAAATCAAATGTTATTTGTCACATTCGCCTAATACAACCGGTGTAGACCTTGATGTGAAATGCTTACTTACAAGCCCTTAACCAACAATGCAGTTTTAAGAAAATAGAGTTAAGAAGATATTTACTGGATAAAATGGAAAAAGTAACACAAATTAACAATGAGGCTATATTCAGGGAGTACTGGAACAGAGTTAATGTGCGGGTGTACAGGTTAGTCAAGGTAATTTGTACATGTAGATAGGGGTAAAGTAACGCTGCATAGATAATAAACAGCGAGTAGCAGCAGTGTAAATCAAGGGGAGGGGGTGTCAATGCAAATAGTCTGGGTGGCCATTTGATTAACTGTTCAGCAGTCTTGTGGCTTTGGGGTAGAAGCTGTTAAGGAGCCTTTTGGACCTAGACGTAGCGCCCTGGTACTGCTTCCCGTGCGGTAGCGGAGAGAATTGTCTGTGACTTGGGTGAATGGAGTGTTTGACAATTGTTGGGGCCTTCCTCTGACACCGCCTATTATATAGGTCCCGGAAGGCAGGAAGCTTGGCCCAAGTGATGTACTGGGCCGTACGCACTACCCTCTGTAGCGCCTTACGCTCGGAGGCCAAGCAGTTGCCATACCAGGCAATGATGCAACCGGTCAGGATGCTCTTGATGGTGCAGCTGTATAACTTATTGAGGATCTGGGGACCTATGCCAAATCTTTTCAGTCTCCTGAGAGGGAAAAGGCATTGTCGTGCCCTCTTCACGATTTTCTTGATGTGTTTGGACCTTGATAGTTTGTTGGTGATGTGGACACCAAGGAACTTGAAGCTCTCAACCTGCTCCACTACAGCCCTGTCGATGTGAATGGGGGCATGTTCGGCCTCTCCTTTGTCTTGATCACATTGAGAGAGGTTGTTGTCCTGGCACCACACGGCCAGGTCTCTGACCTCCCTATAGGCTGTCTCATCATTGTCTGTGATCAGGCCTTTCATCGTTGTCGTCAGCAAACTTAATGATGGTGTTGGAGTCGTGCTTGGCCACGCAGTCGTGGGTGAACAGAGAGTACAGGATGGGACTAAGCACGCACCCCTGAGGGGCCACAGTGTTGAGGATGAAGGTGGCAGATGTGTTGTTGCCTACCCTTACCATCTGGTGGCGGCCCGTCTGGAAGTCCAGGATCCAGTTGTAGAGGTAGGTGTTAGCTACGTGATGAGCTTTGTGGGCACTATTGTGTTGAATACTGAGCTTTATTCAATGAACAGCATTCTCACATGGGTGTTCCTTTTGTCCAGGTGGGAAATGGCAGTGTGGAGTGCAATAGAGATTGTGTCATCTGTGGATCTGTTGGCGGTATGCGAATTGGTGTGGGTCTAGGGTTTCTGGGATGATGGTGTTGATGTGAACCATGACCGGCCTTTCAAAGCAACTCATGGCTACTGGAGCGGTTGTCATTTAGTCATATTAACTTTGCTTTCTTGGGCACAGGGACTATGGTGGTCTGCTTGAAACATGTAGGTATTACAGACTCGGTCAGGGAGAGGTTGAAAATGTCAGTGAAGACTCTAGCTAGTTGGTCCGCACTTGTTCTGAGGACACGTCCTGGTAATCCGCCTGGCCCCTCGGCTTTGTGAATGTTGACCTTTTTAAAGGTCTTGCTCACATCTGCTACGGAGACCGTGATCACACAGACCGGTACAGCTGGTGCTCGCATGCATTCTTCAGTGTTGCTTGCCTCGAAGCGAGTATAAAAGGCATTCAGCCCATCTGGTAGGCTCGCGTCACTGGGCAGCTCGCGGCTGGGTTTCCCTTTGTTTGTGTATTGTGTGTAGAAATCAATTTAATCAATTTTGAATTTAAGCGGTAACACAACAAAATGTGGAGTAAGTCAAGGGATATGAATACCTTTTTAAAGCACTGTATTTCATTTATAACCATGACAATATGAACCATGACAAAATGGCTGCCGCCGATATTCAGAGAAATGTCCCAAAAATGTAAATGCTGAATGCCGAAAAGTAGAGCAGAATTTAATTTTAGGTTTGGCGATTTTGAGCTGCTTTTTTTATATTATATTGTTTTAAATTGTGCCACTGATCATGCAGTGTCAACGTTATAGAAATTGGAAATGTTCTGAATTGAGATATAAAAAAAGAATCAGAAAAATAACCTAGAATATACAATAAATGTTTCTCTCAGCAAATGGATGCGCTGAATATATTATTTCAGTCCTTCTCCTCCCACAGTATTTGGTGACCCTGTTTCCTACCAAATTCTGCATAAATTGGCTCAACTTCATTCTCTTGCTGTCAGCCGGTCACTGTTGTCCACCATGGTGGAATGTTTCAATTATTATTTTTTTTATTTACCACAAAAAGAAAAAACACACACACACACACACACACACACTGCTTTAAATCATCCAACTTATGTTATTAACTGGGGGACACACACTGTAGTGAATTGGATAACTGTAAATGGGAGCGAATAGATGCACTTTGCGTGCAGGAATGTATACAGTACATACAAAATATGACCAGCCATCTCACAGATTAAGGCCAAGGGAACCATGACAAAACGCTATTCATGTAACATGACCATGAAATGCATTTTTCTTTAACATTTCATATGTATTTTTTGGTATTTTAGTAACATGTTTACAACAACGGGCCTTAATGAAATATAAAAGAACACATTTAAAAATAAAGCTATGTCTGCGGTCATCGGAAAATATCAAACAGAATCCTATTCCATCTTGAACAGATGTGAGTCTGGGCCTGTTGTATATGTCATTTCTTTGATCTGCATCTAGACTAGTTTTGTATTAATATTTATAGTATTTTGATAATGCCTTTTCACAAGGTAAAAAAGTTGATGGTATGGGATTTGGCTTTGGAAGGTTGTCATTCATGTTTTGATTATCGTTAGTGTAGAAAGAGCTCTAAGCTTTTGCCGGACCTGAGCGTTGCCTTGGACAAGACAATTACATACGTCAGCTATTTGTAATAAGCCAGAGTGGATATTTGTCTATTGATATGATGACCCTTGAAAACAATGCGGCTTGGATCAGAGACCCAGCTTCAATGTGAAGAAAGGGGGTTTGCATCATAGTTTATCTATGCCTGTCTCTTCCTCTTTTTCTTCAAATACTCTTGACATATATCACTGAGGGGATCCAAAGCCCACAGTAGTGTGTGGGGAAAAAAAGCGAGAGCCTTGCGAACGATTGAACAAATATCCAGTGCACATGTTTCTGTCTTTACTCGGTGACGTTGTTGTTGTTGTTTAGTCGACACCCAGCTTCACAGGGCTCCAATCTTTTCTTCTTCTTTCCGAGTTGGGAGGTGTGACATTTTCCTTGCGGTGAACCATAACAAATGCAACGAAGGCATGCCTCCCTATTGCAAGCACGAAGGCCTGCGCCATGCAGCCAGCGTATCTGCAGAATCATTCAGAGTTTAGGGGCTTTTCCACATGGAAAAGAGGGCCCTTTGAGCCAGCCCTTAGCCCCCTGCTGAGCCCGCTTCATCAACGCATTAATGGTGGCACTGGAACTAATTGCAAACCTTAGATGTCTTGAGACCCAGATTGCCTCAACACCACCCCTGCCCCACCCCACCACTCACACACACAAAAAAAAAGAGAATGTTCAGTTTTTTTGTTATTCGGAGCATCTGAAAACGTGTGTGTGTGTGTGTGTGTGTGTGTGTGTGTGTGTGTGTGTGTGTGTGTGTGTGTGTGTGTGTACTGTAAATGTGTGTTTACAAATGGTGTTTAGTCTGAAAGTGGCGCTTTGCTTTTGATGGTTGACGATTTTGGCTCTCCAAAATGGGAGCGGAACGCTGATTTTGTCCGCAAAGCAGATGGGAATAAAATGTACTATTCTTCAGCACCTTGGCGAGACGTTACCCACGCATGTTGTTGCTTCCGTTTTATAAAAATAAAACGTTATTTAACCAGGTAGTCCAGTTGAGAACAGGTTCTCATTTACAACTGCGACCTGGCCAAGATAAAGCAAAGCAGTGCGACAAAAACAACAACACAGAGTTACACATGGGATAAACAAACGTACCGTCAAAAACACAATCGAAGAATCTGTATACAGTGTGTGCAAAATGAAGTAAGGAGGTAAGGCAATAAATAGGCCAATAGTGGCGAAGTAATTACAATTTAGCAATTTACACTGGAGTGATAAATGTGCAGATGAGGATGTGCAAGTAGAAATACTGGTGTGCAAAAGAGCAGAAAAACATATGGGGATGAGGTAGGTAGTTGGTTGGATGGAAGGCCTATTTACAGATGGGCTATGTACAGGTGCAGTGATTGGTAATCTGCTCTGACAGCTGATGCTTAAAGGTAATGAGGGAGATATGAGTCTCCAGCGTCAGGGATTTTTGCAATTCGTTCCAGTCATTGGCAGCAGAGAACTGGAAGGAAAGGCAGCCAAAAGAGGTGTTGGCTTTGGGGATGACCAGTGAAATATACCTGCTGTCGCGCGTGCTACGGGTGGGTCTTGCTATGGTGACCAGTGAGCTGAGATAAGGCGGAGCTTTACCTAGCAAAGACTTATAGATGACCTGGAACCAGTGGGTTTGGCGACGAATATGGAGCATACAGGTCGCAGTGGTGGGTAATATATGGGGCTTTGGTGACAAAACGGATGACACTGTGATAGACTACTTCCAATTTGCTGAGTAGAGTGTTGGAGGCTGTTTTGTAAATGACATCGCCGAAGTCAAGGATCTGTAGGATAGTCAGTTTTACGAGGGTATGTTTAGCATCATGAGTGAAGGAGGCTTTGTTGCGAAATAGGAAGCTGATTCTAGATTTAGTTTTGGATTGGAGATGCTTAATGTGAGTCTGGAAGGAGAGTTTACAGTCTAACCAGACATCTAGGTATTTGTAGTTGTCCACAGTCAGAAACGTCCAGAGTAATGATGCTTGTCGGGCATGCGGGTGCGGGCAGCGATCGGTTGAAGAGCATGCATTTAGTTTTACTAGCAATTAAGAGCAGTTGGAGGCCACGGAAGGAGAGTTGTATGGCATTGAAGCTCATCTGGAGGTTTGTTAAAACAGTGTCCAAAGAAGGGCCAGAAGTATACAGAATGGTGTCGTCTGCGTAGAGGTGGATCAGAGAATCACCAGCAGCAAGAGGGACATCATTGATGTATACAGAGAAAAGAGTCGGCCCGAGAATTGAACCCTGTGGCACCCCCATAGAGACTGCCAGAGGTCCGGACAACAGGCCCTCTGATTTGACACACTGAACTCTGTCTGAGAAGTAGTTGGTGAACCAGGCGAGGTAGTCATTTAAGAAACCAAGGCTATTGAGTTTGCCGATAAGAATGCGGTGATTGACCGAGTCGAAAGCCTTGACCTGTTCGATGAAGACGGCTGCACAGTACTGTCTTTTAGTGATGGCGGTTATACTATCGTTTAGGACCTTGAGCGTGGCTGTGGTGCACCCGTGACCAGCTCGAAAACCAGATTGCATAGCAGAGAAGGTACGGTGGGATTCGAAATGGTTGGTGATCTGTTTGTTAACTTGGCTTTCGAAGACTTTAGAAAGGCAGGGCAGGATAGATATAGGTCTGTGACAGTTTGGGCCTGGAGTGTCTCCCCCTTTGAAGAGGGGGATGACCACGACAGCTTTCCAATCTTTAGGGATCTCAGACGATACGAAGAGAGGTTGAACAGGCTAGTAATAGGGGTTGCAACAATTTCGGCTGATAATTTTAGAAAGAGAGGGTCCAGATAGCCCAGCTGATTTTGTAGGGGTCCAGATTTTGCCGCTCTTTCAGAACATCAGCTATCTGGATTTGGGTGAAGGAGAAGCATGGGGGGGGGGGGCTTGGGCAAGTTGCTGCGGTGGGTGCAGAGCTGTTGGCCGGGGTAGGGGTTGCCAGGTGTAAAGCATGGCCTGCTGTAGAAAAATGCTTATTGAAATTCTCGATTATCGTAGATTTATCGGTAGTGACAGTGTTTCCTATCCTCAGTGCAGGGGGCAGCTGGGAGGAGGTGCACTTATTCTCCATGGACTTTAGTGTCCCAAAATGTTTTGGAATTTGTGCTACAGGATGCAAATTTCTGTATGAAAAGGCTAGCCTTTGCTTTCCTAACTGACTGCGTATATTGGTTCTGAGTTGCTTCTGTTTTTCTAACGCATAGAACTCAAGTCTAGCTCCAGACAGCTGTTCATCTCTTTTGATTGTTCCCTCAACATTCCCATTTCAAAGTGAGCTGGGGGAGGGAGCAGGATGACCCTTTTTATTATTTTATTGGCGCAATAGAGCAGCATTGTTGAAAAGGTACTGGACCTAGTCTCGCTCCCTCAGTCCCTCGGTCTCTCACACTTTGTGTGTGTTTGCATTTATCTGTTTGTGTTCACCTCCACATGAATATACATGAACACTGTACAAACACATGTTGATAGGTGTGACAGAAGTGAGTCTTGGTTGTCTAAAAGCTCCTCCACCATTCCAGTAAAAAAAAATGAAAGTACTTTTCTTACAAAACAGAAACCCAAATCAACAACCACTGGCTGTAGTCTCACAGTAAGTCGCAGGCTGCATGTGTCCGTCAACGTATATCCCAATAATATCCTGAGACTTCTCCGTCAGTCAGGAGCCACACAAGCAGACGTGCATGCACACACACACACACACACAACAAAAACAACAAAAAAGGGGCCAAATTAAGAAATTCTGCAGTTTTGAGGACAAACGTCAATAAAGAGGGGGTTAGTCTTCGATTAATGACCTCTCGCGACATTGAGAGAAACAAACTGCGGGGCTGAGCTACTTCAAAGCCTAACTTTAGATATCACTCGTCACATGGCTATGCAGCATTGTCTGCACTCTCTGAATAGCATCTCTGGAGACTGTATTTGACTGTGCGTGTATGTGTCTGGGTTTCTGAAAGTCTCTGTGTGTGCCAGGCTCTCTGTTGTTAGACATGCAATGGTTTGAGAAACATCTGTTAAAGGCTTTTATGCCATACTCTGGAATTGTCTCCTATAATGGCGCCGGAGGAGATGGCTGCCGTTTTAGGGGCTCCTAACCAATTGTGTTATTGTGAACACAATGTTTCTGCCACCGCCTCTTATGACCGAAAAGAGCTTCTGCATATCAGAACAGAAATTACTCACCTCGTACTGGACAAAGATTTTTTATTTAACGAAAATAAAAGCAAAGAAGCACAGTTTGAAGGTAGGCTTTGAAATACATCCACAGGTACACTTCCAATTATTTTACTTCAGACACCAGACAAGGCCCAAATCCCAGTCATTCACATGAAGAAGAGACTGAGATATATGGGTCATAGGTCGGGGTGCCTTGTAAGAATCTGACGGCGAGTGGGTAACCCGCCTCCACCATCAGTTGTATTAGCCAACGTGCAATCATTGGATAATAAACTGGATGAGCTCCGATCAAGACTATCCTTCCAACGAGACATTAAAAACTGTAATATCTTATGTTTCACCAAGTCGTGGCTGAACAACGACATGGATAACAAACAGCATCGGTAAGATAGAACTGCTGCCTCCGGTAAGATAAGGGGTGACGGTCTGTCTATTTGTCAATAACAGCTGGTGCACAAAATATATTAATGAAGTCTCAAGGTTTTTCTCTCCTGAGGTAGAGAGTATCTCAGTATCTCATTACACTATTTACCAAGAGAGTTTTTATCTATATTTTTCGTAACTGTCTATTTACCACCACAAACAGATGCTGGCACTATGACCGCACTCAACGAACTGTATAAGGGCATAAACCAACAAGAAAATGCTCATCCAGAGGTGGAGCCCCTAGTGGCCGGGGACTTTAATGCAGGGAAACTTAAATCCGTTTTACCTAATTTCTACCATGCAACCAAAAGAAGAAGAAAAAATGAAGACCACCTTTACTCCACACACAGAGATGCGTACAAAGCTCTCCCTCACCCTCCATTTGGCAAATCTGACCATAACTCCATCTTCCTGACTCCTGCTTACAAGCAAAAACTAAAGCAGGAAGTACCGGTGGCTCGCTCAATACAGAAGTGGTCAGATGACATAGATGGTAAGTTACAGGACTGTTTTGCTAGCACAGACGGGATTTTTCCAATGGCATTGAGGAGTACACCACATCCGTCACTGGCTTCAATACAGAACTAAGATTTAATCCTACTACACCAGCTCCGAAGCTCGTCGGATATGGCAGGGCTTGCAAACTATTACAGACTACAAAGGGAAGCACAGCTGTGAGCTTCCCAGTGACACGAGCCTACCAGACGAGCTAAATGACTTTTATGCTCACTTCGAGGCAAACCACTGAAGCATGCATGAGAGCACCAACTGTTCCGGACAACTGTGTGATCACACACTCCGTAACCGATTTGAGTAAGACCTTTAAACAGGTCAACATTCAGACTGATTACCAGGACGTAAACTGGCAAGTG
This sequence comes from Salmo salar, assembly GCF_965601325.2. Taxonomy (NCBI): domain Eukaryota; kingdom Metazoa; phylum Chordata; class Actinopteri; order Salmoniformes; family Salmonidae; genus Salmo; species Salmo salar. Next base: position 67,950,890 of record NC_138294.1, on the reverse strand, counting down.
TCTTCACTGACATTTTCAACTTGTCCCTGACCGAGTCTGTAAATCCCAACATGTTTCAAGCAGACCACCATAGTCCCTGTGCCCAAGAACACCAAGGTAACCTGCCTAGATGACTACCGACCCGTAGCACTCATGTCTGTAGTCATGAATTGCTTTGAAAGGCTGGTCATGGCTCACATCAACACCATTATCCCAGAAACCCTAGACCCACTCCAATTCGCATACCGCCCCAACAGATCCACAGATGACACAATCTAAATCGTTCTCCACACTGCTCCTTCCCACCTGGACAAAAGGAACACCTACAGTTGAAGTCAGAAGTTAACATACACTTAGGTTGGAGTCATTAAAACTTGTTTTTCAACCACTCCACAAATTTCTTGTTAACAAACTATGGTTTTGGCAGGTCAGTTAGGACATCTACTTTGTGCATGACACAAGTAATTTTTCCAACAATTGTTTACAGACAGATTATTTCACTTACATCTCACTGTATCACAATTCCAGTGGGTCAGAAGTTTACATACACTAAGTTGACTGTGCCTTTAAACAGCTTGAAAAATTCCAGAAAAGTATGTCATGGCTTTAGAAGCGTCTGATAGGCTAATTGACATATTTTGTGTCAACTGGAAGTGTACCTGTGGATGTATTTCAAAGCCTACCTTCAAACTGTGCTTCTTTGCTTGACATCATGGGAAATTAAAAGAATTCAGCCAAGACCTCAGAAAAAAATGTGTAGACCTCCACAAGTCTGGTTCATCCTTGGGAGTAATTTCCAAATGCCTGAAGGTACCACGTTCATCTGTACAAACAATAGTATGCAAGTATAAACACCATGGGACCACGCAGCCATCACACTGCTCAGGAAGGAGACGTGTTCTGTCTCCTAGAGATGAGTGTACCTTGGTGCGAAAAGTGCAAATCAATCCCAGAACAACAGCAAAGGACCTTGTGAAGATGCTGGAGGAAACGGGTACAATTATCCACAGTAAAACAAGTCCTATATCGACATAACCTGAAAAGCCGCTCAGCAAGGAAGAAGCCACTGCTCCAAAACCGCCATAAAAAAGCCCAACTACGGTTTGCAACTGCACATGGGGACAAAGATCGTAATTTTTGGAGAAATGTCCTCTGGTCTGATGAAATAAAAATAGAACTGTTTGGCCGTAATGACCATCGTTATGTTTGGAGGAAAAAGGGGGAGGCTTGCAAGCCGAAGAACACCATCCCAACCGTGAAGCACGGGGGTGGCAGCATCATGTTGTGGGGGTGCTTTGCTGCAGGAGGGACTGGTGCACTTCACAAAATAGATGGCATTATGAGGAAGGAAAATTATGTGGATATATTGAAGCAACATCTCAAGACATCAGTCAGGAAGTTAAAGCTTGGTCGCAAATGGCTCTTCCAAATTGACAATGACCCCAAGCATACTTCCAAAGTTGTGTCAAAATGGCTTAAGGACAACAAAGTCAAGGTATTGGAGTGGCCATCACAAAGCCCTAACCTCAATCCTATAGAAAATTTGTGGGCAGAACTGAAAAAGCATGTGTACGAGCAAGGAGGCCTACAAACCTGACTCAGTTACACCAGCTCTGTCAGGAGGAATGGGCCAAAATTCACCCAACTTATTGTGGGAAGGTTGTGGACGGCTACCTGAAACGTTTGACTTAAGTTAAACAATTTAAAGGCAATGCTACCAAATACTAATTCAGTATATGTAAACTTCTGCCCCACTGGGAATGTGATGAAAGAAATACAAGCTGAAATAAATCATTCTCTCTACTATTATTCTGACATTTCACATTCTTAAAATAAAGTGGTGATCCTAACTGACCTAAGACAGGGAATCTTTACTAGGATTAAATGTCAAGAATTGTGAGAAACTGAGTTTAAATGTATTTGGCTAAGGTGTATGTAAACTTCCGACTTCAACTGTATGTGAGAATGCTATTCAGGCCTTCATGGTCAAATTTCTGCATAGAAACCACTACTAAAGGACACCAATAAGAAGAAGAGACTTACTTGGCCCAAGAAACACGAGCAATGGACATTCGACCGGTGTAAATCTGTCCTTTTTGGTCTGATGAGTCCAAATGTGAGATTTTTGGTTCGAACCACCGTGTCTTTGTGAGACGCAGAGTAGGTGAACGGATGATCTCAATGTGTTGTTTCCACCGTGAAGCATGGAGGAGGATGTGTGTGGGTGCTTTGCTGGTGACACTATAGGTGATTTATTAAGAATTCAAGCTACACTTAACCAGCATGGCTACCACAGCGTTCTGCAGCGAAACGCCATCTCATCTGGTTTGTGCTTAGTCCCACTATCATTTGTTTTTCAACTGGACAATGACCCAACACATCTCCATGCTGTGTAAGGGCAATTTGACCAAGAAAAGGAGAGTGATAGAGTGCTGTGTCAGATGACCTGGCCTCCACAGTCATCTGACCTCAACCCAGTTTGAGATGGTTTAGGATGAGTTGGACCGCAGAGTGAAGGAAAAGCAGCCAACAAGTGCTCAGCATATGTGGGAACTGCTTCAAGATTTTTGGAAAAGCATTCCAGGTGAAGCTGAATTGAGAGAATGCCAAGAGTGTGCCAAGCTGTCATCGAGGCATAGGGTGGCTACTTTGAAGAATCTCAAATATAAAGTATATTTTGAGTTGTAAAACACTTTTTAGGTTTCTACGTTTTACAGTTTTAATATCTTCACTATTATACTACAATGTAGAAGATAGTAAAAATAAAGAGAAACCCTGGAATGAGTAGGTTTGTCAACTTTTGACTGATTGTGTGTGATGAGATGAATAGACATCATGGACAGTATGTGGATAGAATATTTAGAATGCATAGGATAGAATAGTATACAGTGCATTCAGAAAGTATAAAGACACTTTCACTTTTTCCAAATGTTATGTTACAGCCTTATTTAAAAATTGTCAGAATTTTTTTTCAATCCTCCATCAATCTACACACAATACCCCATCATGACAAAGCAAAAACAGATTTAAAAAAAAACATATTTTTGCCATTTTATTACAAATAAAAAAAAAACATATCATTTACATAAGTATTCAGACCCTTTACTCAGTACTTTGTTCACCTTTGGCAGCGATTACAGCCACGAGTCTTCTTGGGTATGACACTACAAGCTTGGCACACCTGTATTTGGGGAGTTTCTCCCATTCTTCTCTGCAAATCCTCTCAAGCTCTGTCATGTTGGAAGGGGAGCGTCGCTGCACAGATATATTCAGGTCTCTCCAGAGAGTTTTGGCAGCATCATGTTGTGGGGGTGCTTTGCTGCAAGAGGGACTGGTGCACTTCACAAAATAATGGCATTATGAGGAAGGAAAATTATGTGGATATATTGAAGCAACATCTCAGTCAGGAAGTTAAAGCTTGGTCGCAAATAGGTTTTCCAAATTGATTTATATATGACCCCAAGCATACTTCCAAAGTTGTGGAGGTATGTTTACAAACCTGACTCAGTTACACCAGCTCTGTCAGGAGGAATGGGCCAAAATTCACACAACTTATTGTGGGAAGCTTGTGGAAGGCTACCCAAAACGTTTGACCCATGCTAAATAATTTGAACGCAATGCTACCAAATACTAATTGAGTATATGTTAACTTCTGACCGACTGGGAATGTGATGAAAGAAATAAACGCTGAAATATATAATTCTCTCTAGTATTATTCTGACATTTCACATTCTTAAAATAAAGTTGTGATCCTAACTGACCTAAGACGGGGCATTTTAACTAGGATTAAATGTCAGGAATTGTGAGAAACTGAGTTTAAATGTATTTGGATAAGGTGTATGTAAACTTCCGACTTCAATTGTACATTTGCAGCAGCACTACAACAGCTCAGCAACACAATGGTAGGGATTATCTGAGCAGGGCTTGGGTCACTGATAAATCATTCTCGCAGCCTTTCAATGCACAGACAGGGCCCAGGAGCTAAGATGTTTTGGATGGACTCCGTCATTCCTGTAGAGCAACTTCTGTTTCCAAAAGGTGTCAAAGTTATCTATAAAAGTTATGCCAATAGAGCTACAGTAGTCTTTTAGCCAGGTGTTACACTCATTAATCAAACTGCTTTGCTTTATCTTGTCCGGGTCGCAATTGTAAATGAGAACTTGTTCTCAACTTGCCTACCTGGTTAAATAAAGGTGAAATAAAAAAAATTATGAGTGTTAATGTATAGTAATTGATAGCAAATCTGTATTGTTGTTCATAATACTAATTGCCAGCAGAGAGCAAATGTAGTTCCCGATTTCATGATGCTTCTGTCATGTTGAAGTTGTGTTCCAAGTATCCAAAGTATTTTTAGACACAATTTTGCACGTTCACTTTTCCTGAAACAGAATCAGATTGTTGATATTAAGTATTTTCAGTTGGAGTAGAATGCAAACGTCCAATGAACTGACTCAATCAGCATTACACACTCATTCTAGACCTACATAAAACCAAATAACAGCCAACTAGTAAGACTTTTATAAGGAATTTGTTGTCCAAAAATACTTATTTTACGGGGCTGTAATTCGGAAAGTCATTAACAATGCCAATTAAGCAGACAGGAAAAGCAAAATGGCAACTTTTCTTTTCCTGCGCCAACGATATTAAACGGTAAACATCAGCACTGTAGGGTGAGAATAGCAGACGATCTGAATTCTTCATGTTTCAGTGACGCGCCATATGAATTATTACAGGCTTTTCAGACAGATTTATTTTTGAAAGACTGAAGTAACTGCCAGGTTGTCCTGACCTTAGAGCTATAACATCTGAAATGTCCACTCCTTATCATGACATATCTCTGCTGTGTGATTTATATTATGCCAGTACAGAGTTGGCAAGTGCCAGGGGAAAATGAATTGCACCTGGGCACAAGGGCCATGATGGAGGAGAACGAGAGGGGGAGGAAGGGAGAGAATGAGAGGAGAGGGAGGAAGGGAGAGAACGAGAGGAGGAGGAAGGGAGAGAACGAGAGGGGGAGGAAGGGAGAGAACGAGAGGGGGAGGAAGGGAGAGAACGAGAGGGGGAGGAAGGGAGAGAACGAGAGGGAGGAAGGGAGAGAACGAGAGGGAGGGGGGAGGGAGAGAACGGGAGGGAGGGGGGGAGGAAGGGAGAGAGAACGGGAGGGAGGGAGGGAGGAAGGGAGAGAGAACGGGAGGGAGGGAGAGAGAACGGGAGGGAGAGAGAGAGAACGGGAGGGAGAGAGAGAGAACGGGAGGGAGGAGAGAGAGAACGGGAGGGAGGGAGAGAGAACGGGAGGGAGAGAGAACGGGAGGGAGGGAGGGAGGGAGAGAGAGAACGGGAGGAAGAGAGAGAACGGGAGGGAGGGAGAACGGGAGGGAGGGAGGGAGGGAGAGAGAATGGGAGGGAGGGAGAGAGAGAGAGAGAGAGAGAACGGGAGGAAGGGAGAGAGAACGGGAGGGAGGGAGGAAGGGAGAGAGAATGGGAGGGAGGGAGAACGGGAGGGAGAGAGAACGGGAGAACGGGAGAGAGAACGGGAGGGAGGGAGAGAACGGGAGGGAGGGAGAGAACGGGAGGGAGAGAACGGGAGGGAGGGAGAATGGGAGGGAGGGAGAACGGGAGGGAGAACGGGAGGGAGAACGGGAGGGAGGAGAGGGAGAACGGGAGGGAGAGGAGAACGAACGAGGGAGAGAGAACGAACGAGGGAGAGGGAGGGGGAACGAGGGAGAGGGAGGGGGAACGAGGGAGCGAGAGGGAGAGGGAGAGAGAACGGGAGGGAGGGAGGAGGGAGGGAGGGAGAGAACGGGAGGGAGGGAGAGAATGGGAGAGAGGGAGAACGGGAGGGAGAACGGGAGGGAGAGAGGGAGAACGAACGAGGGAGAGAGAACGAACGAGGGAGAGGGAGGGGGAACGAGGGAGCGAGAGGGAGAGGGAGAGAGAACGGGAGGGAGGGAGGGAGCGAGAACGGGAGGGGGAGGGAGGGAAGGAGAACGAGAGGGAGGGAGGGAGGGAGAGAGAATGAGAGGGGGTGGGAGGGAGGAAGGAGGAGGGAAGGAACGAGGGGGAGGAAGGAAGAGAGAGAGAACGAGAGGGGGAGGGAGGGAGAGAACGAGAGGGAGGGAGGGAGAACGAGAGGGAGGGAGGGAGAACGAGAGGGAGGGAGAGGGAACGAGGGAGGGAGGGAGAGAGAGAGGGAGGGAGGGAGGGAGAACGAGAGGGAGGGAGGGAGGGAGGGAGAACGAGAGGGGGAGGGAGGGAAGGAACGAGGGGGGAGGGAGGAAGGGGAGGGAAGGAACGAGGGGGGAGGAAGGAAGGGAGAGAACGAGAGGGGGAGGAAGGGAGAGAGAAGGCGAGAAAGGAAAAGGTTTTCTTATCCCCAGCCAATTTCTGTAGCCACATTTTCCAGTTCTCTCGTCAACATGATAAAGGTCTCTCTTTTCTAGGACAGTCTGCCCACAGAGAATAGCTGTTGCTGTACTACCTGTTATATGTGTAATATGATAACTCACGCTTTCACTGTAGCTCTGAGTCCAACTCTGTGAGCTAATGTTTATAGATATTGAAAACTAGAGTAGTGATCATTCCCATCCTTCCTTCTTTTCTAAGATGTTTCTGGGTATGAACTGACACGTTATTATACTGAAAACATTCTATTCATGCTGTTGAAGCAGAACATCCATTCAGAACAAAAGCAGTCACATTTTCTGTTGGCTTCCGTTATAAGTTCAGTAGCTACCTATTGCTGAGGTAGTCCATCAGGCAAATTAGAAAACCAAATTTGATTGGCATTAGCAGTTATTGATGACTAAAAATAAGAAACCACCATTTGCTGAATGGTCAATACCCAATTATGAGACATGAGTACAACTTCACTTAAAGACCCAGTGCAGTCAAAACGTGATTTACCTGTATTTTACATATATTTCCACACTGAGGTTGGAATAATACTGTGAAATTATGAAAATGTTGACGATAATGCCCTTTTAGTGTAAGAGCTGTTTGAAATGACCGCCTGTTTTGGTAGGATGGAGATTTGGCCTGCCTGGTGATATCTTAGAGGTTCAAATTATCTCTGCCAATAAACAGCTAGTTTTCAGTTTCCCCTACCCACTACCAGACAGTCCTAGCAAAGTTCTTGCTTGAGAAGTTGCTATTTTCTTGGAAGCAATGTTGGTTTGTTTTCAATTACAATCGTCAAAAATCACAGGAAGGTACTTAATTGTTACCCAGAAATGATTTGCTATTGAGAACTGCTGTATTGGACCTTTAATCTAGTCGCTAAGGTTTTGAAGTTGCATGGTCACCGAGAATTTAGAATTGTACGTTCAATTCTAGTTCATTGAAAGTGAACACACACACACTGGCTTGACTTTCTCTGTTACTTGACTACAATTATGGAGGAAGAGCAAAGTCCTCCGAAGTGACACCAGGCAGGTGTCGTGGACCTGGGAGCAATCTGAACACATTACCTCTGGCTTGGGCTTGGTGTGTCAAGACTAGTCTGCTGTGTCAAGGCCTGAAAAAGAGCTACAGCTTTAGAAACCAACAATACTGAGCGAAGCTATTTGAGAATCTGTATTTCTCACAGGAACTTTGTCAGATATATTAGAACATAAGGTGAATGTTTTGGATTGATTTGCCTCATTTTTCGAGGTGTGTAGACGTTGAATGTTAGTCTTGTTTGTCTACAAAACGACAAAGTAAATGTGTAATAATTCAATGAAGTATGTATTAGTATATGGGATTTCCCAATGCAATTATCATTCCAGCATAGAGCATAGTCAAAACAACCAGTCTGTCAGTATCTGCGTTGGGAACCTCAATAGAGGCCCTTTTTGTGTGACCCTAAAGAAGCTGTGAGTGGGCCTACACGATACCAATTAACCTCTCATTTCATGCTAATCATGCCATTAGCACCTGGCGACACTTGTGAACAGTTGTGGAGGAGCGAAACCCAACTGGATTTCCCTCTCCTCACGTCTGTCTCCACTCCCCAGTGCCTGTTGCAGTCACAGGTTATATATATATATATATATATATATATATATATATATATATATATATATATATATATATATATACTGCTCAAAAAAATAAAGGGAACACTTAAACAACACATCCTAGATCTGAATGAAAGAAATAATCTTATTAAATACTTTTTTATTTACATAGTTGAATGTGCTGACAACAAAATCACACAAAAATAATCAATGGAAATCCAATTTATCAACCCATGGAGGTCTGGATTTGGAGTCACACTCAAAATTAAAGTGGAAAACCACACTACAGGCTGATCCAACTTTGATGTAATGTCCTTAAAACAAGTCAAAATGAGGCTCAGTAGTGTGTGTGGCCTCCACGTGCCTGTATGACCTCCCTACAACGCCTGGGCATGCTCCTGATGAGGTGGCGGATGGTCTCCTGAGGGATCTCCTCCCAGACCTGGACTAAAGCATCCGCCAACTCCTGGACAGTCTGTGGTGCAACGTGGCGTTGGTGGATGGAGCGAGACATGATGTCCCAGATGTGCTCAATTGGATTCAGGTCTGGGGAACGGGCGGGCCAGTCCATAGCATCAATGCCTTCCTCTTGCAGGAACTGCTGACACACTCCAGCCACATGAGGTCTAGCATTGTCTTGCATTAGGAGGAACCCAGGGCCAACCGCACCAGCATATGGTCTCACAAGGAGTCTGAGGATCTCATCTCGGTACCTAATGGCAGTCAGGCTACCTCTGGAGAGCACATGGAGGGCTGTGCAGCCCCCCAAAGAAATGCCACCCCACACCATGACGGACCCACCCCCAAACCGGTCATGCTGGAGGATGTTGCAGGCAGCAGAACGTTCTCCACGGCGTCTCCAGACTCTGTCACGTCTGTCACGTGCTCAGTGTGAACCTGCTTTCATCTGTGAAGAGCACAGGGCGCCAGTGGCGAATTTGCCAATCTTGGTGTTCTCTGACAAATGCCAAACGTCCTGCACGGTGTTGGGCTGTAAGCACAACCCCCACCTGTGGACGTCGGGCCCTCATACCACCCTCATGGAGTCTGTTTCTGACCGTTTGAGCAGACACATGCACGTTTGTGGCCTGCTGGAGGTCATTTTGCAGGGCTCTGGCAGTGCTTCTCCTGCTCCTCCTTGCACAAAGGCAGAGGTAGCGTTCCTGCTGCTGGGTTGTTGCCCTCCTACGGCCTCCTCCACGTCTCCTGATGTACTGGCCTGTCTCCTGGTAGCGCCTCCATGCTCTGGACACTATGCTGACAGACACAGCAAACTTTCTTGCCACAGCTCGCATTGATGTGCCATCCTGGATGAGCTGCACTACCTGAGCCACTTGTGTGGGTTGTAGACTCCGTCTCATGCTACCACTAGAGTGAAAGCACCGCCAGCATTCAAAAGTGACCAAAACATCAACCAGGAAGCATAGGAACTGAGAAGTGGTCTGTGGTCCCCACCTGCAGAACCACTCCTTTATTGGGGGTGTCTTGCTAATTGCCTATAATTTCCACCTGTTGTCTATTCCATTTGCACAACAGCATGTGAAATTTATTGTCAATCAGTGTTGCTTCCTAAGTGGACAGTTTGATTTCATAGAAGTGTGATTGACTTGGAGTTACATTGTGTTGTTTAAGTGTTCCCTTTATTTTTTTGAGCAGTGTATATATAATGCTTTGTGTGAACATTTACAGACTAGCCTGTGTATGAACTGATGTTGGCGCTTCTGTAGTTAATTAACACATCTGTTCATTTTGGTGGCTATTATCTGAAAGAAGTGAACTGGATGTCTTTTAACGGTAAAAAATGTCTAATAAGCCCTTTACACTTTGTCATTGTTAGAAATAAAAGGCAACGGTTGGTGGTATATATATATATATAAAATCTATTATTTTCTGAATGTTTATGTAATTATGTTTATATATAATTGATATAAAAGAGCGTAATTTGCTGTGAAATAGCCATGTACTGTACCATCCAAAGACATAATAGGTTGTATTCAAATCATCATTCTGGGCTTTAAAAAATGATTCTGTCCTTCACCTGTCTTCAGGTTTCTGTTTATAGAGGATTGTAAAGAGGGAACTCTGGGCCTCTAACTCTCTATAAACTCTCTCGGTAGTCCTCTCCATTGTCAGAGAAAAGAAACCAACCTTGCACTCGGAGGTTATGTAGATTATCATATAAAACATCATCATGAATTTTTCGGACAAGGGGATGTTCTATGAACATCTTATTATTTCCATAGAGCGAGTTATCCATAATGGGAGAATTTTTGTTTAGTTCATTGAGTGGAGGGAACTTAGTGCTCATGGCAGTTCTACAGGTCTATCGGATCTGCTGAAGCTTTGGGTATTCTCTCTTTTCTCTGCTGGGCCCTTGTGGCGCAGGTAGGCCTAATCTCCTGGGAAAACCCTGGCGTGCCAGTGTGTGTACTCAGATTCAAGCAAACACACACTGAGAGCGACACACACATTTTAATTAACGTGACATTTTGCTCCACTAGTGTGATTAATAGACTGAGAGCCTGCTTTGGGGACAGAGACCAGAAGAGCACTGGCCACCCCTCCGAGCCTGGTTCCTTTCTAGGTTTCTTCCTAGGTTCCTACCTTTTAAGGAAGTTTTTGCTAGCCACTGTGCTTCAACATCTTTATTGCTTGCTGTTTGGGGTTTTAGGCTGGGTTTCTGTATAACACTTTGTAAAAAGGGCTTTATAAATACATTTGATTGAGACCTACACTACCGTTCAGAAGTTGGGGTTACTTAAAAATGTCCTTGTTTTTGAAAGACAAGCACTTTTTTTTGTCCATTTAAAATAGCACCACATTGATCAGAAACACAGTGTAGACATTGTTAATGTTGTCAATGACTATTGTAGCTGGAAACGGCTGATTTTTCTATGGAATATCTACATAGGCGTACATAGGCCCATTATCAGCAACCATCACTCCTGCGTTCAAATCAAAGTTTATTTGTCACGTGTGCCGAATACAACAGGTGTAGACCTTATAGTGAAATACTTACTTATCAATAGCTAACCAATAGCGCAAAAAAGGTATTAGGTGAACAATAGGTAGGTAAAGAAATAAAACAACAGTAAAAAGACAGGCTATATACAGTAGCGAGGCTATAAAAGTAGCGAGGCTACATACAGACACCGGTTAGTCAGGCTGATTTGAGGTAGTATGTACATGTAGATATGGTTAAAGTGACTATGCATATATGATGAACAGAGAGTAGCAGTAGCGTAAAGAGGGGTTGGCGGGTGGTGGGTGGCGGGACACAATGCAGATAGCCCGGTTAGCCAATGTGCGGGAGCACTGGTTAGTCGGGCCAATTGAGTTAGTATGTATATGAATGTATATTTAAAGTGACTATGCATATATGATAAACAGAGAGTAGCAGCAGCGTAAAAAAGAGGGATTGGGAGGGCACATAGTCCGGGTAGCCATTTGATTACCTGTTCAGGAGTCTTATGGCTTGGGGGTAAAAACTGTTGAGAAGCCTTTTTGTCCTAGACTTGGCACTCCGGTACCGCTTGCCATGCGGTAGTAGAGAGAACAGTCTATGACTGGGGTGGCTGGGGTCTTTGACAATTTTTAGGGCCTTCCTCTGACACCGCCTGGTGTAGAGGTCCTAGATTGCAGGCAGCTTAGCCCCAGTGATGTACTGGGCCGTACGCACTACCCTCTGTAGTGCCTTGTGGTCAGAGGCCGAGCAATTGCCGTACCAGGCAGTGATACAACCAGTCAGGATGCTCTCGATGTTGCAGCTGTAGAACCTTTTGAGGATCTCAGGACCCATGCCAAATCTTTTTAGTTTCCTGAGAGGGAATAGGCTTGGTCGTGCCCTCTTCACGACTGTCTTGGTGTGTTTGGACCATTCTAGTTTGTTGTTGATGTGAACACCAAGGAACTTGAAGCTCTCAACCTGTTCCACTACAGCCCCGTCGATGAGAATGGGGCCGTGCTCGGTCCTCCTTTTCCTGTAGTCCACAATCATCTCCTTCGTCTTGATTACGTTGAGGGATAGGTTGTTATTCTGGCACCACCCGGCCAGGTCTCTGACCTCCTCCCTATAGGCTGTCTCGTCATTGTCGGTGATCAGGCACATTGTGTTAGCTAATCCAAGTTTCTCATTTTAAAAGGCTAATTGATCATTAGAAAACCCTTATGCAATTATGTTAGCACAGTTGAAAACTGTTGTGCTGATTTTAAAGAAGTAATAAAACTGGCCTTTAGACTAGTTGAGTATCTGGAGCATCAGCATTTGTGGGTTCGATTACAGGCTCAAAATGGCCAGAAACAAAGACCTCTGAAACTCATCAGTCTATTCTTGTTCTGAGAAATGAAGGCTGTTCCATGCATGAAATTGCCAAGAACTGAAGATCTCGTACAATGCTGTGTACTACTCCCTTTACAGAACACCAGTCTCAACGTCAACAGTGAAGAGGCGACTCCGGGATGCTGGCCTTCTAGGCAGAGTTGCAAAGAAAAAGCCATATCTCAGACTGGCCAATAAAAATAAAAGATTAAGATGGGCAAAAGAACACAGACACTGGACAGAGAAACTCTACCTAGACGGCCAGCATCCCGGAGTCGCCTCTTCACTGTTGACGTTGACTGGTGTTTTGTGAGCACTATTTAATGTAGCTGCCAGTTGAGGACTTGTGAGGCATCTGTTTCTCAAACTAGACACACTAATGTACTTGTCCTCTTGCGCAGTTGTGCACCGGGGCCTCCCACTCCTCTTTCTATTCTGGTTAGAGCCACTTTGCACTGTTATGTGAAGGGAGTAGTACACAGCATTGTACGAGATATTCAGTTTTTTGGCAATTTGCTCCATGGAATAGCCTTCATTTCTCAGAACAGGAATAGACTGATAGGTTTCAAAAGAAAGTTCTTTGTTTCTGGCCATTTTGAGCCTGTAATCAAACCCACAAATACTGATGCTCCAGATACTCAACTAGTCTAAAGAAGGCCAGTTTTATTGCTTCTTTAATCAGTAGAACAGTTTTCAGTTGTGCTAACATAATTGAAAAAGGGTTTTCTAATGATCAATTAGCCTTTTAAAATGATAAACTTGGATTAGCTAACACAATGTGCCATTGAAACACAGGAGTGATGGTTGCTGATAATGGGCCTCTGTATGCCTAATGTAGATATTCCATAAAAAAACTGCCGTTTCCAGCTACAATAGTCCTTTACAACATTAACAATGTCTATGCTGTATTTCTGATCATTTTGATGTTATTTTGCTGGACAAAAAAATGTGCTTTTCTTTCAAAAACAAGGCAATTTCTAAGTGACCCCAAACTTTTCAACGATAGGGTACATCAACTTATACAGTGTAGCTCTAAAATGTGGTGATTTGACAAAGTTATGTGGTCATAGTCATAGTTCATGTCATGTCTTACCATGGTCAAGGGACTGTATCTGAAATACATTGATTCTACTTCCCAGTTGGAGGATACAAAGCTACAGTTGAAGTCGGAAGTTTACATACACTTAGGTTGGAGTCATTAAAACTAGTTTTTCAACCACTCCACAAATTTCTTGTTAACCAACTATAGTTTTGGCAATTCGCTTAGGACATCTACTTTGTGCATGACACAAGTAAACTCACTGTATCACAATTCCAGTGGGTCAGAAGTTTACATACACTAAGTTGACTGTGCCTATAAACAGCTTGGAAAATTCCAGAAAATTATGTCATGGCTTTAGAAGCTTCTGATAGGCTAATTGACATAATTGGTCGGAGGTGTACCTGTGGATGTATTTCAAGGCCTACCTTCAAACTCAGTGCCTCTTTGCCTGACATCATGGGAAAATCAAAAGAAATCAGCCAAGACCTCAGAAAAAAATTGTAGACCTCCACAAGTCTGGTTCATCCTTGGGAGCAATTTCCAAACGCCTGAAGGTACCACGTTCATCTGTACAAACAATAGTACGCAAGTATAAACACCATGGGACCATGCAGCCGTCATACCGCTCAGGAAGGAGACGTGTTCCGTCTCCTAGAGATGAACGTACTTTGGTGCGAAAAGTGCAAATCAATCCCAGAACAACAGCAAAGGACCTTGTGAAGATGCTGGAGGCAACAGGAACAAAAGTACCGTAATTTCCAGACTATTAAGCGCACCTGAATATAAGCCGCACCCACTGAATTAAAATAAAATATATTATTTTGAACATAAATAAGCCGAACATGTCTATAAGCCGCAGGTGCCTACCGGCACATTGAAACAAATGAACTTTACACAAGCTTTAACGAAACACGGCTTGTAACAAAAATAAATAGGCTTTAACGAAACACGGCTTGTAACAAAAACAAAAAATTTTGCAGTAAGCTTTAGTTGTCTTTTTCCACTGAGTCAATTCCTCACGCTGCTGTTTCCAACGTCTTATCATCGACTCATTAAGACCAAGCTCCCGTGCAGCAACTTTATTTCCTTTTCCAACAGCCAGATAAATCGCCTTCAACTTGAAAGCTGCATCATATGCATTTCTCCGTGTCTTTGCCATGATGAGGGTGACAAAATGACTACCGTAATCAGAATGATGGGAAGTTTGAGAGCGCTCGATTTAATCTAAACAGTAAACAAAAACGTTGTTTGACCTTAACCCGTTCGGCAATTTCATTGGTCCAATGAAAGCTTCATGCCGCCAAAAAACTGAGCACGTCACAGAATGTGTTTTTTTTTTGAGAAAAAAAAATGTAAAGCAATATAAATCCATATATTAGCCGCGTCATTGTTTAAGCCGCGAGGTTCAAAGCCTGGGAAAAAAGTTGCGGCTTATAGTCCGGAATTTACGGTATCTATATCCGCAGTAAAACGAGTCCTATATCGTCATAAGCTTAAAAGCCGCTCAGCAAGGAAGAAGTCACTGCTCCAAAAGCGCCATAATGTGCAGTTTGCAACTGCACATAGGGACAAAGATTGTACTTTTGGAGAAATGTCCTCTGGTCTGATGAAACAAAAATAGAACTGTTTGGCCATAATGACCATCGTTATGTTTGGAGGAAAAAGGGGGATGCTTGCAAGCCCAAGAACACCATCCCAACCATGAAGCACGGGGGTGGAAGCATCATGTTGTGGGGGTGCTTTGCTGCAGGAGGGACTGGTGCACTTCACAAAATAGATGGCATCATGAGGCAGGAAAAGTATGTGGATATATTGAAGAAACATCAGGAAGTTAAAGCTTGGTCGCAAATGGGTCTTCCAAGTGGACAATGACCCCAAGCATACTTGCAAGCAAAGTTGTGGCAAAATGGCTTAAGAACAACAAAGTCAAGGTATTGGAGTGGCCATCACAAAGCTCTGACCTCAATCCTATAGAAAATGTGTGGAAGAACTGAAAAGGCTTGTGCGAGCAAGGAGGCCTACAAACCTGTGTCAGGAGGAATGGGCCAAAATTCACCCAACATATTGTGGGAAGCTTGTGGAAGGCTACCCGAAACGTTTGACCCAAGTTAAACAATTTAAAGGCAATGCTACTAAATGCTAATTGATTGTATGTAAACTTCTGACCCACCGGGAATGTGATGAAAGAAATAGAAGCTGAAATAAATCATTCTCTACTATTGTTCTGACATTTCGCATTCTTAAAATAGTGGTGATCCTAACTGACCGGGCATTCTTACTAGGATTAAATGTCAGGAATTGTGAGAAACTGAGTTTAAATGTATTTTGCTTAGGTGTATGATAACTTCTGACTTCAACTGTATGTGTTGCATGGGCTGAGGCAGTAGTTGTGTGGGTCCGGTACTGTATACCTTGCCAACGACAACAGTGAGCTCTCCTTTGTAACAGAGCTAATTAAATAGGGATATTGTTATAATGTTCCCAATGCCAGCCACAGTTCTCTGCCTCAGATGCTTTTGTTTGGTGGCCAGGATGTTGCCAACAGGAAACAAGCCAGCAACGTCTTGAAAGGATCTAATTTCCATGCTTCTAAAAGACAGAACAATTACAGTTGCCTTTCTGTTTTTGAAAAATGGCGGCAGACTCGCCAGCAAATAGCCAGCTGAACATGGCCCATGTTTTGTGATTAGCGGTTTGTGGAAGAATGTGGCATAGTGTCATTTCATAGAACAATTGACTTGGAAAGGCACATGGCCGGTCTCAAGGAGGATTTATTTTACAGCGTGGTTCGGTTGTTAGGATTAATCCCTTTTCGAATAAATTGTTTTGTTCCAAGAAGGGACCTGCCTTGAGAAATTTAAAGGAAAAGACATTCAACTGTAATAAAAGCGTGTGTGTGTGTGTGTGTGTGTGTGTGTGTGTGTGTGTGTGTGCGCGCGCGCGCCTCTGTGCATGTTTGTGTGTGCTTCTGGGTGTGTGTGTGTGTGTGTGTGTGTGTGTGTGTGAGAGAGACACATACAGCACATATGTCGGTGTGACCAACCACTTCCTGTGTCAGCAAAGTCGTGCCAAGCTAGAGCTGTGGAGAGGAGAAGCTGCTGACAGGCCTTCAGCAGGCAGGGATGATGGAAATAAGGAAGGGGTAGTGAAAGAAAGGAAGACTGATTGTTACGCTTTTGGCGGTGCACACATGTGCTTTTTCACTCTTAGCTGGTTTAGAAATGGATGGCACATGTCACATAGGTTACAAGAGATCACTGGGTGCATGACTTAATAAAGACCAGGCCTTCAGTATTTGCATACTTTATTAGTATATTTGAGGTCAGTGTTCAACACTGATTAATTGCACACAGCTCCTCAACCTTTAAATATCAGTCAAGTTTTAAATGCATACCATAATTCCAGAAGTCTAGATGAGCAAATTTGGTGTGGGATTTTGAGGACATCTGTGTTCTGTCATACTCTGGACAGAGCAGTTTCTGTCTGCTCACTCCGCCACAAACATGCTTGCCATTCCCCAGCGGAAACCAACGACAGCCCCACACCACCTGAGTTTGAAGTGAGATTGATTGTTGTATGTGGCTGGTGCCAGATAGTGTGCATTAAGTTTAAGGGAAGTGGCACTCTGTTGTCAGCTCAAGAGACAAGACCTTGTCACCACCTGTCCTCAACCCCCCCCCCAAAAAATCCCAAAGACCCAGGCCATTGTTCCGCACTGTCACGCACGCCGAAAATGAGCCAATCGCCAAAACCGATACACAAATAGTGTGCCTTTTTAAGACTAGCCTCTCAGGGAGTGGTGAGTGTCCAGACGACCCCCATGACCCCTTATTTAGATCCAATTGACATGTATGGAATTGATGCCTGCCTTGTCAACTTGCATTGTCCGCTTGTGTCTTTTCTCCCTGTGGCGAAGGTCATTTATAGTGACAGAATAAAGCCTTGGCCATTAAGGGCTGGTTGATGAACGACTGACAACTCTGGCCAAGCCCTGACCCGGTTTGACTTTAGGAAGAGCTCTAAACTCTGGCCCTAACAGAGTGGAGGATTCCAGTTGGTCACGCTTTACTGTATTTGTTTGCCCAGGGGCTGGTATCAGGCACACAGTATGCTTTCAGCTCTTATCTCTGGCTTTTAGGCTGACTGTTGAGTGCCAGGGCTCACCTTTGACCCCCAATCCTCTCCTCCATAAATTCCTTCCTCTCCAACTCCAGCAATGGAAACATTTGGTGGGTTGTCTTGTCGATGACCCAATAACATTTGAAGAATTTAGCATGCAGAACCTTCCTTCATTAGTTGTACTGTAGGTGGTTATGGCCGTTCTGTTTTATTTGTAAGAAAAAAAGAGAAACATATTTTAATTGGTGAGAAACGAATGATCAATACTCATACCTACATCCACTTCTGAGATATTTGCTTGTTATTTCACTATTGAACAAATATAGTTAAATCATCTTCTAAGAAACATGAATGTATTTTAGGGTCTGGTGGAGGTCTCTTTAGGTCACAGGAATAAAAAGGGGCCAGCTCGCTCGCTGGCATTTGCACTTACTAAGCCCCCTCTGTGGGTGAGCTCCTCTCCCTCCCTTCCCTTCTTTCTCTCTCCCTCCCTCTCCCCCTCTGTCTGTCTTTCACTCATTTTAACCCATTAGTTTCCTGTAAGGGAGAGGGGTGACTCAGTTTCAGCCTTGAGGGCACTACTGCCTTCGACATGACCACCACATCATTCAGTTTACCTAAGCCTCTACCCTGACCCTGAACACACAAGTTTAGAATGGAAAATACAGGGAGTGTAATCCATTGATACGATGAATGGACCTTTCTCAGCTTAGTTTATAATTACTGCGTCTATGAGGTTCTTAAATTGGAATAAGATAGCTCATATTCTTATTTTCTAATGCAGATGATATCATGTCAGTAGGATAGGTATGCAATTATACATTTTCATAACAATTGAAAATGAAATTAATTGAACAATTTGGTCCTTGTTGTTTTATGAGATCTGTTTTTTAAAACCACTGGGTAGGGAACATGTTGTGATCTCATAGTTTATTCTTCCAGTTTGAACGTTCACCCTGCATGTATGCAAGTCGTTATTTTCCTGTACTATGAAGAATTGCCATGTGTGGCCAATGACAGCTTCATTACGCTCCCAACGCACAGTCAGTTGCCTATTATACACATCCTTAACAGTGCAACCGCTATCCATCAGTTAAGACCGATAGAGATGCTCGTCTGGTGGTGAGTATACTTGAACTTAATTGTCGTGCCTTTCTACGTGAACTCTATTCTCCCAAGCGCTGCGTGAAATTGATATCAACGTTTGAGCTACTCTCACATTGAAGGCAATAACAGAGCAAGAGGAGAGGGAGGGAGCAAACTGCAATTGACTGCTCTTGACAATACTGCCGGCTGAAATGCACATTGATTAATTAATTAGAATCCCTTATTAGCAAATTAACTGTCTCAGCTGATTATCAACTTTAGCTTCCTGATTAGCATCACCCACCTCCTCTTCCCTCTGTGTTATAGTCAGGCGCGTTGCCCAAGACCACTCTGATACATTACAGCAGGCATCAAGCCTGTTCATAGAGAATAATATAGTTCCCACTGTCAGTTTCCAGGTCAAACATCCAAATCCCTTTGGGTCGTTCACCTCTATCCCTTTGGGTCGTTCACCTCTACCACCTACACTGCTGGAAAAAGTACCCAATTGTCATACTTGAGTAAATGTAAAGATACATGAATAGAAAATGACTCAAGTAAAATTGAAAGTTACCTAGTAAAATACTACTTGAGTAGAAGTCCAAAAGTATTAGGTTTTAAATATACTTAAGTATCAAAAGTAAATGTAGTTGCTAAAATATACTTACGTATCAAAAGTAAAAGTATGAATAATTTTAAATTCTTTATTAAGCAAACCAGACGGCACAATTTTCTTGTTTTTTTTATTTTTTACGGATAGCCAGGGTCACACTCCAACACTCAGACATAATTTTAAAACAAAGCATTTGTGTTTAGTGAGTCTGCCAGATCAGAGGCAGTAGGGATAACCAGGGATGGGCTCTTGATAAGTGTGTGAATTGAACCATTTGCCTGTCCTGTTAAGAATTCAAAATGTAGAAGTACTTGTGGGTGTCAGGGAAAATGTATGGAGTAAAAAGTACATTATTTTCTTTAAGAATGTAGTGAAAAGTAAATGTCAAAAATATAAATAGTAAAGTACAGATACCCCAAAAAACAACTTAAGTCAAAATACTTTAAAGTACTACTTAAGTACTTTACACCACTGACCACCTGCACCCTAATCAAACCACAGGTCTTCCCTGTAGGCATTAACATGACCTGGGGATTCTTTGTCCAAGCATCCCTATTCCCTGCAGATGTACACAGTGATGATTTGGCTCAGATGGTGTTCCTTCAGAGCCAGGTGTTGCCTCTGGACGAGAAATAAACTGAAATTAATTTCAACTGTCATTTCTGAAAAGAGTGGCACATTTGTCTAGGTGTATTTTGCACGTTTGAGATGTTTAAGTGTATTTATGTACTTTGAAACATTAAGTTCAGAGTTCTCACATTGCATTTGTTCATTGTTCATAACTGACCAGTGGGTTGTTGATATTGATTTAGACGGCATCACGCCACTCTACACATACTCACAAAGCCCCTGTTCACCCTGCTCGGGCCAGGAAAAGGACCAGGGCTCACGCGTGCACAAACACACACTAGCACTGACTGGATAACAGTGGAAATGATGGTAGACCCCACAGTAGCAGATGGATATCAAGGTGCTGGGCCCACTCAATGAAAGGTCACTGTGAGAGCCCAGGCCTGGCCATGGGACTGGGCTGTGTAGGGCCATTGTGGCTTTGTCCAGAAGGTTCACATACCTTTAGTCATGCTTTGGGTGAGGAATGCACTCCAGCCCGGAAACAAGGCCAGCATAAACATCCTTTCTTCTGTGCCCCCAACAATAATTCAATTGAGGTCCTAGGCACCAAAATAAAGAAGAGGGGGTTGGGGTGAGAGAGAAACACCCTCACACAAGAATCCCACCTTGTAAAACAAATGCTCTTAAGAGGAAAGGTTTTTGTCTGAGTTGTGTTTTAGGTTTTGGATGGGGCCTGTGCCCATCTTGGAACGTTTTGACGGTTATAAAGTGCCTTCTCACAGGAAAACCCCTTAATCATGATGTGTTCTCCAGAAAAAAAATAGTTGCATCCCAGGCAAACTAATCAGCTCATTAAAATGTGTTCTTGCCTTTTTAAAACGGTAATAATACTATCAGCCAATAAATGTGCATTAGCAAAACAACAAACAACAGCAAGGCTTTGTTGGAAGTGGATGTTATTTGCAGCTGTCTTGTAAAGTGTGGTCTATCAATGAGCTTTGTTCCATTACATCAGTCTTTATTTTCGTAAATGAATTATTGTTACAAAAAAAGTTCTATATAAATTCACTATTGGGGGCAGGAAAAATGCCACATGATCAGACGTTTAGCTGTTCCCAAAAGATAATTGTTTATTTTTAATTTTTTTGCTGAGGAATAGCCACTTGGCAGGAAAACACAGTGTTCTTATATTTTAACCAAAGCATTTTTGGGCATTTCTGTAAACAACAACCTTTCCAGCTCTGTGTGTTTTATATAAGAAGGCGTGTTTTTGGTCGATCAAGACTTTCTTCTCCCTGAGGTTTTTGACTTAAGCCAGAGTGGGGGGAAAAATCTAAATGAGAGACAGAACAAAGTGTATTTAGACAAACAAGTGGTGGAACATCTCGTACTTGGCTTCCACTAAGTTGCCAAAATAGACAGATGTGTAAAAAAAAACGCTAAATCATTGTCAAGCTCTCAGCTAGGCAGCACTGTCATTGCAACCCTTAGTTGTGCTTTTGGGAAAATGTTTATTCATTTTCATTTCGGGCTTTATGGTCTCCCAATGAGATTGGGGGTATGAAATGGAACAGTGTCCACACCGTTGAGTCTGATGGTTTGTGTTCTGTATCAGTCACCAGAACTCAGGCCGTTATCAGTAAGAGGAAGCCTCAATTACAGCTTCTCATCGAGGCTGGGGGAATGTGTACGACACCCATTTTGACACCTATTTCTCTGCGTGACACGCCCACTCTTGACAAGAGAAACGTATCCAGACTGACTCATCCTCATCTCCCTTCTTCTCCCTGGGATCCGGCCGTGCGCCGGCATCTGTCGGCACATATCCGCCGCTCAATCGCTCTCTCAGTGCACCGGTTCCCTAACAGCTCAGTATCGCTCTTTCATTAATCAAAGACACTTCCAGTGTCCCATTACAGAAACACAGCTACTCGCCCTGTCTGAAGCAGACAGCCCGCAAATTCATCTTCTGGGGGGAAAAAGGCGGCCCGGTGTGCATACCTGTTCAAGCAAAGCTGTTAAGACCGCAGGAAGACCCTTTGAAACTGTTTTCTCTAGGTCAGGCAAACAACAAAAAAAGGTAAATTGCTTGTCTCAGGTAACATTAAGGTTTTTTTCTCCAGAGAAAGATTGGAAGTTGGCAACATGTTTGTTAAGATGCTGATTTAAATGCCGCTGGGGGGGACTAGCAGCGCTAAAACGCTGCCGCCGCGCTAGCATCCCTCTAAAGCATCATATGACCTTGGCGACATCCCCAGAGTCTGGCCAGCACTAAATACAGCTGTTGAAATCTAAACAGCACCCCTGAGGGGAGAGACTGAGGCAGTTGAAGCGATTTGTGCTATGAATATTGAAGAATTATGCAACACTTTGAAGAAACTGAGAAAGTCTTGCACTCTGTGGATGAATACAAATTGCCTTGGAGAATAACAGTAAAGGCAAAATAGTTCCACACATGTGGAAGAATATAACAGCTACCCTGTCTCTTCAAATAGCCTTCTGTCCTTGGTGTAGGGGAAGGATTATTATTATTTTTTTTAATCTTACGAAAAGGAAAGCTAGTGGAGAAATCTCTGCAACTGGGGTTTATGGCTAGGTGCTCATGGCTGGTACACCAAGCATATTTAGTTTTGACAAGCGCAATTGTGGCTAGCAACGACCAAACCGATGTCAAGTGGATAAAGCTGTGTACGAGTCAATATCGATATGAAAAACCTGCTCTGCTCTTGCAAATTGTGTAAAAGAGGAGTGAGCGAGGGCTGTGTGAATGGAAATCGACAGCCTAGCGCACCTCACTCCCCCCCAGCCCCACTCCTCCCACTGAACCTCTGTTGATTTGATTGGCATAATTAGGTGAAGCGTGGCCTGCAGTAAAGTGGCCAGGGCCCGCTGCTCCTGGGAGGCAGATGGAGACATATTGTGGTGTGTAGCTGTGAATGTGAGAGACCGAGAAGGAGAGAGATTAACACACACCGACTCACTGGGCTATTAATGATCTATTCTGTAACGTGGCATCTACTCAAAGATGTGACACAGAGCAGCAGGCATGGAGTGGTTACCCAGGCGGGCACTACCGCAGGCAGCCGTCGCCCAAGGACCCCAGGTGCATTCTTCCACCATGCTTATTGGATTCATTGTACATATGGTTGATTCAAGATTGGGCACTGTTCTTTCACGACGACACACAAAATAAAAAACACCCCAGCTGGCAAATATTTAATTTACCGCGAGAACATTCAGAGACGCCAACTCTGTTCGAGTGGCTAGGAAAATATAATGTGTCGGTTCCTCAGGAGAAAACTGTATTTTCTTCATTCACTAAATGAACTGTAGGATAGATTTGGGTTAAAAATGTATCAGAATTGAGGGAGTTGTTAATGTCCCTAAACTAGGATTTATAGGAGCACTTCAACAATGCAAGTTATAATGGACTTGTAGATTGCAGAGTCTCCATCAAAACACTCCCAGTCATACAGATGAGCCTTGCTATGAATCTGGCTTCATCTAACACCGACAGTTATAATCTAAAAACATCTTCAGAAATACTCCCACGCTTTTTCCATTTACCTGTCCATATCTTCCCATTTGCCTTTAATACAGACTCCAGCCCCCCACTCCTCAGGCCCTATGGCAGTGTGTGTTGTTACCAGGCAGTCCCGCCAGTGGTGCTCCCAGCCCTGTGTGCTCCAGACTGCTGTGCTACAGCTCTGTCTGGCCTGCTGTGCCTGCTGTGCCTGTACCTAGCTCTCTCTGTCAGAGCAGCACAAACTGACACGTCTGTCTGGAGGGCAGCCACGCTGATAGTTATTAGTTTTGTTAAGGTGTCCGTTTTGATTTCCCCCCCACCGCCTCTTCCCCGCCAGGCCAAAGGCACAGTGGCAAGTGACTCACAGCAGCCATATCGATTTCTCCTTATGCCTCTCTCTTTCCCTCCAGCAAGCCCCCCCCCCTCCCCCCACACACTACCGTGCTGCTCAGACTGGGGATGGGCAGCACCCCCCACCCCCCAAACACCCACATATTACTGTTCTACACCCCCAATCAGGGGAGTGAGTCCTCAACATCGTTGACTAAAATCACTTGGTCAGGGAAAGTCTGCTCCCCGGCTAGGGAATGACCCCGGTCTGTCATACAGAGGCATTTTAGTATTCCGCCCCTCCGGCCAAAAAGCTGTCAGCAGTTTTCCCAGATGTTTTATTTTTTTACTTCTCTCTCCCAAAGAGCTACTTAGTTCCTGCCATCTAGACTGAAAAGGCCAAAATGGTTCTGCTCACATTATAACTAATGCAGTTTAACAGACACCATGCGCCGCCACATTATCACTCAAAACAGAGCTCAAGCGCCAGCTTTGTGCCATGGAGAATGACACAAGTCACCGGACACTGCATCATCAACTTATATTTCAATGGACCCTCACATATAAATGTGTCAGTATGGAAAAGCATCAATTCAATCTGGTTGACATTCCTGGCATTGCCTGGCTGCTGACTGTCGTTGGTCTTATCGCTGACTGACTGTTTTTTCCTGTCTGTCGACTTGTGTCATAAAGGGCTTCCAGTAGTGGGTGATTGGTGGTGACTCTGCACTTAGCAGTCACTAGATTTGATTCCCCCCACTCTCCCTCCCTGCCCAGACGAGAGAATTGTTTATTGCAGCCTCTGTGTGTTCCGTCTATTTGGACGTACGGGGAATGGCCGCGCCACTGCATACCTGAATCTCCCTGAGCGACCACGAGGCACACCAATGGGAGGGCATGGGGTTTACCACACACACACACACACACACACACACACACACACACAGTTACAGAGGTCCGCTGTGTCAAAACAGTCTGCACTGGACATCTCAAATGGCAAAATAAGACCTACCAAATTAGCCTTTGTAAAAGCTGTTTTCCAAGAACGGCCTCTTAAGATACGGTAGATGCAGCCGTTCTGTTACAAATAATCACTGCCTTTGCGGTGTAAAGTTCACCCCCGCCCCGCTATCTGCTTTAGAATGCACCAGTGGAGGCTCCTCAGAGGAGGAAGGGGAGGACCATCCTCGGTGAACAGAAAAATGTCATATTCAAAAAGTTATCCTTTTTAGATAACTATACTAAATATATTCACGTCACCAAATAATTTATTAAAACACACTGTTTTGCAATGAAAGTCTACAATAGCCTCAACAGCACTCTGTAGCATAGCATCATGGTGTAGCCGGAGGACAGCTAGTTTCCGTCCTCCTCTGACTTCAATATAATACAAAACCTGGGAGGCTTGTGGTTCTCACCCCCTTCCATAGACTTACACAGTAATTATGGCAGCTTCCGGAAGACGTCCTCCAACCTATCAGAGTTCTTGCAGCATGAACTGACATGTTGTCCACACAATCAAAGGATAAGAGTACTAGTACTGAAAGCATAAGCTACAGCTCGCTAGCACTGCAGTGCATAAAATGTGGTAAGTAGTTGACTCCAAGAGAGGCAATAGTTGAACAGTTTTGAACAAGTGAATTTTTTCACAAATGAAGGAGAAACGAGAGAGCGAGAGTGATAGCTATATTTCTCACTTTCACTTACTTAGCTAGAGAATGCAGCTAGTTAGTTTAGCCTACTCAAACACCCGGCTCAAACAGAGAGGGATGCTATGTTAGCTAGCTGGCTATTGCTATCCAACACTAGAACTCTTTCAAGTCAAGGTAGCTTTTGGTTTTATAAATGTATTGCCACCAGGTCCCGCCGGTGTAACTGCTAAACTGCTTGCTGTTGACTGTACACTATACTGCATGATTGTAATGGGTTTACTAACGCGTTATTTCTAGTAGGCATGTTGACTGATGTTAATATGGTGACAACAATGTAGGCTGTGTGCAGCGGTTAGCGTTTATGATATGAAGGTTTGGATTGGAAAGGTTTTTCGCCTGGTCACAGACAGCTGATGTGTTCTGCACTGAAGTCCACAAGCAAGGGGAACTAGTGAGAAGTAGATATGAGGAAGAAGTAGATGATGAAATGGATCATGCTGTTGGTATGTGGCTGCTATGAAAGGGTAGTGTTAAACAGAATGAAACGGGGATAAACCATACCTGAATTTGTCCAATTAGAAACTAATTTGCAACTGTTGGACTAATGATTACACCCTAGATCAGCTAGATGCAGGCAAGAGTGTGCAAGGCGGTATTGAATGTGTCAATGTCTGTCATCTTGACTACTCAAATTTCTCTCGACCTGTGCACCTGTATTGTAAACTTCCATTCATAGGCTAGGTTGTAGCAACCTCATGATGGGTATAGGGAACATGTGAGTATCATGTACTGTAGTAGCCTAAACCTGTAGATGTTACATTGAGCTGGTTGAATGGAATATGAATGACAGTCATCCAATATGCTGTAATAGAAATAAGGCCATGCTCATGAAAATTGTCCCCCCTAAACAGCACAGACAACCACTGGAATGCACTCTGCTCTGGGTTACACAGTCTACAGTAAATCAATTCAGGAGGCATTGCATAATATTTTGAGTGTTGCGGCCAAAAAGTTTGAAATAATGACCTGCTTGTTATTTACTGGTCTGCGCTAGTCTCCCTCTCGCACTCCGGTGCCTAGAAAAACACAATAGGCAAAAAGCAACTCCATAACAGTGAGCGTCATACACTGGTGACACTGATGATATGAAATTATCTATCCAGATGGAATGTAGTAAACCATAAACAACATCTGTGGAATAGTGTAGCCCAAACAACACCACCGCGATTGCTCCATAGGTCTGACTGTCTAAACTTTGTCTCGACGTTTAGCGACAAGCTTGTTTTTCGGAGCACTCTCTGAGTACTGTGTTGAATGTCATCTTTATGGATGTAACAGGTGCTGTCGCTCTTTGACTGAGCTAGAGAGACGAGAGCGAGAGAGGAAATATAAAACATCTCTCTTTCCCTTAAGCGTCGTAGATGTAAACTGCAACACTCAAGAGGGTACAAGTATTTGATGTAATCTGAACCGGGAATAAATTCTACACCTCAGCAACAGAGAGGGAACGTTGCCTCAGCCTGGCTCCTCTTGTCTTCCCCTTTTTCAAACACACAACCTAAAGTTAGACATCCTTGAGGTTTCTGCCACTTGATGGAAGGTGAACTCATGAATAATGCAAAGAAGAGGGAAAACACGGTCTGGGTCTTTTTATAGCCCAGGTCCTGCGCCCACCGCACCACATTAGCTCTAGCATACCGCTAACCTCTCAGATCTGAAGGATCAAGAAATAGGAACAGTAGAAAACAACAACATAACAAACTGCGACATAGAAAAGGATGACGTCTATTTTCAGACGGCAGGCGGCGAGGAAAAAGAGCCCGGTTGCTTTTGATAGAAAATGGGGGTGGGGGGGGAGATATAGTTGTTATTGCAATGTTATAGTATTTAGCGTAACATTCGGGTGGGCATGTAGATGTGATTTCTCGCATTCGCCCTTTTCATCGTTCAACACCGTTTGTGTTGAACCACTGCGTTGAGGCCTTGATTAAATGACAAACCTATTATCCTCAAGTGTCAGGGAATGTCAAATCATGGCGTTAATCAGTGAACACAGGTCTCTTGTTTCACTTGTGTATTTTCAACCATGCTTTATGTACACATAATGACAACTGTACTGCTTGAATGTGTTGCAGTCTTTAAAAAATCCTCTCACATTTCAACTATGATTGATTGAATCAAATCAAGCCTAGTATACAGTGCTTTCAGAAAGTATTCACACCCCTTGACTTTTTCCACATTTTGTTGTTACAAAGTGGGATTAAAATGGATTTAATAAAAAAAAAAAGGTCAACAATCTACACAAAATAACCAGTTTAAATTAATATTTGCATGCATAAATATGCATAATAAACACTACTATATCTTGATTTAAATTAGTAATCACCTTTGGCAGCAATTATAGCTGAGTCTTTCTGGGTAAGTCTCTAAGAGCTTTGCACACCTGGATTGTGCAATATTTGCTCATTCATAAAAAAAAGTGTTTGTCAAGTGTCTGTCAAGTTGGTTGTTGATCATTGCTAGACAGACATTTTTAAGTCTCGCCATAGATTTTCAAGTCAATTTAAGTCAACTGTAACTTGGTCACTCAAGAACATTCAACATCATCTTGGTAAGCAACTCCAGTGTATATTTGGCAATGTGTTTTAGGTTATTGTCCTACTGAAAGGTGAATGTCTCCCAGTGTCTGTTGGAAAGCAGAATAAACCAGTTTTTGTTTTCTTTTTATCCTAACAAACTCCCTAGTCCTTGCGGATGACAAGAATACCTATAACATGATGCAGCCACCACCATGCTTGAAAATATGAATTGGTACTCAGTAATGTGGTGTTTTGGATTTGCCCCAAACATATTCAGGACAATTGTATTCAGGACATGAAGTTAATTTCTTTGTCACATGTTTGCAGTTTTACATGTTTTGGCTTATTGCAAAAAGGATGCATGTTTTGGAATATTTTTATTAAACCTTTATTTAATTAGGCAAGTCAGTTAAGAACAAATTCTTATTTACAATGACGGCCTACACCGGCCACACCCGGGCGACACTGGGCCAATTGTGTGCCGCCCAATGGGACTCCCAATCACGGCCGGTTGTGATACAGCCTGGATTCGAACCAGGGTGTCTGTAGTGACGCCTTTAGCACTGAGATGCAGTGCCTCAGACCGCTGCGCCACTCGGGAGCCCCAATGAAGTTAAGTGGTGTGAATACTTTCTGAAGGCACTGCACCTTCAGAAGGTCCCTTCTTGAGAGAAACATTTTGAAAAATGTTTGGGAACTTTAAATGGGTCGTGGTAAAGGGAGGGATTAGCGGCGAAACGTAGCTTCTCAGCTTGGGGAGATACAGGTATAAAACCGGGGGATTAGGCGGAAATGGTGTCTCTTTGCCCAGGTATGGCAATTAGGAGTGGCGGTCCTAAGCCGGAGCCCTGTAAAGAGCCCCTGTGTTGGGCTAATACTCATCCAGTTCTGCCTGTTGACTCCACAGAAAAGAGGCTTCAGCCAGGGATAATGAAAGGAGTGCTGTGTCGCGTTACCCTGGACGACATAATTGAGCTTTGTTCAACATCCGCAGTCCCTCTCCTCCACCACCAATGCACCTCCACTGTCTGGGGCAGCTGCTTGAGAACCACTCTTTTTCACAACAAGAGGCACCCAGCCAGTCAACACAGTGATTATTTAACCAATCCCCCCCCTTAACAAAAACACCACAGGTTTGGGCCCTTAATGGTGACATAGACAGAGATAATGAGGGCCGAGTGTGACTGGGAATTGTTTAGTGCGAGTGGTATTGAGGCCAACCACTAACGGGGATGTTGGGGCAATAATTAAATTGATAACACAGGGCCATTATGGGAATTAATATCCTTGGTTATTAAACAGACATCTCCCTTAATGCTGTGCTATTATGCTGCACCCCCCACCCTCCCTTATTTCATTTGATTTAATGTTTCCGTTTTTACCTCAAGAATATTGTCTTACTGAATCTGTCTCTGTATCCCCAGGCAAATTTGGGGGTGGTAATCTTTGGGTATTATAAATAATAGCTCTCTACCGGGGATGAAAGGCTCCCTCTTCTTTTCTCCCTCACTCTTCCTCTCTCCCAGCCTGCTACTCATCTATGCTTAGCACGGAGCTTGCAGCATGTGTGAGTGTGGCTGGAATTCATATGAACGTCTCGCTGCGGGGGAAAGGGGGCAAGTCATTGATATGTGCAGGACGACTCTGATAAACAGCCTGCGCCGGCGAGCGTTCGCTTGATACATTTGATTGAAAAAGAAGTGGGGGGGGGGGGGGTGAGTGAAACAAAGGAATAGGGGCTTAAAAGCAGGGATGGAATAGCAGAGAAAGTGGCTGGCTTTTGACCTATCGCTACCCCAGACACACACACACACCTCAGAACGAGCACGTCTAAGTATTAAGCACCACACACATAATCTGTCACCAGATTAGATGTGTGTGTGTGTGTGTGTGTGGCTGTCAGTGAGTAGACCAACAAGGTCTGGACTATTAACAAATGGATGTGGTGTTTGTTTTTTATGAATTCTATTAAAATATACCCAGAGCTGTGATGGCATTCGTTTTGCATTTTTAGTTTATTTTTCCTATCCCTTTGTTTTATCGTGCGCCAATCTACCCCTCACGCTGTCTGATGCATCGACGACTGCCTGGCTCGCCTGGTCCTAATGGGCTGGAAACGCCTGTGAAAAAGACCTTCGCCTCACCGCACAGCTCGGGCACTCGGGGAAAGAATACCAAAATGAAAACCGCCAGCAGAGCCAGAGGCATCTCATAGCCACTTATGGCTGGATTAGGATCATCTACCGATGTGTCATCTAGCTGTCGCTCGCATTATTACAGCTTTGTTCACAATGACAAGGGCGGGAGCACGGAGGGGGGCAGGGGAGGCACTGCACCCCTCCTCCCCCTACCCACATGTTGTGATATCAGCCTCTGGATGTAACAATGCCTGGTTTCTTTCATATCATCAATAATGTTTTTCCCCTTGTATTTATGAGGCAAAGAACAGCTAACCTTAGCCACCACTAAAGGATAGATCGGTGGAAGAATCCAAACGCCACTCTGTCAATTAAGATTAATCATCATTATGCAAATGTTTTGGCAGAGCAGTGTCAACACCTGACTGAGATCTCTATTAAAAAGCATTGAGCGAGGCAAATAGACTGACAGCCTGAACCACCCCCTCCCTCCCTCTCTGTTCTCCTTGTCACATTGTTGGCCCCCTCTTTTGACAAATACCTTAATCTGACTGTGTGCGCAGGTGGGACGGACGGTATGCGTGGTTCTTAGGGCCCCGAGTGAGGGACGCTCCAGAGTGGGAGACGAATGGGGCTAGCTCCCCCAGATAGGCCTCTCAGCCTCTCCATTCCCAGGAACATTGAGGACAACTCTTCAATTATAATTTATTTTATGGTGACCCTTCCTGCTCAAATGCGGCCACCTCTTTTCCTCTCCTCTGTTTGCCCCTCTATGCGCGAGCATCATCTGAAGTTGTTTTAAGATTGCTATGGAGAAGATGAAAGGAGATGAAGAAAGAGGGCAATGTTGCTGGGTGTCGGCGGAGAGATATTTGTGGAAGCAGTAAGATGTAAGCGCAGCCGTGTGTCTTGTTGGATTCAGTTTATTTATTTTGATTTGATTCTTTGTTTTGATGAGCTGACATGTAATGTTAATAGTAACTTGCTGATGTGCAATAGTAGGAAAGCCTTTGTCAACTCCATGCAGGAATAAAGAGATTTGAAGGACTTGTTCTTGAAGCAATTTCTAAATGTTTCCAAACTGTTCATACATGAAGGTGGATTCATATTTTAAAATGTAGATTATTCAACCCCTAACCAAACAGACGACTAAACCTCAGTTTGTTGTTTTTGTTAGTTTGCGGTTCAGTTGAGTACACTGTTTTAATGGCGTTACTAGTGCTCGTTTCAGGTGTTTTTTAATGGTGTCGTCTAGCGGGGACCCCTGCGTCGAGGGCCGCCCATGGACAGAACTATGATGTAGAGCCAGCCGGGTCAGCTGGCGAGGTGAAAAAGTTCCGATTTATACGAGGCGCGCTGTAACAGCTCAATAATACAGGCCTGTAACCTACTCCCGTTTCAAACACAGGTCTGATTTACGAGCCAGCACGCCACTCCAGCGCCCGAAATTAGGTGTTCAGCATATGTTTTGTTGACATAAATTTGAAATTTATTGCCGTTGTCAAAACTGACTGTTGGACAATGTCGCTTATTAACTGAGTAAATGGTTTGAGAGAGTTTTATGTCAGCTTCCTTAATGACTACAGTTAGTCTGTTTCAAACTAGACCCCCCACCCCAACACACACGCACTACCACCCCCTCATCTTCTGTTTCAGCAGCAAAGCAAGAAAGCAGCTGGCCATGGGGTGGGCCTGAGGTGTGTTTGTGTGTGTGCATAGGGAGGGAGTTAGTCCTGAGGGGACTGGGAGCTGCCACAGTTCACACACAGAGAGGAAAGGGAGGGCAGGGGTCTTATGTGCGGAGGTTACATCTGGCGGAGGTGTCAGAGCTCCTTGGTCAGAAACTAGAACTTAGAATAATTGCGCAGTCGTTTTGGCTTTTTCCCCTCTGTCCACCGCCACCCACCCCCAAATCATCTGCTTTTTAGCCAGGCTAATGGACCTGCCACCAGCACGGGACAGGAGGCTGTTAGCCCAAGCCCCAAGGAAGGGCTGCTGACTGCCACTGCGCAAAATCTCCAGCAAAGGTCACTCCGAGTTTCTGCTGCCTGTAAAATTAAGTAACCGTAAAAAGAAATGCTTCCATAAAAAACACAAAGTTAATGGTAACGTTGTTGCTTTCCGCCATTAACTTTTTTGCGGAGGGCGGGTTGGGTTTCATTCAAAGGTAGTTATCCGTTTTTCTTGGCAGTGTTCACATTTATGCAATGCTACGGTGCCTTATATTTTTATTTTAGGCAGGTAGCCTTACATTGTGTAGGTATTCTTAGCTTTCCCAACAGAAACGCTACACTAGTGATTATTTCGTGACAATTGCAATAGCCCTGCCTGACTGAGCGTACTCAATTGCCCAGCCTAATTTGGTTTGAAACACATGCCTCCTTAAGCTGCATAGCGAAGAACAGACGTAGCATGTTGCAACTATTCCCTAGTATCCTAAATATACAGAGCCCTATAAACCACTGTCAGTCTGGTAGAAACACCATCAGGTTCCTGTCTGCTTCATACGAGCCGGTCCGCAATTAGATTCAGCTCCAATCCCCCCAGATGGACAGCAGCCTCCTGTTTCCCACACCTCCCTCCTATCCATGCATTTAAGGTAGAGTCAGTACACATGCTCCCCTCTCTCCAGCCCCTTGCAGTCCCCTTAATAAGTCCATCTATTTCTTCATCAGCGTGCTGTACAGGGGGACAATGGCCAGATTGAGGGGCTACAACAAAAGGCCTTTGAAAAGCCTCCCAGAGTGTGTCCCCTACAGTAAGACGTTGTGCCTGTGTGCATCAGTCAGGGTCCCCAAGGTGCGCGGACCCCTGGTCTTTTCCCAGCTCCTCTCTCCTGCCTCAGCCGCTCACCCGTCCTCGTCTTTTGAAGTGGCCCCTTTTTATTTTTGGAGGCGTTTACAGGCCTATTTAATTACTTACAGCTTGCCTAAGGGCTTTGCTGCCTCATTCTTTCTTTTGTTTGTCGAGGTCTCTCCCCAAATCCTACTCTGTTAAGACAGCCATCAGGAATTTGGAAGGTTTTTCGCTAGTTTTATCAGGGTTTTTTTTCTCTCGCGCCCCTCTTCCTTTGTTCATTTTCTCTCCCTCTCCTTACCCTCAGTCCTCAAAACTGTTTTCCATTAATCTTTATTGAATTTATACCAGACATCCTCGCTTCATAACTCTTGCCACCATTGTCAAAACCGGCCTGATTTCAGTCGCAGCACAAAGGAGTTGTAAATCAATTTTGATTTGGCGAATGACATCAATCAATTGTCATTTTGATACCCAACATCCTCAGCCCTTTTGTGAGACGCGAAGATGGATCGCTGTGTCAAGTTTATGAAGTTTAGCAGATCTACCTATCAAGGGTATTGTTTCCCCAAGAACTGGCACACTAAGACTATTGTTTCCATCATCTGATGTGATACCAAGACACTCCAGCTTGAAGTGCTCTGATTATCACCTCATTCAGACATACAATGCATGAGACAAAAAATGGCTCCTCACCTGAACATAAATATAAAAAATGTATTTAGGGTATAGTTTTCACTCACATCCTTTTTACATAACATTTTCTCTCAGCTTTCGACTCAGTTTAGTAACATTAGTTTTATTTGTGCACAAATGGAATTGTGAGAACTGTAGCATATGTCTTTGTTTCCCATTCTGAGACCTACAGCATTTGGCGCGGAGGTGCAAACAATGAGCTAATTACTTTTCTGGTAACAGTTACAGAATGCTGTAAGTATGGTAATAAAAAGACATGTTTAACAAATTGCCAGTGGTCTTTGAGCTCCGGTGAGGCCCACTTAAGCAAGAACATCAATAAAACAATAAAGGGATTACCTGCTAGGGGTGAATTTTTTGACATTTGATGGGGGGGGTAGTGAACAGTGGTTTGAAGTCGTTCTGTGTGTGTGGATTGTCAAGCCATTCTTGACCTACTCATCTCTTCCTTGAAGGATGAAATGTGTCCTAAAGCTAAGTGTGTGTGTGCGTGGGTGGGTGGCTGCGTGCGTGCGTGCATGCACAGGTGGGTGGTTGCGCACGTGTTTCTCAAGTTAATTGAAGCTATCTGTAAAAATTACAATTTGTTTGTCAATCTGTGTGCCCTTTAATTGCTTCAGAACATATTTAGATATGTTTGAACAAAAGCCTGTTTTGGTTCTGCCCCCGGGTGTTTGAGGTTTTTGCAACAGATTGAGTTGTCAAAGTTCCTACTGCATCTCCAAACTGAAATCTTCCCATAGGTTGTCTTTCGATACTGTTGAAGGTTGTGTAGGTATGTAACCCCCCAGTTTTCTTTTCTGCGTAATTAAAGATTGACCCTTGGTTTAGGTTTGACCCTCTGGGCCACAACCATGTAGCCCTGCAGTACGTTGTTTCAACCCACGCCTTTCAGCTTAAAAAGCACCAACATGTTTTCTTTCAGGCGGCAGCCATTTTGACTGAGCGTTAAAGGAGCCATTCCCATAACAAATTTCTTATATAATAGGAATAGACAACGGGACTCAACTGGCGCGGCATCATAAAGGGTCGTAACATCATAAAGGGTCATAACATTAGCCTGCTTGCCTTTTACGTCTCTGTGTAAATCATCATCGTCCACTTTATAGGACCTAATCCATCCACTACTCTTGAGTTCTGTGATGGGTATGCATGCTCGCCACGGTAACACCACGGTGGAATAGCATTTAGTGATTTATAGCTAGAATAAAGTAAAGTTCCGATGCTGTCTTGCTATTTTTATTTACATTTACTGTTATGTTTTTATGTGCTAATTAATGGTTGGTGACATAGTCTTAAAAGACTATCTGAGAAGCAAAGTGTTTGACGATACGAGGATATCATTGTGAGCAGCACAGTATACAGTGATGTAGGCAGCTGAATGGCAATTCACAGGTTTCATTCAGAAATGTATCTCTCTGTCTGATTTTACATTGATTGTGAAATCGGGACAATGTCCTGATGATATGTTTCTTCCTCATCTTTACAGGAAGCTGCACAGCGGAATGAAGACCTATGGATGTGAGCTTTGTGGGAAACGCTTTCTGGACAGCCTACGCCTTAGGATGCACTTGCTGTCTCACTCAGGTAAGAATCAGCACATTCTACTCTATATTAGAACATTAGATAATGGAATTTAATATTGGCTGTACAATATACAGGCTTGATACTGAAATGGGATAACTAGTACTCGTGCATATGATTTAATGAACTGATAAAGACCCATAACATTGGATCTATTTCAGGATTTACATCGGGCTGCAGTGGTTTTAAATCAGCGTTCAGTGGAGATATTGGTCCCATTGGTTAGGGCCTGGGCCATGACATTAGCCGTCTAAAAGCCATGTAATTCAACACACAGCGGCTATTGATCCAGCCAGGCTGACACTCTGTCCACGGACAGCCTGTGGATTCAGGGGCCTACTTAGCACAGTTGGGCTTTTTTTTTTATTGGACTTCTTTTTTTAATAGGGAACTGAACTCGTCTCCTAAGGCCTTAAGTGCAGATGGATTTTAGACTGTCTGTAAAACCCATGGGACTTTGGGTTGCCTGTTGGTCGACCCCAACCATGTGTGGTTCTCCCCTTACCCCGCCACGTGTTGGCCTGATCTAAGGAAATATATTATTATTATTATTAAAGCCTGCTTTAAGGAAATATGTTTATTTTCGAATCCCCTTCCACATCCCCACGACAACACACCTGCTACTCAGAGAACACAAACACGCCTGCTACTCAGAACACAAACACGCCTGCTACTCAGAGAACACAAACACGCCTGCTACTCAGAACACAAACACGCCTGCTACTCAGAGAACACAAACACGCCTGCTACTCAGAACACAAACACGCCTGCTACTCAGAGAACACAAACACGCCTGCTACTCAGAGAACACAAACACGCCTGCTACTCAGAACACAAACACGCCTGCTACTCAGAACACAAACACGCCTGCTACTCAGAGAACACAAACACGCCTGCTACTCAGAGAACACAAACACGCCTGCTACTCAGAGAACACAAACACGCCTGCTACTCAGAACACAAACACGCCTGCTACTCAGAGAACACAAACACGCCTGCTACTCAGAGAACACAAACACGCCTGCTACTCAGAGAACACAAACACGCCTGCTACTCAGAGAACACAAACACGCCTGCTACTCAGAGAACACAAACACGCCTGCTACTCAGAGAACACAAACACGCCTGCTACTCAGAGAACACAAACACGCCTGCTACTCAGAGAACACAAACACGCCTGCTACTCAGAGAACACAAACACGCCTGCTACTCAGAGAACACAAACACGCCTGCTACTCAGAGAACACAAACACGCCTGCTACTCAGAGAACACAAACACGCCTGCTACTCAGAGAACACAAACACGCCTGCTACTCAGAGAACACAAACACGCCTGCTACTCAGAGAACACAAACACGCCTGCTACTCAGAGAACACAAACACGCCTGCTACTCAGAGAACACAAACACGCCTGCTACTCAGAGAACACAAACACGCCTGCTACTCAGAACACAAACACGCCTGCTACTCAGAGAACACAAACACGCCTGCTACTCAGAGAACACAAACACGCCTGCTACTCAGAGAACACAAACACATTTCTTGTTCGACATCCATAATAAAAAGCATGTCTGTATTAGAGCTGGCTGTGACATTTCTGAATACAACAGTATAATAAATACAGTGCAGGTCGGGGAGACCCCAACACATTCTCCCAGTTTCTCAGATTCTAGAGCCAAAATGCCATGACCTTAAAGAGTTTCTTCTTCTCTTGGAAAATCAGCATAGTTTGCCTCGTGCTGCAGCCTCCGACAACTCCTGCTGCGACAGTAAGATGGTGCATGTAATTAAACAATCCTTGGGGGAAGAATTATTGTGTGGTGGAAGTTTTAAAGTGAGTCCGGGTAATCCTGGGCTCAGACGCGTCTCCTTACCTCAAAGAAAGACTAGAGAAGACTTCAAAAGAGGGTTCTACTACATCTCGCCTAGCTCCCCAGCACCAGTGGAAACCAGTCTTTAGCAGCTAGGCTGCAGAGTAAAGGCTAACCTGGTTGGCCTTAGTTTCCCCAAACTGATTGAGTCCAGGTCTGGTCTGCAACATAATTAACCAAGTCATTCAGCAGATTATTGGTTCAATCATCAGCGTTGTGAGTCATGACTAGCACATTCCAGTGCAGCGGTTACTAAACTCTAAAGTTGACTGCTTTCAACAGGTGAGGGAGTGGGTGAATACTCTGCCCTGACAGATGGATGTTGGCTCAGATTCTTGGTCACCCTCCAGAAATACTCTGTAATTCATCGAAGTTGTCAATGAGTGTCAAGCTAAAAAGGAAAATGGCAAACATGGCTGGCTGCGTCGCGAGGACAAAAGGACAATCGTCTGCCTGCCATTTTACAAACATTTGAAACTCTAGGAAGAACCACAAGAAATTATTCCCCTCACAAATGAAGAGTGAGTAAAGGATGTGGGCATTGTATTTTTAGCTCCACCTCCGAAACTTTTGCGGTCCTGGCTTGCTTGACGCACAATACCAACCTGTGCTGTGTACACGTCAGTGTTGACACGTTGGAGCTTTGGTATGGCGTAAAGCAGACAAGTGCTTCTATCAAGACAGCAATGGTTAGGGGGAGACTAGTGATGAGCCGAAGCCCTTTGATTATTTATTTATTTATCTTTACCTCAGACTTTCAAGTCTTTTTTTTCCCCCCATCCTGGCCTCAGTGCCTGCCTCGATTTTTATTGTCTCTCGCTCCGAAATGACACATTACAAGCCCTTGTGCTTGCCCCCCTTCCTCTCCCCCTCCACCCACCACCACCACCCTTCACCTAGCCTCAGACATACAGAGAGAGAAAGAGAGATGGAGGGAAGGAGGAGGAGGAGTGCTTGTTGGTATGCATAGTGTACTGTGTGTGATGTGTACCATTTCAGCCGTCGCTGCCCCTCCCTGCTCAACTCTGCCAGTGCAGCCTGTCTCTCTCGCCTGCTCTCATTCACTCCGTGTGCTTGTTTTATCGGAGACTTGGCGGCTCGCCAGTCTGGGCTGCCTGCCACAGCAGAGGGTACAGTATGTACAGTGAGTCTTGTGCCAGTTTTTTTTTTTTTTTTTTTGCCGTGGTGTTGGTTGATCCCTCGGAGAGAGGAGGGTACCTGTTGAATGAGGGAGTCTGGTGGCACCGACGCAGTAAGCTGATTAGGGGGCCACGGGTGGGCTTGGGACCCGATAAAGGAATGGCGTGTGCCTGTGTTTTTCCCCAGGTTAATGTCACCGCGGCCTAGGAGCCGGGGGGGGGGGGGGGCAGGTCTGACTGGAGGAACAGTGACTCAGAGTTTTGGGATGGGAGAAGCTCCGGCCCATTCAGGGGTGTGATGTGAAATGCCATGGTATCCCTGTTGGTTGAGTGTTGTGGAATAGTCTTGGCCCACAAATACTTAGATGATTCATAGAGCTTATTCATATTGAAGATTTCTAGCAGAGGCACTCCGATGAGATTTCAATTGACATAATGTGTATATAAAGCATATACTTACAACTATTCAGCAAGCAACTTTTCATCTTAACCATATTACAAACTTGAATAATGCAACAGTTCACAAGCATGTGAAGACAATTAATGAAGTGAAGACAATTTATTTTCTCATCCCTACACTCATTACATTTTAGCTTCAAGACAAAAGCCCTCTAGCTAAAACTAAGAACATGTCTTCATGAAGTATGTTAACCTATCAAAAGTGAATGATTACCATGCTCATACAAATATGAAAGTACAGTAGGCCATCCTTAAAACATTAGAACAAACCAGGCTTCATTTTTATAAATATTATGGAAATCATCACGTGGTAAAACAAATTGCGTCTGAAAACGAGCGAGTTGACATCGGCTGTTTTACGCGGCTCAGCGCAGCCAGCCAAAGCACAGTTTATTTATTTTTTAAGCTACGGCGACAATTTCACAATGTAAAGTAACTGGCTGTTACTGCAATTTCATTTAAAAACTCAATAAACAAGTCTCAAATGTAAGGAAAACATCTATACATTTCAGATATTTCAAAAACATTGCTCTGCAATTAGGATTTTTACTGTAGGGGTGTTGCGCTCAGACACAATTATGTTTACACTGCCCTGCTCGGAGGGAGATGACTCTCGAGAAAGGAAGTTTACATTACAGTAATGTCTCTTGAGAATCTCTTGAATCTCCTTAACTCTCGTCAATGTGGAAAGAGCCATAGTTGCATTTTGAAAGCACATCGGTTATTTTTATGATGAGATAA
This sequence comes from Salmo salar, assembly GCF_965601325.2. Lineage (NCBI taxonomy): Eukaryota > Metazoa > Chordata > Actinopteri > Salmoniformes > Salmonidae > Salmo > Salmo salar. The sequence continues at coordinate 67,911,652 of NC_138294.1, read as the reverse complement.
TTCTCTCCTCCCAACCATGGCTGTTCAGGCTCGGTGAGTGGAAAAAATACAGTATGTACCATCAAAGTAAGCGCTAATCCTCTGTTTACAGTACATAACCATCTGAGAGTTAGCAGATTAACCAGATGTATAGGCAGTCAAGTGGCACACACACACACACACACACACACACACACACACACACACACACACACACACACACACACACACACACACACACACCGAACATAGTCATTCAACAAATACGCATGCATGCACTCAGAAACACACACACACTACATTCAATCGATGAAACCGCTGCTAATGCCGGTGGACTACCAGGAAAAGGGAGGCATGCCACCTGTTTTGGGGTTACCAGATATTTATGCGATGGCTCACTGTTTGTCCCACCACCCTGGGGATTGTTCAACTCCCATTGCTAGCATTGCATTGCCTCTCCTGTTGGTCTTCCTGCTCTAACCCTTACTTGGGTTACAGTGTTAAACGTTAATGCTCCCTGCCCCATGGTTGTTTTAGACCTGGTCCATGTCACCAAGCTGACTGTAAATATCAATATCATTGGGTTGCCATTACAGCACAGAGAAGCCAAGGGCCAAGATCTTGCCCCCCCCCCCCCCCCCCCCCCCCCCCACCTCAAATCAACCCTGACATAGTTAACTCTCAGTGCACCTGACAAACACCTGCTCCCACTTCTCTGTGTGTGCCATATAAATGGCTAAAGCATTAAGACATTGAAAAATGTGAGGCATTTGAAAAAGCGAGTGCTGTGGAGGGGAGGAGAGGGGAAAAGACATAGGGGGGAGGAGGAGAAAAGCCCAGGGGAAGGTGTTCCCTCTCTTGCTGTCTCTCTCGCTGTCTCTCTCGCTGTCTCCCTTGCTGTCTCTATGTCTCTCTCTCTCTTTCCCTCTGCCTCCCACTCTCTCTGTTTCATTCTCCCTTTGCTACTGCTCTCTCTCCTCCCTCTCTTTCACTCACGAGCTCTCTTCCCTCTCATTCACTTTCTCTCTCTCTCCTTCCCTCTGCCTTGCTTTCACTCTCCCTCTGCCACCACTCTCTCTCTCTCTCTCTCCCTATCCATCTCTCTGCTGTCGGAGCAGAGAGCGAGGAGTGGAGCTGCTTGGCGGAGCTCTCTTGGCCCCGCTCCAGCTCTTCTCTCACTGATGACATCATGGTTGTGCCGGCAGGTCTGGATGTTCTGCCAGCATTCCAGTGCATTTATGATCGCTCGCAGATGTGTGTCCAGGAACATACTGTACCCAAACCATAAATTAATGAAACTTGACTGCCTTCCAAGCCACATATTCCAAAATAGAGAAGGGCCTTGCGACTTGAGACAGGGAAGGGGGAAGAGGAGGAGGGAATAGGGGGATGTTGTGGAGGGAAATCTCTTAAAAAGTTCAGGAGAAAAAAATGACTATGGAAAAAAATGACCAGTGATTTACATGTGTATTTTTCACAACAGCTAACACCATAGTCCACCGCCGCCACTCCTTCCCTCTATCCCTCCCTCCAGTACATTAGCACAGGATGACAGACAGCGTGGATAAATGGGCTGAGCTTCTGTTTGGCTGCGTGCCCTAACTCCTTTCTGGGGGTTTAAACCCATAATACTTTCCCTGACCTGTTGATGTACATTAAACCCCTATTTAAAACAACACTTGAATTATGTGGGGCATAAATCTGCCTACATTATACAGGTCCAGGAGAGATTATTGGGTCCCTGGTCGTAATGGCCTCAGTAATTGTCTGGCAACTGGATGGAACCAGTTAAGACATCCATCCATCTGGAATGGGACTTGACTGGGAATAGTGTTCCCTCAGTAGCCTGTGCCCTTTTAGCCGGAACTCAATGTACTTACCTGGCTGCACTCTATAAGCCTCTGAAAAAAGTGATGGTCTATCTAGGCTGTACAGTATGTGAGAGGGATGGCCTAGGCCCCTCAAACTCCACTCGGGACCTCGAAGCCAGTTCCACTGCATTTTTTTCATTGTTCCCCTCTAATCAGGGACTGATTTAGACCTGGGGCACCAGGTGTGTGCAATTAATGATCAGGTAGAACAGAAAACCAGCAGGCTCTGGACCTCGTAGGGTAAGAGTTGAGTATCCCTGGCCTAGGCTGTATTTGACATAATGTGAGAGGTGACACTTTTGGCAGTGAGTCATCTATCATTAAGCCATGACAGCACTGTGGATGGCCCAGTATTGATTCTCTTAAGGTTCTTCACTATTCCACCAGTAGGTGAGGCGCTACAGTGTTTGTATCATTGTAGTAAATCACTGATTACTACTGAATGTTGTGTCAAAGTTAGCTCACTATCTAAATTGGATCCTGTTTTAGTAACCTGCTATATTATGTGGTACATTTTTAAATCTGTGTGTTTTGACTGTTCTTGTACCATTCATTGAATTCTATGTCTAGTACTACATACAAACATCACCTAGAACGTGTTTCATTCTGTTGGCTAAAAATGCATTTGGTCCCGGCCTTAGATCTTCGCAACGAGGTCAGTTAAATTGAGTCAACATATTCTCAATGATTTACGATGCTTTCAACCTCACAAGTAGCGCCCATCGAATTACATCGCCGACATGGCATTTTATTTATACGATACAATACGAAATTCTAAATCGTCTTGTCCGTTAACCGTCCTTTTGTAAAAACATCTCTGGTGCACCAAAATAAACCTCAAAAGGAAGCTCCCAACTAGCCCATAATACCCCTGTAGGAAGAAAGGATCTGGATCTTACTCTGTGAGGGTATTGCCGCTTTAAATCCCTTTGGTTGCTAAGTAGCAAGTGCCCCTGTGCTCTAATGGGCTGATTTGGTATTCAGCTCGATGCCGGCTCTTATTTTTGTATGCGAGACAAAGTGTTTTGATGGAGGGTGATTGCGGCAGTGTCTGGAGGCTGTTTTTCAGTTTTATGGGCTGTACAGTACACTGTGTGCCTTTCTATAACAGAACACAGCCCATTGAATTTTGTATTTGCTTCATTTTTTTCTCCCTCTGAGCTGCTGCTGTCAGAGACGAGGAAAGGAGGTGGGGGCGGGGGTGTCCCTCACGGGTTCAGGGGAGAGAGAGACTGAATGGAAGTGCAGCTCTTATTCCTATAATAGTGAATGTTGCGCAAAGGGCTGTGCAAAGATCAGTTGGACTTTGCTTGCTCTAGGTATTTTATCTTTGGAGTAACTCTTTAGTGGAAGATCCCTGACAACGGCTCAAATAGGGAAGGGCAGGCACAATGGATTTGTCAGAATGACGGAGCCATTTATTTATTTGTTAATAGTGATAATCATTCTTTCCATTAAGCAATTCAGAGGAATGCCATACAGAATGATGAAATATAATGATAACATCAACACTGATCCCTTAAATGTCAACGTTGCCCACTTAACAAGACATGGAAGTTGATATTCAGGAAGTGATGTGAAGCAGTCATGATTAGTCAGAATAATACTTGCAAGGAAAGCCAGCAACATAAACAATGTTTACGGTCGAAAGTAATTGCAATTGAGAGGTGGTTATTATTGTTAGAAATTTTGGTTCAGCTTTAATTTACATTCAGCTTATAAAGGCGTCATAAAGCCTTCATAATTCCTTCATAAACACTACATACATGTGTAACAAAGCACATATAACTATGTCATGCTTTATAAAGGGTTCATAAATGTGTCGTAACTGTGTGACATAATCACCAATGTCAAATGTGACATAACCCACTGTGTTGAATATGATATAAACATGTGCTTTATAAAGGGTGACATGTTGTGCTGAAGGATGTCACACGCTCAAACTTAGGGCTATGTTTAGTTAGGGCTATGTTTAGTTAGGGCTAGGTTTAGTTAGGGCTAGGTTTAGTTAGGGCTAGGTTTAGTTAGGGCTAGGTTTAAAAACACATTTTAAGAATAGAAATTGTGAGAATGGGCAGGGATAAGCAATAATTTTTACTTTTTGACTGTGTTAAGTAGTGACGATGACAAATACTTTACTCAGTAAGGTCACAAATACTTTACTGAGTTACACTCCCACTAAGGCCAACTTTGAATTGTTGATATCCCAGGCTTATATGTGCAATAGCTTGGAGATGATGTTACACCAAGAAACACTTCACTTGATGAAAGCCCACAACCTAAAGAAATTGAAAGTGTCTATCTTCTGGAACCAAGTTACATGTTCCTTAGTACACAAACATGCACACAACAACAACGAGCCATACTGCACGGTGCTGGTCCCAGTCAGGTCTTTGACATGTTCACCCACTCCCCCTTGTAACAGGTTGTAATCAAGCCCTGGTCTCCAGCATGGGAACAGAAGGGGAATACCTGGTGCGGTAGTGTCAGGTTGGACTTATCCAAATCATCTTGGTTCTGACACACACACAAACGCAAGCTTTGCAGGTCCATCAACCCATTTAAAGTAATGCAACGCAGGACAGGCTAGATAAACTAGTAATATCATCAACCATGTGTAGTTTATTTATGATTGATTGATTGTTTTTTATAAGATAAGTTTAATGCTAGCTAGCATCTTACCTTGACTTCTTACTGCATTCGCGTAACAGGCAGGCTCCTCGTGGAGTGCAATGTAAAGCAGGTGGTTAGAGCGTTGGACTAGTTAACCGTAAGGTTGCAAGATTGAATCCCCAAGCTGACAAGGTAAAAATCTGTCGTTCTGCCCCTGAACAAGGCAGTTAACCCACCATTCCTAGGCTGTCATTGAAAATAAGAATGTATTCTTAACTGACTTGCTTAGTTAAAAAAATCAAAATAAATCCACTAATCCGCAAATCGGTGGCCAAAAATACCGATTACCGGTTGTTATGAAAACTTGAAATCGGCCCTAATTAATCGGCCATTCCGATTAATCGGTTGACCTCTAATATGGTGTAATTTCATGGAGCTCTGAATAATAGGAGTGTTGCTGGCCTTTTACTCCACCCATTCAATTGGCGGCCGAAGCACATCAGTGCGCTTACTGCACTACAGAAAACATGCTCAATGAATTAAAGGGCAACTAAACTCAAAAGTTTAAGATTTTTCCCAGACCTCAAAAGTCATCCCCTGATGTGGTATAAGCATTGTTGTGAACACAGAAAATCCAATGTAGTTATTTTTCTCTAAAAAAAATTGGGGAAAAAACTGTGATAACCAGAAAAACAATGGGAAATCCGAAGCCTGGAAAAACAAAACCAAGAGAACTGAATTTTGAGAAAAAAAAGTAAGCAGAAAATATTAATGGATTTTAAAAGTCCCTACCAATTTTTTTTGCTATGCATGACTGCACTTTAGAATGTGTGTCATCCTGCAGCACAGCATTTTGGAGGAAGTTCAGGTCAAGTCCAATATTGACCATGCACCCGAGGTTGGGCCATCCTAGAAATGTTTTAGTGAAATATATACAATTTAGCAGACACTTATCCAAAGCGACTTACTGTCACGGTTGTCATAGGAATGAGCGGACCAAAGTGCAGCGTGTGTCGTTCCACATTTTATTTATACTGTGAAACTATGCAATACATAAATAAACTGAATAAACAAAACAACAAACCGTGACGCAGAGGTGAAACATACACTACTCAAAATGAATCTCCCACAAACCCAGGTGAGACAAACACCAACTTAAATATGACCTCCAATTAGAGACAACGATGACCAGCTGCCTCTAATTGGAGATAATCTCAAACAAAGCCCAACATAGAAATACAAAAACTAGAACAACCCAACATAGAAATACAAAACTAGAACGTAACATAGAAAAAACTCAACTAGAACACCCCCCATCACGCCCTGACCTACTCTACCATAGAAAATAACAGGTTACCATGGTCAGGACGTGACACATACATTTTTACGTGTGGGTGATCCCAGGAATCAAACCCACTATCCTGGCGTTGCAATGCTCTACCAAGATGCATGACAAGGTTATAAATGTTTTGTGAAGCCTCAATTTAATGTGATTTATAAAGCCTTTATTAAGCGGTGCTTATGCCACCCTTTATAAAGCACAGGGTTTGTCATATTTGACATAGTGGGTTATGTCACACAGTTATGCCACATTTATGAACTCTTTATAAAGCATAACATATGGTTATAGGTGATTTGTAACACAGTCATGTAGTGTTCATGAAGGCTTTATGATGCCTTTATAAGCTGCATGTCATTTACAGCGGGACCAATCTTTTTATCAGCAGTAACATATTTGGAACTGCAGGCATAAGGAAACTTCGTAACTCAAGTTGCGTCTGCCTTCTAGAGGTATTGTATGTATTTATTTGCATGTCACGCACACAGGCTTATTTTCCAGGCAGAATTGATGATTTGTTTGTTCATAGGGTTCTGTTTGTGTTCAAAGATCAAGGAATTGATATCAGCTATAAATCTGTGTTTGCAAAGCAGTGGTATTGGATCAAACGAAAAGGGGGGGGGGGGGCAATGCAATAAAAAGACCCAGGGAAGTGTAGTGGAGGGGGACTAGGGGGAGCGCGCTTGGTTGTGAGAGAAGCTAAATTTAAATCGGAATTGGCCGACTTCCACAACCTTGCGGGCATTTTAATGAGTCATAATAACTTCATTTAAAACCAGCTGAGCAGAAAATAGTTTGGAGAGAAGCCTGTGGCCAGTATGGATTTGTGTTTTCGTCAGGCCCCACTCCCTTTCATGGGCCAGAGAGCCACAGACACACGACGCACATGCGTGTACAACACGCACACACACACACACACTGGATGGACATCTGACTGGGGTTACACACAATTATAGTTGCTGTGTGCCTGCGTGTCATGGTTTACGAACAATGACAGTTATGACATTTCATTTCACCATTTAAACCCCTTATTCATATCTTCTGTCTTCTCTAAACACAGACGTCTGTGGATGCAACTTGACCCACCCACTGTGCTGTTGTCTGCCCTCATGACGTCCATCCAGGCTCCACAGCTCCATTAAGGGATAACATCCTGGGTTCTAGTCACAGTTAATAACCATACATGTCAGTCCAACAAACTGTATATCATACAGTACATAGTCTGAATCATCACTGTATCTGTATCTGTATCTGTGAGGGCCCCTGATGGTTATTATTTATCTATATGGAACTAACTGATTAACTTACTCACCCAGAGGCCAGTTAACTGGAGAGAGTATGACCAACCTTTGCATAATTGTAAATGGTGAGAGTGAGCGAACATGTGGCCTCACTAATCAGACTATGTCACCCCTGCATCAAAAAGTCCAAATTAGAAGGAATTTTCTCTGAGAAGGAAAAACATTTATTGGAAGGAGGAAAATCAGCAAAATAGGCCTCTAATTCTCTATCTGGCGTAGCAGAAGACCATTGACATTGTTGTTCTAATGACATAACGATGTATCATACATTGCAGTGGCTATTAGATTATCTACTGTCTTTTTTCACAGAGGCAGTCTGGGTATGAGAGCAGGTTCCCGTGAGTGTGGGCGAGCACTGTCGTGTATCCTAAAATGATCTCACAACCATGCACTTCAGTCTTTCTATTAGCAGTCATCACAGAGAATGCATGGCTTTCTGTTTGTGTAATGCTATTAGGGAAATGTGCCATGTCAGACCTGACCACCATTCCAAACGTCATTGGGTGTGCATCCTTCAATTATGTGACAATCAGTTAACCTTGTAAAAGTTTTATGTACATAGTTGCCATTGCTGTCAAGCAAACAGCATTCTGTTGTATGGAGAAATGCTGGAATGTTCTCTGGTTAAGACCTACGCTTACTATAAATGCAATATGTTCTTGGTAATTTCTTATGAATTAAAATATATCTATAAAATACATTCCCTCCCAAAATATGCGAGTCTGATGAGATATTTGTGATAGAAATAAACTATCACAATGCCGACAGAGGAAAAGGAAACATGATTTGTTTGTCACGTAAAGAGCCGTAAAAATAAATATCCTCCGAGGCATGACTTTTAATGTATTATGTAAGTTGGATGATAGCTTTGGAAACTTCTAGATCAATTTCTCAGCGCAGATTAGAGAGCTATGAATCCCATTTATGGTAGAGGCTCCCTCATAAAAAGCTTTTTGAAACTTTTATATTTTTGGGATGAAGAGAGAATGAACCTGCTAAGCAAAGATCCGCCGGCGGCGCTTTCATGTGTATATATAAAAATAAAAAAAGATAAAGGCACTCCCAAAGCCATCTGGAAGTAGCCAGGACATACAAGGCTTGCTTTTATGCTGCTAATTCCACTTGGTGCAGCATAAAAGCAGAGTGTAGATATTGTGTTATAACTGTTGCAAACATGTAAATGGCCCCGGAATATTAATCTTGGTGGTCAGGCCGAGGGAGGATCATTTTTGACTGGAGTAAACAGGCTGTAGTTTGGGGCTCCGAAAGCCTCTCCGAGGAGATGCTACTGCTTTCTGTTAAATGTATGAGCCGTGACTAGCCAGTTGTCCCTTTTCAGGTCTGAGCACAGTCAATGGAGCTACTATACTACCCTTCCAGGTGTCAAAAACCTAGTTATAAATTTGGTATTTTATTAGGATCCCCATTAGCTGTTGCGAGAGCAGTAGCTACTCTTCCTGGGGTCCACACAAAACATGAAACATGACATAATACAGAGCATTAATAGACAAGAACAGCTTAAGGACAGAACTACATCAAAAGGATCAACTCCCCTTTCAGTTGTACAGTGGCAGCTTGTCCTATTTTTACCCAGCTGATTCTTGGCCTTTGTTGGCTCTCGGCCGGTGGCCTGTCATGTTCGGTTCTATCGTCGCTATATCTGGGTCCTGTGGTGCACGGCAGAGTGACTGACTGGGAGATGCTGAAAAGGAAGAGGGCGGTAGATCTGGAATGTGTGGCAGGACATTGTAAAAAAAAGTTTTAGTGAGGAAGTTAATGGTCTGTTGCACTGTCCACTTTTGTAAATAAATTATTTTTCGCTATTTTCCATTTCTCACCCTACTTTTTCCTTCCCTTTTCTACTTTTTCTTGCTAGGAAAGATTATGGCTCAGTCCCCCCGACTCCTTCTCCCCCTCTCAGACAAACATAATTACATAATGGAAAGAGCAAGCAGCAAACTCCTTTTGTGTCATTTGGCAAACACCTCGGCCAAAGATGAAGGTTTTTAGAATATTTAAATACTTCTACATGTAGAATTGATTTCACATCCTGTTTGAAGTTATGGCAATAAAACTTAAACCTGCGTTTAACGGGGTGAAAATATATTTTTGGATACAAGCGAAATAAGTATGTAAATCAGTGCACCTAAGTGCAGTTAAACACTGCATGTTTTCTGCATTTCCAGTTGTTCTGGTTTTTGGATTTCTGATAGTCTCCGCTTAGCCATATCAGCAGTTTGTTTCTGTTGGCTCGCAACCATGTTCTCCTAGCTGGACACTTAAGACATCCACATATTTCAGACTGTTCTCATCATTTAGGGATAATCTGTATTAATGATGTTCAACTGATACCAACAAATCTTCAGGTACATAGAGTCCCTTTGTTATTGGCAATGCATTACGGAAACGCTCACAACCCCATTGACAACGAATGGACTTGTGCATTTTTAAAGTCATCTGTTTACATTTCTGTCTGTCTTCCTTCCCAATCAAAGATTTCCCCTCCTTTTTCCTGTGTCACATTTACTGTCCTAGAGGTCATTGTGTTGCCTGCTGTCCCCTCCCCCCAGGCATTCTGACTCTACTCTGGCCTTAATAAACCCAGGAGTGCCTTTGACAACGTGTGACTTGAAAGCAGGAAATAATGGGCCCTAAATGCTAAATCTTTACAGGTTATTGACCTGTGGAGAAAAGCGTATGCAGCAGATTCTACCATCGTTCCAGTTTCCCCTTTCCAGCCCTATAGCCATTTTGTTTCACTGCAGACACTGTAGGACCTATTGGTCTACGGCTTCTGAACCAAGTACTCATGCCATCTTACTGGGTGAAATACAGCAACACATGGTTGTCTTTTGTGGCTGCAGCTTGTTGTCTCTTGTGAAATGTGAATACCAGGTTGCCCTGTCTTTAGTTGCTTTTTAGTTGCTGGACTCTTTTATGTTGCTGGTTCATTTTGCCTGGTACTGTTGAAAGGCATCTGTTGGACCCGTCTTCACACAGTCACCTTTTTCCCCAGGCAGAATATAAAAACTGGCAAATGACAGCCAAAACCGCCTTCCTTCCCCCCAGCCTACCATCCCTTTCTCCTTAGCAATAAAGGCATTTACAGCACTGTAAAAACATGCCAATTGCTGTATCCAGTGGGGTTGCTGTGGCCTGCGGTGGTTGTGGGGGACGAGGGTTCACCTCGCGGTCAGACTCAGGTTCTTATGGAAGAAAGCTGCTGCCTCCCGTCCTGCCGCCAATACCCAACTCCAAGGGTTATTGATCAGCTCCAACAGTTCAAATAAGTGTTTATGTCCTGGAACATTCCATGACTTTCCCGGGCCAGGGGGGTGACACTGGGTCTGGAGATGTTTGATAGAAAAAACTGTCCCCCACTAATCATGGCTACCGTTGTGAACTGTGGATGTGAATTTTTCAGTGCATTGGTATACATTGCGGCCTGCATTACGCACCGTGGCCTGTCTCTGTTGGTTCAATCCCAGATTCACTTGATTTGAGTGCAAAGAGAAAACCACATCACTTGCATAAAACCATTCAAATGAAAGCTGTCTTACCCAGCAATGTACCAACTACTCAATAGGAAACTCATTCCTAACAACCGGCCCCAACTGACCTGACATCCACATTAGGAAGTGGTCTCCCTCTGTTGTGGAGACCAAGGCTATTAATATCAGGGCCCTTGGCCCTGAGGAATGGCCCCTGTGTTAGAGGGAGCAGAGGGGGAACAGGGGCAGCCAGCCTTACTGACTGACCTTCGGGATGTCCCGTCCTCATTTCCTGCCACTTCACACCAGGAGAGCCCGGGTGGTTCCTCTCTCTGCTCCCGGCCCAGCTCCCGTTTCTTCCCCAAAGCTTTAAGAGGCCTTTGTGTCAGAGCGCCGAAACCGAGGGGGAGCATGCCAACATGTCATACCTTAAGAACATCCACTGACCCCTCTGGAAAAAAGGGGGTTTAGGAAAAGCCAGAGAAATATGGAACCTTTCACCTCTGTGACAGAGATGGGAGGTGTTGGGGAGGAAGAGTAAGAGGTCGTTTGGTGGGCTGGAAGGGTTTGTTTGTTTTGGCCCAAACAAGGTCGAGGCTCAGAATACTGTACTGCCTGAACAAGGCTCTGATGTCAGCCCAGGGGAGAGGAAGGGTTATGTGGACTAAGATGCCCCCGGTCTCCCCAGGGCAAGAGTGCTGAAAATGGCTTCATTGTAGTGACGAAAAGGACGAGCAACAGAGAGAGGAAGAAAAAAAACGTGTCTGTGACCTACTGGACAGACAAATTGGTTTGCAGGCAAAAATGGATTAAGAGTATGGTGACTGACTGTGCTGCAGCGTGTCCATTTTGAGGGTTTGAATTTAGACTGCTTTGGTGTGTGTGTGTGTGTGTGTGTGTGTGTGTGTGTGTGTGTGTGTGTGTGTGTGTGTGTGTGTGTTTCTGTGTGTGCATGCATATGCCCTGACATTTGGCAAGTCAATATTTGTCTGCTTTCCTTTTCTCTAGACATCCTTGTTCTGAGCAGTAGACCATAAAGCTCTCAAATGTGGCCCGAAGATTTTCTCTATCTTCTTTTATTTCCTTTTTCCACTTGTGATAACAATATCATTGTCAACCAGCTAGCCGCTCTCCCATGTCCTTATGTCCAGGATTTGCATGGGGAAAAACACAGGTTTATCTTCTCTTATCTACTGTACAGTGTTTGCTCACACAATCGGTGCAATTCAAAGTATTTGTTCTGTGGGTCTGTATGTGTGTGTGTGTGTGTGTGCGAATGTGTTGCACGTGTCTGTCTATAACTAGCTTTGTCTAGTTCTGTACATTACTGTATGTGTTTGTTAGTCTGTGTTGTGTGCCCTTGGTCTGTGTGTGCATTGTCTGCATGTACGTAATACACTGTGTTTTATGAGAGGAATCCTGATTGTGGCCCAGGATTTTTGTCTTGGTTGATGAAAAATATGCTGCCTGCGATACACATCTACTTGAGTGAGGGAACACACAGTTCTGGGCTGTCCTTTCCAATTGGCAGTCTCCGTGCTGTTCTGTGACTGATAAGAGGATAGTGTAAATATAACTGTACAGCACAGCTCGTTACCGCTGAAGGGAGAGGTGAGGGAGGGGAAAAAAGGGAGAGTGTGGTGTCTGTACTGTTTTGACGAAAGAGTGTGTGTGTTTTTATGGATTTTTTGCAGTTTTTTTGGTACTGAGTGTAAGTGTCTTACTTAACCCATTTGTGTAGGCTCACTGAACAGCCAGGCTGTGTTTTGTTGGTGCCTGTGTTTGTCTGCTTGAGCATCCCCCCTCTCCCTCTCCCTCTCTGCCTCTCTGCTTCTCTCCCTCTCTGCTTCTCTCCCTTTCTGCCTCTGCTTCTCTCCCTCTTTGCCTCTGCTTCTCTCTCTCTCTGCTTTACCCCTCTGCCTCTCCCCCTCTGCCTCCCTCTCTACAAAAGGAGCAAACTGCATCTTCTGTTTGAGAGGTGATGTTGAATGTCAGAGTTATGTGATCACATTGCAGGCTGAGGGCTGGCTCTGTGTGGCTGGTTGGTGGTGTGGTGGGGCTCCATTAGATTGGGTTAGCTCAGACACCGTGTGGTGGGCTACTGGCACTTCCAATCATGGGTACCCCCCTAAACATCCATGACCACTCCAAGGGAGCATGGAAAGGCGGGACACTACACCTCCCCTTCTACTCTGTGCTGTGAGTAGGAGGAGGCAGCTGTTCTCTTTTGTTTAGAAACGCCAAAATCCCACTGCCCGCAGCGTTGTGTAATATTTCAGAGGAGGAAGTGAAAAGGGAAGAGTCAGTCAGTGGCACGTGGCACAACCCCCCCCCCCACTCCCCCTCGTTTTACTTGGGTTATTCGAAGCAACAGTTTTGCAAGGCCTATTATGTCAGGTTAGGGCACGGTTGTGGCAACTTGGAGGGAGGCCGGGGAGAGAGGAAGCGGGAGTTGTTGGAGAACAATTATTTTATAGCCACTTCTTTCTCTCCTTCTTTTTTTCTCTCTCTGGAGAGGCAAGCAGTTATTTTGAGCAGCAGAGTTGGTGTTGCCACGGCACTACCCGGGGGCAGAGGGTTGGGGGGGAGAAGGGAGAAGGGAAGGATGGTGCCGGGGGGGGGGTTTTCTCTCACCCCTCGTCCCCACCCTTCTCCTCTCCTCTGTCCGGCTAACGATGCCTTCTATTGATCAAAGGGAAATAAGAAAGGGGGTGAAAATGTATCACTTTAATTTGTGTTACGGTTTTTCTGAGGCCCCCAGAATGGTTCCTCCTTGCCTGCTGGGTGGCTGGCTGACTGGGTGCTGTAGCTTCTCTCTCCGTCCTCCTCCCCGCTCAGACAGTAATGAGCCACACCAATGAGATGCCACAGAGGTTTTGTCCTCGTAGAGACACGGCATCACACTGCCACTTCCTCTAAGAATTTATGTCCATGTGCCTTGGTGTATACTCCATCGTGGGCCTGTTTAGTACACGGCTTCGGCCTCCCTGGGGAGAGGTTAGAGTGTTGCGCCATCTGTGGTGCCCTGGTTCACTATCTCTACACTGTGCTGGTTCCACCCAGGTAAAGAATGTATTGGCTCATGGCCCCATTTAGTGAGGACTGCTCATGGTTACAGTACGTTGACTGAAACAAACAATCAACTAAAGCATTATAGACAGTGTTAAGGCAAGGAGTTTTTCTAGACCATGTGACCCACCAGGAAAAACTCTTGGCTCTATAATATCCAATAATCTCCATTGGTCTCTGGAAGAAGCAGGGGGAGCTGATTTTATTAATGAAAATGTAAAATGAGATACTCTGTCTATATCTCACCCGAATGTGGTTCCCTCTCCAAAGGTTAAGTATTTATTTTAACTGACTCATTTTGCCATATGTTCAACTCTGCATTAAACATCCCTGGCCATACGTTATATTAAAATATGCATAACATCAAGAGTATTACTTTGGCAATTTTTTACTGAAGGCCATATCTCAGTGAAAAAAATACCTATATTAACTATGGTTGGGTGGTATCCAGATTGTCATACCTTCAAAATGTTCCTGTTCTCTACCGGAGTATTCGGTATTATCGGAATAAGGGCCGCTATTTCTTCCCAGGGATCTTGATCTAGGAGTGGATTGATTTGTCTCTGCTGTAACCAATAAGCTTGATCTTGCAAGCTAGCCACTTAACTAGCAAGTTATCACACCAAATGCATAGCTGGAGCCCTGAGCTGTAGATATTTTATTTGGGACATCTTGTATTTTTTACGGTATTGAAAAACATACGGTACCGACCAAGTCTAATATTAACTAATGCCTTGTGCTGTGAGTGTGTGAAATGACAGTTAAGGTCTAGTACAATATCTAATACAGTAAATAATTGTGTTGCGTAAGTTGTAACTGGCAAATTTAGAAGTCCACCTTGTCCATCATGTGTCAGTGTAACTTGTCTTCCTCAGACTTACAGTGCAGCTGTTTTGTAATATCACTGTTTGTCGTTACGAAACCGACACCCAGTTTGTCTCCATCTCTAAGACAAAAAAAAGTTATCTTAGTATTGACTTCCTGTTATGATTTGCTGCTGCTGGAGGGTGTCGTAACCCTTGGAGACATTGCCAAGAACAGAACAGCCAAGGTCTAGTTTAGGGTTCTCCGTGTCCTGGGATCAGGATCACACAGGAACACAGAACATACCTGTTTGATATCTGGGTGGAGCAGGACACAAGTTAGCGAGCTAGCCTAGCAATACCATTAAGCTGTTGCCTGGCTGGGCCTGAGACATGCTCCCATAGCACCTTCTGATTGTATGTGCTAAATACTAACGCTAGACCTCAGCTTTTCATACTGCACTTATACAGTTCAATTCAATAAACTTTATTCTGTTATTGCCCCTGGCTGGGGAATAAATAATGTTTATTCAACTGCATTGGATTGTAGAAATGCAGTGTGAAGAGGAGAGGCCCAAAGTTGGCACACATTTGCATACTGTACTTTTAAAGCTGCTCAGACACGATGGGTCTTGTTATTGACATAGTGCTGAACAATACAAGTGTTTCAAAAAAGAGTTTGCTTGTTGCAGGTGCGTGAGAATATTTTTTTTAATGATATCTTAAATGGAAAAGAAAAACTTGCACACTCCTCTTGGCAGTATCACTTTGTACATTTAAAAAACAACTGTTAAACGTCACAATATCTTATGTCTGTTCCAAATGTTATGTAATCTTACCACACACATACTATACAGTACATGTATCTACAGTTAGTATAGTTTCTACACTGTATTGGGCCTATGTCCATATTAAACACCCTCCTGTCTCCTCTCCTGTGTTGCAGCTGGTGAGAAGGCCATTGTCTGTGACCAGTGTGGGGCCCAGTTCCAGAAGGAGGATGCTCTGGAGGCTCACAGACAGATCCACACAGGTAAGAACACAGCCACCACTTCTGCTTCAATAAGGCTTTACATGTGTTCCCACCATCACTCTGTGTTAGAGAGAAATGTGTTCTCTTTAGAACAGTTGCTCCACTCCCACCAGGGCCTTGTACACCATCTAATTCTGTTTGTTGTGTGAGTGTCTAGTTTGCTCTTGAGGTTAAAAGTCTAACTAAGTCATGTGAAGTAGGTCAGATTGATAGCTATAAATAAGACAAAACACAAAAAAGCATTCATTTTGGTGTGCCTAAATGATCTGAAGCATATAAACTAATAATGTATGCTTGTTGACTTTGATGATATTTTAGTAATTATTAAAATAGTTGTTTTTACACCACTGTAAACAGTGAGTTTACAGTATGCTACTGTAACCGATGTGAAATGGCTAGTTAGTTAGCGGTGGTGCGCGCTAATAGCGTTTCAATCAGTGACGTCACTCGCTCTGAGACTTGAAGTAGGGTTTCCCCTTGCGTTGCAAGGGCCACGGCTTTTGTGGCGCGATGGGTAACGATGCTTCGTGGGTGTCAGTTGTTGATGTGTGCAAGGGTCCCTGGTTCGAGCCCGGGTTGGGGCGAAGAGAGGGACGGAACCTACACTGTTACATTGATGCTGTTGACCCGGATCTTTGGTTGCTGCGGAAAAGGAGGAGGTCAAAAGGGGGGTGAGTGTAACGATGTGAAATGGCTAGTTAGTTAGCGGTGGTGCTCGCTAATAGCGTTTCAATCAGGGACGTCACTCGCTCTGAGACTTGAAGTAGGGTTTCCCCTTGCGTTGCAAGGGCCCGCGGCTTTTGTGGCGCGATGGGTAACGATGCTTCGTGGGTGTCAGTTGTTGATGTGTGCAGAGGGTCCCTGGTTCGAGCCCGGGTTGGGGTGAAGAGAGGGACGGAACCTACACTGTTACACTACGTCTTACTGTTCTTGGCACTGTACCAAGCAGAAAGACCCAGCAGTGACATTACCATATCCCGTGTCACCGCGTTAAAAGCTAGTAACCATGGCTTCCGGTATAAAGCCGAACCCTCTCAGTCATGGTTATAAGGCGGCTGGCTCCTTCCACGGCGAGGTGGGGGTCTGGAATCCCGTGGGATGGATGCCAGAGAGGGAGAAGGTGAAGGGACTCTCAGACCTGGGCTTACCGTCCAGCTATAGCTAGATGACTCCTGATATCTCCAGGAGTGATAAGTATACATTTTTGTATTTCTCTTTTTTATTTTTGCTAGCTAGGACCATCTACTTTAAGTGCTGTCTGTCTTCCCAGTAGCCTACTTGGTGTGTGAACTGCTGACTGCTCATAACTTGCAGATGATTGTTGACCCATCAACCAGGATCAAGGGGCAGGGCAATTTATGACTTGTTTTGGTAATCAGTGGCTGTATTGGAGGGGAGTGGTTTCACCTCTCCGAGGCAATCAGCAATTAGTGTTAGTTCCTCAGTCTCCCCTGGTTTCTCAATGGCAGCTGTAAGCGGAGGTCGTGTCAGTGGCGGATTTGTCGCAAAACTAAGACAGTTCTGCCGAGTTGTTGTTTTGCGGAGTTGTTTGAGGAAGGAAAGCGAGGAAGGCTGCTCACCACTCTCTCACTTTAGTATCTTACCTAGTTATTTACAGATGATCTCATTTTGCTCTTTTGTAGCTTTGTCAACTGTGAGTGTTTTTTTGTTACCAGTTCGCACCTCTCCTTTTAGGCTTTGCGGACGCTCCCCGCCCCTTGGCTGCAACCCTTCTAATTTAGTGTACCATGCGCGCACAACCCATGTGGAATTACGGGTGTCTGGCAGCGCTTGGAACTGCCGATCTGTGGTCAAGAACGCCAAGTTCATTTCAGCCTATGCTGCCCTTCAATCCCTTGACTTTTTGGTCCTGACGGAGACATGGATCACCCCAGAGAACACTGCTACTCCAGCTGCTCTCTTCATCTGACTATGTTTTCTCTCATAGTCCGGGAGCATCTGGTCACCGCGTGGTGGCATTGGTCTACACATTTCTCTTAAGTGGAGATTTTCTATTTTCTCCCTCTCTCACCTGTCCATCTCCTCATTTGAATTCCATGCTGTCACTGTCACTTGTCCAATCAAGCTTAACATTATTGTCATTTCCTGACGATGGCTCACCGCTCTTTGTACTTGGCGACTTCAACCTCCCGACGTCTGCCTTCGATTCGTTTTTTTCCAACTCTCTCTTTCCTCTACTTGCCTCTTTTGACCTCAACCTTTCCCAATCTCCTCCAACTCACAAGACAGGCAATACACTTGACCTCATCTTTACTAGAAGCTGCTCGCCTACTGATCTCACTGCGACCCCCCTCCAGGTCTCTGATCACTACTTTGTTTCCTTTTCTGTCTCCCTTTCCTCCAACCCTAGCCACTCAGCCCCTACCCAGATGGTCATGCTTTGTTGCAATCTTCACACACTCTCTCCTACTACTCGCTCTTTTTCTATCCTATCATCTCTTCCTTCTGCTAAATCCTTCTCCCTCCTGTCTCCTGATTCTGCCTCTTTGACCCTACTCTCCTCCCTTTCCGCATCCTATAACTCGCACTGTCCCCTTTCCTTCCAGCCGGCTTGCCCCTCCTGCTCTGTGGCTGAGTGACTCATTGCAAGCTTACAGAACAGGGTTGCGGGCAGCTGAGCGAAAATGGAGGAAAACTAAACTTCCAGAGGACCTACCATCCTTCCACTATCTCCCCTCTACCCTCTCTTCCTCTGTATCCGGTGCTAAAGCCACTTTCTACCACTCTAAATTTCAAGATTCTGCCTCTAACCCTTTTCCACCTCCTTAATCCTCCACCCCTCCCCCTCCCTCTCTGCGGATGACTTTGTCAACCACTTTGATAAAGAGGTTGATGATATCCGAATACTCATTCACTCAGCCTATTGAGTCCCCTGGTCTCATTCACACAGAACTACCCTATGCCTTGACCTCTTTCTCCCCTATCTCTCCAGATGACATCCTGCGTCTAGTGAGGTCTGGCTGCCCGACAACCTGCCCGCTTGACCCTGTCCTCTCCTCCTTTCTGCAGACCATTTCTAGAGACCTTCTCCCATTCCTCACTTCCCTCATCAACTCATCCCTGACGACTGGCTGCGTCCCCTCTGACTTCAAAATGGCCCAAGTTGCTCCCTTCCTCAAGAAATCAACACTCAACTTATTTGACGTCAAAAACAATAGAGCTGTATCCCTTCTTTCTTTTCTTTCCAAAACACTTGAGCGTGCTGTCTCTGATCAACTTTCTCGTTGTCTCTCTCAGAACCATCTTCTTAACCCTAACCAGTCAGGCTTCAAGACGGGTCACTCAACCGAGACCGATCTTCTCTGTGTCACAGAGGCTCTCCCCACTGCCAAAGCTGACACTCTCCTCTGTTTTCATCCTCCTAGATCTATCTGCTGCCTTCAACACTGTGAACGACCAGATCCTCCTCTCGACCCTCTCAGGGCTGGGCATCTCAGGCTATGCACACTCTTGGATTGCATCCTACCTGGCAGGCCTCTCCTACTAGGTGACATGGAGAGGATCTGTGTCTGCTCCACGTACTCTCACTACTGGTGTCCTCCAGGGCTCGGTTCTAGGCCCTCTTCTCTCTATACACCAAGTCACTCGGCTCCGTCATATCCTCACGTGGTCTGTCCTATCATTGCTATGCGGATGACACTCAACTACTTGCGTATGTGGCCAATGATTCTTAAATTACGAGAGGTGCCGACTCAAGTTTCCCTTCACTCACAGTTGGCACCGGTGGGGCGTGTGTGTGTGTATGCTGATACTGTAAGGAGGATGACTAGGTGTGTTGTGATTGCTGGACTCCAGAGTGTGGCAGAGATGGGTCACAACCTCCAGTGTGTGTGTGTGTAGCATTGATGTGTATAACCCGTGGTTTACTGGGTTACAGCCATTCTATCACTCCACACTTCTGTGACCGGCCAGACAACAAGCCATCCTATTTCAGAACTATGGACTGGTAAGGTGACCCAAGCTGTGTTGTCCTGTATATCAACCTTAATGTCTTCTCAAGTGGTACACTTTACTCTTCCTTTTTTGTAAAACGAAAACATTTTCAGTAGATATAGTTTTCTTGTACTCCGTGTGCCATTGTTAGGGTGATGGTTATTCAACATGTAGGTATTCTCTGTTTTGTTTTTTAAATGGGGGAGGAGCTCCTCTGTGTACCCCAACAGAACCAGAATGGAGTATAGCCGAATATAATGGAGACTGACACCGTCATCCAAGCCTGACCCAAACAACTTCCCGGAGCAATCTGGGTGGCCCCGCATTTTTTGACAGGCATGTCTCGGGGCTAACGCTACTTGAGCTGGCCCCCTATTTGACAGCGGCAGAGGCCTTGACCAATCCAGGGTCATATAGTAAAGAGGGGTTAAACGAGACTAATGATCAGACAGTCATACCAGCAGAAAGTCTAAATATAGAATTCTAGTCTGGAGTAGAAAAATAAGCAACGGACTTGTCTTCCTGCCTGGGCTTAGAATAGCAGTGAGGCCTGTCTCCCCCGAGACCCACCGGGCTTATATTTTAAAATGTGCTCTAACGCATGGCTAGGCAGATTCGGCTGCTCCATCTCTCAATATGCTCACCCATATGCTTAGCTTTACTCAGTCTACTCACTCTGGAAAATGGGTTATCACATAATTCTGTCTGTGTGCAGCTCTATGTGTGCGAGTGTGGCGATGCATAACTTACTGTACACTGTCAGAAAGGAGATTATTCACACTTTAAACCATTTAGAACACGTGTGCATATTATATGCTAACGTTTCCAGGAAGTGTGACTCGTGTAAAGTGAGATTGAGAGGTGAATGAACAGTGAGTGAGTAATCACTCTGTTCTGTTCTCACTCTCTCTGCTATACAGAAATGTTTGAGTGACACTAAGGTTGTAATGAGTTGCAATATACACCTTTTTGGATGTAAGAGAGGAGTGTCCATCTAACGCCAGACAAAACAAACTGTTACTTAACAGCTAGAGATTCCTTCTCCCCCCTCCCTTTCTACCCCCTCTTCCACAGTCCGGTGGTTGTGTGACTCTGTGTTGCACTCGCTATGTAAATAGTTCATGACCGTCAGCATGGAGGTGGTGTTTATGATGGCCAGAGTTTTGCGTGGCGTTGTAAACATCCAGGTCTCAGTTTCCTCCTGGCAGCGCAGGCAGGCTTGGCCAGCAGAGAGGGTATAGAAGGGCAAAGAGCTAGGGCCGGTTCTTTCCTGTTCCCCTCATGCGATCATCGCACCTTGGCTCTCTCCCTCTGCCGCTGAAATACTCTGTGTTAAACAGTCAAGGATGAATGGCATTCCCAGAAACCGCATCGGGTTTGGAAGAAGTGCATTATGTCACCCCTTGGCTCTCATGTATGATTTACAAAACGGAGGAATACACAGTTCCCGAACGATATGTTATAGTCAACTGTTTTTTTATTATTATTTATTTTTATTTTTACATGTGCACTGTACACTTTAAACTTTGGCTGACAAATTTTAGATAGATGTAAGATTATAAGAATTATTGTGCAATTGTAGACCTCACACTTTTTCTGTAAGGACCACATTTTTTTTTTTTAAAGCACTTTGTTTTTGTGCAGTGGTCGAACACCAGACAGGGGAAAATATTGTTGACCATCAAAGTCAAATGTTATCGAAGTGTCTGCTTGGCAGTAAGGGGTGCTGTTCTCAAATGACAATATTTGGCCTGGAAGTCATGCCCATTTCTGGGTAATGCTGCTCCTTCAAATAATGCTGCTCCTTCACTATTGTGGCATCCCTTCTGGCCAGTTGACGTCAGAGTTATCAGTTGCAGCAGCGCTTCTTTATCCACTCAGACTCACACTGGTTGTAAAACAGGCCGGATCACAAGCTTTATATTTAGCGTTACTTGGTATTTTCTTAGGTTAGTTTATATCCCTGTGCATGTGTGTACAGTACTCTGAACCTTTTCACAGTATGAACACATGAAACCTTGAGTAATTGTAAGGGCACGCTACTGTAAAGGAACATTCAGTGTATTTTCTGAACGTTAACATTTTGAAATTAGTATGGCAAACATGACAGTCACTTGTCAATAGAAGAAGTAAAAGAAAATAAACTAATCAAGTTGTTTTGTTGATAGTACCATCTCATTTATCATGAAGCCAATACTATGGCATTAGGCCTCATCTCTTCATCTGAAACGAATTGATTGTGGCCACAGTTTAATATATCCGAATAACACAGAGGGGGTCAGCAGTGTTGGCTGGGGATTTTGAGGTGACAGGACTCTGAGAAAAACAACGTCATGCGCCTGTGTGTTTACGCAGTAGCCTACTGCACTGCCCTGCTCCTGCACTCTCTGCACTGCCATGGTCTAGCTTTTTGACATCGTTTTTAAGGGCAGTCCAACCTGACTCCCACCTATATCACCTCTGGTATAGCTCCGGAGGGTTCCACCTCACACGGACCTAAGTCACAGTTAGAATCACATTATAGCACCTGACATTGATCAACACTTTTGAACGACACACCTCTCACACGAAACGCACCCCTCTCACACAAGCCATATCTTAATGGCTTGGGCTAGTTCTAAGAGAGACTCTAGTCTTGCCAGGAGATCCCATGTCCTAATGTGACTTTTAAGCTTGATTACATAGTATGAATCTCCCCTCAATGCATGTACAGTAGCTAGAGCAAGTTTAACTGCACAAGGTAATGCACTAGGTTTTTGCCACTCACTAGAGTTCAGTGCAAATGCAATAGCGTGATATCCTGGAACAGTGTTCTCGTTTCTGTGCAGATAGAAGGGGAGCAGCCCTGTCAGGACACCATGTGAGCTGTGGCTGAAATGAGTGTTGACAATGCTGTAATGACATGGGGATGGAGAGCTGAAGAGCTGACCTGGGAGCAGTGTAGCCGTCTGTAACAGTAACAGCCTTCTATCCACCGACTAACTGGAGACCCTCAGGGACTGTCTCGCTCTGCAATATCAGCGCAGGTCATCTTGTCTGCACCATGTTCAACAGGGGGGAAACTATTGTGCAAATGATCGGAATGGCACCTTCGGTCATTGGAAAAGGCCATCTGATTTGGCCCGTGTTTGGGAAGCGAAGCAACGTGTTTTCCATGAGATGGTGGTAGTCCTGTTTATAGATGAGCCATCTGACCAGAAATAATGGGAGGGACTAACCCCTCATTTTCTATCCCCCTCTCTCCCTCCCTCTCTTTCTCACTCTCTTCCCTCCCCTCTTTTTTAAGTCTTGTGTTACAGGGAAAATATGCAAAACATTTTGGAGGCAACAGTGGATTTAGCTGGTGGGAACACTGCGTGACTCCAGCGGCCGGGGCCACAGAGTAAACAGTTTCTTTCTCAAGCCAGAAATAGTTTGGACAGTGAGCGAGAGAAAAGGGAGGACAACACGCCTGTGTTATGGCGCAGTGAGAAAAGAAGCCTGAGGCCTCTTTCTTTCCTTCTCTCTCGCTTTCATTCCCACCCCCACTTTCTTTTTCACTCCCACATCTGAAAATGTTCACACTGGTGGCCTCCCAGTCAGTCCCCACACACACACCAACACCCACACATACCCCTCTCATGTGCAACTTTCCTAAATTAGGCCACTGCCACTGGTGAACAGGGTTCACGTCAAAAGTGTTGATTATCTCAATCATAATAGGCGAATAAGACCATCTCTTTAGCATTTAGTTAATAGTGACGTTATTAAGTTGTCAGTGAGCATCAGAGCCATGATGAACACACAGCCTTGGTATGGAAGTGTTTTTGTTTGCCTTAAATTCTGGATGGTGTTTATGTGGACATCAAGGTTGAATAAATAGATCTTTTACCATACAGAGAATAACTACATTTATTCAGCACAAACCATCTACAAATGGTAATTGGAGGTACTTGAAGGTTATTTGGTAGTGTTTCATTTTTGATTGGTGCGTTAGCCTCATGAATGCCCTCCCACTGTGGTCATCTGGTGTGCAGTAATGCTGCGTTAGCCCTCATATAATAAAGCGTTAGCCCCCATATATCGCTAGCCTTTCATTATTGGGAAAGCTGTCCCTCACTCCGGCAGATTACCCATCTGTCTGTCTGACTGGCCTCTGTCCCTGTAAACTACAGTGGAGTGCACTTATAGCAAAGGTCTTTGTCCCTTCTTAGTATATTAGTGAGGCATAGTTTTCATAATAGTGTACTGTGTAGCTATTATGTTGATGTTTGTGTCCTTATGAACCACTATGAGTTGCAAGGAGACTTTTTGCTTCAGGTGTAATGCACAGATCTGTGTTCCCTGAGATCCGGAGTGACATATAGTGTAGTTTATTGGAGGGCTGAACTGTCTGTCACTTTAGATCGGCAGGGATTGGTCCCCTTGATGGTCCCTTCCCCCAGGTGAAGCCTAGTTCCCACCAAAGGTCACAAGATTCGGAGGGAGTGACACTGTATCTCCTAAATATACACAAGCATGGACCCACCAGACCAACTTTCTGACTGAAAGAGGAGACGGTCGCAGAATCTCCTTTTGATGTGACTGGTAATCAAAACTCCATCATTCCCATTGTGTTTTTAACTTCTCTAGTTTTGCCTACAGTCTTTTTTCATTCATCATTATGTGCAAAAGCTTTTTGATAAGTGAAAAGACTAAGTGAGAATACGTCAGGGTAATTTGAGTTTATGGGAGAAGTTTAACAGGTGGCATAGGGCAAGCTTTGCAACCCAATCCTCCTTCTGTCCCAGTTAAAATAGTTTTGCTATGCAGTATGGGTAACATTTGCTCAAGGTGTCTTGTGAACAGCTGAAGTGCAGTTGAGAAGAGCCCTTAGAAATCTTTCAGCTGACTGTCATTCAGAATCGTACAGGGTTATTTTAATAGTGGATCTATCAACCTCTCTCTCTGAGACAGTGGAGGCCTTCTACAGCTCTAAAATACCTTCAATTCAATGCTCCTCTTTTCTCCACTCTCCTGGACAGATAACTCTTTTTTTTCTCCCTCCCTCCATCTCTCTCACTCACTTCCCAAAATAAGAAGTGTACAAGTGGTCTGAGTCAGTATCAGTGAACAAATTAAATCAAGTGCAGAACTAGACTACAGTCTCTTCTTCTTCTCCCTGTTTTTTTTTCTCTCCGCTCCCCGCTCCAAACAAATTTTTTCGCCAGATAGGATCTAAATGAGTTTTCCGGGCACAAGGATGCTCAGCTGGCCTGATAGATACCATGCGGGGGGGGGGGGGGCGCAACACCCAGAAGTAATCATCCTCCGTGGCAGGAATGTTTAGCCATTAGACCAAGTGTAAATTCCCACAATGAGCTCTGCGTTTATTGACTGGGCCTTGTGCATTATGTGAGGCGTCTTTGCGAAGGGCCATGTGTCTGTGGGGGCTGGGGGGAATGTGACCTGGCACCGACACAGCTTCCTTCCACCGCCTACGCCAGCCAGTGAGAAGTACCCAAGCAGATCTCTCCGTTCTCTATTCGCGGCTTAGTAGGTGTTTTGGTGGCACGGCTGCATTGTGGCATGGCCACGGGAACCTGGGGAACAGCTCTGTTTTGGGGAGGGGGGGTAGTGGAGGAAGAGCCGGTCGGGGTGGGGGGGGGGGGGGGTCTGGCAGCAAATTGGGATATCAGAATCCGTTTCGCGGCACAGTCGGAGAGAATCCCTCCGTGCGAGCAGGCTTTGTGGCGCATTGTGAGTGAGAGACAGCAGCGAGCGTCCGGAGGGGGAAATAAAAAGTTTTGTGGGGGAGATTATGGACTCCCGGAGGCTCGGCGATTCACTCTCTGAAAAAGGAGGCCAGCAGGAAGCTGGGCAATCTGGCCGCCAAACCCCCTCTCTCTCGGAGATGTCTCTCGGCACGTTACAAAGCGACCCCAGCAGCCCATCTTGTGTCTAACACGCATTAACTCCCCCAGATTCCACACTCACAACACTGTAGCCTGGTGATCTCCCGGTTTGTCTCCCAAGGCTTTGTTCAAGACGCCTTGGTTAAAAATAGGTAGATAACAGATAAAGCCTTCGACAGAGGGAACAGAAAGCCTTCCTTTGTCACTCGGTTTCCCACCTTGAAATATCCCTGTCACATATTAACCTTGTGGCGTGAGGTCTTTGAATAGGGAAGGATTCACAGGAAAAGGAACAGCGGCTTGGCCATCACAATAGCCAAGGCCCCTTTGTCCATGGCAGTATTTGGAGTAAATCTCCTTGTGTAATAAGATTTGAGCTGTTTGCGGACATCTTTAGAAGCGGTTTGCAGTGTAAAAAAACAGCGGCGTGAGAGGCCACTTAATTTAGGGTGTAAATACCTTCGATTAGCATGGAGGGAATTTGTAGGAGATGGGGGTTGACTTGCTCTCTTTTTTCTGCCACAAAAAGAGGAGAGGGGTTTGAAATGGCTCTTCTGTTACTTAATTGTGAAACGGGGAGATTAGTGTGAGCACTTCCAACCTTTCACCCTGGACAAAGGAACCATCAGATCTGGTTGCCTAGATACATGAGTTTCACACTGGCCAATTTAGCCGGTCACCAACGCTCGCTACCTGTAGTCTGTGAAAGGATGGAATGGCCTGAGTGTGTGTGTGTGTGTCTGTCTGTCTGAGTGATTACACAAACTAACCGCAGATCACCTGCCAATCCACTGGACTGATGGCGCAAGGAACAATACAAATTAAGATAACCACCGCATCCTCTCCTTGTCCATCATCAAATCATATAAAAGTTAATGTCCCCAGAACAGACATTCATAAGCCAGTTTAGGCTTGGTGAATACTCAAGCTTCAGACCAGCGAGAGCACCACGGCATGCAGAATGTCCATCTCCAGTGCACACCGTGCAATCAAAGTGCACTTAACAGTGTCATATTGATTATGGTGGCTTAACCTCTGTAAATCTCTACTCTGTGTTGGCATTAGGCCCATAGACTCCGTGAGATACAATTAACTGTTCGGCCGCTCATCAAGCCAGATAGGCTTGAACTTTTGAGTTGTTCTGTGGCATGGAATTCTGGGGATTGCTGTCACTTACAGTATGCTGGAGTTTGTTAAAGTCTGACAGAATTCTGTGTGACGAGTCAC
This sequence comes from Salmo salar, assembly GCF_965601325.2. Classification (NCBI taxonomy): domain Eukaryota; kingdom Metazoa; phylum Chordata; class Actinopteri; order Salmoniformes; family Salmonidae; genus Salmo; species Salmo salar. The sequence continues at coordinate 67,885,099 of NC_138294.1, read as the reverse complement.
ACAGGGTCATTCCAAATTCTTCTCCTCTGCTCCCCTCACTCAAACTAGTTCTGAACAATCCATAGAATCTCACATAAATAATGTGGACTAGATTGTTTAGCTGATCGGTCTGACAGAAACAAAAACTGAAGCAGAAAAAGAGAGGAATGTGAAGGTATTGTACCTCAGAGGAAGGGACTAGTTTTCACTCAATGGCGGCGGATGACAGTGCAAATTGGGAACTCAGGTGGGACCCATAATGCCCATGGAGGGTTCGGTTCTTATCAGTTCAGAACAGGTTTCTGAGGAGCAGAATTGTTTTGATGGTACCTGGTCAGGCCTTTCACAGAAACCCCACAAAATGAAACGTTGCTAAAGCTAGATAAGGCTATCTCAGAAACTACGTGGTGGGTGGGTGGGTAGGTCTGTGTGGGTGAAGTGGTGTTTTTTTCTGCGTCAAGCATGTTGTCAGAAGGGGTATTCCTGTGCTTGGAAATCCAAACTGGCTGGATAAGGTCTTTGTCAATTTGCACAAGTGTTGGTTTTGAGGGGCTTGGCCCTTCTACGTAATTAGCCAGCATTCCTCTCGAATGCTGAACGTTTAATTTGCCATTGTTATCGGTTTGTCTACTTTTAAGCCTTTGATCTGGATTTTTTATTCAATATAGTCTTGTTTGATTCAGTTTCACCTCATATGTCACCTCTACTTTTCCTTTTATTTTTACACCTTTATCAACAATCCACAGTATCAGAACAAATAGAGAAAGTGTGATTTACAGTTGAAGTCGGAAGTTGATTTATTATGATTTATTTCAGCTTTTATTTCTTTCATCACATTCCCAGTGGGTCAGAAGTTTACATACTCTCAATTAGTATTTGGTAGCATTGCCTTTAAATTGTTTAACTTGGGTCAAATGTTTTGGGTAGCCTTCCACAAGCTTCCCACAATAAGTTGGGTGAATTTTGGCCCATTCCTCCTGACAGAGCTGGTGTAACTGAGTCAGTTCTGCCATCAAATTTTGTATAGGATTGAGGTCAGGGCTTTGTGATGGCTACTCCAATACCTTGACTTTGTTGTCCTAAAGCCATTTTGCCACAACTTTGGAAGTGTGCTTGGGGTCATTGTCCATTTGGAAGACCCATTTGTTTCCAAGCTTTAACTTCCTGACTGATGTCTTGAGATGTTGCTTCAATATATCCACATCATTTTCCTACTTCATGATGCCATCTATTTTGAACTGCACCAGTCCCTCCTGCAGAAAAGCACCCCCACAACATGATGCTGCCACCCCTGTGCTTCATGGTGGGATGGTGTTCTTCGGCTTGCAAGCCTCCCCCTTTTTCCTCCAAACATAACGATGGCCATTGGTCAAACAGTTATATTTTTGTTTAATCAGACCAGAGGACATTTCTCCAAAAAGTACAATATTTGTCCCTATGTGCAGTTGCAAACCGTAGTCTGGCTTTTTTATGGCGGTTTTGAAGCAGTGGTTCTTCCTTGCTGAGCGGCCTTTCAGGTTATGTCGATATAGGACTCGTTTTACTGTGGATATAGATACTTTTGTACCTGTTTCCTCCAGCATCTTCACAAGTTCCTTTGCTGTTGTTCTGGGATTGATTTGCACTTTTCGCAACAAAGTGCGTTCATCTCTAGGAGACAGAACGCATCTCCTTCCTGAGTGGTAGGACAGCTGCATGGTCCCATGGTGTTTATACTTGCGTACTCTTGTTTGTACAGATGAACGTGGTACCTTCAGGTGTTTGGAAATTGCTCCCAAGGATGAACCAGACTTGTGGAGGTCTACAATTCTTTTTTCTGAGGTCTTGGCTGATTTCTTTTGATTTTCCCATGATGTCAAGCAAAGAGGCACTGAGTTTGAAGGTAGGCCTTGGAATACATCCACAGGTTCACCTCCAATTGACTCAAATTATTTCAATTAGCCTATCAGAAACTTCTAAAGCCATGACATCACTTTCGGGACTTTTCCAAGCTGTTTAAAGGCACAGTCAACTTATTGTATGTAAACTTCTAACCCACTGGAATTGTGATGCAGTGAATTATAAGTGAAATAATCTGTCTGTAAATAATTGTTGGAAAAATCACTTGTGTCATGCACAAAGTAGATGTCGTTACCGACTTGCCAAAACTATAGTTTGTTAACAAGAAATTTGTGGAGTGGTTGAAAAACGAGTTTTAATGACTCCCACATTAAATGTTTATATACTTCCGACTTCCACTGTATTTAAAAAATGTACTTTAAGACTGTTTGAAAGGCTTTCTCTGGGAACTTTGGCTATTAGTACGTTGTTTTTTTTTTACCTCCCGCTTTGTGCTGCATGTGTCATTGTGTAGTTCATACATGCCTAATCTATGAGTAGAATTCCTGTCTATTATCCACATCATCCCTAGTTAGAAAGTGACTGTTTACTGTACTGGAAGTAAATTTCCCCTATATTTCCCTCCCATGTGGGCCAGCCTCCTAGCAATTAAAGTTCTAGCCAATGAGCTTTAGCTCCTTTCCATTTGAGTGATAGTTGGCAAGATGCACACACAGCAGAGCGAGCGAGCAGTGACTTGGTGCACATATCTGCACTGTAGTATACAATTTTCGGGGACCGCTTTTGGCTTGTGAGCGCTACTTTCAGAACTACTGGCTAAAAAGTATACTAAATTACCAGAGGATCTCTTTTAAGTTAGTTGGGTTAATTGAATTGGTTTAGTGTAATTCTGGTCCGTCTTGTTTGGTCAGTTTCTCTTGGGTAATTAGAATGTTTTAGTTAGTGGCTAACTGTGTTTAGGTTCATTTCTAGACTGTAAATGCCTGTTGATGTGTCCATTCTGGCCCCAAATGAACCTCCAGGAGGGTGGTGGGGACCGCCCTCCCATAGCCCAGTGTCCATTTACAGTCCAACCACACGGCCCGCTGACCACTGCTCCTAGAATGTGATTGATTAGGTGGTATTTGGGTCATTGAGGACCTTTCAGCAGCTTAGGGATCAAGGGTCATCTCCTCTGCAAATCTGCTTCCTTTTGTACAGTGGAGCACCAGAATAGAAGCCTCACAAAAAGTATTTTTTTCTCCCTCTTCTGTTTCTTCATCTTCACACTGGGAAAATGAGGGAGGGGGGAACATCAATCTAATGTTTTGCTCTCCCAATCTCTTCTTAAATCACTCTTAAACTGAGCGCATTGGTCTTATTCAGAAGGTGCTTTTCTTTTACAGTATTGACAGAAAATCTATTAAACAAAGTGTGGATTTTAGTGCAGATTAGGGGGCCGTAAAATGTGTTTATTAACGTTTCCTCAGGGTAATTTTTTGAAATAATGGAGCACAAAGTCTTATTTGAAGATTTAAATAGATCTAAGCAGCAATGAATGAATGTACACTCTCAGATATTGAGCCTTAATCTTTGTGTATAGATTAATCTTTTCTGAGAAGAGTTGACACAACATTTACAAACAAAGTTTGTGATTTTCCAATAGTCCAATTTATTTCATGCTTTAGAGAAGAAAGCGGAATTGGTTTGGCAATTTGCTGTCTTAACACAAGTGGAGGGAAGAGGCCTAGCCATGTAATCCTTTGATGTGCTGTCAGTCGAGGCTCAAGATGATGGTACGATTCAGAAAATTTGCCAATCCATGGTCCTCAGGGGCCAGTCGTTGTGGTCACAGGACCTGGATTATACCTTAACCCAGGCTAGGGCCCGGGGGACAGGTGAAAGGGGGGTAGGAGTCCTAACAAAAAATGATGCAGAAGAAATATCAGCGTCCTCAGAAGCACAAGATTGAACTTAACTCAACTTTCTAGAGTTTTCCCTGTTAGTTAACACTATCAGCGTTTCCCTTTACTGTGGGAATTGTCATCGAATCAGTGCAATATTATCCCCTTGCAATGCAACTTACCAAAACAAAACGAACTACGCAAGATATTTTGTTGGAGGCAGAACTCATCTGAGTAGGATTATATTGCATTGACAAGCAAGACTCAGGCCAATACACTAGACATAACCAATCAGAGCTGCAGTAGGCCTATATGCAAATAAACCATTACAATATATGGATTTGTGTCATTCATTTTGACCTGGACTGTTTTACAGTATGAATGGTCACAATTATTATGTGCATGTTTTGAGATCAAAGCTAGAGCTGCATGTAGCCACGTGTGCACATTTGGTCATATTCTTTGCTAGTTAGTGAGTTATTAACCGAGTTATACCTAATTTGTAGTCATAAATGGGGGAGTGATTGATTCCTACAAGAGCACAAAACGTGAATGTTTCTAGCCATCTTGGAAAAACAAGTCAGGAGCTTTTTTTATGTCTTAAAGGGACAGTGTTGTATTTTGAGACAGAATAAGCTAAGAAGCCAATAGGCAGAGGGTAGCATAATTTGTCTGATTCTCTGTGATAATGGTATGGGAATAATAATGCATTTTATTTTCTAAAGTGGTTTCTTCCATCAAACACAACAAAATGTTCAGTCGACTCCTTGTCTGAAGGATGAGTGGGTAAACAGGTTCATCTTTTCAAATTATTCTACAGTGGTCCCTGCAGCGTACGCTCAAACCGGTGTGATTAGAATGCTTATTTAGAACGTCCAGTTTCGATTACATTTACATTTACGTCATTTAGCAGACACTCTTATCCAGAGAAACTTACAAATTGGTGCATTCACCTTATGATATCCAGTGGAACAACCACTTTACAATAGTACATCTATATCTTTTTTGGGGGGGGGGTTAGAAGGATTACTTTATCCTATCCCAGGTATTCCTTAAAGAGGTGGGGTTTCAGGTGTCTACGGAAGGTGGTGATTGACTCCGCTGTCCTGGCGTCGTGAGGGAGCTTGTTCCACCATTGGGGTGCCAGAGCAGCGAACAGTTTTGACTGGGCTGAGCGGGAACTGTGCTTCCGCAGAGGTAGGGGGGCCAGCAGGCCAGAGGTGGATGAACGCAGTGCCCTTGTTTGGGTGTAGGGCCTGATCAGAGCCTGAAGGTACGGAGGTGCCGTTCCCCTCACAGCTCCGTAGGCAAGCACCATGGTCTTGTAGCAGATGCGAGCTTCAACTGGAAGCCAGTGGAGTGTGCGGAGGAGCGGGGTGACGTGAGAGAACTTGGGAAGGTTGAACACCAGACAGGCTGCGGCGTTCTGGATGAATTGTAGGGGTTTAATGGCACAGGCAGGGAGCCCCGCCAACAGGGAGTTGCAGCAATCCAGACGGGAGATGACAAGTGCCTGGATTAGGACCTGCGCCGCTTCCTGTGTAAGGCAGGGTCGTACTCTGCGAATGTTGTATAGCATGAACCTACAGGATCGGGTCACCGCCTTGATGTTAGCGGAGAACGACAGGTTGTTGTCCAGGGACACGCCGAGGCTCTTAGCACTCTGGGAGGAGTACACAATGGAGTTGTCCACCGTGATGGCGAGATCATGGAAAGGGCAGTCCTTCCCCGGGAGGAAGAGCAGCTCCGTCTTGCCGAGGTTCAGCTTGAGGTGGTGATCCATCATCCACACTGATATGTCTGCCAGACATGCAGAGATGCGATTCGCCACCTGGTTATCAGAAGGGGGAAAGGAGAAGATTAATTGTGTGTCGTCTGCGTAGCAATGATAGGAGAGACCATGTGAGGATATGACAGAGCCAAGTGACTTGGTGTATAGCGAGAATAGGAGAGGGCCTAGAACTGAGCTCTGGGGGACACCAGTGGTGAGAGCACGTGGTGCGGAGACGGATTCTCGCCACGCCACCTGGTAGGAGCGACCTGTCAGGTAGGACGCAATCCAAGAGTGAGCCGCACCGGAGATACCCAACTCGGAGAGGGTGGAGAGGAGGATCTGATGGTTCACAGTATCAAAGGCAGCAGATAGGTCTAGAAGGATGAGAGCAGAGGAGAGAGAGTTAGCTTTAGCAGTGCGGAGAGCCTCCGTGACACAGAGAAGAGCAGTCTCAGTTGAATGACCAGCCTTGAAACCTGACTGATTTGGATCGAGAAGGTCATTCTGAGAGAGATGTTTTTTTGAGAAGGGGTGCAACTCTTGCTCTCTTGAAGACGGAAGGGACGTAGCCAGCGGTCAAGGATGAGTTGATGAGCGAGGTGAGGTAAGGGAGAAGGTCTCCGGAAATGGTCTGGAGAAGAGAGGAGGGGATAGGGTCAAGCGGGCAGGTTGTTGGGCGGCCGACCGGCACAAGACGCAAGATTTCATCTGGAGAGAGAGGGGAGAAAGAGGTCAAAGCATAGGGTAGGGCAATGTGAGCAGGACCAGCGGTGTCGTTTGACTTAACAAACGAGGATCGGATGTCGTCAACCTTCTTTTCAAAATAGTTGACGAAGTAATCCGCAGCGAGGGAGGAGGGGGGGGAGGGGGAGGAGGATTCAGGAGGGAGGAGAAGGTGGCAAAGAGCTTCCTAGGGTTAGAGGCAGATGCCTGGAAGTTAGAGTGGTAGAAAGTGGCTTTAGCAGCAGAAACATAGGAGGAAAATGTAGAGAGGAGGGAGTGAAAAGATGCCAGGTCCGCAGGGAGGCTAGTTTTCCTCCATTTCCGCTCGGCTGCCCGGAGCCCTGTTCTGTGAGCTCGCAATGAGTCGTCAAGCCACGGAGCAGGAGGGGAGGACCGAGCCGGCCGGGAGGATAGGGGACATAGAGAGTCAAAGGATGCAGAAAGGGAGGAGAGGAGGGTTGAGGAGGCAGAATCAGGAGATTGGTTGGAGAAGGATTGAGCAGAGGGAAGAGATGATAGGATGGAAGAGGAGAGAGTAGCAGGAGAGAGAGAGCGAAGGTTGCGACGGCGCAATACCATCTGAGTAGGGGCAAAGTGAGTAGTGTTGGAGGAGAGCGAGAGGGAAAAGGATACAAGGTAGTAATCGGAGACTTGGAGTGGAGTTGCAGTGAGATTAGTAGAAGAACAGCATCTAGTGAAGATGAGGTCAAGCGTATTGCCTGCCTTGTGAGTAGGGGGGGACGGTGAGAGGGTGAGGTCAAAAGAGGAGAGGAGTGGAAAAAAGGAGGCAGAGAGAAATGAGTCAAAGGTAGACGAGGGAGGTTAAAGTCACCCAGAACTGTGAGGGGTGAGCCATCCTCAGGAAAGGAACTTGTCAAGCTCATTGATGAACTCTCCAAGGGAACCTGGAGGGCGATAAATGGTAAGGATGTTAAGCTTGAATGGGCTAGTGATTGTGACAGCATGAAATTCAAATGAGGAGATAGACAGATGGGTCAGGGGAGAAAGAGAGAAAGTCCACTTGGGAGAGATGAGGATTCCAGTGCCACCACCCCGCTGACCAGATGCTCTCGGGGTGTGCGAGAACACGTGGTCAGACGAGGAGAGAGCAGTAAGAGTAGCAGTGTTTTCTGTGGTAATCCATGTTTCCGTCAGCGCCAAGAAGTCGAGGGACTGGAGGGTAGCATAGGCTGAGATGAACTCTGCCTTGTTGGCCGCAGACCGGCAGTTCCAGAGGCTGCCGGAGACCTGGAACTCCACGTGGGTCGTGCGCGCTGGGACCACCAGGTTAGAGTTGCAACGGCCGTGCGATGTGAAGCGTTTGTATGACCTGTGCAGAGAGTGCGATTGACGCAACAATCAGCATTTGAGCTTGCCACACTGTTTTTTCACAAACATTTTGCACAAACACGGTCCTTACAAAGTTATGTCCTGAATGTGACCAGTTTATTTTTGGATGCAATGTTTAGAAATTCACAGAAGTAGCAACAGCGTTCACAATTATCCAAACTGGAAAATGTAAGCTACATTAGTCATAGCGCTAACTGAGAAAATATTGACCTAACACAATCTGTCATAACTCTCAACTGACAAAACCACAATATGAATTAGCTAATAACAATTACTATTTACAAATCATCACATCATGGGTGTGCTCAACATTGATCGAAATAATTGAGTAAAGCACTTTATAGAAATCGAAAGTAATTTGATAATGGGTAGTTTGTGGGTGCCGCCATGTTTGTTTTTCGCGTCAACCAAAGATAAGAAGAGAAGACAAGATGAGATTGGTCTGTTTGCAGTATGCATGTTGAAGGGGGTGTGTCGTTTACGATCATTCACTTCCCTTCATTCTCTTCAGGAAGTTTACCTGAAAGATGAGTGAACCATTCCTTCACCTCGTTATAACATCTTTGGTCTGACAGACATTTATTTGACACACAGAATGTCAACAAACATGGTGCCACACATAGCTGGCAAATAGCTTAGATCATTATAATCAGTACAACCCTCAAAAAAGTGTTTTTACACACATCATAGGTGCCCATTACAATCTATGCAATAATCGGAATACATTATTTGTCACCAGTACTTGAAAAAGTGAATAAAACTGTAAATACATTATGATCCATACATACATACATACATACATACATACATACATACATACATACATACATACATACATACATACATACATACATACATACATACATACATACATACATATTACATGCTACAGTAGAAATGACAACACAATATACAGAAAATAAGGCACTTACTTTGATAGGAACGCACTTATGTCCAAGTTATTATTTGTAAGGAAAACAACAATGGAAGCAATGTGAGCGCCAGCCAGAAAATGTGGCAGTTCGTGCAAGACTGTGCAAATGTCTGCATACTTGATGTGCGGAAAAAATGGGTAAGGGCTCTCGAAGAGGGAAGTTTGTCCGGCTCAGTAAAGCATCAAACATAAACAGTCCGCAACACTGAAATGGGCTACTTCTATGTGAATTAATGAGGCGGAACACACCTCAATTCAAACTGTTATAAAATACAACTTGTTAAAAAATAATTTGAAATTGCCAAGTTGAAACAGCCTATAGATAATTAGTGGGCAGTGTGTGTTAACTGTCCTGTTGCGTAACAAACACATTTTGGAAGTGAGTGCCTTCTGACATTATGTGCATCAAACAACTCACGCTGGGGTGACTGTTAGATATTTGGAACTCTCGTATGAAAAGGTTAATGTCAAGCCCTGCATGTTTTTTCAAAAGTCTCATTGAATGTAGGCCTACTTTAAACACCATACATTGGCTGCTACTGTAGGCTGAATGATAGAACAGCTAATTCCATGTTAAAATGTTATGTGATACATTTTCGCTATTGTCTTTTATGGTAGGCCTACATTATGATCAAATAGGCACAGTAGCCTACTTGGCCACTGTTAAAAGAGCAAGTTAAAGCGGGTATAGCCTCAGTGTTCACAGGAAACCCGTGCCGGAAGTTGAACCCGTACCGGAAGTTGACCTGAAATTTGCACAGTGGCAACATTTTTTTGAGGGAACATTGGTTGGGTTCCCTTGTTAGTGAACGATTAGGTAGGTGTTCAGTTACTAAAAGGTATATTCTTGCTAAGATTGTTGTATCCTGAATATTTTGCAGTTAATTGACATGCATGTGTACTTAATCCATGTTGGAAGTAGTTACTTGGAAAAGTAATATATTGTAACTTTTTGGGCGATCCTGTCACGACTTCCGCCGAAGTCGGCTCCTCTCCTTGTACGGGCGGCGTTCGGCGGTCGACGTCACCGGCTTTCTAGCCATCGCCGCTCCATTTTTCATTTATCCATTTGTTTTGTCTTGTTCCCTGCACACCTGGTTTTCATTCCCCAATTAAACTGCATGTATTTATTCCTCTGTTCCCCCTCATGTCTTTGTGTGAAATTGTTTTGTGTTACGTGTCAATTTTGACACGCCAGACTGGTGTTCGTATATTCCGTGTTTTGTCACGAGGTATGTGTATTTGTTTGAACATAATTATTGTGACTGTTTGCGAGTTTGGAACTTTTGCCAATTGGCTGGAGGTTTTGACGCAGTGGCGTCCCTCTGTTGGTTTCTCCTGCCTCAATAAAGTGTGCGCCTGTTCACAACTCTTTGCTCTCCTGCACCTGACTCCGCTACCAGTACGCACACCATTGACAGACCTGACCAAATTCACATAGAAATGTGAGTTATGGAGCTGTCATTCTCATTGAAAGCAAGTGTAACCGATGTGAAATGGCTAGTTAGTTAGCGGTGGTGCGCGCTAATAGCGTTTCAATCAGTGACGTCACTCGCTCTGAGACTTGAAGTAGGGTTTCCCTTTGCGTTGCAAGGGACGCGGATTTTGTGGCGCGATGGGTAACGATGCGTCAGTTGTTGATGTGTGCAAGGGTCCCTGGTTCGAGCCCAGGTTGGGGCGAAGAGAGGGACGGAACCTACACTGTTACATTGGTGCCGTGACCCGGATCATTGGTTGCTGCGGGAAAAGGAGGAGGTCAAAGGGGGGGTGAATGTAACAGTGTAGGTTCCGTCCCTCTCTGACACCCCACGACGCATCGTTACCCATCGCGCCACAAAAGCCGCGGCCCTTGCAACGCAAAGGGAAACCCTACTTCAAGTCTCAGAGCGAGTGACGTCACTGATTGAAACGCTATTAGCGTCTAAGAAGTGGTAGATCTGTTCTATGTGTGCCATTTCTATGCTTCCCTTAAGTTTATTTTTTGCATCTTTTACTTTCGGTTTTGTACACCAGCCTCAAACAAGCTGAAAATACAATATTTTTGCTTATTGGAAAGATATTTCACAGCGGTTTAGATAGTACAATGATTCTCTACATTTGCTTGATTTGTTACATGAACTGATATTCGGCAAACTTAGAATTTTAGCAATCAGGAAATGGCGGAGAGATTTCTACATATTACACCTTTAACCATATTACTTTATGTGGAAGGTAGTGTGTTATATTTCAGCAAATAAGGCACCTCGGGGGTGTGGTATATGGCCAATATACCACGGCTAAGGGCTGTTCTTATGCATGACGTGCCTGCATACAGCCATTAGCCATGGTATATTGGCGATATACCACAAACCCCCGAGGTGCCTTATTGTTATTATAAACTTGTTGCCAACGTAATTAAAACAGTAAAAAGTTGTATTTTGTCATACTTGTGGTATATGGTAGAGTGGCCAGACGGAAGCCACTCCTCAGTAAAAGGCACATGACAGCCCGCTTGGAGTTTGCCAAAAGACACCTTAAGGACTCAGACCATGAGAAACAAGATTTCTGGTCAGATGAAATCAAGATTCTCTTTGGCCTGAATGCCAAGCGTCACGTCTGGAGGAAGCCTGGCACCATCCCTAATGTGAAGCATGGTTGTGGCAGCATCATGCTGTGGGGATGTTTTTCAGCAGCAGGGACTGGGAAACTGGTCAGGATCGAGGAAAAGATGAACGGAGCAAAGTACAGAGAGATCCTTGATGCAAACCTGCTCCAGGGCGCTCAGGACCTCAGACTGGGGCGAAGGTTCAACCCTAAGCACACACCCAAAACAACGCAGGAGTGGCTTCAGGACAAGTCTCTGAATGTCCTTGAGTGGTCCAGCCAGAGCCCGGACTTGAACCTGATCTCTGGAGAGACCTGTAAAAAGCTGTGCAGCTACGCTCCCCATCCAACCTGACAGAGCTTGAGAGGATCTGCAGAGAAGAATGGGAGAAACTCTCCAAATACAGGTGTGCCAAGCTTGTAGCATCACACCCAAGAAGACACGAGCCTGTAGTCACTGCCAAAGGTGCTTCAACAAAGTACTGAGTAAAGGGTCTGAATACATATTTTTGCAAAAAAAATATAAAAACCTGTTTTTGCTTTGTCGTTATGGGGTATTGTGTTTAGATTGATGAGGAATAAAACCAATTTAATACATTTTTGAATAAGGCTGTAACGTAACAAAATGTGGAAAAAGTCAAGGGGTCTGAATACTTTCCGAATGCACAGTATATCCAAGCAGACCTACAAGGTTTGGGGCTGCTTGCAAACTCCTTGAAAAGTCTGGCGATTTAAAGCAGCTACTCTGGCCAAGCGATAGCAGGCTCTCTCCTCTCCACACTGTAATTTCTTGGGGTCTGTCAGGCTGATATACTGGCCGCTGGGAGAGAAGACTGCCAGCTGCAGGGGGAGGCAGGAGATAGAGGGGAGACCCACACTGTGGTCGTCTGAGTGGACTCTCAAAGTAGCACTGACTGACTGTGACTGTACATAGCGAGATACTGTAGCATTTCACTGAGAGGTGTCGGAGGATGGAGAGACAAACGTCAGAGCGACAGGTTTGGTGGTTGAGTCGGAGAAATAACAATGTGTGATGGGTCCACGCTCCAAAAGATGCATAAAGCTTACTTCATGTTTATTTCATTTTTTTTACTGCAGCGGTAGCGTACACACGTTTTGCGCTTGCAGCCTTCTTCAGTGTGTAGGTACAAATCTTTTTCATTCAAAACAGCATTTGTAGGGAACACAAACAATGAGCAGCAGGTGCTTCTAATCAGGGTTGAGTCACTGTGAAAACCCTAAATGAATTTATGTCATAACTGCTGTAAACATCTCTGAGGTTGGGCTTTGAGCTATGTCACCAATATCTCTGTCTGAATGATGTTTCCAATACAAGGCAGATTCAATTATCCCCATTCCTCCTCTTTATGTTTTGAGGCTTCGGCAGAGTAGTAACTCTCATTCATTGACTGGGGTAATCTGGTCTTTTCCTGTTCCCTGAGGGACTTTTTGTGCAACACAACCAACTCCTGAGCCCCCCCCCCCTAAACCTACTTTCTATAATCTTCAGGCACTGATCCGTATCTTAATTGTACACATTACAGCTGTAGTAAAGTTAAAACATTCAAAACAAGAGGATTTCTGGGGTCTGTTCCCACTTTGTGAGGTCATTTGAGGACTTCCCCCTGACTGCGCTAGCTTCACTTGTGGAGCCGAGTGTTGAGACACTGAGAACACTGTGGGGTGGTTGTCAGAAGAGCTCCCCCTGGTGTTCAGAGGCAGTTAGGTGAACTACACACACAGCCAGTTATGCACTGTATCAATGGCCATAGGGTATTCTTTCTGACCAGTCTCTTTCCTTTTAGCAAGTTTTTCTGTGCTTTTTTTTTTTTACATTTTATTTACAAATTACTTAATTGGAAAAAATAAATCAATTGCGGCTATCATTACCGTTAGATGATTATTTCCCACTAATCTCCCTCTCATAATAGTCCTGCAGGACCAATTTTTTTTCCGAATTTCCATCCCGTAGCACATATCTATGACTCATCAGAGGACACGGTATTTGGAATTAATTTATTGTGCGTTTTATTGTGTGCACTATTAGTCTGCATGCAGACTTGCAATAGGTATTATTAGAAGCCCATGGTCCTTTATATATGTCATCTGTCTAAGGGTAGAGGCAATGAATGAGGATTACATACAAGGTTACTCAGGAACCGCCCCTCTAAACTCCAGGCCTACGATGGTGTTATCAGTTCTAGATTACCATACTTGTTGCTCATTTTGATACAAAACTATGACTATGTTCTTGACAGGGTCTCTTTGCCTCACCGAGTCTCTCGATTCACTTTGATATCCCTTTGAAACATGCCTCTCTACTCTAGGCTGCCAGACGCTCTGCGCGGCAAATGACTAATTGAACTACCTTTGAATGCGAAGTCGACTGCCTTGTAACTTCACAGCGAAGAGAAGATCTTAATCGGCCATAATACCATTTCTGATAGGATCTGGCTGGCAATATTGATTTTAAAGTGCACTTCCAACAAGCCGATGTTTGTCAGTTCACACTGCGCATGATAATTCCTGTCTATTAGGCAGCCCATTGAGAAACTTCTGGGTACGATGGGTAAGTTGGTAGACTAGATGGGCTGGGATCCTTGCCTGTTCACATTGTCTTGATAGGCAGGAGGCATGGATGTCCGTCTAGCGCACGCACACAGTGAGACTAATGCCTCTGGACATTTGTTGGTTTGTCTCCAACATAATTACCATTACTTGCCATTCAAGGTGTGAAGGTTCTCCTTGAATTCATTCTAAATCACAGCTGAATGCAACAATAACTTATCGTCCTTTTTTAATAGACAAAGAAAAACTTTCCTCAAAAACAGTCTGATGCTCAACTCACAATAACTGAGATTTTTACTTCTAATCAGTCATCAAGTTGATATGAAATTAAATCAAATTGATATTCCTTTTCCATAGCCATATTTAACATTATACCAACATCGGCAGGCTTATTAAATCTTGTTAGTGTCCTCTCCCATATTTGTTTCACCCAAAATTGAGTGTCATAACTCGTGTTTTTGGAGTGAGCGTGTAATAGAACAAACCAACAGAACCTGAAGGTCAAAGCGACCTAGCTTGCGGAGGCTGTGTTATTGTATTGTGCTTCAGTTACGTGATTAAGACATAGCAACGACAAGGCTATGTGATTACACGTTAAAACCTACAGTAGAAGGCCAAGTATAGTCAGACTTGTTCTTAGTTCCAGTTATACAAAGATCTCGTCAGTTACTACGAGATAAAATTCTCGCCAGACCGTCGTCATTCATGCTGTAAGCCTGTTCTGATTTGAGATAGATGGTTGTAGATGAGATGTTTGATTGTGACTTCTGTTTTAGATGAATTCCCCGCGTGTTGTCAGACTGACAGGTGTTATCTCCCAGGGATAGACGACGATGAGTGTCTCCTCTAATATGAAGAAATACATTCATTAGATTACACACACATTAAATGAGTGAATCATAAACTGACTGTGTGTGCTGCTTCTTTTGAGTCCCTCAAAGCATATTGATCTCTATATAATGTACACACATCATCTTTGAAAGCCTTGCGCTCCGCCTCCACTGCCTCTTCTCCAGCTTTGTCCAATAACGCCAAATGTAGTTCTGAGAAGAATGAATACATTCACAACATCCTGGCAAACCCACTTCAATTATTTTGTTTTCCATCAACCATTTCAACGTGTGAGTGCATGTGTATAGGCTTCGCACGCACACACACACACACACACACACACACACACACACACACACACGTGTGGCTTTGTGTGTGTGTGAGAGAGCGAGCAACTGGTCTTCTGTGGCCGCCAAGAGCCAACCCAAATCAATTTCCTTTCTAATCGAATTAAAAGGTTGGACAGATTGAGGTGGACTGCTGTATTAGCTCTTCAAAAGCTCTCCCCCCTCCAACTACCCCCCCCCCTCCCAGGCTTCCCCAACTACCCCCCAGGACCCCTCAACTACCCCCCCCCCTCCCCCAGGGCCCTCTTCCCCGATTCTGCAGCTTGAGTGACACTCGGCTGGTCTAAAAATACTTTTTGAGCGTTGTGCTGTTTGGCTTCAAGGTCAGGGCCGGACCACTCTCCAAATCAACATGTTTCAGAGATCATTAGCAAAATGGCCCCCAACCTAATTGAGACGGTCAACCTTCTGTCAACCATTAGGAGAGACATGGCAGTGGCTCGGACCAGTGCATTTCTTTCTCTCTCTCTCTCTCTCGTGTCTGTCCTGTCTGTGTCTGTCCTGTCTGTCTGTCCTGTCCGTCTGTCCGTCTCTGTGTCTTTTAACTGCAGTCTTGAGGCAGCTAGCAAACAAAACAAAATTGATCCTCGTATTTCACATTTTATTCAGTTGTTTATACCGGAAAAACAGAACAGTGTAGCACTATAATGATTGATTACTGTTCATTTTTCTATTTAGAAATGTTGTGGTTATGTAGGCTCAGCCTTCACTTGGGCTCAACAGTTGATCTCGAAACGGCATTCATTCCCTGGGCCGCGAGGTTGGAAATGTACATCGCCCTTAACCCGAAATGCCAACAAAAGGGATACTTGTACTGTAACACCCTCAGACTTCTGCTCTGCCCCCCATTTCCTCTAACAGCCCCACAAAGGCCTACATTAAGCTGGGGAGAAGCATGCAAGACCCATTATACTTAAAACCTTTATATTTAGGAGTCATTTGGCCATGCTTCTGCCATCGCATTCAGATTTGATTAACTTGACGTTTTTTCTTATTTGCAGCAATCTCCCTCCCTCCCTCCCACACCAACTCAACACCACCCTAACCCCCTCCCACACCAACTCAACACCACCCTAACCCCCTCCCACACCAACTCAACACCACCCTAACCCCCTCCCACACCAACTCAACACCACCCTAACCCCCTCCCCACCAACTCAACACCACCCTAACCCCCTCCCCACCAACTCAACACCACCCTAACCCCCTCCTCCACCAACTCAACACCACCCTAACCCCCTCCCACACCAACACCACCCTAACCCCCTCCCCCACCAACTCAACACCACCCTAACACCCTCCCACACCAACTCAACACCACCCTAACCCCCTCCCACACCAACTCAACACCAACCTAACCCCCTCCCATCCAAAACCCCAGTTTTTGTAGCCGTGCAGCTTTAGTCCTCTTTTCGTTAGTTTCCCCTGCGTCTCAGAAAACAAAACAAACTCCATTCCTGTCAGATGGGACTAGAGGTTGAAGGGGGAGAACTGGGGGGAGAGTTTGAGGGAGGGAAAGGGGTGACAGTAGAAAGGCGCTGAAAGCCTTTTGTCCACTGGGAAAGACCATGTCGGCACTGAGTGAGAGAAAGAGAGAGAGAGAGAGGGGAGGGAGGGAGGGATAAAGTAAGGGGGGCCTAGCTCCAGTCATTTGGCCACAGCAAAAGACCAAAAGTGTAAAGATCAGGGACGTAAGAGGTCAAGCCTAAGAGCCTATGACCTATGACTCATTCAGAGCCCTGGACACATTATCTGTCCACTGTCCAGATGGCCACTGGGAATAAATCATGGCAAGATGCAGAGTGAATTCCAATGCAGGGAGGGGGGTTGCTCTGTTCCGCTCCCAGCCAGATTATCAACCAGTCAGACCAAGGGAAAAAGGCAATGGAATAGGGAAAAGAAGCAATAGGAATGTTTTTTTCTGCACTTTAAGCGTGTTAATGACTACAGCACAGCCAGCCACAGTAATGCCCAACAGAGACCAACAGGGGGGGATTTTAGTCCCCCAACCCTTCATTTGTATGGATTACAGCTAAATCTCTCACTGTGCGGTGATGGGGTAGTGGAGAAAGGTGAACCACTGATTGGTTGTGAAGTTACTGGCCTATGTACAAATTCACTACATGGGGCTGAAAGTGGAGGAAATAGTTGGTTGGAGTAGTAGTAGAATTCAGTGGCGACCCACCTGTTTTGAGCCCCACCTGTTTAGCTATGAAAAAAAAAATAAGATTATTATTTTGGCATAAGTACGTGTCACATATCAGTTTGCAAACAATGTAAAAAATAATAGAGTTAATAAAGCCATAAATATGGGACAGACAATTGAGTATTTTAAAACAGGACCTACAAATGACTTGTCTGTGCAAATCTCTTTTCACTGTGGCAGGTTGTCATCCAAGTGAACACTGTCATTTATTTTCATCTTTCCAATGTTTTTCACAGTAATGGACTTAATTGAATAGCACTTTTGCATTTGATCCTGAGGGGAAAACACAAACACATAAACGATAATGTTGTCAAACACACGATTTGGCCAGTGGAGTGGGATTATGTGAATGAAGAGTAATACTGTAGGATGTTCCCAATACCAAACAACATGACTAGAAATATGAAGGATTTTTCGACTGAATGCACAATCTCCTCATAGTTCTGAATTACATTTGACAATGCTATATGACATTAATGTATGTAACCGAAATTATATAAGATACTACAAAGTAGTGTAGTTACTTAAAATATAAGTGCAATTGTCCCCAAAAAAGTATAATTTTTTTAGCCACAAAATGAATTTTACATTGATTACATTATTAGCTGTCCCCCTTAATGATAGACCAGACACTTTTGGGGCGGCAGGTAGCCTGGTGGTTAGAGTGTTGGGCCACTAACCGAAAGGTTGCTGGATTGAATCCCCAAGCTGACAAGGTAAAAATCAGTCGTTCTTCCCCTGAACAAGGCAGTTCCCACTGTTCCCCGGTAGGCCATCATTGTAAATAAGAATTTGTTCTTAACTGATTTGCCTAGTTAAATAAAGATAAAAAAATAAAATTATATAAAAGTTTTTACAACCACAAATTTTGACCAATCAGCCACAGTGACCCCTACTGGCCACCCACTTGAACAACGCCCTATATTGTAAATGCCCATTGCTTGTGGCCAATGAGGGGACTGTGAGCATCGACACCCTTGGCAACCATTGGCCCAGTTGCCACGGCCAGGCCAGGCCAGGCGAGCTCTGTGGAAGACAGCTGTACTGCATGAGCTCTTCCCTCTCATTTGTACTCCATTTATCTCACATCTCTCTCACCCCCCTCCATTCCCCTCTCTCTCTCTCCATCCCTGTCCCCCTCTCCCTTACTGACTTTATTGTCCCCATGGGGAAATGTTGTTGCAGTGTCATGTACACCTTTAAAGTGGCATTTAAATACAAAACAAATTGACAATACAACTTTCATAACAGTTACATACCAATAAAAAGAGTCTAACCTGCTGACCTTACTGGGTCGATAGGAACATTAGTCTGAGATATTTAGGAGGGATATCACACCTGGCACAAATGATTGTCCCTCCCCGGACTCCCTCGCTGGCCAGCGGGCTCTATCTCTCCCATAGTTAGCCCCATCCCATCTCCACTGTGCCCAATCAGCTGTGGCAAAGCAAATGGCATCTCTCTCTCTCACTTCCTGTTTTCCATTCAAAGCAGACGCACAGATGCACACACAGATGGACACAAATGCACAGTAAACACAAGCTGTTTGGTCACATGCAAAGTAAAAACATACAAACACATGCGCTCCCATTCCTATGGAAGTACATACACACACGCTACACTTATATGAATATCAGTAAGTATGATAAACTGGTCAACCCACATCTGAGTGGCAGCCTGTTGATCTAGTTCCGTCCCTGTGTGACGTAATGTCTGTATTGCTGTCAACCCTACATAGGATTTAGTACCCTACATGTCTATTTCTTAGGAATAATACATCATGGGTTTGTTTATTTGTATATAGAAAACAAGACTACGATAGACATGGGTGAATTTCTCTCAGAACCTAAACAGAAGGACAACAAAGCAAACAAGAAGAGCGATGACATGGGGTATGGTGACAGAGGCGGCCACGGCGGAAATAGAAGAAAAAAAAAGATTTACAATCTGAGCCTTGGCCACTGTAAACTTGAATGCGTTCCAGACATCTTCCAGACAGTTTCCCCTCCTTGGTATGAATCTGCCGTATCTCATTCCCCCGCACTAATTCCAATTTAATTGCCAGTGGCCCGAAGCCTCCTCAATAGGAGTAACAAATGGTTTGATTTTGTAGACTTCATCAGACTGCATTTTAAATGCGACACAGTAACCCGGCGCGAATGCCAATGAAGCCGCCGAGTAGCTCTCTGTTTACTAATTATCCTTTTTCTTACTTCAAGCCACACTGCGCAAGTTGTCTGATTTAAATCGGATTTGTGGGATTGGGAGGGGGGGGGGGGGGGGCACGGTCCTCTGCTTTGTAAACGATCCGCAGGACCAAGGCAAGGGCCGGCTGTGCACTGTAAATTATATTCTCTTAAAGGCGCATGCCCCAACCCAACTCTTTCTCTGATACACGGCCTGCTGATGTCGAAAATTCTCGACATATGCCGTTTATGATCTTTAAGAGCTCTATCCGTCAGCATTTATGGTCTTTAAGAGCTCTGTCAGTCAGCACGGGGCAGATGTATCAAGAGGCCCGCAATCTAAACTAGACAGTTGACACCCCCTGCATATAGGGAAGGTGGTATGGCCCAGAACAGACCATTATGTAATATAAAGAGATGCCAGACAAAACCCTGTCTGTCAACATCAAACATATGCCGTCAAAGTCTGAATATTAGGGAAAGTTCTTGAATGATTAATATATGATACACCTGTACCTTAAACGTATCAAAAACCTTATCTAGTGTATCTCACGAGGAAGACAATACAAGTGATGAACCTCCCCGGGATAGAGATGTTTCCCCTGTCAACTAAATGGACAGTTGAGCTACCATATGGTTCCCTGCCATTATTTCTGGGTAATTAATATGGCATCTAGTCTGGCATCTGGTGACATTAATCTAACTGGTGAACGGTTCATCTCACGTTGCCCGCTTCATGACACACCGACGTGTGAATTATCACTCACTGTTATTGGCATGGATGGCACCACACGGCACATTGAGAATTGTGCTTTGTATGCAGACATGGTAGTTTCTCTGGGTGTGTTGGTTACACTGTCTAGTCTTTTTGAGCTCGAAGAATGAAGGTTTTATTCGGTGCCGGGTTCCTTTAAGCAGTGGTGTAAAGTACTTAAGTAAAAATGCTTTAAAGTACTACTTAAGTCGTTTTTTGCGGTATCTGTACTTTACTATTTATATTTTTGACATTTACTTTTACTTCACTACATTCCTAAAGAAAATAATGTACTTTTTACTCCATACATTTTCCCTGATACCCAAAAGTACTCGTTACATTTTGACACTTATCAAGAGAACATCCCTACTGCCTCTGATCTGGTGGACTACATAAACACAAGTGCTTCATTTGTAAATTAATGTCTGAGTGTTGGTGTGCCTCTGGCTATCCATAAATATATAAAAATTGTGCCGTCTGGTTTGCATAATATAAGGAATTTGAAATTATTAATACTTTTACTTTTGATACTTAAATATATTTTAGCAATTTCATTTACTTTTAATACTTCAGTATATTTAAAACCAAATACTTTTAGACTTTTACTCAAGTAGTATTTTACTGGGTGACTTTCACTTTTACTCTAGGGGGGGACATTAGAGGGGGGACATTAGACTGTAAAATCCCCAGGAAATCAGCTCAATGATTTTAATTTAGGAAATCTGTTCCCAAGTATTCCCACGCATAAATAGAGGCATATGTGATTGTATCCCAATGTAATCAAGGTTTGAAATGATTGTTTGTTCAATTATGTTCCGGCCCCGGACCATCCCCTCAAGAAAACTGTGGTACTGTATTCGGCACGTGGCTGTATGAGTCATAATACCCATAAAACCTAGCGGTCAAACAAGGAAATGGTTCCAAAAGTTTTCCCACCATTCAATTTTCCCATAGGGGATTTTAGAAACACATAAAGGCTGTGTTTCATGTAGGTTTACCCTGGCGTGATGATAACCGTATACATCTTGCTAGGACAAAGTTACTTTTATCAATATATTCGCCTGTATTTACCCCCCACCCCCCCCCCCCCAAAAAAAAATGTAACGCTAATCATCTACTAATGTGGCTATCATAAAGAACTACAAATGCCATGATGATCTGGACAAGACTGCTGAATCGAGGCAAAGGTAAGAATCTCTGGATTAACTGTCTGTTAGCTAAATTTTGTCATTAATAAATTGGCAAAATTCCTTTAATTGACAGTTCTGTGAACTGTCCTGTGCAAGTTTTAAATTGATACAATACTTGTTAGCATAGGTGTCAGCTAGAGATGATGTGCAGGAACTTGCAGGGATTTATAGTCTTGCATAATGTGTACTTTGATGCTAATTAGCATTTTCGAAATCTGAGAGTAAATAGAGCTGAATATATTGATAAAAGTCCCCTTGTCTGAGAGAGATTTAAATGGCTATCAAAACATCATGCCAGGGTAAGCCTACATGAAATAGACCTTATTTTAAGTGTTTCTAAAAATCCCTATGGGAAAAATGAATGGTGGAAAAACAATTGGAACTGTTTGACCAATAGGTGTTTTGGGTATTATGACACCTCCAATTTGGGGCTTTATGTAATTGGGGACCCCTGCTTTAAGGTCTCATATGTATTATTTGATCAACATCGTGTTCGATTGCGTTTTAGAGAAACCATATCGCATTATTGTAAATACAGCAAGCCTATCATTTGATTGGATGTCTGTTTTTCACAGATCATTATATTCCGGCAATGGATATTTATTCATTGCATGTAGATCTAATTATCTCTCTCTCTCTCTCTCGCTCTCTCATCCTCACCCTCTCTCCCGTTCGATCAATAAACAATTCACTGAGGCTCTTTTCTTTGCGTTTCTTGTCAAAGCCAGTGAGGCGTTTTGAATGAATTAGCCTGTGCGGCTCTTTTTCTTTCTCTTTCTCTTTCTCTGTCTCTCTCTCTCTCTCTCTGTGTTTCTGTTTCTCCCTTCCTCTCTATCTATTCTCCTCTCTCTCTCTCCCTCTATCTTCTCTGTATTCCGGTCCAGACCTGTCGTCCAGGCCTGGTGCCACTGATATGCCAGGCCACTCTCAGGGATTAGATCGCTCTGCCCTTTTCCTCCATGTGTGTGTGTGCACGCGTATTAAAATAGTTATTAGCAATTTGCATCAATTAGCTCACCATGTTCCTCCATTGTTCAGAACCTCTGTGTCACCAACCTCTCTATGACGTGTTGTGTTGCTGCATGTTTCTAGTGCCGCCATACCGCCTTGTTTGGCCTCAGACAGAGAGGCTGCTGGGAGCTAGACAGTAGACACAGTTTACCTCACAGCGTCCGTCTGGCCACTGGTTCCTCTCGACCCACCTCACCTACGGAGTCCGCACAGCCCCACAGTCCAAATATGACTATGATCTGTGTAGGTGACTGAGGTGAGATGTAGGGTACATCCCAGATGGAACACTTTCCTACATAGTGTACTACGTTTGACCAGAGCCCTATAGACAAGAGGGACAGAGGTGGTTTTTATCATGCCCTCTCCTTCAGCTTTGCTTCTCTCAGACACAAGACCCCTCAGTGGTTGGTTTTCACCATGTGTCAGGTTACCGTGGAAATGAAAAGGTCATGGAGGCTTTCGATGCTGTGCTGCCCCTCACGGGGTGTAGTAGAGAAAATGGGTATCTTTGTTAAACTGCTGTGGAGATTCTACTCTTGATTTTTAAACTCTTCAATGTGTTGAATAGGAGGGGAAATATATTGGTATCTACATTTCATTCAGAAAGTATTCATACCCCTTGACTTATTTTACATTTTGTTGTGTTACAGCTTGAATTCAAAATGGATTCAATTGATAATGTTTTCTCACCCATCTACACACAATACTCTTTAATGACAAAGTGAAAACATGTTTTTAGAGATGTTTGCAAATGTTTTGAAAATTAAATACAGAAATATTTAATTTACCTAAGTATTCACACCCCTTTGCTATTACGCTCCGGTGCATCCTATTTCCTTTGATCCTCCTTGAGATGTTTCTACAACTTGATTGGAGACCACCTGTGGCAAGGGCTGTTGCAGGGATTGTAATACCGCCACACCGGCGTTCACAAGTCATGAAGGTAGTCAAATTCCACATGACCGTTTAGTTTTCCGCTAATGGAACATTCGCGCTTATAGCCTACTGCCATGTGCACATTGCTGCACTTATAATGTGAAGAAATAGCCTTATACTTTAGCAACATTTTAAGCTAAACTTTCTGATCTGTTGCGTCAGCCACATTGCATAAAAAATATGTTTTGATGCTAGTGGTTGTATTAATTTGTGGTCTATCGCATCCCACAACTGTCCCAGACTATTTATTTCTCGCACAGAATAGAATAGGTTGACTTTTGTACTATGGGGGATAGTAGATTGACATAGGCTAGTGCTTTTGCTGTTTGCTAAGCTTACTCATCTTGTTGGCTGACGAAAAGTAAATGTGGACAGTTCTTCCAATATCTTCAATATGCACCTTAGAATTGGATAAGGACACGCGCAGTTTCATCCCCGATGTGTCTGTCTTCACTTGTAGCCTGTGAGAACCCGATCACGTTATGGAGAGCCATGTGAATGAGCAACACTTCCGATTGTGCAGCACACTCAGGGAGAAGGGCACAACGCAGCACTCCGGGCCGCAAAAGGCATGGATTTTCTGGGTGCATTACGGCCACAAAGGAGATTCAAGGCATTATCAAGTGCTAGTGAAATTGTGAATGAGAAACTATTGGAGTTGTACAGCCTGCACAAAAAACAAAGCAGAGCTCAAAGCAGAGCCTTTCAAGCAACTTGTTTCAAATCAGAATTAGAATCTCATCATGCAGCCTTACAATATATTACAAATCTAAACATATAGCCCAACGTTTGTAGAACTAAAGTTACATTAAAAACTCTAAATTAAGCATATAGGAGCACCTATTTCTGAGTTAACCGCTCAACACAGAATAGCCGCATGTGCACACTCCCTCAAATCGTTTGGAGAAAATATTTATATTTTATTCAGCTTTGTTCAATTGTTTTCTTCATACTATAAAATAATATAAAATAATGCCACGGAATTATAAGCAAATCTTGTCTGCTAAATGAACTAGTGTAGCCCACAGCCATATGCCATAGCCACATCAGGACCTAACATAAGGACAACTCAGAGGATGCTATTAACTTCTTCTGAAATAGACAACTTTTTCTACATATCATGCTTCTTTAGACCTGTCTTTAATAAATAATGGATTTATTATGAAGGTGTATGCTATATTTCATGGATTTATTATACTTTTTTGGAAGCCAGGAGATGCTAAATGTGTTTGTTAATTAACGGTCAATTACCGTGAGACTGACAGTTATTTGCTTGACAATCACTGGCTGCCTACATTTTGTGACCGCCACAGCCCTACCTGTGGCCAATTCAATTGTTTGGACATGATTTAGGAAGAAGCACACCTGTCTATGTAAGGTCCCACAGTTTACAGTGCATGTCAGAGCAGAATCCATACCATTAAGTCCAAGGAACTGTCTGCAGATCTCTGAGATTGTGCAGCATATAGCTGGGGATGGGTATAAAACAATTTCTAGAATGTTTAAAGTTTCTAAGAGCACACTGGTTTCTATCATTGGGAAATGGAACAAGTATAGAACTACCCAGACTGCCTAGTGATGGCCGTCCAACCAAACTGAGCAACCGGGCAAGAAGACCTTGGTCAGGAAGATGACAAAGAACCCAATGACCACTTTGACAGAACTACGGAGTTCCTTAACTGAGATGGGAGAACTGAGATGGGAGAACCTACCAGAAGGACAACAGTCTCCACAGCACTTCACCAATCTGGGCTTCATGGGAGAGTGGCCACGGAAGCCACTCCTAAGAAAAAGGCACATGACGGCACACCTGGAGTTTACAAAAATGCACGTGAAAGACTCTGAGGTCATAAGGCAAAAGATTCTGTGGTCTGATTAACCAAAAACTCATTGGCCTGAATGCAAAGAGCTATGTCTGGAGAAAACCAGGCACAGCTCATCACCCATCTAACACCATCCCTACCGTGAAGCATGGTGGTGGCAGCATCTTGCTATGCGGATGCTTTTCAGAGGCAGGAACTGGAGACTGGTAAGGATAGATGGAACAATGAATGGAGCCAAATACAGGAACATTTGAGTGGAAATGACCTTAGACTGGGGCAAAGATTTACGTTCCAACAGGACAATGACCCCAAGCATACAGCCAAAGCAATGCTGTAATGGCTTCAGAACAATAATGTGAAAGTCCTTGAGTGTGCCAGCCAAAGCCCAGACTTGAATCCCATTGAAAATCTGCATAAAGACTTGAAAATTGCTGTACACCGCCACTCCCCATCTAACTTAATCTGCAAGGAAGAATGGGAGAAAATCCCCAAATCCAGATGTGAAAAGCTGATACAGACATACCCAAGACGACTCAATGCTGTAATCGCCACGAAAGGTGCTTCTACAAAGTATTGACTTTAGGTGTGAACTTATGTAAATGAGATATTTCTGTATTTCATTTTCAATACATTTGCTAAAATGTCGAAAAGCATGTTTTCACTTTGTCATTATTGGGTATTGTATGACGAAATCAATTTAGAATTCAGGCTTTAACACAATGTAGAATAAGTCAATGGGTATGAATACTTTCCCTCCACACTGCAGCCCAGGGTCTGGTGGGGTCTGGGTCTTGGCAGTCCTCTGGCAGCATTGTCCCCCTCAGCGAGTCCCTGCCGGCACCCATTGTCCCCTCTGCCCAGCGGGGGCTGTCAAGAGCCCCCTTTACGCCTCCTCTCTGGGTGCACACCTTTGCACCCTCGCGCTACCCCACCCCCACCTTTCCCTCCACAGCTGCCCCCTCTGACCTCTCACCCTCCCCCATGCTGTCAGGCCCAACCTCTCTCACAACACACACTCTTCTCTTCCAGCCTGCCCGTACCACACTACCCACTTCATGTACTTATTTACCCATGAATTCCTCATTCATCAAAGGGAATTATTAATGTGACACATTTTTTACCAGCCACACCAATTGCTGTTGTTGTGCATCTTAATTTTTTTACCCATATTGTTTCACCAACAGCAAAGTATTAGTCAAGAGGCAGACATTTTGTTGTTCTCCATGCAGGAGCCTTGTAAATGCTGGAACATATTGATGAGTGAGACCAGGGTGTAAAAGACAGGGATGTGGATCCTTAACCCCAATCTAATGCTGATTTAATGCCTATATTCAGGTTCCTAGAGCTCTCTGCTTCATTAACCCTGTGGTGTTTAGTACCCTAACACGCCCATGGACAGGACAGCAGTTCTCAACCATTTAGGTGTGGCACCAACAGGAAACACGAGGACTGCCTCACCATTGTAGATACATAGGCTAAAAATGCCTAGTGCTCATGTCCTTTCACACAAAGGAAAGTGGTGAAAGCAGACGGTCGAAGCCAAGACTTTCTGTGAGTTCAGCTTGTTTTTTTTAATTGATTTCATCTGAAGGCAGGGACACTTGACAATCAGCAGAGGACCTTAAGTCCACAGCACGTCATACATACACTCGGCTGGTTACATTTTAGTACCTTCTCATGCACTAGGCACCAGGGGAAGCAACCTGAGTGATGAAAGGACGTCTGACAATCCCCATAGCTCCAGGCCATTAGAAGTAGTAATGGTGATGGCAGCTGTGGTGTTATTGTGATTATTCAAACTCGGTGTAATATAATGGTCACACCGATGGTTTTTGACTAGATAAGTGTGTACCCAGGTTTGTGCAGCCTCATTTAATATGCAGTGAAACGTGTCAGCGAAAGACCCTCATCATATTAGGCTCATATCTCCCTCTTTGTTTGGGTTAAATGAAACAGAAAGGTTGACATAAATGCAACCTTGTGTGTGTGCTCTCATGCTCTTGCTATCTCTTTCCCTCTCTCTCTCCTTCTCCCCCCAGACACACGCACACACACACACTCAGTCATCCACTCATACACACAGTTAGTCACTGTTATATATACACACACACCATCGTACGATACATTGTTCAGTCCCTACACAAACCCTGTATATTTTCATCCACACAAAATAAACCACTAGCCGACCCCCCTCGCAGGGCTTTGTGGCTGTACTGAAAAATCTATTCACATAATTCCCATAATTGAACTGTGAATGATACAGTGGCTCATTTGAAAAGCAACCGGTGAAGAGAACCCAGCTACAGACAGATGGTTGAGTTGGAAGACAGAGCAGCAGGAGAGAGAGCTGCTGCCATCATCCTTGCGGAGCTGAATGAGGAGAAAGAAGCTAATTGACTTCAGTCCTCGCTCACACCTACTGTATGACTCATGCGTTGTCATGTTCTAACAGCCAGCTAGACACACCGTAGTAAAATTGCTAATAGCAATACTGTAATTTTATTGCAAAGCAACAAATAAGAAAAATGTTATCTCTGAAGGTGGTGTTGGTAGAGTTCATAGAATGCATGGGGAATAAACTCAAGGGCACTTTCTACTTCACTTCCTCTCCTCAAACAGAAGAAAGGCCATGGCAGACAGACAGCGTCTAGCCCCGTGCCCCACCACCACTACCAGCATGTACACCTGTAGCTTTTCCCTCCTCTGTTTGTACCTCTCACAGACGTGTCACCGGCTCTCTGGGAGTTTGCCTATCCATTAAGGGCCCCGTCTGGCTTCGCTTAAATAACTGCTGCCGCCACTCCAGGGCCATTAAGTAACCACCGCCGCCCGCCCAGCATCCAGACGAGAGCAGAGCCCCCTCCCCAATGTACTGTGGCCTGGCTGTTAGAAAGATTTCCAAAACACCAGAGCAGGAGTGAGACTAAGCCCCCCCCCCCCCCCCCCCCCCCCCGTTCCTCTCTTCCTCCTCCACCACCACCTCTTTTCAGGTGTCACTTTGGGCCGACTCAATTTTACACTGTAATAGACCACCCAGGTCAGCTACTTTTCTCCTCTGCTTCCACCTTCCTTTTTTATCACTGCACCTCCATTCATTTGTCAGCCCTTCACCTTGCCGCCCCCCCAAGACTGGACCGGCCGCATCACTTTGGAGCACTTAATTCCAGTTAACGCTAATCAGCGCTACAGCACTTTCCCAACACACAGGAGGCCCAGGAGAAAGACACTGTCTGTTCACCTCTGTGTGTACCCCTTTCTCTCACTCTCTCCCTCTTTCGCTTTATATATCTCTCTTCGTAATGTCTCTGTGTCCTCCTATGTCCTTCTTCCTCCTTCAAAGCAGAAAAGAGTATCTGGTATTATTTAGTTGTCATGGGTTCAAATACTGTATTGAATTGCAAAGCGCTCAAAACATGACATACAGACTCTGAAAGCTTGTATGTTTTGAAAAGGAAAGAGCTTTTTTATTACTTTGACTAGTCCAGCATATACTGTACTTCATATTGATTAATTGTACTCTTCTCTTTTGCTCTTAACAAAGAGACAACAACCCTCATATTTTCTCTGACCCCAAGATTGCAGCTGACATCTTGTTTGCACAACAGCATGGTAAACACGGTTCTTCTCAGAAAGACAGCTGCACTATTATGTCCATTTGTGTGAATGTATATATTGCAGGATGTATACTATTGTGGTGCTGGAGGGTGCAGGCAAAGAACTGAATACATGTTACTGTACCACACTAGTGTGTGTGTGTGTCTGTGTGTGAAGGTATATCAGAGGTTAAAGGGCAATCTGTCTGCAAGAGCAGTGCCATTAGGATTAATGCACACACACTTACACACTCATACATGCTGCACACAGTCATGTATGTGCATACACTCTCTCCTACACAGCCCTCCTGTGTGCCATTCACTTAACAGCATTAAACAGGTCTGGGTTTTACGGCCATATTAGTGTTATTATTGTGTGGGGGGAATGCAATTACTAGTAGTTGTACATTGAAATGGGAGAAGTGGGTTCAGACCTGGGTTGAAGTAATATTCCAAAAATGTCAAATACTTTGAGCGTTTGCTTAAACCTGCTAGGTTGGGTGGTTGTACTTTTGGGACGTTTTATTGGTTCCATTGCAACAGGTAAGCTCAATCGAGCACAGCTAAAGTATTTGAAATTATTTTTAATAGTAGTTAAACCCAGATCTGGTGGGGTTAAATTAGTGTTTCCTTCCCCCATGTCCAGACCTCACCTCATCCCAGACCCAGGTCAAAGGCCTGCTAAGATCTTACATTCCTGCAGTTTTCCTCTCCCCCTTTCTCCCTCCCTCTCTCTTTCTCAATTTCTATCTCTCTCCCTTCTCACTATCTCCCACCTCTCTCATTCCCTCAGTTGCCCTGTTTCTGTTTGTCTCCAAAACTACTCAAACCATATTCATTTCTCAACTGGACATGAATTGTTTGTGTGATAGCCCTGAGGTAGTGGGCAGGCTCTGACCACTGTGCTGTCTCCAGAGCACCCTGTGTTGTTACATTAGAGCGAGAGGGAGAGAGGAAGGCCTGTCAGTCAAGCCACCTTAAGTGCCTCAAGTCCTGGAGGGATTCCAGTGAAAATCGGCCCCAATCAATGGCCCCCTTTTCATTGATAAAAGAAGAGGGAGAAGAAGATGTTGTGGGGGAGAAAAAAAGCAAAAGAAAGAGGGCTAGAGTCAGCCAGAAGGGAGTCTTGTCAGTATTTATTTGCACAGAAGCACCGTTACAGCCTCACTGTCAGATGATTTAAGGACAGGCCCCGTTTTGTCTCATCTTGTTGTTGTTTTTTTTTACCTTTCTCTCCCTCTACCCCATCGCTCTCTTCACCACTCACATGGTTGCTTGAATTTTCCTCTCACTATCTTTTCCTCATCTCTGTCTCCTCTTCTCTTCCCCTCCCTCTCTCTCTCTCTCTCTCTCTCTCTCCCTCCCTTTTCCCCCTCTCCCTTTCATTCTCTCCTGGGTGTGGATGGGAGACAGTGATTGATCCAGGGGGAGGGCTGTCTCTGGGCCTCCCTCTCGTGCATTTATGAACATGAGTCCACTGCTCCTCATAGATTTTTAAATTAGTGGCAGCTTTGCCCCAAAGATGTGTTATTGACTGATGAAATAGAAGCTGAGCTCTAAACACTCACTCTTTCCCCAGAGTTTTCCCCAGTCTGGTAATTGAAAAGTGTGTGTGTGTGCGTGCGTGTGCGCGTGTGCGCACTGTATTCCTGTGTGTGACTGTATCTCTGCTGGAGAAAAATGAACACTACTTGTTGGGCTCAAGACTCAATTGAAATATAAAGCACATCTTTATACCTTTTCATGTGCTTAAAAAATTTATTTAGAAAACCTATCCTCAGTGTCCTCTATGAAGGCCTTAGCCATATTAAAGTGTCCTGTACCAAGCATGAGATACAGGGCCATTGCACATCCCATTGTGTTGACGGTTCCCTGTATGCTAAAACAGTGCTTAGCCTGCCTGTTATACTGCTCACATCGTTTGTCATTGCTCTCAACTTGGTGCTGACCTCTTGTGGTAAGGAATCACAGTTGCAACGTTCAAGCCTGTGTGCTTTTCCCAGTGGTGTTTTACAATGATAGACACCTCGTTTGGTTTAGGATACGTATTTCTTTATAAAAGAACTAACAGATCTCAAGAAATGTACATCATTGTACAATGAACAAGAATGTTGAATATCCATAGAACAGAGATGAAATGGTCTTTATTCAGGAGTATGGCCAGGAATTATGTGTCATTTCACTACATGACTGACAACATGTTATGTTTGGTCAGACTTATTCTCAACATTATCTCCTACTCAATTGAAGATACAAACCAGACTAAATGAGAAAAGAAAACTCACCTTGTCCTCCCTCTCTCTCTCCATTAGGCTCGGACATGGCCATCTTCTGCCTGCTGTGTGGGAAGCGCTTCCAGGCGCAGCCGGCACTGCAGCAGCACATGGAGGTCCACGCCGGTGTGCGCAGCTACATCTGCAGCGAGTGCAACCGCACCTTCCCCAGCCACACGGCACTCAAACGTCACCTTCGCTCGCACACAGGTCAGTGGCAGTGGCGACGCATACTGTCTAGTAGCAGCTACAAAGTATGTGGACACCCCTTCAAATGAGTTTATTCTGCTTTTTCAGCCACACCCATTGCTGACAGGTGTATACAATCGAGCAAACAGCCATGCAATCGCCATAGACAAACATTGTCAGTAGAATGGCCTTACTGAAGAGCTCAGTGACTTTCAACGTCGCACCTTCATAGGATCCCACCTTTCCAACAAGATAGTTTGCTAGAGCTGCCCCGGTCAACTGTAAGTGCTGTTATTGTGAAGTGGAAACATCTATGGGGCAACAACGGCTCAGCCGCAAAGTGGAAAGACTTCCCAGAAGAGTGGAGGCTGTTATAGCAGCAAAGGGGGGACCAACTCCATATTAATGTCCATGAATTTTGAATGAAATGTTTGACAAGCAGGTGCCCACATTCTGTCAACTCCCCCTCTATCCTAGAGCACTAGGACACACTCCTTTAGGCTACTCATGTTCTCTCACACTAACCAGTCAACTCAAACTCCTCTGACTACCCTACTAACAAATGACGTTGTCACAACGTTGCAGATAGATTGTGAGAAGGTTGGTCATCACATCAGGCAATTTGTGAGGTAATAATTACACTTATGCTGTGGCAACATAATTTTGCAATGATGTGGCAACATGTGAAAGCTACACATAGACCTGCTAAAGACTGGCAGGGAAAAGGTTGTCAACACAGTCTGCTTAGGTCAGCAGCTGTAAAGGAATCCATATTTCTTATGATGGCGTGATGGATTGTTCTGTTGACAGACATGGGTGACAGTATATTTGACAAGTGGCGATGTCTCAGTAGTCAAGCATCAGTTTAGACTAGAGCCCTGCAGGGCAACAACACGTGTCTCACCACATTATGCTCATGGCTTTGGCTTCTGAACATGGTTGCCTATTATCTAACTCACTACAATGGTTCTTCCTAGAAGGAATCGTGTAATCCCGACTCAAAAACAGTTATTGTTTTTTATTTAAATGTTTTATTTAACCTTTTATTTAACTAGGCAAGTCAGTTAAGAATACATTCTTATTTATAATAACGGCCTACCGGGAACAGTGGGTTAACTACCTTGTTCAGAGGCAGAACAACAGATTTTTACCTTGTCAGCTCTGGGATTCGATCCAGCAACCTTTCGGTTACTGGCCTAATGCTCTAATCACTAGGCTACCTGCCGCCCTAGTCTACTATTTGCATGGCTGGTTGAATAAACAGAGATCTGGTCATTTGCTGAATAAATTCATGCCATGATCAAACGGAGCTGCTACTGTATATACCTCCAGGCTGGCTCGTTGGTGAGTAAAAGCCATGTTAATACTGTCAGTTGTGAGAAGGACGAGGCTGGAGAGAGAAATAGCCTGGCGGATGAGGGGATTTAGGGAAAAGCCCCTGTTACCGTGACAGAATATAAGAACATGGAAATGAATCCCATTTCGGTTGCAAAGGATGGACGCTCTCATCTTCCCTTTTTTTCCTCTCTATCCTCCGCCGTCTGTCTGCGACCTTAAATAACAGTCTCTCTGTCAGAGCTGATCTAGCTCACTGGCTCACTGATAAATATTTGAAATGAAGGTGGAGCGATGAGCGCAGCCAGCTTATTTACAAGCCGAGTTGCAGCGATTTAGTGCGAGTGACAAGGTGAGGCGGTCCTGTATACTGTACCTCCGCGTCTGCTTCTCTGTTTTCGTGCCAATCCTCGGGAGAGGACCAATGACGTATACAGTGCATTAGGAAAGTATTCAGAGCCCATTACTTTTTCCACATTTTGTTAAATAGTTGTATTCCCTCATCAATCTACACAAAATACCCCATAATGACAAAGCAAAAACAGGTTTTGAGAAATGTTTGCTAATTTATTAAATATAAAACACTTAAATATCACAATTACATAAGTATTCAGACCCTATACTCAGTACTTTGTTGAAGCACTTTTGGCAGCGATTACAGCCTCAAGTCTTTTTGGGTATGACACTACAAGCTTGGCACACCTGTATTTGGGGGGTTTCTCCTTCTCTGCAGATCCTCTCAAGCTCGGTCAGGTTGGATGGGGAGTGTCGCTGCACAGCTACTTTCAGGTCTCTCCAGAGAGATGTTCAATGGGGTTCAAGTCCGGGCTCTGGCTGGGCCACTCAAGGACATTCTGAGACTTGTCCTGAATCCACTCCAGTGTTGTCTGGGTTGTTGTCCTGTTGGAAAGTGAACCTTCACCCCAGTCTGAGGTCCTGAGCGCTCTGGAGCAGGTTTTCATCAAGGATCTCTCTGTACTTTGCTCCGGTCATATTTCCTTCAATCCTGACTAGTCTCCCAGTCTCTGCCTCTGAAAAACATCCCCACAGCATGATGCTGCCACCACCATGCTTCACCGTAGGGATGGTGCCAGGTTTCCTCCAGACGTGACGCTTGGCATTCAGGCCAAAGAGTTCAATCTTGGCTTCATCAGACCAGAGAATCTTGTTAATCATGGTCAAAGTCCTTTAGGTGCCTTCGGGCAAACTCGAAGCTGGCTGTCATGTGCCTTTAACTGTGGAGTGGCTTCCGTCTGGCCATTCTACCATAAAGGCCTGATTGGTGGAGTGCTGCAGAGAAGGTTCTCCCATCTCCACAGAGGAACTCTGTAGCTCTGTCAGTGACTATCGGGTTCTTGGTCACCTCTCTGACCAAGGCTCTTCTCCCCTGATTGATCAGTTTGCTCTTGGTGGTTCCAAAATTCTTCCTTTTAAGAATGATGGAGGCCGCTATGTTCTTGGGGACCTTCAATGCTGCAGATATATTTTGGTACCCTTCCTCAGATCGGTGCCTCGAAACAATCCTGTCTCGGAGCTCTATGGACAGTTCCTTCATGGCTTAGTTTTTGCTCTGACATGCACAGTTAACTGTGGGACCTTATATAGACAGGTGTGTGCCTTTCCAAATCATTTCCAATCAATTGAATTTACCACGCCAAGTTGTAGAAACATCTCAAGGATGATCAATGGAAACAGGATGTACCTGAGCTCAATTTCGAGTCTCATAGCAAAGGGTCTGAATACTTATGTAAATAAGGTATTTCTGTTTTTAATTTTGAATACATTAGCAAAAAATTCTAAACCTGTTTTTGCTTTGTCATCATGGGGTATTGTGTGTAGATTAATGAGGGGAAAAGGATATTGAGTCAATGTTATAATAAGGCTGTAATGTAACAAATGTGGAAAACATTTTTTTGCTATGTATTGGCCAATGAGAGGCTTTGAAGCCACTGTCGCCCATAGCAGTCCTCCATAGGAATGAATGGATTTCTACAGTATTTAAATTAAATATTTAAAGGACAGAATTTAACTATTGCTTTCTTGTAGTGGGGACAGTAACATTAGTACTCTCTAAAATGTATACTTTTAAGGAATTAAAAATATATATTTTTAATTATGTTTGGTTCACATAACTTTTAAAAGTATGCATTAAGGTGTCTGTAATAAAATAAACATGGAGAATACAAACGTAGACATTAATAAATGCGTTTCTATAGCTTCCAAAATATGTTTTACAATGGTGGTGGAGTGCCAAGATGGAGGCGTGGTGGTTTAAAAACAGCGCCCCCTGTCAGTCATCTAGTGTATATATAAACCATTGACGGGGACACGAGGACGGTTTTTACTCCCTGAAATGTCATCCCCAACCCCAATCTCGGCATGAGCAGCAAGACGAGGCAGCAGCACCGTGCTGTTTTGATCCTGATCCTCCGTATGTGTGTATTAAATTGCAATGAGCCAGTCACAAGCACCCTTGTAATATGATGTGGTGCCTTTGTCAAGGGATAAAAAAATCGGCAAGTCGCCATGGCGCCTAAAATAATCCCAAATTTCAAGAAAGGGGAAATAACCGGCAAATCTTACATGTATTTGCCGTTTTAATGCTTCTGTGTGTACTAGGGGAAAGAGATCTGATGTAAAAACACGCAGTAGCAGGTTATGTTGAGAGCAAAAGTCAAGCAGTCCTGTCTTCATCTCAGTTAGAGACATCATCGCCCTCTTCCAACAAGTCCATCATCATCTCTTAAACTGTGCCTTCAGAAAGTATTCATACCCTTTGACTTACTCCACATTTTGTTGTTACAGCCTGAATTCAAATGCCTGAATCTCACCCATCTACACACAATACCCTATAATGACAAAGTGCAAACATGTTTTTAGAAATGTTTGCACATTTATTGAAAATTAAATACAGAAATATCTAAATTCCTGTGTCGCTTTGGCTGTATGCTTGGGGTCATTGTCCTGTAACTCTTCTACCAAGTCTTAGGTTGTTTGCACTCTGAAGCAGATTCTAATCATTGATTTGCCTGTATTTGGCTCCATTCATTGTTCCCTCTATCCTTACTAGTCTCCCAGTCCCTGCCGCTGAAAACCATCCCCATAGCATGATGCTGCCACCACCATGCTTCACGGTAGGGATGGTGTTAGATGGGTGGTGAGCTGTTCCTGGTTTTCTCCAGACAAAGCTCTTTGCATTCAGGCCCAATAGTAAAATGTTTGGCTCATCAGACCACATCATTTTTTGCATGCCTTTTTGTAAACTGCAGGCGTGCTGTCGTGTGCCTTTTTCTCAGGAGTGGCTTCTGTCTGGCCACTCTCCCATAAAGTCCAGATTGGGGAAAAACTGTAGATTGTTGTCCTTCTGGCAGGTTGTCCCATTTCAGCCAAGGAACTCTGTCGTTCTGTTAGACTGGTCATTGGGTTCTTGGTCATCTCCCTGACCAAGGTCCTTCTTTCCCGGTTGCTCAGTTTGGTCGGACGGCCAGCTCTAGGCAGATTCTGGATAATTCCATATTTCTTCCATTAACCAATAATGGAGACCACTGTGTTCTTGGAAAATTTCAACTCTCTCAAAATAGTTTTATACCCATCCCCAGCTATATGCTGCATAATCTCGGCGATCTACAGATAGTTCCTTGGACTTCATGGTATAGTTTCTGTGGGACCTTATGTATACAGGCGTGTTTCTTTCTAAATCATGTCCAAATAATTGAATTGGCCACAGGTGAACATCACAGGTGGACATTATAGTGACATCTCAAGGATGACAAAAGGAAATTGGATGAACCTAAATTCAATTTGGAGTGTCATAGCAAAGGAGTGTGAATACTTACAGTACCAGTCAAAAGTTTGGACACACATACTCATTCCAGGGTTTTTCTTTATTTTTACTATTTTCTACATTGTAGAATAATAGTGAAGACTTCAAAACTATGAAATAACACATATGGAATCTTGTAGTAACCAAAAAGTATTAAACAAATCAAAATATAGTTGACATTCTTCAAAGTAGCCACCCTTTTCCTTGATGTCATCTTTGCATACTCTTGGCGTTCTCTCAACCAGCTTCATGAGGTAGTCACCTGGAATGCATTTCAATTAAGAGGTGTGCCTTGTTGAAAGTTAATTTGTGGAATTTTTGAGCCAATCAGTTGTGTTGTGACAAGGTAGGGGTGGTATACAGAAGATAGCCCTATTTGGTAAAATACCTAGTCCATATTATGGCAAGAACAGCTCAAATAAGCAAAGAGAAACGACAGTCCATCCTTACTTTAAGACATGAAGGTCAGTCAATCTGGAATATTTCAAGAACTTTTAAGGTTTCTTTAAGTACAAGACGCAAACACCATAAAGCGCTATGATGAAACTGTTTCTCATGAGGACCACCACTGGAAAGGAAGACCCAGAGTTACCTCTGCTGCAGAGGATAAGTTCATTAGAGTTACCAGCCTCAGAAATTGCAGCCCAAATAAATGCTTCACAGAGTTCAAGTAACAGACACATCTCAACATCAACTGTTCAGAAGAGACTGCGTGAATCAGGCCATAATGTTTGAATTTCTGCAAAGAAACCTCTACTAAAAGACACCAATGCAAAGAAGAGACTTGCTTGGGCTAAGAAACACAAGTAATGATCATTAGACCAGTGGAAATCTGTCCTTTAGTCTGATGAGTCCAAATTTGAGATTTTTGGTTTCAACCGCCGTGTCTTTGTGAGACGCAGAGTAGGTGAACGGATGATCTCCGCATGTGAAGCATGAAGGAGGAGGTGTGATGGTGCTTTGCTGGTGACACTATAGGTGTTTTATTTAGAATTCAAGGCATACTTAACCAGCATGGCTACCACAGCATTCTGCAGTGATACACCATCCTATCTGGTTTGCGCTTAGTGGGACTATCATTAGTTTTTCAACAGGACAATGACCCAAAACACACCTCCAGGCTGTGTAAGGGCTATTTGACCAAGAAGGAAAGTGATGGTGCTGCATCAGATGACCTGGCTTCCACAATCACCTGACCTCAACCCAATTGGGATGAGTTGGACTGCGGAGTGAAGGAAAAGCAGTCAACAAGTGCTCAGCATATGTGGGAACTCCTTCAAGACTGTTGGAAAAGCATTCCAGGTAAAGCTCGTTGAGAAAATGCCAAGTGTGCAAAGCTGTCAAGGCAAAGGGTGGCTACTTTGAAGAATCTAAAATACAAAATGTATTTTGATTTGTGTAACACATTTTTGGTTACTACATGTTATTTCATAGTTTAAATGTCTTCACTATTATTCTACAATTTAATAAAATAGTAAAAAATAAAGAAAACCCTTTGATTGAGTAGGTGTGCCCAAACATTCTGACTGGTACTGTATGTACATGAGAAATCTATGTATTTCATTGTCAATAAATTTACAAACATTTCTAAAAACATGTTTTCACTGTCATTATGGGGTATTGTGTGTAGATTCAGCCTGTAACGCAAAATGGGGAATAAGGGGTATGAAAACTTTTTGAAGGCATTGTATGTCTTCTGCCTTCAACTTCACAGCTGCAAGCGCAATAGCTGGAGCAAGTACAATATGCGCAATATCTGAAGCAAGTACAATATACACAATATACGCATGTTTGACACATCGTTCTTTCGGGAGACCGATAGCTTTGGAAATCAGCTTCACTGATATTGCCCTCTGTTTGACATTGGTTTACTATTGATGACAGAGCGGGGCAACAGATTTAATTTAGCTTATTACAGTGTATCAATCTGCCATTTATTTATTCCCTTGAGAAGAGTACGCTAACCCCACAGTCTATTTCCCTCTCACTTCTTCCTCTCTTTCTCTATTACTCTGTAATCCCCATTTTTATTCTCTGAGACATTCTATCTATCCCTCTCCCTCTTTCTTCCCCTCTCTCACTTCATCTCTGTGCCTCAAAAGAGAGGCTGCACACACACATGGGCACACTGTTGTACAATGGGGTCTCATAATGATGGCAGTCTCCTCTGTCCTCCCTCTCTCCCCACCACGCTTGCAGACGCGCGCCCTGGCCCGGGCCCTCGTTAATATTCCGTTGTTGTACAACGGTCGCTTGTGTATTTTAACTCGGAGCCCATTTGCCGTCTGCGGCGGAGTGTTTTGTGTTCGCAGCTGTGTTTGATAGCGCCAGGCTAGAGAGAGAGAGAGAGAGAGAGAGAGAAGGATAGCTAGAGGGAGAGAGAGAGTGCCCTGGCAGTGACAGAGCCCCCTGATTTACTGACGCTTATCGCATAATGAACCCGCCCTCGGTGCCCACGGGCACACGGCGTTCACACCAGTGCCTGGGGGAGAGGGGTAGACTGAAGTGGGGGGGGTGGGCGTGGGGGTTGAGGCAGCAGATACACTGTCCACACCAGCCCCCCCCAGGGGGCATGGAAACGCAGGTGGCAGTGCCCAGGGTACCCAAGGGTCCACTCCTAGTCCACTGTTCTGCCTCAGTGTGCTGGATCCTCATCTCTGCCCCCTCGCTGTCATTAGAACCCAGCAGGCACTGTGTCTGTCTGACAGACACACAGAGAAAGGGAGAGAGGAGGGAGAGCAGCAGAGCGATGCAGTGAGAGAGACAGAGATAGAAAGAGTTGTGGGGGGAGTGGAGTGAGAGAAGGAAAAGGGAAAGGAGGGAGGGGAGAGATAGTGAAAGCCTTCTGATTTACGATGCTGTATCTCCAGTGCCTGGGAGCATAATGTATTCCTGACTAAATGAAGTCCTGCCTGGCCTTTGGATTGCAGCACAATGTGATTATGGCATTCGCTTACAAATATTGACTTTTTGCATAAGGAGCAATGAAGTCCCCTCCCTGCTAATAAGAATGACATTTTATTAGTTACTAATATATATATATATATATATGTATGTATGTATGTATGTATGTATGTATGTATGTATGTATGTATGTATGTATGTATGTATGTAT
The DNA here is from genome assembly GCF_965601325.2 of Salmo salar. NCBI lineage: Eukaryota > Metazoa > Chordata > Actinopteri > Salmoniformes > Salmonidae > Salmo > Salmo salar. Next base: position 67,845,854 of record NC_138294.1, on the reverse strand, counting down.
GTATGTATGTATGTATGTATGTATGTATGTATGTATGTATGTATGTATGTATGTATGTATGTATGTATGTATGTATGTATGTAGTGTGTGTGTGTGTGTGTGTGTGTGTGTGTGTGTGTACATGTGTGTGTGTGTACATGTGTGTGTGTGTACATGTGTGTGTGTACATGTGTGTGTGTACATGTGTGTGTATGTATATATGTATGTATGTATGTGTTATAATGCATTGTCTGTGTGAATTTGAAGGTAAATAACCTTCCATAGTCTGTCCACTGAGCATTAGCATGCTCTCCTCCAGATCTGTCTGATTGGGGCTCAGACTGCTCCTAATTAAAGGCAGGTGAATCTCAGCTCCATTACTATTCCTGTAGCGTCGTGTGGGCCCCACCACGCTCTGTCATGGATTGTGATCTCTGCCGTGGCTAAAACGCTAGAAAAGAGCACGTCTTACAGCGGGAGCCACTGATAACTTCATGCAGACAAATAAAGACTGTCACTTTTATAGATTTTTACCCTCCTGCTTTCTCCCTCTCTTTCTCTATATATCTCTTTTTTTCTGTCTTTTTTATCCCTGCCCTCCCCATCCACAGTATCCCCCCCAACCAGAAAGCGTCATACACCGGGCGTCGCATCACTCCAAACAGCCACTGCGTCCAAATGTGAATAACATTTAAGGCGCGTCTCTCTCCAACGAAAATACATGCCAGAAGAAATTGACATTGTCTCTTGACAGGGGCGATGGGTGCCCGAGCATGACAGTACATAACGAGAAATGCAATTTATTCCCTGGCACGGTGCCGCTCGGACAGCCAGATAATGAAACGCGTAGGTCATTGGCGATGACTTAAACCTTTAGCGGTGGAGTGAAATGCATTAAATATTGAGAACATTACACGCCTGGCAGCGCGGCGCATCTGTACCGGGGAGTGAATGATGTATGGGCGGCTGCTAGTCAGACACAGGAAAGCAATTAGTCACCGAGTGTTGGAGAGAGCCTCCGCATATCATAATATTACTGATTATTGACATCTGAATATCCATTACACGAGTGTCCCCGGGGTGGCAAGGGTACAGTGCTCTAACTTGACCTTCAAAAAGGGAGAAATTGAGTGGACTGGAATAAGTGTTTTTACGAAATATGTTAGAATTTTGTCCCCGAAAGCTCAGTGCGATTGCGAACCTATTCTAGCCTTTGTCCCGTAATATTCATCTTCTCATTGAATTGAACACACTTGTACTTCTATAGCTTTCTTTCTGTATGAACTCAGACAAAAATAACATTTTGAAACTGTAACAAAGCTATGAGTCCAATTTGGTTGTTCCCTTTTATTTATTTTCTGTCTCTGTCTAAGTTATTACATGAAGGACTGCGACTGAATCAAACATGATCAAATATTGTAGGAGAAATATCTTTGGAATTATATTCAACTGTCTGTGTTGTCCCCCGTGTTCAGCAGGTGACCATCCATATGAGTGCGAGTTCTGCGGGAGCTGCTTCCGTGACGAGAACACTCTGAAGGGCCACAAGCGCATCCACACCGGGGAAAAGCCCTATGAATGTAACGGCTGTGGGAAGAGGTTCAGCCTCAAGCACCAGCTGGAGACCCACTACCGCGTGCACACAGGTATGCATCGTTAGAATCACAATGGACGGGAAAATCACAGGAAATACACTACCGTTCAAAAGTTTGGGGTCACGTAGAAATGTCCTTGTTTTTGAGAGAAAGCACATTTTTTTGTCCATTTAAAATAACATCAAATTGATCGGAAATACAGTGTAGACATTGTTAATGTTGTAAATGACTATTGTAGCTGAAAACGGCAGATTTTTTTAAAATGGAATATCTACATAGGTGTACTGAGGCAACCATCACTCCTGTGTTCCAATGGCACATTGTGTTAGCTAATCCAAGTTTATAATTTTAAAAGGTTAATTGATCATTAGAAAACCCTTTTGCAATTATGTTAGCACAGCTGAAAACTGTTTTTCTGATTAAAGAAGTAATAAAACTGGCCTTTAGACTAGTTGAGTATCTGGAGCATCAGCAAGTCCTCAACTGGCAGCTTCATTAAATAGTACCCGCAAAACACCAGTCTCAACGTCAACAGTGAAGAGGCAACTCCGGGATGCTGGCCTTCTAGGCAGAGTTGCAAAGAAAAAGCCTTATCTCAGACTGGCCAATAAAAAGAAAAGATTAAGATTTGCAAAAGAACACAGACACTGGACAGAGGAACTCTGCCTAGAAGGCCAGCATCCCGGAGTCGCCTCTTCACTGTTGACGTTGAGACTGGTGTTTTGCGGGTACTATTTAATGAAGCTGCCAGTTGAGGACTTGTGAGGCGTCTGTTTCTCAAACTAGACACTCTAATGTACTTGTCCTCTTGCTCAGTTGTGCACCAGGGCCTCCCACACCTCTTTCTATTCTGGTTAGAGCCAGTTTGCGCTGTTCTGTGAAAGGAGTAGTACACAGTGTTGTACGAGATCTTCAATTTCTTGGCAATTTCTCACATGGAATAGCCTTCATTTCTCAGAACAAGAATAGACTGACGAGTTTCAGAAGAAAGTTATTTGTTTCTGGTCATTTTGAGCCTGTAATCAAACCCACAAATGCTGATGCTCCAGATACTCAAATAGTCTAAAGAAGGCCAGTATTATTGCTTCTTTAGTTAGAAAAACAGTTTTCAGCTGTGCTAACATATTGCAAAAGGGTTTTCTAATGATCAATTTGCCTTTTAAAATGATAAACATGGATTAGCTAACACAACGTGCCATTGGAACACAGGAGTGATGGTTGCTGATAATGGGCCTTCTGTGCGCCTATGTAGATATTCCATTTAAAAAAACTGCCGTTTCCAGCTACAATAGTCATTTACAATATTAACAATGTCTACACTGTATTTCTGATCAATTTGATGTTATTTTAAATGGACAAAAAAAATTGCTTTTCTTTCAAAAACAAGGACATTTCTAAGTGACCCCAAACTTTTTAACGGGAGTGTATGTCAACTCCGTTAAACTGGGAAAATGTTAACTCTGGTACGCTGATAGATTGTCATTGCTATAGCACGGATACAAATGGCAGAACTGTTACACTGGGAAAATATCAGCTCTGTTACACTGGGAAAATATCAGCTCTGTTACACTGGGGAAATTGTGCAAGCTTTCATGGCTTGTTCAAGAGAGTTAAAGGGTTAGTATACAATGCTAATAGTTTCTACCAGTACAGTTCCCTCTGGAGACTACATAACTCACTGGAGATCCAGCTCGGCTCCATAACAGATTGAATTCAGTGTTGTAACGCAGAAGGAGGGGAAGTGTATGACAAGTCTTCAATAGTTTTATACTGGGCGTTAAGATGGTCTGGGAGCAATGTGCGCACTTGATTTGCTCATTTTACAAAGCATACTGTACACAGACTGTTTTTATGAATGATTCCCTGGGCCAGTAAATACAGGCTTGCGGAGGAGCCACCTTATTGATCCCAGGCCTTTACAGCTCCATAAATGTGTCAACCAGGTGTCAATCAGCCGCTGGCAATTGTCACTCTCATGATGGCTGAATTTACGTCCCCAGATATGAGGATGAGGGGCATGTGCTGTGAATCAGGGTGCTATGAGGGGGACACACCACCTAGTATCCCAGGTCTGCTGTTGAGCCAAGGTTTTACCTGCTTCAACCCCTCACCAACACTCCCCTGTCTCCCATTCAATAAGCCAGCTGTCAAATAAATGCCCCCCCCCTTCCCCTTTTGTGGTGCCGGGACCAGGGGCCTTAATTCGCGGTGAGCTAAAGCGCACTGGAGATAACAAGACCAAGTGACAAGCTCACAGTCAAAGGCCACTGCGCACAAAAGGGGGCCGCTTGATAAATCATCGACATTGGCAACCTTCCCCCCTCCCCGGGTCCCACCTGTCAATGGCGGATCAATACTGGTTCCCATTTGCAGTTCATTATTTCCCAGTTATCTGAGGCAACCCTGTTTAAAGGGTGGTTATTGTATACACTGCTGGCACGTAGGGCCTCGTCAGTCGACATGGCCCGTAATCATCTTCTTGGCATGGCTATTTGCGTAAACACAACCCTGACCCCCTTCCCACAGGTCAAGTTTGGCGCTTCAAAAATATAAAAATTTAAAAATAGATGCAGGGACACATCAGAGAGAGGCCTCTCTGTAACGTGGTGTGAGCGTCGGTATCATTCACGGCCCCAATCACATCCAACACCTCATTTCAAATGCCATTGGTAAAGGTCGGCATTTGCATGTCTAATTTGCGCCTGTCGGATTGAGTCCCGGGGATTATTCCTAGCCATCCCTCTAATCATTTGCACGTTTGGGGGGGCGCTGGTCCGGAATATCACATGCACTGGAATGTAGCTGCTTTGGAACAGTCGAGAATCAAATGTAATAAAATTGAAGTTGTGATTTGATGTTCCAAAATGGCATAGGTCCTATTGGTGATTTGATGTTAGACATTAAATGTGGCACATGTACATCGGTGTAACTGGATAGGTTTGGTTTGTAAAGCACATTATAGGGGTGGTTCATATAGTGCACAGCTGCGCGATATGAAATACCATTATCCATTATCACATGCACCTTTCAATTTAGCCATGGGTATTTTATAGACATTATGGTCATTGCTAATTGAGACCACTGGATATCACGCTCATTCTGCTAGCATTGACACACAAAGGGAGGAAGCTCTAGAAGAAAGTTTCTACTGTAATCTGCTACAGGTGGTTACACCTTGACAACCTTGTAAATGTAGGAACAGCTGACTGCATGGGTCATATAGAGTTCCATTCCTCAGCCTGATGTTGTTGTTGACATGTCCGTTGTTGTTGTTGTCACCCCCTCCAGGTGAGAAGCCGTTTGAGTGCAAGCTGTGCCACCAGCGATCCAGGGACTACTCGGCCATGATAAAACACCTGCGCACCCACAACGGTGCCTCGCCGTACCAATGCACCATCTGCCTGGAGTACTGCCCCAGCCTCTCAGCCATGCAGAAGCACATGAAGGGCCACAGGCCCGAAGACATCCCCCCGGACTGGAGGATAGAGAAGACCTACCTGTACCTCTGCTATGTCTGATGCCACCAGACAACAGCCGGGGGGAAGGAGGGCGGGCAGAGGAAGTGGGGAAGGAAGCGAGAGAAGGAGGAGTAGGAGGAGAACGAGGCCTGTGGCGAAGAAGTCAAGCGAGGAAATCCACGAGACGGAAGCACAGGCGATTTTCTAATGCAAAGAGAGTGAATGACAGAGGGGCACACTGAGGAAAAGGGCTGGGCAGAGGACATTACCCCTTCAAAGTCACATGTCGTTCAGTACATCCATAAACGTTTTGTTTCAAGTTGTTTTCAAATTGCCTAATGCAAAACCTGTGGGTGTACCCTCATCGATGGACCTGCATCAATGGAGTTTGTTGTCCTTAAGTCTATCTACAGACTTGAAAGATGTCACCCAAGCCACACCTGAAACTGAACTGAAATTATTCTCAAAGGCTATGTGAACCCACACATCCCCATCATTTAAACCACTGGCCATCCCTAAATGTAGTTTTGACATCCTCACCTTTTCTGGTAAGGGATTGTATCCTACTGTAACTTGGTGGGTCAATCCTCTCATTACCTGATACTACAGATCCCTTCTTGATTTGATTGGATTACACTAGACACCAAGTCATGTCCTGCTTGAGGAACATGTCACAGTTGACCCCTACTACCCATCTCGTTGTTTACCAGAGTGCTCCAAAATGGTGTCTTCAGACCTGGTGGCACAGAGCACTTAGAGCCCCTACAGTGGTGTCATTCAGATAGCCCTCGAGAATCAGAGCCTAAGGGCTGGCTCATGTGTCACATGTCAGCCAGACCTATGGCAAAATAGCACCATGTATTGTACTGCATCAACATAAGCAAAGTTTAATTGGATTGAGGCACAACACCTCTGTACCCACACAGAGGTTTGTCTTTTGTTCAGCAAGGGAGATGAACAGAGGATGATATTCCCATATCGGAAATCTCCTCGTCCCGGTGAGCTTCCAGGGTTCTGTTCGATAAGGGCTGAAAACGGCTGAGGCCACTAGTCGGGTTTCGCCGGAGCCTCTCGGGAGTCGAACCATGACTGTCACTTTTTTATTCTCCTTATCTTTGTCTCCGCATCAGTTTATCATAGCTTCATTGCACAGGTAAAGACATATTACGACAGCAGTCTCTGTTTGATGTTTCTTATATCAGATATATTTTTGAGGGGTAGCTCGCTGCGAAGCCGCTGCTCTGTTTTCTCTTAAACCATGAGTCTCTATACAGCATTAACTGGAGATGTCTCATTTCTTCCCGCTATAGATACTGGACTGATATTATTCATATAAATGTAAGCAGATTATCATCAATTACACTAAATTGTAGTACGTCGTCCGACTCATAACATTAACTATTTTCTCACATTAATAATCTCATATTCTCTATATGCCATGGTGATGGAGACCAAAATGACAAAGGCTGCTGTGGATTGAGGTCGGGAGCTGTGACGTGGAGGGGTGGCACCAGTAACACCTCCGAGGGGTGGTTGTAATGCCTTCATGATGCGACTATAAGGAGATATGGCACTTGTTATAACAGATCGTATGTACTGTTATGAGGAGTTTAACCATGAATGTGATGCCAGGTGGAAAATAGTTTCATAAAATTGTAATAGTGCTATATCAATAAAATATGTCATAACCTGTTATGACAAGCATTATATCTGTTCATATGGCAGCATAATGAAGGCATTATGAGCACCACTGTCAGGTCAGTGTTAACGATATAATCACACTCAATTATTAGCAGGGGAGGGGGATCGGGGACTAAACTGATTGGAGGAGACATGGCCTGGCCAGCCCAGGTGTCGAACGGTAAGAAGACACAATAAATCAACTCTTAATATATGGTTTTGTTTCTTCGCTTTCTCTTTCCTATTATATCTCGATTTATCTCAGCACATTGTACTTGAATTACCTCGTTTGTTGTGACCTCGTGCTTGTTTTTAGTTCCCTTATGTTTTTTTGTTTCATTTTGTACATGCTCTTACTTTTTGTGAGCGTGTGTCCGAAAGCCGCACTATTGCGCGAGGGAGATGTGATAAAGCAATGTGTACGTGGAAATGAGTGCCACGGTGAAAATAGATTTTTATTGTTGTGTATTTTTGTGCATTATTGTTACCAAACTTGGTCTTTTTTTTATTAACCCTGCTTGTTGAAGAGCTGGTGGGTTTGGTCATTCTTATAAAAGCTACCTCTAAGTTGTTTTGTTTTCATTTTTGTAAAAGCACGTTATTTTGTGTGTTTGTGTTTTGCATCATTGCAACTTCATCTCATGCTTTCAAGTGTTGACTTATTGTCTTTTCATATGTGTAAGTGACATTTATATAAAGGGTAAGATTGATGGGGAAATATAAAACAAGAGTTTATTCTTATCTTACAGTCCCCCCCTGACAGGAACCTTAAGAACAGAGAAAAGATGTTGAAGCCTTAAGTATGAGGTAAGAGGGATGTACGCAGTAGAAGAAGTAATAGTACTTTTAAGAGTAAAAAAAAGCGTTAAACTTGAAAATATGTGAATAGAATTGTAGTTTTGTAATGTGAAGAAAAAAAAAAAGGTTCACCAATGCTGAACCACCAAGAACAGGTCATATATGCAGCGATGCAGTGTGCGTTGGACAATTGGGACTGCAAGTGTTAATCAAAGAAAAAAGGAAGGTTAGAAAAAAAGAGATCATCTTGGTCGACAAGTTCTCTCGAAATGAGTGTATTCCTGAACAAGAGCCAACAGAGGCAGTTTGATATATAAAAATTGTAATATTTTTGTATTCAGTGTCAGTCCCTTTCCATTTGTCGAGGGTTTCAGCAGGGCATATATTTGTATATATATTTTTTTTTAATTACCTAGTTTTTTCTCTGGTTTAGAATCTTTTGCCTTGCTCCTCTTTGGTAATGTTAAATGTGTGAATATGTTGTAGTAAGTGTTGCTTTCTGGATGTCAATGCATTGTAGGTGAAGGACTAAATCTATCGGCCATAAACGTGCATGTGGAAAAAAAGAAATAGATCATTTCAAATGGATGGTAGGGATGCTGCCATCGGTCAATTAGTACACGTCATTCACAATTTTCAATCAACTTTTATTGCCAACATTTTGTTTTTGTACTTGAAGTGATAAAAAAAAGAAGCAATGGCATGAACGTGGTCGTATTGGCCCATGATTGTCTTGCCATTGTATTATCGAACACTGTGAGCCGAGGGATTTCCCTTGTCCAATATTCATCCACTATAATAACTTCAGTCACCAAATCAGAGTGCCAGGCCAGAGAGCCTGAAACAATCTCATCAAACTTCAATAACTAGAGGGATTCAGTCTCCTATCATTGTTCTCTGAATGTTTTATACTTTTTTTGTGTGTGTGTGTGCATAAATGGAAGTGTATCTGTGGGTGCGCGTGCGTGTATTAGTGAAAAATGCACTAATTAGATCAGACACAAAATAAAAACAATGCTCTGTGCCACTTTTCTCTCAACTTGTTGAAAAAAAAAATACATTGGCGTTGATATAGTTCTTCCCTCAATGTTACTCTGTTTCTGTAATATCGTTGTGCCTAAAATGGAAATTGTTCAACAAAAATGTCCAGCTATATCTGCTTTGTTTCTGTACTTTCAGAAGATAATTAATGGTGTCTCCAGCACTCTAGGGATGTCATGACGATTTGAGATGACCTGATTTCTGATTTAGAATAAAAAAGGAGTTGTTTGGAGGGCTGCATTAGCCTAAAATTGGTAGTGGGTAAACCACCTTTGATGTTTTTGTTTGTAATTGACACCCGAAAGCAATGTAACTTGTTTACGCACAAAAAGCAAGGAAGAAAAAGTGTCCCAAAAATACAGACTATGGAGCTTGAGAGTATAAGACATAAAGATGATAACATTCATGGGCCATAAAAATTGTATGCATTTTGCTTTTTCAATCTGTTCTGAAGGACTGTTGCCTGTTCATTTTGGAAATAAGTCTAAGTATGTTTTTTCGTTAATAATATTTTGCTGTCAGCAACAGGTTTGCTGAGCAGTTAATGCCCTTCCAACCTCCACTTTGGCAGCTTGCCAAACCCATAGCGTTGCCCCAGCTTAACATTACGACTTGTTTGTTATATAGTACTTGTTCTTAAGATAAGAAAAAAATTCAAAGACCAGCCGTACAAAATCATGGCATCCCTGGAGTAGGCACTCTGTGTTTCAGTGTGGTGTTCTAGAACGAGTAGCCATTTCATGCAGTGTTGCCATGCATGTGCCATTTGAGGTCCAGACTAAACTGTTTGAGTATCAAAGCACCAAGACATTGTCTTTTTATATTAGCACTGAGGACCAATTGCCCTGTCGGACCAAGCATTACAAAGCTTTTCTCTCTTTCTCTCTTTCTGGCTTGTCTGTCATTTTGTTTCATTCTTCCTTGTTGTGACAGCACAAGTGCCAGTCGAGTTGCTCTGTATTAAGAAAATAGTGTTTTTATTATTATTTGAATTGTTATCGTTTTCGTCTACCTCAGCACCTGATCTTAGCCTAATCTTAGAAGGTGCCCAATTATTATAATTTAATTTCTCTTTTTTTTTTGTAATTTGAATAAAAATGATCTAATTTGCATTAGAACTTTGCAAAGGTCCTTTGTCTTTTCCAGCGATTAGCTGTGTGTCTGTGGCCCTGCTTCCCATGTTAGTTGTGCCACGGATCCCAGCATCTCTCTGTTGATTTAGTTTTTTTTCTTTCCGTGTAGGATCAGACACATCTCTTTGTAAAATTTCAGTGTTTCTATGATGGAGTGTGAAAAAAAAATAAAATAAATAAGAGATTTAAATGCTGCAGGTTTTATTATCCATGTTGTCACTAAGTACATTTTGTGCCTTCGATAGTGAAAGATAATATTTTTTACATCCTACTAACAGTAGATTGTTTTGTAGTGAACATTTTTTTGTATTTTTATTTATGAGTCTCAGAAAAATAACGATGTTCAGTTGTATACCTTCAATCTGCAGTTAGAAAATCAATAAAAAATGGACTCAAGTTTGTCTGCCTGTTTTCTAATGTGGTGCTTCCCTTCTCTTTCTGGGTGACCCATTCCTCATATACTCTGTGGACTCTTCAGATGCCAACACACAGTTCACTACTGTATAGATACTAAAAATGAATTACAGGTTTACACAATGTTGGAGAGCCATACTGCTGTTCTTGTTATGCAGAACTGTGTCCTTCAAAAGCAGCTCTGTAAACATGGGTAACAACCATGAAGTCACTGGGAGGACCGTTGCTGCGGCTGACAAATGAAGATGCATAGACCGCCCCCCATGAGATTCTCCCCAGCTTCCCCTCCTCTCACATCTGAAGGCAACAGCTTTTCTCATTCAACGCTTTTCTCTCTTCCACCAGTCCCACTTCTCTGTGCACAAAAAAATATGTCTTGATGTCAACACTCTGTCATCCCTTTTTGTCAATTTCTTTAAAAGCACCGGAGGAATTGGAATGATGGTGATTTGAATAAGTCAGTCGGGCTACAGAGGGAGTATTATATTCCACTATACTAGTGATGGGGTAAAGATGTAGTACTCACTGCTCAGTTCTTAAATGCATTTAGTCACCTAATGCCAGAAAAGCCTTGCCAAGCAGAAGGTATTAAATCAAGTCAAATAAATGTAGTAATATGCCGCCGCTGCCACTTCTTTTACTAGTGTCTCTTTATTCCCTGTGGCTGCTCTCCACTACGGGAGCTCATTTGGGTATAGTGTAAGTGGGCCGCTAAGTGTAGCACAGAATATATGATCCACTACAGGAGGCTGATGCGAAGCCATGTTATATTGCATATGAAGAGGTCATTTGTGTTGTTGATCACAGCAGCACCCCCTGCTGTTGAGCTGTAGCGAAAAGCCTCTTGAGTTTGAACATGACATGGCCAGTGTTGTGGCTGGAATTATTACATCTACCAGACAGTAGAGCCATGGGTGGGTGTATGTGTTCTGCATGTAGAATGACCAGATAGGTATTTTCTGACAGAGACGGTAGTCTGTTGACATAGAACCAAATGGAAGTGCTAATGGTTAGCATTGTGTCAGTGCTTGCCTAGCGACCATGTCCTACATTCCTCTCTCATTATGTAGGTAATAAATGCTATCATTAGATATGCAGGGTGCACACCATTATTGCTGCCACCCGGATTGCTGTTAGGGGGGAAACGGGGCGAGACACTAATGGTTCAGTTTTTCCGTGCATCTAGGAAGCGATACAAACGTGGCATTATACTAAACTGAGCTATCTGGTGGGCTTTAGTATTCCTCACTTTCTATCTTTCCCTCTATCTTTCTCTCACTCTCTCTTTCTAGCACTCTCTATTTTCCTCTCCTCTATCCTTCTTCCTTCCCCCACCCCACCTCCTCTCTCTGGCTCTGTCTCTCTTTCTCGCTCTCTGTGTTATTTGGAACCATTTCGCTTTGGAAGGTTGTGCTAACTCAATGGACAACATTACACCTCAGCAACACACCAGACTGACAAGCAACTCATCTAGACACTATCCAAACATTCCTGGAATCACAGCACAGGCTTAGATGTCCTTATTTTCCAAATCACCACCATCATATTCACATCAACATTATTATTTCAATGTCCTGTGCTCATTAGACAAAGTATTATAGCAACCTGAATAATAGGGCTCATCGTTGTTTCTCCCAGAGATGAGAGCCCTTCTTTCAATCTGGAACATCTAAGATCGGCTTCCTTATAGCTGACCTAACCAGGTTAATCAAGCCAGGATATCCTGCCATCTGTTTCGGCGCAAACAAGAGACCAGAGGTTCTCCTTCGGCTCCCTATTATAGCAGGCAGCCCTCTCCCTTCCCAGCCGTCTTTGGGCAGCATATGCCGACCCTGACCTCTCCCCTCAGAAGGATCAGCTAATGAGCTACTTTTCTTTAGCTATTCACTCCATCACCACCGGCCTCTGCATATCAAACCCAATGTGGCTAGTCGTAGTGGAGAGTTAGGCTGTCTTGGACTGTCTTGATTGTTTTAAGGGTCTTGGTGATTTAGAAAAAGGAGGACACTAGAGGAGGACACATCCCCTGATGATGAGTATGCTCCTTCATCAACGGGACACCATGAGTTCAGTTTGATCCCAATTCTGTTTTAGAAACGAAGCAGAGTGGGGATTTTTGGCCTTGGTTGATTGGACTCATGTGACCCTTGTGGGCGATGTGAGTGGAAGGGGCAGGGTCCAGTGAATGGCCTCTCGAGTGGGGGGAGGGGGGAGGGTTGCAGGGCTTTGTGTGTGTGGGAGCCAGGGGGTCCCATCTTTATGTGCTCTTTGACCCAGATATGATCTAATGGATAGAGAGGGTTCAGACAGTGGGCCTGTTGAATGGAGGGGGACCGGTTTTGTCCAAATCCCTGGGATTGTTTTCTCAGCTAAGCCTGGCCTGTAGGCGTTAGCCTCCCCCCACCCCAGGCATTGATCCAGCCTCGGAGAGGAGAGAGCCAAACAACATGGCCGCCCCTACTAATTTACTGTAATACAGCAAGCAACCTGAGCAACACGTAACTGAATGATTCTGTGTGTTTCATGTTGTTGCTGTTATGGTAGACTTAGTTATGTATGATTTTTGTAGTCACTTAACTTTTGTGGTTTGTGAATATGTTGGATGGGGATAATTATTAAAAAGGTTTACTGAGGTTACTGATTAAACAAACTGTTTTGTGCACTGGCCACAGAATGAAGTTATAATGCATGACAAAAAATGCTGAGGCTTCAATCTTGATCATTTAATCCGTTGGTGGAATAGTAACTAGTTTTGGCGTCATCTCTGTAATTGTAATTTGTTGTTTATTTAAAGTAGATGTTCTTCAAGGAGTTTATAAAATAGAGGTCCATAGTTTCATTGCAATTTGGAGATGTGTCTTATGAACTTACCTGTTGGGTGGTTTTTAGTAACTGATGTAGAAATGACTGTTGAAGCTCAGTGTGTGTTCCTGCAATTCCATAAGTGTAGTACTGGTTAATGCTGGTAATGGAACCCTCTGGTGTTAGTCTAGTGTACTACAGTATACTACTTTTAGCAAAGATGGTAGGCTACAGTCCGATGTAGGGATGCAAAAATTCTGGTTAGCTTTATCAAAATTCCCAGGTGTGTCGGGGGAATAATTAGGAAATCCAGAATCCTCCAAAGAGGATTTGAGTAAAACCTGGAAATTTGGGAAAGTTCCGGAATGTTGCAGCCCTAGTCAGATGTCTACCCTCTCTGGTTGTACTTTCTTTATTTTTTTTTTAAATAGACAAACTATTGAAAGCCTGAGGTCATGCTTATTTATGGCAATACTCATTGATAACATTTCCTGTGTTGTTTTCTATTACCATTTTGGAATGTTTACTGTAATTAGTTTTAGAACACCATTTATACATACCAGACATTTTCAGAAATGTTCTAATCCAAGCGTCACACTGATAAAGCATTTATTTTAGCTGAAAATCAACTAACACTCAGGGGGAATAAAAAAGCCAGGCATAGTGCTGAACTAAAAGGGCTAGAGTCAGTCGTCCACACAGACCCAGGACCTGCTGCAGCCTGGATACTTGTTGAATATATTGGGATCGATGCTCCCATTTACTGTGGAACGGTTTTAGGCTTTAATTATGTTGGGTGTCAATGGCATTTATCCTATCTGAGTACTCCCACTGAGTCCATTTTCCAGTGAGGCCAAAATCTTTACGTTTAGTACATTAGTGTCAGTCCACAGGTTCCAAGTAGCACAGTGGTCTAAGGCACTGCATCACAGTGCTAGAGGCGTCACTACAGACCCGGGTTTGATCCCGGGCTGTATCACAACCGGCCTTGATCGGGAGTCCCATAAGACGTCGTACAATTGGCCCAGCATCGTCCGGGTTAGGGGAGGGTTTGGACGGGGTAGGTCGTCATTGTAAATAAAAATGTGTTCTTAACTGACTTGCCTAGTTAAATAAAGGTTAAATAAAAAATCTATAAAAATAGGCCATCCCTGAGAGGAATTAATAATACCCATACCTTCTCTGTACTGGCGCATGAGGGTGGATAGTGCTGGGCAGAGCACTACTGTGCCACCCTGTGGTTAGTGTGGTGTATTGAAGTCTCTTGTATGGCTTAAACCCTAACCGGCAATTTAATAATAATACAAATAATTATAATATAAAGCAGAAAATTGCTTTATTTTCACCTCCCATCATTTGAATGTTGAAAGGGGCGGACTGGGACTAGAAATCTGCCCTAGCAGATTCCTTGAGGCCCCCACACCAGCCCATATTTTTCCCCCAAGAGGCCCCCATTATTAGCCAGATAATGATAATTTGGTGAGAAAAAGAAAAGTTTGACAGGCCCAGGAGGCAAAAAATGGACCAGCCTATCTGGCATTTTCCTGAATGTGGACATTGTCACGGATTCCCCCAGTACTGCTGCTCTTTCCGTGTACCAATTCCGGAGGTCTACGTCACCGGCCTCTAGGCTTCACTGAACTGTCTCATTACGCACACCTGATTTCAAATCCCCTAATTAGTAACTGTACATATGTTTATCATCGTACATATGTTTACCTCTGTTTATCATCGTCTTGTCGGTTATTGATACCATGTCCATTGGTCCTGTGAGTACCTGCGTGTTTTGTGCAATTGTTATTACGGGTCTCGTCCCGTATATTTATTAGAGGTTTAACCTCGCTCTTTTGTTTGGGTTACATCCCTGTGTGTTTTGTATACATGTTTGTTTTGGGCTTCGTCCCCATGCCTTTCATGGCATGTTGTGTAATTTGGGGGGAGTATTAAAACCGACTATTACGTATTCCTGCACCTGTCTCCAATCATTTATACAATGTGACAGTGTTAAGGAAGTTCAATGGAAAAAGCTTAAAACAAACTTTGGCCAGGATTCCATCCCAATTTCCAATTGAACAGACATCTGCAGCGTCTTCCTTGAATGCGATCTCCGCGAAGTGCGCAAACGTGGTAACATTGCCTTTAAAAGCTGCATTGTCTACAAGCATGATCAGATGGAATCAAGTCTGTCATCAGCATGGCTAGATACCTGATTGATGGCATGTAAGGGACATAATTCAATTAACTTTAATAGTCACACATTTCGTAATGTTAGAGTGAACATCAGGTGAACAAGTATTGCAGTGACTTTCGTAATAATAAATAACGTTTATCAATTGAAATGTGATGATTAATATCACGTTATATGTTTCTTATAATTTATTAACAATATTAACACTATATTCAACTGAAGGAGTGAAGTTGATCTTGGAATATACAAACTATGACATGTAAAAGCAAATGCAACCAAATAGCATTACCTCTCCTCCACAGTCCACATATCCTCCTATACCATCATCCACTGCATCTTCCCCCTCATCTCTCTACTCCCAAGAATGACCTCAGACTCAAAGTACCCCTTACCGTGAGGCTCAACTGAACAGATCCACCTCAATAAAACTCTTTGTATCAGGCATGCGTAAGCCCTCTATGTCCCCACCTCCACCGTCAGGCCCTCCCCCACAGTAAGGCCCTCCACCTACATCATCAGGCCCAGCTCCACAATAAGGCCCTCCACATCCACCGTTGACCCTCCTCCACTGTGAGGCGCTCATGCGTACTGGCACGCGGATCAGAGGGTCCCCAGGGTAATGCTGTAGGCCAGCATGGCCACCAGGTAGACCCTGAAGAGCAGCACGTCCAGTACGTAGTCCAACTGCAGCCACTCCTTGGCAATGTCCCAGCACTCGTCCTTCTTCTCCAGGATGCCGCGGATGGACGAGATCTCGTGCAAGATGTTGTCCATAACGGGCTGTGTGGTGTCACGCAAGACGGGCAGCACCACCAGGCCCCCCAGACCCCGCTCCCTGCTGTCCTCGCCGCCACGGCCGATCTCGCAGGTGTGGTGAAGGTGGTGGTGGTTACATAGAGCTACAAGGGGTCACACAGGGAGAGAATGGGTGGAGTGGGGTCATATAACAGGATGTACTTGTATTTTAAGTATCCAATGTTGTGTTGAGTTTGTGGATGCAACATTTATTTATTGTCCCAAAGCGACAGACATTGATTATTTCCAAAGAGAGAAAACAGACCTGTAAATGTATCTCTTTTTATCATTTTCTCTCTCACTCTATGATAGATGTTGTAATGCTGCTGTATTTTTTAAATCAATGAATACTGCTCAGAGAGAACATTGTATACTAGAACTACTGCCCATGTCTTTTTTTCCCTCTTTTCTCCTCATCTCATACTCTTTTTCCTACCCAACCCTCGTGTAGATACAATACCCTGGCTGATGTTGTTCTCTTTGTAATGGCCCACGTGGTCGTAGTCCCGGGACAGCATGAAGCACAGGCTGTGCTTGTTGCGGATGCACAGGAGGACTGTGACCCGCTCCAGCACCAAGTGTTTGAGCCACTGGGGCATGTGGGGCTGCAGGTCCTGCTTATACACCAGACAGACTATCAACATTGTCTCTGTCAGGCTGATCACCAACAGAGCCATGCACACTACAAAGTATACACCTAGAGAGAGAGGGATGAATCGATATGACCTCTGCACACTACAAGGTATACTCTTAGAAGACAACGGCTACGTCGCAAATGGCACCCTATTCCCTATGTAGTGCACTACTTTTGACCAGGGCCTTTTGACCAGGGCCCCAACAAACAATAGTCCTTCACTACTACCACCTCAACCTATTCTTAACTGCAATAGCGCTCACAATCCCATCCTTAATGACACATCTCAGAAATCTGAGCCACTAATGCACTAGCTGCATTTCTCACCTATGAGCGGCGTGCCGATGGCGGTGGCGGGCATCGTGTCGGAGACGATGATGAGGAAGACGGAGTAGCCCAGGAGCAGGGTGATCTTGAAGGACACCCGCTCTCTGCTGTCCGGGGGGAGGTAGAAGCCCACCAGGTCCATCACCCTCAGGAAGATGCTGGGCAGCAGCAGGTTCACAGTGTAGAACAATGTCACGGTTGCCGTAGGTTGAAGAAGCGGACCAAAGCGCAGCGTGTTTGTCGTTCCTGTCACGTCCTGACCAGTATAAGGGTTATTTGTTATTGTAGTTTGGTCAGGACGTGGCAGAGGGTATTTGTTTTATGTGGTTCGGGGTGGTGTTTTTGTAGAAGGGTATTTGATTTATGTATTCCGGGGTTTTTGGGCACTGTTCCTTGTTAATGTATTTCTATGTTTAGTCTAGTTAGTTGTATTTCTATGTTTAGGTTAATGGGGGGTTGGACTCTCAATTGGACGCAGGTGCTTTCTCGTTGCCTCTGATTGAGAGTCCTATATATGGGTAATTGTTTGGTGTAGTGTTTGTGGGATATTGTTTCTTGTTTTGCGTATGTAAGCCTGACAAGACTGTTGTGTTGATCGTTAGTTCTTCGTTGTTTGTTATTTTGGTGTTCACTTTATTTTAAAATAAATCAAGATGAGCATCCACATTCCTGCTGCGTTTTGGTCCTCTATTCCAGACGACAACCGTGACAGAATCTCCCACCACAAACGGACCAAGCAGCGGAGGAAGGAGCAACAGGTGGACTTTGAGGAGCAAAGGGATTTTGAGATGGACTGGCGGGAGAAATGGACCTGGAAGGAAATTCTGGACGGGGATGGACCTTGGCACCAGGCTGGGGAATACCGTCGCCCAAGGGAGGGAATTGAGGCAGCCAAGGCGGAGAGGCGGAGGTACGAGGCCTTGTACGTGCTGAGGGAGAAGCACGAGAGGCACCCCCAATAATTTTTTTTGGGGGGGCACACGGGTAGTTTGGCTGGGCCAAGGATGAGCCATAAGCCAGCTACCCGTGTTTATATGGAGGAACGTATGGAGTGGAGGGCGCCGTGTTTTGCTGAAGTGCGCACAATCTCGCCCATACGCACGCACAATCCAATGCGAGTTATTCCAGCCCCTCGCAGATGCCGTGCTAGAGTGGGCATCCAGCCTGGTAGGGGGATGCTTGCGCAGCGCGTCTGGTCGCCGGTACGCCTCCTAGGACCAGGCTACCCTACTCCCGCTCTACGCACGGCAACCATCAGGCCCCTGCACAGCCCAGTTCGCCCTGTACTAGCACCCCGCTCGTACAGGGCTGCTAGTTCCATCCAGCCAGGACGGGTTGTGCAGGAGGTGCGTTCAAGACCGCCTGTGCGCCTTCATGTACCAGTGTTTCCAGTTTCTGTCTCTCGTGCTGACCCGGAAGTGCGAAACCCCAGTCTGGCACGTCCAGTACCAGCACCACGCATCAAGCTTCCAATGAGTCAGTCCAGTCCAGTACAGCCTGTTCCCGCTCCCCGCACTAGCCCTGAGGTACGTGTTCCCAGGCTGACACGTCCAGCACCACGCACCAGGCTTCCAGTGCATCAACCCAGTCCGACTCGGCCTGTTCCCGCTCCCCGCACTAGCCCTGAGGTGCGTGTCCCCAGGCTGATACCTCCAGTACCAGCACCACGCATCAGGCTTCCAGTGCATCAGCCCCGCCTCGAGAGTTCGGCAACAATGTGCAGTCCAGAGTATCCGGCACCAGTGTGCAGTCCAGAGTATCCGGCAGCAGTGTCTAGTCCGGAACCGAGGGAGACTGCCTGCGACCCGGAACCGAGGGGGTCTGCCTGCGACCCGGAACCGAGGGGGTCTGCCTGCGACCCGGAACCGAGGTGGTCTGCCTGCGACCCGGAACTGAGGTGGTCTGCCTGCGACCCGGAACTGAGTAAGTCTATTGATGATCCAGAACTAAATATAAGTAACTGTGTGTCAAATGAGTCTGCCTACAGTGTGGAATGGATGAGGTCTGCCTACGATCCGGGACGAGGGGAGTCTGCCTACGGCCCGAAACGGATTAAGTCTGTCTGCATTCTGGAGGACAGTAGGCCGGAGCCTGAACCACCACCTGTATAGGTGGGTTGGGGAGGGGGGGTGTAGCACAAGTGCCGTCGGTGACGGCAGCCACCCTCCCTTCCCTCCCTTTAGTTTAGGGGGATTATTTTGTTGTTGTTTTGGGTTTTTTGTTTATTTGAGGTTTATCCGGGGTCTGCACCTTTAGGGGGGGGGGGGTACTGTCACGTCCTGACCAGTATAAGGGTTATTTGTTATTGTAGTTTGGTCAGGACGTGGCAGAGGGTATTTGTTTTGTGGTTCGGGGTGGTGTTTCTGTAGAAGGGTGTTTGATTTATGTATTCCGGGGTTTTTGGGCACTGTTCCTTGTTAATGTAGTTCTATGTTTAGTCTAGTTAGTTGTATTTCTATGTTTAGGTTAATGGGGGGTTGGACTCTCAATTGGACGCAGGTGCTTTCTCGTTGCCTCTGATTGAGAGTCCTATATATGGGTAATTGTTTGGTGTAGTGTTTGTGGGAGATTGTTTCTTGTTTTGCGTATGTAAGCCTGACAAGACTGTGTTGATCGTTGTTTGTTATTTTGGTGTTAACTTTATTTTAGAATAAATCAAGATGAGCATCCACATTCCTGCTGCGTTTTGGTCCTCCATTCCAGACGACAACCGTGACAGTTCCACATATTTTTATTGAACTGTGAAACTATGCAATACATACAAATAAACTTAATAACAACAAACCATGATGCAGAGGTGAAACAATCTCCCACAAACCCAGGTGGGAAACACACCTACTTAAGTATGACCTCCAATTAGAAACAACAATGACCAGCTGCCTCTAATTGGAGATCATCCCAAACAAAACCCAACATAGAAATACCAAAACTAGAACATAACATAAATCTAAACTAGAAAAAAAACTGTCATGCCCTGACCTACTCTACCATAGAAAAGAACAGCTTTCTATGGTCAGGACGTGACAGAGGCCTGCGTCGAATTACCACCTGATGACATTCATCAAGGTTGATGAGAGAGTCATTGCCTCTCTTCTAGTTTTTATGAGAAGGGGGTCCCCAAGTACAAAACGAATTCACAGCAAGGCACAGTTTTATACAGGGTCATGATCACATGGAACTCCCTTCCAACTCCCTTCCAACTCCCTTCCATCTGATTAAACAACATCTCATGGATGTCACGACTGACTTGGACTAGTGTAGAGGCGGAATCAGATGCAGGAGACAGAGGTGCTGGAGGTGAGTGTCTTTTAATAAATCGACACACACAAAAGGCCGTAAGGCACAGGGCGCTAATTACAGTCTACCTGGGAAAAACACATTCCCATAAAACACGAAAAATATTATCACACGGCACAAAAAGCAAGGGGCGCAGCCCGGTAAATCTTCTGACAAAACTGTCAGTGAAAATGTACAAATCACGTCCCACCGTCCTGAGTGGACAATAAACAATCCCGCACAACACCCCAACTGAAAACACACACTAAATAAGCCCCCACTAATGACATACACAAAACAGGTGCGGAACAGACAGACAAAACCAAAAGACACAGAAACAACGATCGGTGGCAGCTAATAGGCCGGCGACGACGCCCGCCGAGCGCCGCCCGACCGAGGAGGGGCGCCACTTTCGTTGGATCCTGTGACAGTACCCCTCCCCTGACGCCGACGCCGGCCTCGGGGACGGCCCGGAGGGCGAGGCGCCGGCCGATCCAGTCAGCGACGGTGGAAATCCAGCAACATAGGGGGGTCCAGAACGTCCGCCGCCGGAACCCAGCACCTCTCCTCCGGACCGTACCCCTCCCAGTCCACGAGGTACTGCAGGCCCCCTACCCGACGTCGGGAGTCCAGGATGGCTCGGACTGTGTACGCCGGGATGTCCAGGGGGGGCGGGGGGACCTCCAGCACCTCATTGTCCTGCAGCGGACCAGCTACCACCGGCCTGAGGAGAGACACATGAAACGAGGGGTTAATGCGGTAATATGAAGGGGTTGTAACCTGTAACACACCTCGTTTATCCTCCTCAGGACTTTGAACGGCCCCACAAACCGCGGACCCAGCTTCCGGCAGGGCAGGCGGAGAGGCAGGTTCCAGGTCCAGAGCCAGACTCTATCCCCCGGGTTAAACACGGGGGCGTCACTGCGGTGGCGGTCAGCGCTCTCCTTGTGTCGTTCGCTAGCCCTCCTTAAACATTCCTGGACCGCGTTCCAGGTCTCCTTAGAGCACTTGACCCATGCCTCCACCACAGGAGCCTCTGTCTGGCTCTGTTGCCATGGCACCAGGACCGGCTGATACCCCAGCACCACCTGGAAGGGTGACAGGTTAGTGGAGGAGTGGCGCTGAGAGTTCTAGGCCATCTCGGCCCATGGCACGAACTGCGCCCACTCCCCTGGCCGGTCCCGGCAATACGACCGCAGGAACCTGCCCACATCCTGGTTAATGCGCTCTACCTGCCCATTACTCTCGGGGTGGAACCCGAGGTCAGGCTGACCGAGACCCCCAGCCTCTCCATAAACGATTTCCACACCCTGGACGTAAACTGGGGACCCCGATCAGATACGATGTCCTCGGGCACCCCATAGTGCCGGAAGACGTGGGTGAACAGGGCCTCCGCGGTCTGCAGGGCCGTAGGAAGACCGGGCAAAGGGAGCAGATGGCAGGACTTAGAGAACCTGTCCACAACGACCAGGATCGCTGTGTTCCCCTGAGACGGCGGGAGATCCGTAAGGAAATCCACCGAGAGGTGAGTCCAGGGCCGTTGTGGAACGGGGAGGGGCTGTAATTTCCCTCGCGGTAGGTGACTAGGAGCCTTACACTGAGCGCACACCGAACAGGAAGAGACATAACGCCGAACATCCTCAGCCAAGGTGGGCCACCAGTACCTTCCCTTCAGGCCCCGCACTGTCCGTTCAACCCCAGGATGACCCGAGGAGGGTAGAGTATGGGACCATCGGATCAGGTGATCGCGAACACCAAGCGGAACGTATTTCAGGCCCACGGGACACTGCGGTGGAGTGGGTTCTGACCGACCCGCCCGCTCGATGTCCGCATCCACCTCCCATACCACCGGTGCCACCAGACAGGAGGCGGGAAGTATGGGAGTAGGATCGATGGTCCGCTCCTCGGTGTCGTAGAGACACGACAGTGCATCAGCCTTCCGGTTCCGGGAACCTGGAATGTACGAGAGGGTAAAGTTAAACCTCGTAAAAAACATGGCCCACCTTGCCTGACGGGGATTAAGTCTCCTCGCTGCCCGAATATACTCCAGGTTACGGTGGTCGGTCCAGATGAGAAAAGGGTGACGTGCCCCCTCAAGCCAATGTCTCCACACCGTCAAAGCCCTGACCACGGCTAACAGCTCCCGGTCCCCCACATCATAGTTGCGCTCCGCCGGGCTCAGCTTCTTAGAAAAGAACGCACATGGGCGGAGCTTCGGAGGAACGCCCGAGCGCTGCGATAGCACAGCTCCTACCCTAGCCTCGGACGCGTCCACCTCCACTATGAATGGCAAAGAGGGGTCCGGATGCGCCAGGACAGGTGCATTGGTAAACAGAACCTTCAGACGATGGAAGGCTCTGTCCGCCTCTGCTGACCATCGTAGCCGCACCGGCCCCCCCTTCATCAGTGATGTAATGGGAGCTGCCACCTGGCCAAAACCCCGGATAAACCTCCGATAATAATTAGCGAACCCCAAGAACCGCTGCACCTCCTTCACAGTGGTTGGGGTTGGCCAATTACGCACAGCCGTCACGCGGTCACACTCCACCTCCACCCCCGAGGTGGAAATGCGATATCCTAGAAATGAGACGGCTCGTTTGAAGAACTCACATTTCTCAGCCTTGACGTATAGGTTATGCTCCAGCAGCCGCCCAAGCACTTTACGCACCAGGGACACATGCTCGGCGCGTGTGGTGGAGCAGATCAGGATGTCATCGATGTACACCACCACACCCTGCCCGAGCATGTCCCTAAGGACCTCGTCCACAAAGGATTGGAAGACAGCGGGAGCGTTCCTTAACCCATACGGCATGACGAGGTACTCATAATGGCCCGATGTGGTACTAAATGCGGTTTTCCACTCGTCTCCATCTCGGATACGCACCAGGTTATACGCACTCCTGAGATCCAATTTCGTGAAGAAGCGCGCCCCGTGAAATGACTCCACTGCCGTAGCAATGAGAGGTAGCGGGTAACTGAAACCCACTGTGATAGCATTTAGACCTCTATAGTCAATGCACGGGCGCAGACCTCCCTCCTTCTTCTTCAGAAAAAAGAAGCTCGAGGAGACGGGGGACTTAGAGGGCCGAATGTATCCCTGTCTCAAGGACTCACTGACGTATGTATCCATAGCCACTGTCTCCTCCTGAGACAGAGGATACACGTGACTCCTAGGAAGAACCGCGTTGGCCTGGAGGTTTATCGCACAATCCCCTCGTCGATGGGGGGGGTAATAGAGTCGCCTTCGTCTTACTGAAAGCGATAGCCAAATCGGCATACTCTGAGGGAATGTGCACGGTGGAGACTTGGTCTGGACTCTCCACCGTAGTCGCACCGATGGAAACTCCTATGCACCTACCTGAGCACTCCCCCAACCACCCCGTCAGAGCCCTCTGCCCCCACGAAATCTGGGGGTTGTGTGTGGCTAGCCAGGGGATTCCCAGTACCACCGGAAACGCTGGGGAGTCAATGAGGAACAGGCTGATACGCTCCTCATGACCCCCCCACGTCTGCATAACCAGTGGCACGGTGACCTCCCCTACTTGGCCTGACCCTAGCGGTCGACTATCAAGGGCGTGCACGGGGAAGGGGTGGTCCAGCTGAACCAGGGGAATCCCTAACCTCTTAGCTAACCCACGGTCCATAAAACTCCCAGCTGCACCTGAATCGACTAGCGCCTTATACTGGAAGTGAGGGGAAAAATTAGGAAAACAAACGGAGGTGTACAAGTGGTCGACAGGGGGCTCTGGGTGTGGCTGGTGCGGACTCACCTGGGGGGTCGAAGTAGTGCTCTGCCTGCCCTCCGAACTCCCGGAGGGACCTCTCCAGCACCGGTCCACAGTGTGTCCTCTGCGCCCACATCGGGTGCAGGAGAGACCCCCCCCTCCGGTCCTCCTCGATGCAGCCCCCCCTATCTCCATGGGCTGTGGAGCGGGAGAACTGGGAGGCGGAACGAACAGGCCCCGACTGGAACGTCCCCGGGCAGCCAGCAGGTTGTCCAATCTAATGGACAAATCCACCAGTTGGTCCAGAGTGGAGGTGTTGTCCCTACAAGCCAGCTCCCGGCGGACGTCCTCGCGAAGGCTGCACCTATAGTGGTCTATCAGGGCCCGCTCGTTCCACAACCCGATCCAGCGGCGAGAGTCCGGAATTCCAATGCGAAATCCTGAGCGCTCCTCGTCTCCTGTCTCAAATGGAATAGTCACTCACCCGCCGCCCTGCCCTCCGGGGGATGATCGAAAACCGCCCGGAAGCGGCGGGTGAACTCAGGGTAGTCACCCCGGGCCGAGTCTGGACCATCCCAGACCGCATTGGCCCATTCCAGGGCTCGACCCGTGAGACACGAGACGAGGACGCTCACCCTCTCTTCGTCGGAGGGAGGGGGCGGACGGTCGACAGGTACAGTTCTAGTTGGAGCAGGAACCCCTTGCACCCAGCGGCCGTCCCATCGAACTCCCTGGGAGGTGAAATCCGGATCCCGCCGGCACCCGCTTCAGTGGGTGTGGGTAGGGGCGCAGGGTGAGGGACCGGAGCTGGTCTGGCTGGGGAGGCACCTCTCTCCCAGCTCTCCAACCGGGCCAACACCTGATCCATGGCCGAGCCTAGGCGGTGGAGGAGGCTGGCATGTTGGGAGACCTGCTTAGCCATGGATGGCGCTTCTGCTCCTGCTGACTCCATAGGTGACGGTGCGGGATTCTGTCACGACTGACAACCGTGACAGTTCCACATATTTTTATTGAACTGTGAAACTATGCAATACATACAAATAAACTTAATAACAACAAACCATGACGCAGAGGTGAAACAAACTTAATAACAACAAACCATGACGCAGAGGTGAAACAATCTCCCACAAACCCAGGTGGGAAACACACCTACTTAAGTATGACCTCCAATTAGAAACAACAATGACCAGCTGCCTCTAATTGGAGATCATCCCAAACAAAACCCAACATAGAAATACCAAAACTAGAACATAACATAAATCTAAACTAGAAAAAAAAACTGTCATGCCCTGACCTACTCTACCATAGAAAATAACAGCTTTCTATGGTCAGGACGTGACAGAGGCCTGCGTCGAATTACCACCTGATGACATTCATCAAGGTTGATGAGAGAGTCATTGCCTCTCTTCTAGTTTTTATGAGAAGGGGGTCCCCAAGTACAAAACGAATTCACAGCAAGGCACAGTTTTATACAGGGTCATGATCACATGGAACTCCCTTCCAACTCCCTTCCATCTGATTAAACAACATCTCATGGATGTCACGACTGACTTGGACTAGTGTAGAGGCGGAATCAGATGCAGGAGACAGAGGTGCTGGAGGTGAGTGTCTTTTAATAAATCGACACACACAAAAGGCCGTAAGGCACAGGGCGCTAATTACAGTCTACCTGGGAAAAACACATTTCCATAAAACACGAAAAATATTATCACACGGCACAAAAAGCAAGGGGCGCAGCCCGGTAAATCTTCTGACAAAACTGTCAGTGAAAATGTACAAATCACGTCCCACCGTCCTGAGTGGACAATAAACAATCCCGCACAACACCCCAACTGAAAACACACACTAAATAAGCCCCCACTAATGACATACACAAAACAGGTGCGGAACAGACAGACAAAACCAAAAGACACAGAAACAACGATCGGTGGCAGCTAATAGGCCGGCGACGACGACCGCCGAGCGCCGCCCGACCGAGGAGGGGCGCCACTTTCGTTGGATCCTGTGACAATGGAAGGTGGGGACTGTGAGAGGACACGCACAAACAGACACTCAGACACTCGACACTCGATCATTGTTTGTATATCGTTGTAATTTTTATTTGTGTGACTGTGCTTGTCTATCAGTGTATCAGTGTTTTGTTACTTGTGATGTTTATTGGTGTGTGTGGGCTGCTGCTTCTGCAAAAGCTAATGGGGATCCAAATAAACAATAATTGGGAATAGAGCAGTAATTAACAAGAAGTAGTACGCATTTCCATATATCTGGCAGAAAAACATTTTGATCGTGGAGAGAACAATATACCAACAGATTCTATCAATGACCCTAAAACGGAGGTGGGATGGGAGTGCACTCTCTATCACACTTTCACCTATAGATCCTCACTCATATCCTTTAGTTAATTTTCCATAAAGCAAGCCTGCTTTCTTTGTATGATGCATAAGGAAAATGTCCATTCTCAATACATATTTAATACAGCTGAAGATATTATGTTTCTAATAAAGCCTCATGCGGTAGAGGTCAATGTAAGGGTCTACTATCTTCATATATTTCTCTGTTTTATCTATTCTTACTAAAGGTCTTGCTTTTCTGTCAGGTTCAGTTGGTTTTGAATAAATGATTTGCGCTAAGGTATTATGTACATGATATGATTTATTTGAACATGATTGTATATAGTAATTGAAAAGTTTATACTGCATATCATTTTAACATGTGTATGCACTTGCTGAATTGTGGGGTTCTTTCCCATCCCTTTATTGTACTCTTTTAACTATTGCCATTTACTTCATCATCATGCATAGGGTTGCCTAAATTCCGTTAATTTTCCCAAAATTCCCCGGTTTTCCAGAAATCCCGGTTGGAAGATTACTGGAATCAGGAGGGAATAAGCAGGAAATCTGAGAATCCTCCAACCAGAATATCTGGAAAACTTGGGAATTTTGGGAAAGTTGTTTGCAGCCAGAATTTTGCAACCCTAACAATCTTACAAACCAGGTCAATCATTGCCAAATAATATATTTCCAAAACCTGTCATGAATACATAAATAAAAGATAATGAATGATTATGTTATGTATACTCACATTGAACTTCATCTCGGCATAGGAGTCAATGTTGTCCAGACCGAAGCGCATGTATTTCAACAAGACGTGTAGCAGCTCCCACTCCCGCTGGTTCATGAAGACACTCTTGTCCACCTTGAGTTCCTCTGCGCTCATCATCAGCTTGAGGTCAATGTCATTAACTACAGACATGGACATGGAGGAGACATAGGTCAGTGGGTTCAGATGAATGTAAATTATGTAAATGACCATTATCAGCAGTCCTCAGCCACAGCTGGCACTAGGAAAATGATTTTAAAAGGCATCCTTACCTGGTATTGTAGCCTACAGTATGTGCAGTTGAAAAGCTTTTCCCCACATGCATAGCCAAATGACTAAATAAGACATGTGTTACGGGTATGGAGCCAGCTCTGAAAAGGTCAGGCTGCAGTTCTGGACGTCAAAGGGGAAGTTGTAGATGTTGAGAGTTCAGGCTGTCACCACCTGGATGGGCTTGTAGTTGCGCACCCGACCATAATGGGTCACGTACACATAGGGAATATCCGGAGATTTACCCACATCCACACTGAGAGATTACAGCAGGAAGCACAACTCAAACCACAGCAAAGAGATGCAATAAATATGTTTGTGGCTGATTTGGACAACTAATATTTCAGCATATTAAACACACACACTTTACACTGCACTGTACTTTAGTAATGCGTAATCAAAGATAAATGATACTCTTTTATGCAGACTTTGATTTGACTGCATGGCCAAAAATGCGATGGCTTACACCGACAATAACGATCACAAAACACTGGACTTACAACTCGTTGATTAGTATGTCAGGCACCCACACATTGGCAGTCGGTATGGACTTTTGATTCACATCATCAAAGTCCTCTGGGTTCCATACCAATAAGTCATCTGTCCATTCCTGATACAGAGTTATAGCATAAGCCAGTAAGCATGGTCTAGTATTAATAATAACAAGTATGGTATAATGGCTTATAACTGTAAGATCCTCTGAGAAGATGTGTTTGATAAATGTATGTTTTAATTTCTTGGAAACTTTTTTTCAACAAAATCAATTTGTTGTTTAAATAGTTATTTAGCTATTTATTGCAAATAGTTATTTGTCTTACCTGCCTGTACCAATCATATGTTGTCAGAACCTGGTTCTTCTCGTCCTGTTGTAACATAGGGCAAATAGTGAAGATCAACATAGGCTTCACACAATCTCAGTATACTGAACTATTATTCTACTAAGAGCAGGAGGCCTACTTACCACACTGAGGATAGAGTACACCATAAGGTCGATGGCCATCATTGTGCAATTTCGCCAGTTGTGCACGGGTCGAACACCCTTCTTGTACCCAGCACTCAAGTACTCGGAGAGACGTACCAAAGTGGCATTGGCAAAGCGTCCGGTATTATGTTTCTTGACTAACGGAGGTAAAACACATCGCTTCAACATACTGATTCAACATATCCACTTATGCTATCCACTAAATGCAACATATTGAGGGTTATACAATTATTATTGTGTAAATCTAGCATTATATAAAATGGCAACTTCCAAAACAGGCAACCTCTGTCAATAACGCCACAACATATCTGGAATTAATTTTGCGGTGCATCTTCTTACCTGTGCAGGCTCGCGCGGTACCTTGTTTCAGGAGCAAGACAAGCCCTGTCCAGAGTGCTGAACTTCTTATTCTGCACTACGCTTCACTTCTCTGCCTTGAGCTTGTCAATAATGAGCAGTGCTCAGTTTTGAGATGCAGCAGTCTACTGGCGCCGCCGAGACCCATATTCAGGAGTGTCCACTGTTGCCTAATGTCTACAGTATCATGTATTAGTTAAATTCAGTTTCATTCTGCATGACGCTGCCTTAGCCAGCTGATGTAACTATGAACACGAAGGTGTGTCCATCGGGGATTTGATGATGGGGATTG
Organism: Salmo salar; assembly: GCF_965601325.2. Classification (NCBI taxonomy): domain Eukaryota; kingdom Metazoa; phylum Chordata; class Actinopteri; order Salmoniformes; family Salmonidae; genus Salmo; species Salmo salar. The sequence continues at coordinate 67,817,009 of NC_138294.1, read as the reverse complement.
GAAGCAGCTGAGGTTATCTTATGTCATCACATGTCCTAAGCAGATAACTCGGAGCACTCAGGCCTATCCAAGTTTACAGTATCTGGCTGTGTAGCCTAACAGATGTCTGTGTATGGATCAAGTTTCGTGTGGTATATCAGCTTTTTTCCTCCAACTGAATCCTCAATGTATTTTATAAGCTTACTGTGGAGAAATGATTTCTCTCAAAAAAGATCCTGCATTAAGAAATGGATTTCCTGAACATACAGAGGAGCATAGGCCTATTTTCTCTGGCCGCTTGGTTTTCATATGGGACTTAAACAAGTGCAGGCCGGTTTTCTCTTATCTCACTAACAACATCCAACTGACATTTGATACTGATCTTAGACAACATTTTGTTCATTGATTTCTTAAACTGCTTATGTTGGGGGAATATGTACTGCAATCTACAACGAAATTGAATCTATGACTTTTATTATGTGATAGGATCCTGCCGATACAGTTTATGTTACATGGATAGACGATACACACTGCTGCGAAAACACATGCGTCATCTTTGGATAAAAAAAACATGCCTACTGCATATATCAACAATTAAACATTTCATGTTTTGGGGGACTAAAGAGATAAAACCTTGTTGAAAAATCATGTCCATTAATGACACAAAAACGCTTGAAAATATGTAGCTACTAAGAGCAAATCAGTCATTACTCATTGTACTGGCTGGATCCTTTAAAATACAGTACCAGTCAAAAGTTTAGGACACACCTACTCATTCAAGGGTTTTTCTTTATTTTTACTATTTTCTACATTGTATAATAATGGTGAAGACATCAAAACAATGAAATAACACATATGGAATCATGTAGTAACCAAAAATGTGTTAAATACATCAAAATATATTTTGTATTTTAGATTCTTCAAAGTAGCCACCCTTTGCCATGATGACAGATTTGCACATTCTTGGCATTGTCTCAACCAGCTTTACCTGGAATGCTTTTCCAACAGTCTTGAATGAGTTCCCACATATGCTGAGCAATTGTTGGCTGCTTTTCCTTCACTCTCCGGTCCAACTCATCCCAAATCATCTTAATTGGGTTGAGGTCTGGTGATTGTGGAGGCCAGGTCATCTGATGCAGTACTCCATCACTCTCCTTCTTGGTCAAATAGCCCTTACACAGCCTACAGGTGTGTTGGGTTATTGTCCTGTTGAAAACAAATTATAGTCCCACTAAGCCCAAACCAGATGGGATGACATATCACCAGCAAAGCACCCCCACAACATCACACCTCCTCCTCCATGCTTCACGGTGGGAACCACACATTTAGAGAGCACTCTCACCTACTCTGCGTCTCACAAAGACACGTGGTTGGAACCAAAAATCTCAAATTTGGACTAAAGGACAGATTTCCACCGGTTTAATGTCAATTCCACGTGTTTCTTGGCCCAAGCAAGTCTCTTCTTATTATTGGTGTCCTTTAGTAGTGGTTTCTTTGCAGCAATTTGACCATGAAGGCCTGATTCATGCAGTCTCCTCTGAACAGTTGATGTTGAGATGTCTGTTACTTGAACTCCGTGAAGTATTTATTTGGGCTGCAATCTGATTTGCAGTTATTCCAATGAATTTATCCTCTGCAGCAGAGGTAACTCTGGGTCTTCCTTTCCTGTGGCGGTCCTCATGAGAGACAGTTTCATCATAGCGTTTGATGGTTTTTGCGAATGCACTTTGAAAGTTCTTGAAATTGTTTCTGCATTGACTGACCTTCATGTCTTAAAATAATGATGGACTGTCATTTCTCTTTGCTTATTTGATCTGTTCTTGCCATATTATGGACTTGGATTTTACCAAATAGGGCTATCTTCTGTATACCAACCCTACCTTGTCACAACACAACTGATTAGCTCAAACGCATCAAGAAGGAAAGAAATTCCACAAATTAACTTTAACAAGGCACACCTGTTAATTGAAATGCATTCCAGATGACTACCTCATGAAGCTGGTTGAGAGAAAGCCAAGAGTGTGCAAAGCTGTCATGAATGCAAAGGGTGGCTACTTTGAAGAATCTCAAATATAAAATATATTTTGATTTGTTTAACACTTTTTTGGTTACTACATGATTCCACATGTGTTATTTCATAGTTTGATGCCTTCACTATTATTCTACAAGGTAGAGAATAGTAAAAAATAAAGAAACCCTTTAATGAGTAGGTGTGTCCAAACTTTTGACTGGTACTGTAGTTCCACAGCTGTCACGTCTTGACCAGTGAGAAGGGTCATTTTGCCATAGTGAATGGTCAGGGCGTGGCAGGGGGGTTGTTTTGTGTGTTTTGGGGTTGGTTTGTTTCTAGGGGAATTTGTTCTAGTTTTCTGTTTCTATTTCATTTTCCTTGTGTGGCCCAAGTATGGTTTCCAATCAGAGGCAGGTGTCTTTCATTGTCTCTGATTGGAAGCCATACTTAGGCAGCCTGTTTTTCTTTGAGTTTTGTGGGTGGTTGTTTCCGTATAGTTGTTGTACCTTACGGAACTGTTGTTTGTCGTTTGGTTATTTTGTTCAAGTGTTCTCTCAAAATAAAATAAAATGAGTACTATACACGCTGTGCCTTGGTCTGTTCAAAACGACACCTGTGACAACAGCATCTATATCCCTGTACAACTCTAGCTAAAAACAGGATACATAATCCAACCACAGTTGAAAATATTCATTTATATGTAGGCTAGCAACATGACTTGTTTGATAGGAAGGGGACTAAGAAGTTACATCACAAATATGAAAGTACATAACATTTTCAGCAAACAATAACCAGCATTCATTTATTTCCTCAACTCAAGGAGGTGGCCATACAATGGGTTGTAACGTGATCTGCTCAAAGCAAATGTCTGGTGTTCAAGTGAAAATTCTATTTACATAGATTGTTCCCAGCCAAAGGTTTTTATGAGTAGCTCATGTATCTTTTTTATGACTATCAGTGAGCCAACATGGAATGCAGTTGCTGTAACGATTGTCGTACGGGGTAGACCAAGGCGCAGCGGGTTGAGTGCTCATTTGTACTTTTATTGAACACTTAAATAACAAAACAAGAAAACGACCGCACAGTATCGCAGGCTAAACACAGCAGTGCAAAAACAACTTCCCACAAACAACAGGTGAAAAAGGGCTTCCTAAGTATGACTCCCAATCAGCAACAACGATGTACAGCTGTTCCTGATTGAGAGCCATACCAGGCCAACACAAGGAAATATACAACATAGAACAAAACCCCGACAACACAAAACAAACACACCCCTGCCACGCCCTGACCAAACTACAATGACAAATAACCAATAACTAAGCTAGACTTTGAATGTGCTTTATTGATTTTGTACAAGTTTCAGGGCAGCATGGTGATTCAAGTTCATGTAGAATAACATAGCATTGATGTAACAGAATGTGCCAGGAGAACATGAGCAAGATATATATTTTTATGAAACACATCAGAATGAATATGTTAATACATCAGTCTGTATTTATGTATGGGGCAATCTTCCAATAGTACATGACAATACAGTATTGATTAAATTGCTTCTACCTGCTACCGTATCAAAAGAAGAAGTGGGGACAAAGGGTGTCGGCTCAACCACATCAATGACCCTTAATTGACTTTTAACATTTTATTAGAGCAAAATAAATGCATTTGAACAAAGTTTTTCTCCCCTTCTATCCTCATGCAAAGCTCCAGATGGCCCACAGTAGCAGCAGAGTGCTGGTGTAGACAACCAGGATTAGCAGGTAGACTCGGAACAGGAGGAGGTCCACCTTGCAGCAGAGGGCCACCCAGTCAGCCTGGGCTGCGTCGTCACTCTCTCCCTCCTGTAGGTAGAGCCTCAGGGCCACCACCTCCTGGAGAATACTCTCCAGCCGAGGAGCACTCTCCTGGGGCTCGCTCAGAGACAGCACTTCCTCTGGAGCCAGGTCAAACTCAAAGCCTGGAGGGACAACATGTAAGTGGGGTTATGATGGGGTTGGACACATGAATGTCCGAAGAGAAGATATTCTGTTGCTACAACGCAATCTTAACAAGTAAATTAAATAAAAGTCAAACTGTTGATTGAATACAGTGGCAAAAAAAAGTATGTGAACCATATGGAATTATCTGGATTTGCGTAATCTTTGGATAAAAAAACATGCCTACTGCATATATCAACAATTAAACATTTCATGTTTTGGGGGACTAAAGAGATAAAACCTTGTTGAAAAATCATGTCCATTAATGACACAAAAACGCTTGAAAATATGTAGCTACTAAGAGCAAATCAGTCATTACTCATTGTACTCGCTGGATCCTTTAAAATACAGTACCAGTCAAAAGTTGACACACCTACTCATTCAAGGGTTTTTTCTTTGTTTTTACTATTTTCTACATTGTAGAATAATAGTGAAGACATCTACACTATGAAATAACACATGGAATCATCCAGTAACCAAAAAAGTGTTCAAAATATATTTTAGATTTTAGATTCTTCAAAGTAGCCACACTTTGCCTTGATGACAGCTTTGCACACTCTTGGGATTATCTCAACCAGCTTCATGAGAAATGCTTTTCAAACAGTCTTAAAGGAGTTCCCACATATGCTGAGCACTTCTTGGCTGCTTTTCCTTCACTCTGCGGTCCAACTCATCCTAAACCATCTAATTTGGCTGGGTATGAAGGGCAAGCTTGGTGTGTCAAACAATATGAGAGAACATTTGAAACAAAGATGAGGAGAGGAGCTGGTGTATGATACCTATGAGTGGTGTTCTGATGGTGGTGGCAGGCATCTCGTCCATCAGGTTTACCCTGAAGACAGTGTTGCCCAGGTGGATGCTGGTCTTGAAGGTGATGCGCGTGCCACAGTTGGGCGGCAAGTAGAAGCTGATGACGTCGACCACCATGAGGAAGATGCTGGGGATGAGCAGACTCACCACGTACAGCAGGGGGCGCCGGCGGATCAACACCTGACCAGTGGGGGTGAGAGGGAGTGAAAAAGAGGGAGAGAGTTTTACTTTTCTATTTCATGTCACACGTGGGTCAAGAACGTGTTTGAACTCCCCCATAGGTGAGAAATTGAGAAATAAATGTTTTTCCCTTCACTAACTTAAACCTAAATCTGCCCCATTTTAGCTTTAGATAATAACTATACTTTTTTCAACTGAACCCACAAGAAAACCATATTCCACACTATTACCCTATTCCACAGTATTATTCCACAGTATTACCCTATTACCCTGTCCTCTTCCAGTACCCCAAAAGACATGAATCCCCTTAACCGCTTTCACAATGAGCAGTAGTGTAAAGGTAACCCAATGAGCCCTGCTGGATCGACACTCCATCATTAACTGCCCTCCTGAGCTGAATGTACAACAGAACCCCGCCTAGCCTATCCTCGCAGGCAGTCTCTCCCCCACCTGCACCAGGCCCAGGGCCCATTTCTCCGGCAGAACAAGACGGCCATTGATCAGCTGCCACAGAGACAGCCTCATTATGGTGCCTCTCTCTCTCAGCATGCTGGACGCGCCTCATCTATTAGCATTAGCGCTTAATCCTGTCCGTGAAGCCCTTGCTGATCTCTTTAACACCTTCACAACAGGAGTACCAGGAGGAGGGGATGGCTAAAAACCTCCTCTCGATACTCAATCTGATTTAGTTGTCATTGTACAGTCACAGTCTCCCTACAAGAGAAGTGTGTATCTTTTTGTTTCCTGTTGGATAGACATCAATCCATATAGAAAATCTCACTAACACACCTATTCACATATTACATATTTACTGACTGGATATGTATTGCTGTATATGTGGATACAGTTGGCACTAGACATATAGGTCATATTTGTATTTCTTCAGATAATTTCCTTCAAATCAAGTATCTGAAGAGAAACAAAGAGAGACCTAGATCTGGTAACAGTAGGCACACACGTTGAACTGGATGTGGGCGTAGTCTCTGCCATCCAGCCGGAGCTGCCAGTAGCAGGAGGGCACAGACATCAGCTCCCACTCGCCATCATCCATAAACGACTTCTGATCATCGTCCATGTCCTCCGCACTCCTCCACAGAGTCAGGTTAACCTCACTCACTGCATACATGATGGTAGAGGTCAGGGAGAGAGTTTACTAAGCCTTAATGACACTCAGTCAATTTGACCTGCTATTGATTTGATACAATATTAAATTACCAGCTGTATGGGTTTTATGTGCTCATGTTTGTGTACTTAATACTGTATGTGCCATAGCTTTATGCATGTATTTTGTGCATCGAAAGGTATGCCATTGTTATTTTGCACTTCTAATTGTGTGTTTTAGACACGTCATCCATCTGTGCATATCCAGATGTATAGTCATTTGACTGGGTATTAATGTTAGCGTGTTTACAGCCCTCTATGCTCTATCCTCTATGCTAACCTGAGTGAAGCCAGCTGCGGAAGGTCAGAGTGCAGCTCTGCTTGTCAAAGGGGAAGGCGTACAACTCCAAGTCACACGCAGACACCACCTGACTCCCCTACATCCACACTAACAGGGGGAAGAACATGACTTATGGGGAAGACAAGAGTTCCAGCTGCTTACAGTACTGCATGTTGAACATGAGACACTCTGACCCTGGTCAACACACTTCCTTTTCAGTCTGTCATTTTAAATTAAAAGGACAAATGTTTAATATTTCTGCGAAGAGACTGAGTGTATTGAGTAATCCAATGACATGTTATGAAATTTGAACAGGAATACATAGTGTAAATTCTTACAATTCACTGATGATGAGATCGGGCACCCATATAGCGTCAGAGGGCAGAGAGATCTCAGTGATCCCGTCAAACTCCTCGGGATCCCACACCAAGAACTCATCAGTCCAGATCTGACATCATAAACAGGAAATACATCACAAGACCAGTCATATGAAGTACATGACAGATGGTTGCCTGACTGTTTTGGCATTCAATAACGCAATTGTTGCATGCCAGACAAGGCTGAAGAGACATTGGCTGAAGCAGGCTCCCTGTCTTTCAGACAGACAACCATGTGAAAACCATGCAGAAGTTTTATATATATTATGTAACTGAAATCTAACATGGAACACAGACACAGGATTCGTAGAAACAGCTAAATGTGGTATACATGTTAAGGTAGACATAATGTGTATATTGGGTGGAAAAGAATAATGCAAAACAGACACTATTGTGCCTCATTCACTCATATTCAAATATCTGAAGAGAACATTGCATTTGTATAAGTACACCAACGGCATTGTCATTCAGTGTTTTTGAACAAAATACTGAAAATGTAATGTTTGACTTTAGGTCTACCCTCTGGCGCTCAATCAATGGCACAAGGACAAGCGGCGGATGGGAAAATTAGCAAAGACAACAATGGTGTTGCAATTGCATTAAAGTGAATGGAGAGTGAGCCTGGAGACTCATGTCCGCTGGCCCCACCGACCAAATGAACCCTAATGAGATTCTCCTCATCCTGATTTTATTTTCATTTTTTTTTTTTTTTAATGGCTCACTTCACCACTCCATTGAAGCTATAAATATAATGCGTAGACGTGATTATTCCTTGAAGGGGTAATCAAAGTAATTACATTTTTAAGTATTCCTATTTGTGGATGGGGCCAGTGATGGTTTCACATGGCATGAACATTTTGAAACGTATGTTTAACACCAATAGAAGAATACAATTCATACCAACCTGCCGGTACCAAATGCTTGTGGTTACTTGCTGGGTCTTTCCATCCTGTAAAAAGTAAGATTTTCAAAAACATTTTTTTTCAAAACATCTATTATTGAGTATTACTTTTTTGTTACATTTTTGGGTGTAAATTATTTGTGCAGACCATTGAAATGTGTAGCTACAAATGGTCAAAATGTATTTACTGATACAAGATTAATATTTCATAACAAAAAAATATATAATTGAGCAACATCAACAATGTTTTCATTTCCTGTGTTACATATTACCAGAAGCATGGCAGGTAATCATATTGTATTTTAGATTTAAATAATTAATTATTTAGATAAAGCTATATAGGGTTTTTTACCACATCAAGCACAGACTGCATTATGAGGTCTATGTGGATGAGCGTGGGACTGGTCCAGTTCTGAACAGGTCTGACTCCACAGTTGTATTTATGCAGGAGGGTCCTGGTGAGTTGGTTCAGAGCAGACCTCTTGGGTTTATCTGCTATCTGTTCAGCCAGAGAGGCTGAATGGAAGTCAAGTAGTAAATCAATCATATGAAATTCAACTCATTGATATATACAGAAGGGGTTAAAAAATTCCCAGGTTTTCCAGAAATCTTGGTTGGAGCAAATCACGCCCTGGCCATAGAGAGGGTTTTGTTCTCTATTTTGGTTAGGCCAGGGTGTGACTAGGGTGGGCATTGGGTGGGCATGTCCTTTTTTCTATGTTTTGTATTTCTTTGTTTTGGCCTGGTATGGCTCTCAATCAGGGACAGCTGTACATCGTTGTTGCTGATTGGGAGCCATACTTAGGTAGCCTGTTTGCCTTTGGGTTTTGTGGGTGGTTAATTTCTGTTTTGTTGAACCTGACGGAACTGTTGGTTGTTTTGTTATTTTGTTTAAAGTGTTCTCAGTAAATAAATGAATGATGAGCACTCACCACGCTGTGCCTTGGTCTACTCCATTTGACGGCCGTTACAGAGGATTCCTATTTTCCTGCTTATTTCTAGAAAACTTCAAACAGGGATTTCTGGAAAACCTGGGATTTTGGGGAAAGTTAGCAGAATTTTACAATCCTATTGATATCTCAAATAAAACATCTTGCATATGACAGAATTCTACCTGATTTATGGTATTCATCTATTTTCAACATGATTATTGTGTCATTTTTTAAGACACAATAATTTTCAATGTGTTATGTTTCAAGACATGTCTCCACAACAATTAACTACAAACCACTACTTAGAATGAAAAATATGTTTATGAAGCATAATGAATAAACATATTATCATTAAATTGAAAATATTTTATCATCCATGCATTCATTTATTTGTAAGTGACAGGAAATTGCCTGATATTCTTAATTCGTCTCACAGATAGGGCTGCAATATTATTATCAGATAGGGCTGCAATATTCCAGGTAACTTTCACAAAGTTCCCAGGTTTTCCAGAAATCCCAGTTGGAATATTTCTGGAATCAGAAAGGAATGAGCAGGAAGTCCGGGAAGCCTCCAAACGGGATTTCTGGAAAAACCTATGAATTCCGAGAATGTTACTGGAATTTCGTAACTCTAGTTTGAGTTGGTTAAAACCCTGATTCAAACGGATGGACTTCCTAAAATCATATTATCGGATTTACAGGATAGGACGCTCACAGAAGGGTTCCATTAAGTCATACATTTTCTATAAAATAACAAATAGCATTTTAATAAAACAACACACTCAGACATTGGAATAATTTCTTTCAATGCGACTGGTCATTTCAGACCAAGTTAAAAATGTATTTGAAAACAGTTAATAGCAATGAGTAGAAACTACTGTCTCAATATGTCAATCATCTTTAAATGTTGCTTGTTTCATGTAGACAATTCCTAATAGCACAGACTGGTAAACTGGACTTTAATGTTTGTATTTAATTAATATTTATGGTTATTTAATCCATTGTGTCATGGCTGATTGTAGAAGAGGAAAACTGTCTGAGTGAATCTTACCTGAGCTTAGTAGGAGCCAGAAGACCGATATCATGCTGAGCAACCAGTTTGATACACCCAAATCTCCCCTCCAAAATGTAATGTCAGATGATCTTCAAAGTCATATTCCTTTCTTTCTGTTTAGCCTCTTTCTGAAATTAATTCTGAATAGTTTAAGTCTGAAGATGTCTCTTCTTGACTTGGTTTCAACATTAAATGGACCTGTGTGTGAAAGTTTGTGGCATCTGTATTGATTTTCTATTAGCATGGTAAGATTATACTTTTTTTTAAGGAGTGGGGCAGTCCCACTCCTTTTGGTATTGAGGCAGTTCAGCAGCCTGGTCTCAGACTACACATAACATAGTAAATGTTCATCCGAGACACTCAAATTAGTATGATTCGAGTAAATGTAAATCCGAGACACAAATTAGTATGATATGTTATGTTTGGTATGGTTACATAAGACAGATGGTTACTTAAGGCAAAAAAAAGTTGGTGGCTTGGTAGGGGTGAATCGGTGGACATATTATGGACAACTTTAGCATTTTAGCTAATTAGCAACTTTTCAACTACTTAATACTTTTTAGTTACTTTGCAACTACTTAGCATGTTAGCTAACCCTTCCCCTAACCCTTACTTTAACCCTTTAACCTAACTCCTAAAACTTAACCCTAGCTAACATTAGCATATCACACACTTTGTAAATTCGTAACATATTGTAATTTTGCAAATTAGTAACATATAATACGAATTGTAATTCTTAACATATCATACAAAATGGGTGATAGACATCCACAAATGAATACATACTATACGAAACATAACATATCATACTAAATGGAGTGTCTCAAATGTATGTACAAAATAATATAAAATGCTCTGAGACAGCTGCCAGCACAGTGGCGATTTTAGCATGTAAATCTTGGAGGGGCAAACTCAAAAAGAAATGTGGGGATGCATGCCAGCAAAGCCACAACACTAAACAACACATTAATTGCACTATAACGGTGACAAACCATTATAGTGTACATAAGAAATCCCGGTATGCCCTCCGACGAACCATCAAACAGGAAAAGCATCAACACAGGACTAAGATCGAATCGTACTACCCCGGCTCCGATGCTCGTCGGATGTGGCAGGGCTTGCAAACTATTACAGACTGCAAAGTGAAGCACAACCAAGAGCTGCCCAGTGACACAAGCCTACCAGACGAGCAAAATAACTTCTATGCTCGCTTCGAGGCAAGTAACACTGAAGCATGCATGAGAGCATTAGCTGTTCCAGATGACTGTGTGGTCAGGCTCTCCGCAGCCAATGTGAGTAAGATCTTTAAACAGGTCAACATTCACAAGGCAGCAGGGCCAGACGGATTACCAGGACGTGTACTCCGAGCTTGCGCTGACCAAATGGCAAGTGTCTTCACTGACATTTTCAACCTCTCCCTGTCTGAGTCTGTAATACCAACATGTTTCAAGCAGACCACCATAGTCCCTGTGCCCAAGAACACTAAGGTAACCTGCCTAAATGTCTACCGACCCGTAGCACTCACGTCTGTAGCCATGAAGTGCTTTGAAAGGCTGGTCATGGCTCATATCAACAACATTATCCCATTATCCCAGAAACCCTAGACCCACTCCAATTTGCATACTGCACCAACAGATCCAGAGATGATGCAATCCCTATTGCACTCCACACTGTCCTTTCACACCTGGACAGGTCTAGGTCCATGTCATGGTGGTCGTAGGAAGGAGCGGACCAAAGTGCAGTGTGTGTATCGGTCCACATTTTTATTGAACTGTGAAACTATGCAATACATACAAATAAACTGAATAACAAAAACAACAAACCGTGACGCAGAGGTGAAACATACACTAACTCAAAGACAATCTTCCACAAACCCAGGTGGGAAAAACACATACTTAAGTATGATCTCCAATTAGAGACAACGATGACCAGCTGCCTCTAATTGGAGATCATCCCAAACAAAACCCAGCATAGAAATACAAAACTAGAACATAACAACATAGAAAAACTAAACTAGAAAACCCCCCTGTCACGCCCTGACCTACTCTACCATAGAAAATAACAGCTTTCTATGGTCAGGACGTGACAGTCCAAGAGGCTTCTAAACAGCCTCTAACCCCAAGCCATAAGACTCCTGAACAGTGAATAAAATGGCTACTCAGACTATTTGCATTGCCCCCCCCCCCACCCTCTTCTATGCTGCTGCTACTCTCTGTAATTATCTATGCATAGTCACTTTAATAACTCTACCTACATGTACATATTACCTCAATTACCTCGACACCGGTGCCCCCGCACATTGACTCTGTACCGGTACCCTCTGTATATCACCCCGCTATTGTTATTTACTGCTGCTCTTTAATTATTTGTTTTTCCTATCTCCTACGTTTTGGGGGGATTTTCTTAAAACTGCATTGTTGGTTAAGGGCTTGTTAGTAAGCATTTCACTGTAAGGTCTACACCTGTTGTATTCGGTGCATGTGACAAATACAATTTGATTTAATTTGATTTGAAACGGTGCCTTACAAACTGTTAGGGTCTACAAAAAGCTGTCCCAACAGGAGAGTTTTCTTTTAGCGCCATGGAAGGAATCCTTACCACCGCTTCACCTGGCTATTAGTGGAGCCTTGTCTGGCAGTGAAACAGTTAACTCAGACTAATTTACTGCCTTTTAAAAAAACATAGCTGATATTGCTGACCTGCTTAAACAAATGTGGTTTCTAAGGACAATTGAGATGTGAAAACTATGGCAAAAGGGAACGATGAGCGGATGAGAGGCAATCCGTCATTTCGTTTAAGACATTAATGAGCAAGCTAAGACAGACGTAGTCAATATAATTATTTGTTCAGCACTTTTGAAATGTACAGCTACAGAATTCAAAACAGGGGCCGTTCTTACGGTATTCTCCCGGTACATCAAGTCAGAACCGTAGGATAAATAAAGGGGGCATATAAGCAGACAATGAAAGCACTTACAATATTCAATGATTACATTTCTCTAAAACAGGCCATAGGCTACATGTCCACCACCAAGTCAGAACAGCAGGCTAAGTTATGAGGGGATAAGGGAAAGGGTGAGGCACATGGGCTACTAACATACTGTACACTTAGTATTACTTTCTTAGCTACAATATACATATCTCCCTGGCATATTACATACATTTTTGGACTCGCCGTTGTACTGTGCTCACTTGAATAGGAAGGTGGTGTGTCGGTCCTTCTTGTGGACAAATTTGGTCCTAAAACATTGTCATCAAAGTCTGGCATTTTCTGGATTTATGGTGCTTTCAAGACAACAGGGAACTCAGAAAAAACAAGGTTGAATCATGACGTCAGTGGTTTTTAAGGTCGGAGCTCTCGAAAGAAGCCCAATTTGGAATTCCGAGTTGGATGACCGTTCAAAACGTATTTTCACAGTCGGAAATCGATTTTTTTCTGAGTTCCCAGTTGTCCTGAACTCATTGAAGTCTGAGATTTCCTAGTTCCGAGTTTCCAGATGTTTTGAAGGTGGCAGAAGTCATGCTGGATTGACAGCATGGCCAATTTATTCAACCTTTTCTGGCCCATGGTGTTTCATGTGAATGTTTATCATTTTAAGCTTGGAAAAGAGCCCCTTATTAAATCCAGACTTGGACCACACATCCTCTCCACCGAATAGCAGGGGAAGCAAAATAGTGATTGCTTTGCAACGTTTGCAGTTAGCCACTGATTCCTTTCAAACCACTCATTGTTGAATTTGTGATTTGCAACTTGTTGTGTAAAGTTTATGTCCAACGCAATGGCCGATGAGCACCGATTCGTTTTATCTATAATTTATATTTAATTTTATATATTTTTTTATTTCACCTTTATTTAACCAGTTGGCCAGTTGAGAACAAGTTCTCATTTACAACTGCAACCTGGCCAAGATAAAGCAAAGCAGTGCGACACGAACAACACAGAGTTACACATGGAATAAACAAATGTACAGTCAATAACACAATAGAAAAGTATATATACAGTGTGTGCAAATGAAGTAAGATTAGGGAGGTAAGGCAATAAATAGGCCATAGTGGCGAAATAATTACATTTAGCAATTAAACACTGGAGTGATAGATGTGCAGAAGACGAAAGTGCAAGTAGAGATACTGGGGTGCAAAGGAGTAAGAAAACAAAACAATATGGGGATGAGATAGTTGTGTGGGCTAATTACAGTTGTGCTATGTACAGGTGCAATGATCTGTAAGCTGCTCTGACAGCTGATGCTTAAAGTTAGTGAGGGAGATATGAGTCTCCAACTTCAGTGATTTTTGCAATACGTTCCAGTCATTGACAGCAGAGAACTGGAACGAAAGGCGGCCAAAGGGGAGTTGGCTTTGGGGGTGACCGGTGAAATATACCTGCTGGAGCGCGTGCTACGGGTGGGTGCTGCTATGGTGACCAGTGAGCTGAGATAAGGCTGGGCTTTACCTAGCAAAGACTTATAGATGACCTGGAGCCAGTGGGTTTGGCGACGAATATAAAGCGAGGCCCAGCCAATGAGAGCATACAGGTCGCAGTGGTGGGTAGTATATGGGACTTTGGTGACAAAACGGATGGCACTGTGATAGACTGCATCCAATTTGCTGAGTAGAGTGTTGGAGGCTATTTTGTAAATGACATCGCCGAAGTCAAGGATCGGTAGGATAGTCAGTTTTACGAGGGTATGTTTGGCAGCATGAGTGAAGGATGCTTTGTTGCAAAATAGGAAGCCGATTCTAGATTTAATTTTGGATTGGAGATGCTTAATGTGAGTCTGGAAGGAGAGTTTACAGTCTAACCAGACACCTAGGTATTTGTAGTTGTCCACATATTCTAAGTCAGAACCGTCCAGAGTAGTGATGCTAGACGGGCGGGCAGGTGCAGGCAGCGATCGGTTGAAGAGCATGCATTTAGTTTTACTAAGAGCAGTTGGAGGCCACGGAAGGAGAGATGTATGGCATTGAAGCTCGTCTGGAGGTTTGTTAACACAGTGTCCAAAGAAGGGCCAGATGTATGCAGAATGGTGTCTCTGCGTAGAGGTAGATGAGAGAATCACCAGCAGCAAGAGCGACATCATTGATGTATAGAGAAAAGAGTAGGCCCAAGAACTGAACCCTGTGGCACCCCCATAGACTGCCAGAGGTCCGGACAACAGGCCCTCCGATTTGACACACTGAACTCTGTCTGAGAAGTAGTTGGTGAACCAGGCGAGGCAGTCATTTGAGAGATCTTCACATGACAAGGATTAAAAAGGATTTGCCAGTAGATTGTTGACGTGATTCATGATGATGACTGCTTATCTAGCTTGCTAGCTAAAATTTTGAAAGTATGATCAGTCCAATCAAAGCTATGGTAGATATAACGATTTGATGTCATCTTACCTGTGGACAATGACCTTGAGCATTCTCGGATGGGCACTTCTAATGTAAATTTATGGCAGCACCCAAGGGGGCTTGAACTTTCTAGCTCTCGCTGTAGATTTTGCGATGACATAGTTTCCCCATAAACGACAAAACACTGAGCCAATCACTGCACAACTAGAGAAGATTACTAACCCCTATGCTCTTTATTATCCACTGGCTGCCCCTCCACGACAGAAAGCACTGAGCTAAACTGAAACACCTGCAATTTGGACCTGCCTTACTCAAGAAAGCAAAAAAATTGACCATATTTGTATGCGGCTTTATTAACTCAATAAAAAAAAATCTTTACATTGTTTGCAAACTGATATGGGACACGTATTAATGCTAAAATAACATGCAAAACAGGCAACAACAAAAAATAACGGGTCGCCACTGCCCCCAACATAGCTGGATGATGGCTGTAGATGGCTAGGTAGGCTATCTAACTGCTGATTGATTTACTAAACTATAGTTTTTAATCATGATGCTGAGCTAGTGTGTAGCAGCTAATTAATTGCTGTATGACCTGTTGGTAGGATGTTATGTCCCATGTTGACTGATGTAAATGAAGCTACAGCAGCCACGATGATAATGTCTGGAGTAATTTTTTTTCTTGTTTTTGCTATTCTCCAAATAGCATTTTTTAGTTTTAAAATTGTGTAAAAATGCAATAAATGAGCTTCAGCTTTCAAAAAAAAATTGGGGAGGAAACCCTCACTCAATCCCCCCACCGTCCGGTCACTCTGCCATATCCTAGATTTAGTTGAAATGATGCCCCTGCAGTTTGCCTATAGGTGATTAACTGTTACTTCATAACAGTTAATCCTTGTACTGATATACTGTATCAAACGTAACCGCGCGCACACACGTCGCTTTGCACGCGCCCGTTTTTGGGACAGGCAAGGACACCACTCTGCTTTGCTTGTGTGTGGCTGTTTGACAGATGGAGTTGGTTTGACTCCGAAGTAGGGCTGAAGGCATTTGTGGAAATAAACAAGAAATTCGGGTTTTGCTGCCATGAGAGTTGAACAACAGAGTGAACATGGGGAAAACTCAACGAATTCGGTGAGCACTAAGTAACAGAGTGGAATGACAAGTGACATTTCAAAAGCTCTAACCTTGCATGAGATTGTTAACAACTAACGTAACCAGAACACATAACGTTACAGCCTACATTTTCTGTGTGGACAGACACTAAATTATATATCACGACAAGACCTTATTCCTTAGTGAAACAGTCAATGACACAGGTGCTTCAATTACCTCGTGTGGGGAATTCTGTGTTTCTAAACTGTTGTCACTACGTATCCTGTCCTGCAAAGATGTTTGACATTTTGTCTCGTTCAACGTATCACGACAACCAGTTGGCAAAATAGTTGTGTTATTGTCAATCAATCTCTGCAATAACAACAGTAATCAGAGAAAGGTCATCTGTCAAAACCACTACAACAACATGCATACCCACAGGTTTTTGTTATATAAACCCATGTCTTAACTGGACACAAACCCATCAGCTTTGATTTTTTTTTTATGGTTGATCTTAAACATGTCTCTTTATAGCATGACGATAACTGTATTTTTGTCCACAATTAATGTCTATCTACATTCATCTGTGTGTGTCCAGGTTCTGTGGTGGCTTTTTGTGTGTGTCAGAGAAACACCCACTGCCTTTGTCACTCAAACCCTGGTGGCATGGCGAGTGGAATGATAAACAGAGGTGCTAGCTATCCATGCCATGGCCCAAAATAGAGGCTGACCAAGAGGCTAAGACAGACCCCAGCTCTCCATATAAGTCTGCATGGTCCCAGGTCTGTGTGTCTGGCTGCCTTCACACTGTTACCCTGACATGTCCACCTGCTGTTATGGGGGTGAGTGCTTTATATAGCCTCACTCCTCTTAGCTGGCCCATATTCTTTTAACTGTTTAGCCGCTATTGATCCGGTGTATCACTTCAAAGCCTCAGCTACGGCTGGTTAGGAATACTTTTAGTTGCATTGTATAAGGTATACATGATGACTCATGTACACTATGAATGAGTGATGTTGAGCATACACTGAGTGTGTAGAACATTAAGAACACCTTCCTAAAATTGCATGTTTGGGGCAAGGACAGGGACGCTGGCCCATGTTGACTCCAATCCTTCCCACAGTCGTGTCAAGTTGGCTGGATCTCTTTTGGGGGTGGACCATTCTTTATACCAATGGGAAACTGTTGAGCGTGAAAATCCCAGCAGCGTTGCAGTTCCTGACAGAAACTGGTGCACCTGGCACGTACTACCGTGCCCGTTCACAGGGACTTCAATCTTTTGTCTTGCCGATTCACCCTCTGAATGGCACACATACACAATCCATGTCTCAATTGTCTCAAAGCTTAAAAATCTTTCTTTAATCTGTCTCCTCCCTTTCATCTACACTGAATGAAGTGGATTTAACAAGTGACATCAATAAGGGTTCATAGCTTTCACCTGGTCAGCTTATATCATGGAAAGAGCAGATGTTCTTAATGTTTTGAGCACTTAAGGTATTTACCAGTCTGCAGACTTAGGTGAGACTTAACTGGTCTCGCAAATTGGCAGACAGGTAACCATGGGCATAGCTTTGGGGGAATGTTTCAGTTGGTCCCATCCCATTAATGTGGCACGTTTGTAATTGGTTAAGGCAGTGTTTCCCAAACTAGTCCTTGTGACCCTCAGCCATTCCACATTATTTTATTGCGCACCTGATTCAACTAGACAATTAATCAGGTGTGTTAGAATAGATCAAATACAGGACTGGGACCAGTTCGGGAAACATTGGGTTAGAGTACCCACGTGGTGGTGGAACATATTGCCTCAGACTCATATGGCCTCACAGACTCTGGCGACACTACTCCAGTTCAAAATTGACCTAGAAATGTGGACTGGAGGTGACATATGCACAAATAATTTTGGTATGGTCTCGCTCTCGTTGTTTTCTCAACCCAACCTGGACTCGGGGGTAGACATAACATAGTAAATGTAAATCCGGGACACTGCAATTAGTATGATATGTAAAGTTTCATATGGTATGTGTTCATTTGTGGATGTCCATCATCCATTTCATATCATATGTTACAAATTGCAATTCGTACAATATGTTATGAATTTGAAAAACATATGATATTTTATGAATTTTAATTTATTGTGGCTAACGTTAGCTAGGCGCCCAAGTCGTTTGAGGTTGCTCTAAAGCGGAAAGGTGGAGTAAACGAGTCAGGAGCAGGTTCTTAATTGAATAAAGTTCTCTATTGAGGTATTTCTTTATTCCCAAACCCTCCAACACAATCAAAGATGACCTCACAATGAAAACACATCTTCTTTACAAGAACAAGGAACACAAGGCGAGTATCTTCAAACTATAACATAAATTACAGGTGTGTCACCGCCTTCATGATCTGTCTGTGGAGAGCTCCCTTAGGGTAGTGGTCCGGATCCATGGCGGCCATTCCCAAGAGGTAGTTTGTCCTCTTTTTCCCCCTTCCAAAAGGTACAGTTGAAGTCGGAAGTTTACTTACACTTAGGTTGGAGTCATTAAAACTCGTTTTTCAACCACTTCGCAAATTTCTTGTTAACAAACTATAGTTTTGGCAAGTCGGTTAGGACATCTTTTTTGTGCATGACACAAGTCATTTTTCCAACAATTGTTTACAGACAGATTATTTCACTTATGATTCACTGTATCACAATTCCAGTGGGTCAGAAGTTTACATACACTAAGTTGACTATGCCTTTAAACAGCTTGGAAAATTCCAGAAAATGATCTCATAGCTTTAGAAGCTTCTGATATGCTAATTGACATAATTTGAGTCAATTGGAGGTGGATGTATTTCAAGGCCTACCTTCAAACTCAGTGCCTCTTTGCTTGACATCATGGGAAAATCAAAAGAAATCAGCCAAGACCTCAGAAAAAAGAATTGTAGACCTCCACAAGTCTGGTTCATCCTTGGGAGAAATTTCCAAACACCTGAAGGTACCACGTTCATCTGTACAAACAATAGTACGCAAGTATAATCACCTTGGGACCACGCAGCCGTCATACCGCTCAGGAAGGAGACGCGTTCTGTCTCCTAGAGATGAACGTACTTTGGTGCAAAAAGTGCAAATCAATCCCAGAACAACAACAAAGGACCTTGTGAAGATGCTGGAGGAAACAGGTACAAAAGTATCTATTTCCACAGTAATGGGAGTCTTATATCGACATAACCTGAAAGGCCGCTCAGCAAGGAAGAAGCCACTGCTCCAAAACCGCCATAAAAAAAGCCAGACTAAGGTTTGCAACTGAACATGTGGACAAATATCGTACTTTTTGGAGAAATGTCCTCTGGTCTGATGAAACAAAAATAGAACTGTTTGGCCATAATGACCATCGTTATGTTTGGAGGAAAAAGGGGGAAGCTTGCAAGCCGAAGAACACCATCCCAACCGTGAAGCACGGGGGTGGCAATATCATGATGTGGGGGTGCTTTGCTGCAGGAGGGACTGGTGCACTTCACAAAATAGATGGCATCATGAGGCAGGAAAATGATGTGGATATATTGAAGCAACATCTCAAGATGTCAGTCAGGAAGTTAAAGCTTGGTCGCAAATGGGTCTTCCAAATGGACAAGCATACTTCCAAAGTTGTGGCAAAATGGCTTAAGGACAACAAAGTCAAGGTATTGGAATGGCCATCACAAAGCCCTGACCTCAATCCCATAGAAAATTTGTGGGCAGAACTGAAAAAGTGTGTACGAGCAAGGAGGCCTACAAACCTGACTCAGTTACACCAGCTCTGTCAGGAGGAATGGGCCAAAATTCACCCAACTTATTGTGGGAAGCTTGTGGAAGGCTACCTGACACGTTTGACCCAAGTTAAACAATTTTAAGGCAATGCTACCAAATACAAATTGAGTGTATGTAAACTTCTGACCCACTGGGAATGTGATGAAAGAAATAAAAGCTGAAATAAATCATTCTCTCTACTATTATTCTGACATTTCACATTCTTAAAATAAAGTGGTGATCCTAAGACAGGGATTATTACTACGATTAAATGTCAGGAATTGTGAAAAACTGAGTTTAAATGTATTTGGCTAAGGTGTATGTAAACTTCAGACTTCAACTGTACGTCCTCCCCTTTGTAGAAGCAAACACTATTTTCTTCCTCCAGTCTCCCCTACTGCCGGTTCCCTCCTCTCTCTTGTAGGGGAAAGAGAATAAGTCATTAGTGCCGTCAGCTGTGCTTAATTGCCTCTGATCACCTTGACTCACATGTTGCGCTGGCCTACTATCCGTGGGACCAGCCTGCCCTCTGGTGGTCCTTCCACATAGGTTAAAGGGTTAAAGTTAGGGGAAGGGTTAGCGAACATGCTAAGTAGTTGCAAAGTAGATAATTAGCTAAAATGCTAAAGTTGTCCATGATGAGATTTGAACACTCAACCTTTGGGTTGCTAGACGTTTGCGTTATACACCCGATCAACCACCCTGATTTTTGCTTGTGCCTTAAGTAACCTTCTGTCTTATGTAACCATACCAAACGTAACATATCATACTTATTTGAGTGTCTCGGATTTACTATTTTACGTCTAGTCTATGAGACCAGCCTGCTCAACCTAGCCCTGGAGAGAAAAAAATCTAATTGTAATAAACGGGCTCCAAAGCTCATCTAAGTAATAATTACTCAGCAATACTCTGTCACGTTAATCAGTTTAAACTAAAGGACTGGAAAAATAACCTCTAGAATGTGTACTCTTACCAATCTTGCCAGGAAGGTCATATGAATAATTGCATACCTTCGTTGTAGAGACTATTTTCACCCAAGCAACAGGTTAATGGAAAGCCTTTTGTTCTTCATTGACATTTGTCGCTCCTCAGAGCCTGATGCTGATCAACCAGCTGAGGGAGATCACTGGCATCCAAGACCCACAGATCCTCCTCAGGGCCCTGAATGTGAGTACCAAACACTGTGGACAGACAGGCAGATGGGCTTCAGTTCTGCCTGCTTAATCAGTATATCGTTGTCATATTGTAGATAGATAGACAGTAACCTAAGCCCTCTCAAAGTTTGATTTCTTCTTGGTGGTCCAGGCCTACCATATACCCAAACCATTTCTCAGCTAAATGATTGGACTGTCTCAATGACACTATGAGAGGACTTCAAGGTAGGTCCTGAAGACACTTAGGGAACAAATGTTTTTATTACTACATGTCTACTTGATTTGATATTTGATTAATTGGGTTGTGACATGACATTAGCTGTAGGCCATGTCAGAGACCAATGATGTACAGTGAGGGGGAAAAAGTATTTGATCCCCTGCTGATTTTGTATGTTTGGCCACAGACAAAGAAATGATCAGTCTATAATTTTAATGGTAGGTTTATTTGAACAGCGAGAGACAGAATAACAACAACAAAAATCCAGTAAAAAACACATGTAAAAAATGTTATAAAATGATTTGCATTTTAATGAGGGAAATAAGTATTTGACCCCTCTGCAAAACATTACTTAGTACTTGGTGGCAAAACCCTTGTTGGCAATCACAGAGGTCAGAAGGGATTTTGTCCCACTCCTCTTTGCAGATTTTCTCAGAGTCATTAAGGTTTCGAGGCTGACGTTTGGCAACTCGAACCTTCAGCTCCCTCCACAGATTTTCTATGGGATTAAGGTCTGGAGACTGGCTAGGCCACTCCAGGACCTTAATGTGCTTCTTCTTGAGCCACTCCTTTGTTGCCTTGGCCGTGTGTTTTGGGTCATTGTCATGCTGGAATACCCATCCACGACCCATTTTCAATGCCCTGGCTGAGGGAAGGAGGTTCTCACCCAAGATTTGACGGTACATGGCCCCGTCCATCGTCCCTTTGATGCGGTGAAGTTGTCCTGTCCCCTTAGCAGAAAAACACCCACAAAGCATGTTTCCACCTTCATGTTTGAGGGTGGGGATGGTGTTCTTGGGGTCATAGGCAGCATTCCTCCTCCAAACACGGCGAGTTGAGTTGATGCCAAAGAGCTCCATTTTGGTCTCATCTGACCACAACACTTTCACCCAGTTGTCCTCTGAATCATTCAGATGTTCATTGGCAAACTTCAGACGGGCATGTATATGTGCTTTCTTGAGCAGGGGGACCTTGCGGGCGCTGCAGGATTTCAGTCCTTCACGGCGTAGTGTGTTACCAATTGTTTTCTTGGTGACTATGGTCCCAGCTGCCTTGAGATCATTGACAAGATCCTCACGTGTAGTTCTGGGCTGATTCCTCACCGTTCTCATGATCATTGCAACTCCACGAGGTGAGATCTTGCATGGAGCCCCAGGCCGAGGGATATTGAAAGTTATTTTGTGTTTCTTCCATTTGCGAATAATCGCACCAACTGTTGTCACCTTCTCACCAAGCTGCTTGGCGATGGTCTTGTAGCCCATTCCAGCCTTGTGTAGGTCTACAATCTTGTCCCTGACATCCTTGGAGAGCTCTTTGGTCTTGGCCAAGTTGGAGAGTTTGGAATCTGATTGATTGATTGCTTCTGTGGATAGGTGTCTTTTATACAGGTAACAAACTGAGATTAGGAGCACTCCCTTTAAGAGTGTGCTCCTAATCTCAACTCGTTACCTGTATAAAAGACACCTGGGAGCCAGAAATCTTTCTGATTGAGAGGGGGTCAAATACTTATTTCCCTCATTAAAATGCAAATCAATTTGTAACATTTTTGACATGCGTTTTTCTGGATTTTTGTTGTTGTTATTCTGTCTCTCACTGTTCAAATAAACCTACCATTACAATTATAGACTGATCATTTCTTTGTCAGTGGGCAAACGTACAAAATCAGCAGGGGATCAAATACTTTTTTCCCTTACTGTAGTGTCTAAGAAGGCAACAGTGAGATGATGTCATGCCAACACCATTAGTCAATGAGCATGAACTAGATGGAGGGAAAACCTGCATATTGTACATTTGAGCGATGAAGATTTCAGGTTGTTGTTGTTGCAAAAGAGTTCTCAGCGACTTACGTACTTAAAAAGGCAAAATAAATGATATTGTCACAGACATTGTTTTCATGCGGCTCTTTCATGGGCTTAGTCCCCGGAACAAATCCTTTAGATGGACTCTATCACGTAGAGGTCAAACTTAAGGTTAGGGGTAGCCGCTTGCTTCGGTGCCAGTTTATCTCTGCTTTAGCTGCTCTGTCCTTCGTCAGAATTATCATCAAAATCAGAACCAGACTGGCACCAGGCCAGGGAGTTCTTGGAAAGGACACATTGTAATGCCTACTCTTATCTCTCTGATACCAGGCCAGTCAGGGGGACATTAGCCATGCTGTTGGGCTGCTGACCACACAGCCGCCAGAGGAGGGCCAGGGGACTGAGGACACACCAGACACAGAAGTCAACAGGGAGGCCTGGGGGGCCCAGAAAGGTAGGCCGGAAGTTGGGAAGGAAAGTCTAAGGAAAGGAGCAAAATACTGAGGGTCTGGTGATGAACATAGAAGATCATTTGTTTCCTAATGTTTGTCCTCAGGTGCTCCTCCTAAAGATGACCTTCAGACAGCCATTGAGCTCAGCTTGCAAGAATCCCAGGCAGAGGAGAGAGAGCTCAACAGGTATAGTCGTCCAGTACCTCATCATTTCCCCTTTGCTTGCTGTTTCCTTGCTGAACGAAGTAACCAATTGAGAGTCATCTCTCAATTAAAAGGTTATAATATCTGAAGTGAACACAGAAGTACAGTATGAGCAATAGATAACATCAACGAAAAAGGAAAACCAGGTTCATAAGAGCACGCAACAGAAAATGTTTTGAAACAGAAAACAAAAATGTGCATTTCTTATTGGATTCCCTCCCCATTTTTGTCAGTTTTCTTCTATTTGCTGCCTATTGAACATAACCCAGGTTAAACTCTCAATCAGACCATTGTCTACAGTTGATGAGTGGCATGTTTTGGTGTGTTCCAGGGCACTGGAGGCCAGTGTGGAGGACAGCGCTGCACGGGTGAAGAGGAAGCGCTGCGAGGCCCAAGGAGAGAGCTGCAGCCCTGCAGACTGGATCCGCAAGGAGGAGTGGCCAGTGGGCATCCGCAATGTGGGCAACACCTGCTGGTTCAGTGCCGTCATACAGGTGAGATACACACTAATGCACAGTTATTAACAGAGTCTGCTCTGGAGCTTGATCTTTAAAATATAAAAAAAATATGCACAGAAAAAGAGAATTGTGCCAGTGAAATGAACAGGATAAAAAGATAAGTACAACATTTGGGGTTTGAACTGTGGACCTTGTTAATGCTTTGCCATTTAAGACCACCTGTTGTATCACCAGTCAGGTCCTGGCTGTTACTAAGGTTGATGTCGTACAGTAAAGGTTGTATTTGAATTTTGCAAAATCTGCAGAATCCCTTGGACTCCTTTGGTCTCTATAATACGGCCTTGACTTTCTGCACCACCTCCTAATTGGTGTATATGTGATGACCATGTTTAGAACCTCTCTCAGTTTTCCAAAACCTTTCAAGACTTCTGGTGTGAATCGGTTCAAAATATTACCACTAGGAGAGAAGGCTCCAAACACGTTTGTTTTTCCGTCCAATTTGCTGAACGATGTCGACTTCTGGCAAACAGAGGAAGAACATTTTATTTTCAACCTGTTACCACACAATTAAGCCATATTGTGTTAATTGAGTTGTCGGTAATACCAGGAGGATGAGGGGCAGTGGTGGGGTAAGGGTTTTTACTTTCCAAACGCAAAAGCTTCTTGGTGCTTTAATTCTATTAAGAGTCCATTCCAGACTAAATTTAGCTGGGCCTATCAGGTGGCTCTGCTGAAATTCAAGCCTTCATTGATATTGATAGACTGCAAGGGTAATTAAATAGTGCAGTGTTGTGATGATAGAGCAAGCGATGAACTCTGCAGCATGGACTGAAATGAGTTTATATCGGTAGATTAGGCCAAATGGGAACGCTCATTTGTCTTAATTTCGTTAAGATATGCGCCACATCGATTTAAAGCACTAAAAACCCAAAGGAAATATCATCAGGGAATAGCAATGCATGCACACATTTTGAGTGGCTGAGAAGTCGTTTGAAGTTGTTCCATTTTAAATCCATCCTTTTATTTGACTCTTTCCATCACAATTTATCCATAGATTGTGATTGAGACTCACTGTATGACTGCATGTGGCTGTGTACTCATATTTCTGTGGTATCTGGTGTGTTACGCTTTACAGTAAGATTGTGATAAGCTGTAATTAAGTTTCTGGGAAACGAGAAAGTTGAGAAGACACATAGGCCTAATGCGATCAAAAACGTGGCTATATTGTTGTCTCTTCAAAACTGCACAAAAGGCTCCATTATTTTGTGTTGTATATGTTAGAGTTAGCAATAAAACACACTGTGGCTCACCAGCATTGATGAAGTGTCTTGTCACTAATATAAAGAGAAGATTATCTAATTTATTCGTCTTATGAGAGGAAAATTACCATCACCCTGTCTCATACAATACAGTTCTCAATGGCATTTTCTTTTGTTTGCTTAACTGTGACTCTCGTGTGTTAAAACCTCCATAAGTATCCTCGACAATGACATTTTTACACACTAATACATTTCCGTCACTCTCTCATCTTTGTCTCTTATTTCAGTCCCTGTTCCACCTGCCCGTGTTCCGCAGATTGGTACTTAACTACTGCCTGTCTGAGCGAATCCTGGAGAAATGTAAGAGCCACTCGGTAAGTGTCCAATGGAGAGCCAGGAGCCCTGAGGAACAGAGACTGGACCTTTGGGTCCCAGAGGCTGAAGAGTCAGGGGATGTCTGGCTGGTGTTAGAGGGGAAACTAGACTACAGGGTTATACATTGTGTATAAAGATAGTGGTTAACACTTAACAGTAACTTCCAAGAAGAAGCATTGATAAACCATTTATTAACAGTGTAGGCTACATGTTATAATCAAATGTTATAAAAATGTATATACGTTTATAAGAAAGGCTCATGAATGTTATTATTAAGTGTAAGTACAAAGTTATATGCACTCTGCATATGAAGATGTATTGTTGAAAACAGTAAAGTCTTACCCAGGTTTTCCAGTGCAGCTCTGTGAAGTGAGAGAAGCCTAACATATGCTTGTGTTCTCAGGACAAGAGGAACATAGCCTTCATGCAGGAGCTGCGCTGTCTCTTTGCTCTCATGGTGGGCTCCACTCGCAGGTTTGTGGACCCGTCTGCTGCCGTAGAGCTTTTGAGAGATGCTTTCCGATCCAGTGAGGCCCAACAGGTACACACTGAGGTCCAACAGGTATACGCGCATACTCACTTGTGTCAATGCATGCGCACGCACACACACACACACACACACACACACCAGGGTCATGGCCACCCCTTTACATCAACTGCTTTGTATACAAAGATGTTCATTTCAGATGTGTTCATTCTAGGATGTGAGTGAGTTCACCCACAAACTCCTTGACTGGCTTGAAGATGCCTTTCAGCTGGCTGCTAATGGAAAGTAAGTCAAGGATTTTATCCCAACAGTCAGTTCTGTACGAAAACACATTTATTGTCATAGCTAACCAGGGGCGCAAATTTCACTGGGGACGGGGGGGACGTCACCACCACATTCTGAAATTACATTTTTGTCCCCCCCAGTTTTATAATTGAAATGTGATACAAAACGAGGCACCTGTGTGCTTTAGGAACATGTGTACGCCTCCGAGCGGTCGGGTAGGCTGTTTGGAGTGTTTATCAGACTGGATTTAAAATATATATATATATATATATATATATATATATATCAGCAAAAAAAAGGAACATCCCTTTTTCAGGACCCTGTCTTTCAAAGATCATTTGTAAAAATCCAAATAACTTCACAGATCTTCATTGTAAAGGGTTTAAACACTGTTTCCCATGCTTGTTCAATGAACCATAAACAATTAATGAACATGCACCTGTGGAACGGTTGTTAAGACACTAACAGCTTACAGACGGTAGGCAATTATGGTCACAGTTATGAAAACGTAGGACACTAAAGAGGCCTTTATATTGACTCTGAAAGACACAAAAAGAAAGATGCTCAGGGTCCCTGCTCATCTGTGTGAACGTGCCTTAGGCATGCTGCAAGGAGGCATGAGGACTGCAGATGTGGCCAGGGCAATAAATTGCAATGTCCGTACTGTGAGACGCCTAAGACAGGGCTACAGGCAGACAGGACGGGCAGCTGATCGTCCTTGCAGTGGCAGACCATGTGTAACAACACCTGCACAGGATCGGTATATCCGAACATCACACCTGCGGAACAGGTACAGGATGGCAACAACAACTGCCCGAGTTACACCAGGAACGCACAATCCCTCCATCAGTGCTCAGACTATCCGCAATAGGCTCAGAGAGGCTGGACTGAGGGCTTGAAGGCCTGTTGAAAGGCAGGTCCTCACCAGACATCACCGGCAACAACGTCACCTATGGGCACAAACCCACCGTTGCTGGACCAGACAAGACTGGCAAAGTGCTCTGCACTGACGAGTTGTGGTTTTGTCTCACCAGGGGTGATGGTCGGATTCGCAGTTATTGTTGAAGGAATGAGCGTTACACCGAGGCCTGTACTCTGGAGCGGGATCAATTTGGAGGTAGAGGGTCCATCATGGTCTGGGGCGGTGTATCACAGCATCATCGGACTGAGCTTGTTGTCATTGCAGGCAATCTCAACGCTGTGCGTTACAGGGAAGACATCCTCCTCCCTCATTTGGTACCCTTCCTGCAGGCTCATCCTGACATGACCCTCCAGCATGACAATGCCACCAGCCATACTGCTCGTTCTGTGCGTGATTTCCGGCAAGACAGGAATGTCAGTGTTCTGCCATGGCCAGCGAAGAGCCCGGATCTCAATCCTATTGAGCACGTCTGGGACCTGTTGGATCGGAGGGTGAGGGCTAGGGACCTTCCCTCCAGAAATGTCCAGGAACTTGCAGGTGCCTTGGTGGAAGAGTGGGGTAACATCACACAGCAAGAACTGGTAAATATGGTCCAGTCCATGAGGAGGAGATGCACTGCAGTACTTAATGCAGCTGGTGGCCACACCAGATACTGACTGTTAATTTTGACCCCCCCCCCCTTTGTTCAGGGACACATTATTCCATTTCTGTCAGTCACATGCCTGTGGAACTTGTTTAGTTTATGTCTCAGTTGTTGAATCTTGTTATGTTCATACAAATATTTACACATGTTAAGTTTGACGAAAATAAACGCAGTTGACAGTGCAAGGACGTTTCTTTTTTTGCTGAGTTTTATTTTTTGACTTTATTTTTTTGACTGGTACTGTGTGTGTGTGTGTGTATGTATGTATGTATGTATGTATGTATGTATGTGTGTGTGTATATGTGTATATGTATATATATGTGTATGTATGTATATATGTATGTATGTATGTTTATTTATTTATTTATTTATTTATTTATTTATTTATTACACACATACGGTACCAGTCAAAAGTTTGGACACACCTACTCATTCATGGGTTTTTCTTTATTTTTACTATTTTCTACATTGTAGAAATGAAATAACACATGCATTTCAATGAACAGGTGTGTTTTGTTAATTTGTGGAATTGCTTTGCTTCTTAATGCGTTTGAGCCAATCAGTTGTGTTGTGACAAGGTAGGGTTGGTATACAGAAGATAGCCTTATTTGGTAAAATACCAAGTCCATATTATGGCAAGAACAGCTCAAATAAGCAAAGAGAAGTGACAGTCCATCATTACTTTAAGACATGGTCAGTCAATCCGGACCATTTCAAGAACTTTGAACGTTTCTTCAAGTGCAGTCGCAAAAACCATCAAGCGCTATGATGAAATTGGCTCTCATGAGGACCGCCACAGGAAAGGAAGACCCAGAGTTACTTCTGCTACAGAGGATAATAGTTCATTAGAGTCAAATTGCAACCTAAAAAATTATTCACGGACAGAGACATTTCAACATTTCAACTGTTCAGAGGAAGCTGTGTGAATCAGGCCTTCATGGTCGACTTGCTGCAAATAAACCACTACTAAAGGACACCAATAAGAAGAGACTTGCTTGGGCCAAGAAACATGAGCAATGGACATTAGACCGATTTTATTTTTATTTTATTTTTAATTTTAACCTTTTGAATTTTTTTTTTTTGGTTCCAACCGCCGTGTCTTTGTGAGACGCAGAGTAGGTGAACGGGTGATCTCCACATGTGTAGTTCCCACCTTGAAGCATGGAGGAGGTGTGATGGTGTGGGGGTGCTTTGCTGGTGACACTATAGGTGTTTTATTTAGAATTCAAGGCATACTTAACCAGCATTGCTACCACAACATTCTGCAGCGATACGCCATCCTATCTGGTTTGCACTTAGTGGAACTATCATTTGTTTTTCAACAGTATAATGACCCAAAACATACCTCCAGGCTGATGGCGTGCTGCATCAGATGACCGGGCCTCCACAATCACCCAAACTCAACCCAATTGAGATGGTTTGGGATGAGTTGGATCTCAGAGTGAAGGAAAGCAGCCAACAAGTGCTCAGCATATGTGGGAACTACTTTAACACTGTTGGAAAAGCAGTCCAGGTGAAGCTGGTTGAGAGAATGCCAAGAGTGTACAAAGCCGTCATCAAGGCAAAGGGTGGCTACTTTGGGCCTTCCCTGTAGCTCAGTTGGTAGAGCATGGTGTTTGCAACACCAGGGTTGTGGGTTCGATTCCCACGGGGGGCCAGCACAGAAAAAAAAATAAATGTATGAAATGTATGCATTCACTACTGTAAGTCGCTCTGGATAAGAGCGTCTGCTAAATGACTAAAATGTAAATGTAAAATGTACTTTGAAAAATCTAATCTCAAATATATTTAGATTTTTTTAAACACTTTTTGGTCAACTACATGATTCCATGTGTTATTTCATAGTTTTGATGGCTTCACTGTTATTTTACAATGTAGAAGAAACCTTGAATGAGTAGGTGTGTACAAACTTTTGGCTGGTTTTGTGTGTGTGTGTGTGTGTGTGTGTGTGTGTGTGTGTGTGTGTGTGTGTGTGTGTGTGTGTGATGCCCCCCAAAATTTCTAAAACCAAAGTTGCTCCCCTGTAACTAACAAAGATATGGTCATTTGTTAAGCTATGTGACATTCCATTATTGACATTCCAGTACTGAACATGTAATAAGTATTCTTATTACTGTACCAGTATTATTTGTGTCTTGAAGTACAGGAAATCAGATATTGAATTGCTTGAGGTATAAAAGTGATCTTATCTTTAGCAGCCCGGAAGATAAAAAAGAAAACCCAATGGTTCAGCTGTTCTATGGGACATTTGTGGCACAGAGAACTCATGCGGGTAAGTATAGAATGGACATTTCATTTTGGTTATACATACTGTAGGGCCTCAAGTATTTCCTGATCACTTGACATGACCATGAAAAGCTTGTTTTTATGCTATGACCGTAGTCACTATCATACAAGGGCTATGACCCTATATGACTAGTCGTAATCTGATATAGCCTTTAAGTAGGCACAATAATTTTTCCTGCTGAGGTCACATGGTGAAGAAAAACTCCTGACCCTGATGCAATCCTTATTTTTTCTGTCAATTCACATCGATGTTTGACAATGTGTAGGCAAGACCTTATCCAACATCGAGCAGTTTGGCCAGTACCCCTTACAAGTGAACGGTTTCAACAACTTGGATGAATGTCTTGAAGGCGCCATGATAGAGGGGGAGATTGAAGCCCTACATTTGGATCAAACCATTTCGTCTGGCAGCGAGGTGAGCATACCAAACCCCTAGCTTTATGTTTACTCTGAAAGTTGTTGTGAATGTTAAGCCAAATACATATGAATGTAAATGTAGTATAGATAGAAATTGAAATGTTAATGTGAATTCTGTTGTGTTCCAGAGGTGGTTCTCAAAGTTACCACCAGTGTTGACCTTTGAACTGTCCAGGTTTGAGTTCAACCAGTCTTTAGGACGCCCAGAAAAGATTCACAAGAAACTGGAATTCCCACAAATCATATATATGGACAGGTGAGCTGTTTGATTTTATTTGAGAAAAAACTAAAACTATTTATGTGTGTATATATATATATGTATATGTATATATATATATATATATATATATATGTGTCTGTCTGTCTGTCTGTCTGTCTGTCTGTCTGTCTGTCTGTCTGTCTGTCTGTCTGTCTGTCTGTCTGTCTGTCTGTCTGTCTGTCTGTCTGTCTGTCTGTCTGTCTGTCTGTCTGTCTGTCTGTCTGTCTGTCTGTCTGTCTGTCTGTCTGTCTGTCTGTCTGTCTGTCTGTCTGTCTGTCTGTCTGTCTGTCTGTCTGTCGCTGTGAAAAAGTATTTTCCCCTTTGAAATGTTCTCAACTTTTTCATTTTTTTTTTTATACTGAATGTTATCAGATCTTCAACCAAAACCTAATTTTAGATAAAGGGAACCTGAGTGAACAAATAACACAACAATTACATACTTATTTCATTTATTACATTAACAAAGTTATGCAACACCCAGTGCTCCTGTGTGAACAAGTAATTGCCCCCTTACTCTCAATAACTGCTTGTGCCACCTTTAGCTGCAATGACTCCAACCAAACGCTTCTTGTAGTTGTTGATCAGTCTCAAATGTCGCTGTGGAGGTAGTGTGATGGTTTATATTTAAGCAATAAGGCCCGAGGGGATGTGGTATATGGCCAAAATACCATGGCTAAGGGATGTTCTTATGCATGACACAATGTGGAATGCCTGGATACAGACCTTAGCCGTGGTATATTGGCAATATACTGTACCAAAACCCCCCGAGGTACCTTATTGCTATTATAAACTGGTGACCATGGTAATTAGAGCAGTAAAAATAAATGTTTTGTTATATCCGTGGTATAAGGGTCTGATATACCATGGCTGTCAGCCAGTCGGTAATCAGGGCTTGAATCACCCAGTTTATAATCAATGAAGTCGGAAGGTTACATACAACTTCGCAAAATACATTTAAACTCAGTTTTTCACAATTCCTGACATTTAATCCTAGTAAAACATTCCCTGTCTTAGGTCAGTTAGGATCACCACTTTATTTTAAGAATGTGAAATGTCAGAATAAAAGTAGAGAGAATGATTTATTTCATATTTCCCAATGGGTCAGAAGTTTACATACACTCAATTAGTATTTGGTAGCATTGCCTTAAACAATTTAAACTTGGGTCAAACGTTTCAGGTAGCCTTCCACAAGCTTCCCACAATAAGTTGGGTTAATTTTGTCCCATTCCTCCTGACAGCGCTGGTGTAACTGAGTCAGGTTTGTAGGCCTCCTTGCTCGCAAACGCTTTTTCAGTTCTGCCCACAAATTTTCTATAGGATTGAGGTCAGGGCTTTGTGATGGCCACTCCAATACCTTGACTTTGTTGTCCTTAAGCCATGTTGCCGCAACTTTGAAAGTATGCTTGGGGTCATTGTCCATTTGGAAGACCCATTTGTGTCCAAGCTTTAACTTCCTGACAGATGTCTTGAGATGTTGCTTCAATATATCCACATAATTTTCCTACCTCATGATGCCATCTATTTTGTGAAGTGCACCAGTCCCTCCTACAGCAAAGCACCCCCACAACATGATGCTGCCACCCCCGTGTTTCACGGTTGGGATGGTGTTCTTCGGCTTGCAAGCGTCCCTCTTTTTCCTCCAAACATAACGATGATCATTATGGCCAAACAGTTCTGCTAATTTTGTTTCATCAGACCAAAGGACATTTTTAAAAAAGTATGATCTTTGTCCCCATGTGCAGTTGCGAACCGTAGTCTGGCTTTTTTATGGCGGTTTTGGAGCAGTGGCTTCTTCCTTGTTGAGCGGCCTTTCAGGTTATGTCGATATAGGACTCGTTTTACTGTGGATATAGATACGTTTATACCTGTTTCCTCCAACATCTTCACAAGGTCCTTTGCTGTTGTTTTGGGATTGATTTGCACTTTTTGCACCAAAGTACGTTCATCTCTAGGAGACAGAACGCGTCTCCTTCCTGAGCGGTATGGCGGCTGCGTGGTCCCATGGTGTTTATACTTGCGTACTATTGTTTGTACAGATGAACGTGGTACCTTCAGGCATTTGGAAATTGCTCCCAAGGATGAACCAGACTTGTGGAGGTCTACAATTGTTTTTCTGAGGTCTTGGCTGATTTCTTTTGATTTTCCCATGATGTCAAGCAAAGAGGCAGTGGGTTTGAAGGTATTCCTTGAAATACATCCACAGGTACACCTCCAATTGACTCAAATGATGTCAATTAGCCTATCAGAAGCTTCTAAAGCCATGACATAATTTTCTGGAATTTCCCAAGCTGTTTAAAGGCACAGTCAACTTAGTGTATGTAAACTTCTGACCCACTGGAATTGTGATACAGTGAATTATAAGTGAAATAATCTGTCTGTAAACAATTGTTGGAGAAATGTCATGCACAAAGTAGATTTCATAACTGACTTGCCAATACTATAGTTTGTTAACAAGACATTTGTGGAGTGGTTGAAACACTTAGGTTGGAGTCATTAAAACTCGTTTTTGTAAACTTCCGACTTCAACTATCGGCATTCACTTAGACTGAGCATTGTATTGCATTGTAATGTTGATACTGTAAGTGGGGAATCAGAGTCAAATAAACTTTTGTTGTGGTAAACTAAGTTTACTGTATGCGAACAGATACCTTGACAAGAACAATGAGCAGATCCACAACAGGAGAGAAGAGGTGAAGAGACTGAAGGAGCAGCTCGTTGTCCTGCAGCAGAAACTGGAATGGTGACTTTACTATTGAGTTTAGTGTTTGTAAAGCAGTGTGACACGTCAGGTTTCTACACCTGTTATTTTAGTTAATCATTTTTCATGAAAAATTCAGGGATGACTGCAACTGTGTCCATTTGAGAGTGAATTAATCATGAGTTAGTATAAAAACTGTCATACACATAGTGGTCCCATAATATTAGTTGTTTGATTCACGTAGGAAACGTCCTGCTCATGAGTCATGACTGACAATGTTATTGATGAAACCTACTTGTAATTGTTTGCCGATGTACTGTCAGTTCAACCTCTGTCTCCTTCTGTTTCCAGCTACAGAAACTATGGCTCAGGGCCGACAAAGTATCCACTGGCGGACATGTTACAGTACGTATTGGAGTTCGCCTGCACCAAGCCCACCAGTGTGTCCCCAGCTGAAGATGTGAGGCTGGCTGCCTCTTCCCCCACTCCCCCCGGGAGCAACCCCAAGCACACAGAGGGCAACCCTGATGACACCAGGCAAGGACCTCTGGGACAACTGCGTCTCACTTGTCAAGGCTATGAGTGAATTTCTAGTTTCATGTGCTTACACAATATCAAGTCTTGCCATCACTTACCGGTACTCCATGTTACACAATATGACTGCAGTGCCAGCTGCTGAAGAGAGCTAAAGACTTTGATGTTTTCCTACCTAGAATGTCAATGTGAATCAGTCAATTCAGGAGATGAAAATTCAGAAAATCAGTTCATACATTTGAAACCTGTAGTAAAAAATGATGGGTAATATGAAATACTGTAGATTTCTATTTATTTAATTTCTGAAATGAAATTGACCAAAACCCTATAATGTTTTACCTGTTAGCCTGTGTATAGCACATCAATCACTGTATTTACTGTATTTTTGTTGATATCCTGCTTTTCCTCGGCGGGTCTCCACAGTCAGTGCCAGGAGCCAGGAGACACAGGCCTGCCCGACAGCCCCACCTGCCAGCAGCAGCCCCCCTCGGGCCAGAGGACACCCATCTACAAGCCCTTCACCCAGTGTAGAGCCCCCATGGACACCCCACCTCACCCCGCCCCCCACAGTGTGACCGAGGAGGAGCTGCGCTTTGTCAAGACCTGCCTGCAGCGCTGGAGGACAGAGGTGGAGATCAACATGAACGGTACAGTGACTTACACCTGGATTCACTAATGATAACCTCTCTGTATTTGGGTTCAACTTTATTTATTTTTATTGTACATTAAAGACACACTGTAAGATATGCATAGCACCAACATTTTAACAATGGATACATCCCCTGACATTTTGACATGCAATTAGCACTTGATTTATATGGTATATCTGTAGTGATTGAGAAATTATACACTGAGGCAAGTTAACTTTTTAAAGATGATTTGAAGCTATATTTGATCATGCTCATTTACTGTACATTTCTAGTGATCGTTTTTCAATTGGATGTGTATCATGAGCTGACAGCCTATCCTGGCAGTCAGTGTCTACTCTAGAGTGTGTGTGTCTGGCACGGCCCCAGGTGCACTGCATTGATCTGTGTGTCTGTGTCTCGGTGCTCAGAGCTAAAGGCCAGCATCGACAGGGTCAGCCAAGCACTGGAGGGCATGTACTCGGATAACAGCCTGTGTCAGGTAAGATCCCTCGTACTCATCCATCTGACAGTCCATGTCAGGTTAAAGCATGAGATACACTAATATCACTTTGTCAGGTTGAACATGTGTAACAAACATTGCATAAGGATTCATCTAGGAACCAAGTCCCAAATCTTGTCAGGTACTCGATTTGGCATTCTGTTAATGTTCGGTCACAAGAGACTATACTGATTAACAGTGTCCCACACACTGAAA
Source organism: Salmo salar (assembly GCF_965601325.2). NCBI lineage: Eukaryota > Metazoa > Chordata > Actinopteri > Salmoniformes > Salmonidae > Salmo > Salmo salar. The sequence continues at coordinate 67,781,379 of NC_138294.1, read as the reverse complement.
AACATTCTTACATGTTACCTTTGGCAATGGGTTTGATATTGTTGCCTTAGCATTTGTGCATTATCACAATGCAGCACAATTGTGGGTGGGAACAGAGAATACATGGGGGTTGAATGTCATGAGAAGTTAACAAGAATGGAATGAGTTCAGTATTTGTAATGAGATGTCATGGCATGCTATGCTATGCTAGTAACACAGCAGAGGTTATTAAAAGCTTTTGGTTGATGTGTGCAGAAGCAACAATAGAATGTTTGTGGCAAAAAAAAATTGTCCTAATCCTTTGTCTAATGTGTACATGTGTCAATACCGAAGATTTCTGCTGAAACTTGAATTTTCGGGACCTAAAGTTCTTGTTTGAATATGCACCGGCCAATACAGAAAGATTCTGCTGAAACTTTACTTTTCTGGTCCTAACCTTGTTTGACGTGTGAAGGTGCCGTATAGGCTTCACGCCGTCCTGGTCCACGAGGGCCAAGCCTCAGCCGGCCACTACTGGGCTTATATCTACGACCACGCCAACCAGCGCTGGATGAAGTACAACGATGTCATCGTCAGCGAGTCCTCCTGGGAGGAGCTGGTCAGGGACTCGTACGGAGGCATGACCAACGCCAGTGCCTATTGTCTCATGTACATCGACGACAGGCTGCCTCACCTCATCGCAGGTACCCATTTCCCTCCGCCCCATTCCACTGAGAAACTAGCTATGGTTCTTTACTGGTTCTAACAGCAGACCTATCAGCTTGCTGCCAGCATCTTGCTCTTCATTGTCATCAGAGGGCTAATATTAATACTATGCATGCCAGTCTGTCTCGCTAAGAGTTGAGGTAAGACTGACTGCGTCCCTTTTTTTACAAGACACATTAATGTGTTGGAAATTCCAAATTGTTTGCATAGTCAACATACACACAGCTCTGACACACACACTTACCCCACCAGACATGCCACCAGGGTCTTTTCACAGTCCCCAGGTCCAGAACAATTCAAGGAAACGTACAGTATTATACAGAGCCATGAGTGCATGGAACTCCCTTCCATCTCATATAGTGCAAGTGAACAGCAAACCTGGTTTCAAAAAACAAATAAAGCAACACCTCGCGGCATGCCTCTCCCCCATGTGACATACCTGTGTATGTACTGACATGTATGTTTAACTGATAGATGCACACACACTACATGTTCATGTTTTTAAATGTATGTAAATTGTAAAGTATTTTGTCTGTAATGTCTTTTTCGTTATATGTTGGACCCCGGTCGCTACTGGCGTCGGCTAATGGGGATCCTAATAAATCAAATCAAATGTATTCCAGGGACCAAAAACATATCAGCTAAATGAATTTGGACTGCCTGCTGGCATTGTCCAGCAAGCAGAGCTCCATGTCTCTTTGAGCACACAGATGCCACCGCAGGTACTCTTGGCCCCTGGGCAAGTATCAAGCCCCAGCCCAGCGCCAATTAGAAGGCTCAAGTTGACATGTCACAGTGCTGTTTACATATATCTAACCATACCTATACTGTATGTACACTATATATACAAAAGTATGTGAACACTCCTTCAAATGAGTGGATTCGGCTATTTCAACCACACCCGTTGCTGACAGGTGTATAAAATTGAGGCTACAGCCATGCAATTTCCATAGACAAACATTGGCAGTAGAATGGCCTTACTGAACAGCTCAGTGACTTTCAACATGGCACCGTCATAGGATGCCAACTTTCCAATAAGTCACATTTCTGCACTGCTAGAGCTGCCCCCGGTCAACTGTAAGTGCTGTTATGAAGAGGAAATGTCTAGGAGCAACAACGGCTCAGCTGAGAAGTGGTAGGCCACACAAGCTCACAGAATGGGACCGCCGAGTGCTGAAGTGCGTATCACGTAAAAATCGTTTGTCCTTGGTTGCGACACTCACTACCGAGTTCCAAACTGCCTCTGGAAGCAACGTCAGCACAAGAACTGTTCATCGGGAGCTTCATGAAATGGGTTTCCATGGCCGGGCAAATGCACACAAGCCTAAGATCACCATGCGCAATGCCAAGTGTCAGCTGGAGTGGTGTAAAGCTCGCAGCCATTGGACTCCGGAGCTGTGGAAACGCATTCTCTGGAGTGAGGAATCATCCTTCACTATCTGGTAGTCCAACGGACGAATCTGGGTTTTGCGGATGCCAGCAGAACTCTACCTGTCCCAATGGATAGTGCCAACTGTACAGTTTGGTGGAAGAATAATGGTCTGGGGCTGTTTGTCATGGTTCTTGCTAGAACCCTTAGTTCCAGTGAAGGGAAATCTTAACGCTACAGCATACAATGACATTCTAGACAATTCTGTACTTCCAATTTTCTGGAAACAGTTTGAGGAAGGCCCTTTCCTGTTTCAGGATGACAATGCCCCCGTGCACAAAGCGAGGTCCATACAGAAATGTTTTGTCAAGATCGGTGTGGAAGAACTTGACTGACCTGCACAAAGCCCTGACCTCAACCCCATCAAACACTTTGGGATGAATTGGAACGCCGACTGCGAGCCAGACCTCATCGCCCAACATCAGTGCCTGACCTCACTAATGCTCTTGTGGCTGAATGGAAGCAAGTCCACGCAGCAATGTTCCAACATCTAATGGAAAGCCTTCCCAGAAGAGTGGAGGCTGTTATAGCAGCAAAGGGGGGGACCAACTCCATATAAATGCCCATGATTTTGGAATGAGATGTTCGACGAGCAGGTGTCCACATACTTTTGGTCATATAGTGTATACCTGCTATATCTGTCAACACTGTAACTGCTTCTCTTGATCTATACATTAATTCATCCAATTCATGGCCTGACCAGGTGTTAGGTTTTTTTTAGACCTGACAGGTTTATCTACATAAAGTTTTTCACTGTTTGCTGCTTAGCAGTTTAGGTTACTATTGACTGTTATCAGTTAGGTCATTGTGATTTGTTATATTTATGATATTTATGTCAACAGAGGACACAGATGACGAGACAGGCCAGGTCATGCAGGCCATGGACTCCCTGCCACCCATCCTCAGGCAATACGTGTGCGAGGACAACCGCTGGTTCCAGCAGGAGCTCAAGGAGTGGGAAGACCAGTTCTGCCAGCAGCCACAGGAGGAGCTGGTCTCTCCCACAGCAGCCGTCACCTCCACTCGTGCTCCCAGTAAAGACGACCCAGCAGAACCAGTCCCCCAACCTGGCGCAGCACAGGAACCCACTGGAGAACAGGAACATGTGGCAGAATCGGTTGTTAAACCAGCTGTGGAATCTGGAGGTTGGTCTGGACATGAATGTATATGTCAGGGTTACACCATTCTGGTCTTTGAGGGTGGCTGTGTATGCTGGTTTTCATCCTTGTCTTTTAGTCGGATACTGAATTATACAGTCACCGCATTTGGCTAAACACTATTGTCTCTGTCTGTCTGCCGATGGTGAGGAATCAGTTTTCCTCTCTCCATAAAATTGATCAAGTTAATTAAATTAAATTGTTCAATTAAGCACTAGTGAGAAATGTTAACCAGCAGGACTGCAGGATCCTTAACGACTGGAGTTATACCACCTGCTCTATACAGTCTTTAAGATCTGAGTTCTGACTATAGTTGCTTGTTCAACTCATGGTCCTTGTCCTGTTTCAGAGCCAGTCCCAACAAGCCAGCACCAGTCCCCGGTCCCTGTGTCACCGGAGAGTGCTGGCAGCAGCCCAGAGGAGAGCGACCACCAGGCTGTCTCTGTCACGCCAGAGCCCTGCCAACATACCAGTGAGGACGAGGAGGGGCAGCAACACTGTCAGGTGGGCAGGGTGAAAAGAGGGGTCTGGGGTTGTCATATGAGCACCCATTGAATAAATGTAATATACTCTATCTAGGCCACATACACAAATATACCTAGGCCTATATCTCTTCCCTGTTGATAGTGACAGCTGCTGCTACTGGATGTTTTGGGCGTGACATTAGGGTGACCCATGGGTTCAGTGTGAGATAAACAACATATAAAAAATAAAAGGGTAGGCCTCCCGAGTGGAGCAATGGTCTAAGACACTGCATCACAGTTGCTACAGTAGCTGTGCTACTAGACAGAGCCTGGACTCGAACCAGGATGTCACAACCGGCCGCGACCAGGATATCCATGGGGCGACGCACAATTGGCCCAGCATCGTCCGGGTTAGGGAAGGGTTTGGCCGGCTTGTCCCATCGCACTCTAGCGACTCCTGTGTCGGGCCGGGCGCATGCACGCTGACACGGTCGCCAGGTGTACAGTCTTTCCTCCGACACATTGGTGTGGCTGACTTCCAGGTTAAGCAGGCATTCTGTCAAGAAGATTTTAGACATTGGCTATCTGTAGTCCAATGGCAGCTGTGTTTACCACTCGGCCAACCTCCTGCAATCTCGTCTGAGTTTTAACCAAGTCTTTTGTGAGATTTTACGTGTGAGCTTTATTTTTGTTTCAATATGTCATTTCATACTAGTTGTGTTTGGACAATATACTAGTGTTTTTAGTATTTTTTTCAACTATTTAGCCAAAGCTCCTTTCCCCACATACCACACCCCCCTCCCTGGAGGCGATAAGGCCCTAACAGCCTGTCACTGGACACCCTCCCCCCGCCATCCCAGCAGCATTCCGCATAGTCAGTCCTCAGCTAACTGGTTTATCACTGGGGGATGTTGGGGTGACTCTGTCAAGGGGTTCAGGAGCTGTGACCAGTGACAGGCCTGGTTTTAAATAGAACATGAGCTTTTTATATCCCTTACTGTACTTTACGGTTGGTTAGTTGAGAGTTCTGGTGTGTTCCAGCGACAAGCCGTAGGTTAGTTGCTTGCTCGAACTGATGCTCATTTTCAGGCCTGTAAAATGTTTTGACAATGCTTCTGTGAATGCTGATGATGTGGCTTTTGACAACATTGAGTGATGACAGAATTTTGTGAATGTGCATGAAATGTAGGTATATTAGCTGTTGACAAGGATCCATTGTGATATATCAGTTACTCTTTGTTGTCAGTCTGATAGTAGTATCAGTAGTATCTGATTGTTAGGTCTAGATTGACATGCCTTAAGCTTAATTTAACTGGTATCGGGTTTGTGTCACATATTCCATTGCTTGCTGGACAGACGACCGTGCCTGGGGAAACGGCAAACTTTAATCATAAATGGTGTACATGCGACCTCTAGTGGTCAATGCATATAGTCCTGAATGAATCCCAATGTAGTGAATTGTTTTTGTTTATGGACCTTCATGCACAGTAAATGTACTTTTTACAACTCAGTTTATCAATCGAATGAGGATCCAGTTAGAAAAATTATTATATTTTATTTAAATTATATATGCTGTAATTAAGAATGTGCAATGCTGCCATCAAGGCAAAGGGTGGCTACTTTGAAGAATCTCAAATATATAATATATTTTGATTTGTTTAACACTTTTTTGGTTACTACATGTTTCCATATGTGTTATTTCATAGTTTTGATGTCTTCACTATTATTCTACTGTACAATGTAGAAAATAGTAAAAATAAAGAAAAACCCATGAATGAGTCGGTGTTCTAAAACTTTTGACTGTGTGTGTGTGTATATATATATATATATTTATTTATTAATTAATTAAGGGGGGGAAGTCAAGCACTTGACTCCCCCCTCCCTTTTCTAGCTTCATTGACAAAAAATGTCCTTTCTATGCCTGTGATATGTGGTTATCTCACCTAGCTATGAATGCACTAACAGTAAGTTGCTCTGAATAAGAGCGTCTGCTAAATGACTAAAACGTTCATGTCAACTTCATATCTCCAGCAGCTCCCCCCACCTCAGTCTCCGAGCTCTGCAGCAGAGATGAGTGGCCAGGCCCAGACGGCAGCTGTGACCCCTGACCCCTCCACAGACGTCACCACTGAGACAGACAGCGAGACTGGGTTCAGAGAGGCAGTGGCGGAAGCTGCAGCAGCGCCTGACACCCAGGCAGACAGCGAGGATGATCAGGACGCCCCGGCGGCGACCAGAAGCAGGCAGCAGCAACCAGAGAATGTGGTGTCGGAGGTGGAGATCCCCAACGTGGGCAGGATCCTGGTCCAGGCCGACACCGACGGCTACAATGAAGAGGTAGAGAGCCGCTACTTAACTAACTTTATTTAACTTACATGAATAAATACAAATCAATAATAATACATTGAGAGCATGCTGTTCCATGTTACATGGACTTCTATTGGTTTTTGGTTAGAAAATCGTTTAGATACATTTTGGGCAATGACACTCTTTGGCTGTTGCTTCAAATATTACTATTATAGCTTGCATATATTCAATGAATGGAGACAGCATACATGGATCGCTGAAAGGTGCGTTGCTGCTATAGGAGTTTGTTTGTGAGTGGACTTGCTCTAATTCTTTGTCCTTCTCTGTGGTGTTTAAGATGATGCTAACTCCAGCCATGCAGGGCATCATTATGGCCATAGCCAAAGCCAGACAGGTATTCGACAAAGACGGCCCTGAGGCTGGCCTCATCAAGGTAAAGTAGGCTGTATCCTTAGTTTGCCCATTATCATCTCGCTAGTCTATGTCCTTCTACAATGTTATACATGTAAACATTTTGTCTTTCTCCTCTTGTTGAGGTATATGCACATACATAAAGGGAGAGGTAGAGTCTTGGCAGACTTGCGCCATAGGCATTGTTTTCCATAAGTCTCGGCCCAAAAGGCTCCTTAACAGCTTCTACCCCCAAGCCATAAGACTGCTGAACAATTAATCAAATGGCCACCAGGACTGAAACCCTACCAACTGTGTGACTCAAACATCCTGCCCCCTCCCCTGACAATCCCACCCACAGTGATTGATTGATTGACAGGCCAAACTGTTAAAGGGATAGTTCACCCATTACAAAATTACACATTGGTTTCCTTTCCCTAAGTGTCCACAGCATCAGAGCCAATAAAATACATAATTTGAAGAACAAACATCGTTGTGGCAATTCATATCTTGCAGTAAAGCTGTCAATCTCAAGAGAACACCAGTTGAATGTTAAAGGGTATCTAACTTGGAAAATTGTCCTGACTATATAGGCCTAGGCCTAGACGATATCCACAACAAGTAGCAACACACTGAATTCATATATTTTAAGTCATTTTTATTGTAAAGTCATGTCTTTCTACCCAGTACCACAACTCATTTTACTAATCTGGGAGGTAAGGTTGTTAAAGTAAATTCACTGTTGGCGTGCTCTCCCGGACCCCACCTGCCCGGAATTCCCTGGCTGGCTACTTTTTCTAATTGTCTGGCTACTCCATGTACTTATTAAAAACACTTGTTAGAAAAAGTATACTGTTGGGACCTCACACTCCAATCAAGGAGGATGAAGTTAAGATATCATGCACTCTTGTACAGTTTTTTTGTAGGATGATATTTGTACCACACACCTCAGTACCCGACAAAGAACACACAGACACACATACTTACACACACCTCTAACACCCCTCTCCCCAGGCGTTCCAGGAGGAGTACTCTCGTCTGTTTGAGTTGTCTCAGGAGGAGACCACTCCCCAGCAGGACCCGCGACTGCACCACGCCCTGGTCTACTTCTTCCAGAACCAGGCGCCCAGTCGCGTCATCGAGAGGACCCTGCTGGAGGGCTTCACCGACCGCAACCTCAGCTTCGACGACAGGTCAGTCAGCACAACTTTCTGACATACATTGAAATGTATATTTAAAAACTTCAAATGTGTTCATGTTTTGTCATTTCATTGTAAATGTACTTGCTGCTATTCTTACAATGATTTGTTGAACAATTAAAAATAATTTATCATCAACATTGTCATCAAGTTGACAGTATTATTCATAGGTATATTGCTGTGGCGCAAATCATCCCTTCCTGTGTCATCACTTCCTGTGTAGGTCCATTAGTATAATGAGAGAGGCCCGCGCCAAACTACGCCTCATCAAGCCAGAGGATATGGATATGGAGGAATATATGGTATGTGTCAATAGTTACGTTTCCCTTAGCCAATCCAGAATCAACCGACAGCGGCATAGCTAAGCTAGCTTGTACTGAAGGTTGATCTGATGGTCTAATGAAAGCATAGTAAACTTATTTTCAACCAACCTTTACTGCCAATCCTTTCTTTATTCTCGATTTGGAAGGCACCTGTGTTTCCAGTTGCAGGTGGAACTCGGATAACGACACTCTTAGAAATAAGGGTTCCAAAACGGTTCTTTGGCTGTCCCCATAGGAGAACCCTTTTTGGTTCCATGCAGAATCCTCTATAGAAAAGGCTCTGCATGGAACCCAAAAGGGTTCTACCTGGAACCAAAAGGGTTCATCAAATGGTTCTCCTATGGGGACAGCCAAAGAACCCTTTTAGGTTCTATATAGCAGCTTTTCTTCTAAGAGTGTAGAGGAATATTGTACGAAGTGAGAAATGCCTCTGGCATGTGTAGATCTTTGTTTGCGTTGTTGGAATCGCACTGTGTGGCGCGCTGTCATCTTCTATGGCCGGGGCGCTTAGAAATTACTACTTTCAGCATAGATAATGGGAAATGTCGGTCAGCTAAAATGGCGAAGGCACTCCTCACTCTGTGCAAAAAGTAGATTTAATATTTTTTTATCTGGTTATTGGAGTTAATAATTATTTTCAAATTGGCAGCCAGGCACCGATCATGTCACCAGCATACAAACTTTTACTCACATAAAAATAGTTGGATGGAAACATGATTAAAGAGTATGAATGATCATTACCTCTAAACTCAGATTTTCCACCATTTTGGCCTCACTGACGAGCAGTTTGTTCCACCAATCATAAAGAATCCAAGACAATCAGTGATTAATGGTACCCTTGTGTCATTTCACATGAGGACAATTTGAGCAAAACTTTATAAAAATGCTTATTTATATTGAACACAAATATAAACGTAACATGTAAAGTGTTGATCCCATATTTCATGAGCTGAAATAAATGATTCCAGAAATTGTCCATACGCACAAAAAGCTTATTTCTCTTAAATTTTTAGCGCAAATTGGTTTAGATCACGGTTAGTGAGCATTTCTCTTTTGTCAAGATAATCCATCCACCTAACAGGTGTGGCATATCAAGAAGCTAATTAAACAGCATGAACATTACACAGGTGCACCTTGTGCTGGGAACAATCAAAGGCCACTCTAAAATAAGTAGTTTTGTCACACAACACAATACCACAGATGTGATGCTGACTGCAGGAATATCCACCAGAGATGTTGCCAGATAATTTATTCATTTCTCTACCATAAGCCGCCTCCAACGTTGTTTAAGAGAATTTGGCAGTACTTCCAACTGGCTTCACAACCACAGACCACTTGTAACCACGCCAGCCCAGGTCCTCCACATCCGGCTTCTTCACCTGTGGGATCATCTGAGGGGGTGCTGAGGCATATTTCTGTCTGTAATAAAGCCCTTTTTGTGTGGAAAACCTCATTTTGATTGGCTGGGCCTAGCTCCCCAGTGGTGGGCCTATGCCCTCCCAGGCCCACCCATGGCTGCACCCTTGCCCAGTCATGTGAAATCCATAGATTAGGGACTAATTCATTTATTTCAATTGACTGATGTCCTTATGAACTGTAACTCAGTCAAATCTTTGAATTTGTTGCATTACACAAGCATTGATGACTGATGGGAGGAACCAGGTACTGTATATTATCTACACCAAAACTCTAGGTAGACATTTTTCTCCATTGGAAACCCAAACTTGAATTGAATGTGTCTGTGTGCTCTTCTCCTCAGCAATGGCATGACGACTACAGCCTATTCCGGACAGTGTTTGTCTACCTGCTGACGGGCCTGGAACAGTACCAGCATGGAAAGTAAGTGTTGTCATGGCAACTGGGACTCTGCCCCTACGTGATCAGCCTGTATGGTGGTTTGAGTGAGTGGGCTGTGACTGTCTTATGTGATGTCATCAGTGGGCTGACGTGTCATGATGTAATATCATCATTGTGTTCCACCAGGGTGCGCGAGGCGCTGAATTACCTCAACCACGCCTACAAAGACAACGCCATGCTGCTGAGGAGAGGGGAGAAGAGAGGGATGGAGCAGTCGCTTATTGCATTTTACAGGAGGAGGTGTCTCAAAGTGAGTGCTACTGATGATACAGATGCTCACTTTGAAAGTTTAAAAAGATTTTGGACATGAGACTGATGATGTCAGTTGGGAATATAGAATTAAAGGTATATTAAATGTTAATAATATAGGGAATAAGAAGCTAAACTTCAGTGTGAGTAAAAAAAATCATAGGGCTGGAGTTAAATAGCCCTGCTATATAGTATAATAAAACTTTATGCGTGAATAGACTACTTATCTCTAGACTAATAATTCACATTTCCTGTTCTGCAGGGTTATTTCCCTTCTGTAGCAAACTGGCTTAAATTAAGATCCTACATCTGTATGCAGATGACACCATCACCTATAGCACTGCTCCCATACTAGATGAGGCATTTCTCAAATTGCAGGAAGCGTTTGTTGTCCAACATAACCTCTTTCAGCTCAAATTGATCTTAAATGCAGAGAACTAATGGTATTCTCCAGATCAAGAAAGCAACCCCCTTCTCTGCCTCAGTCACTTTGCAAAATGAGCCAATAGAGGTGGTGTCATCATACTTGGGATTTCACCTTGATGAAGTCTGTATTTTAAGCCCCACATTCAACAGCTCACTAAAACTGATGCACTTATTTAGGAACAAGTTTTGTTTTTCATTTCAAGCTAGACCTGGTTGCAGCCACTTTTTTGTGTTTGTTATGGGGTTCATTTGTACATGAATTCCCCAGGATCTTAACTGGAAAATACAAACTATCCAAAGAGACTCCATAGTGACACTGCACCTGCATATCCCCTGTTCTCCCCGTTCTGCCCCCTTCCTAGGAGATGAATGACAACGCGGCCACCCTGTTCAGGAGCGGCGAGGTGAGCGACGTGGAGGAGGGCATGATCATCATGAACGAGGCGGTCATCCCCTGCATGCACCTGATGAGCCGGCCGGACATGGTCAGCCAGGAAGACCTGGACACCATGGAGGCTGTCCGCAGCCACTGGTGCTCCTACCTGGGAGTAGACCTGGATGGTGAGGACAGGTGGAGGGGAAGAGGTTTTTCCTGGGCTTTATCCAAGCTGTGTTAAATATACACTATATATATACACAAAGGGTATGTGGACATCCCTTCAAATGAGTGGATTCAGCTATTTCAGCCACACCCGTTGCTGACAGGTGTATGAACTCGAGCACAAAGCCATGCAATCTCCATAGACAAACATTGGCAGTAAAATGGCCTTACTGAAGAGCTCAATGACTTTCAATGTGGCACCATCATAGGATGCCACCTCTCCAACAAGTAAGTTTGTCACATTTCTGCCCAGCTAGAGCCGCCCCAGTCAACTGTAAGTGCTGTTATTGTGAAGTGGAACCATCTAGGAGCAACAACAGCTCAGTTGCAAAGTGGTAGGCCACACAAGCTCACAGAACGGGACCGCCGAGTCCTGAAGCGGGTAGCGAGTGAAAGTCTGTCCTCGGTTACAACACTCACTACCAAGGTCCAAACTGCCTCTGGAAGCAACGTCAGCACAAGAACTGTTCGTTGGGAGCTTCATGAAATGGGTTTCCATGGCCGAGCAGCCGCAAACATGTCTAGATCACCATGCGCAATGGCAAGCATTGGCAGGAGTGGTGTTAAAGCTTGCCACCATTGGACTCTGGAGCAGTGGAAACACGTTCTCTGGAGTGATGAATCGCGCTTCCCAATCTGGCAGTCCGACAGACGAATCTGGGTTTCGCAGATGCCAGGAGAACTCTATCTGCCCCAATGCATAGTGCCAGTTTGGTGGTGGAAGAATAATGGTCTGGACCTGTTTTTGATGGTTCGGGCTAGGCCCCTTAGTTCCAGTGAAGGGAACTCTTAACACTATTGCATACAATGACATTCTAGACGATTCTGTGCTTCCAACTTTGTGGCAACAGTTTGGGGAAAGCCCTTGCCTGTTTTAGCATGACAATGCCCCCGTGCACAACGAGGTCCATACAGAATTAGTTTGTCCAGATTGGTGTGGAAGAACTTGACTGGCCTGCACAGATCCCTGACCTCAACCCATGTGTTACCATGTACAGTTGAAGTCAGAAGTTTACATACACTTAGGTTGGAGTCATTAAAACTCGTTTTCAACCACTCCACAAATTTCTTGTTAACAAACTATAGTTTTGGCAAGTCGGTTAGGACATCTACTTTGTGCATGACACAAGTAATGTTTTACCAACAATTGTTTACAGACAGATTATTTCACTTATAATTCACTGTATCACAATTCCAGTGGGTCAGAAGTTTACATACACTAAGTTGACTGTGCCTTTAAACAGCTTGGAAAATTCCAGAAAATGATCTCATGGCTTTAGAAGCTTCTGATAAGCTAATTGACATCATTTGAGTCAATTGGAGGTGTACCTGTGGATGTATTTCAAGGCCTACCTGCAAACTCACTGCCTCTTTGCTTGACATCATGGGAAAATCAAAAGAAATCAGCCAAGACCTCAGAAAAAAGAATTGTAGACCTCCACAAGTCTGGTTCATCCTTGGGAGCAATTTCCAAACACCTGAAGGTACCACGTTCATCTGTACAAACAATAGTACGCAAGTATAAACACCATGGGACCACACAGTCGTCATACCGCTCAGGAAGGAGATGCGTTCTGTCTCCTAGAGATGAACGTACTTTGGTTCGAAAAGTGCAAATCAATCCCAGAACAACAGCAAAGGACCTTGTGAAGATGCTGGAGGAAACACAAAAGTATCTATTTCCACAGTAAAACGAGTCCTATGTCGACATAACCTGAAAGGCCGCTCAACAAGGAAGAAGCCACTGCTCCAAAACCGCCATAAAAAAGCCAGACTACGGTTCGCAACTGCACATGGGGACAAAGATCGTACTTTTTGGAGAAATGTCCTCTGGTCTGATGAAACAAAAATAGAACTGTTTGGCCATAATGGCCATATGTTTGGAGGAAAAAGGGGGAGGCTTACAAGCCAAAGAACACCATCCTAACCGTGAAGCATAGGGGTGGCAGCATCATGTTGTGGGGGTGCTTTGCTGCAGGAGGGACTGGTGCACTTCACAAAATAGATGGCGTCATGAGGAAGGAAAATTATGTGGATATATTGAAACAACATCAAGACATCAGTCAGGAAGTTAAAGCTTGGTCGCAAATGGGTCTTCCAAATGGACAATGACCCCAAGCATACTTCCAAAGTTGTGGCAAAATGGCTTAAGGACAACAAAGTCAAGGTATTGGAGTGACCATCACAAAGCCCTGACCTCAATCCAATAGAAAATTTGTGGGCAGAACTGAAAAAGCGTGTGCGAGCAAGGATGCCTAAACCTGACTCAGTTACACCAGCTCTGTCAGGAGGAATGGGACAAAATTCACCCAACTTATTGTGGGAAGCTTGTGGAAGGCTACCTGAAATGTTTGACCCAAGATAAACAATTTAAAGGCAATGCTACCAAATACAAATTGAGTGTATGTAAACTTCTGACCCCCTGGGAATGTGATGAAAGAAATAAAAGCTGAAAGAAATAATTCTCTCTACTATTATTCTGACATTTCACGTTCTTAAAATAAAGTGGTGATCCTAACTGACCTAAGACAGGGAATTTTTAATAGGATTACATTTCAGGAATTGTGAACTGAGTTTAATGTATTTGGATAAGGTGTATGTAAACTTCCGACTTCAACTGTATAATGTATTATTATATGGCTTAGCGTGTCTCTGTAGCACATTTTCCTCTCCTCTGTCTCATCTAATTTCTCACACATCTCTTGCTCACCTGGCGGTCTTAACTGTATTTTACTCCTCTCATGGAAGCTCTAAGTCTTTCTCTCCTTCTCACCCCTTCCACTCCTTTTCAGACTCCCTGCAGGAGAAGTTGGGTGAGTTTCTGCCCAGGGTTCTGGACTGCTCAACAGAGATGGTGGTTCTAAAAGATCCACCAACAGTGCGCTCCAAAGTGCCCCACGACTTGTGCAGCCGCCTGGCCGCCATCATGGAGTCTATCACCAACACCTCTGTGGTCGCTGTCAAGTAAGGCCAAGGGGTCAGAGGTCAGCTTCTGAGAATAAGTGTCAGGGCCCGTACGCCAGCCGACGGCCGCTAATGTTTTTATCCTGATGTAGAGTTGACAAACACTGGATTTTTGCCTAGTATTGCAAAGCAGTTTTTTATTGTACTTTTTAATGTGCTTTTACCATATTTTTCTAAGCTGGAAAATGTTGTAGATTCTGAGTGACTTGAGGCAGAGCTTATACGCTCATATGATACTCACAGAGACATCAAGGAGAGATGGAGAGATTTCTTTATTATGCATTATTAAGGTATTAGTGCTTTGAACCTATGCAGGTGTGTTTTAAGAAAGTGAAAACACAAGAGTATTTTTATAGTTTCTTAGATATTTTACATTTATCATGACGAATTAGGATTGCCGTGAACATAGAAATTCTGTTTCCTTTGTCCAAACCTATCTTGTTTTGTATTCGCTTGTTTATATATGTAAGCCTTTCCTTCCACTCCTCTGATTTCCACTTGTTGAAACCTGTATTGACGCTCAATAAACTTTCAAACTTTCTGTTCTTTCTGTTGTTCTTTTCTCCTTGCTTTGCGCTCTAGTCTTCTTTTGTGTCTGTCCCCTTTTTTTCAATCTATATTTCTGTCTTTTACCTTACAACACCCCTTGACACACACACACACACACACACACACACACACACACACACACACACACACACACACACACACACACAGAGAGAGAGAAAACAATATTGATTGTCCAACGACCAACTTAACATTTCTGTACTGTGCATTGTGTTTGTTGTTTATTTGTCACTTCCCATGGTGCCGTACTACTTCCTGCACAGCTCGCCAGCCCTGCTGACCCCATGAGAAGATTAACAGCTGACCTCCCTGTGTGAGCAGAGGGAGGTGAGGGGGGAGTGTGGGACGGCCCCCTCTGGTCCGCAGCTGGACAGCAGGCATCCTGCCAGTTCGCCTTGACATCACTGGGAGAGAAACCACAGCACCAGCTTTACCACAAAAAAGCCATCCCGCTTGTATTTATTTTTGATAGCTGCTTGTTATCTCTCCGGTGGAAGATGATCCCAAACTGAGAACAACTACTGGCATCTCTATTCAGGTATGGTTTAGTTTGTTGTGTCTTTCTTTTGGCAGTTAGTTATGATGACTCTCCTTAATGTACAGACATACATACCTACTTTCCCTCTCTGTTTGTGTTTGTATAGTTTCCCTGGTTGTTCTAGCACATTTCTTCTGGTGTTGGTCTGGTTATAAGGATGTTGTTTTAAGGTTGCAACTGAAAAAAGCAAAGAGTGAATTGTTTTACAGTATTATGTAACTTTTAGGAATGGGCTACACATCTCAGAATTGGTGAAGCCCATCTGTGTAAAATCAACACATTTACAAAGAAGATGTTGTTCAACATTAGCTGCACATCAAAAATGTAGCATCGCAACTATTCTACAGATGAGGTGTAATGAGACATCTCTAGTTTTTCCTCTACAGAAAAACATTCGGAGTGCAATTAGTACTGTTGATTACAATGCCTTGGGCAGTTCATGGTCTGCTGCACTCTGGAGTCAGAATCGACATTGATGTGGTCCTGAAATCCTGCACGCAGCGCAGCACGTCTGCCGCTACGAGCTGTTTTGGCGGTCCAGTAGGGGAGAGAGTGAGTGACAACACGAACAGAAACAGTGACAACAAGAAATAGAGATTTGCCCGGGGTTTATTTGGCCACATCTGGGCAAATCAATTATCTAAGCCCCCGTAAGTAAGAGTAAAACCGTAATCTCCTCAAATCCATCACCATGCGCCTTGGTTGTTACCAGATTAATTTAGAGGATCAATCGTAATCCCTATAGTTTAATTATATCCAGCAGAGACCGATGATATCACACGACGTACGTCAGATTTGTACGACTCGAAAGTTGTTGGGGGCAGGGGAGGAGAGGGGGAGGAATGATGTAAGAATTTATCCTGAGGAGAGGGAACCATCTGTTGAAAGAACACCCTCAGTGTATCAGAGATCTGGCATACACCCACTGACCCACAGCTGGATTTAGCCTACTAACAATCCCTGAACTATGAAATTTGACTATCTGTAATCAGGACATAAGGAGTTAAGTTCCACCATTATTACTTGGTGGAAGAATTTAATTTAGTCTCTTTCCTTTGTAGTGGTGGTTGATAATTGTGTGGCAACTCTCAATCGGATTCTATTGCTTCAACAGGAACAAGAAATCAACTTTCTGGGCCTTCAGTAGCTCAACTGCCACACAGAGCACAGGAATCTACAGTAGTCTCGCTGATGGCTTTCACCATGATGTGCAGCAGGGTGACATTACACGAGCCCCATAACAGTGACTACAGGAGTCCTACGAGAATTGACCCCCGCAGGAACTCAATTCCACCAGCACAGACTCTCACAGCCAAACACCTCCCTAGACCACCCCCAGAATCAACACGCTTCACCCCATATCCAAAGAGGGTACCTATTGCAGAGAGTCAATTTCGTTAATTTGTGTTTTGGGATATTGTTCAGTGGGTTGTGTTGACACTGGATACTGTTTCCAGCACAAATACGTTGTAGATCATGTATGTAATGTATGAGTCAGTCAATTAATTGTTCTAACATATTTTTGTTCAGGTTGCAGCAAAAATCAACATGGATTTGACAATGCTCCACTCCACAAGAGTC
Source organism: Salmo salar (assembly GCF_965601325.2). NCBI lineage: Eukaryota > Metazoa > Chordata > Actinopteri > Salmoniformes > Salmonidae > Salmo > Salmo salar. The sequence goes on along the minus strand of NC_138294.1, from coordinate 67,764,643 downwards.
TCTCTCATCCCCAGCTCAAATAACAACAATGACAACTTCCCAGTTCTCTCACCCCAGCCATCCCCCTCTGCATCCCCCCAGCCACAGCCCCAGAGCCCAGGGCCCCATCAGGTTGTTGCAGGATTGATCAGCCAGGAGGTAGACACCTGCCAGTACATCATCCCCACTGAGGAGCCAGAGGAGCCAGCCACTTCTCACCGCGGACGCCACCTCAAGCGTTTCAGCTCCAGGTGGTACTCAGGCGCTCCCTTTGGTGGCCCCTTTGGTAGCACCCGTAGCTCCGCCCATGGCACAAGTGGTGAGAACAAGCCCCACAAGCTACGCTGCAAACTCCTAGGTGACGAGAGGCCAAGTTATGGCACAGCCAACAAGCAGCGTCAGCGCTACGTCACCAAAGACGGGAAGTGTCAGGTCAACCTGGGCCCTATCGAGGACAAGAGCCGTTTCCTCTTGGACATCTTCACCACTCTGGTGGACTTGAAGTACCGTTGGTTCCTCTTTGTCTTTACCATGTGCTACGTTGTCACGTGGGTGGCCTTTGCCGAGATCTACTTCCTAGATGCCTGGCTGCGGGATGACGTGGCCCACGTCCACGACCCTCAATGGCAGCCGTGCTTCGAGAATGTGGACAGTTTCATCTCCGCCCTGCTTCTGTCGGTGGAGAGCCAGAGGACCATTGGCTATGGCTCTAGATTGGTGACGGCCAACTGCATGGAGGGTGTGGTTCTCCTCATGGCCCAGTCTATCATTGGCTCCATCATCGATGCCCTCATGGTTGGCTGCATGTTCGTCAAGATCTCCCGGCCTCAGAAAAGGGCCCAGACTCTGATCTTCAGCAAGCACTGTGTCATATCGGAGCGCGACGAGAAACTCTGCCTCCTCTTCCGCATCGGAGACCTGAGGGCGAGTCACATGGTGGACGCCAAGATACGAGCCAAGTTGATCAAGTCCAGACAGACCAAGGAAGGGGAGTTCATACCACTGGAGCAGTCAGAGATCAACCTGGGCTACGATACCGGAGGAGACAGGCTCCTGTTGGTCGAGCCACAGACCATCACCCATGTAATCAATGAGAGCAGCCCCTTCTGGGAAATAGGGGCTGAGCGTCTGACAAGGGAGAGATTTGAGATCATCATCATTCTGGAGGGAATCGTGGAGGCGTCAGGTTGGTTGGCTTTGAATGTTAGAATGTGACCTTTCTAAAATCATTAGAAAAAAAGTAATGTCTTCATGTCTGTGACTGTAGCATAAGAGATAGATGTGTAAAGATTAAACGTCTCATAAATGCCTTGCTGTGCAAAATGTGGAAAAAAATTGGTCTCTTCTGTGTTGTAGGTATGATATGCCAAGCCAGAACCTCCTACACTGAGGACGAGATTCTATGGGGCCACCGATTTGAATCCTGCATGTCTCTGGAAAAGGGGTCTTACCGGGTAGACCGTGGTGCATTTGACAAAACCTTCACAGTACAAACCCCCACCATTAGTGCTAAAGAGAAGAGTGATGAAAAAGAAGAGGTCCTCTTTTAGATAATAGGACTGTACTATTCACACTGAGCAAACAGCCCTTGTATTAATATAATTTAAAGGCCAAGACTTCTTGTGAATGCCCTTAGTTCCCTCCCCTCCCTGAGACAAACTTTCCTGTTGTCTCTAATATTGTGGACAAACATTATTCAAAAGAGTAAGACTTATACATTAGCATGATAATCTACACCCTCAACCAGAATTTGAACTGTGTTGACAGGGACAGCATTCATGTGGGTGATTTACACAGAAGTTAGTGTAGTAATGAGTATGCAGCCATGACTCCATGCTTTGTTAGATTACAATACTGTTTGTGTCTGTGTGTCTAGTTTATAGTTCATAATGGATAGTTGTAGTTCATTATGGATACATTTGTTAACTGCTACCTCCCAAATCATAGAAATATGGAACCAATCATTATAGGTGTTGAAACTGCTTCCCTCTTGTTTTTGTCAGGATTTTTGTTGTTTTGAAAGGTTAAATCTGTAGCCTGTTTTGAATCACAATGTCACATGTATTTCATAGTGATTGTGAATTCATGATGATGTAGTGATAAGGCCATAATGATTCAAAATGTGATACATTTGAATGTCAGTGTTGTTCAGCTGTTATATTTACTCTGTCCTGATGTAAATGTATAACACATATCAGTCCTCTACAGTGCCTTGAAAAGTGTCCTCCACCAGAGTTTTCTAATATGGTTGCCTTTTGACATATTAAACTTTGATTCTTTTTTTCTGAGAAGTCATGACATTTGTCCCTCAAAAAGGGAATAATTATTTATAGGTTCCCCCTCAGTCTATCCAATAAAAAAAAAGTGAAATACATCAAACACTGATTTAATCACATACATGGTCCTCTAATTGACAGACTACAACTCTACTGCTAATATATACTGCAGTTGCTAATTTGTTAATAGAATAGACGATTTAGATTATTTATTGTCCATTTGGTTCGAAGGTAAAGTCGTCTTCTGCCTATTCCCCAACACTCCCAGACAAACACAGTTGAGAGGCTGTAGGGAAACTGTAGGGAGAAGGCAGACTGCAAGATATTTAGTCATTTCAGTATTACTTATTTTTATTGCTTTTGTTTTGTTCAGTATTTATCACTTTTAAATCGCAAATCTGTCCTAGGCGTGGCCAGAGTCTTGGGCATAGTGGAACTTTGCTTTTGATTGGTTTATGTGAGGGCTTCTTCAGCTTGAAGGGTTTTGGTGCTGCTAGCTAGCTAGTCAGATGTTCTCCAAATCAAACATGGCGTCTTTCGTGACAGAAGTCCTTGCTAGTTCTGGTAAACTTGAAAAAGAAGACCTCGCTGCTAAAATTAGCAAGCTATCACGGAAAGTAGAGGAAACTAAGGTAAACAGGCGAGTTTAGCTAGCGCACGTTTAACTAGACAGCGAAATAACTAACGTAAACTAGCCCGCGAAATAAACAAAACAATTGGGCTAACTTATCACAAAGTGAACAAAATCTTTGGTTTTATCGTTCGAAACCGTCTTGCTAGCCCAATCTAACTAGCTAACGAACAGAAACTGGACTAACTAGCTAAATTAGCTAGCGAGCATTACCCCGATTATGACACGATTTGCTTGCTAGCTAGCTACACGGAACAAAAATATAAACGCAACATGTAAAGTTGCGTTTATATTTCTCCTAACGCTGGTCTCATGAGCTGAAATAAAAGATCCCCGAAATTTTACATACGCACAAAAATCTTTCTCTCCAATTGAGTGCACAAATTTGTTTACATCCCTGTTAGTGAGCATTTGGCCTTTGCCAAGATAATCCATCCACCTGATAGGTGTGGTGTATCAAGAAGCTGATTCAACAGCATGATCATTACACAGGTGCACCTTGTGCTGGGCACAATAAAAGGCCTCTCTAAAATATGCAGTTTTGTCACAATACAATGCCACAGAGGGAGTGTGCAATTGGCATGCTGACTGCAAGATTATCCACCAGAACTGTTGTCAGAGAATTTAATGTTAATTTCTCTACCATAAACCACCTCCAAAGTCGTTTTAGGGATTTTGGCAGTATGTCCACCCGGCCTCACAACTGCACACCATGTGTAACCACGCCAGCCCAGGACCACCACATCTGGCGGCTTCACCTGCAGGATCGTCTGAAACCAGCCACCAGGACATCTGATGAAACTGAAGAGTATTTCTGTCTGTAATAAAGACCTTTTTTTTTTTACCCCAATTTGTTGATATCCAATTGGTAGTTACGGTCTTGACCCTTCTTCCTCGTGCTTTTTGAATTGGAGGCCGGAGTTCTGAAGTAAGTCTAAGGTCTTCGGTCAAGGTCTTCGGTCAAGGTCTTAAGGTCAAGAGGCATGCATCCTCTGAAACACGACCCCGCCAAGCCACACTGCTTCTTGACACACTGCTCGCTTAACCTGGAAGCCAGACGCACCAATGTGTTGGAGGAAACACTGTCCAGTTGGCGACCGAAGTCAGCTTGCAGGCGCCCAGCCCTCCACAAGGAGTTGCTAGAGCGCGATGGAACAAGGAAATCCCGTCCGGCCAAACCCTCTCCTAACGCTGGGCCTATTGTGCGCATTGGTCTCCCGGTCACGGCCGGCTATGACACAGCCTGGGATCTAACCCAGGGCTGTAGTGACTCGATGCAGTGCCTTAGAGTGCTGCACCACTCGGGAGGCTGTAATAATGCCCTTTTGTGGCATTATTCCGATTGGCAGGGCCTTGCTCCCCAGTGGGTGGGCCTATACCCTCCAAGGCACACCCATGGCTGCACCCCTGCCCAGTCTTGAAATCCATAGATTCGGGTCTAATGACTTGATTTAAATTGACTGATTTCCTTATATGAACTGTAACTCTGTCAAATTGTTGCGTTATATTTTTTTGTTTGGTATAAATATTAGCTGTAAATCTAATGTTAGCTTTCTAGCCACAAGGAGTCGCTGTTAGCCAATTGCTTGCTATCTAATGTTAGCTTGGTGCCAATGCCACAGCCTTGTCTGTGGCAGCTTAGCAAGCTGACTACAGGCCAAGGATCATGCCAAAGTAGCTGTAGCAACCTAGCTTCTTGACAAGGTTATCTAGCAACGTGTTCTGAACAAGTTGGCTTTGTAAGAAGCATGGTAGTTAGGTTACTCGTGGCCATTCCACACAGAAACAGCTGTTCAGTGTTGAATGATGTGTCATGGTTGTCTTACCTACTCTGCCCACATTGAAAAATAATATATCTTGCTTTTTTATCAGGGGTATTTATGCAATGTGGTATTTCAGACTCTTCTCGTCATCGCCTTACACTTTGATTATTTCCCTCTGATTATTTCCCCCAATCTCACTATCGGTGTTTCTCTATATCTCCCCATAGGAAGAGGTATGTGACATGATCAACAAGAGATACAATGAGTTTCTACCCAGCATGCAGGGGGCAGAGGTACTCATGGGACAGGCTGAAGAGGTCTCTAAAGAAATTGATGTCCTCAAAAGCTGCATTGAGACAGAGGTAAGCGTCAGGAACTGTTCATGAGTCATTGGCATCTCCTTGTGTTTGTGGGAGGTGTAACCGAACTGACAGTTGGCAGAGACATACTATTAAAAATAAGTGTATGTATGTTTACAGGTGCAGCAGAATCTACATACAGCTGTGACGGAATATGCCAAGCTAAAGCAACAGCTGGAGAGAAACACTACTGTCATTGCCATGCTCAGGCACCTAGAAGAGGTAGCCTAAGTAGCTCCCTGCTGTAGCCCCACAGTCATGTACAGTTATTTTCAATTAAATTCCGTCTTGGGGCATACCATTGGAGAGGCATGCAAGATACTTTTGTTTATATATAGTGTACGTGAACACCCCTTCAAATTAGTCTATTCGGCTATTTCAGCCACACCCGTTGCTCACAGGTGTATAAAATCGAGCACACAGCCATGCAATCGCCATAGACAAACATTGGCCTTACTGAAGAGCTCAGTGACTCAACGTGGCACCGTCATAGGATGCCACCTTTCTAACAAGTCAGTTTGTCAAATTTCTGCACTTCTAGAGCTGCCCCAGTCAACTGTAAGTGCTGTTATTGTGAAGTGGAAACACTTAGGAGAAACAACAGCTCAGACGCAAAGTGGTAGGCCACATAATCTCACAGAACATGACATCCAAGTTATGAAGCGCGTACCGCGTAAAAGTCTGTCCTCGGTTACAACACTCACTACAACATTCAATACCAAGTTCCAAACTGCCTCTGGAAGCAACGTCAGCACAAGAACTGTTCATCGGGAACTTCATGTAATTGGTTTCCATGGCCAAGCAGCCGCACACAAGCCTAAGATCACAATGCGTAATGCCAAGCGTCGGTTGAAGTGGTGTAAAGCTCACCGCCATTGGACTCTGGAGCAGTGGAAACATGTCCTCTGGAGTGATGAATCACACTTCACCATCTGGCAGACTGACGGACGAATCTGGGTTTGGCGGATGCCAGGAGTATGCTATCTGTCCCAATGCATAGTGCCAACTGTAAAGTTTGGGGGTGGAGGAATAATGGTCTGCACAGAGCCCTGACCTCAACCCCATCGAACACCTTTGGGATGAATTGAAATGCCGACTGTAAGCCTGGCCTAATTGCCTAACATCAGTGCCCGACCTCCCTAATGCTCTTGTGGCTGAATGGAAGCAAGTCCCTGCAGCCATGTTCCAACATCTAGTGGAAAGCCTTCCCAGAAGAGTGGAGGCTGTTGTAGCAGCAAAGGGGGGGGACCAACTCCATATGAATGCCCATGATGCTGGAGTGAGATGTTTGACAATCAGGTGTCCACATACTTTTGGTCATGTAGTGTATTTGTTTGGCGACGCTTTTCCCACGTCGGAGAGTATATCCGTGGTCGGTGGACGGCTTGGATGAGGAAATCATTGTTTGCATTGCCCAGGAATGAATTAAATCCAATTGTTAGATGCTACCACCTTCCCCTCCAAATCAAATGGATGTCAGTGTTTGCGCACACACGTTAACAATTGGATGTAATTCTTTCGTGGGCGACGCAAACAACGATTTCTTTATCAGTATCATCCACCAACTACGGATGTTACTCTTTGACTTTGGAAAAGCATTGCCAAACAGGCACAGGTACTGGTTGGCTATATGTTATGGGCTACTCCCCACTGTAGCCCTAACCTGTTCCCCACTGATATCTACACAGGGCCCTGTTAAACTGAATGGTGTTATTTATCATAATGCATAAATGTAAATGTCAATGCATTTTTACATGTCATACATTTTCTGTATTGTTAATTTTTCTGTTCAATTTAGTTTCACATTGCAATGGAGGAGTTTCACAAAGCCCTACTGGAGAAGAAGTATGTAATTGCGGCCAAACAGTTAGAAAAGGCCCGGCACAGTGCAGACTCTCTGAAGGCGTGGAAAGGCTCTGAGCTGCCCCTGCTGAGAGCCCTCAGCTCAGAGCTCACTGTCCAGAGAGAGAACCTCATCTACCATCTGGGGGACGAGTGGAAGAGACTGGCCGTCTGGAAACTGCCTCCTTCCAAAGGTAAAAAGGCTACCAGGCATCATATAGAGTATGGAAGACCCTGGGCTGATGTTTGGCCTCATAATGACATGCCTCAAGTTCTTGACCATGAAGTGTTAGAAAGTAGCATATCTAGGGCACTTGTATTGAGGATAAGTAGGCTGCCTGAGGTGTCAGCCGCACTCCAAAGGGTACAACATGGAATCCTCCGATATAAATATATTATTTAAAATGTCATTTGTACGTTTTTATTTTAAAGGCGGTAAATTGCTCTTGATTCATGCCACCACAGACACTGGTTGTGTGTGTCCATCCATCCTCTCAGAGCCGACTGGGATGAAGTCGTTCCTGAAGACGGAGCTCCAGCTGACCCTGGGCGGGACCAAGGAGCCCCAGCAGAGCCCTTCGCCTCTGCTCTCCTGTGTCCTCCAGGCCCTGACCATCCAGGGGGAACTCCAACACAAGATCAAACTCTTCAGTAAGACCCAGTCAATCAGTCAGTCAATGTTTTTCTTACTGTAAAGCTGACAGAATCAAATTATTTGAATACAGATCATTTTCTGTTTGTATTAGTCCGACTATTGAGTTTTAATAATCTGTAATGCCTCTCTGTTCTGTACATACACTGTGAGGCTGCTTCCATAGCATCCTGTTAGTCCATCATGAGACAGCCAGCCTCTCCCCGCTCTAGGCCAGGTGCTGCTGAAATACCTGCTGAAGCCCCTGATCACGTACCCCTCTCTGAACGTGGAGGTGTCGGAGCAGCAAGGTGAGGGCACCCTGCTCTCTCTCCAGTTTGCCGAGACCCCCGAGGAGCACCCCAGCCCCTCACAGGTCTACACCAAAGTCCTGATGGTACTCAAGACTATACACACACACCTGCTAGGTAGGCACCCTTGCAAATAGTCCTATTTGTTGGTCATTTAGCGCTTGTCAAGATCCTTTAGTCATTGAAAATATGAAACCAGTTGCTATGCCAGCCACCATTTTAGAGCAGTACCATTGGCCCTATAATGACATGTATCTTTTTCTTTGCAGACGTATCAGTTGGTGAGAGAAAAGTGTCTGTGATACTCGGAGACCTGGTATGGCAGGAGATGTCTCATTGCATCATCCATGAGTGCCTCCTGTACTCCATCCCAACCAATAGCTGCCAGCTTGAACAGTACAGTGCAGTATGTATCAAAGTCTAACCAAGTACTCCAAATACACCTCTATACACTCAATATGCACAAACAATTCATTTTAAAGGCAATACAGTCTGTTTTATCAAAGAGATACAAATCCCTATATTTTTGGAACTAGTGACTTGACATAGAACAAGGAGACTTTTTATTCTGTCATTCATTAATACCACCATGTATGTTCTCATCCCTAGGTGATCAAAGAGACGGAGGAGTTTGAGAAGTCCTTGAAGGAGATGCAGTACCTCCGAGGAGACTCCACCGAGCTGCTCAAGTATGCCCAGGACGTCAACTGCCACTTTGCCAGCAAGAAATGCAAAGACGTGATCGTGGCGGCACGCAAGCTGATGACCTCCGAGATGCACAACACCGTCAAAGTGTGTTATGTTCTCCTGCAGTCTATCTATGGTCTTATCTGTGTGGTTTCTAATTATTAAGTACACTGACAATAGCCACGCAGTTGACACCTGATGTACAGAATGTGGTTTGCTTGCCACTGCAACATGTGAATGCATGTTCTAAATCAGAACATACAGATACCCAGAGAAGAAAATAAATGCAGCTGGGACAGGTGAACTGCTTTGCATCTTCACTGCAGGTAAATGCACAGAGGTTATACTCGAATATACTTCTAACATAATTTCCTGCCAACAGCTCACCCCAGATTCTAAGCTTTCCGTCCCCATGATGCCCAGCCCTGGCTCTGGGGACATCAAGGACAAGCAGGGGGCCAAGAAGCTTGAGGCGTCCAGGTTTGAGAACGAGAAGCAGCTGGGTGCGCGGACGCTGTGCCTGCCTGTGTGTCGCATCAGCGAGTCAGTGCAGCAGCTGATGGAGCTGGCCTTGCACACGCTGTCCGAGGCTGTGGGAAGCTCCAGCCAATGGTACGCTCTCATGTTATGCAGCACCATGTTACCCACTGTCACTGCACATGATGACATGATATTAACTCTTCAGCTTTAGCCCAGTGTTTCACTAAAGTTGTTTGTGTTGCAAAAATTACACGTTTTTTCCTTCTCTAATTTTTGTCCCTCAAAGTGCTACCCAACTGTTCTTCACAGTGCGGAATATATTCCAGCTATTCTATGATGTTGTGCCTACATACCATAAGTGAGTATATTCAGGTTTCTTCTTTTTTTGTTTATGTATAATCAATTTCAGAATGAGCATTTCCTCCTCTCTTTCTCACTGACTTCTCTCTCTCTCTCTGCTCTCCAGAGAGAACCTGCTCAAGTTCCCACATCTGGCGGCCATCCAGCACAACAACTGCATGTACATCGCCCACCACCTGCTCACCCTGGGCCACCAGTTCAGTCCACACCTGCCTGACCCCCTCAGTGAGGGTGCTGCCACCTTTGTGGATCTGGTGCCCGGCTTCAGGAAACTGGGTAAGGGAAGGGGCGTGTCCCATTGCTCGCCCAACATTAGCATGGCTACACACTTGATAGGCTTTTGTGGAGGTTGAGCTGTTTTTTTTATTTCTAAAAAGGATAATGAGACCAGGGAGATATGAGTCAATCATGTTCTAGCGACATCTCAACGCCAAAGTAGATGAAAAGCGAATGTACACTTCTAGCTCTGACTAGCAATATTCCCCAGGCGCTCATTGCTTCCTGGCCCATCTGAACGTCCAGAGAGCAGAGATGCTGGAGCGTCTCTCCACCGCACGCAACTTCTCCAACCTGGATGACGAGGACAACTACTCCGCAGCCAGCAAGGCCGTCAGGCAGGTCAGTGTTCAAGTAAACCGGCAATATCGCTGGAAGAGATCTACAATTATGCGTATGATGACTGTAGCCACAAATATGGAATTATATCTCCAGTATTTTAAAATACGTTGTCTCAAAGGGCAACTATCAGCCAGACATTCTAAAATGGTGAGTTAAGCATCAGTTAAAGGCATAGTTCAACGAAAATTGATGTTTAGGTCAAATTTTTAAGTAAGCATGATTAGCATAGCAGGAGGCCATTCATTTTTCGGACAATGCTAATTATGCTAACTCCTGGCTGTGGCAAAAGTAAACGAAAGATTATTGTGGATGCTGTCACTACTGGCCTACAGACACAACCCAAGGTAAGAGGAATTTTACAAAAACATCAATGTTGGCTGAACTATCCCTTTAAGATTCAGATCAAAAGTTAGCCATGCTTGGCTTGTATCAAATGCACTAACAATTCTTATAGGATGGGGTCACTGTTCTATTACTGAAAATTGATTGTTTCATTTGCAGGTCATCCATCAGCTGAAAAGGCTGGGCACCGTCTGGCAAGACGTTCTACCAGTCAACATATACTGTAAAGCCATGGGGATTCTCCTCAACACTGCCATCTCAGAGCTGATTGCCAAAATCATGATGCTGGAGGTGAGGGCAGGCTCTTATTTGACAATGTAGCTTGTGTTTCTGCAATGATTTTACAGGGGGCAAATATAGTTAATCTTGGTTGAATGACTGGGCTTCCTCGTCCCATGGTTTCTATCCTATTTGGCTCTTTAGGATATCTCCACTGAAGATGGGGAGCACCTACAAATCCTCTGTCAGACCATTATCGAGGAAGGACCCCTGGTGTTCATTCCACTGCCTGAGGAGAACAAGAACAAGAAGTACCAGGAGGAGGTACCCGTTTACGTGAAGAAGTGGATCACCTTCAAGGAGCTGGTCATAGTGCTGCGAGCTAACCTGCAGGAGATAGTTGACAGGTACAAAAAGGAACTTCTCAGCTTGTCAAATCACCATTAAAGCTATTAATTTTCATAACAAAAAATTATGACAACCACAATTCCAAAAGTGTACACACGGCTAATCCATATAATTAACTTTCTTATTTGGATTACTTGTGTGTACACTTTTGGAATTGTGGTTGATGTTTGATTGGTATACCACTGAGTCCTCTAATTGGTTGATTTGTCCTTGTTTCCTGTCTGAAGGTGGGCGGAGGGGAAAGGGCCACTGGCGCTGGAGTTCTCTAGTTCCAATATGAAGAGCCTAATCCGAGCTTTGTTCCAGAACACTGAGAGGCGTGCGGTGGCTCTCACCAAAATCAAATAGACTCTCCTTTGTTCTCTTGCTTCCAACAAACGACCCCAATAAGCTGTACCACTTTCCTTCACTGCTGTGGAAAACAGTGTTCATTAATGTCTTTGTTCAAGCCTAGTTGTGAATTTAAATGCAATATATGCCATTGTATATAATAAAACAGCATTTCAAATACAATGTTGTGTCCAGCTTCTTTTCAAAAATATTTTAAGGTGCGATATGCAGAAATCACTGCCATTCCTGGATGCTAAAATTCTAATAGTTAACCTAATTTCAGTTTGAGACAAAAATATCAAGTATACTGTGAAGAATCATTGTACCATCTAACCTGCTGTGAAATATATCAACAGTTATCCCAGAAACCCTAGACCCACTCTAATTTGCATACCATCCCAACAGATCCACAGATGATGCACTCCACACTATTGCACTCCACACTGCCATTTCACACCTGGACAAAAGGAACACCTATTTGAGAATGCTATGGACTTCCTGATGGGCTGCCCTCAGGCAGTGAGGGTAGGTAACAACATCCGCCATGCTGATCCTCAACACGGAGGACCCTCGGGTGCGTGTTCAGTCCCACCCTGTACTCCCTGTTCACTCATGACTGCACGGCCAGGCACGACTCCAATACCATCATTAAGTTTTCCGATGTCACAACAGTGGTAGGCCTGATCACCGACAACGACAAGACAGCCTATAGGGAGGTCAGAGACCTGGCCGTGTGGTGCCAGGATAACAACCTCTCCCTCAATGTGATCAAGACAAAGGAGATGATTGTGGACTACAGGAAAAGGAGGACTGAGCACGCCCCCATTCTCATTGACGGGGCTGTAGTGGAGCAGGTTGAGAGCTTCAAGTTCCTTGGTGTCCACATCACCAACAAACTAACATGGTCCAAGCACACCAAGACAGTCGTGAAGAGGGCACAACAAAACCTATTCCCCTCAGGTGACTGAAAAGATTTGGCATGGGTCCTCTAACGGTTCTTTAGCTGCACCATAGGGAACATCCTGACTGGTTGCATCACTGCTTGGCCTCCGACCGCAAGGCACTACAGAGGGTAGTGCGTGCGGCCCTGTACATCACTGGGGCCAAGCTTCCTGCCATCCAGGACTTCTATGCCAGGCGGTGTCAGAGAAAGGCCCTAAAAATTGTCAGACTCCAGCCACCCTGGTCATAGACTGTTCTCTCTGCTACTGCACGATAAGCGGTACCGGACCGCCAAGTCTAGGCTTCTAAACAGATTTTACCCCCAAGCCATAAGACTCCTGAACATTTAATCAAATGGCTACCCACACTATATGCATTACCCACCCCTCTTTTACGCTTGTGCTACTTTGTTTATCTATGCATAGTCACTTTAATTACCTACATGTACATATTACCTCAACTAACCGGTGCCTCCGCGCATTGACTCTGTACCGGTACCCCAGTATATAGCCTCGCTATTGTTATTTACTGCTGCTCTTTAATAATTTTTTACATTTAATATTTTTTTAGGTATTTTTTCTTAACTGCATTGTTGGTTAATTAAGGGCTTGTAAGTAAGCGTTTCACTGTTGTATTCGGCTCATGTGACAAATAAAATGTGTTTTGATTTGATATATTTTCAATAAGCAAAAATATTGTATTTTCAGCTGTTTGAAGCTGGTGTACAAAACCGAAAGTAAAAGATACAAAAAATGAAGCTTAAAAATGGGAAGCATAAAAATAGCACTCAGAACAGATCTACCAACAGCTTCTTAGCAGACTTGCTTTCAATGAGAATAACCGATCAATTACTTGATCAAGTTGCACAAAAATATATATATTGCAGCTTTAATACAATTATTTGTATCTGAAACTGCTTTCTGAATGAGCACTATGGTTGTGTTAACACAGGCAGCCCAACTATGATATTTTGCCTTATTATTGGCAAAAGAGCTGATCTGAAAAGTTCAGATGGGACTTTTATACACCTCTCTTCAAGCATGATCCATATGGTGCGTTCAAGACAACTTAATTTTGGTTAACCCAAAACTAAAGTCTTGCATAATTGGTCAGCTGCTCCATTAAGTTCTGGGTCCATAGATGGACGAAGAGATGCAACACGTTTTCCGTTTAGAGTGAACGGTTTTCGTTGCAAAAAGCTTTGCAACAAATCTGACTAATGAACTACATCTCCCATATCCCTCTTGCGGTTTCATTAACGTCGTATTTATGAGTCTACATGCGTGTCTGCTTCAGCGTTCTTATGCCGTATGTCTGAATTCCCAAACATGTATTTTTCAAACATTGAATTCTCCTCCCAAAAAATGTTACCATGGAGAAGGGCAGACGACCAAACCTGTCCCCCAAGAAAAAGATGGGGAAGAAAAACCCAACCGACACCGCTGATCCTGCGAAGAACTTCGAGCGATGGAAGAAGAAATACAATAAGACAAAAACAAGAGTCAAACAGGAGAAAAGACAGAAAAGGAAACCTGAATGGCAGGTGGAGAAAGAAGGTATTCAACGGCTTGTCAACAAATATTACGAGGTAAACAACGTTTTTGTTTTTATCCTACTAGGCAGGGCGAGACTAGGTAGCTAACGTTAGCTGGCGTAGATGGCTAGGACCGCGTTCTGCAGAATTAAGATAGAAATACGCTATGTAGATCAAACACCTCTCTCACATGTAGAATAAGGAATCACATCGGCGCTATTCGTGGCATGTCTACCTGCAACGTTGGAGAACGTCAGGCAACTGAACATGTCCTAGGACTGTAAATGAGATATCTAGCTAGCTATCACATCTTCAGTCTTATCAAAGCAATCTCCTGTCCCATAAGACATTTTAGGAAGTCCTAGGTTGCGTAACGATAGCTAAATTATTGCCGTTGACATTGATTTGTATCATATCATTACTTCTGGGGCAGTGTAGATACACTTGAACAGTTTTGTCTTCTAGATAAATGCCAAGGATGCTGAGAGGTTTTCAGATTTCCCCATCTCCAAGAATACCCTGCGAGGTAAACATAAATTGGTTCTGAAATGGCATTGACTGCATTTGCCATTAATGCAATGTGGACCAACATGCCATTGGCAAACATATTATACCATTGACAGCATCTTGTTTGGTATTGACAGTTTTGTTGTTTACCCCAGGTCTAATGGAAGCACAGTATCGTCAGCCCACAGAAATACAGAGACAGACAATTGGCTTTGCATTGCATGGAAAATATGTTCTGGGCGCTGCAAAGACTGGTTCTGGAAAAACACTGTCCTTTCTCATTCCCGTGAGTACCCAATTGTGTTCTGTATCAATGCAATATTGCAAGCTGATATGAATGCAGATGCAATGTGCATCCATTATTTCAGGCTATTGATGGTATGTCATTGCCTTTCACACATCTTGGTTTCATTTCCAGGTATTGGAATGTTTGTGTGGACAGCAATGGATGGCCTGGGGGCCCTCATCATCTCCCCCACACGAGAGCTGGCCTATCAGACCTTCGAGGTGCTCCGTAAAGTGGGCAAGAACCAGGAGTTCTCTGCCGGCCTCATCATTGGCGGAAAGGTACTGTATTTACTTTCAAGTGCCTGTATTTGTTGATCACTTCATGTTGGTTTTAACACCACTGTTGGTGGTGTTTCAAAGGAAATGTTTTGTGATTCATTTAGGCAAGGTAAAAGGACCCCCCCACCCCAGACGAAATTGCCGCAACTATTTTGAACAATTTATTTTCCTAGAGAGGAAATGAGAGAGGACATGCACATTTAGGTTACTTAGGCTACTTATACATATAATATAGTCAACTTATACATACTTAGGCTACTTATACATACTTAGGCTACTTATACATATAAGGAATTTCCACATGGAGTTGATAAAAATCAACAAATAGAGCACTGACCACCGTCAGTCTAGCTAGCTAGCTACAGTGTCTTGCTAACCTTATCAAGTTTTAAGTTTTATTCGTCGGGTTATGCATGGTATACATCGTCCAACAAAATGCTTAATTGCAGGTTCCTTCTTGACAATGCAACAACAAGAAATAATGAAAGATAATACCAACATAAAGTAAATGGCAGTATAATAGAATAAAAATTTTAGCATAAGAATGGTACATGAAGGCACAATTTATAGTCCAATATTTACACATGTATTGGGGGGGAGTGTATAAATTTAGCAGTATAATAAGTCTGGTAGGAGCAGTTGTGATTGTGTAGCATAAATGTATATACTGAACAAAAATATAAATGGAACATGTAAAGTGTTGGTCCTATGTTTCATGAGCTGAAATAAAAGATCCAGAATTTTTCCATATGCACAAAAGCTTATTTCTCTCATCCACCTGACAGGCTTGGCATATCAAGAAGCTGATTAAACAGCATGATCATTACACAGGTGCACCTACTGCTGGGGACAATAAACGGCTACTCTAAAATGTGCAGTTCTGTCACACAACACAATGACACAGATGTCTACATTTTGGGGATTGTGCAATTGGCATGCTGACTGCAGGAATGTCCACCAGAGCTGCTGTTTCAGAATTTAATGTTCATTTCTCTACCATATGCCTCCAACGTCATTTTAGAGAATTTGGCAGTACTTCCAACTGGCCTCACAACTGCAGACCGTGTGTAACCATGCCAGCTTAGGACCTCCACCTCCGACTTATTCACCTGCGGGATCTTCTGAGACCAGCAGGCCGGACAGCTGTTGAAACTCAGCAGTATTTCTGTGTGTAATAAGCCATTTTGTGGGGAAAAACTCATTCTGATTGACTGTCTAGCTCCCCACTGAGCCACGCCCCTGCCCAGTCATGTAAAATCTGTAGATTAGGGCCTAATTATTTTTATTTCAATTAACTCCTTATATGAACTGTAAATCAGTAAAAATGTTGCATTTTTATATTTTTGTTCAGTATATGTGTGTGCATGCGTGAGTGCATGTGTGCTGAGGTGAGGAGAATCAGAGCAGGTGGTTAGTCCAGTTCAAGTGTTCAGGAGTCTGATGGGTTTCAGATACCAACTGGCTCAGAGACCATCTGCCCGACAGTTGGGGAGAAAACGGCTCGTCTGTGGGGTCCTTTGATGCTGTGTGCCTTAATCGAGCACCATTTTTAGGTCAGACCCATCCAGGTAATCTACTATCTTTGACTTCGCCATCTGTTATCTCAAGTTTTGGCATCTTCCATAAATTGCAGCCGACAATCTGCCATAGAAATAGTTAGAATAAGATGAAGCTCCGGTAATATGGATAACTATTGAAAGCAATGTTCCCTCGTTTTTTTTCGGCACTGAGCAAATTTCAGGTCTGCTGAGTGCAAACTTCAACGTTGTGAAAATTCTGTGCAACTTCTGGCACCCGTTTATTGTGAACACTGAGGCTGTACCCGCTTTAAGTTACCGTTATAACAGTGGCCAAGTAGGGCACTGACTATTTTGATCATAATGTATCCCTATTAGTGGTCTACCATCTCAAACAATGGAGAAAATGCATCCTGTAACATTTAACATGGAAATAGCTGTTCTATCATTCAGCCTACAGTAGCAGTCAATGTGTGGTGTTCAATTTAGGCCTACATTCTGTGAGACTTTTCGGAAAAAATATGTAGGGCTTGACATTAACTTGTTTAACCACTTTTCCTTCAGATAAGGAGGTTACTGAAGATGTTTGATTCAAGAAACCACTTTACAAAATAAATGTAATTATTATTCCAATACCATATTACAGAGAATCAGACAAATTATGCTACCCTCTGCCTATTGGCTACTTAGCTTATTCAAACCTCTCTCAAAATACAGCACTGACATCAAAAAATAAACTCTTTACCTCACTTGCTTTTCGAAGATGGCTAGAAATGTACACGTTTTGTGCTTTTGTAGGAAGCAACCGCTCCCTCATAGCTGACTAGAAATGAGCTATAACTGGTCTAATAACTCACTAGCAAAGAATATGAACAAATATGCACACGTGGCTACATGCAGCTCTCGCTTTGATCTCAAAACAAGCACATCTCCTCGCGACCACTGGTGCGCCTAAATAAAAATTGCAGGTTGCACAGCAAAATATTTGGGTGCATATGTGAGTAAAATGGTCACACTGTAGAGCCCTGCAATGACTTTGCTCACCCCATTGGCCTTCTGGGCTTCTGAGTGGCGCAGCGATCTAATGCACTGCATCTCGGTGCTCGAGTCATCACTACAGTCCCTTGACCGGGTTAGGGGAGGGTTTGGCCGGGCTAGGCCGTCATTGTAAAATAAGAATTTGTTCTTAACTGACTTGCCTAGTTAAAGAAAGATACAAAAAAAAAAAGGGAAATCCCTCAGCGGTTTCCTTCCTCTCCGGCAACGAGTTAGGAAGGACACCTTTACCTTTGTAGTGACTAGGTGATTTAATACACCTTCCTAAGTGAAATTAATAACTTCACCATGCTGAAAGGGATATTCATTGTCTGTGTCTGCTTTTTTTAAATGTTTACCCATCTACCAATAGGTGCCCTTCTTTGTGAGGCATTGGGAAAAACTCCCTGGTCTTTGTGGTTGAATCTGTTTGAAATTCACTGAGGGACCTTACAGATAATTCTGTGGGGTACAGAGAGCAGGTAGTCATTCAAAAATCACGTTAAACATTATTGCACACACTGAGTCCATGCAACTTTGTTAAGCACATTTTGTGACTTGTTAAGCACATTTTTACTCCTGAACTTATTTAAGCTTTCCATAACGAAGGGGTTGAATATTTACTTACTGGCTCAAGACATTTCAGCTTAAACATTTTTAATTAGTGAAACATTTTCTAAAAACATAATTGCACATTGACGTGGGGTATTGTGTTTCTGTATAGGCCAGTGACACAATCTCAATTTAATCCATTTTATGTTCAGGCTGTAACACAACAAAATGTGGAAAAAGTCAAGGTGTGAATCCTTTCTGAAGGCACTGTATATCATACTTTGACGAAAACGACTTTAATCAATGTGCAACTTCGTGTAAGCTCTGGCCATTCTTTCAGCTCGAAAAAGTGCAATTCTACTGGTGTGGGTGTTTTTAAGGGATAGACTGACATAGAATGTCAGAAAATTCCGTATGTAAAATACAGCTGGAGTTGCCAGAGTTTTATCTCTGTGGTATGGTTTTTTGCAGGACCTGAAGAATGAGTCTGAGAAGATCCACCGCACTAACATCATCATCTGCACGCCAGGACGCCTGCTCCAGCACATGGACGAGACGGCTGCCTTCCACGCTTCCGATCTGCACATGCTAGGTACATAGTTAAACCTGAGCTTCTAGGCCAGCATACAAATAGTTTTACTGTTGCATGAGCTATAAGTTGTTTATGGACTTTTTTTTTACATTCTTACCGTTAATATTAAGCAACATTGCTTGAGTAGCACTTTGTTTTGATCTGTAGTCAGATCATTGGAGATTTATATATTTGTTTGCAAAATATAGTCTTGTGGCATGGTCCTAATGGCTTTTTAACTTCGTTTTGGATGAGGCGGATCGTATCTTGGACATGGGTTTTGTCGACACTATCGATGCCATAGTGGAGAACCTCCCCAAGACCCGTCAGACACTGCTGTTCTCAGCCACACAGACCAAGTCAGTGAAAGACCTGGCCCGCCTCAGCCTCAAGACCCAGAGTACGTCTGGGTGCACGAGAAGGCCAAGTTCAGGTAGGAGCTCTATTATATAACACAACAACACCACTATAGTCCTGTGTCAAAGACTCTTGGCCTTGGCTTTTAGAAATCTGGCAGTTGGGGTTAACATCACTTGGATTTCTATAAACTCAGCAAATGGAAAACAGTCAATTGAAAATACTTGTGGAAGGTGATGTTTGAATTCAGTCGGAATTTCAATGAGTCTCCGGAGCTTCTCGTAGATCATGTGAATGTTATTACTCAGTGATTGCAGGGTGCTTACATTGATTGCTTATATCGGGACAAACTGACATCCAGTATTTGGTATGAATACGGGAAAGAGGAAAGTGGGCCGGTACATGCAACAAATACGAGCGTTGTCATGGATGTTCTGTGAAGTCCCTAGCCCTTCTAAAGAATGACGTGTCACTGTGCAGCCAGGTGCTGATTGATAGTGTGGTTTCTTTCCCACTAACCTAGAATGTTTTATCGGAATGTCAGCAACTTCAATCCAGTCTTACACTTTGATCATACAGTGCTTGCTTTATGCTCTTCTGTAGCTTTTTCGATGAGCCTTTGCTGATAAGCTGGTTTAGTGTTAATGCTGCTGTAATGGCTTTGTCCTCGATGTTGAAGCTCATTTATTATATGGTATTAAGGAAGGACGGGCTACTGCAGCAGAGGAAGAGATTAAAGAGGACTCTGTCAGCCCTGTCAGGGCTCCTCAGGCAGTGCACGTCAGTGTTTTAAACTGCATTTTACCTGAGACCTGTTAGGCGCAAAGCTGGTATGGCTTCAAATAGCGAACTATTCGATTTTTTTTTTTTAAATCACTCAAGTTTTTAAAATTATTTCAAATTGTTGCCTTTTTTAACTTAGGTCTGCTACACAATCAAATGCAACCCCGGCTTTAAATGTTAAGGCACACACCGCCTTAGTTCTTTATCCTCTGTAGCAACAAGACAAACATAAACAACCTGAAAGAGGCCAATCTAAAAACGTCATGTTTGTGTGTCCATGTAGCACGCCGGCCACACTGGAGCAGAACTACGTGGTGTGTGAGCTGCATCAGAAGGTCAACATGCTCTTCTCCTTCATCAGGAGCCACCTGCAGAAGAAAGTCATAGTCTTCTTTGCCTGCTGCAAAGAGGTAAGGCTCTGCTAGTTTGTGTAAACGCTCCTCCATTTGGCTTATTATAGCTTCATGGTCTAGTTGTAGTCTCACCATCCATAGGTGCAATACCTGTTCCGGGTCTTCTGCCGGCTGCGTCCGGGCATGCCCATCCTGGCCCTGCATGGGAAGCAACAGCAGATGAAGAGGGTGGAGGTCTACAACAACTTCATCAAGAAGAAGAACGCTGTGCTCTTCGCCACAGACATTGCAGCCAGAGGCCTAGGTAATGCTAACACTTCAGCAGTCTAGTCTACAGACTGGCTCGATGTTTTTAGTCAGTAGGGACAGAGATACCGTGGTCAAATATTTACTGCTCTGATACGAGGCAGCAGGTTCTTCACGGCTGGTGGTGAATAATTGTTACGTCCCTCCCACTTTGCAGACTTCCCTGCTGTGAACTGGGTGTTGCAGTTTGACTGTCCAGAGGACGCCAACACATACATCCACAGAATGGGACGAACCGGCAGGTAATAACCCCTCTCTAGCCGGACCTGGAATAAAAGGAAAGACATTGACTGTGTGCAGACTCTGCACCATCGGCTTGAAGTGCATGTTTTTGTTGTATATGGAGAATGAATGAAAATGTACATACTAGGGATTAACATGGGTAACTGGGGTCCCGGGCACACACTTTACATTTTCCGAAAAATGTTTATGACAAGACATGTGAAATTACAACATTTTACCCCAATGTCGTCACTAATGCAATTCCATAAAATGCACATGTGCAGCATCAGATTAGCAAAAAAAAAATATTCTGCCACATTATCTAATCAGGTTGTTGCATGGAAGCCTTTAGCCTAAAGTATTTACTTCATACAAAGTAAAAGCACACGCACAATTGACACTTATGTACTGCACACGCAACACAAATGCAGTTCATAAACCCTACAGGAAACCCCTACAGTATCGCCGATAAAAGATGTGCCTCTTTGACCTGTCATTGACTCTTCAAACAGTCACATTTGATAGGCCTATAAATTGTGCCTTCCTGTATTGTACATATGCCAAAATATTTATTCTGTTCTACTGCCATTGACTTTATGTTCATATTATTTTTTTACTATTTCTTATTGTTGCATTGTCGAGAAGGAACCTGCAAGTAAGCATTTCATTGGATGATGTACAGTGCATTCGGAAAGTATTCAGACTCCTTGACTTTTTCCACATGTTGTTACGTTACAGCCTTATTCTAAAATAGTTTTTTTTCCCCCTCCTTACTTCCGCGCTGAGATACAAGCCTGTGAGAAGAACCTGATCCCGTGAAGGGCATTGGCAAATTTTTGGCTAATAAGAATTGAGATATCTGAGATTAATCTTGGTTTCATCAGACCACAGAATCTTGTTTCTCATGGTCAGAGTCCTTTAGGTGCCATTTGGCAAACTCCAAGCGGGCTTACATGTGCCTTTTTATTGAGGAGTGGCTTTCGTCTGGCCACTACCATAAAGGCTTGATTGGTGGAGTGCTGCAGAGATGGTTTTCCTTCTGGAAGGTTCTCCCATCTCCACAGAGGAACTCTAGAGCTCTGTCAGAGTGACCATCGGGTTGTTGGTCACCTCACTGACCAAGGCCCTTCTCCCCCGATTGCTCAGTTTGGCCGGGCGGCCAATCTTGGTGGTTCCAAACTTCTTCCATTTAAGAACAATGGAGGCCACTGTGTTCTTGGGGACCTTCAATGCTGCAGAAATGTTTTTGTACCCTTCCCCAGATCTGTGCCTCGACACAATCCTGTCTTGGAGCTCTAAGGACAATTCCTTCGAACTCGTGGCTTGGTTTTTGCCCCGACATGCACTGTCAACTGTGGGACCTTTATATAGACAGGTGTGTGCCTTTCCAAGTCATGTCCAATCAATTGAATTTACCACAGGTGGACTCCAATCAAGTTGTACAAACATCTCAAGAATGATCAATGGAAACAAGATGCACTTGAGTTCAGTTTTGAGTCTCATAGCAAAGGGTCTGAATATTTTTTTTTTCTACATTTGCAAAAATTTCTAAACACCTGTTTATGCTTTGTCATTATGGGGTATTGATGAGGAAATAAAATAATTTCATCCATTTTAGAATAAGGCTGTAACGTAACAAAATGTGGGGAAGGGGTCCATATACTTTTCGAATGCACTGAATATGCGTATCCCGTACATACGACTAAAACTTGAAACGATGCACAATTCACTACATAGGCATCTCTGTCACAGACATGAAGTCCATTTACCATTCAGTGGCATAATGAAACATTTTATCTTCTCTGCTAGAGCCTAGACTATTTTCCTATCCAGTCCCAATCCCACTGAAACCCAAAATGACTCCTGTCTCGCATTCAAATTGTTAACTTTATTCTGTACTTCATCGGTTGCATAATCAAAGCAGGTCTTTTGCCTTTGCATGTCAGAATACTGCTATAACATTTCCCCTGCTTCTCTGTGCTGTCTTGTTCTTGCTGCCCATACGAGAGCTTCGGTAGAGAATGTGACATCAACAAACTGTGTGAGAGTAGATATGCATATTTTTGTTTAAATGTTGGTCCCGTTAAGAGGCCTTTTATTTAAACTACATCTCCCAGTCATCTATGAGCTGATCTGCCATCTGTATAATCATAAACTCGATTTTGCCAAATATAGGAGATATTCTGTCATTAGTTCTAGGTTATCTAACAAGCTTAGCATCTTTGGTCATTTGACATTTGTGTTTGACCGCCGTTACAAAGTTTGTATGATTCGACAATGCTGTTTTCGGGTTGCGTCCTTAGCTCTCTGTTGAGAGCTTACTGCTGAATTGAGGAACATAACACTCAGAATTTATGAACGGCCTGTTTTGCAATTCACAACATTATTGGCGATCAAAGATGGAGTAACTATCATTACTGTTCAAATCTTTACATAGTTGCGCAGCACCCATCTTATTTGTGGAGAACCCTGGCATCGTGACCCTATCTTGGTTTTAAACGCTTTAAATTGGCACTTCTGATTTCTGTGATATTTCCTGGGAGTCTCGTGATAAATACATTTTTCCTCTATTGAAACTTGGTAGACTTTCGGGAAAATATGAATCCCTAATATGCACTCAACAAATTGTGATTTTTCCAACAGTAGTTTTAAAGTGAAGTTATCACAGTGAAGTGCTGAATCTTCCAGGGACACAAGACACCATTACAATGATTGTATAGAGTGCAACAGTTAAGTTCCTTCTTATAGACAATCCATTATCCTATCATCACATATCACAATAGTTTACCTACTCACTAGATGGCAGTGTTGTATGGTCCACTTCTCACACCACCTCTCCCTGTAGCCTACAGTTTGCACATTATAACCTCGAGTGTTAACACCGACTGGCTTTAAATTATGTTCCAAAGCTCCAAAATCCAGCGGTACCTACTGTACTGTAGGTGACACATGATGCTGTTCTGGTTTTATATTGTTCTCTGCTAGTACAATGGTCAGTTGGTACCATAGCAGTTTGTCCAGCTGCAGTGCTGACTCATGGGGGGGGTGTAATCGCACTCCAATAGCACCCGGGAATTGCAGCAGTATGTGTGTGAAAAAGAGTGAGTATTGGTGTAAGACAATGTGTGTGTGTGTGTCTAAGACAGACGTTACTTATTCGGAGTTCTGTGCAGCTGTGTCAAAGACACACACTTAATGACAGCAACAATGTACGCACGTCTTAAGCAGTCATGTTGTGCTTCGAGCCACTGCGCTGTTACAGTGTGTAATTGCAGTTAGTTCAGCAGTCTGTTTAGTGAGCTGCTAAAACCTCTGGGCTCCCAATCTCACAATTTGAAGCTTCTGGGTTGCCATACCCCTTGATAAAACTCTCGCTTGTTGGTTGTTTTGTGTGAACTAACAGGACTGAAGGGGAATCCTTTCTAGGCTTACTGCGATCAGGCATTTGCATTTGTTTGGGGTCTTTGAAGCATGCTGCTGCTGTTGGAGTAGGTGTCAGCATGATTCAGTTCGGCTGGCACCTCACTTAAAAGACCTTCGCTTTTAAAATGAGAAAAAAGCGGTAATAGTACTGTTTGTCCATCTTGCGGCGCTATAGCCAGTCTTCAAAATATTAAGAATTAATCTAAGATGACTCAAGAAATCTGTCATTCATTTTGAGATTTTTGCACAGGAGATCTTAGTCGTCCAATTTTACTTCGAACTAATATGTTTGGTATAGTATTTCTCAAGTAAAAAAATGTGCATGAAAAAAAGAATAATAATCTCCCGTTGAATGACAAACACTTCATTGAAGAATCTTTACTGTTGACTAATCACCGACAAATTGGGCGTAAACTTCGGCTCCGGACTAGAGAATGGGGCACTTATGATCCGCATTTTAGGGCGTTCCTGCATGTGGGCATTCCTGCATCTGCAGGAACCCCTCTTTAAACTTCTATTTGTCCTAACTTAAAAATTGACCAATAGAATTATAAACCGGGGTTCCTGCATATGCAGGAATGCCCACATGCAGGTAGCCTAGTGGTTAGACCGTTGGGCCAGTACCCGAAAGGTTGCTGGGTTGAATCTCTGAACTGACAAGGTAGAAATCTGTCGTTCTGCCCATGAACAAGGCAGTTAACCCACTGTTCCCTGGTAGGCCGTCATTGTAAATAAGAATTTGTTCTTAACTGACTTGCCTAGTTAAATAGGCGGGAGCGAAGGACACTGTGTGCTAGCTTAGCCACCTACTGCTAAGGAGGACTCTGGTACACATGAGGCTGGGACGACAGTGTGTGCTAGCTAGATAACTATTAAGCGCGCACGGTGTCGCTAACTATCAAGCGCGCACAGTGTCCTTTGCCCCCACCTGTCGGGCACGATTTTCTCCGGTACACAGCAAGCATGAGGCGGGGGCAACGTGAGCTAGCACGTGGGAGGTGGGTACGACCGGTAGACAGTGTCCTTCGCCTTAAATGGGGGGGAAAGCCTCATTGCGGACTGCCATTGCACACTTGACCGACTTAAGCTTGCCTTGAGAACACCCTTGCCGAAGACCAAAATGTCATCATAATATATGCACAAACTGTTTGAGCTGGGAACACCCCACTAGCTGCCTGGTATTTAGGAGTAATGTGCACTGTTGCAAATAGAGTTGTAGCAGCTGCCAATGTAGCCTCAGCTCAGCCTCTACAGCTTTGTTTCAGTCTGTTTGTTTATCTCTCTTTCTCTCCTCAGAAAGTCTGACTCTGCATGTATTTCACAGCTCTTCTTGGTGAGCTGAAGAATGTAGGTCTCTCCCCACCACCTTTCTGTCTTGCAACCCATCTCTCTCCCACTGCGTCTCTGACTTGGTCACAAAACCATAACCCTCCTATAATCATAAAGTACTTCTTTATGAAAACCATGATGAAAATAAGTCCATTATGATCATAAGAGGTGTACCATTAACTGTGCAAATGTAGCAGATTGTAGAAGTTATGTATGCATTTGTGGTTGAGCAGTAGTATCCTTTTACAGCTGAAATAAAACATCTCTCAAATATTGTGCACACATTTCTGTACATCCTTATTAGTGAGCATTTCTTCTTTGGCAAGATAATCCATCCACCTGACAGGTGTGGCATATCAAGAAGGGGATTTAAACAGCATGATCATTACACAGGTGTACCTTGTGCTGGGGACACTAAAAGGCCACTCTAAAATGTGCAGTTTTGTCACACAACACAATGCTACGTCTCAAGTTTTGGCATGCTGACTGCAGAAATGTCCACCAGAGCTGTTGCCAGAGAATATAAGTTTTATTTCTCTACCATAAGCTGCGTTGTTTTAGAGAATTTGGCAGTAAGTCGAACCGGCCTCAACCGCAGACCATGTGTAACCACGCCAGCCCAGGACCTCCACATCCGGCTTCTTCACCTGCGGGATCGTCTGAGGGGGAGGGTGGGGTGCTGAGGAGTATTTCTGTATGTCCTTTTGTGGGGAAAGAATGCGTTCTGTTTGGCTGGGCCTGGCTCCCCAGTGGGTGGGCCTGGCTGCCAAGTGGGTGGACCTATGGCTGCACCCCTGCCCAGTCATGTGAAATCCATGTCCAATCCTGCAGAATTTATATCAATTGACTGATTTCCTTATATGAGCTGTAACTCAGTAAAATCTTTGAAATTGTTCCATGTTGTGTTTATATTTTTGTTCATCATATGTTATTAAACCCACTCCTCTGAACATTTAGGACATACAATTTAAAAAAATATCTACTGTTTTTCGCCTTACAGATATAAGGAGGGAGGAGAGGCTCTGCTCGTCCTGCTGCCCTCAGAGGAGGAGAGCATGCTATCCCAACTTCAGGAGAAAAAAGTCACCATCAACAGAATCCAGTGAGTTCCCTTACAACCTCCTCACACACGCTTGTATTTCACTGGGACTGGGCAGGCTGTTGGTTGTGGAGATCTACTGTAGGTGAGAAATTAAAACAAACAGGTGGTGGACTGTAGTTTAGTTTTTACTGTTTTTAAGCTTTCTTCTGTTTCTCCACTTGGGCAGTGATGGTACAAGTATCGTAATATATTTTCCATGGCAACTCTTTGGTCCTTTTTAAAAAGCTGCTGTTTGTGAAATATGGTGTGCTATAGCTTAGAAAATAAATGCATGCGACTGGATGACAACAATGATATTTGTTTCCAACATTTGGGTCATTTTCCTAAATAAGTTAAACCCGCTTCGTGTTTTGTTTCCTTGCCACGATACTAACGAGTGACGCGATACTGGTATTGTCCCAGCTCTAGTCTCCATCTTCCCAACTGCCCTTTCACCCCCTCCCTCCAAGCAAAAAACTGAGGCCTTATGAGAATGTTTACATGATACCATATGATTCCAAAGACTATTTTCCCTCATGGAGATGCATTGGACAGATGGGGGAGATTTCACAAAGCAGGCAGGGTCAACAAGTGAGCCAGCTGACTTTCCTAAATATTCGGATTCTGAAACATCCTCATTGTGTCTATTAGTTCAATCATGCACTTCAAATGGACATGCTATGACTGATGTGTAATATTCTGAATGACCCATATTCAACCTGTGCCCTTGTCCTGTACCCGTTGTGTGCCTGATACCAGTTTCATGTTGTCACAGTACGTTTTAATATTGACTTAAGGTTCTATTTGTTGGACCTGTTTGTGAGATGGGGAGATGTTGGTGTAGCTGAGGGGCTTTGAGCAGTGCAGTAAGTAGGCCAACCATGTGAGGGAGAGAGTGAGACTGGCTCTGCTGTCACAGAGGAGACCAGGCCTGAGCCCCTCTGGCTAAATCCTGATGGGCACAGTGTCCAGCATGATGCCCTCACAGTACAGTGTTTTCCGTACATGGAGTAGTCCCCCGGGGAGGGGGGGGGGTGTTCCATCCTAAATACACAGCTAAATTATTGAATACTTTAATGACTTTACCTCCCAGATTGTTAAAAGTAGTTGTTGTATTGAGTAGAAAGACATTACTTTATAATTTAAATGACTGAAAATGTAGGAATTTAGTGTGGTGGTGGTTTTGGATATCTTCTAGGCCTATATAATCAGAACTATTTTATGTAAGAACCTTATTTAAAATTAAACGTGTCTTCTCTTGAGTTTATAGTTTTACAGCAAGATATGAATTGCCACAATGATGTATTTTATTGGCATTGCTATTTCACTTAGTTCACTGAAATTACATTATTTCCTTACCCTATCTTTTTAAAAGTTTGGCCTGTCAGCCATTCACTGTGGGTGGGACTTTGAGGGAAGGTGGTAGATTAGACTAGTTTTTCTGACTAGATTACTAATCTACTCTTTCAATTTAATTTATTGTGGTAAACTATATCTAGTCTACTCAATTTAGTTTGTTGCAAAAAATTAAGAAAAAAGGTTGTGTTCTCTCAAGTAAACTTGGATTCTCTGTTGGGAAACAATATACAATTGCAGGAAAAATGTTTTTAAATGCAAACATTTTCAGAGGGAGGATTCCCAGACCTCTGCCAGATTGTGCACCCCCACATTTTATATGAAGTCAGGTGCCAATGAATAGACCTAGAAGTATGGTGTTAAACATGGGCTTTGCTACACAGAATGCCGCAGTTGACTACTCCATTGTCAATACATAATTTGTCTACATATAATTGCCAAAAAGCAAACAAGATCTTTGGTTTACATGTTCCGATGCGATACCATTGACATAACTACGTTGTATGATTTATGAATAGCAAAGATATATAGGAGATTGACTTTATTCAGTCAGATGGACACCTTTTATAAACTAGTCAACACAAGCTCTTCGATCATCAAAGCACAGTAAATAGCCTCTGTGGCTGTGTAGGCCTATGAAACACGCAAAATTAAATAATAAATTAATGTGCCACAAAACAGTAAGTGGATTTCAACTAATCGTTACCACTCGCATTACATGGGCCGTGTAAATTAATTCACTGGAGACCACAGCGTACAGCAATAACACGGGTACCGAGAGGGACAGTCGGCAGACTGACAAACCAGCAGTTTTCCTGTCATCGCTCACTTTGTGATTGACATGCGCCTGTCCTCTAAATAGATCACTAGAAGATGCATATCAAATACTTTTTATAACTAACTCACTCATTGATCTATCTGTGTGCATATTGTTCATTCTAGCGGGAGAAGGCTATATGGACTTTATTTGACTAGAGAATTACACATTTTAAATGAAAAGAAGCCTAGTTCATTTTAAAAAGTAGCTGGCTTACAATGAGTTATCGGCTATTTAGCCGACGGACGGTGCTTAT
Organism: Salmo salar; assembly: GCF_965601325.2. Lineage (NCBI taxonomy): Eukaryota > Metazoa > Chordata > Actinopteri > Salmoniformes > Salmonidae > Salmo > Salmo salar. The sequence goes on along the minus strand of NC_138294.1, from coordinate 67,735,899 downwards.
GGGAAACAGTGAGCACATACACACAAACTCGCGCCACTCTCACTTCCACAAATATGTATACACACACACACACTCATCACTCTTTTTCATTTTGGCAGTGTTTATCACGTTCGAGGTGCAATCTAACATCATACGATATTACTCACATATGCAGTGAGGGTAAAAAAAACAAGACAGAGAAATATCATATTTTAGGGATTTTCACAATATAATACAAAGACTATTCTAGAGGTCGACCGATTATGATTTTTCGACGCCGATACCGATTATTGGAGGGCCAAAAAAGGCGCTACCGATTGAATCTGCCGATTTTTTTTTTTTGTTATTTTTGTTTTTTTTTATTATTATTTTTTTAAAATTTATTTTAATTTTATTTTTTGTTAATTTTTGTTTTTGGTGTGTGTGTGTGTGTGTGTGTGTGTGTGTGTGTGTGTGTGTACACACACACACACAGCTCTGAAGTGACAACGATACTGAAGAGTCTGCTTAGGAGACAAATACTCTCAACTGTTTGAATAATAAAAATAGAGTTTAAGTTACCTGTGATGAATGCTGAAAACAACAACTGTAATTTCTATATGCAGGAAATCCTATTTTAATAATGGGCATGGTAAGAATTGACTACCAAAGTGCGAGTCACAATTCCCATGACACCTTCTAGCAAAAGCGGTTCCTTCATTTATTCCATAGGATATTTTTAGATTAACTTAAAATAAGGTCTGTGTTTGGTTTAGGCTTACACCACCTTGCTAATTTTATAACTGTGTAGATATCCATAGGATATAACTCTGATCAATATAAGCGAAGATAAAAAAAATTGTAGAGGGGATTTATGAAAATATGTTGACAAACGTTACCTAGTGAGATTTACACGGGTATCAAAACGCCGAGGCGGTTTAAGCACAAAACACAGACCTTATTTGAAGTAGATCAAGACATTCTCTATGGAAGACATGAACGGGGGGCCAGTACGGGAGAAAAAAAAAAGTATGAAATTAATTGAAATGTATGCATTCACTACTGTAAGTCGCTCTGGATAAGAGCGTCTGCTAAATGACTAAAATGTAAATGTAAATAACGAAGGAACCCCTTTCAAGTTTAGCCGCAAGTTATTACAGGAATTATGACGCGTCGACTATTTCTCTCTAAACCATATACCTTTGACTATTACGAGCCTGCTGCTGCCTACCACCGCTCAGTCAGACTGCTCTATCAAATATCAAATCATAGACTTAACTATAATATAATAAACCTTAGTTTCCGGATTTGACCATATTACATTACATTACATTACATTACATTTAAGTCATTTAGCAGACGCTCTTATCCAGAGCGACTTACAAAATGGTGCATTCACCTTATGATATCCAGTGGAACAACCACTTTACAATAGTGCATCTAAATCTTTTAAGGGGGGGGGGGGTTAGAAGGATTACTTTATCCTATCCTAGGTATTCCTTAAAGAGGTGGGGTTTCAGGTGTCTCCGGAAGGTGGTGATTGACTCCGCTGTCCTGGCGTCGTGAGGGAGCTTGTTCCACCATTGGGGTGCCAGAGCAGCGAACAGTTTTGACTGGGCTGAGTGGGAACTGTGCTTCCTCAGAGGTAGGGGGGCCAGCAGGCCAGTGGTGGATGAACGCAGTGCCCTTGTTTGGGTGTAGGGCCTGATCAGAGCCTGAAGGTATGGAGGTGCCGTTCCCTTCACAGCTCCGTAGGCAATCACCATGGTCTTGTAGCGGATGCGAGCTTCAACTGGAAGCCAGTGGAGAGAGCGGAGGAGCGGGGTGACGTGAGAGAACTTGGGAAGGTTGAACACCAGACGGGCTGCGGCGTTCTGGATGAGTTGTAGGGGTTTAATGGCACAGGCAGGGAGCCCAGCCAACAGCGAGTTGCAGTAATCCAGACGGGAGATGACAAGTGCCTGGATTAGGACCTGCGCCGCTTCCTGTGTGAGGCAGGGTCGTACTCTGATATTAATGACCTATCATCTCGAAAACATTATTCTTTCAGTGACATACGAAACCGTTCCGTATTTTATCTAACGGGTGGCATCCATAAGTCTAAAAATTACTGTTACATCGCACAACCTACAATGTTATTTCATAGTTCCGTAAAATTCTGGCAAATTAGTTCGCAACGAGCCAGATTCTGTATACCCTGATTCTGCGTGCAACGAACGCAAGAGAACTGACACAATTTCACCTGGTTAATATTGCCTGCTAACCTGGATTTATTTTAGCTAAATATGCAGGTTTAAAAATATATACTTCTGTGTATTGATTTTAAGAAAGGCATTGATGTTTATGGTTAGGTACAGTCGTGCAACGATTGTGCTTTTTTTCCGCAAATGCGCTTTTGTTAAATCATCCCCGTTTGGCGACGTCTGCTGTCTTTGTTAGGAAGAAAGTGTCTTCACAGTTCGCAACAAGCCACGCGGCCCAAACTGCTGCATATACCCTGACTCTGTTTGCAAGAGAGGTGACACATTTTCCCTAGTTAAAAGAAACTCATGTTAGCAGGCAATATTAACTAAATATGCAGGTTTAAAAATATATACTTGTGTATTGATTTTAACCTCTATGGGCTAGGTGGGACGCTTGCGTCCCACCTACTCAACAGCCAGTAATCCTGTGGCGCGTTATTCAAATTCCTTAAAAATGCAAAAACTTCAATTTTTCAAACATATGACTATTTTACACCATTTTAAAGACAAGACTCTCGTTAATCTAACCACACTGTCCGATTTCAAAAAGGCTTTACAACGAAAGCAAAACATTAGATTATGTCAGCAGAGTACCCAGCCAGAAATAATCAGACACCCATTTTTCAAGCTAGCATATAATGTCACATAAACCCAAACCACAGCTAAATGCAGCACTAACCTTTGATGATCTTCATCAGATGACAACCCTAGGACATTATGTTATACAATACATGCATGTTTTGTTCAATCAAGTTCATATTTATATCAAAAACCAGCTTTTTACATTAGCATGTGACTAGCATGTGACTAGCATTCCCACCGAACACTGCCGGTGAATTTACTAAATTACTCACGATAAACGTTCACAAAAAGCATAACAATTATTTTAAGAATTATAGATACAGAACTCCTCTATGCACTCGATATGTCCGATTTTTAAAATAGCTTTTCGGTGAAAGCACATTTTGCAATATTCTCAGTAGATAGCCCGGCATCACAGGGCTAGCTATTTAGACACCCAGCAAGTTTAGCACTCACCAAAGTCAGATTTACTATAAGAAAAATGTTATTACCTTTGCTGTCTTCGTCAGAATGCACTCCCAGGACTTCTACTTCAATAACAAATGTTGGTTTGGTTCAAAATAATCCATTGTTATATCCAAATAGCGGCGTTTTGTTCGTGTGTTCAAGACACTATCCGAAGGGTAAATAAGGGTGACAAGCATGGCGCAATTCGTGACAAAAAAAATCTAAATATTCCATTACCGTACTTCGAAGCATGTCAACCGCTGTTTAAAATCAATTTTTATGCCATTTTTCTCGTAAAAAAGCGATAATATTCCGACCGGGAATCTGCGTTTAGGTAAACAGACGAAAGAAAATAAAGCATGGGGTCGACTCGGGCACGCGCCTAAGCCCATAGTACTCTGATCGGCCACTTGCCAAACGCGATAAAGTGTTTCAGCCAGAGGCTGCCTCGATATCGTTCAGCTTTTTCCCTGGCTCTGAGAGCCTATGGGAGCCGTAGGAAGTGTCACGTTATAGCAAAGATCCTCAGTCTTCAATAAAAAGAGCCAAGATGAAACACAACTTGTCAGACAGGCCACTTCCTGCATGGAATCTTCTCAGGTTTTGGCCTGCCATATGAGTTCTGTTATACTCACAGACACCATTCAAACAGTTTTAGAAACTTTAGGGTGTTTTCTATCCAAAGCCAATAATTAAATGCATATTCTAGTTACTGGGCAGGAGTAGTAACCAGATTAAATCGGGTACGTTTTTTATCCGGCCGTGTCAATACTGCCCCCTAGCCCTAACAGGTTAAGAAAGACATTGTTTATGGTTAGGTACACGTCGGAGCAAAGACAGTCCTTTTTCGCGAATGCGCACCACATCGATTATATGCAAAGCAGGACAGGCTAGATAAACTAGTAATATCATCAACCATGTGTAGTTAACTAGTGTTTATGATTGATTGATTGTTTTTTTTATAAGATAAGTTTAATGCTAGCTAGCAACTTACCTTGGCAACGTAAAGCAGGTGGTTAGAGCGTTGGGCTAGTTAACGTAAGGTTTCATCCCCAAGCTGACATGGTAAAAATCTGTCGTTCTGCCACTGAACAAGGCAGTTAACCCACCGTTCCTAGGCCGTCATTGAAAATAAGAATGTGTTCTTAACTGACTTGCCTTGTTAAATAAAGGTTTAAAAAAATAGAAAAAAATTATAATCGGCAAATCGGTTGCCAAAAATACCGATTGCCAATTGTTATGAAAACCTGAAATCGGCCCTAATTAATCGGCCATTCCGATTAATCGGTCGACCTCTAGAATATTCCTTGGGAGTTAGGAATGTTGACCTAAAGAAACATCCTCTCACTGTCAACTGCGTTTATTTTCAGCAAACTTAACATTTGTAAATATTTATATGAACATAAGATTCAACAACTGAGACATAAACTGAACAAGTTCCACAGACATGTGACTAACAGAAATTGAATAATGTGTACCTGAACAAAAGGCGGGTCAAATTTATAAGTAACAGTCAGTATCTGGTGTGGCCACCAGCTGCATTAAGTACTGCAGTGCATCTCCTCATGGACTGCACCAGATTTGCCAGTTCTTGCTGTGAGATGTTACCCCACTCTTCCACCAAGGCACCTGCAAGTTCCCGGACATTTCTGGGGGGAATGGCCCTAGCCCTCACCCTCCGATCCAACAGGTCCCAGACGTGCTCAATGGGATTGAGATCTGGGCTCTTCGCTAGCCATGGCAGAACACTGACATTCCTGTCCTGCAGGAAATCACGCACAGAACGAGCAGTATGGCTGATGGCATTGTCATGCTGGAGGATCATGTCAGGATGAGCCTGCAGGAAGGGTACCAAATGAGGGAGGAGGATGTCTTCCCTGTAACGCACAGCATTGAGATTGCCTGCAATGACAACAAGCTCAGTCCAATGATGCTGTGACACACCGCCCCAGACCATGATGGACCCTCCACCTCCAAATCGATCCCGCTCCAGAGTACAGGCCTCGGTGTAAAGCTCATTCCTTCAACGTTAACCGCGAATCCGACCATCACCTCTGGTGAGACAAAACCGCGACTCGTCTTTTTCAATGACGGAGTAGTTCAACTGATAATGGTTAAACTTTTTGGAAAAGAAACTAACAGGTCTCTCAACCCCGGACACATCTGCTTGCAGTAAAACTGCACCTGCCCCCACATGACTAGCATCCACCTGCAAGGTAAATGACAAATCCACGCGAGGAACAGCCAGCACCGGAGTTGAGGTAAGCAACCTCTTTGCATCAACAAAAGCCTGTTCACAACGAGAAGACCATACGTAAACAGCCTTAGCTTTCAGCAAATCTGTCAAGGGAGCGACCACAGTAGAGAAGTTCCTACAAAAACTACAGTAATAACCAATCATTCCCAAGAAACGCATCAGTTCCTTTTTAGTAGTTGGTGGTGGAAAAGCATCAATAGCTACCACTTTAGCCCGAACAGGACGCACTTCACCCTGCCCAACCACCTTTCCAAGGTATGTAACGTTCGCCTGAGCAAACTCACATTTAGCCAGATTGATCATGAGGCGACCCGCAGCTAGGCGGTCGAACAAGGCTTGAATACGGGACAGATGTTCCTCCCAAGTATCTGCAGATATCACTACATCGTTGTCACAAGAATTTTTATTCCAATGTTCTAACTGAACTATTTTAATATCTCTGTCTGAATTCTGAAGGTTGTAAATCTCCAGTTCAAAGATACAGACGGAGACTCAGCTTGCAATGGTCAAATCTTTATTCAGAGAGCACTCTGGCCTCTTAAAAGCAAAGCCAGTCTTTTATACACACAAATCCTTATCTTAGGCTACTCCCTGTTCAAACAGCCAGTATTTTTCCACTAACCACATTATAGAGAAAGAACTATCAATCTTGTCACATTCCTCAAGTCTTTCACTTCTCCTCCCCCGTTGGGGTCCCTTGGTTTGAAAACCTCTCATGGTTTTCTGCTATCTGTTTTACAACTTCACCCTGCTTGCATATCTCCAAAAGAATATAATACCCAAGTATTAGAATTCTAACAGCTACACACATCCTCAGATGATCTTCTTATGATTCTAACACATTTCACACTGTTATACAATTTCAGAGTGGAACACTTTAGCCATTATCTTAAAACATACAAATTATTCTATCAATCGTCCAGATGAGCAGCGCACCCGGCCAGACCGGAGACAACCCTGTTCATAAGTCGCTGAAAAGTGGCAGGGGCATTACGCAGGCCCAAACTCATAACCGAATACAAGTACAGACCCGAGGGTGTAATAAAGGCAGAGATTTCACGTGCCCTACTCATCAGTGGCACCTGCCAATAGCCCTTTAACAGGTCAAATTTGCTCACAAACTTAGCAGCGCCGGCTTGATCAATGCAGTCCTCCATCCGAGGAAGAGGAAATTAATCTGGCTTAGTGACACTGTTTACCTTACGGTAGTCCGTACAAAATCTGTTTGTCCCATCCGGTTTACTGACCAAGATGCAGGGAGAAGCCCAACTTGAGAAAGAAGGCTCTGCTATCTTACTCTCCAGCATGTACCTGACCTCAGCATCCAGACAACGTAGTTTCTCTGAAGAAACTATAGAACCGCTGACGAAGGGGGTCAGCATATCCAATGTCAATATCATGTTCTATTAAGTTTGTATGTGTAGGTGTTTCAGAAAACAAACCTGGAAATCTCCAAATCAGACCAACCATCTCTTTCCGCCCATCAACAGGTAGATGAGCGAGAAGGCTGTCTAAAATATCCACTGTCTCTGAATTTTTCGATCGACCCTGCAGTATGCCATCGTCGGGACCAAGAACATCTTCCTCATGCACGGACCTAGCATGACAAGATCCCAGGGAAATAACGGTATCGGCCAAAAGAACAGGTTTACTCTCCTCTGTAGACTCCCACTGTTCAGTCTCAGAGGAACTTGCTTAATAGGGTTTTAACAAATTTACATGGCACAGTTGGTGTGCTTTTCTCCGTTCTGGAGTGGCAACTAGATAGTTTTGCTCAGTGTACTGGCGCAACACCGTATATGGACCTTGAAACTTGGCTTGAAAAGGAGAACCAACAATTGGCAGCAGAGCAAGAACCTGGTCACCTGGACTAAAGTGACGAGGCTCAGTTCGGCGATCAAATATGCCCTTCATCCTCTCCTGTGAAGATGATAGCTTCTCTTTAGCCATTTCACCAGCGGCATACAGGCGTCGCTGGAAATCACACACATAAGATAACAGGGACTGAGGGGGCTCGGGAGACTTCCAGTCATCCTGGAGAACAGATAGAAGTCCACGCACCCTATGTCCAAACACAATGTCATTTGGACTGAAACCCGTGCTCTCCTGTGAAACCTCCCCCAGAAAACAACTACCATGAGACACCCACTTTCTCATCAGGACATCCTCTTGGAGAAAATAGCCATGGGCGACATCTCCCAACTGTTCCACAGGCACAATTTGGTCACGCAACTCTTCTAATGTGGGGTCAGTCCGTTGCGCATTGATTAGATCAGAGTGGGATACAGATAACGGGATAACAGGGAAAGCAGTGACAGACTTCTTGGTTGTATTCTCGTTAGCTGGTGTAGTGACCAGGTCGCCACGGCTCATAGAACGCGTCACTGCACACGCAGAGAACACCTCTGGGAAACTCTGCACACTCTCATCAGGAATCCCTACAAATGACGGCATAGTGGAAACTACTAGAGATGGAAACACGACAGGCCATACACACTCACCAGCCAAGTTATTCCCAAGGATAATGACGATACCCTCAATAGGCAACGAAGGACGCACCCCCACAACAACCTCACCTTTCACCAGTCCACAATCCAACATCAGATTATGCAATGGAACTGACCGTGTTCAAACCTATTCCCCTAATAAGAACACTATTCCCCGAATCAGTCTCAGCAGAGAAGGGTAACACAGACTCCAACACAAACGTGTCTCAGGATCTTCACTGGCACTAGGTCCTTACTTCCTAACATAGACATAGTCAATATGGACTTTCACATGCCCCTGGGCATGAGACAATGTGTCAGGAGTGAACTGATGTGGAACAGGCACAGCTAACGCCATAGGCTTAGATTTAACGTAAGCATACGTACTGAATTTACCCCAAGCCCTGAGAACCGGACATTAGTTTTTCCAATGACCTGAACCTTGACAGTAGTTACACTCTTGACCAAAGTCAGCTTTACCACGGGAGTCAGGCTCAACCCTAGTTGAATGAAACTCTGCCCGTAAACCAAAGTATCTCGGTGAGCGAGGCCCAAATATCTCCGAACTCACTCAGAATACGGGGCTCTGCAAAGACACTTTTGTGAGTCAAAACATACTCGTCCACCAAAACCGCAGCTTCAGCGACAGTCTACTTTTCGTTCGTTAATGTACGTGGATATACGATCAGGGATTGTGTCTTTAAATTGCTCTAACATAATCAGATCACACAGCGCTTGGAAAGTCATAACTGCAGAGGCGGAACACCAGCGATTAAACTGTGAAGATAATTCTCGCGCAAACTCAACATGAGTCTGTTTATCATCCCTTTTTAAAGTTCTAAATCGTTGGCAGTAAGCCTCAGGAACCAATTCATAAATCTGTAACACAGCCGTTTTAACCTTATCATAACTGACACTGTCGGCTACACTAAGAGCTGAATATGCTTCCTGTGCTTTACCAGTCGGCACACACTGCAACATTAAAGTGCGGTCAGAATCAGGCCAACTCCTAGCGTCAGCAACACGCTCAAACAACGAAAAGAATGTCTCAGGGTCCTTTTCATTAAATTTAGGCAACAACCGTACGTTCCCAACAATATCAAATGTGTCTGGTGCACGACCAAAAGAGGAGCGACCCCTAGGTACTAGAGGTCGACCGATTTATGCTTTTTCAATACCGATACCGATTTATTGGAGGGCCCCAAAAAAAAAAACGATGCCGATTTTATTTGTTTATTATTATTTTTATTTTTTTTCGATTATTTATTTATTTTTATAATTTAAAAAAAAAATCTTATTCTTTTATTACTATTTTTTCTTTTTAATTTTTTGTTTTATATATAAAAATAATTATAAAAAAAAATATATATATATAATTTTTTATTTTATTTTTTATTTGGAGGGGGTAATAATGGCAATTACAACAATACTGAATGAACACTTATTATAACTTAATATAATACATCAATAAAATCAATTTAGCCTCAAATAAATAATGAAACATGTTCAATTTGGTTTAAATAATGCAAAAACAACGTGTTGGAGAAGAAAGTAAAAGTGCAATATGTGCCATGTAAGAAAGCTAACGTTTAAGTTCCTTGCTCAGAACATGAGAACATATGAAAGCTGGTGGTTCCTTTTAACATGAGTCTTCAATATTCCCAGGTAAGAAGTTTTAGGTTGTAGTTATTGGAATTATAGGACTATTTCTCTCTCTACAATTTGTATTTCATATACCTTTGACTATTGGATGTTCTTATAGGCACTTTAGTATTGCCAGTGTAACAGTATAGCTTCCGTCCCTCTCCTCGCTCCTACCTGGGCTCGAACCAGGAACACATCGACAACAGCCATCCTCGAAGCAGCGTTACCCATGCAGAGCAAGGGGAACAACTACTCCAAGTCTCAGAGCGAGTGACGTTTGAAACGCTATTAGCGCGCACCCCGCTAACTAGCTAGCCATTTCACATCGGTTACACCAGCCTAATCTCGAGAGTTGATAGGCTTGAAGTCATAAACAGCGCAATGCTTAACCTCTCTTGGGCAGGTGGGACGCTAGCCCCACTCACGGTTTACACTATTCAACAGCCAGTGAAAAATCAGAGCGCCAAATTCAAATCAACAAAATGTCATAATTCAAAGTTCTCAAACATATGACTATTTTACACCATTTTAAAGGTACACTTCTCCTTAACCTCTATGGGCTAGGTGGGACGCTAGCGTGCCACCCGTGGTGCACTCCATCAACAGCAGGTGCATTTCAAGAGCGGCAAATTTGAATCCAAATAAATGTCAAAATTCAAATTTTTCAAAAATACAACTATTTTACACCATTTCAAAGATAAACATCTCCTTAATCTAACCACGTTTTACGATTTCAAAAAGGTTTTACGGCGAAAGCATAAATTTAGAGTATGTTAGGACAGTACATTTACAAGAGTTGTGTGTAATGTTTTGTCAAGTCAAAGACAGGGTCACCAAAACCATAAAACCAGCTAAAATGATGCACTAACCTTTTACAATCTCCATCAGATGACACTCCTAGGACATTATGTTAGACAATGCATGCATTTTTAGTTCTATCAAGTTCATATTTATATCCAAAAACAGCGTTTTACTATGGCATTGATGTTGAGGAAATCGTTTCCCTCCAATAACCGGCAGTCAAGTCAGCGTCACAAATTAAATAATTAAAATTAGAAAACATTGGTAAAATATTATATTGTCATTTAAAGAATTATAGATTTACATCTCTTGAACGCAATCAACTTGCCAGATTTAAAAATAACCTTACTGGGAAATCACACTTTGCAATAATCTGAGCACTGCGCCCAGAAAAATACGCGTTGCGATACAGACTAGACGTCATGTTGGGGAGATCTAAAATCGAAAATACTATGTAAATAATCCATTACCTTTGTTTCTCTTCATCAGATGTCACTTCCAGGTATCACAGGTCCATAACGAATGTAGTTTTGTTCAAAAAAGCTCATCATTTATGTCCAAAAATCTCCGTCTTGTTAGCACATGATCTAAGCCAGCCGGACTTCTCATCATGAACGAGGGGAAAAAATATATTTCCGTTCGTTCAAACATGTCAAACGTTGTATAGCATAAATCATTAGGGCCTTTTTTAACCAGAACATGAATAATATTCAAGGTGGACGAATGCATACTCTTTTATAACGTATTGGAACGAGGGTACCCAACATGAACTCGCGCGCCAGGTGTCTAATGGGACATCATCGTTCCATGGCTCTTGTTCGGTCAGATCTCCCTCCAGAAGACTCAAAACACTTTGTAAAGGCTGGTGACATCTAGTGGAAGCAATAGGAAGTGCCAAAATATTCCTCAGCCCCTGTGTTTTTCAATGGGATAGGTTTAAAGTCAATACAACACATCAGGTATCCACTTCCTGTCAGAAAATGTCTCAGGGTTTTGCCTGCCAAATGAGTTCTGTTATACTCACAGACACCATTCAAACAGTTTTAGAAACTTTAGAGTGTTTTCTATCCATATATAATAAGTATATGCATATTCTAGTTACTGGGTAGGATTAGTAACCAGATTAAATCGGGTACATTTTTTTTATCCAGACGTGCAAATGCTGCCCCCTAGCCCTAACAGGTTAATGTAACCGCATTGTCCGATTTCAAAAAGGCTTTACAGCGAAAGCATAAAGTTAGATTATGTTAGGACAGGTACAACACAAGAAAAACCACACAGCCATTTTCCAAGCAGGAGAGGAGTCACAAATACCAGAAATTCTGCTAAAATTAAGCACTAACCTTTGACGATCTTCATCAGATGACACTCCTAGGACTCAATGTTAGACAATACATGTATGTTTTGTTCGATAAAGTTCATATTTATATCCAAAAACAGCATTTTACATTGGCGCGTGATGTTCAAAATACATTTTACCTCCAATACAGCCGGATGAATCAGCACAACGATTTACAAAAATACTCATCATAAACGTTGATAAAATATTAAACTGTTATTCAAAGAATTTTAGATAACCATCTCCTTTATGCAACCGCTGTGACAGATTTCAAAAAAGCTTCACAGGGAAAGCTCACTTTGCAATAATCTGAGTATGGCGCTCAGAAACATAAACTAGGCAATACAGATACCCGCCATTTTGGAGTCATCTAAATTCATAAATAGCATTATAAATATTCACTTACCTTTGATCTTCATCAGAAGGCACTTCCAGGAATCCCAGGTCCACAATAAATGTTGTTTTGTTTGATAAAGTCCATAATTTATGTCCAAATACCTCCTTGTTGTTTGCGCGTTCAGTAAGCTACTCCAAATGTAGGAAGCGCGCCCAAAATTTCATGACAAAGTTTTAAAAAAAGTTATATTTACGTTCGTTGAAACATGTCAAACATTGTATAGCATCAATCTTTAGGGCCTTTTTAACATAGAACTTCAATAATATTCCAACCGGACTATTCCAATGTCTTGAAAAAAAGTATTTGGGTACGTCAAATACTTATTTCCCTCATTAACCTCTTACATCTAGACGTTCCGCTAGCGGAACACCTGCTCCAATATCCAATGATGGGCGTGGCGCGAAATACAAACTCCTAAAATCCGAAAACTTCCATTTTTCAAACATATGACTATTTTACAGCATTTTAAAGACAAGACTCTCGTTAATCTAACCACACTGTCCGATTTCAAAAAGGCTTTACAGCGAAAGCAAAACATTACATTATGTCAGCAGAGTACCCAGCCAGAAATAATCAGACACCCATTTTTCAAGCTAGCATATAATGTCACATAAACCCAAACCACAGCTAAATGCAGCACTAACCTTTGATGATCTTCATCAGATGACACTCATAGGACATTATGTTATACAATGCATGCATGTTTTGTTCAATCAAGTTCATATTTATATCAAAAACCAGCTTTTTTACATTAGCATGTGACGTTCAGAACTAGCATACCCCCCGCAAACATCCGGTGAATTTACTAAATTACTCACGATAAACGTTCACAAAAAACATAACAATTATTTTAAGAATTATAGATACAGAATTCCTCTATGCACTCTATGTCCGATTTTAAAATAGCTTTTCGGTGAAAGCACATTTTGCAATATTCTCAGTAGATAGCCCAGCCATCACGGCTAGCTATTTAGACACCGACCAAGTTTAGCCCTGACCAAACTCCGATTTACTATTACAAAAGTTTGATTACCTTTGTTGTCTTCGTCAGAATGCACTCCCAGGACTGCTACTTCAATAACAAATGTTGGTTTGGTCCAAAATAATCCATCGTTATATCCAAATAGCGGCGTTTTGTTTGTGCGTTCTAGACACTATCCGAAGTGTAAATAAGGGTTACGAGCATGGCGCAATTCGTGACAAAAGATTTCGAAATATTCCATTACCGTACTTCGAAGCATGTCAACCGCTGTTTAAAATCAATTTTTATGCCATTTTTCTCGTAAAAAAGCGATAATATTCCGACCGGGAATCTGCGTTTAGGTAAACAGAGGAAAGAAAACAAAGCATTCTGTCGACGCGGGCACGCGCCTGAGTCTCACAGTACTGTAACCAGCCACTACCCAAACGCGCTACTTTGTTTCAATCAGAGCCTGCAAAGCCACGATTCAGCTTTTTGACGCCTTCTGAGAGACCATGTGAGCCGTAGGAAGTGTCACGTAACAGCAGAGATCCTTTGTAATGGATAGAGATGGCAAAGAAGGCCAAGAAATGGTCAGACAGGGTACTTCCTGTACAGAATCTTCTCAGGTTTTGGCCTGCCAAATGAGTTCTGTTATACTCAGACACCATTCAAACAGTTTTAGAAACTTTGGAGTGTTTTCTATCCAAAGCTAATAATTATATGCATATTCTAGTTTCTGGGCACTAGTAATAATCAGATTAAATCGGGTACGTTTTTTATCCGGCTGTGAAAATACTGCCCCCTATCCATAACAGGTTAAAATGCAAATCAATTTAAAACATTTTTGACATGTGTTTTTCTGGATTTTTTTGTTATTCTGTCTCTCATTGTTCAAATAAACCTACCATTAAAATTATAGACTGATCATTTCTTTGTCAGTGGGCAAACATACAAAATCAGCAGGGGATCAAATACTTTTTTCCCTCACTGTACTCGTAAGCCAAACGACACTAGTATTAGTCCTTCATAATGCAACAAAGTGCTATATGCCAAATTGTCTTGGAACCAACCTTATTATCTCAGATGAGCCCCCACTTGTCACCAACCGGCTCAAAGTGCGTAACAAAAAAGGAGACAACGTGGAGATGAGGAATAACAAAATATATTTATTTAACTAAACTAAATATAATTAACAATGGTGTGTGTAATCAGTCGTAAGTGAGTGGTTGCGTGTATAAATGTGATAATGAGGGGTGTTGAAAGGTGCCAACGCAAACAACCAAAAACAGTCAGAAAAATGCCACAACCAAAATCTGTGTCTGCATGGAGAGAGTTTCCTCAATGAATGGGGAAGGGGTGCATTTATCCTGGGACACACCCGAGCCCAGGTGTGTCCCATTTCGCTGATGACCCTCCCTGCTCCGCCCACCGACATCCTATTAAGGAAAACAAGAGCAAAGAGAGAGAATTCGGCAGACGGAGTGGGAGGATCGTCACATGGGTTTGTGCCCATAGGCGACGTTGTTGCCGGTGATGTCTGGTGAGGACCTGCCTTACAACAGGCCTACAAGCCCTCAGACCAGCCTCTCTCAGCCTATTGCGGACAGTCTGAGCACTGATGGAGGGATTGTGCATTTCTGGTGTAACTCGGGCAGTTGTTGTTGCCATCCTGTACCTGTCCCGCAGGTGTGATTTTCGGATGTACCTATCCTGTGCAGGTGTTACAGGTGGTCTGCCACTGCGAGGACGATCAGCTGTCCGTCCTGTAGCGCTGTCTTAGGCGTCTCACAGTACGGACATTGCAATTTATTGCCCTGGCCACATCTGCAGTCCTCATGCCTCCTTGCAGCATGCCTAAGGCACGTTCACACAGATGAGCAGGGACCCTGGGCATCTTTCTTTTGGTGTTTTTCAGAGTCAGTAGAAAGGCCTCTTTAGTGTTCTAAGTTTTCATAAGTGTGACCTTAATTGCCTACCATCTGTAAGCTGCTAGAGTCTTAACGACCGTTCCACAGGTGCATGTTCATTAATTGTTTATGGTTCATTGAACAAGCATGGGAAACAGTGTTTTAAACCCTTTACAATGAAGATCTGTGAAGTTATTTGGATTTATACGAATGATCTTTGAAAGACAGGGTCTTGGAAAAGGGATGTTTCTTTTTTTGCTGAGTTTATGTTGACATATTTGACATTTTATATCTAAAAGCATAATTGAGAAATAATTATTCAAAGTTGACATATTTAGGATGTTTTGGCCTTACCCAGGCCTCCTGTATGACTCTATAATGTTTCATCTGTATGTGTTCCAAATCAAGAATTGTTGTATGAAGCTTTACGGCCTTCTCTGTAATCTGAGTAGTGTTTTGATTTAAGATATATATATTAAAAAAGATAAATATGAATGTAAAAAAATATACCACTGTTGATTTGGCAAATGTTTCTATACATACGGTCATATCAAAGTTCCGGAGTGGGATCTTTGCTAATTTTAGAGTTATGGCCCATTTTTATACAGTGAAATATTCATAGTAGGCATTGTAATGAATCAAAGCCCTCCTTTCGATCATCCAACCTCTAGAGGCCGATTATAGTGTCTTCTCGCACCACGTGAATTAATTATGTCTCTGCGTACCATAAATCGCTAACGTAATTATCCAATTAGTCTAAAATAAATTCCCAACCATGTGGATTGACTTCAATGAAATGTTTTCTGACAATTATTCTCATCAGCCGCTTTAGCCTAATGCACCAAATTCTTATGCTATCTCGAACTTTATCAACCTAAATATTTAACTTGTTAAGTGTCTTATCAACATAAAAGTCCTGTTATTCCCATATAATCCAAGAACATGTGACCTATTTCATAAAAGTAGCCATTTTCATTCGCTATAGAAATACAGGTTAAAGGGCCTCCCGAGTGGCACAGCGGTCTAAGGCACTGCATCGCAGTGCTTGAGTCCGCACTACAGACCCGGATTTGATCCCAGGCTCTGTCGCAACCAGCTGTGACCGGGAGACCCATGAGGCGGCGCACAATTAGCCCAGCGTCGTCCGGGTTAGGGGATGTTTGGCCGGCCGGGATGTCCTTGTCCCATCGCGCGCTAGTGACTCCTTGTGGAGGGCCGAGCGCATGGATGCTGGATTCGGTCGCCAGTTTTAGTGTTTCCTCCAACACATTGGTGAGGCTGGCTTCCGGGTTAAGCGAGCAGTGTGTCAAGAAGCAGTGCGGCTTGGCAGGGTCGTGTTTCGGAGGACGCATGGCTCTCGAGTTGCAGCGATGAGACACGACTAACTACATTTGGGGGTAATAAGTACCAAAAAATAAGAGGTTAAGATTAGATTTAGTATTAGAGTTAGGGTAAAGTTTGGGTTAGATAGTTGAAATGTTACTCTCTTTCGTATCATCTGAGATTCCCAAAGATTGGAAAGCTGCCGCGATCATCCCCCTCTTCAAAGGGGGAGACACTCTAGACCCAAACTGCTACAGACCTATAATTATCCTACTCTGCCTTTCTAGTGTCTTCGAAAGCCAAGTTAACAAACAGATTACCGACCATTTCGAATCCCACCGTACCTTCTCCGCTATGCAATCTGGTTTCAGAGCCAGTCATGGGTGCACCACAGCCACGCTCAAGGTCCTAAACGATATCATAACCCCCATCGATAAGAGACATTACTGTGCAGCCATATTCATCGACCTGGCCAAGGCTTTCGACTCTGTCAATCACCACATTCTTATCAGCAGACTAAACAGCCTTGGTTTCGCAAATGACTGCCTCGCCTGGTTCACCAACTACTTCTCTGATAGAGTTCAGTGTGTCAAATCGGAGGGCCTGTTGTCCAGACTTCTGGCAGTCTCTATGGGGGTGCCACAGGGTTCAATTCTCGGGCCGACTCTCTTCTCTGTATACATCAATGATGTCGCTCTTGCTGCTGGTGATTTTCTGATCCACCTCTACGCAGACGACACCATTCTGTATTCTTCTGGCCCTTCTTTGGATACTGTTAACTAACCTCCAGACGAGCTTCAATGCCATACAACTCTCCTTCCGTGGCCTCCAACTGCTCTTAAATGCAAGTAAAACTAAACGCATGCTCTTCAACCGGTCGCTGCCCGCACCTGCCCGCCTGTCCAGCATCACTACTCTGGACGGTTTTGACTTAGTATATGTGGACAACTACCAATACCTAGGTGTCTGGTTAGACTGTAAACTCTCCTTCCAGACCCACATTAAGCATCTCCCATCCAAAATTATATCTAGAATTGGCTTAGAATTTCGCAACAAAGCATCCTTCACTCATGCTGCCAAACATACCCTCGTAAAACTGACCATCCTACCGATCCTCGACTTCGGCAATGTCATTTACAAAATAGCCTCCAACACTCTACTCAGCAAATTGGATGCAGTCTATCACAGTGCCGTCCGTTTTGTCACCAAAGCCCCATATACTACCCACCACTGCAACCGGTACGCTCTCGTTGGCTGGCCCTTGCTTCATACTCATCGCCAAACCCACTGGCTCCAGGTCATCTACAAGTCTCTGCTAGGTAAAGCCCTGCCTTATCTCTGCTCACTGGTCCCCATAGCAGCACCCACCCGTAGCACGCGCTCCAGCAGGTATATCTCACTTGTCACCCCCAAAGCCAATTCCTCCTTTGGCCGCCTTCCAGTTCTCTGCTGCCAATGACTAGAACGAACTGCAAACATCACTGAAGCTGGAGACTCAAAGCTCCCTCACTAGCTTTAAGCACCAGCTGTAAGAGCAGCTCACAGATCACTGCACCTGTCCATAGCCCATCTGTAAATAGCCCATCCAACTACCACATCCCCATACTGTATTTATTTATTTATCTTGCTCCTTTGCACCCCAGTATCTCTACTTGCACATTCATCTTCTGCACATCAATCACTCCAGTGTTTAATTGGTATATTGTAATTACTTCGCCACCATGGCCTATTTATTGCCTTACCTCCCTTATCTTAACTCATTTGCATACACTGTATATAGACTTTTTTTACTGTATTATTGACTGAATGTTTGTTTACTCCATGTGTAGCGCTGTGTTGTTGTATGTGTCGAACTGCTTTGCTTTATTCTTGTCCAGGTCGCACTTGTAAATGAGAACTTTTCTCAACTAGCCTACCTGGTTAAATAAAGGTGAAATATATAGTTTTTTATTACTGTTCCTGGAGAACTACTGTCCTACAGTTTTTCACTCCAACTCCAATCTAGCAAACCTGATTCTAATAATTAGCTGGTTGTGAGCTGAGTCCGGTTAGTTACAACTGGGGTTGGAGTGACCCTGGAGGGTAGCTCTCCAGGAACAGGGTTGGAGAGCCCTGCAGTAGAGCATCGACAGCTGGACTATCCAAATAAAGTGTTACCGTCCATTATTATGGAGAGGCTTTGTTTTTTTTTTGTTTTTTTTTACCAGCTCTTTGTCTTGTGGTTTTGTGGCTACCCTTGGTATGTGCAGTCTCCTTATTCGGCCACTTGTGTTAGAGACTGTACTTCCATTCTTTCTTTATGTCTTAATGAATGCATGCATTTTGGGATTGTCAACTTTATCAAGACTGATGTTTACGCTTGCAGAAGCAACTAACGAATTCTCCATGGCCTATCTAAACTGTCTTGGGTGGAAGAATTCTTCTGAAACTTATTTTTTTCAAGCATTATTCAGATTTTAGTTTTTTTACGTTTTCTTTGTATTTCCATGGTTGGATTCAGTCTCTCCCCTTTAGCTGTCATAATTGCCTAATTTATTATAACGTCTGATGATCAGGGATTTAATCTGTTGGAGAGGATCAACTTGTGCAAAATGAGATGTAGAATCACTGATCTACAAATAGTATTCCCTGCCAAGTCATAACTTTGTGCAAATAGGATTCATAGAGCTACGCCTCCCCTGGCTTAAGCGATCCCACCCCACCAAACACGCACAACCAGACATTGATTGATTGGATACAGGGGTATTCAACTTTTACTCTACGAAGTCCGGAGCCTGCTGGTTTTCTGTTCTACCTGATAATTAATTTGCACACACCTGGTCCCAGGTCTAAATCAGTCCCTGATTTTAAAGGGGAACAATGGAAAAAATGCAGTGGAACTGGCTTCGAGGTCCAGAGTTGAGTTTGAGGAAATTGTTTTTTATTTTATTTAACCTTTTATTTAAGTTAGCAAGTCAGTTAAGAACAAATTCTTATTTACAATGACGGCCTACCAAAAGGCAAAAGGCCTCCTGCGGGGACGGGGGCCTGGGAATAAAAAATAAATAAAATATAAATTTAGGACAAAACACATCGCAACAAGACAACAAAACAGTACATAAAGAGAGACCTAAGACAACATAGCAAGGCAGCAACACATAACACAGCATGGTAGCAACACAACATAACAACAACATGGTAGCAGCACAAAACATGGTACAAACATTATTGGGCACAGACAACAGCACAAAGGGCAATAAGGTAGAGACAACAATACATCACGCAAAGCAGCCACAACTGTCAGTAAGAGTGTCCATAATTGAGTCTTTGAATGAAGAGATTGAGATAAAACTGTCCAGTTTGAATGTTTGTTGCAGCTTGTTCCAGTTGCTAGCTGCAGCGAACTGAAAAGACGAGCGACCCAGGGATGTGTGTACTTTGGGGATCTTTAACAGAATGTGATTTGCAGAACGGTGTTGTATATGGAGGATGAGGGCTGCAATAGATATCTCAGATAGGGGAGAGTGAGGCCTGAGAGGGTTTTATAAATAAGCATCAACCAATGGGTCTTGCGATGGGTATACAGAGATGACCAGTTTACAGAGGAGTATAGAGTGCAGTGATGTGTCCTATAAGGAACATTGGTGGCAAATCTGATGGCCCGAATGGTAAAGAACATCTAGCCGCTCGAGAACACCCTTACCTGCCGATCTATAAATTACGTAATTACTCCGTAATCTAGCATGGGTAGCATGGTCATCTGAATCAGGGTTAGTTTGGCAGCTGGGGTGAAAGAGGAGCGATTACGATAGAGGAAACCAAGTCTAGATTTAACTTTAGCCTGCAGCTTTGATATGTGTTGAGAGAAAGACAGTGTACCGTCTAGCCATACTCCCAAGTACTTGTATGAGGTGACTACCTCAAGCTCCAATCCCTCAGAGGTAGTAATCACACCTGTGGGAATTTAGAAGAGCGTGGTGCCTAGGATCAAGCCTTGGGGTACAGCCCTTGGTGACAGGCAGTGGCTGAGACAGCAGATTTTCTGACTTTATACACTGTACTCTTTGCGAGGTTGTTAGCAAACCATGCCAAAGACCCCTCAGAGACACCAATACTTCTTAGCCGGCCGGCCGGCCCACAAGAATGGAATGGTCTACTGTATCAAAAGCTTCTGCCAAATCAATAAAAATAGCAGCACAACATTGCTTAGAATCAAGGGAAATGGTGACATCATTGAGCTCTTTTAAGTTTGCGGTGACACATCCATAACCTGAGCGGAAACCAGACTGCATACCCGAGAGAATACTATAGACATCAAGAAAGCCAGTCAGTTGATTATTGACAAGTTTTTCCAACACGTTTGATAAACAGGGAAAAATAGAAATAGGCCTATAACAGTTAGGATCAGCTTGATCTCCCCCTTTGAATAAAGGACGAACCGTGGCTGCCTTTCAAACAATGGGAACCTCCCCAGAAAGGAGAGACAGGCTTGGCGATGATAGGGACAGAAACCTTAAAAGGGTCTAAACCATCTGACACAGATGGTTTTTTGGGGTCAAGTTTAAGGAGCTTTTTTAGCACCTCTGACTCAGTGACTAGCTGCAGGGAGAAACTTTGTAGCGGGGCAGGGGAAAAATAGGGAGAAGCATCAGGGATAGTCGCATTAGAAGTGGTGGGAAATGATTAAATGTTGGACGGGCAAGGAGGCATGGCTGAGTAAAATAGGAATCCTGACTTGATGAAGTGGTGATTAAAATGCTCAGCCATGTGCTTCTTGTCAGTAACAACCACATCATCAACATTAAGGGACATGGGCAGCTGTGAGGAGGAGGGTTTATTCTCCAGGTCTTTAACCGTTTTCCAGAACTTCTTGGGGTTAGACTGACATAGAGAGAACTGCTCCTTAAAGTAACTAACTTTGGCCTTCCGGATAGCTTGAGTGCACTTATTTAAAGTCCATGGAGAATAAGAACACCTCTTCCAATCTGCCCACTGCACTGAGGATAGGAAACTCTGTCACCACCGATAAACCCACTATAATTGAGAATTTCAATAAGCATTTTTCTACGGCTGGCCATGCTTTCCACCTGGCTACCCCTACTGCAGTCAACAGCACTGCACCCCCCACAGCTACTCGCCCAAGCCTTCCCCATTTCTCCTTCTCCCAAATCCAGTCAGCTGATGTTCTGAAAGAGCTGCAAAATCTGGACCCCTACAAATCAGCCGGGCTAGACAATCTGGACCCTTTCTTTCTAAAATTATCTGCCGAAATTATTGCAACCCCTATTACTAGCCTGTTCAACCTCTTTCGTGTCGTCTGAGATTCCAATAGATTGGAAAGCAGCTGCTGTCATCCCCCTCTTCAAAGAGGGGGACACTCTTAACCCAAACAGCTACAGACCTATATCCATCCTACCCTGCCTTTCTAAGGTCTTCGAAAGCCAAGACAACAAACAGATTACCGACCATTTCGAATCCCAGCGCACCTTCTCCGCTATGCAATCTGGTTTCAGAGCTGGTCATGGGTGCACCTCAGCCACGCTCAAGGTCCTAAACGATATCGTAACCGCCATCGATAAGAAACAATACTGTGCTGCCGTTTTCATTGACCTGGCCAAAGCTTTCAACTCTGTCAATCACCACATCCTCATCGGCAGGCTCAATAGCCTTGGTTTCTCTAATGATTGCATCGCCTGGTTCACCAACTACTTCTCTGATAGAGTTCAGTGTGTCAAATCGGAGGGCCTGTTGTCCGGACCTCTGGCAGTCTCTATGGGGGTGCCACAGGGTTCAATTCTCGGGCCAACTCTTTTCTCTGTATACATCAATGATGTCGCTCTTGCTGCTGGTGAGTCTCTGATCCACCTCTACGCAGACGACACCATTCTGTATACTTCTGGCCCTTCTTTGGACACTGTGTTAACAACCCTCCAGACAAGCTTCAATGCCATACAACTCTCCTTCCCTGGCCTCCAACTGCTCCTAAATACACGTAAAACTAAATGCATGCTCTTCAACCAATCGCTGCCTGCTCCTGCCCGCCTGTCCTGCATCACTACTCTGGACGGTTCTGACTTAGAATATGTGGACAACTACAAATACCTAGGTGTCTGGTTAGACTGTAAACTCTCCTTCCAGACTCACATCAAACATCTCCAATCCAAAGTTAAATCAAGAATTGGCTTCCTATTTCGCAACAAAGCATCCTTCACTCATGCTGCCAAACATACCCTCGTAAAACTGACCATCCTACCGATCCTCGACTTCGGCGATGTCATTTACAAAATAGCCTCCACTACCCTACTCAACAAACTGGATGCAGTCTATCACAGTGCCATCCGTTTTGCCACCAAAGCCCCATATACTACCCACCACTGCGACCTGTACGCTCTTGTTGGCTGGCCTTCGCTTCATAATCGTCGCCAAACCCACTGGCTCCAGGTCATCTACAAGACCCTGCTAGGTAAAGTCCCCCCTTATCTCCGCTCGCTGGTCACCATAGCAGCACCCACCTTTAGCACGCGCTCCAGCAGGTATATCTCTCTGGTCACCCCCAAAGCCAATTCCTCCTTTGGCCATCTCTCTTTCCAGTTCTCTGCTGCCAATGACTGGAACGAACTACAAAAATCTCTAAAACTGGAAACACTTATCTCCCTCACTAGCTTTAAGCACCAGCTGTCAGAGCAGCTCACAGATCACTGCACCTGTACATAGCCCATCTATAATTTAGCCCAAACAACTACCTCTTCCCCTACTGTATTTATTTAATTTATTTATTTTATTTTGCTCCTTTGCACCCCATTATGTCTATTTCTACTTTGCACTTTCTCCTACTACAAATCTACCATTCCAGTGTTTTCCTAGCTATATTGTATTTACTTTGCCACCATGGACTTTTTTTGCCTTTACTTCCCTTATCTCACCTCATTTGCTCACATCGTACATAGACTTATTTTTCTACTGTATTATTGACTGTATATTTGTTTTACTCCATGTGTAACTTTGTGTTGTTGTATGTTGTCGAACTGCTTTGCTTTATCTTGGCCAGGTCCCAATTGTAAATGAGAACTTGTTCTCAACTTGCCTACCTGGTTAAATAAAAGTGAAATAAATAAAATAAATACAAATTTCTCATTTGCCTGAACGATAGCCAGTCAGCTTGAGTATCGTGTGCCGAGCCTTTCTCCAAATGCAATTCTTGAGGTGGAGTAACTCTGCAAGATCACTGTCGCACCAGGGGCTGAACCTGTTTTTAATTCTCATTTTCTTTATGGGGGCGTGTTTGTTAACGATACCACTGGAAATATAAAAAAAGAAGGTCCAAGCATCTTCAACAGAGGGGATCAACCTGATTCTATACCATTTTACAGAGGCCAGTTCATGAAGGAAGGCTTGCTCATTAAAGTTTTTTAGCAAGCGTCTATGACAAATCAGGACAGGTCGTTTCACTGAGCAGCCATTACAAACACAGGCTGTAAAACAGTGATCCCTAAGGTCATTACAGAAAACACTAGACAGATTCCTATCAGGATTATTTGTGAGGATAACATCGAGGAGAGTAGCCTTTTCTGGGTGTTTGGAGTCATATCTTGTGGGATTGGTGATAATCTGAGAAAGATTTAGGGAGTTCCATTGCTTTAGGACTTGGTCAGGTGGTTTAATCATGTCTCAGTTTAGGTCACCAAGCAGGACAAATTCAGACTTGGTGTAAGGGGCCAGGAGGGAGCTTAGGGCAGGTAGGGTACAGGCCGGTGCTGATGGAGGACGATAGCACCCAGCAACAGTCAACAAAGAGCTATTTGAAAGTTTAATGCTTAAAACCAACAAATCACATTGTTTGGGGACAGACTTGGGGGAGACAACCTAGCACTGAAGGTGATCCTTGTTAAAGATTGTCACTCCACCACCTTTTGAAGATCTGTCTTGCCGAATATGGTTATAACCAGAAAGGTTAACATCAGTATTCAAAACACTCTTCCTTAACCACGTCTCAGTAATGACCAACACATATGTATTGGAGCTGTGAACCCACACTTTCAATTGATCCATTTTATGTAATACGCTTCTAGTGTTAACGTGCAGAAAACCCAGGCTTTTACAAGAGCAGAAATCAGTGAAGCAGATATCAGAGTACAAGTCAGAATTGGGGCTAGCAACAGTAGTTGGGCCAGGGTGTACATGCACATTTCCAGATATCATCAACAGTAATACAATCAAGGCACGGCAGAGGACAGGGAGAGCTCTGCAGTGCTGATTTCTGACATCTGTGTGCATCAGATGGCAATGATCATATTGTACAGCAATTTTATCAGGTAACATGAATACAAAGCCGGCGAGAGGTGGTTAGAATAAGATGGGAGGCCAAAAGTCTGTGTAACCAATAGAGAGTCAGAGCACCGAGTGTGGGAACAAACAGTTTGTCCCACGGTTGGGTAAAGGAAGTTTGTAGTCAACAAAGTATGCAGGAGTCATGAGGCAAAATGCACAAGAAAAAAAAAATATATATATATATATATTACATCATATATTATATTATATCATATAACGACTTTGGGATAGCCATTGTAAGTTCAGAGTCACTTGTCCCAACAGTGCGTGAGAGAGAGGGGTGAGTGTGGTGGGGGTACCTGTACCAGACAGGCCGAGACAGGCCAGGGCAGTTGGTGAATGATCGCCAGGTGGAATCCAAGCAGCAGTGCAGCAGGCAACAGGAGTAGGTGTCACACCCGCTTGGGAGAAGCTTTTATTTCTGGAGGCAGTTTTCTTGTAGAAAATGCCAGTGAATGATTTTTCAACAGCAGGAGGGGGCTTCTGAGGATGCTTCAAAGACTCCTGCCACTTGTTGGGCCTAAAGGCCTCGACACCCTTTACTTCACACCTTGGTGCTAATTTAATTTGTATCTGGTCTGACCTTGCAAGTCTTAACTCAGTGCTCAGTCCCCATAAAATATATCATTGTAATATACTTTATTTTTCATTTTTTCATTTTCTTCTTTGCTTTCAAAATAGCATCGACCAAACACTACTCACTCAGTTCCAGGATGGATGGTGTCCTCAGGTCTCTGCTGTTTGTTTGCTAGAGCACCCTCCGTATTGCTTGGAAAAAGAACCTTGGAAGCAGTAATCTCTCCGGTTTATTTTGGTCAAAATTAGGTTGTAGGTTTGGAGTTTTGATCTAGAGTGAAGGCCGTGCTGTGGAGGGTAGCATCTTGCATATGTACCTGCTGAATCCAAGTTTATCTAACTCCAAATCTATCCTTTTGTAAAAAACATGTTGAAAAATGAGAGCTCACATGCAGCTGTATATCTTTCTCTCTCCTCTCTCTCTCTCTCTCTCTCTCTCTCTCTCTCTCTCTCTCTCTCTCTCTCTCTCTCTCTCTCGGGGTGTGCAATCATTTTTTTTAAATGTGCCAAATCAAAATGCTGTATTTTCAATGTTCATGTTTGTCTTTCAATATTCATAAATTAATGTAAAACAAATATTTGTATCAAAATACTACTCATGTTACAGAGCAAGCCGTAAAGCTTCATATGACACCATTTTTGCTTTGTAGCACCTATAGATGAAAGTCTTAAAGGAGGCCTGGGTAAGGCCAAAATGTCATAAATACATTCTATAGATTACATTTTGTGAAATTCCCCCCCAAATCATGGTATTTTTTTGTCCTGGTTTCCTGAGGATTCACTCGTATACAGTCTTGCATGCTTTGCACGTGTTTTATTGACATTTTGGCTGGGGATTTAATCCATTAATATTAATGCCAATAGTAAACCAGACAGATGTTTTCACACGATGAAAATGTATTATTCGCGGGAAATTAAGTATATAATGGTTATCAAAAGAAGTTCTTCATGATCTCTTTCTTCCTCTTGATTGTGAGGTTGGCCTGAGGGAAGCCGCGAGCTAATACGCTGCTTGTCTAACTGAAAATCAACAGGACACAATTTCATTATAGAGAAGAGGGGTAGACCAAGAGAGGGGGAGAGTAAGATGGGGGAGGACGGGGAGTTGGGGTTCTGGCTGGAGGAGTAGGTTAACCTGCAGCAATGTATGTTATGGGATCTGTTTTGACTAAAAACAAGACATGTACAGTAGACCTCACTTTGACACGCATACCTCCAGTCCTCCTCTTGTGGTGAGAATTTTGTGTGCTGTTTTCGAGTGTGTTTGAGTGATCTGGTGTGAATTCATGCATGTTGTAGAGGTGACTGGTGGTCTTGCCTGCGTAAGATGTTTGTTGGGGCTGGTGTGTGTGTGTGTGTGTGTGTGTGTGTGTGTGTGTGTGTGTGTGTGTGTGTGTGTGTGTGTGTGTGTGTGTGTGTGTGTGTGTGTGTGTGTGTGTGTGTGTGTGTGTGTGTGTGTGTGAGTGAGAGCTGGGCCGCCATGGTTTTATCAGCAAGCTGCAAGGTCGTCGGCTTCTCTCCACCTGGCAGAGTGACTGCGTGAGGAGAATGGGAATTACGGGGGGGGGGGCGTTCAGGATGGATGGTGGTTAATGCGGCTTTACCCTCTCCTGTGTGTGTTTCAATGCATAGTGAGTCGTTCAGTGGAAAATCATCCCATTTCATCTCTCACTAATCTTATTTGTCCTGGCTAGTGTTGCAAAGTTTTGATCTCCCAACATCCGTAACATGCTGCTCAGTCATTCTTTCTGTTAAATCAACAACTGATTTTAGAATGAGGCGATTACTCTCTTGCCTAGGGACTTGATTTGTGCTCCTACAGCACCAGTCAAAAGTTTGGACACACCTACTCATTCAAAGGTTTTTCTTTATTTTTACTATTTTCAACATTGTAGAATAATAGTGAAGACACCAACTATGAAATATCACATGGAATCATGTAGTAACCACAAAAGTGTAAAACAAATCAAAATATATTTTGTATTTGAGATTCTTCAAAGTAGTCACCCTTTGATTTGATGACAGCTTCAAGTCAGTATTTTTTTCTTTTTTTGTGAACTCGTTAATATGCACTATAAGGGCTCATTTCCTTTTCCCCGAAGTGCGCACTCATTCACTCCCCCCTCAAAATGAATGGACTGGTGGAAGAAATATGGTGGAAACTTACTCTTGCTAAACCCCATCTAGGGCTGTTGTGGTGACTGTGTTGCTGCCCCACCGGCAGTCCTCAGTCATGACTCGGGCAGTGATGGTCATGAAATGTTGTCAGCCGGTGATTGTCAAGCAAATAACTGTCGGTCTCACTGTAATTGATTGTTAATTAACATAAACACATTTAGCATCTGCTGGCTTCCACACATTTTAACAAGTACAATAAATCCATGTAATACAGCCTACACCTTCACAATAAATCCATGATTTAATTTAGATGGGTCTAAAGAAGCATGATTTTGAAGAAAATGTCCTTCAGAAGAAAATAATAGCATACTCATAGTTGTCCTTATGTTAGGCCCTGATGTGGCTATGCCAAATGGCTGTGGGCTACACTAGTTCATTTAGCAGACAAGATTCGCCTAGAATTTCATAGCATTATTTTATAGTATGAAGAATACAATTGAACAAAGCTGAATAAAATATAAATATTTTATCCAAGCAATTTGAGGGAGTGTGCACATGCGTTGAGCGGTTAACTCAGAAATAGGTACTCCTATATGCTTAATTTAGTTATTAATGTAACTTTAGTTCTACAAACGTTGGCTATATGTTTTGATTTTTAATACATTGTAAGGCTGCATGATGAGATTCTAATGATTTGAAAAAATTAGCTTGAAAGGCATAAGCTCTGCTTTGTTTTTGCGCAGGCTGTACACACTAAAATATTCTGTCATTCACAATTTGACAAGCACTTGATAATGCCTCGAATTTCACGGCAGCATCCCCTTTGTGGCCGTACTGCACCCTAAACAATCCATGCCTTTGCAGCCTGGAGTGCTGCGTTGTGCCCTTCTCCCTGAGTGCTGTGCAATCCAAAGCGCTTGTAACTAACATGGCTCTCCATCACGTGATCAGGTCTTTCTCACAGGCTAAAAGTGAAGACCGACACATCGGGGACGCAACTGTGTGCGTCCTTATCCAATTCCGAGGTGCATATTGGAAGAACTGTCCACATTTACTTTTCGTCAGTCAACAAGATGAGTAGGCTTAACGAACAGCGAAAGAACTAGCATATCCTCCATAGTTCAAAAGTTGACCTATTCTGTGCAATAAATACATATTCCCAACATAGTCTGGGACACTTGTGGGGTGCAATAGATCCCAAATTAATACTATCACTAGCATTAAAAAGTGGCTGACGCTACTGATCAGAACGTTTTAGCTTAAAATGTTGATAAACTATTAGGCTATTTCTTCACATAAGAGCAGCAATGTGCACATGGCAGTAGACTATAAGCGCGAATGTACCATTAGCGGGAAAATTACATTATCAAAAGTTACCTTAACCTCTCTAGGGGGTGTGGGACGCTACCGTCCCACCTGGCCAACATCCAGTGAAATTGCAGAGCGCCAAATTCAAAAACAGAAGTACTCATTATAAAAATTCATGAAACATACAAGTGTTATACACTGGTTTAAAGATTAAATTATTGTTAATCCAACCACGGTGTCAGATTTCAAAAAGACTTTACGGCGAAAGCAAACCATGCGATTATCGGAGAACAGTGCCCAGCAGACAAATCATTACAAACAGTAACCAGCCAAGTAGACGAGTAAAAAAAGTCAGAAATAGCGATAAAATTAATAACTTACATTTGATGATATTCATATGGTTACACTCACAAGACTCCCAGTTATCCAATAAATGTTTGTTTTGTTCGATAAAGTCCCTCGTATCCAAAAACCTTAATTTTGTTAGCGTGTTTTGTTCAGTAATCCACTGTCTCAAACAACATCCGGTGAAATAGCAGAGCATGAAACTCAACAAAACAGAAATTCTCATAATAAACATACATAAAAGATTCAAATGTTATACATCAGCTTTAAGATAAACTTCTTGTTAATCCAACCGCTGTGTCAGATTTCAAAAAGGCTTTACAGCGAAAGCAAACCATGCGATTATCTGAGAACAGCGCCCAGCAGACAAATCATTACAAACAGTAACCAGCCAAGTAGAGGAGTAACAAAAGTCAGAAATAGCGATAAAATGTATCACTTACCTTTGATGATCTTCATATGGTTGCACTCCCAAGACTCCATGTTACACAATAAATGTTCACTTTATTCGATAAAGTCTCTCTTTATATTCAAAAACCTCAGTTTTGTTCAGTAATCCATTGGAACAAAGCGCGGTCACAACAGACAGACGAAAAATCTAAAAAGTACCTTAAAAGTTCATAGAAACATGTCAAACGATGTTTATAATCAATCCTCAGGTTGTTTTTGTCATAAATAATCAATCATATTTCAACCGGACAATAGCTTCGTCAATAGAAAAGGGGAAACAAGAAAGGCGCACTCCCTGTCATGCACTGGACTCATGTCTGGAAATTTCCACTGTCCTCTCATTGAAAGTGGTGTTTGTCCCTCATTTTTCAGAGTAAAAGCCTGAAACAATGCCTAAAGGCTGGCCACATGTAGTGGAAGCCATAGGGATCGTGAACTGGGTCATAAGTCTTTGTATGGTGGATAGGCTTTCAATGGAAAAACAGGCATTTCAAAATAATAGCACTTCCTGGATGGATTTTCCTCAGGTTTTCGCCTGCCATATCAGTTCTGTTATACTCACAGACATTATTTTAGAGTGTTTTCTATCCAAATCTACCAATTATATGCATATCCTAGCTTCTGGACCTGAGTAGCAGGCAGTTTACTTTGGGCACGCTTTTCATCAAAAATTACGAATGCTGCCCCCTACCCTAGTGAGGTTAAATGCAATTCTGCATTTATGGTGAAACTTGAAACTTTAACCCTTTCACACGTACCATCACACTGGTGTGATCATTCTACAGTGTTCCCTGTAGCTACGATCACACCGGTGAGATTAGAACGCTTATTTAGAACACTTATTTAGAACGGCCAGTTTCAAATGAGGCAACAATCAGCATTTGAGCTGGCCACACTGTTTTTTCAGAAACATTTTGCACAAACACAGTCCTTACAAAGTTATGTCCAGAATGTGAGCAGTTTATTTTTGGATGCAATGTACAGACATTCACAGAAGTATCTACATCATAACACAATCATCCAAACCGGAACAATGTAGGCTACTTTTGTCCTAGCGCTAACTGAGGAAAGATTGACGTAACACAAGCGGTCCTATTTGTATAACTCTCAGCTGACATAAACTACAAAATGAATTAGCTAATAGAAATTACTATTTATAATTAATCACATCACGGGTGAGCTCACCATTGATCGAGATAATTGCGTAAAACACTCTAGAAATCGAAAGTAATCCGACGATGGGTAGTTTCTGCACGCTGCCATGCTTTTCTTTTCTCACAGAAACCAAAGATAATAAGAGAAGACAACATGAGTTTGGTCTGTTTATAGTATGCATGTTGAATGGGGTGTGTCGTCTACCATCGTTCACATCCCACCATTCATTTCCGGAAGTTCTCCAAAAATTTGTGAACCCTTACTCACCTAATTTTGTTATAACATCTTTGGTCCGACCCAGAATGCATTGTATGTCAACAAACATGGCTCCACACACAGCTGTAATTAGCTTAGCTCATCATAATCAGTACAACCTTCAATAAAGTATTTTACACACACATTTGCCCATTACAATCTATGCAAGAATCGGAATATATGATTTGTCACCAGTAATTGAAAACAGTAAATGTATAAATAATTACTACACAAAACATTTTCTGATAGTGATTTATTGATACAAGTGGTGCGTGTCGGCAGTCAATTACGTAACCTCTCACTCCCACTTGGAGCCATTCAGTGTTGTTGTTTATGTATGTAGCTAGTGAGCTAAGCTGTAGCATTAGAAATGTCTTTCAAAAGGAGACAACTCACAAATGCGGAAATTCTGGAGATTAAAAAAAAAAAATCTGACAATGAGTGTGAAAGTCAGGAATCAGATTCTGACAGTGAGGAGCTGCCCCCCAAAATTGTAGCAATTGAGAACCCTGAATCTGAGGACTCCTTGTCCACTGATGAAGTCCCAGGTCCCTTTGAAGATGCTGGTGGTGATGGAGGCAGACCGACAGTGGATGAAGTACAGGAGTTCTGTGGTAGCTGGAAGGCTGCCAGCCATTTCACCCCTCCTGGCCCTGCTGTTTGCTTTGATGAGTCCCACTCTGGAGTGCAACGTCCCTTGCCATTTCTATCTGAGGCAGAGTGCTTCAAGTTGTTTCTGACAGAGGAGCTGGTGGGAGACGTAGTAGAGGAGACCAATCGCTATGTCTTAGAGCTACAAGAGAAGAGGGAGCCAGGAGTGAGGGGGAAACTTGCTAAATGGGTGACAACCACAATTAGTGAAATGTATACCTTCCTGGTGGCGATAGTCCTTCTCATGGGGATAGTAAAGAAAAACTCCCTAAGAGACTACTGGAGCACAGATCCTATGTTTGCAACTCTCTTCTTTGCCACCCTCTTTTCTCAAGACCGCTTCCTAGTTCTGCTGCGATGCCTGCATTTCGTCAACAATACTACTGCCATCCTAAATGACCCGTTATACAAAATAAGAAATGTTTTTATCAGCATTTGGTCGGGTCTTTGTGCCACAAGGACCATTGCATTGATGGACACCTGATTTTAGGGAAGGGTAGGCTGGCGTTCCGTCAATATATTCCCACCAAAAGGCACAGGTTTGGGGTCAAGTTCTTTGTCATGTGCGACATGAAGACAGGATTTGTCCAGGACGTTATAGTTTACACAGGGTCCACCACTGACATCCAACATTATGAGGGGCTTGGGGTGTCCGGGTCCGTGGTGATGACCATGCTGGCGCCTCGTCTCAGTAAGGGACACACTTTGTATGTGGAAAATTGGTAAGGCAGTCCCACACTCTTCCAGCATCTGCTCTCCAACAGCACAGGGGCCTGTGGCACAGTCAGGTCGACCAGGAAGGGGATGCAGGAAGATGCAGAGAGAGGAGGCAGAGTTCAAGGAGAACGGTCAACAGCTGGCAGTAAAGTGGCATGACAAACGAGACGTCCATGTCCTCTCCACTGTCTATACAGCAACCATGTCGGCCAGAGGGAAGGTGGACCACCTGACGGGAGAGAGAGAAATCAAACCAGACTGTGTGCTTGACTATAACCTCAAAATAGGGGCAGTGGATAAGGCAGACATGATAAACAGCTTTGTGGAATGCACTTGGAAAACGACCAAGTGGTATAAAAAAAATGTTTTTCCATCAGATCACCGCTGCCGTCATTGGCACATAGTTCATCGCCAACTAAAGGTGAGATGATTACTGAACAAGGTATTTTTTGTTATTGGATGTACAGTTAACATGCAAATCACACACAGAAACTATTAGCGTAATAAGGCACTTACTTTGATAGAAACGCAGCCTTGATTTGTACCAGGGTGTCTGTAGTGACGCCTCTAGCACTGAGATGCTGTGCCTTAGACCGCTGCGCCACTTGGGAGTCATAAGGCCAGGGTAGCTTCAAAATACAACACAAGCTAATACTTCTGATGCAATTAGCATTGTTTTACAGAGCTAATAGAAGAATGTAGCTAGCTACATAAGCACGATGAATATAACACCATAAAGGTTATGAAATGAGTAACGTTACCTCACGTGTCTGCGGTTATAAGGAATATACACAAATATACTATGCTCCATACATAGTGAGCTACAGTAGAAACGACATACAGAAACTATTATAACGTAATAAGGCACTTACTTTGATAGAAACGAACAGATTTCCAAAGTTATTATTGGTAACGAAAACATTGACTGCGATGCGGGCAACAGACGGAAAATGTGAACACGTGTGCAGATCCTGTTCTGACGGGAGATGTGCAAATGTCTGCAGACTTGAACCGCACAAACAATTGCGAAGTGCTTGGGGAATTTTGTCCGGGTCAGAAATGTCAAAAATATTAATTGCCCGCAAAAGTAAAAATAACTAGTTTTATGTGAATGAATGAGGTGGCGGAACACACCTCAATTCAAACTGTTCTTAGAAAATAACTTGATAATAATCAATTGACTAATTGAAAACCGCCTATAAATAAAAACAGGCTGCGTGCCTTGGTTTGAGGGCAGCGCGGATTAAATGTACTGTTGCGTAACAATCACATTCTGGAATGGAGAGAACGTTCTAGCATCAGGTGCATAAAACAACTCACACTGGGGCGACTGTTGAAGATATTTGGAACTCACGCATGAAAGGGTTAAACTCACGTGCTACTTATATATGCCAGTTAGGCTCTCCACCCCTTGTAACGCGGATTAATGTGCTTAATTTTAAGAAGTTATTTGGCCACTTTAGTTGTGATACAAACCTTATTCAAACATATACGCCTATGGGCTACATGAGGTGTGCGACTGATTCAAAGAAGTTGCAAAAAACAAGGCAGTTTCTTATGCTGGGCATAATTCACAAGTGATAGGCTAATATTATCACCCATCAGACTATTCTTGAATTCTTGAACACATGCGATGACATCACCTGGTTTCAATGATGTTTCTAGAGACAATATCTCTTTCATCATCACTGAATGCCTAGGTTTACCTCCACTGTATTCACATCCTACCATACCTTTGTCTGTACACTATACCTTGAATCTATTTTATCACTCCCAGAAACCTGCTCCTTTTACTCTCTGTTCCGGATGTCCTAGACGTCCTATTCTCCTGGCTTTTAGCCGTACCCTTATCCTACTCCTCCTCTGTTCCTCTGGCATAGTAGAGGTGAATCCAGGCCCTGTAGTGCCTAGCTCCACTCCTATTCCCCAGGCGCTCTCTTTTGAGGACTTCTGTAATCGTAAAAGCCTTGGTTTCATGCATGTTAACATTAGAAGCCTCCTCCCTAAGTTTGTTTTATTTACTGCTTTAGCACACTCTGCCAACCCGGATGTCTTAGCCGTGTCTGAATCCTGGCTTAGGAAGACCACCAATGGCTCTGAAATCTCCATCCCTAACTACAACATTGTCAGACAAGATAGAACGGCCAAAGGGGGCGGTGTTACAATCTACTGCAGAGAGAGCCTGCAGAGTTCTGTCCTACTATCCAGGTCTGCACCCTAACAAACAATTTGAACTTCTACTTTTACGGCTGCTATAGACCACCCTCTGCCCCCAGCTGTGCTCTGGATACCATATGTGAACTGATTGCCCCCCATCTATCTTCAGAGCTCGTGCTGCTAGGTGACCTAAACTGTGACATACTTAACACCCCGGCCATCCTACAATCTAAGCTTGATGCCCTCAATCTCACACAAATTATCAATGAACCTACCAGGTACAACCCCAATGCCGTCAACACGGGCACCCTCATAGATATCATCCTAACCAACTTGCCCTCTAAATACACCTCTGCTATTTTCAACCAAGATCTCAGCGATCACTGCCTCATTGCCTGCATCCGTAATGGGTCAGCGGTCAAACGACCTCCAATCATCACTATCAAACGCTCCCTGAAACACTTAAGCGAGCAGGCCTTTCTAATCGACCTGGCCCGGGTATCCTGAAAGGATATCGACCTCATCCCATCAGTAAAGGATGCCTGGTTATTTTTTTAAATGCCTTCCTCACCATCTTAAATAAGCATGCCCCATTCAAGAAATGTAGAACCAGGAACAGATATAGCCCTTGGTTCTCTCCAGACCTGACTGCCCTTAACCAACACAAAAACATCCTGTGGCGTTCTGCATTAGCATCGAACAGCCCCCGTGAAATGCAGCTTTTTAGGGAAGTTAGAAACCAATATACACAGGCAGTTAGAAAAGCCAAGGCTAGCTTTTTCAAGCAGAAATTTGCTTCCTGCAACACAAACTCAAAGTTCTGGGACATTGTAAAGTCCATGGAGAATAAGAGCACCTCCTCCCAGCTGCCACTGCATTGAGGATAGGAAACTCTGTCACCACCGATAAATCCACTATAATTGAGAATTTCAATAAGCATTTTACTACAGCTGGCCATGCTTTCCACCTGGCTACCCCTACCGCGGTCAACAGCACTACACCCCCCACAGCAACTCGCCCAAGCCTTCCCCATTTCTCCTCCTCCCAAATCCAGTCAGCTGATGTTCTGAAAGAGCTGCAAAATCTGGACCCCCACAAATCAGCCGGGCTAGACAATCTGGACCCTTTCTTTCTAAAATGATCTGCCGAAATTGTTGCAACCCTTATTACTAGCCTGTTCAACCTCTCGTGTCGTCTGAGATTCCCAAAGATTGGAAAGCAGCTGCGGTCATCCCCCTCTTCAAAGGGGGGGATACTCTTGACCCAAACTGCTACAGACCGATATCTATCCTACCCTGCCTTTCTAAGGTCTTCGAAAGCCAAGTTAACAAACAGATCACCGACCATTTAGAATCCCACCGTACCTTCTCCGCAATGCAATCTGGTTTCAGAGCTGGTCATGGGTGCACCTCAGCCACGCTCAAGGTCCTAAACGATATCTTAACCGCCATCGATAAGAAACAGTACTGTGCAGCCGTATTCATTGACCTGGCCAAGGCTTTCGACTCTGTCAATCACCACATCCTCATCGGCAGACTCAACAGCCGTGGTTTCTCAAATGATTGCCTCGACTGGTTCACCAACTACTTCTCCGACAGAGTTCAGTGTGTCAAATCTGAGGGCCTGTTGTCCAGGCCTCTGGCAGTCTCTATGGGAGTGCCACAGGGTTAAATTCTTGGGCCGACTCTCTTCTCTGTATATATCAATGATGTCGCTCTTGCTGCTGGTGAGTCTCTGATCCACCTCTACGCAGACGACACCATTCTGTATACTTCTGGCCCATCTTTGGACACTGTTAACAACCCTCCAGACGAGCTTCAATGCCATACAACTCTCCTTCCGTGGCCTACAGCTGCTCTTAAATACAAGTAAAACTAAATGCATGCTCTTCAACTGATCGCTGCCTGCACCTACTCGCCCATCCAGCATCACTACTCTGGACGGTTCTGACTTTGAGTATGTGGACAACTACAAATACCTAGGTGTCTGGTTAGACTGTAAACTCTCCTTCCATACTCACATAAAACATCTCCAATCCAAAGTTAAATCTAGAATTGGCTTCCTATTTCGCAACAAAGCATCCTTCACTCATG
Organism: Salmo salar; assembly: GCF_965601325.2. NCBI lineage: Eukaryota > Metazoa > Chordata > Actinopteri > Salmoniformes > Salmonidae > Salmo > Salmo salar. Next base: position 67,699,419 of record NC_138294.1, on the reverse strand, counting down.
CTGCCAAACATACCCTCGTAATACTGACCATCTTACCGATCCTCGACTTTGGCGATGTCATTTCCAAAATAGCCTCCAACACCCTACTCAACAAATTGGATGCAGTCTATCACAGTGCCATCCGTTTTGTCACCAAAGCCACATATACTACCCACCACTGCGACCTGTACGCTCTCGTTGGCTGGCCCTCGCTTCATACTCGTCGCCAAACACACTGGCTCCAGGTCATCTACAAGACCCTGCTAGGTAAAGTCCCGCCTTATCTCTGCTCGCTGGTCACCATAGCTGCACCCACCCGTAGCACGCGCTCCAGCAGGTATATCTCACTTGTCACCCCCAAAGCCAATTCCTCCTTTGGCCGCCTCTCCTTCCAGTTCTCTGCTACCAATGACTGGAACGAACTACAAAAATCTCTGAAACTGGAAACACTTATCTCCCTCACTAGCTTTAAGCACCAGCTGTCAGAGCAGCTCACAGATCACTGCACCAGAAAATGTATTTCAGAAGAACAGAAAACGAGGTAAGGTGCTAGCTAGCATTAAACCTGCCTAAAAAACTTGAGTTGGCACACACCCAGAATTTTCTTTTGTGTGGAGGTGCTGCCTAACGGCGAATAAACTATCAAAATAAAGAGTCGCACACTCCGTATATAAACTCCCAGTAATTTATTGGGTATTTACCAACATTTCGGCATCACTGTGCCTTCTTCAGGCAACCTGAAGACCTGCCTAAAATAAATCATGGATTTATTGTGATGGTGTATATTCAATTGATTTATTCAACTTTTTTAAATGATGTTCCAAAGGCACACATCAGTGGCCTGTATGCGTGGAGGCCTGGAGATGCTAAACATGTTTAATTAATGGTCAATTACCATGAGACCGACAGTCTTTTGCTTGACAATAACCGGCTGAACATTTTAATGACCGCCATGCCCTACACTCATGCAGTGGCTTTTATATCCATTTGCGGAGGGAGCAAGTTCACTGAGCGGAGGGGTAGGGAATTGGAATGCAGCCCTTGTTCCTACTTCAAAACAAAAACCTTGGCTGGTGGTTGTTAATGTTGTCATTGGACAGTTAGGGGGGACAGTTACTAATTTCCGTCATCCCTACTATATTATCCCCCTTCAGTCTCCTTTGGCGTCTGTGACACTGAGGCGGGCAATGGAGAAGAAAGTTGACCTTTTGATGTTCCCACTCTCTCCTGCAGAGTTGCCTGGCACAGAGGGCTGTGTTGCCAGTCAGAGGTGCTCACTAGACCCTTGGAGAAGTCCATCCATTATAGTGCTACAAATGGACTTAGCGGGATAGCTTTTTCAAAGAAGATTATAGTGCTAAGTCCATGTTTTCGATATAATGACATGCTGTGACTTAAATAGCATTGACTTTGGGGTTTGTTGCTGAACTCCAATGTGGTAAACCATTATGGGAAAAGTTTTGTTACCGACCATGTCCACTCTAATAACCTTTGTGTCAGTGTGTTTCTATCCATGTAGGTGTCCATGCATCTGTGACCTTTTCACTGTTTTAATCCATTTTACAAATGTAATGCTATGTCAATTCACCAAATATTTAAATGTTTTATTTTCTTATTTTGTCAGGGTGAACCCAGAGAAGCTGACAAGCGTGCAGCAGAAGCTGGAGGCCTCCTGGCCCAAGAGAAGGAAGAGAAGGAGCGAGCGCAGAGGGTCAGTGTCCTAGAGGGGGCGGTGAGGGCAAGGGGTTGAGATGAATCAGCGGGCAAGTCAGTAGCCTTCCAGGACAGGAGTTGTTCATTTCACCTATAGTGCTTACACCCATAAAATGGAGATTTGGCACCTGCATTTACATTCTCCATTATTTACATTTTTGACTAAATGACAAAAATGCGATGGAAAATCGAAATTGCCTCTTATGCACCAACAGTGTGTTTTTGGCTTTGTCACTAACAACCTCGCCGCCTAGATGGTACGATTTGTTATTCCCATTTCTTTTGAACTCAAAACAATGTGATTTTACACCATTTTGTGAGGCGTCAGGTTGTTTCATCTTCAGCCTCTAATCATAATTTGAGACTGGCTTCACATTTCTCCTGAGGAGAGAGCCCACTCAAAGAGAAAAGAGGGGCCCTTATCACCATCTTGCACCATCCAGTGTGATTCATCGCCTCCCTCGGCTGGCTGTTATTGTTAGAGAAGATGGCTGGCGTCAATATATCGCTCACCTTTCCATCTCCCTCTCTCTCGGCTTTCTTTCTCTGTGTAGTGTTTTGTCTCCTACCTGCACTCCGTCTACCTATGAAGAACAAAGACGTCTTTGATGTGTTCCAGCTCAAGCTCCAGGAGTACGCAGCGTGAGTAAGATGGAGACGGGCCATTTTGAGCTCTTAGCTGTCGACCGGTGCAGGAGCATTTTCTTCATATGTTGTAATTGTTCACGTCTTCCCAGTTCCCAATACTGACAGACTGTAAGCCAGGCCACAATATGCCTGTTATTTGTGCATGTGATGGTACTCAGACAGTACATCATTATGTAGGATGTCCGCAAGGGCTGTGGCGGTCATGAAATTTCGTCAGCTGGTGATTGTCAAGCAAATAACTGCCAGTCTCACGTTAATTAATATAAACACATTTTGCATCTTTTGGCTTCCACATGTAGCCTACGAGCCACTGATGCAGACCTTTGGGATATCTACATTTTAATAAGTCTAGTAAATCCATTTAATATAACCTACACCATCATAATAAATCAATTATTTTAGACTGGTCTAAAGAAACATGATATGAACAAAATGTAGTATATTTCAGAAGAACACATTAGCATACTCTTGAGTTGCCCTGATCTGGCTATGCCATATGGCTGTGGGCTACATTAGTTCATTTAGCAGACATGATTTGCTTAGAATTCTGTGGCATTATTTTATAGTATGAAGAATACAATTGAACATAGCTGAATAAAATAAAAAGGATGTTTTCTCCAAATGATTTCTGAGGGAGTGTGCAAATGCGGCTATTCTGTGTTCAGCGGTTAACAAAGAAACAGGTCCTCCTATATTCTTCATTTAGTTATTTATGCAACTTTAGTTGTGATACAAATGTTGGGCTATACAGTGCATTCGGAAAGTATTTAGACCCCTTGACTTTTTCCACATTTTGTTACGTTACAGCGTTATTCTAAAATGTATGATTTTTTTTCTATCAATCTAGTCACAACACCCCATAATTACAAAGTGAAACAGGTTTTTAGAAATGTTGGTAAATTTAGTAACAATAAAAAACGGATACCTTATTTACTTAAGTATTCAGACCCTTTGCTTTGAGACTCAAAATTGAGCTCTGGTGCGTCCTGTTTCCATTGGTCATCCTTGATGTTTCTACAACTTGGAGTCCACCTGTTGTAAATTCAATTGATTTGACATGATTTGGAAAGGCAGACGCGTGTCTATATAAGGTCCCACTGTTGACAGTGCATGTCTGCGCAAAAACCAAGCCATGAGGTCGAAGGAATTGAGACAGGATTATGTCGAGGCACAGATCTGGGGAAGGGTACCAAAACATTTCTGCAGCATTTAAGGTCCCCAAGAACACCATGATCTCCATCATTCTTAAATGGAGGAAGTTTGGAACCACTGAGACTCTTCCTAGAGCTGGCCACCCGGCCAAACTGAGCAATCGGGGGGAGATGGGCCTTGGTCAGGGAGGTGACCAAGAACCTGATGGTCACTCTGACAGAGCTCTAGAGTTCCTCTGTGGAGATGGGAGAACCTTTGTCAGAACAGAAATTACAAGATTATATTCTAATACTGGTATGGCGTCAAATGGTGGAACAGAATAGGGGGTTCTTAGAACACTTTCATCTGTGTGTGTTCTACTGAGGATGGGCCTCTGATTTAATGCTGACAGAAGCTTTACTGTGTCTTTGGGTCATAATCCTAACAATACTGCATTCCATAGCATGAGTTAATGTTTCTGTACTGGGATACCAAGGGGAGATGGCTCCAGTATTGAGTTGGGGGCCAGACTCTGGTTTCTTCACAATGAGATCAGTTTTTACAGCAGATACTGTTTGCTGTGAATTATTACTATCTTTCATACGAATCTTAACCTTGTGACCCATTCCATACATCTGTTTGTCATGAACATCCAGGAGGATGGACTTTGCTATAAAATGCTGTGGCTTAGTCCTTCTGGTTGGGCTCTCAACGAGTCACCTACGGGGGGCTCGTTGACAAGCTCCATTACTGCAGTAATTAAATAATAAAGTTTACTTGTTTTGATTAGAATAATTCCACGACACCTTCCAGAAGGACAACCATCTGCAGCACTGCAGCACTCCCCCAATCAGGCCTTTTATGGTAGTGGCCAGAATGAAGCCACTTCTCAGTAAAAGGCACATAACAGCCAAAAGGTACCTAAAGAAACAAGATTCTCTGGTCTGATAAAACCAAGATTGAACTCTTTTTGCCTGAATGCCAAGCGTAAAATCTGGAGGAAACCTGGCACCATCCCTACAGCGAAGCTTGGTGGCAACATCATGCTGTGGGGATGTTTTTTTGTGGCAGGGACTGATAAACTAGTCAGGATTGAGTGAAAGATGAACGGCGCAAAGTACAGTGAGATCGTTGATTAAAATCTGCTCCAGAGCGCTCAGGACCTCCGACTGGGGTGAAGGTTCACCTTCCAACAGCACAATGACCCTAAGCACACAGCCAAGACAACGCAGGAGTGGCTTTGGGACAAGTCTCTGAATGTCCTTGAGTGGCCCAGCCAGAGCCAGACTTGAACCCGATCGAGCATCCCTGGAGAGACCTGAAAGTTGCTGTGCAACTTTCAGCTCCCCATCCAGCCTGACAGAGCTTGAGAGGATCTGCAGAGAAGAATGGGAGAAACTCCCCAAATACAGGTGGGGCAAGCTTGTAGCGTCATACCCAAGAAGACTCGAGGCTGTAATCACTGCCAAAGGTGCTTCAATAAAGTACTGAGTGAAGGGTCTGAATACTTATGTAAATGTGATTGTATTTTTTTTTGTTGCAAATGTGTAAAAAAAACTATGCTTTGTCATTAGGGGGTATTGTGGGTAGATTGAGGAAGAAAAACAATTCATCCATATTAGAACAAAATTTGGACAATGTCAAGGTGTCTGAATACTTTCTGAATGCACTGTATGTTTGGATTTTTTATACATTCTAAGGCTGCATGATGCGACTCTAATGATTTGAAAAAGTTGCATGAAAGGCATGAGCTCTGCTTTGTTTTGTACTAGGATTAAATGTCGGGCATTGTGAAAAACTGGGTTTAAATGTATTTGGCTAAGGTGTATGTAAACTTCCGACTTCAACTGTACATGTTTAAATCACCTTTGGCAAAGATTACAGCTGTGAGTCTTTCTGGGTAAATCAATAAGATTGTGAAACACCTGGATTGTGCAACATTTGCCAATTTATTATTATTTTTAAATTCTTCAAGCTCTGTCAACTTGGTTGCTGATCATTGCAAAACAACCATTTTCAGGTCTTGCCATATATTTTCAAGCAGTCTTAAGTCAAAACTGTAACTAGGCCACTCATGAACATTCACAGTCTTCTTGGTAAGCATTTCCAGTGTAGATTTGGCCTTGTGTTTTTAGGTTATTGTTCTTCTGAAAGATTAATCTCCCAGTGTCTGGTGGAAAGCAGACTGAACCATGTTTTCCTCTAGGATTTTTGTCTGCGCTTAGCTCTGTTCTGTTTCTTTTTTTTTTATTCTGGAAAAACTTTAAAAAATCCACTCCGAATGATCCATTCTGTTTGCAACGAAGCCGTTAAATAATACTGCAAGATGACATGGCAAAGAAATTAACTTTTTGGCCTAAATGAAAAACTCCAGGCTTGGGTCAAATCCAATGCAACACGTGAAACCTAATGTATTTTGGAGTATTGTTGTGGAGGCATCATGTTATGGGTATGCTTGTCACCGGCAGGGACTGGTTAGAGTTTGTCAGGATCAAAATAAATATGAAAGGAGCAAATCCCAGGTAAAAAGTTAGAGGAAACCCTAACCCTGGGTTATAGTTTTATTTTTCAAAGTTGTAATGGCTGCCAAAGGTGCTTCCACCAAGTATTAACTCTGAGCTGTGAAGACATACACAATCAAGACATCTTAGTTAGAAAACCTTAAAAAATCGATATTTTTTTTTAATCATTTTTCTTATGGACTAGTTTGTGTAGATTGGTACGAAATAATACAATGTATTTCCTTTTGAGATAAAATTTTAAGGCGGCAAAATGTGAACTTTGCAAGGGATTGTGGACTTTCACTTGCGACTAGCTAGGTGCGCTTTTTTTTTGTTGCATGCGTCTGTAGTCTCCAGTTGGACAAGCGGTTCAATTATTGCCCATCTCCAACCATCTGTTTTCTACAGAGTTGCCAACTTGCAATGTCGTTGTCTCATATGCGATGCCCTGAGTCATTGGCGCTTGGTGTGCTTCAGCCTGGCTTTGCCCTGTATTTCTGTAGAGTTCCGTTGTTTATTAAACCTCCATCAAAGTTAGGTGCAACATGTTCCAGAAGGCTTAATGACTCCACTCTACACACACCTGGCAGTGGATGGATACTAGTTAATGTCAGATTTAATTCTGGCCAGATGGTTCCTCTCTGCTAGAGAGAGAACCGGTAAATCACTGTTTGCGCTGAGTGCCCACCTACAGGTATGTCCCTTAGCAGGGGATGTAGATGCTGAAGTGGTGACCTCATCACAGTAATCACTCTGGTGTGGGTGATGAGCTTATAACATAATTCAATGGCTGAGACTAAGCTGTCTGTTAAGTGAGGAGTAGGCAGCTACAGCTCTTAAACCCCTACGCAAGTGCACACTTGTGTGACTCAGCTTATTACCTTTTTGCCCCTTTCTCAGGAATTGGAGTGGGCTGATTGAAATGCTCAGTTTTTCCTGGAGAAAAATGGGTTGTTCCAAGCTATTTGTTGCTTATATTTAGATTGCTGTGCACCTTGAGGCAAACAATTTGGGCTAGCTCCCATGTGAAGATGGGAATATAACATCCTGGTTTTCCCGCAAAAAAATGACAGCCGTACGATAGAAACGGTTTGGCGAAGAAGAGTGTTTGAATAGAGGTCAGGGTGAGTTTAGCCATCTCCGGCTATCTCTTTCATTGACTCCTCTGCAGTGGGATAGTAATATGCTGTAGGTGGCAGGGTCACAGCTGTTGTAGTGTGCCTTCAGCTAGAGTGTGGGAGGCTGCGGAGTGGTGGTTTTCTTGTCAGACATGATTCACTGTCTTCAAATGGGGGAAGAAGATTTTATTTTTTGCTCTTCATCACTATAGATTCAGTGAAATACTCTAGATAAATGTGGCTATCTACAGTCTCATGAGAGGCTTATGAGAGGCCGTGGGTCAGTTAAGGGTCTTTTGGGGCCATTGTATATGAAATCATTAAAATGAACATGTCTTTGTTTGCCTAGGGGAGAAATGGTTTATAATATAGAGGAATTTCTTGACCAGAGTAAGTTAACTTTCCACATGAGTTGTAATGAGTATCCCAAAAAAACTTGCCAACTGTCAGTTTACACCGACTCCTAGAGAAGCTTTTCTCCCTGAAATACCTGCCGTCTCTTCAGACCATATACTTCACCTCCAGCGTGGGACAATAATTAGGCTGATTTGTGCCACTGTCACTATCGCGGTCTGGACGCTATGGCTGGGGATGCTTTTACCTCCTCTATCGAGATCCGGGTGACTTCACCCGTCACCCCATCTTTTCAATACAGCTGGCAGGGTCTGTTCAGCTCAATTACCTCTGAAATTGTCATTGTACCAGGAGAAACAAAAAGCCCCCAACATTTCTTCTGTCGCTGGCCTTATCCTGCCCTAGAGGGGCTTAGAAGCTCCTTCGGATAGTGTTTCAAGAATTATGGGTGGTATTGATGTTGTGGGTGGTATTGATGTTGTGGGTGGTATTGATGTTTTAAAATATCAATCAGGTCAATGACTGCCGTCTTCTGGCACAAGGTATCTAGCATATTCATACCATTCTACTAATTTCATGGTTTAACCAAAAACGTTAGGGTCAATCAGGGTTTTTGTATGCTCCATCATTGGATAACGTAAAATAAACATAATTATTTTCTTCACACGTGGATGCCATCATTCATTTTTGGTCTTTGAGGTGGTGATAGCTTAACATAATAACACATCCTTCATTGTGTCCTTTTAAATGTAGCTTTGTGAGTATGAGATTGATTGAGGCAATCTTGTGAGAGCAGCCCCCTCAGCCTGCAATAACAATCTCAGGGAAGGACATAAGTCCTTTGACAGTCCTCTTTGTCAAATGACACCTTTCATTGGGAACGAACCGCATGGCAATTCCATTATGCTAATTGCATCCTTGTCGTCCTCTCACACCCTTACTTTGAGAAGAAACCGTCTCCTGCCAAACCCAAATCCCCTTGGACATCGCGTTGTAGGTCTCTCCCAAATTGAGAAGGTTTAGGCCTAGCCTTATCATAGAGATGGTATTCTATAGGCTTATATAGTATTTTAATTTTATTTATTTATTAAGCAAAATGTTAAAGTAAAAAATCTTTCAAAAATGAACTGATATTCACAAACAAACACAATGCAAGTCAACAAAAAAAACATCAATCATACAACACATACAGGCTTCCCGAGCGGCACAGCGGTCTAAAGCACTGCATTGCTAGAGGCTTCACTACAGACCCTGGGGGGTTGGCCGTCATTGTAAATAAGAATTTGTTATTTTTATGAATTGCCTAGTTAAATAAAGGTTAAATAAAAATAACATGGAAGCACTTGTTCACAATCAGATCAAGTAACATTTTATTTGTCACATGCTTCATAGACTAACAGTGAAATGCTTACTTACGGGTCCATTTCCAACAATGCAGAGTTAAAGATAAGATAAGACATCCAGAAGGCGAGGCCAGTACAGGTGCATCAAAGCTGGGACCGAGAGATTGAAAAACAGCTTCTATCTCAAGGCCATCAGACTGCTAAACAGCAATCACTAACTCAGAGAGGCTGCTGCCTACATGGAGACCCAATCACTGGACACTTTAATAAATGGATCACTAGTCATTTTAAACAATGCCACTTTAAATAACACCACTTTAATAGTGTTTACATATCTTACATTACTCATATCACATGTATATACTGTATTTTATACCATCTATTGCACCTTCCCTATGCCGCTTGGCCATCGCTCATCCATATACTTATATGTACATATTCTCATTCACCACTTTAGATTTATTTGTATTAGGTAGTTGTTGGGGAATTGTTAGATTACTTGTTAGATATTCCTGCACTGTTGGAACTAGAAGCACAAGCATTTCGCTACACTCGCATTAACATCTGCTTATCATGTGTATGTGACCAATAACATTTGATTAGATTTGATACCATATTGGGGTATACTGTATTACCGTAAGTGCACACAAGGGGCGCTAATTCGAAATAATTTCTATTTAATATTATGCGGGATGCACCAAACAATTTAGGCAACAGGGATATTGATCCAGGAGGGGATGGAATGTGTCTGCTGTAACCAAGAAGCTTGATCTTGACATCTATCCACTTGGCTATCAAGTTAGCAAACCAAATGCATGGCTGGAGCCCTGAGCTGGATATCATTTATTTGACATCTTAGATTTCAAAATACCCCGGTATACGGTAAAACCGGAGTATTGTTTACCTGGGGTAATGTTTCTATCCATTTTCATTTTCTCTGGGTCACTTACTAATGGTGAAATGGCCTTAGGACATTGTGTCCATCCTCCCTTGAACTTTTGTTTTCCGATGTGATTCCATTTGTGATCAAATGTTTTAAAGACTGAGTTAATTCCAGAAGGGTACATTGTTATGCTACCATCTGGGGTTCTCTCTGCTCTTTTTTCAGTCTATTGGTGTTTTTTCAGAAGTTATAGAGTTTTTAATGTAACTTAATAACTACCTGCCTTAAATGCCTGGTGTATGCTCTGTTTTGTTTCCCAAGCAAGTGCTTTAGAGAACTATTACTGTCAAACTGGCATTTAGCTAATGTGATGAAACAGTTTGACACTGAGCCTCGGGACTTTTCTTCTCAGTCGTTATTTCATTTCTCTCTTCCTTTACTTTATAACTACTAAGAGCGAAAAGAAAGAATGCTCAAACTCTGACTATAAAGACTCACGTATTGCATAATGCTAAGTCCTCTGAGGATGTGTTGACTCCCCCATTCCCCCCTATTGACAGTGGTGTTTGGTCTGGCCCATTTATTGAAGGATTGATTGTTTCATTGATTGACTGAGCATCTGATTCTCACTCTAATCCATTAATTGGCCCTCAGCCATTCATATCAGGACCGGCATGAATGTCAGCACCGGTGTTGAGGAATGCTCCTCAACGCACAACTGTCCAGTGATGGAACAAGCAATAAATCACCTCTCCAAGATTTGACTTACCCTCTACTATGATGTGTCTAAGCATCACATTTCATTATGAGTACATTCTTGTCTTAACCTGAATCCATATTGAAGTTTGTTTGCTGTCCTTGCCTAACTAAAAGTGCTAAATACATTTAAAAAATGCTTAGAACGATATCTTAACTATAAGAATTTGTTCAATGTCCCTCCCATTCAAAAAGCCAACCTGCCAGGTACCAAACCTTGAGAACATTTTAACTCGCAAGAAAAGAGCAACGTGCACTGGAATACTGGGCTTTTGCTTACTCCAAAGGTGAAGTAGAGCACGTGCTCTTAAATCGGGATCAAACATTTCTCACAGTTCTTTTTTTCCAAAGCTGATGAAATAAAGAAGGGGGGTAAGTTTTGACTTTGTGGGTCCTATCTCCTTATCTTTTCAAATGCATAAAGAAAGCCATGCCCCTTTGTGGAAACTGCTGATATTGGATTTCTAATGAAATTGGTTTTTCCTCTTTTCGACGAGGCCCATAATTTTGCCATAGAAATGCAGTGCAATAACTTCACACCCAAAGAGATTGAATTGACTCATTCAGAATAGCGGCGAGACTCTGCGCCTCCAGTGGGAAAGCGCTTATTAAAACTGGGAGGGCTAGGTGAGAGTCCTAACTCCACCTCCCAATTTAGATTTTCAGTGGGAAGATAGAAACTGGGGCAGGAGGGGGAGTAACATTTACTGATTCATTTTGACAAGGGAGTTGGGACGGCGCGGAGCTGTTGTTGTCATGTATCGCTAATTATGTGCTCACCTCACTAGGTTTATGAAGTGACTTTTGCCACAGGTTGTTTCATTTGCTGCCTCACATTCTTGTATTGCTCCGGTAGTCTGCTAGTGTCCATTGTTCCTTAATGTATTCCGACTGGTTGTTGTGGCTTTGAATAGGGCTCTCGAAATGGATGGCACTACTTTCTGTTGGCTGAGTCTATGTTTGTCAGCAGAACAAACTATAGAAATGCAATGGAAGTTTTTCTGTCCATTTTTCTGAGATTACCTTCAATACATGTATGGTGAGAGAATTAAGAATTATTTCTTGGTTTGGGGGAAATTGAATATCTTTCAGTATGACAACATTCTCAGCATGATGGCCGTTATTTCATATTTATGTCACATCCTTTTGAATCACATGCTTCTCTCTACCAAAATCTCACATCAGTTATTTCTAATTGAAGATGGTGATCAATGTCCCCAAGGGAGAGATGACTTCAGTTATTAAACCATAAAATGCACAACCTCGCCAATTGAGACCAAATACGTCAATATATGGTTGAGCGAGCACACCGACATAAATTGTGTAGTGGGTCATTCTGAAGTGAAAAACGTAATCAGGCATGCAGTATTTATTAGGACTGGGAATTGCCAAGTATCTCGCGATACAATATTATCAAGATAGTTAAATGCCGATAATGTGATTTTATTCGATTCGATGTTCCCGAACATATTGTTCACCATATGTCTGCTGCAGGGGGAAAAGAGAGTCATGAGAAAACAAAGAGCTGAAAACAAATTGGCTCCCTATTTAAAAAGATGGAGAACAAGCTAGGAAAGAAAAATACTGCCGTTTTGGTGCAGGTAACTAGCGCAAAAATATAGAGATATTGTCGATCTGATAAATCGTCAAAAACAATATCCCCATATGTAACTACATATATTTTTTGTCTCTTCACTAATATTATGCCTCCTTCCAAGTGACGACTCAGCAGAGTCTACTGCTCGTTAAACTTAAGTCATATTCCAAGGGCTTGTTTTATTAACACCCTAGGCAAGAGTGCTCTCTCTATCACTCTGGATACGAGAGAATATATGCTGGAATGTGCCAAGGAAAGTTGATTTACCCTCTGCTTTGACTACAACAACAAAATGGGTTGTTTGCACTGAATAATTCCTAGGGAATAATCGCTGTTGCGGAACAGCAATTCAGGAATGAAAGATTCCCTTTGTTTATGTTATGTCTAGTGTCCTTGTCAACTGCTTAACCAGAGATGATCTGTTATCTGGGCAAACATTGGAATGTTGTTTGATGTTGCAACACTGTAAAGCCTGCAGGTTGGATTTGGCCCAGATCCTAATTAGAGGAGCAATGGAAAATTCATACATTTATTGAATCAATGTTCCAGAATGCAGAGGTCTTATTACAACTATAGTGTACCACTGACCTTAGTCTTGATTTCTACCTCAGAGGACAGGCCAGCTGCCCTGTAAATAAATAGTTTTGACACAATTTGATAATTCAATTCTTTACTACCAAAATAAATGGCTAAACTACCCTCTGTCAGGGGCTGGGAATTTCATTTTGTTGCACAGTTAATTTGCTGAAGAAATCAATGAGTGGACAGTACTGGGGGTTCTCTGTGAATTTGTCTTGGTCAGCATTCCTGAGTCTCCAGTATTTAGCTGCTGACCTACTAGCAGAATTGTCTAGCAACCTCTAACCGAGATCAGCAGGGACAGACCGTTTCAACATGATCAATGTTATGAGGTGTTACATTAGCAGTGAAATTGTCTTAGGATGATATGTACATATATGCAGTGTTCTGATCATTTCCCCTCTCATCACAGGAAAGCGACAGCAACACCATGAAGAAGACTGAAAAAGAGACAAAGTTCAAAGAGGCCAAGAAAGTCTTGAAGAGAAACTTCCAAGTCAACACCAAATTAGTCTGTACAAACATTTTTCTTCCTGACGACAAATGTTTATTTTGATTCAGATCCAATAATAACCTGTTTTGGTGGCTTCAGGCTCAGCTAAATGAGAAGACCACTTATTGTCAAAACCAGTTTGTTTACCTCACTAACAGCCTTTTCACTCAGAGAAAATGAGATGGCACGTCATGTTTTGTGTATTGATGCTCAGCCAGCTGAAAATTCAATTAAGGACACTAAATAGTGTGTGTGTGTGTGTGTGTGTGTGTGTGTGTGTGTGTGTGTGTGTGTGTGTGTGTGTGTGCGATGTACTCTCATTTGTGTGTGAGTCAACGTGTTTGTGTGTGTGCATGTGTTGATTCCCATCCAGCTGAAAATTAGATGGCAAAGTTGCAGTGTTGTAATTTAACTGTGTGTTGATCAATGCCCCTCTCTCCAGATGGTGCAGCAGTAGCTACTGCTCCAGAGGACGGCTGTGCCAGTCAGAGGGGGAGGAGGATGATGGCACAACTGGCATCAATGTGGAGGAGGCCAGAGAGAGGCTGCGCCGAGAGGACCAGGAGTTTGACAAGTTGGAGTACAGACGTAAAGTCAAAGAGAAACACAGGGTAAGACTGTAGTACATCCTTCAAGTTAAACAAACTCACAGGTTAAGACTGCAGCACAGCTGTACAGATCAGTCAAACACACAGGGTAAGACAGTACAGGGCACTACACTGCGACCAGAAACAAATCACCCAGATAATAATAGTTGTAATTATGACTTTGCTGTGCCATAGAGAATAAGCTGATTAGTGACCATTATGCTTGCACCATTACTACAGAGAAAACGTCTTGTTTCTAGCCCAAACCAAGCAAATGTTTTTCTATCACAGATTTGCAATACCGCATTTTACATTCATAAACCATGTTGCGGGCCGTTCTAAAACTACTCGCAAGCTAACAACCTGGTAACCACAGATGATGGTAACTTATCGAGTTACCATCATTAATATCTTGAATATTTTTTTTCTTCCATTGGGCTCTTCCATTTCTTTGTGTGCTCCTTAAAGAAAATGGCAGTGTAGAGCCCTGCTGTAGTGCAGGGACATCGTCAAACAGTTGCTCCACTAGCCCCTACAGCAGCTTCAGGGTGCAGAGAGAGACTTTTATCCTAATGGTTATCTGCAGATAGGTACAGGAGATACATACTGCACAAATAAATAAATACAAGTATTGAAAATGAAGTACGAATTGCATAATAATAACATACATGACTTAATGTATTCCTAAATTGTAACTGCTGCAAGGTCCCTTAAGGTACCTCAACCTGGTTGGATGTTTAGATGTATCACGGACAATGGAGCCAGTTAAAGGCTTTAACTTAATCTCCCCACTCTGCACCCAGCAGGTATGAAAACTAAATGTCACAGCTGTGACACGTGCACACTCACTCACACATACGCACAGATACACAGACACAAATACACACACATACGCACAGATACACATTCAAAGACGCATACAAACTCATAGACGCACACATTATCACACACACGCCCGCCTGCCAGCCCGGAGGTTATTACCTCAGTGATTGAGGAGAGAGGCATGGGCCAGATGGGGCTCTGGAATGACTTGAAGCAGCTGTTGGAGCTGTACGATATCAATGGAAACCAGATGAAAGCGATAGCAAGGCCAAGCATTCAATAAGCTTCAAAATGGGCTCTGCACATTAAATTCAATAACCCGTCAGATATGGGGACTTAATAGTTATCAGCCTCTAGGTGGTCTTTATGGGCCTTGTATTGGGCTTATACAGTGGCGTCCGAAATGATTGACACCCTTGATAAAAATGAGCAAAAATGACTGTATAAAATAAATAACAAAAATACTAAGCTATATTGTGTTTACTTTTTTACTTTTTTTTTTAAGTAGGAAATGATTTTATACTAATACAATTGCTGAGAAAAATAGATTTTGTTGAAAGGTGCAATGTGCAGATATTGCTCCCTATTTTCCTGCTTGCTAAAATTGTAATAGTTTGTCTAATTTCAGATTGTGACAATGTAGGGATGGTGCCAGGTTTCTTCCAGACGTGACGCTTGGCATTTAGGCCAATGAGTTCAATCTTGGTTTCATCAGACCACAGAATCTTGTTTCTCATGGTCAGAGTCTTTAGGTGCCTTTTTGGCAAACTCCAAGCGGGCACTTGTGCCTTTTACTCTGAGGAGTGGCTTCTGTCTGGCCACTCTACCATAAAGGCCTGATTGGTGGAGCGCTGCAGAGATGGTTATCCTTCTGGAAGGTTCTCCTATCGCCACAGAGGAACTCTAGAGCTCTGTCAGAGTGAACATTAGGTTCTTGGTCATCTCCCTGACCAAGGCCCTCTCCGATTGCTCAGTTTGGCTGGGCAGCCAGCTCTAGGAAGAGTCTTGGTGTTTCCAAACATCTTCCATTAAAGAATGATGGAGGCCACTGTGTTCTAGGGGACCTTCAATGCTGCAGACATTTTTTGGTACTCTCCCCCAAATCTGTGTACAATCCTGTCTCGGAGCTCTATGGACAATTCCTTCAACCTCATGGCTTGGTTTTTGCTCTGACATGCACTGTCAACTGTGGGACCTTATATAGACAGGTGTGTGCCTTTCCAAATCATGTCCAGTCAATTGAATTTACCACCGGTGGAGTCCAATCAAGTTGTAGAAACATCTCAAGGATGATCAATGCACCTGAGCTCAATTTCGAGTCTCATAGCAAAGGGGCTGAATACTTATGTAAATAAGGTATTTTTGTTTTTTTAATACATTTGCTAAAATTTCAAAACCTGTTTTCGCTTTGTCATTATGTGGTATTGTCTATAGATTGCTGAGTAAAAAGTTGATTTAATCAATTTTAGAATAAGGCTGTAATGTAACAAAATGTGGAAAGAGTCAAGGGCTCTGAATACTTTCTGAAGGCACTGTATTTTTGTCTGTGCTTATGGACTATGCTCTTAAATTCATACCACAGGTTTTCAATGGGTTTCAAGTCTAGAGACTGAGATGGTTCTTGTGAAATTTAGATTTTGAGGCAAATATAACTATTCCTTTGTGGATTTTGATGTGTGCTTGGGGTCATTGTCTTGCTGGAAGATCCACTCAGCCTCCTAGCAGAGGCAACCAGATTTTTGGCTAAAATATCCTGGCACTGGGTAAAGTTTATGATGCTGTAGACCTTAACTAGGGCCCCAGGAGTAGTAGAACAAAATAGCCCCATAACATCAAAGATCCAGCACCATATTTTATGGGGTCATTTTCTGTTCATGGATTCTCATTTTGATGCGTAACCCTCTATTTTCATGTCATCCAACAAATGTAAACATCTGGAGTTTGCTAAACAGCATTGCCACTTGGATTGGAACTGGTGCTTTGGTCAGATGGCATGAAAATAGAGCTCTTTGTCCACACACCGGTGGTGGGTTTGGCATTAAAATGATACTGCATGAGCAGAAAAGAACCCCATACCTACTGTAAATTATCGTGGTGGATATCAAAGATATGGAAGAATTCTGTATGGAGGAATGGTCTAAGATCCCTCCCAATGTTGTTCTCCAACTTGTATAACATTTCTGAAAAAGCCTCAGTGTTGTTATCCTTGCTAGGTGAGGTATTGAATACAGGTTTGTCAATCATTTTTTATATTTTTTTTTGTATAAAACAATATATTTTCCCAATTTTCTGGAGCATACAATATAGCTCAGTATTTTAATTGATTTGATAGTCATATTTCCCCATCTTTGTCAAAGTAGTCAATCATTTCGGAGCCCACTGTATATGCCAATAAACATGAAGGATCGATAATTGATATTGATTTGCCCATTTTAGCCTTTATGAATAACGTAGTCAAAATGTAAGTGATTTCTAAACCGTTTCCAATGTGTCTAAACACAAAAGTGTTGTTTCAAAAGGCTCAGTGGTACTGCAGTATAAGCTGTAACATTTGCGCTAGTATAGTACTGGGGCACAAACTCTGTTTGGATACGAGTGTTCTAGATTTGCCCAGAAGAGAAGTCAAAGCCTGTCCTGCTGCACCCGTCCCTCCCACTCACTCCAGGTTATATTTATAAGCCGAGATATATCGCAGGTTGGAACCCAAATGAAAATAACTGACAGAGCTGAGTCTGGCACACTGCTTGGGAGCCTGCAGGCAGACGGCGGGAGATTGGGCTGGGGAGTTCAGTTAATATTTTCAAGTGTGAGCTTCGTTTCTCTCCACTAAAAGTCCTAAAATAACTGCAGGAAGTTTGCTCAGCTTATCTGACTACTGGATTGTATTTTCTCTCCATGCTCGTTGCTACCTTATTTAGCTTTTATGAAGTGATTATCTTATGACTTGATTGGAGGCAGTAATGACTGGCCTTTGGAAGGAAGGTGTGTTGTGGTGAATATTGATGAGGGTAAACATTGCACAATGTGTAGAAAACTTGTATAGAACGGAATGGAGTCAATTTAGCAGAGTAGTCCTTGTCATTTTTTGTGGGGGATTCTATGCTATACAATTACCGTTTAATTTCAAGATTACCACAAAGCTAAATACCCTACTAGTGTTTCACTTTAGTGGTATAGGTTACAGTACATCAAAACCTATATCTGTTCTTTAGACCTGGGAAATGCTTTTAACTTTGCCATTGTGTCATTGTCTAGACAATTAAGTTATGCCTCAGGTACTCCACCGCACGTCTATTAGGCTTACCTGTTGTGTTTAACACCTTGTCACGTTCATTTGTCATGCTTGCCGAGCATTGCCAAGAAGGGGTGTTGTGATGATGGCTGATGCGTAAAGGAGAAAACAGACGCTTTAAAATTCAATTTTCATTTCTGTGCAGCGAGCTGCCTTTGACAATCTGAGACCCAGGCCCAGAAATCAATTAGCAACATGCTCCAGCACATGAATCATTCTTGGCTGGCTTGCTGGCTGGCGTTCTAAATATCCCCCCTCAGGTAGCTACCACTCTGTTTCTGGCTGTTCTGCTAGGACACCACTCAAACGCTGTTGTCATCATTTGACTTCAGTGACAAGGGGATCATTCTAATTCCAAGCTCTAACTTAACTTTTTAGCTCGTACTTCTACAGTAGAGAGCCAACTCACCTCTCTGGACCCCTGTAGCTAATGTAACTGCACACAACATGCTGACAGAGTGACTGGAGGCATACTGACAGACTGACAACGAGATGGGCAGGCAGTTACTAGTCTGGTGGCCGTGGCCCATGTTAATGGAGGGCAGCTCAGTGGGGAAATGGTATTACTCTCCCCAGACCGTCTTAATGGATCCCTAACTTATTGGTTAGTCACGACTCCCTCTGGTGTTCTCTCTCCCACTCCCTTTCTTATGCACTTGCTATCTCTCACCCTCTCCTGCTCTCTCTTCCCCTCAACCCTTTTCTGCACCGTTTGGAGGCCGGGCCAGGGTAGAAATCCATATTTTGATTCGGTCACGGCTAGGGTTGCACATTTTGTGGAATATTCAGAGGTTAAACTTGCCATGGGAATTAACGGGAATATATGGGAATTAACGGAAATATATGAATATTAATACCATTTAAATGTAGATGATTTTTGCATTGGATATACACTGCTCAAAAAAATAAAGGGAACACTTAAACAACACAATGTAACTCCAAGTCAATCACACTTCTGTGAAATCAAACTGTCCACTTAGGAAGCAACACTGATTGACAATAAATTTCACATGCTGTTGTGCAAATGGAATAGACAACAGGTGGAAATTATAGGCAATTAGCAAGACACCCCCAATAAAGGAGTGGTTCTGCAGGTGGGGACCACAGACCACTTCTCAGTTCCTATGCTTCCTGGCTGATGTTTTGGTCACTTTTGAATGCAGGACAGCCGAGTCAATCACCACCTTCCGGAGACACCTGAAACCCCACCTCTTCAAGGAATACCTGGGATAGGATAAAGTTATCCTTCTAACCCCCCTTAAAAGAGTTAGATGCCCTATTGTAAGTGGTTGTTCCACTGGATATTATAAGGTGAATGCACCAATTTGTAAGTCGCTCTGGATAAGAGCGTCTGCTAAATGACTTAAATGTAAATGTAAAAATACAGGCACGTGGAGGCCACACACTACTGAGCCTCATTTTGACTTGTTTTAAGGACATTACATCAAAGTTGGATCAGCCTGTAGTGTGGTTTTCCACTTTAATTTTGAGTGTGACTCCAAATCCAGACCTCCATGGGTTGATAAATTGGATTTCCATTGATTATTTTTGTGTGATTTTGTTGTCAGCACATTCAACTATGTAAAGAAAAAAGTATTTAATAAGATTATTTCATTCATTCAGATCTAGGATGTGTTATTTTAGTGTTCCCTTTATTTTTTGGAGCAGTATATTTACCATATCATATGGAGACAGAAACATAAACCTTTTACCTTATAAGTATACATAATTGCAAATTATTAAATCCTTCCAATAGACATAAAAAAAAACAATTGTTACGAATTGAACTTTAATTAAATGAGTTGACTCTTCACATGGGATGATTTCACTGAACAACAAAAGAAAGGGAATATTGATTTATCCCCAATGATCCATCGCATCTCCCAAAAACATTTGCAACATACATCTGTAAAATGGTAGTCTAGAAACTAAAGCTTTGGTTGTCTTCCTCTCAGGCTTCCATGTCTTCTCCCTGGACCTCCTCAATGTCCACCTCTTGAACATCAGACTCTGGGGCCTCATCTTCACTGTCACTTTCCAACCTTGTTGAGGATGGCTCGTTGTCAGGCTCAAAAAGCCTTAAATGGCCACCAATTTTTCAACCATTGTATTGGTCAGCCTGTTGCGTGCTTTGGTGTGTGTGTTCCCAAACAAGGACCAGTTGCGCTCTGAAGCGGCTGATGTTGGTGAGATTTTGAGGATGATTGAGGCAACCGCGGAAAGAGCCTCAGATCCACAAAGTCCCTTCCACCAGGTGGCTGATGAGATATGTAGGCACGACTGCCATATTGCATCTCCATCCCAAAGCCCTTGCTTGGAAGTGTACTTCGCCAGACTGCCAAGAACCTTGCCCTCATCCAGGCCAAGGTGGCGAGACACGGTAGTGATGACACCATAGGCCTTGTTGATCTCTGCACCAGACAGGATGCTCTTGCCAGCATACTTGGGGTCCAACACGCTGCGGCGTGTATTTGCTTCAGGCAGAAGTCTTCACGCTTTTTGATGTATTTCAGAACTGCAGTTTCCTCTGCTTGGAGCAACAGTGAAGTGGGCAGGACAGTACGGATTTCTTCTCTTACATCTGCAAGCAGAGTCTGAACATCAGACAGGATGGCAATGTCTCCCTCAATCCATGCAATGGCTATTGCTATAGATTTCAGGAGTTTCAGACTGCTTACCACTCTCTCCCAAAATACAGTTGAAGTTGGAAGTTTACATACACTTAGGTTGGAGTCATTAAAACTCGTTTTTCAACCACTCCACAAATTTCTTGTTAACAAACTATAGTTTTGGCAAGTCGGTTAGGACGCCTACTTTGTGCATGACAAGTAATTTTCCAAACAATTGTTTACAGACATATTATTTCACTTATAATTCACTGTATCACAATTCTAGTAGGTCAGAAATTGACACACACTAAGTTAACTGTGCCTTTTAAACAGCTTGGAAAATTCCAGAAAATTATGTCATGGCTTTAGAAGCTTCAGATAGGCTTATTGACATAATTTGAGTCAATTGGAGGTGTACCTGTGGATGTATTTCAAGTGCCTCTTTGCTTGACATCATGGGAAAATCAAAAGAAATCAGCCAAGACCTGAGGAAAAAAATGTGTCCTTGGGAGCAATTTCCAAATGCCTGAAGGTACCATGTTCATCAACAATAATACGCAAGTATAAACACTATGGGACCACGCAGCCATCATACCGCTCAGGAAGGAGACGTGGTCTGTCTCCTAGAGATGTACATACTTTGGTGCGAAAACTCCAAATCAATCCCAGAACAACAGCAAATGACTTTGTGAAGATGCTGGAGGAAACAGGTACAAAAGTATCTATATCCACAGTAAAACAAGTCCTATATCAGCATAACCTGAAAGGCCGCTCAGCAAGGAAGAAGCCACTGCTCCAAAACCGACATAAAAAAGCCAGACTACGGTTTGCAACTGCACATGGGGACAAAGATTGTACTTTTTGGAGAAATGTCCTCTGGTCTGATGAAGCACAAATAGAACTGCTTGGCCTTAATGACCATCGTTATGTTTGGAGGAAAAAGGAGGAGGCTTGCAAGCCAAAGAACACCATCCCAACCGTGAAACACGGGGGTGGCAGCATCATGTTGTGGGGGTGCTTTGCTGCAGGAGGGAATGGTGCACTTCACAAAATAGATGACATCATGATGAAGGGAAATTATGTAGATATATTGAAGAAACATCTCAAGACATCAGTCAGGAAGTTGAAGCTTGGTCGCAAATGGGTCTTCCAAATGGACAATGGACCCCAGGCATACTTCCAAAGTTGTGTCAAAATTGCTTAAGGACAACAAAGTCAAGGTATTGGAGTGGCCATCACAAAGCCCTGACCTCAATCCTATAGAAAATGTGTGGGCAGAACTGAAAAAGTGTGTCCGAGCAAGGAGGCCTACAAACCTGACTCAGTTACACCAGCTCTGTCAGGAGGAATGGGCCAAAATTCACCCAACTTATTGTGGGAAGCTTGTGGAAGGCTACCCAAAACATTTGACCGAAGTTAAACAATTTAAAGGCAATGCTACCAAATACTAATTGAGTGTAAGTAAACTTCTGACCCACTGGGAATGTGATGAAAGAAATAAAAGCTGAAATAAATCATTCTCTCTATTATTATTCTGACATTTCACATTCTTCAAATAAAGTGGTGATCCTAACTGACCTAAGACAGGGAATTTTTACAAGGATTAAATGTCAGGAATTGTGCAAAACTGAGTTTAAATGTATTTGACTAAGGTGTTTGTAAACTTCCGACTTCAACTGTACATCATCCAGGAGGATCCTCTTGATGGGGCTGTCCATATCGGCAGACTGTGATATGGCCAT
Source organism: Salmo salar (assembly GCF_965601325.2). Classification (NCBI taxonomy): domain Eukaryota; kingdom Metazoa; phylum Chordata; class Actinopteri; order Salmoniformes; family Salmonidae; genus Salmo; species Salmo salar. The sequence goes on along the minus strand of NC_138294.1, from coordinate 67,677,272 downwards.
TTCTTGTAGAGACTCCTCTTCCAGGAGACTATCAAACATGATGACAACACTACCCAAATGGGTGTTGCTGGGCAGCTTCAATGTGGTGCTCTTATTCTTCTCACTTTGCTTGGTGAGGTAGATTGCTGCTATAACTTGATGACACTTCACATATCTAACCATTTCCTTGGCTCTCTTGTAGAATGTATCCATTGTTTTCATTGCCATGATGTACTTTAGGAGCAGATTCAATGCATGAACAGCACAGCCAATGGGTGTGATGTGAGGGTAGGACCCCTCCACTTTAGACCAAGAAGCCTTCATGTTCGCAGCATTGTTTGTCACCAGTGCAAATACCTTCTGTAGTCCAAGGTCATTGATGACTGCCTTCAGCTCATCTGCAATGTTGAGACCGGTGTGTCTGTTGTCCCTTGTGTCTGTGCTCTTGTAGAATACTGGTTGAGGGGTGGAGATGTACTTAATTATTCCTTGCCCATAAACTTTTGGCCACTCATCAGAGATGATTGCAATACAGTCTTCTTTCTCTATGATTTGCTTGACTTTCACTTGAACTCTGTTGAACTCTGCATCCAGCAAATGAGTAGATAAAGCATGTCTGGTTGGAGGGGTGTATGCTGGGCGAAGAACATTCAGAAATCTCTTCCAATACACATTGCCTGTAAGCATTAGAGGTGAACCAGTTGCATCCACAGCGCCAGCAAGACATTCCTCAGCATTTCTCTGATTATGTTCCTCCATTGAGTCAAAAACACTTCTGATTCCAGGAGGACCATGGGCTGTTGCTATCGATAAGGTGTCTGATTCATCATTTTCACCTCGAATAGAACTAGAGGTACTTTTGTCAGAGGTTGCTTGTTGTGAGCGCTGAGGGAACTTTATGCACTTGGCCAGAAGATTGTGCGTCTTTGTTTTAAAAAATTTTTATTTCACCTTTATTTAATCAGGTAGGCTAGTTGAGAACAAGTTCTCATTTACAACTGAGACCTGGCCAAGATAAAGCAAAGCAGTTTGACACATACAACAACACAGAGTTACACATGGAATAAACAAACATACAGTCAATAATACAGTAGAAAAAGTCTATATACAGTGTATGCAAATGAGGTAAGATAAGGGAGGTAAGGCAATAAATAGGCCATGGTGGCGAAGTAATTACAATATAGCAATTAAACACTGGAATGGTAGATGTGCAGAAGATGAATATGCAGGTAGAGATACTGGGGTGCAAAGGAGCAAGATAAATAAATAAGTACAGTATGGGAAGGAGGTAGTTGGATGGGCTATTTACAGATGGGCTATGTATAGGTGCAGTGATCTGTGAGCTGCTTTGACAGCTGGTGCTTTAAGCTAGTGAAGGATATATGAGTCTCTAGCTTCAGTGATTTTTGCAGTTAGTTCCAGTCATTGGCAGTAGAGAACTGGAAGGAAAGGCAGCCAAAGAAAGAATTGGCTTTGGGGGTGACCAGTGAGATATACCTGCTGGAGCGCGTGCTACGGGTGGGTGCTGCTATGAGGACCAGTGAGCTGAGATAAGGCGGGGCTTTACCTAGCAGAGACTTGTAGATGACCTGGAACCAGTGGGTTTGGCGATGAGTATGAAGCGAGGGCCAGCCAACGAGAGCGTACAGGTCGCAGTGGTGGGTAGTATATGGGGCTTTTGTGACAAAACGGATGGCACTGTGATAGACTGCATCCAATTTGTTGAGTAGAGTGTTGGAGGCTATTTTGTAAATTACATCGCCGAAGTCGAGGATCAGTAGGATGGTCAGTTTTACGAGGGTATGTTTGGCAGCATGAGTGAAGGATGCTTTGTTGCGAAATAGGAAGCCGATTCTAGATTTAATTTTGGATTGGAGATGCTTAATGTGAGTCTGGAAGGAGAGTTTACAGTCTAGCCAGACACCTAGGTATTTGTAGTTGTCCACATATTCTAAGTCAGAACCGTCCAGAGTAGTGATGCTAGACGGGCGGGCAGGTGCGGGCAGCGATCGGTTAAATAGCATGCATTTAGTTTTACTTGCATTTAAAAAATACCTAAAGTTGTATTAGGAAGGTTTTTTGAAATGTTTGGACAAAGATTACAGGTAACTTATGAGATATTTTGTCATGTTGCGCCAGTTGGAACCGGTGTTCTTCTGGGTCAAACGCGCCAAATAAATGGACATTTTGGAGATATAACGATGGAATTAATCGAACAAAAGGACCATTTGTGATGTTTATGGGACATATTGGAGTGCCAACAAAAAAAGATTTTCAAAGGTAAGGTATGAATTATATAGTTATTTCTGAGTTTTGTGTCGCGCCTGGCGGGATGAATTATGATTGTCTGTGTTTGTTTGTTGGGGTGCTGTCCTCAGATAATCGCATGGTGTGCTTTCGCCGTAAAGCCTTTTTGAAATCGGACACTGTGTTTGGATTAACAAGAAGTTTATCTTTAAAATGGTGTATAGTACTTGTATGTTTGAGGAATTTTAATTATGAGATTTCTGTTGTTTGAATTTGGCGCCCTGCAATATCACTGGCTGTTATCGAGGTGGGACGGTAGCGTCCCACAAATCCCAGAGAGGTTAACGTAATTAATCGATAAAATTTAAGACGGGATAAACTGCATTCAATACCGGAGGAAAACAAAGTGGAGCGTGCTTTCAGATCACGCGCCTCAACCACAACAGTACACTTCACTCGACCCTCGTTCTGAACATTGCTACTTCTTCATTACACAAAGGAAAAACATCAACCAATTTCTAAAGACTGTTGACATCCAGTGGAAGCGATAGGAACTGCAAGCAAGTGCCTTAGAAATCTAGATACACATAGAAAGAGAGGGTCCAGATTGTCTAGCCCGACTGATTTGTAGGGGTCCAAATTTTGCAGCTCTTTCAGAACATCAGCTATCTGGATTTGGGTGAAGTAGAAATGGGGAGGCTTGGGCGAGTTGCTGAGGGGGGTGCAGGGCTGTTGATCGGGGTAGGGGTAGCCAGGTGGAAAGCATGGCCAGCCGTAGAAAAATGCTTATTGAAATTCTCAATTATAGTGGATTTATCGGTGGTGACAATGTTTCCTAGCCTCAGTGCAGTGGGCAGCTGGGAGGAGGTGCTCTTATTCTCCATGGACTTTAGTGTCCCAGTACTTTTTGGAGTTTGTGCTACAGGATGCAAATTTCTGTTTGAAAAAGCTAGCCTTAGATTTCCTACCTGCCTGTATATATTGGTTCCTAACTTCCCTGAAAGTTACATATCACGGGGGCTATTCGATGCTAATGCAGAACGCCACAGGATGTTTTTGTGCTGGTCAAGGGCATTCAGGTCTGGAGAGAACCAAGGGCTATATCTGTTCCTGGTTATACATTTTTTGAATGGATGGTGAGGAAGGCACTTTTAAAGAATAACCAGGCATCCTCTACTGACGGGATGAGGTCAATATTCTTCCAGGATACCCGGGCCAGGTCGATTTAGAAAGGTCTGCTCACTTAAGTGTTTTAGGGAGCGTTTGACAGTGATGAGGGGTGGTCGTTTGACCGCAGACCCATTACGGATGCAGGCAATGAGGCAGTGATTCCTGAGATCTTGGTTGAAAACAGCAGAGGTGTATTTGGAGGGCAAGTTGGTTAGGATGGTATCTATGAGGGTGCCCGTGTTTACGGATTTGGGGTTGTACCTGGTGGGTTCATTGATCATTTGTGTGAGATTGAGGGCATCAAGCTTAGATTGTAGGATGGCCGGGGTGTTAACCTCTATGGGCTAGGTGGGACGCTAGCGTGCCACCCGTGGTGCACTCCATCAACAGCAGGTGCATTTCAAGAGCGGCAAATTTGAATCCAAATAAATGTCAAAATTCAAATTTTTCAAAAATACAACTATTTTACACCATTTGAAAGATAAACATCTCCTTAATCTAACCACGTTTTACGATTTCAAAAAGGTTTTACGGCGAAAGCATAAATTTAGAGTATGTTAGGACAGTACATTTACAAGAGTTGTGTGTAATGTTTTGTCAAGTCAAAGACAGGGTCACCAAAACCATAAAACCAGCTAAAATGATGCACTAACCTTTTACAATCTCCATCAGATGACACTCCTAGGACATTATGTTAGACAATGCATGCATTTTTAGTTCTATCAAGTTCATATTTATATCCAAAAACAGCGTTTTACTATGGCATTGATGTTGAGGAAATCGTTTCCCTCCAATAACCGGCAGTCAAGTCAGCGCCACAAATTAAATAATTAAAATTAGAAAACATTGGTAAAATATTATATTGTCATTTAAAGAATTATAGATTTACATCTCTTGAACGCAATCAACTTGCCAGATTTAAAAAGAACCTTACTGGGAAATCACACTTTGCAATAATCTGAGCACTGCGCCCAGAAAAATACGCGTTGCGATACAGACTAGACGTCATGTTGGGGAGATCTAAAATCGAAAATACTATGTAAATAATCCATTACCTTTGATTCTCTTCATCAGATGTCACTTCCAGGTATCACAGGTCCATAACGAATGTAGTTTTGTTCAAAAAAGCTCATCATTTATGTCCAAAAATCTCCGTCGAGTTAGCACATGATCTAAGCCAGCCGGACTTCTCGTCATGAACGAGGGGAAAAAATATATTTCCGTTCGTTCAAACATGTCAAACGTTGTATAGCATAAATCATTAGGGCCTTTTTTAACCAGAACATGAATAATATTCAAGGTGGACGAATGCATACTCTTTTATAACGTATTGGAACGAGGGTACCCAACATGAACTCGCGCGCCAGGTGTCTAATGGGACATCATCGTTCCATGGCTCTTGTTCGGTCAGATCTCCCTCCAGAAGACTCAAAACACTTTGTAAAGGCTGGTGACATCTAGTGGAAGCAATAGGAAGTGCCAAAATATTCCTAAGCCCCTGTGTTTTTCAATGGGATAGGTTTAAAGTCAATACAACACATCAGGTATCCACTTCCTGTCAGAAAATGTCTCAGGGTTTTGCCTGCCAAATGAGTTCTGTTATACTCACAGACACCATTCAAACAGTTTTAGAAACTTTAGAGTGTTTTCTATCCATATATAATAAGTATATGCATATTCTAGTTACTGGGTAGGATTAGTAACCAGATTAAATCGGGTACATTTTTTTTATCCAGACGTGCAAATGCTGCCCCCTAGCCCTAACAGGTTAAGCATGTCCCAGTTTAGATCAATTAGCAGCACGAGCTCAGAAGATAGATGGGGGGCAATCAATTCACATATGGTGTCCAGGGCACAGCTGGGGGCAGAGTGGTCTATAGCAAGCGGCGTAGGTGAGAGACTTGTTTCTGGAAAGGTGGATTTTTAAAAGTAGAAGCTTGAATTGTTTGGGTACAGACCTGGATAGTAAGACAGCCTGCAGAGTTCTGTCTCTGCAGTAGATTGCAACACCGCACCCTTTGGCAGTTCTATCTTGTGGGAAAATGTTGTAGTTAGGGATGGAAATTTCAGGGTTGTTGCATTCTTCACATATGATTTGGCACAGTATTTGCAAATGTACACAGCTTTTCCTTTTACATTAGCTGCAGTTAAATGTCTCCACACATCAGATGGTGCCCTTGGCATCTTCCTATAAAGATTAGAAAATAAATTGTAAAAAAACAACAAATACAATTCGATGTACAGATAAATAGTTAAGCAGTTAGATTAAACAACTCTTTTGTAAGATAAATGATTTAAAATGAAACATGTATGGAAACAGGTGAATTACACTCCTCAGATAGCAGGCTCAAGCAAGCTAAAACCACATGGTAGCAAAAACTAACTAGCAGAAATTGTTAACAAGTTAGAAATGATTTAAAACACACTTTGCTGTAGGCTACTATTTACTAGTTAACAAAAAATCATGTATGTCATATAAAATATATTCACACCACCCAGTATTGTAATCAAAACTTCCCAGAAAGCATGTAGTCCTTGGCTCAGACAGTGTAGTAGTGTGGGCTCAATAGCATCTCATTCGTGTGCAAGATCTTGAGAATCAGCTGTACATGGTATAGAAGAGTGCACTGTACATGTGATGGAAGAATGCACTGTACATGCAGAGGGTTGCAATTCCATTGAATTGGGGATAGTTTAACCAAAATATGCCACAAGACCTAGAATTGCCTTATTTGTATCCCGCAAAAAAGGTTCACTGTTATAAGCTAGCTTTTTTGATGAATTTAAGCAAAATTCCCCAAATTCCCGGGCTTAACTTCCCATGGAAAATTTCCGGGAAAATTCAGTTAATTTACAGGATAGTTTCCGACCCTTTGCAACCCTAGTCATGGCCTAGTGCTCCTTGCTAGCTCTGTAAAATGCTTTAGACACCCCCAAGACACCTTTCCCCCACCGCTCATATCTAGTGGGCCTGAAAACCAATGAGAGCCAGGAGCTAGCCCTCCTCCCATATTCTAGGGGCCTATATAAAATCTGTGTGTGCAGAGAACGCAGACAGCATAACGGAATTCAGCAATATTAAAACATTTTGGGAATCAACTAAATGTATTAAACTTGGGCAAATTAATACATTTACATCAAAAGACATTAACAAAATGCATCAGTGACTCGTATTTCCTGCAACCTTCTGAAGAGGCAATGGCACGAGAATTCCGCTTCTGTGTGTGTGTGTGCGGTGCGCGTCTTCCACTTTGTGTAGCCGTTAGCAAGGATTCTAATGAAAACAGTCTTCTGGTAGATGGAAAGGATTTCCCCAAAAAACTCAATTAGTTAATTACAAAGTAACCTATGCTTACCTTGCAGAATGATATGATTATTTGCGTCAGTCAAGGATATTTGTTCAGAAAAATCTACCATCACGTGCTCTACAGAAGCACAGCTAAATAACAGCCTCCTGCTAGGTGTGTACTTAGCTACACACCAAAATCAATATTTTCATGTATTTTTTTTTCAGACCTCAAATGGTCACCTGATGTAGTTTAAGCATTGTTGTGGACATAGAACATAATTTAGTTTTTGTTATAAAAAAAGTGTCAGAGAGCAAAAACCTGAAAAAATGGACGTTTCAGAAGTCTGGAAAAAAAGAAAACAGAATTTAGGGGAAAAACTAAATGGAATAAGACAAAATGTAACGTATTTTATAGGGCCCTATATCAGGGACAAATGAAGAGGGATGGGATGGCTGGAGGACATCGGCTGTCCCCCCCATTCCACCACACACGCATAATGCAAACTGTGGTTTTCACAGGGTGACATTTGGAGCAGAAATGAAAAACTCATGAATCAGCTTCTGAATTTTCTAAAGCAGTCTCCCCACGCATCTAATTAGGCTTCTGTTTTCACACACTATCCTTATTTCCCCCTCCAGCGGGGGGTTTCACTCCAGTGTCAAGTTGTTTACTGTGATCAGTTGTTCTCCCTGAAAAGTGCCGTTTTGGCCTAATGATGGCAGAGGTTTGCTTTATTTTGAACTGTGTTTTGCATGTCAGTTTGTTTAGTGGTTGGTTTCCCACCTGAGGTACGTGGCTACCTCTTGATACTCTGATTGCGACGTGTCTAAGCACTCCTCTGTCGCTCTGCTCTCTTTCCATCCTCTCGCTCCCTCTCTCTCCTATGACCCCTGGCCGATTTCCCAGAGAATGTAACTCATCATAAAATGAAAAGCTACATGGAACAAAAAAGTTAAAGCATATCCTCTCATGGAATCTCTGACAATCAAATGAATTACATCCATTTCACCAAAAAACGACTTGCCCTGAAAGGCATGGATTAAACTGCTCTATACAACACCAAAGTCTGTTAAGACTGACATTGCTCTTAACTCATTCTCTCTCCTTTCTCACAGAAGAGACTGAAGGAGAAGGCTGCCAGAAGAGAAGTCAGCAAGCAGCACACTGAGGTAAGTCTCCCCCTCTCCTCCATTTTACAGCACCATTTCTTCCCTCCCACCCTGAAAAGCATATCCATCACAACGTGAATGGTTTTGATTCCAGGCACTAGCTCCTCTTCACTCACGCTACATTCAGCCTTGGCTGTTTAGTTATACTTCTGTCAGGAGGGTGCGATTGAATTCCAGTTTAGTTCCAACAGGGGAGGCAGTCTTTATAGGTGAGGAGCCCACTCTTCCCTCTCTTCTTTGTAACCAAGGCAGAAGAACATTCTTTCCTCTTCACCCTACTGTATGTCAGACATGGAATGCTGAGTCCCCTGTCGCCGATGTAGCACTTAGCCTTCAGATTGGAACAGAATACATTGAGAGAATGGGTTGAGCACAATGGTACAGTACTTTACATTGTCTTCAATGTCAGCCCCTCTAGTGAGTTATGTGAATTGTTATATCTTCACAAAAGGGGACATGTTTTTCTGCAGACAAATGCCAAACGCTTTAGAGAATATCTCCAGCTGAGTCACAGCTCCACTTATGCCACCTACAAGGGAGGATGAGAGAGAAGTGCCTTGTCTTATGTAAAACCCCTGTCACAAAGCATCCGGGGTGTCTTCAGCAGTGAAGAGTGCCCCTCTTCCTCTCAGTGTAATATTAAATCCCCCTCTTCTCAGCCCGTCAGTCTGCTCGCCTTCTGGATTCGTCTTGCGTAATGTGAAATTAAAACTGTGTTCAGCCTCAGCAGGATTACCAAGCTCTCTTCATTTCTCTCCTTCTCGCGTTCTCTCCCTCTGTGTCAATCAACACACCCGATGCCATTGCATTAATGTTGGTTTCCGGCGATAGATACTCTGGAGGTGTTAGGGCGGCATTTCTCTAATCCTGCTTCCGGTAGCTCAAGTCTTCTGTTGCCTCCTGTTACTCTGGTGTATAGCCTACCTCACGTCTCTTGCTCTTTTTAGCCCTCCTATTTGGCTTTGCCAGAGACGCGGGAGACAAATCCAAAATGCAACATCTGAATGCGGCATGATGTATGGGACCATTGTTCGACTCAGTGGATTCTCCCCCACGTGAAAACCTCCTATTGGTTAAATCAGACATTTATTGACATTTTCCAGTTATCCTCCCTTTCATTGGGTTCAGAAGCCACATTTCCCATCTTTCTTTAAATCAGGCAATTTTTTTAAAGTAGCTTTCTTCTCCATTCCAAGTCTAATCTCATGTTTTACCAGCTGCACGTTAAGCCAGGCCGGTTCGTCCTGGTATAAATGGGGGCTGTGTGTATTGACCCATGCTCCGCCATGCCGAACACTTCTCCCGCTGCCGTCCTCCCACTCGCACACAGAGACAATTTGAGTATTACAGGCTGTCTCCACTGGGCAAAGGGCCTTCAACTCTCCACCGTCCTCTAATTTATCATCCGTAACACTGTTCCTGAAGCCTGCCAGCGCAACACTGGTGGCCTCAATAAGGCAGCAGGCCAGACTTATCCAGGCTAAAGCGGATCAAAATGTTGGAGGTGTTATTGCTTTATAGGTTTGTTAAGGATTTGGAGGGAATTGGGAATATCTTGGATCAGATATAGAATGTTAACAACAATTAGTGCCTTCTACCATGCCTTTGAGGGAGTGTAAAAAAAAAAGTAATTTGAAGTTTTGTGTAGTTGTGTGGTCCCTTAGTTTTTTTCAGTTCTTACATATTTCATTTAGATGTTCTCTGGGCAGGATTAAAATAAAACATAAGATGCACCATCTTGTTTCTAAGGGTGCTATTATGGATTATTTAGGCACAATGCTCAGTAGTTTGATAACTTAAGGATATTATACACATTTTTATGTAAGATTTGACTCTGACAAATGACAGGGCTCATGTTTTCTCACAGGAATATGTTGAATCCAGACGATTCATTTTTTTTCCTCTGGTTCCCATTAATTCCAGAAGCACAAAAGTAAAATCTTGTGTAATTGCATCAGATGTTTAAGTTCTAGGGGGAGACATGTTAGTAAAGATCCTAAAACGAGGAGCGGAAGCAGGAGGTAGTTCTACCTGTCCTCTTTTTGCAAGTTACGGTCAAGTCTGTGGGCCAGTGACAAGAAATCTGCGCACCGGAACGAAGTTAATTGTTAGTTGTCGCATCCCGCAGTCTGACAGATTCAAAGATACCCGTTATGTTAAATGCATCTGTCCACGAGAGATTACGTTTCAAGTGACACCTATCTGATTTTATTTTCGTAACATATCTAATTTATAGGCTCTATGTTGGTAAAAGTCCTGATGAGTCCTCACTCAAACCCTACTGTCTCTAGTCGTGTCTACACTTGACACTTACATTCTTCTGCTATCAGAATACGAAGCTCGCATTGAAAAGACGAGTCTCGACGCACAAATGTTGCTTTGTGGTCTGATTGTGTTCATATCTGTCTGACCACTTCAGGAGGTGGCATCCGAAAGCACATACAGTGGGCGACATCATCAGCACTCCTCCCACAAGTTTCCAAAAATAGTATGTTTTTGGACAGAGGGGCACCTTTTCATTATAATGTTGGATGAAATATGTTCCTAGAGTGTGGAGAACGCTTTTGCTGCCCTCATAAATGCTAGCTAATGTTTAGAAGGGGGAAAACATTATGTTTGGCAAGAGTTATAGGGCATCGCACAGTTTTCCCTGCATCGTCTGGGTTAGGGTTTTGCCGGGGTAGGCCGTCATTGTAAATAAGAAGTTATTAACCTGTTAGGGCTAGGGGGCAGCATTGACACGGCTGGATAAAAAACATACCCGATTTAATCTGGTTACCACTCCTACTCAGTAACTAGAATATGCATATACTTATTACATATGGATAGAAAACACCCTAAATTTTCTAAAACTGTTTGAATGGTGTCTGTGAGTATAACAGAACTCAAATGGCAGGTCAAAACCTGAGAGATTCCTTTACAGGAAGTGGCCTGTCTGACCATTTCTGGAACTTCTTTGCCATCTCTATCATTTACTAAGGATCTCTGCTCTAACGTGACACTTCCCACGTCGTCCATAGGCTCTCAGAGCCCGGGAAAAAAGAGAATGTCGTCATTCCAGCCCCAGGCTGAAACACATTATCGCCTTTCTCAAGTGGCCCATCAAGAGACACTAGCTTATGCGCGTGACCCCGACCGCCCCCGCCTTTGGGATTTTTTCCTCTGTTTGCCGAAAAGGAGATTCCCTGTCGGAATTTTATCGCTTTTCTACGAGAAAAATGACGTAAAAATTGATTTTAAACAGCGGTTGACATGCTTCGACGTACGGCAATGGAATACTTTGAATTTTATTGTCAGGAATTGCGCCAAGCGCGCGACACTTCTTTACTATTTCGGATAGTGTCTGGAACGCACGAACAAAACGCCGCTATTCGGATATAACGATGGATTATTTTGGACCAAACCAACATTTGTTATTGAAGTAGACGTCCTGGGTGTGCATTCTGACGAAGACAACAAAAGGTAATGACATTTTTATAATAGTAAATATGATTATGGTGAGTGCTAAACTTGCCGGGTGTCTAAATAGCGAGCCCGTGATGCCTGGGCTATGTACTTAGAATATTGCAAAATGTGCTTTCACCAAAAAGCTATTTTAAAATCGGACATATCGAGTGCATAGAGGAGGTCTGTATCTATAATTCTTAAAATAGTTATGCTTTTTGTGAACGTTTATCGTGAGTAATTTAGTGAAATGTTAGCGAATTCCCCGTAAGTTTGCGGGGGGTATGCTAGTTCTGAACGTCACATGCTAATGTAAAAAGCTGGTTTTTGATATAAATATGAACTTGATTGAACAAAACATGCATGTATTGTATAACATAATGTCCTAGGGTTGTCATCTGATGAAGATCATCAAAGGTGAGTGCTGCATTTAGCTGTCTTCTGGGTTTTGGTGACATTATATGCTGGCTTGAAAAATGGGTGTCTGATTATTTCTGGCTTGGTACTCTGCTGACATAATCTAATGTTTTGCTTTCGTTGTAAAGCCTTTTTGAAATCGGACAGTGTGGTTAGATTAACGAGAGTCTTATCTTTAAATGGCTGTAAAATAGTCATATGTTTGAGAAATTGAAGTAATAGGATTTTGAAGATTTTGAAAATCGCGCCACAGGCTGGCAGTGGCTGTTACGTAGGTGGGACGAATTCGTCCCGCCGGTCCCTGACTTGCCTAGTTAAATAAAGCTTTTTAAAAAATGCTAACTCGTTTGCAATCCCTTTAGCGTTGCTTGTTTCCTTGCTGGCTAGCAACAGAGGTTAGCTTGCTACTTAGCTACAGTAGTTAGCTACTGCCATCAGCTGTTGTTATTATTGTTATTATCAATAGATACTGGCATTTGAATATAGCGCGGGAACGGACACCATGTGGACGAATGATCAGAACTCCATTATCAGAATACAAAAGCTGCATGACTGTCAAGTCTAGAAACAGCCTCTGACATTGTCATAACTACAATCAGAATCTTTAATGTCCACAATAGGATTGGGAGTCAACTCCATTTCAATTTAGTCGATTGGAGTTTAAATTCCACTTTAAGTTAAAAATAAATGGCATACTCACCAGGTTTCCAGCCAACCTTTTTATGCGAGTAAGGTACATGTCGGATGAATAAAAATCACAACAGGCCAAATAGAAAGAGCTAATTTGTCGGTGAACTTAAATGTTGACAAAACAAAATACACTAAACAAAGTGATATTTTTGTTTGTAAAATTAATAATGCGATAATTGGCAGTGGAAACGCAGTTTATTAGGCTACACATGAGTTATGATCATCTTCATGGGGTGGTGAAAGTGCATGGTGATGAGCCTGATGCTCCTTTCCAATAAATATTGAGGGTCTTATTCTGGTGACATGATGAGCCACACTTCACTGCTGTTTGACAAATAATAATTATCTCATATACAGGTGAAGTTGGAAGTTTACATACACCTTAGCCAAATACATTTAAACTCAGTTTTTCACATTTCCTGACATTTAATCCTAGTAAAGATTCCCTGTTTTAGGTCAGTTAGGAAAACCACTTTATTTTAAGAACGTGAAATGTCAGAATAATAGTAGAGAGAATGATTTATTTCAGCTTTTATTTCCTTCATCACATTCCCAGTGGGTCAGAAGTTTACATACACTCAATTAGTATTTGGTAGCATTGCTTTTAAATTGTTTAACCTGGGTCAAACGTTTTGGGTAGCCTTCCACAAGCTTCCTACAATAAGTTGGGTGAATTTTGGCCCATTCCTCCTGACAGAGCTGGTGAACTGAGTCAGGTTTGTAGGCCTTCATGCTCGAACACGCTTTTTCAGTTCTGCCCACACATTTTCTATAGGATTAAGGTCAGTACTTTGTGATGGCCACTCCAATACCTTGACTTTGTTGTCCTTAAGCCATTCTGCCACAACTTTGGAAGTATGCTTGGGGTCGTTGTACATTGGGAAGAACCATTTGCTTCCGAGCTTTAACTTCCTGACTGATGTCTTGAGATGTTGCTTCAACATATCCACATCATTTTCCTACCTCATGATGCCATCTATTTTGTGAAGTGCATCAGTCCCTCCTGCAGCAAAGCACCCCCACAACATGATGCTGCCACCCCCGTGCTTCACGGTTGGGATGGTGTTCTTTGGCTTGCAAGCCTCCCCCTTTTTCCTCCAAACATAATGATGGTCATTATGGCCAAACAGTTCTATTGTGTTTCATCCACCCAGAGGACATTTCTCCAAAAAAGTACGATCTTTGTCCCCATGTGCAATTGCAAACCGTAGTCTGGCTTTTTTATGGCGGTTTTGGAGCAGTGGCTTCTTCCTTGCTGAGCAGACTTTCAGGTTATGTCGATATAGGACTTGTTTTACTGTGGATATAGATACTTTTGTACCTGTTTCCTCTAGCATCTTCACAAGGTCCTTTTCTGCTGTTCTGGGATTGATTTGCACTTTTCGCACCAAAGTACGTTCATCTCTAGGAGACAGAACGCGTCTCCTTCCTGAGCGGTATGATGGCTGCGTGGTCCCATGGTGTTTATACTTGCGTACTATTGTTTGTACAGATGAATGCGGTACCTTCAGGCATTTGGAAATTGCTCCCAAGGATGAACCAGACTTGTGGAGGTCTACAATTTTTGTTTCTGAGGTCTTGGCTGATTTCTTTTGATTTTCCCATGATGTCAAGCAAAGAGGCACTGAGTTTGAAGGTAGGCCTTAAAATACATCCACAGGTACACCTCCAATTGACTCAAATGATGTCAATTAGCCTATCAGAAGTTTCTAAAGCCATGACACTTTCTGGAATTTCCCAAGCTGTTTTAAGGCACAGTCAACTTAGTGTATGTAAACTTCTGACCCACTGGAATTGTGATACAGTGAATTATAAGTGAAGTAATCTGTCTGTAAACAATTGTTGGAAAAATTACTTGTGTCATGCACCAAGTAGATGTCTTAACCGACTTGCCAAAACTATAGTTTGTTAACAAGAAATTTGTGGAGTGGTTGAAAAACGAGTTTTCCTAAGTGTATGTAAACTTCCGACTTCAACTGTAGGTAGCCTACTCACACTGTACTGTGAGTTGTTGGCTAGTGCGTGCCAAGACCAGTGTGGGCACATTTTGTTATTTAACGACCCAAAAAATTGGGATGAAACCACCAGTAGAGATGGAAACCCATTTAATAGGGCTGGGAATTCCCAGGGACCTCATGATACGATATCGCAATACGTAGGTGCTGATATATGTATTGCGATTCTCACAATTAAAAATCCTTCTTTAAACTGTCTACTCCCCTTCATCTACTCTGATTGAAGTGGATTTATAAGGGATCATAGCTTTCATCTGGTCAGTCTGTCATGTTTTGTACACTCAGTGCAGAGCAACAAGAGCTTTGAAAAGTAGATTTGATCAGTCAGAGAAATAAGTTCTGAAAACACGTTGGCTCACTATTTAAAAAGAAGTTGGAGAACAAACAATAGGATGAAAAATAGCTGAGTTTTGGCGCAGGCACAGCCGACTAGCGCTATCTACAGTAGTGTTTATTTTTTTGTTTTTAACACATCGATATCTGGAGTCAAATATCAATATAATATCATCCAAAAATATCCCTAACTAGATTTTTTTTTTTTAATGAAAATCTGTCACCAATTGGTTGGAAACCTAGCTACCAACACACTTTTGAATTGTCATTTTAGTTCACCTCCCAAACTGATTTAATTTAAAATGAAAATTGAGCTCAACCTTGGTCCACAAAATTAATTATAAATCTGTTCCTTCCATGTAGAATGACCGGTCGTCATCCATTGAGGATTGTTTCTTTGACAAGTCACATTACTAGTCTCTCTTCCCTAGCGCTGTTGGGTCATTCCATGAGAAAAGTGCAATATTATGGACCCAGGTTTCATAGGTTTCAAAATCTTTCATATATATGAGTAGTGAGTCACAAACAAAATGTTTTTCTGTGAATATGCCCATAAAGTTTTTCAAACATACAATGCATTCAGAAAGTATTCAGTCCCCTTGACTTTTTCCACGTTTTGTTACGTTAAAGCCTTATCCTACAATTGATTAAATATTTTTTTCCCTCATCAATCTACACACATACCATATAATGACAAAATGAAAACAGGTTTAAAAATAAAAACAGAAATACCTTATTTACATAAGTATTCAGACCCTTTGCTATGAGACTCAAAATTGAGCTCCGGTGCATACTGTTTCCATTGATCGTCCTTGAGATGTTTTTACAACTTGATTGTAGTCCAACTGTGGTAAATTCAATTGATAGACATGATTTGGAAAGGCACACACCTGTCTATATAAGGTCCCACAGTTGACAGTGCATGTTAAAAGCAAAAACCAAGCCATGAGATTGACAGAATTGACAGAAAAATCTCTGCAGCATTGAAGGTCCCCAAGAACACCGTGGCCTTCATTCTTAAATGGAAGAAGTTTGGAACCACCAAGACTCTTCTTAGAGCTGGCTGCCTGGCCAAACTGAGCAATCGGGGGATATTTGCGTTGGTCAGGGAGGTGACCAAGAACCCGATGGTCACTCTGACAGAGCTCTAGAGTTCCTCTGTGGAGATGGAAGAACCTTCCAGAAGGACAACCATCTCTGCAGCACTCCACCAATCAGGCCTTTACGGTAGAGTGGCCAAACGGAAGCCACTCCTCAGTAAAAGGCACATGACAGCCCGCTTGGAGTTTGCCAAAAGGCACATAAAGGACTCTCGGACCATGAGAAACAAGATTCTCTGGTCTGATGAAACCAAGATTGAACGCTTTGGCCTGAATGCCGAGCTTCATGTCTGGAGGAAACCTGGCACCATCCCTACCATGAAGCATGGTGGTGGCAGCATCATGCTTTGGGGATGTTTTTCAGCTCAGGGACTGGGAGACTAGTCAGGATGAAGGGAAAGATGAACGGAGCAAAGTACGAGAGATCCTTGACGTAAACCTGCTCCAGACTGGAGTGAAGGTCCACGTTCCAACAGGACAACGACCCTAAGCACACAGCCAAGACAACACAAGAGTGGCTTTGGGACAAGTCTCTGAATGTCCTTGAGTGGCCCAGACAGAGCCTGGACTTGAACCCGATCGACCATCTCTGGAGAGATGAAAATAGCTGTGCAGCATTGATCCTCATCCACCCTGACAGAGCTTGAGAGGATCTGCAGAGAAGAATGGGAGAAACTCCCCAAATACAGGTGTGGCAAGCTTGTAACATAATACGCAAGAAGACTTGATGCTGCCAAAAGTGGTTCAACAAAGTACTGAGGTAAGGGTCTGAATACTTACGTAAATCTGATATTTCATTTTTTTTATTTTTTATAAATGAGCAAAAAATTGTAAAAACCTGTTTTTGTTTTAATCAATTTTAGAATAAGGCTGTAGCATAACATGTGGAAAAAGTCAAGGGGTTTGTATACTTTCCAAACGCACTGCATGTCATGATCCGAAAACAAATCAGTCATTGTTAACAAAACCAAATGATTAGCAAATGAATGCAGGACAGGTTTTTTCAGATTAACACAGAACGTTTTACAAACAGATTTGTTGCTTTGCAAGCACAAGTGGTCACATGTTTTTGTGAGTGTGACAACATTTGTGACGCTACGGATTGCATTTGTGACCTGCATTTTACACATCTGTGACTTGTCTCACATTTGTAGGTTGCTCCACATATTTGTGAGTGGCCTCATATACTGAGTATATGAGTTGTGTTTTAATGGTCATTTTGTGCAGAAATAAAATACTGGACATCCTAAATTGTCATTAGATAAAATTGTATATATCACAATTACTTTTAGAAATTTATCCTTTTGGTATGCTTGCTTCCTTTTCTCATTTCCTATATTAATTTCCTCCTATCCTAGCTTCCTTTCCTTGATCCCTTTCCTTCCTTCCCCTCTTTTGCTTTCCTAGCTCTTTAATCCCAACTCCTTTCCTTATATTTTATCCTAGCTTCTTTCCTCCATGCCTTGCTCCCTTTCCTTACATGGTTTCCTCCCCTCCTTTCCTAGTTCTGTTTCTTCCTTTCCTAGCGTACTTTCCTTGCCCCCTTTCCTTCCCATTCTCCCCTCCTTTGTTTTCCTATTTCCCTTTCCTCCTATCCTTTCATCTCCCTTTCTTTTCCTCCTTTCCTATCTTAATTTCCTTGATCTGTTCCTTTCCTAAACCTCTTTAGCTTTCCTAGATCTTTCTTCCTATCCTTTCCTAGCTCCCTTTCCTTTCCTCCTATCCTAGCTTCCTTTCCTTATTACTTTTCTTTCCCAAGCTTCCTTTACTGTCCCTTTCTTAGATCCCTTTACTGCTTTCCAAGCTTCCTTTCCTTGCTCTCTTTCCTGTGAGTTATGAATGGAAATAAGGAAAGGGAGCTAGGAAAGGAGGAAAGGGATCTCCCATCTGGCTCAGTTGGTAGAGCGTGGGGCTTGCAACGCCAGGGTTGTGGGTTTTGATTCCCACAGGGCACCAGTATGAAAATGTATGCACTCACAGTCGGTCTGGATAAGATCATCTGCTAAATGACTTAAATGTAAATGAGCTAGGAAAGGAGGAAAGGATAGGAGGATAGGGTCTAGGAAATGTGAGGAGGAAAGGGAGTTGTTTGCAAATGTGCAGTGTTAATCTGGAAAAAAGTAGCATTCTCTATTTTCAAAACACATCTTTTGTTTGTGACTTACTGCTCATATATATTAAATATTTTGATAGAAATCTCCATACACAATTTCTACTTAAGCATTTTGATATTTAACCATTTTAAGGTCAACCATGTAATGTGAACTGAACTTTCGTTTTAATATGATGAAACTATTCTTTTAAAAATGTTTTCAAAAGAAACATTGAACATCATAGTATGAAAGCAGATGAGCTTGTTCTACTATTTTTCAAATCAAATTTAATTTGTCACATGTGCCACATACAACAGGTGTAGACCTTACAGTGAAATGCTTACTTATAAGCCCTTAACCAACATTGCAGTTTTAAGAAAATCCCTAAAAAAGTAAGAGAGCAGTAAATTACAGTAGCGAGGCTATATATAGGGGCTACCGGTAGAGTCAATGTGCGGGGTCACCGGTGTCGAGGTAATTATGTACGTGTCGGTAGAGTTAACGTGACTATGCATAGATAATAACAGAGTAGCAGCAGCGTAGAAGAGGGTGGGGGGGGGGGGGCAATGCAAATTGTCTGGGTAGCCATTTGATTATCTGTTCCCGAGTCTTATGGCTCGGGGGTAAAATCTGTTTAGAAGCCTCTTGGACCTAGACTTGGTGCTCCGATACTGCTTGCCGTGCAGTAGCAGAGAGAACAGTCTATGACAAGGGTGGCTGGAGTGTTTGACAATTTTTAGGGCCTTCCTCTGACACCGCCTGGTATATAGGTCCTGGATGGCAGGAAGCTTGGCCCCGGTGATATACTAGGCCATACGCCCTACCCTCTGTGTAGTGACTTGCGGTCGGAGGCTGAGCAGTTGCCTTACCAGTCAGTGATGCAACCCGTCAGGATGCTCTCGATGGTGCAGCTGTAGAACCTTTTGAGGATCTGAGGACCCATGCCAAATCTTTTCAGTCTCCTGAGGGGAATAGGTTTTGTCGTGCCCTCTTCACAACTGTCTTGGTGTGCTTGGGCCATGTTAGTTTGTTGATGATGTGGACGCCAAGGAACCTCAAGCTCTCAACCTGTTCCACTACAGCCCCATCGATGAGAATGGGGGCGTGCTCAGTCCTCCTTTTCCTGTACTCCACAATCATCTCCCTTTGTCTTGATTATGTTGAGGGAGAGGTTGTTATCCTGGCACCACACGGTCAGGTCTCTGACCTCCTCCCTATAGGCTGTCTCATCGTTGTTGGTGATCAGGCCTACCACTATTTTTGTAAATTTTCTGGTGTTTTGATGTGGGAAACTGAGCGGGTTGAGCATAACATGTACCCCTTAGACAGTCTAGAATTGTTTTAACAGGAGAAAAACATTTGAAGCTTGCATTCAATTGCCACTCTCTGTTGCACACAAACTTCCATTCCCCGGTCACGAGGGGATATATGGCTGATTTAAGAAATCGTCAACCTTTTTACTTTATTTGGCACTTAATAGGCACATACTATAGTCATTTTTGTATTTAACCTCTTGAGATGAGAACTTGTTTTTCATACATTTCAATGTGCTCTTAGACAGAATGTTAAAATTAGGTGAAATCAAATGTTTTTTGGACGAACTTGCACTTCTCAAAAGGCACCAAATTGATGGAACAACCCTGTTATTTTTTGTTAGTAGTGGGAGACTGCTCAAATTCTTCTCACCCCTCCAGCCCCCTTAAACTATCTTCATGGGGAAGGCTCTTATGAACTCCCCTGCTGCAGACTCTGCTGGTCTTCAGAAGCAAGGGATTTGAAAGATTTGTTACACAAGAGCTTTGGTGTCTTGAAATGAGGAGGTTGACTTTCAAAGCAATAGATTGTAACAGTTCATTTAACGGCCTCTCTCATGTAGGCTTTGTCCCAGTGATAATATTGACATTGAATCCTGTCATAACAAGTCATGGAAATAATCTATGTGCTTCTGTCAACTGAGGTGACTGTCCTCAAACAAACTAAAATGCTAATGCTTATCATGGAGTTATTTCAGTTGCCATGTGTTTGAAGTTGGTTGATGATTTTATATATACACTTTGTTGATTTTATGTACTTCACGTGAAGTGCTTCCCAATATGTTGCACAGTGCAGTCGTGTAAAGAATATTTCATATACAAATCTGTAAGGCTTTGGAGACCTTTATCATCGTCACACAGACCAGTGCACAAACATGAACATTTTGATACTGGCCCTACTGAGGCCAGTTAGCTCACTTAGCTCGCTGACATTTGAGTGAATCTGATTAAAACACCAATGGGAGCAGATGGACCCCCACTCCCATGCTTTTAAATAGAGATCTCTTAAGACCAAGATTTATCAAACAAAGCCCCCACTTCGGACAGATGGCATTTTGCTCGATTCACTTCCACCCAAGAGAAGTGTATTACTGTGATGTCATGCCAAGAAAGCCACAATGCCCGGACTCTGCATCAGAAGTTGAAGTTGGAAGGGGTAACCGCTCTTTGTTGCCATTTTAAAAGTCAGCTTTGCAGAGAATTTGGCAGCAGCCCAGTGATGGCCAATCCAAAATGTTTCTCTGCTCCCCTTGGAATGGTTATATCCGACTGAGTCAGAGATGCCTGAAAGCAGCTGTTGTCATCCATTTCAGGAGGCTGTCCACAGGTTCAGGATGGCAGCTGTCATGTCCATTCTTTTCTCAGTCTCACTTGGGGATACCTCGCATAGCAAGCATATGCAAATGCAGGTGTGTGGATGCAGCGATTAATCATCCAATCGATGCCTCGGCACTGGTGTAGGGAAGAGGTATCCATCCCACCCCTTGACAGCCTGTTTTCAATGGACCTGGTGGTGCTTTATGTGCTCAGTTATCACATCTATTTGGTACCTGAACCGAAGTTACTATTTATTGTCGTCGAATGACTGTCTTTCAATCGATAGCCAAAAGCCCATCTCTTAAGTGTTATTTTTAAGCACAGCAAATTAAGTATTGTTTATTACTTTGCTTGTCCGACCAAGGAACAGATTCTCGTTTTGTATATTGTTTAGGTGTCCAGATGGATACGAATGTTATCTAATGAGCTGTATCAATGTAAACTCAATGATTTTCAGATGTGTTCACTATCTAGTCTCATAACCTTCACAATATTATCTATAAATCCTCTTACATTTAGCATATATTTCATTTTTTTATCCCGGAAAGGCTTTTAGGTCTAACTTTGATTATAATACCAATGAGAAATGCAGGGGGGAGATCTGCATGCACCATTGAGTGCAGACAGTCTAATGTCTGACAGGTTAGTAATAAATGTTCCCTCCCTGCTGCCTGAGACTGCTTTACACATTTTCCGGAGTTAGACTTGCAGACATGAAGCTCTAAATGAGAATCCTTCACCCAGGGGCCTGAAGAGATTTGATAAAAGTCCATCAGGGAGAGTGAGCTGTGGTGTCATGCCAGAGTGTCTCCTAAAATACTAACTTGCTCTCGTCTCATCAATCTGTCCACCAGTCTCTCTTATTACTCCCACATTGGGATTTAAATCTGATGTGGCCACACTTAGGTTTGTGTTTTGTGCATAGTTGTTGGCCCAATGTTGATACAGAGTCCATACATTAATCAGCAAATTCCTTCATTGATTGGAATATGGTCCTACCTCAACCCTGTGTAGCTCTGAACTACCCATGAACAGATTTTTAATCAATATTTCTTTCTTTCAAGACTATCAGACACTGTTCCACCTTCAATAATAATTCCGTGTCCTACCTCTTTAAAGGATAGGAAGCATCATATCAATTGTATTTATAAAGCCCATTTTACAGATGCAGATGTCTCACCAAGTGTTTATTCAGAAACGCAGCCTAAAACCCCAGACAGCAAGCAATGCAGATGTAGAAGCATGAGTTTTTACTCACCGATGTAACAACACAGTGTGGTCAAAGACGTAACGTAGTCGGAGTCCCGATCTGGTTACCTTTTTTTCTTTCTTTTATTTCACCTTTATTTAACCAGGTAGGCTAGTTGAGAACAAGTTCTCATTTACAACTGCGACCTGGCCAAAATAAAGCAAAGCAGTTCGACACATACAACAACACAGAGTTACACATGGAATAAACAAACATACAGTCAATAATACAGTAGAGAAAAAAAGTCTATATACAGTGTGTGCAAATAAGGGAGGTAAGGCAATAAATAGGCCATGGTGGCGAAGTAATTACAATATACCAATTAAACACTGGAGTGATAGATGTGCAGAAGATGAATGTGCAAGTAGAGATACTGGGGTGCAAAGCAGCAAAATAAATAAATACAGTATGGGGATGAGGTAGTTGGATGGGCTATTTACCGATGGGCTATGTACAGGTGCAGTGATCTGTGAGCTGGTGCTTAAAGCTAGTGAGGGAGATAGGAGTCTCCAGCTTCAGTGATTTTTGCCGTTCATTCCAGTCACTGGCAGCAGAGAACTGGAAGGAAAGGCGGCCCAAGGAGGAATTGGCTTTGGGGGTGACCAGTGAGATATACCTGCTGGAACGTGTGCTACGGGTGGGTGCTGCTATGGTGACCAGTGAGCTGAGATAAGGTAGGGCTTTACCTAGCCAGGACTTGTAGATGACCTGGAGCCAGTGGGTTTGGCGACGAGTATGAAGCGAGGGCCAGCCAACGAGAGAGTACAGGTCGCAGTGATGGGTAGTATATGAGGCTTTTGTGACAAAACGGATTTCAACATATTCACATTTAACAAGTCACAGCTGTTAATACATTCTACCTCATGAAGATGGTTAAGAGAATGCCAAGAGTTTGCAAAGCTGTCATCAAGGCAAAGGGTGGCTACTTTGAAGAATCTCAAATATGAAATATATTTTGATTTAACTATTTTTTTGGTTACTACATGATTCCATATGTGTTATTTCATGTCTTCACTAAAATAGTAAAAACAAAGAAAATCCCTTGAATGAGTAGGTGTCCAAACTTTTGACTGTTACTGTGTGTGTATATTTGGATAGATGTGTATATAGATAGATAAATGTGTATATAGATAGATACAGTTGAAGTCTGAAGTTTACATAGACTTAGGTTGGAGTCATTAAAACTAGTTTTTCAACCACTCCACAAATTTCTTGTTAACAAACGATCATTTTGGCAAGCCAGTTAGGACATCTACTTTGTGCATGACACAAGTAATTTATCCAACAATTGTTTAGACAGATTATTTCACTTATAATTCACTGTATGACAATTCCAGTGGGTCAGAAGTTTACATACACTAACTTGACTGTGCCTTTAAACAGCTTGGAAAATTCCAGAAAATGATCTCATGGCTTTAGAAGCTTCTCATAGGCTAATTGACATCATTTGAGTCAATTGGAGGTGTACCTGTGGATGTATTTCAAGGCCTACCTTCAAACTCAGTGCCTCTTTGCTTGACATCATGGGTAAATCAAAAGAAATCAGCCAAGACCTCAGAAAAAAAGAATTGGAGACCTCCACAAGTCTGGTTCATCCTTGGGAGCAATTTCCAAACGCCTGAAGGTACCACGTTCATCTGTACAAACAATAGTAAGCAAGTATTAACACCATGGGACCACGCAGCCGCCATACCGCTCAGGAAGGAGACGCGTTCTGTCTCCTAGAGATGAACGTACTTTGGTGCGAAAAGTGCAAATCAATCGCAGAACAACAGCAAAGGACCTTGTGAAGATGCTGGAGGAAACGGGTACAAAAGTATCTATATCCACAGTAAAACGAGTCCTATATCGACATAACCTGAAATGCCGCTCAGCAAGGAAGAAGCCACTGCTCCAAAACAGCCATGACAAAGCCAGACTAAGGTTTGTAACTGCACATAGGGACAAAGATCGTACTTTTTGGAGTAATGTCCTCTGGTCTGATGAAACAAAAATATAACTATTTGGCCATAATGACCATCGTTATGTTTGGAAGAAAAAAGAGGGAGATTTGCAAGCCGAAGAACACCATCCCAACCGTGAAGCAAGGGGGTGGCAGCATCATGTTGTGGGGGTGCTTTGCTGCAGGAGGGAATGGTGCACTTCACAAAATAGATGGCATCATGAGGTAGGAAAATGATGTGGATATATTGAAGCAACATCTCAAGACATCAGTCAGGAAGTTAAAGCTTGGAAGCAAATGGCTCTTCCAAATGTACAATGACCCCAAGGATACTTCCAAAGTTGTGGCAAAATGGCTTAAGGACAACAAAGTCAAGGTATTGGAGTGGCCATCACAAAGCCCTGACCTCAATCCTATAGAAAATGTGTGGGCAGAACTGAAAAACCGTGTGCGAGCAAGTAGGCCTACAAACCTGACTCAGTTACACCAGCTCTGTCAGGAGGAATGGGACAAAATTCACCCAACGTATTGTGGGAAGCTTGTGGAAGGCTACCTGAAACGTTTGACCCAGGTTAAACAATTTAAAGGCAATGCTACCAAATACTAATTGAGTGTATGTAAACTTCTGACCAACTGGGAATGTGATGAAAGAAATAAAAGCTGAAATAAATCATTCTCTCTACTATTATTCTGACATTTCACATTCTTAAAATAAAGTGGTGATCCAAACTGACCTAAGACAGGGAATATTTACAAGGATTAAATGTCAGGAATTGTGAAAAACTGAGTTTAAATGTATTTGGCTAAAGTGTATGTAAACTTCCAACTTCACCTGTATATATTTGTGCCCATCTCAGTGAACTAATCCATTGCGGATGCCTGAACTAAAAGCCAATTTATGCTTGATTAGAAAATGTGGTCCACGGCTCCAAATGTTGTAACAATGCTGAGTGCTCTGTATAGCTCCTCATTGACATGATTGTTTGACGGTTCGGTGGGGGCGGTACATCCTGTTTAACCTCCCTGGGCAAGGTGGGACGTTTGCGTCCCACCTAGTCAACAGCCAGTAGAATCGCGTGGCGCGAAATACATATACCTCAAAAATGCTATCACTTCAATTTCTCAAACATGACTATTTTACACCATTTTAAAGACAAGACTCTCGTTAATCTAACCACATTGTCCGATTTCAAAAAGGCTTTACAGCAAAAGCAAAACATTAGATTATGTCAGGAGAGTACCCTGCCAGAAAATAATCACACAGCCATTTTCAAAGCAAGCATATATGTCACAAAAACCAAAACCACAGCTAAATGCAGCACTAACCTTTGATGATCTTCATCAGATGACACTCCTAGGACATTATGTTATACAATACATGCATGTTTTGTTCAATCAAGTTCATATTTATATCAAAAAACAGCTTTTTACATTAGCATGTGATGTTCAGACCTAGCATACCCACCGCAAACTTCCGGTGAATTTACTAAATTACTCACGATTAACGTTCACAAAATACATAACAATTATTTTAAGAATTATAGATACAGAACTCCTTTATGCAATCGCGGTGTCAGATTTTAAAATAGCTTTTCGGCAAAAGCACATTTTGCAATATTCTGAGTACATAGCCCGGCCATCACGGCTAGCTAATTTGACACCCACCAAGTTTGGCCCTCACCAAACTCAGATTTACTATAAGAAAAATTGGATTACCTTTGCTGTTCTTCATCAGAATGCACTCCCAGGACTTCTACTTCAACAACAAATGTTGTTTTGGTTCCAAATAATCCATAGTTATATTCAAATACCTCCGTTTTGTTCGTGCGTTCAGGTCAGTATCTGAAGGGTGACGCGCGAGCGCATTTCGTGACAAAAAATGTCAAAATATTCCATTACCGTACTTCGAAGCATGTCAAACGCTGTTTAAAATCAATTTTTATGCTATTATTCTCGTAAAATAGCGATAATATTCCAACCGGGCGACGTTGTATTCATTCAAAGGCTGAAAGAAAAAAATGGAGAATTCTCATGAACGCGCATCTCCAGTGTCACTGTTTCCAGCCTGACCACTCACAAACAGAGCTGCTGTACTTAGCCCAGAGACTGCAGACACCCCATTACACTTTCTGGCGCCTTCTGAGAGCCAATGGAAGCCTTAGAAAATATCACGTTACAGCAGAGATGCTGTATTTTCGATAGAGATGCCACAGAAGGAGAACAAATTGTCATACAGGGCACTTCCTGTATGGAATCTTCTCAGGTTTTGGCCTGCCATATGAGTTCTGTTATACTCACAGACACCATTCATACAGTTTTAGAAACGTTAGAGTGTTTCTGGGCAAGAGTAGTAGCCAGTTTAAATCGGGTACGTTTTTTATCCGGCCGTGCAAATACTGCCCCCTAGCCCCAACAGGTTAAACACAAACTCACTTCCTTGACAACAGCTCTGCACTGCTCTGCAAAGCGCAAGAAGTATGAATGCCCTGACTTCTGCTGAGGCCATATCACCTTAAATGCTGCATGGCCAATGCAGATGTCAGATTGACCATGCGCCTAGATGCACAATGCAATGCTCTCTCCAGAATGCACACTCTCCTGACGATTTGTGTACATTCATTGTTTCATAAATGAATTGTGTGAATTGATTGTTAGTGTATATCAATTCCACATTACATATATCACCAGTAGTACATTTATCGCTAATTCCTATTACTTCTAATCTACAATGTTTTATAATTTGGTTATGGTAATTTATTTTCATGAATTCAATATTAATACTCCAGTCTTCCTGTTCTCATTGTTGGAGTGGACACGTTTGCAGAGTGCACAACCTATGCTACATTTGTGAGAAACAAGTTTTGGTTTATTTAATTCCATTTACGATTTCTGTCAATTTAGTCATTGTCTTTTGTTTGGAGCGCTCCTGTCAATGTTGAGTAAGCATAGAAGTAAGTCTATAGGCTGCCTGGCCTGCGCACAAATGTAGGCATATAAATGTGCCCATTTGGGGATCTGATAGTAGTTCTGATTGGTTTAACGCACCAACACTAATGACTTGTGGAGCTTCTCAAAGTAATGTTTTATTCACCGCAAACGAAGTCTGTTTTTACATCCATTGAGAATTATAATAGTTCCTCAATTTATTTGAAAAATCTTTCCAGCTCTCTCCCTTTGGATAACCACTCAGCCTGAAAAGGAAAAATGTCAGGCTCTGATCCAGTGGATACGTCATAAAATAGGCTTCTTATCGTTGTTTGACTTGGACTAAAATAGGTTCCGGTACTCATTTTGGGTGCTGGTACTGTTAATATTTAGGTGCAGGAGCTCCACAATACTTTTGAGCTAATATTCTATTAGAGGAACAGGAGCTCAAGCAGTAGCAAATTTGAGGTGCCGGTACTCAGCTCAAGTTACTTTTTAGGTTTATCATTTCCATTTAGATTTGGATAGAATTTTGATTAACCACGTGACAATGATTTTGAGATACATTCTAAATTAAATGAAACTGTTTTAGGAAAATGTGCATATAAAAAACATTACTGGCACACAGATCAGTAGAAATGATAAGATAAATTGGCATTCCACCTGAGAAAGGTTGCCGACTCCTCCTGTAGCCTTTTAGCAGAATTTGCGAAAACCAGCAGGAGCGGAAGGAGAATAGTTGGGTCAGGTTTTTTTTCTTCCGGCTATCTAGATCTCTGGCACCCTCTTGAGGCATCAAAACATAAGCATCAGACAAGCTCAATGCATATAGTTGATTTTACTAAAACACGTAGTGTGTGTGTATATATATGGAAAAATGCATGTAAAAAAACAAATTGGGCAATCGATTGGTTGAAAGAACAGACAACGTTCGGTCAACCAATATTTTTTGGGGTCGGGGACAGTCCTAGTTTTGTTATTTGTGTTCTAGCTGGTCTCCAGTAGTTGGGCTCTAGCTTAGTGACCATAACCGTGGTAGTTGGCTAGGCAAATAACTAGTTGGCTAAATAGCTAACGTTAGCTGGTTGACTAGCTTGCTGGAAAGAAGTAGAAGGTGCTCAACCAATGTGAGTAGAGGTGGAAACTAAAAATGTGTAGACATCATTGGACAGGAAGAGGTGCAATGCTCGCTCACTATTAAAAATGCATAGTTTTATTAGACGAGTTTAAAAGATTGACGTTGCGGCCTTCAATGGCCTTCAGAATAATCACAAAAGGAATAGACAAGTTAATATAGGGCATGGGGAAGACGTCACATACATTTGATGGTCTCCTTAATGTTAAGTGATTGCAGCATTTATTTAAATATTTATAGGCAATAGCTCTTTCTGGAGCCATTCTAAACTGGCACCAGGTATGGATTCTGCGTGTGCGTGCGTACACTGTCAGACATCTTCAACGATCGTGACATCCCAGGGGGTGCCTCTGAAGATGTGTGTGTGTGTGTTAAAGCAGCAGACACAGTAAAGGCTTGTACAAGACACTTTCACTCAAACACTTGGGAAATAAGCATTGCTTGATGTTGAATGTCAGCTTTTTACTTTGACCTTAACCAGTTAAATGTAATCCACGTAATTTCGTAAAGTAATTATTTATCATGAGGTTCATAAACAATAGCTTGTAATATTATGTATTTCCCATTCAACAAAACTGTATAAGGCTTGAAATGACTGGTTTCTAAATATTGTATAATCAAATTATAAAATGACTATGATTTCACCTTTATTACTGTAAAATACGTATTTGTGGGTTTAGTGTTGGAAAATATTTGCATATTTTCTAATGGTCTCTCTCGATCAAACATCTGCCACCACCACTGTGAACATCAAACAGAGCTCTAGCTTCACTTCCTGAACTCGTTAGGAACTCTCCTTTCATCTTATATTAATATTGTCAGTCTGATAGTGTTTTTTTGTTTCAAATCTCTGAATTATTTTAGATTATATTATAGTCTAAATGTGCTAGATTGACGAAACCACACTCTCCTGCTGTGCTACGATGTCAGGATTGCAGGCATGTGCTTTGTCAGGGGGTGACGTAGGGTTCAGCCAGGAGTTGGACGGTCGGAAGAGCGGATGAAATGGTAGGAGGGACATCCCATATTCAAGTGGTGTCAGATTTCACATCCTACATCACACAGGCGGAAGATATATACTCCTGTGTCCTTGAGAACCGGGGCTACCGCTCAATGCAAGCCATCTAAGACCGATAACTAAAGTGCAAAATGTCAGTCGGAACGGAGTTAACGTAATGGAGCCTTAAAAGGATCTGAGGTACAGTGCATTTGGAGAGTATTCAGACCCCTTCACTTTTTCCACATTTTGTTACGTTGCAGCCTTAATCTAAAATAGATTAAATATATATTTTTTTTTATCATCAATCTATACACAATACCACATAATGACAAAGCGAAAACAGCTTTTTAGAAATGTTTGCAAATATATTAAAAATAGATACCTTATTTACATACAGTTGAAGTCGGAAGTGTACATACATCTTAGCCAAATACATTTAAACTCAGTTTTTCACAATTCCTGACATTTAATCCTAGTAAAACGTCCCTGTCTTAGGTCAGTTAGGATCACCACTTTATTTTAAGAATGTGAAATGTCAGAATAATAGTAGAGAGAATTATTTATTTCAGCTTTTATTTCTTTCATCACATTCGCAGTGGGTCAGAAGTTTACATACACTCAATTAGTATTTGGTAGAATTGCCTTTTAAATTGTTTAACTTGGGTCAAATGTTTTGGGTAGCCTTTCACAAGCTTTCCACAATAAGTTGGGTGAATTTTGTCATCATTCCTCCTGACAGAGCTGGTGTAACTGAGTCAGGTTTGTAGGCCTCCTTGCTCGCACACACTTTTTGCGACCAAGCTTTAACTTCCTGACTGATGTCTTGAGATGTTGCTTCAATATATCCACATAATTTCCCTCCTCATGATGCCATCTATTTTGTGAAGTACACCAGCCCCTTCTGCAGCAAAGCACCCCCACAACATGATGCTGCCACCACCGTGCTTCACGGTTGGGATGGTGTTCTTTGGCTTGCAAGCGTCCCCCTTTTTCCTCCAAACATACAGTGCCTTGCGAAAGTATTCGGCCCCCTTGAACTTTTAGACCTTTTGCCACATTTCAGGCTTCAAACATAAAAATATAAAACTGTCATTTTTGTGTCCCACTTGTTGTTGATGCTTCACAAAAAATTACAGTTTTATATCTTTATGTTTGAAGCCTGAAATGTGGCAAAAGGTCGAAAATTTCAAGGGGGCCGAATACTTTCGCAAGGCACTGTAACAATGGTCATTATAGCCAGTTCTATTTTTGTTTCATCAGACCAGAGGACATTTCTCCAAAAAGTACAATCTTTGTGCCCATGTGCAGTTGCAAACCGTAGTCTGGCCTTTTTTATGGCAGGTTTGGAGCAGTGGCTTCTTCCTTGCTGAGCGGCCTTTCTGGTTATGTCGATATAGGACTCGTTTTACTGTGGATATAGATACTTTTGTACCTGTTTCCTCCAGCATCTTCACAAAGTCCTTTGCTGTTGTTCTGCGATTGATTTGCACTTTTCGCACCAAAGTACATTCATCTCTAGGAGACAGAACGCGTCTCCTTCCTGAGCGGTATGACGGCTGCGTGGTCCCATGGTGTTTATACTTGCGTACTATTGTTTGTACAGATGAACGTGGTACCTTCAGGCATTTGGAAATTGCTCCCACGGATGAACCAGACTTGTGGAGGTCTACAATCTTTTTTCTGAGTTTTTGGCTGATTTCTTTAAATTTTCCCATGATGTCAAGCAAAGAGGCACTGAGTTTGAAGGTAAGCATTGAAATACATCCACAGGTACACCTCCAATTGACTCAAATGATGTCAATTAGCCTATGAGAAGCTTCTAAAGCCATGAGATCATTTTCTGGAATTTTCCAAGCTGTTTAAAGGCACAGTCAAGTTAGTGTATGTAAACTTCTGACCCACTGGAATTGTCATACAGTGAATTATAAGTGAAATAATCTGTCTAAACAATTGTTGGATAAATTACTTGTGTCATGCACAAAGTAGATGTCCTAACTGGCTTGCCAAAACAATACTTCAACTGTAAGTATTCAGACCCTTTGCTTTGAGACTCAAAATTGAGCTCAGGTGCATCCTGTTTCCATTGATCATCCTGGATTGGAGTCCACCTATGTTAAATTCTATTTATTGGACATGATTTAGAAAGGCACACACCTGTCTATGTAAGGTCCCACAGTTGACAGTGCATGTCAGAGCGAAAACCAAGCCATGAGGTCGAAGGAATTGTCAGAGAGCTCCGTGACAGGATTGTGTCGAGGCACAGATCTGGGGAAGGGTTCCAAAAAATGTCTGCAGCATTAAAGGTCCCTAAGAACACGGTTGCCTCCATCATTCTTAAATGGGAGAAGTTTGGAACCACCGAGACTCTTCCTAGAGCTTTCTGCCTGGCCAAACTGAGCAATCGTGGGAAAAGGGCCTTGGTCAGGGAGGTGACCAAGAACCCAATGGTCACGCTGACAGAGCTCCAGTTCCTCTGTGGAGATGGTTGTCCTTCTGGAAGGTTCTCCCATCTCTGCAGCACTCCACCAATCAGGCCTTTATGGTAGAGTGGCCAGACGGAAGCCACTCCTCAGTGAAAGGCACATGACAGCCCGCTTGGACCATGACAGCCCGCTTGGACCAGAAACAAGATTCTCTGGTCTGATGAAACCGAGATTGATCTCTTTGGCCTGAATGCCAAGTGTCACATCTGGAGGAAAGCTGGCAACATCCCTACGGTGAAGCATGGTGGTGGCAGCATCATGCTGTGTGGATATTTTGCAGGGACTGGGAGACTAGTCAGGATCGAGCGAAAGATGAATGGAGCAAGTACAGAGAGATCCTTGATGAAAACCTGCTCCAGAGCATTCAGGACCTCAGACTGGGACGAAGGTTCACCTTCCAACAGGACAATGACCCTAAGCACACACCCAAGACAACGCAGGACTGGCTTCGGGACAAGTCTCTAAATGTCCTTGAGTGGCCCAGCCAGAGCCCGGACTTGAACCCAATCGAGCATCTCTGGAGAGATCTGAAAGTAGCTGTGCAGCAACGCTCCCCATCCAACCTGACAGAGCTTGAAAGGATCTGCAGAGAAGAATGGGTGAAACTCCCCAAATACAGGTGTGCCAAGCTTGTAGCGTCATACCCAAGACGACTCGAGGCTGTAATTGCTGCCAAAGGTGCTTCAACAAAGTACTGAGTAAAGGGTCTGAATACTTATGGAAATGTGATATTTCAGTGTTTAGACATTTTTGCAAATTTATTAAACTGTTTTTTCTTTGTCGTTATGGGGTATTGTGTGTAGATTGATGAGGGGGGAAAACAATTTAATCAACTTTAGAAAAAGGCTGTAGCGTAACAAAATGTGGAAAACATCAAGAGGTCTGAATACTTTCCAAATGCACTCTATAATATTATATATCCTGTTTCCATCCATATGCATGGCATGCCATATACTGTCGAATGTTAACACATTTCCAACTAAAGGTGCTCTGAGTATTTTATTGAACATATTGTCAGTTATTTTCCACACAGTATCTGTAATATGCCTAAAATGGTTTTCAGTTTCTAAGGAACTACTGGCTCCTCGCTCAGCTAAATAAGGCATTCTTGTTATGATGAGTCCAGAAGTCTCCCTAGCGGGGGCTGAGATTGCACTGTGGCTGTATTGAACATCTGAGACTATACTGAAGATAATGATATGAAACCACGCACAGGCCTGCATGGTGGTGTGGCGTTATGCTGCCAGTTCATCAGTAGATTTAGTTTATGATACTGTCAGCTTTGTTTTTTCGTAATTACTTATCTATTGAGCAAAGTGAATGAAACTATGCATGTTTGCTGTTAATCTGTATATTATGATCAGGTTAGGGAAAAAATACAGTACTCACCTGATTTCAAGAACTAGTGTTGGGACACAGTGGTAGTGTCAATCTCATTGAGTTCTCCCTGCTCTCTGTCAGGGGTTGGATTTCTTTCAGTCTCCCTGTCGTCAGCATGAGGCAGGGCCAACTCTTGTTTTTATTCTGTTCACATGGACAGGACTGTTCTTACCGCAAGTCTCTGTCAGCAGAATTTCAAATGAATCGCACAAAGCCAGGTTTCCAGACAGGATTGGTTTACAGCACATACAGACATTGAATCTGTCTCCCTGCACAGCAAGACTTGTGGCGGGAAACAGCAGCTAATTCTAACGTATTCTAATATTAGATAAAGCAAAGATTAGATTTCCTCCCTAGATTCAAGAATTACTACAATAAAGTACCCGCCTCTTCCATTACCTCCCCCATTTTGTCGTCTCTGGGTAGAAAATGGGTATAGGAGTCGATAGGATATATGAGTAGATAGTAGAGCAAGGAAGCTAAAACGAAAATGATCGACACCAATCACTTATCGCAGGCAGTTTGATATCGTTCATAACGATAAGTAGCCTATACTAGAGAGATGTGACGTTTTTAAATGAAATAAGTTTGCTAATATGGGTGACTGTTAATGAGACAATTGATGGCTACAACCATCAAACTAGTAGTAGAACTTTAAAGGATAAAAATAAAAACGCAATATCATGAACTTCTGTTTATCGTTATCGCATCAATTCAGGCACGTTATCGCAATATGGATTTTGGTCCATATCGTCCAGCTTTAGTATATAGAATCTAAAGTACTGTAGGAAGAGTGAAATACTATGGCATAATGTGTCTGTCTAAGCCTACATATGCGGCATGGCTATTGCTTCAATGTCATCCACTAAGCTTAGAACTCTGCCTTTCGTTCTACTTCATGTGAATATCACTTGATTAAATCAGCGAAGTACATTGAACTATTTACTTAGCTGCGCATACCTTCCTAATATTGAGTTTTTACCAGCTTCATGTTGACCCAGCAGCATTGCTGTTCTTGACACAAACCGGTGTGCTTGGCACCTACTACCATACCCTGTTCAAAGGCACTTAAATCTTATGTCTTGCCCATTCACACTCTGGCACATATACACAATCCTTGTCTAAATTGTCTCGAGGCTTAAAAATCCTTCTTTAACCAGTCTCCTCCCCTTCATCTACACTGATTTTGAAGTGGATTTAACAAGTGATATCAAAAGGGATCATAGCTTTCACCTGGTCAGTCGGTCATGGAAAGAACAGGTGTTCTTAATGTTTTATACATTGTGTATAACCACCAGAACGTAGGAAAATCCATACTGCAGATTCTGTTTGGAAAGCTATGAAAGCTACAGCAGTGCACTCCAGCCCTAACTCTTTCATCTGCAACGTTTCGTGCTCATGACCCTCTGTTTTCTGCGGTAGCCTCTGGAGTAACGCCGTTTACCCGATTTGAAGTAACAGTCATGATACCTTTGACCTTTTTCATTTTCAAACATTCTGTGGATCGGTCTCATTCTCACATCAGACGGTCTGAGAAAGTCCATCGACTTTTGTTAAAAACAGCAATGTTCTCCTCTCTTTCTTCATGGTTTTCTGGAAGCCATTAAGTCTGACTTGTCCGTGTGGGGCGAATAAGGCTCGTTGAACAGTGAGATTAGAGACATGGACTCAGATATGTGGAACAAACAGCACCCTCTCATTATAACTGTCCATAGAGAAATCTACCACAGCCGTGTTTGTCCCAGATTCTTTCATAAGATGGGGGCTCTGTGTGTCTGAGAACCCAAGCTCATTAACAAGTGCGTTCCACTGGGCAGTTTCATCCATTTTAAGTAGATCAATTATTTCTCTCTCTATACCTCCCCTCTCATTCCCTGCTTGCATTAAAGAGCACACAGTAAAACTCCATAGAACTTCCACTTGTTTTATTATTTATTTTATGCATATAGGTTACATTGTGTGAGGGAGAGCCACAGGTTATTAGTGACACACACACGAGCAGAGTTGTTTGGTGCCCCCGATTCGGTCTTTACGATGCTCACATTACTAGGGTTACCTTTCTGCCGGTCTCTGTAAACCTCAATATCGAGCTGCGTTTATCTTTCTCCATCTTCTTTTAACCTACTCCTGCACCAGGCAGTTGGACTTTTTTCTTATCTTATACTGCTTTATATCCCTCTGGCTTTCGCTGTGAATACATTTTCATGCTATTATTTCTGTCCGCCCTGCAGTATTGCTACTTGCCAGCTTCAGACTTAGTATTATTGCTGAGTTCATATAGGGGTGTGATTTTAGTGTGGTTTGGCAAGCTTTCACCTCGTGAAAGATAGCTTCCAGTAATTGGGTACACTGACATCGGTACCCATACATTACTCTGTATGGGGAATATGTTTCTCCTCCTTGCCATGTTAATTCATCTATTCATTGATTGCATTGCCAATGCCAAGTGAAGCTGTTGACATCGCACGCGGCTTGTGATTTTCCCACTCACCATGATGTGTAAATTATTCGGTCAGTAAGACCTTTTTCAAGACATCTGGTGCAACATTCATCAGGTTTCATATAGTCTTAGCACAATTGGTTGATTTGCTTATTGAATCCAACACCTGAGGTATTTGAAGTAACTGTATTTTGTCCCGTTTGTCCCAGGAGCAGAAGTCCGGTGAAGAAGATGAAGAGGAGGTGGTAGCGTACCTGGACGGTGCCGATCGAGAGGAGTTTGACCCCAGCACGCTTCCCGACCCGGACAAACTATGCTCTGACTCAGAGGAAGATGATGACCAGAGCAGGTAAAAACTATAGGCTACTGTACCAGCTAGTTTTTAGGCTGAAACTGAATGTATGATAGACTAAAAGCTCCAGCCCAAGCATTTAAAATCACTTCACAATGCAGACCCTACCCATAAGGATTTTGTGACTAGTAGATCTGAAAGAACAGGCATCAATTCGACCAAGCCTAGATGTTTGGATATCACTGTTACATGTCCAATCCTTTAAAAACTACCAGACAGAATCGAGAAGCCATGGGCTTCATTTCAGCAATGGTCTGACATTTCTCAAGAAATCCATATTGGAAAACAGTGAGCTGCTCAGCATTATTGGACCAGCAGTCTGTTGTAGCGATGGTTGTTTCCTTCGAGCATTCCTAGATTCATTAGATTTGCAATGTTGTATCACTGCTCGTCTGCCTAGGGTTATTGGGATTTGGGGTGTAATTGTCTCCGGAGAAGAACTATACCCTTTCCAGGAGGGAGAACTCCCTTGTAGCCCGCTGGCCGAGGCATTGATCGCAGGGCGTGCGGCAGCTAGGCTATAAAGTGTGTAATTAGAGACAGATTAAAAGTGGCAGCCGAGGGTGAAGGGCAACGCGGCCTCTCGCTACAGGGCAATGCACCAAGGATTTAAAGGCAGAGAGGCAGGCAGTACGAGGCTTCTGGTTTTCTGCTTCCTCTCTTTTCTCAGTGTCTTAGGTGTCTATTCCTGTGTATTGTCTTTGTGCTCTCGCTCTCTGATTTGATTCTACTTACCTTTCTCTGGCCCTTTTCCGTTCGCTTCCTCACATACAATTCTTTCTCTCTCTGCCTCTCCCCTGTGTGTGGAGGAGTGTGGAGGAGCAGGTGATGTTAATTCCATCTCCTCCTCCTCCGTAAGCCCACTAGTCCACAGGGCTGGGGGCGAGAACAGATTTATGCTCCCCAGGCGTTCACTGCATGACTACGCTTGCCCGTTACCACGGAGATCTACCACTAGCCTGCCTGCCTCTCTCACTGGGATGCTGGTTTATACCATGGAGGGGGTTCTCAGAACACCACCACTTATTTATCACCCTCACATTGACACCTTCTACTGCACCCCCCTCCCGTCTCTCTCCCCCTCGCTCCGTCTCTTTCCTCCAGTGTATATTAACACCACCTCCTAGTGCCTTCCCCTGGCAGATTTCCACACACCAGTACTATCTGTAAGAGTACCCCCCCATGCTGCTGGTTTATGGCCTGACCATTGTTACAGCGCACCAAGGATGTACTGTATCCATTCCATATCCCTGCTCAGTCCATCCATGCCTGTACTGGCCTATTCCTCTGACTCACTCCACTGATCATATCCTGTGGTGATGATGAATGACAGTGTAATTGACAGTCTCCCTGGCTGACGTAATCACTGAGTCATTTGATCGTGATCTCCAGGTCAACAGCCGGTGACATGAGTAGCAGCACCGTCAAGTATTTGGATGGATGGATGTCCCCAGGACAGCTCTAAGGCCAATTGGCTGTACCTTGATATAGACGATCATTAGCATGCTACTCGCTAACCATCGAGGTGCAATTGATTGATGCTCAGCCTTTAGCAGCCCATATTACCGTCGTTTCTGACACTGTGTTAACTATGTATCACCACCACCAGAATCACATTATTCGCCAAGTATAAAAATCAACTGTACTAGTTTCAGACTCTGGTCTTGTCCAGTCTTGTAATATGTCTGGTAATATGGTTAAGTGCAGAAAAGAAAGACCTATCAAAGCAGCAGCTGACTCCAAACAGAGCAGCACGTCTAGCTCTTAACTGCGCATACAGAACTAACATCAACAACATGCATGCCAGTTTCTCCTGGTTGAGGGTTGATGAGAGTAACTGTTTCTCTCCTACAGTAGTTTTTATGAGAAATATTACTGAAGAAAATGACAGATTGTCTGCATAATCAAATAACATTCAGCTCAGACACCCATACATACCCCACAAGACATGCACCAGGGGTCTCTTCACAGTCCCCAAGTACAAAACGAATTCACAGCAAGGCACAGTTTTATACAGAGTCATGATCACACGGAACTCCCTTCCATCTCCATTTACTCAAGCAAACAGCTAAATGACCTTTAAAATACTGATTTAAACAACATCTCATGGAACGGTGGGGACTGTGAAATGACAAAAACACACACAGGCACACTAACACACACAATCTACACACACATTATTCTTTAGACGTATTATTTGTACAGTGCCCTCCTGATTTATTGGCACACTAGGTAAATACTGTATGAACAAAGAAGGCTGTGAAAAAATGTCCTTATTAATCAACTTGATTTTACTCAAACTATCATATGAATCTAACCTTTTAATTGAGTTAAAATTGTTAAAAGAAAAACTTTCGTCATCAATAAATCATTATTTTATTCAAAAACATACATGTCACAATTATTGGCGCCACAGCATGTAGTATTTTGTGCTCCCTCCCTTTGCCAAGATAACAGATCTGAGTCATCTGCTATAATGTTTGATGAGGTTGGAGGACACAAAGGAAGGGATTTGAGATCATTCCTCCATATTGGAACTAGGGCTAGACGGTATACTGTATTTTGCGATATACCTGTATTGATACACGGACAGGTTTGGGTTTTTACTTTACCTTCTATAACAGTATTTGAATGTTTAGTTTGTTAAATGTGATACACCGTGTGTAACGTCCATTTTTATAGTTTACTTCGCTACTTGAGTCATCTCTCCTCTCCATGCTGCTTTCCACACAGACCTAGCCGGCCCATGTCACTCAAGGAGCGCATTTGTTGTTCCTCGACCAGGAGACACTTGCGTTCAGTCTGCATGGTCAATGCCGCACATGCAACAATGTTGATGACAATGGTGTTGTTTTCACTTTGCTTCTTAATAAATCCACTAGCATTCTATAATTACACTTAGTTTGTAAGAAACACATCTGCAAACAGCTAGTTTGTCTTTTCTTAGCAAGTTGAGCTAAATCTTGTTAGCTGCTAATGATAATAGCAAGTTAGTTAGCTATACATGTCAGAGCAAACGTAATTAGCTATACAGCCTGATAAAACCATTGATGGTGTAGACCTAAATCAGCATGTTGTTTGTGCAACAGTATTTAATAAATCAAACAGGAATATGCAAAGCATGAATACCGTAATTTCCGGACTATTAAGCGCACCTGAATATAAGCCGCACCCACTGAATTAAAAAAATATATATTATTTTGAACATAAATAAGCCGCACATGTCTATAAGCCGCAGGTGCCTACCGGTACATTGAAACAAATAAACTTTACACAGACTTTAACGAAACACGGCTTGTAACAAAAATAAATAGGCTTTAACGAAACACGGCTTGTAACAAAAAATAAAAAATTAGCAGTAAGCTTTAGTTGTCTTTTTGCACTGAGTCAATTCCTCACGCTGCTGTTTCCAACGTCTTATCAT
Source organism: Salmo salar (assembly GCF_965601325.2). Taxonomy (NCBI): domain Eukaryota; kingdom Metazoa; phylum Chordata; class Actinopteri; order Salmoniformes; family Salmonidae; genus Salmo; species Salmo salar. Next base: position 67,638,365 of record NC_138294.1, on the reverse strand, counting down.
CGACTCATTAAGACCAAGCTCCCGTGCAGCAGCTCTATTTCCTTTTCCAACAGCCAGATCAATCGCCTTCAACTTCAAAGCTGCATCATATGCATTTCTCCGTGTCTTTGCCATGATGAGGGTGACAAAATGACTACCGTAATCAGAATGATGGGAAGTTTGAGAGCGCTCGATTTAATCTAAACAGTAAACAAAAAAGTTGTTTGACCTTTACCCGTTCTGCAATTTCATTGGTCTAATGAAAGCTTCATGCCGCCAAAAAACTGAGCACGTCACAGAATGTTTTGTTTTTTAGAAAAACATTTTGAAAGCGGGAAAAATCCATATATTAGCCACGTCATTGTTTAAGCCGTGGGGTTCAAAGCGTGGGAAAAAAGTTGCGGCTTATAGTCCGGAATTTACGGTAGGTTAGCTACATGAAGTAGTTAAGAGAGAACTTTCAATGTAGCCAAAGATTATAGGGTCCCCTAGGAAACACTTATTAACACTGTGGTTCCTAAAAAAAGAAGAAAAAAAAGAACACTTTGGTTCCTACCCTGTCACAATAACTCCTCCCTGGCATTTTCATTCGTTGTCATGTGAAACAACACTGTATTCTAACTATATAATTAGAATAATCATCCTATTTCCATGATTCCAACTAAAAATGTATACCGATAACCGATATCGGCATTTTAGCGGCATTCTAGTGCAGTTAAATAGTTAGACCACTGCGTCCATGTGTGTGTGTTAAGGCACTGCATCTCAGTGCAAGAGGCGTCACTACAGTCCCTGATTCGAATCCAGGCTGTATCACATCCGGCTGTGATTGGGAGTCCCATAGGGCAGTGCACAATTGGCCCAGTGTCGTCCGGGTTTGGCCAGGGTAGGCCGTCTTGTAAATAAGAATTAGTTCTTAATAACTGACTTGCCTAGTTAAATAAAGGTTACACACACCGCGCTGACCAAAAGGTATTTTGTTGGCATTTACGTATGTTCCCATTACCAGTAAAACATAATCAAGACTTATTCCTTTCACTTACTTGCTGTGCTGTTTGGTTGTTCATTTGTTCAGTCATTTCATTCTCAACCAGGATTTCTGTGGAACGTCGTTTAGGTCTTTGCGTGTCAAAAAATATACACGTCAAATAACACTGACGTGTCAAATAAGCTTGTTGACCAAATCAGGACCTGAATATGACTGAACGTCACGTAATAATTTAACGCGTTACTTAATTTTTTACGTAGTTATTACACATTGATTACACTATCACTCGTATTTCATATGTATGCTATGATGCTGGTAAAGTTGTCTCGAGCACCTACAGTGCTGGTCATAAAAAAGCTAGCTAGGTCATGGATGCAAACAATGTTCTTCCCCAAAAACATAGCAAAATGACATATGTTTCAATAGCTATAGTTAGCTACCTGACTATATAGCTAGGTGTCATTAATGTAAAATAACCTTCATTTATAAGACAGTTATTTGATTTAATGGTGGTCGGAACCATCTATGTGAAGCTAGCCACATTAAGGATTAGCAGCAATAGTGGACTTTGCAGTTAGCCTTCAGAATAAAAGTATGTCATGCAAATGAATACAAATAGTATAATTATTCCATAATTGAATAGATCATGCTAAACGAGGTTGGAATGTTATATAAAATCAACAAAAGACAATCATTTGTTAATTTGACAAAAATCTGTTGAAATCACACTGGATGTATTATACTTTAGAATTGCATTGGGGGCATACTTATTTCACTGTACAGCCTTACCTATGGATTTTGGATCAATGACATGGGGTATCAGTCTACTCAGTGACACCCAGATAAAATTAGCATTGTAGCTCTTATTGCGGGACTGTGAATTGAGCCACATTTATTGTCAACCTATGTGTATTGAACCCTATTCCCGAGGAAAAACAATACTGCGTGGGTGTTTTGGAGTCTGATTACTCTGAGGATGACTTTGGGGAAGAAATATCTTGGGTATTGAGTAGACTAATACCCCATTTCATTGATCCCCAATCTTTAGGTAAAGCTGTTCAGTGAAATATGAATGTCAATACACACAACAGGCTGACTGGGGAGGTGATTTCACACACTGTCACAGTCCCCACGATAAGCTCTACAACACTAATATTTGCGTAAAGTCTTCACAGTTGTGTTCTGTGGGTGTCACTGTTACCCCCATTTCATTGCTTCACATTATCTAGTCTAAATATGGCATGATTCCACCAATTGTAACCTTCTGCATCACTTTCAGAGGTACTTTTATTTTGAAGGCAAATCGCAAATTCCACTATTGTGCCTAATCCTTATTGTGGCTAGCTTCACAACATAACCCGGTCAGGTTGAGCTTCACTAGCCAGATTAAGCTAGCTGGCTGCTTATAACGTTAGCTTTGGGCAACAGGGTTAAGTAGCTGGCTAGCTGTTTATTTTCATGAACTGAAGTTCAATTTCAATAGGTGAACAAGTGGCTACCTAACTAATATTTACTCACAAGTATTCCTAAATCATTGCTAAGAATAGTGAAAATGACTGCAGTTTCTACTGGTCATTGTTTTCAGGCTGGTTGTATTTGTGCTAGCTAGGTACCAAGCTGAAGCTAGCTAGCTACCCAGAAGTTGCGGTCAAACAAATAATGCTTTATTGTATTGTAAATGCATTGTTCGTGGCCGGTGTTTGCTTGTTTGTACACTTTTTTGTACAGCTTTAACAGTGCTACTGATAGTAGTGGTGGTGCTTGGCTTGCACGTGCAAATTCAGAACACACAACATTCTATAATAAAACGGTGTTATTTAACGCGTCAAGTCGTGTTATTGTCAATAGTTATTTGACGTGTATCTTTTTTGACACGCAAAGACCCAAGCAGCGTTCCATAGTATGTCATGAAGCTAATAGCAGTGACGCTGTTACTGTGTAACTCCGGTACGGCAACATCTGAACAATAGCGCACTTGGTAAAGTTAGTGTGTACCGGTGCTAGACCAGTCGCGAAAGCCAACATCACCCACAACAGAGAACGCTTGATTGTCAAGGGCAATGAATTCCATTATCTTGACTTTAATGGATTTCGCCTTTGAGTTGTCTCGCTGAAATGTTCTTACTCTTTCAAATGACTGCTCGACTTGTTGACTGCTCGATCCACACAGCAGAAATTGTGGGCTAGGAATGCTGTGTTGCACGTGTTGCGCAACATTTTACGTGGCGTCATTGCATTTATATAGGTATGCACGTCAGCTTTGACATCGGTATTAAACTAGACATCGGTCCAATACCCATGTTGGCATTTTTAGCTAATATCGGCCGATTCCAGTATGTTCACCGATATATCGTGCATCCCTAATTCCAACAGTTTACCCAAGTGTTTTGCTCCTAAATCACATGTCAAATCGCAGTTGCAACATTTGTTTAAAAATAAGGCCTAGATTGTTTCCCCATATCGTGCAGCCCTACGTGGCAGTGTGGAAATTCTCAAATGAGTGCAGGAAATGCAGAAATGTATAAAATTGATAAATTTTATATATTTTATATTATATTTTAAAATAAATAAATTGAATTGAACAGTGTGGCGAAAGGACCCATTAAAATCACTTACAATGAATGTGTTGCCACCCTAGGGTCACTCATTACTCATAAAGCACATTTAGAACTTTTATTATTAAAAAACAAAATACCATCATATCGTCCAATTCTTTTTTTTTTTTTTTCTTTTTTTTTATACTGTCATAGGTTTTGGCCTAAAATCTCCTGACACTAGATGGAGTCTGGTGCCGTGTATCCTAACAAGGTTTCCATGGCCTTTGTTAGTAAAACAGCCCCACAACATTACAGATCCACCACCATACTTCACAGTGGGGATTAGGTTATTTTCTGCATGACCATGGCTCTTTTTATGCCAAACTCACCTCTGGTGTTTTTTTGCTAAAAAGCTATATTTTAGTCTCATCAGAGCATACAACCTGGTTCCAATCAAAGTTCCAAAGACATTTAGCAAACTCCAGGCGCTTACGTTTGTGGTTTGGTGACAGCAGAGGCTTTCTTCAGGCAACCCTTCCAAATAACTTTTTGGCATGGAGGTGGTGTTATTGTAGTTTTGGAGACCAGATGTAACCAACTATTGCAATTCTCCAACTGTGATTCTTGGAGATTTATTTTGCCACTTGAACCAGCCCTCTCACTATGCGTGGGGGCGAAATACACTTGCGTCCTCTTCCAGGCAGGTTCATCACTGCTCCAGTTGTTTTACATGTCTTATTGCCCTAATAGTGGAGATGGATATTTTCAGGAGTGTAGCTATCTTTTTAAAGCCATTACCTGATTTGTGAAGGCTAACAACCTTTTGTCTTATTTCATTTGTGTGTACTCAGTCATCCATCAACATGGAAAAGGACAAAGGGAGTTTGTCACCTCATATTTATACCCTAGTGAAACAGGAAGTCATGGCTAACGACTTAAAAACTTCTTAGGGATCGGCAACCCGTCAACGGGACAGTTCATGCAGGGCCTTGTGTCACCATCGCAGATTTTAGAGAAACAACCAATGTCGGTACATATAAGTGTCTTATCTCGGCTGAAAGCTTAAATTCTTGTTAATATAACTGCACTGTACAATTTACAGTAGCTATTACTGCGAAAAAAGGCCATGCAGTTGTTTGAGAGCTCTTAACAAAACAAATTTTTCACCGCGTTAGGTTTGATAAATTTACCTCTGAAGGTAAAATGTGTACTTACATTCTGAAATCTTCTTGCTCTGATTTATCATCCAAAGGGTCCCAGAGATAACATGAAGTGTCGTTTTGTTAGATAAAATCCTTTTTCATATCCTAAAAAGGTCCATATAGCATGCATGATCGGTTTTGTATTTCCACTCGCTCAATTAGCAAAGAAAGGAATCTGTGAAAATCTAACCCTAAACGTTGTTTCAACCAGTCAAATCACGTTAGTATGTATTCCTTAGAGATCCTAGAACGTAACAACACTTCACTATATCATTAGGGGTGTAGTATATCCTATAGGACACCATATTTGGTCAGAGAGCGACGCCTTCATGGCACGCCGGTGATGCGGACGCTCTTCACTTGAACGACTCTAACTTTGTCAAATAAGCACCAATTGGGGTCAAACAAAGCAAGCTAGATAGCCAATGAGCTGGGCTTTACGGGAGTATCCGGAAACCTTGTATCTGTCGGAAAATGTAGCTACTAACCTTGTACGACAGCATGCCTTTTCCTTTTGGACAAGAATTATAAGAATATTCAGAGTTATGAAGTTATGAAAACTGGTTGTTTTGCAAATGTTGAACTTATAATATGGCTACTAATACTGGAAAAGCTAAATCAAAGTCCAAGTATACAGATTTGACGATATTCTTGCAGAAAAAATGTAGTATGAATGCAAATGTCTCCTTCACGATTTGCCCAAATGTACCTGGGTGACTTCACACTAAATGTCATGTAGTTCGCTCATAAAAAAAGGGGGCTGATTGCACGCTCTTTCAAAAATGTGGACATATGTGGCATTGTGTTGTGACAGCTGCTCATTTTAGTGCCATTTTATTGACCCCAGCACAAGGTGGACCTGTGTAATTATCATGCTGTTTAATCAGCTTCTTGATATGCCACACTTGTCAGGTGGATGGATCGTGGCAAATGAGAAATGCTCACTAACAGGGATGTGAACAAATTTGTGCTCAAAATTGGAGAGAAATAAGCTTTTTGCGCTTGTGGAACATTTCTGGGATCTTTTTATTGCAGCCCAACACTTTACATGTAGCGTTTATATTTTTGTTAAGTATAATTATTTCTTGATGACCATTTCTTTCTTAAATGTTTTAACTCAAAGGTTAGATTCATATGATATTTTGAGTGTAAGATATAGCTGATAAACAGCAGTGAACAGGATCAATAATTCAGGAGGGCACCGTAGTATTTTAGATTTGTGTGTCTGTGTATCTGTGTTTTGTTACTTGTCTTGTTTTTGTGTGGACCCCACGAAGAATAGCTGCTGCTTTGACAAAAGCTACTGGGGATCCGAATAAACCAACCAATACACATACCCGGAATTTGACTTGGTGAATAGTTGCTGCCATCGATAGACAATGTACAAACAGAATACAGAAACATAATCAACATACGGAATATACAATATAAATACAGAAAACATAAAACTCTGGAGTATAAGCTGATAAGCTGTGAGGATATAAGGTAAGGCGAGTTACTTTTAACAGTAAACTTGCCAACCACAAACATATAGACAAGTGAATTCTCTTGACAGTCTTTCTGCTAACAAGAAAGAGGTAATTTCACCCAAAGTAAAAAGGAAGGGGAAAACCAGTGGTGCATTTGTCTTGCTTTGCTGTTTGTTAATGCTGACAGGGTGGTTTTCTCTAACCTTAGCCCATGATGAACAACACAACCTGAGCCCAAATTAAAAACTTATTTTGTAGAAAATCTGTTTGGTGCAGATAGTAAGAACATTAGATGTTGGGGAATCGTCCCACCTGATCGGAATAAATTATGTTTGAAACACAACTTAAGCCATGACTGACGTGAGGACCATAACATATGAAACATTCCCTCTTATCAGTTGTTAACCCCATTCAAGTCTATACATTATTTACCACCATATACAGTTCTGTGTGCATCCACTGGAGAAAAGCCTTAAATGATTCAATAGACTTAAGCCTTGTTCACACTGCAAGACAAATCTGTTTTGGAGTACTGACGGTCCAAACAGCAAGTTACAAGTGACCAAATCATATTTGTGTGTGTTCAGACAGCAGTCATTTGTTGACATGGCTATGCTAGTTGTCATAGTAACGACGGGTGTGTGCACAATGGTGTAGGCTGATTGGTGGTGGTGGGCTCGTGCTTCCCATCACTCAGTAGTTTATGTAGCAAACGAAGGTGACGACAATGCCTGCCATGAACATTTCTCAATGTTCAAAATCATAGTGTAAGAACACTTTTTTTTTTAAGCCTCAAAGGATATGATGATCTAACTTTCAAAACAAGTCCTTTTTGGCTAGCCAAGGCAGTCAACTAGCTAGCTGGGTAGCTGTTTAGCTTTCTAGCACATTCACTCATTTGTTTGTAAAAAAATTAACTATCTAATTAGCTACCACATGTTCTTGTCAGACTGTCAACAGAATAGCTACAAAGGTGGTTTGAAATGTGTGTTGAAATATCTGATTCCATGTGCTTTTTGGCTGTTCAGACTGCAGGACAAATAAGATATTTGAATAAGATATGCAAAAAAAATGGTATGAGTCACTTCAAACTGCCAATGTGAACACGGCATAAGTGTTGATGATTTAACCAGAACCATTATTTTAAATGCATGGGAACTGGTTAATAATGTCCTTTTATGTTCCGAGGCCATCAAAGTGCCTATGTAAGGCACTGTCACTCAAACCTCTCCTTCCAGTGCCGTCCTGCCATCTAGTTTTCTAGGGTTGTTAAGGATACTATAGTTATTATTGTATGTTTCACATTGGATTTATTAATAACAAAAAGTTAAGATATGTTTTGAAGTCTGGTGCCACTCCACACACAAGCTTGTTAGCAAGCTCTGGTCCAGGGCGTTGAGCTAGCCTCAGCGTTGAGCCAACTCTCGGATGTTTAAATTTACTCTATATTAGCCGCTCCTCCGTAGCTACACTGAACAAAAATATAAAAGCAACATGTTAAGTGTTGGTCACATGTTTCATGAGCTCAAATGAAAGATTCCCAAAATGTTCCTTCCTCTCAAATCTTTTTTTCTCTAAAATGTTGTTCTCAAAATGTTTTACATCCCTGTTAGTGAGCATTACTTCTTTGCTGAGATAATCCAGCCACCTGACAGGTGTGGCATATCAAGAAGCTTATTAAACAGCATGATCATTACACAGGCGCATCTTGTGCAAGGAACAAAAGGTGGTAGATGGCAGACGCGTGTATAGCATTGTGTGGTCGAGCAGTTCGCTTATGTCAACGTTGTGAACAGAGTGCCTCATGGGGAGGTGGGGTTATGGTATGGGCAGGCATAAGCTACAGACAATAAACACAATTACATTTTATGGATGGCAATTTGAATGCACAGAGATACCGTGACGAGATCCTAAGGCCCATTTATTGTGCCATTCATTCGCCGCCATCACCTCATGTTCCAAGCATGATAACATACCCCCATGTCGCAAGGATCTGTACACAATTCCTGGAAGCTGAAAATGTTCCAGTTCTTCCATGGCCTGCATACGCACTTGACATTTCACCCATTGAGCATGTGTGGGATGCTCTGGATCGACGTGTACAATGGTGTGTTCCGGTTCCCGACAATATCCAGGAACTAAGCACAGCCATTGAAGAAGAGCTGGACAAGATTCCACAGGCCTGATCAACTCAATGCAAAGGAGATGTCTCGCTGCATGAGGCAAATGGTGGTCACACCAAATACTGACTGGTTTTCTGATCCACGCCCTTATTTGTTTTTTAAAAGTTATCTATGACCAACAGATGCATATCTGTATTCCCAGCCACGTGAAATCCATAGATTAGGGCCTGATGAATTTATTTCAATTGACTGATTTCCTGACATGAACTGTAACTCAGTAAGATCTTTGAAATGGTTTATATTTTTGTTCAGTGTAGTTATCTAGCTAGCATATAATTATGCAGTTCAGTGAAGTAATTATATGCCTACTAATATCCTAAACACTTTATAATGCATGTCATATCATGGTGTTCAGAGCTTTAAGCCAAGCCTCCATGTCCACCCCATCTCGCACTCACCTCGCAAAATTTCAATCGCATCTCACACCCTACACTTGTCCATCAAGCATGTAAACAAATAGCTTGCCTGGTCCATAGAAAGCTGCTCAATCTGCGTTGACTGGTGGATTCATTTAATAAGCTAAATGAGCTAATTGTAAAAACTGTTGACTTAACAAGTTAAAAAAGGAATAGAAAGGAACAATATAAACCAGTACTTTTTCTGGTTTTAACCGGTTCAGAACTTTATTATACAGGTCGGAACAGTGGAATGGAATGAAAATAATTGTGGTTCTGAATGAAATGATTGGAAAATAATTTTGGTTCCAACTCCTGGATTTAACTAAACAATCCATGCAGAAATGCATATGACTGCAGTCATGCATAAAACAACATTTACAACCAGCCGGCTTGTACAGGACATTCTGAGCTTTCCTTACCTTCGGAACTTCTGTAAAGATTTATTTATTTAAGATACACTACCAATTATTCCATCATAGACATGTAGCTGTATAGGGTATGATATTTTCCCCTGGTCAGGTTCTTGTTCTCAGAAGACACAGCTTGGCTGGTGTGTGATGGCGCCCAGGAGTGTATTAAACACACTACTATATGAGACCTGCTGGCCTTTGGAATTCAATTGAGTCTACAGGAAAAACACTTACGATAAGAGCATGATACAGGGGTCAGTTAAGGGGTAAATTCAAAACTTGCCAGAAGAATGAGTCAGAGGTTTGATCTTTGAAGTCTATTGTTGCTGCTCTTTTAGCTATTTTATACTGAACAAACGCAACATGCAAAGAAAGTGCTGGTCCCGTGTTTCATGTGCTGAAATAAAAGCTTATTTCTCTCAAATTTTGTTAGCTAACATTTTATCCTTTGCCAAGATGATCTATCCACTTGACAGGTATGGTATATCAAGAAGCTGATTAAACAGCATGATAATTACACAGGTGCACCTTATGCTGGGGACATTAAGGCCATAGATTTCTCAAGTTTAGAGGGAGCGTGCAAATGGCATGCTGACAACAAGAATGTCCACCAGAGCTGTTTCCAGAGAATTGTATGTTAATTTCTCTACCATAAGCTGTGTCCAACGTCGTTTAATAGAGTACATTTGTCAGTACATCCAACCGGCCTCACAACCGCAGACTACGTGTAACCACACCAGCATAGGACCTCCACATCCGGCTCTTCACCAGCGGGATCATCAGGGTCGGGGGCACAGAGGAGTATTTCTGTCTCTAAAGCCCTTTTGTGGGGGAAAACTCATTATTATTGGCTGGGCATATGCCCTCCTGGCCCACCCATGGCTGCGCCCCTGCCCAATCATGTGAAATCCATAGATTAGGGCCTAATGTATTGATTTAAATTGACTGATTATCTTATATGAACTGTAACTCAGCGAAGTTGTTGAAATGTTTTATGTTGCGTTTTATATTTTTGTTCAGTATAGATTAAAATTGCAAACAACTTACTCTGATCAGGTGGGACCATTCCCCAAATTCTCATGTTTTCACTATATGAGACCTGCTGGCCTTTGGAATTCAATTGAGTCTACAGGAAAACAGATTTTCTACAAACGAAGTTCTTAATTTGGGCTCAGGTTGTGTTTACCAGGGGCTAAGGTTAGAGAAAACCACCCTGTCAGCACTAACAAACAGCAAAGCAAGACAAATGTACCACTGGTTTTCCCCTTCCTTTTTACTTTGGGTGAAATTACTCCTCTTTATGGCTAGCGGAAAGACTGTGTCAAGAAAATGCACTTGCCTGCATGTTTCTGGTTGGCAAGGTTACTTTAAAAGTAACGCATTATACATTAATTGGAAGAAACAGGCGAAACGAGACGGTACCATCCAACAAAGAAATGCTTGTTTTATATTTCTGTTGCGAACCGTTTTCCTACAGTGTGTCCTAATGAATTGACCCCCAATGGGGTTCTGCATGCATGGTAGCCATTTTGTATTCCTAATGCTCACCACCCAGCCCCTGAGCTGTGGAGTGTCAAGAATCAGAGGTTCAGATAATAGGAGAGACAGCTCTATCAGCAATAACTGTGTTTCACTCTGCTTCCTGTTCACATGATAAAGCATTCCCCACTCTCTTGATCCACACCAATTGACTTAATCAAAGTTAAGTTGTGTTCCCCAAGTTTTAGACCTTTTTTTTTTCGGCTCCTTTGTTCAATTAATCCCATTATGCCATTGCTGGTGTTTGATCATCCCGACACAAGGTCTTGGAGATCTCTTTAGAACTGCTTATTTCCAAGCCATCTCACACCTTTGAATAAAGAGAGCCAGCTATCTCCCCTATCAGATAGATATGAGACGGGTGCCTCTTTCCATCCCTCTCAATTACAAAGAATCTTGAGCAGCCTCATGCAATCAAATAGCTAGCAACATTGGAAGAATTTTAGTGAAGGTACCTCCCAGGGTTGCAATCCTCTACCTCTGTCTTACGCAGATCCCCATGAACCACAGAATGTCTCATAACACCTTTTTTTCAAAGCCCATCTCCATAGACCGACCCTCAATATAAAGTGCACTCCCATTGATGTGAGCTAAACTGATGGTTGAAACCTTTCTCCTCCTCTTTGTTTAAAGCCCTGCTGCTGGGAGGAGGAAGCGCAGCCTCAGTGACTGCAGCGATGACTCTGGTGAGGAAGAAGAGGCAGAGGGGAGCAGGAAGAGACCAAGGCAGCTGCCAAGCCCCTGGACACTGGTCTCTCTCTGGCTGAGGACGAAGAGCTGGTCCTGCATCTGCCTGGGAACCGGCACTAGGGCTCGCGAAAGAGAGGACATTTACCGAACACTCTGTGTTATGGAGGATCCTCTTCAATGGCTTGTCATCATTATTTGGATGTTCCCCAGTATTTTGGGAACATTAGCGATTTCCCAAACTGTCAAATAAAACATACAATTTACTGTTACATGTGATTGTTTTATTGTAGTTCCCTGTGCTTGTTTGCAAAAAAAAATCAAATTTAACATGGAAAACATTTGATAAATGCTTTAGTTAGTACCTATCCACATACTGTTTTACTTTTCTTCTCAAGTGTTTCTCTTTGTTCTAAAATAACCTTTCAAGTACCCATCCATTTTATGACAAAGTAATATCACACAGCCATTTCCTTGGCGTACGTGTTTCTCTGCATCTCGTTCCAAGTGATGTCTATTGTAATATAATGGCATGGAACATGCTGCACCTTGACTGGAATGATGTGATTCTAGCTCGATGCAGGGGCCACCATTCACTTGGTTAAAGCATGAAGCCCACTTTCAGGTTTTTCTTTTCACCGATGTAAATGACACATTCTAGAAGGAAATTAATGTATAATTCCTTCTACCCCCTGTGGTCTCACCAGAGATCTGCTCCACACACTACAAGGGGGGACTGACAGGCTGACAGATGTACAGTACAAGTCAAAAGTTTGAACACATCAACTCATGCCAGGGTTTTTATTTATTTGTACTATTTTCTACATTGTAGAATAATAGTGAAGACATCAAAACTATGAAATAACACATATGGAATCATGTAGTAACCAAAAAAGTGTTAAACAAATCAAAATATATTTGAGATTCTTCAAAGTAGCCACCCTTTGTCTTGACAGCTTTGCACACTTGGCATTCTGTCAACCAGCTTCATAAGGTAGTCACCTGGTATGCATTTCTATTAACAGGTGTGCCATGTTAATTAGTGGAATTTCTTTCTTTAATGCATTTGAGCTAATCAGTTGTGTTGTGACAAGGTAGGGGTGGTATACAGAAGATAGCCTTATTTGGTAAAATACCAAGTCCATATTATGGCAGAACAGCTCAAATAAGCAAAGAGAAACAACAATGCATCATTACTTTAAGATATGAATTTCAGTCAATCTGGAAAATGTCAAGAACTTTGACATTTTCTTCAAGTGCAGTGCAAAAACCATCAAGCGCTATGATGAAACTGGCTCTCATGAGGACCGCAACAGGAAAGGAAGACCTAGAGTTACCTCTACTGCAGAGGATACGTTCATAAGAGTTACCAGCCTCAGAAACTGCAGCCCAAATAAATGCTTCACAGAGTTCAATTAACAGACACATAACATCAACTGTTCAGAAGAGACTGCGTGAATCAGGCTTTCATGGTCGAATTGCTGCAAAGAAACCACAACTAAAGGACACCAATAAGAAAAAGAGACATGCTTGGGCCAAGAGATGCTGAGCAATGGACATTAGACCGGTCGGAAATCTGTCCTTTGGTCTAATGAGTCCAAATTTGAGATTTTTGGTTCCAACCGCCATGTCTTTGTGAGACGCAGAATAGGTGAACAGATGATCTCCGCATGTGTGGTTCCCACCATGAAGCACGGAGGAGGAGGTGTGATAGTGTGGGGGTGCTTTACTGGTGACACTGTTGGGGATTTATTTAGAGTTCAAGGCACACTTAACTAACCAGCATGGCTACCACAGCAGCGATACGCCATCCTATCTGGTTTGCGCTTAGTGGTACTATCATTTCTTTTTTTAACAGAACAATGACCCAACACACCTCCAGGCTGTGTAAGGCCTATTTGGCCAAGAAGGAAAGTGATGATGTGCTGCATCAAATGACCTGGCGTCCACAATTTCCCGACCTCAACCCAATTGAGATGGTTTGGGATGAGGTGGACCGCAGAGTGAAGTAAAAGCAGCCAACCAGTGCTCAGAGTATATGGGAACTCATTCAAGACTGTTGGAAAAGCTTTCCAGGTGAAGCTGGTTGAGAGAATGCCAAGAGTGTGCAAAGCTGTCATCAAGGCAAAGGGTTGCTACTTTGAAGAATCAGAAATTTAAAATATATGTTGATTTGTTTAACACTTTTTGGGTTCCGACATGATTCCATATGTGTTGTTGCATAGTTTTGATGTTTTCACTGTTATTCTACAATGTAGAAAATAGTAAAAAGAAAAACCCTGGAATGAGTAGGTGTTTTCAAAGTTTTGACTGGCAGTGTACATTATGCAGACATGCTTGTCCCAGATCCCAAAACCACTCTCTATTTTCTGACCCTTTAACTTTTTGTGTTAAATATTCTCTTGCTGTCCCGTTGGTTCTCTTTTTCACTCTTGTTGCTCTCTGTCACACTGTTTCCCCCCATTACATCTTACTCCTCTCTCGGTTTTGTTCTCTAGCTCTCACTGGCTTTTTCATCATGTTTTTTTTCTGTCTCCACTTGTCCTATTCCCACTCTCCCTTCACTGCAGTTCCAGCTTTGAAAGCTGCCCTTTCTCTGGCTTTAAGCCAGTGCAGGCTCAGATTACTTCAAACCACTGCCTTCTCTGTGTGAAGCATAAATTGCTGCATCACTGGTCCAAAAGAAACAACAGTAATGTAATACCTTCAAGTCCCAGCCGCCATCTGTGTGCTGTTATTGCTTTATCCCACTTTTTGGGGGGGCTTATTCATTTATTTTTTTATGCTCGGCTGTAGCGCCTCTTGACTTGATAGAAATGAAAGATCCATGTCATTGACGGTAATATCAAAATAGGTGTGACTAGAGTTGCAAAATTCCCTTAACTTTCTGGTAAGATTCTCAGGTTTTCCAGAAGTCCTGGATGAAGGATTCCCAGATGTCCTGCTTATTCTTGATGACAGGAATATTCTAACCAGGATTTCTGGAAAAATGTTGGTAAAGTTACGGTAATTTTGTAATCCTAGGTATGACAAAACCCAATGCAAATTGTGGGACATCACAAAATTAGACTTCTGTATGACATGTCATAATAGTATAGCTCTGCTATTACACTTACATCTGAGCATCTGTAGTGCACTTAGTCCCGATACCTCTAGAGATACCCCAGGCATTTGCTCAGAATAATGGGGCACAGTTGGTGACAGGGACTTCAAGGTATTCCATTACTTTTATTGGCATCGGTGGTGCAGCTTGTTATGCCTTTCACAGAGAAGGAAGTGGTTTCATGTCTGAGGCTCGCCTGAGGCAGCATTCAGACCTCCAGCTCCCAGCACATCATGTTCAAAGATTACATGGGCGTAGGCCTTGCCTATGACTCCCTTGTGATTAACATAACTTACGCTGAAAAAAGATATAAAAGCAACATGCAACAATATTGAAAGACTTGACTGAGTTACAGTTCATATAAGGAAATCAGTCCTAATCTATGGATTTCACATGACTGAGAATACAGATATGCATCTGTTGGTCACCGATACCTTAAAGAAAGAGGCGTGGATCAGAGAACTAGTCAGTATCTGGTGTGACTACCACTTGCCTCATGCAGCGTGTGACATCTCCTTCGTATAGAGTTGATCAGACTGTTGATTTGTGTCCTGTGGAATGTTGTCCCACTCCTCTTCAATGGCTATGAGAAGTTTCTGGAGCTGGAACACGCTGTCATTCACGTTGATCCAGAGCATCCCAAGCTGCTCAATGGGTGACATGTTTGGTGAGTATGCAGGCAGGCCATGGAAGAACTGGGACATTTTCAGCTTCCAGGAATTGTGTACAGATCCTTGCGATATGGGGCTGTGCATTATGCTGAAACGTGATGGCGGTTACACGTGGTCTGTGGTTGTGAGACCAGTTGGACGTACTGCCAAATTCTCTAAAAATACTGAGGCAGTTTATGGTAGAGAAATGAACATCCAATTCTCTGGCAACAGCTCTGGTGGACATTCCTGTAGGCAGCATGCCAATTTCACGCTCCCTCAACTTGAGACATCTGTGGCATTGTGTTGTGTGTTGTGTGACACAAATGCATATTTTAGAGTGGCCTTTTATTGTCCCCAGCACAAGGTGCACCTGTGTAATGATCAAATTAGCCTTTTGTGCATATGGAACATTCATCTCATGAAACATGGGACCAACACTTTACATGTTGCATTTTTATTTTTGTAATTTAGCAAATCCCGAATGCTGTAGAATGCCAGGATGGGCTTTTTCATAATCTTCCACCCCGGAGTGTATTTTAGTGTTTTTGACATTTGTTGTCTCCTCCTGTTACAGAACTGATCACTTGAAAATATTTGGGACAGAGATTTTACTTCCTGAAATCCAATAGTTTTTCATTTATTTCTATGAGTAGTTATGTATGAAAGATGTCTTTAAACCCACTTAGTGTGCTTGAGAGGTCACCTTCCTCTGCAGTACTTTGTTTTTCCTTTCTGCAAAGCCCATAAGCACTCGTCTTACTCTCCCTTTAACATGTCAGTGGTTAACCAGGGGAGCTGCATTATCTTCACAGCTATTTTACGGTAATGTACTCTCAAAATAGAAAGTCAGCAAATCTCTATTGTTGCTTCAGTACTGAAAATGGCCTCCTTTTGTCATTGTAATTGTTTCATTTTTGTGGAAAAGCTATTGAAAGATGTATGGTAATATCTACTTATAACAAGTGTGGAACAATGTTGTTTTATTTGAATATACCTCTTTAGGACCTGAAAGTTGCACAGCAGTAAATCCCCTTTTCAATGCAGTCAGGGTTTTTATACAGTAAAAGACTGAAGGTGTAATGTTTAGATGCTACCCACTTATTAGAAGCGTATCTGGCTTTTGCCCTTTGTATAATATATGGCCTTTAAATCAGTCCCCAATTTTGGGAATGAAGCAGATGGCCTTTTTGTGGTGTTGACTCCCCTTTTTGCCGTGCTTTGAGAGAGTGTGTAATCCAGGGAAGGCTGGATTACTGGGTTTTAGCGCAGAGTCCTCTGCCTGTCCTTTCCAACTAAATCTACATAATTAGAGAGGGGGAAAATATAGACTGCAGAAGACGGAGCAGCAAAGTGAGTTTCTCCCACAATGACCTTATCAAACTTAGCCGGAGCAGCAAACAGTCGGGCCCTGCTCACGGCAGTGACAAATGGAGCTGATGAAGTTGTGTGTGATGGGGGCGGATGGAGGCAGTTCCTTAAATTTTAAGCTGTCTGTGTCCACAGTCATCCATCAGTGCTGTGTGCCCTCCACTCGCCTCGCCATCCACTTCGCCCCAATTTTTCCAACCTTTTCCATCCTTATCTTCCTTCCTTTCTTTATGCGCAGAGGACAAGCTTGACCCATTCCAATCCACTCATATGGCCAAAAGACCATAGCCCTCAAGTTCCTCTTTGGTCACTTATTATCAACATCTTTGTCTCAGTATTACCAATGCTTCTCAACTGGCCCTTGTAACAGTGTAGAGGGGTAGAGAATAACCCTGCCCCTATATACCATTGCCATAGTATAGCATTGAGTAGATGGTTCCATTTGTAGACTTTTATTTTCCTCATTACCTTGTTGATGTTATAAGGTCTAGTTTGTCATCTTGAATGTGTGCAGTATGTTGACATTCCATCCACATCTCATGGTAATGTTTTCTGTGGCTCCTCGGGAGTGTTCAACAGAGTAAAGATTGCTGTAATGCAGTGTGACTCAAATATCAGTCACATTTCACTGTGAGTGATGAGTTCAATTCAGGCATTTTTGTGGGAGAAAGAAAATCTCCCCATCTTTGTAAATAGTGTGTCATTTTCCTAGTCATTATCAGTCACGGCAATGAGAAACAATGATTCCATCTGTTTGTCTAACGAGTTCACCTTGATAACGATTGAACACAGTGGAGAGAGAACCTCTGCCAGGCCCCAAGATGCAACAATAATTTATTTATGTGTGTATTGACTCAGGAGTGTTTGCTGCTACTATCCTCTAGTTTGAGGTTCCCAACCAGGGGTTTTGACCCCAAAATGGGATTGCCAAAGGTTTCCTTTGGATTGCAGGCACTTCCTTGATTTGAGGTAAAAAATTGAAAGTCTGTCGAACAAAATGATGTTTTCTATTTTAACTTCTCCCGTGATCTTGAAACTGAGGGGTATACTACAAAGCAGGATCAATGAGTTAGCCAGCTAACTTTGATAAACGACCAAAAATAACTACTGATTTTCTGATTTATTATGGAAGCTAAACATGTGTTTTTGTTTGTTGAATCAATTAGACCATGCATATTTCAAGCTTATCTTTATTAAAAATAAGTTATTTCAGAATATTTAGCTGGCTAACTCATTGATCCTGCTTTATACTATACTTCTGGAATCCATAGCAGTGAAACTGCAACGTCCGTTTGCGATATTGCAACAACAAAGACATCACTTAAAACAAACAAAAAAATCCCCCTCG
This sequence comes from Salmo salar, assembly GCF_965601325.2. NCBI lineage: Eukaryota > Metazoa > Chordata > Actinopteri > Salmoniformes > Salmonidae > Salmo > Salmo salar. The sequence continues at coordinate 67,620,501 of NC_138294.1, read as the reverse complement.
GACATCATTTCCACTTGTAAAAGATGTCACGCTGCTTCATTAACGCGTACCACTTCCTCCCAATTCTGCCCATACATGGCACCAACGCGGGACCTCTGCTTCACAAACACACGTGACCACCGCCCTCAAGCATCTCACCGCCGATCGCGCCACATCAAAAGCTAGATAATGAGGAGTAAGTTTCACACATCCCCATGTGCTACACACGCACAATAGTACATACACTGCTGTTCTATTTATTTTTTACTACGATGCAAGATGCTCCTCTGCTCTGTTTAAAAAACAATAACAAATGTGCCTGGGGCGATCAGTGCTGCTGCTTCACCTTACATGCTGACCAGACCGCTTGCGTGTGTCTGCTATTGCGCGCATGTTGATTTTGTCCCCCCACACCAAACATGATCAAGGCATGCAGGTTGAAATATCAAAACAAACTCTGAACCAACTATATTAATTTGGGGACAGGTCAAAAAGCATTAAACATTTATGGCAATTTAGTTGGCTAGCTTGCTGTTGCAAGTTAATTTGTCCTGCGATATAAACATTGGGTTGTTATTTTACCTGAAATGCACAAGGTCCTCTACTCCGACAATTAATCAGTTTCTAGTAATCTCCTCCTTCAGGCTTCTTCTTCTTTGGACTTTATATGGCGGTTGGTAACCAACTTTAAGGTGCATTACCACAACCGACTGGACTGGAGTGTAAACCCCAGTTCATCTTCCAATCACCCACGTGGGTATATGCTCCTAAAAACCAATGAGATGGGAGAGGCAGGACTTGCAGCGCGTCGAACGTCAACGCAAACGAAAGCAGTGTGGGTGCAATGATTGAATAACATGATTGTGTACATTTATTTTGCAATGCTCGCACACCCAATGCATGTTATGCGGAGCTCAGCTTTAACCTTCCCTTTCCTTATCTGACCCTCACAGGGGTCCATACTTGCAAATATTTGAAAAATTCAATTCAATTAGACCTCCTTCTCAAAATGTGCATCTGCCAATTACAATCGTCAACGTAGTTGCAGGTGATAGAACGCTACATTGTAGCTGGTCCCATCAAATAACCTGGCATACGTTAGCCCTATGCTAACCTCACCAGCTGACAGTGATTTTTTTCCTGTCACAAATTCTGCATCAGCCAATCAAATATTTTAGACTTTATATCCATGGCATTACTTAAAATAGGTCAACTTGGCCACCAGAGGGATATTTTAAACCTCTAAATTCAAGGTTTACTTTTGTTCCAATCATCTGTCTCAAGTGTAGAGTGGCAATATTGCATGATGATGCATCCTTGACTAGGCTATTAGCTACTAACTTTAGACAAATTCACACATGACAAAATACCACGATTTAATGGAAAAAAAGATAGAGGAAGTCGACAACATTTTAAGTTTGTCGTACATCGTAAAAGAAATTAAAGAGCCTTATGGACTTCAAATAGCTGTCATGTAAAATCTTAATCATTGGGTCCTTGTGATACTAAAGCGGTTGACTCTAAAACAATAGTGCACGTTAACTGTTAATTCTAGCCCCCCTTGCATCAAGCATTTTTGTTACAGCTGCTCCTCAACGCTTCAGTAAAATAATGCATATGTGACCGTGGATGATTATAATAATCCATATGAAATGTTGTACATGTAAATATAGCCTATAGCAGGGACGATTATTTATGTAGCAGTGCCAGTAGCCTGTGTCTCGGTCTGCAAGAGGGACTCTAACAAGAAGCTCCTCATTAAATGCATTCGTAATCTTCATTTACAAGGTTTTGGCTGCACTTCTCTTAACACACTATCACAAATGTAATTATACATTTCAAAGGGGGGGAACTAAAGTGGGATTCGAACCCTTTCACCATCTACGACAAATACGAGGAGTTCTAGGCGCTCTACAGTGTGAAGCCAGCTATATGACCTGTCAGACAAATTTTTGTTTCTTTATTTATTTCACCTTTATTTAACCAGGTAGGCAAGTTGAGAACAAGTTCTCATTTACAATTGCGACCTGGCCAAGATAAAATAAGCAGTTTGCACATACAACAATACAGAGTTACACATGGAGTAAAACAAACATACAGTCAATAATATAGTAGAAAAATAAGTCTATATACAAAGTGAGCAAATGAGGTGAGATAAGGGAGGTAAAGGCAAAAAAGGCCATGGTGGCGAAGTAAATACAATATAGGAAGTAAAACACTGGAATGGTAGATTTGCAGTAGAAGAAAGTGCAAAGTAGAAATAGAAATAATGGGGTGCAAAGGAGCAAAATAAACAAATAAATACAGTAGGGGAAGAGGTAGTTGTTTCGGCTAAATTATAGATGGGCTATGTACAGGTGCAGTGATCTGTGAGCTGCTCTTACAGCTGGTGCTTAAAGCTAGTGAGGGAGATAAGTGTTTCCAGTTTTAGAGATTTTTGTAGTTCGTTCCAGTCATTGGCAGCAGAGAACTGGAAGGAGAGGCGGCCAAAGGAGGAATTGGCTTTGGGGGTGACCAGAGAGATATACCTGCTGGAGCGCGTGCTACAGGTGGGTGCTGCTATGGTGATCAGCGAGCTGAGATAAGGGGGAATTTTACCTAGCATAGTCTTGTAGATGACCTGGAGCCAGTGGATTTGGCGACGAGTATGAAGCGAGGGCCAGCCAACGAGAGCGTACAGGTCGCAGTGGTGGGTAGTATATGGGGCTTTGGTGACAAAACGGATGGCACTGTGATAGACTGCATCCAGTTTATTGAGTAGGGTATTGGAGGCTATTTTGTAAATGACATCGCCGAAGTCGAGGATCGGTAGGATGGTCAGTTTTACGAAGGTATGTTTGGCAGCATGAGTGAAGGATGCTTTGTTGCAAAATAGGAAGCCGATTCTAGATTTAACTTTGGATTGGAGATGTTTGATGTGAGTCTGGAAGGAGAGTTTACAGTCTAACCAGACACCTAGGTATTTGTAGTTGTCCACATATTCTAAGTCAGAACCGTCCAGAGTAGTGATGCTGGACGGGCGGGCAGGTGCAGGCAGCGATCAGTTGAAAAGCATGCATTTAGTTTTACTTGTATTTAACAGCAGTTGGAGGCCACGGAAGGAGAGTTGTATGGCATTGAAGCTCTTCTGGAGGGTAGTTAACACAGTGTCCAAAGAAGGGCCAGAAGTATACAGAATGGTGTCGTCTGCGTAGAGGTGGATCAGAGATTCACCTGCAGCAAGAGCGACATCATTGATGTATACAGAGAAAAGAGTCAGCCCAAGAATTGAGAAGTAGTTGGTGAACCAGGCGAGGCAATCATTTGAGAAACCAAGGCTATTGAGTCTGCCGATGAGGATGTGGTGATTGACAGAGTCGAAAGCCTTGGCCAGGTCAATGAATACAGCAGCACAGTATTGTTTCTTACCGATGCCGGTTAAGATATCGTTTAGGACCTTGAGCGTGGCTGAGGTGCACCCATGACCAGCTCTGAAACGAAGTTGCATAGCAGAGAAGGTGCGGTGGTATTCGAAATAGATGGTAATCTGTTTGTTGACTTGGCTTTCGAAGACTTTAGAAAGGCAGGGTAGGATAGATATCGGTCTGTAGCAGTTTGGGTCAAGAGTGTCCCCCTCTTTGAAGAGGGGGATGACCGCAGCTGCTTTCCAATCTTTGGGAATCTCAGACGACACAAAAGAGAGTTTGAACAGGCTAGTAATAGGGGTTGCAACAATTGATCATTTTAGAAAGAAAGGGTCCAGATAGTCTAGCCCGGCTGATTTGTAGGGGTCCAGATTTTGCCGCTCTTTCAGAACATCAGCTGACTGGATTTGGGAGAAGGAGAAATGGGGAAGGCTTGGGTGAGTAGCTGTGGGGGGTGCAGTGCTGTTGACCGGAGTAGGGGTAGCCAGGTGGAAAGCATGGCCAGCCGTATAAAAATGCTTATTGAAATTCTCAATTATAGTGGATTTATCGGTGGTGACAGAGTTTCCTATCCTCAGTGCAGTGGGCAGCTGGGAGGAGGTGCTCTTATTCTCCAAGGACTTTACAATGTCCCAGAACTTTTTTGAGTTTGTGTTGCAGGAAGCAAATTTCTGCTTGAAAAAGGTAGCCTTGGCTTTTCTAACTGCCTGTATATATTGGTTTCTAACTTCCCTGAAAAGTTGCATATCACAGGGGCTGTTCGATGCTAATGCAGAATGCCACAGGATGTTTTTGTGTTGGTTTAGGGCAGTCAGGTTCGAAGAGAACCAAGGGCTATATCTGTTCCTTGTTCTAAATTTCTTGAATGGGGCATGCTTATTTAAGATGGTGAGGAAGGCATTTAAAACAAATAACCAGGCATCCTCTACTGAAGGGATAAGGTCAATATGCTTCCAGGATACACGGCCAGGTCGATTAGAAAGGCCTGCTCGCTGAAGTGTTTCAAGGAGCGTTTGACAGTGATGAGTGGAGGTCGTTTGACCGCTGACCCATTACGGATGCAGGCAATGAGGCAGTGATCACTGAGATCTTGGTTGAAAACAGCAGAGGTGTATTTAGAGGGCGAGTTGGTTAGGATGATATCTATGAGGGTGTCCGTGTTTATGGCTTTGGGGTGGTACCAAGTAGGTTCATTGATAATTTGTGTGAGATTGAGGGCATCAAGCTTAGATTGTAGGATGGCTGGGGTGTTAAGCATGTCCCAGTTTAGGTCACCTAGCAGCACGAGCTCTGAAGATAGATGGGGGGCAATCAGTTCACATATGGTGTCCAGAGCACAGCTGGGGGCAGAGGGTGGTCTATAGCAGGCGGCAACGGTGAGAGACTTGTTTTTAGAGAGGTGGATTTTTAAAAGTAGAAGTTCAAATTGTTTGGGTACAGACCTGGATAGTAGGACAGAACTCTGCAGGCTATCTCTGCAGTAGATTGCAACACCGCCCCCTTTGGCTGTTCTATCTTGTCTGACAATGTTGTAGTTAGGGATGGAGATTTCAGAGTTTTTGGTGGTCTTCCTAAGCCAGGATTCAGACACGGCTAGAACATCCGGGTTGGCAGAGTGTGCTAAAGCAGTGAATAAAACAAACTTAGGGAGGAGGCTTCTAATGTTAACATGCATGAAACCAAGGCTATTACGGTTACAGAAGTCATCAAAAGAGAGCGCCTGGGGAATAGGAGTGGAGCTAGGCACTGCAGGGCCTGGATTCACCTCTACATCCCCAGAGGAAAAGAGGAGGAGTAGGATAAGGGTACGGCTAAAAGCTATGAGAATTGGTCGTCTAGGACGTCCGGAACAGAGAGTAAAAATGCATGTGATCTAGTGCTTTGATTTTCAGAACTTGCCATTGGACTGCTGTTAAGTGCGCTTTCATGAACAAGTGTTGGATCACGTCCAACTACAGCAACGATTTTAATTGGCTAATAAGGTATTTCAACCGGATATAATCCCGCCATGCTCGCAGGTTAGCACAGGGCTAAGTCTGTCAGGTTATCTGATGGGAACAGCTAACAGTGTTTGACCACGTGCAACTACGTCAACAATTTTAAGAGACAGAGGTCCAGGTTAAACTTCAACTTTTCAAATGTATGGCCCTCAAGGTTCTTGCATCCTGAAAGTCATAATTTGGACAAGGGTAATGTCATAATTTTCAGGAGCAAATGAGCCCTGCATATTGGTCGGGAATTTGGGCAACCTGGTTGCACATTTGAAAACATTTAGCTTACATTATGTCTTGCTGCAGCCTCGCAGTGTGATGTTTGCATCTTTTGGCTAAACATCAGTTTTACAGTGAGTTTGTGAGATCATGTTGCATGTATTTATCCTTTACCACAGGAAATGGCATAATTTGATTTACCAGCTCCCCTTCAGTATACCCAAACCATTTTTATGAGATCCTGACTGTAAACTCTGGCATTGGCATCTCTAAGATCTTCCTTTGCTGTTGGCCAAGTCAAGCATTTTTATTTTATTTTTTACAATGGGCCACTTAGGCCTACCCTACTATTGTAACTTGCTGTGTAAAATTGGGCCCACTAGCCTCTCTTGACAAGGAAATGCTGCTTTAGTCTACTACAAATACAGTCCAGTGATACTTCAAGTTATTTATGTGAGGTGATTGATTTATAGTTATTTCTGCTCTCCCCCTCAGTATGAATGCCAGTAATCTCTATCAATTCCTTTTGACACCAGCTTTCCTTTTAGACAACCTGCATCACCATGGCAGTCCCAATACATCAGGGTCAAAAGCTGTGTTGGTTTGACCAAGCATATGACCATGTGAGAAGTAAAAGTGAGTGAAATGCAATGTCGATAGTCTTAGGTAGACTGAGTGTTTGTAGTCGTGATGCTGTGCAGATGATTTCAGCACCGGTGTCGTGGGAACAGCTCCACACTATGTTTCATGCTTTTGCTGGAGTGCGTGCATGTGACCAATATAATGTACGTTGGGGTTCAAGGCGTTTTTTCAGTTTATTGATCGCGTATCTGTAGGTCGTATAGGCTACGCTTGATGTTCTACTGTATACGTTTCCTCTAAGCTTTTCAGAAGGCAGAGGAACCTGCAATGTAGACTCAAGTGATGAATGTGGAACACAGATGTGCATCCACTGTGGGTGTGTGTGTGGACAGAGTACAGCTTTCGCATTGTGTGATACGTCATTGCGATCCATGATAATTCTCTCTGCTACCTATATCGCCACTCCGGACGGTCCTCGACTCTGAAACGGCTTCGACTAGACAGTTTCATCAGGTAAGAGATTAAAACATCTATTTTTTCCTCAAACATAAACGAACAGACTGAAATATTCCAAGTGCTTTCTTACATTTCTGACTCTTGAAATTAGCCTAGCTTAAATCATAGTGACCACGTATTGTTTCATGTAAGTACATTCGTTTCATTGTAATTGTAGTAGCCTGGATGCTGCAGATGCACGTCTCAAGTGCATCTTTTCCCTATTCACATAGGAACTTTTGCAGTAAACAGATTGTAATTGTATGGATTAGAATTATGGCTCTGGCGTCCAAATATAATTATGATTTCTGTTCTGGAGCCATAAATTTGTTGTAATCTCAAAACTGACGCGCAATTACGCACGCTTAATAGTCCTCTCAATTATTTAAATAATTTAATCGGGCGTGCCGTGAATGGTGAGCCTATACACTGATGGCATATGCAGACCACTGTAGTCTCGCTACACAATGTCATTGGCTTATTGTATTCTTAACATGTTGCCACTGATCTCAACGGGGTTTTAATTTCCATTTAGGTAAATCTAATGGGACAGTCAAGGCCTTTGATTCCATTTGCCTCGTCGCGCTGAGGTTGGAGAGGACATATTACTACCCTGAAGTGAAAAGCAAAGCTCAACGAAATGACAAACAAGGAGTCCGAGGATGTGGGTCTCTCCATACCACTATGCATCTACAACGGAGCTTCCCAAACCAATGGTACCTGCATGGACCAAATTGGCCGCTTCTTCCAACCGTTCTCCTCGACCTTTGCGCTCATGGTGCTGGTGGCCATGATAATTGGGATAATATTGGTTTCCCTGGCAGCATTTCACTTTAACAAGAGGAGAATGAAGAAGAGGAAGATCCAACGTGCCCAGGAGGAATACGAGCGTGACAACCGCAGCCCGTCCACCAAGGCGAAGAGAGAGCCTACGAGACCATGCATTATTGTCCGACCATCGCCTCGAGATGGCGAACACCGGCCACACTCCGCTGTCCAAAATACCAGTTGTCACATTCAGGGGGACGTCGGTACCTTACCCATTACAAATAATGCGTCAGAATTGGATATGGCACACATTGAGCAAGGAGACGGACAAGTGCTGGAAACGGTCGTCTTGTCTTGATAACGCTGCAATTGAAAGTGTTGGGACTTTGTAAATAAACAACATCCACGTTATAGTTCAGGTGTAACTGACAAAAAAACATCAATTTGGGATTAACTGGGAAAAGCAATATGGCACAAAAACAAACAATATGACCTCAAGGAACTATGTTTGCCATTTTCATCATAAATCACACCGAGTGGATTGATATGTGCCACGTTTGTAAATCGTGTATAAAAGTCGAGTTCGTCAGTATATTGGAATACATTTGTGGAATAATTTCAGCAAAGGACAATTTGGTAGAGTATTGTAAATTGAAGACAGGCCACAAGAGAGAGCGCTGTCCGTGGTTATGAAATCCCAGGCCCACTAGAAAGAGCGCTGTCCATGGTGCTGAAATGTAGATACATTCATGTGCCCCTAGCACAATTTCGTTGTGTAGATGTAAATTGCTAGTTGTCCAAGTATTCTAAAGTATTTATTTCTGCGACTATTTCTACTACTGGACTTGCAAATGGTGGAATTAGATTTTTATCTAAAGAAATATTGCCCCAAAAGTTCACTCAAACTTCTTAAAACCAGTTCCACAGAACAAGCTTCACTTTATAAATCATTCAGTTGCTATATTGGCAGGCTTGAAATAGGTGACATAGCACATTTTATGTAATATGCTCTGGCGACCATGCATTCCTCTTAGTCTAAATCCGTTTTATTTTATTTGTACAACACTTTCAAACGAAGAACAAGTAGATGTAGGAAGATACCTTAAGAGGAACCAGACTCTCTGATTGGCATGTGCTTTGGCACCCTTTCACAACGTTTTGCAGGAGCTATCAAATAAAGCTTTTATGTCATGTTTGACAAGGTCTCACAAACCTACTTCGGACTTTTGGCTTTGTTAAAAGTGTGGCAAGCAGTTTAAGTTTCCATTTGTTGCGGTTAGGCAGTGCAGACTGTATTTAGAAATGGCCTCAAATAATTATTTTCAGAGATACATAGTTTAATTAAAATTATGCATTTTTATTGGTTGTTGATATAAAGGACATCAATATTTTCTTTAATGTCTTTAAGATGACTGTAGGTTCTAGCATGTGTGACTTCTTGTAGGGCACAATGCGTTTGGTTTGTAATAATGCACTATTCCAGATTTAATTGACTTTCATGTGCCAGATAGCTGTGAGTCCTAATAGCCTATAGCAGTCCAGTATTTATAATGTACCCTCTGAAATGTAATAAATGGGGCATCATAAATATTTCTTCATGCTTATTTTCTTTGTCATGAAAGTCACATTTTGTCTCCTTTTCTACCTTGAGCCACATTACATCAAACAGAATACTGGTGTAACAAAACATTTCCAGGTGAACAAAAAGGAGAGCAGTCATTGATAATACCAATCAAAGATCAATAGAGTTTAATACAATCATTCAGGGAGATGCCTCCAGAACAGACACATAGGAAATGTTGAACGGGCCTTGGAGACAGGCCCTTTCTAATCAGACAGTAGGCTACCAAATGTTATCTACACATCATCGCAAGACGCTTGTACAAAGTCAGTCAAAACCAAAGACAGTGGCCTTGTCCAAAATCTGGCTTGCCTAGGCTACTACTTACTGAATACTATGTACCAGAGGAGGCTGCTGGGAAGAGCTATAGGAGCACGGGCTCATTGTATTGGCTGGAATGGAATAAATGGAACCGTATCAAACACGTGGAAACCACGTTTGACCCCATTCCATATTCCATTCCAGCCAATACAATGAGCCCGTGCTCCTATAGCTCCTCCCAGCAGAACGTACTGAGGGCTCTGCTACTTTGACGAGCAACCAGAAATAACTATTGATAACGAACTCCTTGATCCTGCTTTGTAGTATACCCTTCTGTTAACGAATGCATTAAGCAACAAATATCAGCATGCTAGGCTATAGCCGCAGTAAGATGTTTGGGCTGCACTAGGCTCATACTACTGAGCCATTGCGTTGATTCCAGCCATTTCATCAGTTTGGTACAGCACGTCACCTGTTGTCAGACACTGAAATCTGGAAAAGACGATAATCTTCCTCAATAGTGTGCAGCAAATTCTAAAACTAGAGGAGAATCCAAAATAAGTATGACATCCCAGCATTTAAAGCATGCTGAATTTTACATTTCACGTAGGCTTAGTATACAGCTTTTTGTCAGATAGGTCTACCTAAAATGCTGACTATTTAAAACGCAAGTAGGCCTATGGGTATTCGGACACGACCATTGACTTTGCCAGCTGCAACAGAATCCCACAGTGTTCATAATGTCTCAATACAATAATAATCATCGGTCCTTCAGTAACTCTGGTGTCAATCACTATCAAACGATATGAGAACATTCCATATCAAGTCTAGTGACCATCAACCCGGCCTTCACAAATGAGTCGCAAATAGAACAGTGGAAATCATGAATATTACAGAAACGGAAAACAAATATGCTAAGCATTGTGTTAATTACTCTAACCTGAATATTAACTTTATTCATCTTAAATATTGCCATCCCAGGTAGCTTGTAATATTAATGAAACATTGTGATGTTGGAAAACTCTTGTGCATTCTGAGCCTCACTTTAAGGGTAGAATGGATGATACTCTCAAAGAGAGGGGATGCCTTGTCAGTTGCACAAGTGAACGCAGTCAACCACAATGTGTCTTAAATCGACCTTGGCTCTATCAGTAACCCAATGGGTTCCTTGCTCTTATTGAATCTAAAGTCACACCTACCTCTGATTGGGTATTTGAGTGCTTTGACCGGTTCTCTAACAGGAGTCGATGGCAGTGGGTTTCCACTGGATAGCACAGCCAGTCAAAATTGGCTATCATAAAAATTCCTGAAAACAAATGTGCTATTTGGTCTTAATTTAAGGTTAGGCATAAGGTTGGCAGTATGGTTAATGTTAGGGTTAGAATACAATTTTAATAATAAATTGTAGAAAGTGGCAGTTTAATGACCTTGTGGCTGTGGTAACTAGTGAGGCTGAGGCCCTTGGCCAGGTGCCAGAGGAGCATGTTCCTAAATGTTTCCTAAAAAACCAGCCCCGGGGCAGTCATTGTAAATAAGAATTTGTTCTTAATTGACTCGCATGGATAAATAAAGGTTAAATAAGATAAATCCCTGGCTGGAATTCAGCTCCTATAGGACACACTGCTGTTGGGAGTCTCTCACCGGATTTGTCCACAGACTAATCTCATTGGCGACTGTGGGAACAAATAGATCCCTGCTATTTACTCTTTGTAATTGGATTTGCATTACAAGGTTATAAGGAAGCAAAAACTCAACACGAGCTGCATGTTTACTTTTTCGCCATTAGGGCTGATATGTGTATGGACAAGTTTCAGCCGTGGATTGGACAAAGGAGATCTAGAACTGAACTCGGTCCAATCAAAAGGATGATGGATTTGGAATGGACCTTTCTAGGTGTTAAAAAGCGTTTTTACTGTAGATTGTATATTGTTGAAACCCGCACATCCATTACCACCCTCCTGGTGGGTAGAATGCTGAAGCTCCTATAGTCTGTTGCAGCATGTTGCATACCATATACCTCTGTCAAAGGCCCTGCTGCTCATCCTTAGGGGATGTTAATCCAAGAATGTGCAGTGATCCCTGTGAATGATTTATAAGCGACGCCTTCAGTGAAGCGGTACAATCTCCAAAAACGACTGCTCAATAGCACGACACTGGAAGATAAAACGGAGATCAGTCCTTGCCAGGCAATTAAACGGCTTTAGTGAAAGAGCCAAAGTAAGTGCACCCTTATTGTCGAGAAAAACATCCATCCAGTGCCAAGGCAACACGAGTCAGGGAGGCTGAGCTTCTGGAAAGACATCAGTCCCTGGTCGCCTGGGGGGCAGCAGTATCTCTCCCGACATCTGTGGGATTAGCTGGCCTCTCTGTGAGCCCAGCTACCTGCAGTGACGTGAGCCGCCTCCCCAGCAAATGGGCAGCCCTAGTGTATATAAACCCCTGGGAGGCTGGCAGTCCGTCTGTCTATGACTAGGGAACTCATCTTGGACACCCCAGCTTTGAGGCTGCTGACATGGCGGAGACTAACCTGAGAATCAGTGGGGGGGCGGTGAGGTTTGGGGTTCACCTATGGGGGCAACAGGCTCTTCTCTGGGGGCAGGAGTGGTGGAGGTGGTGGCGGAGGGGCTCGACTGGCCCTCTCCAGATCTTTTGGAATTGGGGGGGGGCAGCGGGGCTCGGCATGAGAGGAGGGCTCAGGGATGGGGCTAGGAATGGAGGGAGGCCAGGGTATGGGGCTGGGAATGGGAGGTGGAGGAGGCGGTCTTGGGATGAGAATGGGTGGACATGCCCTGGCTCTAGGAGGTGGTGGTGGCAGGGCAGCAGGGTTCAGGGCTGGAGTGGCCCCACTCAGGGCTCACTTGGGTGGCCGCGTCTTCAAGATCGGAGGCTACCCGTCCTTCCTGAGCTCCACCACCGCAGTGGGTGGTGACGTGGGTGGCCTCAGCCCCGTGCCCAGCATCGACCCCTCGCTGCCCTCCCTCGACACAGTCCAGGTAACCCGCCTAAAGGAAAAGGAGGAGCTGAAGGTTTGCCACCTTTATTGACAAGGTAATGTCACATAGACATTATGTTTTAATGACTATAATCAATAATCAGTGAAAGTTGATGTTGGTATTTAGCCACTGTTTCAGACTTTTAATGAAATTGTATACATTTTTCTATCACAGTAATATTTGAAGTGCATTTGTATTCGAACAACCAAATTAAACTTAATATTTGTATTTCTGCTTGAATAAACACAATTATTAGCATTATGTTTATCAGTATCCCATCTTCCCATCAACATCCTCCACACCCCAATCCTGTGAGGATTTTTCATACATTGACCTACCATAATTAATGTCTGTGCTTCAATCGAAACCCAATTGAGGATAGTATCAGATTGTCCTTGTTTTGGAATTGATAGCAATGCTCATGTATGCATTCAACATTGTTAACATGCTAAAACATATTACACATGTATTGTTTGTATATTGTGCATGTGATTTGGTCTGGCAAAATAAAACAGGCCCATTGGAATGTCCTGAACATCAATGTCCAAAATCATTCAAGCTCATTGAAATTCAGACCCATTCATGGAGAGGAACATCGCCAGAGAGGAACATCACCAGACTGTATGTCTGTGTGTTAACCTAATAGAAATCAATGTGTGTACAGTAATCATCGATCTGGCCTCTCTCACTCTCTGTGGTCCCCAGGCTCGATCTCTGGAGCAGACCAATGCTGTGCTGAGGGCCAATATCTCCATGTTCACCAACCCGGGGGAGGGCGGCCCTGCAAGCACCTCTATCCTGCTCACCTTCGCCATCGGCACTTACAAGACCCAGATCGATGGCCTGTTCTCCACCGAGGCCATTATCGCTGAGATCGAGCACTACAAGAGCCTCATCGACGACGTCCAGAGCAGGTGGAGTGGGGTTAGGGTCGATTACCTCACAATACAGTGGGGCCATAATGAAATAATCTGTGACCCCATAATACACAGTACAGTACATACAGTTGGGTCTACTAGTCTGTAGTGTTCAATACATTAATAATCTGCTGGCCGCACCAGGTCTGAAGATTTTGTTTAAATTTAACTAGGCAAGTCAGTTAAGAACAAATTCTTATTTACAATGACGGCCTACCAGTGGGTTAACTGCCTTGTTCAGGGGCATGACGACAGGTTTTTACCTTGTCAGCTCGGGAATTCGTCCAGCAACCTTTCGGTTACTGGCCCAACGCTCTAACCACTAGGCTACCTGCCGCCCGAAGTCTCTCAGCCTCATGTAGGTGTTGTGACTTTGCTTTATAATTACCTCGGCAGATCAATGCTTTTAATGCTCAGTTGGAGCAAAATCTAATAATAGCCTTCGTTGTTCTCCAGCAGCAGAGTCTTGAGACTTTTGTTCTAAAGAGAATCTGTATCCAATCATCACACAGCTTGAGATTCAATTGATACTGTGAAAATGCTAACAAATACCGACATTTTGTTTCAGCCGAGTACACAATATATTATCCTTTAAACTCATGAAGCAGAATTGTAGACATTGATAATATATTAAACTTAATGCATAAATGTGACTGAAAGTTCATTGATATAAAACCTTCTATTGGTTTTGTGTTAAGATTTGAGGAGGAGACTGCCCAAACCAAGTCATTAGAGATGGACTGGACCACATTAAGAGGTATGGATACATCATGGTGTTGTCATCAAACTATGGAAAGATTAGTCAAACAGAGGCTGCTGGGAGGTGCTATTGGACAGGCTCATTGTAATAGCTGGAAGGGAATACATCGAACACTATCAAACATATGGAGACCACACTTGACCCTGTTCCCTTCAGTCCATTCCTGCCATCACTCCTTCCACCAGCCTCTGCTGATTCAAACAATTGAAATAATGAATGACATTCTGTTTTGGCTAGGAAAACCACTATTCCCATGCTATGATAGGAGGTGAACAACCGCTACCTGAGCATTTTCCAGCTTCAAACCAACATTGGTGGACTGGAAGGTCAGATCAGTCTCTCAAAGCAGGTGTATGATGCTGTGAGTACATGATGACATAACTATTTTACTGAAACATTCCAACATTCTCGCTAAACTTGCAATGCAGGGGGGTTCAGTGCACATTTAGGCTCTCAAAAATGAGCAAACATGAAAACATTGAAGCATGTTTTCCTCTTGGTACACTCTCCCAGCGATAGTTTTATTCGAATTCTACATATGCACTGTTCCTTATCTGCTCCTGTACTCAACCAGTAAAAGCATGCCTTCCCGAGCGTTGTGAAGATGCTCCCCTGACCAGGCGCTGCATTAAAATGTCTCCCCATCAATTATGGAGATTTAGACAAGCTGAGAGCCAGCACTCAACACGAAGCACCGCTGCTGGTCTCCCCCTCTCACTAAATCACCCAGATGATCACCACTGCAGAACCTGACCTTCCAGAAGTGTTCACAACATTAACAATTCACATTACAGATCCTGTGTGACTCTCTCTGTAACATTTCTGCATCCTTAAAAACAGCTTCATTTTGGTACACAGGAGGGACAATATGGGTCTGTAAGTGCAACAAAAACAACACTGTTACAGTATTAATGGGGATCAACAAAGAGTAGGGAACATTTACCAAAGTCATATTGAACCGTGTTCAAATAAAGGCTACATGCCCAATGTGTTTCCAGAGTTCAGTTGTGCCTGTCAATCACTGCTCAGTGTGAGGTCAGCCTTCTCCATGGCCGTGGACAACGCAGACCAGGCCCAGGACACGACCTATGCCCTGACGGACATCAAGGCCCACTACAAAGCCCTGACCCAGCAAGCAGGATGCCCTGGTGTCTGTACAGGATAGTGTATTTACCCTGCAGTGAACTACAGTAGTATCTTGTCTGCATTTTCTCTATTGGTCAAGCTAGTATTATGTTAATGCGATATAAAGTTATCTGAAGTCTGCCAGGCAGTATCTACCGATTGCAAAAATTATAACTAGTTTTGCAAACACCATTGGAACCAGTACAACATCCATCATCTGTCATTCTTATACCTGATTCGTTCCCCCTCAAGTGGATGTTCTTAGTATTGCACTCAGAATATGCTGTATGTTTTAGCCTACACAGGACTGTTTGTTGGAACATTGTCATCCAACCACAAACGTTACACTAAGACTGGTGAGGGCACCATGGAAATGTAACATCTCCTTTTGTCATTTCCAACCCCAGCTCTCCATGACATCCCAGCCCCCAGACTCTGACCCAAACCAAAGAGGAGCAGCACGTGTATGGACTCAGTACAGAGGGAGATGGACAGGCTCAAGCCCCTGGTAGGATTATTATCTTGAAGATAATCTGAGCTGTTGACATGCAACGTTGTCTCAAAGAAAATGTTTGTTTATTTCTTTGATTTCATGAAGTATCCCAGTAGTATCTCGTGGACAGACTATGGAGCAGCTAACCAAATTCCACACAATTTTAGTTCTGGGTTAACCGAGGTTAGACAGAACCTGATAAATGCTCACCAGTGTTAAATAATCAGACCGGACCTCTCCCGTTGTAAAACATCCAGGTGGATGAGGCAGAGTCCCACTCCAGCTCCCACAGACCCATCAGGAGCAGATGCTGACCCTCAACTCGCAGCTTGATGACGTAAGAATGCAGTACACACCTGTTAGAAAACAGACTGATTTCAACCCTGATATGAGGCACTTTCATGTGCAGCATAACCCATGAATCATGCTCTTCTTACAGCAAATAACACACACTATAGTCAAGAGAACCAGGACCTCCTGTCCAGTCAAATGTCTTGATCACTGCATACAAGAAGCTCCTAGACAGTGAGGGTCTCATACATCACCGCTCCTAGACAGTGAGGGTCTCATACATCACCCACAACCATTTAAGGATTGATGCTCTCTGAAGTTGTACATCTATGAGAGTCATGTATTTGTCTCATTTCAGACTGAAGTCGTGCCTCCTAAGACAGCCAGTGGAGGGACGGGTCTGGAGCAGCTACATGTCCTCCAGCCTGAACACAGCTCCCATCTAGGAACTAGTATTACTTGTGTATCCTGAAAAATTATTTTAATAGGTCATCAATGTCAAGATACTGTAAATCCACAAGCAAAAACATGTTATTTCTAGATTTGCTATTCTGATCTTGAGTATTTTACCTTCTGAGGTGCAAAGCAGACCGTTTCTCTTCCAGTCTCAGTATACTGAGGACAGACCAGAGAATCTGCCTACAGAGGCCCAGCTCCATAGGGTTGAGACAGAATTACTAGCAACCCAATATTAAAGTGAACACTGTCCCAAATTCTGTATGAAATGTTTCATATCAATAAAAGCACTATAATGTACCACATTCAATGGGCTTCGAGGTCAGGATTCACACAATGTTCCCTCGTTCAAGGTAAACTTTGCATGTCCTAATTGAATCCTGGCCAATGACAAAGTAATCATAGTTCAAAGGCTTGAACACTCAAGAGAACCTTGTGCATAAGGTGTAGGGGGAAGCAAAGGTTACAGAGACAATATAGCACTGTCCACAAACCTCACCATGACTTTATGAAAAGATACCAGAGCGTGAGGCCCATCTCCACATCAGGTTCTACAACAGATTTAACATATCAATAAAAGCACTACCATGTACCACATTCAATGGGCTTGAGGTCTACTAGCATAATGCCAAAAGGTCAGGATTCACACCATGTATCTTTTAAAGGCAATGTTCGGGGAGCTCATTCAAGGTAAACATTCCATATGTCTTTTAATTGCGCATAACCTGATTGAATCCTGGCCAATGACATTTGTTAGTTCATAGACGAGAAGGTTACAGAGACAATCTAGCACAGGCCACAATTGAAAAATATATCAACAGAAAAGTTACAAAACCAGAGTGAGAGGCCTCGTACACATATATACAGTCTACTTTATTCTCCTCTTTTTCTTCTGTTTGACTGCAGACTGTGTCATCTTGGCCTGCTTGGCCAGCCCCTGTCCAGGTGTCTCTTCTCCTGGCTGTTTCTTCCTTTTCTTCTTCCCTTCCTCTGGTTTCCCCAAGGGGACTGTGTTGGCATTTGCTGCCCCCTGCTCAGAGACAGGCAATTGCTTCTTGCGGTTCTTTCTCTTTTTGGTCTCGGGTAGGAATCCTTTCTTCTTGGGAGCGGTCGGCTCAGCCTGGTCCTCCTTGGTTTTCCTGATCCTGTCCCGTTTGGGCTTTCTGTTAAAAGATGGAGCCACAAAAACATGGTATTAGAGCAGAGGTTCTCAAAGTGGGTCCGCAGCCAGATCTCAAAATAAATGTTCGTAATATTCTTATTTTATTATTTTTATAATGTAGTTTACAATGCATGTTCCTGTGCAACATGGGATATTGGTATCCACAAGCTTAAATTAGTCCAAGTTCTCTCTGCCTCATGGCAAAATGTGTAGAATTGCTAAATCTTCTCTCCGATGCCAAGAGGCAGACATTTACAATATACCTTCCCAGGGCCCGAGACTAGGCTCGTCTGGCCATTCACTGCCGAAGTCATAGTAAAACTCCTTGTATCTCACTCGAGTTGTTCGGAATATGATGGGGTTCCTGATGAATTCGCTATCACAAATTGGTGGCAGGTAGCCTAGCGGTTAAGAGCGTTGGGTCAGTAACCAAAAGGTCGCTGGGTCGAAGCCAAGACCCGACTAGGTAAAAAAATCTGATATACACTTGAGCAAGACACTTAACCCTAATTGTTCCTGTAAGACTCTGGATGAGTCTTTTAAATGACTAGAGTGTGAAAAGGGAGAACCCCTTGAAGGACAACGAACCACCCTGCTCTATGGGTATACTGCCACTGCAGTAGGAAACTATCAACATTGCTCACATCCAACAACAAAAACCTGTCAAGTAGGTCTCAATGATTATATGTTACTATGAGTATTGTTGGTACATTTAATTCACTATGACATGGTAGTGTAACTGCAGACAGTGATCGTGTGGCGGAGTTACTCACATGACTCCAAAGTGTTTCATGACGGCCCAGTAGGTGTCCTCCATCTGGCCTGTCTTTCTGAAACCCAGAACCTCTCTCATGGACTGAAGAACCGTCTTGAGGGGCTCCAGAGCCACAGACAGTTTCTGTAAAACACAGGAGACAAAGGTAGGTCAAAGAACCTCCAAAAATCCTCCCATGTTAGTAGGACAGGGAAATGTGGTGAAATTAGAGTTGGTTTACCTGCTGGTTGATGTTTTTGACCAGGAACAGGCCAAGCTCCAGGGCTTTGACCAACTTCTCCTGGACCACCTTGTTCTTAGTGGTCTCAACTACAGTCTCCAGACTCTGAGGAGAACAACATCCACAACCATTTCAGTAACGTCTTCTAAAATCGACAGCCCAGGGAGAGAGAGGTCATTTATCATCTAAGACAAACCTATAGATTGAACTGCATGAAAAACAATTGTTAGTTGATCAGAGTTTTTTTAATGTGATATAATTGTTCCCATGTTTTATAGTAATAATGTGATCTAGAGATCGATTCCTATGGTTTGCAGTATGGTGCACTGTGCAGTTTCACACAGTGACATGTTCTCTAATGTCTAAGCTTGGGTGAGGTGTTTGATGCCTACCGCTGCCACCTGGCCCACCGCCTTCTGAAGCAGCCCTGCCCAGGGGTCGCCCGCCAACAGCTGCTGTACCTCCCTGCTCTGCAGCCCCCGCAGCACCATGGCACTGGCCTGGCTCTGTGGAACACAAAGTCAAACCCTCAATGTGCAGACGTTATTCTGCAGATCAGTGGTATTTACCATCAGGCCGAAAGGATTATTGGCTGGGAAGAGTTAGGTTAGTCATTATTGTATTAAAAGGAGCTGGTAGAAGTTGACCCATGGTTAATGCATATTTTTACTCCAGATTGTTGAGGTGAGGAGCCTGCTAGTCTTACTTGTTGGTGTTCTCTGATTCCTGTTGTGATGTGTTCCACTGCAGTTTCCAATAGGTTCACACACAGAACCTACACACAACAGAAGATAATCACAGTTACACCAGCCACAAGAGGAAAAGAACGATGCACCTTCAAGTGTTTATACAGTCCCTTCAGGGCAGTGTAGATAGAGTAAGAGTTGTTGCCGTTCTCACAGGGAAGCGGGTGAAGAGGTCGATGAACATCAGGCCTGACAGAGGGCTCTTCCTGCGCGTCATGAAGGAGCGCAGAGCCCCTTTAAAGATATCAGACACCCTCTCCACGTCCACGTTACCCATGAACCTCAACTGCAGCACAAGGAGATTTCAGCATATCAACAGGTTGGTTTTACACAAAAGACACAATAATAGTAAATACTCAGCGTACATTCAGGTTGAATCTATCAAGTGGTTGGTTAAGGACCAACTTCTGTCACTGTAGTGAAATCTGAAAGGTAGAGACTTACCTCCTCAGTTGATAGAATTGTCTTGCTCTCTGCGGAGGCCCCGGGCACCCCCCCTCTCAGCACCTTGACCAGGTACAGAGATGCACTGAAAAAGTAGAGTGACACTGAGGAGTCTGAGAGCTTCTGGGCTTTGGTCATGAGTTTCTCCAGCAGGTCGTGGAGCTCCCCCTGTCTGTCACCTACGGTCTTACAGTACTGCTTGGCCCGGCATAGCTGGTTCCTGGGGGAGTAGAGGATAACGTTACTGGCTGATCAGTATAGCAGAATAATACTGGAAAACTTGACATGACAAGTCTGTCTACTCAGACAGGAATAGATCAGTCTTCAATGCAGCTGCATCTGACAAGCTGTTCTATATAGGTGCATAAAGAAGTAAAACAAATCCTGTCTTACATCTAATACATAGCTTGGCACTTAGTGTTAATGAGTTTTAAAACCGTTAACACTATTATACATGGCTCTAATGCACTGACATTTGGGAGCACAATAAAAGTATTTGAGTGTTTTAATGACAAGAAATAACTGAAAGTTAATGAATAAACGGTTTGAGGGTTCTATGCTCAATCAGGCACAATGTACTCTCATATGAGTCACTTGTGAGAGAAATGTTCAGCTGCCCTTTAAGTTAGAGGTAGTATATAGGGATGTGGTGCCATTTGGGACAAGAGGAGGAGTGATTGGAAGCTATGGATCCACTTGCATTGTTCTCTAGCGTATGCTACTGTATCTGTAGCCTTTCAGTCATTGTGCTAACACTAGTTTGCATTGGCTCGCGAAACTACCTTTAACTTCCTGATAGGACATATCTAACATCCCACTCTGAACTCTTGTTTGATATCACTTTTTGTATGATGAGTATGGATGCATTCTGTACTCAGTCAATGATATGCAGGATTCATACACATTATGACTTAACCAAATGTCCACGATCAACAATTGCGGAGTCTTCATGTACATATGGCACCCTCGGTAATTATTGGGACAGTGACACATTGTTGTTTTGGCTCTGTACTCCAGCACTTTGGATGTGAAATGATACAATGACCATGAGGTTAAAGTGCAGACTGTCAGCTTTAATTTGAGGGTATTTTAATCCATATCGGGTGAACCGTTTAGAAATTACAGTATTTTTTGTACGTAGTATTGGGCCAAATTCATTTGTGTATTAAAGTAATCTAAAGTGTAATATTTAGTCACAATCCTAGCAGGCAATGATTACATCAAACTTTGTGCCCAATAGAAATGAATGGTAAATAATGTATTGTCATTGGATTCACTTGAATTGTAAATAAGAATATAATATGATTGTAAACACTTCTATATTAAATGCACATGCTACCATGACTGCGGATAGTCCTGAAAGAATCGTGAATAAGGATGAGTGAGAAAGTTAGACGCACAAATATCATACCCCCTCAAAAACCCTAACCCCCCCTGTTGTTGCAATTAGTGAGAGGTTAGCTTGTCTGGGGAGGTGACATGTGCACATCTAACATTCTCAGTTATTGTATCATTTCAAATCCCAAGTGCTGGAGTACAGAGCCAAAACAAAAAATGTCACTGTCCCAATAATTACGGAGGGCACTGTATAAAAAAAGTATGCGTAGTGTGGTATTGACACTGGGAGGCTGCTCTCTGATCCCATGTACCATCTCCTGTCATTGAGTAAGGCACTTAATCCCCCACAAAGTAGAAACCCTGCTAGGCAACTGTATAAAACACCTGTGGTCAGCCCTCAGTGTGGAGAGCTACTGGGTGTTCAGGAATAAAAACCTGCAGGAATAAAAACCTGCACAACAATTAGTTCTCCTGGAGGATGGTTGACCACCCTTGATGAAAAACATCGCAACATTACAAATAAGTTTTATGCCTTTTGAAATAATTTGCTCATTCAAAATATCAAAAGATGAAATAGCTATGGTAGGCCCACACATCTTCAGGAAATGAACCTTTTCCAGTTCAGTCATTTATCTTAGCTACATTAGAAGTGTTTACTTTGCAGGCTGACTAGTGTTGCAATGTCCCATACATTGGATGCTCAAATCAACTGGAAGTATCTATAAAACAAGTTTTGAAGCCACATAATCCAAAGGCAACGTCTAATATTTGTTTCTACAATTAAATGTTCATGATTAGATTCACCGCGATTGAACCGAATCCCAACTAATACCATGGTAACTTGAATAGTTCGTTTCATCAAAAATAATAATTTAGT
The DNA here is from genome assembly GCF_965601325.2 of Salmo salar. Taxonomy (NCBI): domain Eukaryota; kingdom Metazoa; phylum Chordata; class Actinopteri; order Salmoniformes; family Salmonidae; genus Salmo; species Salmo salar. The sequence continues at coordinate 67,598,584 of NC_138294.1, read as the reverse complement.
TAAGTCATATGAAATGTTTAAAAAAGTAAATCAACTTTGTATGGCCTTATTCGCGAGAGTCGGTGGAACGTTTTTTGGAACATTAACACATAGCTTAACAGTTAATAAAATAGCTTAACAGTTAACTAGAGGGTACAATATATGTTTTTAATTGGCTACCAAGTTAATCTGTTCTCTATCATGTTTTATAGGCCTACCTGCTGACGCAATGTCTGACTGTCTCTGTCCTTGAGCAACGGCCCACTCGTCCTGCACTATGCAGGTGATGTGCACAAACACAGATGTGCTAGTGACATGATGATTTTATTTGATCAAATATTAAACTGCCTATATAAATGACATGAAGAAAAAAGATAGTAGTGGCTGTGTGTCTAAAGGCACTAGCATGCCGTACTTGAAGATGTCTGCGGCCTTGCGGAGGAAGTCCTGCTCCTGCTGGTCGCTCTCAGAGCTCATGCCGCTCTCGATGACGCTGAGCAGGGGCTCCACCATGCCCAGCACCAGGGGGCTGCTGCCCTGCTTGGCCAGGAACACCTCCACCAGGTCCAGCACCTGGAACACAGCAAAGAACCAGGGTCAGCGCACCATGAACATAGGGGGGACCAGCACCAGAAGAACAAGAGGCAGTGTTAGAAATAGCACTGCTCGTAGCTTGTGTAACAGAGTTATTAGTATGTGCCCTGAAGCCAGCACTAGTAGGAGCATTGGAAACATCACACCTTCCACTCATACAACTCATCTCTCTATCCAAACAGATGAGACAAAAATAGACCTTGATCTTGAAGTCTCTGACGAGGGTCTTTTCCTTTTTTAGCTTGTCCTTCTCATCCTTCTTAGCCTGCATCTTCTTCTTCTGTTCAAGGAACAGCGCTGCGATATTGCCGTCCAGCTTCATCATAGCTTCATCGTCCAGTTCGTCGTCATCGCTGCCGTCCTCTTCTGTGGCCTGTGACGGGCAGGAAGAAAGACTCAATCCAGTTAATGTCTAGAATACCCCGGCGCTGTGTATCAATGTCCTTTCTTTTGAATCCTCCACTTTACTTAATGACAATTTCAACCTTGAAACCACTAGAAACTTATCCTGAGACTTACTACAGAATGCATTTAAAAAAACGAAGGCTAATAACAACCATTTCTTGAGCACGACAAGTGAAACCTTAGAGTTACCAGTAAATACAAACCCAGAGGTAGAACAGAATATCAATCACAGGAAAGACACCTACCAAAGCATCTTGGTTCTGTAGGACCTTCATCAGCTCAATGCGGAAGTTCTGATCCACCTCGCCCCCTTCCTCCATGGCCTCATCTTCACCCTCAGAGTCGTCATCTGATGCATCCGACTGATCCTCCTTCTGAGGAAGCAAGTAATACATATATTTAGGATATAAAATATAAGCAATCACTCTTATGGGATGCATTTTAAATGAAGGATATATTTAAGCAGTAAGGCCCAAGGGGGTGTGGAATATGGACAATATACACGGCTACGTGTTGTTCTTAGGCGCGACATGGAGTGCCTGGATACAGCCCTTAGCCCTGGTATATTGGCAATATACTACAAACCCCCGAGGTGCCTTACTGCTTAAATATATCCTTCATTTAAAATACATTCATAAAATAGTCTAGAGGTCGACCAATTAATCGACATGGCCGATAACTTGAAATCGGCCCAAATTTTTCATATCAATCGGTAATCGGCATTTTTTGGACGCCGATTACATTGCAATCCACGAGGAGACTGCGTGGCAGGCTGACCACCTGTTGAGTGCAGCATCGAAAGGACCTGGTGGCTGCAAGGAGCCCAGGTACGTTGCTAGCTAGCATTAAACTTATAAAAAAAACAATCAATCAACCATGTGTAGTTAACGAGTGATTATGTTATTACTAGTTTAACTAGCTTGTCCTGCGTTGCATTTATTATATCGTCGAATCACAGCCTACTTCAACTTTGCCAAACGGGTGATTTAACAAAAGCGCATTTGCGAAAAAAGCACAATCGTTGCACCAATGTACCTAACCATAAACATCAATGCCTTTCTTAAAATCAATATACAAGTATATATTTTTTTAAACCTGCATATTTAGTTAAAAGAAATTCATGTTAGCAGGCAATATTAACTAGGGAAATTGTGTCACTTCTCTTGCGTTCTGTGCAACAGAGTCAGGGTATATGCAGCAGTTTGGGCCACCTGGCTCGTTGCGAACTGTGTGAATACTATTTCTTCCGAACATTTGCATTATTTAAATCAAATTGAACATGTTTCATTATTTATTTGAGACCAAATTGATTTTTATTATGTATTATATTAAAATAGTGTTCATTCAGTATTGTTGTAATTGTCATTATTACAACTATATATACACATACATAATTACTTATTTTAAAATCGGCCGATTAATCGGTATGGGCTTTCTTTGGTCCTCCAATAATCCGTATCGGTGTTGAAAAATCATAATCAGTCGACCTCTAAACTAGTCACCATGTGTCATACCACAGCTTTCAACCAATCAGCATTCAGGGCTCAAACTACCCAGTTCATAATATTCTATAGAATACACTTTTGTGGACGTGACCAGGTGTGAAACAACTGATCTGACCTCGATCTCTCCTTCATCCTCCTCTCCTTTCTTTTTAATGTCTTTCTTCTTTATTTTGTCTGAGTCTTGATCATCTGTCACCACGACGGCACTGTCCTCCTCATCTTTATCTGGGTCCAGAACCTAAATACACAATGCCTCTAATTAATGGACATTCCTGTAATATATCCACAAGCACTTTTACAAATCAACTAAAGTTACCATCAGTGAGCACAATGTAATATTTGAACGTAACATATCAAAACTACAGCTCTGCAACAGTAAAGTATTCTCTAGTCTACACTTACATCCAAGATGGCGGTGAGGGCTCTGGCGGTGACGTGGGGACAGATGTTGGAGAAGACAGTCCGGCAGACGTGGCGGATGTGTCTACTGGGCTGGGACAGGAGTGAGAGCAGGATGTCCACTACCACCTCAGCCCAGTGGGGCTCCTCTCCTGCAGAACCTGGATCAATGGAGGACATGTGGTTACAGAGACATCACACCAAGGGCTACCATATTAAACAGAGGGTGGTATTTATCAAACCTTACGGTCACTGTAAACTTGTGAAAGAGTATGGAGGGGAACTAGATAAATAGATCGTTTTCATTGTTCAATTTATGGAGAATGAGTACTTCCTTCCCTGTCACAGATGAAGACCGGGGTGGATTGTAAAGTTTGTTGGCTCTGACACATGGCCTACGGATATGTGGTCTTACCTGTTGCCTTCTTCTTGGACTTCTTTTCTTGGGCTTTCGCCATGCAGTTCTGCAGATCCTGCATCAGGTCCACCAAATCCTCTGGAGCCTTTACGGTACAAGCAAACACATATACAGAAATGTGTGGGAAAAGAACAAAGTACAATTATGCATCTACAATTCTTTTCTTTTTTTATAATCTAAAATGTTCATAATACTACAACAATTATTTTTCTCCCCTCATTTGTTAGTTATTTGCTTACCTTGAACAGGTGAATGCCAACCAGCAGGAAGAGTTGTTGGAATGCAGAGGTCTCTGGAGTCTGGCCTTTCTTAGATTTCTTCATTAGAGTCCTTACTGACGCCAGCATACTAGATATCATAACAACAGGTTCACTATTGGCTTACATTTTTTACACCAACCTTTAAATCCCCCATCTCTACATGGTCCATACCTGTCCCAGGTCTGTCTCTGCTCAGGGCTGAAGGGCTGGGTGCTCTGGGCATACTTTGGCTGGTTGAGCAGGGCGTCGGCATACTGCACGAGGCAGTAGATCCACATGGAGCCGTCACCAGTCACACCCTGCACGTGCCTCTGGTTGTGGACCGCCACCTCAGGGGAGTCGCCCAGCAAAGGCAGGTGGTTCATGTGCTGCAGGAGTCTGAAGGAGTTGGGAGGTTAGAGACGTGTTGATAAGGGTGTGTAGAGTAACAAATTAACTCATGCTGTGGCGTTTCATGTAATTGCCCCTTTAAAACTATACATGTTTAAAACTTAAATGACTATTCCAGCCATGCTCTTCATATTTGACTACCCCACAGCTTGTGTTTGGTAAAGTGATAGTGTAATGTGTTATTTCACCCAAAGAAGGAGTTGATGATAACGACTCTGGTCTTCTCATCCAGGGGCACTGACAGAGTGGCTTCTGTCTCAGGTATGTCTGGGGTAGCTTTCTTAGCATTAAAGAATGCATGGAAAAAGACAAACCTAGTGCAATGGAGGATAAAACAATGGCTTAGCATCTATTAGGGATGTGCATCTTTCCCTTTCAAGATCATTCGATAAATGGGCTCCGATACGTTTTAGTTTGAAACAATTCAATGCACTCGTCTTAAACATTTGAATGGGGAACCGGTGCTTATCGGTGAATCGCTACATTACGAATATAAACTGCCCTTCAGAATACATTGGTTGCAGTGATATAAATGTTAAGATTATTACGTACATCCAACTTGGCACAGGAAAAAGATATCACTTGTGGGAGCAGCAAAGGGTTACCACCAAGGCATTATTTAAAATCACTTGGAGGAGCAGCAAACAGTCAGTGACATGATGTTTTCCCTGCAGTGATCTCTCACCTAGCTACATCCATCACTAGATCCTCCTCTCTCTTCACCTGGTTGTTCTCCACGATGGAGGTGAGGCGCGGAATGATCCATTTCCTCAGGCGGAATATACAGTTCTCTCTCCTAAGGATAGAGAGTCAGCAATTCATTGGAAAGGCATATATTAATAGTTCTATGACATGCTATAAGGGTTCTACTCACTGGACCCCGCCCTCCTGGTTCTCCTTCTGCCTGCGGGTGCTGAAGTCCAGGCAGCTGTCCAGCTGGGGGTTGAGGAACATGTCTTTGAGCCAGTCCACGTAGCTCTGCAGGGCGGTGGGCCGCAGGTGCTGCACAACCCTCCAGAAGGAGGGCACCACGGGATAGCCCTGGTTGGTGAGCAGGGAGAAGGCCACCACCACCGCCAGCTGCTTCTCCGGGTCATCGCAGCCCTGCAGGAAGTCGCCCACGTACGTCTCCATCTCGGGGGCAAACTTGAAGCGGTCTGGGAGCTGTGGGGGCGAGGTGAGCGCATACTTGTAAGTCAATATATTAAAAACTAAGTTTTTGGATAAGTGAGCATCTTGCTACACATGTTCTGTGACTAACTAAGACACCTGCAGCATTACTATGTATTTCTATGACCTGGTGCAGTCGCGAGTCAAGACATGTGACCTGGTGCAGTCGCGAGTCAAGACATGTGACCTGGTGCAGTCGCGAGTCAAGACATGTGACCTGGTGCAGTCGCGAGTCAAGACATGTGACCTGGTGCAGTCGCGAGTCAAGACATTTGACCTGGTGCAGTCGCGAGTCAAGACATTTGACCTGGTGCAGTCGCGAGTCAAGACATTTGACCTGGTGCAGTCGCGAGTCAAGACATTTGATGGGAGACTGACCTGAGCAGAGACCACGTGTTCCCCGTAGGCCCTCATCACCTCTCCATTTAGCACCCGTTTCAGCTGGACCAGGGTCAGCAAGGGCAGGGCACTGCCCAGCAGCCGGTAGCTCAGGTAACTGTGGCACAGAGAGAAGACCGCATGTTGGCACAGCTATAGACATTTGCAACAAAGGAAGGAAAACAGGAACATTCATGTACAGGGGGGGGGGGGGGGGGGGGGGGGGGGGGGTGCTTGCAATAAATTTGAAAAATGACAGGGGAACAATTTAAGATGACAGGGGTCTTGATTACAGAACATAGTTCAATCATCTAATACTCAGGTTCAGGGTCCAAATGTAAGTGGGGAGCAATAGTCTTTTAACCCCAGTTCTGTGCTTACTGTGTGGGCCCTGGCTGGTCTTTCAACATTCCCTTAATTATGGTCTCCCTCCAAAAGAGCTCAAAGTTGTCCTCCTTCAGAGAGATCTGCAGCAGGTCCAGAGCCACCGCAGGCAGCAGGCGGTCCTTTTTGACAGAGCGGGCCGCCATCTTCAGTACCTCTGTTAACCTAGGGGAGAGGAAACACGGGTTTTGATTGTACATTTAGTCAAAGTGTGTGTGTGTGTGTCACCATGACCATGGAAGAAGAAACCTAGACATAGTGGTAAAAAGCTGCTCACTTAGGGATATTGTCCATGGTAATGATTGTGGAGGTGCCCAGCAACTTCTTCAGCTTCTTGGGCTTGAGCACCTGGGGGAACTTCTGCATGGCCACCAGGAGGAGCTGCAGCTGCTCGGGGGTGTTGAAGGCAGAGGACAAGTCTGTCTGCAGAGCTCCCAGCAGCACCTCCTCAAACACCTCCTCTGACGTCTGGAGAAACACACAAAACACAGGTCATATTGACTGCACCCTTCCACACCAGGATTTATCACGTTGGGACCCCATGAGAAGCAGGGTCCGACATTAAAGATGGCCTGTGGCGAGTAAAATCATGTTTAACCTGTTGGGGCTAGGGGGCAGTATTTGCACGGCCGGATAAAAAACGTACCCGATTTAAACTGGTTACTACTCTTGCCCAAAAACGAGAATATGCATATAATTGTTTGATTTGGATAGAAAACACTCTAAAGTTTCTAAAACTGTTTGAATGGTGTCTGTGAGTATAACAGAACTAATATGGCAGGCCAAAACCTGAGAAAATTCCATACAGGAAGTGCCCTGTATGACAATTTGTTCTCCTTCTGTGGCATCTCTATCAAATACAGCATCTCTGCTGTAACGTGACATTTTCTAAGGCTTCCATTGGCTCTCAGAAGGCGCCAGAAAGTGTAATGGGGTGTCTGCAGTCTCTGGGCGAAGTACAGCAGCTCTGTTTGTGAGTGGTCAGGCTGGGAACAGTGACACTGAGAAGTGCGTTCATGAGAATTCTCCATTTTTTTCTTTCAGCCTTTGAATGAATACAACGTCGCCCGGTTGGAATATTATCGCTATTTTACGAGAAAAATAGAATAAAAATTGATTTTAAACAGCGTTTGACATGCTTCGAAGTAGGGTAATGGAATATTTTGATTTTTTTTGTCACGAAATGCGCTCGCGCGTCACCCTTCGGATACTGACCTGAACGCACGAACAAAACGGAGGTATTTGAATATAACTATGGATTATTTGGAACCAAAACAACATGTTGTTGTTGAAGTAGAAGTCCTGGGAGTGCATTCTGACGAAGAACAGGAAAGGTAATCCACATTTTCTTATAGTAAATCTGAGTTTGGTGAGAGCCAAACTTGGTGGGTGTCAAATTAGCTAGCCGTGATGGCCGGGCTATGTACTCAGAATATTGCAAAATGTGCTTTCGACGAAAAGCTATTTTAAAATCTGACACCGCGATTGCATAAAGGAGTTCTGTATCTATAATTCTTAAAATAATTGTTATTTATTTGGGGAACGTTAATCTTAAGTAATTTAGTAAATTCACCGGAAGTTTGCGGTGGGTATGCTAGTTCTGAACATCACATGCTAATGTAAAAAGCTGGTTTTTTATATAAATATGAACTTGATTGAACAAAACATGCATGTATTGTATAACATAATGTCCTAGGAGTGTCATCTGATGAAGATCAAAGGTTAGTGCTGCATTTAGCTGTGGTTTTGGTTTTTGTGACATATATGCTTGCTTTGAAAATGGCTGTGTGATTATTTTTGGCAGGGTACTCCCCTGACAATCTAATGTTTTGCTTTCGCTGTAAAGCCTTTTTGAAATCGGACAATGTGGTTAGATTAACGAGAGTCTTGTCTTTAAAATGGTGTAAAATAGTCATATGTTTGAGAAATTGAAGTTATAGCATTTTTGAGGTATTTGTATTTCGCGCCACGCGATTCCACTGGCTGTTGACTAGGTGGGACGCAAACGTCCCACCTTGCCCAGGGAGGTTAAGGGCCAGTGGATCTTGTCAGGGCCAGTAACTTCTCAGCATGTTCCAGATCAACATTTACCTGCTATGTCGTAGTACACCATTTTAAACCATTGAAGACTACACGTGGAATAGTTACGCTATTTGTATTTGAGCAATATGATTGGCCATTCATTCAAGCACCATGACGCTTCCGCTAGTCACAACTTGTTGAGCAGTACATGAGTTGATGCCTTTACACACAGCACACGCAAGCTGTCCAGAGAAAAAACAAGTGCCCATCAATCTTTTGTTTATTTAACTAGGCAAGTCAGCTAAGAACAAATTCTTATTTACAATGATGACCTACACTGGCCAAACCCGGATGATGCTGGGCCAATTGTGCGCTGCCCTATGGGACTTCCAATCATGGCCGGCTGTGATACAGTCTGGATTCTAACCAGGGTGTCTGTAGTGACGCCTCGAGCACTGAGATGCAGTGTCTTAGACCGCTGCGCCACTCGGGAGCCCCAATCTACTGGCTGAGCTTATTTATTTTAGAGAAATAGTGAACAGACTAGCAGTATGCTGGCTACTGTTGATAGTCTGCACAAAGAAAGCTACAAAAAGACACCTGGCATTCGTCTTGGCTAGCCTACTGTAGCCATGACGATCTCTTTTGGAATGCAGAACGTCTTAAAAAAAAGGGGTAGCGTCCTATTTTGGAAAGTAGGAAAAAATTACCTTAATGACATTTTTTAGAAACAAAAATGTATGCAATTAATACAATTCTAAAGAATGGAGTAATGACTTAGATTGCTAAATAATATTACACAACTTCAATACCATAATAACCAGATATAGCCTATTAATAGCTGAATACTGAGAGAAAGCATGCCAACCTACAGGCCCTGCATGGTCCCAATGCATTTAAAAACTACACCATGTTCGGGCCAGTAGATGTTTTTCAACCGGGCCAATGAGAAAAAATAAAAAGTTACCGTTGGACCATAAAGAGTGATACAGTATGAAGTAGAGCTGGCCGAGTCACTCACCTCAGACAGGATGTCCACCATGGTCTTCCTGGGCAGGTCCCGCAGGTGTTCTCTGTGAAGCGAGAGGCTCTGGAGGAGCTGGACACACTCCAGCACCACCTGAGGCTCCTGTCACACACACAGGTAAGTAAGCATACCAAACACACACTGAAGTCTGAACATTAGAGACACAGCTAGGTTCCGCAGTAACAATAGAGGGACATATAGACTGGGTTGGCTGACTTCACAAAAATGATGCAAGCATTGACGAGGCCGGAAGGCGTGCGTTGTTATGATTCTGAATGGTCAGATAGCTAGCAACAATGGCAAAAAGCAAGCTGCAATGGCAAAAAGCAAGCTGCAATGGCAAAAAGCAAGCTGCAATGTGGGGAATCAAAGGTGGCTCGTTTCAGCTCATTGTATCTTGCTATTGATACGTCTTGTTTTTAGTTTTTTTGACTGATGTCATGTCTATGCTAATATGGCTACAATAAAACATTGAGACTAAATATATATTGAACTAAAATAAAAACGCCACATGCAACAATTAACTATTTTACCGAGTTAGAATTCATATACGGAAATCAGTCAATTGAAATCAATTCATTAGGCCCTAATCTATGGATTTCATATGACTGGGAATACAGATATAAAATATGTTGGTAACAGAACTTTAAAATGGTAGCGGCTTGGATCAAAAAACTAGATCTGGTGTGACCACCATTTGCCTCATTTTTGGGCGACAGGTAGCCTAGTGGTTAGAGCTTCGGGCCAGTAACAGAAAGGTTGCTGGATCGAATCCCCGAGCTGACAAGGTAAAAATATGTTGTTCTGCCCCTGAACAAGGCAGGGCAAGCACACCCACTGTTCCCCGGTAGGCCGTCATTGTAAATAAGAATTTGGTCTTAACTGACTTGTCTAGTTAAATAAAAAATGTAAATGCTGTGCGACATCTCCCAATTCACGTAGAGTTGATCATGCTCTTGATTGTGGCCATTGGAATGTTGTCCCACTCCTCAATGGCTGTGAGAATTTTCTGGATATTGGCTTTAACTAGGACATGCTGTCAATCCAGAGCATTCCAAACATGCTGAACGGGTGACATGTCTGAGTATTGTGGTGGGCCAGGCGCATGCTAGGTGACACGTAGCCAGTTGTACTGTTTCTGTTGTACATTGGTACGGCTGGCTTCCGGGTAAAGCGAGTGTGTTAAGAAGTAGTATGGCTTGGCAGGGTCGTGTTTTGGAGGACACATGGCTCTCGACTTTCGCCTCTCCCTAGCCCGTACTGGAGTTGCAGCGATGGTACAAGACTAACTACCAATTGGATATCACAAAATTAGGAAGAAAAAGGGTTAAGTAAATAAATAAAAAGTCTGGGGAGGATGCAGGCCATGAATAACTGGGACATCTCAACTTCCAGGAATTGTGTACAGATCCTTGCAACATGGGGCCGTGCATTATCATGCTGAAACCTGAGGTGACGGTTGAGGATGAATGGCACGACAATGGGCCTCAGGATCTCATCACGGTATCTCTGCGCATTTAAATTGCCATCAATAAAATGCAATTGTGTTTGTTGTCCGTAGCTTACGCCTGCCCATGCAATAACCCCACCGTGGGGCACACCGTTCGCATCAGCAAACCGCTCGCCCACACGACGTCATACACATGGTCTGCGATTGTAAGGCCGGTTGGACGCATTGCCATATTCTCTAAAACAACGTTAGAGGCAGCTTATGATAAAGAAATTAACATTAAATTATCTGGCAACAGCTCTGGTGGACAGTCCTGCAGTCAGCATGGCAAATGCACACTCCCTCAAAACTTAAGACATCTGTGGCTTTGTGTATGTGATAAAACTGCACATTTGACAGTGACCTTTTATTGTCACCAGTACAGGTGTGCTTCTTGATATGCCACACCTGTCAAGTGGATGGATTATCTTGGCAAAGTAGAAATGCTCACTAACAGGGATGTAAACAAATGTGTGCACAACAGAGAGAAATAAGCTTTTTATGCATATGGGACATTTCTGGCATCTTATTTCAGCTCATGAAACATGGGACCAACACTTTACATGTTGCATTTATATTTTTGTTCAGTGTAGTTTACATGTTGTCAACAGTCTAAGCCAACCACGTCTGTTTTGCCCCATTGTTCCGCACCCGTCAGTTGCTAAACAACCAACCCGTCTATGTGCTCCTCCATTATCTGCACCAAACACGGTATACTAATCTTCTCTGCCAAGCCCTTGGGTTACCTGGTGTCATTCTTACCTTTGGAAGGCGTGTTGACTGAGACAAGGCAAGCACACCAAAGAAGTTCCCAAAAGCAGCATTTCTGATGAGTTTCTGTCAACATGAACACAAGATACAGTATAAAATGGAGATCTTCATTGGCCGTACATGAAGTATATGGATGTTAGTAAAATGTCTAATAAATACACTGCTCAAAAAAATAAAGGGAACACTTAAACAACATCCTAGATCTGAATGAAATAAATAATCTTATTAAATACTTTTCTTTACATAGTTGAATGTGCTGACAACAAAATCACAAAAATAATCAATGGAAATCCAATTTATCAACCCATGGAGGTCTGGATTTGGAGTCACACTCAAAATTAAAGTGGAAAACCACACTACAGGCTGATCCAACTTTGATGTAATGTCCTTAAAACAAGTCAAAATGAGGCTCAGTAGTGTGTGTGGCGTCCACGTGCCTGTATGACCTCCCTACAACGCCTGGGCATGCTCCTGATGAGGTGGCGGATGGTCTCCTGAGGGATCTCCTCCCAGACCTGGACTAAAGCATCCGCCAACTCCTGGACAGTCTGTGGTGCAACGTGGCGTTGGTGGATGGAGCGAGACATGATGTCCCATATGTGCTCAATTGGATTCAGGTCTGGGGAACGGGCGGGCCAGTCCATAGCATCAATGCCTTCCTCTTGCAGGAACTGCTGACACACTCCAGCCGCATGAGGTCTAGCATTGTCTTGCATTAGGAGGAACCCAGGGCCAACCCCCCAAGCATATGGTCTCACAAGGGGTCTGAGGATCTCATCTCGGTACCTAATGGCAGTCAGGCTACCTCTGGCGAGCACATGGAGGGATGTGCGGCCCCCCCAAAAAATGCCACCCCACACCATGACTGACCCACCGCCAAACCGGTCATGCTGGAGGATGTTGCAGGCAGCAGAACGTTCTCCACGGCGTCTCCAGACTCTGTCACGTCTGTCACGTGCTCAGTGTGAACCTGCTTTCATCTGTGAAGAGCACAGGGCGCCAGTGGCGAATTTGCCAATCTTGGTGTTCTCTGGCAAATGCCAAACGTCCTGCACGGTGTTGGGCTGTAAGCACAACCCCCACCTGTGGACGTCGGGCCCTCATACCACCCTCATGGAGTCTGTTTCTGACCGTTTGAGCAGACACATGCACATTTGTGGCCTGCTGGAGGTCATTTTGCAGGGCTCTGGCAGTGCTCCTCCTGCTCCTCCTTGCACAAAGGCGGAGGTAGCGGTCCTGCTGCTGGGTTGTTGCCCTCCTACGGCCTCCTCCACGTCTCCTGATGTACTGGCCCGTCTCCTGGTAGCGCCTCCATGCTCTGGACACTACACTGACAGACACAGCAAACCTTCTTGCCACAGCTCGCATTGATGTGCCATCCTGGATGAGCTGCACTACCTGAGCCACTTGTGTGGGTTGTAGACTCCGTCTCATGCTACCACTAGAGTGAAAGCACCGCCAGCATTCAAAAGGTGACCAAAACATCAGCCAGGAAGCATAGGAACTGAGAAGTGGTCTGTGGTCACCACCTGCAGAACCACTTCTTTATTGGGGGCGTCTTGCTTATTGCTTATAATTTCCACCCATTGTCTATTCCATTTGCACAACAGCATGTGAAATGTATTGTCAATCAGTGTTGCTTCCTAAGTGGACAGTTTGATTTCACAGAAGTGTGATTGACTTGGAGTTACATTGTGTTGTTTAAGTGTTGCCTTTATTTTTTTGAGCAGTATATTTACCATGGTACACAGCATCTAACTTTAGTCATATCACATGCTCACCTTTTTCACTGTCGACAAGTTGTGCTTCTCTTTGATTTGATCAAATGCGGTACGCAGAGATACCTCCTCAAACACGCTCAGGACCTGACAACCAAAACAATGAAAGAGAAATTATGCATAAGTCACATCTTCTACATGTTATGTAGTAACACCTTAATAAGTCATTCGTTAAACATGTACAAAGACACAGGATTTTGCTGAGCCATTAGATGTGTAGTAGGGTGGCCACCCACTGCCATGGGGGGGTGAAAACACACTTTGGTGATACAATTTCAATTCCTTGTGTTATAAAATACAGTTTACCATGACAAATATGATTGTTCCTGTTCTGAATCGTTCAGGGGGTCTTTTAATTAAGCGTATAAATCCACAAAGTCGGACTTCATAACCTAATACATCCGATAATAAGCACAGAACTATGTTGACAGAGCAGTGCAGCTTTTTCACTGCAACTTGAGGTTTTTACATGTGGTCGTCTTCAATGTTTCCATATGTTGCAAAAACCTAAATTAGCATGACACCAGCTGAATTAAATGTAAAAGGATTTGAGAATAAAAGCTTGCTGTATGCTCAGTGCTCCATTGACATTTCACAGATATGCTTGTTTTTGTGCAAAATCTTTGAAGAACAGGAAATTAGCATCAATATGAAAACCGTATACCAAAATACTACATGTCACATCTCAAAATCAATATTTATCTTACCTCTAGTGTTTTATGTCCTGTGGATTCTTGAAGAATGATGAGATCAACAGGTCAGGGAGCCTGTCAGGTAGCCTACATTCTCACACAGCACCCAGCCTAGCTGACGTGATGCTGTGCAATTTTCCAGATTTTTTCCTCCTTCCCCCCCCCCTCTGGCCTTCATTGATTTAGTCACCCTAATTTTGGCCATCTTACATGGGTAAAAACTCCATTGGAGTAAAGTACTTAAGTTAAAAATATTTGAACATACTACTTAAGTCGTTTTTTGGGGGATAGATATATATGACAACTTTTACATTCCTAAAGGAAATAATCTACTTTTTACTCCATACATTTTCCCTGACACCCGAAAGTACTCGTTACATTTTGAATGCTTAGCAGGACAGAAAATTGTCCAATTCGCACTTATCAAAAGAACATCCCTGGTCATCCCTACTGCCTCTAATCTGGCAGACTCACCCAACACAAATGCTTTGTTTTTAAATGATTGTTGACCCTGGCTATCCATAAATTTAAAAATTAAACAAAATTGTGCCACCTGGTTTGCTTTATATAAGGAATTTGAAATTATTTATACTTTTACTTTTGATACTTAAGTACATTTTATCAATGACATTTACTTAAGATACTCAAGTATTTTTAAAACCAAATACCTTTAGACTTTTACTCATGTAGTATTTTACTGGGTGACTTTCACTTGAGTCATTTTCTATTAATAACATATCTTTACTTTTACTCAAGTATGAGATTTGTTACTTTTTCCACCACTGAAAAACTCCAATTACGGATTATGATAGCAACATAAGGTTTGGACCATTTGTTTTCTTATAGGACTATCTACACAATTAACATTGTTTTACCAATTTATCAAAATATGCATTTTTGATTGCATTACCTGTCCCAACGCCAAACTGAAGCCTGGCCGGGCAGCCTCTCTGGTGTGTGCCAAGCCATCCACCAGTCTCTTCAGAGTGTACTTCAGCTCATCTGGCTTGAAAGGAAAGACAAGACCTTATGGCTAAATGTCAAGAACTGGATGGCTCCATAAAGTTAACAACATGTACGTGTGGTAGCACCTATCCCTTCTAAAGAGAGTTTGACAACTCAAATTAATAGAATTAGAGTAAGGCACATGCCAGCAATCAAAGCTCACAACTCAACCCACGTGGCCATGTGTGAAATAATATTCCTGGGCATCTCCAGTAGTTAGCAACGTTAGCCTAACTAGCTAGCCATACTGCTCAGCGTTTTACAGCTGTACTAAACTGGAAATTGATAACGTTATGGGTTGCTCTAAAGTGCAACACCCACCAATAGCATAATGTGGCTAACTATGGTCGATAGTTTAGCAAAATAAGTAGGCTATGTTAGCTAACTGTTAGCTAGCTAGCAACTGAGAGCAGACCCAAACACACCAACCTTTTCACTCTTCTTCAAATATTGTATGAGATTTTCAATGGCCTTCAGCCGTATATCTTGTTCAGGTTTAGTGATATCCCAGAAGAAGTCCAGGAACTCGCGGTTCTGTTTGAGAACACCCTTTGCATCCTTAATTTTTGGTCGCACTGGTTCATTTTCTATCTCCCCCATATCTAAATGCATCGTAGTGGCCATGCATGCCATGTGACAATTTGGAGAAAAACGTGCATGACCCCAGCACCTAAAAAAAAAAAAAGTACATCTTCCGGGTTCAAAGGAAGTCCCTTTTCTTCACGAGCCAACCAGCTTTTGTCAGCTCTTTGCTGGTTTACACAGGCATCCCAATTCTGACCGTTTACCCAATTATTGGCAAAATAACTGAGCTGACTGGTCAAAAATACATATTAGTGGAAATAGATAAGAATTGGGCTGCCTGTGTAAACACAGCCGTTTGTAGCCTACACTGTGGTGTATGGTGATAATGGCTGCTTCAGCATAACATCTTTGAACTCATATTTCTGTAGCCTAATCTGTAACATTTCTCATATGAAGCAAAATTTACAGTACCAGTCAAAAGTTTGGACACACCTACTCATTCAAGGGGTTTTTATTTTTACTATTTTCTGCATTGTAGAATAATAGTGAAGACATCAAAACTATGAAATAGCACATATGGAATCATGTAGTAACCAAAAAAGTGTTAAACAAATCTAAATATATTTATGTTTTAGAGTCTTTAAAGTAGCCACTCTTTGCCTTGATGACAGCTTTGCACATGCTTGGCATTCTCTCAACCAGCTTCACCTGGAAAGCTTTTCCAACAGTCTTGAAGGCGTTCCCACATATGCTGAGCACTTGTTGCCTGCTTTTCCTTCACTCTGCGGTCCAACTCATCCCAAACCATCTCAATTGGGTTGAGGCCGGATGATTGTGGAGGCCAGGTCATCTGATGCAACACTCCATCACTCCCCTTTTTGGTCAAATAGCCCTTACACAGCCTGGAGGTGTGTTTTGGATCATTGTCCTGTTGAAAAACAAATGATAGTCCCACTAAGCGCAAACCAGATGGGATGGTGTATGGCTGCAAGATGCTGTGGTATCCATGCTGGTTAAGTGTGCCTTGAATTCTAAATAAATCACTGACAGTGTCACCAGCAAAGCACCCCCACACCATCACACCTCCTCCTCCATGCTTCACGGTGGGAACCACACATGCCGAGATCATCTATTCACCTACTCTAAGTCTCACAAAGACACAGCGGTTGAAACCTAAAAATCTCAAATTTGGGCTCATCAGACTAAAGGACAGATTTCCACCGGTCTAATGTAAATTGCTAGTTTTTCTTGGTCCAAGCATGTCTCTTCTTATTATTGGTGTCCTTTAGTAGTGATTTCTTTGCAGCAATTCGACCATGAAGGCCTGATTCACGCAGTCTCCTTTGAACATTCAAATAAGCATTTATTTGGGCTGCAATCTGAGGTGCAGTTAACTCTGATGAACTTATCCTCTGCAGCAGAGGTAACTCTGGGTCTTCCTTTCCTGTGGCAGTCCTCATTAGAGCCAGTTTCATCATAGCGTATGATGGTTTTTGCAACTACACGAAGAAACTTTTAAAGTTATTGAACTTTTCCAGATTGACTGGCCTTCATGTCTAAAAGTAATGATGGACTGTTGTTTCTCTTTGCTTATTTGATCTGTTCTTGACATAATATGAACTTGGTCTTTTACCAAATAGGGCTCTCTTCTGTATACCACCCCACCTTGTCACAACACAACTGATTGGCTCAAACGCATTAAGAATGAAATAAATTCCACAAATTAACTTTTAAGAAGGCACACCTGTTAATTGAAATGCATTCCAGGCAAATTCCTCATGAAGCTGGTTGATAGAATGCCAAGAGAATGCAAAGCTGTCATCAAGGCAAAGGGTGGCTACTTTGAATAATCTCGAATATAAAATATATTTTGATTTGTTTAACACTTTTTAGGTTATTTTCTAGTTTTGATGTCTTCACTATTATTCTACAATGTAGAAAATAGTAAAATAAGGAAAAACCATGGAATGAGTAGGTGTGTCCAAACTTTTGACTGGTACTGTACATTTGGTCATATTCGCAGATTCACAGACTATTTTGCTATTTTTTTAATTATAATTTAAGAATATATAGACTTGATTCAGAAGAGCCAGGGTAGAATTTCCCAAACTACTACTAATGGCATCTTTTTGTAGACATCAGCCTATGAAATAAATTGAATATTTGTAGGGTTTTTGGATAAACACTGAAAATAAGGTATGTGGTAAACCCAGGCTTAGAATTTTTTATATGTTTTGTTCTATGAGATAATCTTCCTCGGCTAACGTCAACTTTTTGTGAATTTAGAATTATTTTTATAGGCCTAGTAAAGAAAAAGCACAAAGGCTTCATAATTCATAAAGGTCATGTTAATTGACTGATATTATATCATAGAGAAAAACGTAGCTTTTTTTAACCTCAGACCATATTTTCGGCGTTTATCCCAAAACCTTATTCTTTACCTATTAATTTTCCCCAAAGGAATGGCTGAATGAATCATATGTAAGTAAATTAGTTCCGGTTTCTAGGACTACAAACAGGCGGTAGGCTATGCCAGCTGGTTTACACCTCTGTAATAACCAATGATGTCAATGTACCCTAGATGACTGATAGGGGGCGCTGTTTTGGAGCCACTGCGCAGCCATTTTTCTACTCAGATTACATTGTACATACAATAAGTGTATTGTCATGTTGTGCACAATAAATGTGTTTTGTATTGTACACAAAGTACATTGAAAAATGCATTTATTTAATATTTTACCCATTTAACAGAAGCTCTTAGAGTGACTTACTGTTTTTTGTGCCCCTGTAAGCCCCCACATTAATCTGGCCCTGAATGTTACTGTCCCCACTTCAACAAAGAAAAACTTAATTACATGTAATTTTGTCCTTGAAACATTTTATTGAAATACTGTAGAATTACATGAATTCCTATTGAGGACTGCTCCTTCTGAGTAGTAACAATATTGCGGGCAGGTGGCTTCAAAGCCTCTCATTGGCCACGAAATAGCATCAGAAATCCAGGGTTTATATACATCATTGGTAATAACCTAATCATATAATAAGGGCATCTGTTTGGAAACATTTCTCTTTATAACTGGACGTTTTCTCCACAGACTTCTTCATAAACTACAGCGACAAGTGTTTTTCTGCCACAGTCATTAGCATTATTTTCCATGAAGAACATAGTTTTTACTTCAAACTGTATTGCATTGCATAGTTTTTTTAAATCCCTGGTCCCAGAGGGCCACACTACAGCACCTGCAATGTGAGGACCCCTAGGACCAGTAGTGAAGAGCACTGAAATACTTCTACAGTTACGACAAAGCAAATTCTAAAGTCCATTTAAAAATGTGCATCAGGGCCATGTTCTATGTGCATCAAGGCACTGTCCTTAATGCACGTGATGAAATGTGTCATTTCTTGCACACTCTTTAAACATAGTTATGTAGGGCACCCTTTAGAGGTGGTCGACTAGACTCTCTGTCCAGCCTGCTGATCAGGACGGATGTGGTGTGGAGTTCAGTTAGAAACAGGAAGCTCGTTCTACTCTCCCCCTTAACAGCTCTGTCACAGCAGCCTGTCTGTAAGTGGAGCTGTCAGTGTGATGGAGGTGGCCTGAAGAGGCTTTACTGAAGGTGAGAACAACACAATACATGTACTTCTATTGTCTCATGTTTAAGAGTGTAGGAGCAGCTTGGTTGGGGAAAGATAGACTATTTGAAGGGGTTCCATTTCAGAGAGATGCATCATGTCATGTTGTTGTCATCCTCACACCAGGGTGAATACTTGATTTTATTTGGTATGATGAAGTAAAGCTGAGTGTGTAAAAAAAAGAAAATTAACATTGTAAAAATACTTTGATGGTAACGTTTTGTGCAATTAAGACAATGTAACTATTTCTGTTTAACTGTATAGTCATAGCCTATATGTGTCAAATACTGTATCTTCTCTTTGGAATACAAATTATAGATCAGTCATTAATACTTTATTAGTTTTTATTAGTAATGTAGATCATAGTAACTATTATGGTCACGGTAGTTAAACATACTAAATGCATTCCTAAGTTTGATCAATACCAAATGTACATGATATGCCTCTTCCCTATCTCTATAAATGTGGCTTTTATACCTTTTATCACAAAATCTGCTATAATTTCCCCTAACTGAACCAATGTCTTTCATCAAAACTGAAAGCATTCTTATCTTCTGATGCAGATACTGTATCACTGAACCAACAGGGGTGTATTGAATACAATAACATCATCATTCTTCCTTCAAAACACAATGGCATGAGGCTATTGCTCTGTGATGACCACACACATCTTGTTGTTATCTGTTGACCTAGATTGTTTAAAGGAACACATTAGCAATTTAGTGTGGGGTTTTCTACAGTTTTGTCTTTCATTTCACTTAGTTTGGTTGCCTATAGAAATGCGATGGAAGCAATCATTAAACCCTTCGTCAGTGTCTGATTAACTTGAGATCTTTTTAAAACAACATTAGGTGAGCAGGACATTTGTGCCGTTACAGCTGAATAAGGAACAAGTTTGGCCAACCCCTGTGGAAGAGAGAAAGCAGTAATACATTCTAATAGTGATACCAAACAAATATTCTAAGTTCTTTTTAGTAAAGTGAAAAACAGCAGTAAGCAACTGTTCTTGGTGAATTACTTATACAGACGAAAACTATGGAGGAAATAAATTAGATTATTCCAAAGAAAAATGCATTGTTGTGCTACTTTTCCCCTTTAGGTATGATAGCGATCTTCAGCCTACAAGGATCTGTCCTCACCATTGTGTCTGTGGCATCGCTCAGTGTTTTCTCCGCTTTCTGCCTGTGGTGCAGGAGGAAAACCAGTGAGTAGCACTGTATTAAATATTATGAAATGTATTACATATGTATTACATGTTACACTAATCAA
Organism: Salmo salar; assembly: GCF_965601325.2. Taxonomy (NCBI): domain Eukaryota; kingdom Metazoa; phylum Chordata; class Actinopteri; order Salmoniformes; family Salmonidae; genus Salmo; species Salmo salar. Next base: position 67,578,491 of record NC_138294.1, on the reverse strand, counting down.
CCTGTACAATGTCATGAAATCAATATGTCATGTAGCACTAAAGCTAAGTCAATGTACCTAACTTACTTAATTTGCCACTTTGTACCAAATCAGTCAGTGTTGTGTAAAAAATCATTAGGAACGCCTTCCTTATATTAAAACTTCTTATGGACAGGTGGGACGGTAGCGTCCCACCTGGCCAACATCCAGTGAAATTGCAGAGCGCGAAATTCAAAAATACCAAATTCAAATATTTAACAATCTTGAAAATATATGTGTTATACATCGAAAGCAAACCATGTGATTATCTGAGGACAGCGCCCTGCATACAAACACATGAAAATCATATTTCAACCAGGCAGGTGCGCCACAAAAGTCAGAAATAGCTATATAATTCATGCCTTACCTTTGAAGATCTCCTTCTGTTGGCACTCCAAAATGTCCCAGAAGCATCACAAATGGTCCTTTTGTTCGGTAATGTCCTTCTTTATGTCCAAAAAATTTCAATTTATTTGGCCCGTTTGATTCAGAAATACACCGGTTTCAACATGCCTACAAACATGCCTACAAAGTATCTAATAAGTTACCTGTAAACTTGGTCCAAACATTTCAAACAACGTTCCTAATCCAACCTCAGGTACCCTAAAACGTAAATAATCAATACAATTTAAGACGGAATAAACTGTTTCCAATACCAGATAAAAACAACGTGAAGCGCGCTCCAGTTCATGCGCATCAAAACAGTAGAGTCCACCTGGAGTGACACTTACAATGAATAGCACTACTTCTTAATTTCTCAAAAGAAAAACATCGAACAATTTCTAAAGACTGTTGACATCTAGTGGAAGCCATAGGAACTGCAACCAGGCTCCTAATAATAAGGGTATCCCATAGAAAACAAATCCTATGACCTCAATTTTTTTTCTTCCCTGGATGGTTTGTCCTCGGGGTTTCGCCTGCCATATCAGTTCTGTTATACTCACAGGCATTATTTTAACAGTTTTATCCAAATCTACCAATTATATGCATATCCTAGCTTCTGGGCCTGAGTAACAGGCAGTTTCCTTTGGGCACGCTTTTCATCCGGAGGTGAAAATACTGCCCCCTACCCAAGAGAAGTTAAGTTGCACCACATTTAGCCCTCAGAACAGCCTCAATTCGTCGGGGCATGGAAAGCGTTCCACAGGGATGCTGGCCCATGTAGACTCCAATGCTGGCTGAATGTCCTTTGGGTGGTGGACTGCTCTTGATACACACAGGAAACTGTTGAGCGTGAAAAACCCAGCAACGTTGCAGTTCTTGACACACTCAAACCGGTGTGCCTGGGACCTACTACCATACCCTGTTTCAAGGCACTTCAATATTTTGTCTTGCCCATTCACTCTCTGAATGGCACACATTAACAATCCATGTCTCAATTGTCTCAAGGTGTAAAAATAAAAATCCTTCTTTGACTTGTCTCCTCCCATTCACATACACTGATTTGAAATGGATTTAACAGGTGACATCAATAAGAGATCATAGCTTTCACCTGGTCATGTCATGGAAAGAGCAGGTGTTCATAATGTTTTGTACACTCAGTGTAAGTGCCATTAAATACAGTTGTCACCCATTTCTGTTGAAATAATACATGAAGAGAATCAAATTTATGACCCTCAAATATTGTAAGTATAACATAAACATAGATATGAAATAATTGATGCACTGTAAGACCGATTGTGATCTTATGGATATGGTGAATATTACATAGATGAATGGGAAAATTAGTGTATGTATTTTCTAATGTGAAATTCATAAAATAGGATTTTTTTATCATTCATAAAAGAGCTGTTTCTATTCTAACATTACAGTTTAATTACATGTTGTAAAACAATTTAACCTCATTATTGGCTAATATATTACAATATGATTTTAGCTTACATAACTCTGCCCACTCCACAGCAAACACAATGGTAGCAGATTTGCAGTAATGCGATCTCAAACAGGTAAACTGACATTGTGATTCATCATACCATTTGGGGCGGTTTCACAAGCAGGACTAGTCTTATTCTACTTAAATTAATCCAGATTAATAATGGATTTCACCTATTGTGATATCTCTTCTCACATTGAATGATTGAATTAATCTAATTAATATGCTATGGCTATCTTGTGCTAATCAACAGTAAATTATATCTTCTCACCACTGAATCATTGTCAATTGAATTTTTTGAGGGGGGTTTCTAGTCACATGACCCAACCAGATTATAAGAGACCTGCCTCCAACACCAGTGTAACAACCTGGTCTCTGAGGATTTCGTATTGTTCTGTATCTATATCTGAGACACTCCATTTAGTATGATATGATATGTTTTGTATGGTCTGGATTAATTTGTGGATGTCCAACACCGATTCGTATGATATGTTATAAATTATCATTTGTATTATATGTTATGATTTTACAAAATGTGCAATATCTTATGAATTTGTAAAGCGTATGATACAGTATGTTACGAATTCTAGCTAGGTGGCTAACGTTAGCTAGCTGACTAACCTTAGCTAGGCTAGGGGTTCAGGTTAGGGGTTAGGGTTAATGTTAGGGTTAAGTTTAGGAGTTAGGTTAAAGGGTTAAGGTTAGGGTTAGGGTTAGCTAAAAGGGTTAAGGTTAGGGTGAGGGTTAGCTAAAAGGGTTAAGGTTAGGGTGAGGGTTAGCTAAAAGGGTTAAGGTTAGGGTTAGCTAAAAGAGTTAATGTTAGGGTGAGGGTTAGCTAAAAGGGTTAAGGTTAGGGTGAGGGTTAGCTAAAAGGGTTAGGGTTAGGGTTAGCTAAAAGGGTTAAGGTTAGGGTTAGGGTTAGCTAAAAGGGTTAAGGTTAGGGGGGAGGGTTAGCTAAAAGGGTTAAGGTTAGCGGAAGGGTTAGCTAAAATGCTAAGTAGTTGCAAAGTATCTAAAAAGTATTAAGTAGTTGAAAAGTTGCTAATTAGCTAAAATTCTGTCCCTAATGAGATTCTAACTCGCGAACTTTAAGTGTGAAATGTGAAATGTCAGAATAATAGTAGAGAGAATGATTTATTTCAGCTTTTATTTCTTTCATCACATTCCCAGTGGGTCAGAAGTTGACATACACTCGATTAGTATTTGGTAGCATTGCCTTTAAATTGTTTAACTTGGGTCAAACATTTTGGGTAGCCTTCCACAAGCTTCCCACAATAAGTTGGGTGAATTTTGTCCCATTCCTCCTGACAGAGCTGGTGTAACTGAGTCAGTTTTGTAGGCCTCCATGCTCGCACACGCTTTTTCAGTTCTGCCCACAAATTTTCTACAGGATTGAGGTCAGGGCTTTGTAATGGCCACTCCAATACCTTGACTTTGTTGTCCTTAAGCCATTTTGCCACAACTTTGGAAGTATGCTTGACGTCATTGTCCATTTAGAAGACCCATTTGCGACCAAGCTTTAACTTCCTGACTGATGTCTTGAGATGTCGCTTCAATATATCCACATAATTTTCCTTCCTCATGTACCATCTATTTTGTGAAGTGCACCAGTCCCTCCTGCAGCAAAGCACCCCCACAACATGATGCTGCCACCCCCGTGCTTCACAGTTGGGATGGTGTTCTTTGGCTTGCAAGCCTCCCCCTTTTTCTTCTAAACATAATGATGGTCATTATGGCTAAACATGTTGATATAGGACTCGTTTTACTGTGGATATAGATAATTTTGTACGTGTTTCCTCCAGCATCTTCACAAGGTCCTTTGCTGTTGTTCTGGGATTGATTTGCACTTTTTGCACCAAAGTACGTTAATCTCTAGGAGACAGAACGCGTCTCCTTCCTGAGCCGTATGATGGCTGCATGGTCCCATGGTGTTAATGCTTGCGTACTATTGTTTGTACAGATTAACGTGGTACATTCAGGCGTTTGGAAATTGCTCCCAAGGATTAACCAGACTTGTGGACATCTACGATTTTTTTCTGAGGTCTTGGCTGAATTATTTTGATTTTCCCATGATGTCAAGCAAAGAGGCATTTAGTTTGAAGGTAGGCCTTGAAATACATTGTAACATTTGTCGTAGTGGAGAGAAGACCAATACGCAGTGGGAATGTGGATGCTCATCTTTTAATTACTTTAGAATAAAGCATACACGGGAAAACAATAAACATGAACGACTAGAACAGTGTGGCAGGCCAAACAAAGCAGTGCTCACAAACAACTACCCACAACCCCAAAGAAAAACACACACCTGTTTATAGGACTCCCAATCAGAGGCAACTAGAAACACCTGCCTCCAATTGAGAGTCCAGCAACCCAACTTACACATAACACAAAACCTCTGCCACGTCCTGACCAAAACGAATACAATTACTCCCTCTGCTGGTCAGGACGTAACATACATCCACAGGTACGCCTCCAATTGACTCGAATTATGTCAATTAGCCTATCAGAAGCTTCTAAAGCCATGACATCATTTTCTGACATTTTCCAAGCTGTTTAAAGGCACAGTCAATTTAGTGTATGTAAACTTCTGACCCATTGGAAATGTGATACAGTGAATTATAAGTGAAATAATCTGTCTGTAAACAATTGCTGGAAAAATGACTTGTGTCATGCACAAAGTAGATGTCCTAACAGACTTGCCAAAACTATAGTTTGTTAACAAGACATTTTTGGAGTGGCTGAAAAACAAGTTTTAATGACTCCAACCTAAGTGTATGTAAACCTCCGACTTCAACTGTATCATACTAAATTGAGTGTCCCGGATATACATTTACTATGTTACGTCTAGTCTATGACACCAGGCTGCGACCACAGACCAACGTTTACTATGTTATGTCTAGTCTATTACACTAGGCCTTGACCACAGACTTACTTCTGACCACATATTAGCTATGGTCGGTTTTACCTTTGGTAGCCCCTCAGCACTATCATTGTCACCAGATACGCTAGTAACAGACAACAGATACTCTACACTCACAAAAAACACTTTAAATGTATTTAATTTGATACTGAACAAACACCACAGAGCATGTTTTATTTATTTGTTAATGTAGAGTAAAGACCTTTCCATTGACTTCCATGGTGTCAGTGTCTAAAGAGTCTGTAGACAAAACTGAAACAACTGGACCCAGAATATGAACAATCATTCAAGATTATTACCATTACAGATGTTTCAACATGGTATGTGTGCAATACAGTGCATTCAGAATATATTCAGACCCCTTCACTTTTTCCACATTTTGTTACATTACAGCCTTTTTCTAAAATGGATTAAATATTTTTTCCCCCCAATCTACACACAATACCCCATAATGACAAAGCAAAAACAGGTTTTTAAAAATGCTTGCTAAAATTGAACTCAGGTGCATCCTGTATCCATTGATCATCCTTGAGATGTTTCTACAACTTGAATGGAGTCCACCTGTGGTAAATTAAATTGACTGGACATGATTTGGAAAGGCACACACCTGTCTATATAAGGTCCCACAGTTGACAGTGCATGTCAGAGCAAAAACCAAGTCATGAGGTCAAAGGAATTGTCCGTAGAGCTCCGAGACAGGATTGTGGTGAGGCACAGATATGGGGAAGGGTACCAAAACATTTCTGCAGCATTGAAGGTCCCCAAGAACACAATGGCCTCCATCATTCTTAAATGAAAGAAGTTTGGAACCATCAAGACTCTTCCTAGAGCTGGCCGCCGAGGGAGCAATCGAGGGAGAAGGGCCTTGGTCAGGGAGGTGACCAAGAACCTCGATGGTCACTCTGACAGAGCTCCAGAGTTCCTCTGTGAAGATGGGAGAACCTTCCAGAAGGACAACCATCTCTGCAGCACTCCACCAATCAGGCCTTTATGGTAGAGTGGCCAGACGGAAGCCACTCCTCAGTAAAAGGCACATGACAGCCCGCTTGGAGTTTGCCAAAAGGCACCTAAAAACTCTCAGACCATGAGAAACGACATTCTCTGGTCTGATGAAACCAAGATTGAACTCTTTGGCCTGAATGCCAAGCGTCACATCTGGACGAAACCTGGCACCATTCCTACAGTGAAGCATGGTGGTGGCAGCATCATGCTGTGAGGATATTTTTCAGTGGCAGGGACTGGGAGATTAGTCAGGATCAAGGCAAAGATGAACCTAGCAAAGTACAGAGAGCTCCTTGATGAAAACCTGCTCCATAGCGCTCAGGACCTCAGACTGAGGCAAAGGTTCACTTTCTAACAGACAACGACCCTAAGTACACAGCCAAGATAACTCAGGAGTGGCTTCGGGACAAGTCTCTGTATGTCCTTGAGTGGCCCAGCCAGAGCCCGGACTTGAACCCCATCGAACATCTATGGAGAGACCTGGAAATAGCTGTGCAGCGATGCTCCCCATCCAACCTGACAGAGCTTGAGAGGATCTGCAGAAAAGAATGGGAGAAACTCCCCAAATGCAGGTGTGCCAAGCTTGTAGCGTCATACCCAAGAAGACTCGAGGCTGTAATCGCTGCCACCAGGTGCTTCAACAAAGTACTGAGTAAAAGGTCTGAATACTTATGTAAATGTGATATTTCAGTTTATAAAAACAGTTTTTGCTTCATTATTATGGGGAATTGAGTGTATATTGATGAGGAAAAAATATAATTTAATCAATTTTAGAATAAGGCTGTAATGTAACAAAATGTATAAAAAGTTGCCTCCCGAATTCACTGTATGTATCTTGTAATTTGTACATCTGTGAATGAGGAGCAACCCAAGTATCAAAATGTTGCAACAGGTAAACACGATCTGTTAGTAGTTGTATTAGGTATATATGAATGTCAAACATTTAAAATGTTTTAAACACTAGCTAGGTTTCCTCCAATTGGCGACAGATTTTAATGCAACTTTTCTAAAATCCACATAAAAACAATATGCCTGAATTTTCCCACCAGAGATGTTTCCATTAAATTGACTTGTTGCTGATAAAAGGTTGTGCGTGATGATGTAGTGCACATAAAAATAGCTTTTGCGGTTAAATTCCCATGTACCGAATAAAAAATACAAGTTAAATGGGTTTCCATCGCATTGTCAACTATACTGATGGTTTTCTCACGACAAATGTGGCGTTATATAGCAATTGTGCCCCCTCTGGTATTGGCTCATACTCTGGTGCACACTCTAGCCAACAGCTCGCAGATACAGCCTACTACATTATGAGATTATTATGGACAAACAAATCTAGATTATTTGTCAAACCGCAGCCAAGCATCGATTATCATGTCACCAGAATATTAATTAGAAATGAGCATTAATTAGAAAGGAGCATTAAGCTCATCACCTTTCACTTCCACCACCCTGTGAAGTTCATCTGTAGCCTAATAAACTGTATGCGGCGCAACAAATAATCCCCCCTTCAAAAAACATCAACAACATGTATTGATGCAATAGCGCAGTGCAGCTGCCTTCACTTCACTAGTAAGCAGGTGTGTACTGAGGGACCTCACTTTTTTCAATTTGAGAAAACAAAGAACATTTATCCTGATAAATTCTAAATACATGATATTTAATCACCGCACAGATTCCATGAAAAACAATAGAATTACAAACCAAATAAATATCTAGGCTACAGCAACCCAGAGGTAGGTACACATGGTGGTTTCTTCCCTGATGTCTCTGGCGAATGATCAAGAACTGTGAGCTACAGGTATGCACTGCAGAGGCCCGTTGGAGGCTTGCCAACTTCACAATGTTGAAAGAAATGTAATCACCGTGAATGCTTTGACGTTCATAAAACTCCACCGACCTTCTGTTGTGCAGTGGAACCCAGAACGATATGGACCACTTGGATACAGCGACACTGTTCTGCCGAGGACACACAAACAAGTGGTCACGACAAAGCCCTAGAGCCTGACCCTCTCTGGAAGTTGCTGTAGCCCCGCTTGGGATATTTAGCCTATATTGGCTATTTTTTATGATGCAATTGCCCGTTCTCTCTTGGTAGGCTATGTAAGGGTGGGAAATTGGAAATGTGAATTGGGCCAAGTTGAAGGTAATAACGCATTTAGGTTATTGTTTATTGAGATGCATGAATACACCACACCAAAAGCTTGATTTTATGGCTGTTTTAAAACGAATTTCCTGCAATTCTATGTGGTAATGATTTATGTTCACTACTTGGTCAATTGATTTGATGATTAAATCTATGAAAATGAATTATATGAATTGATAATTCACCCCTCTGTTTTATTTGATCAGTAATAGGTTATATTGTAACCATGTGCTCAAGCTTATTATTACAAATAGAAGATTATCACTTCTCACAATGGCGCTTGTTAGTTCAGTTATATCAATGTCTTGCAAAATCACATAACGACATAACGATTCATTAGTATTTTACAGAACACAACCAGGCCTATAAAGTTACTGTTACAACAAAACATATTTAAGGATGGTTAGCTGTGCTGAATAGCCCCCCCCCCCCAAAAAAAACATATATATATTGTATCATGCGCCATAATCTGCAAGATACATGCTTTGATTTAAACAAAATTCAAAAAAGGCTAATAGTTTGTTAACCTAATCTGCTCTAATTGGCTCACAAAACAGTAATTCAATTCGAATTGCATAGGCTATTTCCATTAACTGACTGAGATCAATCAAATTATTGGCATGCAGATGCGGTTTCACCAGTAAAACCTGAATACTTGTAATTCATGATTGACAGTGATGATGGCCTATAGGTATGCTTAACTTGGTGTTTGAGGGTATTAAAAATATAACATTGTCTTGAGGCAATATGTGTGGGCATAGGCAGACGTTGCAATTGGAGGATGCGTTTGATGCATATTTTATAACCGGGATCTCCAACCCTGTTCCTGGAGAGCTACCATTCTATAGGTTTTCATTCCAACCCTGTTCCTGGAGATCTACCATTCTATAGGTTTTCATTCCAACCCTGTTCCTGGAGGGCTACCATTCTATAGGTTTTCACTGGAGAGCTACCATTCTATAGGTTTTCATTCCAACCCTGTTCCTGGAGAGCTACCATTCTATAGGTTTTCATTCCAACCCTAATCTAGCGCACCTGATTCTAATAATTAGCTAGTTTATAAAATGAATGGGGTTAGTTACAACTCTAAACTGCGCGCGGTCGAGCACTTTCTCCAGGACTGCGGTGCGACACCAATGCCTTGCCGCTCAGAGATGCAAGAGATTGAACTTCACTGAGTTCTCCCATTACTTTGCACTATATAGATCAACGTTTTTTCTGAGATCAAATCAACATTATATCAGCCCCTTTTCAATGCAACAAACCAAAATAAATCTAACTTTGCAAGACGGAGTCTGTGATTTTGTTGTATGCAGAGCCAGAGCACAGAGCACAATGGAGTAAAATTATATTGGCGGGGGTCGTCCTTGAGCGGTCTTTCAATCACCGGCGAGTGAATGCGCTTTTCAGATCAGAACGCAGAACAGCGCATGTGCACATTTGTTGATATTCTTTGCAAGTTAGCGAGTTATGATCCCAGTTATAGATAATTATAGGTCAGCAATGGGGAGTTACTGCTTTCTACAAGAGCACAAAACGTGTAGGGTACATTTCAAGCTGTCTTTGAAAAGCCCGTTAGGTAAAAAGCTTATGTCTTAATTAAAGGGGCAGTGTTGTGTTTTGAGACAGGCTTGAATGTGCAAATAAGCCAATAGGCAGAGGGGTAGCCAACATTATCTAATTCTCTGTATGGTAATAATTAATTGTATTTTGTAAAGTGGTTTCTTGCATCATACAACACAATACAATGCAATTTACAGTCACCTATTTGGCCATGGTGTTACAGACCAAGTAAAACATCATTAATGTCAAGCCCTTCATAATGTAAAAACATGTTTAAAAGTCTAATGTAATGTAGGCCTGCATTGAACACCACCTATAGGCTACTGTAGGCTATATCATACAAATAAAAAGCTATTTCCATGTGAAAATGTTATGGGAATTGCTCCATTGGTTTTGTTGAAAGGCCTACATTATGATCAAATTGCCACAATAGCCTATTGGCTACTGTCTAAAACTGTAAGTGTACAGCCTCAGTGTTCACTGTAAACACATGCCGAAGTTGCACAAAATTCTCACAATGTTCAAGTTTCCGCTCACAAGACCTAAAATTTGCTCAGTCCCCCCCCAAAAAAGTTGAAGTAACATTGGTTACAACCGGGGTAGTGCTCCAGGAACAGGGTTGGAGAGCCCTGTATTGATAGGCTTTTTAATTGGTACAAACTATGATTGAGGAAATTATCATGTAATTTACGATTAATGCAATAAACAGATATACAGTACCAGTCAAAAGTTTGGACACACCTACTCATTCCAGGGTTTTTCTTTATTTTTACTATTTTCTACATTGTAGAATAATAGTGAAGACATCAGAACTATGAAACAACACATATGGAATCATGTAGTAACCAAAAAAGTGTTTAACAAATCAAAATATATTTTAGATTTCAGATTCTTCAAAGTAGCAACCCTTTGCCTTGATGACAGCTTTGCATACTCTTGGCATTCTCTCAACCAGCGTCACCTGTAAAGCTTTTCCAACAGTCTTGAATGAGTTCCCATATACTCTGAGCACTCGTTGGCTGCTTTTACTTCACTCTGAGGTAGTCACCTTGGTTATTTGGTTACTACATGATTCCATATGTGTTAGTTCATAGTTTTGATGTTTTATTTTTATTTTATTTTACCTTTATTTAACTAGGCAAGTCAGTTAAGAACAAATTCTTATTTACAATGTTCAGGGGCAGAACGACCGATTTCTACCTTGTCAGCTCGGTTACAAGTCCAATGCTCTAACCACTAGGCTACCTGCCGCCCCAAATACATTCTACAATGTAGAAAATAGTAAAAAATAAAGAAAAACCCTTGAATAAGTAGGTGTGTCCAAACATTTGACTGGCACTGTATATTGCGGTACTATATTTTTTGGGGGGGGCCGCGCAACAGAAGGCTCTATCAGTCTGCTAATTAGGACTTGTAAAGGCCCAGTGCACTACTTCTGTGAGAGAGAAAAATGTTTTTGCCCACGCTAAAAACTGCTATATCGGTCCGCTAATACAGAGCTAGTAAATCCCAGTGAACTATTTTTGTGAAAAATAATATATTAATAAAATATGTATTTTTATTAATATATATTTTTTATTCAGATTTTTCAGGGGCGATGCAGAACCCTTAGAACCCCTACTTCCGCAGCTATGGACAGTGCCATTTGCTCAATTTACAATTGATCATACCATTTTTAAAGATCTGCGTGCCAGTTATGATTTTCATAAAAGCATTGTAGGCTACTCAACTGTGCCCAGAAAATGTCTAACTGCCCACAAACTGAATTGCCTAATTCTAGCTAGCTACTAGACAGAGACGTTGCCACATCCCACAGAGCTCCACTATGCGTACCTGTACCGAGGCTGTGTCCATTCAGCGGTTCTGAATCACAGGCTCGGCTTTCATTTGGAGATTCCTTGGTCGAGTTTGTTTGTCTTTATGCATCCTTTTCGATTGTAGGCCTAAGTAATTCCTTTAATGTATGCCTTTTATTTAAATGCATGTGTAGGATTTATCTGGCATAGTTTGCATTCTCAGTCAGTTGTTTTATATTAAAACATTTTTAGCCCTTATTTAACTAGGCAAGCCAGTTAAGAACAAATTCTTATTTACAATGACAGCCTACACCGGCCAAACCCAAACCAGGACGATGCTGATGCTCCGGTTACTTTCACATTAATGTCGGTATATGAAGTTGGCCTCGATAGCGTGTATTATGCATCTATTTCCTGTTGCATAGTATGCAGTGTTCCACAAGAAGGCTAAATCGGTCAATGTAGCCTATATATTATGAAGTTGAGTAGTACATTGTACAGGCCATTCCACAGACCTTTAAACCTAATATAAACATATCATGTCTGGGGGACATCTTTGTTTGTTATTTCATTTCAGAGTTTTAAAATTGTGTAGAAGTACAGTAAATTAGTTTCAACTGATGGGTGTATTTACACACCCCATGTTGCCATGCACACCTTTTTATTAATCCCCAAAACAATTCTGTGAAAAACAATACACGTGCCTATTGTTTTTACAGTGATCCAATCCCAGTGTTAGTGTACCAGAATGTTGATGAGAGTACAAATGCAGAGACCAGACATTCTGAAACTGGTAAGTATGATTTATCCAATGACATGAATACAATTTGTATGCCTATGGTTTTATCAGATGGAACCAGATGGAATGGGGTGAAAAAACACTCAAAAGGAACAAATAAATAACCCCCTACCTCTCGCCCACTCCCTGGGCCTTTTTATGAATCCAAAACATAATGAAAAGAAAGATGGGCGGCCCACCATTTATGCATTTTGATCAGTAGAGCCCGTTTATTGTAAGGCTAATGGAAAGAACATGTAACCTAAAGGAGGGGAGGCAAGTGGGTGGGTCAGGTGATATCCTCTCAGATAATGTAGTCTGCTGCAGTTAAAAGTAATGTCAAGCTTCAGTAAAAACCACATCATCAAAAGGTACAGGCAACAATACATCTACATACACTAACACAATCTAACACATCCTCTCAAGACAAGCATGGTAACTTCTTCGTATGTGCTCTGATGCGCTCAGACGCAGGCAGTATAGGAGCATCATGGCAAAAATTGACAGACTGGCCAATAGCTTCTACCAGCAGACCATCAGGCTGCTGAATAGCCCCTGTTCTCTTCCTGCCCCCAGACTTCCTGGCCCATGTTGACTCCAATGGTTCCCACAGTTGTGTCAAGTTGGCTGGATGTCCTTTGGGTGGTGGACTATTCTTAATACACCCGGAAACTGCTGAGTGTGAAAACCCAAGCAGTGTTGCAGTTCTCGACAAACTGCTGCATCTGGCACCTAGTACCATACCACGTTCAAAGGCACTTAAATATTTTGTCTTCCCCATTAACCCTCTGAATGGCACACAAGTCCACAATTGTCTCAAGGCTTAAAAATCTTTCTTTAACCTGTCTCCTTCTGTCCGTCTACACTGATTGAAATGCATTTAACAAGTGATATCAATATATTTTCCTCTTAGGCCCCTTACGGGCCAGGGCCCAGGGGCTTTAGCCCTGAATGTTACTGTCCCTGCTACAACAAAGAGAAACTTGATTACATGTAATTTTGTCCAATAAAACATTTTATTGAAATACTGTAGAATCACATTAATTCCTATTGAGGACTGCTCTTTCTGAGTAGTACCAATATGGCGACTAGTGGCTTCAAAGCCTCTCATTGGCCAATACATATCATCAGCAATCCAGGGTTTATATACATCATTGGTAATAACCTAATCATATAATAAGGGCATCTGTTTGGAAACATTTCTCTTTATAACTGGACGTTTTCTCCACAGACTTCTTCATAAACTACAGCGACAAGTGTTTTTCTGCCACAGTCATTAGCATTATTTTCCATGAAGAACATAGTTTTTACTTCAAACTGTATTGCATTGCATAGTTTTTTTTAATCCCTGGTCCCAGAGGGCCACACTACAGCACCTGCAATGTGAGGACCCCTAGGACCAGTAGTGAAGAGCACTGAAATATTTCTACAGTTACGACAAAGCAAATTCTAAAGTCCATTTAAAAATGTGCATCAGGGCCATGTTCTATGTGCATCAAGGCACTGTCCTTAATGCACCTGGTGAAATGTGTCATTTCTTGCACACTCTTTAAACATAGTTATGTAGGGCACCCTTTAGAGGTGGTCGACTAGACTCTCTGTCCAGCCTGCTGATCAGGACGGATGTGGTGTGGAGTTCAGTTAGAAACAGGAAGCTCGTTCTACTCTCCCCCTTAACAGCTCTGTCACAGCAGCCTGTCTGTAAGTGGAGCTGTCAGTGTGATGGAGGTGGCCTGAAGAGGCTTTACTAAAGGTGAGAACAACACAATACATGTACTTCTATTGTCTCATGTTTAAGAGTGTAGGAGCAGTTTGGTTGGGGAAAGATAGACTATTTGAAGGGGTTCAATTTTCGACACATTATGTTGTGTTATTTTCATCATCACACTAAGGTGAAGATTGATTTAATTATATTCATAGCTTTCAATAATGTACCACTTTGTACCACTTCAGAAGTCTGTTTTGAAATGTCAAAAAGATCAACCAGCAATCATGGATGATGTTCAGATGTGTGATGTGTGAAAAAGAGTATGATAAAGTTGAGTACAATTAAAACAATGTAACTATTTCTGTTTAACTGTATACATAAGCCTAAATGTTTTAAAGCTGAAAGTGTTCTTATCTTCTGATGCAGATACTGTATCACTGAACTAACAGGGGTGTATTGAATATAATACCATTATCATTTTTTCTTGAAAACTGTCAAGACTTGACACAATGGCATTTGGCACAATGGCATTTGGCACAATGGCATTAGTGCTATGATGACCACACACATTATGTGGTTATCTATAGCATTAGGTTCTTTACAGGAACACAGCAATTTATACCAAGTGGGGGGTTTTCTACAGTCTTTTTAAGACAACATTAGGTGAGCAGGACATTTGTGCCGTTACAGCTGAATAAGGAACAAGTTTGGCCAACCCCTGTGGAAGAGAGAAAGCAGTAATACATTCTAATAGTGATACCAAACAAATATTCTAAGTTCTTTTTAGTAAAGTGAAAAACAGCAGTAAGCACCTGTTCTTGGTGAATTACTTATACAGACGAAAACTATGGAGGAAATAAATTAGATTATTCCAAAGAAAAATGCATTGTTGTGCTACTTTTCCCCTTTAGGTATGATAGCCATCTTCAGCCTACAAGGATCTGTCCTCACCATTGTGTCTGTGGCATCGCTCAGTGTTTTCTCCGCTTTCTGCCTGTGGTGCAGGAGGAAAACCAGTGAGTAGCACTGTATTAAATATTATGAAATGTATTACATATGTATTACATGTTACACTAATCAACCTGTACAATGTCATGAAATCAATACGTCATGTAGCACTAAAGCTAAATCAATATACTTAATTCCTTCATTTGCCACTTTGATTTGTGAAATAATTGGACAGAATCAGTCAGTGTAGTGTATGTGCCATTAAATACAATTGTCCCGCTTTTCCTCATCTGTAGAAATAATACATGAAGAGAATCAAATTTATGACCCTCAAATATTGTAAGTATAACATAAACATAGATATGAAATAATTGATGCACTGTAAGACCGATTGTGATCTTATGGATATGGTGAATATTACATAGATGAATGGGAAAATTAGTGTATGTATTTTCTAATGTGAAATTCATAAAATAGGAATTTTTTATCATTCATAAAAGAGCTGTTTCTATTCTAACGTTACAGTTTAATTACATGTTGTAAAACAATTTAACCTCATTATTGGCTAATATATTACAATATGATTTTAGCTTACATAACTCTGCCCACTCCACAGCCAAGGCGAAGGTAACAGATTTGCAGTAATGCGATCTCAAACAGGTAAACTGACATTTTGATTCCTCATACCCTTTGAGGCAGTTTCACCTGCAGGACTAGCCTTATTCTACTTAAAATAAGCCAGAATAAAAAAAAAATGCATTCACAATTGTCCTCAATTATTGTGATATCTCATCTCATATTGAATGATTGAATGAATCTAATTCATATATTTGGCAAGTGTGCTGATCAACAGTAAATGATATGTTCTCACTACTGAATCGTTCTCTATTGAATCTCTTGGTCTTTTCTAGTCACACGATCCAACCAGATTATAAGAGAGCTGCCGCCAACACCAGTGTAAGTAATGTTACTCATACATGAAGGTTTTATGCCCACCCTGCTTTTGTCTGGTTTCAACATGACAATTGAAATGTTCCTTAAAACTGGATGGGTGGCAAAATATATACTTGTACAAATATGAATACAAGCAAACAATAGCTTCAAATAAATTTGAGAAAATCTAAAAGAAGATTGGAGTTCAGTTTTTCACCTTCCAGCTCACCCCTTTTGGTTCTTACATGTAATGACCATAGATTTACTTCTGACCACATATTAGCTATGGTCTGTTTTCCCTTCGGTGGCCTCTCAGCACTTTATCATTGTCACCAGATATGCTAGTAACAGACAACAGATACTCTACACTCACAATAAATACTTTAAATGTATTTTATTTTACAGGGAACCAATACCACAAGGTACGTTGTATGTATTTGTTAATGTACAATACAGACCTTTCCATTGACTTCTATGGTGTCAGTGTCTAAAGAGTCTGTAGACAAAGCTTGTTGACAAAACTGAAACAACTGGACCCAGAATATGAACAGTCATTCAAGATTATTACCATTACAGATGTTTCAATATGGTATGTGTGTAATACTATCTTGTAATATGTACAGCTGTGAATGAGGAGCAACCCAAGTATCAAAACGTTGCAAATGATCAACACTATCTGTTATTAGTTGTATTAGGTATATATGAATGCAAACATTTCCATTTAGGAAACACTAGCTAGGTTTCCTTCCAATTGGAGACAGATTTTCATGCAAATATTCAAAATTCTACATACAAACATATGCTGTGCGTAAAAGGCTGTGCGTGATGACATAGTGCACATAAAAATACCTTTTCCTGTTAAATTCCTATGTACCAAATAAAAAATACAAGTTATATGGGCTTCCATGACATTTTCAACTCGACTGATGGTTTTCTCACAAAAAATATGTGATGTTGGCACATGCACTCTAGCCAGCAGCTCGCAGATACAGTGCGGGTATAGCCAACATGACTATGGACAAAAGAGACAGATTATTTTTCTTAGTCAACAGTAGTCAAGCATAGATAATCATGTCACCAGAATAAGACCCTCGATATTTATCACTTTGCATTTTAAACACCCTGTGAAGTTCATAATATATTTAATCTGTAGCCTAGTAAACTGCATGCTTTCCCGATGAGTCGTAGTGGGAGTCATCGCGTGACTTCAAGTTTACTTCTATATGATTGTTTTTATATCAATATTTCCTCATAAAAGCGTTTCCACCGACATTTCTTGCATAGATCATTTTATGACACAAAAATATCCCACCTTTGTAAAGTTTATTGATTCTTCAAAGTTGCCACCCTTTCTTTGCCTTGACAGCTTTGCACACTCTTGGCATTTTCTCAATCAGCTTCATGAGGAATGCTTTTCCAACAGTCTTGAAGGAGTTCCCACATATGCTGAGCACTTGGTGACTGCTTTTCCTTCACACTGCGGTCCAACTCATCCCAAACCATCTCAATTGGGTTGAGGTTGAGTGATTGTGGAGGCCAGGTCATCTGATGCAGCACTCCATCACTCTTCTTCTTGGTCAAATAGCCCTTACACAGCCTGGAGGTGTGTGTTTTGAGTCATTGTCCTGTTGAAAAACAAATGATAGTCCCACTAAGCGCAAACCAGATAGGATGGTGTATCGCTGCAGAATGCTGTGGTAGCCATGCTGATTAAGTGTGCCTTGAATTCTAAATAAATCACAGTGTCACCAGCAAAACAACCCCACACCATCATACCTCCTCCTCCGTGCTTCACGGTGGGAACCACACATGCAGAGACCATCCGTTCACCTACTCTGCGTCTCAGAAAGACACGTGGTTGGAACCAAAAATCTCAAATTTGGACTCATCAGACTAAAGGACAGATTTCCACTGGTCTAATGTCCATTACTCGTGTTTCTTAATCTAAGCAAGTCTCTTCTCTTATTGGTGTCCTTTAGTAGTGTTTTCTTTGCAGCAATTTGACCATGAAGGCCTGATTCACGCAGTCTCCTATGAACAGTTGATGTTGAGATGTGTCTGTTACTTGAACTCTGTGAAGCATTTATTTGGGCTGCAATCTGAGGTGCAGTTACAGAGGTAACTCTGGGTGTTCCTTTCCTGTGGCAGTCCTCATGAGAGCCAGTTTCATCATAGCGCTTGATGGCTTTTGCGACTACACTTGAAGAAATGTTCAAAGTTCTTGACATTTTCTGGATTGAGTGACCTTCATGTCTTAAAGTAACAATGGACTGTCGTTTCTCCCCCACCTTGTCACAACACAACTGATTGGCTCAAACGCATTAAGGAAAGAAATTCCACAAATGAACTTTTAACAAGGCACACCTGTTTATTGAAATGCATTCTACCTCATGAAGCTGGTTCAGAGAATGCCAAGAGTGTGCAAAACTGTCATGAAGGCAAAGGGTGGTGACTTTGTAGAATCACAAATCTAAAATATATTTAACCCTTTTTTGGTTACTACATGATTCCATATGTGTTATTTCAGTTTTGATGTCTTCACTATTATTCTACAATGTAGAAAATAGTAAAAATTATGAAAAACCCTTGCATGAGTAGGTGTCCAAACTTTTGACTGGTACTGTATATATATACAAAAGTGTGTGGATACCCGATAAAATTAGTAGATTCATCTATTTCAGCCACACCCGTTGCTGACAGGTGTATTAAATCGAGCACACAGCCATGCAATCTTAAAATTGGCAGTAGAATGGCCTTACTGAAGAGCTCAGCTCGCCGACATTGGACTCTGGAGCAGTGGAAACGCGTTCTCTGGAGTGATGAATCACGCTTCACCATCTTGCAGTCCAACTGACAAGTCAGGGTTTGGCGGATGCCAGGAGAATATTTCCTGACCCAAGGCATAGTGCCAACTGTAAAGTTTGGTGGAGGAGGAATAATGGTCTGGGGCTGTGTTTCATGGTTCGGGCTAGGCCCCTTAGTTCCAATGAAGGGACATCTTAACACTACAGCATACAATGACATTCTATATGATTCTGTGCTTCCAACTCTGTGGCAACAGTTTGGGGAAGACCCTTTACTGTTTCAGCATGACAATGCCCTCATGCACAAAGCGAAGTCCATACAGAAATGGTTTGTCGAGATCGGTGTGGAAGAACTTGACTGGCCTGCACAGAGCCCTGACCTCAACTCCATCGAACACCTTTGGGATCAATTAGAACGCAGACTGTGAGCCAGGCCTAATTGCCCAACATCAGCACCTGACCTCACTAATGCTCTTGTGTCTGAATGGATGCAAGTCCCTGCAGCAATGTTCCAACATCTAATGGAAAGCCTTCCCAGAAGAGTGGAGGCTGTTATAGCATCAAAGGGGGACCAACTCCATAATTATTATTTTTTAAACGGTAGTAAAGCTTTGATCATCATGTCACCAGAATCTGACCCTCGATATTTATTGGAAAGGAGCATCAAGATCACCTTGCGCTTTCACCACCCTGTGAAGTTACATTAATTACTTCATCTGTAGCCAAATAATCTGTATGGTTTCCTGAGTTTCAGTGGGAGGACCACACACCATATCGTCGCATGACTCCAAGTTTACCTCGATATGATGGTTGTTATATCAATATTTGCGCATAAAAGCGTTTCCACCACCATTTCTCGCATAATGCATTTTACCAACACAAAATCTCAATGATCTGTTGGTATTCATAAAATTGTACTGAAACTTCCTGTTTCCATCACAGCTGTCGTGATTGTTTTGTATATACATTATGACTTTACATCGCATAAAAACTGTGGATGGAAACGTGGTTAGTGTTGAAACACTATCAATAGGCTAATTCACTACAGCTTCCGCCGCACCAAATTACGCAGCACTAACTGACTTTTCAATTGTTATTTTAGCTCCGATGGGAAACTTTGAACCAACATATGTGTAAGTATCTATCTGCTAATGTTTTGATTTCCATGTAAAACGTTATATATAGTCTACTTACAATTAATCTGTATTTTTTCCCCCTGTGAATAATAATACATGTGCCCATTGTTTTAACAGAGATCCAATGCCAGTGTTAGTGTACCAGAATGTTGATGAGAGTACAAATGCAGAGACCAGACATTCTGAAATTGGTAAGTATGATTTATCCAATGACATGAATACAATTTGTATGCCTATGGTTTTATCAGATGGAAACAGATGGAATGAGGGGGAAAAACACTCAAAAGGAACAAATAAATAACCCCCTACCTCTCGCCCACTCCCTGGGCCTTTTTATGAATCCAAAACATAATGAAAAGAAAGATGGGCGGCCCACCATTTATGCATTTTGATCAGTAGAGCCGTTTATTGTAAGGCTAATGGAAAGAACATGTAACCTAAAGGAGGGGAGGCAAGTGGGTGGGTCAGGTGATATCCTCTCAGATAATGTAGTCTGCTGCAGTTAAAAGTAATGTCAAGCTTCAGTAAAAACCACATCATCAAAAGGTACAGGCAACAATACATGGCGGTCTACCTACACTGGACTAACAGATCCTCGATAACTTCTTTGTATGTGCTCTGATGTGCTCAGAGCACAGTGTAGGAGCATCCTGGCAAAAACTGACAGACTGGCCAATAGCCCCCACCCCCCCAAAGGACATTTATCCTTGTTGCTCACCCATCACTCTATGGACAAGTATCCTTGTTTACATACTTTGCCACTTAACTGCAGCAAACTAGTTGAAAATATGTATATATACACTGCGCATACAAAACATTAAGGACACTTGCTTTATCCATGACAGACTGACCAGGTGAATCCAGGTGAAAGCTATGATCCCTTATTGATGTCACCTGTTAAATCCACTTCAATCAGTGTAGATGAAGAGGAGGGGATGGGTTAAAGAAGGATTTTTAAGCCTTGACACAATTGAGACATGGACATGCAAGGCGCACCGGTTTGTGCCAAGAACTGCAACACTGCTGGGTTTTTCACACTCAATATTTTCTTGTGTATCAAAAAAATGGTCCACCACCCAAAGGACATCCAGCACAATTGACACAACTGTGGCAAGCATTGGAGTCAGCATGGGCCAGCATCCCTGTGGAACGCTTTCGACATCTTGTAGAGTCCATGCCATGATAAATTTAGGTTGTTCTGAGGGCAAAAGGGGGTGCAACTCAATAGTAAGAAAATGTTCTTAATGTTTTGTACACTCTGTATATTATATATATATATATATGCCGTCTTGTGATCTTTTTCTATTCTATTTTACTTTTGTTTCACTCACTTTTCTTTTTTGTTTTCTGCCCAATTTCGTGATATCCAATTAGTAGTTGCCACTCACTTCTCTTTGACCTGCATTGTCGGAGCTCAGAGCATAAGAATTTCACTGTACCCTGCAATTACATCTGCAACCCTGTGCATGTGCCTCACACACTTATTTGATTGTCACTTGCCTTATTTGGATGTCAGAAAGTATAATTTGAGAGAAATGTAATTTGATTAAAACATTTCTTCTTTCTTTCTAGATGATGATCAATGTTCATATGAGAACGTTTTTCCATCTAGTGATACAATCAGCCGTGACTCTGGTATGCACTTTAACAAGAATACATCTAGGCCTATCCTTCCTTTGAAATAAGTCATATTTATGAAGATTGTTTTTGGAAAAGTTTAGTTTTGAACTTGGGAGTCGATTTCTTACATGCGATATTTAACTAAGATTATTCTCCCCACACCTCACACCTAACAGATGGATCAGATTACGAGAACTCTGAATTCCTGGAGAAAATCAAAATGGGGTCAGGGGATGGTAAGTCACCATAGTGCTTTATAACAAAGAACACTTTTGCTATGAACGTAGGATGAATGCACTAACTGTAAGTTACTTTGGGTAAGATCATCTGCTAAATCTGCATTTCCAAACTCCGGTCCTCCAGTACCCCCAAAAGTACATATTTGTTGTCGCCCCAGACAAGCACACCTGATTCTACTTGCTAAATCAAGTGTTTTTGGCTGGGGCTACAACAGAAATGTGGGCTGTTGAAGATACTCATTGACTGGAGTTGGGAAACACTGTGCTAAATGCTTTCTCAAATGTAAATAACTAGGAATTTACTTTTACTCTTCACAGATGAACCAGTTTATGTGAACAAAACTGCATGATATGGAAACTACATGCTCAACGAGTAGATGACTATGGGAATGGATTTTTCTTATGATCTTTGTTGAGATGCTTGGACAAATGCTAAGTGATACAAATGTCAATGTGCTATACCAGAGCAATGCCATAAGGGTAAACGCCCAAACAGTGTTACTACTTCATAATGAATTCCCTTGAGTCTAAAAATGTAGGGGAAGCATGTACAGTACTTTGATTGTTGGAGTGTTACATAGTAATTGTCACCATCTAGTGGTACAAGATGAATAAAAGAGCTCAGAAACAGTTGTAAAATGTAGATAACATATGTCAGTCTGTAATAATAAATCCTTAATTCAAAACTTAAGTTTACAACCTCTTTATATACGCCAATGTTCTGTTCTATAAGTCATAATTACAAAACACTGATTTATTACAGAAGTCACTTACAATAGTTAATGTAAATACTAACTTGTATAAAATACAAAATGTATTTCATCCAGAAATGTTTAAACAGAAGACTCCCCAGGACTCTTAGAGTGTTGAAGCAAAGTCGTGTACAATATGAACGAAACAGAAGAAACCAGCCAAACAGGGAGGGACAATCTACGAAATGCAAATTTACATGTTTCCCCTAATGAACACAACCCCAGAAAGACACAGGTGGGAGGAGACAGTGCTGAGATGATGGGTGGCAGTGTGGGTGGGGTGTTAGCTGGTATCCGGGGTGGCTGTCTTGCTGCACAGTCGACCCAGGAGGCCTGCCATCTGCAGCAGAGAGTTCACGCCCTCCGCCACCTTCATGTGGGTGTAGCCTATCTCCTGAGAAAAGGGACAGTAGAAAAGGAGCGAAATGGAGAGGTGATATGGCTTACATTTTGGCACTTTTCAGCCATTCTGTTTTACCCAACTAAATCCTTTCAGAAAAAAAAGATAACACAGGAAAGGATCTGACTTAATCAGAGACATACATAACAATATACAACTGCAGACTTGTTTTATGTCTCTTACCTTTATGAACTCCAGCTTGAGATACTCCGGCATCTGGAAAGTCTTACACACTCTGAAGATGTTACCGATGATGTCCTCAGGGGAGTAACCCAGGGCCCACAGCTGCTCAATAATCTAAACAAGCAATTGCATATCAACAGATTCTTTTGACCATCTGTAAACATATAGGTGACTATCCAAATAGTGTGACACACATACATACATAGATCACACACAAGTTTTGGGTCATTTAGAAATGTCCTTGTTTTTGAAAGAAAAGCACTTTCATTTGTCCATTAAAAAGGCCAGCATCCCGGAGTCGCCTCTTCACTGTTGACGATGAGACTGGTGTTTTGCGGGTATTATTTAATGAAGCTGCCAGTTGAGGACTTGTGAGGCATCGGTTTCTCAAACTAGACACTAATGTACTTGTCCTCTTGCTCAGTTGTGCACTGGGGCCTCCCACTCCTCTTTCTATTCTGGTTAAAGCCGGTTTGCGCTGTTCTGTGATGGGAGTAGTACACAGCGTTGTACGAGATCTTCAGTTTCTTGGCAATTTCTCGCATGGAATAGCCTTCATTTCTCAGAACAAGAATAGACTGACGAGTTTCAGAAGAAAGCTCTTCGTTTCTGGCCATTTTGAGCCTATAATCGAACCCACAAATGCTGATGCTCCAGATACTCAACAAGTCTAAAGGCTAGTTTTATTGCTTCTTTATTCAGCGCAACAGTTTTCAGCTGTGCTAACATAATTGCAAATGGGTTTTCTAATGATCAATTAGCCTTTTAAATTATAAACTTGGATTAGCTAACACAACATGCCATTGGAAAACAGGAGTGATGGTTGCTGATAATGGGCCTCTGTAGGTATATATATATATAAAATACATATATATATATACATATATATATATAAAATATACATATATACATATATATATATAAAATATACATATATAAAATATACATATATAAAATACATATATAAAATACATATATATATATATAAAATACATATATATATATATAAAATACATATATATATATATATATATAAAATACATATATATATATATAAAATACATATATATATATATATATATAAAATACATATATATATATATAAAATACATATATATATACACATATATATATATATATATAAAATACATATATATATACACATATATATATATATATATAAAATACATATATATATATACACATATATAAATATATATATATATACACATATACATACATATATAAAATACATATATACATACATATATAAAATACATATATAAAATACATATATACATATATAAAATACATATATACATATATAAAATACATATATATATATATATAAAATACATATATATATAAAATATATATATATAAAATATATATATATAAAATATATATAAAATATATATATATAAAATACATACATATATATATATATATAAAATACATACATATATATATATATAAAATACATACATATATATATATATAAAATACATACATATATATATATATAAAATACATACATATATATATATATATAAAATACATACATATATATATATAAAATACATATATATATATATAAAATACATATATATATATAAAATACATATATATATATAAAATACATATATATATATAAAATACATATATATATATAAAATACATATATAAAATACATATATAAAATACATATATAAAATACATATATATATATAAAATACATATATATATATAAAATACATATATATATATATAAAATACATATATAAAATACATATATATATATAAAATACATATATATATATATAAAATACATATATATAAAATACATATATATATAAAATACATATATATATAAAATACATATATATATATATAAAATACATATATATATATATAAAATACATATATATATATATAAAATACATATATATATAAAATACATATATATATATAAAATACATATATATATATAAAATACATATATATATATATAAAATACATATATATATATAAAATACCTACAGAGGCCCATTATCAGCAATCATCACTCCTGTTTTCCAATGTTATGTTTGCTAATCCATGTTTATAATTTAAAAGGCTCGGTCAAATAGCCCTTACACAGCCTGGAAGTGTGTTTTGGGTCATTGTCCTGTTGAAAAACAAATGATAGTGCAAACCAGATGGGATGGCATATCACTGCAGAATGCTGTGGTAGCCGTGCTGGTTAAGCGTGCTTCGAATTCTAAATGAAAAAAATATATAAATCACCAGCAAGGCACCCCCACACCTCCATGTAACACGGTGGGAAATTTGGGCTGCAATCAGAGGTGCAGTTAACTCTAATGAACTTATTATCTGCAGTCGCAAAAACCATCAAGCGCTATGATGAACCTGGCTCTCATGAAGACCGCCATAGGAAACGAATAACTAGAGTTACCTCTGATGCAGAGGATAAGTTCCTTAGCGTTAACTGTACCTCCGATTGCAGCCCAAATTTCCCACCGTGTTACATGGAGGTGTGGGGGTGCCTTGCTGGTGATTGTTTTTCTTCTCCATTTAGAATTCAAGGCACACTTAACCAGCATGGCTACCACAGCATTCTGCAGCAATACGCCATCCCATCTGGTTTGCGCTTAGTGGGACTATCATTTGTTTTTCAACAGGACAATGACCCAACACACACCTCCAGGCTGTGTAAGGGCTATTTGACCAAGAAGGAGAGTGATAGAATGCTGCATCAGATGACCTGGCCTCCACAATCATCCGACCTCAACCCAATTGAGATGGTTTGGGATGAGTTGGACCGCAGAGTGAAGGAAAAGCAGCCAACAAGTGCTCAGCATATGTGGGAACTCCTTCAAGACTGTTGGAAAAGCATTCCAGGTGAAGCTGGTTGAGAGAATGCCAAGAGTGTGCAAAGCTGTCAAGGAAAAGCGTGGCTACTTTGAAGAATATAAAATCTATTTGGATTTGTTTAACACTTTTTTGGTTACATGATTCCATGTGTGTTATTTCTGCCTTCACTATTATTCCACAATGTAGAAAATAGTAAAAATAAATAAAAACCCTTAAATGAGTAGGTATCCAAACCTTTGACTGGTACTGTGTGTGTAATATATATATATATACATTCTAACTAATCAGTTATTGGTCACTTCAAGAACCATGCTTAAACGCTACAGAAATAAGGGTTATTCATTGAGAGCCATATGATTATATTTATGTCTACTGTTATTGAATGTGGATTGCAATACCTTGTAAGCCTCATCAATGTTTGCATTGACACAGTGTTCCAGCATGCTTTTCACCAACAGGGGGTGTGGCTCATCACACACCTGAGAAAAACAAACAATTCTTTACTTTTCTTTCCTTTCGAAACAGAGCTAGGCATTTTGTCAACTTTGCATTCTAAAATGACTGAAAAAGACAGGTTTGGTAACAGAACTGTACCTTGAACACATTCTCACTGTTAATGTAGCCAAACCCAGAATTTGTGGACTGTAGGTTATTCAGCGCCTGATGATGCAAAAAAGACAGCTTAAGTTATGATATAGTTTCACACGTCTCAGCCAAACTTGGCCCAAAAGTACAAGACACTATGAGGAGCCATGGATATACATTGTTCAACAAACTTCAGATTTTTAAAGGGTGCCATGTTTACACCCAAACCGCCTAAGACATTCCCAATCTAGTCAATGGTAACAGGAATGCTATTCTCATGGAACCCTTAGTGCCAACATGGAGGTTGAGGACAGTTGGCCCTTTTCCCCACCTGTCTCATGTCTCCCTGGGCGGTGAAGATGATTGCCTCCAGGCCGTCGTTGCTGGTGACCAGGTTCTCCCTCTCCACCACCTCCAGCAGACGCATCATGATCTGCTCGTCCCTCAGCTTGGTGTAACGCAGGACTGCACAACGTGACTGGATGGGCTCTGTGGAGGAGGGGGCACAGCAACATGGAAGACCATCACAACAGTGAAAAGCCAGGTTGGTTTTGTAATGCGACTGTCGCTTACACTAGGGTCTGTATTAAATACGACAGCATCGGTGTTGAACTGTTAAATCAAATGTTATTTGTCACATGCACCGAATACAACCTTACCGTGAAATGCTTACTTACAAGTCCTTAACCAACAATGCAGAATTGTTAAATCTTTTCTCAAAAATAAATTAAAAAGTTAGGACAGTCACCGATGATCTTGTCGGAGGCGTTGCATGCCAGAGCAAAGCGTGTGGTTTTAGAGTATATCTCCATGGTCCTCCTCAAGGCCTGCTGGGCTCCGTCTGTCATACTGGTGGCACAAGCACAGCCGTTACCGACACAGCCGTTAGAGGTACAGGTACACTAGATCAGCTTAGATGTCGTGACCCTCAGTTGACTTACCTGTCAGCCTCATCCAGGATGATGATCTTGTGTCTCCCTTTAGGGAGGGTGACTTTCTGCTGGGCAAACATCTTGATCTTGTTTCGAACTACATCGATGCCTCTGATGAAGATGGATGACAATGTGTTAGTGTAGGCTTCACTTTCTAAAGAAACACAACATGATTTTAACCCAAAATGCTGCTCCTGGACTCACAGGTTGTGCACTTAAGTATTCCAGTGTGACATTTTTCATGGTAGACTTCACTTACTCACCTGTCATTGGAGGCGTTCAGTTCCAGGACAGCATCTTTCATGGCTGGGCCCAGAAGAGCTCGCGCCAAACACAGAATACTGGTGGTCTTTCCTGTACCGGGGGGACCCTATAATATTGATACTTGTGTTTAAAAAGAGATGGCATATGAAAGATGGCATAACTTGCATACTATTACTCTGCTGCACCAACATCTCAGTATGTAATATCAAATAGTTATGATTTAAGAACGAATCATTTCAGTCACTCACTGCAATAATGATGTTCGGCACATTTCCCTCTCTGGCAAACACCTGTAAGAAAGAATGGAACAAGAATTCATACAGGTAGCTATTATTTAGCATCAAATGTATTGAAACTGTCAAACTACTGTAACATAAAATACTGAGGATACTTTACCTCCAATCTGCTAACAGTCTCCTCGTTGCCTACTATTTCATTCAACTTCAAGGGTCTGTATTTTTCAACCCTGTGAGATATTCGCAACACGCATAGCTATCAGCAACAAGCAATTCATAGTGATTCACACAATATATTGATATATATGGAGGGTAGATATGTGCGGCAGGTAGCCCAGTGGTTGGGCCAGTACTGAAAGGTTGCCATTTCAAATCCCCGAGACGACACGGTGACAATATGTCATTGTGCCGTTTAACAAGGCCGGGCTGTGACCGCACTCTCCGCGAGGGTGTCAGGGAGGGTTGGGATATGCAATAAAAAACACACATTTCCAATTCACGTATGTGTATAAAACACGCTTGTACATGTGCAAAATAGGACAAATAAGCACCCACCAAAGTATTATTGCAATAACTTTCACTAGTAGTTAGCTAGCTAGTTAGCTGTTGCTCTATGAGATGCTTAACATAGCTAGTTACCAGTATATATTTGACATAACATTACATAACAAGCCATCTACTTAATTTGAGAGGCATGCAGAATAGGTTTGTTTTCATAGCTAATAGTATGCCTTGCATAGCTAAGTACAATGCTAGCATCTGTACTCATGATTGTGCTGGCTAGCTAAATTAGCCATTAGCACTACTAGCCGTGATGAGCGATTTCAGTCCGCTAAGAAAAACAAAAATACTGCAATTAGCCAACTAGTCTAGCTAGTAAACCTTACCATGGAAGCTCATATCCACTACTAGACAACTTCGCAGGGGCCTCATCTTTCTTCGGTTGAACTTCTGTTTGAATTTGCTCAGAATCTACCTCATTCATCGCCACGTCCATCTTCTCGGGTGCACAAAACTCCCGCCACGACAGGAACCAAACAGCTGGCGCTAAACTGACGTCATTTCCTTGAAGATGCGAACAGTCTTCCAACAGTAGATTTTCATACCAGCCAGTTGGTTGTTTGGCCAGACATTGAACAACACAGTGGGCCAAGTTTATATTTACGACAAAATCCTGGCTTTGAGACCTTGCATGTGTGTGATTGATTCAGCAATCCGAGATGGCCGTTACAAAAGGGATTTGCTCCGGGTCACCCAGGTAAGGTCGCTTGCGCATCAGTGTGATCAGACAAACCGGCGGGTCTAAGAAATTAGAGTGAGATAGCCTATGTCCAAATCTCAGTTAGTAGTTGCATGATGTCAAATAATTACAAAATGGAGGCTTACCCCCTTTATTGTTCGAAGATGCCACCCTTAATGTTTTCCTATCCTCTTGGCAAGGATCTGGGATATCCCATTCGAAATGGCTGGGTGGAATGAAACATCATGTAGCATCAAGGCCATTCGATCACACGCCCTTGCGTCAATCACAGGGATAGTTCAATGCAGGCCAAATATCTCTATTGTGCAAGCCTTGATTTATTTATCCATTCTTTTGGAATCCAAAAATCAACTGATGTTGGTTTGATTTGCATTTTGCAAGGTGCCCCTCCCATGCCCATACACTGTCCAAGTTATTCTAGGCGTGACCACCACAGAGGCACGTTGGGGCTAATTAAAACAGCAATTAGTATCGATTGCACCAAGCACCCGCTGTTGGCCTAGACAAGACATACAGTCATTGCTGTGTTTTTATAATATTTAATGTGAGCTTCTCTCAATAAGATGCCGTGTGCACCAGACACTGGTAGGCAGAATGACCCACTGTATTAGCCTAATCATTAGCCTAGATTAATCTATGGACATTTCAATGCAAAGTAGCCTAATTACGCATTCATTTCCTTAACATAATTAGTGTACAAACCATTTATTTATTTTTAGCATAAAAAATATACATTTAATGTATTTTATTTTTGCCCTGATCCACCATTCCACAATCAGAGATCACAATTTAACAATTCGTAAGCACTTGACAGTTTGTTATTCACAGGTACTTTTTATTGGTGCGCTGAAGACCAATGCTGTAGACTTGATGGGGGCAGTTTCAAAGACAGCGTGCGAGGCTGGCGACAGGCGATGATAGGCTAGGCGGGGAGAAGCAGAGCTGGGGAGGGTTTGTTGTGTCTGGTTCTTTCTGGAGCTCCCTGTTATCGAAAAGTCCCTTGGTTCCAGCATTTCTCGTAGACTTTTCAAAATAGGCCACAGTACAATTTTCTGTGACCAATCACAGTTGGTAGGCTGCGTACCTGTCGACAGGTAAGAATATTCGCTAAATAAACTTGTCGACATGTTTCTATTAGAGAGCCACAAAGTTGATACATTGTTACAGTTCAGTTAGCAAGCAGCTGACTGCAAATTGATACCAGGAATCAAACGAACTTCCGCTTATTGGTCCTATGACAGAAACAAACTGCACCTGTCAGCATTAAAATCACAAGTACAGGTAGTTAGTATGTAAATAAAATCTAGGAAGAGGGATTCAGTTTCATTAACACGAGAAAGAGTAACATCCATGATAGAGGAAAACGGGACCAAATTTATTATGACAACAACATAGGTCTACTGTAGTAGGCTACCATAGATGTTGAACAGCAGCCTACATGCAGTATAACATTGACTTGTCAGCATTCACTCTCCTCTCACACATACTTCTTAACAGTTAAGAGATCTCAATTTTATAACGCTCCCATTTGGCCCCTCTTAACAGAGAGAGAGTATCTGTCATTTTCCTACATAATTCTAGCTCTGAGAACAATGACACACAGCACTCTCATTGTTCCTGAACTCAGTTGGGCACAGATCTGATCATATGTTTGTTCCCATTTGCTCCTACTGTGTTTCAGTTAGAGCGTAGGAGAAAATAAAGTCCATTATGGAAACGGCTCTGAATGTAACTAAGAGTTGTGTTGAAATTGTGAGGTTTCCAGTGAATTCTGAAATGATGGATGAAGGTTTCTTGGATCTGTCCTATTTGATTACAATCATTCCCTTGTGCACTACTTATAGAATCGCAGGAAGTTTATTGCAAGAATAGGAATGTAATACAAAGTCTTTATTATCTTGGGTTTGGTTAGTTGATTATACACTGAGTGTACAAAACATTAAGAACACCTGCTCTTTCCATGACAGACTGACCAGGTGAATCCAGATGAAAGCTATGATCCCTATTGATGTCACTTGTTAAATCCACTTTAATCAGTGTCGATGAAGGGGCGGAGACAGGTTAAAGAAGGATTTTTAAGCCTTGAGACAGTTGAGACACGGATTGTGTATGTGTGCCATTCAGAGGGTGAATGGGCAAGACAAAATATTTAAGTGCCTTGGAACAGGGTATGGTAGTAGGTGCTAGGCACACCGGTTTAAGAACTGCAACGCTGGTGGGTTTTTCAAGCTCAACAGTTTCATGTGTGTATCAAGAATGGTCCACCACTCAAATAATATCCAGCCAACTTTACTGTGGGAAACATTGGAGTCATCCCTGTGGAACGCTTTCAACACCTCTTAGTCTGTGCCCCGATGAATTCAGGCTGTTCTGAGGGCAAAAGGGTGGGGGTGCAACTCAATATTAGGAAGGTGTTCCTTATGTTTGGTATGCTCTGTGTATTACTTCTTTAGAGAATGAAATATTGCTCCTTTAATGTTGCTTGTTCCCCCAAAAAACATTTCAGGTGATTCAGGATTTCATTACATGCATACAGTTGAAGTTGGAAGTTTACATACACTTAGGTTGGAGTCATTAAAACTTGCTTTTCAACCACTCCACAAATTTCTTGTTAAACTATCGTTTTGGCAAGTCGGTTAGGACATCTACTTTGTGCATAACAAGTAATTTTTCCAACAATTGTTTACAAACAGATTATTTCACTTATAATTCACTGTATCACATTTCCAATGGGTCAGAAGTTTACATACACTAAGTTGACTGTGCCTTTAAACAGCTTGGAAAATTTCATAACATGATGTCATGGCTTTAGAAGCTTCTTATAGGCTAATTGACATCATTTGAGTCAATTGGAGGTGTACCTGTGGATGTATTTCAAGGCCTACCTTCAAACTCAGTGCCTCTGCTTGACATCATGGGAAAATCAAAAGAAATCAGCCAAGACCTCAGAAAAAACTATTGTAGACCTGCACAAATCTGGTTCATCCTTGGGAGCAATTTCCAAACGCCTGAAGGTACCACGTTCATCAGTACAAACAATAGTACGCAAGTATAAACACCATGGGACCATGCAGCCATTATACGGCTCAGGAAGGAAACACGTTCTGTCTCCTAGAGATGAACGTACTTTGGTGCGAAAAGTGCAAATCAATCCCAGAACAGCAGAAAAGGACCTTGTGAAGATGCTGGAGGAAACAGGTACAAAAGTATCTATATCCACAGTAAAATGAGTCCTATATCGACATAACCTGAAAGGCCGCTCAGCAAGGAAGAAGCCACTGCTCGAAAACCGCCATAAAAAAGACTACGGTTTGCAACTGCACATGGGGACAAAGATTGTACTTTTTGGAGAAATGTCCTCTGGTCTGGTGACACAAAAATAGAACTGTTTGGCCATAATGACCATCGTTATGTTTGGAGGAAAAAGGGGATGCTTGCAAGCTGAAGAACACCATCCCAACTGTGAAGCACGGGTGGCAGCATCATGTTGTGGGGGTGCTTTGCTGCAGGAGGGACAGGTGCACTTCACAAAATAGATGGCATCGTGAGGAAGGAAAATGATGTGGATATATTGAAGCAACATCTCAAGACATCAGTCAGGAAGTTAAAGCTTGGTTGCAAATGGATCTTCCAAATGGACAATGACCCCAAGCATACTTGCAAGCAAAGTTGTGGCAAAATGGCTTAAAGACAACAAAGTCAAGGTATTGGAGTGGCCATCACAAAGCCCTGATCTCAATCCCATAGAAAATGTGTGGGCAGAACTGAAAAAGTGTGTGAGCAAGGAGTCCTACAAACCTGACTCAGTTACACCAGCTCTGTTAGGAGGAATGGGCCAAAATTCACCCAACTTATTGTGGGAAGCTTGTGGAAGGCTACCTGAAACATTTGACCCAAGTGAAACAATTTAAAGGCAATGCTACCAAATACTAATTGAGTGTATGTCAACTTCTGACCCACTGGGAATGTGATGAAAGAAATAAAAGCTGAAATAAATCACTCTCTACTATTATTCTGACATTTCACATTCTTAAAATAATGATCCTAACTGAACTTTTTTCAAATTAAATTGCGATATTGTCAATACGATATATCGTCAAAAATAATATCCCGATATGTAACTGTTTCGATTCGCCACCCCCCCACCCTCCCATTCATTAATATCTATACAATTCATCTGAAAGCCATGCTTCACTATTCTGAAATTACATTTCCTTAATAGGCAACTCTGTTTTTCTATGCACCTTTGTGATGTAAGGCCATAGAACTAGAATTAAGATTCTAATTCCATGTGCAAGTCTTTCCATGAGAAAGTTATGTAATTTCCGGTGTATGTATTTTGTGTGAACAGGCAGGAGCATGTGGACATCCTGTTGTAGCTGGTTTTGTTTAGAACCCACCGCCACAGTGGAAGAAAACGTCAGCTCTTGGCGCCAGGCCTACACAAACTCGGGCTACAGCCAATCCCTGACCTCTCCCGAACATATGTGCAAGGCCTGCGGAGGCCAATTCAACACCATCGCTAGGAAGGTAAGAGGCACTGGGTAATACCTTGATAAATATTGTAAAGGAGGGCTGGCTGGCCAGCTCTCATCTGAAATTTGGGTAACAGAGTGTGAATTCAAAGTCTGGAACAGCATAGACTCAAGAGGATTTGATACAGATGAGCTGCTACAGACTCCAAAGTAACAGATTTGATTGTCAACAGAGTTACTAGAATTTAGACTTCTATGATTCACTACAATTCTTAGATTCACTGTCAGTAAGTAATTAGTCAGTAGCTGACAGTAACTGACCCTGTACTAGTCAGTCTTACAACACAGAGATGCTCATGTTCTGGAAAATCCAATACAGTTGGCTACACCTCTAGAATAGTGACTATATTTTTTGAGAAGGCTGTTTAAATCACTAGCAAATGTAGGTCAGTTATTTCTCCTCCAGCAGGCCTTACCCTCCTGACATGTTTGCCTGCCAGTTGCCACACACAATCTCACCTGCAAAGTAAACAGCAACTTTTTAATTGCATTTTATATAAGTTATTACTGTACGTGCATCACCAGTTTACATGGAAGTAAGATCTTATCATCTTTTCTATATATGTGCCAACAGCTGTTGCCAGAGGTTAGTTATTTCTGTGAGAAAAGTTGGAGGAAGTTTTTGTACAGTATGGCTATCATACTTGATTCAACTTCTCAACTACTTATCAATAAGGTTGTAGTCTAGAGCTCAGGTAGCCTGTGCAGTGCACACACACTGTTATTCTTTCACACCCCGTACTGTGACCGGTCATTCCTTGGTAAGAGTTTCACCCTCACTGTGTCCTGTCCTCCTCTCTCACTACCCCAGCATGTCTGCGTGGACTGCAAGAAGAACTTCTGCGGCCACTGCTCGGTGCAGCTGGAGCCGCCATGCCTGCGACTCTGCCACACATGTCAGCACTTTCACGGAACCCTATTCGACCGCGCCCAGTTGATGCGACTCAAGGTGTGCCGCTGCTCTTTAAAAAAAAAAAATGTAACAGTTGATGGCAAATAAACAAGGACAAATGCATTAGGTTAAGGTACATGTCTAACTATATATATTGTAGCTAAGTCAAGTGAAAGCTAAAGCAATAACACTTTTCATTCTGTTATTCGTATATCTGTGTAATAACACTAATTACATTAGTTACATTTTATTAAGATGTCAAGTTTAGTAACTGCATTATAAGTGAGTAGTAATGGAGTTGAGCGTTGTTTTGTAATTACACAGACAAATAGGGAATATCTAAATAGTGTTAGATGGAATTCAACAATAACCCCAAAAACTAGGTGCGGGAGCTGCGTGACTACCTCCACCTGCATGAGGTGCCCACCCAGACGTGCCGGGAAAAGGAGGAGCTGGTTGAGCTGGTCTTGGGCCAGCAGACCCCTAGCACCAGCACCAGCAGTGAGACCGTGTCCTCCCAGCCCAGGGCTCACAACAACGTCCCTTCCCCAGGCACACCATCCCCTCTCCAGACACAGGGCCCTATCAGCCCTGACACATTGAGCCCAGAGCAGCCAGAACAATCAGCCCCTGAGGCAGAGCCAGAGTCAGAGCAGATATCTGAGGAGGAGGATGAAGAAGAGGAGGACGAGGGTGAAGAGGTAACTGCTAAGTTCAATGTTTTGGGATTGATTAATCAGTAGCTGTTAGATAAATGGATACCCATCACCACCAAGGGGATAATCAATGTCAGACAGCAGCAGAGACAGACCCAAAGACCAGACAGAATACACGTAGACCAGACAAAATAACATTCAGAAAGGTTGCTGTTTTTTGTTTAGCAAACCGCTGTTGACAAACCCAAAGACCAGACAAAATACACACTGGCCAGACCAAACAAAACAGACCAGACAAAATATACATTATTATTTTTACCCACCTCCATGGTTGTCCTGTTGCTGCAGTCATCAGACAACGAGGAGACCCTGATCCCCGGCCGCAGGGCCTCTCTGTCTGACCTGAGCTGCGTTGAGGACATCGAGGGCCTGAGCGTGCGCCAGCTGAAGGAGA
Organism: Salmo salar; assembly: GCF_965601325.2. NCBI lineage: Eukaryota > Metazoa > Chordata > Actinopteri > Salmoniformes > Salmonidae > Salmo > Salmo salar. The sequence continues at coordinate 67,542,983 of NC_138294.1, read as the reverse complement.
TCTTGGCCCGCAACTTTGTCAACTACAAGGGCTGCTGCGAGAAGTGGGAGCTGATGGAGAGGGTCACCCGCCTCTACAACAACCAGAAGGACCTCCAGAACCAAGGTGAGCATTTCCAGTGTGTGGTCCTGTGAGGCTAAGTTGGTAATAGCGTGGCGCTAGCAATCCCAGGGAAGTGGATGCGATTTCCGCTGGGGTCACATATATGAAAATGTATGCACTCACTGTAGACTACTCCAAGTGTCTGCTAAATGGCATATATTATATCTGGGGATGACTGGTGTGGAATTTTAGCCTGTAAAAAAATATATATTAATATCAGTTCAATTCTTTGTTTATTTTTTCCAGTTTCAAATACAACAAGTAAAGAAGGTAAGGGATTTGTATCAAGTTCTAAAGACAAGAGAAGCATGATCAAAAGCATTTTGAGAAGCACTTGAAGATCACCCAAATCATCCACTGATCCAAAAGGAAATATTTGTTCCCACTGCTTAAATGTGTCCTTTTATGGGCAACCTGACAAATATGAAACAATGAAAGATGACCCAAGTAGTTATTTAGAATACACTCAATAGAGACCTCTCCTCTTTCCTCTGTCGTTGTACCATAGACCCTGCGGCTCCCAAGAGCCAGGAGGAGAACCTCTGTCGGATCTGCATGGACTCACCCATTGACTGTGTTCTGCTGGAGTGTGGCCACATGGTCACCTGCAGCAAGTGCGGCAAGCGCATGAGCGAGTGCCCCATCTGTAGGCAGTACGTGGTACGGGCGGTGCATGTCTTCAGGTCCTGATGCATTGCCACAGGGAGGGACACAATGGACAAAATGGCATTACTGCCACCACTGCTCAGTGATAGCATAGCTTACAAGAATAAACTATATAATGCACACTCTCACTCATTCAAACAGTCTTCTTCACACTGGTGTTCCAGAGAAATAACCTGACTCCACTTTTCCGGGTTCTCAGTGTCACGTTCTTGAAAATGATCGGACCAAGGTGTAGAGTGAGTATAGTTCCACATATTTATTTAAGTGAAACTAACAAAACAAAACTTACAAAGACCGTGAGGACGTAGTGCCCAAACACACTAACAATCAATCAATATCCCACAAAACACAGGCGGGGAAATAGCTACCTAAATATGATCCCCAATCAGAGGCAACGATAAACAGCTACCTCTAATTGGGAACCATATTAACACCAACATAGAAATAGACATACTAGATAACCCCCTAGTCATGCCCTGACCTACTACACCATAGAGAACCAAGGGCTCTCTATGGTCACGGCGTGACACTCAGTTTTTCTACTCCACCTGCACCTATTGTTTCTGATCTTTCAGCGTCTTACAAGAACTCAAGATTTCAGTACAATAACTTTGTTATTCAAATAGTTTTACTCTGTTGTTCATATCAATAGCAAAACGGAGAGAGTGGCCAGAATAGTGCTATTTGACCAATGGTGAGCAACACTCAGGGCCCCATTTTGACAATGCGAATAAGCGGCGGTAATGTAAGAGACCAAAATTTGGAAAACTTCTAAACTGTTTATTTCCAACCTTATCGCCTCAAGCAAGGCTTGGAAAAAGCAGGCTTGGATATGACGGTGTGGATATTTAATGCAGGCAATGCAGTAGTTGTGTAATTGGTGCATTAAGTGGCGCACAGAATATTTGAAGTGCTAAAGTCTGTTTTGCACCCTCGAAATGTCACTCACTGACTTCAGTACCTGCAACCCAGCTGATCTGTTAATTGGTCTTGTGGTCCAGAGCCATCTTTAGGTTGCAGTGCACTTGCTAAGCATAGAACCCAGGCCTTATTTGTCTTATGGGCGATCCTTCAGACACAGAGATGTGTGGTGGTTGAACATAGCATCCTAGGAGTGGAAACAGCCCTTTCAATGCAATTGTCTGCATGTAGCTCACCGAAAGTACTTGAGGAGGATCAAGGAGGCATACGGCTTGGTTTCATTTGCCCTTTTATGGTCAAAATACCCTTTAACTTGTAGTTATTTTATCAAAACTGGAAAAGAACACACATTGACTTGACAGTTCATACAGTTCTGTAAATGAGCCACAATGGGAACATTTTCTGAAATGTAAACCATGCACAGTAGATATGCATTTATAAAAATTCTCTGGATGTTGTCAATTGTTTGCTGTTGTTTGAGGGTGGTTCTGTGACCTTACCCCAAATTAGGTTTGAGGTAAAGAGAGCTGACCTCGTTTGGCAGCATGTCTACATTCTAAGGCTCTCACCATCCCCCTCTTATCAGCAAGTGCCCAAGAATGGAATGCTCATTGACTACGCAGTGCACTGAATGCACTCGTTTCCTAATGACAAGTTGATGTATTATGTTAACTTCTAGTTTATCAAAACATCAAAGTGTTCTGCAAATTTACTTTTGTTTCTGTGAGTGTTTTTTAGGAGGGGTTCATTCTATTCCGACTGTAGGCAATTCAGTTGGTAGAGCATGGCGCTTGCAACGCCAGGGTTGTGGGTTCGATTCCCACGGGGGGCCAGTAATAAAATGTATGCACTCTACTGTAAGTCGCTCTGGATAAGAGCGTCTGCTAAATGACTCAAATGTAAATTGAGATTGAATTTATGAAATTAGGGGCAATTTTCGATAATTAATGTGAATTGGAATGCATTTGTCAAATTTCCTGTAATTGAAATGATTTGCCAGCCCTCTCTGCAACTAACATTTATGGAACATGTTGTTTTAAAATCATAGAGAAACATAACAGTTCACTTTTAAATGGTCTTTCTACTGTACATCTTGTTTTATAGGTAATGAATGTACCATAAAACTGCTCATATAAGGAAAATGCACTTATACTAATGTCTGTTTTAGTGAATTCATATCCGCTGGGATAGACTCTGTTCATCCCAGATACCCAGTCTGTCTGAAATGAATGTACTGGTTTTAAGTTGTTTAGCTCCAATAACAAAACCATTTCTTACTGTGATGGCCAATATCGCAAATAGATTTTTATACTAGTCTGTTTGATATGTCTGTTGTCAATAACTATGATAATATCATGCAACAATATTAATAATCTCACGTGTAGTTTGCAGAGAGCAGGTGAAATAAGATATGTCAGTGTCATGACACAACTGGATCCATTTTTTTTATTTTTTTTACAAACTTCTCGTCACCCATCTCGTTTTTATCCTGGACATCATTTTATACAAGCCAGGTTGTCAGTCAAGTCACTCCTTCTTTCTGAGGAGTGTTTTCTGCACAAATGATAACATACAGTGCCTTGCAAAAGTATTCATCCCCCTTGGTGTTTTTCCTATTTTGTTGCATTACAACCTGGAATTTAAATAGATTTTTATTTGGATTTCATGTAATGGACATACACAAAATAGTCCAAATTGTTGAAGTGAAATGAAAAAAATAACTTGTTTGAAAAATAAAAAAAATACCAACGGAAAAGTGGTGCATGCATGCAGTTGAAGTCGGAAGCTTACATACAGTTATGTTGGAGTCAATAAAACTCGTTTTTCAACCACTCCACAAAGTTCTTATTAACAAACTATAGTTTTGGCAAGTCGGTTAGGACATCTACTTTGTGCATGACACAAGTAATTTTTCTAACAATTGTTTACAGACAGATTATTTCACTTATAATTCACGGTATCACAATTTCAGTGGGTCAGAAGTGGCTTTAAACAGCTTGGAAAATTCCAGAAAATGATGTCATGGCTTTAGAAGCTTCTGATAGGCTAATTGACATAATTTGAGTCAATTGGAGGTGTACCTGTGGATGTATTTCAAGGCCTACCTTCAAACTCAGAGCCGCTTTGCTTGACATCATGGGAAAATCAAAAGAAATCAGCCAAGACCTCAGAAAACAAATTGTAGACCTCCACAAGTCTGGTTAATCCTTGGGAGCAATTTCCAAACGCCTGAAGGTACCACGTTCATCTGTACAAACAATAGTAAGCAAGTATTAACACCATGGGACCATGCAGCCGTCATACCGCTCAGGAAGGAGATGCGTTCTGTCTCCTAGAGATGAATGTACTTTGGTGCGAAAAGTGCAAATCAATCCCAGAACAACAGCAAAGGACCTTGTGAAGATGCTGGAGGAAACAGGTACAAAATTATCTATATCCACAGTAAAACGAGTCCTGTATTGACATAACCTGAAAGGCTGCTCAGCAAGGAAGAAGCCACTGCTCCAAAACCGCCATAAAAAAGCCAGACTACGGTTTGCAACTGTACATGGGGACGAAGATTGTACTTTTGGAGAAATGTCCTCTAGTCTGATGAAAAAAAATAGAACTGTATCCATAATGACCATCATTTTGTTTGGAGGAAAAAGGGGGACGCTTGCAAGCCGAAGAACACCATCCCAAATGTGAAGCACGAGGGTGGCAGCATCATGTTGTGGGGGTGCTTTGCTGCAGGAGGGACTGGTGCACTTCACAAAATAGATGGCATCCTGAGGAAGGATATATTGAAGCAACATCTCAAGACATCAGTCAGGAAGTTAAAGCTTGGTCGCAAATGGGTCTTCCAAATAGACAATGACCCCAAGCATACTTCCAAAGTTGTGGCAACATGGCTTAAGGACAACAAAGTCAAGGTATTGGAGTGGCCATCACAAAGCCCTGACCTCAATCCTATAGAAAATTTGTGGGCAGAACTGAAAAAGCGTGTGCGAGCATGGAGGCCTACAAACCTGACTCAGTTATAGCAGCCCTGTCAGGAGGAATGGGCCAAAATTCACCCAACTTATTGTGGGAAGCTTATGGAAGGCTACCCGAAACGTTTGACCCAAGTTAAACAATTTAAAGGCAATGTTACCAAATACTAATTGAGTGTATGTCAACTTCTGACCCACTGGGAATGTGTTGAAAGAAATAAAAGCTGAAATAAGTCATTCTCTCTACTATTATTCTGACATTTCACCACATAAAATAAAGTGGTGATCCTAACTGACCCAAGACAGGGAATTTTTACTAAGATTAAATGTCAGGAATTGTGAAAAACTATGAAGCCCCTAAATAAGATCTGGTGCAACCAATTACCTTCAGAAGTCACATAATTAGATAGATTGCACACGGGTGGACTTGGATTAAGTGTCACCTGATCTCAGAAAGGCCCCAGAGTCTACACTGCCACTAAGCAAGGAGCGCCACCAAGCAAGTGGCACCATGAAGACCAAGGAGCTCTCCAAACAAGTCAGGGACAAAATTGTGGAGAAGTACAGATCGGTGTTGGGTTAAAAAAAATATCAGAAACTTTGAACATCCCACAGAGCACCATTTAAATCCATTATTAAAAAATTGAAAGAATATGGCACCACAATAAACCTGCCAAGAGAGGGATGTCCACCAAAACTCACAGATCAGGCAAGGAGGGCATTAACCAGAGAGGCAACAAAGATGCCAAAGGTAACCCTGAAGGAGCTGTGAAGCTCCACAGCGGAGATTGGAGTATCTGTCCATAGGACCACTTTAAGCCGTACACTCCACAGAGCTGGGCTTTACGGAAGAGTGGTCAGGAAAAAGCCATTGCTTAAAGATGTTTGCCAAAAGGTGGGAGACTCCCAAAACATATGCAAGAAGGTACTTTGGTCAGATGAGACTAAAATTGAGCTTTTTGGCCATCAAGGAAAACGCTATGTCTGGCGCAAACCCAACACCTCTCATCACCCCGAGAACCCTATCCCCACTGTGAAGCATGGTGGTGGCCGCATCATGCTGTGGGGATGTTTTTAATTGGCAGGGACTGGGAAACTGGTCAGAATTGAAGGAATGATGGATGGCGCTAAATACAGGGACATTTTTGAGGGAAACCTGTTTCAGTCTTCCAGAGATTTGAGACTGGGACGGAGGTTCACCTTCCAGCAGAACAATGACCCTAAGCATACTGCTAAAGCAACACTCGAGTAATTTCAGGGAAAACATTTAATTGTCTTGGATGGCCTAGTCAAAGCCCAGACCTCAATCCAATTGATAATCTGTGGTATGACTTAAAGATTGCTGTACACCAGTGGAACCCATCCAACTTGAAGGAGCTGGAGCAGTTTTTCTGTGAAGAATGGGCAAAAATCCCAGTGGCTAGATGTACCAAGCTTATAGAGACACCCCAACAGACTTGCAGCTGTAATTGCTACCAAAGGTGGTTCTACAAAGTATTGACTTTTTTTGGGGGGGGGGTGAATAGTTATGCACGCTCAAGTTTTCTGTTTTTCTGTCTTATTTCTTGTTTGTTTCACAGTAAAATAATATTTTGCATCTTTAAAGTGGTAGGCATGTTGTGTAAATCAAATGATACAAATGATACGAAAATCAATTTTAATTCCAGGTTGTAAGGCAACAAAATAGGGAAAATGCCAAGGGGGGTGAATACTTTTGCAAGCCACTGTAAAATGTGTGCATACATTTAGTTAAACCCAACCCAATATCTAAACATTCCAAACAACATATTTTACCCTTACAGAACACTCTTCAACAAAGAAAGCTCATATTTGCCACATACAGTATAGTCTGGCACACAATGTAGGTAGTACTGCTGCTTCTTGAGTACCTGATTTACTTGCAAGGCAAGGTCTGTTGATATATCCCCTTAACAGTATATCAAATGTGTGACAGACTACTAATTACAGTATTTAAAGAAAAGCCTCCTATATAATGCCTTCTTTCTGATGGGATTTCAATGCGAACTTTGGCCTCAAAAGGCATAAAATATAACCTTAATGTAATGCATGTTTGTGTCACTTTTTTGCCCAGAGAGTCCTATAGTTATTGTTTTCTGAGGACCTACATTCTTAGAAAAGGGTACTATCTAGAACCTAAAAGGGTTCTACGGCTGACCCCTTTCCACAGAGGGTTCTACATGGAACCAAAAATGATTTTTACCTGGAACCAAAAAGGGTTTTCCTATGGGGATAGTCGAAGAACCCTTTTTTCTAAGAGTGTACATTTACATTTTTACATTTTAGCAGACGCTCTTATCCAGAGCGACTTACAGTAGTGAATGCATACATTTAAAAAAAATAAAAAAAATTGTATTGGCCCCCCGTGGGAATCGAACCCACAACCCTGGCGTTGCACACACCATGCTGGCATTGCAAACACCATGCTCTACCAACTGAGCCACAGTGTAGATATCCATGTGAATTTGTGATTGGTGACTTTAAAATTGAGGTGTTTTTGAATTTTTGAAGACAAATCAATGTACTATTCTTAAATGATGGACGTATTTTGAAGACTATCAGACTAAAATTATCATATATTTGATGCTCGAATGGTCAACATTTTTGCAAATGCCTTGCTATGGAGTGTTGCGCTAAAAGCTTAACACCCCCACCAGTAAATAGATTAGAACAGGTAAATTAGTCTGCACTATCCCACCCTGGGAGAAAAAGATTAATTATTAGCATATGAAGTAAAACTTTGATGGAGAGATTTGCATGCATTCTTTTGAAAAGAAAGGAAGACTGCTCTGGCAAAAGTCTGTTTGAAAACACTTGGAATGACTCATATACAGTATAACTGTATTTGTGAAATCCTTTGTTTGTGTTTGGTATACGCTGAGGATTTAACTTCATTTTAAACAACTGTGAAATTGTATAAAATAGTCCCATGCCACAGTATAATTTGAAATATGTTTGAGTGTGTTGTACATTTGTCAAATTACTAGCATGGACTATTGCCTTTGTAGTTTAAACATGTGTTCAGCGGTATTGGCTAAATGAGCTAAATGCTTGATCAGTTCTTAAAACTACAACAGAAGCTCATAGCATTTATTATTCAGAAAAACATATTTTTGAAAATGTATTATATGCTATTGATGCGCTTGTGCATATATTTTGTTTATTATATTTTTATCAATATAAAAATGTCAAAGTACTCCAACAGACTTACAAACTAAATTTGTACAGTAGGCTTATCTATGTCCATAGACTGTTATGCCAATGAAACATGAAAAATAAGAATTGTGCAAAAGGGGAAATAGTATGTTGTTTTTAATGTTAACCATTAGTGGATTTCCAGTTTTGATTGAATAATGTCAAAAGGTCAGTGCACCTCACGTGGTGTTCTGTGACCTAATGACCATACCTGCGTTCAACACGAAAACATGTAATGCAACCACACAGTTTCTAAAGGTTCAATTAAACGGGAACAGTGCTGTTCTGAAGGACCACTTTGGTTGGGTTGTGGGATCTAAAATGCACCGCTGCCCTTTAAAACGTCACTCATTGCTAAAAGGACACACCCGCCAAACGTAGAGAACGTACCTCAAAGTATGTTCAAGAACGTTGAACGTTTTGGGGAAATGTGTAAAAGTCGTTACGCAAAGTAGCAAACGTTCGATCGAACTGAACGCACCCCTGGCTACGTTCGCCGCGGGAAATCTGTTAACGCAAGCTAACTAGTAACCCACATTATTCATAGAATGTTATATTATCATAGCTAGCTAGTGCAATTGAAATGTTCAATCATCTTTCGACAACATTATGTCAGGAAATGGACTGTGGACCAGAATTCAGCAGTTTTTGGATTCCCACGAGCGGCTAATGTTTACTCAGGTAAACAGATGGATGGGAGGCTGCCTATTGCCAGCAGCGAGTTAATGTTCGCTAGTTAACCTAACGTTACATGTGATGTCAACATTTTAACACAACTATTATTTGCTCAACTTTACACCATCATATTAATAGGGATGTTTCATAAACCAAAATGTATTGCTAACTGGTTACAATGTATACATTTTTGAGCATAATTTGCTCATTTGCTAGCTAGCTAACTAGCCAAGACACTATGCTGCAGCCTCGCGAACTTGAACCTGTCACGCAAAATTATTTTTGCTTCGCGTCCCACCTTGCAGAATTTCGTTTCAACTTACTAGCTATCTAACTAAGATATAAAACGGTGTTTTGGCAAGACTGTTTCTTTGTGCCCCTCTGCAAACAAATTTAAAAAGGTTTGAAAATTTTTTGGTAAGTGTTATCAATGTTGTTAACTTTTCTATATCCTTGTCAGAGCCCTTTCCAGCAGATGCAGGACCTCTTGGGCGATGGCGGATCAAGAAGGAAGTGATCCAACCTGGAGAAGGCCCACCAGTGCCAAGAGATTCATCTGTGTCAAGTACCCTCTAAAAATACTCCTATCTTTAGGATGCCTTACAATGTAAAGTATATGTATTGCATATTTATTGGGACATAATGCAATCGATTATATGTATCAACATTACACCATAGTGGGACACCACCATTTTTTCTTATAACATTTCCCATTTGTACACCTGCTAATATTCCTTCAGTTAATTTCTCAGGATTTCTTGAGTACTCTGACTGACCGTTTGAGACCACCAGCCACCTGCAATACCCTCGAATGATGAAGCTTGGAAGAGGTAAGGTATAGCCTACTCTTTAGGTAACTGGTTTTCATATGTGGCTTCATAAACAACTAATACACACTCCTTACCTTACAGACGTGACTCTATGTGGCCTGGAGCTGGGTATTCTGACCATGAGGAAGGGAGAGTTTTCTCTTCCTGCCTGCGTATGCGAATGGAGAGATGGGCTGCCCTCCACTCATCCCTCCTGTAGCCACTGTGCTCTACGAGGTGCAGGTCCTCGATTTCCTTGACTCAGCCCAAGTGGATGAGTTCTTCGTGGATGAGTTCTTCGCAATGAGGAGACTAGGGGCCTTATTCAGTCAGGGCTGTATCTAGGGATGGGCAATATCGCCAATTTTATTAGAAATGTTTCTAATTTATGGGTGATTCACCATATACCTAGATATTTAAAAATGTTTCTCTAAATAAGCTTTGTTGTACAATTATAGGTCAAATACCAAATTTATACCAAGGCTAAATTGAAGCCTTCCACAACCATAACTCACTAATAATGTAATTATTTTTTCAAAATAGTTTAACCTGCTTTTCTGCAATAATCACTGATCTGGCATTCAAGTTTCTCAGATGAAAATGCCCTTTTTGTTACAAATTTAACCAGAACCATGTGTAATTGCACATTCACTAATAATGAGTAACTTCTTGTAGCAGTCATTATAGAAAATTAACACAGGTCTCATAAACAGTCACTCGAACACAAGCCCACATGCAGGGATGCAAGCTAGTCACCTTTCGGTTAAATTCGCAGTTTTGAATTCAAAATAGGTGACCTATGTGATTCGTGTAGATCCGATGAGAAATGTTTGGGAGGGAGGGGGGCTTTGGATCACACTACTAGCTGTAAGCGAACGAGTGATGCGCGTTTGGGGCAATACTGGCTGTATCCAAGGCTCAGCCAATTGTTCACATAACAGCAGAATGCAGCACGCTACTGAAGAGAGAAGAGACAACCAATTTGCTAGTTACAGCATCAGTGCGTGCTCTGGAAAGACAGCAGAGAGTAGAAAGGCAGTTTGCCATTGACAGCAGCGCGTCTCCTGAACGATAACGGAGAGGTAGGTGAAAAGCCTGACCACGGAGACGGGGGTGAGAAGGTGATAAAGCGTAGTTCATGAGCTGTAACCGAAAAACAACTGGTATTTGGACAGTTTGAGGTGAGGGAGAAAGTGTGGTGGAACAAGTACTAGTATTAGCATTGTTAAGTAACGCTATCTTGCTAGCTGGATCAAATTCTCCGTTAGCTAGCCCGAGAAATGTTGAGCAACATTAGCCAACTTAACTGATCAAATAATTGAGTTTATGGTGTGAAAATGAGCTGGTCAATAAAGTCAGACAGCTAACGTTACAACATCAGATGAGCTTACATTAGTGACCTAACCAATTCGCTATAGTATTAATTTAACTGGTATAACGTTACGACTCCTTGCTGTTCCTCAAGCTATAACGCGTTAGTTGCTTACTGGACCCTGGCAATCTGTGTGAAATGTTAACTAGCAAACGAACTAACTACTATCTGTGAACTATTGTTTTCCCTCTACAATATGTGGTTACCAGGGCCGCATCATTCTTGTTTCTCACTTCATTCACTTCGCAGATGGTGTTAAAGCACTCCGAACCAGTGATAGTGGTCCAAAGCCACTGCTCCTGTGTTGCAGGAAGTGCTCTGTGCAATCATCTGGTGGCCCTTCTTTACCAGACAGCCCACTACTCTCAACTAAACATTCCTGCTGCACAGACACAGAACAGCATTGGCACAAGCCAAGAACACTTGTGAGTCTTATCAATATCCATAAAAAATGCACCTGAAAAATATTGAGCCTATGTAACAGTAAATCGTTGTTAATTAGGGTGTGAAACCAGGTCCGGTTGATGGGATAGAGTTCCGTAAACCTACTAACTTGTGTGCTGATGGAATAAGGTAAGTTGGAGGTTCCTAGAATGGAAACATTTTAGAAACCATTTTCTTGTGATTGTATCCAGATGATAATGACAAATGTTTGGGAAAAGCCTGGGGGTAAATATATAATCTATAAATCTGTATATTTTAATTCATTTTATTTGAACTTTCGGGCTTGTGCTGTTTCTGGAAAAGTTACATGAGTCTTTGTCATAGTAATCTCTCCAACCTGATGTTAAGGTTTTAAAATGTTTTGCAGAAGTTCTCTCTACAAAGCACTCAATGGATACATGCCAACTTTTCTCCACTTACTGCCCCTCTTGTGACAACAATGGAAATGTCAGCTGACGTGCCCCTGGTTGAGTCCGCCTTTGGGCCAGTGCAAGCCGGCAGTGTTCTGTCCTATCAGCTTCCACAGCCAAAGACCCGTGAAATTGTGAAGATTGCCGATGCCACTTCTCCACCAATACTTCCATTAGATGGCTACAGGCTTCAGGCTTCCCAGTGTGCTTACGTCCTTAGCCATCAGGAGCAGTTCCACCTCAAGGCATTAGAGACAACCTACGAGATGTCACACAAAGTCGAGGTTGCTACAAGGGAGCAGAGCAGCAGCCCGGAATGGCATCAGCTCAGGAAAATGAGAATAACATCCTCTCGTTTCCAAGAGGTTTGCCATGTCCGGGGAGACTTCAGCTGACCACCTAGCTGAGCGGATGTTCAAGGGATCTGGTATGCAGACCATGGAGATGAAGAGGGGGCTAGCCATGGAGCCAGTGGCTGTACAGGAGTACTGCACACTGAAGAATGTTAACTTCTTTCCGTGTGGCTTCGTAGTGCACCCGGATGCTCTGTGGTTAGGATCCTCTCCAGATGGAATCATATTTGTGAGACCACACTTTGGACTCTTAGAGGTCAAGTGCCCAAATGTACCAAGTTATGTTGACTGCCCTTACCTGAAGATACAGAATGGAGAGCTGAAGTTGAAGAGATCTCATGCTTACTACTGGCAGGTGCAAGGTCAAATCCTTATCACAGGTTGTAGGTGGTGTGACTTTGTCATCTGTGCACAGGAGGACATCCTAGTTGAAAGGATATATACAGATCTACAGGTTTCAAAAACTATAAGAGAGAAGGTTGACCACTTTTATTTTTACCACTACTTGCAGAAGTGTCTATCTCGCAACTGAATGGGTGCCAAGTTCAGTGGTTTTATGAAAAATAAGTATTGATGTTCTCGTGAAGAAATCTACAGTAGAATAGATTTGTTTAAAAATATATATATATTTCAGCAAATGTTCAACAGTTCAGTTAATCAATTACACATCTCTAACATTGTATTCAATCTTGCATTCTGGCTATTCTGTGTTTTACTTGATTTCTTTCCCCCACCCCTGTTACTCATTGCCTAATTAAAGCCAATACAAGCTCCACACAAACTGATATTCACTACAACACAAATGATTAGTACATGTCGTAGATAAACAAATTATTATTTTGCTAAGAGCAAATAAACACATTTACACTGGCTTGGCCCATGCTCTGGACCGGATCAGAGATGGCACAGTCCACAGGCAGCGCACCTTGTTCTTCATCCCCCTCAGTCGGAGCAGGAGGTTTCAGTCATCTTCCCCAAACACCAGGTCTCTTTTGAATGTGCCAGTTCCACGCGAAGACAGTAGGAACAACACCTCTTTTTAGGTATTGTCGCCCCCCAATTCTTCCCGCAACAAAGTGACTTTCGACGAAATGTGTACTACACACCTTTTCTGTAATGAAACAGAAAAGGTGTTTGGTGACAGCAAAATTGTCTCGACGTACTGCCACCAACCACCTTTTTCTGAGCTCTACATCGACCGGGAAACGATGGAAGCTCACAATACCATTAAATTTGAAAGAAACTGAACACAGAGGCACTGAACATTTACATTTAAGTCATTTAGCAGACGCTCTGGACTTACAAATTGGTGGATTCACCTTATGATATCCAGTGGAACAACCATTTTACAATAGTGCATCTAAATCTTTAGGGGGGGGGGGGTTAGAAGGATTACTTTATCCTATCCTAGGTATTCCTTAAAGAGGTGGGGTTTCAGGTGTCTCCGGAAGGTGGTGATTGACTCCGCTGTCCTGGCGTCGTGAGAGAGCTTGTTCCACCATTGGGGTGCCAGAGCAGCGAACAGTTTTGACTGGACTGAGCGGGAACTGTGCTTCCGCAGAGGTAGGGGGGCCAGAAGTGGATGAACGCAGTGCCCTTGTTTGGGTGTAGGGCCTGATCAGAGCCTGAAGGTACGGAGGTGCCGTTCCCTTCACAGCTCCGTAGGCAAGCACCATGGTCTTGTAGCGGATGCGAGCTTCAACAGGAAGCCAGCGGAGGAGCGGGGTGACGTGAACAATGTTCATTAGCACCTCCTCGCGGGGCTGTAATTTAAACGTAGTCATTGCGAACTATTTCAGTCAGAAATGCATCGACGATAGCTAGTAAGCTAATGATAAAAACAATAGCAGAACACGCTCCGGAAGTCATCAACCCGATCGGAAGTAAATTAGAACGTTGGAGGCGGTATAATGCATAAAGTTGAACTTGACAGTACAACTTGTGTGCGAGTGAGGGGGGATAATTCAATTTTTTTTACCCGGTGAACGTTATTTTTGCACACGTGTAGCCTTGTGCACTTGATCGATGTCTACTATAGTGGCCACTATAATAGAGCAAAAATAGAATGCCTGTTTGTTTCATTCTATTTCTACTTTAAGATGTTTTTTCCCCAAGTGCAATATTTAGATGTGTGTGGTCACAAGCGTTCTATTATAAAGGCTGTCATGGCTAACTGCAATATTAGTGTATTGTTTTTTTCTCAAGACATTGAGTGTCATTTGCAGTAAAGTCTAGGCAACAAATAACATTAGATTGCGTTCTTTACATTTTTTACCTGTGAGTTTATTTCACATTAACCACTTTAAAAAAATGACACACAGACTGAGCATGTACATCATATATTCTTTGTTGTTTAATTAGTTAAAACCTGCATTTCCCCCTAGCAGGGATTTTTTTGCATGTTTCGGTGCAAATAAAAAAAAGTGTCACCTTTTTGGGTGCTCACCAGTTTGCATCCCTGCACATGCTAGTGAGTAGCCAGCTAATCTTTATATTTCAAGTTTAGCATACTTGTATCCATTTGCTAGCTAACAAGGTAGCTTTACAGTTTCATTATTATGAACACACCCTTCTGTCTGTCTCCAATTGTTTGAACGGCATGTTAGCTGGTCCACTGTTCAGATGTTGAAATCAAGTAGCCTACCTTATTTCTGAAAATGAGAACAAGTTGCCAATTCCTTATATAATTAGGTTTTAGGCTCATTGCACATTTATAAAACACAGACTAGACAGCTAGTATAATAGTCTTTGGCTAAAATTCTATGCCGCGCACAACAAACTGAGCATTAATTTACCAGAATCTATGTTTATTGATACTCCTGTTTTAATAGTGTCTGCTCTGCACACAATTTGAGGAGTTGAGACATGAAAAAGGGTATTGTTAGAAAGGTTATCTTCTCCTCTATTACAGTAAAATAATGTCTCAATGTATTTCAGTGTCCATATGACCCATTCTGTTGGACCAAACCAGAAATGCAAATAGCGAGTTGAAAATACTTGTCAGAGAGTTAGAAGTGATCTTAGGAAAAGAGACAAGACTAAAAAGACAACATGAGAACAAGTCGACATAAACGCTCATTAAAAAAAATATATATATCTATATATCGCCGAGCCCTAGCTGTATATCATTACTCGACTCAGACAAAACTAGTTAGAGTTCCCTCAAGGTTAATGGTGATAACCTCCAGGACCAGGATGTTGTTGTAACAGAGAATGTCAACCTACCTTATTAAATACAGTGGAAGGAGCTGAGATATGTTAGGGGGTTGAATAAAGCCATTTTCTACTTGGACTGAAGTGACTATTTCTGGTCATGCTTCTCACTACTATCTGGGGATTAGTTGTAATTTTGTTGGCTCCCTCTCCCCTGTTTTTACCTTTCCTAAACCCCTCTCTCCCTCCAGGAGGAGCAGAACACTGTTCCTCTGTCCACGCTCTTCAATGTGGTCGACACATTGCTTCGAGGATGCCAAAGATCGCTACAAACAGGTAGTATCAGAAAAACAAGTTTTATGTCCTAAATGTTATGTCGTCTAATGAGCCCCTTGATTTTAGTTTCAGCATTATTTTATGATGAAGGATTACTTCAAGTGTATGTGAATGAATGAGAGGAATGATTGTGATGTTATGCTGGATCCCTCTCATAAGTATTGAGTTTTTTGTAGATTTTATTTTATTGTCAGAAACTCACTGTCATGTGTAATATTTGACAAGCACACTGTTGTGTGAGTGCGTGTAGTGTGTGCACGCCCTACTGTGTCCGCACGCAAGTGTGCATGTGATATATAAATAAATACATCAAATAACTCTTTCTACATATGACCTCTCCATGTGTCTGGTCAGGCGGTGACTCTGCTGGGGAATCGGGAGATGGAGGAGAAGAGGAGCATCGCAGCGGTGCAGCTGCCCATCTACCTCACCCTGTCCCTGACCCAGCTCCGTCTGGACAGGCCCCTGAAAGCCCTGGAGTACGGCCACAAGGCTATGGAGATCGACCCCACCAACACCAAGGCCCTCTTCCACTGTGGTCAGGTCAGGTCAGACCCTCAGGGTGGGGGAAGTCATATTCTTGTCAATAAGCTGGGTTCGTGTGTGTGTGTGCCTACAGTATATGTACTTGTTTTTGGCATCATAGTTTGTGCTATGGATATTAAATATAGGTGAGCAGACGGATCTGACGGCAGACATAAATGTTCTTTAAAAAATACTTTTACAGGTTGTGCATTTGCTAGGACCATATGTTTTATGAAGATTTACCCATTTACTAGCATCTTAAAATGATTCTAAAGCGTACATCTTCCCATTTTCATACATTTGAGATTTGCATGTTTGGTGATGGCTCACTTGTTGAAAGAATCACAGTCACAGATGTTTTAACCAGAGGGTTTTCCTCAGGCCTATTTGGAGTTGTTTGACTATGAGAAAGCCCAGGATTACCACAGGATGTCTCAGGCCAACAAACCATTCGACATCGACATCAACAATCTCCTGAGGAAGCTTGCCATGTAAGATAATATTTCTGACATTCATTGTTTATTCATTGACGTTCATTGATTATTTCCCAAGTGACACATTGTTTCAACTACATTATTGTTATTTGTGCAGATGCTACAAGGACTATTTGGACAAAGAGAAAGAAATGTGCTTCAAGATGTGTGCAGACTTTGTGAAGAAGTGATGGTAAGGCTATACAAAGTTGAGGCAAGCGAATAAAATATATACTGAACAAAAATATAAACGCAACATGAAACAATTTCAATGTTTTTACTGAGTTACAGTTCATATAAGGAAATAAGTCCATTGATATAAATTCATTATTCTCTAATCTATGGATTTCACATGACTGGGCAGGGGTGCAGGCATGGGTGGGCCTTGAAGGGCATAGGCCCACCCACTGGGGAGCAAGGCCCAGCCAATCAGAATGATTTCCCCCCCAGAAAAGGGCTTTATTAAAGACAGAAATAATCCTCATGCTGTTTAATCAGCTTCTTGATATGCCACACCTGTCAGGTAGATGGATTATCTTGGCAAAGGAGAAATGTTCACTAACAGAAACTGGATATATTTTGAGAGAAATAAGCTTTTTATGCGTATGCAGCATATCTGGGATTTTTTTTATTTCAGCTCATGAAACATGGGACCAACACTTTACATGTTGCATTGATATTTTTCTTCAGTGTATAAAGAAATACAATTTGAACCCCTTATAAAAATACTGACCAGCCTTACAACCAGTGGGGTAGTGGAGGGTATATGCCACATAGCCACTTATTTTTCGTTGAGAATTGCGTATATTGACTTCTTAATCCCCATGATGCGTCTTAAAGTAGTGTAGTAGAGGTATACGCCATATCATTTAATAAGGCTGATGGAACAGATCAGAATGTTTAGTTTAAACTGTTGATAAACTAATATTTCTTCACATTTTAGACATAACAATGTGCACACTGCAGTAGGCCTATGCCTGAATGTTCCAAAATGCAAATTGCAGTAAAACACCTTTCTAGAATGTGCACCGCACATGCGAGCGGTTTCATGGACAGAGATGGAAATATCTGTTAGAAATGTAGAAAGAGGGGAGATCTAAACATGCAACAACTATCATGGGTTGATAATATGACTAGGATAATTTGTATTTTGCTGCTAGACAATGAAAGAAAGAAAACTAATAGAAAAGGAGAAAGCAAATGAGGAAGTCCCACCATAGAAACGTGGAGGAAATTGTTTTACAAAAAACAATTTCCTCCACGTTTCTATGGTGGGATTTTGGCTATAGGCTACTTTGAAGCAAGATAAGACATGCCTCATAATATGAAGTAAAACGTCCAAGTTTCAAGCAATTAAGGAACAGGAAAAATATAGCGACGTTAATGATAGGCCTAACTGTACTCTGGTAGATGGAAAGGCTTTCCCAATAACCTTCTCAATTAAATGTTAACCTGTTTGGGCTAGGGGGCAGTACTGAGAATTTTGGAAAAAATATGTGCCCATTTTTAACTGCCTCCTACACCAACTCAGAAGCTAGAATATGCATATTATTGTTCACCCTAAAGTTTCTAAAACTGTTTGAATGGTGTCTGTGAGTATAACAGAACTCCTATGGCAGGCTAAAACCTGACAAGGTTTCATGCAGGAAGTGGCCTGTCTGACAAGGAGTCGTGCGTCTTGCATCTGTTTATTGAAGAGTAAGGATCTTAGCTGTAACGTGACAATTCCCAGGGCTCCAATAGGCTCTCAGAACCCGGGAAAAACCTGAACGATGACGAGGCAGCCTCTGGCTGAAACAGATTATCGCCTTATCCAAGTGGCCGATCAGAGGACCATTGAATGAGGCGCGTGCACGATTCGCCCCCGTGGAGAAATTTCATTCGGCTGTTTAGCTTATTGCAGATTCCCGGTCGGAATATTATCGCTTTTCTACGAGATAAATGGCATAAAAATTGGTTTTAAACAGCGGTTGACATGCTTCGAAGTACGGTAATGGAATATTTAGACATTTTTTGTCACGCCATGCGCCATGCGTGCGACCGTTATTTACCATTCGTATAGTGTCTAGAACGCACGAACAAAACAGAGGATATTTGGATATAACGATGGATTATTTGGGACCAAACCTACATTTGTTATTGAAGTAGAAGTCCTGGGAGTGCATTCTGACGAAGAACAGGAAAGGTAAGAACATTTTTCTTATAGGAAATAGGATTTTGGTGAAGGCTAATCTTGCCGGGTGTCTAAATAGCTAGCCGTGATGGCTGGGCTATGTACTTAGAATATTGCAAAATGTGCTTAATCCGAAAAGCTATTTTAAAATCGGACATATCGAGTGCATAGAGGAGTAATGTATCTATAATTCTTAAAATAATTGTTATGCTTTTTGTGAACGTTTATCGTGAGTAATTTAGCTAACTGTTAGTAAATTCCCCGGAAGTTTGCGGGGGGTATGCTTTTTCTGAACGTCACATGCTAATGTAAAAAGCTGTTTTTTTATATAAATATGAACTTGATTGAACAGACATGCATGTATTGTATAACATAATGTCCTAGGTGTGTCATCTGATGAAGATCATAAAAGGTTAGTGCTGCATTTAGCTGTGGTTTGGGTTTTTGTGACATTATATGCTAGCTTGAAAAATGGGTGTCTGATTATTTCTGGCTGGGCACTCTCCTGACATAATCTAATGTTTTGCTTTCGTTGTAAAGCCTTTTTGAAATCGGACAGTGTGGTTAGATTAAGGAGAGTCTTGTCTTTAAATAGCTGTAAAATAGTCATATGTTTGAGAAATTGAAGTAATAGTATTTCAAACGATTCAAAAATCGCGCCACTGAATTCAGGTGGCTGTTACGTAGGTGGGACGAATTCGTCCCGCCTTGCCCATAGAGGTTGCCTACCTGGCAGAATGACATGATTATTTGCTTCAATCCAATGGCCATTTGTTTTGTAAACTCCATCTCGTGCTACAGAAACACCACTAACCAAACAGTGCTAGGTGCCTGTGCACTTGAATTAAAGGGTAACTACACTCAAATAAAAATGTCTTACATTTTTCCAGACCTCAAAAGTGGTCTCCTGTTGTGGTTTAAGCATTGTTATGGACTTATAACGTACAATTTGGGGGGGGGGGGTTTCTATAAAAAAGTGACTTTGAGAACAAAAACCTGATTTCTGACTCAGTTGACAGACTCATTTATCTGTTTCAATAGTAGGCCTACTATTAGCCTACTTGCACAGTACAACTTGGGTTGGCCTGACTGTGAAAGACCAATATGGGATTCATATTTTTAGGTAATTCAGAGTGTATGCCACTGTTTCTCATATCATTTTTCACACAGGTCGCCTTTCCTTTGCCGAGTGGGCCGTTTGGGACATTTTTGGAAAAATTAAGAGTATACCCACTTCTCTAGGCACCACTACACCACCAACACCTAGCGACCTTACCAAGAGATTTTAGCCTTTTGTTATAATGGTTTTAGAATGACAGTCACAAGGACCACAGTTTGAAAGCCTGTCCCAGCTGAGTTTTAGGCACAGTTAATTGCCTAAAACTTTGCTAGTTGAAATACACTCAGTGGCTGTTTATTAGGTACACCACCCCGTTCACGGAAATGGTTCGCCCCTACAGACTGTGTCACGTGGCCGTGGCTTGCTATATAAAGCAGGCAGACAGGCATCGAGGCATTCTGTTACTATTCGATTGAACGTTAGAATAGGAAAAATATATGACCTAAGCAACTTTAAATGTGTTGTGGGCTAAAACAGCTCATTGTTGAGAGGTCGAAGGAGAATGGCAAGAATTGTGCAAGCTAATAGGCAGGCCACAAACAGGCAAATAAGGGCGCATTACAAAAGTGGTGTACAGAACGGCATTTTGGAACGCACAACTCGCCAGTCCTTGTCACAGATGGGCTATTGCAGCAGACGACCACACCGGGTTCCACTCCTATCATCTAAAAACAAGAAGCGGCTTCAGTGGGCGATCACCAACATTGGACAATTTAGGAGTGGAAAAACCTTACCTGGTCCGACGAATCCCAGTTCCTGTTGCGTCCCGGTTCCAGCATTACAGGCTTATGTCATGCTGATGGCAGAGTCAGGATTTGGCATAAGCAGCAGGAGTCCATGGCCCCATCCTGCCTGGTTCAGCGGTACAGGCTGGTGGCGGTGGTGTAATGGTGTAGGGAATGTTTTCCTGGCTCACGTTAGGTTTCCATGCCCCAAAGAATTTCCGACTGTTCTGGAGGCAAAGGGGGGTACAACTCAGTACTAGTCGGTTGTACCGAATAAACTAGCCAACGAGTGTATATACTTAAGTAATCAGACCTGTTCTTACTATGACGAACTGCTTCACTTTCTATTCAGCTTGAATTATTCATTTTAACAAATATTTTTAGACAGGCAAGCACACAGATTTTCTTCAGGAAATGTACCTTTTCTAGTTTAGTCATATTTATCTTACCTTAGAAGTTACTTTGCAGGCTGACATCTATTGAGTTGCAATGTCCCATAAATGAAATGCCCATATCAATTTGAAGTATCTACAAAACAAGTTTTGCAGCCACATAATCCCAAAGGAAGTCTATGAAAATTACTGTTCGTGTTTCACAAATGATTATTTTGATTCGCATGATTTGATTCACCATGATTTAACCACATCCCAACTACACTCAACGCAACAAGCAACAATTTCAAAGATTTTACTGAGTTACAGTTCACATATGGAAGTCCGTCAATTGAAATAAATTAATTAGGCCCTAATCTATGGATTTCACATGACTGGGAATACAAATATGCGTCTGTTGGTCACAGATACCTTAAAAGGGTAGGGGCGTGGATCAGAAAACCAGTCAGTATCTGGTGTGAGCACGATATGCCTCATGCAGCACAACACATATCCTTCGCATAGAGGTGATCAGGCTGTTGATTGTGGCCTGTGGAATGTTGTCCCACTCGTCTTCAATGGCCGTGTGAAGTTTCTGGATATTGGCTGGAACTGGAACACTCTGTCGTACACGTTGATCCAGAGCATCCCAAACATGTCTGAGTATGCAGGCTATGGAAGAGCTGGGACATTTTCAGTTTCCAGGAATTGTGTACAGATCCTTGCGTGCATTATCATGCTGAAACATGAGGTGATGGCGGCAGATGAATGGCATGACAATGGGCCTCAGGATCTTGTCACGGTATCTCTGTGTATTCAAATTGCCATCGATAAAATGCAGTTGTGTTCGTTGTCCATAGCTTATGTCTGCCCATACCATAACCCCACCATGGGGCACTCTGTTCACAACGTTAACATCAGCAAACCGCTTGCCCACACAACGCCATACACACTACACTGTCTGCCATCTGTCCAGTACTGTTGAAACAGGGATAAATCTGTGAAGAGCACACTTCTCCAGCGTGCCAGTGGCCGTCAAAGGTGAACATTTGCCCACAGAAGTCCATTGCGCATAAATGCATTTCCAACACCATTTGAAAAATTCTTGCATAATTAATTTTGCCAACACGGAGAGCCCACCTTGTCTAGTGTATTTTGTTTTGTCGACATTTGGAACGTTTACGGACACGTTTTCTGTTTACATCAGACCTGTTGTGACTTTTCTTTATCCGACATGAACTTTACTCACATAAAAAGGCTGGATGGTAACCTTGTATTTCTGTGCTAGCCACAGGAGGGCGCCGTATGAACAGATTCAAAGCATTGATTGATGTTTGCCACATACATTGCTAACTATCTGTATCCAGTTCACATAGTTGCCCCATTTCACTTTGTCTTAATAAGAGACGCAGTGCCATCAGTGCCCATCTAAGACAATTCAATCATCTAGCATATTTGTATAGTCGTGTTTTCATGTGAATTGGAAGATGCAACAACACTGGCAGCTCACAGAGATATTGCAGTCATCTGTTCCCAAAGGGATGACCGACCGAAACTTGAGTGTGATTTGTCAGAACCTGTTTTTTCCAGAGGTACATAAATATTTGCTTATGCAAGGGTCCAAACTCCAGACTCTCATCTTCAAGTGGCAGCGCTCTCTCAAGATCAAAAGCTTCTGAGTGTAATTTGGGAATCATGTTGCCTACATGCTCTGGGTGTTCTACAGAGCTTTAGGACACTCCAGTTCTGCTGAGGTATCCTCCCTGTATCACAAGGTGGGATCTGCCCTTTTTGCCTGACAGGAGAGATAGAGTGAGAGGAGCAATGTCTGGAGCAAAATTTTGGACTCACATTCTGTTGCAGGTGATGGTGTAAGGAGAACTTAAAGTCAACACCGAAGACTGACACAAGCCTTACTACATAAGGCTTACTACGTAATCCTTCTAACCCCCCCCCCCCCCTTAAAAGATTTAGATGCACTATTGTAAAGTGGTTGTTCCACTGGATATCATAAGGTGAATGCACCATTTTGTAAGTCGCTCTGGATAAGAGCGTCTGCTAAATGACTTAAATGTAAATGTACATTATGTAAATATATTCACTTTGATTTCAAGAGTTTTTGGTCATTATGTACCAACATTTACAAAGCTATTCTGTACACTAAATCCAACTGCAGTTGGGACACAGTGAAATGTCTTAATAATGAAAAATGTGTTTGTTCATCTTGTTATAATATTTTCAAGGGCCATTGTTGTTTATTGAGATATATTCAAGAAGTAAAGCCTCTCCAAAACATACCATTGTCTTGTCTGAATAAACATATTCTCCAGTGATTCAAACAAGTTTCAGATAAAGCATTCCTGGCGAAACCTGTATTGAAGGACATTTCATTGAAGCCAGTTGGAATACCATAACATGCTGGTTTTACAAGGCAGAGTTGATATACTTCTCTTTGTTTAAATCTCTTGATACCATTGACAAACTCTTTAACTAGCAACAGACATCAAAATTGTTAAGGCTTTAAAAACAACTTGAATAAAAGCAGCAGTTGGAAACTGGACGTAGCTACTCCAAACTTTTAGAATTGTTGTAATCCATTAGATATTGACTGAACTATTGCACATAAAAACACCGGGTGTATTTGCATATATTAACACATTAACATAAAAGGGTGGAACAGGGCTGCAACCACCAAACACCTGCTCTGTTTACCCAAACAGCACTCACCTGCTCTGTCTACCCAAACAGCACTCACCTGCTCTGTCTACCCAAACAGCACTCACCTGCTCTGTCTACCCAAACAGCACTCACCTGCTCTGTCTACCTTACCAGCACTCACCTGCTCTGTCTACCCAAACAGCACTCACCTGCTCTGTCTACCCTACCAGCACTCACCTGCTCTGTCTACCCTACCAGCACTCACCTGCTCTGTCTACCCAAACAGCACTCACCTGCTCTGTCTACCTTACCAGCACTCACCTGCTCTGTCTACCCTACCAGCACTCACCTGCTCTGTCTACCCAAACAGCACTCACCTGCTCTGTCTACCCAGACAGCACTCACCTGCTCTGTCTACCCTACCAGCACTCACCTGCTCTGTCTACCCTACCAGCACTCACCTGCTCTGTCTACCCTACCAGCACTCACCTGCTCTGTCTACCAAAACAGCACTCACCTGCTCTGTCTACCTTACCAGCACTCACCTGCTCTGTCTACCCTACCAGCACTCACCTGCTCTGTCTACCCTACCAGCACTCACCTGCTCTGTCTACCCTACCAGCACTCACCTGCTCTGTCTACCCTACCAGCACTCACCTGCTCTGTCTACCCTACCAGCACTCACCTGCTCTGTCTACCTTACCAGCACTCACCTGCTCTGTCTACCCTACCAGCACTCACCTGCTCTGTCTACCTTACCAGCACTCACCTGCTCTGTCTACCCTACCAGCACTCACCTGCTCTGTCTACCCTACCAGCACTCACCTGCTCTGTCTACCTTACCAGCACTCACCTGCTCTGTCTACTCTACCAGCTCTCACCTGCTCTGTCTACTCTACCAGCACTCACCTGCTCTGTCTACCTTACCAGCACTCACCTGCTCTGTCTACCCTACCAGCACTCACCTTCTCTGTCTACCCTACCAGCACTCACCTTCTCTGTCTACCCTACCAGCACTCACCTTCTCTGTCTACCCTACCAGCACTCACCTGCTCTGTCTACCCTACCAGCACTCACCTGCTCTGTCTACCTTACCAGCACTCACCTGCTCTGTCTACCTTACCAGCACTCACCTGCTCTGTCTACCCTATCAGCACTCACCTGCTCTGTCTACCCTACCAGCACTCACCTGCTCTGTCTACCTTACCAGCACTCACCTGCTCTGTCTACCTTACCAGCACTCACCTGCTCTGTCTACCCTATCAGCACTCACCTGCTCTGTCTACCCTACCAGCACTCACCTGCTCTGTCTACCTTACCAGCACTCACCTGCTCTGTCTACCTTACCAGCACTCACCTGCTCTGTCTACCCTACCATCACTCACCTGCTCTGTCTACTCTACCAGCACTCAAATGGTCTGTCTATTCTACCAGCTCTCACCTGCTCTGTCTACTCTACCAGCACTCACCTGGTCTGTCTACCCTACCAGCACTCACCTGCTCTGTCTACCCTACCATCACTCACCTGCTCTGTCTACTCTACCAGCACTCACCTGCTCTGTCTACTCTACCATCACTCACCTGCTCTGTCTACTCTTCCAGCACTCACCTGCTCTGTCTACCTTACCAGCACTCACCTGCTCTGTCTACCCTACCAGCACTCACCTGCTCTGTCTACCCTACCAGCTCTCACCTGCTCTGTCTACTCTACCAGCACTCACCTGCTCTGGCTACCCTACCAGCACTCACCTGCTCTGTCTACTCTACCAGCTCTCACCTGCTCTGTCTACCTTACCAGCACTCACCTGCTCTGTCTACCCTACCAGCACTCACCTGCTCTGTCTACCTTACCAGCACTCACCTGCTCTGTCTACCTTACCAGCACTCACCTGCTCTGTCTACCCTACCAGCACTCACCTGCACTGTCTATACTGCTTCATTTTTTACTGTTGTCACGTTTCTCTTGCATAATTCAACAAGTCTGTCAATAGCAGATACCCTTGATTAAAAATCAACATGCTTGTACATCAAAATAAAGTTATATTTCTTCTTTGTTGTGATATAAGTGTCAAGAGTGTGTTAAATCCCTTATGAAGCTTTACCGTTCTTAGAAATGCAACAGGAAAGATGATGTATTCCATTGAGCCCATTTCAGCAATTACCGGGTTCATGACAGTTCATTGCAAACATTTCCGTGGTGGTAACGTTAACAGGAAAAAACGACAGGCAAAAGCAAGAGTATAAAAGAGTCAAATTGAAGCAGTCAATCCAGTGAGATTTAAGTGACAAGTGTATTTTCCACCCCTCAAACACAGGAAATAGATGGCTGAAAAAGACAGATCCTCAGGTGGGAGGGGCATGGGCGTTGCTGTTTCCGCTGCACCAGGAGTAGCTTTTAGGAGTTGTTCAGTAAATGAATGTTAAAATGATAGATTTTCTGTTTCATTATGCAGACAGCAATATTAAATAAATCTCTTTGGTTATGACCATATTTGAATCCTATGCCTAGCATTATGGTTTCAGAAGCCATAATCGAGGAATTGCTTCAATCTGACTATAATTTACTTGTCGGCCTATTTCTAAATTCATATCAGGTTTTGGAAAGAGCTGTGAGCTTGATTTGACGGTGGTCCGGTGGATATTTTTCTTTTAACACTGACCAACCTAAAGAGCCTAGGTGGTTCTTCGAGGTAAGATGTGCGTGCAGTGTAGAGTGGAAGCCATGTCTACGGTTATTTAGCCCTTCACCTTACCAAATCCTATAGCCTAGGGCTACCTTTCACTAGGACCGCTTTTACTACCTCCACTTCCTGCCACACAGTTTTGCCTTGGCGGTGCCCACTCCCCAAGTACTGAGGAATTCAATGGCGGAACTTGAAAGGTGCATCTGAATGGTCTAAGTGGTTCCTACCTTCATCTTGTTTCCTTTATTTATGCTGGTGTGAAAGAACTGGACAAGTGAAAGTAAATTCCTGTAGGGTGTCTGTCATATTGATTTTACCTGTGTTTTCAGATGTGTGTAGATGGGGTAGGAAAGAAGGGGAAGAAGCCAAATTAGACCCGAGATCTATCCTAAATGTTCACCTGTTCTGCTTAGCTGACTGTGGGGCATGCTTGCCGGGTACTCTGCAGACAATGTGGTTTCCGCCTACCATCATTGTCCAGGAGTGAGCCTGCCATGTGTGTTTAGCGAGTGTGCCTCACCAAAGAGCATTGTCGGAGAACCTCAGCGTAACAGTGTTTGGCTTTTAACCACAAGTGAGGCAGAGAAACTCTCCCACCCGGTGTTTGTTTAAAGTGGTAGATGATCACGAGATAGCTTGCTCATTATAGCGGACCCAGAGCCATTCCAATTACTCTGTATTATGATTGGAAGGGAAACCATGTTTTTACTGCTAAAGGAGTTAGTCAATTTAGTCTAATAGGCTAGAGGCACTCATTTTTCAATGTCTAGGTCTATAGTCATTGGTGCAGGTTGGAGGCAACCCATTATTATGTACTGGCTGTGGTTACTGATTTTCTGTAAACCCGATTTGCCATGGCCAAAGACATTTGCAGGTTTTTTTTCACATAGCTGCTGCCTACGTACCTGCTGCTCAGTGTTACACTGCAGCTTCCCCCTCTTTGATCAGCAATGAACACTTTGTCTGGTGCAGCCTACAAACTTCATGTTGTACACAAAAGACATGGTCAACATGTTTGTACAAACTCTCAGATAGTTTTTTGCCCCAATGCAATACTCAAGTGGGGAGTTACATGCAGCTATCTAGGCAGCATATCAAACACAAGCAAGCAACCTCACAATCTAATTAGCAATTTAATGTTATTTTTTTCATCATCATTGCAAACATTGGCTAAAAACGATATGTTACTTATCCCTTTCTCTATAAAATGTCTTGCACATTTAGTTTTTAATCACGTTATACAATTATTTTGGGTTTCCACCCTGTAACACGTGATTGGAGTTGTCATTTCATACAAGCGCATTTTTGTCTACTTTCACACTCCTTGCCGCCTCTCCTCAATTACCTTTGACTTTTTCAAAAAGAGGCCAGAGAGGATGGAGGAGAGAGAGAGAGGACACAGGAGTTGAGCAAATCTAATTGATGAAATAGGGTGGGAAGATCGTGTGGAGAGCAGCAACTCTCCTCTGACTGTTACATCCACAACAACACTAACTACAATTAGATCTTTCCCAGCGGAGAACACCTGACCTGACAGAAAAACAAGCCGGTAAGTTGTGTATGCCTATCTGTTCAATAAGAAAGGCTTATTTTTGTTTTCTGTTGCAAAACGTTTTAAAACATGTTTTGATGGGATTGAATATGGCTAAAAGGTCATGCTTTGCAAATCATTTTCAGGCTTTATCACATCTAGGTTTTAACTTGGTTCATTTTCTATCATTACTTGGTACTACAGTTCACCTTTCTCTAGGTTTTCAGGCCTTTTCAATGGTGTGGCCCACACCCAGTGCAGTTGCCTCCTTCCTTTTTTAACATTTCCATTTACAGGGCACAATTAATTTGTTTTTATTGTTTTTCCATAGTATTCAATCGAGCATATTTATATTTCGTACATTGTCAATATCAATGACAATCTCAGAGCCTATCATAAGTATTCACTGTCACGACTTCAGCCGAAGTCGGTTCCTCTCCTTGTTCACTCGGCGGTCGGCGTCGCCGGTCTACTAGCCATCGCCGATCCACTTTTCATTTTCCATTTGTTTTGTCTTTGTTTCTACACACCTGTTTTTCATTCCCCTAATTATTGTTTGGGTATTTAACCCTCTGTTTCCCCTATGGTGTTGTGCGGGATTGTTTTATGTCATGTTCGGTATGTTGGTGACTGGTTATTTCGACGGATGCTGTTTTTTGCCCGTGCGTAAAACTTGATGTTTGTGTTTGGGCAAGTGTAGATTTTTACCTTGCACCATTCATTATTCTAAGTAAAGTTACATTGCTCCCAATTCTCTGCTCTCCTGCGCCTGACTGCATACACCAGCTACACCCACCATTATGACATACACCCCCTTTGATTTCTTACCATTTTGTGTTAAAGTGGGTTTCAAATGGATTTAATTGTCTTTTTTTTGTCTACGATCTACACAAAATACTAATGTCAAAGTGGAATGAAAATGAATATATCATTTTTAAGATTAATAAAAAGTAAAACACTAATATACCTTGATTAGATAAGTATTCACCCCCCTGAGTCAGTACGTGTTAAACACCGCTGGCAGTGATTACAGATGTAGATTGATGAGAAAAAAAAACGTAACAAAATGTGAAAAAAGTCGAGGGTCTGAATACATTCTGAATGTACAGTGCATTCGTGAAAGTATTCAGACTTTTTCCACATTTTGTTATGTTACAGCCTTACTCTAAAATTGATTAAATTGTTGTTATTTTTTTCTCAATCTACATACAATACCCCATAATGACAAAGCAAAACAGATTTTTAGAACTGTTTGCAAATGTATTAAAAATAAAAAATGTATCACATTTACATAAGTATTCAGACCCTTTATTCAGTGCTTTGTTGAAGCACATTTGGCAGCGATTACAGCCTCAAGTCTTCTTGGGTATGACGCTACAAGCTTGGCACACCTGTATTTGGGTAGTGGCCACTGCTGCAGACATTTTTTGGTACCCTTCCCCAGATCTGTGTCTCAACACAATCCTGTCTCGGAGTTCTACGGACAATTCCTTCAACCTCATGGCTTGATTTTTGCTCTGACATGTACTGTCAAATGTGGGAACTTATATAGACAGGTGTGTGCCTTTCCAAATCATGTCCAATCAATTGAATTTACCACCGGTGGACTTCAATCAAGTTGTAGAAACAACTTGAAGATGATCAATGGAAACAGGATGGACCTGAGCTCAATTTCGAGTCTCATAGCAAAGTGTCTGAATACTTATGTAGATAAGGTATTTCAGTTTATTTTTTATTTTTTTTATACATTAGCAAAAATGTCTGTTTGCTCTGTCGTTATGGGGTATTGTGTGTAGATTGATGAGGATTTAAAAAAAATTTGAATCCATTTTAGAATAAGGCTGTAACGTAACAAAATGTGGAAAAAGGGAAGTGTCTGAATACTTTCCGAATCAGGAATTTCAATGAACCCTTGATATAAATTGGCAATCAACTTCTTTGGCGTAGCAGCTTCTTTCAGTATCTTTTCAAAGCTAGATGCCTTGTGTTCATCCAGATTCTTTTGAAGCGCTTGAATAAGATTTCTTAGTTTTAAGAACTTAAAGAAATTGGCCCTGGATATCACACATTTTTCTTGTAACTGATTTAAAGACAGTTGAGAGCCATCATAGTACACATGCTCAAAATGCATGCTGCCACTTTGGAACCAGGACTCAAAGGTGTTGTCATTAAACACTAGAGGTACAATTCAAATGGTTTTAGTGGTCTGATGGTTTCATTTAAGGGGAGATAAATGTTTTTTTCTCTGGTGCAAAATGCTTTAAAAGGGGATCAAATATGCAATTGTCCCAAATAATTCGGTGGTTCCTACATTATCTATCCAGTCATGTTGAACGTTTCATCCCTTTTCTCTTGGCATGTGTTTTGATTTAGTTTTTTCAACCCACAATAACTGACATTATTTTGGTCAAATACAATTAATCCAAACCAGATGCCCTTTAGAAATAGTGGTTTCGGGCAATGTTGTGCAATTGAGAAGCATCAGTCAGAGTTTGCTTTGTGAGATAAAAAAAAATCTAAGTTACTGTTCTTAGCTTTTTGGGTTGAGTGGCTTTGGTTGATGCCGTTTTGCTGATGTTGCCATTCCATGCTCTGCCTGTTTGAGGCTTTGCAGACTAAGTGTGTCTGGTGCTAATGCTATCGCTGACTATTATGCTTCATATTTTAACTATTCTGGTCATGTTCAGTAGACACAAAACGGCCATCTTCATATTGCAAGTAGAAAAGACAGCTACTCGTCTAACACGTCACCAAATGCAGCAGCTCGAGCATTTGTAATTATAGGTGTTAATTTGGAAGTTTGTGTTTGCAGGGCACGCCCAGTTCTTTTTGAGCCCCAATAAGAAAATCAGTAGCAATCATTTAAATGTGGTTGTTGCTGTGTAAATTGTGCACTTCTGGCTAAATGTGGAATGGGTGTGGGTATTTATGTGTTTCCATCATACACAGATGCAAGACCGAGACTATACAGATCTGTCCACAATCCTGCTCTGGTCCACAGGGATGTACTCTGCCACTCATTTTAGTTGTCATTCCCTCTGTGATCCTGTCCTCTTGACTTTAAATGAATGAGCGCAGGCTTATATTTGAATCAGGACATCCAAATTCCTTTTACTATGACTTTCAAAAGTCTGTCCAATTGCAAAGTTATGTTATTTTAAGATTTGTTTATGCTAGAGGGTGAGCAACCACATTTGTTTAGAATCCATGAATGCTGTTGAGTAATTATGTTTACAGTATAGTCTGTAATAAAAAAAAATTTGAGCGTGATTCAGTCAGCATCTAAAGTGCAGTGGATTGCACTGAATCTACCCCCTTGAAATGTGCTATTTAGTACCTAAAAGGGTTCTTCAGCTGTCCCATAGGAGAACCCTTTGAATAACTATTTTTGGTTGCCGGTAGAAGCCTTGCCACAGAGGGTTCTACATGGAACCCAAAAGGATTCTACCTGGAACCAAAAAGGGTTCTCCTATGGGGACAGCTAAAGAACCCTTTTGGAACCCTTTTTGCTAAGAGTGTCCATTTACCTTGTATTGAAAGTGCATTATTTGGACTTGTTATTGTTCATTTATGAAGATACAGGATGGAATCTGAAATATCACTACCAAGTAATGGGTTAGAGTAATTATTTGGGGTTGATGAATACATTCTATTTATTGAGAATATTCTGAGTAATGAATGGCGGAGGAGTGTTGTTGAGGTAGGGTTTTGGGAATTAGTTAGGATTTGGGAAGTCTAACCATTAACATTTCCTCTAAAGTATCTGAAGTGCTTGTCTTTGAGTGATAAAGACGGAACACTAGGCTTTGTACTCTCGTCTTTGGGACTTGAAAGGCTTGGATTTAGGTATTTTGTGCGTGGAGAGTTTTTAGTCTGGTGTGAATATATTTGCATCCATTACATTAGCCAGTGTGGGTGTGAAACCTCTCATTTAGGTTGCTCTACAGTCATGTATGGTGTGTGACGGTGTCCTTTCTGACACATTCAGCAAAAGCTCAGACCATATAATGCCGCCTTTATAAACTGTGGACACTCTCACTCACTCACGCAAAGCGCAGCATTGGAGGTCATCGTTGTAAACCCAGTCAGACAAGTCCCTCTTCAGTTCCTTGGGGTTCCCTGAGGCTGTTTTGCAGAGGGCTGAAGAAAATGCTTATCCTACCCAAGGTTTTGAAGCTGGGGTAAACTGAACCCTGTTTTCCTTGGGTCGTAATTGCAATTGATTCAAAATAAATACTGGATATTTTAGGCTTGCTGAATGAATGAATGGAGCTGTTTAGTTTTCTTTGTTGGCATCCTACGAAGGTAAAATGCGTACCCCTTCACTTTTTGTGCCCTCTCACCCTGTCCACATTAAAGGCATAACTGCACACCCACAATATCAGTATCAGCAACATTCAGAATGTTCTCCTTTTCAGATGATTTAACTTCTGATATTCTTCGTCTTTTGATATATTTTCCTGTAAATACACATTCTAGTTTAAGTTGATAAAATAACCTAATGTAATGTTGTACAAAGGCAGTTTTCACCTGTCACCCCCCCTTTCTCTGAAGACTTCCTCCTGTGCAAAAGGCTCAGTGCCTATGTATACCCAACCGCTGGCTACATTCCTTTTCAAACTTTTGAGATGCTCCATCAAGTTACTAACCTATCATCCAAGATTTGTCAAAGTCAATTACTCCCCTAATAAGTTCCCCTTTAAGTTGAGAAGCAGACTGCCAATCATATGAGTTAGATACACTGAGGGTTTGTATGTTAAGCCCGCTGAAAAGCTGGAGAGTGCGTCTGAACTCTCACCACATCCATATAACTCAGTCCCAAAGTTTTGTCCTCTTTTTGTCTTCTTTTTTGTGCCAACGGTTGGCAGCAAAGAGCAGTGTATTTTTGTCTTGATACAGTAGTTCTCTCCAGGCTGACACCCTGGTTGGTCTGTCTATCAAGCATGTTTTATCCACTCATTGTGCTTACATTCAAGTTATACACTATAATTACACAGGTTGGTGTGCAACTTAAGGTGTATCTCAATTGTCTAACTTTGTACCCTAGGTGTGTGTTACAGATACCAGTCTTAGGGTATAATATTCATATGAAAAGCATAATTTTTATGTATTGCGATGAAACTGTAAAAAGGTTTTAATAATGAAGATGCTCAAACGCCTACTTAAGTTTTCGACCTACCACAATGCAAGCCCATTGCATGTCTAGACAGTACAAGCCCATTGCAGTTCTGTTTGTGTACACAGGCCTTCGTGCAAACTCTTGGGCAGATAGCGCCTTCAGATGGAACAAGCCGATAAGGTCTACACAAAGGGATCAGCTCTATGCCTGAGCTCTAGTTTGTTCCTGAGGAGGAGACGATGGAACCCAATGAGCATCCATAGAGGAAGGCCAGCCAGATAAGATAGCGCTGCCATGGAGTTTGCAGAGAGGCAGGACCAACGGAGCCACCCAGCAACAACGAAGATATTATCAGAAACTGTGATACCATTTACTCTCTGGGTGAGGTAGACCACACCGAGCTGAGACGATGACGTTAGGGGCTTGACACACTTGACAGTTTGTATGTACTTAAAGATGAAGAGGATGCAGTGGGTTAAAAACACTCCCAAACCTACAGCAACATCAGAAGTAATTGTTGGCCTATGCTTTTAGTTACATAGCCCATGGGTGCCAATGCTCTCTTGGGGTAGATGGAGGTACAGTCAAAATCACTCAGGTGATGATGGCACATCAAACGGAGCTCCAAGAAACGTCTAAGATTAGTTGTGTCCTGGGAGTTGGATGACCAGAGGGGCACGGTCTCACTGCCATGCCTGTTCTGCTGGGTCTACTTTAATATACCAGTGGTGCTGACAGAAACATGGCCTTTGAGATGCGCACACACTCCAGTGTGTGTGTGTGCGTGTGTTTGTGTGTGTGTGTGTGTGTGTGTGTGTGTGTGTGTGTGTGTGTGTGTGTGTGTGTGTGTGTGTGTGTGTGTGTGTGTGTGTGTGTGTGTGTGTGTGTGTGTGTGTGTGTGTGTGTGTGTGTGTGTCAGCCCTCACTCCCCAGGAGTCAATGAGCCAGAGAGAGCGTTATGGCTGCGGCACACACTCGGTGAGAGAACCAGCCAAGTCAGCTAGCCAATTCAGCCCCAGCCAGCATCAGGGCCAAGACGAAAGCCACGCTATACAGAAGCCTCCGAAACATGTCTAACCAGGCACATAGGGAACATGCTGAGGAGAAAGAAGAAACAGACCCTACTCTTAAATCAACTCTGCCTGGCATTATTATGATTCGTAGAGTAATAATTTATGAAAACACTCCTAGGCTGTTTGCGTACATTCGATCCCCTCCTCTCAGCCCCATTTGGTGGATCAATGTCCTATTCATAACATCTAAAGTGGTGCCGCCATCCCTCCATTTTTTTCAGGTTTAGGAAAGGTTGTGTTTTCTTTTCCTCTCGCTGCTCTCCCTCTGATTAAACACACTCCCTGCTGTTTGGAATTGCAGTGCTCTGAAGATAGAGAGAAGGAGGATGTTTCCTTTCTTTTCCCCTCCAATACAGAAGTGGCTTTGTCAAGGAGCTGATTGCTTATCACCATATCTTGGAGATTCGGTTCCTGCCACCACAAGCAGGGTATGAAGGCTCCTCCTCAGGGTATGAGGGCTCCTCTCTCTGTTGGGGGTCAAGTATATGTAGGCTTATATGTCGAGGGGCGGAGAAACCTACAAGGGGACGTCATAAAAACAGTGGTGTTTTTGTTCAGGCCTCTTTCCTTGCATATACAGCGGAGGGCCCTTTTTTTCTCTCGGACCCCCTGTATAATTACTTGCAGATTTGACAGCTCAGCTTTTCCCCCAATGTTTTTCTTGAAGGATTTCAAATGGAGCTGAAGCGAGTTCTTCCAAAGACTACAACCTTTTCATCTTGAACATTCTTTTTCAAATGGGTGATTGGTTTTCGTGTAGACTAATGCGGACATGGTTACCTTGTTGGGCACAGAGGGTCATTGTTGATGTAAATATTATGTGCCTATGCTTCCACCTTTCTCTGGTGTGGTGAGCTATTTGTTCTTGCAGAGCAGGGTTAAATGGCACAGGCACAGTCCCTTGCCAGCCTGTGGATGGATGGAGTGATATAGAAGGAGGAGAAGGTTAATGGATGAGATAGGCAGAAAGGACATAACAAATAAAGGTTATTGCTGGGTCGATTTGAAATCCTACTGTCAATTTTAATATCACCAATATTATCAAGGAGTTTAATTGTTTTGTTGTTGAGAAATTGCGAATAATGATACAATATGCTGCATTTGAATTGATCTTTGTCCTAAGGCTAAGAGGTTGGTTTTAAGTAAAACAATGAATCAGGGGCTTGAATGTACCCTTCAAGGCAGGAAAACTATTGTATATGGTCCTCATCTCAATCTTTTGATTGGCCTACAGAGAGGTCATTTTCCCACATTCCAAAGCTACCCCGCACAGCTTCCCTTGGCCATCTGAGACCACTTGATGCAGCTCCAGCCTCTGTGTGGAGACATCAAAATGCAACATTTTCTCATGGGATACGTAGCAAACAGCATGGCGAAATGTAGCCCCAGGTCTGTTTCCGATGTTTGCGCCTCCATTCTCCCTTAAATGCCCACTCTAGTCCCCAGCATTTAGAACAATTAAAAGAGAAACACAGGTTTCTGTTTTTACATGCCCCCTGCAGTATAAATGCCCCATTTCTGCTGGCTCCAACTGAATACACACTTTGTATTCAATAGACCTATAAAAAGGGGCCACTTAATAAAAAGAGAAATAATTGTTGCAATCACATGTCCAGTTGTAGTGACCTGCAAGGCTGTGGTTTTATTTTTAAATGAACTTTCTTGGCATCAGTGTTTTTAAACCCCCACACAAATGATCGTTGGTCAGAAATGTAAGATTTGAACCAGACACAATAACTGAGAGCACCATAAGGTGTTT
Organism: Salmo salar; assembly: GCF_965601325.2. Lineage (NCBI taxonomy): Eukaryota > Metazoa > Chordata > Actinopteri > Salmoniformes > Salmonidae > Salmo > Salmo salar. Next base: position 67,507,346 of record NC_138294.1, on the reverse strand, counting down.
AGGTAAATATCTTGGTGTTACAGTAACTAAGTTACACTACATGACCAAAAGTATGTGGACACCTGCTCATCAAACATCTAATTCCAAAATCATGGGCATTAATTTGGAGTTGTTCCCCCTTTGCTGCTATCCTCTCTTCTGGGAAGGCTTTCCACTAGATGTTGGAAAATTGCTGCTGGGACTTGCTTCCATTTAGCCACAAGAGCATTAGTGAGGTTGGGTTATTAGGCCTGGCTCACAATCGGTATTCAGATTCATCCCAAAGGGTTCGATGGGGTTGAGGTCAGGTCTCTGTGCAGGCCAGTCAAGTTCTTCCACACCGATCTTGATAAACCATTTCTGTATGGACCTCGCTTTGTGCATGGGGGCATTGTCATGCTGAAACAGGAAAGGGTCTTCCCCAAACTGTTGCCTCAAAGTTGGAAGCACAGAATCGTCTAGAATGTCATTGTATGCTGTAGCGTTAAGATTTCCCTTCACTGGAACTAAGGGGCCTAGCCCAAACCATGAAAAACAGCCCCAGATCATTATTCCTCCTACACCAAACTTTACAGTTGGCACTATGCATTGGGGCAGGTAGCGTCCTCCGGCCATCCGTCAAACCCAGTCCATCGGACTGCCAGATAGTGAAGAGTGATTCATCATTCCAGAGAACGTGTTTCCACTGCTCCAGAGTCCAATAGCTTGGGAGCCCAAAGCGTGCTACTCGGGAGCCCAAAGCGAGGTCCATACAGAAATGTTTTGTCGAGATCGGTGTGGAAGAACTTGACTGGCGAGCACAGAGTCCTGACCTCAACTCCATCGAACCCCTTTGGGAGGAATTTTAATGCCGCCCAACATCAGTGCCTGACCTCACTAATGCTCTTGTGACTGAATAGAAGCAAGTCCCCATAGCAATGTTCCAACATCTAGTGGAAAGTCTTCCCAGAAGAGTGGAGGTTGTTATATCAGCAAAGGGGGGACCAACTCACTATTAATGCCCATGATTTTGGAATGAGATTGTCGACGAGCAGTGTCCACATACTTTTGGCCACAGTGTATGTTTTTCTTTTTCCTCGTTGTACCCCTCTTTTCAACACGGAGGAGAAGAATCAGAGCTTTACGCTAGTGAGGGCCTGGTGTTTATGCAAAAGCACTGGTAGAAGGGGAACAAGGGGGACAGCATTAGGAGAGGAAGGAAGGTGAGAAAAAGGGACAGCGTTTAGAAGGGGACGAAAAAGAGAGAGGAGGTGGGGAGGTGGGAGAGAAAGACCTCTTTGAGTGACAGGACATTGGGAACCTGGAGCGGTGTGTTGGAGCCTGTAGCTCCAAGGAAAAAACCCTGAGAGCAGGGGGATGGCGCCGAGGCTCAAGTCAAAGACATCATTGAGAGGAACACTGTAGTAGGGGTAGGAAACAGACACTGGTTCTACTGTACTCTGTGCATTGGTGTGTGTGTGTGTGTGTGTGTGTGTGTGTGTGTGTACAGTGTGTGCATGTGTGTCCATCAGTCTTTCTATGTGTAGGTAGGTACAGTATGTATGTGTAGATAATATAAAACATTCATCCCATGATCTGAAAGTGTTTGAATTGATAGATTGAGTTTGATTTTGCCTCATGCACAATTTTATCAGTTGAAAATTAATCAATGTGCACTGAGCTTTAAATGATTGATGTTTAGCTTTCTAATTTGAATGAATCTGTTAGTTTGGACAACACATTGAGATGGAGTTGATATTGGGCTGTGGACTTGTGTATATGTCTCCCCTCTTCGTGAGAGTCGAGGCCTATATCCATTTACACCTCTCTCTCATAAATGTCACATCCCAGTGACAGTGCGTCTGACCTGAGCTGTGCATGTCCTCAGTGACACATATCTGGCCCCCCTGTTACCATCTGCCCCCTTAGTGGGCCCTGCTGCCTGCCACGCCCTGGCCCAGCCACTCCGGTCATGTCTCGATGGCTTACAGTTCATGTCAAATTTTTGTTGTTGTTGTACCTAACCCTTAACCTTTTCCTAACCTTAACCTAATTTTCCTATCCTGCTGTGTAAGTTCTCCTTACCCGTTCTCCTCTCCTTACCTGAAAAGTCAATTCTGACATACAGAATTGTAAGCTGTATACCATCTAGTCAAAACCAGCCACTCACTGCCGGTCATGGAGATGCCACCTGGCCCCTCTGTCCGTCCACACTGTATTAATAGGACTTGTTTGGCATGCCTGCCTTGCTGGTAACCCAAGCCGGGGAGGGAGGTGATAGGGTTAGGAGGGGAGGGGGAGAAAAAGGGAGAACCAGAGCAGAGGGGGAGGGAGGAGAGAGTAAATGGGAGGAAGAAGCGGGCGATATATCTTAATCTGCCACTGTCGCGTCAGGCTTCTCTTGTCCTCCAGCAGTCAGTCTCATGTGCCAGTGGCCTTTCCTTTCCTTCAGCTGGGGCTAATATAAGCCCCCCTGTCTCCACAACCCCTGTTTTCACCTCTGCTCCCATCTTTATCCCCTGCTGGGCCGCAAGCTGAATAAAACAATAGGACGAGTGCCCCATCAAATCCACAGATGACACAATCTCTACTGCACTCCACACTAGAGGTCTTCACGGGTCCAAAAAGTTGGACCCGTTCCGAAATGGACCTGGGTCTTTCCCACCCGGACTCAATATGCATAAATGTTGATTTATACTACTTTATTAACTGGAGCTGATAAAGCGCAAGATGAGGGAGAGCAGGCATAACATAGTAAATGTAAATCCGGGACACTCCAATTAGTATGCTATGTTATGTTTGGTATGGTTACTTAAGACAGATGGTTACTTAAGGCAAAAAACGAAAAGGGTGATTGGTGGGCGTGTAATGCGAACGTCTAGCCACCCAAAGGTTGCAAGTTCAAATCTCATCATGGACAACTTTATCATTTTAGCTAACTAGTAACTTTTCAACTACTTACTACTTTTTAGCTACTTTGCAAATACTTAGCATGTTGGCTAACCCTCACCCTAACCCTAACATGAACCCTTTAAGCTAACCCTAACCTTAACCGTAACCCTTTTAGCTAACCCTAACCTTAACCTTTACCCTTTTAGCTAACCCTAACATGAACCCTTTTAGCTAACTTTAACCGTAACCCTTTTAGCTAACCTTAACCTTAACCCTTTTAGCTACCCCTAACCTTAACCTTAACCCTTTTACCTAACCCTAACACGAACCCTTTTAGCTAACCTTAACCTTAACCCTTTTAGCTAACCTTAACCTTAACCCTTTTAGCTAACCCTAACATGAACCCTTTTAGCTAACCCTAACATGAACCCTTTTAGCTAACCTTAACCTTAACCCTTTTAGCTAACCCTAACCTTAACCCTTTTAGCTAACCCTAACATTAACCCTTTTAGCTAACCCTCACCCTAACCTTAACCCTTTAACCCTTTAACCTAACTCCTAACCTTAACCCTAACCCCTAGCCTAGCTAATGTTAGCTAGAATTCATAACATATCTTACGTTTGTCAAATTTGTAACATATTGTACTTTTTGAAAATTTGTAACATATAATATCAATTGTAATTTGTAACATATCATACAAAATGGGTGCTGGAGATACATTTTGTGTGGTATGTATTTATTTGTGTAAGATATCATACTAAATGCAGTGTCACGTATTAAGGAAAGAATAATACAAAATGCTCTGAGACCAGGTTGAAGAGAGAGGTGCTGCTCCAGCAGGCGGGGGAGGGGCCATACTGTGAGCAGGGACAGCAACCAACCAAGCCGACTCACGCTATAGTAGACTAATAGCTGCAATATCTAGGTTATTTATCATCAAATATGATTAGGTAGTACATGTCTTGACTGCATCAAACCGGGAGAAGCTAGTTAGGCTACAGTGCATGCACTTCCTCATTCTACAGTTACAGATAACAACTCCATTCAGAGTTATAAGTAACAGCCTACCTATTGGCTCTTGGTCGTTTGAGCCTATCCTTCTCATTCCATCGATTAGATATCTCCTTTTTTATTTTACCAGGTAAGTTGACTGAGAACACATTCTCATTTACAGCAACAACCTGGGGAATAGTTACAGGGGAGAGGAGGTGAGTAAACCAGTTGGAAGCTGGGGATGATTAGGTGGCCATGATGGTATGAGGGCCAGACTGGGAATTTAGCCAGGACACCAAGGTTAACACCCCTACAATAAATGCCTTGGGATCTTTTAGGGACCAAAGAGAGTCAGGACACCCGTTTAACGTCCCAGCTGAAAGACAGCCCCCTACACAGGGCAATGTCCCCAATCACTGTCCTGGGGCATTGAGATCTTTTTTTTTGATTAAAGGAAAGAGTGCCTCCTACTGGCCCTCCAACACTACTTCCAGCAGCATCTGGTCTCCCATCCAAGGACCAACCAGGGTTGACCCTGCTAAGCATCAGTAACAATGCCAGCAGTGGGATGCAGGGTGGTATGCTGCTGGTATTCTAACTTTTGCCACACATGGAGTCTCTATGACTGTAGCCTATTGCTGCTTTGATGACTTATGATTGGCCAACAACAAGCTACACACGCCACTCTCCATTCTTGTGAAAAGCAAAAGCAGCAGCATAAATGTTCAAATATATATTTCTCTACTGCAGCAGTTGCCTTTGAATGTGTACGGCCCTTTCGGACAAGTCAGTTAAAATGACACATACCTGAGACCTGTGACAATCATATCAGATCCGACCCAGACCCGTGACATTGTTTAGGATTCTGGATCTGGACACGCTCGGGTCCCGGATCGGGTCTCGTGTATTCGTGTACAGGTGGATCCGTGAAGACCTCTACTCCACACTGCCCTTTCCCACCTGGACAAAAGGAACCTGAGAATGCTGTCTCCAGCTTGACTACAGCTCAGCGTTCAACACCACAGTGCCCTCATCACTAAGCTAAGGATCCTGGGATTAAACACTTCCCTCTCCAACTGGATCCTGGACTTCCTGATGGGCCGACCCCAAGTGGTGAGGGTAGGGAACAACACATCCGCCAACACGGGGCCCCCTCAGGTGTGCATGCTTAGTCCCCTCCTGTACTCTCTGTACACCCACGACTGCGTGGCCGTGCATGACCCCAACACCATCATTACGTTTGCCGACGACACAACGGTGGTAGGCCTGATCACCGACGATGATGAGACAGACTACAGGGAGGAGGTCAGAGACCTGGCAGTGTGGTGCCAGTGCAACAACCTCTCCCTCAACGTCAGCAAGACAAAGGAGCTGATTATGGACTACAGGAAATGGAGGGCTGAGCACACCCCCATTCACATCGACGGGGCTGTAGTGGAGCCGGTCAAGAGGTTCAAGTTCCTCGGTGTCCACATCACTAAGGACACATCATGGCCCAAACACACCAACACAGTCGTGAAGAGGGCACGACAACGCCTCTTCCCACTCAGGAGACTGAAAAGATTTGGCATGGGCCCTCAAATCCTCAAAAAGTTATACACTACACCATTGAGAGCCTCTTGACTGGCTGCATCACCGCATGGTATGGCAACTGCTTGGCCAACCACAAGGAGCTACAGAGGGTAGTGCGTACGGCCCGGTACATCACTGGGGACGAGCTCCCTGCCATTCAGGACCCCTACACCAGGCGGTGTCAGAGGAAGGCCCAAAAATGTTGAGACTCCAGCCACCCAAGTAATGTTTTTAAAATTGTATAAACTGCCTTAATTTTGCTGGACACCAGGAAGAGTAGCTGCTGCTTTGGCAGCAGCTAATGGGGATCCATAATAAATGCAAATACAAATACAAATAGACTGTTCTTTCTGCTACCGCAGGGCAAGTGGTACTGGAGTGCCAAGTCTGGGACCAAAAGGCTCCTGAACAGCTTCTACCCCCAAGCCATAAGACTGCTGAACAATTAATCAAATGGCTACCTGGAGTGTTTCCATTGACCCCCTTTTTTTGTTGTTGCACGGACTCTCTTGCACTGGCTGAATGCACACTCACTGGACTCTACTCACAACTCTCACACATACCGTACTGACACAGCAACACAGACACACACACATGCATATTGACACACTTTCACACGCTTTACACATGCTTCTGCTATTCTGGTTATTAAATATCCTGATTGCCAAGACACTTTTACCCTTACCTACATGTACAGCGCCTTTGGAAAGTATTCAGACCCCTTGACTTTTTCCACATTTTGTTACATTACAGCCTTATTCCAAAATTTATGAAATTGTTTTTTTCCCCTCATCAAACTATACACAATTCCCCATAATGACAAAGCAAAAACAGGTTTTTATAAATGTTTGCTAATTTATAAAAAAAAAAAAACAGAAGTATCACATTTAGATAAGTATTCAAACCTTTACTCAGTACTTTGTTGAAGCACCTTTAGCAGCGATTACATCATCAAGCCTTATTGGGTATGATGCTACAAGCTTGGCACATCTGTATTTGGGGAGTTTCTCCCATTCTTCGCTGCAGATCCTCTCAAGCTCTGTCAGGTTGGATGGGTAGTAATCCTGTTGGAAGGTGAACCTTCGCCCCATTCTGAGGTCCTGAGTGCTCTGGAGCAGGTTTTCATCAAGGATCTCTCTGTACTTTGCTCTGTTCATCTTTCCCTCGAACCTGACTAGTCTCCCAGTCCTTGCCGCTGAAAAACATCACTACAGCATAATGCTGCCATCACCATGCTTCAGACGTGACACTTGGCATTCAGGCCAAAGACTTCAATCTTGGTTTCATCAGACCAGAGAATGTCGTTTCTCATGGTCTGAGAGTTTTTAGGTGCCTTTTGGCAAACTCCAAGCGGGCTGTCATGTGCCTTTTACTGAGGAGTGGCTTCCATCTGGTCACTCTACCATAAAGGCCTGATTGGTGGAGTGCTGCAGAGATGGTTGTCCTTCTGGGAGGTTCTCCCATCTCCACAGAGGAACCCTAGAGGTTCTTGGTCACCACCCAAGGCCCTTCTCCCCCGATTGCTCAGTTTGGCCGGACAGCAAGCTCTAGGAAGTCTTGGTGGTTCTAAACTTCTTCCATTTAAGAATGATGGAGGCCACTGTGTTCTTGGGGACCTTCAATGCTGCAGATATGTTTTTGTACCCTTCCCCAGATCTGTGCCTCGATAAAATCTCTGAGCTCTACGGACAATTCCTTCGACCTCATGGCTTGGATTTTGCTCTGACATGCACTGTCAACTGTGGGACCTTTATATAGACAGGTGTGTGCCTTTCCAAATCATGTCCAATCAATTGACTTTATTTGAATAGCAATATAGGTCTATAGGGTTTATAGCTGTGGTTTACTGATAGTCTCAACATTGATGGTGGGAAGTGGCTTATTTTTTATCATTGTGGGCAAGACTACACTTTAGAAATGAGGATAATTATCAGAGTACTTTTATAATCTATATTAACTTGCACGGGCATGCTCAGTCAGCTGATCTACACTGTTTCTTTCTTTTAGGTTGTTCTCAAGAACTGTTTTGCTGTGCACTGTTCCAATGCTTACAGCTCACATGTCTAGCCCCTCTAGGGAGTCGACAAGCCAGGCTCATGCTCTAAATGTATTCCCGTGGCTGTGATATAAATATTTGCTGTCTGTTCAGGCATGAGAGACGGGACTGTGTGTGTGTGTGTGTGTGTGTGTGTGTGTGTGTGTGTGTGTGTGTGTGTGTGTGTGTGTGTGTGTGTGTGTGTGTGTGTGTGTGTGTGTGTGTGTGTGTGTGTGTGTGTGTGTGTGTGTGTGTGTGTGTGTGTGTGTGTGTGTGTGTGTGTGTGTGTGTGTGTGTGTGTGTGTGTGTGTGTGTTTGTGTCCCGTAAAGACACTGCCCTTGGGTAAAGAGGCGGCCCCAGAGGCGGTGACAAGTGAGGCGGAAGCACCCCTTCCAGGTATTTTTCCCATTTCTGCAGAGGAGATCTTAGTCGCGCAATTTTACATCTAACTAAGATGTTTGGGGAAGTATTTCTTAAGTGAAAAAATGTGCATAAATGATTCGTCTCACATTGAATGACAACAAACACTTTGTTAAAGAATCCCTACTGTTGACCAATCACCGACGAAGGGGCGTATATTTCATCTACCGACTTCAGCATGCCTTGAGAAACGTTTGTGCATGAACAAGCAAAAAAAACCTTGGCAAAGACCAAAACGAACAAAAATGTCACAAAATGTAGTCATAATATACAGTATGCACGAACTGTTTCCCGAACAGTTTAGTCTGGGAAACTATTGATGCCTTAACTGCTGCTGCCACATACGTATGTTTCCATCCCTCAGGTCCTAGTGGGACATGAGAGTGAGTGTCTGTTTGCTTAGTAGAGACCTCTTGGGCTGAGATGTTTTGTCCCCTCCTTTACCTAAACTGAGCTTGTAGCAAAGGGGAAGAAGAAGGAGGATGTACGCCTATATTCCACACTGTGCTGGTATAAGTCTCACATTTGAAGATTTTTTCCCTCCCATGTCTGATTTCTCTAGTAACAAGAGGGGACTATTTAATGGAGTCTGCTGCATCTGGAGCCCAGAATCCTTCTGACAATTTCTGTTCAAATTTCCCAAAATATTTGCTTTCCTTGGCATCCTGCATTCTGTTCATAGTTCTGAGGAGGCCAAACGCGTGCAGCTACTGCCAGGTTTGCTCTATTTCAGGGCAGAAGCCAGCAGAAGACCGCAAACACCATGCCGTCTTGGCCTGTGGTTGAAATAGGCATATTCACCATCTCTCTACTTCATCTGCCCCTAAAGCCATACAGGTCACTGTGGTACCACACCAAGTTTGATTGAGAAGGCAGATGTGTTTTCCAAGCAAAAGAATTGGACGCTTTTGTGGCCTGTCACTCATTAGGGAAATCGATGACTTATGTGCAAAGCATTTAGAGTGAGACGCTACACAAACACGCTTGTCCTTAATGAAAATAAGTGGCAGGGGAAAGACACCACAAATGTTGTAAAAGGCAGGTCTGTCTGGAGACACAATGTAAAAGTAATATGTTTTTTTCAAGTAAGAATACCGGTATTGAGTTTTCACTGAGCCAAGATGGAAACTATCTTGTTTAAACTTTGTCTCTGGGTGGAGCAGTCTTCCTAAGTAGGTTCCGAACAGATTCATTAGCCATTGTCAAATATTTCCTGTATGTTCTTGGTTTGAAATAGTTTTTCCTTGAAACTGTGTGAAACCTTCATCTTCTGAAACCTGGACAAAATGTGGTCAGGGCTAATTGTGCAAATCTGGCTTTGAATCTCCAACAAAGTAGTTTAATTTTACTGAAAGAAGTTAAATGACTGGGCTACTATCGATACTCTTCATTCATATTCATGTATGTACCCTAAAGCTAAGCTCTGATACAACATTATAGCCTTGTTTCACCAAGCTTTGGTATAGAATAGTACATTGTTCTCATGTCTACCTCATGAATCTGACCAATTACCTGTCTTGTAACTAATTCCACCTATTACGACGAGACAGTAGGTCTTTGTGAGGGCAGCGTTGTGCTCTGCTGTGAGTACAGTTGTGTTTTAGTGTTTGAGAGTATGACAGCTGGCAGATGGGTAATGGGGTGGTGAAAATATTAACCTTTGAAATCCTAGTGGCTACCATGGGTGTCAACCAATTAGAATGTCACATTTCTCTAGGCTTAAAAAAAAAAAATATTCGGACACTGTGAATTTATGGAGTGTAGATGTAGGATTCTTTACATTTCCATTCAAGCTAGAATCCTTAGTTGCTACATCAATGTTTTGACTTTTAAATTAATGATATACTGTGTAGGCTACCCATTGATTCTTGAAGAATATAACTTATAAATGCCTCATGAGCTTAGTTCAACTGTCATACCCCATCAGAACCCAACATATTAGCTCGTTTTACTCCAATGTTTGTAAACCATGTAGTGACGTTGGATTGATTGTGACGACTGCTGTTCATCGAATGATTAACTGTTTATAATTACATGGTTAAATGAATCAGGTAATTATTACCTCAATAAACTACGGCACCATGGGAAAGTTGGGCTTTATTGATTTTCTATTTCCCAAATGAACTCAAAGAATATCAGAATATCAATTTTACAACAGCCGCTAATTAATTAATATCCTTTACAGTCTCATTCTGAACGTCGCATAATCTGGGAATCTGCACAAACCCGAGTCCCACTAAATAAGTCCATACCACATCAATTGAGTTGATTATTTATCTACTAACAAGCTAAAATTCTAATATAAGATACACATAGACACAGTCTGGGCTATTGATTAGAACTTAGTACAATGAAACATGTCCCTAGCAGGCCAACACAATATGACACGTGTTACATAAAATGGGGATTTCAAAAGAGAGAAAAGCACATTTGGGTACATTTGTAAACTATGTTTAGTTTAGCCCTAACCTTGCCCTGAACTGCCGCTCTTATGGGTCAGAATTTAATGATGTAATTACGTGTCGAAGGTCTCCGATGGGGTATCTCTTTGTGGACCGGGTTCGCCTTCTCCTCTGATCACGGCACTTCTTTGGTTACCGGGTCTAATTCTCTGATTGTCCTCACGATGTCAGTGTCCTTTGTCTTTGTGGTCTGTTTCCTCGCCCTTGTTCTGAAAGAGTGGTCTTCTGAGGACAGCTAATCAGCCATATAGGTGGTTCCAGCATGGGAATAAAAGCAGTGTAGACACACGATTCCTTGGAGAGAGTAACAGGGTGGTCCTGCTTGAATTCACCCTCTTAGACACAGCTACTCATCCGTAGCATAGATTGTAAAAAGGTTCCTTTGTCTTCTTCAACCATGTGTAATAATCAGACCTTGGCTGCAGCTGGTGGTCACCTAGTCATAATGTTAATTCTTAACTCGCATGCTTTATACCCTCTGGTCAGAAATTGGTGTTTCCGCCTTTATGGCAAGTTCTCTGGGCGTAACTAGTTACGAGGCAAGGTCTGGATTTTACTCAGATCCAATTTAGACAACTAACTTCACATTTCATCTTTACAAAAACATCCTCTTTGATCTGGACATTTTCACACAACGTACATTATGCAAACATCAGGTGCATATTGTGAAAACTATTCAAATTACAATGTTTTCGTTATAACGTCATCATTTAACTTTTAATAACATAACAAAAACGACATTCATTTTCATATGCCATCTATCGTCATTACTACCATTTTGGCTGACGAAACATATTGTCCCAAAGTCCATTTATTGCATGTTACTGTTCTGAGGTAGGTTCTCCATTGCCCATCATACATTCCATTCCTCCACAGTGAGAGGACAAAGGGATTTTGTCTGCTGCCTTAAGATTTACAATGGGCGTGAGGTGTCATAAGAAAAAACACCTCCATACCTCTCAATCTCTCCCCCTCTGGCGGGTGTGAGAGATGTCTCTTGTAGGAGTGTGGTCCACGGTAACCTGACCCGAACAGGCCAGTCATGACAACTATGTAAATGTAAACAAGCACTGTATAGCCTCAAAACATGGTTAAACTATAATGTTGATATAATGGAAGGTCAGTCCTTGCATCTATAGCTCTGTCTATGGATTTGAGAGTGGCTACATTTCTCCAGGCCCATCCCTCAACTTTTTACCAAAACTAAGGTGGGGCGACCGCTTTGTTATTATTTAAATCAAAGATTCTAGCTTTAAGCATGTCATATAACATGTAATTTTGACATTATCAAAATTGTTCCCTCACTTATGTATGGCTTTTTTGTGTGTCATATTTATTGACTCGACCACAACCATAAAGGCAAACCTACTAATAGTAACACAATCAGAGAGGAGTAAATGATGTGGTATCTGACCCAGGCTCTAGCACCACCTCAAAATATCATTTCTTTCATTTTTTATTCTCTGCGTATATAACCCAAACTTCTCTTGAACTACAGAATCATTAGTCAGTGCCCCCACAGTTTGTGCCTTTGACCAACATGGTAGATTAGTCCTCTGAAACATACACGCACACATACACCCTTTGTGTCAGTGCAGCAGCCTGTTAGTTTAAATAAGTTAGCTAATGGTGAAGTTTATGAAAAAGCTCTTCCCCATCGTGATGCCTACAATTTTAACATTGACTGATTGCCCTTGTAGCTGCGGTTTCCCTTTCTTTATTTTCTCCTCATCCAGCGAGCGCAAAGAATAGCCCCTTTCATGGCAGGCTGAAGAAGACTTGCGGAGTACGTGGAAAGCGCTGCTTAAACAGCTCTCAGCCAAAACAAAAACAGCCGCCAAAAGGAATCCCATTTCATTTAAATGAGCAGGAAATTGACCCGTCGGAGAAAGAAAAAAAATAAGCCAGTCAGTGGTGAACCGATCCTGTAGTCTGTGGGAACGTGACAAGTGGGCCTGCTTTCCTAAGTGCCTTCAGGAACGGGGACGTTTTTTGGGGAGTCTCGCTCTGGCACTCAGAGTGCACTCTCCTGTGCAAGGCTGCTTAGCATGACAATGGAGCGGAGAGATGGGTTCTGGGAAACAGGTGCCGCTCTTGTCACCCCTCCGACCCGCAGTTTGGTCAAGAGGGGAATTGATATGGGTTAGCCTAATAGAGAGGTACCCTGGGCTCATGTAGGCCTAGGCCCAGAGATGGAGAGGTTTTCATATGGAAAACATGGCCCTAGTGATTTTGTCCAAACAAAACAGACAATCGAATAACCCTGTGTATAGAAGGACCTTCTATAGGTTTTGTTACTGTACCATTAATTGGAAACTGTCAACACAAGGCTGTATGCCTCAGGAGGAGGAAGAGAGATGAGGGGGTTCTGACTGAGCCTATATGGAGAACAACATGGGTTGTTCTGTTTTCCCTTCAGAGTCTCAGTACTAGGCAGACGGTGATGTTGTTGCAAACAGATGGTTTTGCACGACCACCATAAGCAACTATCACTTTCTCAATTGTTTTTGAGAAACTGATAGATGAGATGTCAATTGAGTACAAGCACAAAGTATTTACAAATTCATACAAAGCAGGCCTTATGCTGCAGTTCTTATACTGGGCTTCCAAAGGTTAACTAAAGCAATTGATAATGACTAGTGGAAGCCTATGACTCCTCTTTCTTCTATGTGTGCAATGCACCATGGATGGATGCTGTGTGGAAAGTGACCACTAGATGGGAACAATAGCCTATCAGGCCTTCAACTCTAACTGTTCCAGTTAACCCCATGTCGTACAGTCACTGCTCAGTAAGAGAGACACAGCTATCTGACATGGAGAAAATAGAAAGAGCCATCATTAAAGTCCAAATTTCATTGAGCTTACACCTCATTTACATTTAGATTGCAATCATCTGCCCCTTGTTAATAGGGAATGGCCCAGTATCCTAGGAAATTAGTTTTTCAGGCTCTATGCTAATTGAAATCTATTTTGATGAGGACAGGGGCTGGGATTACATTTAAACAAAAAGCTAAAAAAATATAGGACAAAACACACATCACGGCAAGAGTGACACCACGACACTACATAAAGAGAGACTTAAGACAACCACATAGCATGGCAGCAACACATGACAACACAGCATGGTAGCAACACAACATGACAACAAAATGGTGGCAACACAACATAGCAACAGCACAACATGGTAGCAACACAAAACATGGTACAAAATACTTCATATTGACTGGAATGCTAATGTCTTCTGTATGTTGTCAAAGGTCATGTTTCATGAAGACATAGGTCAGGTGATGGACTACTTATGCTTGACCAAAGCTTGTTGTTTTATAAGCAAATTAAACATGCTTATTACATAGGCTATGACATATATCATTCTTGTCCCAAAAAAGCACACATTCCTATTGAAACTAATTGAAATGTAGAGTATATAATTGTTGTTATTAATTTTAATGGTGAAAATAAACTGAACCATAGATTGATTGGCACTCAAATATTAGTAAATGTTCACCATCAGGATGCACAAAACCTAAGCTTGTGACAACAACCTAAGCTATTTTCACTTAAGGCCACCGCGTGGAATGTCGATAAAAATAAATGTTTTAACAGGGAGTAATATACGCACTTTCATTACATCAACCGCGCTAGGTGACCAATAGATGAATTTGGCCCATAATTGAATTCCCACCTCGTATTTTCTGCGTAAAGCCAGTAAGAAAAAGTAATTTGATTCTGAGTTTTTTTAGGCGGGGCAACACAAGCTCGTCACTTAATTCCCGCCCCGTTATTGAAGAGGCAGAGAGAGAGCACAGAAAAAGATAATGCACTCAAGCGATTGAGGGAGAGCAAGACAGACAGAGCTGGACAATTTGACTATTTTTAAACGACCCAGTATCCCTCCGTGCTGTGCGCTTGTGTGGTTACAAACAGGAGCCTACTAACATGGGATTCTGAATTGCCTGTCATCTAAAAATCTATTCGGAAAATAAGGACATTACCGAGGATTATTACGGCAAATAACGGTTCAACTCAACTGCCTGTTTTGAGATTGTAATATGCGTGCTACCAGTGGTATATTATAGACTCATTGTTTTCTATTCTAACTTTCACAGCATGTTGCCTTCAATTTGGTAAACATGTGAAGCGTATCGTGCTTTTAAAAAATCGACTGGATTTGGAACTGTAACAACAAGCACATTTTTATTCCCCTTTGTAATTCGCATACTGTTCCCAGGAAAAACGTTTTGCGGAGTTTGATCATAGGAGATAACTTTAATCAGTATTAAAGTTCTCTCGCCACCTTGGAACGCACGGATATGCTACATTGTTTTCATCAGATTTGACAGTGGGGAAATTTACACGTTTGGCACCAACTCATCAATCTGGAATCGTTACAGCCACAGTTTTTTTCCTCCAATAAATTTTTCTCATGGGCTGAAATATTTAACTTTTCTTTTCTGTTTTAATACGTTAAGTATTTCGTGATACATACACTTTCCTGATATCACCATGGATGTTTTTAATTTGAGGATTGCCATTTTACTGTGGTGCCAACTTGTTATTGCTGCATCCAGCTTGGAGATCGGAGCCTATGATCTAGAGAGAGGCAGACCTGCAAAATGCGAACCCATCACCATCCCCATGTGCCAGGGCATTGGCTACAATATGACAAGAATGCCCAACTTCATGAAATATGCAAGCCAAGCAGAGGCCAGCATCAAACTGAATGAGTTTGCCCCTCTCGTGGAATATGGCTGTGACATGCACCTGCGCTTTTTCCTCTGCTCCCTCTACGTCCCCATGTGCACTGACAAAGTGTCCACCACCATTCCTGCCTGCCGACCAATGTGTGAGCAGGCCAGGCAAAAGTGCTCTCCCATCATGGAGAAGTTCAGCTTCGGCTGGCCTGACTCACTGGACTGCTCCAAGCTACCCACTAAAAACGACCCCAACTCCCTGTGCATGGAGGCGCCTGAGAATGACACAAAGCAGGAGACCAAGAAGGGGGAGGGCATGCTCCCGGTGCCCCCCAGACCCAGGCAGCCCAGCTCAGGTACCAGCGGGCGCTCTGGCACCAGCCTGGGCTCCTGCAAGAACCCGAAGAAGTTCCAGTACGTGGAGAAGAGCCAGTCGTGCGCCCCACGCTGCTCCTCTGCAGTGGACGTGTTCTGGTCAAAGCAGGACAAGGACTTTGCCTTCATCTGGATGGCGGTGTGGTCCACACTCTGCTTTGTCTCCACCGCCTTCACCGTCCTCACCTTCCTGCTGGACCCGCAGCGCTTCCAGTACCCAGAGCGGCCCATCATTTTCCTCTCCATGTGCTACAATGTCTACTCGGTGGCCTTCGTCATCCGCTCGGTGGCCGGGGCCGAGAACATCGCCTGTGACCGGGAGAATGGCGAGCTCTACATCATCCAGGAGGGGCTGGAGTCCACGGGCTGCACCATCGTATTCCTCATCCTCTACTACTTCGGTATGGCCTCATCCATCTGGTGGGTCATCCTCACCCTCACCTGGTTCCTGGCCGCTGGTAAGAAGTGGGGCCACGAGGCCATCGAGGCCCACAGCAGCTACTTCCACATGGCCGCCTGGGGCATCCCAGCCATGAAGACCATAGTCATCCTCACCATGAGGAAGGTGGCCGGGGACGAGCTGACAGGGCTGTGCTACGTGGGCAGCATGGATGTCAACGCCCTGACTGGCTTTGTGCTCATCCCTCTGTCCTGCTACCTGGTCATTGGCACCTCCTTCATCCTCACGGGCTTCGTAGCGCTCTTCCACATCCGCAAGATAATGAAGACAGGCGGCACTAACACGGAGAAGCTGGAGAAGCTGATGGTGAAGATCGGTGTGTTCTCCATCCTGTACACGGTGCCCGCCACCTGCGTCATCATATGCTACTTCTATGAGAGGCTCAACATGGACTACTGGAAGTTCCAGGTTCTGGAGAGCAAGTGTGTTTCATTCCCTGGACGCCGGAACGAGGACTGCTCCCTGGAGGAGTCGGTGCCCACCGTGGCGGTATTCATGCTGAAGATCTTTATGTCTCTGGTGGTGGGCATCACCAGCGGTGTGTGGGTGTGGAGCTCCAAGACCCTGCAGACCTGGCAGGGTCTGTGCAACAGGAAGCTGGCAGTGCGGACTAGCAGGAAGCCCTGTGGCAGCGTCAGCTGCAGCAGCTCCCACTGCCACTATAAGGGCCCAGCCGTGGTGCTCCACATGTCCAAAACAGACTCTTACATAGAGAGCCCAACACACGTCTGACACTTCAAGTGACATTTCTCAAAGTGTTTTGTAAAGACAATGCCAAAGAGAAAGGAGGCTATTTTGTTATGTGATCATTTGAAAAGCTCAGGTTGGACTACATCTGATGTTCGTTGAGTAGCAATACCTGAAAGTGACAGTGTTTTTGCTGTCGTTTGGGGACATTATCCAAATTGCTTGCAGTTAAACCACACAGTTTGGTGCACAAGCAGAATCAGATAAGCTTCTAAAGGGAACATTTATTGTATAGCATGCCATAAAGTTGGTTGTTTCTGCTTAACTAACTGAACATGAATGCAAAAGAGAACTTGCATGGATGTATCAATATTTGGTTTATGCTCCCCCCCTGTAAGTTTATTTATTGTGTTGTATATTTAATTGCAGGTTCTTCATGGTGTTTCATAAGTTTTTGTATATTGTATGTAAGCGCACGTACTAAAGAGTTATGAGTTATGAATATAGGGCCTGTTGAGATGTACAAGTGCCTTTTGAAAATTCATATTTTTATGAAAAATTGACATTAATAATTTATATATTTTCACTGATGACTTTACTATCTCCATTACTTTACAACATATGTCAAATTGTTAGGGGTAGTTGTCATAAACATGAGCAAAGCAAAGACATTCTACAATAGCATAAAAATGTTTTGGTTTAAATACCTCCTTTGAAAATATTCATTTTGCCTGAAACGTTTTGATTTAGATTTTCTACAGTGCCTCTTCAAATTGACAAGCTCTACAGTGGTCATTTTCTTGAGGTAATAATGATCTAAGATGCAAGAATATATTGTATGAATAAAATAAATATATCATTAGTTTGGGTGACATTCCTACATTTTATTAATTTTTGTTTATTTTTCAGTGGACTTTGATGACCTTGTGGACCCACCTACAGTATGAAGCTCTCACTGGCAAAACTAGTCATATTTTCCCAAGTGACATCAGCTGTTAATTTTATATGCCCTTTCATGTATAACTCTGTCCTTGCATTGCATCAGTGTTCTGTCACATTTGTGGAATACAAAATGCTTGAGTAAAATGTGAACTAAAAGCTGTGTGTTCCACACAGTTAAGCCTTGTACCAAATTTGTGGTCTTTTGACAAAAGCGTTAATATGTTTTTAACCTGCAGCCTCGGTTGAGGTGGAAAACAGTCAGCGCCTCCAGGCCACTCTGCCTGCCTGTGTTTGTGAAGCTATGCTGAACTTTCTGTTTTCCAATGAAACATCAGCTCCAGCAAAAATAACTTACATGGGGTGACAGCATTCCATGGTGCGGGAAAGAGAGAGACAGAGTTTTAACGATGTCATGACACTGCCTTTAAGGGCATTTTTCTCTGCGTATCCCAAATATAACACACAGGCAGTCAAAATGTCAGGCTTTTCAAAAGTTCAGTCTTTATAAAGCTAAAGAATACATGGCATTATCCTTGTTGAATAGGTACAGTATAGCAGATGTCTGCTAATGTGCTGCAGACCCATTTATACCTCATCATTGCACATTAGGCCTTAACAATGATGATATTTACATTTTGGGCTGGTCCAGCCCACCAGCCTATCCTTAAATAGGGACATTACGGTTTTATCATCCTCTCTTCCCTGTTGCTGGTGCCTGCGTCCTGCCTGCGCAGACATTGTCCATGGCTTGGCAGCACGTCTCCCCGTGGAGCTGAAACCACAGTTACATTTCACCATAAAAAGCTGGGTTTGTATTGGAGCTGCGCATTGGGACCCCTCTGTGGTATGTAAACCACATGTACCAGTCACAATAAAGTGAAATTAATGTGCCAGCTTTCAAGTTTCTAAATGGGTGACATGCATAAACACTTCCCAGCTAGCACATAATGTTCTGAGAACCATATGTTTCTTAGAGCTTGGTAAGAGCATGGTACACGTGAATTTCCCAGCAGCTCCATCAAGCATCGCATGGATCTTGAAATCTGCAGCAACAGCAACCATTCATGAAGTAAGTGTCTAGATGGATAGTTATTTTCAATTATAAGTGAAGGACATGCTATTCATGGGTTGGATGCTTCGTCACAATATTGTTTTGAACGTTCTTGTGAGGACTGATGCCTGAAAGAATGTTCTACTAGCTACTCAATGGCATTCTCTGAGCCACCATGCACTGATGAGGATTTAGTTTAAAGTGCATTATAGTGACTTGGAAAAACTATGACATTTCTAAAGGAGGCAAATCACTAGTAGGACAACCTTTTGTCATTACCGTGATGTCACCTAATTGACTTTAGATGGAGAATAATTTTAGCTAGCTAGCTGAAGATTGAGGGACAGTACGGGATTTTAGCTAGCTAAAGATAGCATTGCAAACTTTTCTAGTTATGACAATTGCTATCTCTCTAAAGTCAATTTGGTGACATGATAATGATGACAAAGTTATCTCCTACTAATTGCTTGCCTACTTTAGCAATGCCATCATATTTCCAGGCCAACTATAGTGTATCCTCAAATAATGATAGCTAGATTGCTAGCTACCAATGGTAGCTAGCCTGTTGACTGTTGTTAAAGCTGCAGTCAGTCATTCACCCAAAACGGACCAAGGTATCCTTCTTGATTTAGCATGTGTATTGTGTTTTTTATGTCTGTTTTCTTTGATGACTATACAAAATAAAATGCTCAAATTGACAATTTAAAGAGTATTTGTCATTAGGTATTAGAGCTAAAACGAGTGGTGCAGCGGTGTAATCTCAGTGCAAGAGGCATCACTACAGTCCCTGGTTTGAATCCAGGCTGTATCACATCCGGCCGTGATTGGGAGTCCCATAGGGCGGCGCACAATTGGCCCAGCGTCGTCTGGGTTTGGCTGGGGTAGGCCGTCATTGTAAATAAGAATTTGTTCTTAACTGACTTGCCTAGTTAAATAAAGGTTAAAAAATGTTTTTAAAAATAAAAATACTGGCGTGTGATTGGATTTCTAGCTACTAGCCTGCCAGCCAGAAAAAAGAAAGAGGGTAGCTCTTATTATTAGCTAGCGAGATATCTCATTAGGTGTATATTTACCTGTGATAAGATTCCTAAAAAATAGTAAGCCTTCAGGATGTTGAATGCAAGAATGAATGTATAACCCTTATGATAGATCATATGACTTATGAAAGCTCAGGCTGGATGTCTAGCTGGTTTGACTTTGCTACAGGCATACATTGTCATATTATTTCAGTTATGAACTATCAGATATTAAATTATGTTACATATTTTCAAATGTGAGAGTGAAAACTTTAGGATTATAAAATGTAACTTTGTCACCTTGCCAACAGGTTGATAACTTGTAGCTACACAAGTCCCTCCATTTCATGATCCCCTTTCTTATGTGCTAAAGGGTCATCGCTGAGAAATGCAGGATGAGGAACAGGAGGTCATGGACTTAAGAGGAAGATGCTTTTGATGAGGAGCTACTTGGTGAAGATTAGGACGAAGAGTATGAGACACACAGACAGGACAGACAGGTAAACATTGACTGGCAGAGAAGCAGCTGAACTGGTTCCCTCCTAACCATTTTTACATTTACATTTTAGTCATTTAGCAGACGCTCTTATCCAGAGCGACTTACAGTAGTGAATGCATACATTTCATACATTTTTTTCTGTGCTGGCCCCCCGTGGGAATCGAACCCACAACCCTGGTGTTGCAAACACTATGCTCTACCAACTGAGCTACAGGGAAGGCTAGGTTTAACCCTCCTAGGTTTATGCTGGTGGTGGTTGCTGTACATACCAAGCTGTTGGTGCAGGTTGTAGAAAAGCTATAGCCTGGTCCCAGATCTGTTTATGCTGTCTTTCTAACTTCTAATGTATGATAGTTGTCAAGAGCGTCTGCTAAATGACGTAAATGTAAATGTAAATGTTGTGTTACCATAGCAGTTGGCTTGGCTATACATAAGAGTTGGCTATATAGCACAAACAGATCAAAGCCAAAGCTAACATTTGGCTGATTGTCAGAACAGAAATAGTCAAACGTCAATGTACTTGAGGACTACTCTATAAATTCTTGGCTTTGTTACAGGAAAGATAGAAATGAGAATATGATGTGATTTGCTTGTGTGGCACCCAGGGGTGCTGAGGGTGCTCCAGCACTTGATAAACCACAATTAAAAAATGAAAATAATTATGAAGACTAGACCTTTATCATGTATTACTCCTGCATGAGGGGATGAAAATACTCATCAGCAGAGCGGGGAGTCTGGTTACTTTATTTACTTTCAACAACAGAATTCAGAGTGTTTACTCATTAGAAACATTTAAATAAGTTATAATCTCGAGTATCATGACAAATTATTTTTTGCAAAATAGTGAAACAGACTTTGTGATGATACTGAAGATTATACTATTGACCATTGCGTCTCAGAAGCCTAATACATCAAGCAATACTAAGTTTCACGTCTACTCCCGCTCCTGTGCTTGACGTCACCGGTCTACTAACCACCAGTCCTGGCAACCATCATTACGCACACCTGCGCCCCATCATTAGGCAAGCCTGGACTTCATCACTACCCTGATTACTTCCCCTTTATCTAGAACTCTGTTGTATTGTTTCTGTTTTCATGTTCAGACACAACGCCTGTTTGTGTAGTAATGCTATGCTTGTTCCGATTAAACTCACTGACTGCACCTGCTTCTTCGTTACACTAAGTATACTTAGAATAGCTAACTGTGCAATGAATAGATGACAGACAGGGTGTAGGCCAGGATGGTCCACCATGCAAACAGGCTGTTCTGGTCCTGCATCTTCTGCCTTTCGTGAACTAACACTCGCACTTGACCCCCATTAGCTCTGACTTTGCTAAAAGCTACTTTATCGGGGAAAAATGTACTTACTATACCTGTGATATGTGGTTGTCCCACCTAGCAATCTTAAGATGAATGCACTAACTGTGTATGTCGCTTTGGATAAGAACGTCTGCTAAATGACATGTTAAATGTAAATCTTATGGTGACCTATTGAAAACAGTATAACAATGATATAGCAAATTAATGTGCATTATGCATGCCTTTTGTTTTGATGACAAAAAGTTGCCTACACACCTATGAAAGTTTGTTGCTTTAAGGGTCCAACTGAGAAGTTGAATACCATGTGCCTTTGTTGGTTTTTGAACAGGTAAGAGGGTGGGCTCTAGACCATCCTATTAGCCAATCAGGCTGTATATGTAAATATTACATTTTGTTTTCTAATGCCCACACAATCAGACGGAGCATTTCAGTGGCCCAAGGAGGCTCAGGGAAATAAAAAATATATTTTGGAGTTATATTTCTTTTTTAAATAAACACACACAGTGATTTATTAGACATAAAGTATCATTTTTGTTACTTTATTAGACATAATGTAACTAAAAAACTGCATGGGAGCTTTAAGAAATCGTTTTAATAAAAAACACAAGAAAACATTTTCAAAGAACGTTTTAAGAATGTTATTTAAAAACGTATACATTCTGTTCTTAGCATCAACACAACTCCCTTTATCCTCTATCTTGTTAAGTGTGTTCAGGTGTGTTGGCCACACCCTTTAATTACCACACCTGGTCTTAATGAGTGCTTGTTTCCTTTAAATGGGGTCTGTTTGAAAAGACTAAAATGATCAACTTTGTATGAGTTAAAGACATATGGCATGCAAGAGCCATCCTGGTGACGCGGTGGATTAATTCCATGAGTAGAGAACAGAAAATCATAGGTTTGAATCTCACTGACACTGTGCCACAATCAATTAGAAATGTGTTTGCATGATTAACACCCTCGGAGTTCCAAATAGTGCTTTTTTTTCCTATGAAATGGGGTCTTCTTGAATGGCAGTGTTATTAAAGAATCCATGTAATTCAAATTCCCTGCAAATTGCAAATAGGACTTGACAATTACATTGTAATTCACATACTGTACTTAATCATTTAAATTTTAATTGGAGAAATGGTATTGGATATGCTTAAAATATCTCCCCAGACATAAAGTAAAATACTCAGACCATGAATGTGGAATTTCTCTTTCTGACGGTTTTGTTAGTCAAGCCAAAGTCTTTATTCAACCAATCAAAACCACTGAAATGTGCCACACTGACGTCCTAGCTTCTTAGCCGAACTATTCACAAAGGCAGAAACCCTTTGGGAGACAACACTATAATAGAGATCCCTAATGGCATTGTAGGAGAGCAGACAAGATAGAGTATCTGTGTAATTGTGTGCTCTCTGAAAGGAAAAGGCTATGTCAGCCCATACGTTTGATTAAAGGAGATCATTAAAGCATCAGGGCTTTTCCCCCTCTTTCAAAAAAGCATGAAGAAGAGAGAAAGGACTCCTCATTACTCCCCACCCCCAGGCAGTATCCCTTTCCTGCACTGGTTTTGATGTGGAAATGAGTCTATTGAAAAAGCCCACTGAAAAGCTGCAGCCCCTCAAAAGGGTGTCCTTTCCAAAATGTCCCCCCCCCCCCCCCCCCGAGCTTTGTGTGCCACTACCTCGGCCACGTCCCACGAGTACCCCTTGTGTTACTTGCATCCGCCAACACTCACACACACATGCACATGAAGTATGTGGTAACATTGAACATCCCTCTAAACCTGGATTAGGTGAGTGATGTAGAGAAGCATAGACTATAGTTCCTCTGTGTACATTATGCTGTTATTGCTGTGGCTTGGACATTCTGATTTCCTATGCCACCCGCCCATTTTAACTAAATATCACATTTCTACTCTGTTTGAGAGTATTTGATGTCTGACTTCTGTATTTGTTTCGCTGGGATATCTATTCCTCATATAGTTTCACTCTGCTTGCTTTACTTGACAGCCATCCAGCTCAGAGCAGACATCTCTCGCCGAGTGACAAACACACATCAGCCACTCATCGCCCAATCACGTGCAGCTATCAAAGACGCCACATTATCTAGGTCAGATGTTTGGGAGTTTGCTCCTCTTTAGTTGCCATTTTGATTGTGGTTGCTATGTAAGCGAAAGAAAGAGCAAGGGAGAGGGAAAGTAAAAGACAGAAGGGGAAAGAGAGGAGTGAAAGAGAGAAATGGAGGTCTACAGGTGGTGGGCTAGTGCTGCTGCACTCATGACTGGTTTTTATTGAATTTCAAATGTCAAATAGACAGATGGAAGACAGGGATGCTGTTAACTTATCCATGTGCCCCAACTGCTCTCTCACCCATATTCTTGTGCCCCTTCCCTGTGTTAGGTTTCTACTGTCGTCCATGGCGTTTTCATAGATTTTCATACATCTACTGTACATTTGACTTTGATGTTTTCTTTTTACCTGCTGTTTGAAGCTTTTGACTCCAGAATAAAGTGGAGCAGATTGACATTGATTAACACACACACACACACTACAGGCGGAGTTGTTGGACATGTACATGCATTAGGCTATAGGATAACCTGACTGAGGATTCTGCAGGAGCGTTAAGCAAATTTGGCCGGTTATATGTGTGTGTGTGTGTGTGTGTGTGTGTGTGTGTGTGTGTGTGTGTGTGTGTGTGTGTGTGTGTGTGCTTGTTAAAGGAATGCACCAGGCTCTCAGTCAATGTTTTTACTTCAGTATGTATGTATACATATGCAATGATGACACACTCAAGTCAAGCATATATAAATGTCTGCTTTGTAAGTTTACTCTTCATGTAGTGTATCATCTCTCCCTTTCTATGTTTAGCCTTTGAGTTTGGCAACCCTCTGAGCAAACACTGTTGTCCTTCAACAGCACTAGATAACACGCTCGTCTCCATTTTTCTGTTTGTCCTTCCAGCAGTCGGACCAAATATAACAAACAGAATTTATTCAGGAATGGGCTAACCGAGAGCACACATACAGTATTTAAGGAATCAACAAACTGAAACATATTTGCCATAAAGACTTCTCACTGAGTTGGTTTTGGGTCTGCCACAAACGGGCCTTTTTAGACTCAATTTGCATTGATAAATTGGCATTAATAGACACTTACTGTATGCATGCCCCCGTTAACATTCCCTCCTTGGTATTCAAAAATGAGATTCACATTAAAAGATATGTTTTAGATTGAGGGAGAGTTTGAGTTCACCAGAGAGTTGCACGATGTTGATCACTTAGGTAGTACAGTTCATTTGGAAAGTATTCAGACCCATTGACTTTTTCCACATTTTGTTACGTTACAGCCTCATTCTAAAATTGATTAAATAATGTTTTCCCCTCATCAATCTACACACAGTACCCCATAATGACAAAGTGAAAACAGGTTTTTAGAAAATTTTGCAAATGTATGAAAAACAAAAACAGAAATACCTTATTTACACAAGTATTCAAAACCTTTGCTATGAGACTCAAAATTGAGCTCAGGTGCATCCTGTTTCCATTGATCATCCTTGAGATGTTTCTATAACTTGATTGGAGTCCACCTGTGGTAAATTAAATTGATTGGACATGATTTGGAACGGCACACACGTCTATATAAGGTCCCACAGTTGACAGTGCATGTCAGAGCAAAAACCAAGTCATGAGGTCGAAGGAATTGTCCGTAGAGCCCCGAGACAGGATTGTATTTGTATTCATTATGGATCCCCATTAGCTGCTATTGAGGCACAGATCTGGGGAAGGGTACCAAGAACACAGTGGCCTCCATCATTCTTAAATGGAGGAAGTTTGGAACCACCAAGACTCTTCCTAGAGCTGGCCGGCCGGCCAAACTGAACAATAGGGGGAGAAGGGCCTCGTTAAGGGAGGTAACCAAGAACCCGATAGTCACTCTGACAGAGCTCCAGAGTTCCTCTGTGGAGATGGGAGAAGCTTCCAGAAGGACAACCATCTTTGCAGCACTCCACCAATCAGGCCTTTATGGTAGAGTGGCCAGATGGAAGCCACTCCTCAGTAAAATGCACATTACAGCCCACTTGTAGTTTGCCAAAAGGCACCTAAAGGTCTCATAGACCATGAGAAACAAGGTTCTCTGGTCTGATGTAACCAAGATTGAACTCTTTGGCCTGAACCTGGCACCATCCCTACGGTGAAGCATGGTGGTGGCAGCATCATGCTGTGGGGATGTTTTTCAGTGGCAGAAACTCAGAGACTAGTCAGGATCGAGGGAAAGATAAACATAGCAAATTACAGAGAAATCCTTGATGAAAACCTGCTCCAGAGCGCTCAGGACCTCAGACTGGGGCAAAGGTTCACCTTCGAACAGGACAACGACCCTAAGCACACAACCAAGACAATGCAGGAGTGGCTCCGGGACAAGTCTCTAAATGTCCTTATGTTGCCTAGCCAGAGCCCGGACTTGAACCCGATCAAACATCTCTGGAGGGACCTAAAAATAGCTGGGCAGCGACGCTCCCCATCCGGTCTGACAGAGCTTGAGAGGATCTCCAGAGAGGAATGGGAGAAACTCCACAAATACAGATGTGCCAAGCTTGTAGCATCATACCCAAAAATACTTGATGTAATCGCTGCCAAAGGTGCTTCAACAAAGTACTGAGTAAGGGGTCTGAATACTTATGTAAACGTGATATTTAAGTGTTTTTATTTTTTATAAATTTGCTACAATTTCTAAAAAACTGTTTTTGCTTTGTCATTATGGGGTAATGTGTGTAGTTTGATGAGGAAATAAGGCTGTAACATAACAAAATGTGGAAAAAGTCAAGGAATACCTTCCAAATGCACTGTATACTGTACAGTCCTATACAATCAGTGGCGATTTTAGCATGTAAATCCTAGTGGGGCAAGCAACAAACAAAAAAATCAGATGCATGCCAGCAAAGACACTACACAACACAACACTAAACAATACATCAATTGCACTATAACGGCGAACAAACTGTTAGGGCCTACATAAAGCTGTCCCAACAGCAGAGCTTTCTTTCCAGCATAATGGAGTGAATCCTTACCACCGCTACACCTGGCTATCAGTGGAGCCTTTTCTGTCAGCGAAACAATTAATTCAGACTCGTTTACTGCCTTTTTAAAAAACATAGCTGATATGGCTGACTTGCTTAAACAAATGTGGTTTCTACTGACCATTGAGATGTACAAACAATGGCATAAGGGAACAATGAATGGATAAGAGGCATTCCGTAATTTCGATTAAGACAGTAATGAGTGAGCGACGATGGATGTAATCAATATACAGTTGAAGTCGGAAGTTTAGATAAACCTTAGCCAAATACATTTAAACTCAGTTTTTCACAATTCCTGACATTTAATCCTAGTACAAATTCCCTGTCTTAGGTCAGTTAGGAGCACCACTTTACTTTAAGAATGTGAAATGTCAGAATGATAGTAGAGAGAATGATTTATTTCAGCTTTTATTTCTTTCATCACATTCCCAGTGGGTCAGAAGTTTACATACACTCAATTAGTATTTGGTAGCATTGCCTTTAAATTGCTTAACTTGGGTCAAAAGTTTTGGGTAGCCTTCCACAAGCTTCCCACAAAAAGTTGGGTGAATTTTGTCCCATTCCTCCTAACAGAGCTGGTGTAACTGAGTCAGGTTTGTAGGCCTCCTTGCTCGCACACGCTTTTTCAGTTCTGCCCACACATTTTCTATGGGATTGAGGTCAGGGCTTTGTGATGGCCACTCCAATACCTTGACCTTGTTGTCCTTAAGCCATTTTGCCACAACTTTGGAAGTATGCTAGGGGTCATTGTCCATTTGGAAGACACATTTGCGACCAAGCTTTAGCTTCTTGATTGATGTCTTGAGATGTTGCTTCAATATCCACATCATTTTCCTTCCTCATGATGTCATCTATTTTGTGAAGTGCACCAGTCCCTTCTGCAGCAAAGCACCCCCACAACATGATGCTGCCACCCCCGTGCTTCACGGTTGGGATGGTGTTCTTCGGGATGGTGTTCTTCGGCTTCCAAGCCTCTAAACATAATGATGGTCATTATGGCCAAACTGTTCTTTTTTTTCTATCAGACCAGAGGACATTTCTCCAAAAAGTACGATCTTTGTCCCCATGTGCAGTTGTAAACTGTAGTCTGGCTTTTTTATGGCGGTTTTGGTGCAGTGGCTTCTTCCTTGCTGAGCGGCCTTTCAGGTTATGTCGATATAGGACTCGTTTGTTAACAAGAAATTTGTGGAGTGGTTGAAAAATGGGTTTTAATGACTCCAACCTAAGTGTATGTAAACTTCCGACTTCAACTGTAACTATGTGTTCAGCACTTTTGAAATGTACAGCAACAGAATGCAGAACATGAGCTGCTCTTACAGTATTTTCCCTGTACACCAAGTCAGAACCGTAGGATAAATAAAGGGGGCATATAAGCAGACAATGAAACCTCTTACAATATTAGATTATAACATTTCTCAAAAACAGGTTATAGGCTACATGCACAGCACCACCGAGTCAGAACATTAACGTTAGGCGAAATTAAGAGGTGATAATAGATCAAATTATTAGGGGAGGCATATGGGCTGCTAACAGCTTACTACACAACATACACTTAATATTACTTTCTTAGCTACAGTATACATATCTCCCTTGCATATTACATAATTTATGCAGCAGCATACAAGACATTTTTGGACTCAACTTGACTTGTGATGTGCTCACTTAAACATGAAGATGGCGTGGCGGTTTTGTTATCAAAGTCTGGATTTATGGTGGGAACTCAACAACAAAAAAACGCACAGCAATTCCATTGAATAGCAGGCTACTGGTTTCTTTGCACTGCTTGCAGTTAGCCACTGATCCCTTCCAAACGACTCATTGTTGAATTTGCGATTTCCAACTTGATGTGTAATCTTTATGGCCGATGAGCACCGATATGTTTTATCTATCATTTCTCTTCATTATTTCTCTTCATATGACAAGGATTAAAAAGGATTTGCCAGTAGATTGTCGACTTGATTCATGATGATGACTGCTAGCTAAGATTTTGAAAATAAGATGTTGACATGATCAGTTCAATGAAAGCTACTGTACATATAACGTGATTTGACGTCATTTTATCTGTGGCCAATGACCTTGAGCCTTCTTGGAAGGGCACTTGTAATATAACTCTATGGCTGGACACAAAGGGGGGACATTTTTTATGTCTACCCTTACTAAGGACATAAACTTTGCGATGACGTAGTGTCCCCATGAGTGACAGAACACTGAGCCAATCACGGCGCAATGCTCCTATTTTTTGCTGGCTCGCCCCACCACCACAGAAAGCACTGAGCTAGGCTGAAACACCTGCATTTTGGAGCTGCCTTACTCAAGAAAACAAAAAAGAGACCAAGACCATACAGCGGTTTAACAGGACAGGTTCCACTCAGAACAGGCCTCGCCATGGTCGACCAAAGAAGTTGAGTGCACGTGCTCAGCGTCATATCCAGAGGTTGTCTTTGGGAAATAGACGTATGAGTGCTGCCAGCATTGCTGCAGAGGTTAAAGTGGTGGGGGGTCAGCCTGTCAGTGCTCAGACCATACACCGCACACTGCATCAAATTGGTCTGCATGGCTGTCGTCCCAGAAGGAAGCCTCTTCTAAAGATGATGCACAAGAAAGCCCACAAACAGTTTGCTGAAGACAAGCAGACTAAGGACATGGATTACTGGAACCCTGTCCTGTGGTCTGATGAGACCAAGATAAACTTATTTGGTTCAGATGGTGTCAAGCGTGTGTGGCGGCAACCAGGTGAGGAGTACAAAGACAAGTGTGTCTTGCCTGCAGTCAAGCATGGTGGTGGGAGTGTCATGGTCTGGGGCTGCATGAGTGCTGCCAGCACTGGGGAGCTACAGTTCATTGAGCTACAGTTCATGAATGCCAACATGCATGACATACTGAAGCAGAGCATGATCCCCTCCCTTCGGAGACTGGGCCGCGGGGCAGTATTCCAACATGATAACGACCCCAAACACACCTCCAAGACGACCACTGCCTTGCTAAAGAAGCTGAGGGTAAAGGTGATGGACTGGCCAAGCATGTCTCCAGACCTAAACCCTATTGAGCATCTGTGGGGCATCCTCAAACGGAAGGTGGAGGAGTGCAAGGTCTCTAACATCCACCAGCTCCGTGATGTCGTCATGGAGGAGTGGAAGAGGACTCTAGTTGCAACCTGTGAAGCTCTGGTGAACTCCATGCCCAAGAGGGTTAAGGCAGTGCTGGAAAATGATGGTGGCTGTAACGACTGTCGTATAGAGGGGACCAAGGCGCAGCGTGTTGAGTGCTCATAGTGAATATTTATTTTAACTCAGAAATCTAAAGACAAAATAACAAACAAACAGCCAACAGTTCTGTCAGATACAGTGGGGGAAAAAAGTATTTGATCCCCTGCTGATTTGGTACGTTTGCCCACTGACAAAGAAACGATCAGTCTATAATTTTAATGGTAGGTTTATTTGAACAGTGAGAGACAGAATAACAACAACAATATCCAGAAAAACGCATGTCAAAAATGTTATAAATTGATATGCATTTTAATGAGGGAAATAAGTATTTGACCCCCTCTCAATCAGAAAGATTTCTGGCTCCCAGGTGTCTTTTATACAGGTAACGAGCTGAGATTAGGAGCACACTCTTAAAGGGAGTGCTCCTAACCGCAGCTTGTTACCTGTAAAAAAGACACCTGTCCACAGAAGCAATCAATCAATCAGATTCCAAACTCTCCACCATGGCCAAGACCAAAGAGCTCTCCAAGGATGTCAGGGACAAGATTGTAGACCTACAGAAGGCTGGAATGGGCTACAAGACCATCGCCAAGCAGCTTGGTGAGAAGGTGACAACATTTGGTGTGATTATTCGCAAATGGAAGAAACACAAAAGAACTGTCAATATCCCTCGGCCTGGGGCTCCATGCAAGATCTCACCTCGTGGAGTTGCAATGATCATGAGAACGGTGAGGAATCAGCCCAGAACTACACGGGAGGATCTTGTCAATGATCTCAAGGCAGCTGGGACCATAGTCACCAAGAAAACTATTGGTAACACACTCCGACGTGAAGGACTGAAATCCTGCAGCGCCCGCAAGGTCCCCCTGCTCAAGAATACATATACATGCCCGTCTGAAGTTTGCCAATGAACATCTGAATGACTCAGAGGACAACTGGTGAAAGTGTTGTGGTCAGATGAGACCAAAATGGAGCTCTTTGACATCAACTCAACTCGCCGTGTTTGGAGGAGGAGGAATGCTGCCTATGACCCCAAGAACACCATCTCCACCGTCAAACATGGAGGTGGAAACATTATGCTTTGGGGGTGTTTTTCTGCTAAGGGGACAGGACAACTTCACCGCATCAAAGGGACGATGGACGGGGCCATGTACTGTCAAATCTTGGGTGAGAACCTCCTTCCCTCAGCCAGGGCATTGAAAATGGGTCGTGGATGGGTATTCCAGCATGACAATGACCCAAAACACACGGCCAAGGCAACAAAGGAGTGGCTCAAGAAGAAGCACATTAAGGTCCTGGAGTGGCCTAGCCAGTCTCCAGACCTTAATCCCATAGAAAATCTGTGGAGGGAGCTGAAGGTTCGAGTTGCCAAACGTCAGCCTCGAAACCTTAATGACTTGGAGAAAATCTGCAAAGAGGAGTGGGACAAAATCCCTCCAGAGATGTGTGCAAACCTGGTGGCCAACTACAAGAAACGTCTGACCTCTGTGATTGCCAACAAGGGTTTTGCCACCAAGTACTAAGTCATGTTTTGCAGAGGGGTCAAATACTTATTTCCCTCATTAAAATGCAAATCAATTTATAACATTTTTGACATGCGTTTTTCTGGATATTGTTGTTGTTATTCTGTCTCTCACTGTTCAAATAAACCTACCATTAAAATTATAGACTGATCATTTTTTTGTAAGTGGGCAAACGTACAAAATCAGCAGGGGATCAAATACTTTTTTCCCCCACTGTAACTAAACAGAAAATAACTACCCACAAACACAGGTGGAAATAAACCCTACTTAAGTATGATCTCCAATTAGAGACAACGAGGACCAGCTGCCTCTAATTGGAGATCATCCCCCCCCCAAAAAAAACATAGAAATAGAAAACATAGAAAAACACAAAACACCCCCTGTCACACCCTGACCTACTCTACCATAGAAAAGAACATCTTACTATGGTCAGGACGTGACAGTGGCCACACAAAATATTGACACTTTGAGCCCAATTTGGATATTTTCACTTAGGGGTGTACTCACTTTTGTTTCCAGCGGTTTAGACATTAATGGCTGTGTGTTATTTTGAGGGGACAGCAAATGTACACTGTTATTATACAAGCTGTACACTCACTACTTTACATTGTAGCAAAGTGTAATTTCTTCAGTGTTGTCACATGAAAAGATATACTCAAATATTTACAAAAATGTGAGGGGTGTACTCACTTTTGTGAGGTACTGTATATATATTTTTGGGGGGTTGCTAAAAATGTGGGTCTCAAAACAGGTATGTGACGGGTCACCACTGTATACAATGAGCACTGTGTAGGCATAGACCTGGGAGACCAAGTGAGTGGACTGATCACTGATGTTAAGAGATCAATTGACAGTCTGTTCGATAACCAAGCCTTCAGGCACTCTGGCTGTAGGTCCATTGGATGCCATACAAGTTAGGTCTGTACCTGAGTGACATAGGAGCATGTCATGTATAATTGCCATAGTGGAGTTCAGCTATATCCAGGGTTGTGTCCAATGGCCTTGCTCCTCTTAAAAAGGTACTTTGTGCTCGTGGCAGGTGCCAATAGGACGTAGTTTGTGAAAATTACGACCAATTTCAGAAAGTAGGGCCTGAGACAAACATTGGGCTTGAGGCTGTGCTGTTAAGTTGACAGTGGTTGAGAGGCATGTATAATTTAGGCAACCCTCAAAACCCGGAGACAGCAGCCGCCCGTAACAAAGGTGCCATTGCTCTGGCCTGGTAGCACAGATGGGTAGCACAGAGAGGGCTTTGTACTGAGAGAGAGAACGAGGGATAAAAAGGGAGAGTGAGAGAGAGGTCTACCAGAGGAGTGAAAACCTTGAAGCAGCCAGATGCT
This sequence comes from Salmo salar, assembly GCF_965601325.2. NCBI lineage: Eukaryota > Metazoa > Chordata > Actinopteri > Salmoniformes > Salmonidae > Salmo > Salmo salar. The sequence goes on along the minus strand of NC_138294.1, from coordinate 67,474,834 downwards.
GCCAGGTCTGTCCCCTGCCCCCACTTCACTCTTTAATTACTGGGCACGTCAATTCACAAGGGTGACATGTTATAGAGGCCAGACAACAGGCCACTGAGTATTACACCTACAAATCTTGCCAGCTCTGGTACAGACACACATCCACAAACACAATACAGAGATACAGACAGACAGAAATGCATACACAACCTTTATAAAGGTGTGTGTCAGTATTACGCATATTAGTGAGTCCAGACCCACTGGTGTTGTAGTAAAAAGAGAAGTCCTGCTAGGCCATATGTAGCCCATTAGCCCTGCTCACACCAATGTGGGCAGGTTCCCCTAGCAGGCTGGCACTCAGCGTGGCATCCCCTGTAGCGCCGGGGCCTGGCTGGCGTCCTCACCCTGCCAGGCCAGATGATGAGTCGGGCATATGATGTTTTAACACATTAGTAATGTCCCACATCGGCTTTACTTCCCACCGCGTGGCCAGACAACTGATTGACTGACGTTGGTTCCAGGAAGAGGCACATAAAGGAAATGAAGGTGTCTTAATGTAAGGGACGGCCGTTTTGTAAGAGTTCGCCGCTTTAAGATTAAATTGTGGATGATGGTTGAGATGTAGTCATTAGCTGTATTTCAGGGGGCTGGCTGAAAAGAGGTTATTGAGTGTGAAAGTGGTTGTAGTCAGTCTCATGCTATAACTAGCGAGCTAATTGGCTTGTGGGAAAAAATACATTAAAAAAAATTCTTACCAATGTAGGCGAAACTATCAAGTACTATTTCAAAAATAATTTCTGAATGTGGGTTTAACAAAATCCTGTTACTTCTGCCTATTTCCTTTCGCTTTCTTTATAGGGACCACAGTCAGAAGTAAAGTAGTAGTATTTTCCCAGTCAATCATTTGTTGTACAGAGTTTAGGACACATTTTATGGCTGTTTAATTAGATCCAGACCTGTGTTTCTTGCTTCCTGCCCTTGTGATGCTGTGGGAAAAGAGGGAGGTTACAAGTGGGAATACATTGAATAGAGCCATTAATAGAGAATTATATTAAACATTTCCTTATGCATTGAAACTTGGAACAGAACCAAGATCTCCGACAGACAGGTTGCTGCACATTGGATTCACATATTGTTCTTTTTTGTGTATTGTAACATACACCTTTACCTTCTCTACAAACACTGAGTCAATAAAAATACAATACTGCTCAGGCAGAGGAAACGGGATGAAAATGAAAAGAAGAGCGATGGGAAATAGTGGCGTGCTCAGGTGCCTGTGTTTGTGGAGCCCTTGTTAATCCGGCATGCAAAGGAAAGCAGAGATTACCTTACAGAGAGCAACAGTCACTGCATATTTATCTTAAACACAGCTCCATACAGCCCAGAACCTCTTGTTTCAGGGAGCCAGAGGAGCTGCTCAGGCCAGAATAGTTTTTCTTGCTTTTAATGAAATGAGATGAAAGACGGAACGAAATGGACGCCGCGCCGGGACTAGGATAAGAAGAAGAAGGTTTTGGTTTCCTCGTTACGGGGGGTAGAGTCGTGGGGCAAAAACGAGAGCACCGGGGCCTTAACGTAACGAGGCCACAACTGAGATGCTGATGGTGTGAAAAACTGTTTTTGTTAGCCTTTTTCTCGTGCTCGCTTCCCTCCATCTGAAGCACCTTGGGTGATAGAATGTGTCCATTGTTTTCCTGGCCCACCTCCTCGGTTCATCACTATTACAACACACTCTGTGGAGACAGCAGCTCCACCACTAGCCAAACCCACATGACATCTGTGGACAGTCATTCTGCTTCCTCAAGACATTGAGAATTTAGATTCATTCTATGGACAACCTCAGCATCTTAACTCTGTTATTATCAAGTCTTTATGGTGCTGTGTTATCCACCTGGATTTGCTCAACCAGACCGTATGACAGCATACTGTAAATCATAGCCTTGGCAATCAAAACAAAACAAAGTTACTTTTATTTATTCAAATGTTGTTTTCAATTCACGTTTACATTTTAGCAGAGACTCTTATCCAGAGCGACTTACAGGACCAATTAGGGTTAAGTGCTTTGCTCAAGGGCACATCAACAGAGTTTTCACCTAGTCCGCTCTAGGATTGAAACCAGCAACCTTTTGGTTACTGATCCAACGTTCTTAACTACTAGGCTACCTGCAGCATTATGGTCACAGACAGGTGTGCTTTAATCAGCATCTGACTCTGGACTTCATGCCATCTCACTTTAGATCACTTTTTATAGAAGACTTCAAACCAAGTCTCTGGCCTGGCCAATTAGAGTAAACCAGCCCTCACAGGCACCAAAATGGCCCATTTTAGGCCCATAAATGGACGACCACCACACCATGTCTGCACATCACAAACATCCATACCTGTCTGACACACAGCCTGTAAAGCAAAAAAAACAACGAGACCTCGTCAGACACGAGAGCCACTCACATTGTCTGGAACCCAAAGAATCCCAAACCTGGGGTGTGCGCCAACATTTGTGGCTTTTCCCACCTGCTCTGGCTGGCCTGCGAAGGCCGTTTGCTCGGCCCAGGAGCTAGTCTTACAATACCTCTCTCCCATCTGCACTGCGTTACAGGGCCTGACGCTCTGCCCGCCACTCAAAGGAGACTTTATGGATCTGTGAGAGTGCAAGCTGCTCCCTCTCAGACTGTTTCCCATTAAGATCTCCATCACCATCGAGGTTCTCTGTTACATACTTACACCGACTCACACCTCCCCGGAAAACCTGCCTTCCATTTACCTCCCCTGACGTTTTCTTTTCTACAAACTGGAACGATGAGCTGATTGAAGGCATTGTAGTGTTAACTTTTACCCATCCGTTTTACTGTTATCGAATAGTACTGAAAGCCTTACAGTCACCTCAATGTTATGAGAGAGACGTTGTCGGCTAGGATTAGTAGTTTGTCAACGGTCTGGGTTTGTCTTTTTTTCCTGAGGTACATCTGTGGCTTGTTTTACCTCAAATGAGAGGGTACGGTATGATGCGGTTTACACAATCCCATTAATACACCAAACTTACTTCTAGTCCAGTTAATCATACATAGTGTAAATGTGTGTGTGTAAGTTGACAAAAACCTTTGTATGAGAATGAGTGTACTCGTTTTATTGAATAAGTATGTCTGAGTAAGACAGTGAGTGTGTTCATGTGCCTGCGAGGGTATGTGTGTCTGTGTATGTGTGTGTACTGTACTATATGTGTTTACAGTAAATTAATAAATGTACTGTTCCTTTGTTTTTGCACGGATAGCAGAAGGGAAAAGTATGTAGCCCGTCTAGTCCATGCCTTGCTGATAGACGTACGGGTCGGTGGAAGGACAAAGGGGGAGAGGTGATAAGACTCCCTCCCAGGTGTTGGTTCCAGGAGGAGTCTAGCCAAGAGGATGTGGTTTCCCTCTCCACCCCAGCCTGGCTCACCAAGAATGCTGAGTTACTGGGAAAAGCGAGACAGGAAAAAGATACAGCGCGTACCGACCAAGGCAGCACTATTTTGTGTTTTACTAGGCTCACATGGCCCGAGCCTCACACTTTTAACCTCAGCAGATTCTGCAAAGCTGCTTTCTGTATTGTTCTGCAGAGGCTGTGTTTATAACATGTGTTAATCAGGACTTTGCAGTTGTTTGTTATGGCTGACTCAGGGCTTGTTCTTCAATCCTGAATCATTTGTGCCAAAGTATTAGGAAAGCTGAGGTCATCAAGGGTCAGCAAGAACCTTTGAGAACGATAATAAACCAGGGTGTAATACGACCTGAGCTTGAATCTGAACAGTACATGGATCCAAATTGGAATGACTTGACTGTTTGCTCAGATTAATTGGAGCTTCATTCACAGTAAGCAGGAGGTTGAGTACACAGACATGGATTTAGTTTTGGGCAGGGTTTCCTTACTCTATTCCCTTTGACAGACCTGAGCCAGCAGGGCCTGAGCAGCTGGCTCCACCTGCTGTCATTTCACCTTTCAGCATTTATATGCAAGTTTTTCGTCTTTCGTCAATTATAGATTGAATTCAATGATCGTTATAATCATGGGATGATTGGTCAGTATCGTACTTTACCAAAACAAGAAATGTATGCACATTTACATTTATTTCACAGGGACAATGCACATCAATCAACATTTCTGTAAATGTGCCAGATTTAGCCAGCTGTGTCACACCCTGATTTGTTTCACCTGTCTTGTGATTGTCTCCAACCCCCACCAGGTGTCTCCCATTACCTTGTGTATTTATACCTGCGTTTTCTGTTTGTCTGTTGCCAGTTCGTCTTGTCCCTTCAACTCCTACCAGCGTGTTCCCGTGTTTCCTGTGCGCTAGTTTTTGCTTTTCCTTGTCTTCCCAGTTCTGAGCCTGCCTGCCTGCCATCCTGTACCTGCCTGCCTGACTGTGATTTGGATTACGACTCTTTGCCTGCCTTGACCTACTGATTGCCCTTGTACTGTAATCAACTCTGAGACTTGTACTGTAATCAACTCTGAGACTTGTACTGTAATCAACTCTGAGACTTGTACTGTAATCAACTCTGAGACTTGTACTGTAATCAACTCTGAGACTTGTACTGTAATCAACTCTGAGACTTGTACTGTAATCAACTCTGAGACTTGTACTGTAATCAACTCTGAGACTTGTACTGTAATCAACTCTGAGACTTGTACTATCAGCCTCCTGTGTCTGCATCTGGGTCTTAGCCTGAGCCGTGATAAGCTGCCTATTTTTCAAACCATTACACCCCAATTACGATCCCATTTCAACACAGAAGGCTCTATCTAGCCTCCCCAGTTACTGTACTACAATGAGTTATTTAGTCCCTGGTCCTTATGCATGTGACATAAGCACTGAGTTCTAACTACTTCTGCTGTCAAAATGTCTGTCCTCCCTGAAGATATGTGAAAATATGGTATTGTGTTTCCATATTGGTGAAAGTATAAAACAAGAGGAAGTCTGAGAGCATGCAATAGCCACAGAGGGAATGAAGGAGGGGGAAGCGTAGACCAAAATAAAAACACTGCAACATTCCAAAAAAGGTTAAATGCCTTTATGAAAACAGGAGCAGCATCACTTAGAAAATATCTGCTGGAAATAACATTATTGCTGCAAACACATGTTATGTGGGAAACATGATTGGCTGCCAGCTGTTCCCTTTTTTTCCTCTTGTAAAAAATAATTTGCTAGTTTGTATAATTCCGAACTTGTCAACATAATTTGAAGCGAGGCATTATAAATGTATTGGCAAAGATGAATTGAATACCAAGGCACAGAGAAATGCCACAATAACATTACTTCAATTGAAGGAAGAAGTCAGAAATGTTCACTAAAGATGGTGGTCATTTACTGAACTCTGTCATTGGGACATTTCACATAGACATACCCACAATGTAATGATACATTGTGGGTTTCCCTGTGGAAAGGAGCTATTGTGGGGGTCATGCTAAACTACAGAAACAAATGTATAGTCAACTGACTGTGGCTAGATCAAATCCTCCTATTGCCTCATATCCCTCTTCATCCTCCCCTCCTCCAATAGATCAATTCTGGCAACAAGGCTAGCTGTCGTACACCACGGAAACATTTCATTCTGTCAGATGATTTCTTTGCAAGTTCACGGCCAAACTGCTTGTAACCTTGCAGTCAATGTAGCACTCCCTGCTCACAGGCCTGTTGTTTTGCCCTTGACCTGATGACCTCATTAAGTCAGGTGTAAGTTAATTGATACCGTCAGTGACTGTGAACCAGACTGTGCTTACGACTTTATACAAGATGTCCCTCCCTGCTGCTATTTGACTTTCAACCTGTGTGCTTGGACTCTTTCCAGCCTATGATCCAACTGCACTAGGCCCCCTAGACCCCTGAGCATCCCTGCTCACATTTCCACGCCAAACAACCATCTCAATGACATCTAAACATCCCTCAATACAGACATCATCTCTCTGCCCCCCACACCGTATCAGTTCCACACTGAAAAGTCTCCGCTTTCCAAATGGGGGAGTGACACCGTTTCCACTTGAGCCTACTCTGCTTTATTGCATTACCCATAATCCCACTCACACACTACTGTGGCAAGGACTGCTCAGAGTTGGGTTTCGCAAAGTTGGCACACAAGCTGGGCCCTCACAGACATCCGTCCCCTCTGCCATCCACTAAGAGGATGGTAGCAAATGGCACGTCTCTTGGCAGCGGAACACAGAGCCGTGGAGGATGTCAGTCTCGCCCCTGGCATTCTGCTCATTTAGCACCACTGCAAATGGTGGTGGCTGAGGGAGGAGGTGGACATGTCACTTCTCTTGTCTGGTTTTGGTTTCTGTGCTAATGAAGAACGATAAGTTGGCTCAAGAAGAAAATATATCTAGAACTGGAAGTTGGCTAAAGACTTGCAACCATCACAGCCCCTTCCTATTGGAAGTGCCATGCATTGTAAACTTGGAACATATGCTAATGCTAATGTGAAGCCCTTACTGTTTATTAAAAGTTAGCATGTGTTTGGCCCCAGCAGGCGCAGCGCTGGGGCCTTGGGGACTGGTCAAGCGGACTGGCCGCTTGCCTCGACAGACTCCCGCCACTGACCCCAAGGAGATTCCGAGCGCACCCAGCGGGCAATAAAACGGGTTGGCGCCAGATATTCACGTTATTGCATCTGTCAGCAGGAAACAGGGCTTGATTAAGGGGACGGGGCTGAAGGGGTAGAGACGGCGATGTCTTGTTTGTTTCTCTGTCATGAACCCCCCTGTCAGCTGTCACTGTTAATGAAACTATTAATCCTCAAGTAGAGGCAGAGGAGGCCCTGAGGTCTTAATATCACCGTCTGTATGAAGCCCTGATTGATATGTTAGGTTGATACCCTGAGGTCTTAATATTCCCATCTCCCTCACTAGCTTTAAGCACCAGCTGTCAGAGCAGCTCACAGATCACTGCACCTGTTCATAGCCCATCTTTATACAGCCTATCTATCTACCTCATCCCCATACTGTATTTATTTATTTATTCTGCTCCTTTTGCACCCCAGTATCTCTATTTGCACATCCATCTTTTGCACATCTACCATTCCAGTGTTTAATTGCCATATTGTAATTACTTTGCCACCATGGCCTATTTATTGCCTTAATTCCCTTATTTTACCTAATTTGCACTCACTGTATATAGACTTTTTGTTTTCTTTTTTCTACTGTATTATTGACTGTATGTTTTGTTCATTCCATGTGTAACTCTGTGTTGTATGTGTCTAACTGCTATGCTTTATCTTGTCCAGGTCGCAGTTGCAAATGAGAACTTGTTCTCAACTAGCCTACCTGGTTAAATAAAGGTGAAATAAAAATAAAATAAAATAAAAATATCACCGTCTGTATGGAGCCCTGATTGATATGTTAGGTTGATACGCTGAGGTCCTAATATCACCGTCTGTATGGAGCCCTGATTGATATGTTAGGTTGATACGCTGAGGTCCTAATATCATCGTCTGTATGGAGCCCTGATTGATATGTTAGGTTGATACGCTGAGGTCCTAATATCATCGTCTGTATGGAGCCCTGATTGATATGTTAGGTTGATACGCTGAGGTCCTAATATCATCGTCTGTATGGAGCCCTGATTGATATGTTAGGTTGATACGCTGAGGTCCTAATATCATCGTCTGTATGGAGCCCTGATTGATATGTTAGGTTGATACGCTGAGGTCCTAATATCATCCTCTGTATGGAGCCCTGATTGATATGTTAGGTTGATACGCTGAGGTCTTAATATCATCCTCTGTATGGAGCCCTGATTGATATGTTAGGTTGATACGCTGAGGTGCTGTTGGCCCACAATTGTCAGCTGTGAGACATATTGAATTTAGTGGCAACTTGGAGGAAACCTTTTTAATATCCCCTCTGAAACTTGACCATCCCAAATGTGTTTTGTGGTCCTCAAAGTTGACAACATGGAAAGCAAGTTTTGGGTACTGGACTTTCGACATGGCTCAAAATCTTGTTAGCCTGCTGAGCTAAAGCCCGAAGGCAAATCCTCAGGTCTCAGGCAAGATTGCTCATCGCATAAGCATACAGTAGCTCTGAAAACTACCTCCACTACACCATCACATAGCAACCATTTGACAACAGAACTGAATTTCTGTTTGTTAAAAGAGCAGTCATTCAAGCTACACTGCCTTTCTCAGGGGATGTTTTTTTGCCTCCTGCAGTCACTGCAGGAGCTTTTCCGCTCTACATCCGCCACACTGTGACCAGCTGAGGACCAGAGCAATGGTCACACAGCAATGGTGTGTGTGTGTAAGCAGTGAGCTGAGGCCTGATTCGCGTGGGGTGTTCTGTGGACTCTGCACACACATAAAGGGACCAGCCTCCTGTTTATTGCTGAAGCAATGATGGGAGGCCATTTTCTAGAGCTGTGAGCTGTGGAGGAGAAAACAAATGTGGAGAATGCCAAATGATGTGTCTCCACAAGACTAGACTTTGACGATTTCCAGTCCTCTGGGGATAAAGCAATCTGGAATCAGGAGGCTGATGCTGTGTCTCCAGAGTCAGGAAGCAGCTAGCGCAAGAAGTGGCGGTGGTGAGATAGGGAGGCCTGATAGGACATAACACTGTCCCAGCCAGCTGAGGGGTGCTGAGTAAGGAGCCCCAGCAGCCCATGGCTCTACCTCAGCGGCAGATTCCAGATTCCAGGCGGCCCCAGGGAATAGCCGGGAATGCTCGGACCAGCTGTTTGGGACTAGAGCGTGGGGAGCTAACGGGGTTGGAATGGGTTTAGCACCTCCCAGGAGACCCAAGAACCAGTTTAACATTTAATCAGCTGACCATATCTCTCTACCTCGCTCTGTTTTGTGGAGGCTGTGTACTGGAAGAAGACCCTGAGTTTTTTGTTCTCTTCTCAGTAACCAGGACACTCCTTATGTCGGCCGTTTTTTCTGTTGTTTTGACTGAGGTTTTGCATGTGCAATGTCTTATCAGCTAGAGTTAGTCTTTAGCCCCGTTTATACCTGACGCTTACATGTGTCCTTCGTCCTATCTTGTCCTGATCTTGCCAGTTTACACTTGTAAGACCTGATCAAAATCAGTTCACGATGAGTCTTTTAATCGTCTACACCTGTCTAGACATGTGGGTAGAATCAGAATCAGAATGAGGACAAGATCAGGACAAAGGTTGCATGTTAGAACCAGATATAAACGTGGCTTTAATGTTTGGGAGCTCTGTAAAATGTACTTTTATTTAACTAGGCAAGTCAGTTAAGAACAAATTATTATTTACTATGACGGCCTAACCCGGCCAAACCCTCCCCTAACCCAGACGACGCTAGGCCAATTGTGCGCCACCCTATAGGACTCCCGATCACGGCCGGTTGTGGTACAGCCCGGATTGAACCAGGGTCTGTAGTGACGCCTCTAGCACTGAGATGCAGTGCCTTAGACCGCTGCACTACTCGGGAGCAGTTCCTTGTTGTACATGGTAAATAGTTTTTTGTTGCATCATCATATCTGTTGATTGGACGATAGAGTGTTCGGTTACATATACAGTATCAGAATCAGAATCACCTTTATTCACCAAATACATTTACATATACCCGGGAATTTGATTAAGTGAAATGGTGCTGCCACAGTAAACAGAGTCAACAGACAGAATATACACGATAAACATAATACAGACAGAATATATCTGCCCCATATCTGCTAGCATGCTAACTGTCAGACCATAGGTAGACCTTTCCCAGGCAGTCTCTGTGGGAGTTTGCCTGGAGGGGGGGATGGGGGTCAGGGGGTTGCGGGCCAGGATGGGTGGGTGCCATTCCTGTCAGTGTCACCTCTCACAGAGCAGTCTTGTTCAGCAGACAGGTCCAGTTGTCACCAGGAAGGGAGAGATTTGCCGTCTTCTTCTTCACCATATGGCCCCTTACAGACAGCTGCTCTGCCATTACACAGCCCACAGGACAGCAGAAAAGGTTTTAAGTCAAGTAAATCAGAACAGGAGACGAGGGGTAAATAGAGGGAGGTTGTAGCCATCCGAATGTAACCAGGCCCATTGCAGGAGACGAGGATAGGATGGTGTGACCGGTGTAGAGTGCCTCTGCATTGTGTTTTGATCGGCTTGCATATGACCAAAGGATTAGGGTTGATCTTTTATTCTTTGATAATAATAAAAAAACAACATCCATAAATTAAGTGTTGTGCTGTCCTTATGCACCAACTCCTCTATTCCACATGGAGACAGTAAACAGGGCGCAAATAAGAATAACAATTGTTTGATAACGATACAATATAGTGCAATGTACAGTATAAAATGTATAAAGCAATGTACAGTATGGCCTATGGGCCTGGGCTAGCCAACTTTCATAAATGACAGCCAAGCGTTTCGTACAGTTAGTACATGACGTGCACTTGCAAACTCACAGTGATATATAATCAAATGATTATAACAAAAACAACATAACTGATAAAGAAAGGAACCATCAATGAAATGTTGTGCTGCCCTTATGCACCAACTCCTCTGTAAAGTACAAATGAACAAAAGGGGACAGCCATGCTAGCCCAATGACAACATGTAGCCTACAGTAAAACGTACAGTAGCTAGCATGTACAGCATTCACAAATCAACAGATGAAAGGTTAATAAATACATAAATATCACAATATACCGGTAGAAGACCATAATATTACAAAGTCAGTGACAATATAAACTCAATATCTGTGCTTTAACATATGGGATTGATTATGATTTTCATGGGACAATTTTTCAGTAACCTACCTCTTCCACATTGATACAGTAGATGGGGAAGAGGTAAGGGGTCAGGGGATGTTCATGAGGGGGAATACAGAAGGAGAAGGAAGTGTGCGACATTAAAAAGGACACTAAAAAGAATGTACAGTAATATCAGGCATGGGAACTATTCAGACTTTGTGTAATTATACAACATAAAATGCCACACTTGTTACATGAGCATGGGTGCTACAGTGTGTGATGTGGGCTGCCATAACGCCGGTACTGTATGTGACCCTGTCATTGTTATATTGTCAAAGTGTGTCATAACATGTCATATCAACTTATGAACAGTTATTCATCTTGTATGATAAACCTTATTATGTATGAAATTGTCAAACATTAAACCAAAGTTTATATGGTTACCTACAGCAGGATTTCCCAAACGGGGTCCTGTTGCCCTAGCTCTACACAGCTGATTCAAATCATCATAACTTGATGATGAGTTGGTTATGTGAATCAGCTGTGTAGTGTTAGAACAAAAACCAAAACGTGCACCCAGGAGGGGTCCTCAGAACCAAGTTTGGGAAAGCCTGACCCATAGCAGTCTTTTTGTGCAGCAGGGGGAAAGAATATGTTTCAGTTTCATAGACATCAGTGTGACCCTTTAGCAACATGCATCAGTTCTGGCTTGCTGTCAGCATTATCTGCAGATTAGGTTGTCATACGGGCTACATCATTAGAATATCAAACTCCTTTCCACAAAGTTGCCCACATACAGCACACACACACATCACACTCACACCATGTGATTGACTGGCAACTCCCCTGTCTCTAGTACAGGTGACAAGTTGACCCAGGAGATGTCTGGAGTGGACTGTTGGCATGTGGACAACATAGATGACCTCAGAGACAAATAGCGAAGATACACACTGAGGAGGGAGGGATGACAGTTTAGGCATGGCAACTAGTTAACGGCTTTTCAGATAGAGACGTGGAGTGTGATGTGTCAGGGGGGCCGATCTGCACATAGTACCGGTGTCATGAGGAGAACGGTGCTATGGGATGAGGGCATTGCCTGGCAGCGGGCCACCACTACACTAATCCACCCCATGTTGGCAGATATACAGCCCCACTCACACCATAACACACACTGGTAGGCTTGTGTGAGGCGCAAGGCCTCTGGGACTCGATATAGTGTGTGTGTCTAGTTTGTAGTGTGTGTCCAGTTTCTAATGAGTGTATGTCATGAGCGTGTTCATTTGTGTGTGTGTGTGTGTGTGTGTGGTGTGTGTGTGTGTGTGTGTGGTGTGTGTGTGTGTGTGTGTGTGTGTGGTGTGTGTGTGGTGTGTGTGTGTGTGTGTGTGTGTGTGTGTGTGTGTGTGTGTGTGTGTCTTTTATTTGTGTAAGGATGTATGTGTGTTGTCAAAAATAGGATTAACTCTGAGTCGCTATCAGGGTCGCATAGAGTGTGGAGTGAGCCAGTGTTTTACAAGGCACGGATCAAGGCTGGCCTTGGGGTCCCAGATAAAAGCAGGGGCCCTGGGGTGTCACTGAGAGAGAAGAGGGAGGCACCAGCCATGACACTAATGTAATACACACACAGACCTGACGCCAAGCCCCCAACACCCTCTCATCCCCCAAGCCCTCGTGCCACAAAAAGTAGTCATTATCTCTCCCAACATAGCCCCACTATCACCCCCCCATCACCCATATAGCCATTCATATTTACATACTCTGTCATTCCCAGTAGGAAAGCATTGCAACAGATCGTAATACATACTGTACACATAACGCATACATAGCTGCTCTCTCTCTATCAGCCTGTGGCGGTCTATCAGTGTCAATGTTCCAGGGCCTGCTCCACTGTTATATAGCTATAGCGCCGGGTCTCTGGGGGTGATGAGGCCTGGCTGTAAGCATTCAATGCCCGCATGGTCCACTGATAAGCAGGGGGATGTTTGGGATGCCAACACTTTCTAACGGCTGGGGGGGAGAGAGGGGGAGGGAGGGAAGAGGGTTCTGCTAGTTGTCACTGGAGCTGTGGAGGTAGGCATACAGACAGGAAGACTGTGGTTGCTGATACAGAGGGTGACCAAACGGGACTGATTCACTACCTTGTATGTGATATAGAGAGGTGCAAATGTAACTTTGGATGTGGTCACCATGATCAATATAAAAAATACTGAAGTGGTCCTTATTGAATCAAAGTCAAATTAGTTTTTGCATGCCATTCAAAAACATGATTAATGTTTTTTGCAAATTGAGTTGAATTTCAAGGAATTTCCTGAAATGACTATAAGCAACCTTGCTCACACACTTGTCAGACTGAAAGTTTGTGCTTTTGAAATTGTCTTCTTTGGAAGTTTTCAAGTGGCCTTGTTCATTTCAAGAAATACAGCACAATGTGAACAATATCCCCCTCTACTGTAAAGCAATAATCCAAGAGTGATCCAGATTATTTTCATTATGGGGAAAATGTGTTTTTTGTGAACAAGAACATGGAATACTTTCTACAGTGGATTGTTGGGAGGCGTGCCCACATGGCAGCTGGGGAGAGAGGAGTGTTTCTGTGTGTGTGTGCGTTGCTGTGTGTGTGTGTGTGTGTGTGTGTGTGTGTGTGTGTGTGTGTGTGTGTGTGTGTGTGTGTGTGTGTGTGTGTGTGTGTGTGTGTGTGTGTGTGTGTGTGTGTGTGTGTGTGTGTGTGTGTGTGTGAGTATGTGTGAGTATGTGTGAGTATGTGTGAGTATGTGTGAGTGAGTGTGTGCATGGGTGCATGGAAGTGGTGCCAGCTGGCTCTCTGCAGGGAGGGGGATAATTAAGTGGAGGTTGTGTTCTAGCTGACCTTGACCTCTCGGTCCTAAAACGCTGGGCAGGTGTCCAGGGCAAAGCTGGAGTGATTACACACACGCACGCATGCACACACACACACACACACACACACACACACACACACACACACACACACACACACACACACACACACACACACACACACACAGCTTTGGATACAGCTTTAGAAACTTCGTTCTAAAGCTGCATCCACACCTATTGGATGTAGTGACCATAATATAGTTGCTATATCCAGAAAAGCCAAAGTTCTAAAGGCTGGGCCTAAAATAGTGTATATGAGATTATTCCAAATGTTTTGTAGTGATTCCTATGTAAAAAAATATTTGTTGGTCTGGTGTGTGTAACGTGGAGCATCCAGACGCTGCACTTGATGCATTTGTGACATTGTTTCTTCCAGTTATTGATAAGCCTGGACCTATTAAGAAACTGACTCTTAGAACTGTTAAGGCTCCTTGGATTGATGAAGAATTGAAAAACAGTATGGTTAATTAAGAGAGATGTGTCACATGTTTTATAAACAACAGGTGTAGACTAACAGAGAAATGTTTACTTACAGGCCCTTCCCAACAATGCAGAGAGAAAGTAGAAAAATATTAACACAAGGAATAAATACACAATGAGTAACGATAACTTGGCTATATACACGGGGTACCAGTACCGAGTCGATGTGCAGGGGAATAAGGTAATTGAGGTATATATGTACATATAGGTAGGGATAAAGTGACTAGGCAACATAATAGATATTAAACAGTAACAGCAGCGTATGTGATAAGTCAAAAGAGATTAGTGCAAAAAGGGTTAATGCAGATATTCTGGGTAGCTATTGGTTAACTATTTAACTAATTATTTAGCAGTCTTATAGCTTCGGGGTAGAAGCTGTTCAGGGTCCTGTTGGTTCCAGACTTGCTGCATCAGTACTGCTTGCCGTGCGATAGCAGACAGAACAGTCTATGACTTTGATGGCTGGAGTCTTTGACAATTGTTAGGGCCTTCCTCTGACACCGCCTGGTATAGAGGTCCTGGATGGCAGGGAGCTTGGACCGGTGATGTACTGGGCCATACGCATTATACTTTGTAGCGCCTTGCGGTCGAATGCCTAACAGTTGTCATTCCAAGTGGTGACGCAGCCAGTCAAGATGCTCTCAAGGGTGCAGCTGTAGAACTTTTTGAGGATCTGAATCTTGCCAAATCTTTTCAGCCTCCTGAGGGGGAAGAGGCATTGTCGTGCACCATGATAGTTCCTTAGTGATGTGGACATAGAGGAAATTGAAGCTCTCGACCTGTTCCAGAACAGCCCTGTCGATGTGGATGGGGGCATACTCGGCCCTCCGTTTCCTGTAATCCACGATTAGCTCCTTTGTCTTGCTGATGTTTGAGGGAGAGGTAGTTGTCCTGGCACCACACTGCCAGGTCTCTGAACTCCTCACTGTAGGCTGTATCATCATTGTTGGGGATCAGGCCTACCACCGTTGTGTTGTCTGCAAACTTAACGATGGTGTTGGAGTCGTACGTGGCCACGCAGTTGTGGGTGAACAGGGAATACAGGAGGGGACTAAGCACATACCCCTGAGGTGCCCCCTGTGTTGAGGATCAACGTGGAGAATGTGTTGTTCCCTACCCTCACCACCTGGGGGCAGCCGTCAGGAAGTCCAGGATCCAGTTGTAGAGGGAGGTGTTTAATCCCAGGGTCCTTAGCTTGGTGATGAGCTTGGAGGGCACAATGGTGTTGAATGTTGAGCTGTAGTCAATGAACAGCATTCTCATGTAGGTGTTCCTTTTG
This sequence comes from Salmo salar, assembly GCF_965601325.2. Lineage (NCBI taxonomy): Eukaryota > Metazoa > Chordata > Actinopteri > Salmoniformes > Salmonidae > Salmo > Salmo salar. The sequence goes on along the minus strand of NC_138294.1, from coordinate 67,459,530 downwards.
TCCAGATGGGGAAGGGCAGTGTCGAGTGCAATAGAGATTGTGTCATCTGTGGATCTGTTAGGGCGGTATGCAAATTGGAGTGGGTCCAGGGTGTCTGGGATGATGGTGTTGATGTAAACCATGACCAGCCTTTCAAAGCATTTCATGGCTACAGATGTGAGTGCTACGGGGTGATACAGTTGAAGTCAGAAGCTTACATACACTTAGGTTGAAGTCATTAAAACTCATTTTTCAACCACACCACAAATGTATTGTTAACAGACTATAGTTTTGGCAAGTCGGTTAGGACATCTACTTTGTGCATGACACAAGTAATTTTTCCAACAATTGTTTACAGACAGATTATTTCATTTATAATTCACTGTATCACAATTCTAGTGTGTCAGAAGTTTACATACACTAAGTTGAATGTGCCTTTAAACAGCTTGGAAAATTCCTGAAAATTATGTCATGGCTTTAGAAGCTTCTGATAGGCTAATTGACATACTTTGAGTCAATTGGTGGTGTACCTGTGGATGTATTTCAAGGCCTACCTTCAAACTCAGTGCCTCTTTGCTTGACATCAAGGGAAAATCAAAAGAATTCAGCCAAGACCTTAGAAAAAAAATTGTAGACCTCCACAAGTCTGGTTCATCCTTGGGAGCAATTTCCAAACACCTGAAGGTACCACGTTCATCTGTACAAACAATAGTACGCAAGTATAAACACCATGGGACCACGCAGCCGTCATACCGCTCAGGAAGGAGACGCTTTCTGTCTCCTAGAGATGAACGTACTTTGGTGCGAAAAGTGCAAATCAATCCCAGAACAACAGCAAAGGACCTTGTGAAGATGTTGGAGGAAACAGGTACAAAGATATCTATATCCACAGTAAAAGGAGTCCTATATCGACATAACCTGAAAGGCCACTCAGCAAGGAAGAAGCCACTGCTCCAAAACCGCCATAAAAAAAACAGACTACAGTTTGCAACTGCACATGGAGAAATGTCCTCTGGTCTGATGAAACAAAATTAAGAACTGTTTGGTCATAATGACTATCGTTATGTTTATAGGAAAAGGGGGAGGCTTGCAAGCCGAAGAACACCATCCCAACCATGAAGCACGAGGGTGGCAGCATCATGTTGTGGGGGTGCTTTGCTGCAGGAGGGACTGGTGCACTTCACAAAATAGATGGCATCATAAGGAGGGAAAATGATGTGGATATATTGAAGCAACATCTCAAGACATCCGTCAAGAAGTTAAAGCTTGGTCGCAAATGGGTCTTCTAAATGGACAATGACCCCAAGCATACTTCCAAAGTTGTGGCAAAATGGCTTAAGGACAACAAAGTCAAGGTATTGGAGTGGACATCCCAAAGCCCTGACATCAATCCCATAGAAAATTTGTGGGCAGAACTGAAAAAGCGTGTGCGAGCAAGGAGGCCTAGAAACCAGACTCAGTTACACCAGCTCTGTCAGGAGGAATGGGACAAAATTCACCCAACTTATTGTGGGAAGCTTGTGGAAGGCTACCCGAAATATTTGACCCAAGTTAAACAATTTAAAGGCAATGCTACCAAATACTAATTGAGTGTATGTAAACTTCTGACCCACTGGGAATGTGATGAAGGAAATAAAAGCTGAAATAAATCGTTCTCTCTACTATTATTCTGACATTTCACATTCTTATAATAAAGTGGTGATCCTAACTGACCTAAGACAGGGAATTTTTACTAGGATTAAGTGTCAGGAGTTTTGAAAAACTGAGTTTAAATATATTTGGCTAATATATTCAACTGTCGTCATTTAGACAGGTTACCTGGGCTAATAAGTCTGGCTGCACATCTGATTGGCAAACTTACTGTACACTGAGAAGTTATGTGACTAAACTGAACAAAAAGAAGACACTGTATTATGAAAAAAAATTAAGTATGAGAGAAAAAATCTTTGGAGTACTTTAAATGAAATTATGGGCGGAAAGACTAATTCAACTCCATCTTTCATTGAATCAGAAGGGTCATGCATCACAAAACCTTTTGATATTGCCAATTATTTTAATGACTATTTCATTGGCAAAGTGGGCAAACTCGGGCAAATTTAAAGAAAAGCATTGTAATTTAGAATTTTGTAAAGTTCGTGTGGGAGAGGTGGACAACATATTGTTGTCCATCAATAATGAGAAACCACCTGGTATTGACAATTAAATGGAAAGCTATTGAGGATGGTAGCAGGCTGTATTTATCATGTTTGAGGTATGACCCAGATGCAGTCAGAGGAAGCAAAAGTGTATTCCTAACAGGGGCTGGCAAACGACAGGTCAAGAAAGGCAGGGGTCAATAATCCAGAGAAGGTATAAAGGGTTCAGAACTGCAGGCAGTCTCAGGGTCAGGGCAGGCAGAAAGGTGAAAACCGGGAAGGACTAGAAAACAGGAGCAGGAAAACAGGCAGGAGCAGGGAAACAAACGCTGGTAGGTTTGACGAACAAAACGAACTGGCAACAGACAAACAGAGAACACAGGTATAAATAAACGGGGGATAATGGGGAAGATGGGCGACACCTGGAAGGGGGTGGAGACAATCATAAAGACAGGTGAAACAGATCAGGGTGTGACAGTACCTGGCGTCCTACCTGGGTGCATACCTGGTTGACCGGGTGTCGGCGTTGGAAATCTGCGTTGAGACCTGGGTCCAGGATGTCCCTGGCGGGGACCCAACACTTCCCCTCCGGGCCATAACCCTCCCAGTCATCCAGGTACTGGAACCCCCTGCCCCGAGGTCAAACCTTCAGGAGTCGCCTCACTGTGTACGCCGCTTGGCTGTCAATGAGATGAGGGAGAAGGGTGGGCCTGGAAACAGGAGACAAAGGGCTGTGTGAGACGGGTTTAACTCTGGCCACATGAAAGGGGGGATGTATACGAAGGGTACGGGGCAACAGAAGACGAACAGCAGAGGGGCTAATCATTTTGGAGATGGGAAACGGGCCGATAAACCGGGCGGAGAGTTTGCGGGATTCCAACCGGAGGACCAGATCCCGGGTGGATAGCCATACCTTCTGCCCGAGATGATACCAGTGAACCGGGGTCCGGTGGCGATCCACTTGTTGTTGATACCTGGAGGTGGTCTTGAGGAGGGCCGACTGGGCTCTCCTCCAGGTACGATGACAGCAGCGGACAAACATCTGAGCAGAAGGTATGCCGACCTCTTCTTCCTACTCAGGGAAGAGCAGGGGCTGATACCCCAGGGAACACTCAAATGGAAATAGGCTCGTGGAAGAGCAGGGAAGGGTGTTGCGGGCATATTCCACTCACACAAGCTGCTGGTTCCAGGTGGTGGGGTTGGCAGAGACCAGACAGTGCAGATTAGTCTCGAGGTCCTGGTTGGCTCACTCCGACTGGCCATTGGACTGGAGGTGGAACCCAGAGGACAGGCTGGCTGACAACCTAATGAGGGTGCAGAACGCCTTCCATAACCAGGACAAGAACTGAGAACCCCGGTTGGAGACCATGTCCACGGGCAGTCCATGGATCTGGAAGATGAGCTGCACCATGAGCTGGGCGTCTCCTTGGCAGGGGGTAGCTTGAGGAGAGGAATGAACTGGGCGGCCTTGGAAAAGCGATCCACCACAGTCAGGGTGGCGGTGCTGCCATCAGACGGGGAAGACCCGTGACAAAGTCCAGGGAAATGTGAGACCAGGGATGGTGAGGGACAGGCAGAGGTGCGAGGAGACCAGTTGGAGCTTCCCGAGGAGTCTTGTTTTGTGCACAAACCATGCAATCGGTGACGAATGTGGAGACGTCAGGGACCATGGTAGGCCACCAAAAGTATTGTCACACAAAAGCCAGGGTCCGATGGGAGCCTGGGTGGCAGGCAAGTCTGGAGGAGTGGGCCCACTCCAGGACTGCGGAGCGGACCTCGTCAGGCATGAACATCCGGTGGTTCGGCTGGGAACGCTGTGCCTCCTGAACCTGCTTCCCTATTCCCCAGCTGAGTAGCACGAGGTGGGAAGGATGGTCTCAGGTTCTGGGGTAGTAGTCGTGGGGCTATAGCGGCGTGACAGCGCATCTGGTTTAATGTTCTTGGACCCCAGCCGGTAGGGGAGGGAGAAGTTGAACCGGGTGAACAGTAGGGCCCATCTAGCCTGCCTGGAATTGAGGCGCTTGGCGGTACGGAGATATTCCAGGTTCTTGTGGTCGGTCCACACGATGAATGGATGTTTCGCCCCCTCCAGCCAGTTCCTCCACTCCTCCAACACTTTCCTCACCACGAGCAGCTCGCGATTCCCCACATCGTAGTTCCTCTCCGTGGCGTTGAGGCAATTGGAGAAGAAGGCACAGGGATGCAACTTGAGGTCCAGGGCAGACCGCTGGGACAGGACAGCCCCCACATCAGAAGCATCGGTCTCCACCACAAACTAGCGGGACGGGTCAGGATGAACAAAGATGGGAGCTGTGGTGAAGCGGTGTTTGAGATCCCGGAACGCCCGATCAGCAGCTGGAGACCACGTGAACAGAACTTTGGGAGAGGTGAGTGCAGACAGATGCGAAACCAGGGTGCTGTAGCCCCGGATAAAGCGTCGATAAAAGTTGGCAAAGCCCAGGAACCGCTGCAGCTGGGCTCTGGACGTGGGCTGGGGCCAATCCACCATCGCTCTCACCTTCCTGGGATCCATCTGTACGCTGACTGCAGTGATGATATAACCCAGAAAGGGGATGGTGGAGTGATGGAATTCGCAGGGTTCTCCAGGAGGCGTTGTAGAATCTAACGGACGTGGAGCATGTGTTCTTGGGTGGAGTGGGAGAAGACGAGGATGTCATCGAGGTAGATGAAGATGAACCGGTTCAATGTGGTGGAGAACATCATTAACCAGAGCCTGGAACACAGCAGGGGCGTTGGTAAGGCCAAAGGGCATGACCAGGTACTCGTAGTGGCTGCTGGCCGTGTTGAAGGCAGTCTTCCACTCGTCCCCCTCCCGTATCCGCACCAGGTGGTAAGTGTTCCGTAGGTCCAGCTTGGAGAACACGGTGGCCCCCTGGAGCGGCTCGAAGGCTGAGGAGATGAGAGGTAGCAGGTCGTTTAGACCTCGGTAGTGATGCACAGACACAGGGTTATGTCCTTCTTCTCCACAAAGAACAACCCTGTGCCAACGGGGGAGGCAGAAGGATGGATGAACCTGGCAGCTAGGGAGTCCACAATGTAGGTCTCCATAGCCTTGGTCTCCGGACCCGACAGAGAGTACAGTCATCCCCGGGGCGGAGTGGTGCCTGGGAGGAGATCAATCCCACAGTCATAAGATCGGTGCGGCGGCAGCGAAGTGGCCCTGGACTTACTGAACACCTCCAGGAGGTCCTGGTACTCCATGGGGATGGCGGAGAGGTCCGGGGCAGCCTCTGAGGCCCCAGGAAGACGTCCCGGAACGGGCGCTGACTTCAGGCAGTGGGAGTGGCAGAACGGATTCTAGCCCATGATGATACCGGCAGACCAGTCAATGTCGCTGGAGCCAGGAGAGCCCCAACAACCCGAGGAGACTTAATGAGCAAGACTGGATCGTCTCGCTGTGGTTCCCGGACACACGTAAGTTGATGGGGGTGGTATTGTGAGTGACCCGGCCAATAGAGCGCCCGTCCAGTTCTCTAACAGCCATGGGAATGGAGAGGGGCTGAGTGGGGATATCCAGCTCGGAAGCCAGGGTAGAGTCCATAAGCCTCTTATCAGCCCCAGAGTCAATGATTACCTGGAGAGATTTTGACTGGTTCCCCCACAGCAACATGGCATGAAAAGGAATGCGAGTAAGGGGAGAGGAGAAGTTCTCCAAATGGCCCACCAGAGTACTCGCTCCTACAGGTGAGCCTGGTCTTTTAGTGGACAGATGGCGACGAAATGACCAGTAGTCCCACAATACAGGCAACTCTTAGTGTGAAGTCTGTATAGCCATTTAGTAGTAGACAGTTTAGCTCTGCCTAGTTGCATGGGCTCGGGAAGAAGTGCATCGTCAGTCTTCGGAGACTCTTGTGGGTACTTGGGTAGCCTCGGGTTCTCTCGGCAACGGAGCCGTCGCGAACTTCCGGGATACCCCGGAGTAGAAGTGGAATCGACTCTCCTCACCCTCCTTCGTTCGTTCCCGTATTTGTCCATTGATCCGAATTGTCAAGGCGATGAGCGAGTCGAGATCCATCGGTAGTTCCCAGGCTGCAAGCTCATCCTTAACTTCATCCGATACTCCGTGTAGGAACGTGTTGAACAGCGCCTCCGGGTTCCAAGCTCTCTCAGCTGCCAACGTGCAGAAATCTACCGCATAGTCTGCTACACTACGGGAGTCTTGGCATAGCTGGAGCAGCTTGCGAGCAGCCTCTCGCCCGGACAACGGAGAATCAAACATCTTCCTCCACGAACACCTCCAGACTGAGGCAGATGACGGATTGTTGCTCCCATACCGCCGTGGTCCAGGCGAATGCCCTCCCGGACATCAGCATAATGATGTACGCTATGCTCGAACGGTAAGAGGGGAACGAAGAAGGCTGCAGCTCAAAAATGAAGGAGCACTGGGAGAGAAAATCCCGGCAGGTTCCGGAATCTCCATTGTAGCGCTCCAGAGGAGGTAAACGAAGTCCTCAGGATACTGGGGTGATCGGGGAGGTGGCGCTGCTAATAGCCGAGTTACTGAGGGGCTGGGAGGTTACCGTCATGGTAGGCTGCCTGACAGACAAGCCGCGGAATTGCTCCAGCAAAGTGTTCAACGCATGGTCATGGCGTTCGGCCAAGGTCTGGAACCCTTACATAAGCCCGCGAAGCAACTCCTCTTGCCTTCCAATGGTGGATCTTTGGGAGGAGATGGCGTTGCGGAGCTGGTCCGAGTCTATTGGGTCAGTCATGGCCAGTTCGTACTATCACGTTTGAGGTATGACCCAGACAGAGTTGAAGAAACAAAAGTTTATTCCTAACAACAGGGGCAGGCAAACGACACGTCAACGCAGGCAGGAGTCAATAATCCAGAGAAGGTATAAAGGTCCAGAACGGCAGGCAGTCTCAGGGTTAGGGCAGGCAGGGGTCAATAATCCAGAGAAGGTGGGGAAAGGTATAAAATGGCAGGCAATCTCAGGGTCAGGGCAGGCAGAACGGTCAAAACCGGGAAGGACTAGAAAACAGGAGCAGGAAAACAGGCAGGAGCAGGGAAATAAACGCTGGAAGGGTTGACTAACATAATGAACTGGCAACAGACAAACAGAGAACACAGGTATGAATACACAGGGGATAATGGGGAAGATGGGCGACACCTGGAGGGATTGGAGATAATCACAAAGACAGGTGAAACAGATCAGGGTGTGACAATATTGCCACTCCTGTTTGTCATATCTTAATCTGAGCCTGGAGAAAAGTGTTTTTCATCAGACCTGAAGCGCTAACAGCCGACCAATCAGCTTGCTGCCAGGTCTTAGCAAACTTCTGGAAAAAATGGTGTTTGACCCAATACAATGCTATTTCTCTGTGAATTAATTAACAACAGACTTTCAGCATGCTTCTAGTGAAGGGAACTCAACATGTACTGCACTGACACAAATGACTGATAATTGTCTGAAATAAATTGATAATAAGAAGATTGTGGGAGCTGTATTGTTCAACTTCAGTGCAGTATTTGATATTATTGACCATAATCTGTTATTGACAAAACGTATGTGTTATGGCTTTACATCCTCTGCCATATTGTGGGTTGCGGGCTGTCTATACAATAGAACAAAGAGCGTTTTCTTTAATGGAAGCTTAGAATCCGATGGTCACTCTGACAGAGCTCCAGAGTTCCTCTGTGGAGATGGAAAAACCTTCCAGAAGGACAACCATCTCTGCAGCACTCCACCAATAAGGCCTTTATGGTAGAGTGGCCAGACGGAAGCCACTCCTCAGTAAAAGGCACATGACAGCCCGCTTGGAGTTTGCCAAAAGGCACCTAAAGGCTCTCAGACCATGAGAAACAATTTTCCCTGGTCTGATGAAACCAAGATTGAACTCTTTGGCCTGAATGCCAAGCGTCACAACTGGAGGAAACTTGGCACCATCCCTATGGTGAAGCATGGTGGTGGCAGCATCATGCTGTGGGGATGTTTTTCAGCAGCAGGGACTGGGAGACTAGTCAGGATCGCGGGAAAGATGAATGGAGCAAAGTACAGAGATCCTTGATTAAAATCTGCTCCAGAGCACTCAGGACCTCAGACTGAGGCGAAGGTTCACCTTCCAACAAGACAATGACCCTAAGCACACAGCCAAGACAACGCAGGTGTGGCTTCGAGACAAGTCTCTGAATGTCCCTTGAGTGGCCCAGCCGGATCCCAGACTTGAACCCGATCGAACATCTCTGGAGAGACCTGCAAATAGCTTTGCAGCAACGCTCCCCATCTAACCTGACAGAGCTTGAGAGGATCTGCAGAGAAGAATGCGAGAAACTCCCCAAATACAGGTGTGCCAAGCTTGAGCATCTTACCCAAGACGACTTGAGGCTGTAATCGCCGCCAAAGGTGCTTCAACAAAGTATTGAGTAAAGGGTCTGAATACTTATGTGAATGTGATATTTAAGATTTTTATTTTTAATACATCAAGGGGTCTGAATACTCTCCGAATGCACTGTATACTGATGTGTGGGTAACTGTCAGCAATGTCAGTAGAACCCTTTTTTTTATTCTATTGTTGTTATTTAACATTTGTGTAGTTCAGTCCTTAAGCTGTTCTTGTCTATTACTGTTCTGTATTATGTCATGTTTTATGTTTTCTGTGGACCCCAGTAAGAGTAGCTGCTGCTTCAACAACAGCTAATGGGGATCCAAATAAATACTAAATATACACACACACACACACACACACACACACACACACACACACACACACACACACACACACACACACACACACACACACACACACACACACACACACACACACACACCACACACACACACACACACACACACACACACACACACACACACACACACACACCTCTGGTGTCTGTATTCACTCGGCCCATTTCCGCAGAAGGTCACATTTAAATTCTTAGTTTCACTTCACGAAACATTCATTGCAAGCACAGGGCTTATCTTTCTATGATTGTGATTTTGTGACAGACTTTTGACTATTGCTTTGGCCATTTTGATGGTCAGAAAATATCCTTAATTCAATTTAATTCAAATATCCATAATTCAATTTTGAGGTGCTTTTGATTTGGTTACTTGGTTTTGGATAATTTGGTGTTGAATGCTGAGCTGGATAATTTGCTTGGATATTGATTTTGAAACAGGCAGTCTCTGCTATAACAAGTACAGTTGAAGTTGGAAGTTTACATACATTTAGGTTGGAGTCATTAACCATTCCACAAATTTCTTGTTAACAAACTATTGTTTTGGCAAGTCGGTTAGGACATGTACTTTGTCCATGACACAAGTAATTTTTCCAACAATTGTTTACAGACAGATTATTTCACTTATAATTCACTGTATCATAATTCCAGTGGGTCAGAAGTTTACATACACTAAATTGACTGTGGCTTTAAACAGCTTGGAACATTTCAGAAAATGATGTAATGGTTTTAGAAGCTTCTGATACGCTCATTGACTTCATTTGAGTCAATTGGAGGTGTACCGGTGGTTGTATTCCAATGCCTACCTTCAAACTCAGTGCCTCTTTGCTAGACATCAAGGAAAAATCAAAAGAAGTCAGCCAAGACCTCAGATAAAAAATTGGAGACCTCCACAAGTCTGGTTCATCCTTGGGAGCAATTTCCAAATGCCTGAAGGTACCACGTTCATCTGTACAAACAATAGTACGCAAGTATAAACACCATGGGACCACGCAGCCGTCATACCGCTCAGGAAGGGGACGCGTTATGTCTTCTAGAGATGAACGTACTTTGGTGCGAAAAGTGCAAATCAATCCCAGAACAACAGCAAAGGACCTTGTGAAGATGCTGGAGGAAACAGGTACAAAAGTATCTATCTGTCAGCTCGGGGATTCAATCTAGCAACCTTTCGGTTACTGGGCCAACGCTCTAACAACTAGGCTACCTGCCGCCCCAGTAAAACGAGTCCTATATCAACATAACCTGAAAGGCCGCTCAGCAAGGAAGAAGCCACTGCTCCAAAACCGCCATAAAAAAGCTAGACTACGGTTAGCAACCGCACATGGGGACAAAGATCGTACTTTTTGGAGAAATGTCCTCTAGTCTGATGAAACAAAAATAGAACTGTTTGGCCATAATGACCATCATTATGTTTGGAGGAAAAAGGGGGAGGCTTGCAAGCCGAAGAACACCATCCCAACCGTGAAGCACGGGGTGGCAGCATCATGTTGTGTGTGTGCTTTGCTGCAGGAGGGACTGGTGCACTTCCCAAAATAGATGGCTTCATGGGGAAGGAAAATTGGATGGATATATTGAAGCAACATCTCAAGACATCAGTCAGGAAGCTAAAGCTTGGTCGCAAATGTGTCTTCCAAATGGACAAGCATACTTCCAAAGTTGTGGCAAAATGGCTTAAGGACCACAAAGTCAAGTTATTGGAGTGGCCATCACAAAGCCCTGACCTCAATCCCATAGAAAACTTGTGGGCAGAACTGAAAAAGTGTGTGCGAGCAAGGAGGCCTACAAACCAGACTCAGTTACACCAGCTCTGTTAGGGGGAAGGGACAAAATTCACCCAAGTTATTGTGGGAAGCTTGTGGAAGGCTACCCAAAACGTTTGACCCAAGTTAAACAATTTAAAGGCAATGCTACCAAATACTAATTGAGTGTATGTCAACTTCTGACCCACTGGGAATGTGATGAAAGAAATAAAAGCTGAAATAAATCATTCTCTCTACTATTATTCTGACATTTCACATTCTTAAAATAATGTGGTGATCCTAACTGACCTAAGACAGGGATTTTTTACTAGGATTAAGTGTCAAGAATTGTGAAAAACTGAGTTGAAATATATTTGGCTAAGGTGTATGTAAACTTCCGACTTCAACTGTATATACGCCAGTGGAGGCTGCTGAGGGGAGGATGGCTAATAATAATGGCTGGAAGGGACCAAATGGAATGGCAACAAACACATGGAAACCATGTTTTTGATGTTGTTGATACCTTTCCAATGATTACGCTCCAGCCATTACCACGTGCCCGTCCTCCCCAATTAAGGTGCCGCCAACCTCCTGTGATATACACAACCTATTTTCTACGGTATAAACTCCTCCATCTACAGTATAAACTGCGCCATCGACAGTTTAAACACCTCCATCTACAGTATAAACACCTCCATCTACAGTATAAACACCTCCATCTATAGTATAAACACCTCCATCTACAGTATAAACACCTCCATCTACAGTATAAACTCCTCCATCTACAGTATAAACTCCTCCATCTACAGTATAAACTCCTCCATCTACAGTATAAACACCTCCATCTACAGTATAAACACCTCCATCTATAGTATAAACACCTCCATCTACAGTATAAACACCTCCATCTACAGTATAAACTCCTCCATCTACAGTATAAACTCCTCCATCTACAGTATAAACAACTCCATCTACAGTATAAATTCCTCCATCTATAGTATAAACTCCTCCATCTACAGTATAAACACCTCCATCTACAGTATAAACTCCTCCATCTACAGTATAAACTCCTACATCTACAGTATAAACTCCTCCATCTACAGTATAAACACCTCCATCTACAGTATAAACTCCTCCATCTACAGTATAAACACCTCCATCTACAGTATAAACACCTCCATCTATAGTATAAACTCCTCCATCTACAGCATAAACTCCTCCATCTACAGTATAAACTCCTCCATCTACTGTATAAACTCCTACATCTACAGTATAAACACCTCCATCTACAGTATAAACTCCTCCATCTATAGTATAAACTCCTCCATCTACAGCATAAACTCCTCCATCTACAGTATAAACTCCTCCATCTACAGTATAAACTCCTACATCTACAGTATAAACACCTCCATCTACAGTATAAACACCTCCATCTACAGTATGAACACCTCCATCTACAGTATAAACTCCTCCATCTACAGTATAAACTCCATCTACAGTATAAACACCTCCATCTACAGTATAAACACCTCCATCTACAGTATAAACTCCTCCATCTACAGTATAAACACCTCCATCTACAGTATAAACTCCTCCATCTACCGTATAAACACCTCCATCTACAGTATAAACACCTCCATCTACAGTATAAACTCCTCCATCTACAGTATAAACTCCATCTACAGTATGAACACCTCCATCTACAGTATAAACTCCTCCATCTACAGTATAAACTCCATCTACAGTATAAACACCTCCATCTACAGAATAAACTCCATCTACAGTATAAACACCTCCATCTACAGTATAAACTCCTCCATCTACAGTATAAACACCTCCATCTACATTATGAACACCTCCATCTACAGTATAAACTCCTCCATCTACAGTATAAACTCCATCTACAGTATAAAAACCTCCATCTACAGTATAAACACCTCCATCTACAGTATAAACTCCATCTACAGTATAAACACCTCCATCTACAGTATAAACTCCTCCATCTACAGTATAAACACCTCCATCTACAGTATAAACACCTCCATCTACAGTATAAACACCTCCATCTACAGTATAAACTCCTCCATCTACAGTATAAACTCCATCTACAGTATGAACACCTCCATCTACAGTATAAACTCCTCCGTCTACAGTATAAACACCCCCATCTACAGTATAAACACCTCCATCTACAGTATGAACACCTCCATCTACAGTATAAACTCCATCTACAGTATAAACTCCTCCATCTACAGTATAAACACCTCCATCTACAGTATAAACACCTCCATCTACAGTATAAACTCCATCTACAGTATAAACACCTCAATCTACAGTATAAACACCTCCATCTACAGTATAAACTACTCCATCTACAGTATAAACACCTCTATCTATATTATAAACACCTCCATCTACAGTATAAACACCTCTATCTACAGTATAAACACCTCCATCTACTGTATAAACACCTCCATCTACAGTATAAACACCCCCATATATAGTAGAAAACACCTCCATCTACAGTATAAACACCTCCATCTACAGTATAAACACCCCCATCTACAGTATAAACACCTCCATCTACAGTATAAACTCCTCCATCTACAGTATAAACACCTCCATCTATAGTAGAAAACACCTCCATCTACAGTATAAACACCTCCATCTACAGTATAAACTCCTCCATCTACTGTATAAACACCTCAATCTACAGTATAAACACCTCCATCTACAGTATAAACTACTCCATCTACAGTATAAACACCTCTATCTATATTATAAACACCTCCATCTACAGTATAAACACCTCTATCTACAGTATAAACACCTCCATCTACTGTATAAACACCTCCATCTACAGTATAAACACCCCCATATATAGTAGAAAACACCTCCATCTACAGTATAAACACCTCCATCTACAGTATAAACACCCCCATCTACAGTATAAACACCTCCATCTACAGTATAAACTCCTCCATCTACAGTATAAACACCTCCATCTATAGTAGAAAACACCTCCATCTACATTATAAACACCTCCATCTACAGTATAAACTCCATCTACAGTATAAACACCTCCATCTATAGTATAAACTCCTCCATCTACAGTATAAACTCCATCTACAGTATAAACTCCTCCATCTACAGTATAAACTCCTCCATCTACAGTATAAACACCTCCATCTACAGTATAAACACCTCCATCTACAGTATAAACACCTCCATCTACAGTATAAACTCCTCCATCTACTGTATAAACACCTCCATCTACATTATAAACACCTCCATCTATATTATAAACATCTCCATCTACTGTATAAACACCTCCATCTACAGTATAAACACCTCCATCTACAGTATAAACACCTCCATCTATAGTAGAAAACACCTCCATCTACAGTATAAACACCTCCATCTATATTATAAACACCTCCATCTACAGTATAAACACCTCCATCTACAGTATAAACACCTCCATCTACAGTATAAACACCTCCATCTACAGTATAAACTCCTCCATCTACAGTATAAACTCCATCTACAGTATAAACACCTCCATCTACAGTATAAACTCCTCCATCTACAGTATAAACTCCATCTACAGTATAAACTCCTCCATCTACAGTATAAACTCCTCCATCTACAGTATAAACACCTCCATCTACAGTATAAACACCTCCATCTACAGTATAAACACCTCCATCTACAGTATAAACTCCTCCATCTACTGTATAAACACCTCCATCTACATTTTAAACACCTCCATCTACAGTATAAACACCTCCATCTACAGTATAAACACCCCCATATATAGTATAAACACCTCCATCTACTGTATAAACACCTCCATCTACAGTATAAACACCCCCATCTACAGTATAAACACCTCCATCTACAGTATAAACACCTCCATCTATATTATAAACACCCCCATCTATATTATAAACACCTCCATCTACAGTATAAACTCCTCCATCTACAGTATAAACTCCATCTACAGTATAAACACCTCCATCTACAGTATAAACTCCTCCATCTACAGTATAAACTCCATCTACAGTATAAACTCCTCCATCTACAGTATAAACTCCTCCATCTACAGTATAAACACCTCCATCTACAGTATAAACACCTCCATCTACAGTATAAACACCTCCATCTACAGTATAAACACCTCCATCTACATTATAAACACCTCCATCTACAGTATAAACACCTCCATCTACAGTATAAACACCCCCATATATAGTATAAACACCTCCATCTACTGTATAAACACCTCCATCTACAGTATAAACACCTCCATCTACAGTATAAACACCTCCATCTACAGTATAAACACCTCCATCTACAGTATAAACACCCCCATCTACAGTATAAACACCTCCATCTACAGTATAAACACCTCCATCTACAGTATAAACACCTCCATCTATATTATAAACACCCCCATCTATATTATAAACACCTCCATCTACAGTATAAACACCTCCATCTACTTTATAAACACCTCAATCTACAGTATAAACACCCCATCTATATTATAAACACCTCCATCTACAGTATAAAAACTCCATCTACAGTATAAACACCTCCATCTACAGTATAAACACCTCCATCTACAGTATAAACACCTCCATCTACAGTATAAACACCTCCATCTACAGTATAAACTCCTCCATCTACAGTATAAACACCTCCATCTACAGTATAAACTCCTCCATCTACAGTATAAACACCTCCATCTACATTATAAACACCTCCATCTACAGTATAAACACCTCCATCTACAGTATAAACACCCCCATATATAGTATAAACACCTCCATCTACAGTATAAACACCTCCATCTACAGTATAAACACCTCCATCTACATTATAAACACTTCCATCTACAGTATAAACACCTCCATCTACAGTATAAACACCCCCATATATAGTATAAACACCTCCATCTACTGTATAAACACCTCCATCTACAGTATAAACACCTCCATCTATATTATAAACACCCCCATCTATATTATAAACACCTCCATCTACTGTATAAACACCTCCATCTACAGTATAAACACCTCCATCTATATTATAAACACCTCCATCTACAGTATAAACTCCTCCATCTACAGTATAAACACCTCCATCTACAGTATAAACACCCCCATCTATAGTATAAACACCTCCATCTACTATATAAACACCTCCCTCTACTATATAAACACCTCCAGCTATAGTATAAACACCTCCATCTACAGTATAAACACCTCCATCTACAGTATAAACACCTCCATCTACAGTATAAACACCCCCATCTATATTATAAACACCTCCATCTACAGTATAAACACCTCCATCTACAGTATAAACACCTCCATCTACAGTATAAACACCTCCATGTACAGTATAAACACCTCCATCTACAGTATAAACACCCCCATCTATATTATAAACACCTCCATCTATATTATAAACACCTCCATCTACAGTATAAACTCCTCCATCTACAGTATAAACACCTCCATGTACAGTATAAACACCTCCATCTACAGTATAAACACCCCCATCTATATTATAAACACCCCCATCTATATTATAAACACCTCCATCTACAGTATAAACACCTCCATCTACTATATAAACACCTCCAGCTATAAACACCTCCATCTACAGTATAAACACCTCCATCTATAGTATAAACACCCCCATCTATATTATAAACACCTCCATCTACAGTATAAACACCTCCATCTACAGTATAAACACCTCCATCTACAGTATAAACACCCCCATCTATATTATAAACACCTCCATCTACTATATAAACACCTCCATCTACTGTATAAACACCTCCATCTACAGTATAAACACCTCCATCTACAGTATAAACACCTCCATCTATAGTATAAACACCCCCATCTATATTATAAACACCTCCATTTACAGTATAAACACCTCCATCTACAGTATAAACACCTCCATCTACAGTATAAACACCTCCATCTACAGTATAAACACCCCCATCTATATTATAAACACCTCCATCTACAGTATAAACACCTCCATCTACAGTATAAACACCTCCATCTACAGTATAAACACCTCCATCTACAGTATAAACACCCCCATCTATTTTATAAACACCTCCATCTATATTATAAACACCTCCATCTACAGTATAAACACCTCCATCTACAGTATAAACTCCTCCATCTACAGTATAAACACCCCCATCTACAGTATAAACACCTCCATCTACAGTATAAACACCTCCATCTACAGTATAAACTCCTCCATCTACAGTATAAACACCTCCAGCTATAAACACCTCCATCTACAGTATAAACACCTCCATCTATAGTATAAACACCCCCATCTATATTATAAACACCTCCGTCTACAGTATAAACACCTCCATCTACAGTATAAACACCTCCATCTACAGTATAAACACCTCCATCTACTATATAAACACCTTCAGCTATAGTA
Source organism: Salmo salar (assembly GCF_965601325.2). Classification (NCBI taxonomy): domain Eukaryota; kingdom Metazoa; phylum Chordata; class Actinopteri; order Salmoniformes; family Salmonidae; genus Salmo; species Salmo salar. Next base: position 67,442,482 of record NC_138294.1, on the reverse strand, counting down.
TAAACACCTCCAAACCAAGAGTGACATCTACTGGTAGGCGAGCACAGAACAGCGTATGTATTATACTGTACCAGGCTGTTAAAGTCTACCCACTGCTGAATTGTACATTAGAGACATTATAAACCTGATCAGTTATATTGTATTAAAAAGGTTGTCCAATAAGAATAATGCTCTGGGAATTGTATTATCTTGATTCTCTTGATCTGCAGTTCCACAAACAATTAAGTAAATGTACTTCTATTCATTCTCTTGCTACTCATGTTGCAGTGAAAAGAAGAACAAGAGTGGATTAGCAGATGCATTAGTCTTGTCACATCCTCCCAAGACAGCAGTAGTCACAGCTGGGCTGGCTGGGCAGAGGTCCAGTGGGTTTCTGTAAAAATAAAGCCTTCCCACAATCCTCCTGTCTGTCACTGCTGGGAAATGTCTCCTCTCACAGATATGGACCCTCTTCCCATCAGGCACCTCTTTTCCTGGACCCTCATTCTCATTCAAAACATACAATTCTTGATTGGAAATGGGCATTTTAATTTGAATATTTAGTAGGCATGATTATTTATTGCTTCAGACCAACAGGTTCCTCCTCTCTTCCTGATGATGTTACTTTTGTGAGACTTTTGAAACAACAGCCTTCTAATTATATAGTGTTTTACAGTATAAAATCGAAACTTTATATTTATGATATACTGTATCTGTGTTTTGTCAGTCGCCTGACCCTCAGCCATAGAAATTAGGGCCGGGTCATCTCCTCCTTGCGGGCCCCGTGGTCAGCCAGTAATCAGGAGACAAAGTTCAGCAGAGCCTCTAATGAAGATGCCTAGCACATCTGACAGGTTGACCCTAGATATGGTGTGCGCACACACATGTGTGCCTGTGCGCATGCATGCTTGTGTGTATGTTAAGAAGGGGGGGTTGGAAGATCTGTCAACAAGAGGGTCTGTGTGAAAGTCCATGGACTAATAAAAGCGCCCCCGCACCTGTTGCAAAGGAGGGAGAGACGACAAGCAGGCAATGACTATCTTCTTTTGCTTTTGGACTACATACCTCCAATAGGGTAATTCATTATTTTTCACACTACAAGCCACAACCATTACATACATGCCAAATATCATGACACAAGCACTACATTGTCTATGATGGGATGCTGAATAGCTGTTGTTCTACTTGTAGTACCCAATGGGATATTTAATTTGTCCCGATAACTACGATCGGTTTACACCTGGCTCCCGCTGTGGCTTTCTGAGAACAACAAAGCCACATTAAATGACAGAATGTAGCTGCCATAGCAAACTGTTCTCAGTGTTACATCTGATGCAAGCAGATGGCAAGTGCCATGCATTTCAGAGGCAGAGTGGGCACCAGTACACCATTCAATGCTGTTAAATGATATAACATGAAAGAAATGGCATGACATCATGATACTGTTCATCCTCTGATAGCATGCTTGTCTGAGAATGAAGTGTAACATCTATCGCAAGTCCTTGAGTATGTGGAGCCGGTTCTATCAGATAATGGAACGGAGTTGTTCAAATGGTTAAGTAAAACCCAGACTTTCCATATGAATGGTCAGTGTAAGCTATGGAAATAACTAATGCTGCTGGAGGAAGCAGTGAACTTAGACTCACCTTAGTGAGCTGTAAATCTCTTGTTTAGTCTGCAAATACACTGTATATTACATTATTTTAAATAATCACTGTACCCTTTTGTGTTTTTGTGGACTAATCCAAGCTTTACATGACTATCCGGCCAATGCAGGTATATGGACTGGACCATTGTGAGGGAGAGTGGGTGCAGTAGGCGTTGTGTGAAAGGTTTCCGATTGGTGTGTCAGTAAGTAGCATAGCAGTGTGGCTGGATAGTGAACTAAGTGGACTGGTCTTTATCAGTCTGCCTGTCAGCTCTCTACAGAGACCCCCACAGACCCCCTGTACATACTCTGTTACATTAGCGCCCTAGAAAACACACACACACACACCACACACACACCACACACACACACACACACACACACCACACACACACACACACACACACACACACACACACACACACACACACACACACTTATTGCCTAGCTGAGAAGATAAGTGCAGGAAAGTAATCCTCCCCTCTCCCCCTCTTGTAGTCAATTTATCATCTCCGCTCATTGGTCAGTTACACAAGACACCCCAGAGGCCTCACAACAGAATATTGTTATTGCGAAGTCGAGCAGGCAAAAGAGAGGTTCTACTAATATAGAAGCAAGGTGAAATCCTATTACACAGGCACCTACGCCCGACGCATGTGGCAGGGTTTACAGTCCATTACGGATTACAATGGGAGAGCCAGCCATGATCTGCCCAACAATGCCTCTCTAGCAGACAAACTCAATGCATTTTATCCACGTTTCGACAAAAACAACACAGAGCCATGCACGAGGGCCCCTGCTGACCCAGTGGACTGGGTGATCTTGCTCTCCAAGGCCGACATTAGTAAGGTTTTTAATCAGGTCAACACTCGTAAGGCCGTGAGCGGGCAGAACAGCTGGCAGGCATATTCATGGTCATTTTCAACCTCTCCTTGTCCCAGTCTGTAATCCATACATATCTCAAGCTAACCACCATCATTCCTGTTCCCAAAAACTCTAAGGCTACCTACCACAATGACTACCACCCAGTAGCACTCACATCTGTAATCACGAAGTGCTTTCAAAGGCTGATTATGGCACACAGCTCAATCATCCCAGACACCCTAAACCCACTCCAATTTGCATACCACCCCAACAGGTCCATAGATGATGCAATCTCAATTGCACTCCACACTGCCCTCACCAACCTAGATATATATGCCATTTAAATCATTGAAGCTCCGACGATAAGAAGAATACCTATGTGAGAATGCTGTTCATTGACTACAGCTCAGCAATCAACACCATAGTCCCCTCCAAGCTTGTCACGAAGCTCGGGACCTTGGGACTGAACACCTCCCTCTGGAACTGGATCCTGGACTTACTGATGGGCCGACCCCAGGTGGTTAGGGTAGGCAACATTACCTTCGCCACGCTGACCCTCAGCACGGGGCCCCCACAGGGGTGTGTGCTTAGTCCTCTCCCTGTTCACCCACGACTACATAGCCACGCACGACTCCAACACCATAATCAAGTTTGCTGACGACACGACAGTGGAAGGCCTGATCACCGGCGACGATGAGACAGCCTACAGGGAGTAGGTCAGTGACCTGGCAGTGTGGTGCCAGGACAACAACCTCTTTCTCAACGTCAGTAGGACCAAGTATCTGATCGTGGACTACAGGAAACGGGTAGGCGAGCACGCCCCCATCCACATCGACAGGGCTGCAGTGGAGAGGGTCGAGAGCTTCAAGGACTTAAAATGGTCCACACACACAAACAGTCGTGAAGAATGCCTCTTCCCCCTCAGGAGGTTGAAAAAAATTGCCATGGCCCCTCAAATCCTCAAAGTTCTACAGCTGCACCATTGAGGACATCTTGACTGGCTGCATCACTGCTTGGTATAGCAACTGCACAGCCCTCGATCGCATGGCGCTACAGAGGGTGGTGTGGACAGCCCAGTCCCTCACTGTGGCTGAGCTCCCTCAGGCGGTGTGAAAAGAAGGCCCAGAAAATTGTTAAAGATTCCAGCCACCCAAGCCATAGACTGTTCTCTCTGCTTCCTCACAGCAAGTGGTCCTGGAGCATCAAGTCTGACACCAAAAGGATCCTGAACAGCTTCTATCCCCTTGAAGGCATTCAGTTGTACAACTGACTAGATATCCCCCTTTCCCTTTTCCCATAAGGCTGCTAACTGGCTACACAGACTATCTGCATGGACCCTTCTATTTATTTTTTATTTTTGCACTGTCTGTGCAAACTCACACACTCACACACACACTCACACTGACAGTCCAACACACTCACACTCACTCACACTTAATTTGCTCACAGACACATAACCTACACACACATTCATACTGATTCTACACACACGCACACACATTCATACAATCATCATATAGGCTGCTGCTACTTTGTTTATCATATATCCTGATGCCTAGTCACCTTACCCCTATACATATCTAACCCTACCACTCCAGAATCTCTGCACATGGTATTGGCACTGACCCTGGAACTGACCCTGTACATACTGTAGCTTAGTTACTTTCTTGTGTTCTTCTTATTTCTATTTCTCGTGTGTTTCTGTTCTACTTGACTTTGTTTTTATTTTTTACACTACTACTGATATTGATTACTGCATTGTTGGGAAAGAGCAAGCAAAAAAAGTCATTTCACTTTACTAGTGCACGTGACAATAAAACTTGAAACTTCACAACTATAGTAGTTGCCATTCAAGATTTATTTAACAATGAATAAAGGTTTTCAAAAATCTATCAATCCAGGCGCTTGAGGTTCCACCACCAGAATGAGAGACAGAATACAACAAACATACATGTAAAAAAAAAAATCAAAACCCCTTATTACAGTGCCAGATGACCTCCATTATGTATCAACAATTATAAACTCTACGTTACGTCTTGCCTAAGAACAGCCCTTAGTCTTGGTATATTGGCCATATTCCACACCGCCTTGTGCCTTATTGCTTAATTATAAACTGGGTGGTTTGAGCCCTGAATGCTGATTGACTGACAGACGTGGTATACCCTTAGCCATGGTATACCCTTAGCCGTGGTATATGGCCAAGGGCTGTTCTTAGTCACGACGCAACATGGAGTGCCTGGACACCGCCCTTAGCTGTGGTATATTGCCCATATATCACAAACCCCTGAGGTGCCTTATTGCTATTATAAACTGTTTACCATGGTAAAAATAAGTGTTTTGTCATACCCATGGTATACGGTCTGATATACCATGGCTGTCAGCCAATCAGCATTCAGGGCTCGAACCATCCAGTTTATAATGCTTAATAATAAACCTAGACACATCAATGGAAAAAAAACCTCATAGATTTCACTCTGACTTTACCTAGTGGTGAAGTGCTAGCAAGTTTCCATTTGGACAACCAACTATATATGTTTGTAATGTATACAGTTTAATTAGGGAAGGGAGACAGACCGTGTTCACACCGTGGCCAGCGCCAGGCAACTCTGTGGCGGTGCCAGCAGGGCTGGTGACAGAGGGAGGTGCAGCAGGCGCCCAGATGGGCAGAGGGGAGCGCCAGCACTGACAGTTTCCTGGCACCCTCATTCCTCTCAGACACTGTGCTACAGATGGGAGTGAGAGAGCTGCACACACGTAGGGGGAAAAGAGGAGAGATGAGAGAGATAGAGTAAGGAGTTTTATCTTATGCCATAACAGGCTTAATACAACCTGGACTTTGCAAGGTAGACCTGTGCTCATCTCATTTCTCAAAATTAAAAACAACGTAAATGTTTAAAAATGTCAAAATTAAATTGGCCCAATGATAGCAGAGTAATGCTTCATATACATTTATCAAACTGTCGCACACAACATATACGCATGTTTTCATTGATAAATCAGAGCCATATTTACAAGTACTACAACCTCGCCTGGAAAACGCCCTTCCATTTACCTTTTATGGTAACAAAAATGCGCACATTTTGTGCTGGCAGAATACTAGTCTCATTTGCTGTATAATTTGGAAATGTTGGAACTGGGCCATTTCTAAAAGAAAGCGCAATAGAAAATGTTAGCACATTTCTGTGGAGAATGTTTTAATCTTTTGCAGTGACTTTTTCAAGCTTAAAATGTATAGCGAGTGCCGAACATTGGCTGTGTCACGACTTTCCCCGAATTCGGTCCCTCTCCTTGTTCGGGCGGCGTTCGGTGGTCGACTTCACCGGCTTTCTAGCCATCGCTGATCCACTTTTCATTTTCCATTTGTTTTGTCTTGTTTTACACACCTGGTTTCAATTCCCCAATTACATGTGCATTATTTAACCCTCTGTTTTCCCCATGGTTTTTGTGCGTGATTGTTTTATGTATGTTCGGTCCGTTATTGTGGGCTCGGTATTACGACATGTTATTGGAATATTTGAGTAAAGTTACTTGTGTTACTCATCTCTGCTGTCCTGCGCCTGACTCCTCTGCACCAGCTACACCCAGACCACTACAGGCTGCGCATTCTGAATGTTTTTCTATTCAAACTAAAAAAGTAGGCCAAATGCTACAGCCACACTATCCAAAACAAGTGTTGTTCAATATTTTGTTTTTTAAATAGATGATTGTATTGCTATCTCCTGTCTTGGTATAGGCTGTTAGATTAAATAGGCTATGATGTCACACTCCTATCTCACAACAATACTGTGGCCTACCCATACGGTCTAGTATACCGCTCTATTTACTTTCAAGCATAATGTTTATTGTGTAGCGGGAATAACCTTGTCATGTGAGAAAATAGGATTATGATTTTGGCCCATATAATAAAACTCAAAGAAACATATTAGACTACATGCTACTATCTCAATACCAACGGCTAATGCATATGTTTTATCATTAGCTGACAATTTAATGTTTTTATTTGCCTACTATTATTACCTTTCCCGTGTGTCAAACACCTCCATTTCGTCCAAAACAACATTTACTTGTAATACCATTATTTTACCACTAAAAGTAGCACGTAAGTATGGTCTGAGATTTGCACGGAGATACTCACTTTCCTGTCAAATTCAAATTTGATAAATATGCGGGAAGTGGAGCATGCAAGTTTTTGTTGTTGTTGATAAATGGGGCCCCTGGAGAGTACATGTGAGCGGTGTGGCTGGAACTTATTAGATTGCTTCATGCTTTTCTTTTTCAAGTTTAAAGTCTGACACACATGTCTAGAGCTCTGAAAGAGCCAGGATTTCATTTGCCTTTTCTTAATAGCCTCTTTGTTTGCAGCGTGCTCCTGTCTCCTGTACCTTTACCTTTGAGTCCTTGCCTATGCCCGACCTCCAGATAGTGTTAAACCCTTTGTACTGTCACAGCCTCACAAACACTTTTTTTAAAAGATGTGAGTCTCAGAAAGTAAGCATATCTTAGTTTGAATATGAAATCTATTGAAAAACTATGATAACAAAACATTGAAAATAGTTCATACATCATCTGACACTGTGTACAAAATCATCAAAATGCAACCTCAAAGGCAATGTACATCTCTTAAAATATCTCAACCACATCTCAAAATATATACAGGTAATTACAAAATTACAGAACATAAACGAAGATGGCTGGTGAGGGGGATGTAATCTTGGATACTGGAATTTCTTTAGCAGGATGTTTCAGGTTATCGTTGTGCTGCCTATGTAATGCAATCTATGTGTCTATGCAGTGGAATCAGAGTTGAGTTGGGCTGAGGTGTTGATAAGGTCTCTGGGAAAACTCTCTCTAGTCTCCTTCATCTGTCTCATTGCCCTCTGGAATGCCTCTGCCAATCAGAGCACAAATACATTGTTACCAGACTGTGTTACTTGCTTTTGCTCAGCATATCGTGTACCAGCATCTTGACATTTTGTAATTCTTTCTCAATAATTTGTATTTGGACATGCTATTCCGTACATTTTAGATAGCCCCTTGCTTGGCTGAAGCCTCCCAGCTGGTCCAGAACACTCTGCCTCTTCTTCAGGTTGCTGGCTTCAACAAATGCCCTGCACACAAGATAAGCACAGTGACATCAAACAAACAGAGAAAATATGGCCCAAATTGAAAGCATCCAGATCTCTAAAAGTCATACATTTTTACATTATTCTGTTTTACCCCATACTGAACATAACTGTGGACACCTCATAAAAATAATCAGAAAATATTGACTATGGTATTTTCATCTGTGCAACCAGACTCACCTGGGGTGCTGGACACAATGGAGGTTGAAGGTGACGCTGCCTGTGGTCCGTATGCGTAAGCCAAAGCGACTCAGCCTCTCTCCCTACTGTACATAGACAGAGTCCAGGGGTAGCTGGGAGAGGGTCAGAAGGGAAGGAGCAACGACCATCTCTTTCAAATGCCAGCGCGAATCCTGGAAGGAGCTTCATTGCAGCGATTGGACTGCATGGAGTCAACCATCATCTCAAGTGAACAATTTCAGCTGATAGTTCCAACAAACTAGGAAAACTTGACTCTAGAAAAGTTTTTTTTCCACGAGAGGACTACACATTCTTCATCTCAACGTTAGAAGTCTTCTTCCCAAGATTGAGGAACTTCGCCTACTCTCTAGTAACTGTAAGGTGGGAGTGCTTTGCTTTACCGAAACATGGTTGGATGGTTCGATAACAAACACTGAGATTGTAGTTGAAAATGATGTAGTAATTAGAAGAGACCGCAATCGCAAAGGCGGGGGAGTTTGTATTTATGTCAGATCAGTTATTGGGTTCAACTATAGATCAGATTTAAACCATGACGAGATTGAAGCTGTGTGGTTGGACATTTTATTACTGAAATGTAAACCTATTATAGTTGGGAACTTGTTATAGGTCACCAGACCAGTACAAGTTTTATGAATTGCTGGAGAAGACTTGCTCCAACTGTACAGACTTTGGTAAATCAGAGGTTATTGTTACTGGTGATTTTAATACAGATATGCTCAAAAAGGGCCATGCTTCTTTTAAAGCTCTTTAAAAAATGGGTAATCTGTTTGCTTTATACCAGCTGATTAATGAGCCCACCAGGGTCTGTCCTTCTACCAAAACCATCATTGACCTTGTGTTGGTGTCGGATAGATCAAGGATATCAAACAGTAGGGTTGTAAACTATGGGCTCAGTGATCCTTCCATCATTTTCTGTAGTAGGAAGGTTCAGAAAACAGCTTTTAATTGACATAACTTAATAGAAATTAGGGCTATGAAGAATTATAGTGCAGATATTTTTGTTAATTGTTTGAGCAAATTGGACTGGTCTGCTGTATTGAAATGCACTGTGGTGGAGAATGCCTGGGGCCATTTTAAATCATTGTTTTTACATGCTGTAGATAAGCAGGCTCCAGTAAAAAATGTTCGAATTAAGCAAAGAACTGAATCATGGAAAAATTATAACATTTGAAATTCAATTAAGGGTAGAAATGAACTCTTTCTGGAGTTTAGGAAATCCAGGGCAGATGATATATTTATAGACTATAAGAAATTAAGAAATGAGGTCAACAGGATGATACAGAAGGTCAAGAAATAATATTTTAATGACAAAATAGTTGAAAATAGGAACAATCCGAGTAAATTATGGAAGTGTCTGAAGCTGTTAGGTTATAGTAACAGACAGGGGCGGAAATCCCGGGGGGGACGGGGGGGACACGACCACCCCATCCTGGGAAAAAATCACTGAAACATAACTATGTAATTTAAATAATATTAATAATACGCAATGAAAGCAATTGTGCTGATTATAGACACTTAATAGTGCGTTTTTAAGTTTCAAAAGATTGCGACCCCCCCGCCCTTTGCCTCACAATGGTTTGATCCACTGCCAGTTCCTTAGCTTGCTACGTAACTGCCGTGAGGTTCATCCAGTCAATCGCGCACACACACACTAGCTGAATTTGCAGAGCTAGCGCGCAAATATTAACTATTAAGCTAGCTAGTACCTATTCCATTTATGTGGCGTCGTCAAAGATGGAATCAGCATGCAGATGATGTAAGTTAGTGCTTCAAAGTCCCTGTGATAAGGTTAGCGATAAACTGAAGTCCAAACTGAACAGAACTACACTCTCTTCTACCATTGTCTTAAATATATTTAATGGTCTCGTTGCAAAAGCTAAATTGTTGCAAGGGAACTTTTATTTATTTATTTTATTTCACCTTTATTTAACCCGGGTAGCAAAGATTATAGCAAACACTACTGAAACTGAATTGGTGCTCGCTAGCTTTGCAAATTCAGCTATTGTTGGAAGCCAGCCAATATGAAACAAACTATTAAAATTACAAAAGGTTGCATCATATGTTGTGTAAATGGTGAACTCATACAGCTGTCAACTCTTGTCATTTTAATTCGTTTCACATTTGCTAGCTACCTTTTAGATCGAAGCCCATATAGAATGATTGAAGATGATAGAAGCCCATCTCCTACTGTAAATAACCTACACACTGTGTGTGTAGCCAGCCAGGTAGAAAAATGGCAGAAAAATAAAAGACGGACATCAGAGTATTTTTCAATACACCAAAACGCATAGTAAGAACCCTAGTAGCCTAATATCTCAAAGACTAGTTGATAAAATGTTCATAAGAAAGAAATGAAATTCTAATGGAAATGTTTCACAATGATGTCCTTAGGCAGAGCAGGCAACAGATGGCACACAGACAGCAGAGTTGGGGACAGATATGCAGGGACAGACTGGCAGAGACAGGGAGTCTCAGGTAAGTTTGTTGAGTCTTTGTTTGGCAACATTATGAAAGGTTCTCAATTTTTTTGACTTGTAAAATAGGAACATAATTGGAAAATGCCATGGATACCCCCACTCTCAACTTAAACTGGTGACTGAACTAAGATTTGTTAAAGGCAATGGTATTGCTGTTGTGATTAGTTGTGTAGTTTTGGGTACCGGTAGTTAGGAGTACGGCAAACACCTTATTTCTTTGGTTCCTCAATATACATTTACCATATTACAATGTAGGCTATGTGTTACAGCACTACTTTTGGTGTCCCCCTCAGGAATTGCTCTTGAGAAAATTTCATGTAATTGTCCCCTCCAAAGTGGATATCAGATTTTCGCCCCTGGTAACAGATTAAAGACCAAAGCTCTCAATCTTAGCTTGGACATTGGAGGAAAGGTTTCATCAGATAAGACCATGGTTGCAGACAGTCTGAATAGCTATTTTGCAACTATAGCTAATACATTAGTTAACAAGTTACCTAGTCAATCAGGTTGCTATTGGGAGTCATGTCCAGCAGTTTTACTCACAGCAGAGGATTCAAGTAGATGTTTTTTCATTTGAAAAGGTGTCTGAGTCAACTGTGCTAGAGAGGCTGAAAGAACTTGACCATTCCAAAGCAACTGGCCTTGACAACATTCCTGCCAGATTTCTAAAGGATGCTGCGGTAATTATCACCCCCTGTGTAACTCACTTTGTGAATCTGTCTATTGAACTAGGGTGTTTTCCCAGTGAACTAAAACTTGCAAGGGTCATTCCTTTATACAAAAAAGGGAATAAGTTAGATCATGGAAACTATCGGCCTGTCTGAATCCCCTGTGCTTGATCGAAGGTCATGGAAAAGATTATGTTCAAGCAGATTTACAGTTATATTTCCTTGCATAACCTATTCTATGAGCTCCAATCTGGCTTCAGGAAATCCCATTCCACTGACACCCGCCTACTATATCTGACTGAACACATAAGGAAGGAAGAAGACGGAGGGAAATTTTGTGGTATGGTTATGTTAGATCTCCAAAAGGAGTTCGATACAGTGGATGATGAGATTCTGTTAATCAAACTAAGACCCATGGGCTTTAACAACTTAGCAGTAAAATGGGTCAGCTGTTACCTACAAGGAAGAAAACAGATGGTGGATGTGGATGGAACCCTGTCTAATCCCAAAATCTTGAACTGCGGGGTACCCCAAGGGAGTGTGCTGGGTCCACTTTCATTTCTATTGTAAATAAATTATCTGAAATCTGCCTGTACATGTGATCTTTTCCTATATGCAGATGATTCTGCGCTGTTGGTTTCCCACAAAGACACAGATGTGGTTGAGAAAGCCCTCAGTGCTGAACTTCTGCATGTCAGTAAATGGCTATATGACAATAAGCTGTCACTTCATCTTGGAAAAACAGAGTCCATCTTGTTCGGGTCCAAAGTGAAACTGAGGAAATCCACAGATTTTAAGGTGGTAGTAGGTGACATAGTAGTCGCAGCAAAAGACTCTGTTAAGTATCTTGGATGTGTGCTAGATAACCATCTGACAGGGGATGTCACGACTTCCACCGAAGTCGGTCCCTCTCCTTGTTCGGGCGGCGTTCGGCGGTCGACATCACCAGCTTTCTAGCCATCGCCGATCCACTTTTCATTTTCCATTTGTTTTGTCTTTGTTTTACACACCTGGTTTCAATCCCCCAATTACTTGTTCATTATTTAACCCTCTGTTCCCCCATGGTTGTTTGTGAGTGATTGTTTGTCTTGTATACGGTCCGTTATTGTGAGCTCGGATTATTGTGTTGTATTTGTGAATACTTGAGTAAATATTTTGATTACTCATATCTGCTGTCCTGCACCTGACTCGCTACACCAGCTACACACAGGCACGATTACAAATGTTCATCTGTACAAACAATAGTACGCAAGTATAAACACCATGGGACCACGCAGCCGTCATACCGCTCAGGAAGGAGACACGTTCTGTCTCCTAGAGATGAACGTACTTTGGTGCAAAAAGTGTAAATCAATCCCAGAACAACAGCAAAGGACCTTGTGAAGATGCTGGAGGAAACAGGTACAAAAGTATCTATATCCACATTTTACAAATTTTTGCTACGCAAGTCAGTTAAGAACAAATTCTTATTTACAATGATGGCCTAGGAACAGTGGGTTAACTGCCTTGTTCCGGGGCAGAACGGCAGTTTTTTCTTTTTTACCTTGTCAGCTCGGGGATTCAATCTAGCAACCTTTCGGTTACTGGGCCAACGCTCTAGCAACTAGGCTACCTGCCGCCCCAGTAAAACGAGTCCTATATCGACATAACCTGAAAGGCCGCTTAGCAAGGAAGAAGCCACTGCTCCAAAACCGCCATAAAAAAGCTAGACTACGGTTAGCAACTGCACATGGGGACAAAGATTGTACTTTTTGGAGAAATGTCCTCTGGTCTGATGAAACAAAAATAGAACTGTTTGGCCATAATGACCATCATTATGTTTGGAGGAAAAAGGGGGAGGCTTACAAGCTGAAGAACACCATCCCAACCGTGAAGCACGGGGGTAGCAGCATCATGTTGTGGAGGTGCTTTGCTGCAGGAGGGACTGGTGCACTTCACAAAATAGATGGCATCATGAGGGAGGAAAATTATGTGAATATATTGAAGCAACATCTCAAGACATCAGTCAGGAAGTTAAAGCTTGGTCGCAAATGGGTCTTCGAAATGGACAATGACCCCAAGCATACTTCCAAAGTTGTGGAAAATGTCTTAAGGACAACAAGGTCAAGGTATTGGAGTGGCCATCACAAAGCCCTGACCTCAATCCTATAGAAAATGTGTGGGCAGAACTGAAAAAGTGTGTCTGAGCAAGGAGGCCTACAAACCTGACTCAGTTACACCAGCTCTGTCAGGAGGAATGGGACAAAATTCACCCAACTTATTGTGGGAAGCTTGTGGAAGGCTACCCGAAACGTTTGACCCAAGTTAAACAATTTAAAGGCAATGCTACCAAATACTAATTGAGTGTATGTCAACTTCTGACCCACTGGGAATGTGATGAAAGAAATAAAAGCTGAAATAAATAATTCTCTCTACTATTATTCTGACATTTCACATTCTTAAAATAAAGTGGTGATCCTAACTGACCTAAGACAGGGAATTTTTACTAGGATTAAATGTCAGGAATTGTGAAAAACTGAGATTAAATGTACATTTTAGTCATTTAGCAGACGCTCTTATCCAGAGCGACTTACAGTAGTGAATGCATACATTTAATTTCATGCATTTTTTTTTGTACTGGCCCCCCATGGGAATTGAACCCAAAACCCTGGCATTGCACACACCATGCTCTACCAACTGAGCCACAGGGAAGGCCAAATGTATTCGGCTAAGGTGTATGTAAACTTCCGACTTCAACTGTATATACGTAAGGTCCCTTAGTCATGTATTGAATGTCAAGCACAGATTAAATTACAAAGACCAGGGAGTCTTTGAAAGTCTCATAAAGAAGGGCAGTGATTGGTAGATGGGTAACAATAACAAATCAGACATTTTATATCTCTTTAAGCATGGTCAAGTTAATAATTAGGCTGTGCATTATGTATTAAACCACCGAGACACATCAAAGATACAATCGTCCTTCTGAACTGAGTAGCAGGACAGGAAGGAAACTGCTCTGGGATGTTACCATGAGGCCATTGGTGATTTAAAAACAGCTACAGAGTTCCATGGCTGTGATGGGAGAGAACTGAGGATGGATCAACAACATTGTAGTGACTCCACAATAATTACCTAAATGACAGAGTGAAAAGAAGAATACAAGTATACAGAATAATAATAAATAATACATATTCCAAAACATGCATCTTGTATGCAACAAGGCACTAAAGTAATACAGCAACAACAACAAAACACAGCAAAGGAATACACTTTTTGGCCTAAATGCAAAGTGTTCTGTTTGGGACAAAACCAACACAACACATCAATGAGTAACTGCCTCCTTATTTTCAAGAATGGTGGTGGCTGCATCATGGTATGGGTATGCTTGACAGCAAATACTGGGGAGGTTTTCAGGATAAAAAGAAACAGGATGGAGCTCAGCACAGGCAAAATCCCAAAGGCAAACTTGCTTCAGTCTGCTTTACACCAGAGAAAGGGAGAGGAATAAACCTTTCAGCAGGACAATAAACTACAACAAAAGGCCAAATCTACACTGGAGTTGCTTACCAAGAAGGCAGTGAGCGTGATTACATGCACACAATAATCAAATCAAATTTTCAAATCAAATCAAATGTTATTAGTCACATGCGCCAAATACAACAGGTGTAGACCTTAATAATGCGATTATTGTGAATAGTCAGATTAATATAATACTTCGATTAAAATGTTTACATGCTTTGCAAGAAGAACGATTTCCCTAGTAATCCTTTTACATGGACACAGCACTCTGATAATGCAGAACATCGCCAATCAAAACAAACATTCTACCATAACAAACATGTTATTTTTGGGAAACATGTTTGATTCTGAGTCCGGATATATACATTTTGTATGTGAAAACTACTTCTGAAACGCATGCATTGTTGTTCAAACACACTTCACTCGGGCTAAAGAGGGAGGGTCACTTGGTTGGTCCTGGCACATGCGCAGATCAAATACGCTGCTGGAACGCCGATTAAGGTGTTCACATGTCCTGATAATTCAGAAAACCAGGTGTTTTAATCAGCGTATGCTTACTTCGATTTTGACGTTACGCCGATTAAGATAAACAGAGTAAGGTGTTTACATGACTATTGCATAATCTGCCTACTTCCATAATCAGTTTAATATCGAATTATTGGTGATGAGAGTGAGAGCATACAGTATTAAAATAAAGACCCCATGGGATCTGAAATGAGTGTGGGGTGCCCTCTTGTGTCTCCTTTTTGACCGTTTGAGGATCCTACAGTCACCCCTAGTAGAGGTTCTTGGAACGCTGCTATTTAAATCAGAGCGAGGTTGATGAAAACCTTCAAAGGTGGTGGTGCTATGTTGCATGTTATCTTGAATACCAGGCAGCTGTTTGAGTACATAATTCAATGGTGTAAGATAGCGAATCATTGCATCACCGACTCAGTATGACTATAATGAACATGTCTAACTTGCACCGTAATGCAAATATTAAAAGACTAGATACAAATAGCTAATCCTGGCGACCAATGTTCTAGCATTAATTAATTGAGGCAAGCAGATCAGAGATGTCAAGGCGATGCCCAAGAATATGCTACAGTTTGTGTATAGTGTAAATAACAACTACCAATAGATCGTCTAAATTATAAGCATTTAGTCAATCAAATAATTACTCTGTAAAACGAGGAATACAGTTACTCTATTTAACTAATAGTATGAAAGAATTGACACTCAAACAATTACAGCGTACATGAAATACATGATACATTACAGAATAACACAGAGTATTTGACTATCACCAATAGGCTAAAACAACGTGGTAACACGTGTCTTCAGTTCAGAATAGTCTCTAAGAGAAAACAAGATGTGTGTTTGATACACACAGGAGCTTGGTAGCAAGTTCTCAAAGTATTAACAAATTCACTGTCCTTTTAACTAAATTCAAGCAGAAACTCACGCCCAAACTGAATTAACAGTCCTTTGCACTTTGCTAGTTAAAACAAAAGACAGGAAAACACAGCCAGATTCAAATGTAATAAACGCAATGTAAATAATAGACGCATCTTTGTGTCTCCCTCTTTGAACTATCCGCTGCCCGACGAACAAAATAACACTCCCTGTAACAATAAATCCATAGCACTTACAGTACTATAAAATATAGAACAAATCGTTATTCTTTGTGAACTCTTTGATTCACGTTTTCATCTGTCTTCACACCTCTCCTTGCGTCAGTGACCCCAGGACTTCCATGGTTCCCAGCCAGTCAGGAGTATTATCACCGTATGATTCCTCTACAGTAGTCATTTATGGAAAACGAATGAAAAATCAGAGAGCCTGTCATGCCAAATAGTTCCCCCCTACAAAAAAGGTTTTGCGGTTTCCAGGACTTCACTGCCGAAACATTGCAAAGAATACTTTCCGAAGATGCTTTTCTTTCTCAGGCCCCAGAGCCTGTAGGGATGAATCTGAATAAAGGAGTACGTTGGGTTTTGTTTTTGTTTATTTGTATTTTGTTAATTATTTGGGCTGATGTACAGCCAGGGCAGCATGCACCGGTGACATTTGTTTTTAGTCCGCCATAGTGTCAAAGAAGAAGACCCTGTATGTCGTCTGATATAAACGACGAGCGTTTATTTTTCTTTACCACATATTTGTCTTTATATAACAGAATATTGTTAAATAGAAATAAATAATTTAAGCTGTTTTTTTGTATTGAAATTGCTAGATACTGTAATGTTCCTTATTTACTTACATCAGCCTGCCTAGTCAGCTGTCTAGCCAGACAGTTTTGTTTAGCTAATGTTAGTTGCTAGCTAACTGTTTTTGTAGCTTTCTGTTTGTATGCAACTTTCACTTCAATGGCATCTCTCGAGGAGATGTTATTTTATCTTTCCTACCAGGCAAAGTACTATGAAGGCACCAGTGATCTCGACAAGAGGCGCAACATTCAGAGAAATTCACAATTCAGAGTAAAGTTATGCAGTTAACTTAAATTAGATAACTAGACGGATTTAGATATGTACAACCATTTTCCAACTAACGTTAGCTAGTTGCTAGCTATACATATAGTTCAGTGGAGGCTGCTGAGGGGAGGATGGCTCATAATCATATATGGGATAGAGTAAATGGAATAAAACACGCGGTTTCCATGTGGTTGATACCTTTCAATTGACTCCATTCCAGCCTTTATTATGAGCCGCCCTCCCCTCAGCAGCCTCCACTGATATAGTGGAGGAAGAAAGTGAGAAAGAAAGGATGAAAGGAAGAGAGTGGAAGATGGACAGAGAGCGATCGAGAAAGACAGCAGTGCAAATGTACTTAGACTTTAGGATTTTAACAACTCTTCTCTTCCAACTTGTTAGGCAATCATGTCTACCTACGGGGGAAGGATGGCCAGCAACACAGGAGTATGATATTTACAGAGGTGAAGAAGGCCGTGCTGACCGAGATGCATGCTGGCCATTTCGGAGTGAAGCGCATGATTACCAAAATCAACCAACGCATTTTCTGACAGGGAATTGTCGAGGAGGTGGGCAGCTGGGCAAGTGAAATAAACTTTTGTTTATCAATCACATTCTATTATATGTGAAATTATTATGATTTCAATTAATGTCATATCAGAGAGCACCCAATGTTTCAATTTGTCACTTTTTTTTATAGGTCAGTACCCTGTTTAGCCTACCAGAAGTTTGAGAGGGTGAAGACTGTGGCGCCGGAGTTGAAGCCATTCAAAGATGTTTCACCATGGCACATAAACGGTAAGTGTCCCAATTCAAATTTTGCTCTGATAAGTTGTTTTGTAATGGTTTCTTTATTTGGCCACAGCAGAGTTCAATATTATAGAATGTGTGTGTGTGTCAGTATCCTTACAAATATGAAAATCTGCATACTGTATGACACAGATACGGGTAAGAATAAAGTCTACACAGACAAGTTCTGGCCTGGTTTAGATCTTATCTGTTGGAAAGATAGCAGTTTGTCTCTGTGGATGGTTTGTCCTCTGACAAATCAACTGTACATTTTGGTGTTCCTCTAGGTTCCGTTTTAGGACCTCTATTGTTTTCACTATATATTTTACTTCTTGGTGATGTCATTCGGAAACAATGTTAACTTTCACTGCTATGCGGACGATACACAGCTGTACATTTCGATGAAACATGGTGAAGCCCCAAAATTGCCCTCCCTGGAAGCCTGTGTTTCAGACATAAGGAAGTGGATGGCGGCAAATGTTCTACTTTTAAACTTGGAGAAAACAGAAATGCTAGTTCTAGGTCCCAAGAAACAAAGAGATCTTCTGTTGGATCTGACAATTAATCTTGATGGTTGTACAGTTGTCTCAAATAAAACTGTGAAGGACCTCTGCGTTACTCTGGACACTGATCTCTCTTTTGACAAACATATCAAGACTGTTTCAAGAACAGCTTTTTTCCATCTATGTAACATTACAAAAATCTGAACATTTCTGTCCAAAAATTATGCAGAAAAATGAATCCATGCTTTTGTCACTTCCAGATTAGACTACTGCAATGCTCTACTTTCAGGCAACCCGGATAAAGCACAAAATAAACTTCAGTTAGTGCTAAATACGGCTGCTAGAATCTTGACTAGAACCAAAACATTTGATCATATTACTCCAGTGCTAGCCTCTCTACACTGGCTTCCTGTTAAGGCAAGGGCTGATTTTAAGGTTTTACTGCTAACCTTCAAAGCATTACATGGGCTTGCTCCTATCTATCTTTCCGATTTGGTCCTGCTGTACATACCTACACGTACGCTACGCTCACAATACGCAGGCCTCCCTATTGTCCCCAGAATTTCTAAGCAAACAGCTGGAGGCAGGGCTTTCTCCTATAGAGCTAAATTGTTACGGAATGGTCTGCCTACCCATGTGCGATACACAGACTCGGTCTCGGCCTTTAAGTCTTTATTGAAGACTCATCTCTTCAGTAGGTTCTATGATTGAATGTAGTCTGGCCCAGGGGTGTGAAAGTGAACGGAAAGGCACTGGAGCGACGAACCACCCTTGCTCTGTCTGCCTGGCCAGTTCCCCTCTCTCCACTGGGATTCTCTGCCTCTAACCCTATTACGGGGGCTGGTACTCTTCCATGCCGTCCCTTGGAGGGGTGTGTCACTTGAGTGGGTTGAGTCTATGACGTGGTCTTCCTGTACGGGTTGGTGCCCCCCTTGGGTTCGTGCCGTGGGGGAGATCTTTGTGGGCAATACTCGGCCTTGTCTCAGGATAGTAAGTTGGTGGTTGAAGAAATCCCTCTAGTGGTGTGGGGGCTGTGCTTTGTCAAAGTGGGTGGGGTTATATCCTGCCAGGTTGGCCCTGTCCTGGGGTATAGTTGAACAGGGCCACAGTGTCTCCCGACCCCTCCTGTCTCAGCCTCCAGTAATTATGCTGAAATAATTTATGTGTCGGGGGGCTATGGTCAGTCTGTTATATCTGGAGTATTTCTCCTGTCTTATCCGGTGTCCTGTGTGAATTTAAGGTAGTCCTCTAATTCTCTCTCTCTTTCTCGTTCTCTTCTCTCGGAGGACCTGAGCCCTAGGACCATGCCTCAGGACTACCTGGCCTGATGACTCCTTGCTGTCCCCAGTCCACCTGGTCATGCTGCGGCTCCAGTTTCAACGGTTTTTCCTGCGGCTATGGAACCCTGACCTGTTCACCGGACGTGCTACCTTGTCCCGGACCTGCTGTTTTCGACTCTCTCTCTCTACCGCACCTGCTGTCTCTAACTCTGAATGATCGGCTATGAAAATCCAACTGACATTTCTCCTGAGGTGCTGACCTGTTGCACCCTCGACAACCACTGTGATTATTATTATTTGACCCTGCTGGTCATCTATGAACGTTTGAACATCTTTGCCATGTACTGTTATATCTCCACCCGGCACAGCCAGAAGAGGACTGGCCATCCCTCAGAGCCTGGTTCCACCCTAGGTTTCTTCCTAGGTTCCTGCCTTTCTAGGGAGTTTTTCCTAGCCACCGTGCTTCTTCATCTGCATTGCTTGCTGTTTGGGGTTTTAGGCTGGGTTTCTGTATAGCACTTTGTGACATCGGCTGATATAAAAAGGGCTTTATAAATACATTTGATTGATCTCTCTAACACTTTAAATGTTAGGAGTGGACCTCATCGAACCCTTCACGAAATCCAGGAATGGCAACAGCTGGTGTCTGACGGCGACTGATCACTTTACCAAGTGGGTGGAGGCAATACCCATTAAGGTCAGTAAAGGAAGAGTACGTGCTTAACTCTAAATTCCCTTCTGTAACCAATTAAAAAGGGTGCTTAGAACCAAAAATAGATTTTTGTTTTGTATGATACCCATCAAGGACGAGACTAGCGAGGCCAAGTCTATAGTGGACATCTTCAACACCCACGGTTCTCCTGAGGTCATTTTGAATGACTGAGGTCATGAACGCTGGAACAAGGTACGTATGTTATAGGTTATATTCTGTCAACAATGGTTTGTTATATTTATTTTTTACAATTTGTTTTTGTTTTTCCATGGTACACAATCAGATATATTTCAATATCTTGAAGTACATTGTCAATAGATATTGCTTTCCTACCCCCTCCTTCAGGTTTGGTGAATGGACCAACCAGACCCTCAAGACTGCCATGAGCAAGTCCCTTGATTGGTACCAGGAAGGGTGGGAGAACAACCTGAAGGTAATTCTCTTTGCACACAACAGCAGCATCCAGGCTGAGTATGGACGGGAGCCGCAGCTGTTGACTGAGGTAAACAATGCAATTGTATATACAATTATTGCATATACTGTAGTCTTTCAAAATTGTGATTGACTTAGTGTTTGTCTATTGCTATTTTTGCATAACGTACTTTCAGATCACTGAAACCCCACCTGACGTGGTGGAAGTTGTGGAACCAGATAAGAACACCTTCGAGTTCTACCTTCAGGCACAGACTGAGAAGGATGTGGAGGTTTTTGATCAGGTAAAAATGATTGTCCGCTGTTAATTTATTTTCTGTCCCTCCAAGAGATATGTAAGAAATGTATTTGTAATATGAAATATAATTGCATGTATTCCTGTCATCAATCAAGGTGAGACTGAACATGGACAAGGCGCAGGAGAAACAGAAGAAGAGCTACCGGAGCAGAGTGTTTACGTCTCTGCCTCCTACCCTGTTCCTTTTAACTCTGCTCTTGTTCTCCAGGAGCTAGGGGTCCTGCCCAACACCCAGACGTGGATCCACCTGATGTTCTCCATTACCAACCATCCTCCAACTTTTCATTACATCATCTATAGCTACTGTTGTCATGTTATCATTATCTGCTAAGAAAGTTCTTGCTCTATCATACTGGCCCTCTTCACTTCCCTTTGGCCAAAGAAGACCTAAGACCCCAATGCCAGACACTGCCCTGCGGCCGGTGCTGTCCTTCGGATGAGACTGTGCACACAGAGGTCCTATCTCTCTGTGGTCACTAAACATCTCATGGCACTTATGACATGAGTAGGGGTGTTGACCCTGCATCTCCTGGCTATATTTCCATGCCTGATAACTACACACTATGTAAATCCAACCCATTATCATTCGCTACCATAGTAGGCTGTATGGGAACCAATATAATTATTGGGTCTTTTTTTAATTTATTTTTTAAAGAATGGTGCATGTCTCAAAATATAACAATGAGACCAATATGTGTATTTTGCTAAACATAGTTCCTGTTTCTGAAATTAAGTTTCTCTGTGTGTTGGAGGAGTAAGCAATACTCTAAATCTCTGCGAGTGTGTGTCTGTGTGTGTGTGTGTGTGTGTGTGTGTGTGTGTGTGTGTGTGTGTGTGTGTGTGTGTGTGTGTGTGTGTGTGTGTGTGTGTGTGTGTGTGTGTGTGTGTGTGTGTGTGTGTGTGTGTGTGTGTGTGTGTGTGTGTGTGTGTGTGTGTGTGTGTGTGTGGTTGGTTGGTTGTAGTAGTAGTTGGCCATTATTTCTTCGAACATCTCAGTTTGGGCAGCAGCCACTGGAGAAACCTGTCAATCAAACACAACAGGAGAATAAATAGTAGTTTGCCATTAAACATCAGATCGCTGCTCTTCCTCTGCTACCGCATTCAATTTCTATAATTCTCTACATC
Organism: Salmo salar; assembly: GCF_965601325.2. Lineage (NCBI taxonomy): Eukaryota > Metazoa > Chordata > Actinopteri > Salmoniformes > Salmonidae > Salmo > Salmo salar. The sequence continues at coordinate 67,420,435 of NC_138294.1, read as the reverse complement.
ATTCTATTTCTATAAATCTCTAAAATGCCCTTGTTATGTTGCCCTCTTCTATTTCCTCACCTCTTCCTCAGACTCTTCTTTTCCTCTTTCTTGTCCTCCTTACTTTCTCCAACATTTTCCACCTGCTGCATCTTGCTGGCCTTCTCTTTCTTCACTTGCTTTTTTCCCTTGCTCTTTTTCCTTTTGACCTTCCCTTCCTAAATATTTTTGACAAGGAGATAAAGTAATATAAGCATATGGCTATTTTCTACTCTTGAGCTATGATATCTAGAGGTATGATATACTGTAGAAGGACATATGGCCAATATTCCCTTCCTGTTTCCTCTCACCTGTGGGGTCACTCCTGACATTTTCTGGAGCAGCTTCCTGCCGTTCTCACTCAGGTTGGTGATTGGGGCCAGGCGAGGGCTGCGGTGGTATGGTAAGTACTCCACAGCAGGCAAAGCAACAATGACAGAGACGGGGCTTGGAGGTGTCGGAGGCTTTGGGACATCCTTTTGGGAGGGACGGGCCACAGCAGAGGGCAGGGCCCGTAGGGCTTCAGCCAGGGTCCGGGGTCCTGAGGTCACAAGAGGAGAGAGGCCAGACACAGGACCAGAGACTTTCCCTGGGCTCTGTAAGACCAGAAACAACAAACAAACTGTCAGGACAGTGCTATGTCATACACAATCAGTAGATATACTGTAAGACTAATCTATAAATACATTAGATACATGACTACACGCAATAAGTAAGATTAATTTACAAAGCTCTGGACATAGTTCTTTTTTTCAGGCTTGAGGAGCCTGTTCTCAGCTATTCTGGTCTGCATTTCTGCCATGCTCTCTACCATTTTGGCCATCTCTCCAGTGCATTTCTTGAAGGCCACTTTCAACCTTTCCAAGTCATTCAGCCAAGTGTCCAGGTTTACTGCCTCAAGATCACGTTCACTGCAGTTTCTCTTCATCACTTGGATCAGTGCCCTCACCTCTTCGCCCATCCTCCCTTTGTCTTCCCTATTCACATCTTCATCCCTCAGTCTTTCCTCCTTCCTCCTCCCCATCCACTTCTCAATCCAGGCTCTGAAGCATCCCTCATTCTTCTGCCTCTCTTGGTTGACGTCCTGACCGTCATTGACCTTCTTCAGGCCTTCCTCCAGGTCGAGCTCTATGGAGGCCAGTTTTTTTTTAATCCTCCTCAGGCTCTCCTTGTTGGTGTTGGTCCACTGTGTCTTCTTGTCCTGCTGCTCCTTGCAGGGCCGGACAGTAGGGACCAACTCCGTCAGGCGTGATGCCTTCTTCAGGGCACTCACAGAGGCAGGGAGAAGGATGTTGGGCTTGGCCACAATAATCTGTACAGACATAGGGTCAAACCATTGAGATGTAACACACACTAGTGATGCATTAACTCATAAGCAGCAGTCCCGCGGTTATATCCACAGGGCGGCAGGTTTAGGGTCATGAAATATTATGTGGGTGGCGGTCGGGTTGAATAAAAAGAAAACAATACATGAAAAAAATCCATAAATATATCATTCTTGTGTAATTTATATCTATAGGCTATTTAGCATTTGTGCATAAACCTAAGCTGTGGGACATAACTTGGCGCATGCCAAATAGACTAGACACCAATCACCAAACACTTTTGGGAAAGGGCAGAAAAAGTTATTGTTGATCCACTGACGCAAAAAGGACAATGTCAGAGTTTAATTCAATAAGAGGAAAGCTACGAAATGGAAAGTTGAAAATAAAGAAGGGATGGCCAGAAAAGTAATGTATATAGTCGGGCGGTTGCGGATGGGTTATTAGCAATTGCGGGTGGGTTTGGTTGAACAAACAGCTGACCTGCGCACCACTAACACACAAACACACAAATGTAAGAGAATACCAGTCGAGGGTCCTTCAGTGAAGCCCCTTTTCTCTGTGGTTCCTTTGAAGGCCCAGGACTGTCCTCAGCAGAGACATCATTGCCATTATCACACTGTGTGTCACAGAGCTAGTTGGTCATAGTCCATTCTCCACATTCAGTCAAAGAGTTACTCAAATACATGGTGCAGAACATACCAGAAAGTCTGATTCATCCAAGGAGTGGAGAGACAGATTGTCGTCCTCTACCATATCCCTCACTTCAAACTTTGTCACCTTTCCATCCTCCTCATCCTTCACTATCAGCGGTGGTGTCCTCCTTTCATGATCCTCATCATCAGACTGTGTATCAGAGTCAATTAGTCTGAGACTATTCTCTTTACAGTCATATCACTCAACACATCTATGGTGTACAACTCTCTTACCTCAGATTCACAGTCAGTGAAGGAGTAGATAGAGATGTCATCAGAGTTGGAGGATGAGATGACCCCATCATAATTTCTCTCCATCAGCCGAGTCACCCTTCCAGACTGAGGAGACAGACAAAGGCATGTACTTAGGGCAGCCATAAAATACACTGGCATTGACTGCCAAGAAAATGTAGAATATTTAGGCAATCCAACATAGTTGTACAAGTAGTGAGTAATTCATGGGTCATTGAAAATGCAAGTGTATTGAAATGCAATAAATGCAACTCCCATAACATTAGGGATGGGACTAAAGACCTTCCACACTGTAGGATTCTTTAGCATTTCCAATGAATGATTGTCAATTCAACCAAGCCAACCAAAATGGCCATATGAATCAACAGATTGATCTATCTGTTGTGTCTCTATGGGAACAGCAGAGATGTCTGACCTGGCTGAGAGGCTCTGGATTGATGTCCCGTCCATCCCCAGATGTCTGTTCCTGCCCACAGCTCTCAATGATTGGCTGTGAACAGTAAAGAAAAAATGTAACACTCTTTTGCTCATTTTGGCCTTGGAAATAACTTGGAAATAAATGATGTAGCCATCAATAAATCATTTAAGTAGCTACTGTTATGTGATTGATTTGAATGTGACTTACAGGCCTTTTGTGGATCTGAGGGGTCTGCGCTGAAGTAGACTGTCAAGACAGCATTCAATTTCAAATGAGTTTAGATGGGGAGGGATATCTGCAGTTGCTTTTATTGTGATAACTGCAGTTTGTACATGGAGCATAAGTAAGGTTTATGTGTAATTGTTTTCAGGTCGGATTTGACTTACAGGCCGTGGTCTTCTGTGCACCTTACCGGTTGGCCACATCACAGAATCAGGGGTGTTCACCCTCACTGGATTCAACTGTCAACACAACACTCCATTTAAAATGTGATGACAAAGACAGAACACAAACTAAATAAATTGGTATTTACCACATAAGGGCGGCGCCTTAAAGCTCTTTTGATTCTCTCATCACTACGGTCCATCTTGCTTTCTGAGGGATACATTTTCATCAACTGATTGGAACAAAACATATCCTAACACACACACACACACACAGACAAATGGCACGCCATTCCCTATATAGTGCACTTACTTTGACTTGTGCCCATATAGTGCACTTATTTTGATCTGAGCCCACTGGGGATAGGTCAAAAGTAGTACACTACAGGGTGCCATTTGGGACCTCTCCAAAGAATGTAAGAGCCTACCAGACATTCTAAACGCCAAATCACCTTGTGCAGTGCGAACGGGTCTAACCAACCGTTTCCAATCGTAGTATTCTCTGCACAGCGTCAGCTAGGGCAGACTATGCGGCAAAAGATTACCTGAAACAACCTGATTGAAAAAAGAGATTGTACTGATGATATATATCAAAGCTGAACACAGTTTATGTAGCGAATTGATGCTTGGTGACGTCACAAAAGGTCTCCGCGCATAATACGTCACAAGAAAGTCGTGTATGGGACCGGACTGGTGGCATCTTCCCCCTGGTTGTAACTTATAACTGTCAAATCAAATCTATGTAGCTATCTATCTAACTCAAATGTCTGTTGAGGACTCTTTGATAATCACATTTGAGGCACATGTCAGCAGGTGGCAGTGTCTTCAAATGCAGTAGTTGATGATCTGTGCAACAGTTGAGCAACTTGAAGTTGTACATTTTTTGGGGGCTAGCAAGCTTGCCTGCCTATTTCTACAATTAATCTTCTTATAATCGCATTTTAAACCTAACCACACTGCTAATCTAATGGCCCAACCTTAAATTAAGACCAAAAAGCGTATTTTTGTTTTCATACATTTTTACGATATAGCCAATTTGTACTTTGTGGCTGTGTTATCTAGTGGGAATCTCTAGCTGGCTAGTTATCTACCCTCTGGCGTTCCGCAATATTGGAGAAAAAGTTGATTGATAATCCAAGTACTAGTTTGAAAAATATGCACTGGGCATCAAAATGATCTCCCGAATAGTTTTAAAAGATGTGGTTCAGAGGTTCAAGAGTTTTACTCCTGAGTTACGGCTGGGATTGTTTCTGTCATAGTATAATTTGTTTACTGTCACTAACGTTACATATTTCGGTTTATCAGAGGATGTCTTCAGTCTTGGAACGACAGTTTTTGGCAATGGTCATGGTATGTTAGCAAGGAGGGGCTGAGTGAATCAACAATCATATGCTCGGTAGCTACTTTGATTGGGAGTGTTGTAACGTTAGCTAGCGTGCTAAAACGTATAGCTAATGTAACAGACGGTGCCAGTAGACTACAGCAGCAAGCTACAACACATCACGCCATGTTTATGTCTGTCAACCCTATCATTTAGGTTTTAATCCTTTCCTCTTCCTTTGCAGTGCACAAGCTCAATAAGGTTCCGGAGTGGCGCAGCGGTCTGAGGCACTGCATCTTAGTGCAAAAGAGGCGTCACTACAGACCCTGTTTCGAATCCAGGTTGTATCACATCCGGCTGTGATTCGGAGTCCCATAGGGCAGTGCACAATTGGGCCTGCATCGCCAGGGTAGGCCGTCATTGTAAATAAGAATTTGTTCTTAACTGACTTGTCTAGTTAAATGAAAAATATAGAATGACATACTCCTTCCACCACAAGACAGTGACCCAGCTACTCCTCAGTAATGGGGTTCTGGGGTGACATTGAGAAGAGTGTGGGCACCACTGTTTGGTTTCTGCTTCTCTCTATCAGCACAGGGGTGTTATACTGGGTCTGCTACTGTTTGGTGCATCTGCCCAGAACCAGATGGAGGGGTTCATGCCAGTATCCCTCTCCCTTATGTATATGGCCACAGTGCACTCCCGTATGGTTAAGGGCTTTCTTTTCGGGGTCACTGTACCCATGTTAGCCCTGCCCTGGCTGTTTCTGTTCATCACAACACTTTTGGTCCCACACACTGTCTTCCTTTGCAATGTCATGGCCATCATCGCAGGGGGGATCTGTATCCTTACTCCAACCTCATTGTGGTTCAAAAGAAATGTGATACGCTCCTCTGCAGTATGTCACAGCTTTATAAGTGTGCTTAGTAGTGTAGTTAAGTGCTAATAGGTTATAGGTGTTGTATATGAGTCCTGCTGCTAAACATGATGTTATTTTTGTTTAGAAAAATCTTGCATCACTGCTTCACACATTCTCCTTAACTTGCACTGGTGAAACAGACGGAAAGGGCTGGCTCTCACTTCTGGACATGTCCGATGCCAGGGCATCAGTGCTGGACAAGAAGATGCCTTTCAGGCGGCTGAGGAACATTGATGTCCTGTATGTCCCTGTAGAGGCGAGAAGGAAGACAGTCCACCCACCGTGAGTACTGAGAAAGCACCAGACCCATCATTTATCAGACAAGACAAGAGGTCATTAAATAACAATTGCTGTGTGCAAGCCAGAGCACATGATGTACTACAGTATAATGAGGTGCAGTTATAATAGATGATCCTCAGCTGTAATTGAATACTGTACAGTAGGCACCTAGTGGTCCCCCATGATTAGATAGAGAATCACTGGTATATTTAAGCTCTCTGAAATCTGTCCACGTTCTCATTGATTGCAGAATCATTCCAACCCCAGGCTCCTACCCAGTCCAAGCCTACGCTCCAGTGTCTTCTACCTCCAACCTACAGGCTACCGAGACCACACCAAAGACATTTGAAGGCTGGGCCCACTCCTACTATACACAGGGGAGCCCTGTTCAGGTCTCAGGTTATTACGGACACAACCATGGATATGGCCTCAAGCTTTGGGCCAAGTTACGGACATGGTCACAAACATGGACACAGCTGCAGCCACAGCCAAGGTCATGGACATAGTCACGAACACAGCTTTGGCCATGGACTCAGTCATGGACATGCATCTGCCTCTCAAACCAGCAGTCACTGGGCTCCAGTGGCTCAACATCCACATTCTCAACATTCCCACCTCAGTCCATTGTCTGTGTCTGTCAGTGCCCCAGGGGCGGAAATCCCGGGGGGGGGGGGGGACGGGGGGGACACGACCCCCCCATCCTGGGAAAAATATGATTTGTCCCCCCCAATATATCACTGTAAACATAACTATGTAATTTACATAATATTAATAATGCGCAATGAAAGCAATTGTGCTGATTATAGACACCTAATAGTGCGTTTTTAAGTTTCAAAAGATTGCGACCCCCCACCCTTTGCCTCACAATGGTTTGATCCACTGCCAGTTCCTTAGTTGGCAAGGTAACAGAGGGTTCGTGTCCACTGTCTGAAAAGCACTCAATGCACGTAACTGACGGGAGATTCATCCAGTCAATCGTGCCATAGCAATGTTTTGTTTTATGTTGGCAGGGTTCACACACACACTAGCTGAATTTGCAGAGCTAGCGCGCAAATATTAACTATTAAGCTAGCTAGTACCTATTCCATTTATGTGGCGTCGTCAAAGATGGAATCTTTGCTATCGTCAATTTATTCCAAGATCAGCATGCAGATGATGTAAGTTAGTGCTTCAAAGTCCCTGTGATAAGGTTAGCGATAAACTGAAGTCCAAACTGAACAGAACTACACTCTCTTCTACCATTGTCTTAAATATATTTAATGGTCTCGTTGCAAAAGCTAAATTGTCGCAAAGGGAACTTTTATTTATTTTATTTCACCTTTATTTAACCCGGGTAGCAAAGATTATAGCAAACACCACTGAAACGGAATTGGTGCTCCCTAGCTTTGCAAATTCAGCTATTGTTGGAAGCCAGCCAATATGAAACAAACTATTAAAATTACAAAAGGTTGCAGCATATGTTGTGTAAATGGTGAACTCATACAGCTGTCAACTCTTGTCATTTTAATCCGTTTCACATTTGCTAGCTACCTTTTAGATCGAAGCCCAAATAGAATGATAGAAGATAAGATGATAGAAGCCCATCTCCTACTGTAAATAACCTACACGCTGTGTGTGTGTGTAGCCAGCCAGCCAGGTAGAAAAATGGCAGAAAAATAAAAAAGACGGACATCAGAGTATTTTTCAGTACACCAAAACGCAAAGTAAGAACCCTAGTAGCCTAATATCTCAAAGACTAGTTGATAAAATGTTCATAAGAAAGAAATCAAATTCTAATGGAAATGTTTCACAATGATGTCATTAGGCAGAGCAGGCAACAGATGGCACACAGACAGCAGAGTTGGGGACAGATATGCAGGGACAGACTGGCAGAGACAGGGAGTCTCAGGTAAGTTTGTTGAGTCTTTGTTTGGCAACATTATGAAAGGTTCTCCATTTTTTTTACTTGTAAAATAGGAACATAATTGGAAAATGCCATGGATGCCCCCACTCTCAACTTTAACAAATCTTAGTTCAGTCACCAGTTTAAGGCAATGGTATTGCTGTTGTGATTAGTTGTGTAGTTTTGGGTACCGGTAGTTAGGAGTACGGCAAACACCTTATTTCTTTGGTTCCTCAATATACATTTACCATATTACAATGTAGGCTATGTGTTACAGCACTACTTTTGGTGTCCCCCTCAGGATTTGCTCTTGAGAAAATTTCATGTAATTGTCCCCTCCAAAGTTGATATCAGATTTTCGCCCCTGCAGTGCCCCCCAGAGTTTCACAGCAAACATGCCGGAGTCACTGCCAGAATCTGTGACGGTTCATCCAGGAGCACCTGTGTCTTCACTGACAGATTGATGACTTCAATCAGTAACACCAAAACTCGCTATAGCTCGATTGAAATTCAAAGGCAATGTTCTCGAAGACTGGAAATTACCTTTACATTTCAAGCGCGCTATTTTCAGCAATCACAATCCTTGTAAAAACGTCAACTCATGGTATAACTAATAACGTTTTTTTACATTTTATTATGTCAGTGTGGTTATAAGCCGCTATAGCTCTGAAGTTCGAGTGTGTGTGTGTGTGTGTGTTGTAGTAGTAGGCCATTATTTCTTCGAACATCTCAGTTTGGGCAGCAGCCACTGGAGAAACCTGTCAATCAAACACAACAGGAGAATAAATAGTAGTTTGCCATTAAACATCAGATCGCTGCTCTTCCTCTGCTACCGCATTCAATTTCTATAATTCTCTACATCATTCTATTTCTATAAATCTCTAAAATGCCCTTGTTATGTTGCCCTCTTCTATTTCCTCACCTCTTCCTCAGACTCTTCTTTTCCTCTTTCTTGTCCTCCTTACTTTCTCCAACATTTTCCACCTGCTGCATCTTGCTGGCCTTCTCTTTCTTCACTTGCTTTTTTCCCTTGCTCTTTTTCCTTTTGACCTTCCCTTCCTAAATATTTTTGACAAGGAGATAAAGTAATATAAGCATATGGCTATTTTCTACTCTTGAGCTATGATATCTAGAGGTATGATATACTGTAGAAGGACATATGGCCAATATTCCCTTCCTGTTTCCTCTCACCTGTGGGGTCACTCCTGACATTTTCTGGAGCAGCTTCCTGCCGTTCTCACTCAGGTTGGTGATTGGGGCCAGGCGAGGGCTGCGGTGGTATGGTAAGTACTCCACAGCAGGCAAAGCAACAATGACAGAGACGGGGCTTGGAGGTGTCGGAGGCTTTGGGACATCCTTTTGGGAGGGACGGGCCACAGCAGAGGGCAGGGCCCGTAGGGCTTCAGCCAGGGTCCGGGGTCCTGAGGTCACAAGAGGAGAGAGGCCAGACACAGGACCAGAGACTTTCCCTGGGCTCTGTAAGACCAGAAACAACAAACAAACTGTCAGGACAGTGCTATGTCATACACAATCAGTAGATATACTGTAAGACTAATCTATAAATACATTAGATACATGACTACACGCAATAAGTAAGATTAATTTACAAAGCTCTGGACATAGTTCTTTTTTTCAGGCTTGAGGAGCCTGTTCTCAGCTATTCTGGTCTGCATTTCTGCCATGCTCTCTACCATTTTGGCCATCTCTCCAGTGCATTTCTTGAAGGCCACTTTCAACCTTTCCAAGTCATTCAGCCAAGTGTCCAGGTTTACTGCCTCAAGATCACGTTCACTGCAGTTTCTCTTCATCACTTGGATCAGTGCCCTCACCTCTTCGCCCATCCTCCCTTTGTCTTCCCTATTCACATCTTCATCCCTCAGTCTTTCCTCCTTCCTCCTCCCCATCCACTTCTCAATCCAGGCTCTGAAGCATCCCTCATTCTTCTGCCTCTCTTGGTTGACGTCCTGACCGTCATTGACCTTCTTCAGGCCTTCCTCCAGGTCGAGCTCTATGGAGGCCAGTTTTTTTTTAATCCTCCTCAGGCTCTCCTTGTTGGTGTTGGTCCACTGTGTCTTCTTGTCCTGCTGCTCCTTGCAGGGCCGGACAGTAGGGACCAACTCCGTCAGGCGTGATGCCTTCTTCAGGGCACTCACAGAGGCAGGGAGAAGGATGTTGGGCTTGGCCACAATAATCTGTACAGACATAGGGTCAAACCATTGAGATGTAACACACACTAGTGATGCATTAACTCATAAGCAGCAGTCCCGCGGTTATATCCACAGGGCGGCAGGTTTAGGGTCATGAAATATTATGTGGGTGGCGGTCGGGTTGAATAAAAAGAAAACAATACATGAAAAAAATCCATAAATATATCATTCTTGTGTAATTTATATCTATAGGCTATTTAGCATTTGTGCATAAACCTAAGCTGTGGGACATAACTTGGCGCATGCCAAATAGACTAGACACCAATCACCAAACACTTTTGGGAAAGGGCAGAAAAAGTTATTGTTGATCCACTGACGCAAAAAGGACAATGTCAGAGTTTAATTCAATAAGAGGAAAGCTACGAAATGGAAAGTTGAAAATAAAGAAGGGATGGCCAGAAAAGTAATGTATATAGTCGGGCGGTTGCGGATGGGTTATTAGCAATTGCGGGTGGGTTTGGTTGAACAAACAGCTGACCTGCGCACCACTAACACACAAACACACAAATGTAAGAGAATACCAGTCGAGGGTCCTTCAGTGAAGCCCCTTTTCTCTGTGGTTCCTTTGAAGGCCCAGGACTGTCCTCAGCAGAGGCATCATTGCCATTATCACACTGTGTGTCAGAGAGCTAGTTGGTCATAGTCCATTCTCCACATTCAGTCAAAGAGTTACTCAAATACATGGTGCAGAACATACCAGAAAGTCTGATTCATCCAAGGAGTGGAGAGACAGATTGTCGTCCTCTACCATATCCCTCACTTCAAACTTTGTCACCTTTCCATCCTCCTCATCCTTCACTATCAGCGGTGGTGTCCTCCTTTCATGATCCTCATCATCAGACTGTGTATCAGAGTCAATTAGTCTGAGACTATTCTCTTTACAGTCATATCACTCAACACATCTATGGTGTACAACTCTCTTACCTCAGATTCACAGTCAGTGAAGGAGTAGATAGAGATGTCATCAGAGTTGGAGGATGAGATGACCCCATCATAATTTCTCTCCATCAGCCGAGTCACCCTTCCAGACTGAGGAGACAGACAAAGGCATGTACTTAGGGCAGCCATAAAATACACTGGCATTGACTGCCAAGAAAATGTAGAATATTTAGGCAATCCAACATAGTTGTACAAGTAGTGAGTAATTCATGGGTCATTGAAAATGCAAGTGTATTGAAATGCAATAAATGCAACTCCCATAACATTAGGGATGGGACTAAAGACCTTCCACACTGTAGGATTCTTTAGCATTTCCAATGAATGATTGTCAATTCAACCAAGCCAACCAAAATGGCCATATGAATCAACAGATTGATCTATCTGTTGTGTCTCTATGGGAACAGCAGAGATGTCTGACCTGGCTGAGAGGCTCTGGATTGATGTCCCGTCCATCCCCAGATGTCTGTTCCTGCCCACAGCTCTCAATGATTGGCTGTGAACAGTAAAGAAAGAATGTAACACTCTTTTGCTCATTTTGGCCTTGGAAATAACTTGGAAATAAATGATGTAGCCATCAATAAATCATTTAAGTAGCTACTGTTATGTGATTGATTTGAATGTGACTTACAGGCCTTTTGTGGATCTGAGGGGTCTGCGCTGAAGTAGACTGTCAAGACAGCATTCAATTTCAAATGAGTTTAGATGGGGAGGGATATCTGCAGTTGCTTTTATTGTGATAACTGCAGTTTGTACATGGAGCATAAGTAAGGTTTATGTGTAATTGTTTTCAGGTCGGATTTGACTTACAGGCCTTGGTCTTCTGTGCACCTTACCGGTTGGCCACATCACAGAATCAGGGGTGTTCACCCTCACTGGATTCAACTGTCAACACAACACTCCATTTAAAATGTGATGACAAAGACAGAACACAAACTAAATAAATTGGTATTTACCACATAAGGGCGGCGCCTTAAAGCTCTTTTGATTCTCTCATCACTACGGTCCATCTTGCTTTCTGAGGGATACATTTTCATCAACTGATTGGCACAAAACATATCCTAACACACACACACACACACAGACAAATGGCACGCCATTCCCTATATAGTGCACTTATTTTGATCTGAGCCCACTGGGGATAGGTCAAAAGTAGTACACTACAGGGTGCCATTTGGGACCTCTCCAAAGAATGTAAGAGCCTACCAGACATTCTAAACGCCAAATCACCTTGTGCAGTGCGAACGGGTCTAACCAACCGTTTCCAATCGTAGTATTCTCTGCACAGCGTCAGCTAGGGCAGACTATGCGGCAAAAGATTACCTGAAACAACCTGATTGAAAAAAGAGATTGTACTGATGATATATATCAAAGCTGAACACAGTTTATGTAGCGAATTGATGCTTGGTGACGTCACAAAAGGTCTCCGCGCATAATACGTCACAAGAAAGTCGTGTATGGGACCGGACTGGTGGCATCTTCCCCCTGGTTGTAACTTATAACTGTCAAATCAAATCTATGTAGCTATCTATCTAACTCAAATGTCTGTTGAGGACTCTTTGATAATCACATTTGAGGCACATGTCAGCAGGTGGCAGTGTCTTCAAATGCAGTAGTTGATGATCTGTGCAACAGTTGAGCAACTTGAAGTTGTACATTTTTTGGGGGCTAGCAAGCTTGCCTGCCTATTTCTACAATTCATCTTCTTATAATCGCATTTTAAACCTAACCACACTGCTAATCTAATGGCCCAACCTTAAATTAAGACCAAAAAGCGTATTTTTGTTTTCATACATTTTTACGATATAGCCAATTTGTACTTTGTGGCTGTGTTATCTAGTGGGAATCTCTAGCTGGCTAGTTATCTACCCTCTGGCGTTCCGCAATATTGGAGAAAAAGTTGATTGATAATCCAAGTACTAGTTTGAAAAATATGCACTGGGCATCAAAATGATCTCCCGAATAGTTTTAAAAGATGTGGTTCAGAGGTTCAAGAGTTTTACTCCTGAGTTACGGCTGGGATTGTTTCTGTCATAGTATAATTTGTTTACTGTCACTAACGTTACATATTTCGGTTTATCAGAGGATGTCTTCAGTCTTGGAACGACAGTTTTTGGCAATGGTCATGGTATGTTAGCAAGGAGGGGCTGAGTGAATCAACAATCATATGCTCGGTAGCTACTTTGATTGGGAGTGTTGTAACGTTAGCTAGCGTGCTAAAACGTATAGCTAATGTAACAGACGGTGCCAGTAGACTACAGCAGCAAGCTACAACACATCACGCCATGTTTATGTCTGTCAACCCTATCATTTATGTTTTAATCCTTTCCTCTTCCTTTGCAGTGCACAAGCTCAATAAGGTTCCGGAGTGGCGCAGCGGTCTGAGGCACTGCATCTTAGTGCAAAAGAGGCGTCACTACAGACCCTGTTTCGAATCCAGGTTGTATCACATCTGGCTGTGATTCGGAGTCCCATAGGGCAGTGCACAATTGGGCCTGCATCGCCAGGGTAGGCCGTCATTGTAAATAAGAATTTGTTCTTAACTGACTTGTCTAGTTAAATGAAAAATATAGAATGACATACTCCTTCCACCACAAGACAGTGACCCAGCTACTCCTCAGTAATGGGGTTCTGGGGTGACATTGAGAAGAGTGTGGGCACCACTGTTTGGTTTCTGCTTCTCTCTATCAGCACAGGGGTGTTATACTGGGTCTGCTACTGTTTGGTGCATCTGCCCAGAACCAGATGGAGGGGTTCATGCCAGTATCCCTCTCCCTTATGTATATGGCCACAGTGCACTCCCGTATGGTTAAGGGCTTTCTTTTCGGGGTCACTGTACCCATGTTAGCCCTGCCCTGGCTGTTTCTGTTCATCACAACACTTTTGGTCCCACACACTGTCTTCCTTTGCAATGTCATGGCCATCATCGCAGGGGGGATCTGTATCCTTACTCCAACCTCATTGTGGTTCAAAAGAAATGTGATACGCTCCTCTGCAGTATGTCACAGCTTTATAAGTGTGCTTAGTAGTGTAGTTAAGTGGTAATAGGTTATAGGTGTTGTATATGAGTCCTGCTGCTAAATATGATGTTATTTTTGTTTAGAAAAATCTTGCATCACTGCTTCACACATTCTCCTTAACTTGCACTGGTGAAACAGACGGAAAGGGCTGGCTCTCACTTCTGGACATGTCCGATGCCAGGGCATCAGTGCTGGACAAGAAGATGCCTTTCAGGCTGCTGAGGAACATTGATGTCCTGTATGTCCCTGCATCAATAGAGGCGAGAAGGAAGACAGTCCACCCACCGTGAGTACTGAGAAAGCACCAGACCCATCATTTATCAGACAAGACAAGAGGTCATTAAATAACAATTGCTGTGTGCAAGCCAGAGCACATGATGTACTACAGTATAATGAGGTGCAGTTATAATAGATGATCCTCAGCTGTAATTGAATACTGTACAGTAGGCACCTAGTGGTCCCCCATGATTAGATAGAGAATCACTGGTATATTTAAGCTCTCTGAAATCTGTCCACGTTCTCATTGATTGCAGAATCATTCCAACCCCAGGCTCCTACCCAGTCCAAGCCTACGCTCCAGTGTCTTCTACCTCCAACCTACAGGCTACCGAGACCACACCAAAGACATTTGAAGGCTGGGCCCACTCCTACTATACACAGGGGAGCCCTGTTCAGGTCTCAGGTTATTACGGACACAACCATGGATATGGCCTCAAGCTTTGGGCCAAGTTACGGACATGGTCACAAACATGGACACAGCTGCAGCCACAGCCAAGGTCATGGACATAGTCACGAACACAGCTTTGGCCATGGACTCAGTCATGGACATGCATCTGCCTCTCAAACCAGCAGTCACTGGGCTCCAGTGGCTCAACATCCACATTCTCAACATTCCCACCTCAGTCCATTGTCTGTGTCTGTCAGTGCCCCAGGGGCGGAAATCCCGGGGGACGGGGGGGACACGACCCCCCCATCCTGGGAAAAATATGATTTGTCCCCCCCAATATATCACTGTAAAACATAACTATGTAATTTACATAATATTAATAATGCGCAATGAAAGCAATTGTGCTGATTATAGACACCTAATAGTGCGTTTTTAAGTTTCAAAAGATTGCGACCCCCCACCCTTTGCCTCACAATGGTTTGATCCACTGCCAGTTCCTTAGTTGGCAAGGTAACAGAGGGTTCGTGTCCACTGTCTGAAAAGCACTCAATGCACGTAACTGACGGGAGATTCATCCAGTCAATCGTGCCATAGCAATGTTTTGTTTTATGTTGGCAGGGTTCACACACACACTAGCTGAATTTGCAGAGCTAGCGCGCAAATATTAACTATTAAGCTAGCTAGTACCTATTCCATTTATGTGGCGTCGTCAAAGATGGAATCTTTGCTATCGTCAATTTATTCCAAGATCAGCATGCAGATGATGTAAGTTAGTGCTTCAAAGTCCCTGTGATAAGGTTAGCGATAAACTGAAGTCCAAACTGAACAGAACTACACTCTCTTCTACCATTGTCTTAAATATATTTAATGGTCTCGTTGCAAAAGCTAAATTGTCGCAAAGGGAACTTTTATTTATTTTATTTCACCTTTATTTAACCCGGGTAGCAAAGATTATAGCAAACACCACTGAAACGGAATTGGTGCTCCCTAGCTTTGCAAATTCAGCTATTGTTGGAAGCCAGCCAATATGAAACAAACTATTAAAATTACAAAAGGTTGCAGCATATGTTGTGTAAATGGTGAACTCATACAGCTGTCAACTCTTGTCATTTTAATCCGTTTCACATTTGCTAGCTACCTTTTAGATCGAAGCCCAAATAGAATGATAGAAGATAAGATGATAGAAGCCCATCTCCTACTGTAAATAACCTACACGCTGTGTGTGTGTGTAGCCAGCCAGCCAGGTAGAAAAATGGCAGAAAAATAAAAAAGACGGACATCAGAGTATTTTTCAGTACACCAAAACGCAAAGTAAGAACCCTAGTAGCCTAATATCTCAAAGACTAGTTGATAAAATGTTCATAAGAAAGAAATCAAATTCTAATGGAAATGTTTCACAATGATGTCATTAGGCAGAGCAGGCAACAGATGGCACACAGACAGCAGAGTTGGGGACAGATATGCAGGGACAGACTGGCAGAGACAGGGAGTCTCAGGTAAGTTTGTTGAGTCTTTGTTTGGCAACATTATGAAAGGTTCTCCATTTTTTTTACTTGTAAAATAGGAACATAATTGGAAAATGCCATGGATGCCCCCACTCTCAACTTTAACAAATCTTAGTTCAGTCACCAGTTTAAGGCAATGGTATTGCTGTTGTGATTAGTTGTGTAGTTTTGGGTACCGGTAGTTAGGAGTACGGCAAACACCTTATTTCTTTGGTTCCTCAATATACATTTACCATATTACAATGTAGGCTATGTGTTACAGCACTACTTTTGGTGTCCCCCTCAGGATTTGCTCTTGAGAAAATTTCATGTAATTGTCCCCTCCAAAGTTGATATCAGATTTTCGCCCCTGCAGTGCCCCCCAGAGTTTCACAGCAAACATGCCGGAGTCACTGCCAGAATCTGTGACGGTTCATCCAGGAGCACCTGTGTCTTCACTGACAGATTGATGACTTCAATCAGTAACACCAAAACTCGCTATAGCTCGATTGAAATTCAAAGGCAATGTTCTCGAAGACTGGAAATTACCTTTACATTTCAAGCGCGCTATTTTCAGCAATCACAATCCTTGTAAAAACGTCAACTCATGGTATAACTAATAACGTTTTTTTACATTTTATTATGTCAGTGTGGTTATAAGCCGCTATAGCTCTGAAGTTCGAGTGTGTGTGTGTGTGTGTGTTGTAGTAGTAGGCCATTATTTCTTCGAACATCTCAGTTTGGGCAGCAGCCACTGGAGAAACCTGTCAATCAAACACAACAGGAGAATAAATAGTAGTTTGCCATTAAACATCAGATCGCTGCTCTTCCTCTGCTACCGCATTCAATTTCTATAATTCTCTACATCATTCTATTTCTATAAATCTCTAAAATGCCCTTGTTATGTTGCCCTCTTCTATTTCCTCACCTCTTCCTCAGACTCTTCTTTTCCTCTTTCTTGTCCTCCTTACTTTCTCCAACATTTTCCACCTGCTGCATCTTGCTGGCCTTCTCTTTCTTCACTTGCTTTTTTCCCTTGCTCTTTTTCCTTTTGACCTTCCCTTCCTAAATATTTTTGACAAGGAGATAAAGTAATATAAGCATATGGCTATTTTCTACTCTTGAGCTATGATATCTAGAGGTATGATATACTGTAGAAGGACATATGGCCAATATTCCCTTCCTGTTTCCTCTCACCTGTGGGGTCACTCCTGACATTTTCTGGAGCAGCTTCCTGCCGTTCTCACTCAGGTTGGTGATTGGGGCCAGGCGAGGGCTGCGGTGGTATGGTAAGTACTCCACAGCAGGCAAAGCAACAATGACAGAGACGGGGCTTGGAGGTGTCGGAGGCTTTGGGACATCCTTTTGGGAGGGACGGGCCACAGCAGAGGGCAGGGCCCGTAGGGCTTCAGCCAGGGTCCGGGGTCCTGAGGTCACAAGAGGAGAGAGGCCAGACACAGGACCAGAGACTTTCCCTGGGCTCTGTAAGACCAGAAACAACAAACAAACTGTCAGGACAGTGCTATGTCATACACAATCAGTAGATATACTGTAAGACTAATCTATAAATACATTAGATACATGACTACACGCAATAAGTAAGATTAATTTACAAAGCTCTGGACATAGTTCTTTTTTTCAGGCTTGAGGAGCCTGTTCTCAGCTATTCTGGTCTGCATTTCTGCCATGCTCTCTACCATTTTGGCCATCTCTCCAGTGCATTTCTTGAAGGCCACTTTCAACCTTTCCAAGTCATTCAGCCAAGTGTCCAGGTTTACTGCCTCAAGATCACGTTCACTGCAGTTTCTCTTCATCACTTGGATCAGTGCCCTCACCTCTTCGCCCATCCTCCCTTTGTCTTCCCTATTCACATCTTCATCCCTCAGTCTTTCCTCCTTCCTCCTCCCCATCCACTTCTCAATCCAGGCTCTGAAGCATCCCTCATTCTTCTGCCTCTCTTGGTTGACGTCCTGACCGTCATTGACCTTCTTCAGGCCTTCCTCCAGGTCGAGCTCTATGGAGGCCAGTTTTTTTTTAATCCTCCTCAGGCTCTCCTTGTTGGTGTTGGTCCACTGTGTCTTCTTGTCCTGCTGCTCCTTGCAGGGCCGGACAGTAGGGACCAACTCCGTCAGGCGTGATGCCTTCTTCAGGGCACTCACAGAGGCAGGGAGAAGGATGTTGGGCTTGGCCACAATAATCTGTACAGACATAGGGTCAAACCATTGAGATGTAACACACACTAGTGATGCATTAACTCATAAGCAGCAGTCCCGCGGTTATATCCACAGGGCGGCAGGTTTAGGGTCATGAAATATTATGTGGGTGGCGGTCGGGTTGAATAAAAAGAAAACAATACATGAAAAAAATCCATAAATATATCATTCTTGTGTAATTTATATCTATAGGCTATTTAGCATTTGTGCATAAACCTAAGCTGTGGGACATAACTTGGCGCATGCCAAATAGACTAGACACCAATCACCAAACACTTTTGGGAAAGGGCAGAAAAAGTTATTGTTGATCCACTGACGCAAAAAGGACAATGTCAGAGTTTAATTCAATAAGAGGAAAGCTACGAAATGGAAAGTTGAAAATAAAGAAGGGATGGCCAGAAAAGTAATGTATATAGTCGGGCGGTTGCGGATGGGTTATTAGCAATTGCGGGTGGGTTTGGTTGAACAAACAGCTGACCTGCGCACCACTAACACACAAACACACAAATGTAAGAGAATACCAGTCGAGGGTCCTTCAGTGAAGCCCCTTTTCTCTGTGGTTCCTTTGAAGGCCCAGGACTGTCCTCAGCAGAGGCATCATTGCCATTATCACACTGTGTGTCAGAGAGCTAGTTGGTCATAGTCCATTCTCCACATTCAGTCAAAGAGTTACTCAAATACATGGTGCAGAACATACCAGAAAGTCTGATTCATCCAAGGAGTGGAGAGACAGATTGTCGTCCTCTACCATATCCCTCACTTCAAACTTTGTCACCTTTCCATCCTCCTCATCCTTCACTATCAGCGGTGGTGTCCTCCTTTCATGATCCTCATCATCAGACTGTGTATCAGAGTCAATTAGTCTGAGACTATTCTCTTTACAGTCATATCACTCAACACATCTATGGTGTACAACTCTCTTACCTCAGATTCACAGTCAGTGAAGGAGTAGATAGAGATGTCATCAGAGTTGGAGGATGAGATGACCCCATCATAATTTCTCTCCATCAGCCGAGTCACCCTTCCAGACTGAGGAGACAGACAAAGGCATGTACTTAGGGCAGCCATAAAATACACTGGCATTGACTGCCAAGAAAATGTAGAATATTTAGGCAATCCAACATAGTTGTACAAGTAGTGAGTAATTCATGGGTCATTGAAAATGCAAGTGTATTGAAATGCAATAAATGCAACTCCCATAACATTAGGGATGGGACTAAAGACCTTCCACACTGTAGGATTCTTTAGCATTTCCAATGAATGATTGTCAATTCAACCAAGCCAACCAAAATGGCCATATGAATCAACAGATTGATCTATCTGTTGTGTCTCTATGGGAACAGCAGAGATGTCTGACCTGGCTGAGAGGCTCTGGATTGATGTCCCGTCCATCCCCAGATGTCTGTTCCTGCCCACAGCTCTCAATGATTGGCTGTGAACAGTAAAGAAAAAATGTAACACTCTTTTGCTCATTTTGGCCTTGGAAATAACTTGGAAATAAATGATGTAGCCATCAATAAATCATTTAAGTAGCTACTGTTATGTGATTGATTTGAATGTGACTTACAGGCCTTTTGTGGATCTGAGGGGTCTGCGCTGAAGTAGACTGTCAAGACAGCATTCAATTTCAAATGAGTTTAGATGGGGAGGGATATCTGCAGTTGCTTTTATTGTGATAACTGCAGTTTGTACATGGAGCATAAGTAAGGTTTATGTGTAATTGTTTTCAGGTCGGATTTGACTTACAGGCCTTGGTCTTCTGTGCACCTTACCGGTTGGCCACATCACAGAATCAGGGGTGTTCACCCTCACTGGATTCAACTGTCAACACAACACTCCATTTAAAATGTGATGACAAAGACAGAACACAAACTAAATAAATTGGTATTTACCACATAAGGGCGGCGCCTTAAAGCTCTTTTGATTCTCTCATCACTACGGTCCATCTTGCTTTCTGAGGGATACATTTTCATCAACTGATTGGCACAAAACATATCCTAACACACACACACACACAGACAAATGGCACGCCATTCCCTATATAGTGCACTTATTTTGATCTGAGCCCACTGGGGATAGGTCAAAAGTAGTACACTACAGGGTGCCATTTGGGACCTCTCCAAAGAATGTAAGAGCCTACCAGACATTCTAAACGCCAAATCACCTTGTGCAGTGCGAACGGGTCTAACCAACCGTTTCCAATCGTAGTATTCTCTGCACAGCGTCAGCTAGGGCAGACTATGCGGCAAAAGATTACCTGAAACAACCTGATTGAAAAAAGAGATTGTACTGATGATATATATCAAAGCTGAACACAGTTTATGTAGCGAATTGATGCTTGGTGACGTCACAAAAGGTCTCCGCGCATAATACGTCACAAGAAAGTCGTGTATGGGACCGGACTGGTGGCATCTTCCCCCTGGTTGTAACTTATAACTGTCAAATCAAATCTATGTAGCTATCTATCTAACTCAAATGTCTGTTGAGGACTCTTTGATAATCACATTTGAGGCACATGTCAGCAGGTGGCAGTGTCTTCAAATGCAGTAGTTGATGATCTGTGCAACAGTTGAGCAACTTGAAGTTGTACATTTTTTGGGGGCTAGCAAGCTTGCCTGCCTATTTCTACAATTAATCTTCTTATAATCGCATTTTAAACCTAACCACACTGCTAATCTAATGGCCCAACCTTAAATTAAGACCAAAAAGCGTATTTTTGTTTTCATACATTTTTACGATATAGCCAATTTGTACTTTGTGGCTGTGTTATCTAGTGGGAATCTCTAGCTGGCTAGTTATCTACCCTCTGGCGTTCCGCAATATTGGAGAAAAAGTTGATTGATAATCCAAGTACTAGTTTGAAAAATATGCACTGGGCATCAAAATGATCTCCCGAATAGTTTTAAAAGATGTGGTTCAGAGGTTCAAGAGTTTTACTCCTGAGTTACGGCTGGGATTGTTTCTGTCATAGTATAATTTGTTTACTGTCACTAACGTTACATATTTCGGTTTATCAGAGGATGTCTTCAGTCTTGGAACGACAGTTTTTGGCAATGGTCATGGTATGTTAGCAAGGAGGGGCTGAGTGAATCAACAATCATATGCTCGGTAGCTACTTTGATTGGGAGTGTTGTAACGTTAGCTAGCGTGCTAAAACGTATAGCTAATGTAACAGACGGTGCCAGTAGACTACAGCAGCAAGCTACAACACATCACGCCATGTTTATGTCTGTCAACCCTATCATTTATGTTTTAATCCTTTCCTCTTCCTTTGCAGTGCACAAGCTCAATAAGGTTCCGGAGTGGCGCAGCGGTCTGAGGCACTGCATCTTAGTGCAAAAGAGGCGTCACTACAGACCCTGTTTCGAATCCAGGTTGTATCACATCCGGCTGTGATTCGGAGTCCCATAGGGCAGTGCACAATTGGGCCTGCATCGCCAGGGTAGGCCGTCATTGTAAATAAGAATTTGTTCTTAACTGACTTGTCTAGTTAAATGAAAAATATAGAATGACATACTCCTTCCACCACAAGACAGTGACCCAGCTACTCCTCAGTAATGGGGTTCTGGGGTGACATTGAGAAGAGTGTGGGCACCACTGTTTGGTTTCTGCTTCTCTCTATCAGCACAGGGGTGTTATACTGGGTCTGCTACTGTTTGGTGCATCTGCCCAGAACCAGATGGAGGGGTTCATGCCAGTATCCCTCTCCCTTATGTATATGGCCACAGTGCACTCCCGTATGGTTAAGGGCTTTCTTTTCGGGGTCACTGTACCCATGTTAGCCCTGCCCTGGCTGTTTCTGTTCATCACAACACTTTTGGTCCCACACACTGTCTTCCTTTGCAATGTCATGGCCATCATCGCAGGGGGGATCTGTATCCTTACTCCAACCTCATTGTGGTTCAAAAGAAATGTGATACGCTCCTCTGCAGTATGTCACAGCTTTATAAGTGTGCTTAGTAGTGTAGTTAAGTGGTAATAGGTTATAGGTGTTGTATATGAGTCCTGCTGCTAAATATGATGTTATTTTT
The DNA here is from genome assembly GCF_965601325.2 of Salmo salar. Classification (NCBI taxonomy): domain Eukaryota; kingdom Metazoa; phylum Chordata; class Actinopteri; order Salmoniformes; family Salmonidae; genus Salmo; species Salmo salar. Next base: position 67,398,388 of record NC_138294.1, on the reverse strand, counting down.
GTTTAGAAAAATCTTGCATCACTGCTTCACACATTCTCCTTAACTTGCACTGGTGAAACAGACGGAAAGGGCTGGCTCTCACTTCTGGACATGTCCGATGCCAGGGCATCAGTGCTGGACAAGAAGATGCCTTTCAGGCTGCTGAGGAACATTGATGTCCTGTATGTCCCTGCATCAATAGAGGCGAGAAGGAAGACAGTCCACCCACCGTGAGTACTGAGAAAGCACCAGACCCATCATTTATCAGACAAGACAAGAGGTCATTAAATAACAATTGCTGTGTGCAAGCCAGAGCACATGATGTACTACAGTATAATGAGGTGCAGTTATAATAGATGATCCTCAGCTGTAATTGAATACTGTACAGTAGGCACCTAGTGGTCCCCCATGATTAGATAGAGAATCACTGGTATATTTAAGCTCTCTGAAATCTGTCCACGTTCTCATTGATTGCAGAATCATTCCAACCCCAGGCTCCTACCCAGTCCAAGCCTACGCTCCAGTGTCTTCTACCTCCAACCTACAGGCTACCGAGACCACACCAAAGACATTTGAAGGCTGGGCCCACTCCTACTATACACAGGGGAGCCCTGTTCAGGTCTCAGGTTATTACGGACACAACCATGGATATGGCCTCAAGCTTTGGGCCAAGTTACGGACATGGTCACAAACATGGACACAGCTGCAGCCACAGCCAAGGTCATGGACATAGTCACGAACACAGCTTTGGCCATGGACTCAGTCATGGACATGCATCTGCCTCTCAAACCAGCAGTCACTGGGCTCCAGTGGCTCAACATCCACATTCTCAACATTCCCACCTCAGTCCATTGTCTGTGTCTGTCAGTGCCCCAGGGGCGGAAATCCCGGGGGGGGGGGACGGGGGGGACACGACCCCCCCATCCTGGGAAAAATATGATTTGTCCCCCCCAATATATCACTGTAAACATAACTATGTAATTTACATAATATTAATAATGCGCAATGAAAGCAATTGTGCTGATTATAGACACCTAATAGTGCGTTTTTAAGTTTCAAAAGATTGCGACCCCCCACCCTTTGCCTCACAATGGTTTGATCCACTGCCAGTTCCTTAGTTGGCAAGGTAACAGAGGGTTCGTGTCCACTGTCTGAAAAGCACTCAATGCACGTAACTGACGGGAGATTCATCCAGTCAATCGTGCCATAGCAATGTTTTGTTTTATGTTGGCAGGGTTCACACACACACTAGCTGAATTTGCAGAGCTAGCGCGCAAATATTAACTATTAAGCTAGCTAGTACCTATTCCATTTATGTGGCGTCGTCAAAGATGGAATCTTTGCTATCGTCAATTTATTCCAAGATCAGCATGCAGATGATGTAAGTTAGTGCTTCAAAGTCCCTGTGATAAGGTTAGCGATAAACTGAAGTCCAAACTGAACAGAACTACACTCTCTTCTACCATTGTCTTAAATATATTTAATGGTCTCGTTGCAAAAGCTAAATTGTCGCAAAGGGAACTTTTATTTATTTTATTTCACCTTTATTTAACCCGGGTAGCAAAGATTATAGCAAACACCACTGAAACGGAATTGGTGCTCCCTAGCTTTGCAAATTCAGCTATTGTTGGAAGCCAGCCAATATGAAACAAACTATTAAAATTACAAAAGGTTGCAGCATATGTTGTGTAAATGGTGAACTCATACAGCTGTCAACTCTTGTCATTTTAATCCGTTTCACATTTGCTAGCTACCTTTTAGATCGAAGCCCAAATAGAATGATAGAAGATAAGATGATAGAAGCCCATCTCCTACTGTAAATAACCTACACGCTGTGTGTGTGTGTAGCCAGCCAGCCAGGTAGAAAAATGGCAGAAAAATAAAAAAGACGGACATCAGAGTATTTTTCAGTACACCAAAACGCAAAGTAAGAACCCTAGTAGCCTAATATCTCAAAGACTAGTTGATAAAATGTTCATAAGAAAGAAATCAAATTCTAATGGAAATGTTTCACAATGATGTCATTAGGCAGAGCAGGCAACAGATGGCACACAGACAGCAGAGTTGGGGACAGATATGCAGGGACAGACTGGCAGAGACAGGGAGTCTCAGGTAAGTTTGTTGAGTCTTTGTTTGGCAACATTATGAAAGGTTCTCCATTTTTTTTACTTGTAAAATAGGAACATAATTGGAAAATGCCATGGATGCCCCCACTCTCAACTTTAACAAATCTTAGTTCAGTCACCAGTTTAAGGCAATGGTATTGCTGTTGTGATTAGTTGTGTAGTTTTGGGTACCGGTAGTTAGGAGTACGGCAAACACCTTATTTCTTTGGTTCCTCAATATACATTTACCATATTACAATGTAGGCTATGTGTTACAGCACTACTTTTGGTGTCCCCCTCAGGATTTGCTCTTGAGAAAATGTCATGTAATTGTCCCCTCCAAAGTTGATATCAGATTTTCGCCCCTGCAGTGCCCCCCAGAGTTTCACAGCAAACATGCCGGAGTCACTGCCAGAATCTGTGACGGTTCATCCAGGAGCACCTGTGTCTTCACTGACAGATTGATGACTTCAATCAGTAACACCAAAACTCGCTATAGCTCGATTGAAATTCAAAGGCAATGTTCTCGAAGACTGGAAATTACCTTTACATTTCAAGCGCGCTATTTTCAGCAATCACAATCCTTGTAAAAACGTCAACTCATGGTATAACTAATAACGTTTATTTTACATTTTATTATGTCAGTGTGGTTATAAGCCGCTATAGCTCTGAAGTTCGAGTGTGTGTGTGTGTGTGTGTTGTAGTAGTAGGCCATTATTTCTTCGAACATCTCAGTTTGGGCAGCAGCCACTGGAGAAACCTGTCAATCAAACACAACAGGAGAATAAATAGTAGTTTGCCATTAAACATCAGATCGCTGCTCTTCCTCTGCTACCGCATTCAATTTCTATAATTCTCTACATCATTCTATTTCTATAAATCTCTAAAATGCCCTTGTTATGTTGCCCTCTTCTATTTCCTCACCTCTTCCTCAGACTCTTCTTTTCCTCTTTCTTGTCCTCCTTACTTTCTCCAACATTTTCCACCTGCTGCATCTTGCTGGCCTTCTCTTTCTTCACTTGCTTTTTTCCCTTGCTCTTTTTCCTTTTGACCTTCCCTTCCTAAATATTTTTGACAAGGAGATAAAGTAATATAAGCATATGGCTATTTTCTACTCTTGAGCTATGATATCTAGAGGTATGATATACTGTAGAAGGACATATGGCCAATATTCCCTTCCTGTTTCCTCTCACCTGTGGGGTCACTCCTGACATTTTCTGGAGCAGCTTCCTGCCGTTCTCACTCAGGTTGGTGATTGGGGCCAGGCGAGGGCTGCGGTGGTATGGTAAGTACTCCACAGCAGGCAAAGCAACAATGACAGAGACGGGGCTTGGAGGTGTCGGAGGCTTTGGGACATCCTTTTGGGAGGGACGGGCCACAGCAGAGGGCAGGGCCCGTAGGGCTTCAGCCAGGGTCCGGGGTCCTGAGGTCACAAGAGGAGAGAGGCCAGACACAGGACCAGAGACTTTCCCTGGGCTCTGTAAGACCAGAAACAACAAACAAACTGTCAGGACAGTGCTATGTCATACACAATCAGTAGATATACTGTAAGACTAATCTATAAATACATTAGATACATGACTACACGCAATAAGTAAGATTAATTTACAAAGCTCTGGACATAGTTCTTTTTTTCAGGCTTGAGGAGCCTGTTCTCAGCTATTCTGGTCTGCATTTCTGCCATGCTCTCTACCATTTTGGCCATCTCTCCAGTGCATTTCTTGAAGGCCACTTTCAACCTTTCCAAGTCATTCAGCCAAGTGTCCAGGTTTACTGCCTCAAGATCACGTTCACTGCAGTTTCTCTTCATCACTTGGATCAGTGCCCTCACCTCTTCGCCCATCCTCCCTTTGTCTTCCCTATTCACATCTTCATCCCTCAGTCTTTCCTCCTTCCTCCTCCCCATCCACTTCTCAATCCAGGCTCTGAAGCATCCCTCATTCTTCTGCCTCTCTTGGTTGACGTCCTGACCGTCATTGACCTTCTTCAGGCCTTCCTCCAGGTCGAGCTCTATGGAGGCCAGTTTTTTTTTAATCCTCCTCAGGCTCTCCTTGTTGGTGTTGGTCCACTGTGTCTTCTTGTCCTGCTGCTCCTTGCAGGGCCGGACAGTAGGGACCAACTCCGTCAGGCGTGATGCCTTCTTCAGGGCACTCACAGAGGCAGGGAGAAGGATGTTGGGCTTGGCCACAATAATCTGTACAGACATAGGGTCAAACCATTGAGATGTAACACACACTAGTGATGCATTAACTCATAAGCAGCAGTCCCGCGGTTATATCCACAGGGCGGCAGGTTTAGGGTCATGAAATATTATGTGGGTGGCGGTCGGGTTGAATAAAAAGAAAACAATACATGAAAAAAATCCATAAATATATCATTCTTGTGTAATTTATATCTATAGGCTATTTAGCATTTGTGCATAAACCTAAGCTGTGGGACATAACTTGGCGCATGCCAAATAGACTAGACACCAATCACCAAACACTTTTGGGAAAGGGCAGAAAAAGTTATTGTTGATCCACTGACGCAAAAAGGACAATGTCAGAGTTTAATTCAATAAGAGGAAAGCTACGAAATGGAAAGTTGAAAATAAAGAAGGGATGGCCAGAAAAGTAATGTATATAGTCGGGCGGTTGCGGATGGGTTATTAGCAATTGCGGGTGGGTTTGGTTGAACAAACAGCTGACCTGCGCACCACTAACACACAAACACACAAATGTAAGAGAATACCAGTCGAGGGTCCTTCAGTGAAGCCCCTTTTCTCTGTGGTTCCTTTGAAGGCCCAGGACTGTCCTCAGCAGAGGCATCATTGCCATTATCACACTGTGTGTCAGAGAGCTAGTTGGTCATAGTCCATTCTCCACATTCAGTCAAAGAGTTACTCAAATACATGGTGCAGAACATACCAGAAAGTCTGATTCATCCAAGGAGTGGAGAGACAGATTGTCGTCCTCTACCATATCCCTCACTTCAAACTTTGTCACCTTTCCATCCTCCTCATCCTTCACTATCAGCGGTGGTGTCCTCCTTTCATGATCCTCATCATCAGACTGTGTATCAGAGTCAATTAGTCTGAGACTATTCTCTTTACAGTCATATCACTCAACACATCTATGGTGTACAACTCTCTTACCTCAGATTCACAGTCAGTGAAGGAGTAGATAGAGATGTCATCAGAGTTGGAGGATGAGATGACCCCATCATAATTTCTCTCCATCAGCCGAGTCACCCTTCCAGACTGAGGAGACAGACAAAGGCATGTACTTAGGGCAGCCATAAAATACACTGGCATTGACTGCCAAGAAAATGTAGAATATTTAGGCAATCCAACATAGTTGTACAAGTAGTGAGTAATTCATGGGTCATTGAAAATGCAAGTGTATTGAAATGCAATAAATGCAACTCCCATAACATTAGGGATGGGACTAAAGACCTTCCACACTGTAGGATTCTTTAGCATTTCCAATGAATGATTGTCAATTCAACCAAGCCAACCAAAATGGCCATATGAATCAACAGATTGATCTATCTGTTGTGTCTCTATGGGAACAGCAGAGATGTCTGACCTGGCTGAGAGGCTCTGGATTGATGTCCCGTCCATCCCCAGATGTCTGTTCCTGCCCACAGCTCTCAATGATTGGCTGTGAACAGTAAAGAAAAAATGTAACACTCTTTTGCTCATTTTGGCCTTGGAAATAACTTGGAAATAAATGATGTAGCCATCAATAAATCATTTAAGTAGCTACTGTTATGTGATTGATTTGAATGTGACTTACAGGCCTTTTGTGGATCTGAGGGGTCTGCGCTGAAGTAGACTGTCAAGACAGCATTCAATTTCAAATGAGTTTAGATGGGGAGGGATATCTGCAGTTGCTTTTATTGTGATAACTGCAGTTTGTACATGGAGCATAAGTAAGGTTTATGTGTAATTGTTTTCAGGTCGGATTTGACTTACAGGCCTTGGTCTTCTGTGCACCTTACCGGTTGGCCACATCACAGAATCAGGGGTGTTCACCCTCACTGGATTCAACTGTCAACACAACACTCCATTTAAAATGTGATGACAAAGACAGAACACAAACTAAATAAATTGGTATTTACCACATAAGGGCGGCGCCTTAAAGCTCTTTTGATTCTCTCATCACTACGGTCCATCTTGCTTTCTGAGGGATACATTTTCATCAACTGATTGGCACAAAACATATCCTAACACACACACACACACAGACAAATGGCACGCCATTCCCTATATAGTGCACTTATTTTGATCTGAGCCCACTGGGGATAGGTCAAAAGTAGTACACTACAGGGTGCCATTTGGGACCTCTCCAAAGAATGTAAGAGCCTACCAGACATTCTAAACGCCAAATCACCTTGTGCAGTGCGAACGGGTCTAACCAACCGTTTCCAATCGTAGTATTCTCTGCACAGCGTCAGCTAGGGCAGACTATGCGGCAAAAGATTACCTGAAACAACCTGATTGAAAAAAGAGATTGTACTGATGATATATATCAAAGCTGAACACAGTTTATGTAGCGAATTGATGCTTGGTGACGTCACAAAAGGTCTCCGCGCATAATACGTCACAAGAAAGTCGTGTATGGGACCGGACTGGTGGCATCTTCCCCCTGGTTGTAACTTATAACTGTCAAATCAAATCTATGTAGCTATCTATCTAACTCAAATGTCTGTTGAGGACTCTTTGATAATCACATTTGAGGCACATGTCAGCAGGTGGCAGTGTCTTCAAATGCAGTAGTTGATGATCTGTGCAACAGTTGAGCAACTTGAAGTTGTACATTTTTGGGGGGCTAGCAAGCTTGCCTGCCTATTTCTACAATTAATCTTCTTATAATCGCATTTTAAACCTAACCACACTGCTAATCTAATGGCCCAACCTTAAATTAAGACCAAAAAGCGTATTTTTGTTTTCATACATTTTTACGATATAGCCAATTTGTACTTTGTGGCTGTGTTATCTAGTGGGAATCTCTAGCTGGCTAGTTATCTACCCTCTGGCGTTCCGCAATATTGGAGAAAAAGTTGATTGATAATCCAAGTACTAGTTTGAAAAATATGCACTGGGCATCAAAATGATCTCCCGAATAGTTTTAAAAGATGTGGTTCAGAGGTTCAAGAGTTTTACTCCTGAGTTACGGCTGGGATTGTTTCTGTCATAGTATAATTTGTTTACTGTCACTAACGTTACATATTTCGGTTTATCAGAGGATGTCTTCAGTCTTGGAACGACAGTTTTTGGCAATGGTCATGGTATGTTAGCAAGGAGGGGCTGAGTGAATCAACAATCATATGCTCGGTAGCTACTTTGATTGGGAGTGTTGTAACGTTAGCTAGCGTGCTAAAACGTATAGCTAATGTAACAGACGGTGCCAGTAGACTACAGCAGCAAGCTACAACACATCACGCCATGTTTATGTCTGTCAACCCTATCATTTATGTTTTAATCCTTTCCTCTTCCTTTGCAGTGCACAAGCTCAATAAGGTTCCGGAGTGGCGCAGCGGTCTGAGGCACTGCATCTTAGTGCAAAAGAGGCGTCACTACAGACCCTGTTTCGAATCCAGGTTGTATCACATCCGGCTGTGATTCGGAGTCCCATAGGGCAGTGCACAATTGGGCCTGCATCGCCAGGGTAGGCCGTCATTGTAAATAAGAATTTGTTCTTAACTGACTTGTCTAGTTAAATGAAAAATATAGAATGACATACTCCTTCCACCACAAGACAGTGACCCAGCTACTCCTCAGTAATGGGGTTCTGGGGTGACATTGAGAAGAGTGTGGGCACCACTGTTTGGTTTCTGCTTCTCTCTATCAGCACAGGGGTGTTATACTGGGTCTGCTACTGTTTGGTGCATCTGCCCAGAACCAGATGGAGGGGTTCATGCCAGTATCCCTCTCCCTTATGTATATGGCCACAGTGCACTCCCGTATGGTTAAGGGCTTTCTTTTCGGGGTCACTGTACCCATGTTAGCCCTGCCCTGGCTGTTTCTGTTCATCACAACACTTTTGGTCCCACACACTGTCTTCCTTTGCAATGTCATGGCCATCATCGCAGGGGGGATCTGTATCCTTACTCCAACCTCATTGTGGTTCAAAAGAAATGTGATACGCTCCTCTGCAGTATGTCACAGCTTTATAAGTGTGCTTAGTAGTGTAGTTAAGTGCTAATAGGTTATAGGTGTTGTATATGAGTCCTGCTGCTAAACATGATGTTATTTTTGTTTAGAAAAATCTTGCATCACTGCTTCACACATTCTCCTTAACTTGCACTGGTGAAACAGACGGAAAGGGCTGGCTCTCACTTCTGGACATGTCCGATGCCAGGGCATCAGTGCTGGACAAGAAGATGCCTTTCAGGCGGCTGAGGAACATTGATGTCCTGTATGTCCCTGCATCAATAGAGGCGAGAAGGAAGACAGTCCACCCACCGTGAGTACTGAGAAAGCACCAGACCCATCATTTATCAGACAAGACAAGAGGTCATTAAATAACAATTGCTGTGTGCAAGCCAGAGCACATGATGTACTACAGTATAATGAGGTGCAGTTATAATAGATGATCCTCAGCTGTAATTGAATACTGTACAGTAGGCACCTAGTGGTCCCCCATGATTAGATAGAGAATCACTGGTATATTTAAGCTCTCTGAAATCTGTCCACGTTCTCATTGATTGCAGAATCATTCCAACCCCAGGCTCCTACCCAGTCCAAGCCTACGCTCCAGTGTCTTCTACCTCCAACCTACAGGCTACCGAGACCACACCAAAGACATTTGAAGGCTGGGCCCACTCCTACTATACACAGGGGAGCCCTGTTCAGGTCTCAGGTTATTACGGACACAACCATGGATATGGCCTCAAGCTTTGGGCCAAGTTACGGACATGGTCACAAACATGGACACAGCTGCAGCCACAGCCAAGGTCATGGACATAGTCACGAACACAGCTTTGGCCATGGACTCAGTCATGGACATGCATCTGCCTCTCAAACCAGCAGTCACTGGGCTCCAGTGGCTCAACATCCACATTCTCAACATTCCCACCTCAGTCCATTGTCTGTGTCTGTCAGTGCCCCAGGGGCGGAAATCCCGGGGGGGGGGGACGGGGGGGACACGACCCCCCCATCCTGGGAAAAATATGATTTGTCCCCCCCAATATATCACTGTAAACATAACTATGTAATTTACATAATATTAATAATGCGCAATGAAAGCAATTGTGCTGATTATAGACACCTAATAGTGCGTTTTTAAGTTTCAAAAGATTGCGACCCCCCACCCTTTGCCTCACAATGGTTTGATCCACTGCCAGTTCCTTAGTTGGCAAGGTAACAGAGGGTTCGTGTCCACTGTCTGAAAAGCACTCAATGCACGTAACTGACGGGAGATTCATCCAGTCAATCGTGCCATAGCAATGTTTTGTTTTATGTTGGCAGGGTTCACACACACACTAGCTGAATTTGCAGAGCTAGCGCGCAAATATTAACTATTAAGCTAGCTAGTACCTATTCCATTTATGTGGCGTCGTCAAAGATGGAATCTTTGCTATCGTCAATTTATTCCAAGATCAGCATGCAGATGATGTAAGTTAGTGCTTCAAAGTCCCTGTGATAAGGTTAGCGATAAACTGAAGTCCAAACTGAACAGAACTACACTCTCTTCTACCATTGTCTTAAATATATTTAATGGTCTCGTTGCAAAAGCTAAATTGTCGCAAAGGGAACTTTTATTTATTTTATTTCACCTTTATTTAACCCGGGTAGCAAAGATTATAGCAAACACCACTGAAACGGAATTGGTGCTCCCTAGCTTTGCAAATTCAGCTATTGTTGGAAGCCAGCCAATATGAAACAAACTATTAAAATTACAAAAGGTTGCAGCATATGTTGTGTAAATGGTGAACTCATACAGCTGTCAACTCTTGTCATTTTAATCCGTTTCACATTTGCTAGCTACCTTTTAGATCGAAGCCCAAATAGAATGATAGAAGATAAGATGATAGAAGCCCATCTCCTACTGTAAATAACCTACACGCTGTGTGTGTGTGTAGCCAGCCAGCCAGGTAGAAAAATGGCAGAAAAATAAAAAAGACGGACATCAGAGTATTTTTCAGTACACCAAAACGCAAAGTAAGAACCCTAGTAGCCTAATATCTCAAAGACTAGTTGATAAAATGTTCATAAGAAAGAAATCAAATTCTAATGGAAATGTTTCACAATGATGTCATTAGGCAGAGCAGGCAACAGATGGCACACAGACAGCAGAGTTGGGGACAGATATGCAGGGACAGACTGGCAGAGACAGGGAGTCTCAGGTAAGTTTGTTGAGTCTTTGTTTGGCAACATTATGAAAGGTTCTCCATTTTTTTTACTTGTAAAATAGGAACATAATTGGAAAATGCCATGGATGCCCCCACTCTCAACTTTAACAAATCTTAGTTCAGTCACCAGTTTAAGGCAATGGTATTGCTGTTGTGATTAGTTGTGTAGTTTTGGGTACCGGTAGTTAGGAGTACGGCAAACACCTTATTTCTTTGGTTCCTCAATATACATTTACCATATTACAATGTAGGCTATGTGTTACAGCACTACTTTTGGTGTCCCCCTCAGGATTTGCTCTTGAGAAAATTTCATGTAATTGTCCCCTCCAAAGTTGATATCAGATTTTCGCCCCTGCAGTGCCCCCCAGAGTTTCACAGCAAACATGCCGGAGTCACTGCCAGAATCTGTGACGGTTCATCCAGGAGCACCTGTGTCTTCACTGACAGATTGATGACTTCAATCAGTAACACCAAAACTCGCTATAGCTCGATTGAAATTCAAAGGCAATGTTCTCGAAGACTGGAAATGACCTTTACATTTCAAGCGCGCTATTTTCAGCAATCACAATCCTTGTAAAAACGTCAACTCATGGTATAACTAATAACGTTTATTTTACATTTTATTATGTCAGTGTGGTTATAAGCCGCTATAGCTCTGAAGTTCGAGTGTGTGTGTGTGTGTGTGTTGTAGTAGTAGGCCATTATTTCTTCGAACATCTCAGTTTGGGCAGCAGCCACTGGAGAAACCTGTCAATCAAACACAACAGGAGAATAAATAGTAGTTTGCCATTAAACATCAGATCGCTGCTCTTCCTCTGCTACCGCATTCAATTTCTATAATTCTCTACATCATTCTATTTCTATAAATCTCTAAAATGCCCTTGTTATGTTGCCCTCTTCTATTTCCTCACCTCTTCCTCAGACTCTTCTTTTCCTCTTTCTTGTCCTCCTTACTTTCTCCAACATTTTCCACCTGCTGCATCTTGCTGGCCTTCTCTTTCTTCACTTGCTTTTTTCCCTTGCTCTTTTTCCTTTTGACCTTCCCTTCCTAAATATTTTTGACAAGGAGATAAAGTAATATAAGCATATGGCTATTTTCTACTCTTGAGCTATGATATCTAGAGGTATGATATACTGTAGAAGGACATATGGCCAATATTCCCTTCCTGTTTCCTCTCACCTGTGGGGTCACTCCTGACATTTTCTGGAGCAGCTTCCTGCCGTTCTCACTCAGGTTGGTGATTGGGGCCAGGCGAGGGCTGCGGTGGTATGGTAAGTACTCCACAGCAGGCAAAGCAACAATGACAGAGACGGGGCTTGGAGGTGTCGGAGGCTTTGGGACATCCTTTTGGGAGGGACGGGCCACAGCAGAGGGCAGGGCCCGTAGGGCTTCAGCCAGGGTCCGGGGTCCTGAGGTCACAAGAGGAGAGAGGCCAGACACAGGACCAGAGACTTTCCCTGGGCTCTGTAAGACCAGAAACAACAAACAAACTGTCAGGACAGTGCTATGTCATACACAATCAGTAGATATACTGTAAGACTAATCTATAAATACATTAGATACATGACTACACGCAATAAGTAAGATTAATTTACAAAGCTCTGGACATAGTTCTTTTTTTCAGGCTTGAGGAGCCTGTTCTCAGCTATTCTGGTCTGCATTTCTGCCATGCTCTCTACCATTTTGGCCATCTCTCCAGTGCATTTCTTGAAGGCCACTTTCAACCTTTCCAAGTCATTCAGCCAAGTGTCCAGGTTTACTGCCTCAAGATCACGTTCACTGCAGTTTCTCTTCATCACTTGGATCAGTGCCCTCACCTCTTCGCCCATCCTCCCTTTGTCTTCCCTATTCACATCTTCATCCCTCAGTCTTTCCTCCTTCCTCCTCCCCATCCACTTCTCAATCCAGGCTCTGAAGCATCCCTCATTCTTCTGCCTCTCTTGGTTGACGTCCTGACCGTCATTGACCTTCTTCAGGCCTTCCTCCAGGTCGAGCTCTATGGAGGCCAGTTTTTTTTTAATCCTCCTCAGGCTCTCCTTGTTGGTGTTGGTCCACTGTGTCTTCTTGTCCTGCTGCTCCTTGCAGGGCCGGACAGTAGGGACCAACTCCGTCAGGCGTGATGCCTTCTTCAGGGCACTCACAGAGGCAGGGAGAAGGATGTTGGGCTTGGCCACAATAATCTGTACAGACATAGGGTCAAACCATTGAGATGTAACACACACTAGTGATGCATTAACTCATAAGCAGCAGTCCCGCGGTTATATCCACAGGGCGGCAGGTTTAGGGTCATGAAATATTATGTGGGTGGCGGTCGGGTTGAATAAAAAGAAAACAATACATGAAAAAAATCCATAAATATATCATTCTTGTGTAATTTATATCTATAGGCTATTTAGCATTTGTGCATAAACCTAAGCTGTGGGACATAACTTGGCGCATGCCAAATAGACTAGACACCAATCACCAAACACTTTTGGGAAAGGGCAGAAAAAGTTATTGTTGATCCACTGACGCAAAAAGGACAATGTCAGAGTTTAATTCAATAAGAGGAAAGCTACGAAATGGAAAGTTGAAAATAAAGAAGGGATGGCCAGAAAAGTAATGTATATAGTCGAGCGGTTGCGGATGGGTTATTAGCAATTGCGGGTGGGTTTGGTTGAACAAACAGCTGACCTGCGCACCACTAACACACAAACACACAAATGTAAGAGAATACCAGTCGAGGGTCCTTCAGTGAAGCCCCTTTTCTCTGTGGTTCCTTTGAAGGCCCAGGACTGTCCTCAGCAGAGGCATCATTGCCATTATCACACTGTGTGTCAGAGAGCTAGTTGGTCATAGTCCATTCTCCACATTCAGTCAAAGAGTTACTCAAATACATGGTGCAGAACATACCAGAAAGTCTGATTCATCCAAGGAGTGGAGAGACAGATTGTCGTCCTCTACCATATCCCTCACTTCAAACTTTGTCACCTTTCCATCCTCCTCATCCTTCACTATCAGCGGTGGTGTCCTCCTTTCATGATCCTCATCATCAGACTGTGTATCAGAGTCAATTAGTCTGAGACTATTCTCTTTACAGTCATATCACTCAACACATCTATGGTGTACAACTCTCTTACCTCAGATTCACAGTCAGTGAAGGAGTAGATAGAGATGTCATCAGAGTTGGAGGATGAGATGACCCCATCATAATTTCTCTCCATCAGCCGAGTCACCCTTCCAGACTGAGGAGACAGACAAAGGCATGTACTTAGGGCAGCCATAAAATACACTGGCATTGACTGCCAAGAAAATGTAGAATATTTAGGCAATCCAACATAGTTGTACAAGTAGTGAGTAATTCATGGGTCATTGAAAATGCAAGTGTATTGAAATGCAATAAATGCAACTCCCATAACATTAGGGATGGGACTAAAGACCTTCCACACTGTAGGATTCTTTAGCATTTCCAATGAATGATTGTCAATTCAACCAAGCCAACCAAAATGGCCATATGAATCAACAGATTGATCTATCTGTTGTGTCTCTATGGGAACAGCAGAGATGTCTGACCTGGCTGAGAGGCTCTGGATTGATGTCCCGTCCATCCCCAGATGTCTGTTCCTGCCCACAGCTCTCAATGATTGGCTGTGAACAGTAAAGAAAAAATGTAACACTCTTTTGCTCATTTTGGCCTTGGAAATAACTTGGAAATAAATGATGTAGCCATCAATAAATCATTTAAGTAGCTACTGTTATGTGATTGATTTGAATGTGACTTACAGGCCTTTTGTGGATCTGAGGGGTCTGCGCTGAAGTAGACTGTCAAGACAGCATTCAATTTCAAATGAGTTTAGATGGGGAGGGATATCTGCAGTTGCTTTTATTGTGATAACTGCAGTTTGTACATGGAGCATAAGTAAGGTTTATGTGTAATTGTTTTCAGGTCGGATTTGACTTACAGGCCTTGGTCTTCTGTGCACCTTACCGGTTGGCCACATCACAGAATCAGGGGTGTTCACCCTCACTGGATTCAACTGTCAACACAACACTCCATTTAAAATGTGATGACAAAGACAGAACACAAACTAAATAAATTGGTATTTACCACATAAGGGCGGCGCCTTAAAGCTCTTTTGATTCTCTCATCACTACGGTCCATCTTGCTTTCTGAGGGATACATTTTCATCAACTGATTGGCACAAAACATATCCTAACACACACACACACACAGACAAATGGCACGCCATTCCCTATATAGTGCACTTATTTTGATCTGAGCCCACTGGGGATAGGTCAAAAGTAGTACACTACAGGGTGCCATTTGGGACCTCTCCAAAGAATGTAAGAGCCTACCAGACATTCTAAACGCCAAATCACCTTGTGCAGTGCGAACGGGTCTAACCAACCGTTTCCAATCGTAGTATTCTCTGCACAGCGTCAGCTAGGGCAGACTATGCGGCAAAAGATTACCTGAAACAACCTGATTGAAAAAAGAGATTGTACTGATGATATATATCAAAGCTGAACACAGTTTATGTAGCGAATTGATGCTTGGTGACGTCACAAAAGGTCTCCGCGCATAATACGTCACAAGAAAGTCGTGTATGGGACCGGACTGGTGGCATCTTCCCCCTGGTTGTAACTTATAACTGTCAAATCAAATCTATGTAGCTATCTATCTAACTCAAATGTCTGTTGAGGACTCTTTGATAATCACATTTGAGGCACATGTCAGCAGGTGGCAGTGTCTTCAAATGCAGTAGTTGATGATCTGTGCAACAGTTGAGCAACTTGAAGTTGTACATTTTTTGGGGGCTAGCAAGCTTGCCTGCCTATTTCTACAATTAATCTTCTTATAATCGCATTTTAAACCTAACCACACTGCTAATCTAATGGCCCAACCTTAAATTAAGACCAAAAAGCGTATTTTTGTTTTCATACATTTTTACGATATAGCCAATTTGTACTTTGTGGCTGTGTTATCTAGTGGGAATCTCTAGCTGGCTAGTTATCTACCCTCTGGCGTTCCGCAATATTGGAGAAAAAGTTGATTGATAATCCAAGTACTAGTTTGAAAAATATGCACTGGGCATCAAAATGATCTCCCGAATAGTTTTAAAAGATGTGGTTCAGAGGTTCAAGAGTTTTACTCCTGAGTTACGGCTGGGATTGTTTCTGTCATAGTATAATTTGTTTACTGTCACTAACGTTACATATTTCGGTTTATCAGAGGATGTCTTCAGTCTTGGAACGACAGTTTTTGGCAATGGTCATGGTATGTTAGCAAGGAGGGGCTGAGTGAATCAACAATCATATGCTCGGTAGCTACTTTGATTGGGAGTGTTGTAACGTTAGCTAGCGTGCTAAAACGTATAGCTAATGTAACAGACGGTGCCAGTAGACTACAGCAGCAAGCTACAACACATCACGCCATGTTTATGTCTGTCAACCCTATCATTTATGTTTTAATCCTTTCCTCTTCCTTTGCAGTGCACAAGCTCAATAAGGTTCCGGAGTGGCGCAGCGGTCTGAGGCACTGCATCTTAGTGCAAAAGAGGCGTCACTACAGACCCTGTTTCGAATCCAGGTTGTATCACATCCGGCTGTGATTCGGAGTCCCATAGGGCAGTGCACAATTGGGCCTGCATCGCCAGGGTAGGCCGTCATTGTAAATAAGAATTTGTTCTTAACTGACTTGTCTAGTTAAATGAAAAATATAGAATGACATACTCCTTCCACCACAAGACAGTGACCCAGCTACTCCTCAGTAATGGGGTTCTGGGGTGACATTGAGAAGAGTGTGGGCACCACTGTTTGGTTTCTGCTTCTCTCTATCAGCACAGGGGTGTTATACTGGGTCTGCTACTGTTTGGTGCATCTGCCCAGAACCAGATGGAGGGGTTCATGCCAGTATCCCTCTCCCTTATGTATATGGCCACAGTGCACTCCCGTATGGTTAAGGGCTTTCTTTTCGGGGTCACTGTACCCATGTTAGCCCTGCCCTGGCTGTTTCTGTTCATCACAACACTTTTGGTCCCACACACTGTCTTCCTTTGCAATGTCATGGCCATCATCGCAGGGGGGATCTGTATCCTTACTCCAACCTCATTGTGGTTCAAAAGAAATGTGATACGCTCCTCTGCAGTATGTCACAGCTTTATAAGTGTGCTTAGTAGTGTAGTTAAGTGCTAATAGGTTATAGGTGTTGTATATGAGTCCTGCTGCTAAACATGATGTTATTTTTGTTTAGAAAAATCTTGCATCACTGCTTCACACATTCTCCTTAACTTGCACTGGTGAAACAGACGGAAAGGGCTGGCTCTCACTTCTGGACATGTCCGATGCCAGGGCATCAGTGCTGGACAAGAAGATGCCTTTCAGGCGGCTGAGGAACATTGATGTCCTGTATGTCCCTGCATCAATAGAGGCGAGAAGGAAGACAGTCCACCCACCGTGAGTACTGAGAAAGCACCAGACCCATCATTTATCAGACAAGACAAGAGGTCATTAAATAACAATTGCTGTGTGCAAGCCAGAGCACATGATGTACTACAGTATAATGAGGTGCAGTTATAATAGATGATCCTCAGCTGTAATTGAATACTGTACAGTAGGCACCTAGTGGTCCCCCATGATTAGATAGAGAATCACTGGTATATTTAAGCTCTCTGAAATCTGTCCACGTTCTCATTGATTGCAGAATCATTCCAACCCCAGGCTCCTACCCAGTCCAAGCCTACGCTCCAGTGTCTTCTACCTCCAACCTACAGGCTACCGAGACCACACCAAAGACATTTGAAGGCTGGGCCCACTCCTACTATACACAGGGGAGCCCTGTTCAGGTCTCAGGTTATTACGGACACAACCATGGATATGGCCTCAAGCTTTGGGCCAAGTTACGGACATGGTCACAAACATGGACACAGCTGCAGCCACAGCCAAGGTCATGGACATAGTCACGAACACAGCTTTGGCCATGGACTCAGTCATGGACATGCATCTGCCTCTCAAACCAGCAGTCACTGGGCTCCAGTGGCTCAACATCCACATTCTCAACATTCCCACCTCAGTCCATTGTCTGTGTCTGTCAGTGCCCCAGGGGCGGAAATCCCGGGGGGGGGACGGGGGGGACACGACCCCCCCATCCTGGGAAAAATATGATTTGTCCCCCCCAATATATCACTGTAAACATAACTATGTAATTTACATAATATTAATAATGCGCAATGAAAGCAATTGTGCTGATTATAGACACCTAATAGTGCGTTTTTAAGTTTCAAAAGATTGCGACCCCCCACCCTTTGCCTCACAATGGTTTGATCCACTGCCAGTTCCTTAGTTGGCAAGGTAACAGAGGGTTCGTGTCCACTGTCTGAAAAGCACTCAATGCACGTAACTGACGGGAGATTCATCCAGTCAATCGTGCCATAGCAATGTTTTGTTTTATGTTGGCAGGGTTCACACACACACTAGCTGAATTTGCAGAGCTAGCGCGCAAATATTAACTATTAAGCTAGCTAGTACCTATTCCATTTATGTGGCGTCGTCAAAGATGGAATCTTTGCTATCGTCAATTTATTCCAAGATCAGCATGCAGATGATGTAAGTTAGTGCTTCAAAGTCCCTGTGATAAGGTTAGCGATAAACTGAAGTCCAAACTGAACAGAACTACACTCTCTTCTACCATTGTCTTAAATATATTTAATGGTCTCGTTGCAAAAGCTAAATTGTCGCAAAGGGAACTTTTATTTATTTTATTTCACCTTTATTTAACCCGGGTAGCAAAGATTATAGCAAACACTACTGAAACGGAATTGGTGCTCCCTAGCTTTGCAAATTCAGCTATTGTTGGAAGCCAGCCAATATGAAACAAACTATTAAAATTACAAAAGGTTGCAGCATATGTTGTGTAAATGGTGAACTCATACAGCTGTCAACTCTTGTCATTTTAATCCGTTTCACATTTGCTAGCTACCTTTTAGATCGAAGCCCAAATAGAATGATAGAAGATAAGATGATAGAAGCCCATCTCCTACTGTAAATAACCTACACGCTGTGTGTGTGTGTAGCCAGCCAGCCAGGTAGAAAAATGGCAGAAAAATAAAAAAGACGGACATCAGAGTATTTTTCAGTACACCAAAACGCAAAGTAAGAACCCTAGTAGCCTAATATCTCAAAGACTAGTTGATAAAATGTTCATAAGAAAGAAATCAAATTCTAATGGAAATGTTTCACAATGATGTCATTAGGCAGAGCAGGCAACAGATGGCACACAGACAGCAGAGTTGGGGACAGATATGCAGGGACAGACTGGCAGAGACAGGGAGTCTCAGGTAAGTTTGTTGAGTCTTTGTTTGGCAACATTATGAAAGGTTCTCCATTTTTTTTACTTGTAAAATAGGAACATAATTGGAAAATGCCATGGATGCCCCCACTCTCAACTTTAACAAATCTTAGTTCAGTCACCAGTTTAAGGCAATGGTATTGCTGTTGTGATTAGTTGTGTAGTTTTGGGTACCGGTAGTTAGGAGTACGGCAAACACCTTATTTCTTTGGTTCCTCAATATACATTTACCATATTACAATGTAGGCTATGTGTTACAGCACTACTTTTGGTGTCCCCCTCAGGATTTGCTCTTGAGAAAATTTCATGTAATTGTCCCCTCCAAAGTTGATATCAGATTTTCGCCCCTGCAGTGCCCCCCAGAGTTTCACAGCAAACATGCCGGAGTCACTGCCAGAATCTGTGACGGTTCATCCAGGAGCACCTGTGTCTTCACTGACAGATTGATGACTTCAATCAGTAACACCAAAACTCGCTATAGCTCGATTGAAATTCAAAGGCAATGTTCTCGAAGACTGGAAATGACCTTTACATTTCAAGCGCGCTATTTTCAGCAATCACAATCCTTGTAAAAACGTCAACTCATGGTATAACTAATAACGTTTATTTTACATTTTATTATGTCAGTGTGGTTATAAGCCGCTATAGCTCTGAAGTTCGAGTGTGTGTGTGTGTGTGTGTTGTAGTAGTAGGCCATTATTTCTTCGAACATCTCAGTTTGGGCAGCAGCCACTGGAGAAACCTGTCAATCAAACACAACAGGAGAATAAATAGTAGTTTGCCATTAAACATCAGATCGCTGCTCTTCCTCTGCTACCGCATTCAATTTCTATAATTCTCTACATCATTCTATTTCTATAAATCTCTAAAATGCCCTTGTTATGTTGCCCTCTTCTATTTCCTCACCTCTTCCTCAGACTCTTCTTTTCCTCTTTCTTGTCCTCCTTACTTTCTCCAACATTTTCCACCTGCTGCATCTTGCTGGCCTTCTCTTTCTTCACTTGCTTTTTTCCCTTGCTCTTTTTCCTTTTGACCTTCCCTTCCTAAATATTTTTGACAAGGAGATAAAGTAATATAAGCATATGGCTATTTTCTACTCTTGAGCTATGATATCTAGAGGTATGATATACTGTAGAAGGACATATGGCCAATATTCCCTTCCTGTTTCCTCTCACCTGTGGGGTCACTCCTGACATTTTCTGGAGCAGCTTCCTGCCGTTCTCACTCAGGTTGGTGATTGGGGCCAGGCGAGGGCTGCGGTGGTATGGTAAGTACTCCACAGCAGGCAAAGCAACAATGACAGAGACGGGGCTTGGAGGTGTCGGAGGCTTTGGGACATCCTTTTGGGAGGGACGGGCCACAGCAGAGGGCAGGGCCCGTAGGGCTTCAGCCAGGGTCCGGGGTCCTGAGGTCACAAGAGGAGAGAGGCCAGACACAGGACCAGAGACTTTCCCTGGGCTCTGTAAGACCAGAAACAACAAACAAACTGTCAGGACAGTGCTATGTCATACACAATCAGTAGATATACTGTAAGACTAATCTATAAATACATTAGATACATGACTACACGCAATAAGTAAGATTAATTTACAAAGCTCTGGACATAGTTCTTTTTTTCAGGCTTGAGGAGCCTGTTCTCAGCTATTCTGGTCTGCATTTCTGCCATGCTCTCTACCATTTTGGCCATCTCTCCAGTGCATTTCTTGAAGGCCACTTTCAACCTTTCCAAGTCATTCAGCCAAGTGTCCAGGTTTACTGCCTCAAGATCACGTTCACTGCAGTTTCTCTTCATCACTTGGATCAGTGCCCTCACCTCTTCGCCCATCCTCCCTTTGTCTTCCCTATTCACATCTTCATCCCTCAGTCTTTCCTCCTTCCTCCTCCCCATCCACTTCTCAATCCAGGCTCTGAAGCATCCCTCATTCTTCTGCCTCTCTTGGTTGACGTCCTGACCGTCATTGACCTTCTTCAGGCCTTCCTCCAGGTCGAGCTCTATGGAGGCCAGTTTTTTTTTAATCCTCCTCAGGCTCTCCTTGTTGGTGTTGGTCCACTGTGTCTTCTTGTCCTGCTGCTCCTTGCAGGGCCGGACAGTAGGGACCAACTCCGTCAGGCGTGATGCCTTCTTCAGGGCACTCACAGAGGCAGGGAGAAGGATGTTGGGCTTGGCCACAATAATCTGTACAGACATAGGGTCAAACCATTGAGATGTAACACACACTAGTGATGCATTAACTCATAAGCAGCAGTCCCGCGGTTATATCCACAGGGCGGCAGGTTTAGGGTCATGAAATATTATGTGTAATATAAAGAAAACAATACATGAAAAAAATCCATAAATATATCATTCTTGTGTAATTTAAATCTATAGGCTATTTAGCATTTGTGCATAAACCTAAGCTGTGGGACATAACTTGGCGCATGCCAAATAGACTAGACACCAATCACCAAACACTTTTGGGAAAGGGCAGAAAAAGTTATTGTTGATCCACTGACGCAAAAAGGACAATGTCAGAGTTTAATTCAATAAGAGGAAAGCTACGAAATGGAAAGTTGAAAATAAAGAAGGGATGGCCAGAAAAGTAATGTATATAGTCGGGCGGTTGCGGATGGGTTATTAGCAATTGCGGGTGGGTTTGGTTGAACAAACAGCTGACCTGCGCACCACTAACACACAAACACACAAATGTAAGAGAATACCAGTCGAGGGTCCTTCAGTGAAGCCCCTTTTCTCTGTGGTTCCTTTGAAGGCCCAGGACTGTCCTCAGCAGAGGCATCATTGCCATTATCACACTGTGTGTCAGAGAGCTAGTTGGTCATAGTCCATTCTCCACATTCAGTCAAAGAGTTACTCAAATACATGGTGCAGAACATACCAGAAAGTCTGATTCATCCAAGGAGTGGAGAGACAGATTGTCGTCCTCTACCATATCCCTCACTTCAAACTTTGTCACCTTTCCATCCTCCTCATCCTTCACTATCAGCGGTGGTGTCCTCCTTTCATGATCCTCATCATCAGACTGTGTATCAGAGTCAATTAGTCTGAGACTATTCTCTTTACAGTCATATCACTCAACACATCTATGGTGTACAACTCTCTTACCTCAGATTCACAGTCAGTGAAGGAGTAGATAGAGATGTCATCAGAGTTGGAGGATGAGATGACCCCATCATAATTTCTCTCCATCAGCCGAGTCACCCTTCCAGACTGAGGAGACAGACAAAGGCATGTACTTAGGGCAGCCATAAAATACACTGGCATTGACTGCCAAGAAAATGTAGAATATTTAGGCAATCCAACATAGTTGTACAAGTAGTGAGTAATTCATGGGTCATTGAAAATGCTAGTGTATTGAAATGCAATAAATGCAACTCCCATAACATTAGGGATGGGACTAAAGACCTTCCACACTGTAGGATTCCTTAGCATTTCCAATGAATGATTGTCAATTCAACCAAGCCAACCAAAATGGCCATATGAATCAACAGATTGATCTATCTGTTGTGTCTCTATGGGAACAGCAGAGATGTCTGACCTGGCTGAGAGGCTCTGGATTGATGTCCCGTCCATCCCCAGATGTCTGTTCCTGCCCACAGCTCTCAATGATTGGCTGTGAACAGTAAAGAAAAAATGTAACACTCTTTTGCTCATTTTGGCCTTGGAAATAACTTGGAAATAAATGATGTAGCCATCAATAAATCATTTAAGTAGCTACTGTTATGTGATTGATTTGAATGTGACTTACAGGCCTTTTGTGGATCTGAGGGGTCTGCGCTGAAGTAGACTGTCAAGACAGCATTCAATTTCAAATGAGTTTAGATGGGGAGGGATATCTGCAGTTGCTTTTATTGTGATAACTGCAGTTTGTACATGGAGCATAAGTAAGGTTTATGTGTAATTGTTTTCAGGTCGGATTTGACTTACAGGCCTTGGTCTTCTGTGCACCTTACCGGTTGGCCACATCACAGAATCAGGGGTGTTCACCCTCACTGGATTCAACTGTCAACACAACACTCCATTTAAAATGTGATGACAAAGACAGAACACAAACTAAATAAATTGGTATTTACCACATAAGGGCGGCGCCTTAAAGCTCTTTTGATTCTCTCATCACTACGGTCCATCTTGCTTTCTGAGGGATACATTTTCATCAACTGATTGGCACAAAACATATCCTAACACACACACACACACACAGACAAATGGCACGCCATTCCCTATATAGTGCACTTATTTTGATCTGAGCCCACTGGGGATAGGTCAAAAGTAGTACACTACAGGGTGCCATTTGGGACCTCTCCAAAGAATGTAAGAGCCTACCAGACATTCTAAACGCCAAATCACCTTGTGCAGTGCGAACGGGTCTAACCAACCGTTTCCAATCGTAGTATTCTCTGCACAGCGTCAGCTAGGGCAGACTATGCGGCAAAAGATTACCTGAAACAACCTGATTGAAAAAAGAGATTGTACTGATGATATATATCAAAGCTGAACACAGTTTATGTAGCGAATTGATGCTTGGTGACGTCACAAAAGGTCTCCGCGCATAATACGTCACAAGAAAGTCGTGTATGGGACCGGACTGGTGGCATCTTCCCCCTGGTTGTAACTTATAACTGTCAAATCAAATCTATGTAGCTATCTATCTAACTCAAATGTCTGTTGAGGACTCTTTGATAATCACATTTGAGGCACATGTCAGCAGGTGGCAGTGTCTTCAAATGCAGTAGTTGATGATCTGTGCAACAGTTGAGCAACTTGAAGTTGTACATTTTTGGGGGGCTAGCAAGCTTGCCTGCCTATTTCTACAATTAATCTTCTTATAATCGCATTTTAAACCTAACCACACTGCTAATCTAATGGCCCAACCTTAAATTAAGACCAAAAAGCGTATTTTTGTTTTCATACATTTTTACGATATAGCCAATTTGTACTTTGTGGCTGTGTTATCTAGTGGGAATCTCTAGCTGGCTAGTTATCTACCCTCTGGCGTTCCGCAATATTGGAGAAAAAGTTGATTGATAATCCAAGTACTAGTTTGAAAAATATGCACTGGGCATCAAAATGATCTCCCGAATAGTTTTAAAAGATGTGGTTCAGAGGTTCAAGAGTTTTACTCCTGAGTTACGGCTGGGATTGTTTCTGTCATAGTATAATTTGTTTACTGTCACTAACGTTACATATTTCGGTTTATCAGAGGATGTCTTCAGTCTTGGAACGACAGTTTTTGGCAATGGTCATGGTATGTTAGCAAGGAGGGGCTGAGTGAATCAACAATCATATGCTCGGTAGCTACTTTGATTGGGAGTGTTGTAACGTTAGCTAGCGTGCTAAAACGTATAGCTAATGTAACAGACGGTGCCAGTAGACTACAGCAGCAAGCTACAACACATCACGCCATGTTTATGTCTGTCAACCCTATCATTTATGTTTTAATCCTTTCCTCTTCCTTTGCAGTGCACAAGCTCAATAAGGTTCCGGAGTGGCGCAGCGGTCTGAGGCACTGCATCTTAGTGCAAAAGAGGCGTCACTACAGACCCTGTTTCGAATCCAGGTTGTATCACATCCGGCTGTGATTCGGAGTCCCATAGGGCAGTGCACAATTGGGCCTGCATCGCCAGGGTAGGCCGTCATTGTAAATAAGAATTTGTTCTTAACTGACTTGTCTAGTTAAATGAAAAATATAGAATGACATACTCCTTCCACCACAAGACAGTGAGCCAGCTACTCCTCAGTAATGGGGTTCTGGGGTGACATTGAGAAGAGTGTGGGCACCACTGTTTGGTTTCTGCTTCTCTCTATCAGCACAGGGGTGTTATACTGGGTCTGCTACTGTTTGGTGCATCTGCCCAGAACCAGATGGAGGGGTTCATGCCAGTATCCCTCTCCCTTATGTATATGGCCACAGTGCACTCCCGTATGGTTAAGGGCTTTCTTTTCGGGGTCACTGTACCCATGTTAGCCCTGCCCTGGCTGTTTCTGTTCATCACAACACTTTTGGTCCCACACACTGTCTTCCTTTGCAATGTCATGGCCATCATCGCAGGGGGGATCTGTATCCTTACTCCAACCTCATTGTGGTTCAAAAGAAATGTGATACGCTCCTCTGCAGTATGTCACAGCTTTATAAGTGTGCTTAGTAGTGTAGTTAAGTGCTAATAGGTTATAGGTGTTGTATATGAGTCCTGCTGCTAAACATGATGTTATTTTTGTTTAGAAAAATCTTGCATCACTGCTTCACACATTCTCCTTAACTTGCACTGGTGAAACAGACGGAAAGGGCTGGCTCTCACTTCTGGACATGTCCGATGCCAGGGCATCAGTGCTGGACAAGAAGATGCCTTTCAGGCGGCTGAGGAACATTGATGTCCTGTATGTCCCTGCATCAATAGAGGCGAGAAGGAAGACAGTCCACCCACCGTGAGTACTGAGAAAGCACCAGACCCATCATTTATCAGACAAGACAAGAGGTCATTAAATAACAATTGCTGTGTGCAAGCCAGAGCACATGATGTACTACAGTATAATGAGGTGCAGTTATAATAGATGATCCTCAGCTGTAATTGAATACTGTACAGTAGGCACCTAGTGGTCCCCCATGATTAGATAGAGAATCACTGGTATATTTAAGCTCTCTGAAATCTGTCCACGTTCTCATTGATTGCAGAATCATTCCAACCCCAGGCTCCTACCCAGTCCAAGCCTACGCTCCAGTGTCTTCTACCTCCAACCTACAGGCTACCGAGACCACACCAAAGACATTTGAAGGCTGGGCCCACTCCTACTATACACAGGGGAGCCCTGTTCAGGTCTCAGGTTATTACGGACACAACCATGGATATGGCCTCAAGCTTTGGGCCAAGTTACGGACATGGTCACAAACATGGACACAGCTGCAGCCACAGCCAAGGTCATGGACATAGTCACGAACACAGCTTTGGCCATGGACTCAGTCATGGACATGCATCTGCCTCTCAAACCAGCAGTCACTGGGCTCCAGTGGCTCAACATCCACATTCTCAACATTCCCACCTCAGTCCATTGTCTGTGTCTGTCAGTGCCCCAGGGGCGGAAATCCCGGGGGGGGGGACGGGGGGGACACGACCCCCCCATCCTGGGAAAAATATGATTTGTCCCCCCCAATATATCACTGTAAACATAACTATGTAATTTACATAATATTAATAATGCGCAATGAAAGCAATTGTGCTGATTATAGACACCTAATAGTGCGTTTTTAAGTTTCAAAAGATTGCGACCCCCCACCCTTTGCCTCACAATGGTTTGATCCACTGCCAGTTCCTTAGTTGGCAAGGTAACAGAGGGTTCGTGTCCACTGTCTGAAAAGCACTCAATGCACGTAACTGACGGGAGATTCATCCAGTCAATCGTGCCATAGCAATGTTTTGTTTTATGTTGGCAGGGTTCACACACACACTAGCTGAATTTGCAGAGCTAGCGCGCAAATATTAACTATTAAGCTAGCTAGTACCTATTCCATTTATGTGGCGTCGTCAAAGATGGAATCTTTGCTATCGTCAATTTATTCCAAGATCAGCATGCAGATGATGTAAGTTAGTGCTTCAAAGTCCCTGTGATAAGGTTAGCGATAAACTGAAGTCCAAACTGAACAGAACTACACTCTCTTCTACCATTGTCTTAAATATATTTAATGGTCTCGTTGCAAAAGCTAAATTGTCGCAAAGGGAACTTTTATTTATTTTATTTCACCTTTATTTAACCCGGGTAGCAAAGATTATAGCAAACACTACTGAAACGGAATTGGTGCTCCCTAGCTTTGCAAATTCAGCTATTGTTGGAAGCCAGCCAATATGAAACAAACTATTAAAATTACAAAAGGTTGCAGCATATGTTGTGTAAATGGTGAACTCATACAGCTGTCAACTCTTGTCATTTTAATCCGTTTCACATTTGCTAGCTACCTTTTAGATCGAAGCCCAAATAGAATGATAGAAGATAAGATGATAGAAGCCCATCTCCTACTGTAAATAACCTACACGCTGTGTGTGTGTGTAGCCAGCCAGCCAGGTAGAAAAATGGCAGAAAAATAAAAAAGACGGACATCAGAGTATTTTTCAGTACACCAAAACGCAAAGTAAGAACCCTAGTAGCCTAATATCTCAAAGACTAGTTGATAAAATGTTCATAAGAAAGAAATCAAATTCTAATGGAAATGTTTCACAATGATGTCATTAGGCAGAGCAGGCAACAGATGGCACACAGACAGCAGAGTTGGGGACAGATATGCAGGGACAGACTGGCAGAGACAGGGAGTCTCAGGTAAGTTTGTTGAGTCTTTGTTTGGCAACATTATGAAAGGTTCTCCATTTTTTTTACTTGTAAAATAGGAACATAATTGGAAAATGCCATGGATGCCCCCACTCTCAACTTTAACAAATCTTAGTTCAGTCACCAGTTTAAGGCAATGGTATTGCTGTTGTGATTAGTTGTGTAGTTTTGGGTACCGGTAGTTAGGAGTACGGCAAACACCTTATTTCTTTGGTTCCTCAATATACATTTACCATATTACAATGTAGGCTATGTGTTACAGCACTACTTTTGGTGTCCCCCTCAGGATTTGCTCTTGAGAAAATTTCATGTAATTGTCCCCTCCAAAGTTGATATCAGATTTTCGCCCCTGCAGTGCCCCCCAGAGTTTCACAGCAAACATGCCAGAGTCACTGCCAGAATCTGTGACGGTTCATCCAGGAGCACCTGTGTCTTCACTGACAGATTGATGACTTCAATCAGTAACACCAAAACTCGCTATAGCTCGATTGAAATTCAAAGGCAATGTTCTCGAAGACTGGAAATGACCTTTACATTTCAAGCGCGCTATTTTCAGCAATCACAATCCTTGTAAAAACGTCAACTCATGGTATAACTAATAACGTTTATTTTACATTTTATTATGTCAGTGTGGTTATAAGCCGCTATAGCTCTGAAGTTCGAGTGTGTGTGTGTGTGTGTGTTGTAGTAGTAGGCCATTATTTCTTCGAACATCTCAGTTTGGGCAGCAGCCACTGGAGAAACCTGTCAATCAAACACAACAGGAGAATAAATAGTAGTTTGCCATTAAACATCAGATCGCTGCTCTTCCTCTGCTACCGCATTCAATTTCTATAATTCTCTACATCATTCTATTTCTATAAATCTCTAAAATGCCCTTGTTATGTTGCCCTCTTCTATTTCCTCACCTCTTCCTCAGACTCTTCTTTTCCTCTTTCTTGTCCTCCTTACTTTCTCCAACATTTTCCACCTGCTGCATCTTGCTGGCCTTCTCTTTCTTCACTTGCTTTTTTCCCTTGCTCTTTTTCCTTTTGACCTTCCCTTCCTAAATATTTTTGACAAGGAGATAAAGTAATATAAGCATATGGCTATTTTCTACTCTTGAGCTATGATATCTAGAGGTATGATATACTGTAGAAGGACATATGGCCAATATTCCCTTCCTGTTTCCTCTCACCTGTGGGGTCACTCCTGACATTTTCTGGAGCAGCTTCCTGCCGTTCTCACTCAGGTTGGTGATTGGGGCCAGGCGAGGGCTGCGGTGGTATGGTAAGTACTCCACAGCAGGCAAAGCAACAATGACAGAGACGGGGCTTGGAGGTGTCGGAGGCTTTGGGACATCCTTTTGGGAGGGACGGGCCACAGCAGAGGGCAGGGCCCGTAGGGCTTCAGCCAGGGTCCGGGGTCCTGAGGTCACAAGAGGAGAGAGGCCAGACACAGGACCAGAGACTTTCCCTGGGCTCTGTAAGACCAGAAACAACAAACAAACTGTCAGGACAGTGCTATGTCATACACAATCAGTAGATATACTGTAAGACTAATCTATAAATACATTAGATACATGACTACACGCAATAAGTAAGATTAATTTACAAAGCTCTGGACATAGTTCTTTTTTTCAGGCTTGAGGAGCCTGTTCTCAGCTATTCTGGTCTGCATTTCTGCCATGCTCTCTACCATTTTGGCCATCTCTCCAGTGCATTTCTTGAAGGCCACTTTCAACCTTTCCAAGTCATTCAGCCAAGTGTCCAGGTTTACTGCCTCAAGATCACGTTCACTGCAGTTTCTCTTCATCACTTGGATCAGTGCCCTCACCTCTTCGCCCATCCTCCCTTTGTCTTCCCTATTCACATCTTCATCCCTCAGTCTTTCCTCCTTCCTCCTCCCCATCCACTTCTCAATCCAGGCTCTGAAGCATCCCTCATTCTTCTGCCTCTCTTGGTTGACGTCCTGACCGTCATTGACCTTCTTCAGGCCTTCCTCCAGGTCGAGCTCTATGGAGGCCAGTTTTTTTTTAATCCTCCTCAGGCTCTCCTTGTTGGTGTTGGTCCACTGTGTCTTCTTGTCCTGCTGCTCCTTGCAGGGCCGGACAGTAGGGACCAACTCCGTCAGGCGTGATGCCTTCTTCAGGGCACTCACAGAGGCAGGGAGAAGGATGTTGGGCTTGGCCACAATAATCTGTACAGACATAGGGTCAAACCATTGAGATGTAACACACACTAGTGATGCATTAACTCATAAGCAGCAGTCCCGCGGTTATATCCACAGGGCGGCAGGTTTAGGGTCATGAAATATTATGTGTAATATAAAGAAAACAATACATGAAAAAAATCCATAAATATATCATTCTTGTGTAATTTAAATCTATAGGCTATTTAGCATTTGTGCATAAACCTAAGCTGTGGGACATAACTTGGCGCATGCCAAATAGACTAGACACCAATCACCAAACACTTTTGGGAAAGGGCAGAAAAAGTTATTGTTGATCCACTGACGCAAAAAGGACAATGTCAGAGTTTAATTCAATAAGAGGAAAGCTACGAAATGGAAAGTTGAAAATAAAGAAGGGATGGCCAGAAAAGTAATGTATATAGTCGGGCGGTTGCGGATGGGTTATTAGCAATTGCGGGTGGGTTTGGTTGAACAAACAGCTGACCTGCGCACCACTAACACACAAACACACAAATGTAAGAGAATACCAGTCGAGGGTCCTTCAGTGAAGCCCCTTTTCTCTGTGGTTCCTTTGAAGGCCCAGGACTGTCCTCAGCAGAGGCATCATTGCCATTATCACACTGTGTGTCAGAGAGCTAGTTGGTCATAGTCCATTCTCCACATTCAGTCAAAGAGTTACTCAAATACATGGTGCAGAACATACCAGAAAGTCTGATTCATCCAAGGAGTGGAGAGACAGATTGTCGTCCTCTACCATATCCCTCACTTCAAACTTTGTCACCTTTCCATCCTCCTCATCCTTCACTATCAGCGGTGGTGTCCTCCTTTCATGATCCTCATCATCAGACTGTGTATCAGAGTCAATTAGTCTGAGACTATTCTCTTTACAGTCATATCACTCAACACATCTATGGTGTACAACTCTCTTACCTCAGATTCACAGTCAGTGAAGGAGTAGATAGAGATGTCATCAGAGTTGGAGGATGAGATGACCCCATCATAATTTCTCTCCATCAGCCGAGTCACCCTTCCAGACTGAGGAGACAGACAAAGGCATGTACTTAGGGCAGCCATAAAATACACTGGCATTGACTGCCAAGAAAATGTAGAATATTTAGGCAATCCAACATAGTTGTACAAGTAGTGAGTAATTCATGGGTCATTGAAAATGCTAGTGTATTGAAATGCAATAAATGCAACTCCCATAACATTAGGGATGGGACTAAAGACCTTCCACACTGTAGGATTCCTTAGCATTTCCAATGAATGATTGTCAATTCAACCAAGCCAACCAAAATGGCCATATGAATCAACAGATTGATCTATCTGTTGTGTCTCTATGGGAACAGCAGAGATGTCTGACCTGGCTGAGAGGCTCTGGATTGATGTCCCGTCCATCCCCAGATGTCTGTTCCTGCCCACAGCTCTCAATGATTGGCTGTGAACAGTAAAGAAAAAATGTAACACTCTTTTGCTCATTTTGGCCTTGGAAATAACTTGGAAATAAATGATGTAGCCATCAATAAATCATTTAAGTAGCTACTGTTATGTGATTGATTTGAATGTGACTTACAGGCCTTTTGTGGATCTGAGGGGTCTGCGCTGAAGTAGACTGTCAAGACAGCATTCAATTTCAAATGAGTTTAGATGGGGAGGGATATCTGCAGTTGCTTTTATTGTGATAACTGCAGTTTGTACATGGAGCATAAGTAAGGTTTATGTGTAATTGTTTTCAGGTCGGATTTGACTTACAGGCCTTGGTCTTCTGTGCACCTTACCGGTTGGCCACATCACAGAATCAGGGGTGTTCACCCTCACTGGATTCAACTGTCAACACAACACTCCATTTAAAATGTGATGACAAAGACAGAACACAAACTAAATAAATTGGTATTTACCACATAAGGGCGGCGCCTTAAAGCTCTTTTGATTCTCTCATCACTACGGTCCATCTTGCTTTCTGAGGGATACATTTTCATCAACTGATTGGCACAAAACATATCCTAACACACACACACACACACAGACAAATGGCACGCCATTCCCTATATAGTGCACTTATTTTGATCTGAGCCCACTGGGGATAGGTCAAAAGTAGTACACTACAGGGTGCCATTTGGGACCTCTCCAAAGAATGTAAGAGCCTACCAGACATTCTAAACGCCAAATCACCTTGTGCAGTGCGAACGGGTCTAACCAACCGTTTCCAATCGTAGTATTCTCTGCACAGCGTCAGCTAGGGCAGACTATGCGGCAAAAGATTACCTGAAACAACCTGATTGAAAAAAGAGATTGTACTGATGATATATATCAAAGCTGAACACAGTTTATGTAGCGAATTGATGCTTGGTGACGTCACAAAAGGTCTCCGCGCATAATACGTCACAAGAAAGTCGTGTATGGGACCGGACTGGTGGCATCTTCCCCCTGGTTGTAACTTATAACTGTCAAATCAAATCTATGTAGCTATCTATCTAACTCAAATGTCTGTTGAGGACTCTTTGATAATCACATTTGAGGCACATGTCAGCAGGTGGCAGTGTCTTCAAATGCAGTAGTTGATGATCTGTGCAACAGTTGAGCAACTTGAAGTTGTACATTTTTGGGGGGCTAGCAAGCTTGCCTGCCTATTTCTACAATTAATCTTCTTATAATCGCATTTTAAACCTAACCACACTGCTAATCTAATGGCCCAACCTTAAATTAAGACCAAAAAGCGTATTTTTGTTTTCATACATTTTTACGATATAGCCAATTTGTACTTTGTGGCTGTGTTATCTAGTGGGAATCTCTAGCTGGCTAGTTATCTACCCTCTGGCGTTCCGCAATATTGGAGAAAAAGTTGATTGATAATCCAAGTACTAGTTTGAAAAATATGCACTGGGCATCAAAATGATCTCCCGAATAGTTTTAAAAGATGTGGTTCAGAGGTTCAAGAGTTTTACTCCTGAGTTACGGCTGGGATTGTTTCTGTCATAGTATAATTTGTTTACTGTCACTAACGTTACATATTTCGGTTTATCAGAGGATGTCTTCAGTCTTGGAACGACAGTTTTTGGCAATGGTCATGGTATGTTAGCAAGGAGGGGCTGAGTGAATCAACAATCATATGCTCGGTAGCTACTTTGATTGGGAGTGTTGTAACGTTAGCTAGCGTGCTAAAACGTATAGCTAATGTAACAGACGGTGCCAGTAGACTACAGCAGCAAGCTACAACACATCACGCCATGTTTATGTCTGTCAACCCTATCATTTATGTTTTAATCCTTTCCTCTTCCTTTGCAGTGCACAAGCTCAATAAGGTTCCGGAGTGGCGCAGCGGTCTGAGGCACTGCATCTTAGTGCAAAAGAGGCGTCACTACAGACCCTGTTTCGAATCCAGGTTGTATCACATCCGGCTGTGATTCGGAGTCCCATAGGGCAGTGCACAATTGGGCCTGCATCGCCAGGGTAGGCCGTCATTGTAAATAAGAATTTGTTCTTAACTGACTTGTCTAGTTAAATGAAAAATATAGAATGACATACTCCTTCCACCACAAGACAGTGAGCCAGCTACTCCTCAGTAATGGGGTTCTGGGGTGACATTGAGAAGAGTGTGGGCACCACTGTTTGGTTTCTGCTTCTCTCTATCAGCACAGGGGTGTTATACTGGGTCTGCTACTGTTTGGTGCATCTGCCCAGAACCAGATGGAGGGGTTCATGCCAGTATCCCTCTCCCTTATGTATATGGCCACAGTGCACTCCCGTATGGTTAAGGGCTTTCTTTTCGGGGTCACTGTACCCATGTTAGCCCTGCCCTGGCTGTTTCTGTTCATCACAACACTTTTGGTCCCACACACTGTCTTCCTTTGCAATGTCATGGCCATCATCGCAGGGGGGATCTGTATCCTTACTCCAACCTCATTGTGGTTCAAAAGAAATGTGATACGCTCCTCTGCAGTATGTCACAGCTTTATAAGTGTGCTTAGTAGTGTAGTTAAGTGCTAATAGGTTATAGGTGTTGTATATGAGTCCTGCTGCTAAACATGATGTTATTTTTGTTTAGAAAAATCTTGCATCACTGCTTCACACATTCTCCTTAACTTGCACTGGTGAAACAGACGGAAAGGGCTGGCTCTCACTTCTGGACATGTCCGATGCCAGGGCATCAGTGCTGGACAAGAAGATGCCTTTCAGGCGGCTGAGGAACATTGATGTCCTGTATGTCCCTGCATCAATAGAGGCGAGAAGGAAGACAGTCCACCCACCGTGAGTACTGAGAAAGCACCAGACCCATCATTTATCAGACAAGACAAGAGGTCATTAAATAACAATTGCTGTGTGCAAGCCAGAGCACATGATGTACTACAGTATAATGAGGTGCAGTTATAATAGATGATCCTCAGCTGTAATTGAATACTGTACAGTAGGCACCTAGTGGTCCCCCATGATTAGATAGAGAATCACTGGTATATTTAAGCTCTCTGAAATCTGTCCACGTTCTCATTGATTGCAGAATCATTCCAACCCCAGGCTCCTACCCAGTCCAAGCCTACGCTCCAGTGTCTTCTACCTCCAACCTACAGGCTACCGAGACCACACCAAAGACATTTGAAGGCTGGGCCCACTCCTACTATACACAGGGGAGCCCTGTTCAGGTCTCAGGTTATTACGGACACAACCATGGATATGGCCTCAAGCTTTGGGCCAAGTTACGGACATGGTCACAAACATGGACACAGCTGCAGCCACAGCCAAGGTCATGGACATAGTCACGAACACAGCTTTGGCCATGGACTCAGTCATGGACATGCATCTGCCTCTCAAACCAGCAGTCACTGGGCTCCAGTGGCTCAACATCCACATTCTCAACATTCCCACCTCAGTCCATTGTCTGTGTCTGTCAGTGCCCCAGGGGCGGAAATCCCGGGGGGGGGACGGGGGGGACACGACCCCCCCATCCTGGGAAAAATATGATTTGTCCCCCCCAATATATCACTGTAAACATAACTATGTAATTTACATAATATTAATAATGCGCAATGAAAGCAATTGTGCTGATTATAGACACCTAATAGTGCGTTTTTAAGTTTCAAAAGATTGCGACCCCCCACCCTTTGCCTCACAATGGTTTGATCCACTGCCAGTTCCTTAGTTGGCAAGGTAACAGAGGGTTCGTGTCCACTGTCTGAAAAGCACTCAATGCACGTAACTGACGGGAGATTCATCCAGTCAATCGTGCCATAGCAATGTTTTGTTTTATGTTGGCAGGGTTCACACACACACTAGCTGAATTTGCAGAGCTAGCGCGCAAATATTAACTATTAAGCTAGCTAGTACCTATTCCATTTATGTGGCGTCGTCAAAGATGGAATCTTTGCTATCGTCAATTTATTCCAAGATCAGCATGCAGATGATGTAAGTTAGTGCTTCAAAGTCCCTGTGATAAGGTTAGCGATAAACTGAAGTCCAAACTGAACAGAACTACACTCTCTTCTACCATTGTCTTAAATATATTTAATGGTCTCGTTGCAAAAGCTAAATTGTCGCAAAGGGAACTTTTATTTATTTTATTTCACCTTTATTTAACCCGGGTAGCAAAGATTATAGCAAACACTACTGAAACGGAATTGGTGCTCCCTAGCTTTGCAAATTCAGCTATTGTTGGAAGCCAGCCAATATGAAACAAACTATTAAAATTACAAAAGGTTGCAGCATATGTTGTGTAAATGGTGAACTCATACAGCTGTCAACTCTTGTCATTTTAATCCGTTTCACATTTGCTAGCTACCTTTTAGATCGAAGCCCAAATAGAATGATAGAAGATAAGATGATAGAAGCCCATCTCCTACTGTAAATAACCTACACGCTGTGTGTGTGTGTAGCCAGCCAGCCAGGTAGAAAAATGGCAGAAAAATAAAAAAGACGGACATCAGAGTATTTTTCAGTACACCAAAACGCAAAGTAAGAACCCTAGTAGCCTAATATCTCAAAGACTAGTTGATAAAATGTTCATAAGAAAGAAATCAAATTCTAATGGAAATGTTTCACAATGATGTCATTAGGCAGAGCAGGCAACAGATGGCACACAGACAGCAGAGTTGGGGACAGATATGCAGGGACAGACTGGCAGAGACAGGGAGTCTCAGGTAAGTTTGTTGAGTCTTTGTTTGGCAACATTATGAAAGGTTCTCCATTTTTTTTACTTGTAAAATAGGAACATAATTGGAAAATGCCATGGATGCCCCCACTCTCAACTTTAACAAATCTTAGTTCAGTCACCAGTTTAAGGCAATGGTATTGCTGTTGTGATTAGTTGTGTAGTTTTGGGTACCGGTAGTTAGGAGTACGGCAAACACCTTATTTCTTTGGTTCCTCAATATACATTTACCATATTACAATGTAGGCTATGTGTTACAGCACTACTTTTGGTGTCCCCCTCAGGATTTGCTCTTGAGAAAATTTCATGTAATTGTCCCCTCCAAAGTTGATATCAGATTTTCGCCCCTGCAGTGCCCCCCAGAGTTTCACAGCAAACATGCCGGAGTCACTGCCAGAATCTGTGACGGTTCATCCAGGAGCACCTGTGTCTTCACTGACAGATTGATGACTTCAATCAGTAACACCAAAACTCGCTATAGCTCGATTGAAATTCAAAGGCAATGTTCTCGAAGACTGGAAATGACCTTTACATTTCAAGCGCGCTATTTTCAGCAATCACAATCCTTGTAAAAACGTCAACTCATGGTATAACTAATAACGTTTATTTTACATTTTATTATGTCAGTGTGGTTATAAGCCGCTATAGCTCTGAAGTTCGAGTGTGTGTGTGTGTGTGTGTTGTAGTAGTAGGCCATTATTTCTTCGAACATCTCAGTTTGGGCAGCAGCCACTGGAGAAACCTGTCAATCAAACACAACAGGAGAATAAATAGTAGTTTGCCATTAAACATCAGATCGCTGCTCTTCCTCTGCTACCGCATTCAATTTCTATAATTCTCTACATCATTCTATTTCTATAAATCTCTAAAATGCCCTTGTTATGTTGCCCTCTTCTATTTCCTCACCTCTTCCTCAGACTCTTCTTTTCCTCTTTCTTGTCCTCCTTACTTTCTCCAACATTTTCCACCTGCTGCATCTTGCTGGCCTTCTCTTTCTTCACTTGCTTTTTTCCCTTGCTCTTTTTCCTTTTGACCTTCCCTTCCTAAATATTTTTGACAAGGAGATAAAGTAATATAAGCATATGGCTATTTTCTACTCTTGAGCTATGATATCTAGAGGTATGATATACTGTAGAAGGACATATGGCCAATATTCCCTTCCTGTTTCCTCTCACCTGTGGGGTCACTCCTGACATTTTCTGGAGCAGCTTCCTGCCGTTCTCACTCAGGTTGGTGATTGGGGCCAGGCGAGGGCTGCGGTGGTATGGTAAGTACTCCACAGCAGGCAAAGCAACAATGACAGAGACGGGGCTTGGAGGTGTCGGAGGCTTTGGGACATCCTTTTGGGAGGGACGGGCCACAGCAGAGGGCAGGGCCCGTAGGGCTTCAGCCAGGGTCCGGGGTCCTGAGGTCACAAGAGGAGAGAGGCCAGACACAGGACCAGAGACTTTCCCTGGGCTCTGTAAGACCAGAAACAACAAACAAACTGTCAGGACAGTGCTATGTCATACACAATCAGTAGATATACTGTAAGACTAATCTATAAATACATTAGATACATGACTACACGCAATAAGTAAGATTAATTTACAAAGCTCTGGACATAGTTCTTTTTTTCAGGCTTGAGGAGCCTGTTCTCAGCTATTCTGGTCTGCATTTCTGCCATGCTCTCTACCATTTTGGCCATCTCTCCAGTGCATTTCTTGAAGGCCACTTTCAACCTTTCCAAGTCATTCAGCCAAGTGTCCAGGTTTACTGCCTCAAGATCACGTTCACTGCAGTTTCTCTTCATCACTTGGATCAGTGCCCTCACCTCTTCGCCCATCCTCCCTTTGTCTTCCCTATTCACATCTTCATCCCTCAGTCTTTCCTCCTTCCTCCTCCCCATCCACTTCTCAATCCAGGCTCTGAAGCATCCCTCATTCTTCTGCCTCTCTTGGTTGACGTCCTGACCGTCATTGACCTTCTTCAGGCCTTCCTCCAGGTCGAGCTCTATGGAGGCCAGTTTTTTTTTAATCCTCCTCAGGCTCTCCTTGTTGGTGTTGGTCCACTGTGTCTTCTTGTCCTGCTGCTCCTTGCAGGGCCGGACAGTAGGGACCAACTCCGTCAGGCGTGATGCCTTCTTCAGGGCACTCACAGAGGCAGGGAGAAGGATGTTGGGCTTGGCCACAATAATCTGTACAGACATAGGGTCAAACCATTGAGATGTAACACACACTAGTGATGCATTAACTCATAAGCAGCAGTCCCGCGGTTATATCCACAGGGCGGCAGGTTTAGGGTCATGAAATATTATGTGTAATATAAAGAAAACAATACATGAAAAAAATCCATAAATATATCATTCTTGTGTAATTTAAATCTATAGGCTATTTAGCATTTGTGCATAAACCTAAGCTGTGGGACATAACTTGGCGCATGCCAAATAGACTAGACACCAATCACCAAACACTTTTGGGAAAGGGCAGAAAAAGTTATTGTTGATCCACTGACGCAAAAAGGACAATGTCAGAGTTTAATTCAATAAGAGGAAAGCTACGAAATGGAAAGTTGAAAATAAAGAAGGGATGGCCAGAAAAGTAATGTATATAGTCGGGCGGTTGCGGATGGGTTATTAGCAATTGCGGGTGGGTTTGGTTGAACAAACAGCTGACCTGCGCACCACTAACACACAAACACACAAATGTAAGAGAATACCAGTCGAGGGTCCTTCAGTGAAGCCCCTTTTCTCTGTGGTTCCTTTGAAGGCCCAGGACTGTCCTCAGCAGAGGCATCATTGCCATTATCACACTGTGTGTCAGAGAGCTAGTTGGTCATAGTCCATTCTCCACATTCAGTCAAAGAGTTACTCAAATACATGGTGCAGAACATACCAGAAAGTCTGATTCATCCAAGGAGTGGAGAGACAGATTGTCGTCCTCTACCATATCCCTCACTTCAAACTTTGTCACCTTTCCATCCTCCTCATCCTTCACTATCAGCGGTGGTGTCCTCCTTTCATGATCCTCATCATCAGACTGTGTATCAGAGTCAATTAGTCTGAGACTATTCTCTTTACAGTCATATCACTCAACACATCTATGGTGTACAACTCTCTTACCTCAGATTCACAGTCAGTGAAGGAGTAGATAGAGATGTCATCAGAGTTGGAGGATGAGATGACCCCATCATAATTTCTCTCCATCAGCCGAGTCACCCTTCCAGACTGAGGAGACAGACAAAGGCATGTACTTAGGGCAGCCATAAAATACACTGGCATTGACTGCCAAGAAAATGTAGAATATTTAGGCAATCCAACATAGTTGTACAAGTAGTGAGTAATTCATGGGTCATTGAAAATGCTAGTGTATTGAAATGCAATAAATGCAACTCCCATAACATTAGGGATGGGACTAAAGACCTTCCACACTGTAGGATTCCTTAGCATTTCCAATGAATGATTGTCAATTCAACCAAGCCAACCAAAATGGCCATATGAATCAACAGATTGATCTATCTGTTGTGTCTCTATGGGAACAGCAGAGATGTCTGACCTGGCTGAGAGGCTCTGGATTGATGTCCCGTCCATCCCCAGATGTCTGTTCCTGCCCACAGCTCTCAATGATTGGCTGTGAACAGTAAAGAAAAAATGTAACACTCTTTTGCTCATTTTGGCCTTGGAAATAACTTGGAAATAAATGATGTAGCCATCAATAAATCATTTAAGTAGCTACTGTTATGTGATTGATTTGAATGTGACTTACAGGCCTTTTGTGGATCTGAGGGGTCTGCGCTGAAGTAGACTGTCAAGACAGCATTCAATTTCAAATGAGTTTAGATGGGGAGGGATATCTGCAGTTGCTTTTATTGTGATAACTGCAGTTTGTACATGGAGCATAAGTAAGGTTTATGTGTAATTGTTTTCAGGTCGGATTTGACTTACAGGCCTTGGTCTTCTGTGCACCTTACCGGTTGGCCACATCACAGAATCAGGGGTGTTCACCCTCACTGGATTCAACTGTCAACACAACACTCCATTTAAAATGTGATGACAAAGACAGAACACAAACTAAATAAATTGGTATTTACCACATAAGGGCGGCGCCTTAAAGCTCTTTTGATTCTCTCATCACTACGGTCCATCTTGCTTTCTGAGGGATACATTTTCATCAACTGATTGGCACAAAACATATCCTAACACACACACACACACACAGACAAATGGCACGCCATTCCCTATATAGTGCACTTATTTTGATCTGAGCCCACTGGGGATAGGTCAAAAGTAGTACACTACAGGGTGCCATTTGGGACCTCTCCAAAGAATGTAAGAGCCTACCAGACATTCTAAACGCCAAATCACCTTGTGCAGTGCGAACGGGTCTAACCAACCGTTTCCAATCGTAGTATTCTCTGCACAGCGTCAGCTAGGGCAGACTATGCGGCAAAAGATTACCTGAAACAACCTGATTGAAAAAAGAGATTGTACTGATGATATATATCAAAGCTGAACACAGTTTATGTAGCGAATTGATGCTTGGTGACGTCACAAAAGGTCTCCGCGCATAATACGTCACAAGAAAGTCGTGTATGGGACCGGACTGGTGGCATCTTCCCCCTGGTTGTAACTTATAACTGTCAAATCAAATCTATGTAGCTATCTATCTAACTCAAATGTCTGTTGAGGACTCTTTGATAATCACATTTGAGGCACATGTCAGCAGGTGGCAGTGTCTTCAAATGCAGTAGTTGATGATCTGTGCAACAGTTGAGCAACTTGAAGTTGTACATTTTTGGGGGGCTAGCAAGCTTGCCTGCCTATTTCTACAATTAATCTTCTTATAATCGCATTTTAAACCTAACCACACTGCTAATCTAATGGCCCAACCTTAAATTAAGACCAAAAAGCGTATTTTTGTTTTCATACATTTTTACGATATAGCCAATTTGTACTTTGTGGCTGTGTTATCTAGTGGGAATCTCTAGCTGGCTAGTTATCTACCCTCTGGCGTTCCGCAATATTGGAGAAAAAGTTGATTGATAATCCAAGTACTAGTTTGAAAAATATGCACTGGGCATCAAAATGATCTCCCGAATAGTTTTAAAAGATGTGGTTCAGAGGTTCAAGAGTTTTACTCCTGAGTTACGGCTGGGATTGTTTCTGTCATAGTATAATTTGTTTACTGTCACTAACGTTACATATTTCGGTTTATCAGAGGATGTCTTCAGTCTTGGAACGACAGTTTTTGGCAATGGTCATGGTATGTTAGCAAGGAGGGGCTGAGTGAATCAACAATCATATGCTCGGTAGCTACTTTGATTGGGAGTGTTGTAACGTTAGCTAGCGTGCTAAAACGTATAGCTAATGTAACAGACGGTGCCAGTAGACTACAGCAGCAAGCTACAACACATCACGCCATGTTTATGTCTGTCAACCCTATCATTTATGTTTTAATCCTTTCCTCTTCCTTTGCAGTGCACAAGCTCAATAAGGTTCCGGAGTGGCGCAGCGGTCTGAGGCACTGCATCTTAGTGCAAAAGAGGCGTCACTACAGACCCTGTTTCGAATCCAGGTTGTATCACATCCGGCTGTGATTCGGAGTCCCATAGGGCAGTGCACAATTGGGCCTGCATCGCCAGGGTAGGCCGTCATTGTAAATAAGAATTTGTTCTTAACTGACTTGTCTAGTTAAATGAAAAATATAGAATGACATACTCCTTCCACCACAAGACAGTGAGCCAGCTACTCCTCAGTAATGGGGTTCTGGGGTGACATTGAGAAGAGTGTGGGCACCACTGTTTGGTTTCTGCTTCTCTCTATCAGCACAGGGGTGTTATACTGGGTCTGCTACTGTTTGGTGCATCTGCCCAGAACCAGATGGAGGGGTTCATGCCAGTATCCCTCTCCCTTATGTATATGGCCACAGTGCACTCCCGTATGGTTAAGGGCTTTCTTTTCGGGGTCACTGTACCCATGTTAGCCCTGCCCTGGCTGTTTCTGTTCATCACAACACTTTTGGTCCCACACACTGTCTTCCTTTGCAATGTCATGGCCATCATCGCAGGGGGGATCTGTATCCTTACTCCAACCTCATTGTGGTTCAAAAGAAATGTGATACGCTCCTCTGCAGTATGTCACAGCTTTATAAGTGTGCTTAGTAGTGTAGTTAAGTGCTAATAGGTTATAGGTGTTGTATATGAGTCCTGCTGCTA
This sequence comes from Salmo salar, assembly GCF_965601325.2. Classification (NCBI taxonomy): domain Eukaryota; kingdom Metazoa; phylum Chordata; class Actinopteri; order Salmoniformes; family Salmonidae; genus Salmo; species Salmo salar. Next base: position 67,356,829 of record NC_138294.1, on the reverse strand, counting down.
AACATGATGTTATTTTTGTTTAGAAAAATCTTGCATCACTGCTTCACACATTCTCCTTAACTTGCACTGGTGAAACAGACGGAAAGGGCTGGCTCTCACTTCTGGACATGTCCGATGCCAGGGCATCAGTGCTGGACAAGAAGATGCCTTTCAGGCGGCTGAGGAACATTGATGTCCTGTATGTCCCTGCATCAATAGAGGCGAGAAGGAAGACAGTCCACCCACCGTGAGTACTGAGAAAGCACCAGACCCATCATTTATCAGACAAGACAAGAGGTCATTAAATAACAATTGCTGTGTGCAAGCCAGAGCACATGATGTACTACAGTATAATGAGGTGCAGTTATAATAGATGATCCTCAGCTGTAATTGAATACTGTACAGTAGGCACCTAGTGGTCCCCCATGATTAGATAGAGAATCACTGGTATATTTAAGCTCTCTGAAATCTGTCCACGTTCTCATTGATTGCAGAATCATTCCAACCCCAGGCTCCTACCCAGTCCAAGCCTACGCTCCAGTGTCTTCTACCTCCAACCTACAGGCTACCGAGACCACACCAAAGACATTTGAAGGCTGGGCCCACTCCTACTATACACAGGGGAGCCCTGTTCAGGTCTCAGGTTATTACGGACACAACCATGGATATGGCCTCAAGCTTTGGGCCAAGTTACGGACATGGTCACAAACATGGACACAGCTGCAGCCACAGCCAAGGTCATGGACATAGTCACGAACACAGCTTTGGCCATGGACTCAGTCATGGACATGCATCTGCCTCTCAAACCAGCAGTCACTGGGCTCCAGTGGCTCAACATCCACATTCTCAACATTCCCACCTCAGTCCATTGTCTGTGTCTGTCAGTGCCCCAGGGGCGGAAATCCCGGGGGACGGGGGGGACACGACCCCCCCATCCTGGGAAAAATATGATTTGTCCCCCCCAATATATCACTGTAAACATAACTATGTAATTTACATAATATTAATAATGCGCAATGAAAGCAATTGTGCTGATTATAGACACCTAATAGTGCGTTTTTAAGTTTCAAAAGATTGCGACCCCCCACCCTTTGCCTCACAATGGTTTGATCCACTGCCAGTTCCTTAGTTGGCAAGGTAACAGAGGGTTCGTGTCCACTGTCTGAAAAGCACTCAATGCACGTAACTGACGGGAGATTCATCCAGTCAATCGTGCCATAGCAATGTTTTGTTTTATGTTGGCAGGGTTCACACACACACTAGCTGAATTTGCAGAGCTAGCGCGCAAATATTAACTATTAAGCTAGCTAGTACCTATTCCATTTATGTGGCGTCGTCAAAGATGGAATCTTTGCTATCGTCAATTTATTCCAAGATCAGCATGCAGATGATGTAAGTTAGTGCTTCAAAGTCCCTGTGATAAGGTTAGCGATAAACTGAAGTCCAAACTGAACAGAACTACACTCTCTTCTACCATTGTCTTAAATATATTTAATGGTCTCGTTGCAAAAGCTAAATTGTCGCAAAGGGAACTTTTATTTATTTTATTTCACCTTTATTTAACCCGGGTAGCAAAGATTATAGCAAACACTACTGAAACGGAATTGGTGCTCCCTAGCTTTGCAAATTCAGCTATTGTTGGAAGCCAGCCAATATGAAACAAACTATTAAAATTACAAAAGGTTGCAGCATATGTTGTGTAAATGGTGAACTCATACAGCTGTCAACTCTTGTCATTTTAATCCGTTTCACATTTGCTAGCTACCTTTTAGATCGAAGCCCAAATAGAATGATAGAAGATAAGATGATAGAAGCCCATCTCCTACTGTAAATAACCTACACGCTGTGTGTGTGTGTAGCCAGCCAGCCAGGTAGAAAAATGGCAGAAAAATAAAAAAGACGGACATCAGAGTATTTTTCAGTACACCAAAACGCAAAGTAAGAACCCTAGTAGCCTAATATCTCAAAGACTAGTTGATAAAATGTTCATAAGAAAGAAATCAAATTCTAATGGAAATGTTTCACAATGATGTCATTAGGCAGAGCAGGCAACAGATGGCACACAGACAGCAGAGTTGGGGACAGATATGCAGGGACAGACTGGCAGAGACAGGGAGTCTCAGGTAAGTTTGTTGAGTCTTTGTTTGGCAACATTATGAAAGGTTCTCCATTTTTTTTACTTGTAAAATAGGAACATAATTGGAAAATGCCATGGATGCCCCCACTCTCAACTTTAACAAATCTTAGTTCAGTCACCAGTTTAAGGCAATGGTATTGCTGTTGTGATTAGTTGTGTAGTTTTGGGTACCGGTAGTTAGGAGTACGGCAAACACCTTATTTCTTTGGTTCCTCAATATACATTTACCATATTACAATGTAGGCTATGTGTTACAGCACTACTTTTGGTGTCCCCCTCAGGATTTGCTCTTGAGAAAATTTCATGTAATTGTCCCCTCCAAAGTTGATATCAGATTTTCGCCCCTGCAGTGCCCCCCAGAGTTTCACAGCAAACATGCCGGAGTCACTGCCAGAATCTGTGACGGTTCATCCAGGAGCACCTGTGTCTTCACTGACAGATTGATGACTTCAATCAGTAACACCAAAACTCGCTATAGCTCGATTGAAATTCAAAGGCAATGTTCTCGAAGACTGGAAATGACCTTTACATTTCAAGCGCGCTATTTTCAGCAATCACAATCCTTGTAAAAACGTCAACTCATGGTATAACTAATAACGTTTATTTTACATTTTATTATGTCAGTGTGGTTATAAGCCGCTATAGCTCTGAAGTTCGAGTGTGTGTGTGTGTGTGTGTTGTAGTAGTAGGCCATTATTTCTTCGAACATCTCAGTTTGGGCAGCAGCCACTGGAGAAACCTGTCAATCAAACACAACAGGAGAATAAATAGTAGTTTGCCATTAAACATCAGATCGCTGCTCTTCCTCTGCTACCGCATTCAATTTCTATAATTCTCTACATCATTCTATTTCTATAAATCTCTAAAATGCCCTTGTTATGTTGCCCTCTTCTATTTCCTCACCTCTTCCTCAGACTCTTCTTTTCCTCTTTCTTGTCCTCCTTACTTTCTCCAACATTTTCCACCTGCTGCATCTTGCTGGCCTTCTCTTTCTTCACTTGCTTTTTTCCCTTGCTCTTTTTCCTTTTGACCTTCCCTTCCTAAATATTTTTGACAAGGAGATAAAGTAATATAAGCATATGGCTATTTTCTACTCTTGAGCTATGATATCTAGAGGTATGATATACTGTAGAAGGACATATGGCCAATATTCCCTTCCTGTTTCCTCTCACCTGTGGGGTCACTCCTGACATTTTCTGGAGCAGCTTCCTGCCGTTCTCACTCAGGTTGGTGATTGGGGCCAGGCGAGGGCTGCGGTGGTATGGTAAGTACTCCACAGCAGGCAAAGCAACAATGACAGAGACGGGGCTTGGAGGTGTCGGAGGCTTTGGGACATCCTTTTGGGAGGGACGGGCCACAGCAGAGGGCAGGGCCCGTAGGGCTTCAGCCAGGGTCCGGGGTCCTGAGGTCACAAGAGGAGAGAGGCCAGACACAGGACCAGAGACTTTCCCTGGGCTCTGTAAGACCAGAAACAACAAACAAACTGTCAGGACAGTGCTATGTCATACACAATCAGTAGATATACTGTAAGACTAATCTATAAATACATTAGATACATGACTACACGCAATAAGTAAGATTAATTTACAAAGCTCTGGACATAGTTCTTTTTTTCAGGCTTGAGGAGCCTGTTCTCAGCTATTCTGGTCTGCATTTCTGCCATGCTCTCTACCATTTTGGCCATCTCTCCAGTGCATTTCTTGAAGGCCACTTTCAACCTTTCCAAGTCATTCAGCCAAGTGTCCAGGTTTACTGCCTCAAGATCACGTTCACTGCAGTTTCTCTTCATCACTTGGATCAGTGCCCTCACCTCTTCGCCCATCCTCCCTTTGTCTTCCCTATTCACATCTTCATCCCTCAGTCTTTCCTCCTTCCTCCTCCCCATCCACTTCTCAATCCAGGCTCTGAAGCATCCCTCATTCTTCTGCCTCTCTTGGTTGACGTCCTGACCGTCATTGACCTTCTTCAGGCCTTCCTCCAGGTCGAGCTCTATGGAGGCCAGTTTTTTTTTAATCCTCCTCAGGCTCTCCTTGTTGGTGTTGGTCCACTGTGTCTTCTTGTCCTGCTGCTCCTTGCAGGGCCGGACAGTAGGGACCAACTCCGTCAGGCGTGATGCCTTCTTCAGGGCACTCACAGAGGCAGGGAGAAGGATGTTGGGCTTGGCCACAATAATCTGTACAGACATAGGGTCAAACCATTGAGATGTAACACACACTAGTGATGCATTAACTCATAAGCAGCAGTCCCGCGGTTATATCCACAGGGCGGCAGGTTTAGGGTCATGAAATATTATGTGTAATATAAAGAAAACAATACATGAAAAAAATCCATAAATATATCATTCTTGTGTAATTTAAATCTATAGGCTATTTAGCATTTGTGCATAAACCTAAGCTGTGGGACATAACTTGGCGCATGCCAAATAGACTAGACACCAATCACCAAACACTTTTGGGAAAGGGCAGAAAAAGTTATTGTTGATCCACTGACGCAAAAAGGACAATGTCAGAGTTTAATTCAATAAGAGGAAAGCTACGAAATGGAAAGTTGAAAATAAAGAAGGGATGGCCAGAAAAGTAATGTATATAGTCGGGCGGTTGCGGATGGGTTATTAGCAATTGCGGGTGGGTTTGGTTGAACAAACAGCTGACCTGCGCACCACTAACACACAAACACACAAATGTAAGAGAATACCAGTCGAGGGTCCTTCAGTGAAGCCCCTTTTCTCTGTGGTTCCTTTGAAGGCCCAGGACTGTCCTCAGCAGAGGCATCATTGCCATTATCACACTGTGTGTCAGAGAGCTAGTTGGTCATAGTCCATTCTCCACATTCAGTCAAAGAGTTACTCAAATACATGGTGCAGAACATACCAGAAAGTCTGATTCATCCAAGGAGTGGAGAGACAGATTGTCGTCCTCTACCATATCCCTCACTTCAAACTTTGTCACCTTTCCATCCTCCTCATCCTTCACTATCAGCGGTGGTGTCCTCCTTTCATGATCCTCATCATCAGACTGTGTATCAGAGTCAATTAGTCTGAGACTATTCTCTTTACAGTCATATCACTCAACACATCTATGGTGTACAACTCTCTTACCTCAGATTCACAGTCAGTGAAGGAGTAGATAGAGATGTCATCAGAGTTGGAGGATGAGATGACCCCATCATAATTTCTCTCCATCAGCCGAGTCACCCTTCCAGACTGAGGAGACAGACAAAGGCATGTACTTAGGGCAGCCATAAAATACACTGGCATTGACTGCCAAGAAAATGTAGAATATTTAGGCAATCCAACATAGTTGTACAAGTAGTGAGTAATTCATGGGTCATTGAAAATGCTAGTGTATTGAAATGCAATAAATGCAACTCCCATAACATTAGGGATGGGACTAAAGACCTTCCACACTGTAGGATTCCTTAGCATTTCCAATGAATGATTGTCAATTCAACCAAGCCAACCAAAATGGCCATATGAATCAACAGATTGATCTATCTGTTGTGTCTCTATGGGAACAGCAGAGATGTCTGACCTGGCTGAGAGGCTCTGGATTGATGTCCCGTCCATCCCCAGATGTCTGTTCCTGCCCACAGCTCTCAATGATTGGCTGTGAACAGTAAAGAAAAAATGTAACACTCTTTTGCTCATTTTGGCCTTGGAAATAACTTGGAAATAAATGATGTAGCCATCAATAAATCATTTAAGTAGCTACTGTTATGTGATTGATTTGAATGTGACTTACAGGCCTTTTGTGGATCTGAGGGGTCTGCGCTGAAGTAGACTGTCAAGACAGCATTCAATTTCAAATGAGTTTAGATGGGGAGGGATATCTGCAGTTGCTTTTATTGTGATAACTGCAGTTTGTACATGGAGCATAAGTAAGGTTTATGTGTAATTGTTTTCAGGTCGGATTTGACTTACAGGCCTTGGTCTTCTGTGCACCTTACCGGTTGGCCACATCACAGAATCAGGGGTGTTCACCCTCACTGGATTCAACTGTCAACACAACACTCCATTTAAAATGTGATGACAAAGACAGAACACAAACTAAATAAATTGGTATTTACCACATAAGGGCGGCGCCTTAAAGCTCTTTTGATTCTCTCATCACTACGGTCCATCTTGCTTTCTGAGGGATACATTTTCATCAACTGATTGGCACAAAACATATCCTAACACACACACACACACACAGACAAATGGCACGCCATTCCCTATATAGTGCACTTATTTTGATCTGAGCCCACTGGGGATAGGTCAAAAGTAGTACACTACAGGGTGCCATTTGGGACCTCTCCAAAGAATGTAAGAGCCTACCAGACATTCTAAACGCCAAATCACCTTGTGCAGTGCGAACGGGTCTAACCAACCGTTTCCAATCGTAGTATTCTCTGCACAGCGTCAGCTAGGGCAGACTATGCGGCAAAAGATTACCTGAAACAACCTGATTGAAAAAAGAGATTGTACTGATGATATATATCAAAGCTGAACACAGTTTATGTAGCGAATTGATGCTTGGTGACGTCACAAAAGGTCTCCGCGCATAATACGTCACAAGAAAGTCGTGTATGGGACCGGACTGGTGGCATCTTCCCCCTGGTTGTAACTTATAACTGTCAAATCAAATCTATGTAGCTATCTATCTAACTCAAATGTCTGTTGAGGACTCTTTGATAATCACATTTGAGGCACATGTCAGCAGGTGGCAGTGTCTTCAAATGCAGTAGTTGATGATCTGTGCAACAGTTGAGCAACTTGAAGTTGTACATTTTTGGGGGGCTAGCAAGCTTGCCTGCCTATTTCTACAATTAATCTTCTTATAATCGCATTTTAAACCTAACCACACTGCTAATCTAATGGCCCAACCTTAAATTAAGACCAAAAAGCGTATTTTTGTTTTCATACATTTTTACGATATAGCCAATTTGTACTTTGTGGCTGTGTTATCTAGTGGGAATCTCTAGCTGGCTAGTTATCTACCCTCTGGCGTTCCGCAATATTGGAGAAAAAGTTGATTGATAATCCAAGTACTAGTTTGAAAAATATGCACTGGGCATCAAAATGATCTCCCGAATAGTTTTAAAAGATGTGGTTCAGAGGTTCAAGAGTTTTACTCCTGAGTTACGGCTGGGATTGTTTCTGTCATAGTATAATTTGTTTACTGTCACTAACGTTACATATTTCGGTTTATCAGAGGATGTCTTCAGTCTTGGAACGACAGTTTTTGGCAATGGTCATGGTATGTTAGCAAGGAGGGGCTGAGTGAATCAACAATCATATGCTCGGTAGCTACTTTGATTGGGAGTGTTGTAACGTTAGCTAGCGTGCTAAAACGTATAGCTAATGTAACAGACGGTGCCAGTAGACTACAGCAGCAAGCTACAACACATCACGCCATGTTTATGTCTGTCAACCCTATCATTTATGTTTTAATCCTTTCCTCTTCCTTTGCAGTGCACAAGCTCAATAAGGTTCCGGAGTGGCGCAGCGGTCTGAGGCACTGCATCTTAGTGCAAAAGAGGCGTCACTACAGACCCTGTTTCGAATCCAGGTTGTATCACATCCGGCTGTGATTCGGAGTCCCATAGGGCAGTGCACAATTGGGCCTGCATCGCCAGGGTAGGCCGTCATTGTAAATAAGAATTTGTTCTTAACTGACTTGTCTAGTTAAATGAAAAATATAGAATGACATACTCCTTCCACCACAAGACAGTGAGCCAGCTACTCCTCAGTAATGGGGTTCTGGGGTGACATTGAGAAGAGTGTGGGCACCACTGTTTGGTTTCTGCTTCTCTCTATCAGCACAGGGGTGTTATACTGGGTCTGCTACTGTTTGGTGCATCTGCCCAGAACCAGATGGAGGGGTTCATGCCAGTATCCCTCTCCCTTATGTATATGGCCACAGTGCACTCCCGTATGGTTAAGGGCTTTCTTTTCGGGGTCACTGTACCCATGTTAGCCCTGCCCTGGCTGTTTCTGTTCATCACAACACTTTTGGTCCCACACACTGTCTTCCTTTGCAATGTCATGGCCATCATCGCAGGGGGGATCTGTATCCTTACTCCAACCTCATTGTGGTTCAAAAGAAATGTGATACGCTCCTCTGCAGTATGTCACAGCTTTATAAGTGTGCTTAGTAGTGTAGTTAAGTGCTAATAGGTTATAGGTGTTGTATATGAGTCCTGCTGCTAAACATGATGTTATTTTTGTTTAGAAAAATCTTGCATCACTGCTTCACACATTCTCCTTAACTTGCACTGGTGAAACAGACGGAAAGGGCTGGCTCTCACTTCTGGACATGTCCGATGCCAGGGCATCAGTGCTGGACAAGAAGATGCCTTTCAGGCGGCTGAGGAACATTGATGTCCTGTATGTCCCTGCATCAATAGAGGCGAGAAGGAAGACAGTCCACCCACCGTGAGTACTGAGAAAGCACCAGACCCATCATTTATCAGACAAGACAAGAGGTCATTAAATAACAATTGCTGTGTGCAAGCCAGAGCACATGATGTACTACAGTATAATGAGGTGCAGTTATAATAGATGATCCTCAGCTGTAATTGAATACTGTACAGTAGGCACCTAGTGGTCCCCCATGATTAGATAGAGAATCACTGGTATATTTAAGCTCTCTGAAATCTGTCCACGTTCTCATTGATTGCAGAATCATTCCAACCCCAGGCTCCTACCCAGTCCAAGCCTACGCTCCAGTGTCTTCTACCTCCAACCTACAGGCTACCGAGACCACACCAAAGACATTTGAAGGCTGGGCCCACTCCTACTATACACAGGGGAGCCCTGTTCAGGTCTCAGGTTATTACGGACACAACCATGGATATGGCCTCAAGCTTTGGGCCAAGTTACGGACATGGTCACAAACATGGACACAGCTGCAGCCACAGCCAAGGTCATGGACATAGTCACGAACACAGCTTTGGCCATGGACTCAGTCATGGACATGCATCTGCCTCTCAAACCAGCAGTCACTGGGCTCCAGTGGCTCAACATCCACATTCTCAACATTCCCACCTCAGTCCATTGTCTGTGTCTGTCAGTGCCCCAGGGGCGGAAATCCCGGGGGACGGGGGGGACACGACCCCCCCATCCTGGGAAAAATATGATTTGTCCCCCCCAATATATCACTGTAAACATAACTATGTAATTTACATAATATTAATAATGCGCAATGAAAGCAATTGTGCTGATTATAGACACCTAATAGTGCGTTTTTAAGTTTCAAAAGATTGCGACCCCCCACCCTTTGCCTCACAATGGTTTGATCCACTGCCAGTTCCTTAGTTGGCAAGGTAACAGAGGGTTCGTGTCCACTGTCTGAAAAGCACTCAATGCACGTAACTGACGGGAGATTCATCCAGTCAATCGTGCCATAGCAATGTTTTGTTTTATGTTGGCAGGGTTCACACACACACTAGCTGAATTTGCAGAGCTAGCGCGCAAATATTAACTATTAAGCTAGCTAGTACCTATTCCATTTATGTGGCGTCGTCAAAGATGGAATCTTTGCTATCGTCAATTTATTCCAAGATCAGCATGCAGATGATGTAAGTTAGTGCTTCAAAGTCCCTGTGATAAGGTTAGCGATAAACTGAAGTCCAAACTGAACAGAACTACACTCTCTTCTACCATTGTCTTAAATATATTTAATGGTCTCGTTGCAAAAGCTAAATTGTCGCAAAGGGAACTTTTATTTATTTTATTTCACCTTTATTTAACCCGGGTAGCAAAGATTATAGCAAACACTACTGAAACGGAATTGGTGCTCCCTAGCTTTGCAAATTCAGCTATTGTTGGAAGCCAGCCAATATGAAACAAACTATTAAAATTACAAAAGGTTGCAGCATATGTTGTGTAAATGGTGAACTCATACAGCTGTCAACTCTTGTCATTTTAATCCGTTTCACATTTGCTAGCTACCTTTTAGATCGAAGCCCAAATAGAATGATAGAAGATAAGATGATAGAAGCCCATCTCCTACTGTAAATAACCTACACGCTGTGTGTGTGTGTAGCCAGCCAGCCAGGTAGAAAAATGGCAGAAAAATAAAAAAGACGGACATCAGAGTATTTTTCAGTACACCAAAACGCAAAGTAAGAACCCTAGTAGCCTAATATCTCAAAGACTAGTTGATAAAATGTTCATAAGAAAGAAATCAAATTCTAATGGAAATGTTTCACAATGATGTCATTAGGCAGAGCAGGCAACAGATGGCACACAGACAGCAGAGTTGGGGACAGATATGCAGGGACAGACTGGCAGAGACAGGGAGTCTCAGGTAAGTTTGTTGAGTCTTTGTTTGGCAACATTATGAAAGGTTCTCCATTTTTTTTACTTGTAAAATAGGAACATAATTGGAAAATGCCATGGATGCCCCCACTCTCAACTTTAACAAATCTTAGTTCAGTCACCAGTTTAAGGCAATGGTATTGCTGTTGTGATTAGTTGTGTAGTTTTGGGTACCGGTAGTTAGGAGTACGGCAAACACCTTATTTCTTTGGTTCCTCAATATACATTTACCATATTACAATGTAGGCTATGTGTTACAGCACTACTTTTGGTGTCCCCCTCAGGATTTGCTCTTGAGAAAATTTCATGTAATTGTCCCCTCCAAAGTTGATATCAGATTTTCGCCCCTGCAGTGCACCCCAGAGTTTCACAGCAAACATGCCGGAGTCACTGCCAGAATCTGTGACGGTTCATCCAGGAGCACCTGTGTCTTCACTGACAGATTGATGACTTCAATCAGTAACACCAAAACTCGCTATAGCTCGATTGAAATTCAAAGGCAATGTTCTCGAAGACTGGAAATGACCTTTACATTTCAAGCGCGCTATTTTCAGCAATCACAATCCTTGTAAAAACGTCAACTCATGGTATAACTAATAACGTTTATTTTACATTTTATTATGTCAGTGTGGTTATAAGCCGCTATAGCTCTGAAGTTCGAGTGTGTGTGTGTGTGTGTGTTGTAGTAGTAGGCCATTATTTCTTCGAACATCTCAGTTTGGGCAGCAGCCACTGGAGAAACCTGTCAATCAAACACAACAGGAGAATAAATAGTAGTTTGCCATTAAACATCAGATCGCTGCTCTTCCTCTGCTACCGCATTCAATTTCTATAATTCTCTACATCATTCTATTTCTATAAATCTCTAAAATGCCCTTGTTATGTTGCCCTCTTCTATTTCCTCACCTCTTCCTCAGACTCTTCTTTTCCTCTTTCTTGTCCTCCTTACTTTCTCCAACATTTTCCACCTGCTGCATCTTGCTGGCCTTCTCTTTCTTCACTTGCTTTTTTCCCTTGCTCTTTTTCCTTTTGACCTTCCCTTCCTAAATATTTTTGACAAGGAGATAAAGTAATATAAGCATATGGCTATTTTCTACTCTTGAGCTATGATATCTAGAGGTATGATATACTGTAGAAGGACATATGGCCAATATTCCCTTCCTGTTTCCTCTCACCTGTGGGGTCACTCCTGACATTTTCTGGAGCAGCTTCCTGCCGTTCTCACTCAGGTTGGTGATTGGGGCCAGGCGAGGGCTGCGGTGGTATGGTAAGTACTCCACAGCAGGCAAAGCAACAATGACAGAGACGGGGCTTGGAGGTGTCGGAGGCTTTGGGACATCCTTTTGGGAGGGACGGGCCACAGCAGAGGGCAGGGCCCGTAGGGCTTCAGCCAGGGTCCGGGGTCCTGAGGTCACAAGAGGAGAGAGGCCAGACACAGGACCAGAGACTTTCCCTGGGCTCTGTAAGACCAGAAACAACAAACAAACTGTCAGGACAGTGCTATGTCATACACAATCAGTAGATATACTGTAAGACTAATCTATAAATACATTAGATACATGACTACACGCAATAAGTAAGATTAATTTACAAAGCTCTGGACATAGTTCTTTTTTTCAGGCTTGAGGAGCCTGTTCTCAGCTATTCTGGTCTGCATTTCTGCCATGCTCTCTACCATTTTGGCCATCTCTCCAGTGCATTTCTTGAAGGCCACTTTCAACCTTTCCAAGTCATTCAGCCAAGTGTCCAGGTTTACTGCCTCAAGATCACGTTCACTGCAGTTTCTCTTCATCACTTGGATCAGTGCCCTCACCTCTTCGCCCATCCTCCCTTTGTCTTCCCTATTCACATCTTCATCCCTCAGTCTTTCCTCCTTCCTCCTCCCCATCCACTTCTCAATCCAGGCTCTGAAGCATCCCTCATTCTTCTGCCTCTCTTGGTTGACGTCCTGACCGTCATTGACCTTCTTCAGGCCTTCCTCCAGGTCGAGCTCTATGGAGGCCAGTTTTTTTTTAATCCTCCTCAGGCTCTCCTTGTTGGTGTTGGTCCACTGTGTCTTCTTGTCCTGCTGCTCCTTGCAGGGCCGGACAGTAGGGACCAACTCCGTCAGGCGTGATGCCTTCTTCAGGGCACTCACAGAGGCAGGGAGAAGGATGTTGGGCTTGGCCACAATAATCTGTACAGACATAGGGTCAAACCATTGAGATGTAACACACACTAGTGATGCATTAACTCATAAGCAGCAGTCCCGCGGTTATATCCACAGGGCGGCAGGTTTAGGGTCATGAAATATTATGTGTAATATAAAGAAAACAATACATGAAAAAAATCCATAAATATATCATTCTTGTGTAATTTAAATCTATAGGCTATTTAGCATTTGTGCATAAACCTAAGCTGTGGGACATAACTTGGCGCATGCCAAATAGACTAGACACCAATCACCAAACACTTTTGGGAAAGGGCAGAAAAAGTTATTGTTGATCCACTGACGCAAAAAGGACAATGTCAGAGTTTAATTCAATAAGAGGAAAGCTACGAAATGGAAAGTTGAAAATAAAGAAGGGATGGCCAGAAAAGTAATGTATATAGTCGGGCGGTTGCGGATGGGTTATTAGCAATTGCGGGTGGGTTTGGTTGAACAAACAGCTGACCTGCGCACCACTAACACACAAACACACAAATGTAAGAGAATACCAGTCGAGGGTCCTTCAGTGAAGCCCCTTTTCTCTGTGGTTCCTTTGAAGGCCCAGGACTGTCCTCAGCAGAGGCATCATTGCCATTATCACACTGTGTGTCAGAGAGCTAGTTGGTCATAGTCCATTCTCCACATTCAGTCAAAGAGTTACTCAAATACATGGTGCAGAACATACCAGAAAGTCTGATTCATCCAAGGAGTGGAGAGACAGATTGTCGTCCTCTACCATATCCCTCACTTCAAACTTTGTCACCTTTCCATCCTCCTCATCCTTCACTATCAGCGGTGGTGTCCTCCTTTCATGATCCTCATCATCAGACTGTGTATCAGAGTCAATTAGTCTGAGACTATTCTCTTTACAGTCATATCACTCAACACATCTATGGTGTACAACTCTCTTACCTCAGATTCACAGTCAGTGAAGGAGTAGATAGAGATGTCATCAGAGTTGGAGGATGAGATGACCCCATCATAATTTCTCTCCATCAGCCGAGTCACCCTTCCAGACTGAGGAGACAGACAAAGGCATGTACTTAGGGCAGCCATAAAATACACTGGCATTGACTGCCAAGAAAATGTAGAATATTTAGGCAATCCAACATAGTTGTACAAGTAGTGAGTAATTCATGGGTCATTGAAAATGCAAGTGTATTGAAATGCAATAAATGCAACTCCCATAACATTAGGGATGGGACTAAAGACCTTCCACACTGTAGGATTCTTTAGCATTTCCAATGAATGATTGTCAATTCAACCAAGCCAACCAAAATGGCCATATGAATCAACAGATTGATCTATCTGTTGTGTCTCTATGGGAACAGCAGAGATGTCTGACCTGGCTGAGAGGCTCTGGATTGATGTCCCGTCCATCCCCAGATGTCTGTTCCTGCCCACAGCTCTCAATGATTGGCTGTGAACAGTAAAGAAAAAATGTAACACTCTTTTGCTCATTTTGGCCTTGGAAATAACTTGGAAATAAATGATGTAGCCATCAATAAATCATTTAAGTAGCTACTGTTATGTGATTGATTTGAATGTGACTTACAGGCCTTTTGTGGATCTGAGGGGTCTGCGCTGAAGTAGACTGTCAAGACAGCATTCAATTTCAAATGAGTTTAGATGGGGAGGGATATCTGCAGTTGCTTTTATTGTGATAACTGCAGTTTGTACATGGAGCATAAGTAAGGTTTATGTGTAATTGTTTTCAGGTCGGATTTGACTTACAGGCCTTGGTCTTCTGTGCACCTTACCGGTTGGCCACATCACAGAATCAGGGGTGTTCACCCTCACTGGATTCAACTGTCAACACAACACTCCATTTAAAATGTGATGACAAAGACAGAACACAAACTAAATAAATTGGTATTTACCACATAAGGGCGGCGCCTTAAAGCTCTTTTGATTCTCTCATCACTACGGTCCATCTTGCTTTCTGAGGGATACATTTTCATCAACTGATTGGCACAAAACATATCCTAACACACACACACACACAGACAAATGGCACGCCATTCCCTATATAGTGCACTTATTTTGATCTGAGCCCACTGGGGATAGGTCAAAAGTAGTACACTACAGGGTGCCATTTGGGACCTCTCCAAAGAATGTAAGAGCCTACCAGACATTCTAAACGCCAAATCACCTTGTGCAGTGCGAACGGGTCTAACCAACCGTTTCCAATCGTAGTATTCTCTGCACAGCGTCAGCTAGGGCAGACTATGCGGCAAAAGATTACCTGAAACAACCTGATTGAAAAAAGAGATTGTACTGATGATATATATCAAAGCTGAACACAGTTTATGTAGCGAATTGATGCTTGGTGACGTCACAAAAGGTCTCCGCGCATAATACGTCACAAGAAAGTCGTGTATGGGACCGGACTGGTGGCATCTTCCCCCTGGTTGTAACTTATAACTGTCAAATCAAATCTATGTAGCTATCTATCTAACTCAAATGTCTGTTGAGGACTCTTTGATAATCACATTTGAGGCACATGTCAGCAGGTGGCAGTGTCTTCAAATGCAGTAGTTGATGATCTGTGCAACAGTTGAGCAACTTGAAGTTGTACATTTTTGGGGGGCTAGCAAGCTTGCCTGCCTATTTCTACAATTAATCTTCTTATAATCGCATTTTAAACCTAACCACACTGCTAATCTAATGGCCCAACCTTAAATTAAGACCAAAAAGCGTATTTTTGTTTTCATACATTTTTACGATATAGCCAATTTGTACTTTGTGGCTGTGTTATCTAGTGGGAATCTCTAGCTGGCTAGTTATCTACCCTCTGGCGTTCCGCAATATTGGAGAAAAAGTTGATTGATAATCCAAGTACTAGTTTGAAAAATATGCACTGGGCATCAAAATGATCTCCCGAATAGTTTTAAAAGATGTGGTTCAGAGGTTCAAGAGTTTTACTCCTGAGTTACGGCTGGGATTGTTTCTGTCATAGTATAATTTGTTTACTGTCACTAACGTTACATATTTCGGTTTATCAGAGGATGTCTTCAGTCTTGGAACGACAGTTTTTGGCAATGGTCATGGTATGTTAGCAAGGAGGGGCTGAGTGAATCAACAATCATATGCTCGGTAGCTACTTTGATTGGGAGTGTTGTAACGTTAGCTAGCGTGCTAAAACGTATAGCTAATGTAACAGACGGTGCCAGTAGACTACAGCAGCAAGCTACAACACATCACGCCATGTTTATGTCTGTCAACCCTATGATTTATGTTTTAATCCTTTCCTCTTCCTTTGCAGTGCACAAGCGCAATAAGGTTCCGGAGTGGCGCAGCGGTCTGAGGCACTGCATCTTAGTGCAAAAGAGGCGTCACTACAGACCCTGTTTCGAATCCAGGTTGTATCACATCCGGCTGTGATTCGGAGTCCCATAGGGCAGTGCACAATTGGGCCTGCATCGCCAGGGTAGGCCGTCATTGTAAATAAGAATTTGTTCTTAACTGACTTGTCTAGTTAAATGAAAAATATAGAATGACATACTCCTTCCACCACAAGACAGTGACCCAGCTACTCCTCAGTAATGGGGTTCTGGGGTGACATTGAGAAGAGTGTGGGCACCACTGTTTGGTTTCTGCTTCTCTCTATCAGCACAGGGGTGTTATACTGGGTCTGCTACTGTTTGGTGCATCTGCCCAGAACCAGATGGAGGGGTTCATGCCAGTATCCCTCTCCCTTATGTATATGGCCACAGTGCACTCCCGTATGGTTAAGGGCTTTCTTTTCGGGGTCACTGTACCCATGTTAGCCCTGCCCTGGCTGTTTCTGTTCATCACAACACTTTTGGTCCCACACACTGTCTTCCTTTGCAATGTCATGGCCATCATCGCAGGGGGGATCTGTATCCTTACTCCAACCTCATTGTGGTTCAAAAGAAATGTGATACGCTCCTCTGCAGTATGTCACAGCTTTATAAGTGTGCTTAGTAGTGTAGTTAAGTGCTAATAGGTTATAGGTGTTGTATATGAGTCCTGCTGCTAAACATGATGTTATTTTTGTTTAGAAAAATCTTGCATCACTGCTTCACACATTCTCCTTAACTTGCACTGGTGAAACAGACGGAAAGGGCTGGCTCTCACTTCTGGACATGTCCGATGCCAGGGCATCAGTGCTGGACAAGAAGATGCCTTTCAGGCTGCTGAGGAACATTGATGTCCTGTATGTCCCTGCATCAATAGAGGCGAGAAGGAAGACAGTCCATCCACCGTGAGTACTGAGAAAGCACCAGACCCATCATTTATCAGACAAGACAAGAGGTCATTAAATAACAATTGCTGTGTGCAAGCCAGAGCACATGATGTACTACAGTATAATGAGGTGCAGTTATAATAGATGATCCTCAGCTGTAATTGAATACTGTACAGTAGGCACCTAGTGGTCCCCCATGATTAGATAGAGAATCACTGGTATATTTAAGCTCTCTGAAATCTGTCCACGTTCTCATTGATTGCAGAATCATTCCAACCCCAGGCTCCTACCCAGTCCAAGCCTACGCTCCAGTGTCTTCTACCTCCAACCTACAGGCTACCGAGACCACACCAAAGACATTTGAAGGCTGGGCCCACTCCTACTATACACAGGGGAGCCCTGTTCAGGTCTCAGGTTATTACGGACACAACCATGGATATGGCCTCAAGCTTTGGGCCAAGTTACGGACATGGTCACAAACATGGACACAGCTGCAGCCACAGCCAAGGTCATGGACATAGTCACGAACACAGCTTTGGCCATGGACTCAGTCATGGACATGCATCTGCCTCTCAAACCAGCAGTCACTGGGCTCCAGTGGCTCAACATCCACATTCTCAACATTCCCACCTCAGTCCATTGTCTGTGTCTGTCAGTGCCCCAGGGGCGGAAATCCCGGGGGGGGGGGGGGACGGGGGGGACACGACCCCCCCATCCTGGGAAAAATATGATTTGTCCCCCCCAATATATCACTGTAAACATAACTATGTAATTTACATAATATTAATAATGCGCAATGAAAGCAATTGTGCTGATTATAGACACCTAATAGTGCGTTTTTAAGTTTCAAAAGATTGCGACCCCCCACCCTTTGCCTCACAATGGTTTGATCCACTGCCAGTTCCTTAGTTGGCAAGGTAACAGAGGGTTCGTGTCCACTGTCTGAAAAGCACTCAATGCACGTAACTGACGGGAGATTCATCCAGTCAATCGTGCCATAGCAATGTTTTGTTTTATGTTGGCAGGGTTCACACACACACTAGCTGAATTTGCAGAGCTAGCGCGCAAATATTAACTATTAAGCTAGCTAGTACCTATTCCATTTATGTGGCGTCGTCAAAGATGGAATCTTTGCTATCGTCAATTTATTCCAAGATCAGCATGCAGATGATGTAAGTTAGTGCTTCAAAGTCCCTGTGATAAGGTTAGCGATAAACTGAAGTCCAAACTGAACAGAACTACACTCTCTTCTACCATTGTCTTAAATATATTTAATGGTCTCGTTGCAAAAGCTAAATTGTCGCAAAGGGAACTTTTATTTATTTTATTTCACCTTTATTTAACCCGGGTAGCAAAGATTATAGCAAACACCACTGAAACGGAATTGGTGCTCCCTAGCTTTGCAAATTCAGCTATTGTTGGAAGCCAGCCAATATGAAACAAACTATTAAAATTACAAAAGGTTGCAGCATATGTTGTGTAAATGGTGAACTCATACAGCTGTCAACTCTTGTCATTTTAATCCGTTTCACATTTGCTAGCTACCTTTTAGATCGAAGCCCAAATAGAATGATAGAAGATAAGATGATAGAAGCCCATCTCCTACTGTAAATAACCTACACACGCTGTGTGTGTGTGTAGCCAGCCAGCCAGGTAGAAAAATGGCAGAAAAATAAAAAAGACGGACATCAGAGTATTTTTCAGTACACCAAAACGCAAAGTAAGAACCCTAGTAGCCTAATATCTCAAAGACTAGTTGATAAAATGTTCATAAGAAAGAAATCAAATTCTAATGGAAATGTTTCACAATGATGTCATTAGGCAGAGCAGGCAACAGATGGCACACAGACAGCAGAGTTGGGGACAGATATGCAGGGACAGACTGGCAGAGACAGGGAGTCTCAGGTAAGTTTGTTGAGTCTTTGTTTGGCAACATTATGAAAGGTTCTCCATTTTTTTAACTTGTAAAATAGGAACATAATTGGAAAATGCCATGGATGCCCCCACTCTCAACTTTAACAAATCTTAGTTCAGTCACCAGTTTAAGGCAATGGTATTGCTGTTGTGATTAGTTGTGTAGTTTTGGGTACCGGTAGTTAGGAGTACGGCAAACACCTTATTTCTTTGGTTCCTCAATATACATTTACCATATTACAATGTAGGCTATGTGTTACAGCACTACTTTTGGTGTCCCCCTCAGGATTTGCTCTTGAGAAAATTTCATGTAATTGTCCCCTCCAAAGTTGATATCAGATTTTCGCCCCTGCAGTGCACCCCAGAGTTTCACAGCAAACATGCCGGAGTCACTGCCAGAATCTGTGACGGTTCATCCAGGAGCACCTGTGTCTTCACTGACAGATTGATGACTTCAATCAGTAACACCAAAACTCGCTATAGCTCGATTGAAATTCAAAGGCAATGTTCTCGAAGACTGGAAATGACCTTTACATTTCAAGCGCGCTATTTTCAGCAATCACAATCCTTGTAAAAACGTCAACTCATGGTATAACTAATAACGTTTATTTTACATTTTATTATGTCAGTGTGGTTATAAGCCGCTATAGCTCTGAAGTTCGAGTGTGTGTGTGTGTGTGTGTTGTAGTAGTAGGCCATTATTTCTTCGAACATCTCAGTTTGGGCAGCAGCCACTGGAGAAACCTGTCAATCAAACACAACAGGAGAATAAATAGTAGTTTGCCATTAAACATCAGATCGCTGCTCTTCCTCTGCTACCGCATTCAATTTCTATAATTCTCTACATCATTCTATTTCTATAAATCTCTAAAATGCCCTTGTTATGTTGCCCTCTTCTATTTCCTCACCTCTTCCTCAGACTCTTCTTTTCCTCTTTCTTGTCCTCCTTACTTTCTCCAACATTTTCCACCTGCTGCATCTTGCTGGCCTTCTCTTTCTTCACTTGCTTTTTTCCCTTGCTCTTTTTCCTTTTGACCTTCCCTTCCTAAATATTTTTGACAAGGAGATAAAGTAATATAAGCATATGGCTATTTTCTACTCTTGAGCTATGATATCTAGAGGTATGATATACTGTAGAAGGACATATGGCCAATATTCCCTTCCTGTTTCCTCTCACCTGTGGGGTCACTCCTGACATTTTCTGGAGCAGCTTCCTGCCGTTCTCACTCAGGTTGGTGATTGGGGCCAGGCGAGGGCTGCGGTGGTATGGTAAGTACTCCACAGCAGGCAAAGCAACAATGACAGAGACGGGGCTTGGAGGTGTCGGAGGCTTTGGGACATCCTTTTGGGAGGGACGGGCCACAGCAGAGGGCAGGGCCCGTAGGGCTTCAGCCAGGGTCCGGGGTCCTGAGGTCACAAGAGGAGAGAGGCCAGACACAGGACCAGAGACTTTCCCTGGGCTCTGTAAGACCAGAAACAACAAACAAACTGTCAGGACAGTGCTATGTCATACACAATCAGTAGATATACTGTAAGACTAATCTATAAATACATTAGATACATGACTACACGCAATAAGTAAGATTAATTTACAAAGCTCTGGACATAGTTCTTTTTTTCAGGCTTGAGGAGCCTGTTCTCAGCTATTCTGGTCTGCATTTCTGCCATGCTCTCTACCATTTTGGCCATCTCTCCAGTGCATTTCTTGAAGGCCACTTTCAACCTTTCCAAGTCATTCAGCCAAGTGTCCAGGTTTACTGCCTCAAGATCACGTTCACTGCAGTTTCTCTTCATCACTTGGATCAGTGCCCTCACCTCTTCGCCCATCCTCCCTTTGTCTTCCCTATTCACATCTTCATCCCTCAGTCTTTCCTCCTTCCTCCTCCCCATCCACTTCTCAATCCAGGCTCTGAAGCATCCCTCATTCTTCTGCCTCTCTTGGTTGACGTCCTGACCGTCATTGACCTTCTTCAGGCCTTCCTCCAGGTCGAGCTCTATGGAGGCCAGTTTTTTTTTAATCCTCCTCAGGCTCTCCTTGTTGGTGTTGGTCCACTGTGTCTTCTTGTCCTGCTGCTCCTTGCAGGGCCGGACAGTAGGGACCAACTCCGTCAGGCGTGATGCCTTCTTCAGGGCACTCACAGAGGCAGGGAGAAGGATGTTGGGCTTGGCCACAATAATCTGTACAGACATAGGGTCAAACCATTGAGATGTAACACACACTAGTGATGCATTAACTCATAAGCAGCAGTCCCGCGGTTATATCCACAGGGCGGCAGGTTTAGGGTCATGAAATATTATGTGGGTGGCGGTCGGGTTGAATAAAAAGAAAACAATACATGAAAAAAATCCATAAATATATCATTCTTGTGTAATTTATATCTATAGGCTATTTAGCATTTGTGCATAAACCTAAGCTGTGGGACATAACTTGGCGCATGCCAAATAGACTAGACACCAATCACCAAACACTTTTGGGAAAGGGCAGAAAAAGTTATTGTTGATCCACTGACGCAAAAAGGACAATGTCAGAGTTTAATTCAATAAGAGGAAAGCTACGAAATGGAAAGTTGAAAATAAAGAAGGGATGGCCAGAAAAGTAATGTATATAGTCGGGCGGTTGCGGATGGGTTATTAGCAATTGCGGGTGGGTTTGGTTGAACAAACAGCTGACTTGCGCACCACTAACACACAAACACACAAATGTAAGAGAATACCAGTCGAGGGTCCTTCAGTGAAGCCCCTTTTCTCTGTGGTTCCTTTGAAGGCCCAGGACTGTCCTCAGCAGAGGCATCATTGCCATTATCACACTGTGTGTCAGAGAGCTAGTTGGTCATAGTCCATTCTCCACATTCAGTCAAAGAGTTACTCAAATACATGGTGCAGAACATACCAGAAAGTCTGATTCATCCAAGGAGTGGAGAGACAGATTGTCGTCCTCTACCATATCCCTCACTTCAAACTTTGTCACCTTTCCATCCTCCTCATCCTTCACTATCAGCGGTGGTGTCCTCCTTTCATGATCCTCATCATCAGACTGTGTATCAGAGTCAATTAGTCTGAGACTATTCTCTTTACAGTCATATCACTCAACACATCTATGGTGTACAACTCTCTTACCTCAGATTCACAGTCAGTGAAGGAGTAGATAGAGATGTCATCAGAGTTGGAGGATGAGATGACCCCATCATAATTTCTCTCCATCAGCCGAGTCACCCTTCCAGACTGAGGAGACAGACAAAGGCATGTACTTAGGGCAGCCATAAAATACACTGGCATTGACTGCCAAGAAAATGTAGAATATTTAGGCAATCCAACATAGTTGTACAAGTAGTGAGTAATTCATGGGTCATTGAAAATGCAAGTGTATTGAAATGCAATAAATGCAACTCCCATAACATTAGGGATGGGACTAAAGACCTTCCACACTGTAGGATTCTTTAGCATTTCCAATGAATGATTGTCAATTCAACCAAGCCAACCAAAATGGCCATATGAATCAACAGATTGATCTATCTGTTGTGTCTCTATGGGAACAGCAGAGATGTCTGACCTGGCTGAGAGGCTCTGGATTGATGTCCCGTCCATCCCCAGATGTCTGTTCCTGCCCACAGCTCTCAATGATTGGCTGTGAACAGTAAAGAAAAAATGTAACACTCTTTTGCTCATTTTGGCCTTGGAAATAACTTGGAAATAAATGATGTAGCCATCAATAAATCATTTAAGTAGCTACTGTTATGTGATTGATTTGAATGTGACTTACAGGCCTTTTGTGGATCTGAGGGGTCTGCGCTGAAGTAGACTGTCAAGACAGCATTCAATTTCAAATGAGTTTAGATGGGGAGGGATATCTGCAGTTGCTTTTATTGTGATAACTGCAGTTTGTACATGGAGCATAAGTAAGGTTTATGTGTAATTGTTTTCAGGTCGGATTTGACTTACAGGCCTTGGTCTTCTGTGCACCTTACCGGTTGGCCACATCACAGAATCAGGGGTGTTCACCCTCACTGGATTCAACTGTCAACACAACACTCCATTTAAAATGTGATGACAAAGACAGAACACAAACTAAATAAATTGGTATTTACCACATAAGGGCGGCGCCTTAAAGCTCTTTTGATTCTCTCATCACTACGGTCCATCTTGCTTTCTGAGGGATACATTTTCATCAACTGATTGGCACAAAACATATCCTAACACACACACACACACACAGACAAATGGCACGCCATTCCCTATATAGTGCACTTATTTTGATCTGAGCCCACTGGGGATAGGTCAAAAGTAGTACACTACAGGGTGCCATTTGGGACCTCTCCAAAGAATGTAAGAGCCTACCAGACATTCTAAACGCCAAATCACCTTGTGCAGTGCGAACGGGTCTAACCAACCGTTTCCAATCGTAGTATTCTCTGCACAGCGTCAGCTAGGGCAGACTATGCGGCAAAAGATTACCTGAAACAACCTGATTGAAAAAAGAGATTGTACTGATGATATATATCAAAGCTGAACACAGTTTATGTAGCGAATTGATGCTTGGTGACGTCACAAAAGGTCTCCGCGCATAATACGTCACAAGAAAGTCGTGTATGGGACCGGACTGGTGGCATCTTCCCCCTGGTTGTAACTTATAACTGTCAAATCAAATCTATGTAGCTATCTATCTAACTCAAATGTCTGTTGAGGACTCTTTGATAATCACATTTGAGGCACATGTCAGCAGGTGGCAGTGTCTTCAAATGCAGTAGTTGATGATCTGTGCAACAGTTGAGCAACTTGAAGTTGTACATTTTTGGGGGGCTAGCAAGCTTGCCTGCCTATTTCTACAATTAATCTTCTTATAATCGCATTTTAAACCTAACCACACTGCTAATCTAATGGCCCAACCTTAAATTAAGACCAAAAAGCGTATTTTTGTTTTCATACATTTTTACGATATAGCCAATTTGTACTTTGTGGCTGTGTTATCTAGTGGGAATCTCTAGCTGGCTAGTTATCTACCCTCTGGCGTTCCGCAATATTGGAGAAAAAGTTGATTGATAATCCAAGTACTAGTTTGAAAAATATGCACTGGGCATCAAAATGATCTCCCGAATAGTTTTAAAAGATGTGGTTCAGAGGTTCAAGAGTTTTACTCCTGAGTTACGGCTGGGATTGTTTCTGTCATAGTATAATTTGTTTACTGTCACTAACGTTACATATTTCGGTTTATCAGAGGATGTCTTCAGTCTTGGAACGACAGTTTTTGGCAATGGTCATGGTATGTTAGCAAGGAGGGGCTGAGTGAATCAACAATCATATGCTCGGTAGCTACTTTGATTGGGAGTGTTGTAACGTTAGCTAGCGTGCTAAAACGTATAGCTAATGTAACAGACGGTGCCAGTAGACTACAGCAGCAAGCTACAACACATCACGCCATGTTTATGTCTGTCAACCCTATCATTTATGTTTTAATCCTTTCCTCTTCCTTTGCAGTGCACAAGCTCAATAAGGTTCCGGAGTGGCGCAGCGGTCTGAGGCACTGCATCTTAGTGCAAAAGAGGCGTCACTACAGACCCTGTTTCGAATCCAGGTTGTATCACATCCGGCTGTGATTCGGAGTCCCATAGGGCAGTGCACAATTGGGCCTGCATCGCCAGGGTAGGCCGTCATTGTAAATAAGAATTTGTTCTTAACTGACTTGTCTAGTTAAATGAAAAATATAGAATGACATACTCCTTCCACCACAAGACAGTGAGCCAGCTACTCCTCAGTAATGGGGTTCTGGGGTGACATTGAGAAGAGTGTGGGCACCACTGTTTGGTTTCTGCTTCTCTCTATCAGCACAGGGGTGTTATACTGGGTCTGCTACTGTTTGGTGCATCTGCCCAGAACCAGATGGAGGGGTTCATGCCAGTATCCCTCTCCCTTATGTATATGGCCACAGTGCACTCCCGTATGGTTAAGGGCTTTCTTTTCGGGGTCACTGTACCCAT
This sequence comes from Salmo salar, assembly GCF_965601325.2. Lineage (NCBI taxonomy): Eukaryota > Metazoa > Chordata > Actinopteri > Salmoniformes > Salmonidae > Salmo > Salmo salar. Next base: position 67,332,127 of record NC_138294.1, on the reverse strand, counting down.
GTTAGCCCTGCCCTGGCTGTTTCTGTTCATCACAACACTTTTGGTCCCACACACTGTCTTCCTTTGCAATGTCATGGCCATCATCGCAGGGGGGATCTGTATCCTTACTCCAACCTCATTGTGGTTCAAAAGAAATGTGATACGCTCCTCTGCAGTATGTCACAGCTTTATAAGTGTGCTTAGTAGTGTAGTTAAGTGCTAATAGGTTATAGGTGTTGTATATGAGTCCTGCTGCTAAACATGATGTTATTTTTGTTTAGAAAAATCTTGCATCACTGCTTCACACATTCTCCTTAACTTGCACTGGTGAAACAGACGGAAAGGGCTGGCTCTCACTTCTGGACATGTCCGATGCCAGGGCATCAGTGCTGGACAAGAAGATGCCTTTCAGGCGGCTGAGGAACATTGATGTCCTGTATGTCCCTGCATCAATAGAGGCGAGAAGGAAGACAGTCCACCCACCGTGAGTACTGAGAAAGCACCAGACCCATCATTTATCAGACAAGACAAGAGGTCATTAAATAACAATTGCTGTGTGCAAGCCAGAGCACATGATGTACTACAGTATAATGAGGTGCAGTTATAATAGATGATCCTCAGCTGTAATTGAATACTGTACAGTAGGCACCTAGTGGTCCCCCATGATTAGATAGAGAATCACTGGTATATTTAAGCTCTCTGAAATCTGTCCACGTTCTCATTGATTGCAGAATCATTCCAACCCCAGGCTCCTACCCAGTCCAAGCCTACGCTCCAGTGTCTTCTACCTCCAACCTACAGGCTACCGAGACCACACCAAAGACATTTGAAGGCTGGGCCCACTCCTACTATACACAGGGGAGCCCTGTTCAGGTCTCAGGTTATTACGGACACAACCATGGATATGGCCTCAAGCTTTGGGCCAAGTTACGGACATGGTCACAAACATGGACACAGCTGCAGCCACAGCCAAGGTCATGGACATAGTCACGAACACAGCTTTGGCCATGGACTCAGTCATGGACATGCATCTGCCTCTCAAACCAGCAGTCACTGGGCTCCAGTGGCTCAACATCCACATTCTCAACATTCCCACCTCAGTCCATTGTCTGTGTCTGTCAGTGCCCCAGGGGCGGAAATCCCGGGGGGGGGGGGGGGACTTATGTCTGTCAACCCTATCATTTATGTTTTAATCCTTTCCTCTTCCTTTGCAGTGCACAAGCTCAATAAGGTTCCGGAGTGGCGCAGCGGTCTGAGGCACTGCATCTTAGTGCAAAAGAGGCGTCACTACAGACCCTGTTTCGAATCCAGGTTGTATCACATCCGGCTGTGATTCGGAGTCCCATAGGGCAGTGCACAATTGGGCCTGCATCGCCAGGGTAGGCCGTCATTGTAAATAAGAATTTGTTCTTAACTGACTTGTCTAGTTAAATGAAAAATATAGAATGACATACTCCTTCCACCACAAGACAGTGACCCAGCTACTCCTCAGTAATGGGGTTCTGGGGTGACATTGAGAAGAGTGTGGGCACCACTGTTTGGTTTCTGCTTCTCTCTATCAGCACAGGGGTGTTATACTGGGTCTGCTACTGTTTGGTGCATCTGCCCAGAACCAGATGGAGGGGTTCATGCCAGTATCCCTCTCCCTTATGTATATGGCCACAGTGCACTCCCGTATGGTTAAGGGCTTTCTTTTCGGGGTCACTGTACCCATGTTAGCCCTGCCCTGGCTGTTTCTGTTCATCACAACACTTTTGGTCCCACACACTGTCTTCCTTTGCAATGTCATGGCCATCATCGCAGGGGGGATCTGTATCCTTACTCCAACCTCATTGTGGTTCAAAAGAAATGTGATACGCTCCTCTGCAGTATGTCACAGCTTTATAAGTGTGCTTAGTAGTGTAGTTAAGTGCTAATAGGTTATAGGTGTTGTATATGAGTCCTGCTGCTAAACATGATGTTATTTTTGTTTAGAAAAATCTTGCATCACTGCTTCACACATTCTCCTTAACTTGCACTGGTGAAACAGACGGAAAGGGCTGGCTCTCACTTCTGGACATGTCCGATGCCAGGGCATCAGTGCTGGACAAGAAGATGCCTTTCAGGCGGCTGAGGAACATTGATGTCCTGTATGTCCCTGCATCAATAGAGGCGAGAAGGAAGACAGTCCACCCACCGTGAGTACTGAGAAAGCACCAGACCCATCATTTATCAGACAAGACAAGAGGTCATTAAATAACAATTGCTGTGTGCAAGCCAGAGCACATGATGTACTACAGTATAATGAGGTGCAGTTATAATAGATGATCCTCAGCTGTAATTGAATACTGTACAGTAGGCACCTAGTGGTCCCCCATGATTAGATAGAGAATCACTGGTATATTTAAGCTCTCTGAAATCTGTCCACGTTCTCATTGATTGCAGAATCATTCCAACCCCAGGCTCCTACCCAGTCCAAGCCTACGCTCCAGTGTCTTCTACCTCCAACCTACAGGCTACCGAGACCACACCAAAGACATTTGAAGGCTGGGCCCACTCCTACTATACACAGGGGAGCCCTGTTCAGGTCTCAGGTTATTACGGACACAACCATGGATATGGCCTCAAGCTTTGGGCCAAGTTACGGACATGGTCACAAACATGGACACAGCTGCAGCCACAGCCAAGGTCATGGACATAGTCACGAACACAGCTTTGGCCATGGACTCAGTCATGGACATGCATCTGCCTCTCAAACCAGCAGTCACTGGGCTCCAGTGGCTCAACATCCACATTCTCAACATTCCCACCTCAGTCCATTGTCTGTGTCTGTCAGTGCCCCAGGGGCGGAAATCCCGGGGGACGGGGGGGACACGACCCCCCCATCCTGGGAAAAATATGATTTGTCCCCCCCAATATATCACTGTAAACATAACTATGTAATTTACATAATATTAATAATGCGCAATGAAAGCAATTGTGCTGATTATAGACACCTAATAGTGCGTTTTTAAGTTTCAAAAGATTGCGACCCCCCACCCTTTGCCTCACAATGGTTTGATCCACTGCCAGTTCCTTAGTTGGCAAGGTAACAGAGGGTTCGTGTCCACTGTCTGAAAAGCACTCAATGCACGTAACTGACGGGAGATTCATCCAGTCAATCGTGCCATAGCAATGTTTTGTTTTATGTTGGCAGGGTTCACACACACACTAGCTGAATTTGCAGAGCTAGCGCGCAAATATTAACTATTAAGCTAGCTAGTACCTATTCCATTTATGTGGCGTCGTCAAAGATGGAATCTTTGCTATCGTCAATTTATTCCAAGATCAGCATGCAGATGATGTAAGTTAGTGCTTCAAAGTCCCTGTGATAAGGTTAGCGATAAACTGAAGTCCAAACTGAACAGAACTACACTCTCTTCTACCATTGTCTTAAATATATTTAATGGTCTCGTTGCAAAAGCTAAATTGTCGCAAAGGGAACTTTTATTTATTTTATTTCACCTTTATTTAACCCGGGTAGCAAAGATTATAGCAAACACTACTGAAACGGAATTGGTGCTCCCTAGCTTTGCAAATTCAGCTATTGTTGGAAGCCAGCCAATATGAAACAAACTATTAAAATTACAAAAGGTTGCAGCATATGTTGTGTAAATGGTGAACTCATACAGCTGTCAACTCTTGTCATTTTAATCCGTTTCACATTTGCTAGCTACCTTTTAGATCGAAGCCCAAATAGAATGATAGAAGATAAGATGATAGAAGCCCATCTCCTACTGTAAATAACCTACACGCTGTGTGTGTGTGTAGCCAGCCAGCCAGGTAGAAAAATGGCAGAAAAATAAAAAAGACGGACATCAGAGTATTTTTCAGTACACCAAAACGCAAAGTAAGAACCCTAGTAGCCTAATATCTCAAAGACTAGTTGATAAAATGTTCATAAGAAAGAAATCAAATTCTAATGGAAATGTTTCACAATGATGTCATTAGGCAGAGCAGGCAACAGATGGCACACAGACAGCAGAGTTGGGGACAGATATGCAGGGACAGACTGGCAGAGACAGGGAGTCTCAGGTAAGTTTGTTGAGTCTTTGTTTGGCAACATTATGAAAGGTTCTCCATTTTTTTTACTTGTAAAATAGGAACATAATTGGAAAATGCCATGGATGCCCCCACTCTCAACTTTAACAAATCTTAGTTCAGTCACCAGTTTAAGGCAATGGTATTGCTGTTGTGATTAGTTGTGTAGTTTTGGGTACCGGTAGTTAGGAGTACGGCAAACACCTTATTTCTTTGGTTCCTCAATATACATTTACCATATTACAATGTAGGCTATGTGTTACAGCACTACTTTTGGTGTCCCCCTCAGGATTTGCTCTTGAGAAAATTTCATGTAATTGTCCCCTCCAAAGTTGATATCAGATTTTCGCCCCTGCAGTGCCCCCCAGAGTTTCACAGCAAACATGCCAGAGTCACTGCCAGAATCTGTGACGGTTCATCCAGGAGCACCTGTGTCTTCACTGACAGATTGATGACTTCAATCAGTAACACCAAAACTCGCTATAGCTCGATTGAAATTCAAAGGCAATGTTCTCGAAGACTGGAAATGACCTTTACATTTCAAGCGCGCTATTTTCAGCAATCACAATCCTTGTAAAAACGTCAACTCATGGTATAACTAATAACGTTTATTTTACATTTTATTATGTCAGTGTGGTTATAAGCCGCTATAGCTCTGAAGTTCGAGTGTGTGTGTGTGTGTGTGTTGTAGTAGTAGGCCATTATTTCTTCGAACATCTCAGTTTGGGCAGCAGCCACTGGAGAAACCTGTCAATCAAACACAACAGGAGAATAAATAGTAGTTTGCCATTAAACATCAGATCGCTGCTCTTCCTCTGCTACCGCATTCAATTTCTATAATTCTCTACATCATTCTATTTCTATAAATCTCTAAAATGCCCTTGTTATGTTGCCCTCTTCTATTTCCTCACCTCTTCCTCAGACTCTTCTTTTCCTCTTTCTTGTCCTCCTTACTTTCTCCAACATTTTCCACCTGCTGCATCTTGCTGGCCTTCTCTTTCTTCACTTGCTTTTTTCCCTTGCTCTTTTTCCTTTTGACCTTCCCTTCCTAAATATTTTTGACAAGGAGATAAAGTAATATAAGCATATGGCTATTTTCTACTCTTGAGCTATGATATCTAGAGGTATGATATACTGTAGAAGGACATATGGCCAATATTCCCTTCCTGTTTCCTCTCACCTGTGGGGTCACTCCTGACATTTTCTGGAGCAGCTTCCTGCCGTTCTCACTCAGGTTGGTGATTGGGGCCAGGCGAGGGCTGCGGTGGTATGGTAAGTACTCCACAGCAGGCAAAGCAACAATGACAGAGACGGGGCTTGGAGGTGTCGGAGGCTTTGGGACATCCTTTTGGGAGGGACGGGCCACAGCAGAGGGCAGGGCCCGTAGGGCTTCAGCCAGGGTCCGGGGTCCTGAGGTCACAAGAGGAGAGAGGCCAGACACAGGACCAGAGACTTTCCCTGGGCTCTGTAAGACCAGAAACAACAAACAAACTGTCAGGACAGTGCTATGTCATACACAATCAGTAGATATACTGTAAGACTAATCTATAAATACATTAGATACATGACTACACGCAATAAGTAAGATTAATTTACAAAGCTCTGGACATAGTTCTTTTTTTCAGGCTTGAGGAGCCTGTTCTCAGCTATTCTGGTCTGCATTTCTGCCATGCTCTCTACCATTTTGGCCATCTCTCCAGTGCATTTCTTGAAGGCCACTTTCAACCTTTCCAAGTCATTCAGCCAAGTGTCCAGGTTTACTGCCTCAAGATCACGTTCACTGCAGTTTCTCTTCATCACTTGGATCAGTGCCCTCACCTCTTCGCCCATCCTCCCTTTGTCTTCCCTATTCACATCTTCATCCCTCAGTCTTTCCTCCTTCCTCCTCCCCATCCACTTCTCAATCCAGGCTCTGAAGCATCCCTCATTCTTCTGCCTCTCTTGGTTGACGTCCTGACCGTCATTGACCTTCTTCAGGCCTTCCTCCAGGTCGAGCTCTATGGAGGCCAGTTTTTTTTTAATCCTCCTCAGGCTCTCCTTGTTGGTGTTGGTCCACTGTGTCTTCTTGTCCTGCTGCTCCTTGCAGGGCCGGACAGTAGGGACCAACTCCGTCAGGCGTGATGCCTTCTTCAGGGCACTCACAGAGGCAGGGAGAAGGATGTTGGGCTTGGCCACAATAATCTGTACAGACATAGGGTCAAACCATTGAGATGTAACACACACTAGTGATGCATTAACTCATAAGCAGCAGTCCCGCGGTTATATCCACAGGGCGGCAGGTTTAGGGTCATGAAATATTATGTGTAATATAAAGAAAACAATACATGAAAAAAATCCATAAATATATCATTCTTGTGTAATTTAAATCTATAGGCTATTTAGCATTTGTGCATAAACCTAAGCTGTGGGACATAACTTGGCGCATGCCAAATAGACTAGACACCAATCACCAAACACTTTTGGGAAAGGGCAGAAAAAGTTATTGTTGATCCACTGACGCAAAAAGGACAATGTCAGAGTTTAATTCAATAAGAGGAAAGCTACGAAATGGAAAGTTGAAAATAAAGAAGGGATGGCCAGAAAAGTAATGTATATAGTCGGGCGGTTGCGGATGGGTTATTAGCAATTGCGGGTGGGTTTGGTTGAACAAACAGCTGACCTGCGCACCACTAACACACAAACACACAAATGTAAGAGAATACCAGTCGAGGGTCCTTCAGTGAAGCCCCTTTTCTCTGTGATTCCTTTGAAGGCCCAGGACTGTCCTCAGCAGAGGCATCATTGCCATTATCACACTGTGTGTCAGAGAGCTAGTTGGTCATAGTCCATTCTCCACATTCAGTCAAAGAGTTACTCAAATACATGGTGCAGAACATACCAGAAAGTCTGATTCATCCAAGGAGTGGAGAGACAGATTGTCGTCCTCTACCATATCCCTCACTTCAAACTTTGTCACCTTTCCATCCTCCTCATCCTTCACTATCAGCGGTGGTGTCCTCCTTTCATGATCCTCATCATCAGACTGTGTATCAGAGTCAATTAGTCTGAGACTATTCTCTTTACAGTCATATCACTCAACACATCTATGGTGTACAACTCTCTTACCTCAGATTCACAGTCAGTGAAGGAGTAGATAGAGATGTCATCAGAGTTGGAGGATGAGATGACCCCATCATAATTTCTCTCCATCAGCCGAGTCACCCTTCCAGACTGAGGAGACAGACAAAGGCATGTACTTAGGGCAGCCATAAAATACACTGGCATTGACTGCCAAGAAAATGTAGAATATTTAGGCAATCCAACATAGTTGTACAAGTAGTGAGTAATTCATGGGTCATTGAAAATGCTAGTGTATTGAAATGCAATAAATGCAACTCCCATAACATTAGGGATGGGACTAAAGACCTTCCACACTGTAGGATTCCTTAGCATTTCCAATGAATGATTGTCAATTCAACCAAGCCAACCAAAATGGCCATATGAATCAACAGATTGATCTATCTGTTGTGTCTCTATGGGAACAGCAGAGATGTCTGACCTGGCTGAGAGGCTCTGGATTGATGTCCCGTCCATCCCCAGATGTCTGTTCCTGCCCACAGCTCTCAATGATTGGCTGTGAACAGTAAAGAAAAAATGTAACACTCTTTTGCTCATTTTGGCCTTGGAAATAACTTGGAAATAAATGATGTAGCCATCAATAAATCATTTAAGTAGCTACTGTTATGTGATTGATTTGAATGTGACTTACAGGCCTTTTGTGGATCTGAGGGGTCTGCGCTGAAGTAGACTGTCAAGACAGCATTCAATTTCAAATGAGTTTAGATGGGGAGGGATATCTGCAGTTGCTTTTATTGTGATAACTGCAGTTTGTACATGGAGCATAAGTAAGGTTTATGTGTAATTGTTTTCAGGTCGGATTTGACTTACAGGCCTTGGTCTTCTGTGTACCTTACCGGTTGGCCACATCACAGAATCAGGGGTGTTCACCCTCACTGGATTCAACTGTCAACACAACACTCCATTTAAAATGTGATGACAAAGACAGAACACAAACTAAATAAATTGGTATTTACCACATAAGGGCGGCGCCTTAAAGCTCTTTTGATTCTCTCATCACTACGGTCCATCTTGCTTTCTGAGGGATACATTTTCATCAACTGATTGGCACAAAACATATCCTAACACACACACACACACACAGACAAATGGCACGCCATTCCCTATATAGTGCACTTATTTTGATCTGAGCCCACTGGGGATAGGTCAAAAGTAGTACACTACAGGGTGCCATTTGGGACCTCTCCAAAGAATGTAAGAGCCTACCAGACATTCTAAACGCCAAATCACCTTGTGCAGTGCGAACGGGTCTAACCAACCGTTTCCAATCGTAGTATTCTCTGCACAGCGTCAGCTAGGGCAGACTATGCGGCAAAAGATTACCTGAAACAACCTGATTGAAAAAAGAGATTGTACTGATGATATATATCAAAGCTGAACACAGTTTATGTAGCGAATTGATGCTTGGTGACGTCACAAAAGGTCTCCGCGCATAATACGTCACAAGAAAGTCGTGTATGGGACCGGACTGGTGGCATCTTCCCCCTGGTTGTAATTTATAACTGTCAAATCAAATCTATGTAGCTATCTATCTAACTCAAATGTCTGTTGAGGACTCTTTGATAATCACATTTGAGGCACATGTCAGCAGGTGGCAGTGTCTTCAAATGCAGTAGTTGATGATCTGTGCAACAGTTGAGCAACTTGAAGTTGTACATTTTTGGGGGGCTAGCAAGCTTGCCTGCCTATTTCTACAATTAATCTTCTTATAATCGCATTTTAAACCTAACCACACTGCTAATCTAATGGCCCAACCTTAAATTAAGACCAAAAAGCGTATTTTTGTTTTCATACATTTTTACGATATAGCCAATTTGTACTTTGTGGCTGTGTTATCTAGTGGGAATCTCTAGCTGGCTAGTTATCTACCCTCTGGCGTTCCGCAATATTGGAGAAAAAGTTGATTGATAATCCAAGTACTAGTTTGAAAAATATGCACTGGGCATCAAAATGATCTCCCGAATAGTTTTAAAAGATGTGGTTCAGAGGTTCAAGAGTTTTACTCCTGAGTTACGGCTGGGATTGTTTCTGTCATAGCATAATTTGTTTACTGTCACTAACGTTACATATTTCGGTTTATCAGAGGATGTCTTCAGTCTTGGAACGACAGTTTTTGGCAATGGTCATGGTATGTTAGCAAGGAGGGGCTGAGTGAATCAACAATCATATGCTCGGTAGCTACTTTGATTGGGAGTGTTGTAACGTTAGCTAGCGTGCTAAAACGTATAGCTAATGTAACAGACGGTGCCAGTAGACTACAGCAGCAAGCTACAACACATCACGCCATGTTTATGTCTGTCAACCCTATCATTTATGTTTTAATCCTTTCCTCTTCCTTTGCAGTGCACAAGCTCAATAAGGTTCCGGAGTGGCGCAGCGGTCTGAGGCACTGCATCTTAGTGCAAAAGAGGCGTCACTACAGACCCTGTTTCGAATCCAGGTTGTATCACATCCGGCTGTGATTCGGAGTCCCATAGGGCAGTGCACAATTGGGCCTGCATCGCCAGGGTAGGCCGTCATTGTAAATAAGAATTTGTTCTTAACTGACTTGTCTAGTTAAATGAAAAATATAGAATGACATACTCCTTCCACCACAAGACAGTGAGCCAGCTACTCCTCAGTAATGGGGTTCTGGGGTGACATTGAGAAGAGTGTGGGCACCACTGTTTGGTTTCTGCTTCTCTCTATCAGCACAGGGGTGTTATACTGGGTCTGCTACTGTTTGGTGCATCTGCCCAGAACCAGATGGAGGGGTTCATGCCAGTATCCCTCTCCCTTATGTATATGGCCACAGTGCACTCCCGTATGGTTAAGGGCTTTCTTTTCGGGGTCACTGTACCCATGTTAGCCCTGCCCTGGCTGTTTCTGTTCATCACAACACTTTTGGTCCCACACACTGTCTTCCTTTGCAATGTCATGGCCATCATCGCAGGGGGGATCTGTATCCTTACTCCAACCTCATTGTGGTTCAAAAGAAATGTGATACGCTCCTCTGCAGTATGTCACAGCTTTATAAGTGTGCTTAGTAGTGTAGTTAAGTGCTAATAGGTTATAGGTGTTGTATATGAGTCCTGCTGCTAAACATGATGTTATTTTTGTTTAGAAAAATCTTGCATCACTGCTTCACACATTCTCCTTAACTTGCACTGGTGAAACAGACGGAAAGGGCTGGCTCTCACTTCTGGACATGTCCGATGCCAGGGCATCAGTGCTGGACAAGAAGATGCCTTTCAGGCGGCTGAGGAACATTGATGTCCTGTATGTCCCTGCATCAATAGAGGCGAGAAGGAAGACAGTCCACCCACCGTGAGTACTGAGAAAGCACCAGACCCATCATTTATCAGACAAGACAAGAGGTCATTAAATAACAATTGCTGTGTGCAAGCCAGAGCACATGATGTACTACAGTATAATGAGGTGCAGTTATAATAGATGATCCTCAGCTGTAATTGAATACTGTACAGTAGGCACCTAGTGGTCCCCCATGATTAGATAGAGAATCACTGGTATATTTAAGCTCTCTGAAATCTGTCCACGTTCTCATTGATTGCAGAATCATTCCAACCCCAGGCTCCTACCCAGTCCAAGCCTACGCTCCAGTGTCTTCTACCTCCAACCTACAGGCTACCGAGACCACACCAAAGACATTTGAAGGCTGGGCCCACTCCTACTATACACAGGGGAGCCCTGTTCAGGTCTCAGGTTATTACGGACACAACCATGGATATGGCCTCAAGCTTTGGGCCAAGTTACGGACATGGTCACAAACATGGACACAGCTGCAGCCACAGCCAAGGTCATGGACATAGTCACGAACACAGCTTTGGCCATGGACTCAGTCATGGACATGCATCTGCCTCTCAAACCAGCAGTCACTGGGCTCCAGTGGCTCAACATCCACATTCTCAACATTCCCACCTCAGTCCATTGTCTGTGTCTGTCAGTGCCCCAGGGGCGGAAATCCCGGGGGACGGGGGGAACACGACCCCCCCATCCTGGGAAAAATATGATTTGTCCCCCCCAATATATCACTGTAAACATAACTATGTAATTTACATAATATTAATAATGCGCAATGAAAGCAATTGTGCTGATTATAGACACCTAATAGTGCGTTTTTAAGTTTCAAAAGATTGCGACCCCCCACCCTTTGCCTCACAATGGTTTGATCCACTGCCAGTTCCTTAGTTGGCAAGGTAACAGAGGGTTCGTGTCCACTGTCTGAAAAGCACTCAATGCACGTAACTGACGGGAGATTCATCCAGTCAATCGTGCCATAGCAATGTTTTGTTTTATGTTGGCAGGGTTCACACACACACTAGCTGAATTTGCAGAGCTAGCGCGCAAATATTAACTATTAAGCTAGCTAGTACCTATTCCATTTATGTGGCGTCGTCAAAGATGGAATCTTTGCTATCGTCAATTTATTCCAAGATCAGCATGCAGATGATGTAAGTTAGTGCTTCAAAGTCCCTGTGATAAGGTTAGCGATAAACTGAAGTCCAAACTGAACATAACTACACTCTCTTCTACCATTGTCTTAAATATATTTAATGGTCTCGTTGCAAAAGCTAAATTGTCGCAAAGGGAACTTTTATTTATTTTATTTCACCTTTATTTAACCCGGGTAGCAAAGATTATAGCAAACACTACTGAAACGGAATTGGTGCTCCCTAGCTTTGCAAATTCAGCTATTGTTGGAAGCCAGCCAATATGAAACAAACTATTAAAATTACAAAAGGTTGCAGCATATGTTGTGTAAATGGTGAACTCATACAGCTGTCAACTCTTGTCATTTTAATCCGTTTCACATTTGCTAGCTACCTTTTAGATCGAAGCCCAAATAGAATGATAGAAGATAAGATGATAGAAGCCCATCTCCTACTGTAAATAACCTACACGCTGTGTGTGTGTGTAGCCAGCCAGCCAGGTAGAAAAATGGCAGAAAAATAAAAAAGACGGACATCAGAGTATTTTTCAGTACACCAAAACGCAAAGTAAGAACCCTAGTAGCCTAATATCTCAAAGACTAGTTGATAAAATGTTCATAAGAAAGAAATCAAATTCTAATGGAAATGTTTCACAATGATGTCATTAGGCAGAGCAGGCAACAGATGGCACACAGACAGCAGAGTTGGGGACAGATATGCAGGGACAGACTGGCAGAGACAGGGAGTCTCAGGTAAGTTTGTTGAGTCTTTGTTTGGCAACATTATGAAAGGTTCTCCATTTTTTTTACTTGTAAAATAGGAACATAATTGGAAAATGCCATGGATGCCCCCACTCTCAACTTTAACAAATCTTAGTTCAGTCACCAGTTTAAGGCAATGGTATTGCTGTTGTGATTAGTTGTGTAGTTTTGGGTACCGGTAGTTAGGAGTACGGCAAACACCTTATTTCTTTGGTTCCTCAATATACATTTACCATATTACAATGTAGGCTATGTGTTACAGCACTACTTTTGGTGTCCCCCTCAGGATTTGCTCTTGAGAAAATTTCATGTAATTGTCCCCTCCAAAGTTGATATCAGATTTTCGCCCCTGCAGTGCCCCCCAGAGTTTCACAGCAAACATGCCGGAGTCACTGCCAGAATCTGTGACGGTTCATCCAGGAGCACCTGTGTCTTCACTGACAGATTGATGACTTCAATCAGTAACACCAAAACTCGCTATAGCTCGATTGAAATTCAAAGGCAATGTTCTCGAAGACTGGAAATGACCTTTACATTTCAAGCGCGCTATTTTCAGCAATCACAATCCTTGTAAAAACGTCAACTCATGGTATAACTAATAACGTTTATTTTACATTTTATTATGTCAGTGTGGTTATAAGCCGCTATAGCTCTGAAGTTCGAGTGTGTGTGTGTGTGTGTGTTGTAGTAGTAGGCCATTATTTCTTCGAACATCTCAGTTTGGGCAGCAGCCACTGGAGAAACCTGTCAATCAAACACAACAGGAGAATAAATAGTAGTTTGCCATTAAACATCAGATCGCTGCTCTTCCTCTGCTACCGCATTCAATTTCTATAATTCTCTACATCATTCTATTTCTATAAATCTCTAAAATGCCCTTGTTATGTTGCCCTCTTCTATTTCCTCACCTCTTCCTCAGACTCTTCTTTTCCTCTTTCTTGTCCTCCTTACTTTCTCCAACATTTTCCACCTGCTGCATCTTGCTGGCCTTCTCTTTCTTCACTTGCTTTTTTCCCTTGCTCTTTTTCCTTTTGACCTTCTCTTCCTAAATATTTTTGACAAGGAGATAAAGTAATATAAGCATATGGCTATTTTCTACTCTTGAGCTATGATATCTAGAGGTATGATATACTGTAGAAGGACATATGGCCAATATTCCCTTCCTGTTTCCTCTCACCTGTGGGGTCACTCCTGACATTTTCTGGAGCAGCTTCCTGCCGTTCTCACTCAGGTTGGTGATTGGGGCCAGGCGAGGGCTGCGGTGGTATGGTAAGTACTCCACAGCAGGCAAAGCAACAATGACAGAGACGGGGCTTGGAGGTGTCGGAGGCTTTGGGACATCCTTTTGGGAGGGACGGGCCACAGCAGAGGGCAGGGCCCGTAGGGCTTCAGCCAGGGTCCGGGGTCCTGAGGTCACAAGAGGAGAGAGGCCAGACACAGGACCAGAGACTTTCCCTGGGCTCTGTAAGACCAGAAACAACAAACAAACTGTCAGGACAGTGCTATGTCATACACAATCAGTAGATATACTGTAAGACTAATCTATAAATACATTAGATACATGACTACACGCAATAAGTAAGATTAATTTACAAAGCTCTGGACATAGTTCTTTTTTTCAGGCTTGAGGAGCCTGTTCTCAGCTATTCTGGTCTGCATTTCTGCCATGCTCTCTACCATTTTGGCCATCTCTCCAGTGCATTTCTTGAAGGCCACTTTCAACCTTTCCAAGTCATTCAGCCAAGTGTCCAGGTTTACTGCCTCAAGATCACGTTCACTGCAGTTTCTCTTCATCACTTGGATCAGTGCCCTCACCTCTTCGCCCATCCTCCCTTTGTCTTCCCTATTCACATCTTCATCCCTCAGTCTTTCCTCCTTCCTCCTCCCCATCCACTTCTCAATCCAGGCTCTGAAGCATCCCTCATTCTTCTGCCTCTCTTGGTTGACGTCCTGACCGTCATTGACCTTCTTCAGGCCTTCCTCCAGGTCGAGCTCTATGGAGGCCAGTTTTTTTTTAATCCTCCTCAGGCTCTCCTTGTTGGTGTTGGTCCACTGTGTCTTCTTGTCCTGCTGCTCCTTGCAGGGCCGGACAGTAGGGACCAACTCCGTCAGGCGTGATGCCTTCTTCAGGGCACTCACAGAGGCAGGGAGAAGGATGTTGGGCTTGGCCACAATAATCTGTACAGACATAGGGTCAAACCATTGAGATGTAACACACACTAGTGATGCATTAACTCATAAGCAGCAGTCCCGCGGTTATATCCACAGGGCGGCAGGTTTAGGGTCATGAAATATTATGTGGGTGGCGGTCGGGTTGAATAAAAAGAAAACAATACATGAAAAAAATCCATAAATATATCATTCTTGTGTAATTTATATCTATAGGCTATTTAGCATTTGTGCATAAACCTAAGCTGTGGGACATAACTTGGCGCATGCCAAATAGACTAGACACCAATCACCAAACACTTTTGGGAAAGGGCAGAAAAAGTTTTTGTTGATCCACTGACGCAAAAAGGACAATGTCAGAGTTTAATTCAATAAGAGGAAAGCTACGAAATGGAAAGTTGAAAATAAAGAAGGGATGGCCAGAAAAGTAATGTATATAGTCGGGCAGTTGCGGATGGGTTATTAGCAATTGCGGGTGGGTTTGGTTGAACAAACAGCTGACCTGCGCACCACTAACACACAAACACACAAATGTAAGAGAATACCAGTCGAGAGTCCTTCAGTGAAGCCCCTTTTCTCTGTGGTTCCTTTGAAGGCCCAGGACTGTCCTCAGCAGAGGCATCATTGCCATTATCACACTGTGTGTCAGAGAGCTAGTTGGTCATAGTCCATTCTCCACATTCAGTCAAAGAGTTACTCAAATACATGGTGCAGAACATACCAGAAAGTCTGATTCATCCAAGGAGTGGAGAGACAGATTGTCGTCCTCTACCATATCCCTCACTTCAAACTTTGTCACCTTTCCATCCTCCTCATCCTTCACTATCAGCGGTGGTGTCCTCCTTTCATGATCCTCATCATCAGACTGTGTATCAGAGTCAATTAGTCTGAGACTATTCTCTTTACAGTCATATCACTCAACACATCTATGGTGTACAACTCTCTTACCTCAGATTCACAGTCAGTGAAGGAGTAGATAGAGATGTCATCAGAGTTGGAGGATGAGATGACCCCATCATAATTTCTCTCCATCAGCCGAGTCACCCTTCCAGACTGAGGAGACAGACAAAGGCATGTACTTAGGGCAGCCATAAAATACACTGGCATTGACTGCCAAGAAAATGTAGAATATTTAGGCAATCCAACATAGTTGTACAAGTAGTGAGTAATTCATGGGTTATTGAAAATGCAAGTGTATTGAAATGCAATAAATGCAACTCCCATAACATTAGGGATGGGACTAAAGACCTTCCACACTGTAGGATTCTTTAGCATTTCCAATGAATGATTGTCAATTCAACCAAGCCAACCAAAATGGCCATATGAATCAACAGATTGATCTATCTGTTGTGTCTCTATGGGAACAGCAGAGATGTCTGACCTGGCTCAGAGGCTCTGGATTGATGTCCCGTCCATCCCAAGATGTCTGTTCCTGCCCACAGCTCTCAATGATTGGCTGTGAACAGTAAAGAAAAAATGTAACACTCTTTTGCTCATTTTGGCCTTGGAAATAACTTGGAAATAAATGATGTAGCCATCAATAAATCATTTAAGTAGCTACTGTTATGTGATTGATTTGAATGTGACTTACAGGCCTTTTGTGGATCTGAGGGGTCTGCGCTGAAGTAGACTGTCAAGACAGCATTCAATTTCAAATGAGTTTAGATGGGAAGGGATATCTGCAGTTTGTACATGGAGCATAAGTAAGGTTTATGTGTAATTGTTTTCAGGTCGGATTTGACTTACAGGCCTTGGTCTTCTGTGCACCTTACCGGTTGGCCACATCACAGAATCAGGGGTGTTCACCCTCACTGGATTCAACTGTCAACACAACACTCCATTTAAAATGTGATGACAAAGACAGAACACAAACTAAATAAATTGGTATTTACCACATAAGGGCGGCGCCTTAAAGCTCTTTTGATTCTCTCATCACTACGGTCCATCTTGCTTTCTGAGGGATACATTTTCATCAACTGATTGGCACAAAACATATCCTAACACACACACACACACACACACACACAGACAAATGGCACGCCATTCCCTATATAGTGCACTTACTTTGACTTGTGCCCATATAGTGCACTTATTTTGATCTGAGCCCACTGGGGATAGGTCAAAAGTAGTACACTACAGGGTGCCATTTGGGACCTCTCCAAAGAATGTAAGAGCCTACCAGACATTCTAAACGCCAAATCACCTTGTGCAGTGCGAACGGGTCTAACCAACCGTTTCCAATCGTAGTATTCTCTGCACAGCGTCAGCTAGGGCAGACTATGCGGCAAAAGATTACCTGAAACAACCTGATTGAAAAAAGAGATTGTACTGATGATATATATCAAAGCTGAACACAGTTTATGTAGCGAATTGATGCTTGGTGACGTCACAAAAGGTCTCCGCGCATAATACGTCACAAGAAAGTCGTGTATGGGACCGGACTGGTGGCATCTTCCCCCTGGTTGTAACTTATAACTGTCAAATCAAATCTATGTAGCTATCTATCTAACTCAAATGTCTGTTGAGGACTCTTTGATAATCACATTTGAGGCACATGTCAGCAGGTGGCAGTGTCTTCAAATGCAGTAGTTGATGATCTGTGCAACAGTTGAGCAACTTTAAGGTTGTGATAATCGAAATGCGGAAGTCAAATACATTTGTTTTGACTGAGCGAGCTTGTCCGCATATTTCTGCAATTAATCTTCTTATAATCGGATTTTAAACCCAACCACACTGCTAACCTAATGGCCCAACCTTAAATTAACACCAAAAAGCGTATTTTTGTTCATGAATTTTTACGACATCTCCAATTTTACTTTGTGGCTGTGTTTTCTATTGGGAACCTCTAGCTAGCAAGCTAGCTACTCTCTGGCTAAAGTGTACTGCAATTTTGTATAAAAAGTTGATTGATTATCCAAGTACTAGTTTGAAAAATATGCACTGGGCATCAAAATGATTTCCCGAATAGTTTTAAAAGATGTGGTTCAGAGGTTCAAGAGTTTTACTCCTGAGTTCAGGCTCACGAGTGGGATTGTTTTTGTCATTATAGTATCATTTGTTTTGTTTACTGTCACTACATTTTTCGGTTTATCAGAGGATGTCTTCAGTCTTGGAACGACAGTTTTTGGCAATGGTCATGGTAAGTTAGCAAGGAGGGGCTGAGTGAATCAACAATCATATGCTCGGTAGCTACTTTGATTGGGAGTGTTGTAACGTTAGCTAGCGTGCTAAAACGTATAGCTAATGTAACAGACGGTGCCAGTAGACTACAGCAGCAAGCTACAACACATCACGCCATGTTTATGTCTGTCAACCCTATCATTTATGTTTTAATCCTTTCCTCTTCCTTTGCAGTGCACAAGCTCATCACATACTCCTTCCACCACAAGACAGTGACCCAGCTACTCCTCAGTATTGGGGTTCTGGGGCCCCTCTGTGGTGGCATTGAGAAGAATGTTGGCACTGTTCGGTTCCTCTTCATGTTTTTGCTGCTCTCTATCAGCACAGGGGTGTTGTACAGCATACTGGGTCTGCTACTGTTTGGTGCATCTGCCCAGAACCAGGTGGAGTCTTTCATTCCGGTATCCCTTTCCCTTATGGGTATGGCCACAGTGCACTCCCGTATGGTTAAGGGCTTTCTTTTCGGGGTCACTGTACCCATGTTAGCCCTGCCCTGGCTGTTTCTGTTCATCATAACACTTTTGGTCCCACACACTGTCTTCCTTTGCAATGTCATGGCCATCATCGCAGGGGGGATCTGTATCCTTACTCCAACCTCATTGTGGTTCAAAAGAAATGTGATACGCTCCTCTGCAGTATGTCACAGCTTTATAAGTGTGCTTAGTAGTGTAGTTAAGTGGTAATAGGTTATAGGTGTTGTATATGAGTCCTGCTGCTAAATATGATGTTATTTTTGTTTAGAAAAATCTTGCATCACTGCTTCACACATTCTCCTTAACTTGCACTGGTGAAACAGACGGAAAGGGCTGGCTCTCACTTCTGGACATGTCCGATGCCAGGGCATCAGTGCTGGACAAGAAGATGCCTTTCAGGCTGCTGAGGAACATTGGTGTCCTGTATGTCCCTGCATCAATAGAGGCGAGAAGGAAGACAGTCCACCCACCGTGAGTACTGAGAAAGCACCAGACCCATCATTTATCAGACAAGACAAGAGGTCATTAAATAACAATTGCTGTGTGCAAGCCAGAGCACATGATGTACTACAGTATAATGAGGTGGTTATAATAGATGATCCTCAGCTGTAATTGAATACTGTACAGTAGGCACCTAGTGGTCCCCCATGATTAGATAGAGAATCACTGGTATATTTAAGCTCTCTGAAATCTGTCCACGTTCTCATTGATTGCAGAATCATTCCAACCCCAGGCTCCTACCCAGTCCAAGCCTACGCTCCAGTGTCTTCTACCTCCAACCTACAGGCTACCGAGACCACACCAAAGACATTTGAAGGCTGGGCCCACTCCTACTATACACAGGGGAGCCCTGTTCAGGTCTCAGGTTATTACGGACACAACCATGGATATGGCCTCAAGCATAGCTTTGGGCCAAGTTACGGACATGGTCACAAACATGGACACAGCTGCAGCCACAGCCAAGGTCATGGACATAGTCACGAACACAGCTTTGGCCATGGACTCAGTCATGGACATGCATCTGCCTCTCAAACCAGCAGTCACTGGGCTCTAGTGGCTCAACATCCACATTCTCAACATTCCCACCTCAGTCCACTGTCTGTGTCTGTCAGTGCCCCCCAGAGTTTCACAGCAAACATGCCGGAGTCACTGCCAGAATCTGTGACGGTTCATCCAGGAGCACCTGTGTCTTCACTGACAGATTGATGACTTCAATCAGTAACACCAAAACTCGCTATAGCTCGATTGAAATTCAAAGGCAATGTTCTCGAAGACTGGAAATGACCTTTACATTTCAAGCGCGCTATTTTCAGCAATCACAATCCTTGTAAAAACGTCAACTCATGGTATAACTAATAACGTTTATTTTTATTTTATTATGTCAGTGTGGTTATAAGCCGCTATAGCTCTGAACTTCGGCGATACCGATTTAATCGAGCCCATAGTTGTCATTCAATGTGTTTTCTGTCTCATGTTATACATTGAGATGTAATATGCTTGGACAAGTGGTTTGAGGCAGTACTTGAAGGTCCACTTTTTCTTCACTGATGTTTTTGGTTTGACTACTCAAGCAGGCTCTGAATGTTCAAGGTCAAATCAATGCAAGAAAGCTTTGATTGTCAGTTGATTGTAAGACCTCCTTTTGGCTTGTGTGTTTTATACTTTGTGTTTTTTTACATATACAGTAGACACATCTCTTGAAACTCTTGATTTATACAACCTAGATTAAAACAAAGTTTTTCAAAACCCTTAGTAAACAATAACTGTTTTCACTTCAAACGGGTAGGACATTTTAATCACAATTTCCCCCTTAACTACACTGAACAAAAATATAAACGCAACATGTAAAGTGTTGGTCCCATGTTTCATGAGCTGAAATAAATCATTCCAGAAATTTTCCAAACGTACAAAAAGCTTATTTCTCAAATGTTGTGCACAAATTTGTTTAAATCCCTGTTATTGGGCATTTCTCCTTTGCCAAGATAATCCACCCACCTGACAGGTGTGGCATATCAAGAAGCTGATTCAGGATGCTCATTACACAGGTGCACCTTGTGCTGGCACTTAATTAAAGGCCACTCTAAAATGTGCAGTTTTGTCACACAACACAATGCTACGTGTCAAGTTTTGAGGGAGTGTGCAATTGGCATGCTGACTGCAGGAATGTCCACCAGAGCTGTTACCAGAGATTTTAAACTTAATTTCTCTACCGTAAGCCGAATCCGACGTTGTTTTAGAGAATTTGGCAGTACGTCCAACCGGCCTCACAACCGCAGACCACGTGATACCACGCCAGCCCAAGACCTCCACAGCCAGCTTCTTCACCTGTGGGATTGTCTGACAGCCACCTGATGAAACTGTAGGTTTGCACAACCAAATAATTTCTGCACAAACTGTCAGAAACCATCCCAGGGAAGGTCATCTGGTTGCTCGTCGTCCTCACCAGGGTCTTGACCTGACTGCATTCGGCATCGTAACTGACCTCAGTGGACAAATGCTCACCGTCTATGGCCACTGGCACGCTGGAGAAGTGTGCTCTTCATGGTTGAATCCCGGTTTCAACTGTACCGGGCAGATTTACGACTGCAAAATGAATTGCCTCTCTGAGGACAAAGTTGAACTGTGTATGGTGTCGTGTGGGTGAGCTGTTTGCTGATGTGAAGGTTGTGAGCAGAGTGCCTAATGGTGGCAGTGGGGTTCTGGTATGGGCAGGCATAAGCTACGGACAACGAACAGCAAATTTGCACAGCCGTTGAAGAGGAGTGGGACAACATTCCACAGGCCACAATCAACAGCCTGATCAAGTCTATGTGAAGGAGATGTGTCACGCTGCTTAAGGCAAATGGTGGTCACACCAGATACTGACTGGTTTTCTGATCCACGTACCTACCTTTCTTTTAAGGTATCTATGACCAACACATGCATATCTGTTTTCCCAGTCATGTGAAATCCATAGATTAGGGCCTAATGAATTTATTTCAAATGACTGATTCCCTTAACTCCAGTAAAATCTTTGAAATTGTTGCATTTATACTTTTGTTCAGTGTACTTAAATTAAAATAGCATCCACTCAGCACTAAATTAGATCCATTACATGCAGCTTGTTTTGCAATGGATCGTTCAAAATGATTGTCGATTCAGAGGCAGGGGACAAGTGGGTGAGATGATCCAGAGAGTGGGCAACAAGGGCAGATTATGATGTCATCTTTGGAAAATGAACTAGTCGTGCACAGGAAAGAGAAGCCATAAATGACAACCAAGACTAAATAAAGCAAATCAATGATCTCCATTTATTATTTCTTTACAAATGCATTCTTTAAACTTATACTGTTCATATACAAATATATATTTTGCATATAAAACTGGATCAAGTGGTAAGAGTCATGTAACACAAGTCATGATGTAACACATTATACGATATCAGTAATGTAAAAAGGCACATTTCTTATTTAAATGACATGTACCATGCCATATTTGATTCTGTATCAACATGCTAAAATGATAGCCTGCTGAACATTTGTATTTAGGCTTTGAACCATAAGCATAATAAAATAAAACTAGATAAAGTTGTTACAGAATTAGTGATTATCAGAACACACATAAATGACAGTTTATAGATGTGTTCATGTTGACTGCAAGTGCACATACCATACAACACATTTTGCATTGCCTAAATACCGAGGTAGTGTCCAGCTAAACATAACTAGTAGTCACTGAGCCTTACAGTCGGAGAGGATGAGAAAAAAACCACCATTTAAAGACCTTTTCTGTAATGAACCGATGAAGAACAAGGCTCAATGACTAAACAGTTACTGCAATTTAAATGTATGAATTGTACAGTACATGGTACAATATGAATATGCTACTAGTATGCATATTTGACTAATCTTGTACTGCTCTCTTTATTTACACAACCTTCGTGCATCTGAATAGGCAGCCATGTTGAACTTGTAAATACATTTAAAGACGGCAAATATAGAATGCTTTCAATGCCTTAGACATTTCAGATAAGTTAATTGACTATATATATAATATATATATATATATATATATATATATATTTTCACCTTGTGGGTACTTCAAAGCATGATAAACGTTCAGAGGCAATATTTCATATCATAATCACCTCTGTTTACACCTAGTTACACTTACAAAAACAATGTGTAACATTCAATGTATAATATCTCCAACTTTTGTAATCTGATGGGAAACAGTGAAGGGCTGCACTCAATTTTATAAAAAAAACTAATTGGTTTATTCCAAAAATGTCCATAACCTTAAAAGGAGCGCAAGGACCAAATCTACACTGAACAAAAATATGAACACAACATGCAACAATTTCAAAGATTTTACTGAGTTACAGTTCATAAGGAAATCATTCAATTTAAATTAATAAATTAGGCCCCTCATCTATGGATTTCACATGACTGGGAGTACAGATGTGTGTCTGTTGGTCAGACACCTTCAAAAAAAAAGCTAGGGGCGTGGATCAGAAAACCAGTCAGTATCTGGTAACCACCATTTGCATCATGCAGCGTGACATCTTCACATAGAGTTGATCAGGCTGTTGATTGTGGCCTGTGGAATGTTGTCCCACTCTTCTTCAGTGGCTGTGCGAAGTTGCTGGATATTGGCTGGAACTGGAACAAACGGTCGTACGTCAATCCAGAGTATCCAAAACATGCTCAATGGGTGACATGTCTGGTGAGTATGCAGGCCATCGAATAACTGGGACATTTTCAGCTTCCAGAAATTGTGTACCGATCCTTGTGACTTAGGGCCATGCATTATCATGCTGAAACATGGCACGACAATGGGCCTCAGGATCTCATCACGGTATCTCTGTGCATTCAAATTGCCATCGATAAAATGCAATTGTGTTCGTTGTCAGTAGCTTATGCCTGCTCATACCATAACCCCACCCCATACATGCTGTCTGCCATCTGCCCAGTACAGTTGAAACCGGGATTAATCCGTGCAGAGCACACTTCTCCAGCATGCCAGTTGCCATCGAAGGTGAGCATTTTCCCACTGAAGTCGGTTACGGCGCTGAACTGCAGTCAGGTCAAGACCCTGGTGAGGACGACGAGCATGCAGATGAGCTTCCCTGAGATGGTTTCTGGCAGTTTGTGCAGAAATTCTTTGGTTGTACAAACCCACAGTTTCATCAGCTGTCCGGGTGGTTGGTCTCAAACGATCCTGCAGGTGGAGGAGCCGGATGTGGAGGTCCTGGGCTGGCGTGGTTACACATGGTCTGCGGTTATGAGGCCGGTTGGAATTCTCTAAAACAACGTTGGAGGTGACTTATGGTAGAGACATTAACATTCAATTCTCTGGCAACAGTTCTGGTGGACATTCCTGCAGTCAGCATGCCAATTGCACGCTCCCTCAAAAGATTAGACATCTGTGGTGGCGTTGTGTTACAAAACTGCACATTTTAGAGTGGCCTTTTATTGACCCCAGCACAAGGTGCACCTGTGTAATGATCATGCTTTTTAATAAGCTTTTTGATTATCTTGGCAAACGAGAAATGCTCACTAACAGTGATGTAAACAAATTTGTGCACACAATTTGAGAGAAATAAGCTTTTTGTGTGTATGGAACATTTCTGTGATCTTTTATTTCAGCTCATGAAACATGGGACCAAAACTTACATGTTGCGTTTATATTTTTGTTCAGTGTACATGAAAGGCCTGGGGGTTAGGGGTCAATTTGGAGTATGAGACCATTCCCAACGAATCTTGAATGAATTGCACTACCTCTCAGCACGAGTCTCCACAAAATGCTGTCAGTAAGATTACACACCAAAACAATAAGTACAACATTCATCCATACGTCTTTCCATTTAGTGATTATGTGCTGACCTCCAAAAACTATTTAAAATAGTTTACCGTTACCACTCACCCTCCACCAGAATGAAATAGTTAACAGGGGTTTGTGAGTGTGTGCTGTAACGTTAGCTTCATCTTCTTTAGCTCCACACGTCCTGAGCATAGCGGCCCTTTGTCATCAGCTTCTTGATGTAAGCCACAGCCTGTGTGTGTGTGAGGCCTCCCACCTCCTCAGCAATGTCATAGAAGGCATTCTGCACGTCCCGCGCCATGTTCCGAGCATCCCTAGGAAAAGACAAGTGGCAGCCATATTTACAGAGGGCACACAATAATGATGGATTATCCTTTTAAAAAAACCCTCAAAGCATGTACAGTGCCTTCAGAAAGTATTCACACCCACATTTTGTTGTGTTACAGCCTGAATTTAAAATTGAATAAATTTAGATTTTCTGTCACTGGCCTACACACAATACCCCATAATGTCAAAGTGGAATTATGTTTTTAGAAATATTTAGAAAGCTATAAAGAATGAAAAGCTCAAATGTCTTGAGTCAATAAGTATTCAACCCCTTTGTTATGGCAAGCCTACATAGGTTCAGGAGTAAAAATGTGCTTAACAACTCACATAATAAGATGCATGGACTCACTGTGTGTGCAATAATAGTGTTTAACATGATTTTTGAATTACTACCTCATCTTTGTACCCCACACATACAATAATCTGTAAGGTCCCTCGGTCGAGCAGTGCATTTCATACACAGATTCACCACAAAGACCAGGGAGGTTTTCGCAGAGAAGGGCACCTATTGGTAGATGGGTAAAAATAAAAAAGCAGACATTTGATATCCCTTTGAGCATGGTGAAGTTATTAATTACACTTTGGATGGTGTATCAATACACCTGGTCACTACAAAGATACATGCGTCCTTCCTAACTCAGTTGCCGGCTGTGATAGGAGAAAACTGAGGATGGATCGACAACATTTTAATTACTCCACAATTACTAACCTAAATGACAGAGTGTAAAGAAGGAAATCTGTACAGAATACACATTTTCCAAAACACGCATTCTGTTTGCAACAAGGCACTAAAGTAAAACTGCAAAAGATTAGGCAAGGAAATGAACTGTCCTGAATAGAAAGCGTTACATGTTATGTTGGATTTTTCCCAAACATCACTGATTACCCCTGTTCATATTTTCAAGAATGGTGGTGGTTGCATCATGTTATGGGTATGCTTATCTTCGGCAAGGACTAGGGAATTTTGGGGGATAAAAAGAAACGGTATAGAGCTAAGCACAGGCAAATCCGAGAGGAAAACCTGGTTCAGTCTGCTTTTCAACAGACACTGGGAGACAAATTCACCTTTCAGTAGGACAATAACCTTAAACACAATGCCAAATATACACTGGAGTTGCTTACCAAGACGACATTGAATGTACCTGAGTGGCCTAATTACAGTTTTGAAATCGGCTTGAAAATCTATGGCAAGACTTGAAAATGGCTGTCTAGCAATGATCATCAACCAACTTAACAGAACTTAAGAATTTTAAAAGGAATAATGTCCAAATATTGTACAATACAGGTGTGCAAAGCTCTCTTACCCAGAAAGACTCACAGCTGTAATCGCTGCCAAAGGTGATTCTGATATGTATTGACTCAGTGGTGTGAATACTTATGTAAATGAGATATTTCTGAATTTCATTTTCAATAAATTAGCAAACATTTCTAAAAACTTTGTCATTATGGGTTATTGTGTATAGATGGGTGAGAAAAAAAGTAATATTTAATCCATTTTAAATTCAGCCTAACAACAAAATGTGGAATATTTCCAAAATGTGGAATAATTTCTACCTAGGTTCCTGCCTTTCTAGGAGTTTTTTCTAGCCACCGTGCTTCTTCATCTACATTGCTTGCTGTTTGGGGTTTTAGGCTGGGTTTCTGTATAGCACTTTGTGACATCAGCTGATGTAAGAAGGGCTTTATAAATACATTTGATTGATTCAAGGGGTATGAATACTTTCTGAAGACACTGTACAGGTGTCTGAAATGCTTCTTACCCACAAATGTAGATGTGAGCATTGTCCGTATGGATCAGCTTCCACAGGTGTTCATTGTTCTTTTTCAGGAGATGCTGCACGTACACCTGAGCATGGATAATCAAACAATTAGCCTAACTGAACAATTCATTTAAGTGATACAAAGACATTCTCTTACATTTACATTTTTACATTTTAGTCATTTAGCAGACGCTCTTATCCAGAGCGACTTACAAATTGGTGCATTCACCTATAATATCCAGTGGAACAACCACTTTACAATAGTGCATCTAAATCTTTTAAGGGGGGGGTTAGAAGGATTACTTTATCCTATCCCAGGTATTCCTTGAAGAGGTGGGGTTTCAGGTGTCTCCGGAAGGTGGTGATTGACTCCGCTGTCCTGGCGTCGTGAGGGAGCTTGTTCCATCATTGGGGTGCCAGAGCAGCGAACAGTTTTGACTGGGCTGAGCGGGAACTGTGCTTCCTCAGAGGTAGGGGGGCCAGCAGGCCAGAGGTGGATGAACGGAGTGCCCTTGTTTGGGTGTAGGGCCTGATCAGAGCCTGAAGGTACGGAGGTGCCGTTCCCCTCACTCTTGAAGTCTGCAGGTTCTTAAGGCAATACGAATCATAGGAAGTATCAACAATTGTACCTTATCTAAGTCATAGATAAGAGCGTATTGAATCTTATCACATAGTTAACGCCTCAGAGCTGACAGAGAAGTTAGGTGTGCTGTGTTACCTTCTCCTCTTGGTCTCTGGAGAAGGCCACGTTGAGCTGAGTCAGCACGCCCACCTTCTCAAACTCTTCCAGTTCCTGCTGGTACATGAAGTCCTGATTTCTGTGGCGACAGCCGAAGTACAGTATCGTCTCGCCGACATCCTTCCCTGATAGAAAAACACACTCTTTTATTTACTTATTTTATTTAACCCTTATTTTACCAGGTAGGTACACACTCTTGATGTGAAACTGTGTCACACTGGCACTCTTTTCCCTTTTCCCTTATGCTAACATATTAAAACATACTTGTTGAAAACAAATTCAGGTCAACCTAATTTACTGTAGAACATGGAGACTTGCTTGCTGTGGACTCCATCTATTCTACGCACAAACCAAACGCTGTTCTGTTTTAACAGCTGTTCTTCAAAATCACAAAATACCACACAATACCAGAAAATTCACACTCTGGACACATTTCAATTTTCCAATTCAATAAGTAGACTTAGATGCCAGACGAGGCCCAGGCTTTCTTCCTCCCTAGCTGGTTACCTTGCTCCTTCATCCAGCCTCTCTCCTGGAGGAAACCCATGAAGGGGGCGATGCCTGTGCCGAGCCCAATCATCACCACCGGATTGCTGGCCTTGAAGGGCAGCCGGAACTGGGACTTGCGGACGTACATGGGCACGGTGGCTTTGTGGCCGTTGTCCGTCACCACCACCTTGTTCTTCAGCCAGTTGGTGGCCACTCCCTTGAAGCTCCGCCCTGTGCTGGTCTGGAACTCCACCACTACCGCACAGATGCTCACCATGTTGGAGTACACCTGACATCAAGACAATACACAGTTATTAAGTAAACATAAAGAAACAAAATAAAGAAACAAATAACTGAAAAAGTGGGAACTGAACTGGCAATAACAGGTCTGCTGTTCTCCGATTCCTGGTACCATATCCTGAACTCCTATATTGCTCTCCATTCATGGGCGCTGCTGTACAAATGTATATTTCTCCCTAAAATGGACAAAGTATTATTATTTTTTCTAATAGTGGGTCTCACCTTGCCAGAGGAGGCGATGGAGTAGTAGCGAGCCTGTAGGCGGGGCAGCAGCTCACACAGGTGGTCTATGGCAGGGTGGAGGGACGGCATGTCCTCCAACACAGCCAGGATGTTCCTCTGAGCATCCAGCACCCAGCTCTGGTACAGACCCTGACAGAGAGACACAGACAGACAACAGTTACTCTTCATTGATTGTGTTTACATACACACTTATAATTCGATATTAAACTGATTATTAAATCGATATTAAACACCTTACTCTGCTTATCTTAATTGGCGTAAGGTCATAATGGAAGTAAGCATACGCCGATTAAAACATCTGGTTTCTGAGCAATCTTTTCTAAATATTAGGACATGTAAACAGCTTAGTTGGCATTCCAGTGGTGTATTTGATCTGCACATGTGCCAGCAGCGGGTAGCGCCAGCAGCGGGTAGCGCCAGCAGCGCCAGCAGCGGGTAGCGCCAGCAGCGGGTAGCGCCAGCAGCGGGTAGCGCAAGCTTCCCTCTTATGCTCGAGTGAAGTGAGTTCGAAAAAACTGAAAGTATGCATCTTATAAATAGTTTTCACATACAAACTTTATATGTGCGAATCAAATAGTCTGAACAAAAATAACATGGTCACTGTAGTAGAAGGTTTAATTTGATTGGTGATTTTCAGCATTCATCAAAAGTCCCATCAGGCAGCCTGATTTCAGATGTGTCCATACAAACAGGATTATTAGGGAAATCCTTCTTCTTTCAAAGCATGTAAACGTTTTAAACAAACTATTATATTAACCTGACTATCCACAATAATCACATTATTGTATGCATGTAACCATGCTCATTGATACAGAGCATTTCCAGTTATTCAAACCTATTGACAGCATGAATTTCTGGGTGGGCAGTGGAGTGTCAGTCAGTCAGAGGTTTGAGGGGTGCCAACCTTGCCCTCGGGGGAGGCGGAGGCCATCTTGCGCAGGATGTCCTGGTCCTTGGGGTCGGTGGCGTACTGGGCCAGCTCAAACAGGACGTTGGTGCGAGGGGGGTTGGTGATGTCCAAGTAGTGGGTCAGAGCTGTGCGGTACGTTGTCGGACACGGGAATGGGTGCTTCTTATTGGACTCCCCTGAAACACACACAGATGAAGAATCTTATCAGCATCATTGTTTAAGATTCAAGTTCTCTTTATTTTGAGGCCACTGCATCCATTTTGGTTGTTAATGGTGGACTACATGATTTAGTTGACAATGTGTGCAGCAGTATCTTTTCAACCTCTGGATCATGTGCATTATATTGCAACCAAATATTATGGAAAATGCCAATGGAAAAAATAACTACTCCAATGCAAATACAGATGCAAAGCAGCTCACATCATATCCCTGAGCCATGATTTACAACTGACCGTCGAGGTTGTTGAGAGAGATAACAGTGTCCAGGTCGGCGTCCAGGATCTGGCCTATTCTGTTCACTATTGACACGTCATTCATGGGGTAAACAGCAACGTGGTCTCCAGAGTCATATCTGCAGGGAAGGAGAAAGACAGGGGGAGATGGATGAACAAGACTTCCCACTGTATTTATCTAACAAGCAAATGTCATTACATATACAAGATATTTACATACTTTTTGCCAGTGTGTGAAAAATAAAATAAAATTAAATGATTAACCAACTCGACACTTGCTAGGAGACAGAAGTAATGTAGTAGGCATAGGAAGGCAGAAATGCATTATATTTAAAGGCCCAATGCAGCTAAAAATGTGATTTTACTGTGTTTTATTTATATTTCCACACTATGACGTTGGAATAATACTGTGAAATTGGGAAAATGATAATGCCCTTTTAGTGTAAGAGCTGTTTGCAAAGACTGCCTGAAATGTGGGATGGAGCTTTGGCCTGCCATCACCAGGTGGTAAATTGGTTAATAGACCAAAAGAAAAAGAGTTCCAAACCTAACAATAGTTTCAGTTTTCCAGACCAGACAGTCTTAGCAAAATTCTTGCTTGGGAAATTTTTATTTTTGACCATTTTAATTGAAAACAATCACAGTAAGGTACTTAACTGTTACGCAGAAATGATTTGATATTGAGATAAAAACAGCTGCATTGGACCTTTAATGGCATAGGACTTTTCATATCAAATATGAATAAAGAGCAGATACCTGATTTGGGAGCCTGAGATGTCCAGCTCTAGATGCATCAGATGTCGGTCGCCGGCTTGGTTCAGCTGGCGGTTCACCGCTACCGTGGCCAAGTAGGGGTTCTTAGCATCAAAAGGCCTCCAATGACAAATATACTGGAGTTATCACAAAGCTATTTCAGACAAATGGAGAAAAGTGCTACTGTTGTAAAAAGGGTTCGTCCAAAGGTCCAATAAATAACTAACATTTGAGAGGAGATTTCTAATATTAAGGATAAAATTCAAATTAAATGATCTGAGAAGACAGGTGAAGGCACTTTGGCCAAGGTCTATAGAGGGATTTAGTTTACACCTGTCTAGTTCTCTCAGATCAGTGCAGATGAAGGAAAAGAGAATTTAGACTATTGAGATGCACCCTAAAAGCACACCGTCTTTTCTGTTGGCATTGGGAAGATGGTGAGAATCATGTCAGCGTCATGGCAACAGTCATCCCTTTATTGCCCTGAACAACAATCATAATCTATTAATTCCATTCCATGACAACACAGCTCTGTCATTAAGCCTGATAGCTGAGCTCCCTACACCACTTCCTGTGTGTGTGAAGCTGTCAACTCACGGTTTCTGGGTCTCAAAGCTCTTGAGGCGACCCATCTCCCCAGTATAAACCTTATTCATGTTGATGTCAGTTGGAAACACCAACTCGTACTGCCGGATGCTAAAGGAGAGGAAGAAACGGACAGGTGGTTACTTCCTGCTCCGCATCTCGACCACTCATGATCACACACCTTTGAAGTCTAAAAATAACTTGTCAGTGCAGCTAAGGGCTGATATCAAATCAAACTTTATTTGTCACATGCGCCAAATACAACAAGTGTAGATCTTACCGTGAAATGCTTACTTACAAGCCCTTAACCAACAGTGCAGTTCAAGAAATGTTAAGAAAATATTTACCAAATAAACTAAAGTAAAAAAGAATTAACAGTAACACAATAACATAACAATAATGAGGCTACATACAGAGGGTACCAGTACCGAGTCAGTGTGCGGGAGTACAGGTTAGATGAGGTCATTTGTAGATGTAGGTAGGGGTGAAGTGACTATGCATAGATAATAACAGCAAGTATCAACAAATGGAAAGGGGGGGGGGGGGTAAATGTAAATAGTCCGGTGGCCATTTGAGATTAATTGTTCAGCAGTCTTGTGGCTTGGGGGTAGAAGCTGTTAAGGTGCCTTTTGGTCCTAGACGTGGCGCTCCGGTACTGTTTGCCGTGAGGTAGCAGAGAAAACAGTCTATGACTTGGGGACTGTAGTCTCTTACAATTTTATGGGCTTTCCTCTGACAATGCCTATTATATAGGTCCTGGAATGCAGGAAGCTTTGCTCCAGTTATGTACTGGCCCGTACACACTACCCTCTGTAGCGCCTTACGGTCAGATGGTGATCGGTTACCATACCAGGCGGTGATTCAACCGGTCAGGATGCTCTCAATGGTGCAGCTGTAGAACTTTGTGAGGATCTGGTAACCCATACCAAATCTTTTCAGTCTCCTGAGGGGGAAAAGGTTTTGTCGTGCCCTCTTCACGATTGTCTTGGTGTGTTTGGACCATGATAGATTGTTGGTGATGTGGACACCAAGGAACTTGAAACTCTCGACCAGCTCCACTACAGCCCTGTTGATGTTAATGGGGGCCTATTCGGCCCTCCTTTTCCTGTAGTCCACGATCAGCTCCTTTGTCTTGCTCACATTGAAGGAGAGGTTGTTGTCCTGGCACCACGGCCAGTTCTCTGACCTCCTCCCTATAGGCCATCTCATCGATGTCGGTGATCAGGCCTACCACTGTTGTGTCATCAGCAAACTTAATGATGGTATTGGAGTCGTGTTTGGCCACGCAGTCGTGGGTGAACAGGGAGTACAGGAGGGACTAAGTACATACCCTGGGGGACTCCAGTGTTGAGGATCAACGTGGCAGACATGTTATTGCCTAATCAAATCAAATTAAATGTATTTATATAGCCCTTCTTACATCAGCTGATATCTCAAAGTGCTATACAGAAACCCAGCCTAAAACCCCAAACAGCAAGCAATGCAGGTGTAGAAGCACCTGGGGGCGGCCCGTCAGGAAGTCTAGGATCTAGTTGGAGAGGGAGGTGTTTAGTCCCAGGGTCCTTAGCTTAGTGATGAGCTTCGCGGGCACTATGGTGTTGAACGCTGAGCTGTAGTCGATGAACAGCATTCTCACATAGGTGTTCCTTTTGTCCATGTCGGAAAGGGCAGTGTGGAGTGCAATTGAGATTGCGTCATCTGTGGATCTGTTGGGGCGGTATGCGAATTGGAGTGGGTCTAGGGTATCCAGGAGGATGCTGTTGATGTGAGCCATGACCAGCCTTTCAAAGCACTTCATGGCTACCGACGTGAGTGTTACAGGGGCGGTAATCATTTAGGCAGGTTACCTTCGCTTCCTTTGGCACAGGGGACTATGGCGGTCTGCTTGAAACATGTTGGTATTACAAACTCAGTCAGGGAGAGGTTAAAAATGTCAGTGAAGACACTTGCCAGTTGATCTGCGCATGCTATGAGTACACGTCCTGGTAATCCGTCTGGATATGGACAGCCACATATGCTTTTAGTGGGGTTCGCGCTCTGTGATGCAAATGCTATGATACTTGTGTGTATGGTAAAAGGGTTGGATGCCATGCAGAGCAGAGTGAAAGGCCTCAAAGCACAGGGGAGACATTCATGTCGGGCACTATTATGCATGCAAACAGAATTTGAAATGGAAATGTGCCGTTGTTTAACCAAATGTGTAGACGGTCATTTAGGTTTGTTATTTGCAGTTGAAGCTTTATGGTTGTTTTTCTGAAAACATGCAAACAATGTCAGGGTCTATCAAACATGAATGAATCAATTGTTTAATATATCTGATATGTCCAGTATTCATAGCTGGTGATATTACCAAGATCCCTGGTTCTGTATTGAATTGGAATACAAAGTAAAACATTATGGGCAGGTTTCCCAGACACAGATTAAGCCTAGTCCTGGACTATATAGCTTTTCAATGGAGAATCTCAATTGAGAATATTTTTTTTATCCTGAACTAGGCTTAATCTGTTTCTGGGAAACCAGCACTCTAGGTCATACTTTTTTTTTAATAAAAGGAAGTACATCTTCTCCTAAAGCTCCATAGTAAATATCTCTAGTTGGCAACAAGTCTGAGTCCGACCAGGAGAGAGAGAGAGGGGGTAGCCAACTAGCTATTAAACTAGCTATTACCTGGTGTCATCTCCTGTGGCCTCCACCCCAAAGTGTTCACACACAGCAGGCCAGAACTGCTCCTTCCATGATACAAAGTCTTCCTCAAGGCTGGGAAAGAGGGTTAGACAGACATAGAACACAGTCATAGGATATTTTGATAAGATAAATACATACATATTTATGAATATGGATTCATTTAGTACTCACTTGCCATCATCGTCTCCCATTCCCAGGTCATAGATCCTCCTGCCACCCAGCTCTTCCAGTCTCTTGTCTGTATACTTTCCCATTGCATTGAAGTGCTCATATGTTTTATTCCCCAAGCCAAACACCTGCAGAGTTCAAAGGCGGACGCTATCAGCTATCATAGTAGATCAAAAATAATGAACTACATATAAATGTAAAGCTTCCATGATGTACAGTACCAGTCAAAAGTTTGGACACACCTACTCATTAAAGGGGTTTTCTTTATTTGTACTATTTTCTACATTGTAGAATAATAGTGAAGACATCAAAACTATTAAATAACACATATGGAATCATGTAGTAACCGAAAAAGTGTTAAACAAATCAAAATATATTACACATTTGAGATTCTTCAAAGTAGCCACCATTTACCTTGATGACAGCTTTACATACTCTTGGCATTCTCTCAACCAGCTTCATGAGGTCACCTGGAACGCATTTCAATTAACAGGTGTGCCTTGTTAAAAAGTATTTCCTTCTTAATGTGTTTGAGCCAATCAATTGTGTTGTATATCACCCCCCCCCCCCCCCCCCCCCCCCTCCCCAAGGTATACAGACTTGGTCTTTTAACAAATAGGGCTATTATGGCAAGAACAGCTCAAATAAGCAAAGAGCAATGACAGTCCTGTCACGTCCTGACCAGTAGAGGGTGTAGTTGGGTCAGGACGTGGCAGAAGGGAGTGAGTGTTTTATTGTTTCATTTAAATTTGGCCGTGTGACTTCCAATCAAGCACAGCTGTAGAGGGTTGTGGTTGATTGGGAGTCACACATAAGTTGCCTACGTTTCCGTTGTGTGGTGTGGGTAATTGTTCTTGTCACTGTTGTTGCACCTGACAGGACTGTGTTGGCTGTCAGTTTTGTTGTTTTGTGAATTGTATGGTGTTCGTAACATTAAAAATGACGAACCCTAACTCCGCCGCATTTTGGTCCACTTCTTCCGTAGACAGCCGTTACAGAATTACCCACCAAACCAGGACCAAGCGGCGGAAGAGGAAGGAGCAGCAGGACTACTGCGTTATGGACAAATGGACGTGGGAACAGATCCTGGACGGAGAGGGACCATGGACTCAGGCTGGGGATTATCGCCTCCCGCAGTGGGAGATTAAAGCGGCGAGAGCGGAGAGGCGATACTACGAGGAGAGAGAGCGCAACGAGCGCGAGAGGCAGCCCCAATAATTTTTTTGGGGGGGGCACACGGGACAGTCGGTGGAGCTGAGGTCGGAACCAGAGCCAGTCGGGATGACATTGGAGGTGAGCGAGGGTTATGAGACAGAGACTGTGACGGGGTTAATGGGAAAATTAGGAGAGAGAGAGATGAGAGCTGCTAGTGTGGTGCATAAAGTACGGCATTCGCCCTAATGAGCGTGTCGTGGGTATGATGTCACCTGAGGCAGCTCTCCATACTCGTCCTGAGGTGCGTGCTGGTTGTCTGGTAAAGACTGTGCCTGCGCCCAGAAACAGGCCTCCTGCATGTCTTCCCAGCCCTGCACATCCTGTACCTACGCCCAGAACCAAGCCTCCTGCATGTCTTCCCATCCTGGTCAAGCCCGTGCCTCCTCCACGGACCAGTACTCCAGTGGGTCTCCCTATCCTGGTCAAGCCCGTGCCTCCTCCACAGACCAGTCCTCTAGTGGGTCTCCCTATCCTGGTCAAGCCCGTGTCTCCTCCATGGACCAGTCGTCCAGTGGATCTCCCTATCCTGGTCAAGCCCGTGTCTCCTCCATGGACCGGTCCTCCAGTGGGTCTCTCCACCCTGGTCTCTCCTGTGCCACCTCCTCAAACCAGGCCTCCAGCGGGCCTTCCCAGACTGGTGAGTCCAGGGCCTGCGCCCAGAGCCAGGCCTCCGTTATGTCTCCCCAGCCTGGTGAATCCTGAGTCGGAGCTGCCCGCCAGTCAACAGTCGTCGGAGCTGCCCGCCAGTCAACAGTCGTCGGAGCTGCCCGCCAGTCAACAGTCGTCGGAGCTGCCCGCCAGTCAACAGTCGTCGGAGCTGCCCGCCAGTCAACAGTCGTCGGAGCTGCCCGCCAGTCAACAGTCGTCGGAGCTGCCAGAGTGGCCGGACTGCCCTGTTCTGCCAGAGTGGCCGGACTGCCCTGTTCTGCCAGAGTGGCCGGACTGCCCTGTTCTGCCAGAGTGGCCGGACTGCCCTGTTCTGCCAGAGTGGCCGGACTGCCCTGTTCTGCCAGAGTGGCCGGACTGCCCTGTTCTGCCAGAGTGGCCGGACTGCCCTGTTCTGCCAGAGTGGCCGGACTGCCCTGATCTGCCAGGGTGCCCCTCCTGCCTTCCGGCCCAGCCCGAGTGGCCCGCATGCCTTCCGGCCCAGCCCGAGTGGCCCGCATGCCTTCCGACCCAGCCCGAGTGGTCCGTCTGCCAGGGTCAGCCCGAGTGGCCCGTCTGCCCGGCGCAGCGATCGGCGCCAACAGAGTGGGCGACGCCGAAGGTGGAGCGAGGTCCACGTCCTGCACCTGAGCCACCTCCAGGATAGGTGGGTTGGGGAGGGAGGGTGTAGCACAGTGCCGTCGGTGACGGCAGCCACCCTCCCTTCCCTCCCTTATTGTTTAGGTGTTCCTTTTTGTTGGGGAATTTTTTTGTGTTTTCCTTTTTTTAGGTGCATCCCGGGGTCTGCACCTTGAGGGGGGGGGTACTGTCACGTCCTGACCAGTAGAGGGTGTAGTTGGGTCAGGACGTGGCAGAAGGGAGTGAGTGTTTTATTGTTTCATTTAAATTTGGCCGTGTGACTTCCAATCAAGCACAGCTGTAGAGGGTTGTGGTTGATTGGGAGTCACACATAAGTTGCCTACGTTTCCGTTGTGTGGTGTGGGTAATTGTTCTTGTCACTGTTGTTGCACCTGACAGGACTGTGTTGGCTGTCAGTTTTGTTGTTTTGTGAATTGTATGGTGTTCGTAACATTAAAAATGACGAACCCTAACTCCTCCGCATTTTGGTCCACTTCTTCCGTAGACAGCCGTTACAAGTCCATCATTACTTTAAGACATGAAGGTCAGTCAATCTGGAAAATGTATTTAAGTGCAGTCGCAAAAACCATCAAGCGCTATGATGAAACTGACTCTCATGAGGACCGCCACAGGAAAGGAAGACCCAGAGTTACCTCTGCTGCAGAGGGTAAGTTCATTAGAGTTACCAGCCTCAGAAATTGCTTCAGAGTTCAAGTAACAGACACATCTCAAAATAAACTGTTCAGAGGAGACTGCGTGAAATCAGGTCTTCGTGGTCAAATTGCTGCAAAGAAACCACTACTAAAGGACACCAATAAGAAGAGACTTCCTTGGGCCAAGAAACACGAGCAATGGACATAAGCAATGGACACTGTCCTTCGGTCTGATGAGTCCAAATTTGAGATTTTTGGTTCCAACCGCCATGTCTTTGTGAGACGCAGAATAGGTGAACGGATGATCTCTGCATGTGTGGTTCCCACCGTGAAGTATGGAGGAGGTGTGATGGTGCTTTGCTGGTGACGCTGTCAGTGATTTATTTAGAATTCAAGGCACACTTAACCAGCATGGCTACCAGAGAATTTTGCAGCGATACGCCATTCCATCTTGTTTGTGCTTAGTGGGACTATCATTTGTTTTTCAACAGGACAACAACCCAACACACCTCCAGGCTATGTAAAGGCTATTTGACCAAGAAGGAGAGTGATGGAGTGCTGCATCAGATGACCTGGCCTCCACAATCACCTGACCTCAACCCGATTGTGATGGTTTGAGTTGAGTTGAAGGAAAAGCAGCCAACAAGTGCTCAGCATATGTGGGAACTCCTTCAAGACGGTTGGAAAAGCATTCCAGGTGAGGCTGGTTGAGAGAATCTCAAGAGTGTGCAAAGCTGTCATCAAGGCAAAGGGTGGCTAGTTTGAATAATCTCAAATCTTTTTGGATTTGTTAACCACTTTTTTGGTTACTACATGATTTAATATGTGTTATTTCATAGTTTTGATGTCTTCATTATTATTCTACAATATAGAAAATAGTAAAAATAAAGAAAACCCCTTGAATGAGTAGGTGTGTCCAAACTTTTGACTGGTACTGTAGGTCTAGTAGGGCCTATAGCATGATGCAAACCTGAGTTGACTGTAAATGCAGTAATACCCTATCTCCTCATGTCCAAGCTGTACATTTACTCAATTACACCATATGGATCAGATCTGTAATCTAAGTGGCTTTCTATGGCTGGATGCACAACAAATGTCAAGACCAAGAAAACATGGATTTCCCAGATAAAACGTCACAACCACATCACGATGCTGTCTCAGGAGTCGCACAGTGAGACCCAGAGGAATCCATGGTTAACATTGTTCAGTAGTGATGTCAATGAGAAAACACTCCAAAATGGAGACTCCCAATGTCTCCAAGCCACAAGCTGCCAGTGCTCTCCTGCTCCAGCCTTGGTTGGTCAGGCCCAGAGCTTTGTTTGGCAGGACCACATGTTTCCAGTTGGTTAGTGAGTTTGGAGGGAAGTGGCGCACTGTAGTAAAGTGTGGATTCCAGCAGAGCCTTTCAGAGCCTTATAGGTGGACATCTCAATCCCTACCTCCCCTTCAATGGAGATGCAATATGACTTATTCTGTGTGGATCCTGTCATAGCTAAACTTGCTGCGCCGCACACCAATGTTGATGCCCATGCACCTTGATGCACCTACTACAGATCAATCTCAATACTAAATTCAGACAGCAAAATACCAACCGCAAACTTGACTCCGTTCAGTTCCTCATCGGTCTCCTGCATCCAGTCGTAGAAGTCCTGAGCGTTGTCTGTGGGGTCCCCCTCCCCATAGGTGGCCATGCAGAACACAGCCAGGGAGTTGTCGATCTCCACAAGACGAGGCAGCTCTGACTGAGGAGAGAAAGAAAGAAAAATACATTGGAAATTGAAACAGGATTCGTTCACCAAACAGCTCTCAGGATGCAACAATCAAGTCAATAGCTCTCCTAATGTTATTAATATAATAAATATCCAATTACATTTTTGGATTTAACTTGAAATAAACAAAAATACACAAGAACCTAAATATTCACCACAAAGCTACTGGAGGTTACATGCGGTATGTAGAACACTGAGACAATATAAATAGTGTACTATACACATGTAAAGTCAATGGGATTAAGTACCATGTCATTTTCTTCAAGGTCAGCTGACATGCCGCTCATTCCGTAGCGCTGGGCGTCTTTGGCCAATCGGCCAC
This sequence comes from Salmo salar, assembly GCF_965601325.2. Taxonomy (NCBI): domain Eukaryota; kingdom Metazoa; phylum Chordata; class Actinopteri; order Salmoniformes; family Salmonidae; genus Salmo; species Salmo salar. Next base: position 67,293,503 of record NC_138294.1, on the reverse strand, counting down.
AGAACTCCTCAGCTGTGCCCGTCTGGGAGCCATAGAACACCACCATGTTCCTGTTCTGGAGAGGCAGATGGCATCATCAGCAGTCATCCTACATTATAGAGGACTTCTCAGCTGGACCCATTAGGAACATTGCTTACATCCGCTATGACAGGCTCATTGTCCTCCCTCCCTCCCAAAAGCCTGGGAGGAATGAGAGAACCAAGCCTCAGGGTCAGTAGCTTCAGTCCAACATCACACACACACAAACATATATTTATTTTGTCTCCATATTATGTCTATATCTGATAAGCTACCAGGGAAAGGGCTAAGAATAGCCCATATTAATATATGTAGCCTTAGAAATAATGTTAATGAAATAAATAACTTGCTAACATCAGATAACATTCATACTGGCCATCTCTGAAACTAATTTAGATAATTATAGGATACAACAGTAGCAATACAGAGATATAACATCTACAGAATAGACAGGAATGCCTATGGGGGAGGTGTTGCTGTATATCTTCGGAGCCATATTTCTGTAAAACTTAGATAGGATCTCATGTCAAATGTTGTTAAAGTGTTGTAGTTGCAAGTTCACCTGCTTCATCAAGCCTATTCTTTTAGGTAGCTGTTAAAGGCCACCAAGTTCTAACAGTCAGTATTTGGATAATATGTGTGCAATGCTTGATAAATGTCTGTGATGTTAACAGAGAGGTCTATTTTCTGGGTGACTTGAACATTGACTGGTTAGCAACTAGCTGTCCTCTCAAGAGGAAGCTTCTAACTGTGACTAATGCCTTAATACGACCCACGTTATCACTCAAACAACTAGACTGCATACCAATAGTGTTGGATCTGTGACATCCACTTGTATTGATCATATATTCACTAATGCTGCAGAGCTTTTCTGCAAAGCAATATCAATTTCCATTGGTTGTAGTGACCATAAGATTGTGGCAATAAGAAGGAAAGCCAGGTCCCAAAGTTTGGGCCCAAAGTAATTTATTAGAGATCATACAAAATGTTTTCAAAGGACTCTTGTTGAAGATGCAAAACATGTATGTTGGTGTATTAGGAAGTGAATCCAGATGCAGCACTGGAAGTATATATAAAACATTCTAAAATCCAGCACTGGAAGCTTTGTAAAATAATTAATGCCAATTGTTGACAAACATGCACCTGTTAAGAAACTAACTGTGAGAACTGTTAGAGCCCCCTGGATTTATTATGAAATTGAAAAAAATTGTTGTTCAAAGAAATTATGCAAAAGTTGTGGCAAACAAGTCAGGCTGCTCAGCAGATTGGTTTATATTCTGTAAATTGAGAAATGTTGTGACTAAACTTAACAAAAATATCAAGAAATGATATTACCAAACACAATGGAAAAGAGACTTTGGAGTACCGTAAATTATACTGAACAAATATATAAACCCAACATGTAAAGTGTTGGTCCCATGTTTCACGAGCTGAAATAAAAAAAGCTTCATTCTCTAAAATGTTGTGCACAAATTTGTTTACATCCCTGTTAGTGAGCATTTCTCATTTGCCAAGATAATCCATCCACCTGACAGGTGTTGCATATCAAGAAGCTGATTAAACAGCATGATGATTACACAGATGCAGCTTGTGTTGGGGACAATAAAAGGCCACTCTAAAATGTGCTGTTTTGAGGGAGCATGCAGTTGGTATGCTGATAGCAGGAATGTCCACCAGAGCTGTTGACAGAGAATTTAAATGTTAATTTCTCTACCATAAACCGCCTCCAACGTCATTTTAGAGAATTTGACAGTACCTCTAACCGGGCTCACAACCGCAGACCAAGTGTATGATGTCATGTGGTTGAGCGGTTTGCACGTTGTGAACAGAGTTCCCCATGGTGGTGGTGGGGTTAAGGTTAGGGCAGGCATAAGCTACGGACAACGAGCACAATTGCATTCTATTGATGGAAATTGCACTTCGGTGCCGTAACCGACTTCAGTGGGAAAATGCTCACCTTCGATGACAACTGGCATGCTGGAGAAGTGTGCTCTGCACAGATTAATCCCGGTTTCAACTCTACCGGGCAGATGGCAGATAGCGTGTATGGGGTGGGGTTATGGTATTGGCAGGCATAAGCTACTCACAACAAACACAATTGCATTTTATCGATGGCAATTTGAATGCACAGAGATACCGTGACGAGATCCTGAGGCCCATTGTCATGCCATTAATCCGCCGCCGTTACCTTTCAGCATGATAATGCACGGCCCCATGTCTCAAGGATTTGTACACAATTCCTGGAAGCTGAAAATGTCCCTGTTCTTCCATGGCCTGCATACTCAGACATATCACCCTTTGAGCATGTTTGGGATGCTCTGGATCGACAGCATGTTCCAGGTCCCACCAATATTCAGAGGAGTGGGAAAACATTCCACAATCAACAGCCTGATGAACTCTATGTGAAGGAGATGTCGCGCTGCATGAGGCAAATGGTGGTCACACCAGATACTGACTGGTTTTCTGATCCACGCACCTACCTTTTTTTAAGGAATCTGTGACCAACACATGCATATCTATTTTCCCAGTCATGTGAAATCCATAGATCAGGGCCTAATGAATTTATTTAAATTGACTGATTTCCTTATTCGAACTGTAACTCAGTAAAATCTTTGAAATTGTTGCATTTTGCGTTTAAATTTTTGTTCAGTATATATCATGGGCAGAAACCCCAATTAATCTCCATGGTTCATTGAAGTTGATGGGTCATTTATAACAAAACCTTTCGATATTGCCAATCATTACAATGACTATTTCACTAGTAAAGTGGAAAAACTCAGAAGTGAAATGACAACATTAAACAGTGAACCATCATATTTTTATATAAAAGATCTAATAATGAAAGAGAAGGATTGTTGTTTTGAATTTGGTCAAGTTAGATTGGGAGGTGGAAAAACGATTGTTATCCATCAATAAAGATAAGCCAGCAGGTACAGACAACCTTGATGGGAAACTTTTGAAAATGGTATCAGACTGTATTGCCACCCCTATTTGCTAGATCTTTAACCAAAGCCTAAAAGCAGCGATTCTCAACTCGTGGGTTGCGACCCAAGGTTTTGAATGGGTCGTGAGCGTAAAAAAAGTATTTATTAAAAAAAATATGAATACAAAAAATACTCCATTCTGAACTTAAATTACCAAAACCAGGTAGAAAGTGTGTAAAAATGATAATGAACCTATACTTCTAAACCTATACTTTTAACCTCAACTATTTTTCTTCAATCACAGTATCACAAAAGCTAATATCGTCCATATATACCCTGACTAGAAACCACATGTTTTAATATGACAGTCACCAAAGCAAGTTAAGTGGCATATAGCCTACATATCCATTTACTAAATAAATAGACATCATTTTGTCTAAACTAATTGCTTTCTACGTACGACACAGCATTTAGCATAAAGCTTCTAACCGTTTTCTTCATTTTCTCAATGAAGCTGGTTTCTCGCTGTGGGGTGACTCTGGAGAAAAAGACAAAGCAGACGTTAAAGGCAAACATCCACATGTTAACTTAGTCAGTCAATGTAATAAATGGCTAATTCACTGCCTCGTAAATAAGAGGCCATTTGAGGAGGGAGAGCAGAACATGTTTTTACTCTGGCATTCTCAACCCCTTCTGACCCCATGGGAGAGATTTTCGTATGAGTCACACCCACTTGCTAACATGTACCACAGTACTAAAATCCCTTCACAAGTCATGGAAAAGCAGAACAGAAATAGCTCAGTTGATCATTGGTAAAAACGTTGAACAAAGACAGTAACTGCGTGTAAAACTCACCAATGAAAATAACATGTCAATTGTCAATGAAATGTGTGCTCCTTAGCAAAGAACATTGGAGGTATCATTTCAAGTTATGCGCTTGCAACAAAGAATTATCAAGAGGAAGTCCTTCAAGAAGTGACAATTGTTGCATGTGGTGAAAGTATCTTAAGTAAACTGTTAGGCTACTTGTACTGCACACACCTGTAATTCAGACTATAGCCTTTTTGATGACAGAATATCATAATCATAACATTCTGCAATATTGATTGTTATTTCTAAAACACTGGGAAGCAGCCTGGGAAGCTGAAGTGCAAATTAGCTAATCAAGTCTAATCTTTTGCAACAGTAACACACATTTCCCTGAAGAGCATCAACATGATAGACAGTGAACAGAGCATAGTTGAACAAGCTGTCACACACACACACACACACACACACACACACACACACACACACACACACACACACAGCGACTGACCTGGCTGCTGCTTCCTGTCTTTCTTTGGGCAGAGGGAACACACATCCCATGGCTAGAGGCAGTGTTCTCCAGCTCCCCACAGAACCCTTGTCTGATCCACAGTGGGAAACAATCCAATAAAGCAGTTGAGGAAGAAGCCCCCTCAGGACGGACTAAGGGCTGGCCTCTCCGTAGTGAATTATGCCGATGCAGGAGCGACTCTGTCTCTCACTGAACATACGCCCCCCCCCCACACACACACACCCCACCCGAGCGCACTCTCTTAATCAAAACACGCAGGCAGCCATGGTTGTTATTCAGCCACAGAAGCCTCTCGCTGGCTGGCCAGGCAACTCCAGGGCATGTGTTTTCCTCAGAGCAGCAGTCAGAGCCATGGATGTACGTGTTGCTGTTAGCCGCTCTCACCACCACTCAGCATGGGCTCCACTGACATCTGGCAGCAAGGCTGGGAAGGCACTGACAGTAATAGCATGACATTTCCCTTAAAGCCCTTCAAGCAGAGCAGCCGACAACACATACAATGCAAAAAAAACGGACATGCTCCTGCACACGCACACACACACACACACACACACACACACCAACACTCTGACACACTCACTACATCCCTCCTCTTTTCCTCTACAGTCTGTAGGGACTAGACCACCCGAGTCACCCTGGCAACCATTAACAGCATAAATATGTAGTTTTTCTTTTTAAAGCGAGATGAGGTAAGGCAGAGCTGAATGAGGCACATTTCAAACCCCTGAGCTGTGAGTGTATCACTATGGTTACCTAATTTATCATAAAAGGTTGCCATTTGTGACACAGCTCTGCTCCATTCATGCTCCCTAAAAGGCAAATTAGGGATGGCTTCCGCAGAAGAGAGGCTGAACAGAGAATACTGCTGGACTTTGGCCTCAACTTTCCACCTTGGAGAGCATTCAAAGGGAAAGAGCATCCGTTGGGTCTTCTGGCACACTGGGGAAATGTCCAAAATGGGCTGTGTAGAAGACCAAAGACAAAAAGAGTGCACAAAGACAGTGTCTTCTTCTCCAGCAAAAAAGGACCACAGTGAAATGAGAGCCAGCACAAGGAAACTCCAAGGTAGTTCTCCCTTTTCCTGCACTCCCAAAAACCTTTTCCTGGAATTTTCATAGCTTCAGTTGTGGGCCATTTCCTCCTCCTGCATATTTCCTTCAAAGGGGTTTTGGTGGTGCGGAGGGGAGACAGGGGATAACGCAGAGGGAGAGGGAGATGAGAAAGAGAGAGAGGAGAACGAGAAAGAGAGAAAGGGAGAGAGGAAAGAGAGACAACATTGTATATAACAAACAAGTAATAGCGTAACCATCATCCATGTACATTTTGTTGTTTATTTATCAGCCATTCCCTCTTTTTCTTTTTTATAATTTTTCATAATATAAACTGGATGCAGTCTATCACAGTGCCATCCGTTTTGTCACCAAAGCTCCATACACTACTCACCACTGCGACCTGTACGCTCTCGTTGGCTGGCCCTCGCTTCATACTCGTCGCCAAACCCACTGGCTCCAGGTCATCTACAAGACCCTGCTAGGTAAATTTCCCCCTTATCTCAGCTCACTGGTCATCATAGCAGCACCCACCTGTAGCACGAGCTCCAGCAGGTATATCTCTCTGGTCATCCCCAAAGCCAATTCCTCCTTCGGCCGCCTCTCCTTCCAGTTCTCTGCTGCCAACGACTGGAACGAACTACAAAAATCTCTAAAACTGGAAACACTTATCTCCCTCACTAGCTTTAAGCACCAGCTGTCAGAGCAGCTCATAGATTACTGCACCTGTACATAGCCCATCTATAATTTAGCCCAAGCAACTACCTCTTCCCCAACTGTATTTATTCATTTATTTATTTTGCTCCTTTGCACCCCATTATTTATATTTCTACTTTGCACTTTCTTCCACTTCAAATCTACCATTCCAGTGTTTTACTTGCTATATTGTATTTACTTTGCCACCATGGCCTTTTTTGCCTTTATCTCCCTTATCTCACCTCATTTGCTCACTTTATTTATACTTATTTTTCTACTATATTATTGACTGTATGTTTGTTTTACTCCACGTGTAACTCTGTGTTGTTGTATGTGTCAAACTGCTTGCTTTATCTTGGCCAGGTCGCAATTGTAAATGAGAACTTGACCTCAACTTGCCTACCTGGTTAAATAAAGGTGAAATAAAAATAAATAATATAAATAATCTTATTTATCCTCATTGCATTGTACTGTAACCGTGGTAACCGTGGAGCGGACCCTATCTGAAGCCCCCCTGGTAACCGTGGAGCGGACCCTATCTGAAGCCCCCCTGGTAACCGTGGAGCGGATCCTATCTGAAGTCCCCCTGGTAACCGTGGAGCGGACCCTATCTGAAGCCCCCCTGGTAACCGTGGAGCGGACCCTATCTGAAGCCCCCCTGGTAACCGTGGAGCGGACCCTATCTGAAGTCCCCCTGGTAACCGTGGAGCGGACCCTATCTGAAGCCCCCCTGGTAACCGTGGAGCGGACCCTATCTGAAGTCCCCCTGGTAACCGTGGAGCGGACCCTATCTGAAGTCCCCCTGGTAACCGTGGAGCGGACCCTATCTGAAGCCCCCCTGGTAACCGTGGAGCGGACCCTATCTGAAGTCCCCCTGGTAACCGTGCGCGGACCCTATCTGAAGCCCCCTGGTAACCGTGGAGCGGACCCTATCTGAAGTCCCCCTGGTAAGCGTGGAGCAGACCCTATCTGAAGTCCCCCTGGTAACCGTGGAGCGGACCCTATCTGAAGTCCCCCTGGTAACCGTGCGCGGACCCTATCTGAAGCCCCCTGGTAACCGTGGAGCGGACCCTATCTGAAGTCCCCCTGGTAAGCGTGGAGCAGACCCTATCTGAAGTCCCCCTGGTAACCGTGGAGCGGACCCTATCTGAAGTCCCCCTGGTAACCGTGGAGCGGACCCCGTCTGAAGCTGACCTGCCCACAGCGATTCACTCTTTTCCCAATTAACTCTAGCTAAGGAGGCCCCCTCATACACCTTTAGAGCGTTTAAGAGAAGCTTAACATCCTCACCCCTGTAATAAAAACTGTCACGTCATCTGCATATACACAGACAGTGCTATCGTAGGTCCCTTCATAACCCCTGGCTCAGAGAAACCAGTAAGCCTCGCTCTTAAAAAACAAAGGATTGGTTCATTGTCAGACAATATAACAGTCCTGAAATTGGGTATCCCTGCCTGATACCCCTCTGGACGGGGATGGGGCAGCTCAAACAGTAAACATACAGTAAACTCATCCAAGACAAAAAAACATCCCCAAACCCAAAGGCTTTTCATTGTTTTGAACAAGTACTGGTGGTCCACATGGTCAAAAGCCTTCTCCTGATCCAAAGAAAGTAAACCCACATTCACATCAGACAGTTAACAAATGTCTAAAACATCTCTTATTAGAAACAAGTTATCAACTATAGAGAGGTCAGGTACACAGTAAGACTGGTCCTTGTGGACCAACAGCCCCAGATATTCTTTCAACCTGTTTGAGAATCACTTTGATATAATTTGATATTCTTCACACAGGTTGCCATTTTTTGGGGGGGGGGCAACAATGAAAGCACAGCATATTGACAGGATACAGGAAGAGAACCCTCATTGAAAGATTCACAGCGCACTTCATAAAAATCCCCCCAATAGACCCCCAAAAGTTCTTATACAACTCAGATGGTAAAGCATCGATGCCAGGGGCTCGGCCTGATGAGAGCTGCATAACTGCAGCGGACAGCTCCTGAAGAGTAATGTCAGAGTCCAAAGCAGCTCTCTGCTCAGGGCCCAATTGAGGAAGTCCATGTAACAACCGTTCAGCACACAGAGGATCACAATCCTCCGCCTTATAGAGGGCAGAGTAGAAATCCAGAGCATGTTGGCACATCTCACCGTCATCCGTGGTCATCTTCCCATTAGGGAGACAAAGGCAGACCATATGTACACGTTGCGATGTTGACTTTCCTAGGTAAAAAAAAGCGCTAGGAGCATCCATATCCTCAAGGGTAGCAAAGCGAGACCTAATAAAGGCACCCTTCACTCCTTCATGTAGAAACAACCTCAGTTCATGTCTCTTGTCCTGTAAGTTCATGACTAGTCTGGGGTCATTCTGAGTGAGCAACTTCAATTGAATAGATTTAATGTCCTGTTCAAGAGCCCTCAACCATCCGATCGACAAGATGCTCTTCGTTAAGAAAAAACATCACCGCATTATTCATCCGCGAAGCATTAGCAACATTTTCAAAGCCTACCTTCTCTTCTACGGTGACCATAAAGTCCTCCACAGTGACAGTAGCTTCAGTAACACACCTGAAGCCGTGCCGAAGTGACAGGAACGGCGCCTCCATGTGGGTCGTCATCCCTACCAAAATCAGGGCAATTCCAACAAGAAATACAATATACCTAATTCTACCACTGAAAAACCCTTAATCATGCATAGAAAAAGGAAAAACACCATGAAAAACACCAGTCGCACTTACAGTTCCCAGCATGCACCAACACTCCCAGCATGCAGAGAGAGAGGGGGGGAGAAAGAGAGAGAGAGAGAGAGAGAGAGAGAGAGGAGAAAGAAAAAAATAAAGAAAGAAGAAAGAAGAGAAAGAAAGAAAGAAAGAAAGAAAGAAAGAAAGAAAGAAAGAAAGAGGAGATAGAGGGGAGAAAGAGAGAGAGGAGAAAGAGAGATAAGAGTAGAAAAAGAGCGAAAGTGAGAAAGAGAGAGAGCAAAAGCGAGAAAGAGAGAGAACGAGAGAGAGTAATGAACTACTAGTGTTTTAGCTCTCTCAACACTGTTCCCATTCAGACAGAGAGAGCCAGTGGGCCTCTTTCTTGTGGTTTCAACATTTCCAGCAATTAAAACCTCCTTCAAGTCCATTGTTTGGGGGGGAATGGAGAGCAGAGCTGGTATTTTCCCTGTGGAGGGAATTGATCCAAGCGACGCCAACAAAGGAACATAGACAACAGTTACTGATCAAGCCCCATGCCAAGTCCTGCCTGCCTATTCCTGCCTGCCTAAGCCAAGTGGAGACAATGAAACAACAAGGCTCTCAGTAACATTGGTGTGAGATGGAGCATTCACCTTTCAAGGAAACAGAATAAAAACAAACACTACAAAAACTTTTTACAGCTCCTCAAATAGCCTCAACCAGTACCTTATTCAACAGATGAACGCATGTATAGACCTAATCCAGAGAGTTACAAGGAAAAGTAAATGAGAAAACAATTAAAACCACTACAATTGCTCCTGTATGTTTCTGCATGTGGCCTGGGCGATGTAGCCTAATTTCCAGGGTATGTTAGAATAAGCTACAATCATCCAAGACTCTTAACCACTTCCAATCATTTTCTCCTTTGAAAAAACAACAACAAATGTAAACTAATGTCAACAAATGTAAACTAATGTGACCACACACATGCCCCCAGTTATGCCTACATGAGGTCAACCCATTCAAATGCTGGAACCCCTGCCCAGCCCAACCACAGTGTGGTCTAAAGCAGCACATGCACAAGCACACTGCCAATCCCTGCTTTCCACTCAGCTCCAAGTTTCAGGGCATGAAAATATAAATGACTTTTGGTCACTAGGGTGTGATAAAATGGGAGTGTTCTAATTTAAACTTCCTGGGTTTTTGAGGGGGAAATCTGAGCAAATACACACTAATGTTGAATCAACCTTGATGATTTAAATGAACAGCAAAGCACACAATCTTTAAAGATCATTGGCACTATCCCACTTCTGACACCAATATAGCGGATATTGACAATGCAACTTCCCCTGCCGGTCTCAAACCCGGGTCCCGCAGCGCGTAGGCAAACATACTAACACTGTTCCAATAGCATAAACTCTGTTGAGAATTTTACAAATTAGATTGTAATGATTGTAATTGTATCTATCCTACCCTGTCTTTCTAAGGTCTTCGAAAGCCAAGTTAACAAACAGATTACCAACCATTTTGAATCCCACCGTACCTTCTCCGCTATGCAATCTGGTTTCCGAGCTGGTCATGGGTGCACCTCAGCCACGCTCAAGGTCCTAAACGACATCATAGACAATACTGTGCAGCCGTATTCATCGACCTGGCCAAGGCTTTCGACTCTGTCAATCACCACATTCTTATTGGCAGACTCGACAGCCTTGGTTTCTCAAATGATTGCCTCGCCTGGTTCACCAACTACTTCTCTGATAGAGTTCAGTGTGTCAAATCGGAGGGCCTGTTGTCCGGACCTCTGGCAGTCTCTATGGGTGTGCCACAGGGTTCAACTCTCAGGCCGACTCTCTTCTCTGTATATATCAATGATGTTGCTCTTGCTGCTGGTGATTCTCTGATCCACCTCTATGCAGACGACACCATTCTGTATACTTCTGGCCCCTCTTTGGACACTGTGTTAACTAACCTCCAGACGAGCTTCAATGCCATACAACTCTCCTTCCGTGGCCTCCAACTGCTCTTAAACGCAAGTAAAACTAAATGCATGCTATTCAATCGATCACTGCCCCGCACCTGCTCGCCCGTCCAGCATCACTACTCTGGACGGCTCTGACTTAGAATACGTGGACAACTACAAATACCTAGGTGTCTGGTTAGACTGTAAACTCTCCTTCCAGACTCACATTAAGCATCTCCAATCCAAAATTAAATCTAGAATCGGCTTCCTATATCACAACAAAGCATCCTTCACTCATGCTGCCAAACATACCCTCGTAAAACTGACCATCCTACCGATCCTCGACTTCGGTGATGTCATCTATAAAATAGCCTCCAACACTCTACTCAACAAACTGGATGCAGTCTATCACAGTGCCATCCGATTTGTCACCAAAGCCCCATACACTACCCACCACTGCGACCTGTACGCTCTCGTTGGCTGGCCCTCGCTTCATACTCGTTGACAAACCCACTGGCTACAGGTTATATACAAGTCTCTGCTAGGTAAAGCCCCGCCTTATCTCAGCTCACTGGTCACCATAGCAGCACCCACCCGTAGCACGTGCTCCAGCAGGTATATCTCTCTGGTCACCCCCAAAGCCAATTCCTCCTTTGGTCGTCTTTCCTTCCAGTTCTCTGCTGCCAATGACTGGAATGAACTGCAAAAATCTCTGAAGCTGGAGACTCATATCTCCCTCACTAGCTTTAAGCACCAGCTGTCAGAGCAGCTCACAGATCACTGCACCTGTACATAGCCCATCTGTAAACAGCCCATCTACCTACCTCATCCCCATACTGCATTTATTTATTTATCTTGCTCCTTTGCACCCCAGTATCTCTACTTGCACATTCATCTTCTGCACATCTACCATTCCAGTGTTTAATTGCTATTTATTGCCTTAACTTACCTCATTTGCACTCACTGTATATAGACTTTTGTTTTCTTTTGTTCTACTGTATTATTGACTGTATGTTTTGTTTATTCCATGTGTGACTCTGTGTTGTTGTATGTGTCTAACTGCTCTGCTTTATCTTGGCCAGGTCGCAGTTGCAAATGAGAACACTTTCTCAACTAGCCTACCTGGTTAAATAAAGGTGAAATAAATCAAATCAAATAAAAATGAGCTTACCTAGGCAAGGGTTTCAAAATATTAAATCATAGAATTTTGGTGGAAGAACACTTACATAGTGGTGAGCCTCTTGAATTCTGGGATTGGCTCCTGTCTTCTTGTGAGAGAGGAACCAGTAGATGAGTTGGCCAATGATGAGAGAAAAGAGGAATATGTCCAAGTTCCTGAACAGAGGTTCCTGCTCAACAGGGGCCACATCAGGGCCCTCCGGGACCACACTCTCTCAGCCAGTATTGACCTCTGACAGGTCAATACTGGCTGCAGCCAGGGCAGAGAAAGGACCTGAGGAAACAATTACATTAACTTGGTGTAAGACTAGGCTACAAGGTAATAATGTAACACGGGTTGGATAGGTGCATCTATATTGCCTTATTTACATACTTTAATTTAAATATATAAAGAAAAGGGGAAAAAACGACCTTATTAGGGTGTGGCTTAAGCTATGGCCTTAGCCTATGCAGTATACTATTCAGGATACCTGTAATACAGTCCTAATGTACTATGCTTTCTGATGACATTTTACAAAACATTCCAGGTGACAACAAATGGGTAAATCCATTTGAATTCAATCACTTTTTGACAGCCTTTCCTTCAAAATGGCTATCCATGTTTTGAATTAAGACTTATAAACTCACATAGCAGTCTCCCCAAAAAGCTTGTCCATTTCATGTGACATCCATAATGCCTCTTATTTTCTTTATTTCTCCAACATGCCAGAAGTCCGATTTTTAGGGTATACACTCCCCCCAAGTGGTACTGTAGACACACACATCAAAAGTTTCATTCATATTTTGTTTGTCCATCCGTTGTGATTTTGCATGCAAATGTAACATCTAAAATGCTGGAATATCGGTGTTGACAAGTTGCTTGCTGCTTTAACACACAAATTGACCTGGGCTGTGTAGGGCACATTTAATCAGCAGCAGCATAGACGAATGTTTGACACAGCTGAGATTCAGTCATGTAGAGATGAGTGACGACTGGGATTTTGCCAGCATTTCTCTCCATGGGTATGACAAAATGAAAGGCAGAATGTTGTGCTCTTGGCTCAAGTAGTACTGAGAACCATTTTTGTCTTTCAATATGCCTTTAATTATTCTGTCAGTCACACACACACACACAAAACATTGAAAGAAAGCCTGAGGGTAAATTTGTACAGTGGCAAGAAAAAGTATGTGAACCCTTTGGAATTACCTGGATTTCTACATATATTGGTCATTGAATTTAATCTCATCTTGTGTCACAACAATCACAAAGTCACAACAATAGACAAACATAGTGTGCTTAAACTAATGGCACACTAATTATTGTATTTTTCTTGTCTATATTGAATACATAATTTAAACATTCACAGTGTAGGTTGGAATAAGTATGTGAACCCCTAGGCTAATGAATTCTCCAAAAGCTAATTGGAGTCAGGAGTCAGCTAACCTGGAGTCCAATCAATGAGACAAGATTGGAGACGTTGGTTAGAGCTGCTTTGCCCGATAGAAAACACTCACCAAATTTGTGTTTGCTATTCACAAGAAGCATTGCCTGATGTGAACCATGCCTCAAACAAAAGAGATCTCAGAAGACCTAAGATTAAGAATTGTTGACTAACGCTGGAAAGGGTTACAAAAGTATCTCTAAAAGCCTTGATGTTCATCAGTCCACGGTAAGACAAATTGTCTATAAATAGAGAAAGTTCAGCACTGTTGCTACTCTCCCTAGGAGATGCTGTCCTGCAAAGATGCCTGCAAGAGCCCAGCGCAGAATTTTAAAAAGAACCCTACAGTGTCAGCTAAAGACTTACAGAAATCTCTGGAACATGCTAACATCTCTGTTGACGAGTCTACAATACGTAAAATACTAAACAAGAATGGTGTTCATGGGAGGACACCACGGAAGAAGCCACTGCTGTCCAAAAAAAACATTGCTGCACATCTGAAGTTTGCAAAAGTGCACCTGGATGTTCCACAGCGTTACTGACAAAATATTCTGTGGACAGATGAAACTACAGTAGAGTTGTTTTTGAAGGAACATACAACACTATGTGCTGTGAAAAAAAGGCCCATCACACCAACATCAAAACCTCATCCCAACTGTAAAGTATGGTGGAGGGAGCATCATGGTTTGGTGCTGCTTTGCTGCATCAGGGCTTGGACAGCTTGTTATCGTCGACAGAAAAATGAATTCCCAAGTTTATCAAGACATTTTGCAGGAGAATGTTAGGCTATCTGTCCGCCAATTGAAGCTCAACAGAAGTTGGGTGATGCAACAGGACAACGACCCAAAACACAGAAGTAAATCAACAACAGAATGGCTTCAACAGAAGAAAATACGCTTTCTGGAGTGGCCCAGTCATAGTCCTGACCTCAACCCAATTGAGATGCTGTGGCATGACCTCAAGAGAGCAGTTCACACCAGACATCCCAAGAATAATGCTGAAATGAAGCAGTTGTGTAAAGAGGAATGGTCCAAAATTCCTCCTGACCGTTGTGCAGGTCTGATCCACAACTACAGAAAACGTTTGGTTGAGGTTATTGCTGCCAAAGGAGGGTCAACCAGTTATTAAATCCAAGGGTTCACATACTTTTCCCACCCTGCACTGTGAATGTTTACACGGTGTGTTCAATAAAGACATGAAAACGTACAATTGTTTGTGTGTTATTAGTTTAAGCAGAGTGTGTTTGTCTATTGTTGTGACCTAGATGAAGATCAAATTTGATGACCAATTTATGCAGAAATCCAGGTATTTCCAAAGGGTTCACATACTTTTTACCACTGTAATTGAACCACAACATGTATCCCCATTTAGAAAATGTGAGCAAAATATACACATTGTTCTTTTGAATTGCAGTCCATACATGCAGCATGCCATGGATGAAGAAGGTAACTGAAAGCTATAGTGACGTACACCTGGTACTTCCAATAAATTCTGTCATTTTTGATTGATTTCTGTTGCATCACATTTTCCCCATTATAGCATACAGTCTTGTTGTCTGGGGCCAATTCAATGTAAACAAAGGCAAAATGACATAACTATTGCAATTGTTCAATTACACCAATTAAAATGACAATTTAATGTGGTATATATTAAGGTCCATAATAGTTAACTATTAAAAACTCACTGGTGCACACTTCACTATTGTACTTACTGTAGTGTGGTTTCACAAGTCAAACTTGGTAAGATACATTGTTTCCTACACTTCCACAAATATCTGTGGTTGGTTGGAAACTTGGTTGGCTGCTTGCTCACTTCCATGCACTTCATCCAGTGTTGCAGATGCCCATTTGTTTTGCAATATACATTATTATTTAACTAAACCACAGATTTTTTTTTTTTTTTTAACTAGGCAAGTCAGTTAAGAACAAATTCTTATTTTCAATGACAGCCTAGGAACAGTGCCTTGTTCAGGGGCAGAACGACAGATTTGTACCTCGTCAACTCGGGGACTTGATCTTGCAACCTTTCGGTTACTAGTCCAATGCTCTAACCACTAGACTACGCTGCCGCCACATGCTGCTATGATGTTCACTTTATTAATAAGAAGATACTTGACATGTTTGAGCTGACAAATTCTTCCTAAAGTCTGACTTCGTCTTCCACCGCTTAGGTTACCCAAAAACCCGTACAAAACAGTGGAGCACACTTGTGTAATCTGTTCAAAGCAGCTAGTTACAGTCTACGTGTTGTCTCCATTGTCTTGTAAGGCGATGTCAAATTCATAACCTTTAAGCATATTTGAACATAGTATAAAGTTGAAGTAAAACAAAATACTAATTGAATTCTAACAAAATAGTTACTTTTACCTTCAAGCTGCTCCAGCACAATAAAACATCAGCGAGGCTAATCGCTTTTACATCATTACCATCCCAGCTACAAAGTCAAAATTAGCTTTTAGGTATGCATAAGGTTAGCAGTGTGGTTATGGTTAAGGTTAGGTAAAATCTGATTTTAAAATTAAACACAAATGCTTTGTTTGTAAATTATGTCTGAGTGTTTGGGTGTGCCCCTGGCTATCCATAAAAATATAAAATAAATCATGCCATTTGGTTTGCTTAATATAAGGAATTTGAAATGATTTATACTTTTACTTTTGATACTTAAGTACATTTTACCAATTACATTTACTTTCGATACTTAAGTATCTTTACAACCAAATGCTTTTAGACTTTTTTTATTTATTTTACTGGGTGACTTTCACTTTTACTTGAGTTTTCTATTAAGGTATCTTTACTTTTACTCAACTATGACAATTTGGTATTTTTTCCACCACTGCCTGGGCTGACTGTCAGGGGATAAGATTAGGTTAAGGTTAGTATTAGGAGTTAGGTTAAAGGGTTAGAGTTAGGGCAAGGGTTAGCTAACATGCTAAGTAGTTGCAAAGTAGATAAAAAGTAGTAAGTATACTGAACAAAAATATAAATGCAACATGCAACAATTTCAAAGATTTTACTGAGTTTGTATTTGGATCCCCATGATCTTCTCTTAGATGATGCCTATTAGCTATTCCCTACTCTACTACCACATATCTACAACACAAAACACATGTGTACGTGTGTATAGGGCATACGTTATCGTCTGTTTGTATGCATGTGTCTGTGCCTATGTTTGTGTTGCTTCACAGTCCCCGCTGTTCCATAAGGTGTATTTTTATAATTTTTTCAAATCAAATTTTACTGCTGCATGAGTTACTTGATGTGGAATAGAGTTCCATGTAGTCATGGCTCTATGTAGTACTGTGCGCCTCCCATAATCTGTACTGGACTTGGGGACAGTGAAGAGACTTCTGGTGGCATGTCTTGTGGGGTATACATGGGTGTCCTAGCTGTGTGCCAGTAGTTCAAACAGACAGCTCGGTGCATTCAACATGTCAATACCTCTCACAAATGCAAGTAGTGATGAAGTCAATCTCTCCTCCACTTTGAGCCAGGAGAGATTGACATGCATATTATTAATGTTAGCTCTCTGCGTACAGCCAAGGGCCAGCTGTGCTTCC
This sequence comes from Salmo salar, assembly GCF_965601325.2. Taxonomy (NCBI): domain Eukaryota; kingdom Metazoa; phylum Chordata; class Actinopteri; order Salmoniformes; family Salmonidae; genus Salmo; species Salmo salar. The sequence continues at coordinate 67,276,684 of NC_138294.1, read as the reverse complement.
CTGTTCTGAGCCAATTGCAATTTTCCTAAATCCCTCTTTGTGGCACCTGACCACATGACTGAACTGTAGTTCAGGTGCGACAAAACTAGGGCCTGTAGGACCTGCCTTGTTGATAGTGCTGTTAAGAATGCAGAGCAACGCTTTATTATGGACAGACTTCTCCCCATCCTAGCTACTGTTATATCCATATGTTTTGACCATGACAGTTTACAATCCAGGGTTACTCCAAGCAGTTAAGTCTCCTCAACTTGCTCAATTTCCACATTATTCTTTACAAGATTTAGTTGAGGTTTAGGGTTTAGTGATTTTAGTTTTTGAAAAAATTAAGGGGCCTAGACAGCTACCCTTGGGAATTCCTGATTCTACCTGGATTTTGTTGGAGAGGGTTCCATTAAATTACACCCTCTGTGTTGTTAGGTAACTCTTTATCCACAATATAGCAGTGGGTGTAACGCCGTAACACATACATTTTTCCAGCAACAGACTATGATTGATAATGTTAAAATCCGCACTGAAGTCTAACAAAACAGTTTATATGGCCCTAATCTATGGATTTCACATGACTGGGAATACAGATATGCATCTGTTGGTCACAGATAACTTTTTTTTTAAAGTAGGGTCGTGGATCAGAAAACCAGTCAGCACCACACATCTCCTTTGCATAGAGTTGATTGTAGCCTGTGGAATGTTGTCCCACTCCTCTTCAATGGCTGTGTGAAGTTCCTGGACACATCAATCCAAAGCATCCCAAACATGCTCAATGGGTGTCTTGTCTGGTGAGTATGCAGGCCATGGAAGAACTGGGACATGTTCAGCTTTCAGCTTCCAGGGTTGTGCAAACCCACAGTTTCATCAGCTGTCTGGGTGGCTGGTCTCAGACGATCCCACAGGTGAAGAAGCCGGATGCGGAGGTCCTGGGCTGGCGTAGTTACACATGGTCTGTGGTTGTGAGGCCGGTTGGACGTATTGCCAAATGTTCTAAAACGATGTTGGTAGAAAAATGTACTTTCAATTCTCTGGCAACAGCTCTGGTGGACATTCCTGCAGTCAGCATGCCAATTGCACGCTCCCTCAAAACTTGAGACATCTGTGGCATTGTGTTGTGACAAAACTGCACATTTTAGAGTGGCCTTTTATTTTCCTCAGCACAAGGTGCACCTGTGTAGTGATAATGCTGTTTAATCAGCTTCTTGATATGCTTATCAGGTGGGTGGATTATCTTGGCAAAGGAGAAATGCTCACTAACAGGGATGTAAACAAATGTGTGCACAAAATGTGAGACAAATATGCTTTTTGTGCGTATGGAACATATCTGGTATCTTTTATTTCAGCTCATGAAACATAGGACCAACACTTTAGAAGTTGCGTTCATATTTTTGTTCCGTGTAGTTGCAAAGTTGCTAATTAGCTCAAATGCTAAAGTTGTTCATGATGAGATTAGAACACACAACCTTTGGGTTGCTAGACATTCATTTTTGCTTTACCAAACTTAAAATATCATACTAATTTGAATGTCCTGTGTTTACGTTTACTATGTTACGTCTAATCAATATAATGTAACATAAAGTAACATATCATACTAAATTAAGTGGCAAGGATTTTTGTTAAAGGTGCACTATGCAGAAATCGCTTCATTATTTCCTGGTTGCAAAAATTCTAATAGTTTGCCTAATTTCCGTTTATTTGACAAAACAAGCAAGTATAGTGTAGGGAATAATTTTACCATCTAAAACACTGTGAAATATATTTTCCATAACCAAAAATATTATATTTTCAGTTGTTTGAAGCTGGTTTACAAAACCAAAAGTAAAAGACGCAAAACGAAACTTAAGAATGGAAAGCATATAGAACAGATCTACCGCGTCTTTCAAGTAATCGACAGATCTATAACTCATATTTCTATGTGAATTTGGTCCGGTCTCCCAAAAAGTTACATATTGGAGCTTTAAGAGACCAGGCTAAACATTTTGGTTGCTAGAGTTTTGCTTAATATACACACACCCACTCACCCCAGCCAACCACCCTGTTTTTTTTGTTTTTTTAATTCACCGTCTCCGCAAGAGGCCTTTTGCCTTTTGTTAGGCCGTCATTGTAAATAAGAACTTGTTCTTAACTGACTTGCCTAGTTAAATAAAGGTTAACTAAAATAAATGTAAATAAAAATTTGACTTAAGCAACCTACTCTCCATAGCAATTGTAACATATCATACTTATTTGAGGTTCTCAGACACATTTTTTACTATGATACCTCTAGTAAATGTAATATAACTGAACATAAAGTAACATAGTATACGAAATGGAATAACACGGATTTTTGTCAAATATAATAGGTTTTATCTCTGAGACCAAGGTTTGTGACTTTGTGGCTGTGGTAACTCCAGATGAGCCTCACATTTATGTACATGGTGCTAAAGGCCTGCAGATGGCAATAATGAGTAGTTTCATCTTACCATTTACATTTACATTTTAGTAATTTAGCAGACGCTCTTATCCAGAGCGACTTACAGTAGTGAATGCATACATTTCAATTCATTTCATGCATTTATTTAAAAAAAATGTTTTTGTACTTACCATCCAAAGGTAACGTGTGCAGCCAGCTATACACTCCTATCCCCCTTGGACCTGTTCATACATAAAACATTCTCCATTCAGGCTGGCAAGAAGGCGGGAAAAAACGGGGGAAATATGCATACTTTTTAAAATCCTTTACAAAACAAGATTGCAGTCAGAGTGCAGTATAACTGCAGTACACTGCAGTATAACTTCAGTTAAGAGTGCAGTATAACTGCATTATGCTGCAAATACTGTGTCCAAAATAATAGTTTTTTTACTGCAGTAATGTTGCAGTGTAACTGCAGTTATTCTGCAATTACTGCGTCTAAAATACCATTGTCGACTGCAGTTACTGCAGTTTCAAAACGGCAATCTTGTTTTGTAAGGGATGAAACAACATTTTCCACCACCATGCTAGAGTGGCTAATGCTAGTCCTGGATGTTATGTGATGCGTTCAGCCAATAAGGTTTCAGTAGTTGTTTTTTTCATGGTCAGTGCTATCTGGGATCCTTGGGACTTCCCTACCCTTACCTTTAATGGGGTAGGGACGTCGCAAAGACCCTGGCTGTGCCTGTGTCCAATCCAGCTGGTCCTGCTGCCTATCCTGTGCTGCTGACTACCTGGCGTGCCCTAGAATTATGTCCGACTGCCACGCCCCTTACCATCACACCCACATACATTGAATTCCTAAAACATACACACTATTCATTATGGGTTTTAGGCTGAATATCTGTAAAACACTTGCTGATGTCAAAAGGGCTTTAGAAAATAAATGTGTTTGATTGAAGTGTGCTGCCTTCCATTTCGTTATACATTATCAGATAAAATTCCCTTATAAGATCCAATTTGTTTTATTGATATTATTTATTGACTATTAATTACACTTTTCAGATTGCACAAATTTATGAACATATAATTTAATAAACCTCTAAACAAAACTATCATTACATTAATTGCATGCTGCATCTGGGGTGAAAAATACATGTATTTTACTCTTAATCTAATTTTTACTTCATAATTTCACTTCATACATGTTTAATCTTTCTTATTAAAACTGTGAATAATGTTCTGTAAATGAGTTCATGGCAACAAATACAATACATGTCATTTTGAAACTATCAGACAAAAGATGAAAAAATGTACTGATACAACCTGATTGGCTGAACGCGTTACACAACAACATCCGGGACTAGCATTAGCCACTCTAGCATGGTGGTGGCAAACGGCTTCATAAAGAAAGTATGCATATTTTCCGTTTTTTTCAGCCTTCTCGCCATGAAATCGATTTAAGGTTGGAAAACAGACTCCTTTGCAGCCTGAATGAAGAATATTTTATGTACGAACCAGTCCACAGGGGATACGAATGTATAGCCGGCTGCACACATTCCCTTTGGATGGTATGATGAAACGACTCGATATCGCCATCTGCCGGCCTTTGGGCTACAGTGAAATGTGATAACGCCATGTTCCTGAAAGGTCCTATAATTGAATTAAATCTAACTCACTTTGATATCAACCATCCTATCAAACCATCGAGAAGAACACTATCCATCTTCAAAATAGTATCAGCCAAGAAGAAGAAAGTAAAATTGTCAACATATCCCTAACATATCAGTGGTAATACGCATGGCATAGTCTCCTGATGAGACATTTAATGAACAAAGCACACTCAGTCAGTGGCTTATTATTGCAGTGAGCTCTCTTTTGACACAGCTGAACATGTAGACAGTTTAGTGACTGTCAGTGCAAGGCATGTAATTCTCTTCCACTATAATATCTCCAACCTATTCAGGTAATCTCACACACAATTAAATCATACGATGCTGAAAGTGACAAGCTGCATTTCTCAGAAAAACAAAGAACAATGTGGTTCAACATTTTTACTCAAAACGAAACACATTAGATAAAATGGTGCAACAGAAAAAAGTAAACATTTGCAAGACAAACGCATAAAATATACATAAAAAGCATATTAGTACAAAACACATTTTGCACATATTCTTTTGAATAAATCGTTGTGTTCATAACAATGTCTAGTTATCTTTCTCTTCAAGTCTTATAGGCTCTTGGACTTGTCTTGGTTGTGGATGTACTTATGGTAGACTACTCCAAGTGTGGTGGAGAAGTTCCCCATGAACAACACAAGGTAGGAGCAGCCACACATGGAGACCTGTAGGGTGGGGAGGGAGGACAGGTTAGGAATACTGTTGCAAATGTTCACTTTAAATTTGACAGTCAACAAAATAAACAATACAACAACTAAAGGAGCTTGCCACATATTAATATGCACTGACTTGCCACTCTTTACACTCTGGGAGCTGGGCCATCCTGAACAGTGTTAGGCCATTGTAAAGCTGCCAGAACTACAAACACACAGAACATAGTGGTGTCACTCTTCCTCTTACACAATACATACAACTGCAGAAACAACAATATCCAGAAACTGCTGATACTCACATGACCAAAGAACAGGAAGGGCAGAAGGAAGGTCAGGCCTCGCCACATCCACGACTGGAAACCCTCTGAGGTGGTGGAATGTTTGTTTACGTCACTAAATACACTACATGGCCAAAGTATGTGGACACCTGCTCGTCGAACATCTCATTCCCAAATCATGGGCATTAATATGGAGGTGGTCCCCCCTTTGCTGCTAACAGCCTACACTCTTCTTGGAAGGCTTTCCACTAGATGTTGAAACATTGCTTCCAATCATACACAAGAGGATTAGTGAGGTAGGGCACTAATGATGGGCGATTACGCCTGGCTCGCAGTCAGCGTTCCAATTCATTCCAAAGGTGTTAGATGGGGTTGAGGTCAGGGCTCTGTGCAGGCCAGTCAAGTTCTTCCACACTGATCTCGACAAACCATTTCTGTATGAACCTCGCTTTTTCCACGGGGGCATTGTCATGCTGAAACAGGAAAGGGCCTTCACCAAACTGTTGCCACAAAGTTGGAAGCCCAGAGTTATCTAGATTGTCATTGTATGCTGTAGTCTTAAGATTTCCCCTCACTGGAACTAATAGCCCCGTACCATTATTCCTCCCCCACCAAACTTTACAGTTGGCACTATGCATTGGGGCAGGTAGAGTTCTCCTGGCATCCGCCAAACCCAGATTCGTCCGTCGGGCTGCCAGATGGTGAAGTGTGATTCAACACTCCAGAGAACGCGTTTCCACTGCTCCAGAGTCCAATGGCGGTGAGCTTTACACCACTCTAGCTGACGCTTGGCATTGTGCATGGTGGTCTTAGGCTTGTGTGCGGCTGCTTGGCCATGGAAACCCATTTCATGAAGCTCCAGATGAACAGTTCTTGTGCTGACGTTGCTTCCAGAGGCAGTTTGGAAGTAGCGTTGTAACCGAGAACAGACGTTATTTACACGCTATGCGCTTCAGCACTCAGCGGTCCCGTTCTGTGAGCTTGTGTGGCCTACCACTTCACGGCTGACCTGTTGTTGCTCCTAGACGTTTCCACATCACAATAACAGCACTTACAGTTGACCGGAGAAGCTCTACCAGGGCAGAAATTTGACAAACTGACTTGTTGGAAAGGTGGTATTCTACGATGGTGCCACATTGAAAGTCACTGAGCTCTTCATTAAGGCCATTCTACTGCCAATGTTATTGGAGATTGCATGGCTGTGTGCTCGATTTTATACACCTGTCAGCAACGGGTGTCAAACTAATTTGAAGGGGTGTCCACATACTTTGTATATATAGTGTATATGGAATGCACATATAATAACCATGAACTATACAATACCAGTAAACATGTACGATACAGCTGCAAACTACACTATGTGTTGATGATAATATCAGGTCAATGAGGAGTGATGGAGGAGGATATGTTTTTGTAATTTTGGTCATGTTACTCTTAAACACGTGATCAGTGAGTAGTCATGATGACACACAACAATGTGTGACTTCTCACTCACCAACTGTCAAGTCCATGTTGTGACTCTCTCCCAGGGCTCGAAGCCTGTACAGACAGCCACTCTGGTAATAGTACTGGAGAAACTGGACAAAACCTATTTTGCACAGACAACACAACAACAGAAGCGTACTGTATTAATACTGAGGCTGTTCTATTTCGTCCCAGGTTTCAGGTCAATCCCATTTCAAAGGTGAATGAATTGAAATGCCTATTCAAAAGTTGAATAGTGCCATTTGTTTTCAATAATGATAGCTTCATATTAAAAACAACTGTATGTGATTTACTCCATAGTCATTCTATCTCGCACTTAAAGATATTACAGTTGTGTCTTACTTTGGTACAAGCAGTAGGTGAGAAACTGATTCCTGAACATCTGGTAGAGTATGCCTTCCGGCCTGTAGGACGGACAGGGCAGTTAGATAAGTACTATGGTGCAAATTCCATTCTAGCCAATCAGAGGTAAAAAAAAAATGCATTTGGGTTAAAGGTCAACAAGCTACCTAATCTGTTCTTCTTGTCTTGTGCACTCATAAATATGGTAATAAAAATGGTAACATGGTAACTTACTAAAACTCCAGGCCTCTGGGGCTGCAGTGTTCAGTGTCTCCCTCGTGCTTAATTTGATCACACGCCCAGCCATAGTTAGAGTGATATCATATTGCAGATGTAGAACATTGGGGAGCACTTACCAAGTCAGCATCACTCCAGACAGGAAGCAGAACACATAGTGATGAAACACCCACCAACCCTTGATCCTGAAGGAACAAACAAACAAGTCACACCAAGATCTATGTACAGGCCACAGCGAATAAATAGCTAGGATGGACAGTACATATGATATATAAATCGAAGTGTATTATACATTATTGTACATCAAAGTACAGTAGTTAGTATCAATTCAGGACTGCAGTGTGTGATGTAAAAAGCCTCACAGCATGTGAGGATTTTTACATCACACACTGTGCAGGTATACGGAAGACGACAAAGAAAAATAGTATCGTATAGAAGTTAATCTATAGTGCAGACAAAGTATCCTTGTGTTTTACACAAGAGATGGCATATGCTGGGGGGACAAAGCAGCATCAACATGCCTCCATGTAATGAGGCTGACACAGACAAGGTGCTGTTTCATTGGACCACTGTTGTAGCGCAAACACACAGTGGTGCAGGGTCTTCAGCTGAATGCAAACACACAGTGGTGCAGTGTCTTCAGCTGAATGCAAACACACAGTGGTGCAGGGTCTTCAGCTGAATGCAAACACACAGTGGTGCAGTGACTTCAGCTGAATGCAAACACACAGTGGTGCAGTGTCTTCAGCTGAATGCAAACACACAGTGGTGCAGTGTCTTCAGCTGAATGCAAACACACACCAGCAGTATGAAGTGGATAATGGCCTGAAGGATGACTACTGACCTGGAGCCATTGCTAATGAGGATACTCTCCCGAATGGTCAGTGTGCAGTAGTACCACACCAGCAGGAAGTTGAAGAGAGCGTCTAAGGCTCTGCCAAACAAAGACGGACACAACCACAAACACTACTTCACCAAGTTCACAGTTAAGTTCACAGTTAAGTTCACAGTTAAGTTCACAGTTAAGTTCACAGAGTTCAGAGTCAAAGACCAACAGGAGCAAACGTAATTTATAGGTATTAGTGCATAATAACAATATATTACAGCTAATAATACATACAATAGTGGAATGTTTTTAATGAGTTGCTCATTTTAAATAATACTCCTGATATGGATTGTCAATAAAATGGTATATGAGAGGTTACTCACCTGTAACTAAATATAAAGCGACATGTGAATGAGAAGACGAGGAGTAGGACAGTGAGGACCAATTTGAATTTCTCATATTCATCTTTGTAGGCAAATCTTTTGGCGAGAGAACAGAGAAAAAGCATCTGTTATGTTCACCAAGAGGCAAACAGTTTGAGTTCATTTTGAGTATGAGTTCTCATTGTCATGTTATGACTTCATTATTACATTGCAATACATTTGTTAAATTACTGAAAAGCTCTTACTTGGAGTGTTTGTTGAGCAATGTTACATTCACGTTCCCAAGAACGAGACTGAGGTATAACCTGTACAGCAAAGGGGAGAGAATTTTATCAAGAGAATAATTGTCTACAAATCTTCTCTAATAGAGAGCCAAACTCACTCTGTCTAGTAGAGAGCCAACCCGTATGAAGCTAAACTGTTTTACACTGACAGTTTGGACTACACACTATGTGCTTAAGGCGTGTTGTAGTAGATAGCCTAACACCGAGACGGTAGCCTGCGAGCAGCTACTGCTATGCAAAAGACGCCTATATTTCTTTTACCCATTCTTCTTTGGCAGGAAAGACTCCATTTCAAAGAAAACATTTGGTCTGTCCTTGATAGATTCCTGGATCCCATCTATTGCATTCATTTCCTCTGTGCTCAGTGTTTCTTTGCATCTAAAGAGGAAAAGGACAACATGATTTAGTAATAAGTACAAAGCGAACCAATAGAATAACGAGAGTTATGACTACAGTGAGGTCTATTACACTGTGATTATTAGATAACATTGAAAAATGTGAGGTTCCATGTGTCCTATTACATCAACTGTGCTTGATACTCACTCTTCCAGCGACACTGTGAGCTCTTTTAATTTCTTCCTCTGTCGTGCTATGGCATTGGAACAGCTGTCTTGTAGCTTGGAGACCTCCTCAAGCTTCTGTTTATACAGACGGTGAGTCTCCTAGAGGAAAATAGAGATGGTAAGAACAATGTTGCATCTCTATGGTGCATTTGCAGCACACTGTATCATCTCAGTCACTCAGCAATGTGGTTGCACTAGATATGATGGGATATTTCACTGACACTTATTGTCATTGCACATAACCTAAGTATGACCATAAAGCTGTATCATAAAGCTTGCTTGTGCTGAGCCTATTCATTTTGTTTAGGTTAAGTTTCACAATCTACCTTGACATTTGTACAGACTTAACCGGATGTGGCCTAGGTCTCACACTTTGGAAATTATGGAAATCAATTTCAAAATGTTGGTCTAGTTGTACTGCTTGCTTGTGAGGCTTCCAATGCAGCCGTTTTTATCTCAATATCAACAACTTTTGGGGTAACAATTAAGTACCTTACTGTGATTGTTTTTAATTAAAATGGTCAAAAAGAAAACAAAAATAGCTTCTTAGCAAAGAGCAATTTCTCTAGCAAGAATTTTGGTAGGACTGTCTGTGAGTCATCTGAGTAGGGAGGAGAAAACAGAAAACTAGCTTTTATTGACAGAGAGGTTTGGAACTCTTGGTCTATAACTAATTTACCGCCTGGTGAGGTCACCTGGCAGGCCAAAACTCCATCCCACCACAACAGGCGGACATTTTAGGCGGTCTTTTCGAACAGCTCTTACACTAAAAGAGCATTGTTGTAATTTCACAGTATTATTCCAACCTCATAGTGGAAATATATAAAACAGAGGAAAATCACATTGACAGCACTGGGCCTTTAAAAAAGAAGAAAAGTGATAGCTACTGATCTGTGTGTCCTCCAATGTTATAACTTCTCAAGAGTTTTCATGTCAATTTACAGTGATAAGTTGTAGAAGAAAATTAAATTAGTTCCAAATATATTTGATAGTGATATCTTTTGTAGGTAGAAATCAGTTACTCTGGAAGCAGCCTAATATCACCAGGTTGTATACTGAATGTGTTTGATATCATAGTGGAATTTAATATGATATATTGAAGCAATAAGGCCCAAGGAAGTGTGGTATATGGCCAATATACCACAACAAAGGGTTGATCTTAAGCATGACACAACGCGGAGGGCCTGGACACAGCCCTTAGCCATGGTATATTGGCCATATACCACAAACCCCCGAGGTGCCTTATTGCTATTATAAACTGGTTACCAACGTAATTAGAGCAGTAAAAATAAATGTTTTGTCATACCCGTGGTATACGGTCTGATATACCAAAGCTGTCCGCCAATCAGCATTCAGGCCTCGAACCACACAGAGTATAAAGTATGATATATTACATGTATTCTATTTAGTATTGTACTGTGGTATGATTGTTGAATGTATTTTGGGAAATTAATAATAATATGTCACGGTACAATTTAAAAAAAAAATGTTTACGACATTGTTATGCCTGTCCAACTACCGCTGTAATCCTGTGAAAAGAACCTGTGTGCCAGTTTTTGTTTAATAAAATACAATACATATCCTAAAAGATGAAATCAGATGATCAAAACAGCTTTCAAACAGATTTCTGCTGCAGTAGCTTTCAACAAGTTTTTGGTCTGGAGTGGTCCATAAAATGATCCTACTGAAGAACCTTCATTCTTGCATTCTTTCTTGGGTGTGCTAGCTAGACAGCTAGGTTGACGGTTCTGAGTGTGGACAGCTTGTTTATGAATACCCAATGCCATGAATAATTCCCATGACATTTCGTTAGATTACTATTTCAAGGAACTCGCTAACGCTAGTCAGTTCAGGATTGTAAAATGTGCAATCACAGCTAGCTAGCCTACAAGTAGTTACATGTTTCTGGATTGGCGAGCATTTGCAGCCAACGTTACCTACCTAGCTAGCTGTCGTAAACACACATTGTGCGGATTAACTCGTTTATGGGCGACTGGCTGTAGCGAATTGGCGAACTGCTAACTTGAAGTCAGCAAGTTTGTAAGAAATATACTTTTCTAAAACATGCCCCTTACCTGGACCCGTTGAAAGTCCTTTTCCAGACCCTCCCACTCCTGTAAGCAATCAGCCAAACTAGTTTGGTTGAATAACATTGTATTCCTATGTGGGCAAAGGCAAGAACACAAGAAATGTCAGCTGTGCAACAGTTGTAAGTCCTATCACTTCGAGGACACCTCATCCAACTCTGTTTATCCAATGAGGTGTCCCGATTCATTTCTTGAAGTTTTCACCGCCCACGCGTGAGCCAATGAACGCTTTCGAACAATAGAACAGCTGCTAGGGTAACTGTTATTACGGTATTTTTTGCGCAAGATCATGGTGTCCTCAGTGGCGGAAAAAGTACCCAATTGTCAAACTCAAGTAAAAGTAAGACACATATAAAAGGACTCAAGTAAAAGTGAAATTCACCCAGTAAAATACTACTTGAGTAAAAGTCAAAGTATTCGGTTTTAAATATACGAAAGTAAATGTAATTGCTAAAATATACTTAAGTATCTAAAGTAAAAGTATAAATATTCAAATTCCTTATATTAAGCAAACCACCCGACACGATTGTCTCGTTTTTTTAATGAATGATTGCCAGGGCCACACTCCAACACTCAAACATAATTTACAAAAGAAGCATTTGTGTTTAGTGAGTCCGCCAGATCAGAGGCAGTAGGGATGACCAGGAATGTTCTCTTGATAAGTGCGTAAATTTGACAATTTTCCTGTCCTGCTAAGCATTCAAAATGTAAGGAGTACTTTTGGGTGTCAGGGAAAATGTATGGAGTAAAAAGTACATTATTTCCTTTAGGAATGTAGTAAAGTAAAAGTTGTAAATATATAAATAGTAACGTAAAGTACAGATATCCCCAAAAATGACTTTAGTAGTACTTTAAAGTATTTTTACTTAAGTATTTTACACCACAGGGTGTGCCACTGGACCTTATCATTACATTGATTATATAATCCTGACAAGTTGTCATTCAGCATTCCTATGAAATTCTCAGGACCTATGATTCCAGAATATCAGCAGGACAAATGTATAAATGTGTATAAGTTGTTTTAGCTGCACTAATGCCTGGGTCTTCAGAAATAATAATATTGCATTACATATGGAAAGTGAATATCTTACAATGAACTGATGATCAGCAAGCCTATGGCCTGACAAGTAATGCATTTACATTTACGTCATTTAGCAGACGCTCTTATCCAGAGCGACTTACAAATTGGTGCATTCACCTTATGATATCCAGTGGAACAACCACTTTACAATAGTACATCCATATCTTTTTTTTTTTGGGGGGGGGGGGGGGGGGTAGTAGAAGGATTACTATATCCTATCCCAGGTATTCCTTAAAGAGGTGGGGTTTCAGGTGTCTACGGAAGGTGGTGATTGACTCCGCTGTCCTGGCGTCGTGAGGGAGCTTGTTCCACCATTGGGGTGCCAGAGCAGCGAACAGTTTTGACTGGGCTGAGCAGGAACTGTGCTTCTGCAGAGGTAGGGGGGCCAGCAGGCCAGAGGTGGATGAACGCAGTGCCCTTGTTTGGGTGTAGGGCCTGATCAGAGCCTGAAGGTACGGAGGTGCCGTTCCCCTCACAGCTCCGTAGGCAAGCACAATGGTCTTGTAGCAGATGCGAGCTTCAACTGGAAGCCAGTGGAGTGTCCGGAGGAGCGGGGTGACGTGAGAGAACTTGGGAAGGTTGAACACCAGACGGGCTGCGGCGTTCTGGATGAGTTGTAGGGGTTTAATGGCACAGGCAGGGAGCCCCGCCAACAGAGAGTTGCAGTAATCCAGACGGGAGATGACAAGTGCCTGGATTAGGACCTGCGCCGCTTCCTGTGTACGGCAGGGTCGTACTCTGCGAATGTTGTATAGCATGAACCTACAGGATCGGGTCACCGCCTTGATGTTAGCGGAGAACGACAGGGTGTTTGTTGTCCAGGGTCACGCCGAGGCTCTTAGCACTCTGGGAGGAGGACACATTTGAGTTGTCCACCGTGATGGCGAGATCATGTTAAGGGCAGTCCTTCCCCGGGAGGAAGAGCAGCTCCGTCTTGCCGCGGTTCAGCTTGAGGTGGTGATCCGTCATCCACACTGATATGTCTGCCAGACATGCAGAGATGCGATTCGCCACCTGGTTATCAGAAGGCGGAAAGGAGAAGATTAATTGTGTGTCGTCTGCGTAGCAATGATAGGAGAGACCATGTGAGGATATGACAGAGCCAAGTGACTTGGTGTATAGCGAGAATAGGAGAGGGCCTAGAACTGAGCCCTGGGGGACACCAGTGGTGAGAGCACGTGGTGCGGAGACGGATTCTCGCCACGCCACCTGGTAGGAACGACCTGTCAGGTAGGACACAATCCAAGAGTGAGCCGCGCCGGAGATACCCATCTCGGAGAGGGTGGAGAGGAGGATCTAATGGTTCACAGTATCAAAGGCAGCAGATAGGTCTAGAAGGATGAGAGCAGAGGAGAGAGAGTTAGCTTTAGCAGTGCGGAGAGCCTCCGTGACACAGGGAAGACACAGTCTCAGTTGAATGATCAGCCTTGAAACCTGACTGATTTGGATCGAGAAGGTCATTCTGAGAGAGATAGCAGGAGAGCTGGCCAAGGACGGCACGTTCAAGAGTTTTGGAGAGAAAAGAAAGAAGGGATACTGGTCTGTAGTTGTTGACATCGGAGGGATCGAGTGTAGGTTTTTTGAGAAGGGGTGCAACTCTTGCTCTCTTGAAGATGGAAGGGATGTAGCCAGCGGTCAAGGATGAGTTGATGAGCGAGGTGAGGTAAGGGAGAAGGTCTCCGGAAATGGTCTGGAGAAGAGAGGAGGGGATAGGGTCAAGCGGGCAGGTTGTTGGGCGGCCGGCCGTCACAAGACGCAATATTTCATCTGGAGAGAGAGGGGAGAAAGAGGTCAAAGCATAGGGTAGGGCAATGTGAGCAGGACCAGCGGTGTCGTTTGACTTAACAAACGAGGATTAGTAGAAGAGCAGCATCTAGTGAAGATGAGGTCAAGCGTATTGCCTGCCTTGTGAGTAGGGGGGGACGGTGAGAGGGTGAGGTCAAAAGAGTAGAGGAGTGGAAAGGAGGCAGAGAGAAATGAGTCAAAGGTAGACGTAGGAAGGTTAAAGTCACCCAGAACTGTGAGGGGTGAGCCATCCTCAGGAAAGGAACTTATCAAGGCATCAAGCTCATTGATGAACTCGCCAAGGGAACCTGGAGGGCGATAAATGGTAAGGATGTTAAGCTTGAATGGGCTAGTGATTGTGACAGCATGGAATTCAAATGAGGAGATAGACAGATGGGTCAGGGGAGAAAGAGAGAATGTCCACTTGGGAGAGATGAGGATTCCAGTGCCACCACCCCGCTGACCAGATGCTCTCGGGGTGTGCGAGAACACGTGGTCAGACGAGGAGAGAGCAGTAGGAGTAGCAGTGTTTTCTGTGGTAATCCATGTTTCCGTCAGCGCCAAGAAGTCGAGGGACTGGAGGGTAGCATAGGCTGAGATGAACTCTGCCTTGTTGGCCGCAGACCGGCAGTTCCAGAGGCTGCCGGAGACCTGGAACTCCACGTGGGTCGTGCTCGCTGGGACCACCAGGTTAGAGTGGCAGCGGCCACGCGATGTGAAGCGTTTGTATGGCCTGTGCAGAGAGGAGAGAACAGGGATAGACCAGCACATAGTTGATAGGCTACAGGAGAGGCTACGCTAATGCAAAGGAGATTGGCATGAAAATTAACTAAACAACTGGGGAAGCGAGAGAGCAGGGCCTCCCTCACTAACAATTCACTGAAACACTAAAACGCTAAAATATAACTTTTCTAGCTACCACTAGAAATTAAAATTGATGTAAACTACAGTGGTTCAATGTTTCCAGGAATAGGCTCAAACTTAGTTTATTCCCGCGAGATAACTTGGTACAGTATTCTTCCGTGAAAACCCACCTAGTGCACCGTGTCCTATGACGCCGTAGCTAACTAGCTAACAAGCATGCTAGCATCCTATAAACACACGGTTAGCACCAATACTTGGTAACAACAAGCTACCAATGGATCATTTGTGTCCGTGTCTATTTCATAACGCAGAAGTAATTAAACGTTGGCTAGCTAACACAAAGTCAGTCCTGCTAGCTACACAAGTGGCCTACACATCTCGAATGTTCAGAAAGTTAAGCTTACGTTGCAAAAATCTTATTGACTAAAAATGATACAGCTAGCTGGTAGGGTTAGCTAGCTAGCAGTGGGCGCGTTGTAGACTATGTTAGAAAATGTAGCTAGCTAGCTAACCTCGATAGTTACTCTGTACTACGCCTCTATCTTGATACAAAGACAACTATGTAGCTAGCTAACATTACACTAGTTCCGTTGTAATGTATATAGTTTCTACAGTACTGCTAATTGGTAAAGTTGGCTAGCTAGCAGTGGCTGTGGTGTTATGGTGTTGACGCCGTTTCGAAAACGGCGCGAACGAACGAATACAGCTGGCTAGCTAACCTTGTAAGTTCCTCAGAGCTACACCTTTATCCTTGATACAAAGACAGCAGATACAACTATGTAGCTAGCTAACAATACACTAATCAAATCGCTCAGTGTAGTATGTTTGAGTGTGTGGTTAAAGTCCTGTGAGTGTACATCAAGCCTGTGAAAGAGAGTCAGTGCAAAAAATAAGAATAAAATAAGGGGGTCGATGCAAATAGTCCTGGTAGCCATTTGATTAACTGTTCAGAAGTCTTATGGCTTGGAGGTAGAAGCTGTTAAGGAGCCTTTTGGTCCCAGACTTGGCGCTCTTGTACCGATTGCCGTGCGGTAGCAGAGAGAACAGTTTATGACTTAGGTGGCTGGAGTCTTTGACCATTTTTAGGGCCTTCCGATACTATAAACACACAGTATTATCATTACTAAGCCAATCAACATTTCTTCAGATTCCCAAAACAGAAACTGGAACAGCCTGAACTTCACTATTTCTATTACACATTCCAAAGAAGACAGGAAAGTATATAAAGATAACTTGCCCCTAATGTATATTTCAAGTGGTGCAAAAGAAAAGCCATGGCTGCAGCACTACAGCGGCTTATTCTGTGACTTGAAAAAATCTCATCTGCAGATCCAGTGTTGAGACGAGAGCCTAAATGGGTGTCACGACTCCTGCCAAGGGTGACTCCTCTCCCTGTTTGGGTGGCGCTCGGCGGTCGTCGTCACCGGCCTACTAGCTGCCACCGATCCCTTTTTCCTTTTCTGTTGGTTTTGTCTTTATTTGTATCACCTGTGTTCCATTAGTGATTAGTTGGGTATTTAAGCCCATTTCCCCACCTGTTCTGTGTGCGGGCTTATTTCGTTCTTGCACTGTGTATTGTGTAAGTGGAACGTGTTTTGGGTCACTGTCTTTTGATTACACCCTGTTGTAATTTTGGGTGTATACTCTCTTTGATGGTGCATTTATTAAAGCACTATAGCAAACGCTCTTGTTTCCTGCGCCTGACTCCACACCCACTACATCAAGCTTTACAGAAGCCCGCACCATTTAAGTATGGAGTCAGCAGGAGCAGCCGTCACCCCTCTCCCCTCTATGGAGGAACGGGTCCTCCACCACACCACCGTACTCCATCGAATCGGGTCAGCGATGGACCAAATGATGGAGAGGATGGACCGATGGGAAAGGAGTGGTCTCCTCTCTTCGCCTCTGACTCACCAGATGAGTTCACCTACTCCGCTCCCTCCATGTCTGGTTCTGGCGCACTACGTCTTGCGCTCCCGAGGGAGTACAATGGAGCAGCAGCGGGGTGCCAGGGGTTTCTGCTTCAGATTGACTTATACCTGGCTACCGTGAGGCCGACTCCCTCGGGAGAGGAGAGTGTGAGCCTCCTCGTCTCCTGCCTGACGGGGCGAGCGTTGGAATGGGCCAACGCTGTCTGGAACAACTCAGCGAGAGAGAACTACCCTGAGTTCACCCGCCGTTTCCGGGCCGTATTCGATCACCCTCCAGAAGGCCGGGCGGCGGGTAAGCGACTGTTTCATCTCAGGCAGGAGACGAGGAGCGTGCAAAACTTCGCTCTGGAGTTCCGGACCTTGGCTGCGGGGGCCGGGTGGAACGACAGGGCCCTAATAGATCATTACCGGTGCAGCCTCCGGGAGGACGTCCGCAGGGAGCTAGCGTGTCGGGACACTACACTCTCCCTGGATGAACTGATTGACATGTCAATCCGACTGGACAATCTGCTGGCTGCCCGCAGGCGTTCAGAAAGGGTCCTGTCAGTTCCACCTCCTAGCCCTCCCGCGCCCATTCCCATGGAGCTAGGAGGGGTCGCATCTAAGGGGACCGGAGGAGGGCGCTCCTCCTGCACCAATTGTGGTCACCGAGGACACACGGTCGACCGGTGCTGGGGGGGGTCCCTCTGAGAGTCGAGAGGGCAGGCAGAACACTCCTCGTTCACCCCAGGTGAGTCAGCACCAAACTCACCCAGAACCCTCTGTTGGTCATATGTTTGTTTAAAAAAAAAATCTTGATTTTTTTTCCCCTGTTCCCAGCATAAGGCGCTAGTCGATTCAGGCGCAGCGGGGAACTTTATGGATCGCGGACTCGCCCTCAAGCTGGGAGTTCCACTAGTGCCCGTTAGATTCCCCCTTCCCCGTGCACTCCTTAGATAGCCGGCCATTAGGGTCAGGGCTGGTCAGGGAGACCACGGTGCCACTGGACATGGTAACGCAGAGGAATCATAAGGAGCGAATTAGTTTCTTCCTTATCGATTCACCTGCTTTTCCAGTGGAGCTGGGGGTGCCTTGGCTGGCCAGTCACAATCCCAAGATTTTGTGGAAACAGGGGGTTCTCCAGGGGTGGTCAGAGGAGTGTTCAGGTCTGGGAGTTTCCATCAGTGCCACGTCGGTGGAGAGTCCAGACCAGGTTTCCACTGTGCGCATTCCCCCTGAGTATGCCGATTTGGCTCTAAATTACCACCTCATCGACAGGGGGATTGTGCGATAAACCTCCAGGTTAACGCTGCACTTCCCAAGAGTCACGTGTACCCATTGTCCCAGGAGGAGACGTTGGCTATGGAGACATATGTCACGGAATCTCTGAGACAGGGGTTCATTCAGCCCTCCATCTCACCCGTCTCCTCGAGTTTATTTTTCGTGAAGAAAAAGGGGGGAGGTCTGCGTCCGTGCATTGATTATAGAGGTCTCAATTCCATTACAGTGGGGTTCAGTTACCCACTACCTCTCATCGCTACGGCGGTGGAATCATTTCACGGAGCGCGTTTTTTCACGAAACTGGATCTCAGGAGCGCGTAACCACATCGGGCCACTATGAGTACCTCGTCATGCCGTATGGGTTGAAGAATGCTCCAGCCGTCTTTCAATCCTTTGTGGACGAGATTCTCAGGAACCTGCATGGGCAGGGCGTGATAGCGTATATCAACGATATCCTGATTTACTCCGCCACCCGCGCCGAGCATGTGTCCCTGGTGCGCAGGGTGCTTGGGAGATTGCTGGAGCATGACCTATACGTCAAGGCTGAGAAGTGTGAGTTCTCCAAACGAGCCGTCTCCTTCCTGGGTTATCGCATTTCCACCTCGGGGTTGGCGATGGAGTGTGACCACGTTAAGGCCGTTCGTAATTGGCCGACTCCAGCCACGGTGAAGGAAGTGCAGCGGTTTTTGGGTTTTGCCAATTACTACCGGAGGTTTATCCGGGGTTTTGGCCAAGTGGCGGCTCCCATTACCTCACTGCTGAAGGGGGGGCCGGTGCGTTTGCGATGGTTGACAGAGGCGGACAGAGCTTTCACCCAGTTGAAGGCACTGTTCACTGATGCGCCTGTGTTGGCGCACCCGGACCCCTCCTTACCATTCATAGTGGAGGTGGACGCGTCCGAGGCTGGGGTGGGTGCCGTGCTATCTCAGCGCTCGGGTACGCCACCAAAACTCCGCCCCTGTGCTTTCTTTTCTAGGAAGCTCAGTCCGGCGGAGCGCAACTATGATGTGGGGGACCGGGAGCTGTTGGCTGTGGTCAGTGCTCTGACCGTGTGGAGACACTGGCTTGAGGGGGCTAGACACCCTTTTCTCATCTGGACTGACCACCGGAACCTGGAGTATATCCGGGCAGCTAGGAGACTGAACCCACGTCAGGCACGGTGGGCCATGTTCTTCACCCGGTTCCAGTTCACTATTTCGTATAGACCAGTTTCCATGAACACTAAGGCCGACGCGCTGTCCCGTCTTTATGACACTGAGGATCGGCCCATCGATCCTACTCCCATCCTTCCAGCCTCTAAGCTGGTCGCACCGGTGGTATGGGAGGTGGACGCGGACATCGAGCGGGCGCTACAGTTAGAGCCTGCGCCTTCTAACTGTCCAGCAGGCCGTAAGTACGTTCCGCTTGGTGTCCGTGATCAATTGATTCGATGGGCTCATACGTTACCCTCGTCGGGTCATCCTGGGGTGGTGAGGACAGTGCTAGGCTTTAGGGGGAAGTACTGGTGCCCCACCTTGGCTAAGGACGTGAGGTTTTATGTCTCTTCCTGTTCGGTGTGCGCCCAGAGTAAGGCTCCTAGGCACCTTCCTAGAGGGAAGTTACAACCCCTCCCCGTTCCACAGAGGCCGTGGTCTCACCTGTCGGTGGACTTTCTCACCGATCTTCCCCCGTCTCAGGGGAATACCACGGTCCTGGTAGTTGTGGATCGGTTCTCTAAGTCCTGCCGTCTCTTCCCGTTGCCCGGTCTCCCTACGGCCCTACAGACTGCGGAAGCTCTATTCACCCATGTCTTCCGGCACTACGGGGTGCCGGAGGACATCGTTTCTGATCGGGGTCCCCAGTTCACGTCCCGTGTATGGAGGGCATTTATGGAGCGCCTGGGGGCCTCGGTCAGCTTGACCTCCGGTTATCACCCCGAGAGCAATGGGCAGGTGGAGAGAGTGAACCAGGAGGTGGGTAGGTTTCTGAGGTCGTACTGCCAGGACCGGCCAGGGGAGTGGTCCAGGTACATACCTTGGGCCGAACTGGCCCAAAACTCACTCCGCCACTCCGCCACTCCTCCACTAACATGTCACCATTTCAGTGTGTGTTAGGCTACCAGCCGGTCCTGGCACCGTGGCATCAGAGCCAGACCGAGGCTCCTGCGGTGGAGGATTGGGTGCAGCGCTCCAAGGAGACCTGGGGGGGCTGTCCAGGAGGCCCTTAAACAAGCAGGGGGACGACAGAAGAGGAGCACTGACCGCCACCGCAGTGAGGCCCCCGTATTCCAACCAGGGGACAGGGTCTGGCTCTCGACCCGAAACCTGCCCGTTCGCCTGCCCTGCCGGAAGCTGGGTCCGCAGCGTGTAGGGCCCTTCAAAGTCCTGAGGAGGATAAACGAGGTGTGTTACAGATTACAACTCCCTTCTTATTATCGTATTAACCCCTCGTTTCATGTGTCTCTCCTCAGGCCGGTGGTAGCTGGTCCCTTACAAGACGGTGAGGGACATCGAGGGGTCCCCGGCGTATACAGTACGTGCCATTCTGGACTCAAGACGCCGGGTGAGGGGCCTGCAGTACCTCGTGGACTGGGAGGGGTACGGTCCGGAGGAGAGGTGCTGGGTGCCGGTGGGGGACATACTGGATCCAGCACTGTTGAGGGATTTCCATCGCCTCCACCCGGATCGCCCTGCGCCTCGCCCTCCGGGTCGTCCCCGAGGCCGGTGTCGGCGCGCTGCGGGAGCCGCGTGTCAGGGGGGGGTACTGTCACGACACCTGCCGAGGGTGACTCCTCTCCCTGTTCGGGTGGCGCTCGGCGGTCGTCGTCACCAGCCGACTAGCTGCCACCGATCCCTTTTTCCTTTTCTGTTGGTTTTGTCTTTATTTGTATCACCTGTGTTCCATTAGTGATTCGTTGGGTATTTAAGCCCGTTTCCCCACCTGTTCTGTGTGCGGGCTTATTTCGTTCTTGCACTGTGTATTGTGTAAGTGGAACGTGTTTTGGGTCATTGTATTTTGATTACACCCTGTTGTAATTTTGTGTGTATACTCTCTTTGATGGTGCATTTATTAAAGCACTATAGCAAACGCTCTTGTTTCCTGCACCTGACTCCACACCCACTACATCAAGCGTTACAATGGGGAACATTTGCAAGTTTCATGAACTGAAATAAAAGATCTTTGAAATTTTCCAAACATACAAAAAGCTTATTTCTCTCAAATGTTGTGCACAAATTTGTTTACGTCACTGCTAGTGAGCATTTCTCCTTTGCCAAGATAATCCATCCACCTGACAGGTGTGGCATATTAAGAAGCTGATTAAACAGCATGACCATTACACAGGTGCACCTTGTGCTGGGGACAAAAGGCCACTCTAAAATGTGCCACAAATGTCTCAAGTTTTGAGGGAGCATGCAATTGGCATGCTGACTGCAGGAATGTCCACCAGAGCTGTTGCCAGATAAATTAACATTAAATGATCTACCGTAAACCGCCTCCAACGTTGTTTTAGAGAATTTGGCAGTACGTCCAACCAGCCTCATACCACAGACCATGTGTAACCACACCAGCCCTGGAGCTCCACATCCGGCTTCTTCACCTGCAGGATCCTCTGGGACCAGCCACCGGGACAGCTGATGAAACTGAGGAGTATTTCTGTATGTAATAAAGCCCTTAAGAAAAACTCATTCTAATTGGCTGGGCCTGGCTCTCCAGTGGGTGGGCCTGGCTCCCAAGTGGGTGGGCCTATGCCCACCCAGGCCCACTCATGGCTGCGCCCCTGCCCAGTCATGTGAAATCCATAGATCAGGGCCTAATGAATTTACTTAAATTGACTGATTTCCTTATATGAACTGTAACTCAGCAAAAAAATTGTTGCATGTTGCGTTTATATTTTTGTTCAGTATAAAAAGTGGAAGAAAATACATGCAGCCTACCAATGAAAACACATATTCTCTCAAAACTGGAGTACAGATCAGCATCCACTGAATCTGCCACATTAATGTGAAGGATGGTGTGGTTTCCTTTTTCCAACCTAATTTCAAAGAAAAACATTTTATTGAAACAACTATTTAGGACATGCTCCTTTGACATGTAAATACGAGTCCTCACACACGTGACTAGTGTCTTCAGAGACATTAACAAGTGCGCTCAGTTTTAGGTCTTTTAGGACGTGGGGATTGATAGCCTGCTTGTAATCGCCTAAGTAGAGTTGACCTGGCAAGAGCTCTACTGTATAAGGCCTCAAGCTCTCCAATTCCTACATTCACATGAATGAAACAGACAGCAGAACAATCTATGCAAATCACCACTTTGAGAGACTTATCACCTGAGTATGTTTAGCAATTTCTCAACAGATTCTCGCAATATGAAGCAAATGTTTGGAGCAATGGAAGTGTTACCTTTATTGTGTGAAGGATGTTCTGTGTTCTAAAGAAAGGATTCAAAGCTGAGAACCTCTGATAGCCTCCTTTCAGAATCTGGACAGGATAGCGGTTTGATTTTGTCAGGGCCTCAGCGCATTCCATAGCCTCACCCACCCACCCACACACAACTATCTCCCTGATGGGATATCATGGATTTAATATCATTGTCAATCATTGGGGTGGCAGTTAGCCTAGTAGTTAGATCGTTGGACTAGTAACCCGAAAGATTGCAAGATCAAATCCCCGAGCTGATGAGGTAAAAATCTGTTGTTCTGCCCCTGAACAAGGCAGTTAACCCACTGTTCCTAGGCCGTCATTGAAAATAAGAATTTGTTCTTAACTGACTTGCCTAGTTAAAGAAAGGAAAAATAAAATTGACAATCTGTCAAAGCTGTCAATTCAATTAAAAACAGTTGAGATTAATTTACTTCCGCCTCACACAGAGCTTCATTGAAACTAGTCAAACACATTAAAAAGTATTATTTTTCATTCATCAACCACAATATTCCTCATACTCTCAGGCATAATGAATTTGCCTTTAGAGTCCTGTAGATGACATCTCAAATATTTTTTATTTTATTAAATTGAACCTTTATTTAACTAGGCAAGTAAGTCAGTTAAGAACAAATTCTTATTTACAATGATGGCCTACTGGGGAACAGTGGGTTAACTGCCTTGATCAGTGGCAGAATGACAGATTTTTACCTTGTCAGCTCATGGATTCGATCCAGGGACCTTTCGGTTACTGGCCCAATGCTCTAACCAATGTTCAATGCCGCCCCCATTGAACATTGCAACTTATATTTCAAAATGGCAAAATAATTGAAGCAGAGTATTTTGAACCTAAGGTGGGATGAGCTATTTGGTACTGTGTTAATGACTGATTTGACACTCATACCTATTTTGTATTTCTGGCAGTGATGATATGGCTGGCATTGTACTGTCCTTTAGCACGAGTATCTGAGGAAACGGCACAACCATTTGTCCACTTTTTATAAAAGGCAACTTTTATCGTATTGTTAGATTGAATCTTAGAAATAAGTTGTGTTTATCAACACAATGGATTTGTTTAAATCGTGTTGAACCAATATGACAGTCAGACCCCACTGGCCTCTTACCAATCAAACAGAGGTAGTTGAATTCTGGTAGTCTGGACAGGCGAGTGTACTGATTAAGAATGTTGTAAAGCTCAGGCACATCACAAAAGGTTGTTCCAGCCATTACAGGAAGCCTGACAACCTGAAAATAAAAGTCAGTGTTTTCAAAAACCTGCATTGGACTACTACCCTAGCTAGTTAGCTAACGTTAGCTTGCTAACATCATGCTTCCAATACTAGCTAACTTGTTTCAGGAACACAAATATTTGTTTTCTCAGGGTATCAACATCTTTCTGTAGATAACGTTAGCTAGTCGATTTTTTCAAACAAACATCAGATATGGTAGAGCACCCTAGATAGCTAGCTACCACAAAAAGGATTTGACCCTAGCCTAATGTCCATCTCTGCCGTTGACTGTGACGTTAGGTCTCTGCTAACAACACACATACTCTCATTCACTGATAATGCTAGTAACAAATATGCAGGCAGTTAACGTTACAGGTTCGGGCAGAAACTTACCTGGTTAGGGTGAAAATGACAAAACGACTTTTCCCACTCAAGTTAACTAACCAAGGCACTTAGCTAGTTAGCTACAACATTTCTAATACATCTCTGAACTAACCACACAAAATGTAGAGGAAATTACACAGGTTTGTTTAGGTTTTGTTGCTAGGTAACACAATAACGGGCATTGCGTTTGGCTGGATAGTAGTCATTTGTGATTGGTCATTCTATCTACTTCCGTATTCAGTAGCCTATCCACGTAAGTCTTCATCCAGCTGTGTGTAATACGTTTCCTGATTTGTTGAAGCGACTAGTAGTACATTTTGAAAATCCTTGTTGAGCAAAGCAAAGATTGTACAAATATTTGTTTTTAATCATCTAGCTAGTTTGAATACGTTTTTATGGCTGGATCATGGGTATGTAACGTCAGTTATAAGTTTCACTAACTTGCATGAATAGGTTAAAAAACAGAGAAAGCTGGACTAAGCTAGCGCCACGAATACAGATGTGTGTTAACGTCTATGGTCGGACGGTGTTACGTAGCTAGCAGGCTGTTTTGCAAAAGCGTTGCTGGTAGGCAAAACCTATCTTGTTCATGCATTCGCTTGGCTATTGAAGCAGTAACGTTATGCGTTGGCAGTTTATATACATTCTTTAAAACAGAGTTTGTAGACCGTAGCTAGCTAGGTATGAAAAAACAGGAAGTCCAGCCTGTTTGTAACGTTAATTGGCATTTAGCTATCTGCAATGACAATGGTAATGAAGATATTAAATGATTGGACATAGGCCAGGGGTGTTAAATTCATTTTGTCCGAGGGCCGCATTCGGTTTTCAACGAAAATGTGTTATTTTTCCTCACCCTCAACATTTGCAACAACAACAAAAAAGTCCTCTTCCGATGCTCCCTGACTGTCTAGCTTTCATTTTGGTGATTTTATCATTTATAGTTTACACAGTTCGATTTGGTTTTAGTCATTTGAAGGTATATTCATCCTCCCCTTTAGTTATTATTATAACCCCCACCCCCTTTAATTATTATTTATGTTTTACTCAACCCAACCGCGGGCTGGATTGGACCCTCTCGCAGGCCATATGTTTGACACACCTGACCTATGCTATGGGCTGCCAATAGAAAACATGGCTGGCTAATTTGTCAAATTGGATATTGCCCAATTACCATTGCAGCCAAAACATTAAAATGTGTGTGTGAGAGAGAGAGAGAGAGAGAGAGAGAGAGAGAGTGAGTTTGAATGTAAGTCTGGTGTGTAAATAATTAACTTGCCCATTAACCCATACATATTTTGAAATGTAACTGAATCTGACTCTCTTCACTGTGCCTTTAGGGACCAAGCAAAGCCTTCCTGCAACGCAGGAAGAAGAGGGCCAGCAGCAGACGCTGGGCTGTTATGAGTAAAAGGCTCCAAGAAACACCTAAGCCCATCATCACACCTGCAATCACACAGTGAGTCAATCTATGGCTGTCATCACTGCAACATTTTAGTTCATACAGTAGAGTTGTTGTTGACTGACAACCCTTATTAGTCTAGCCTAGTTGTCCTTCTATTGTTGCCTACAATGTCAACATGAATCTATGGATGGCTGAATGATCATGCACAGGAGGGAGGCCAACCCTTTCCTCAACTCTCTTAACACTTATTATTCTGTGTGTATTTTCTTTAGACTTGGAAATTGTGACCCAATCACCCAAACCAGTCCAGTTCCTTTGCTAGGTGTCAGAGGGTTGCTGCTGGCATTTGGAAGAGTATGCCAAATCTGGAGGAACTGCCTGAGCCAGGTAGGTTTCTACAGCATGGCTATGTTTGTAACAGGGCTGTTTTGGTTGAGGGAAATGTTATGTTAGATTTCATTCCCAAACACTTGCCTATATGATTCACTCTATATGTCAGTGACCACATTTCCATCCACAGGTTTTATGCGAGTAAAGTCATACTGTGTTAAAAAAAAAAAAAATTTAAATCACAACAGCTGTGATGGAAACAGGAAGTTTCGGTAAAATTGTATATATGCCGACAGATAATTTGTTCGTTCGACATGGTGGGATCTTTTGTGTTTGTAAAATTAATTATGTGAGAAATTGCGGCGGAAGTGTTTTTTTATGCGCATCATATCACAAGTTGGTAAACTTGGAGTCACGTGATGATATGGTATGTGATCCTCCCACTATGACTTGGGGAAACCATGCAGTTTATTAGGCTACAGATGAAATAATTTATGATGAACTTCACAGGGTGGTGAAAGTGCACAGTGATCTTGATTCTCCTTTCCAATAAATATCGAGGATCCTATTCTGGTGACATGATGATCGATGCTTGACTGCCGTTTGACAAATATAAATATATTCTTATCCATAATAATCTTATCATACCCGCACAGCCTAACCGCACTGTATCTGTGAGCTGTTGGCTAGAGCGCACGTGCCAAGACCAGAGTAAGCACATTTGCTATTTAACGCAACTATCTGTAGAGTTGAAAATGCAATGGAAACACATTGAACTTTCGATTTTTATTCGGTACATGAAATCTTAAGCGAAAAAGTTAATTTTGTGGGCACTGCGTCATCACTCACTGATTTTTATCCGCACTAAGTCAGTTTGGTGGAGAAACTCCACTGCTGGGAAAATGCGCATATTTTCTTTATGCAGATTTCAGAATATTCGCATGAAAATCTGTTACCAATGGCGACGGTGCATAAAGATGGAGGAATTCAGATATTACGTCATTGTAACGGAAAGAAATGTACTGCGAACTTAGCAAACAAGGCATTTATGGTGAGTACATGGGGACTGCCATCTTTATGCACCTTCGCCATTGGATGGAAACCTTGCTACTGACCCAATTTCTACTTCCATCTATCTATTGCAGTCATTTGCTGGATTCTTGAAAACATTTTTCTTCTGGCGGGGGTATGCCAAACAATTAGAGACCCTCCAGAATCAAATGGCTGAGCTGCAGAGGGAGATGGATGCCTTGCATTCTGCTCTTCAGGTGAGACGACAACAATTACACTCAACTGAATGTACCTTATGGTGTGATCATGATGTGACAAACAGCCACATGCAGTACTACGTCACTAAAGCCTGTCTTATTTCAGCAGAGGGGTAACACTGCATGCCACTGCCATGGGACTGTGGCTGGTGGTTTAGTCCGTCCAATGTTCCCTACTCCTCCCCCTCTTCCGTTGGGCTGTGGGTCCAGTGCAGACCCTCTCCCTGCTCTCACACCACCAGCCCCACCACCTCCACCACCACCTCCTCCTCCCCCCCCATCTACCACTTTTCTGCAACCCTACATCCCTAAAAAAAGAGTGGCCTCCAATGCTCAACAGGTAAGAACTTAACTCGCCGTTCATTCTTTTTAATTTGGTGCTCATATATCGATTTCAGTCTCATCTCTCTTATGATCTGACCTCTGTCTGTCACTTAGAGCTCCAAGGAGAAGCAGGACATACTGGTGGCCGTGACCCTCAAGGATTTACAGACTGTTAAACTGAGAAAGGTCGTTGTCAGCAGTGTGAAATCAAAGGTAAGCAAGGCATATCCTTAGCCTACTCAAAGTAATGAGTGCTTCCACCTGTCCAAAATGTAAGCTCCACAGGACACTCCCACATAGCATGCAGTATTGTGCCTGCTTCTCTTGCATTTCCAGCATAAACGTGTGCAACAAGGCCATTGTATGACAATGGGTCTGTCTCTATTTCAGAGGACTCCAGAGAAGATACGTACCCCTCTGGTCACTGTGGCAGACCTGCAGAATGTCCGTCTGAAACGATCCCACTGCCAACTGCTCCCTAAGCTCCCCAAATGCCTTAGCGCTGGCAGGTAAACCTATCCCCTATTTCTTAATCTGCTGCCATTGTTTTGTGACCAGGAGATTATCAGTGTTCTCCATCATCGTCCTGGGGATCCACCACATGTTGTGCAGGATTTTGTTCCAGGCCAATACTGATAATAATTTGAATCATGTTTTTCAGTGTTTATCAGGCCTGGAATAAAAGCCTGCACACCTGGACGAGAATTGAAGAACGGCTTATGAAATATTTTGTTTTCTTTATTGGATTTATGTTGTCTTACTGTGGAGATGATCAAATGTTATTTCCCACTCTAGAACACCTTCTAAAAACCCCATGAGTTTGCGTACACAGCTGAAGAGGGTTCAAATCAATAGGTAATGCGTTTCAACACTCAAGTGCTTTATTCTAGGGTTCTTGTGTTACCTGAAAATAGGAAGTCAAAGGACTATAATCAAGTGAGAGATCAGTCTGACTTTTTTCTCTCTACTCTTTAGGAGTCCTGGTGGTACTCCTCTGTTTGACAAGGAGAATATGGAGGCAGGCACTGGCCTCACCCCCATCATGACTCAGGCTCTGCAACGCAAGTTCCAGGTAGGTCACTCACTCCACTCGGGGCACCACAACTTTACAGAACCCATGTGCATGAATGTATGGTTATAAAGGTGTGTCCCCTTTTTCACTACTTTTGTTATTCCCTCAGAGTGCTTTACCACGAGGACCGTCTCCAAAGGCAAAGAATTGCAATGGAAGCTTTGATAATCAAAACTGAGACATTTGTTGATAAATACACAGATGTTGATCCAGACGAGTTGAAATGTAACAGTGAAAAGCAGCTGTCCTGATTTTTTTTAAAGTGAGTGTTGTATGCAAGCTATGGATGTAACTATTGGCGCAATGCACATTTACTAGCGCATTCTGCTTTCCTTTGCTGGATGGGTTACATAATGCTTTCCATTGCTGAATGGTTTATTAAGTGCTAGGGAGGTTGAGGATGAAAAGAGAAAACACTTGTGTCTTGAATCACTTTTAAAATGAACATAAATTCTGAAAGCAAGCAGTTTCTGTGAAAGCTGCTTTTACAGAACAGTCCTGTCAATTCATTGAATGACAGATGAGGACTTGCCTTAACTGCCCCTCTGTATCAGACATAGGATTGGTCAATCCCGACACTGCTTCTTGGAACAGTGACATCAAGGAGGATGGTAAGTGAGCCATACTGAGATTTAAAAGGCAGTAGTTGAGATACTCTGTACATGTTGAGGAAACTCAATCTATGACGAGTTACTTCAACTGAGTGAGATGCATCAAATGTTTTTAACGTGGGTTCAGTTAGTCGTCATTTTATGAGGAAGTAAATGTATCTGAGGGACTTTGTTTGGAAATTGCTCATTGACTACATTTTTAGTCATTTAGCAGACACTCTTATCCAGAGCGACTTACAGTAGTGAATGCATACATTTCATTTCATGCATTATTTTATTTTTTATTTTTTTTGTACTGGCCCCCCGTGGGAATCGAACCCACAACCCTGGCGTTGCACACACCATGCTTGCGTTGCAAATACCATGCTCTACCAACTGAGCCACAGGGAAGACTAGAGACCCAATATGTTTGTGCCCCTATATTGTGTTTTGATCTTTGTTTATATAACTTTTTTCTAAAATCTTATTGCATGATATTTTAATTTGCTACTGTAACCAAATAAAATGTATTACATTTTTAACGTTTTTGTTTAAGATTGTATTTTTACCAATATTGTGCTTATAAGAATACAATTACATTTGTGAATTCCTAGACATGTTTTAGGTTTTATAATAATACTTTTTTTGACACAATTTCGGTATCCATAAAAGACGATACGTTTACCTGTTTTGGTTGCGGGATTTTTAAAAGGGGACACAGAAATGTCCCTTGTTTCTACACGGAACATTTTACTTGTGTTTGCGGAAAGTGGCCTTGTGCGCATATATTTATCTTCCCCATACTGATTTGTCCAGAAGAAATGGCGTTGCCCATGAGTTTGGGAGTGCTCCTAGAATCAGAAGTAATAGAGGATCCATTGTATAAAGACGAAGGTCTCTGTGTACTTGGTATATTCGGTAAGACTGCGATGCAACCCGGATCGCCAAAAGAGTTTCTAATCAACACGCTCGCGGACAAGCACATCTATCATCTCTTCGGACTGGATGAGACCGACAATCAGAACAGTGGAGGCTTGATTCAGGCGTACTACAGCCAAGAAAACCGCGTATTGTATCTGGTGCTTACTTCAGTTTGTGACAACAGACAGCTTTTGCGGGCGTGTGAATCTTTGAGTGCGGGCATCGGACACTCCGAGGCGCATGAATCGTGGAAAGGGGCGGATAAACAGCATTGTTTAGCATTGCTCTATCTCTTCTCCTTGTGCCATGTCCTGCTACTGGTCCATCCTACATGCTGTTTTGATGTCACCTATGACAGATTGTTCCGTGCTGTGGATGCACTTCGTCAGAAAACTCTGCCACTACTACGTGCTGCCATTAAGGATTCCAACATATCCAAAGAATGGAAGGTGAACTGCCGCCCCTGTCCCCCACGGCTCCTATTTGTATTCCAGATGAATGGAACCCTGAGAAGCTGTGGTGGAACTGGTTCAGATCCTTCTGGGGGAAATGCTGACAAGCCCAAGAAACACTCTCCACGAAGACGCCTACAGCATGCATTGGAGGACCAGGTATATCGCATTTTCCGGAAAAGTCGGGTCCTCACCAACCAGAGCAGTAATTGCTTGTTCACTGTCCCTGCTAACCAGGCGTTTGTGTATGTGGTGCCAGGGCCAGAGGAGGACCCAGTAGCAGCCGTGCTGGGCCAGCTGCGCTCCAACTGCGCCCTGCGGGAAAATGACACCAACACCGCAGTATCTGGACCCAGGCGCTATCAACAAATGCGTCTCTCTGCTAGACATCTATCCTTCAATGTAGAAAGCAGCAGCCTCTCAGGGGGGCAACTAGTGGACTGTAGTCTGAAGGAGTTCCTATGGCAGCATGTCGAACTGGTGTTGACCAAGAAAGGCTTTGACGACAGCGTCGGTCGCAATCCACAGCCTTCCCATTTTGAGCTTCCAACGTACTCCAAGTGGGCCCAAGTGGCCTACAGGCTGCATCAGGTTATGATAGCCAACACAGATGAGGAAAGTGCTGAGCTATCCGTCGAAGTGCAGAGTCAGCTTAAAGTGTTGGAGGGTTTCCTGGACGCGGATGCCAAGTTCTCTGAGAACCGCTGTCAGAAAGCCCTGCCGCTGGCACATAGCACCTACCAGTCCAACCTTCCCCATAACTATACCACCACGGTGCACAAAAACCAACTGACACAAGCACTTCGGGTCTATAGTCAGCATGCACGCGGAGTAGCTTTTCAGCGCTATGCCTTGCAGTTGCATGAGGACTGCTACAAGTTCTGGAGTAATGGGCATCAGCTATGTGAAGAGCGCAGTCTGACGGACCAACACTGTGTGCACAAGTTTCACCTGCTGCCCCGGCCAGGTAAAGCCTCAATCACTACCATACAGAAAATTAGAAATTATAGTATTTTCCATATTTAAAACTCATAACAGGTATCAACATAGTTGGTAAATCGGTGTATCTCAGAATATCAATTTTGAAATATATTGTTATTATGGCTAACTGTCTTCTATGCTACTGTATCTGCAGGTGAGAAGCCAGAGATGGACCACAACCCACCCATCCTCAACCACAACAGCAGGGGGCGTTCCACTGGCTCGTGTAACTGTGGCCGGAAGCAAGCCCCTCGTGAGGACCCCTTTGCCATCCAAGCTGCCAACTATGACTTCTACCAAGTTAGTATCTATCATTTTTTTATGCAGAACTTTCTCCTAAAGCGGTATCCACACCCATTGGGTTTAGTGAACATAATAAAGTGGCCATTTCCAGAAAAGCCAAAGGCTGGGCCTAAAATAGTGTGAGATCATATAAAACATTTAGTAGTGATTCCTATGTGGGGGAAGAAAAAAAATTGAACAAATTAGTTGGTCTGGTGTGTGTAACGTGGAGCATCCAGATGCTGCACTTGATGCATTCATGACATTGTTTCTTCCAGTTATTGATAAGCCTGGACTTATTAAGAAACTGACTGTTTGAATTGATGAGGAATTGGAATACTGTATGGTTGAGAGAGGAAGCAAAAGGAGTGGCTAATAAGTCTAGCTGCACATCTGATTGGCAAACTCACTGTAAATTGAGAAATTGTGACTGAACAAAAAGAAACTACAAAACTAAGACAAATAATATAAAGTATGATGGAAAAAAGCTTTGGAGTACATTAAATTATGGACAGAGACTAATTCATCTCCACATTTTATTGAAACAGAAGGCTCAGTCATCACAAAACCTATTGATATTGGCAATTATTTTAATGACTATTTAATTGCCAAAGTGGGCAAACTCAGGCGTGAAATGCCAACAACAAACTGTGAGACATCATATTCATGCATAAAAAAATGTAATAATTAAAGGAAAGCATTGTAATTTTGAATTCTGTAAATATAGTGTGGGGAAAGTATTTTTGTCCATCAGTAATGACAAACCACCTGGTATTGACATCTTAGATGGAAAGCTACTGACAATGTTAGAGGACTATATTGTCACTCCACATTTTGTTACAGCCCTATTCTAAAATTAATTATTTTTCCCCCTCATCAATCTACACACAATACCCCATGATGACATACTGAAAACAGTTTTTTTTTTTTTTTTTTTAAGTATTCAGACCCTTTGCTAGGAGACTGGAAATTGAGCTCAGGTGCATCCTATTTCCATTGATCATCCTTGAGATGTTTTTACAACTTGATTGGAGTCCATCTGTGTTAAATGCAATTTATTGGACATGATTTGTAAAGGCACACACCTGTCTATAAGATCCCACAGTTGGCAGTACATGTCAGAGCAAAAACCAAGCCATGAGGTCGAAGGAATTGTCCGTAGAGCTCCGAGACAGGATTGTGTCGAGGCGCAGATCTGGGGAAAGGTACCAAAACATTTCTGCAGCATTGAAGGTCCAAGAAGTTTGGAACCACCCAGACTCTTCCTAGAGCTGGCCGTCCGGCCAAACTGAGCAATCGGAGAAAAAGGTGACCAAGAACATATGGAGACAGGTGTGTGCCTTTCCAAATCCTGTCCAAACAATTGAATTTACCATCGGTGGACTCCAATCAAGTAGTAGAAACATCTCAAGGATGATCAATGGAAACATGATGCACCTTAGCTCAATTTTGAGTCTCATAGCAAAGGGTCTGAATACTCATGTAAATAAGGTATTTCTGTTTTTTATATTTAATACATTTGCAAAAAAATCAAACAGTTTTTGCTTTGTCATTATGGGGTGTTGTGTGTAGATTGAGGGGAAAAATATACATAATCCATTTTAGAACAAGGCTATTGCGTAACAAAATGTGGAAACGGTGAAGGGGTCTGAATACTTTCCGAATGCACTGTATATGTATGTACAGTTGCGTGTCAGCAATGTGTGTAACTGTCATAAGAACCATTCTTTTGTTTGTAGTTCAGTCCTTGAGCTGTTCTTGTCTATTGCTGTTCTGTATTATGTTGTGTTTTGTGTGGACCCCAGGAAGAGTAGCTGCTGCTTCAGTAATGGGGATTGGATTAAAATACTAAAGTACTATATCCACCAACAGATCTCTGCAGACAGCCTGGTCTCATAGACTAGACGTAACATACTAAATATAAGACCGGGACTCTCAAATTAGTATGATATGTTACGTTTGGTATGGTTATATGAGCCAGATGGTTACTTAAGGAAAAAACGAAAGTAAGGTGGTTGCTCATGGGTGTACATATAACGCGAATGTCTGGCAAACCAAAGGTTGTGAGTTTGAATCTCATTATACAACGCTAGCATTTTAGCTAATTACCAACTTTTCAACTACTTGACACCTACTTAGCGTGTTGGCTAACCCTTAACCCTAGTCTAGCTAACGTTAGCCAGCTAGCTAACGTTAGCCACCTAGCTAGAATTCCTAACATATGTTTTTAAATTCGTCACATATTGTACATTTCCCACATTTTTTACATATAATATTAATTGTTATTTCTATCATAAGAAATGAGCGATGGACATCCACAAATTAGTACATACCATACGAAACCTAACAATTCATACTAAATGGAGTGTCGCCGATTTTTACGTACCAGCATAACCCCCAACTATACCTTAGTCTTTTCACTTTATCTCACCCTGTTGCCCTGTAGATGCTTGAAGAGAAATGCTGCGGAATGCTGGAGAGGATCGACTTTCCTGTTTTCCAGCCGAGCACCCCAGACCCAGCCCCGGCCTGCGAAGAAGCACCCAGGTCCCCTGAGGTGGCAGCCCCAGTCCTATCGTCAGGGTCAGAGCCATCAGAGGCGGAGAAGCTGAAGGAGAGTATACCAGCATCCCACACCCCTGGGGAGAGCACCAGCCTCAGCCTGGCCCTCAGCCTGGGTCAGTCCACTGACAGCCTGGGGCCCTATGGAGACGCTGGGGGAGGCGAGGGCCAGGAGAAGAGGCCCGGCCTGGTAAACCGCCAGGCCTCCACCGTCGAGTACCTCCCAGGCATGCTCCACTCAGGCTGCCCCAAAGGCCTGCTGCCCAAGTTCTCTAGCTGGTCGCTGGTCAAGCTGGGCCCCGCCAAGGCCTACAACCCCCACACTGGCCTGGAGCAGCCGGGCTTCCTGCCTGGCTCCTCCTTCCTCCTGCCCTGGGACGTAGTGATTCGCTCCCGCTCCGAAGATGAAGTGGGCCTAAATGAGCCCCTGGATGGGGGACCCTCTTCCTGGCCAGCCCCCAACAAAGCCCTAGTGGGAAAGCGGGGGAGCGCAGGGGGCCTTGGTAGGGGACGCAGGCGAGATGACGTAGCCCGGGCTTTCGTGGGCTTTGAGTACGAGGACAGTAGGGGCCGGCGTTTCCTTAGCTCAGGGCCTGATAAAGTGGTGAAGGTGCTGGGGCCTGGAGGGGCAAAAGAGCCGGCCACCAGGGCCCTGAACACAGACATGCCCCTGTACATCCCTTCTCCAGCCCAGGGGCGCGGCTTGAAGCACCACTATGCCCAGCTGGCGCGTCTCTACATTGTTGTACCTGACGCCCACCTGGAGATAACGCTTAACCCACAGGTACACTTGCCTGGCCTTCATTTACCTGTCAACTGGTGTTTGTCACAAGTTAATTATTATCATGTTTTCCTCATCTATAAGTAAATTCCTCACTTCTCATGTTTTCCTGGTGACAAACACCAGTTATGCTAAACTCTCAATGCAGTTAGAACTGGACTCATTTTGAGTTGTTAGTATAGTAACAGGCTGTGTCGACTGGAGATTTTTTGTTGCTGCAAATAGTCCCTTTGTTGATTGAGATGTAATGCTTGATTAATGTTGACTGTAAAACACTGCCCCTTTTTCTTCTTAGGTCCAACTGGGCTCTCCTCCCTGTTCAGTGTTCCATCCAGAGCAGACGGAGCTGGTGCTGCCCCCTGATGGCCTGTGGGTCCTACGTTTCCCCTACTCCTACGTCACAGACCGTGGCCCATGTTACCCACCTAAAGACAACCAGCCCCTGGCCAACTACAAGGTCCTCAGAGGCATCTTGCGTGCCAACACTGCCAGCCCCCTTCCACCACAGTAACCCCCACTCATAACATTGCACCGCAAAGTGTCTCACTTACTTGCAAGGTTATTGTAAAAATGACTGTGTTGGTTGGACCGTGACCTCTTGCCTGGTGTTTTTATCCCCTAACAAATTATTTTGAGTCAAATGGAATTGGACTGGATTAGTTTATTATGAATGGCAATCTCTTAAAATAAAAAAGTGTTGGTCTGCGCACAACTGCATCTCCACTTGGATATATTCAAATTGAAGATATTGCTCTCTCTACTCTGTTGTTCATGTAAACCGTCTATTAAGGAAAGAATAAATGGCATCTTATGGATGATCTTGTTTATTGGCTTTATTCACTGTTATTGTGCACACTCAATCCAGCCTGTATAGAGGCTTATTTTGAGTTTGACTTTAGTATGATCATTATTCAGTCAACCATTGCTCGCCTTAAGTAGAGTAGCTCATGATAAGCTGTAGACCACACTATCTACCTAGAAAGTTTTCATCTGTATTTTTCGTAGCTGTTTACATACCACCAGACTGAGGCTGGCACTAAGACAGCATTGAAAGAGCTGTAACCAAGAAAACGCTCACCCGGAGGCGGCGCTCCTAGTAGCCGGGGACTTTAATGCAGGGAAACTTAAATCCGTTTTACCAAATTTCTATCCGCGTGTTAAATGTGCAACCAGAGAGGGAAAAAATTCTAGACCACCTTTACTCCACACATAGAGATGTGTACAAAGCGCTCCCTCGCCCTCCATTTGGCAAATCTGACCATAACTCTATCCTCCTGATTCCTGCTTACAAGCAAAAATTAAAGCAGGAAGCACCATTGACTCGGTCTATAAAAAGTGGTCAGATGAAGCAGATGCTAAACTACAGGACTGTTTTGCTTGCAAAGACTGGAATATGTTCCGGGATTCCTCCGATGGCATTGAAGAGTACGCCACATCAGTCATTGGCTTCATCAATAAGTGCACCGATCGTCCCCAAAGTGACTGTACGTACATACTAGATGTTGACCGATTTTTAAGATTTTTCAACGCCGATCCCGATTATTGGAGGACCAAAAAAAGCTGATACCAATTAATCGGCTGATTATATATATATTTGTAATAAATAACAATTACAACAATACTGAATGAACAATGAACTTTTATTTTAACTTAATACAATACATAAAATCAATTTAGTCTCAAATAAATAATGAAACATGTTCAATTTGGTATAAATAATGCAAAAAGACAGTGTTGGAGAAGTAAACGTGAAATATGTGCCATGTAAAAAAGCTACTGTTTAAGAACATGAGAACATATGAAAGCCGGTGGTTCCTTTTAACATGAGTCTTCAATATTCCCAGTTAAGAAGTTTTAGGTTGTAGTTATTATAGGAATTATAGGACTATTTCTCTCTATACCATTTGTATTTCATATACCTTTGACTGTTGGATGTTCTTATAGGCACTTTAGTATTGCCAGCCTAATCTCGGGAGTTGATAGTCTTGAAGTCATAAACAGCATTGCTAAGAGCTGCTGTTTGAATGAATGCTTACGAGCCTGCTGCTGCCTACCACCACTGTCAGACTGCTCTACCAAATATCAAATCATATACTTAATTATAATATACTGCTCAAAAAAATAAAGGGAACACTTAAACAACACAATGTAACTCCAAGTCAATCACACTTCTGTGAAATCAAACTGTCCACTTAGGAAGCAACACTGTTTGACAAATTTCACATGCTGTTGTGCAAATGGAATAGAAAACAGGTGGAAATTATAGGCAATTAGCAAGACACCCCCAATAAAGGAGTGGTTCTGCAGGTGGTGACCACAGACCACTTCTCAGTTCCTATGCTTCCTGACTGATGTTTTGGTCACTTTTGAATGCTGACGGTGCTTTCACTCTAGTGGTAGCATGAGACGGAGTCTACAACCCACACAAGTGGCTCAGGTAGTGCAGCTCATCCAGGATGGCACATCAATACGAGCTGTGGCAAGAAGGTTTGCTGTGTCTGTCAGCGTAGTGTCCAGAGCATGAAGGCGCTACCAGGAGACAGGCCAGTACATCAGGAGACGTGGAGGAGGCCGTAGGAGGGCAACAACCCAGCAGCAGGACCGCTACCTCCGCCTTTGTGCAAGGAGGAGCAGGAGGAGCACTGCCAGAGCCCTGCAAAATGACCTCCAGCAGGCCACAAATGTGCAGGTGTCTGCTCAAACGGTCAGAAACAGACTCCATGAGGGTGGTATGAGGGCCCGATGTCCACAGTTGGGGGTTGTGCTTACAGCCCAACACCGTGCAGGACGTTTGGCATTTGCCAGAGAACACCAAGATTGGCAAATTCGCCACTGGCGCCCTGTGCTCTTCACAGATGAAAGCAGGTTCACACTGAGCACATGTGACAGACGTGACAGAGTCTGGAGACGCCGTGGAGAACGTTCTACTGCCTGCAACATCCTCCAGCATGACCGGTTTGGCGGTGGGTCAGTCATGGTGTGGGGTGGCATTTCTTTGGGGGGCTGCACAGCCCTCCATGTGCTCGCCAGAGGTAGCCTGACTGCCATTAGGTAGCGAGATGAGATCCTCAGACCCCTTGTGAGACCATATGCTGGTGCGGTTGGCCCTGGGTTCCTCCTAATGCAAGACAATGCTAGACCTCATGTGGCTGGAGTGTGTCAGCAGTTCCTGCAAGAGGAAGGCATTGATGCTATGGACTGGCCCGCCCGTTCCCCAGACCTGAATCCAATTGAGCACATCTGGGACATCATGTCTCGCTCCATCCACCAACGCCACGTTGCACCACAGACTGTCCAGGAGTTGGCGGATGCTTTAGTCCAGGTCTGGGAGGAGATCCCTCAGGAGACTATCCGCCACCTCATCCGTTTTAGGACCAATATTGTTTTCACTATATATTTTACCTCTTGGGGATGTCATTCGAAAACATAATGTTAAATTTCACTGCTATGCGGACGACACACAGCTGTACATTTCAATGAAACATGGTGAAGCCCCAAAATTGCCCTCGCTAGAAGCCTGTGTTTCAGACATAAAGAAGTGGATGGCTGCAAACTTTCTACTTTTAAACTCGGACAAAACAGAGATGCTTGTTCTAGGTCCCAAGAAACAAAGAGATCTTCTGTTGAATCTGACAATTAATCTGGATGGTTGTACAGTCGTCTCAAATAAAACTGTGAAGGACCTCGGCGTTACTCTGGACCCTGATCTCTCTTTTGAAGAACATATCAAGACTGTTTCAAGGACAGCTTTTTTCCATCTACGTAACATTGCAAAAATCAGAAATTTTCTGTCCAAAAATGACGCAGAAAAATTAATCCATGCTTTTGTTACTTCTAGGCTGGACTACTGCAATGCTCTACTTTCCGGCTACCCGGATAAAGCACTAAATAAACTTCAGTTAGTGCTAAATACGGCTGCTAGAATCCTGACTAGAACCAAAAAATTTGATCATATTACTCCAGTGCTAGCCTGACTACACTGGCTTCCTGTTAAGGCAAGGGCTGATTTCAAGGTTTTACTGCTAACCTACAAAGCATTACATGGGCTTGCTCCTACCTATCTTTCCGATTTGGTCCTGCCGTACATACCTACACGTACGCTACGGTCACAAGACGCAGGCCTCCTAATTGTCCCTAGAATTTCTAAGCAAACGGCTGGAGGTAGGGCTTTCTCCTATAGAGCTCCATTTTTATGGAATGGTCTGCCTACCAATGTGAGAGACGCAGACTCAGTCTCAACCTTTAAGTCTTTACTGAAGACTTATCTCTTCAGTAGGTCCTATGATTAAGTATAGTCTGGCCCAGGAGTGTGAAGGTGAACGGAAAGGCTGGAGCAACGAACCGCCCTTGCTGTCTCTGCCTTGCCGGTTCCCCTCTTTCCACTGGGATTCTCTGCCTCTAACCCTTTTACAGGGGCTGAGTCACTGGCCTACTGGTGTTCTTCCATGCCGTCCATGGGAGGGGTGCGTCACTTGAGTGGGTTGAGTCACTGACGTGGTCTTCCTGTCTGGGTTGGCGCCCCCCCCTTGGGTTGTGCCATGGCGGAGATCGTTGTGGGCTATACTCGGCCTTGTCTTAGGACGGTAAGTTGGTGGTTGGAGACATCCCTCTAGTGGTGTGGGGGCTGTGCTTTGGCAAAGTGGGTGGGGTTATATCCTGCCTGTTTGGCCCTGTCCGGGGGTATCATCGGATGGGGCCACAGTGTCTTCTGATCCCTCCTGTCTCAGCCTCCAGTATTTATGCTGCAGTAGTTTATGTGTCGGGGGGCTAGGGTCAGTCTGTTACATCTGGAGTATTTCTCTTGTCTTATCCGGTGTCCTGTGTAAATTTAAATATGCTCTCTCTAATTCTCTCTTTCTCTCTTTCTGTCTTTCTCTCGGAGGACCTGAGCCCTAGGACCATGCCTCAGGACTACCTGGTATGATGACTCCTTGCTGTCCCCAGTCCACCTGGCCGTGCTGCTGCTCCAGTTTCAACTGTTC
Organism: Salmo salar; assembly: GCF_965601325.2. Taxonomy (NCBI): domain Eukaryota; kingdom Metazoa; phylum Chordata; class Actinopteri; order Salmoniformes; family Salmonidae; genus Salmo; species Salmo salar. The sequence goes on along the minus strand of NC_138294.1, from coordinate 67,236,609 downwards.
TGCCTGCGGCTATGGAACCCTGACCTGTTCACCGGACGTGCTTGTTGCACCCTCGACAACTACTATGATTATTATTATTTGACCCTGCTGGTCATTTATGAACATTTTAACATTTTGACCATGTTCTGTTATAATATCCACCCTGCACAGCCAGAAGAGGACTGGCCACCCCTCATAGCCTGGTTCCTCTCTAGGTTTCTTCCTAGGTTTTTGGCCTTTCTAGGGAGTTTTTCCTAGGGAGTTTTTCCTAGCCACCGTGCTTCTTTCACATGCTTTGCTTGCTGTTTGGGGTTTTAGGCTGGGTTTCTGTACAGCACTTTGAGAATATCAGCTGATGTACGAAGGGCTATATAAAAATTAATTTGATTTGAAATTTGATTTGATCAGGAGCATGCCCAGGCGTTGTAGGGAGGTCATACAGGCACGTGGGGGCCACACACACTACTGAGCCTCATTTTGACTTGTTTTAAGGACATTACATCAAAGTTGGATCAGCCTGTAGTGTGGTTTTCCACTTTAATTTTGAGTGTGACTCCAAATCCAGACCTCCATGGGTTGATAAATTGGATTTCCATTGATTCTTTTTGTGTGATTTTGTTGTCAGCACATTCAACTATGTAAAGAAAAAAGTATTTAATAAGATTATTTCATTCATTCAGATCTAGGATGTGTTATTTTAGTGTTCCCTTTATTTTTTGGAGCAGTGTATAATAAATACACAGAAATACGAGCCTTTGGTCATTAATATGGTCAAATCCGGAAACTATCATTTTGAAAACAAAACGTTTATTCTTTCAGTGAAATACGGAACCATTCCGTATTTTATCGAAAGGGTGGCAACCCTAAGTCTAAATATGACTGTTACATTGCACAACCTTCAATGTTATGTCATAATTATATACAATTCTGGCAAATTAATTACGGTCTTTGTTAGGAAGAAATGGCCTTTCAACAGTTTGCAACGAGCCAGGCGGCCCAAACTGCTGCATATACCCTGACTCTGCATGCACTGAACGCAAGAGAAGTGACACAATTTCCCTAGTTAATATTGCGTGCTAATATAAATTGATTTTAACTACATATGCAGGTTTAAAAAAATATACTTGCGTATTGATTTTAAGAAAGGCATTGATGTTTATGGTTAGGTACATTATTGCAACGATTATGTTTTTTTCGCGAATGCTCTTTCGCAAAACAGAATGGAAGGAAGTGGGGATTTATTTGATCGCCTCCGAATTCTCAGAAGGCAGCCCACCCTTCTGCCCCTTTCTCTCTGCCTCCTCTTCACGCAAATCATGGGGATCTGGGCCTGTTCCCGAGAAAGCAGTATATCGTTCGCATCGGCCTTGTCAGACTCGTTAAAGGAAAAAAAGGATTCTGTTAGTCCGTGGTGAGTAATCACAGTCCTGATGTCCAGAAGTTATTTTCGGTCATAAGAGACAGTAGCGGCAACATTATGTACAAAATAAGTTACAAACAACGCAAATAAATGAAAAAAAATGTTTGCCTTCTTCTCCCGCGCCATCTTACCATAAGATGGCGCCTCATCGACGGGGCTGCAGGTTGAGAGCTTCAAGTTTCTAGGTGTCCACATCTCCAACAAACTAACATGGTCCAAGCAAACCAAAACAGTCGTGATGAGGGCACGACAAAACCTATTTCCCCTCAGGAGACTGAAAAGATTTGGCATGGGTCCTCAGATCCTCAAAAGGTTCTACAGCTGCACCATTGAGAGCATCCTGACTGGTTGCATCACCGCCTGGTATGGCAACTGCTTGGCCTCCGACCGCAAGGCACTACAGAGGGTACTGCGAACGGCCCAGTACATCACTGGGGCCAAGCTTCCTGCCATCCAGGACTTTTATACCAGGGGGTGTCAGAGGAAGGCCCTAAAAATTGTCAAAGACTCCAGCCACCCTAGTCATAGACTGTTCTCTCTGCTACTGCACAGCAAGCGGTACCGGAGCGCCAAGTCTAGGTCCAAGAGGCTTCTAAACAGCTTCTTCCCCCAAGCCATAAGACTCCTAAACATCTAATCAAATGGCTACCCAGACTATTTGCATTGCCCTTTTACGCCGCTGCTAGTCTCTGTTGTTATCATCTATGCATAGTCACTTTAATAACTACCTACATGTACATATAACCTCAACTATCCGATGCCCCGCCACATTGTCTCTATACCAGTACCCCCCTGTATATAGTCTCGCTAAAAGTTAAAGTTGAAGATTGCCCATTATTTAGTTTTTGTAAGGACAATAAAAACTGAGGCAGTGGAAGAACCTATTAAAGTAAATACATTTTTTTTTTTATGAAAAAAATATTTGTTTTTGCTAGTTAGTCTGCAAAGCGGCCTACTGTAGTCAGCTAAATCAACTGAGCAGCTTGCTAACTTTACACACTGTTTAGCTAAGTAAATTAACTGTCATCAGCTAGCTAACTTCCTATTATCTAGCTATCTTGATGGAATCATTGTAAATTAAAAACTCCTAATGCATTTGTAGATAACAGCTATGGAAAAGGGTGAAATTGCAGCTCCAGCTATCAGTAAAGGGAGAGTGTAGGCTACTGGAAAGGGCAGGTAATTTTGTGGGAGGACATGAAAATATTCTCCAGTTCCAGTCTCTAGAAGGGAAAACTTTGAGGGCAGAGAGATAATCGCAACATAATATTCAATGCTGTCTAATTTGAGTATGATGAAGCCTGTTTCTTTGTGACGTTTTCGGTCCTCAGATATGGAAAGCTGTGAAAGCCTGTTTGCAGATGAAGAGAGAGGTCCCAATGAATGTCCCAAGAGACTGACACCAAACCTACGCCATCGTGCATACATTTATTTTGTCCCCCCACACCAAACGCGATCACGACACGCAGGTTAAAATATCGAAACAAACTCTGAACCAATTACATTAATTTGGGGACTGTCTCAACTTCCACCGAAGTCGGTTCCTCTCCTTGTTCGGGCGGCGTTCGGCCTCTGGTGTCTAGCTACCTGTCCTTACCTGCCTATAACAAATTACAAAAACACTATTCGATGTGTATCATATTCAAAACTTTATAGCTTATTTTATTGTTTTTACTGTCTTCAAACTATAATTGCCCACCTCACCGTTCAGCTGTCGGGTATTTGAGCGGTAAATGCATCAGGGCATTGTATACATATACAGGCCTACGTGTCCGCTGTATGATATTTAAAAATATGTTCCCAAGACTGACATGCATTTCTTTAGACTTGTCTAAATACTGAGCACAAAATTAAAAACACAGTTCAAACTTAATTTAGCCAACAAAAAACTAACATATTTTGCATATTTAAAGAACTGGTTTAGATTATTTTAAGCCTACAATAATAATAATTACATACAATAATGATAAAACAAATGATAATGAATACGAAAATAAGTAAATTGTCCTTTTGGCCATGCCGACTTTCTTGTCTTTGTCCAGTACAATATTAAGACTTGTCCACGAGGACATTGCCCTTGTCACCTTTTCACTATACTCCTCTTCTAACTTTCGCTTTACTTTAATGAAAAAGGCCTCCATCTTCACAATTAACAGTAGCCTATGCCAGGGCTCCTGTCACTCGCTCTCTTCTCAGCAGCAGAGGTGAGCTACAAGCTTGCTCAGTTCTCATCACCTCACAGACATTAAATTAACAGAGGATGGGTCCAGTCAGTAAATACATTTTAATTGCACATACCCAAGACCAGTGTGGCAATTATATCAGACCCACCCAGATCCTAGACAAAAAGTTTGAATTTTCCCAGGTCGGATCTCGGAATTTCGGGTTCTGTTGGACCCGTGAAGCAGGGGCGAAAATCTCATATCAACTTTGGAGGGGACAATTACATTACATTTTCTCAAGACCAATTCCTGAGGGGGACACCAAAAGTAGTGCTGTAACACATAGCCTACATTGTAATATGGTAAATGTATATTGAGGAACCAAAGAAATAAGGTGTTTGCCGTACTCCTAACTACCGGTACCCACAACTACACAACTAATCACAACAGCAATACCATTGCCTTTAACAAATCTTAGTTCAGTCACCAGTTTAAGTTGAGAGTGGGGGTATCCATGGCATTTTCCAATTATGTTCCTATTTTACAAGTCAAAAAAATTGAGAACCTTTCATAATGTTGCCAAACAAAGACTCAACAAACTTACCTGAGACTCCCTGTCTCTGCCAGTCTGTCCCCAACTCTGCTGTCTGTGTGCCATCTGTTGCCTGGTCTGCCTAATGACATCATTGTGAAACATTTCCATTAGAATTTCATTTCTTTCTTATGAACATTTTATCAACTAGTCTGAGATATTAGGCTACTAGGGTTCTTACTTTGCGTTTTGGTGTACTGAAAAATACTCTGATGTCCGTCTTTTTTATTTTTCTGCCATTTTTCTACCTGGCTGGCTGGCTGGCTACACACACACACAGTGTGTAGGTTATTTACAGTAGGAGATGGGCTTATATCATCTTCTATCATTCTATTTGGGCTTCGATCTAAAAGGTAGCTAGCAAATGTGAAACGGATTAAAATGACAAGAGTTGACAGCTGTATGAGTTCACCATTTACACAACATATGCTGCAACCTTTTGTAATTTTAATAGTTTGTTTCATATTGGCTGGCTTCCAACAATAGCTGAATTTGCAAAGCTAGCGAGCGCCAATTCAGTTTCATTGGTGTTTGCTATAATCTTTGCTACCCGGGTTAAATAAAGGTGAAATAAAATAAATAAATAAAAGTTCCCTTGCGACAATTTAGCTTTTGCAACGAGACCATTAAATATATTTAAGACAATGGTAGAAGAGAGTGTAGTTCTGTTCAGTTTGGACTTCAGTTTATCGCTAACCTTATCACAGGGACTTTGAAGCACTAACTTACATCATCTGCATGCTGATCTTGGAATAAATTGACGATAGCAAAGATTCCATCTTTGACGACGCCACATAAATGGAATAGGTACTAGCTAGCTTAATAGTTAATATTTGCGCGCTAGCTCTGCATATTCAGCTAGTGTGTGTGCGCGATTGACTGGATTAACCTTACGTCAGTTACGTTCATTGAGTGCCTTTCAGACAGTAGACACAACCCCTCTGTTACCTTGCCAACTAAGGAACTGGCAGTGGATCAAACCATTGTGAGGCAAAGGGTGGGGCGTCGCAATCTTTTGAAACTTAAAAACGCGCTATTAAGTGTCTATAATCAGCACAATTGCTTTCATTGCGTATTATTAATATTATTTAAATTACATAGTTATGTTTCAGTGATATATTGGGGGGGACAAATCATATTTTTCCCAGGATGGGGGGGGTCGTGTGTCCCCCGTCCCCCCCGGGATTTCCGCCCCTGCCGTGAAGGCCTACAAGCTATAAAGTTTTGAATATGATACACATCGAATAGTGTTTTTGTTATAGGCAGGTACAGTGGCGGTTCTAGACCATTTCAACTGGGGGGGCCAAGCTGGGGCCAGTTGTACTGTTAGAGGGGCCAGTTACATTAGACGTTATTGTTGTCATATCGTTTTCTTCACTGCATTGCAGGCATTAGCAGGCAAAAGACCATGTTCATAATCATTAGTGTTCCGCGTTGCCACTGTCTAATAACTGATGTAAAAAAAGAATGATAGTAAAAATTTGTTATGTAAACATTATTTCATACTCCACATTTAGGGGGGCCACAAGGGGGTCCAAAATTGTTGTCACGGGGCACTGCCCCCCCCCCCCCCCCCCCTAGAACCGCCCCTGGGCAGGTAAGGACATGTAAGGCCTAACTGTGGATCATTTGTCCAACGTCACTCATTTATTGATGGCAGTTGGAGTTTTGTTCTCTTTCTACTCTCAGATCTGTTTTTCCACGGGCCATTTTGTAACAGATCTGACTGTCCTCTGGTCCACTTGAAACAGATTTCTGTTAAAAAAAAATGAATGTATGCATATTGGGTTGGGTGAGAAAGTCACGGATCCATTTCTGAACAGGTCCAAAGGACCCGTGAAGACCTCTAAAATAGAGCAACAATGTACTGTTCATCTATGGGAACAACTGGAATAATTTTGCTAGCAACATTGCTAAAATGAATGAAATTAAATGAACCTCATAAAATGTTACCTGTAATGCTCATCTCCTGTAGCCTAATTGTCATCTCCTTATTTTCATAATGTACCTAAATTCCAAAGGTTGGGCTCCCGAGTGACGCAGCGGTCTAAGGCACTGCATCTCAGTGCAAGAGATGTCACTACAGTCCCTGGTTCAAATCCAGGCTGTATCACATCCGGCCGTGATTGGGAGCCCCATAGGGCAGCGCACAATTGGCTCAGCATCGTCTGGGTTTGGCCAGGGTAGTCCGTCATTGTAAAGAAAAACTTGTTCTTAACTGACTTGCCTAGTTAAATAAAGTTTACATTTAATATATATAATACTCTGTATCACTGACCCTGGATATTCTCGCGACTGGGTTAACATGGCCAATCGTTTAGGTCAATAATATGCATTGTGCTTTAACTAGCAAGTTGGTTATACATAGGTAGCTTACAAGGTTAGCTGACTTTTCTAAAAAACTAACCTCATTGTAGCTAGCTACTTGTCCCTCATGATACTTCAGAAACGTAAAAAGAAATATATTGATATGGCCAGCATTGTAGATAATTTCTCCCCACTTGCTGCAGTTTTAGCTCATCTCGAAATAACAGAGAAATGCTGTGAAAACCAGCGTGCTTGGAATAGTAACTGAAATATGGACACTGGCTGTAGGCCTATAACCTCTCACATGTAGCGTAATAGTAACTCCTGCAGAATTATGCAGTTCTTGCAGTGAAATTATACAACAAATGTTAATTTTGTCTCAGGAAAAGGAGCGGAGAAATATGATTGATTTATTTCAGCATCTCCTCTTGAGAAAATGCGAATATGCATGTAATGCGTTATCTTTTACACTGTTATGCAAGCAGACGGTATATATAAAATATGCACTCAAGACCCACTGAAGTCTTATCAGAAACGCGTTTTTTCGTTCTCGGCTTTTAATTTCCTTAAAACCAGTCAAACTGATGCCATTTGGACATTTCGCACAGGACCAATCTGTTTTGGAGTTATTGCGTTTTCTCCCCAGTCCTTACCGGTGTTAACTAGATTACTAATGCATTTTATCAGTATTCTAGTGACAGTATTCTAGTGACCACTACTTTATTTAGTCTTCTGGAGCAAGAAGTTATGAAATAAGATAAGCTGCATGTATCAAACTATAGTTGACAAACAAATGGCCTACCAAATGTCGGAAATTATAAGCATAAACTAAATTAGGGGTGAACGTAGCCAGTAGTAAATGAATTATTATTGTTGTGGATCGAACTGCACAGGTAGCCTACTCTTTTAAGTGATTTGTTTGACAATCAGATGAAAACATCACACAACCCCAATGATATGCGAAACTGAGCCTGCGCAGACCGAAAAAACAGTAAACAGGATATTTGTTTACATGCCACAGTATCCCGTCTTTAGTTTAGCATATTCCAGGCATTTTATCAGGGTTTCTCATAACCGGGATACAACATTTTTGAAGTTATTGTAAACGGGGTATGTTTGTCAACTCAAAAACACAATAATTGAGTATCCGAATAATAACGGAATATTGGTATGCATGTAAAGTGGTCACTGTTTCCGACCCCTCAAGCTGATTTCTGCCATGGAACTTGGTCATGGCTAGAAAGGGTGCCGCTTTTGTCGAATTAACGTCATATTTGACGTTTCATAGCAGGTTAGAATAATTTACGCATTAGGTTAAGATAATTAGGAAAGGGGTTATGGTTAGCTAAACACGCACATTTGACAAAAGCTGGATCCTTTCTAGCCATGATGAGGCTTATTTTTGGCTACTGGAACCCAAGCCACTGAATTATCAGATAAGGCACAGCATTACCCACTAGATGTCGCAGTTAACCAAGTTCTCGAGTGTGGTGTGAGAATTCTTTACATGGGTCCCTAACGGAAAGTAATTATTTCCCCTGCAAAAGTATATTTCCAATGCTTCGTATGTATATTTTGTCTTTCCTTAATTTTGTCCTTCAGTGCTGTATGTATGGCATAGTCATGCATGCATCCAGCTTTTATTATAATGCTTAAAATAAATATATTGTTCTGCAGGTACATGGTTTGCTCTAATCAAATGTTATTTGTCACATGCGCCAAATACAACAAGTGTAGACCTGACCGTGAAATGCTTACTTGCAAGCCCTTAACCAACAATGCAGTTCAAGAAATAGAGTTAACAAAATATTTACTAAATAAACACGATAAAATAACAATTACGAAGCTATATACAGGAGGGTGTCGGTACCAAGGCAATGTGCGGGGATACAGGTTAGTGATGTAATTTATACACGTAGGTAGGGGTAAAGTGACTACATAGATAATAAACAGCAAGTAGGAGAAGTGTAAAAACATACGCGTAATGTATGTAGACCTATTTGCTTTTCTACCATGACTGTAATTATGGACAATATTGAAATGTGTCCATGTTGTGTGGTAAATTGGTTAGCTAACGTTACTTACTGAGGCGCAAAGTGTGCAAGAGCTTCTGTTTATGACCGCCACTCATGTGGTTCACTACTGCGAAACGTACAGTAGGCACCTAACGTAGCGGGTGTAAAAGAAAGTAGGCACTTGATGCTCACCGCGCAACGATTGGTCAGCCACATTACCATCTGTAGCCAATAGGCACAATGTTGCTATGCTGTAATGTTACATTGATTGGTTCCCTTGATTGTCAGTATGCCCTAGACGGGGTACTGTCTTTGCTCAATTTAAACCGTGCGCTCTACAGTCAGTATCCGATTAACATCCTCTGCTTATCGAGCCTTGAAGTCAACGCGTAGAAGAAAACCCTCTAACGGAATGAGCAGGATTTGCAACACAAAGTTGTGATCTGCAAAGGACAAGAGGCGACGATTGAATTTTCTCTATCCAAAGGTACAGTCAATGCTTATTGTTATTGCACAACTGTACAGGTAGGTTTAAAACGGATTGCATCTTGTCCGAAAGTTCATAACGGGGCCTGAGACATGATTATAACTATTTTACAACAATTACACAATAACATGTCTGACCGACTATGCTTGGTGTATAACCTGCTGGTGTAGTTTATGATGCGAGTGGAATTGATGTCGAATGTCCGCAGTGGCACTGGATGCGCTGGTTTAGATTACACAAAGTTGGCAGTGGCGTATTCTGCACCACCGCTTCACTGTCGTCCACCCTACGACTGTGCGCGCGATGGAAGTGGAAGTTGCAAAAAGGAATGCATTATGAAATTAAATTGGCTCTGACTTGTTTTTGTTGACAGTTTTGCCCAATGTTGAAAATCATTTTTCATTACTTCTGCCATATTAATATAATTGACAGACTTAAATTGGTTGTTTTAACAGCTATTCAAAATATTACCATCGTTTAGTGGTTGTATTATCATTCCTAGTAATTGTATTATAATTCCTAATTCTATGGTTGTAACATTGTAACATCGATGTCATTGTCAAAGGTTCGACAATACCCGATGTCAATCTTTCCTATTGATTTTCAGTGACCTGATAGCCTAGTGAGAGGGCTCTATCGTTTTTCTCCGTTCCTACAACACCATACCAAAATAGTGAATCCAGTTTTATGGTGGGCCACATAAACAGATGACAGCTGGTTCCCCTTGATTAGTCTCATAGATCTAATTCACTCTAAATCAGCTTGACCAAGTTGGCAGAGAGGGAAAGGGTAGCTATTTTTACCCACTGTAACATCTCTGTTCATTTGGACATTTCATTATCATCCGAGTGAGCGAAACAGCGCCCCTCTGTCTCTCTTACGTGTAGGCCAGATCTGATATCTGGTCCAAACGAGTATTACATTTTTGCCTGCCATAGCGAAGCCAGGGAGCATTTGTCCTCCCTTGACCAAAAAAATAGAACAGTATTTCCAATCAGCATTGAGCTAAACTGAGCGAGCTCAACTGTGAATTTTCCTGGCATAAAACAAAGTGTCAAAGGAAGCCGGCTTGGATTTGTCGTCTGTCCTATCAAATCGCTTTGAGAGCATGTCATTAACAGAAATAACTTGAATTGTTTCATCTCATTGTGTTATTGGCCTCCGGTGTCTAGCTAGCTAAAATGAGCCCTTTCCTAAATTGTGGTTTTACTTAATTATCCTTACTGGCCAATGATTATAACGGCGATTCTGATCCAACCATTAATTCATACATTGTTGTGCTCCTGACCTGGGAGGATGGAAGTTCAATATGTAGCTAGATGTAGAAGACTAATGTTAACTAGCTAATGTTGCCCATGAATGGAAGTTAGGCTAGCGAGCAAGCATTTTAGCCACGTAGCCTAAGATAACAAAAAATAAAAGCGTGTACTGTGATAGAGTGATAGACATGAAAGAGAGGAGGATGGCATTGGTGTTTCTCTACAAGTAGGGTGCTTGGCTTCCCCATTGATTTTTACCCATGCACCGCTACTGCTTAGCTTCCTATTTAGTTATAACCTTAACTGGCAAGTTAATAAATCAACCACTTAAGAGGTAGTTTTAAAACCACCCAAATGAAGCTACTTATGGAACACAGCATATGCATCACTTGATATTGTCAAGCGCTCAATGTTTGTAACCTCTTTCTTAGCCACTCAGTACTATGACAAAAAACAGCCTTTTAAATACTTGTAAGCATAAGCACAAAATCCTAGCGTTTGGCATGAAGTCAGTGCCAATATGTCGAGCAGTGCAACAGAGATATAGCTGTGTGGGAGTGTTGTTGTGAGCCCCAGGGCCTTCTGAGTAGGAGGCTTTCTCTCAGTCAGTCTGCATACGCATGGCTGTGTATGGCTAGACTGAGGTTAGTACGGTAGCTCACTTTGTCATTAAATCGCCATCACAGAGGCTGGAAAAATCAGAGCATAATGTCACTATAGGCATAGCCAGGACAGGTATAATACAGTCAAGCTGGTGATACTCATAGTCAAGAATGTTACAATTCAACTTCCATTTCCCCTGAACAGCCTACCGTGTTGTATATTCAGTCAGTGTTTACTCCATACTTTGCATCTTGGTAGGGTTGTGTGAGGTAACGACGGTATAGTATACATACCCTAATGCGCATCACATATGCAACAGAACACTGTACAAGTCAATAGACCCCAACTGGATATGATATTAGTGTGTATCTTCTTCACCGCTTCAAAGCATCTTGTGTGTGTAAAAAGAGTGCTATTCAAAGGACACTGCTGGGTCCTCATATGGCAGGGAATCAATTCAGAGACCAGCTGTCTGCATTGGCCCTTTCATTCATCCAATGCTAATAAATGGAGGGAGAGAGCATGGCGGGGATGTTTACACATTCTATCCAGCTGGTCACACCTATTTCCTGCCAGTCATTAACACCAGCTGGGACATTAGCAGAAAGTTCTACACCCCCTCCACACATTCAGGAGTTTGTCCTGTGTTGTGAAGGATGTGGTACATTCCATGTCTACGTTTTGAACAGGATCAGATTGACATGAAATCCATGGTAATAATAGACTACCACCACATATCCACTGGGAATCATATCAAATGTTATTTGTCACATGCTCCGTAAACAACAGGTGTAGACTAACAGTGAAATGCATACTTACAGGCCCTTCCCAACAATGCAGAGAGAAAAATAATAGAAAAAAGTAATAAATACACAATGGTTAATGATAACTTGGCTATATACACAGTGTACCAGTACTGAGTCAATGTGCAGGGCTTCAAGGTAATTGAGGTAGGTACTGTATAAAATCGAGCACACCGCCATGCAATCTCCATAGACAAACATCGGCAGTAGAAGGACCCGTACTGAAGAGCTCAGTGACTTTCAACGTGGCACCATCATAGGATGCCACCTTTACAACAAGTCAGTGTGTCAAATTTCTGCCCTGCTAAAGCTGCCCCTGTCAACTCTAAGTGCTGTTATTGTGAAGTGGAAATGTCTAGGAGCAACAATGACTCAGCCGCGAAGTGGTATTTTATAAATATTTTTTATTTAACTAGGCAAGTCAGTTAAGAACAAATACTTATTTTACAATGACGGCCAAACCCTCCCCTAACCTGGACGACGCTGGGCCAATTGTGCGCCGCCCTATGGGACTCCCGATCACGGCTGGTTGTGATACAGCCCAGGATCAAACCAGGGTCTGTAGTGACGCCTCTAGCACTGAGATGCAGTGCCTTAGACCACTGCGCCACTTGGGAGCCTCATAAGCTCACAGAACGGGACTGCCGAGTGCTAAAGCGCGTAAAGTGTAAAAGTCCTCTGACCTCGGTTGCAACACTCACTACTGAGTTCCAAACTGCCTCTGGAAGCAACGTCAGCACAAGAACTGTTCGTCGGGAGCTTTGTGAAATGGGTTTCCATGGCCGAGCAGCCGCACACAAGCACAATGGCAAGCGTCGGCTGGAGTAGTGTAAAGCTTGCTGCCATTGGACTCTGGAGTAGTGGAAACGCATTCTCTGGAGTGATGAATCTGACTTCACCATCTGGCAATCCGACGGACGAATCTTGTTTTGGCGGATGCCAGGAGAACTCTACCTGTCCCAATGCATAGTGCCAACTGTAAAGTTTGGTGTAGGAGGAATAATGGTCTGGGGCTGTTTTTCATGGTACGGGCTAGGCCCCTTAGTTCCAGTGAAGGGAAATCTTAACGCTATAGCATACAATGACATTTTAGACGATTCTGTGCTTCCAACTTTGTGGCATCAGTTTAGTGAAGGCGCTTTCCTGTTTCAGCATGATAAATCCCCCTTGCACAAATCGAGGTCCGTACAGAAATGGTTTGTCGAGATCAGTGTGGAAGAACTTGACTGGCCTGCACATTACCCTGACTTCAATCTCATCAAACACCTTTGGGATGAATTGGAACGCCGACTGCGAGCCAGGCCTAATCGCCTAACATCAGTGCCCTACCTCACTAATCCTCTTGTGGCTGAATGGAAGCAAGTCCCTGCAGTAATGTTCCAACATCTAGTGGAAAGCCTTCCCAGAAGAGTGTAGGCTGTTATAGCAGCAAAGGGGGAACCAACTCCATATTAATGCCCATGATTTGGGAATGAGTAGTTCGATGAGCAGGTGTCCACATACCTTTGGCCATGTAGTGTAGGTAGGGTTAAAGTGAATAGGTAACAGGATAGATCAGGAGTAGGAACCCTGTCCCTGGAAGGGCCCAGGTACTACAGGATTTTGTTCTAACTAGGCACCACACCTGACCAACTGAGCTAATTGATCAGTTCAGTGATTACCTAAATTCAACACACCTGGTCTTTTCAGGTCGGTTCAATTAAAAATAGGAAGTGCCTGTGGCACGCCAGGATCAGGGTTGCCTACCCCTGGGATAGATAAAAAACAGTAGCTTCAGCGTATGTGATGAGTGTGTGTATTGTGCATGGTGCGTGTTTCTATGTGTATGTAGTGTGTATTTCTATCAATGTGTGTGTGTGTCTGTGTGTGTATTGTGCATGTTAAAATGTGTGCAGGCCAATGCAGACCTACATACATGTCAATGTGTTTGTGTGTATCCATCCTCCGCCGGCGTCATCGGCCAGCCATCCAGCCAGCCCTCAGTGGCCCAGCCCCCTGACTGTCTGTCTGGCCAGACTCTGTGCTCTGCTTTGCCCCCTGTGGGTCTGCTGCTCTGCTACTGAATGATGAGCGCTAGGTAGCCTAGCAGTGCTGAGTTACTGGGAGCCGTATGTGCAGTCTGGTGATGGAGTGGCTGGCCTACATACAGCAGCAGCCTAGTCTGGCCATGTAGCTGTATACTGTCACACTCATAAGGATCTGACACCAGTACTCCTGCTGCCACTGACCCGGTTCTCCCACTCTCTCCTTTATTTATTTATCATTTTATCATGTCTCTATCTCTCCCTCATCCTACTGCAGTCTTTCATTCTCTTTATTTCTCTACTCTAAATCAACTAAACCAAGTTGGCAGAGGGGGAAAGGGTAGCTATCTTTACCCACAGTAACATCTCTGTTCCTTTGGACATTTCATTGTCATCATTATGATGAAATAGCAACCTAACGGGCAAGTTAATAAATCAACCACTGTTTTAAAACCACCCAAATGAAGCTACTTATGGAACACAGCAGATGCATCACTTGATATTGTCAAGCGCTCAATGTTTGTCACCTTTTCCTTAGCTCTGTACCATGTAAAAAAAAATAGCCTTTTCAGCCTTTTAAATACTTGTAAGCATAAGCACAAAATCCTAGCGTTTGGCATGAAGTCAGTGCCAATATGTTGAGCAGTGCAACAGAGATATAGCTGTGTGGGAGTGTTGTTGTGAGCCCCAGGGCCTTCTGAGTAGGAGGCTTTCTCTCAGTCAGTCTGCATACGAATGGCTGTGTATGGCTAGACTGAGGTTAGTACGGTAGCTCACTTTGTCATTAAATCGCCATCACAGAGGCTGGACCAATCAGAGCACAATGTCCCTGACACCAGTACTCCTGCTGCCACTGACCCGGTTCTCCCACTCTCTCTCCTTTTATTTATTTATCATTTTATCATGTCTCTATCTCTCTCTCAACCTACTGTTGTCTTTCATTCTCTTTATTTCTCTGGTTTTCTTATTCTCTTTCTCTTCCTGCTGTTCTCTTGTACTTTTCACCGTTTCTCTCTCCATCTCTGTCCTGGTTTCTCTCTCCATCTCTGTCCTGGTTTCTCTCTCCATCTCTGTCCTGGTTTCTCTCTTCATCTCTGTCCTGGTTTCTCTCTCCATCTCTGTCCTGGTTTCTCTCTCCATCTCTGTCCTGGTTTCTCTCTCCATCTCTGTCCTGGTTTCTCTCTCCATCTCTGTCCTGGTTTCTCTCTCCATCTCTGTCCTGGTTTCTCTCTCCATCTCTGTCCTGGTTTCTCTCTCCATCTCTGTCCTGGTTTCTCTCTCCATCTCTGTCCTGGTTTCTCTCTCCATCTCTGTCCTGGTTTCTCTCTCCATCTCTGTCCTCGTTTTGCCTGCCCTTTTTTAGATGTTCTCTCTCACACCCTTTCATTCTCTTTTCCGACCCCTCTGTTTTCTCATGACCATCACTCATGCCATGCCAGCCTCATCTCCATTCCCAGGGCACATGTGCCTTTGTTGTTTTAGCTAGTTGGCTGAGAAAAACATCACAAACACTAACAAATGTAGCCGTAATTAACAACTCTTCGTCAGTTAGCTAATGACAACATGTGCAAAAAAGCTGCGATAGCTGTCAGATCCTTATATCTCAAATGAATGATGCTGTTTCAACAGTCTCACTCCTTCAAAATAATAACCATGTTTTTGGTAAGGTTCAGTCTCTTCTCACTATAGCATTCTGGTTCCTTGGTGTCCTCCAGATCCTACAGTCTGCAACATCTCTTTTGTTGTGCAAACGTGAAGGGCCCTGCCATTGACAGAGGACCATTTGCTGCAACTTCCACCAAGGCTAGTTCCTTTGTTATTCAATGGCGGCAATTTGGTTGCAGTCTGTAATCTCAATTTGAAAAGGGGGGATGAAGAGGGAGAGGGCCCTTCTCCGCTGGGGGTGTTCCTGGGTGATCTGAAATCATGAAGGACAATGGAGAACTTCCTTCCCCATGGAGAGGTGTCTCCTTCAGTGACCTGTGAATATTGGTCTGCGTGGCCGTCCTGTGTTGAATGTAGGTTGGAGATGTGGATTGGGAGAAGGAGGTGTGGGTGAGGGCGGTGGGGGGCGAGGTGTTGCTGAAGGAGGTGTCCTACCTGGCCAGACGGTGTGGGTGAGGACGGTGGGGGGCGAGGTGTTGCTGAAGGAGGTGTCCTACCTGGCCAGACGGTGTGGGTGAGGACGGTGGGGGGCGAGGTGTTGCTGAAGGAGGTGTTCTACCTGGCCAGACGGTGTGGGTGAGGGCGGTGGGGGGCGAGGTGTTGCTGAAGGAGGTGTCCTACCTGGCCAGACGGTGTGGGTGAGGACGGTGGGGGGCGAGGTGTTGCTGAAGGAGGTGTCCTACCTGGCCAGACGGTGTGGGTGAGGACGGTGGGGGGCGAGGTGTTGCTGAAGGAGGTGTCGTACCTGGCCAGACGGTGTGGGTGAGGACGGTGGGGGGCGAGGTGTTGCTGAAGGAGGTGTCCTACCTGGCCAGACGGTGTGGGTGAGGGCAGTGGGGGGCGAGGTGTTGCTGAAGGAGGTGTCCTACCTGGCCAGACGGTGTGGGTGAGGACGGTGGGGGGCGAGGTGTTGCTGAAGGAGGTGTTCTACCTGGCCAGACGGTGTGGGTGAGGGCGGTGGGGGGCGAGGTGTTGCTGAAGGAGGTGTCCTACCTGGCCAGACGGTGTGGGTGAGGACGGTGGGGGGCGAGGTGTTGCTGAAGGAGGTGTCCTACCTGGCCAGACGGTGTGGGGTGAGGGCAGTGGGGGGCGAGGTGTTGCTGAAGGAGGTGTCCTACCTGGCCAGACGGTGTGGGTGAGGGCAGTGGGGGGCGAGGTGTTGCTGAAGGAGGTGTCCTACCTGGCCAGACGGTGTGGGTGAGGGCAGTGGGGGGCGAGGTGTTGCTGAAGGAGGTGTCCTACCTGGCCAGACGGTGTGGGTGAGGACGGTGGGGGGCGAGGTGTTGCTGAAGGAGGTGTCCTACCTGGCCAGACGGTGTGGGTGAGGGCGGTGGGGGGCGAGGTGTTGCTGAAGGAGGTGTCCTACCTGGCCAGACGGTGTGGGTGAGGGCGGTGGGGGGCGAGGTGTTGCTGAAGGAGGTGTCCTACCTGGCCAGACGGTGTGGGTGAGGGCGGTGGGGGGCGAGGTGTTGCTGAAGGAGGTGTCCTACCTGGCCAGACGGTGTGGGTGAGGGCGGTGGGGGGCGAGGTGTTGCTACATAGGGCCTATAGTAGATGAATCCAGATCCTTCAATAATAATTCTCTACATGGGATGGTTGGAATACTGGGGCTCATTAGTAGCCAGGCAGTCATTTCCAGGCTATTTAAATAGTTGCTGGGTTGGTTTTTAGCCTTATTTGATACGACCTCACCATGATAGCTTGTCATCTCTTATCTTTGCTGGCTGGCTGTTGTTTCAGTCTTTCATCTTTTGTATTTTGATATTTGCGTTTATTTTTAACCGGTTTGCTGGGGTGAAGGTAGAGCTGTTATCGAGGCTCCGTCAATAAACCGTGTAGAGGCTGGCTTTTGTTTTCATTGGTTTTGCCCAGAGGGAAGACATTAAGGATGGAGTCTGTCGTTTGTGCTTGTTAGGGTAGAGAATAGCTAGTGATGCCTGCCCACACTGCATACACGCACGCACGCACACACACACAAACACGTGCGGTCTGTGTGAGGTGCTGCAGTTGTTGCCCATAGACAAAGCTGACAATGTATGGCTTTTACAGCCAAGCCAACCTCTTTTTGTTTGGAGATGGTTGTCATTTCTCTCTTCTCGGGCTGACATGGTGAGACTAATCTATAAGTCATTGATTTGGTGCTTCTGAATGAGCAGGATGGCAATGATTAGACAGGAGGTATCTATGGGCACAGTTCCCTTTTCATATCAATGGTGGTCACAGTACATGAACGTTTGTAATCCCAAGCTTGATTCCGTCAAGAGGGGATGTGTGTTTATTTGAACAGGCTCCACTGATACAGCTAGCGCCTTTAATCATGTGAGATTGCGCGTGACTGTTTGGTTGGCCATTTGGAATGGTACACACACACACACAAACAAACAAACAAAGACACACACACACACACAGTGTCAGCTCAGAGGTAACAGTGGGCCTTAGTGTCATGGCTGTTGTCACTTTGACTGGCCACCATGGCAGTGACCCTTGCCCAGAGAGAGAGAGATAGCTCAGCACTTCCATTCTTCTCTCAGAGGGTGGTGGGTGCCCCCTCCATATTGTGCCAGGCCCTAGGTCCTTAGTCAGCAGGCTTTACAGCAGGCGTACGTGGCATGAGCCGCTTACCTAGCGGGAACTGCTGAGTAGGGATACAGGAGTGAGCATTCTGGACTCCCTCTGTATGGCTAGTGTGCACTAACAGTATAGAGCCCCTGTAAAGGGACCTCATAGGACAAAATACGGGCACGGCCATTGTTTATGTGGCCAGAGGGGCAAATGTGGTAGCCCTTCTTCACAGGATGAATTCATCCAAAGAGTCACCCCAAAGATGTTACAAATTGGAAACCTTACATGAGTCTGAATTACGAGTCTGTCTGCTTCCTTCTTGCTGTTGTCTTGCAGTCAGGCCAGGTGAAAGGTAGACCTATGAAAAAGCATGGCATGTTTTTATTTGTCAAGGGTAGTTGGAATGCTATTTTGCTATGAAGTACACAAAAAAAAAAGAAATGCATGAAATTGTATGAAATGTATGCATTCACTACTGTAAGTCGCTCTGGATAAGAGCGTCTGCTAAATGACTAAAATGTTAATGTTAATGAAGCAGACTACCTTTTTATCGCGTTGCATGTGAAAGCACGCGGTCAGTGGTTGTGACAAATGGTGTGTTAAGTGGGTACAGTACAGCAGTAGTGTTCCCTTCCTCCATTTCTGCTTGTCTCTTATCTCACAACTGGCTTTGCCACTTTAGCCTTTGTGGTGCTGATGTCACAACCCTCTGATCACAGCGTCTAATCAATCGCCTGTGTGTGTGTGTGTGTGTGTGTGTGAGGCTAACCACTCTGCCATATGTTTGATTAGCTCAGCAAATCTTTCCTCTCATTCAATTAGCAAGGTAAAGATAACTTCTTATCATGTTCTTTTTGCTTCACGGACAGTTCCTTTGTTTCATTAGTCCACTGATGATACAGTCCCAAAATGTTTTTCATGTCAGAAATGATGTTTTGAAGATATAGAACATTCAAAATGCAGAAAGGTTCACAGACGACGTGTGTACAGCAGCTTTATGTTTTAATTAGGCCTGTTTTAGAATTCAACGCCACTGCTAACATTGTACAGGTTGATATCATTCCAGAGCTATTAAAAAGTGCAACACCAGCGAAAATGGAAAAGTATTCTAAGAAAAACTATGTTGTGAGATATGAGTACATAAAAACCATGATAATGTACATCAATGTTTACCATTTTGGTGCTGGAACAGTCGCAGGCCACTGAGGCCAGTAGAAGTAGCATTTTACCAGCTCCACCACTACTGCATACACATCCTGTCCTACACACCTTTTCTTCCCTCAGCTCCTCTTCGTGTGTGCTTGGTGGCCGTAGTCTAGACCACACGCATACATTTAGCTACACACTCCTGGACACTTCCATACATTTAGCTACACACTCCTGGACACTTCCATACATTTAGCTACACACTCCTGGACACTTCCATACATTTAGCTACACACTCATGGACACTTCCATACATTTAGCTACACACTCCTGGACACTTCCATACATTTAGCTACACACTCCTGGACACTTCCATACATTTAGCTACACACTCCTGGACACTTCCATACATTTAGCTACACACTCCTGGACACTTCCATACATTTAGCTACACACTCCTGGACACTTCCATACATTTAGCTACACACTCCTGGACACTTCCATACATTTAGCTACACACTCCGGACACTTCCATACATTTAGCTACACACTCCTGATGGAGAGCATTGTATTGAATTGTGTAATCATTTACAAACACTTTCCACCATGCTTTAATGAGAGAGAGCCTCAAGTAGGACTTGTTGGAAAGATTGAGTCAATGAACCGGCGTTTTTCAAAAGGATTTTTCCACTCCGTGGAGTGTGTGTAGGTCTGGATCATTGTGTCTGTGTGCGTGCAGATATGTGCTTTTATGCATGTGTGTAATATTAATATTTGGCATTCTCAACACAAAATATTTCTGTGCCTTCACGATAAACATGACCTGTCATCATGGATCTGTATTAAAGTGTGTGTGTCCCAGGTGTGAGCCTCCCACCCCGCACCCCACCACGGCCCTCACCTGTGTGTTGCGGTGCTTCCCCTGCGAGCCGTCCTGGGCCGGCAGCCCCTTCCTGCACCGCCCCCATACTTCGCCCAGCAACAGCAACGCCGTCGCCCCTGAAACCGCCGCTGTCTCCCAGGCAACTGTCATCATGACACGCTCCAAGACCTTCCAGGCCTACCTGCCTAACTGCCACCGCACCTACAGCTGCATCCACTGTCGAGCACACCTGGCCAACCATGACGAGCTCATCTCCAAGGTAGGCTTTTTCGACAAGGACAAAAAAGTTGAAATACATTTGGGAATAGGGCAACTATGTCATGTGTATGAAGCTGCATAGCAGAGGAGCTGCAGGCCAGTTGTAGTTAAACCCCATATTTTAACAGCTGTAAATCCTTATGCTGGCACACTTCCTAGCATCTACTGCAGAGCCTCTGTGTGTGTGTGTGTGTGTGTGTGTGTGTGTGTGCGGTTGCATTTGACTGAGAGTAGATTCTGTCTCAACGTGATTGCTTCCATTTGCTGACGGTAACGTTGAGCGTTCATCGTGTGGCACCAGGTTGACCCGGGTTCACTTTATTCCACCAGTTGTTGTGGTCATTAACACAGTAACGGCCCTGAATTACTTAACACATGTCAGGATCAAGGAAAAGCCCTTAATCCATTTAGCTTTGTGTGCAACTGCAAGAGAGAAGTAACGAAGGAAATGAGAGCGAGATCAAACCATAAAAGAGAGGGGCGAGAGAGGTCATCATATTACTGTCACCTCCTGGAACTCTCTAGACTAGAGCATCATGGGTAATATTCCCGGGTGGATGGAGAAGCCACAAAGCTTCCTAATACACAGACACACACAGCTTTTCATAGACACTAGTGGGCTTTTAGTGTAAGCCAGCAGCACATCAAAGCAGATTGACTGTGTTCACTCTGCAAACACACCGTTTCCATGGAAGCAGCATGTTTTTATGTCAGACTAAAATAAAGAGGGCAAGGATTGCATGTGTGTGTGGGTGGATGATTTTGTGTGTAATGTGTGTCTGTGTGTGAGAAAGCCAGAGGGAGAGAGTGAGAAAAAGAAAGGAGAGTTTGTAGGAGAAAATGTGTGTGTGTGTTAAACTGTAGAGGCTTCATGTTTATCTACAATATATTAGACAGCATGGATCATAGCCACAACACCGCTCTACACCAAACACCACACACACACACACACACACACACACACACACACACACACACACACACACACACACACACACACACACACACACACACACACACACACACACACACACACACACACACACACACACACACAGCACAGCACAGCTCCACACCACCCCATACATGACACTACACCACACGCCACAGTACCACACCAGCTCTGTCATATCCAAAGCGACTTACAGTCATGCGTACGTACATTTTATGGGTGGTCCTGGCCTGGGAATCAAACTCACTATCCTGCCGTTGCAAAGCGCCATGCTCTAGCAACTGAGCTACATAGCACCACCCCATCCCATATAGCTCCATCCCCCACTATACACCACAGAGATCCATCCCCCCACCATACCCACCACACAGATCCACCCAGGCTCCTGGTGGCTACGGAGCTACACACATGTCACAGTGCGACACACTACCAGCTTGGGAAAAGCAGCCAATCGTAAAGCCTTCTCCCTCAGGGCTGTTTTTTCTATGGCCATATGGTAGGGCAGAACTCTGACTCGGCCTATCAGAAGGCTTGTATTATGTGCCTCCTGGGAACTCCTTAGTCGTTGTTGAAAATACGTTGTCGTTAAAAGCTTGAATTGATATAGGTTAAAGGTATGTACGGTACATACCATATGTGGGTAGGTGGGTACGTACGGTATAGGTAGGTATGTACGGTACATACCATATGTGGGTAGGTGGGTACGTACGGTATAGGTAGGTATGTACGGTACATACCATATAAGTGGGTAGGTGGGTACGTACGGTATAGGTAGGTATGTACGGTACATACCATATGTGGGTAGGTAGGTACGTACGGTATAGGTAGGTATGTACGGTACATACCATATAAGTGGGTAGGTGGGTACGTACGGTATAGGTAGGTATGTACGGTACATACCATATGTGGGTAGGTAGGTACGTACGGTATAGGTAGGTATGTACAGTACATACCATATAAGTGGGTAGGTAGGTACGTACGGTATAGGTAGGTATGCACGGTACATACCATATAAGTGGGTAGGTAGGTACGTACGGTATAGGTAGGTATGTACGGTACATACCATATAAGTGGGTAGGTAGGTACATACGGTATAGGTAGGTATGTACGGTACATACCATATGTGGGTAGGTGGGTACGTACGGTATAGGTAGGTATGTACGGTACATACCATATGTGGGTAGGTAGGTACGTACGGTATAGGTAGGTTTGTACGGTACATACCATATAAGTGGGTAGGTAGGTACATACGGTATAGGTAGGTATGTACGGTACATACCATATGTGGGTAGGTGGGTACATACGGTATAGGTAGGTATGTACGGTACATACCATATAAGTGGGTAGGTAGGTACGTACGGTATAGGTAGGTATGTACGGTACATACCATATGTGGGTAGGTGGGTACATACGGTATAGGTAGGTATGTACGGTACATACCATATAAGTGGGTAGGTAGGTACGTACGGTATAGGTAGGTATGTACGGTACATACCATATAAGTGGAAAAACAATACCATGTTAGCATATCATTGAGATGTTTTTAATGGGATACCTTCGTTTTAGGAATGTGAGTGATGCCATGTGTCTGCCTTGAAGCTAGCATCGCTGTGTAAAACATCCTGTTCTCCCTCTCTCGTCTCTCATCCAGTCCTTCCAAGGAAGTCAAGGTCGAGCTTACCTCTTCAACTCAGTGTAAGTACCTGAGCCTATTTTTATTATTCTCCAAATCAAACCCCCATTTGATCACTTTGCCACCCCTCTCTATTTTTTACATTTTATTTTCTTCACCTTTCTCTCCATTTATCACACTCCTCTTGCTCTCCGTCTCAGGGTGAACGTGGGGTGTGGACCAGCAGAAGAGAGGGTTCTGTTGACAGGGCTTCACGCGGTGGCTGATATCTACTGTGAAAACTGTAAAACCACGCTGGGCTGGAAATACGTAAGTAGCTAATTACATAGGAATCCCCCACAAACAGATCTCTAGACATGCAGGTGTATAACACATATATAGACATGGTAAACAAATGCTCCACATTGCTGGTGTCCCTGGCTTCGCTTTGTGGGCTACCTATGTGGGTGTGTGGAGGTCAGTGAGAGAGACCCGGGTGGTACGTGGCCTTGTAGTGTTTTATGGTGTTGCCATCTGTGATGTTATTAATATCCCCCACGAGGCCTAATGCTCCAGTCTGTCAAAGGGCCAATAGTGCTGCTGCTGACCTAGTACGCCCATCAACAGCACACACACACACACAGACACACTCTCACCCATGCACATACAGGCACATGCACATACAAGCAGTCTACGTCACACGCACCAACACGCACGCTACGTGTTTTATTAGGATTACGTATAAAATAACAAGGGAGATTACCCCAGATAGAAAATCACACTGTTTACATTCACGACAATGCTCCAGTTTGTCTCTCTCGTTCTCTCTGCAGGAGCATGCCTTTGAGAGCAGTCAGAAGTACAAGGAGGGGAAGTTCATTATCGAGCTGGCTCACATGATCAAGGACAATGGCTGGGACTGAGGGGGCTGACCTCACCCCTAAGGTTTACTGCTAGCTCATCCACATGACCCTATTCACCTGACACACCGCTCATGTACTCCCACAATACACAGGTGTAAGGGTGTGTGTGCGCAAGTGTGCGTGCATGTGTGTTTACCAGAATGATAATCTCCAGTCTAAAGCATATACAGATATGCACAAACACACACACACACAGTTGCACAGAGACGTGTGTTTGTATTCACTCTGCATGCTGAAGCTTGTTCCAGGCCTCAGGGTGGACAGGAGCCCACAGGTTAAGGGTTATAGGTCATAGGTTATGGTCTCTCTGGGGGATGAATGAGATGAACAATGACCATGGTAATGGACAGACAAGAATGGACCCCTCCAACTCCACAAGACCCACTAACCCTACAATGAGGTGAAATTCTGTTCAACATTCCGTTTTTTACCTGCGATCACCCTCACTACCCTACATGGATCCTTCCACATTAATGCATTTTTTGGTTGCTATGTTTCAGTGGACTCCATTGATTTAGGAATGAGAATAATTTTAGAGGATCTCTATGATGGGCAGACTCATGGAAGACACCAACCAACCAGAATCACCAGACTTCTTGAAGCCTGAAATCATCCAAAACTCCTTTCAACCAAATCAGCACCTTATCGTTCGGGATTGAGTTTGAAACAGATTGTCATAAATCTAAAACTGCTTGATTGTTCATCTGAAAAAAAATCTTTGCTGTTCTTAGTTTTTTTGTTCTAGCATGTGTTTAAGCTATGGATGTATTTGTTAATTTATTTGGTATTGTTTGGGGACAATCCCTTTTTCCCCCCTTTGTTAAAAGGCAGTAGCTTTGTTGGTTCCCCCCTCACTTCCAATGGTAGCAATCTTAAAAATGAGGTGTCATTCAAGTTGTCATCCTTTTGCCGATCTGAGTGTGCTATTACCACCCTCTGTGAATGTTTTAGTAATGGCAGTGTGTGCGAGGAACCCAGAGTGCACAAGGTTTACATGTCAACTGGGTAAAAAGACCAGGGGGAAAATGTAGCACCCGTAGCTCTTTTCAGTCTCAAAGCAATGCAGACATTATAAAGGTGATGCAAACTGATGAGGAAATTAGGCATGTGGAGTGCCCCTTTCCTAGACGCTGATCTGAAGTCAGTGTTGTGTCACCACCCATCCCTCCCAGAGGTTGAGGTTAGGATATGGAGAGGGAAAGCTGATCCTAGAGCTGTTTATAAGGGCAACTTCTAACAGGCACCTCACACAGACTGATGGTTGTGAACTGGTGGTTCTCTGTTTACTTGGGTCTGCATCCTCCACTGCCTCCTCGCTTTTTGTTTTGTTGTTGATTTTGATTTTACAAGATTTGAGAATTACGACATTTAAAATGGACTTTCTACAGTCTGGAACAGGAGAACCAACCGAAAGCCACAGAATACCCAATCAGAGGGTTTCACACGTCCCAGCACAACAACCAAAGACTCCCATCAACAATAAGTTGACCAAACAATGGACCTTGCGGTTGATTGCTTGTATCAGGAAGTTGCCGAATGAAAGATTGTGATTGGCCGAGAGCCACTGTCGAACCTTGGCCTTTCTCTGTGAGATAATGCATTGTTTGGTTGCGACAATTACAATGTTAATACCTGTATATTCACTATGAACATATGCATTATTATATAACGATAAACAGTATTACACCATGTAAATAGCCATATTCAATGTTTTATTTATTCATTTATTCAGTTGATTATTTTAGTCTATGCTCTACTGTCTGTCTTGGGGCCCCTTGTGGGACAGTTAGATTTCCTACTTTTTTACTATTTGGAGAGAAAAAAAAGAAGAAAAAAAAGTATTTTGCAAAGGAAGGAAAATTGATGGCAACACATGGAGACTCAATAAAGATTCTCATTTGATCGATCTGAAACAGAGGCCAAAGTATGTTTTATACTCAATTGGTTGCTAGTCTTGTACTTTAGCCAAGCCCTGTGGCTTTTGAGATGACAACAACCACAGGTAGCCTAGTGGTTAGAGCATTGGGCCAGTAGCTGAATGGTTGCTGGATGAAATCCCAGAGGTGACAAGGTAAAAATATGTCGTTCTGCCCCTGAACAAGGCAGTTAACCCACTGTTCGCCGGTAGGCCGTCATTGTAAATAAGAATTTGTTCTTAACTGACTTGCCTGGTTAAATAAATCAAATAAAACCACAAATGAGCTGGCTAAAACAGAAACAGATCTGGCAACCAGGGTCATTGTATTGTACATACAGCGCCTTCAGAAAGTATTCATACCCCTTGACTTATTCCACATTTTGATGTCTTGACCTGGATTCAAAATGGATTAAATATTTTTTTCTCAACCATATACACACACACACACACACACACACACACACACATACCCCATAATGACAAAATGAAAACATGTTTTTAGAAATGTTTGCACATTTATTGAAAATGAAATACAGAAAGATCTCATTTACACAAGTGAGTCAATACATGTTAGAATCACCTTTGGCAGCGATTACAGCCGAGAGTCTTTTTGGGTAAGTCTCTAAGAGCTTTGCACACCTGGATTGTACAATATTTGCACATTATTCTTTTAAAAATTCTTCAAGCTCTGTCAAGTTGGTTGTTGATAATTGCTTGACAGCCATTCTTGCCATAGATTTCCAAGCCGATTTAAGTCAAAACTGTAACTAGGCCACTCAGGTACATTCAATGTCGTCTTGGTAAGCAACTCCAGTGTATATTTGTGTTTTAGGTTATTGTCCTGCTGAAAGGTGAATTTGTCTTCCAGTGTCTGTTGGAAAGCAGACTGAAGAAGGTTTTCCTCTCGGATTTTACCTGTGATTAGCTCTATTCTGTTTCTTTTTATACAAAAAAACCCCCATCTTAATCCTTGCTGATGACAAGCATACCAATAACATGATGCAGCCACCACCATGCTTGAACATATGAAGTGATATTCAGTGATGTCTTGTGGGATTTGCCCCAAACATAAGGCTTTGTATTCAGAACATAAAGTTCCTTTCTTTGCCAAATTATTTGCAGTTTTACTTTAGTGCCTTATTGCAAACAGGATGCATGTTTTGGAATATTTCTGTACACGCTAACTTCTTTTCACATCGTCATTTAGGATAGTATTGTGGAGTAACTACAATGTTGTTGATGCATCCTCACAGCCATTAAACTCTAACTGTTTTAAAGTCACCATTTGCCTCATGGTGAAATCCCAGAGCGGTTTCCTTCCTCTCCGGCAACTTAGTTAGGAAGGACGCCGGTATCTTTGTCGCGAATGGGTGTATTGATACACCATCCAAACAGGGGCGGTTCTGGGGGGGGGCTTGGATGGGGCAGAGCCCCTGTGACAACAATTTTGGACCCCCTTGTGGTCCCCCTAAATGTGGAGTATGAAATAATTTTCACATAACTAATTATTGCTATCGTTATTTTTTTACATCCGTTATTAGACAGTGGCAACGCGGAACACTAATGATTATGAACATGGTCTTTTGCCTGCTAATGCCTGCAATGCAGTGAAGAAAACGATATGACAACAATAACGTCTAATGTAACTGGCCCCTCTAACAGTACAACTGGCCCCAGCTTGGCCCCCCCAGTTGAAATGGTCTAGAACCGCCACTGCATCCAAAGCGTAATTAATAACTTCACCAAGCTCAAAGGGATATTCAATGTCTGCTTTTTTTCTTTTACCCACCTAACAATAGGTGCCCTTTGCGAGGCATTGGAAAACTTGGTCTTTGTGGTTGAATCTGTCTTTGACATTAGTGCTCAACTGAGGGGCCTTACATATAATTGTATGTGTGGGGTACAGAGATTAGGTAGTCATTCAAAAATCATGGTAAAGACTATTATTGCACAAAGAGTGAGTCCATGCAACTTATAATGTGACTTGTTAGGCACATAAAATTAAAATAACAAAGGGGTTGAATACCTATTAACTGAAAACATTTCAGCTGTTCATTTTTTATTAATTTGGTTAAAAAAAAATAATTTCAAAACCAATGGGCCTTCCGAGTGGCACGGTGGTCTATGACACTGCATCGCAGTGCTAGCTGTGCCACTAGAGATTCTGGGTTTGAATCCAGGCTCTGTCCCAGTCGAGACCCATGGGGCGGCGCTCAATTGGCCCAGCATCGTCTGGGTTAGGGGAGGGTTTGGCCGGCAGGGATGTCCTTGTCCCATCGCACACTAGCGGCTCCTGTGGCGGGCCAGGTGCAGTGCACGCTGACAAGGTTGTGAGGTGTACGTTGTTTCCTCCGACACATTGGTGCGGCTGGCTTCCGGGTTAAATGGGCATTGTGTCAAGAAGCAGTGTGGCTTGGTTGGGTGGTGTTTCGGAAGACGCACAGCTCTCGACCTTTGCCTCTCCCGAGTTCGTACGGGAGTTGCAGCGATGAGACAAGACTGTTACTACCAATTGGATACCACGAAATTGGGAAGAAAAAGGGATAAAAAAATAATGAATATAATATAAAAATCGAAAAGCATTATTCGACTGTGACATTATGGGGTATTGTGTGTAGGCCAGTGACATAAAATCTCAATTTAATCCATTTCAAATTCAGGCTGTAACACAACAAAAGTTGGAAAAGGGGTGTGAATACTTTCTGAAGGCGATGTATGCTTTGACATTCCAGCTGCTAGGATAGCACCATTAAGATGGATTTCAGAGAAACTTGCATAACTGACAACTGTTCATGCATGCATTTATTATCCCATGAGACAAAATAATTTGTCCCAACATCTGCTGGACTCTCTAATTCTGGTACATAATGTGTAAAAATAGATGCAGTTAGACATTTTGTACATTGGATGTCTGAAGAGGGTATTAGCCTTAGCTGGTTATCGTCACCGGGCTCTCGGATGTGCCCGGACCTCCTGCTCTATTTCAATAGCAGCAGATGGTGGGACAGGGTCTCCTAGCAACTGGGTTTCAGGGGCAACAGTATGAATGGTTGGCATTAGTGTTCCCTGACTGGTACTCCGCATCATGGTACAATGCCACAGTAAAATTCTGGGTTGCCATCCCTCCCTAATATATTATTTTGCGTGGTTTTATTAGGGATAGAAATGCTTAGTTGGGATATGTGTGCATGACTTGTTCTTGAGCCAAGATAAGAGCATTGAAAGCAATGGAAGAGAAGCATTAAAGTTTGAGTTGCATGTGAATATTCAATTACAGGGCAGTTGCTGTCAAATAGAACTTATTTGATACAGTATTCAACGTTCAGCTATGTAGCAGTGGAACAGGGTTACTAAAATGCCTGATCCCACTAGGTGTGGCATATCAAGAAGCTGATTAAACGGCATGATCATTGCACAGGTGCACCTTGTGCTGGCGACAATAAAAGGTCACTTTAAAATGTGCAGTTTTGTCACACAACACAATGCCACAGATGCCTTAAGTTTTGAGGGAGCGTGCAATTGGCATGCTGCCTGCAGGAATGTCCACTAGAGCTGTTGCCAGAGAATTGAATGTTCATTTAACTACCAAGTGCTGAGGAGCATTTCTGTCTGTAATATGCCCTTTTGTGGGGAAAAACTAATTCTGATTGAAACTGGGGAGCCAGGCCCAGCCTGTCTCTTAGTCCCAAAGCCATAACATTATTTGCTATAGATAGGGCCATTGTACATGACTCTGAATGCACAGTGCTGGCCTTGTCACATACTCCTGTATGAGAGTCCTTCATGAACAGTGAGAGCAGCGTTTCCTCTCTCCTGCAGCTGCTGCTCCATTTTCTTTGGTCCTGGCCTCAGGAACCACATGCTCTATTTAGTCTGCGGGGCCAATGGGTGTGGAGTGGAGTTTTTGGAAAGAGTGAACATATGTATGAAAGGGATTTGCTTGGGGGACAGGGGTTAGGGGGGGATACACTTGTAATTCAGTACAGCCCAGTAGAGCCTTAAGGTGTCTGTGTGTCATCTTTAATTAGCAGTGGTGAGTGGTTTTGACATTGTGTATGTGTGTTTGTAAAGCTGTAACTAGACATGTGTGAGGCTGGATACTGGTTGAGGCTGGGTTGGGTGGTGGGTTAGGGTGGGACGCCCATAGTGGTTGTGGATCGAAGAAAGAGTGGTTAGAGCTGGAAGACTCAGAGTTATTACTTTGACCCGCAGTTGCTAAAAATAACAGAGCCCTAAACAGCTTTCCCTCCCAGCCACACACTTCCTTGTGTGTTTAAACAGCAACTTAAAAAGACACACAAACACCATACAAGACATACACTGGCACACACATAAAGACCGGGTTAAAAGACACACACAAAAAATCCAGATCTCAATACAGTTATCTGTTCCCAAAGCGACAATATGTTATGAACAGAGTGCACTACGTTTTGTAGACGTGACCCAAAGCCAAAGTTTCAAAAAATGTCATTGTTTACAATGAGTGCATGGCCAAATTTTGTTATTGCACACACGCACTTCACAGACCAGGTGTTCCTTAATGGAAATATGCAAATACATGCTAGAATGCACCAATAGGATCTCACTAGCTCATGCTTGGCTCTGCCCACCTTCTTGCTTGTTCTGCCCACTATGCTTCATTTGCTCCCATTGAAACGACAAAGGTGAACTCTTTGGTTAGTTATAAATATCTTTGGTGCTGTATATGTGTTATTATAAGTGAACGAGCTGCTGATATTTTAGAGAATAATTCCTTTGTTCATTCAGACTTACATCTAATGCTTTGCTTCTGGTAACAGGGGTGGCAGGTAGCCTAGTGGTTAGAGTGTTGGGCCAGTAACCGGAAGGTTGTTAGATCGAATACCCGAGCTGACAAGGTAAAAATCTGTCGTGCTGCCCCTGAACAAGGCAGTTAACCCCCGAGGCTGTCGTTGTAAATAAGAATGTGTTCTTAACTGACTTGCCTAGTTAAATAAAGGTTCATAAATAAATAACACACACTGAAGAAATGGGGTTGTTGAATGTTAAACAATACATAAAGCCTGACGAACAATATGCTTCATTATAGCCTATAGTGAAGATGATTATCCTGGTTGAGGCTGACAAAGAACATCCTGCTTTACTGTAACAAATACCAAGGACATACAGTAAGTCCTGTCATCATGTTATCAACATCTGTTAATACAAACACATGGTGACTGAACCTGACTGTCATCACCGGCCCAACGCATTGAATGTCTATTTATTCAAAGATTTAATGCACTGTGAAACTGTCACCACAGTGGCTCAAGGTCTTCATTGCTTGTCCCCATAATGGCTCCAACTGCACTGGCCAACATTAGGAGAATGGATCCACAGGACATAAACAAGTCTAATTACGATTGACACGGTTGACTCTGTTCACAGGCACTGGCCCTGGCCTACACTAAGCTGATCAGTGTGCTCAGGAGGCGCTCAGGCCATCTGCTGTGTGTAAGTACACATATACACAGAGAAATACCTACAGCACGCAGAAACACAGGGAGAGAGAGAAAACACATACAGCGCACACACTCAGGGTGATTTGAGGTGTCCAGCGGGCAGATGACAAGTATGTCACTGTAAAGAGTGGCCTGTTCCATTTCAATGGCTTTGATGCCAGGAAGGATGCATGGCCGTTATATGCACCTGCAAGTTACCAAGGCCAGTACAGAACAGGGTAGAATCTGACAAAATAGAAGGGGGCCTTGAGGTTTGGGGGGCTAGAATTGGGACCCATCAAGGCAAGAAAGGGGTAGCTGCTTGGGCTGGGGGTTGGGGTTAGGCTGGTCCGTGTTTTATAATTACCATGCACTCTGTAGCAGAGAGTTAATGAGTTACAGGTTAATGTAAGTACAAGAGCCACAGCTGGTAGAGGAGTGCAGGGCAACCCTGCTTTTAGTTTACGACCCTCTTGAATATGAAACTTGTGTATGAGAGGCTCTTAAGAACAGACAGTGACACAAAGAATTTGACAGCAAGACAGACCAACAAAAAGAGAGAAACAGAATGTTGCCTACAATTCGCACATCCTCACATCTACATATACCTTCCAACACAAAAAGAAACACACACAAAGACTGTTAAACTTTCAGACCCAAAACAACAGCACCATCCGATACACCATACAAAACACTCTTTGAAGACCACGTGTTGACACAATGGTAATTGAGGAGTGAGACAAAAAGAGGGAGTAATCAGTGAAAGAGGTGTTTCCCTCACCCCACCCCACCAGGCCCCTCCATCAAGATTAGGATTGGTAATTGGTAATTGGCCTGGCCGTCCCCTCCTGTGGGTGCTGGGTGGGTGTCTGGCAGCAGAATGTTAATCCAAGCAGCCATTAGCCTAGTGGTTAGCCCAGCGCCATCTGCACAGAGCTGATCATGGCTAATGAGCGAGAGCCTGGCCAATTGGGGTGGCTTTGTTCTCTGAAAGTACCAGACCAGGGGGAGAGGAAGGGGTGTGTGTGACTGTGTGAGTGGGTGGTTGAGTGGAAGAGGGGGGTTATAGGACAACAGAGTCTCGCTCAGAGGCATCATCACCCCCATCATGTCTTTCATGTTGTCTTATTCCCCGAGCGGCATGGGCCTACTGATTTAGGGAGTGACCTCTGACCCATGACTAAATGGAGATGAGCTTTGGGGAGAGGAAAGTGATGGGAAGGGAGGGGGGTGTCACACACCTGCCCCTAAAAACCTGTATTAGGACAGCTGGTACTCCATTAACCCATAAACCAACCCTCTTCCACGTAGACACACACACACACATACACACAGTGCACACTAAAATGAACAGAGAGAAAGAAAGATTAAAACATTTACTTCTTTGAAAATAATAGGCATCACATGAACACTGCATACCGAGAGCTTGCTGAAATTCACCAAACTCTCCATATTTTCAGGAAATTGTACCGGTGGTATTTTAAGATCAACAACATTGGGAACGGGAGAGTGGATTTCATTCCCAAAGGGAAAAAGTACATTTTACAAAAAGATGGGATTTTCAATGAAGAATAAAATAAAAGGGTTGAGACTGACATCTGCTGGACATATGTGGAAGTGCAGCTTTAAGAACAAAGCTCCCAGTATCCATGGAAGTTGGTCTGAATTACACATGCACTAAAAGCAACCATACATGGAACAAATAGTTTGACATGTTTTTAGGGTTGAATGGAAGACCATAAACAGTTGCATCACCCTGACTGGGAATGGTAGGAAATTCCTTTCCTTACAGAATGACTGGCGACTCTGGCATTGACTGACTGGCTTATTAAATAAAGCACATTTTATTGGTCACATACACGTGTTTAGCAGATGTTATTCTGAGAAATGTGTCACATTGTCGAAGGCCAAACATGCTCTGTTTATAGCTTTGGGAGACAAACTGTGTCAACCTTATTTAAAAAAAAAAAAAATTAACCAGGAAGAGCTCATTGAGATTTGAAATCTTTTTCAAGAGCGTCCTGGCCAAGATAGGCAGCACCAAGTCATTGCACAATTACAGACAGACAACATGAAAAACTACAGACAATTTAGTAAAGAAACATAGAATTCACAGGAGTATAACAAAATCATAAAACAGCAAATTAAAAACATTGACAGGTCAGGGAATCATCCTCAAAATCCTTCATCAATGATTTAAAAACACCAATCGGGTCAAGTTCTTCCAGTTTAAAAGTATTTTGTAAGTCGATGGCGCAGAGTACATAAAAGCCCTTTTACCAAATTCAGTTTGGACATTTAGAACCTTGAGACCAGGATAATATTGCCTAGTTAAATTAAGGTAAAACATTTTTTTTTTAAACGCTACATTGCAGTACCGAAATCTGTACAAATTGTTGAATTCCAGAAGGATTGTGTCATCAGGCTTGGGCTGTAGCCGTAGTTAAAATATGACCAAATAAAGCTGAATCACTGAAATAATAGCCTTTGGCGAAGACGTGAAAGGAAATTCCTGTGCAGCTCTGATGCCCTTCCTGGCTGGCATCGCCGTTTCCTCTGAATACATTCCACAATCTGCCTGGCAGAAAGAGAAACACCATAACAGGGTTAATTGGCTTTGTCTGGTTGGCAAACCTCAGCACTTTTCAAACTTCTTTGCATTGTAAAGACTTTTGGATTTTTATGTGACCTCCAAAACAAAAACAACCCAGCATCTCTTACCCACTATCTGGACCTATAAGTAAACTATATTTTTGGGGATTAATAAATTATCATGGCAATATTTCTCTTCTCTCAGAACTGAGGTTAGCTTTAGTTAGATCCCTGTCCTCAGGCACAAGTTAGATATGCTGCTGAGGTTAGAGATTGCTTAGCTAAACTGAAGTGTACTGTTACACTGGCAAAATACATATGTGCACATTGCAAGAAATAGGTTAGACCCGATGAGAGATATTTGAGCAAATTGCGTTTGTCTATGTCATTGTCCTCCACTATCATGAACCTGTGAGAATGTGCATATTGATGTAGGTTGAAGTCAGTGGCTCTCATCATATACTTAATTGTTTCTCATATACAGGTAAGGGACAGATTGAAATTTACTGTGGGGGGTCATTAAAGCAAATCACCCCTCTCCCCAATGTTACAAATATTTTCACATGACCCTCCCCATGTACTGTAAAATAAATTGAACACCCTCACCCCTCATAGAAATAACTCAAAATAATGTTTACGACCACAAAGTACAATAACTGTAGTGACCCTGTGTTTATAAACGTGGATATCTACTTCACTTTTGTGGCACAGTAGATACCACGCAGGGCTATGGGCCAGAAGGTTGAGGGTTCATCGACCACCATAGAGGAGCTTACTCTCCCTGCTTGTTTCATTACTTCACGATCAGAGCCGGTTGCAGACAGTGATCAGCTAAGGGGAAATCAGATTTTCCACATTTTAATGCTATATTTAAAATGATATGAAATATGTGCAATGAATTACCCACCAACAGATTTCTGTGCACCACACAACCAAAAAACGAAACATACCAACGTTGGGCACTTCAATATCATGGTTTGTGTTTTCATCACCACAATAAAGAGACTCTGCCAATCTTGACAAACAGAAAACACATCCCTCCCTACACTGTAGGAGAAAACACATCCCTCCCTCCCTACACTGTAGGAGGGATGGCTTGATTTGACAATCAAAGGCTTGATTTGACAATCTCTGAATGTCATTAAAGTTGTTGGTGTTTTGTAACATTCAAATTGCCCGCAGCACAGTTTGGATTGATTGATTTTATTTGTCCCAAAAAATACATATATACAGACACAAATAATTTAAAAAGTGACCGGGATTGCACAATAAAGTCGTGGACTTAATTCCATTGTGGTCCCTACATTTGTTGCAGCATATGCTACGGTAATATAAGGTTTGAATGAGCGTCCAATTTACACATCTCCACCTGGCTTTCAGGGTCACATTATTTTTTTTACATAGCTACATCTATAGGCTTTTATGTTTTTCTGCCATGCGTAATGTGTGGTAGCCTACATCATATTGTATTGGATAATGTCTCAATCATATGGGCTTTTTTGGGCTTGGGCTCATAACATTTATTTAATGTAGGGCTCATTAAATTGATTTAATGTACTGTATGGCTCATCAGGCTCAGATAGCATCAGACTTGAATTTTCATGCCAATCAAAGCTAATAAAATCCAGACATAGGCTATTAATATGCTTTTTATGCTTTAGAATGACACTTCCGGTTTTGGGCAGGAAATTCTGTATTACCTGGGAGAAAAGTTATTATTTTTTGGATGGAACATTTGTAGAATACCGGAAAATATTCAACCCTAGTCTGTAGTTTAATCATTAGATGTTTGGGGCTGCTGGTGAACCATAACGTGCTGGCATAATCAAAGTGACACTGAACTAACTAGTGCACTTGTCAAGGTCTTTAGGGTGTCTAGGTTTCCATTCAATTGGCGATGGATTTCCATGCGAATATTCTAAAATCTGCATAAAAACAATATGCACATGTCACGGTTTCCTTTAGGAAAATTTGGTAAATGACAACGTGACCTGGAAGATTTTAACTTACCGGACAAATGAGAAATTTACTGGACATCCATATGCTTTCAGAGCCAACTTGGCGCAGCCAGCGATATCAATAAACGATCGATATTGGCCAAATGAGCCACATTTACATGTCCTTAAAAACAGATTTGAACAAATTACAAAAACACTATTCCTTGTGTTTGATGTGTAGCATATGCAAAACTTTATAGTCTATTTATTTTTTTTTTTTTTTATGCTACATTCCTTAAACAATAATTGTCCACCTCACGGTTCAGCCAGGGACGAAAATCTGATATCAACTTTGGAGGGGACAATTACATGACATTTTCTCACGAGCAATTCCTGAGGGGGACACCAAAAGTAGTGCTGTAACACATAGCCTACATTGTAATATGGTAAATGTATATTGAGGAACCAAAGAAATAAGGTGTTTGCTGTACTCCTAACTACCGGTACCCAAAACTACACAACTAATCACAACAGCAATACCATTGCCTTTAACAAATCTTAGTTCAGTCACCAGTTTAAGTTGAGAGTGGGGGTATCAATGGCATTTTCCAATTATGTTCCTATTTTACAAGTAAAAAAAATGGAGAACCTTTCATAATGTTGCCAAACAAAGACTCAACAAACTTACCTGAGACTCCCTGTCTCTGCCAGTCTGTCCCCAACTCTGCTGTCTGTGTGCCATCTGTTGCCTGCTCTGCCTAATGACATCATTGTGAAACATTTCCATTAGAATTTCATTTCTTTCTTATGAACATTTTATCAACTAGTCTTTGAGATATTAGGCTACTAGGGTTCTTACGTTGCGTTTTGGTGTACTGAAAAATACTCTGATGTCCATCTTTTATTTTTCTGCCATTTTTCTACCTGGCTGGCTGGCTACACACACACACACACACACACACACAGTGTGTAGGTTATTTACAGTAGGAGATGGGCTTCTATCATCTTATCTTTTATCATTCTATTTGGGCTTCGATCTAAAAGGTAGCTAGCAAATGTGAAACGGATTAAAATGACAAGAGTTGAAAGCTGTATGAGTTCACCATTTACACAACATATGCTGCAACCTTTTGTAATTTTAATAGTTTGTTTCATATTGGCTGGCTTCCAACAATAGCTGAATTTGCAAAGCTAGCGAGCACCAATTCCGTTTCAGTGGTGTTTGCTATAATCTTTGCTACCCGGGTTAAATAAAGGTGAAATAAAATAAATAAATAAAAGTTCCCTTGCGACAATTTAGCTTTTGCAACGAGACCATTAAATATATTTAAGACAATGGTAGAAGAGAGTGTAGTTCTGTTCAGTTTGGACTCCAGTTTATCGCTAACCTTATCACAGGGACTTTGAAGCACTAACTTACATCATCTGCATGCTGATCTTGGAGTAAATTGACGATAGCAAAGATTCCATCTTTGACGAGGCCACATAAATGGAATAGGTACTAGCTAGCTTAATAGTTCATATTTGCGTGCTAGCTCTGCATATTCAGCTAGTGTGTGTGCGCGATTGACTGGATTAACCTCACGTCAGTTATGTTCATTGAGTGCCTTTCAGACAGTGGATACGACCCCTCTGTTACCTTGCCAACTAAGGAACTGGCAGTGGATCAAACCATTGTGAGGCAAAGGGTGGGGGGGGTCGCAATCTTTTGAAACTTAAAAACGCGCTATTAAGTGTCTATAATCAGCACAATTGCTTTCATTGCGTATAATTAATATTATTTAAATTACATAGTTATGTTTCAGTGATATATTGGGGGGGACAAATCATATTTTTCCCAGGATGGGGGGGTCGTGTCCCCCCCGTCCCCCCCGGGATTTCCGCCCCTGGGTTCAGCTGTCAGAAATTTGAGCACTAAATGCATCAGGGCATTGCATACATAGGCCTATAGGCTTATGTATCCACTGTATAAATTAAAAATGATAAATTAATATAAAAAACGAAATATAGCCTATATAAAGGCCTAGCCCCAGAGAGATAGCGATATGCTATCGGTACCACACCGACAAGCATTTAAAAAAAAAAAGTCAGATGGCTACTGCTTCTGCTATACAGGTATAGGGAAAGGGAAAGGGGGATACCTAGTCAGTTGTACAACTGAATGCTTTCAACTGAAATGTGTCTTCCGCATTTTACCCAACCCCTCTGAATCATAGAGGTGCGGGGGGCTGCCTTAATCAACATCCACGTCTTCGGCGCCCGAGGAACAGTGGGTTAACTGCCTTGCTCAGGGGCAGAACGACTGTACACAAGGAGGCTAATTCGTTAATTTTCTATCAGAATCTTTTTTATGAAGATAAGCATTATATTGTTATTTTATAGGAGTAATTCTGGTAGGCCTGAAATATTCTTCCTCACCTCAAATTCAACTGTCAGAGTCAGTTGGAGCTCTGGTGCACACTGCCTTCATATCATAGGCTTGCAGTAGCTAAAGCTTATCAATACCCACATCTTCACAAAAGTTTCTAAACTTTATTAGGGCAATATAAAAAGTAAGTCAAGTCATTGTTTATAGGGAAAATATGAGCAGGCTATTATATTACCCCAAACACAGCATTACAGTTGGAACTTAATTTGGCCAAGGAAAATGGCTCAAAGGAATGAAACAAAACACTTGCAAACTGGTTTAGACCTTCACAAACGTTTTGAACAAACTAGTGCCTACCATACCCAACAAATTACAGAAATAGTCTAACATTATTTATTTTACTATACACCTACTTATAACATATCTTAAACTAAATAAGGAGCACACAATTAAAAAAACAGATCTAATTTAATTTAGCCAATGAAAATGTCTCAACAGAAAACCAGTCAGTATCTGGTGTGACCACCATTTGCCTCATGCAGCACGACACATGTCCTTTGCATAGAGTTGATCAGGCTGTTGATTGTGGCCTGTGGAATGTTGTCCACTCCTTTTCAAATCGTTGTGCGAAGTTTCTGGATATTGGCTGGAACTGGAACATGCTGCCGTAGAAGTCAATTCAGAGCATCCCAAACATCCTCAATGGGTGACATGTCTGGTGAGTATGCATGTCATGGAAGAATTGGGATATTTTCAGCTTCCAGGAATTGCGACATGGGGCCGTACATTATCATATTGAAACGTGAGGTGATGGCGGCAGATAAATGGCACGACAATGATCTACAGGATCTCATCACGGTATCTCTTTGCATTCAAATTTCCATCAATAAAATGGAATTGTGTTCATTGTCCGTAGCTCATGCCTGCCCATACCATAACCCCACCGCCACCATGGGGCACTCTGTTCACATCAGCAAACCGCTCGCCCACACAACACCATACACGCTGTCTGACATCTGTCCAGGACAGATGAAACCGGGATTAATCTGTGAAGAGTACACTTCTCCAGCGTGCCAGTGGCCATCGAAGGTGAGCAATTGCCGACTGAAGTTGGTTACGACGCCGAACTGCAGTCAGTTCAAGACCCTGGTGAGACCCCAGATGTCCTTCCCTGAGACAGTTTCTGACGGTTTGTGCAGAAATTATTTGGTTGTGCAAACCCATAGTTTCATCAGCTGTCCAGGTCTCAGATGATCCCGCAGGTGAAGAAGCCGGATGTGGAGGTCCTGGGCTGGCGTCGTTACACATGGTCTGTGGTTGTGAGGCTGGTTGGATGTACTGCCAAATTCTCTAAAACAACATTGGAGGTGGCTTATAGTAGAGAAATTAACATTAAATTATTTGGCAACAGCTCTGGTGGACATTCCTGCAGTCAGCATGCCAATTTATGCTCCCTCAACTTGAGATATCTGTGGCATTGTGCTGTGTGACAAAACTGCACATTTTCAAGAGGACTTTTATTGTCCCCAGCACAAGATGCACCTTGTTTAATGATCATGCTGTTTAATCAGCTTCTTGATATTCCACACCTGTCAGGTGGATGGATTATCTTGGCAAAGGGATGTAATCAAATTTGTGCCCACAATTTGAAAGAAATAAGATTTTTGTGAGAATGTAACATTTCTGGGATATTTTATTTCATGAAAACATGGGACCAACACTTTACATGTTGCGTTTATATATTTTTTCTGTATAAATTCCCATTGTAGGCTTTTTACTATAGGCCTACTCTTTTTTCTATAACTCTTGTTTTACTTCAATGAAAAAGGCCTCCATCTTCGCAGTAGCCTTGGCCAAGGCTCATCTGTCCCTCTTTCCTTAGCAGAAAGCGCAAGGTTCTGAAGAGCGAATTCAGGGAGTAGGCTATGATAGACAGCCTCTCCTGGACAATTTGGCCTAGTACAATTTTATTTAATCAGCTTTCATATTTTTTATATATTTTTTTCACCCAAATGCTGGCAATTTCCCATCAGAGTTGTTTCCATCAAATTGACTTGTTGCAGATAAAAGTCTGTGCTTTAATATGTAGTGCACATAAAAATATATTTTGAGGTTAAATTCCCATGCACTGAATAAAAAATACAAGTTACATTTTCAACTCTTGTCACTAAAAATGTTGCGTAGGTATAGCGAATGTGCCCACTCTGGTATTGGCACATGCGCTCTAGCCAACAGCTTGCAGAAACAGTTCTACTACAGTACATTATGAAATTATTATGGACAAAAGTGCAAGATCATTTTTATTTGACAAATGGCACCCAAACATCGATCATCATCATCAAGACCCTCGATATTTATTGAAAGGAGCATCAGCCTCATCACTGTGCACTTTCACCACCCTGTGAAGTTCAGATTCATTTAATATGTATTTTAAAAAAATATATATATTTCACTTTTATTTAACCAGGTAGGCTAGTTGAGAACAAGTTCTCATTTACAACTGCGACCTGGCCAAGATAAAGCAAAGCAGTGCGACACAAACAACAACACAGAGTTACACATGGAATAAAGAAACATACAGTCAATAATACAATAGAGAAAATCTACATAGAGGGTGTGCAAATGAGGTAGGATAAGGGGGGTGAGGCAATAAATAGGCAATAGTGGCGAAATTATTACAGTATGGCAAATTAAACACTGGGGTGATAGATGTGCAGAAGATGAGTCTGCAAGTAGTACTGGGGTGCAAAGGAGCAAAATAAATAAAAGAAATAACAATATGGTGATGAGGTAGTTGGATGGGCTATTTACAGATGGGCTATTTACAGGTGCAGTGATCTGTGAGCTGCTCTGACAGCTGGTGCTTAAAGCTAGTGAGGGAGATATGAGTCTCCAGCTTCAATGATTTTTGCAGTTCGTTCCAGTCATTGGCAGCAGAGAACTGGAAGGAGAGGCGGCCGAAGGAGGAATTGGCTTTGGGGGTGACCAGTGAAATATACCTGCTTGTAACGCCCTGGCCATAGAGAGGGGTTTTTGTTCTTTATTTTGGTTAGGCCAGGGTGTTACATTGGGTGGGCATTCTATGTTCATTTTTCTATGTTGTCTGTTTCATTGATTTTGGCCGTGTGGCTTCCAATCAGGCACAGCTGTTGTTGGTTGTTGCTGATTGGGAGTCACACATAAGTGCCTGTTTTTCCATTGGGATTTTGTGGGTAATTGTTTCTGTTTAGATTATTTCCGAACAGGACTGTTTTGCTGTCGGTTATCTTGTTTTTGTATAGTGCTCTTACGTTAATTAAATACAATCATGATGAACATTAACTCCGCTGCGCCTTGGTCTACTCTCTCTCCCGACAGCCGTTACACTGCTGGAGCGTGTGCTACGGGTGGGTGCTGCTATGGTGACCAGTGAGCTGAGATAAGGCGGGGCTTTAACTAGCAACGACTTATCTGGAGCCAGTGGGTTTGGCGACGAATATGAAGCGAGGGCCAGCCAACGAGAGCGTACAGGTCACAGTGGTGGATAGAATATGGGGCTTTGGTGACAAAACGGAAGGCACTGTGATAGACTGCATCCAATTTGCTGAGTAGAGTGTTGGAGGCTATTTTGTATAAACTGCATGCTTTCCCATGATGTGGTGAAATTTTTTTATCAGACATGTTGGCTACTTTACTCGTATAAAAAGTTTGGATGGAAACCTGCTTAATGTCAAGTCATTTTGAGGATTATGGAACTATATTTTATATTATTTTGGATGAACGTGCGCATGCCTACAGGAGACCTTTGAAGTAGCCTAATCAGATTAAAACATTTTGACAGGTTGTGTTTATGCCACATATAAAAGGTAATACATTAAAGTTAAATGATAAATATTTAGGCTATATTGAAACGTAAGGTTCTAGGTGCGTGAGGAATAGATGCTCAGATTGGAGAGGACGCAGAGCACGTGATAAGCTTTCCTGAATAATTGGGCCTGCCTGGAGCATATGTGGACACACTGTTATAGGAGGATTTAGGAGAATGATGACCTGCAACAGACAGTGCATTCCGTATCAGAAGTAAAATACAGCCAACTGGCCTGCTACTGTACCTTTTTTGACCTTATAAACCTTGGGGTGGCAGGTAGCCTAGTGGTTAGAGTGTTGGGCCAGTAACTGAAAGGTTGCTAGATTGAATCCCTGAGCTGACAAGGTAAAAATCAGTCATTCTGTCACTTAACAAGGCAGTTAACCCACTGTTCCTAGGCTGTCATTGTAAATAAGAATGTGTTCTTAACTGACTTGCCTAGTTAAATAAAGGTTTAAAAATACATGTTGAGAGTAGACCCACAACTGATCCAAATCGAATGAAACATTCAAATCACAGGGTTTTTGCTCTGTTATTCAAATGACATTTTCACTGTTGTACTCATTTGAAAACAAGAATGCAATTACTCATTGCATTGTATGATACTTCTATTGTCCCTAAACAAGATCAATAGGGGAGATTTAGCAGTGTCTCACTGTTCTTTCAATGCGCAATGATGCACCTGGCCTCTCTGCTGCCCATCAGATATTCTTATTTGTTCTTGTCGATTCATTTAAAAAATGTATGCAGCTTTGAATATTTGTATGTATGATTGCTAGTTAGCCTATTGCAGATCTGGACAAATGATCCACCTACCACTATTGTCACTATCAATAGTGGATAGAGGGCAGGATAGACCATTAGTCTGGTAGACTATACTGACCTGTGGTATAGTAAAAGTTAGCACATGGAAAAGCATAGTGCATAAGGGAAGTACCAAAACACCCAATAAGGGAGGAACATGCAAGCACATGAGGAAATTTGGCTAGGATGGGAAAAAAATTATTTTGTAAAACCTGCAAAAGAGTGAATGTAAACTAACACATAACAATGTGTCCACATATGCTCCAGGCAGGCCCAATAAAAAAATAAAAAAAACACACAACCCTCCCCAAAGCAAAAAAAAAGAAGAAAGTTGGACAACCCTCCCCTATTTTGGACTATTCCTCCCCCCGGTCAATTGTAATCTGTCCCTAACTGTCAAAACAATGGAAACACTTGAGTAAATGAGGGATACAAAGTATATTGAAAGCAGGTAATTCCTCACAGGTGTGGTTCCTGAGTTAATAAAGCAATTAACATCCCATCATGCTTAGGGTCATGTATAAAAATGCTGGGCAGGCCATTATTTTGCCTACCATGACTGTGCCCCCATAGAATGACAATGACCCCATCCACAGGGCACAAGTGGTCACTGAATGGTTTGATGAGAATGAAAACGATGTAAACCATATGCCATGGCTCTCTCAGTCACTACATCTCAACCCAATTTAACACTTATGGGAGATTCTAGAGTGGTGCTTGAGACAGCGTTTTCCATCAACAAAACACCAAATGATGGACTATATCGTGGAAGAATGGTGTCACATCCCTCCAATAGAGTTCCAGACACTTGTAGAATGTATGCCAAGGTGCAATAAAGCTGTTCTGGCTCATGGTGGCCCAACGCCCTAATAACACGTTTTATGTTGGTGATTCCTTTATTTTGGCAGTTTCCCATTGTTAGCGCGGAGAGACACGTATCTTGTCAGTATATCCATAATCTTTGATAAACTACAGTCGTGGCCAAAAGTTTTGAGAATGACACAAATATGAATTTTCACAAAGTCTGCTGCCTTAGTTTGTATGATGGCAATTTGCATATACTCCAGAATGTTATGAAGAGTGATCAGATGAATTGCAATTAATTGCAAAGTCCCTCTTTGCCATGCAAATGAACTAAATCCCCCAGAAACATTTCCACTGAATTTCAGCCCTGACACAAAAGGGACCAGCTGACATCATGTCAGTGATTCTCTCGTTAACACAGGTGTGAGTGTTGACGAGGACAAGGCTGGAGATCACTCTGTCATGCTGATTGAGTTCGAATAACAGACTGGAAGCTTCTAAAGGAGGGTGGTGCTTGGAATCATTGTTCTTCCTCTGTCAACCATGGTTACCTGCAAGGAAACATGTGCCGTCATCATTGCTTTGCACAAAAAGGGCTTCACAGGCAAGGATATTGCTGCCAGTAAGATTGCACTTAAATAAACCATTTATCGGATCATCAAGAACTTCAAGGAGAGCGGTTCAATTGTTGTAAAGAAGGCTTCAGGGCGCCCAAGAAAGTCCAGCAAGCGCCAGGACCGTCTCCTAAATTGATTCAGCTGCGAGATCAGGGCACCACCAGTACAGAGCTTGCTCAGGAATGGCAGCAGGCATCTGCATGCACAGTGAGGCGAAGACTTTTGGAGGATGGCCTTGTGTCAAGAAGGGCAGCAAAGAAGCCACTTCTCTCCAGGAAAAAGAATCAGGGACAGACTGATATTCTGCAAAAGGTACAGGGATTGGACTGCTGAGGACTGGGGTAAAGTCATTTTTTCTGATGAATCCCCTTTCCGATTGTTTGGGGCATCCAGAAAAAAGCTTGTCCGGAGAAGACAAGGTGAGCGCTACCATCAGTCCTGTGTCATGCCAACAGTAAAGCATCCTGAGACCATTCATGTGTGGGGTTGCTTCTCAGCCAAGGGAGTGGGCTCACTTTTGCCTAAGAACACAGCCATGAATAAACAATGGTACCAACACATCCTCCGAGAGCTACTTCTCCCAACAATCCAGGAACAGTTTGGTGACAAACAATGCCTTTTCCAGCATGATGGAGCACCTTGCCATAAGGCAAAAGTGATAACTATGTGGCTCGGGGAACAAAACATCGATATTTTGGGTCCATGGCCAGGAAACTCCCCAGACCTTAATCCCATTGAGAACTTGTGGTCAATCCTCAAGAGGCGGGTGGACAAA
This sequence comes from Salmo salar, assembly GCF_965601325.2. Classification (NCBI taxonomy): domain Eukaryota; kingdom Metazoa; phylum Chordata; class Actinopteri; order Salmoniformes; family Salmonidae; genus Salmo; species Salmo salar. The sequence goes on along the minus strand of NC_138294.1, from coordinate 67,191,836 downwards.
CAAAAACCCACAAATTCTGACAAACTCCAAGCATTGATTATGCAAGAATGGGCTAACATCAGTCAGGATGTGGCCCAGAAGTTAATTGACAGCATGCCAGGGCGGATTGCAGAGGTCTTGAAAAAGAAGGGTCAACACTGCAAATATTGACTCTTTGCATCAACTTCATGTAATTGTCAATAAAAGCCTTTGACACTTATGAAATGCTTGTAATTATACTTCAGTATTCCATAGTAACATCTGACAAAAATATCTAAAGACACTGAAGCAGCAAACTTTGTGAAAATTTATATTTGTGTCATTCTCAAAACTTTTGGCCACGACAGTACAGGTGTCGTTGTCCACAAAGCAGTATGGCAGGCTGTCTAGCTCCAACCTATCCTTTCTTTGGATTGGTATATACATGTCATTATTGTAATCATTTTTTGAATATTAGATGAGGGTTGTTGATGTCAACCGCCTGTATTCAATGAAGAGAGATGCTATGCTAACTAGCCTCATTTTTCCAGCATTTATTTTCCCCCATTGGAAATTAAAATAAGGCCTGTGTTTTGTTTAGGTTTACCCTGGCATGATGTTTTGATAACCATGTAAATCTCTCTCGGACAAGGTGACTTTTATCAATATATTCAGCTCTATTTACTCTCAGATTTGAAAATGCTAATTAGCGTCAAAGTAGACAACATGCAAGACTACACATCTCTGCAAGCTCTTGAATGTCATCTCTAGCTGACACCTTTGCTAACAGGTATTTTGTTAATTTAAAAGTTGCACAAGACAGTTCACAGAATTGTCAATTTAAATAAATGTAGCCAATTTATTCATTACTACATTTAGCTAACATTAGATAGTTAATCCAGAGATTCTTACCTTTTCCTCGATTCGGGAGTCTCGTCCAGATCATCATTGCATTTGTAGTTCTTTATGATAGCCACATTAGCAGCTATTTAGAATTTCATTTTTAGGGGTAAATACAGTCGAATACATTGTTAAGTCATCTTGTCGTAGAGAGATTTACATGGTTAGCAAAACGTCATGCCAGGGTAAGCGTACAAGAAACACAGTCCTTATTTTAAGTGTTTTTTTTTTACTATGGGAAAAATGAATGGTGGAAAAACGATTGGAACCATTTCATTGTTTGACCGCTAGGTTTTGTGGGTATTATGACTCCTTTTTTATTTAATTTTATTTATTTCACCTTTATTTAACCAGGTAGGCAAGTTGAGAACAAGTTCTCATTTACAATTGCGACCTGGCCAAGATAAAGCAAAGCAGTTTGAAACATACAACAACACAAGAGTTACATATGGAGTAAAACAAACATACAGTCAATAATACAGTAGAAAAATAAGTCTATATACATTTTTACATTTTAGTCATTTAGCAGACGCTCTTATCCAGAGCAACTTACAGTAGTGAATGCATACATTTCATACATTTTCCATACATTTTTTTTTTCCCCGTACTGGTCCCCCGTGGGAATCAAACCCACAACCCTGGCTTTGCAAACACCATGCTCTACCAACTGAGTCACACGGGACCACAATGTGAGCAAATGAGGTGAGATAAGGGAGGTAAAGGCAAAAAAAGGCCATGGTGGCGAAGTACATACAATATAGCAAGTAAAACACTGGAATGGTAGATTTGAAGTGGAAGAAAGTGCAATGTAGAAATAGAAATAATGGGGTGCAAAGGAGCAAAATAAATAAATAAATACAGTAGGGGAAGAGGTAGTTGCTTGGGCTAAATTATAGATGGGCTATGTACAGGTGCAGTAATCTTTGAGCTGCTCTGACAGCTGGTGCTTAAAGCTAGTGAGGGAGATAAGTGTTTCCAGTTTCAGAGATTTTTGTAGTTCGTTCCAGTCATTGGCAGCAAAGAACTGGAAGGAGAGGCGGCCGAAGGAGGAATTGGCTTTGGGGGTGACCAGTGAGATATACCTGCTGGAGCGCGTGCTACGGGTGGGTGCTGCTAGGCTGACCAGTGAGCTGAGATAAGGGGGGACTTTATCTAGCAGGGTCTTGTAGATGACCTGGAGCCAGTGGGTTTGGCGACGAGTATGAAGCGAGGGCCAGCCAACGAGAGCGTACAGGTCGCAGTGGTGGGTAGTGTATGGGGCTTTGGTGACAAAACGGATGGCACTGTGATAGACTGCATCCAATTTATTGAGTAGGGTATTGGAGGCTATTTTGTAAATGACATCGCTGCAGTCAAGGATCGGTCGGATGGTCAGTTTTACGAGGGTATGTTTGGCAGCATGAGTGAAGGATGCTTTGTTGCGAAATAGGAAGCCAATTCTAAATTTAACTTTGTATTGGAGATGTTTGATGTGAGTCTGGAAGGAGAGTTTACAGTCTAACCAGACACCTAGGTATTTGTAGTTGTCCACATATTCTAAGTCAGAACCGTCCAGAGTAGTGATGCTGGACGGGCGGGCAGGTGCAGGCAGCGATCGGTTGAAGAGCATGCATTTAGTTTTACTGTATTTAAGAGCAGTTGGAGGCCACGGAAGGAGAGTTGTATGGCATAGAAGCTCGTCTGGAGGGTTGTTAACACAGTGTCCAAAGAAGGGCCAGAAGTATACAGAATGGTGTTGTCTGCGTAGAGGTGGATCGGAGACTCACCAGCAGCAAGAGCGACATCATTGATGTATACAGAGAAGAGAGCCGGCCCAAGAGTTGAACCCTGTGGCACACCCATAGAGACTACAGGCCCTCCGATTTGACACACTGAACTCTATCAGAGAAGTAGTTGGTGAATCAGGCGAGGCAATCATTTGAGAAACCAAGACTATTGAGTCTGCCGATGAGGATGTGGTGATTGACAGAGTCGAAATCCTTGGCCAGGTCAATGAATACGGCTGCACAGTATTGTTTCTTATCGATGGCGGTTAAGATATCGTTTAGGACCTTGAGCATGGCTGAGGTGCAGCCATGACCAGCTCTGAAACCAGATTGCATAGCGGAGAAGGTCGATTCGAAATGGTCGGTAATCTGTTTGTTGACTTGGCTTTCGAAGACCTTAGAAAGGCAGGGTAGGATCGATATAGGTCTGTAGCAGTTTGGGTCAAGAGTGTGTCCCCCTTTGAAGAGGGGGATGACCGCAGCTGCTTTCCAATCTTTGGGAATCTCAGACGACACGAAAGAGAGGTTGAACAGGCTAGTAATAGGTTTTGCAACAATTTCGGCAGATATTTTTAGAAAGAAAGGGTCCAGATTGTCTAGCCCGGCTGATTTGTAGGGGTCCAGATTTTGCAGCTCTTTCAGAACATCAGGTGACTGGATTTGGGAGAAGGAGAAATGGGGAAGGCTTGGGCGAGTTGCTGTGGGGGGTGCAGTGCTGTTGACTGCAGTAGGGGTAGCCAGGTGGAAAGCATGGCCAGCCGTAGAAAAATGCTTATTGAAATTCTCAATTATAGTGGATTTATCAGTGGTGACAGAGTTTCCTATCCTCAGTGCAGTGGGCAGCTGGGAGGAGGTGCTCTTACTCTCCATGGACTTTACTCATACTGTGGTACTCCATAAGCCATTCATTTTTTTGTCCACACTCTCTCATTGGCCTCCAAAAACTCCTTGCTTGGTGGGAGAAACAACGCCACTTGCTGGAGGGAGACAGATTTTCTGCCGGGTTCAGTTTCTCTCTTCCTCTCTGAGTTTATTCAGCAATCATCTGTATATTGGCTAAGTAATCATGATTTTTAAAATCCGGCTGGTGAAAAACCCAAGTTAGAGCAATTTAATTCGTCTGATTCTTTTAGGATTAATTTATTTATTTTTTGCAATAAAGTAATGTAAACAGTAAAACATTATTTTTGCACAGAATATGCGCTGATTGGGGTTTGCGAATAAATTATGGAAAATGTTGACGCGCGGCATTATGGGATATCAAAGTCCTCCGGCGGCGCGCTGCCGCCATGTCTCCAAGAGAGAAGCGGTTCATAGCGTTTAGCTCTCTCGTGTTTTGTTCCATCGTAATATTCTGTCTAGTTGTGTATTATATTCCAACCTTTTTTTATATAGCGTTCATTCTTGGAGTTTGTTGCGTTGCCTGTATTTATCACAGTGGAGAATCACTCAACGCTAGGTTAGGCCCTCATCCACGCCATGGTCTGACTATTCCACCCGTGCTGCGACGCTGGTTGCCAGAGATTGCGAACGGATTACCCACAGCGGGGAGAGTCAGAAGTCGCACCGTCAAGGGTGACGTTAGGGAACCGCTAGTATTTACCGACCAAAGACGTTCCGAGAGCGCTATTTATCGGAAAGCCGCGGGACACAGCGACTCATTTCTGTTCAGTCCTCGGGATATACTAATGGGAAGTTACATTGGGAAGGCAGAAAGTCCTCCCACAGTTGTTGGGAGGCCGCGAGCCGGTGCGAATTCGCGTGTTAACCCAAACGCACGAGAGCAACTGCGCGAAATATTGGCGCGACCCAACCACGCTGTTTATACTCCGAACAAAAGGCTGTCATTCGGGAGGTGAGTACTGAAATAATGTTTAACTAGCTAACTTTAACTTTCCTAAGAACTTTAATGCTATCAATGACAAGGTAGTTAGCCTAGCATTGTCAGCTAACGTAGCTAGCTGGTTTGCAACTGTCAGTAGCCAATGTGCTAACCGTAGTTAAATACAATTCCGAAACAAAATTGCGCCTACGGATCATGTTGCACACATGGTGCAGTTGTCAAACACGATTTTAAACGATTCCAATATTGTCACAGTTCGTGTCGTAGTTAGTCATCATTAAATAGGAAAACAGTTGCTTGTTTTTAAATGTATTGAGAATACGTGCTGCTTCGCCCCAACACATACTAGCATTCCCTCCAATATTTGAAAATGTGGGAGTTGCTATCTGCTCCATTCTCTACAAGGAAATGTTCCTTCCCCCCTTCAGTTCGTGCTCGAGATATATATGTATGTATGTGTGTATATATTTGTGTGTGTTTCGTACGTTCTTTGGATGACAGTATGGCACGAGACAAGCGATAGCAATGTTTTGAACATGCACTATAGGAAGTTTTACAGTAAGAATCTTTTCCACTGTAATGATGACTGCAGTTACAATTGCTTTTACTATAATTTTCAAAACAATGTAGCAATGTAAAATGGTTGGTCAGCTCAGGCTCTTGACAGATAAAATGTCCCCTATTTTGTTTAAATTCCTGTTTTGTGGAATATAAAATCAGTTTATAAATGATCTATGTCCGTTTCTTGCAATGACCTAATCCTGTGGTCGCATTATTGTGTACAGGGAGCCCCTTGGCATGATGGGCAGGTTCACCATAACTCCCCAGCGCCACTACCCCCTCCAGCAGACCGGCACATCCTCTGTGGGCATCCTGCCCCCTGCCCAGTGGGACGGCTTCAGAAAGAAGAACATTCTCAGCCCTCGCAACTCCCCGGCAGTCCACAGTCCAGTCACAGTGAAGATTGCTAGGCCAGATCGCAACACCACTCAATCCCCTTTGTAAGTCATATTGGCCCTGTCTTGCCGCATCTTAATTTTTCTATCAAAATGTTTGTAGATCTGTTGGGGATAATGCAAGCAACTTGTAATTCTGTGATCATTCTGGGTAACACATTATGAGTGTCCATATGCAGTTTGAAAACATCCTTAGTTGTTGGGTGGCCCTTCTGACATTTGTTCTGCAATTGATGTTGTCTGCAGCTTTGATCATTTGAACTCCCCGGGAATCCTTGGTTCTCCAGGCCTGGGGGCCCCTGCAGACCCCTGCTCCAGGGAGACTGTTCTGAGCATGCTCAAAGAGAGCCGCAAGAGAGAGGTGGACAAGGAAGATGACAGGAGCTTCACTGCAGGGCAAAAGGGCAAAAGGAGGTATGTGACTACCACAGGATGCAATGCCTTTATATACAACATACTGTTCTTCTCACACTTAAGTGTCTCTCTTGGTATTGTGTGGCTCTTGAAGACTGTTTACAACGTACACCTGCTCTTTGTTCACTTAGGCGCCATGACAGCAGTGGGAGTGCTCACTCGGCATTTGAGCCACTGCTGCCCAATGGAGCTCCTACACAGCTGGTGCCCAAGTGAGTGTGAGCAATGCCAGTACAAAACGTTTTTCTCTGTAATACAAGTCCTGATATTACATTTGAATGCGACTTTGCTTTCATTCAGTGTATAGATATGGTTAGTTATCTAAATAATTAATTATTCAAATACTGTATCCCCTCTTCCAATCTCTTCTGAAATCCTGTTTCCACTCCCAACTCCTATAGGCCTGGTACGCTGAAGCGAGGACTGAACACTATGATGGAGGAGTCAACGATGAAGAAGTCGCGCACCTCCTCCATCAGTTCTGTGAGCTGTGGCCTGACCCCCAGCGGCACCCTGGGTTCGGTCCGCAACTCCATCCGCAGCTCCCTCAGCTCCTCACAAGGCTTTGCTCAGGTACTTTTTATCATTTGGATGGACAGTACTCCTCTTATTGGGTATTCCTCTTGTTGGGATCGACAGCCAGGAGTTCAGTTGACAGAGCTGACCTACACAAAGCAGTATTGTCAGAAAACCAGGGGGTGGCAGGTAACCTAGTGGTTAAGAGTGTTGGTCCGGTAACCTAAAGTTTGCTGGTTCGAATCCCAGAGCCAGCGAGGTGGGAAAATATGCCGTTCTGCCCTTGAGCAGGGCAGTTAACCACCACCAACAACTTCTCCCCGGGTGCCAATGACATGGACGTCAGTTAAGGCAGCACACGCAGCTCTCTGATTCAGAGGGGTTGGGTTAAATGTGGAAGACACATTTCAGTTCAATGCGTTCAGTTGAGCAACTGACCAGGTATCCCTTTAACCTAACCCTCACTTTCACGTTTGTTTTCAAGCGGAAAAAGGCCTCCACCCGCAGCCTCTCCCCTCTCTCCAGCCCTGGGTCGTCCCGCTCCCAGACCCCAGAGAGAGCCTCTAAAAAGCCCAGGTATTCACCCATCTAGACATTTCTAGGTTCACACCATGTCCTGTGATGAAATGAGAACTGCCATTGTTGCGTGCATTTTATGACCTTGTTTCTTCTGTCTGCCAGGGAAGAAGATGCTCGCTCGCCCAGCTCTGCGTCCTCGACGAGGTCTGACAAGACGTTGATGGACCCAGCACCCACCACTGGTTTGAGCATGTTGATGATGTGTATTCCAGATCAGGCTCAGGGCTTTTTGTCTTGTCCCAAAAGAGACTTATGTTTTGATTTTAAATAACTGGAGCCACCACATTAACGGACAATGCACTATATTTTCTGTTACAGAAAAACTGACTCCAGCCCCCGAGGTCCGTGTGGCGTCAGACTCTGCAGGTAGTGGGAAACGGAAACGCAAGATTCCGCTGGTGTCCAGTCGTAGAGGAGACCAAATCTCTCTGGTGAGAAATTCTGCGTAAATGAACATGTACTCAAATGGGACACGTAGCTAATCATCTGACAGATGGAGTCTTAACATTGATGTTGTCTTTGCAGCCTCCACCTCCTGAGCTGGGCTACACCATCACTGTGAAAGACCTGGATCAGGAGAAGAAAGCCGCTCTCAGCCAGATCAACACAGTCCTCGAAGAGTGTGGTGAGTATTCCCAAATCACAACTTTTATAAACCAGTTTGTCAACAACAAAAAGTTTGGGATATTGATTTGTGGTCATTTTTTTGGTTCCAGAGAAATCTGCTCCAGTAGTGACCACATCTTATCAACCTCCTGTGTCAAGCGACCCCACACCCACCCTGGCCACCCTGCTGGCCAGCCCTCTTTCCATATCGACATCTGCCAGTGTGGTGGCTCCTATCCCTGTGGTCAACCTGGATCCTGTCCCCTCAAGCATTGCCGCACCCGTCACCACCAACCACTCGGCCAACCCCCTCCTGGAGTCTCTTAAAATGATGAGGAACAACGCCCTCGCCAGTGCTGCTGCCACCACTGCAGGTCTGTTAGTCACAGATCAGTCATTTAAAGTTGGAAGACGTTTATTTTTGGTGGTTGTCTTTGAGTGAAGATGTTACTCAAAAGCCTGTTTTTCTCTTTTTTTCCCCCTCCAGCTCCGGCTGTCTCCTTTGTGAAAGCATTGACTCCTGCACCACTGGTGACTTCTGCTCTGCAGGGAGAGACCAGCTTGACTGCTCCTCAGCCCACACCAACCTCCTCATTCCAGCCTGCCCCAACCTCCCTCTCCCAGCCTGCCAGCACCATGTCCTCTGCTTTCATCCAGGTGCTGAGCCAAGTCACCAAGGCCCCCAGCAGTGTCCCCACCCTGGGTGGAGCTAGCTTGTTTGGTCTGGCCAACACACTGACAGCCCCTTCCTCCTCACTGGCCCCCACCGCCACCACAGAAATAACCAGCAGTAATAATCCCCTCCTGGCCTCTGTGTTCAAGCCCATCTTCGGGCCTGCGACCCCAGCCACCTCAGCCCCAGAGAGCACACCTGCTGTCCCAACTTTTAAGCCCATATTTGGAAGTGCCACAGCCAGTGCTTTTGGACAGCCAGCCGCTACCTCAGCCCCCTCCACAGCCAGCGCATCTGCTTCATTGCTCAGCGGGCTCACCAACAGCAGTACGGTGGCCCCTGCTGCCTCCCTGTTCACTGGAGTGTCCAGCAGCACCGCTCCTGCCCCCGTCCCCTCCGTAGTGCCAGCCGCCCCGCCATCTGTCAAGTCTCTGTTTGGAAACTGGAGTGCGCCGCCTGCAATGACCTCTGCCACGACCATTGCCCCTGCCACAGGGAGTACTTTCCAGTTCGGCGCCACCTCCACCACAGCTCCTGCACCCACCCTCAGCTCCACCGCAGCCGCCACCACTAGCAACAACGGCTTTTTGTTTGGTGCCATGACCACCACCTCTGCCGCCACTCAACTCGCCCCCCCAGCCACCGCCCAGGGGGGATTTACCTTTGGCCAGGCTGCAGCCACCCAAAACTCTACCACCCCATCCTTCAGTGGCTTTGGCATGGCCACTGCAGCCACTACTACTGCTGCAGCACCTGCAATCCAGTCCACGTTCACGTTTGGGAAGTCGTCGTTCGACGCCTCAGCAGCATCAGCGTTCCCCAGCGCGACTCAGGCCCCGGCTGCTGCTACTGCAGCAGCTAATCCTTTTGCATTTGGGTCAGCTGGGGCCAACCCTGCCCCCTTCGCTTTTGGTGCAGCTGCCACTACGGCAGCTTCTACGTTTGGGACCCCCACTAAGCTGGCATTTGGAGCCAGCTCCACAGGTTTTGCATTTGGCAACACCGCGGCTGCCCCAGCAGCCCCTGCCTTTGGCTCTGCCACTCAGACTGCCGGCACACTCCCAGCCTCCGCCCCAACCTTCTCGTTTGGTGGTGTATCTGCACAGCAGGCCCCCGCTACCCCTGTCCAGCCAACCACCGGAGGATTCAACTTCAGCGCAGCAATTTCAGGCACTCAGTTTGGAACACCCAATCTCACAACACAGACACCAGGCTTCAACTTCGGGGCTGCTGCTAGTGACAAGCCAGCCTTCGGTCAGTAGATCTAGTATAATTTAACACAAACACTCTTTTACTGATTTTGTTTTCATCCACAACAGTTTTTTATGATTTAAAATAAATCAGATGTTGGTCAATGTTGCATTTGGGTGGCAGTGAGATTTTACAGTATTGGCCAATTTTAAAAGGCCAGTTCAATCCAAAACCAAAGTTTAATAGATGTCTTTTATTCTAGTCTCTAATTGTTCATTTATTGTACAGGGACGTCTACCCCTACTTTTGGCCAGAGCACCGCTGCAGGTCCTATCCCCTTTGGAAGCCCAGGAACTCCAGTCCAAGGATTCAGTGCTTTGGCACCCTCAGCATTCGGTAAGAAAATAACTAGAACTTGATTCTGATTCTCCAGCATTCTGCCTGAAGTGTGCAGCAAAAAGCATAGTCTTTGTTTCTTCCTAAATCTGAGAAGCTGTAATGGATATAGTCAACAGCCAGGTGCATCTTTATATTGACATGTTTTTTGTTGTTGACCAGGCTCTCCATCAACTCCCTCGTTCTCCATTGGCGCTGGCTCCAAAACGTCAGGGGCACGCCAGAGGCTACAAGCCCGAAGGCAGCACCCCAGGAAGAAATAGCCTAGCCAAGGCAGGTAGCGCATGGCTTGGAAGCCCTTACCCATTCAGCACTGCTATCGACGAAGCCCATTACACCCTCCAGAGGAGCTGAACTGCTGCTATGGCTAACACAGCTTTACATTGTAACCCCAGTCAGACCAACAGGCCTCCCCACTCTGCTGTTCCCCTGGCCGGCCTGGGCTGGCCCGCTATGTGGTACAAGGCTAGCAGAGGCGCACACGGCCCTCCTAGGATGCCTACTGCTCTGACAGTGTAGCCACTCTCCCAGGGAGGATCAGAAAGGGGGATAGGAGGCAGAATGAAACAATGTATTATACTTGAAAGACAAAAGACTATTGAAATCCATTTGACTTTAAGTGTAGCATATCCAATTCAAACTTTTTTCCCCCTGCTTTTTGGATTTCCCCTACTAGACAGGTTTATGACCCGTTTTTGATTTGCTAACAGCAGGATTTGTTCAGATCCGACACGCTTCTCACTCACTTTGTTTTTGTATAAAATTCTAAGCAGGACTGTGTTAACGGCTATACAAGGGCTGAACTGTTTTTTTTGGACATATGCCCACGGTCAAAATAGGGTTCACGTCAGTATGATCTGCATGGACGTATCCAGCTGTACATGGCATTCATAATGTATAGGAGATGTTGAGTTTTTAGACAATGAATTGTGTTTATTTTACATGTAGAGTTTCAATTTGGATTCCTAAAGGCTGTTTCACTCAGTTAATGAAGACTGGTATGTGGCATCTTGGCACTTAAAAGGGCAAACTAATTAGGCCGACCTGTGTTTTGAATGAGTGCTTAGTGTAGTGGTCTCAGATATGCCCTTGTATTATTGTACAGTGGCACAGGCACTGGGACGCATTCCTACAATGGAATTTGTTCTACTCGTTTCATCCTTAATGACAGAATAAGGTGAACAATAAAATCCTTTGATATACATAATTTATGTTTAACCAATCTGGGGATGGCATTATGATCATGAGGAGTCCTAGGGTAGTAGTAATTCATGGGTCGATATTGTGTTGGTGTAAATGGGCTACCCTGGACTTGCGCTAAAAACCAAAGGTCTGACCTACAAAATATTCTCTCTTCTACCACCGCTTAAGTCCTTTTCTCTACTCATGCTATCGCCATAGTGAAGATGGGAGGTGGGGACATTCAATACCGATCGGGGAACTGTTTGAGAACGTTAACAAATCCTTCCCTTGAAGTAACTTCTGTGGATTGTATTCCGTTGGATGGAAAAAAGCATGTTACTGCAGCTTCCACTTATCCTAACCTTGTGAATTACTTCAAGGGAGAGGACGTAAGGATGCGTTTTGAATGTGGTCAGAGCAGTTGTGTGCTATGGGAGGGATGGGTATGGTGATCCTTGCGAGCTATAGGAGATGCAGGGTTTTTCCCCAGCCCAGCACTGAAACACCAGATTCAACTAGTCAGTCTTGATTAAAGACCCTGTTTGATCAGTTAAATACAGAGTTGTAAGTGTTCCCCACCAACATGGCACAGAACAATTTATGTCTTGAAAGCCAGCTCCCACCTTCACACACAGCCCCCATAAGATCTGTCATAGTTCTGACTTGCCATGATAGAAACTAGAAACATCTGGGGACTGTACCACAATACCCCTGCATCTGTATACTACCAAGACAAAGCTGAGTGCATTATAAAATGAACTGAGCTTGGTGCTCACATGCTCTTATGCATTCGTGATGGACATACTTGCGCCTTCAGCAGTCAAACCGCTTTCCCCTCGTATAATTCCCTTCAAGTCTTTTCTGGTGTTTTTTTTGTTGCTTGTTACAGTTTTTGCCTCGGTGAGTCTGGCTTGGAGGAAATAATGTGGTGAATGGCGGCATATTGGTAGTGCCGGACATGGGTTTTACCTGCACGTTCAATGGGTGAGGTTAGGAGTTTTGTTGACTTTTTAACAATTTCATGATGAATGTGTTTGGGTGTGACTACACAACTATATTCACAAATGTGCACAGCAGGAGAGGTGTTCTTGTCATTAATGCTGGATTGAAACTCAGGACTAAAGGAACTGGAGGGGAATTGTCTTCTTTCAAGTCAAACTTAACCTCTGTTGTGCGCTAACATTTTACTAACAATGTAGGTTACAAAAATTACCTCGGGTGTTGAATCGGTTAGTAATTGGTCCACCCCTCTTGAGACAGAACTAGGATTTTGAATACTAATTTTTAATCAGAACTTCTCCTGTTCGAGCCAGTTAGTGTTTGTAAGAGAGAGGTGTGTGTGTGTGTGTGGTGTGGGGCATGATTTGACTAAATAGTGGCAATAAATGCTAAACATGGAGGGAAAAAAAACGCACAAACTTTATTTTTGTATTAAAGCAGGTTGCCTTTTAGAATTCCTTCAAGCTTGGCTCACTGGCGCAATTGGTCTATAGTTATTGAATTACTTTTAATTTGTTAATCATTCCTCAACCGTATTGCAATGGTGGAATAAAAGCGTCTAAAAGTTTCCATTTCGAAGAGCTCCACTTTTTTTATATACAAGAGCGTACTGGGTCTGCTAGTATATGTGAATGCTGTTTGTCTGATCATTGTGTACAGTACAAGCCTGACACACGTGAATTGTCACTTTAGAGAGCGAGACTGGCTTTGCGTGTGGCTGAGTGTATAGAAAAATACTTACGTTAATGTTTGTGCTGGGACACTCAAGTACCCTGTTCATTTAAAAGAATATTCTATTTCAATATGCAGCATTATTCCAGTATGCCATTTATGTATGATGCCCATGTTTTGTGTTATACGTAATCCCTTTAACAATTGGTAGCACCCAACCTCAGTTATTTGGATGTGAAGTGAGAAATGAACAGTCTGCCCAGTGGTCATTTTGACTGACAGCTTTTGAAAGAAGACTGATGCATGTTTTGCTCATTTACCAGGCTTGTTTTTATATCTTGTGAGAAAATGTTATTGTATCTTGAAATATGCTTATGACATGGTTGGAAAATGTGACGGCATTAACTCAAACCACCTCAAATGGCCTGGCCACCTTTTGTTCAAGTGTTTGTTCCCATAGATAGGGCTTAATTGTCTTATGTTATTGTTAGTTGAGATTTCTGGTATGCACAATTGAAAAGCACAAACATTGAATGTAGTATAATATTTAGTACTCCGATTTGTAATTTTTCTGTTCATAATTTGTTGACTTTTTGTGCTTTACCCATTTAGTACAACGATGTCCTTCAGTAGATCAGCAAATCCGCATACACTTAAGTAATTTGTAAATTGAACATCGTCATTCAGCCTTGTGCAGAGCTGTGTAAATAAGTAGAGGTGTTTTAATTTGACTTATTGTGGCCATACTTAACCGTATGGATTTAACCAAGGGTTCAGGCTATTCCATGTGTGTTTATTTGTTGTTGTTGAAGAGGCACCAAATGACTTATCTGAAATGTAGACTTTTTATAATATGACAGTGTTTTTGAGAGCTGGATGTCTTAATGGCTGCATTGGACCTTTTTATCTCAATATCAAATAATTTCAGGGCAGGCCAAAATTCCATCCCACCCAAACAGACTGAAATTCCAGGTGGTCCTTTGAAGATTCAGTGTTTAAGTCTAAGCCCTGTAAATAAAATTATTTGAGCAATTACTTTTGGCCTTACTGCTATAAGCCCATAAATGCATTGAATAAGATTCACTATATGGAACAGCATACTACATGGAACAGCACCCCTCCCCCCCATTTTTTCTTTCTTCTGAAGTCCTTTATCTGAGCGATCTAAGATCAGGATAAAAAAAGTTGCATGTATTAAGGCCCTTATTTTTGGTACTACACAGTCCATTTATACGTCAATTCATTTTTCCAACTAGTGTAGAGGGGACCTACATGTGAGGCCAGGTGGGAGTCCTAAAGAAAAACGACATGTTCATGAGTCTCACCTTTCCATAGAAGGGTCATAGTAGTGTGTAGGCCAAACCGTTCCAACGTTAGACAATTTTGTGAGAACTGTTTTTCGGGATGTCTCGTGGTCTGAAACACGGCTCTGGCTCTTTCACCACAGATGTGGAAGTGCGACATAGGCAGATGCGGTGGATTGAGATGCATCCAATGCAACAAAAAACCTCTAGCTTAAATTTAAGGGATGTTTTATAGGGATTGATGTGGGGGTGTGGACATCGACCTTTGGGGGTTTTATAGTTGCAGGTGTGAATGTAGGGTACAGTGACTCTTTTCACTACATTTTTATTTAACCTTTAACTAGGCAAGTCCAACATGCAGGACTAAGTGAAATAAAATTATGAAAGTGGTAATAAAAAAATGAGAAAAAGCACTATATACATAACTCTGCCAGTGATTAATCAATAATGTATTTTGGGGTGGAGGCAGAGTAAAGACTGAAGGAGTGGAATGTCAACTGGGCGAGCAGCGGGTAAGGTAAATGGTGGGAGGGGTCCATAGGGGGATTAGCGGGGGAAGCAGGTAGCTGGTGGCTATTCAGCTGCCTACTCCCCCTATGGACATTCCCCCCTCTTACAGCTCTTGCACTAAATAGGCATTTTCACAGTATTATTCCCATCTCAACATGGAAATATAAAACACAGGAAAGTCACATTTTTGACTGGGTCTAAGTTATGAGTGATGTGGCTATATAATCTACTGTATGGAGGGATGTTTGTGTGACAGCAACCATGTTTTTATGCGAGTAAAGTCACAGGCTTATATATTAAAAACATGACTGCTGTGATGTAAATGCACTTTCAGTACATGTCACGAGAATTTTCAATCCCAATGATAACTAACAATTATTAAAGCTTTGATTAATTCCCGAGGTTTGTAAGACCCTGGGTTTAATAATAATTAGGCAAGACTCAGTTTATGCAAAAGGTTCGTACAGTTTATTCACGAGAACGTTCTAAAGTCCACAATACAAAGACATGCCATTTTATAACTCACTACTTACGCACATACCTCCACACAAACAGTAGGTAGAATGTATCCTTCCCCATGGTTCTCACCACTGTTCATCATTACCAAACTGGCTGTTCCATCCCCCTGTGATTAGAGGAACCTTGAAAGGACTCCCTGTCCTATCGTAAATTTCTCAAGAGTTCTAGCCAGGTCAAGTCATACACAGTTTAATTGTTCTCGGTATCTTCTTAGTCACACACACACACATCTCTACCGAACCTTATTGGACTTACATTTAGTACTTTACAATCATTATACATGCTACATAAACTAATAATCACTAATAGTTATGTTTCAGGGTGGAATTCTTTAATCATTACCTTCAAGCATACAAATTGCCTTACAGTACAATTACATAAATGCCTTAAATACTTAAGGCTATAATTTAACCTACAGTATTTAAGTTATTTTGCGCATTTTGATATTGCCTATAAGGCGCAACATTTCTGGTATTCGTATGATCGCGGTTTTGTCTCACCAGGGGTGATGGTCAGATTTGCGTTTATCGTCGAAGGAATGAGCGTTACACCGAGGCCTGTACTCTGGAGCGGGATCGATTTGGAGGTGGAGGGTCACAGCATCATCGGACTGAGCTTGTTCTCATTGCAGGAAATCTCAACGCTGTGCGTTACAGGGAAGACATCCTCCTCCCTCATGTGGTACCCTTCCTGCAGGCTCATCCTGACATGACCCTCCAGCATGACAATGCCACCAGACATACTGCTCATTCTGTGCGTGATTTCCTGCAAGACAGGAATGTCAGTGTTCTGCCATGGCCAGCGAAGAGCCCGGATCTCAATCCCATTGAGCACGCCTGGGACCTGTTGGATCGGAGGATGAGGGCTAGGGCCATTCCCCCCAGAAATGTCTGGGAACTTGCAGGTGCCTTGGTGGAAGAGTGGGGTAACATCTCACAGCAAGAACTGGCAAATCTGGTGCAGTCCATGAGGAGGAGATGCACTTCTGTACTTAATGCAGCTGGTGGCCACACCAGATACTGACTTACTTTTGACCCCCCTTTTGTTCAAGGACACATTATTCCATTTCTGTTAGTCACATGTCTGTGGAACTTGTTCAGTTTACGTCAGTTGTTGAATCTTGTTATGTTCATACAAATATTTACACATGTTAAGTTTGCTGAAAATAAACGCAGTTGACAGTGAGAGGACGTTTCTTTTTTTGCTGAGTTTACATCAGAAAATGTATGCTTATTTCTGGTTGTTTATCAAAGTTAGGGGCTAACTCATTGAACCTGCTTTGTAGTATACCCCTCAGACAGACAGGTCATGTTGTACCTGATCTGCTGCACGATGGGTCAAGTAGAATGTACTCCACATCTATACTGCGGCCCATCCGGGTCCACCTTTAGGATGTCCTGATTGGCCAGCGGCTGACACGTGACTCCGGTACAGAGCAGGCGAGTGGACATTGTGGAGAGATGCTTGGCGTCCAGGTCGAAGGCAAACCGTTTCCTTCAACACAGGCCAGAAAGGAGGTTTTGGTCAAAGGTGTGAGGTGAGACAAGTAACCCCTACAATGTACTTTGAAATCTGATCAAAAGAGCTATCATTTTGTAACCTTAACTTTTTTCAGGATTAATATCACAGGACATAAGTTTCCCTGACCCAGAATAAGTCTATTGCTGGACTATTGAACATGGTATTTAGTCCAGGAGTATGCTTAGTCTGGGTCTGGGAAATTGACCCTCCATATTTCAATCAAGCTTTACCCTTTGTTATTCATGATGGCGGCGAGGTGGCTGGTTTTGTTCCCCGGCGCTGTACAGGAGCCAGGATATGGCTGCCTGTAAGAGGGTTCACGAAGTACGCAGGGAGACAGCTGGCCTGTTGGGATATAAGGGAGACAGTAGTAGACATGCAAGTCCATGGGCCCTGTTTGAAATGCATCTTAGCTTCTTTCTTTTATCAGAATAGATCTTACAAGGTAACCTCATCCAATCATGTACAGATCAGTGATGACCTCAAGGAAGGAAGGACGCATTTAGAATCCTCACCTTGTCTTGTAGAATGATGTGGCCAGCCTTGTAGAGATTGTGGTCATGGAAGTCTGTCTTTGCAGAGACAACCAGCAGGTCTGAAAGTTGCAGGTCACCCACAAAGGATTTCCCCTTCAGATTCAGGTCATTGAGCCTGGACATCAGAAACACACATTTTGTTTTTAATTTGCCTAATGTCAACCTCAATCACTAGAATGAATCCATGCTCAGTCAATATAATTAACAGGGAATGAAGAAACATCCCAGGCTTGTCACTGACTGACTTGTAGGCTGTCCCAGGTAGGCGAAAGCCCTCTCTCTTTAGGTAATCGATGGCGTCCTCCACCGTGGTCTTTAATATGTTCACACGCACATACCTTGGGAGCTGATAGCCTGAGGAAGTAATTTAACATATTTCCAGTGAAGTATCCCAGACAGTGTGAATAATGCAAAAAAGTTGACCAGCTGTACAGACTTCAGAAGCATGTTACTAAGTCAGTAATATTAGTGCACATATATTTTGTATCTAAGACTACTATGCCACTCCATCTCTTTGCAGCTCAAATGTCTTATTTTCAAAAATGTCTAACAGCTGGAGACTGGAGGAGAGTAGGTCCTGGTTGCAGTTGATCTTCATGCCGGCCAGGGCAGCCTGGAGCAGTGCTTCATCATCAGAGCCTTCCAGGCCGCGCCACACTTCAGCCCCTTACCAACAACCAGGTCATACACCAGAACCTGTGTAATGGACAGGACCAAACAAGAGGTAAGTGACCAGCCATGGTGTTGAGGGAGTGTTCTTCAATCTTGGTCCATGGGGATCTGATCCACAGGGTGTGCAGCTTTTGTTCTATCCATGTTGTAGCACGCCTGAATCAATTACAGTACATAATCAGGTGTGTTCGTCTGGGTCGAAACAAATGCCTGCATATTAAATATCAGGCTTGAAGAACTATATGTTTGAGGGACTGAATGGAGCTCCCGAGTGGCGCAGTGGTCTAAGGCACTGCATCTCAGTGATAGAGGCATCACTACAGACACCCTAGTTCGAATCCAGGCTGTATCACAACCGGCTGTGATTGGTAGTCCCATAGGGCAGCGCTCAATTGGTCACTGTAAATAAGAATGTGTTCTTAACTGACTTGCCTAGTTAAAAAAAAAAAAAGATTTTTGTTCAAAAAGGCACTATGGGGGTGACAATTGTCCAATGTGTTTCACATTACCAGGTCCTTGGCAAGATTCATTTTTATCTTCGTTTGTTTGAGGAGCTTTGTAGACTCAATGATCTCTTGGAGGGTAGATGAAAACTTCTGTGTTTCACACCAGGGCAAACAGATGCTTGACATTCTGGTGAGGTGTGAGCATTATTGTTAACAATATTAACACCCACAGTACTGCTGTAAAGTTAATCTCTAAAGAAAATATCTTTAGCTTCTAGGCATGAACAGCAAGGTGTTGCCTGTGTTATTTGATGTTTACTTTTTAGCTACGTGGTAAATGTTGACAGAGCAAGGCGTTAGCTAGCTAATTCACTGTAGCAAATTACCTGAAATGTACTGTCGTAAACCAGTCTATACAGCAGCCTGCTTCCTCTCCACTTCTCGGCAGCTTTCACGTACAAAGCCATTGTTAGAAAACTAGTAGAGTAAAACTTTATTTTTTTTTTACAGAGAATGTGTTATCATTATGTACAACTACATTAATATATCTCCACGACACCCACGTTTCTGCAAGTGGGCAATATACTTTACTGCCAAACAAACAAAAAAAACTTTACTGCCGGATGAAAAATGTAGGTATCGATTTACGTTAGAACTCAGTGCCTACGACCGTGCGACAGTTTCGTACTGTACTGTCTTTGACCGTGCTCTGCTACTGACTTCAGAAACGGAATGAAGACGAATGTTTATGCATTTGTAAAGCACGTTAGAGTAGTCGTTTTTGGGTGTCACACAGTTAATAACTACAACATTAATTATATTTAAATACACCGATATTGCTAGCTGAGCAAAGCTGCATGCACAGCAAGTAGCTAACGTTACCCAGGCTAGCCTCTCAGAGTTTGCTAGCTAGCTATACTTTTAGCCAGTGCTAACGTGTCACAAACTGTGCAAAGATGGAGTTTGCTGCTCTTATTGCCTTGACCGTATTAATAGGAATGCTGATAATTTTGGTCGCAATCGCTGTGGGAAAGCAGAAAGGAGAAATAAGTGATCAACTAGAGCAGAAAGAAGAGGACTCAGTTGGTAAGTTGCTCCTCTTGCTTGTTTGCATGTCTTGTTGCTATGGATTGCTATTGTACTAACTAACGTTAGCTAGCTGTGTCAAACAGGTGCAAGTTACACAATGTAATATAAGCCAGTGGCCCTTGATGATAGTTAGAATAGATATATTCATTTATAAGTATTGGCACCAGGTCAAAATTCTCTACATGTCCCGAAGCCAGCCATAAACTTGTTGCTGGAAGAAAGATTGAATTCAATGGTGACCAAAACCATAGAATTAGAATACTAGAAGGGACATTAATCTTCTTATGATGGGATAAAGGTCAGTCCATAGAGATCCGTTTAAATTACTTTATTAAATTAATTAGTATTCTAATTCCTACTTCTGTGGGTCAGGGAGTTGGTCAACCATGGTTTGCCAGTTCTGTGATAAGATATTGTGTAAAATAATGAATTTAAAGAATGTATCTGCACTGTTTGTTAGCTAACTAGGCAGCCAACATTCCATTCAAACAATGCAGTCAATCCTGCACCATAGACTGGCTGAAATCAGTTGATGTTAAGACTTAGACAAGTTGTAAATGCAACAAATACCGATATTGTATCATATCACTCAAAGCTTTCCAAGGAAACAAAAATGTAGACATTTATGGTTTGTTTACATATATTTTAGAGGCTATTTGTACAGACCATTTGTATAAAACCCTTATAAACTGTATTTATAATTATTTGACTATTTTAGGTTGACAATAATTATATTACACAATTTCTGATATCAAACACCTTTTATTTTTCTGCATTAGTAAAATAAAGATTATGCCTCTACTACCATTAATTCCAATTACACCGGATTTCTCTTAGACCAATATGGCTGCCATTTTTGCCCGTCTAGCAATTTAATGGGATCTCTGACCAAAACATTGTTTTGTTACAGAATTGTAAGATGTTGATTCAAAACATTTATCGTTTCCAGAGGAGAAAGCAGCCAGAAGTTTGAACATTTTGATAATGGAAGTTACTAGAAAGTGTCATATTGAACGTCTTGTGTAACGAGATGCCAATTCATCCCCTGCAGCAGAGGAAAGTGCAGTGAAGGCTTCCACTGCCAAGAAACAGAAACAACAGCGTCCTCGCAAGGAGAAAGCCCAGCAGCAAACCTTCAGCCATCCTCTCCTGGCATCCTCCTTGAAGGTGGGCCATGCTTCACATACTGTGAAACCCATATTACGCCATATCAAAGATCTATTATATTGACAAGATAGTTGAGTGACCGCTCTAACAATGGAAATGCATGTCCTCAGAGATGGGAGGCGAGATCAGGTGGGACCATTCTAGCCAATGAGGGCAGATACACGTGTGAACAACAGTTTTTTTTTTTCAAAGTTGCCAGAATGCCACATGTATCCACTTATATCAGTACATTTTGTAAAAGCCTAAACATTACAAAACCTCTATTCGGTCAAATAAGCCTCACGTAATTCAACACTCTCTCATAGTCCACCATATAAAAAATCCCAACTTGGTCTGCTTATCTCACGCGGACAGATTTTGGGCAGAGTAATCCTCTCGCTTCGCCTTTTCCTCTCTGGACATATTTGGGCATAATCTGCCATTTACTAGAGTGAATGATGTCATTGCCAAGGGTCGCAAAGAAGTGTATCTACAAGAACCAGCCCACAAGCCAGTTGTTTAATGCATGATAAGCTGCACCAACAAGGCACAAGTACTTGGGAGTATGGCTTCTCTCTGCACATATCAAAGCTGCAGGCGAAAGTTAAATCTAGACTTGGTTTCCTCTATCGTAATCACTCCTCTTTCACCCCAGCTGCCAAACTAACCCTGATTCAGATGACCATCCTATCCATGCTAGATTATAAAGACTTAATTTATAGATCGGCAGGTAAGGGTGCTCTCGAGCGGCTAGATGTTCTTTACCATTCGGGCATCAGATTTGCCACCAATGCTCCTTATAGGACACGTCACTGCACTCTATACTCTTCTGTAAACTGGTCATCTCTGTATACCTGTCGTAAGACCCACAGGTTGATGCTTAAAATCCTCTTAGGCCTCACTCCCCCCTATCTGAGATATCTACTGCAGCCCTCATCCTCCACATACAACACCCGTTCTGCCAGTCACATTCTGTTAAAGGTCCCCAAAGCACACACATCCCTGGGTCACTCGTCTTTTCAGTTTGCTGCAGCTAGCGACTGGAACGAGCTGCAACAAACACTCAAACTGGACAGTTTTATATCAATCTCTTAATTCAAAGACTCAATCCTGGACACGCTAACTGACAGTTGTGGCTGCTGTGCGTGATGTATTGTTGTCTCTACCTTCTTGCCCTTTGTGCTGTTCTCTGTGCCCAATAATGCTTGTACCATGTTTTGTGCTGCTACCATGTTGTGTTGCTACCATGTTGTTGTCATGTTGTGTTGCTACCATGCTATGTTGTCATGTTGCTGCCATGCTATGTTGTTGTCTTAGGTCTCTCTTCATGTAGTGTTGTATTGTCTCTCTTGTTGCGATGTGTTTTTGTTCTATATTTTTTATCCCAGCCCCCGTCCCCGCAGGAGGCCTTTTGGTAGGCCATCATAGTTAAGAACAAATTCTTATTTACAAACTTGCCTAGTTAAATAATGGTAAAATAAAAAAATTATGTAATGACAACGGTGTGTGACGAGGTTACAGAATTATCTGATGCTTGATCATCGATTGTGTAAAAACTGATCAGAGTTTAGGTTGCTGGTTTGAGTTGGGGCTATCATGGTGGTATCTATTAAAGCACAGAGATGGAGGTTGCAGTTTAAAAGGCTGATGCCCACTCATTCACAATGGTTGGAGATGATTAACTGGAAAAACAAGGAAGGGAAATAATAACAGTAAATGTTCTCCAATCAAATGATAATATAAATCAAGAAATAAGAACAAACTTATCATAAACGCATCCAAAAACACAAAAGGTATTGCAAAAAAAACACTTCTGCAAACTGTAAAGTTTGGTCTGCACATTGATTAGTGACAGGTGTGAGTGTTTAACCTGGTGGATTGGCTGAAGACCCGCCTCTGCTGGAGGGGGATTGGACAGGTGAATGGTGGTTGGAAGAGAGGACTGGCAGTCAGTGTAGGGGAAATTCGACAACAGCTAGACTGACTCGTCTCTGTCTTTCTCCCCAGAGTCACAGTGGCAATGTGACGTCCCTGGACTTCAGCAGCAATGGGAAGTACCTAGCTACTTGTGCTGACGACCGCACTGTCAGGATATGGAGCACCAAGGACTTCCTGGACAGAGACCATAAATGTCTGAGGGCCAACGTAGAGCTGGACCACGCCACGCTGGTCCGCTTCAGCCCTGACTCAAAGTACACACACACACACACACGCATGTCCAGAACAAAGGGTATAGATACAGTACATTCGGAAAGTATTCAGACCCCTTGACTTTTTCCACATTTTGTTACGTTACATCCTTATTATAAAAGGGATTAAATGTTTTTTTCCCTCATCAATATACACACAATACCCCATAATGACAAAGCAAAAATACGTTTTTAGAAACATTTGCAAATGTATTAAATAAACAGAAATACCTTATTTACATAAGTATTCAGACCTTTTGCTATGAGACACAAAATTGAGCAAAGGGGCAACGTAACAAAATGTGGAAAAGGTCAAAGGGTCTGAATACTTTCCGAATGCACTGTAGATAGATGGATGGATGGATAGAGAGCCTCTTGTCTTTCTATACTTATTTTTACTCTGTCTTGGTATGCAGGGCCTTCATTACTTGGCTGGCTAACGGAGATACTATTCGCATATTCAAGATGACCAAGAAGGATGATGGTAGTTTCACTTTCAAAGCTGCCCCTGAAGACTTCCCTCAGAAACACAAGACCAATGTCATCAACATCGGCATCGCAGAGACGGGTATGACTGCTAAATGTATTCAGACTGAATGACTAAAAGGCAGGAAGATGTGAATGTGTGATATGCTCATTTTTATGATTATTGACTGATGAATGACTATTAGAAGTTATGAAAGAGACCCTTGTTCCAGTCTAAAATCTCATCTGTCTCCCTTATTGTTTTCTGTGTTCCAGGCAAGTTCATCATGAGTGCCTCCACTGACACCAACATCCTCATCTGGGACCTGAAAGGAGAGGTACTGGCCTCTATCATCACCAACCAGATGACCAACTCCTACGCTGCCATCTCACCATGTGGCAGGTCAGTACCCTAAACGTGTCTGTGCGGGTTTTATAGCTAATGTAATAGTATTCTCAGGTACATCATTTCTGGATGATTTTCTGTCTTCAGGTTTGTTGCCTCCTGTGGCTTCACTCCTGATGTGAAGGTGTGGGAGGTGTGCTTCGGGAAGGGTGGCGAGTTCAAAGAGGTGGCCCGCGCCTTCGACCTGAAGGGCCATTCAGCTGGAGTCCACTCCTTTGCGTTCTCTAACGACTCACGCAGGTAAGGCATGCATTGTGTGGTATCCTATCAAAACATTGATGGTTGATTTCCATGGATGACATTATGATAACGTTCATAAGGTAGATTTCCCCCATTGAGGTATGTGAAACCATCTTTCGTTTCCCCCAGAATGGCCACCGTGTCCAAGGACGGCACGTGGCGACTGTGGGACACGGATGTGGAGTACAAGAAGCAACAGGACCCCTACCTACTGAAGTCAGTGCCTTGCCAGTCGTCGGAGGGAAGCCGTGTGGCCCTGTCGCCGGACGCACGAGTGGTGGCCATCTCCAACAGCTGCAGCGTGGCCATGTACAGCACCTCCACGGGTCAGCTGGAGGAGGAGTTCCACGGAGTCCACAGCGAGGAGATCACTGATCTGAGGTTTGACATCAACAGCCGCTACCTGGTGTGCAGCGGGGACCGGGCGGTACGTGTGTTCCACAATGCGCCGGGCTACCGTGCGGCCATCCAGGACATGCAGGCCATGCTGAAGAAGGCCCAGAACGAGGGCATGAAACAAAGGCTAAAACAGCAGATACAGGAGGCGCAGAGTGCGCTGGACACTGTGCTCACAGCACCCAAGGATTAAAGAACTAAAGCCCCCCACTAGGTTGGCTGTGTAGACCCCTATTTTGATCTCTCTCTTCCTCCCCTTCTCTCACACACTGCCTCCACAGAATGGCATGCGATTCGACTCCTATCAGGGATGTGGCATTTGCATGCTGGTTTTAATAAATAAATCATGATATGTTTCTATAGAAATATGGCTCTGTTTTGTTTTGTGAATGCTCTGCCTGCTTTGAAGTCAGGAATACTATGTTCTCTCTCTTCTTGGACCAGTAATCCTACTACTATAGAAGAGCTTGCTTTTCTTTGGCAACACAAACATTTGTTGTATAATAGGACCAGAATTCAGCTGGGGTGCCTTGTGTTTCTACAGTTCCTCTGTAGAAACATAAGACATACTAAACTAACAATTTCCATGACATCCTATCCAGGTGAATGCTATGATCCCAATGACATCGCATGCTAAATCTACTTCAATTAGTGTAGATGAAGGGGAGGAGACAGGTTAAAGAAGGATTTTTAAGCCTTGAGACAATTGAGACATGGATTGTGTATGTGTGCCATTCAGAGGGTGAATGGGCAAGACAAACGATTGAAGTGCCTTTGAATGGGGTATGGTAGTAGGTACCAGGTGCACCAGTTTGAGTGTGTCAAGAACTGCAATCCTGCTGGGTTTTTCACACTCAACAGTTTTTCATGTGTATAAAGAATGGTCCACCACCCAAAGTACATCCAGCCAGCTTGACAACTGTGGGAAGCATCCCTGTGGAACGCTTTCGACACCTTGTAGTCCATGCCCGATGAATTTAGGTTATTGAGGGCAAAAGGGGTGCAACTCAATATTAAGAAAGTGTTCCTAATGTTTTGTACACTCGGTGTCTAGACTTGACAGTTCATGCAGCTTTTGTGTTCTGATGGAATACCGAACACATTATGCGTCTACACCTACATTTAAATGTAGGTGTAGTGGTCTAAGACACTGCATCTCAGGGTTAGAGGTGTCACTACAGACCCTGGTTCGATTCCAGGCTGTGATTGGGAGTCCCATTGGGCGGCCCAGCGTCGTCCGGGTTAGGGTTTGGCCGGGGTAGGCCGTCACTGTAAATAAGAATTTGTTCTTAATTGACTTGCCTAGTTAAATTAAAAAAAATGTCTACTGTGCCCACATTGTGTCAGGACTCCCTTTTGCCCGCAACATATTCAAATGCCAGTATGCATTTTGCAAACGGTGGAAGCACCTAAATCTGATAACACAACAACTTGATGGCAGTAACCAACTACTGGTGGTCAGGGATGCATTGTGTGGTCAGGGATTCTCTTCACTCTGGATGCAATCAGGCTACCTAAAGCGCGTACAGTGGGCGACGTCTTCAGCAATTCGCCCACAGCTCTCCATAAAACGTATGTTTTGGGAGCGAGAGGCTAGGAAATATCACTGGTGAGGAAATACGTTCCTGGTTTTAATGATAAAAAAACGTATTAGAATTATATTTTTTTGGGTTTCTTTTTTAAAATTATTGCAGAAACACCAGTAATGTAAAATCGTATTAATGTACTACTAGAATTCCTCATAGAAAACATGGAAGAGTGTTTTTACATTAGTGAATGTACATTTATGAATATGAAAATGTTCCATTAGCACAATTAGATTCATGAGGTAAAATAGTTTTTCCTCTATCCTTATTATAGTTAAGGAAACCGAGCAGCACATTCTCCCATAATAAACAAAGGTCATCAAGAATATACCAATTATAAAACTATAAATATCTTGTCATAATTTCTTTACATGTAGACAATGCCAAAATAAATGCAAAACTGTTTCTGGATGCTCAACACAAAAAGTACAGTTAATGTTAATGTATTTTTTTTTAGTTTCTTCAGGTAATGATTCGCAGGGTAATACTTATGGATCATTTCGAAAGAGACCTTTTTGACCTTGTTAACTAGCAGGTATTTGTGTGGTAATAACCAGACTTTTTTCAAACAGATATTATTGACAAATGTATTCCAGTAAGTTGTGACATAAGGAATAGACACAATATCCCTTTGAAATAAAGCACATCTGTTGTCCTGAGGAAGCAAGGAAAAACAATTTTTTTCTATTGGAGAGACACGGTTAGATACATTTAAATGTATGTGTAGACGCATGACGTGATCGGAATTCCATGATAAGAACAAGAAAGCTACATGAACTGTCAAGTCTAGACACGGCCTTAGTGATGCCAGTGTAACTGCAATGTAACAAGTGACCCCCAGATGGTAACTTCATGTAAACACATGCACATTTCGTGAGGGCGTTCTGTGAGAACAAGAAGTGAATGGGTCCCGAAAGCTCGCGAGATTCGGTGGGCAGGACGGAGAGCTAGCTAAAGCTAAACAGTCTGTCGGAGGCAAATAAAACTAAAACCAAGCACAAAGATGTCTGGACGCTCGGTTCGCGCTGAGACACGAAGCCGCGCTAAAGATGACATGAAGAAGGTGATGGCGGCCATTGAGAGGGTCAGAAGATGGTAAGTACAACACTATTTATTTGTGTGAAAGATCATAAAAGATTGCCGATATAGAAAGTTCAGCGACATGGAGGCGTGGTTTGAGACAGAATGACAGTGAAAGACCGAGAGCACAGCCAATGATTATCACTGTGAAGCTTTCTCCCTCGAGACAAGTGGCTTTTCAACAAGAGGCGGGACCCAAAAGTACACTTGCGTAAAGCTAGTTAGTTAGCTAGCTTGCGTATAATTGGGGAATGGACAGACAGGCTAGCAAGCGAACTATGCAGTGACTGTCGTGTAGTAATCAATAAGATACTAGCCAACCATAGCCAGTGAGGTATCCTCGCTTATTTGTAGCAGCTTCCACTAATAGCGTTGCATTCATTGGTATAATTCCACTCTGGAAGGGATATGTAAACGGTTTGTGCAATCCGGGGTCCTTGGGACGTCTCTACCCAAACCTTTACCATTTTCCATTTCAACCTCAATGGGTGCACTTGACCCTTGAACTATCTGAATGTAAAGGAGCGCACTCATTGTTTTCTACAGGGAGAAGAAATGGGTCACTGTCGGAGACACATCTTTGAGGATATTCAAATGGGTGCCAGTGGTGGATACAAAAGAAGTAAGTTATTTTCTTATTTAATAACCTAAGTAGCAATGTCAGTTTGTAATGCTTTGTCTTCTTGTAGGAGAAGAGTAAGGTGGTCCCGGCTGGAGCAGTCAGGGAACTGAATAGCTTCTCCACAGATCCAGCCTCAGAAAACACACATTCAAGTCATCTGGATTTTCATGGTGAGGATGGAGGACAGTTTTGAGTGACATACAGTGCATTTGGAAAGTATTCCATCCCCTTCACTTTTTCCACATTTGGTACGTTACAGCCTTATTCAAAAATGAGTTAAATTCTTTCCCCCTCCTCATCACTCTACACACAATACCCCACAATGACAAAGCAAAAACAGGTTTTGCAAAATGTTTGCTAATTTCTTATAAATAAAAACAGATACCTTATTTACATAAGTATTCAGACCCTTTGCTATGAGACTCGAAATTGAGCTCAAGTGCATCCTGTTTCCATTGATCAGCCTTGATGTTTCTACTCAGGTAACCTAGTGGTTAGAGCATTGGGCCAGTAACTGAAAGGTTGCTGGATCGAATCCCCAAGCCGACAAGGTAAACATCTGTTGTTCTGCCCCTGAGCAAGGCAATTAACCCACTGTTTCCCGGGCGCCGTGGGTGTCGACTTAATGCAGCACCCCACAGCTCTCTGAATCAGAGGGGTTGGGTTAAATGCGGAAGATACATTTCAGTTGAATGCATTCAGTTGTACACCTGACTAGGTATCCCCCTTTCCTTTCCTTGATTGGAGTCCACCTGTTCATTCAATTGATTGGACATGATTTGGAAAGGCACACACCTGTCTATATAAGGTCCCACAGTTGACAGTGCTTGTCAGAGCAAAAACCAAGCCATGAGGTTGAACGAATTGTCCGTAAAGCTCAGAGACAGGATTGTGTCGAAGCACAGATCTGGGGAATGGTATAAAAAAATGTCTGCAGCATTGAAGGTCCCAAAGAACACAGTGGCCTCCATCATTCTAAAATGGAAGAAGTTTGGAACCACCAAGACTCTTCCTAGAGCTGGCCACCAGGCCAAACTGAGCAATCGGGGGAGAAGGGCCTTGGTCAGGGAGGTGATCAAGAACCCGATGGTCACTCTGACAGAGCTTCAGAGTTCCTCCGTGGAGATGGGAGAACCTTCCAGAAGGACAACCATCTCTGCAGCACTCCACTAATCAGGGCTTTATGGTAGAGTGGCATGGTGGTGGCAGCATCATGCTATGGGGATGTTTTTCAGTGGCAGGGACTGGGAGACTAGTCAGGATTGAGCAAAAGATGAATGGAGCAAAGTACACAGAGATCCTTGATGATAACCTGCTTCAGAGCGCTACCCTTCCAGCTGGTTCACCTTCCAACAGGACAACGACCCTAAGCACACAGCCAAGACAATGCAGGAGTGGCTTTGGGACAAGTCTCTGAATGTCCTTGAGTGGCCCATCCAGAGCCCGGACTTGAACCCGATTTAACATATCTGGAGACACCTGAAAATAGCTGTGCAGCGACGCTCCACATCCAACCTGACAGAGCTTGAGAGGATCTGCAGAGAAGAATGGGAGAAACGTCCCAATACAGGTGTGTTAAGCTTGTAGCATCAAACCCAAGAAGACTCATGGCTGTAATCGCTGCCAAAGGAGTAACGGGTCTGAATACCTATGTAAATGTTATTTTTTTTATTTTTTGGTATATTTTTTTATTTTATTAATTTTTTTAATACATTTGCAAACATGTTTTTGCTTTGTCATTATGGGCTATTGTGTGTAGATTCATGCGGATTTTTAAAATCCATTTTAGAATAAGGCTGTAATGTAACAAAATGTGAAAAAGTCAAGGGGTCCGAATACTTTCCGAATACACTGTATGACCTCACCATATGCTGGCCTAGAGCTCTTTCCATTTCCTCCTATTCCCTGTACTCTCTTCTTCCCCAGATGAGAACAGTAACCAGAGCTCTCTGTCTGATGCGTACCAGCCCAAAGTGGACAGCAGCAGTAACTCTAGCCCCCAGCCTAGTGAACCTCTGAGCCCCAAGAACCTGTGTGACTTCCACACAGATGACTCACAGCCCCCGACTCTGGGCCAGGAGATCATGGAGGGTGAGACGGACAGACAGACAGATGTACACACACACACACTTACCTCTACACGGGAACGTTAACTGAAGATCTTTTTCAATTATTCTGATGTCAACTAATATGGTCAAATATATCTTCAGATTCTTTAAGAGGTTTTAAGTAAATGTTTATTTATTAGATTTTTTTTTTTCAGATCCGTCATTGCCAAGTGAACTGGCTGACGAACCTCCATTGCTGATTAAAGAGGACTTGTTACCCCTCACTACTCAGGTAAATCGCATCTAACATCTCAATGATCATTCCACTTCGACACCACAGCTTTGTCACTCAACCGATTTACACTGAACAAAATTATAAATGCAACAATTTCAAAGATTTTACTGAGTTACAGTTCATATAAGAAAATCAGTCAATTGAAATTAACTCGGCCCTAATCTATGGATTTCACATGACTGGGAATACATATATGCGTTTGTTGGTCACAGATACCTTAATGACAGGGGCATTGATCAGAAAACCAGTCAGTATTTGTGGTGACCACCATTTGCCTCATGCAGCACGACACATCTCCTTCTCATAGAGTTGATCAGGCTGCTGATTGTAACCTGTGGAATGTTATCCCACTCCTCTTCAATGGCTGTGCAAAGTTGTTAGATATTGGTGGGAACTGGAACACGTCGATCCAGAGCATCCCAAACATGCTCAACGGGTGACATGTCTGGTGAGTATGCAGGCCATGGAGGAATTGGGACATTTTCAGCTTCCAGGAATTGTGTACAGATCCTTGCGACATGGGGCCGTGAATTATCGTGCTGAAACTTGAGGTGATGGTGGCGGATGATTGGCACGACAATGGGCCTCAGGATCGCGTCATGATATCTCTGTGCATTCAAATTGCCATTGATAAAATGCAATTGTGTTTATTGTCCGTAGCTTATGCCTGCTCATACCATAGCCCCACTGCCACCATGGGGCTATCTGTTCACAACGTTGACATCAGCAAACCGCTCGCCCACACAAAGCCATACACGGTGTCTGCAATCTGCCCGCTACAGTTGAAACAGGGATTAATCCGTGGGGAGCACACTTCTCCAGCATGCCAGTGGCCATCGAAGGTGAGCATTTGCTCACTGAAGTTGGTTACGACGCCGAACTGCATTCAGGTCAAGACCCTGGTGAGGAAAACGAGCACGCAGATGCTCTTCCCTGAGGCGGTTTCTGACAGTTTGTGCAGAAATTCTTTGGGTGTGCAAACACCATTTCATCAGCTGTCCTGGTGGCTGGTCTCAGACCATCCAACAGGTGAAGAAGACTGATGTGGAGGTCCTGGGCTGGCATGGTTACATGTGGTCTGCGGTTGTAGGGCCGGTTGGACGTACTGCCAAATTCTCAAAAATTACATAGTAGAGAAATGAACATTCAATTCTTTGGCAACAGCTCTGGTGGACAGTCCTGCAGGCAGCATGCCAATTGCACGTGCCATCAAAACTTGAGACATCTGTGGCATTGTGTTGTGACAACTGTACATTTTAGAGGGGCCTTTTAACCTCTCTAGGGAAGGTGGGACGAAATCGTCCCACCTACGTAACAGCCAGTGGAATCCTGTGGTGCGTTATTCAAATACCTTAGAAATGCTATTACTTCAATTTCTCAAACATATGACTATTTTACACCATTTTAAAGACAAGACTCTCGTTAATCTAACCACACTGTCCGATTTCAAAAAGGCTTTACAACGAAAGCAAAACATTAGATTATGTCAGCAGAGTACCCAGCCAGAAATAATCAGACACCCATTTTTCAAGCTATCATATAATGTCACATAAACCCAAACCACAGCTAAACGCAGCACTAACCTTTGATGATCTTCATCAGATGACACGCCTAGGACATTATGTTATACAATGCATGCATGTTTTGTTCAATCAAGTTCATATTTATATCAAAAACCAGCTTTTTACATTAGCATGTGACGTTCAGAACTAGCATACCCCCGCAAACTTCCGGTGAATTTACTAAATTACTCACGATAAACGTTCACAAAAAACATAATTATTTTAAGAATTATAGATACAGAACTCCTCTATGCACTCGCTATGTCCGATTTTTAAAATAGCTTTTTGTAATATTCTAAGTAGATAGCCCGGCATCACAGGGCTAGCTATTTAGACACCCACCAAGTTTAGCACTCACCAAACTCAGATTTACTATAAGAAAAATTGTATTACCTTTGCTGTTCTTCGTCAGAATGCACTCCCAGGACTTCTACTTCAATAACAAATGTTGGTTTGGTTCAAAATAATCCATAGTTATGTTCAAATATCCTCTGTTTTGTTCGTGCGTTCAAGACACTATCCGAAGTGTAAAGAAGGGTGACGCGCCCGACGCGTTTCGTGACAAAAAAATTCGAAATATTCCATTACCGTACTTCGAAGCATGTCAACCGCTGTTTAAAATAAATTTTTATGTCATTTTTCTCGTAAAAAAGCGATAATATTCCGACCGGGAATCTGTGTTTTAGTACAAAGAGAGAGAAAATAAAAACATGGGGTCGCCTCGTGCACACGCCTCAGTCTCATTGTCCTCTGATAGACCACTTACCAAAGGCGCTAATGTTTTTCAGCAAGGGGCTGCCTCGACATCATTCAGCTTTTTCCCGGGTTCTGAGAGCCTATGGGAGCCGTAGGAAGTGTCACGTTACAGCAAAGATCCTAAGTTTTCAATAAAAAGAGTCAAGAAGCCCAAGGAATGGTCAGAGAGGGCACTTCCTGTACAGAATCTTCTCAGGTTTTTGCCTGCCATATGAGTTCTGTTATACTCACAGACACCATTCAAACAGGTTTAGAAACTTTAGGGTGTTTTCTATCCAAAGCCAATAATTATATGCATATTCTAGTTTCTGGGCAGTAGTAATAACCAGATTAAATCGGGTACGTTTTTTATCCGGCCGTGTAAATACTGCCCCCTAGCCTTAACAGGTTTTAAGGTGCACCTGTGCAATGATGATGCT
This sequence comes from Salmo salar, assembly GCF_965601325.2. Taxonomy (NCBI): domain Eukaryota; kingdom Metazoa; phylum Chordata; class Actinopteri; order Salmoniformes; family Salmonidae; genus Salmo; species Salmo salar. The sequence continues at coordinate 67,159,378 of NC_138294.1, read as the reverse complement.
GTTTAATCAGCTTCTTGATGTGCCCCACTTGTCAGGTGGATGGATTATCTCGGCAAATGAGAAATGCCCTCTAACAGGGGTGTAAACAAATTTGTACACAAAATTTGAGAGGAACAAGCTTCTTGTGCGGATGGAACAGTTCTGGGATCTTTTATTTCAGCTCATGGGACCAACATTTTACATGTTGCGCTTTATATTTTTGTTCAATATACACTACCATTCAAAAGTTTGGGGTCACTTAGAAATGTCCTTGTTTTTGAAAGAAAAGCGACTTTTTTGTCCATTTTAAAATAACATCAAATTGATCAGAAATACATTGTAGACATTAATGTTGTAAATGACTATTGTAGCCCGAAACGACTGATTAAAATAAAAAATGAATATCCACATAGGTGTGCAGAGCCCATTATCAGCAACCATCACTCCTGTCTTCTAATGGCACGTTGTATTAGCTTATCCAAGTTTATCGTTTTATAAGGCTAATTGATCATTAGAAAACCATTTTGCAATTGTTAGCACAGCTGAAAACTGCTATTCTGATTAAAGAAGCAATAAAACTGTCCTTCTTTAGTTGAATATCTGGAGCATCAGCATTTGTGGGTTCAATTACAGGCTCAAAATGGCCAGAAACAAAGCACTTTCTTCTGAGACTCATCAGTCTATTCTTGTTCTGAGAAATGAAGGCTATTCCATGCGAGAAATTGCCAAGAAACTGAAGATCTCGTACAACACTGTGTACTACTCCCTTCACAGAACAGCGTAAACTGTCTCTAACCAGAATAGAAAGAGGATGGGAGGCCCTGGTGCTCAACTCAGCAAGAGGACAAGTACATTAGAATGTCTAGTTTGAGAAACAGACGCCTCACAAGTCCTCAACTGGCAGCTTCATTAAATAGTACCTGCAAAACACCAATCTCAACGTCAACAGTGAAGAGGCGACTCTGGAATGCTGGCCATCTAGGCAGAGTTGCAAAGAAAAAGCCATATCTCAGACTGGCCAATAAAAAGAAAAGATTAAGATGGGCAAAGAACACAGACACTGGAGAGAGGAACTCTGCCTAGAAGGCCAGCATCCCGGAGTCGCCTCTTCACTGTTGTCGTTGAGACGGGTGTTTTGCGGGTACTATTTAATGAAGCTGCCAGTTGAGGACTTGTGAGGCGTCTGTTTCTCAAACTAGACACTCTAATGTACTTGTCCTTTTGCTCAGTTGTGCACCGGGGCCTCCCACTCTTTCTATTCTGGTTAGAGACAGTTTGCGCTGTTCTGTGAAGGGAGTAATACACAGTGTTGTACGAGATCTTCAGTTTCTTGGCAATTTCTCACATGGAATAGACTTAATTTCTCAGAACAAGAATAGACTGATGAGTTTCAGAAGAAAGGTCTTTGTTTCTGGCCATTTTGAGCCTGTTATCGAACTCACAAATGCTGATGCTCCAGATATTCAACTAGTCTAAAGAAGGCCAGTTTTATTGCTTCTTTAATCAGAACAACCGTTTTTAGCTTTGCTAACATAATTGCAAAAGAGTTTTCTAATGATCAATTAGCCTTATAAAATGATAAACTTGGATTCGCTAACACAACGTGCCATTGGAACACAGGAGTGATGGTTGCTGATAATGGGCCTATGTAGATATTCCATAAAAATGAAATAAATCATCCGTTTCCAGCTACAATAGTCATTTACAACATTAACAACGTCTACACTGTATTTCTGATCAATTTGATGTTATTTTAATGGACACAAGTTGATTTTCTTTCAAAAACAAGGACATTTCTAAGTGACCCCAAACCTTTGAACGGTAGTGCACTTTCAAGACTATTTAATACAACACATCAAACTCCTAGTTTGTCCAACAATCTACTCATTATACATTAAACATAAAACTGATAAAACATGGATTCAAACAAACCTGGCTGTATTTCCCCACACAGGAGGAAGAGGAGTGTTCTGGAGCTCCGCCACTGAAGAGGGTGTGTTCTGAGCAGAACTCCGTCCTGCAGAGCTCCTCAATGATGAGCTAACACACTGCACATAGCATCATGCTCGGACCCAATTCACTTCAGGCACTTTGTTGAATCTCATTTTTTTTATTTGGAAAAATTGTCTATCATTTTCAATGACAGACATTTCTGGTTCATAAATTGAACAAAACATTTTAAACAAATTGAACTCTCAACTAATTTGCTGATTTTAAAATAAAAAATGCTTTGAACCAGGCCCTGCTTAGCTTTTAGTCAGCGAGTTGCACGACTGCAAGTCTATCCTCCGATGACTGCAATAGATACATTTTAAGGACCAGACATATGGAAGGACCACCATACTTGTTATGATTTTATATTGAATCTCTTTCAAAGTGATTTCGTTTTTCCCTTAAAGGATCCATGAATATGTAGTTTAATTGACACTATTTAGTTTCAATGGATTAACAGCGGAATACAAAACCAAAGCACTCTACCACAACTCTCCCGAGGTAGTGCAGTCCGGTAGGTTACATGTATGCCCTTTTATTTTCTTTGATTTGGGAGATACCATTTTCTGTCTACAAAATATAACTTTTCGCGTAAACTATTTATTGCAAGGCAATGACAGGAAATGTATGAAGTAATAGTTGAATTAAGGTATGGTCAGTGCTGTAGGTTTTAAGTCTGATTGACTCTATTTTGAATGCAGCTTAATATTGTGCCATTGACACTTGTTTACTCAATGCTAGCTGTCAGGATCTTTTGTCAGTTTTGCCGATTTCTAAATCAAGTGTTATATCCGTCCATCCAGGACATGCTGGTGTGCAAATCAAACGCACTAAGTTTAACATTGTAGAATGTTTCAAAATTACAAGTACTGTATGTGATTGTTTTTGAAGTTACTTAAATGATGCTACAAGGTCCTTACTTTTTGTTATTTATCTCTTAAAGATGTTGTCTCAGTTATTTAAGTAAGAGTTCATTTGTAAAATGAACACAGATTGTTTCAGTCTAAAATCTTTCTTGAGTTATCGTCCTTAGTAACCCAAGGAAGCACTTGTCTTTCTCAGAGATATGTTTTATGTCATATTTTACTTGAGTGAAATTAGGAAATTTAATTTATCAGGTTAGCATGGACACTGACTATTTGATGTTATTTTGTAGTGATTGTAATACTTAATAGTAACCATTTATTTATAGTACCAGTCAAAAGATTGGACACACCTACCCATTCAAGGCTTTTTCTTACTTTTTACTATTTTCTACATTGTAGAATAATAGTGAAGACATCAAAATTATGAAATAACACACATAGAATCATGTAGTAACCAAAACAAAGTGTAAACAAGTTAAAATATATTTTAGATTCTTCAAAGTAGCCACCCTTTGCCTTGATGACAGCTTTGCACACTCTTTGCATTCTCTCAACCAGCTTTTAAATGTTGTATATTTTTTTAACCTTTATTTAACTAGGCAAGCCAGTTAAGAACAAATTCTTATTTTCAATGACGGCCTATGAACAGTGGGTTAACTGCCTTGTTCAGGGGCAGAACGACAGATTTTTACCTTGTCAGCTCAGGGATTCGATTTTGCAACCTTTCGGTTACTAGTCCAACGCTCTAATCACTAGGCTACCTGCCGCCCCCTTCGTGAGCTTCATGAGGTAGTCACCTGGAATGCTTTTCCAACAGTCTTGAAGGAGTTCCCACATATGCTGAGCACTTGTTGGTTGCTTTTCCTTCACTCTGCGGTCCAACTCATCCCAAACCATCTCAATTGGGTTGAGGTCGGGTGATTGTGGAGGCCAGGTCATCTGATGCAGCACTCCATCACTCTCCTTCTTGGTCAAATAGCCCTTACACAGCCTGGAGGTGTGTTTTGGGTCATTGTCCTGTTGAAAAACAAATGATAGTCCCACTAAGCGCAAACCAGATGGGATGGCGTATTGCTACAGAATGCTCTGGTAGCCATGCTGGTTAAGCGTACCTTGAATTCTAAATAAATCGCAGTGTCACCAACAAAGCAACCCCACACCATCACACCACCTCCGTGCTTCACGTTGGGAACCAGATTTCCACCGGTCAAATGTCCATTGCTCGTGTTTCTTGGCCCAAGCAAGTCTCTTATTCTTATTGGTGTCTTTTAGTAATTGTTTCTTTGCAGCAGTTCGACCATGAAGGCCTGATTCAGGCAGTCTCCTCTTAACAGTTGATGTTGAGATGTCTGTTACTTGAACTCTGTGAAGCATTTATTTGGGCTGCAATCTGAGGTGTAGTTAATTGCCGATTTCCGAGGTAGGTAACTCTAATGAACATATCCTCTGCAGCAGAGGTAACTGGGTCTTCCTTTCCTGTGGCGGTACTCATGAGAGCAAGTTTCATCATAGCGTTTGATAGTTTTTGCGATTGCACTTGAAGAAACTGAAAGTTCTTGAAGTTTTTCGAATTGGCTGACCTTTGTCTTAAAGTAATGATGGACTGTCATTTCTCTTTTGCCTATTTGAGCTTTTCTTTCCATTAATATGGACTTGGTCTTTTACCAAATCGGGCTATCTTCTGTATACCAACCCAACCTTGTCACAACACAACTGATTGGCTGAAATGCATTAAGGAAAGAGATTCCACAAATGAACTTTGAAGAAGGCACACTTGTTAATTGAAATGCATTCCAGGTGACTACCTCATGAAGCTGGTTGAGAGAATGCCAAGAGTATGCAAAGCTGTCAAAGGCAAAGGGTGGCTACTTTTAAGAATCTAAAATAGAAAATATGTTTTGATTTTTTTGGGTTACTAAATGATTCCATATGTGTTATTTCATAGTTTGTCTTTACTATTATTCTACAATGTAGAAAATAGTAAAAATAAAGAAAAAGCCTGGAATGAGTAGGTGTGTCCAAACTTTTGACTGGTACTATATATATATATATATATATATATATATATATATATATATATATATATATATATATATATATATATATATATATATATATATATAAACAAAAATATTTTTTTTTTCTCTGACAATCGACAGCAATTACACTCAAGTTTGGCAAATAGATCAGTGTGTTGCGTTGTGGTTCGCCATTTATGAACGAAATGCTGTAATATTTGGGACTGGGCGACAAAAGTTAACTCCCGCAATATTGCTAGTTATTACCAATTTGTAACAGTTATAATTTTCAGTCTTATTACTTCATTGTACTGTTAGTCTCTTGATAAGACATTACTATTTCAAGTGATGCCAGTATGTTGAATGGGCCACTAAAATGAAGGCATTTACAATGTGATGACTTCTGTATCCACATTTAAATGACCACCTTGCAGATTACTTTGGGATGTTAGGCCTATTCTGCTAATGGATTATTTTATTTTTCAAGAAGGATGTTTGGAGAAGAGTTTGTAAAGAGTACTTTGTATTTTATTGTAATTTTCCAAGTACAAATTATTTTATAAAGGAGTATGGATTTGGAAATCTGCAGATTCTATTGTTTGAATTTCATTTTGAATACACATATACCATGTGTTTTAGTGAATGGGTTTGATTGAAGTGTTATATGCCTTAAGAAATGTGTTGTACATCGGGTGAACTAGGCCATAAAGGGATCTTTCCAATAGATGGAGCTAGAGTGCACACAACCAATTCCATCAGTTGACAGTCTACCTTGCTCTGGTGTGTGCTTAAATTATTTATAGTTTAAACATTACACACACAAGCATGTACGGGTAATTAAGTATTCTTGGCAAACCAGAACCAAATATTGTGTGGGTGCTATGTTTTCATCCGTCACGAGAGACGTGACGAATGATAATTTGAATCTATGTTTACAGATTGGATAGTACTGTAAGGACTCTATTAAATCCGTATCGTGGAAGTTTAGCGTTACATTTAAATTTAAAGGTAATGTTCCCGCGTTAGTGGAGACTGCATATGTCGGCTCAATTGGAAATTACCGTTACATTTCTATTGCTTCAGCGATACAGATTGAATAGAACCCTAGATCTAATCATGTCATATTTCATCAACTGGTGGCACTTCTCAAAATGGATTATGATATATGTGCCTGTCTGTACACAATTGATTAAATAAACACACTGTTAAGTTAGATGGCACATGGTTGGTCTGTGATACAGTAACAGTATTCTTCCAGGACAGGACCTGCTATTGTTTCCCATGTGACGAAGACAATGAGGTGCACATTAAGATCAGCCCAGCCAAATGTCTGTACTGTATTGTGACTACTGTGGAAGTTACTGTAGTCATCCAGGCCTATGGGCAAACCGCCTGACTACTGAGTCACACTGGCAAACAATGAATCTCCATCAGAAACATAAAAAGCTTATGTGTGTGTGCACCATGAACTGAACTATGGGCATTTTGATCATTGACAGGTACAGCATTCATTATATTTTTAGAAGATGAACTCCAAAGTAATGCATGAAGAATTAAAGCCATTAAATTCTCTTAATCTTGCATTACTTTGGAGTGTATCCTCTGAAAATGTACTGAATGCTTGCTGTACCTGTCAATCCTTTTCTCCCAATCAGCTCAATTTCTCAGAACCTTTTGAATAACAACCCACAGCAAGTGAACAGATATGACATTGACCTTTAATATTAGTCACAGATTTAAAAAGAAACATCTTTATTAATATACCATCAGCTTGCCTGAACTGTACACTGTCATCTTATCTTTATGGACATCCATTTTTTGTATTTTTATATTTGAATATAGCTATTCCTGAATATCATACATATATATTAAGGTTCTGTGTTTACTTCAGTGAAATAACCAGATGCTCATTTAAAACACTCCCACTGAACACATTTGTAGCGGGCCAGTGACTATTTAACCTTGGGCTAGCGGCAGTTAGTGGTGAGATGACATCATGATGTTTTAAGCACGAGGGTAGCTTACAGCAGCAAATTCCTTGACATCAGCAACAACAAAAAAATCCTCTAATTTGACATTTAATTATACCTCTGTCAGTTCTCAACTGTCTACAAATTAAGTGCCACACTGACATGTTCAAGTAGATAAAGACAATTGGATTCTGTATCGCTACTCTGTATCAGTGTTGCTGCAATGGTTTCTGGGTCCTGAGATCAAACAGAACAAGACAGGAAATGAACACGATGCTTCTTGCTCTGTCGTAATGGACACGTGGGCCAGATGGCTGGGAGAAGTGCTCTGCCAGGGTAGAAACAAACACTACGCTATCCCATACTGTGCTGGGACACTTTGGCCGGACTTTTTATGAGTCTTTGAAATATTCTTCTATGTCCCAGAACTGTGTGGCCTGATCAGTGGCAAATTCATTGACGACCAGGTGGTCCCTCTTGAAACCCGTTCCACCTGAAAGACATTTCACAAATGGTTACTTTTAGGCAACAATCTTTCTTCTACTGTGTCTTGGAGACAACTGAAAATAAGTTACGACCATGCTTTTTCCCCCTAATGTATTTGTATAACTGGAAATACAGCATTTCATGGTTCTGGGAATAACCAATTATATACCAATACAATTTCTAGCTCTTTTCTGAGATGGCTCTGCGAATATGGTTGTTATGATCTCAAAATAGATCCTCCACTAAGTATAGCATACGGTAGTTGAGTTCAGCAGCAGTACACAACAGAAACCTGCTCTCCACTATTACAGTAGGCTCCTCTGTGTTTATCAAAGACCATACATTATAGTGGATCTCTATGGTCTCACCTCTTAAGTCCAGTACTAGTTTGTGGTTGAGATGGGAAGAGATGGTTCCGTTGTGGTTCAGGCTCCATCTCTGGTGTGTGCGTCCATGCTCCGGCCACAGGGCCACTCTGGCCCCAACTGTTGCCTTCCCCCCGATCACTGAAAGACACGCCTTACTGGCCTACAGGCAACACACACCTTGTCAATATTACACACACATGCTACAGTAGACACACACACATGCACAGATACTTACCATAGCATACCATAGGGAAGAGGATTGCATATTTCCCAGAATATTCCCATTCTAGTTTTGCTTAAATGTTGAGACTTTACCTTTTTCTCTCCCCTAATGCACGCACACGCACACACACACCTTGCAGCGGAGCAGCCCTCCAGTGAAGAGCCAGCGCTGGGTGTCCAGAGAGCAGGCCGGGGACAGGATCACTCTGGCTGGGGAGGAGTCGTCCTTGACACTCTCAGAGGTCAGCAGTGAGCCCAGAGCACGGCTCTTCACCTGTACATACAGCCTGGGCTGGAGGGAGACCACACAGTACAGACTGAATGAGGATCAACAACTTTCACAGCATTTTATATAGACCCTAGATAATGCTGCAGGGAAACTACATTTTTCACAAAAGGGAAAAACTAACTTATAACTTAAAATAACTGAAGTGGTTACCTAGCATTGGGTGTGTAGGTTTCACCATTTGTATTGTACTCCAACTACACTGAACAAAAATATAAACGCAACAATTTCAAAGATTTGACTGTTACAGTTCGTATAAGGAAATCAGTCATTTGAAAAATTCATTAGGCTCTAATCTATGGATTTCACATGACTGGGAATACAGATATGCATCTGTTGGTCACAGATACCTTAAAAAAAAAAAAGTAGGGGCCTGGATCAGAAAAGCAGTCAGTATCTAGTGTGACCACCATTTGCCTCATGCAGCACAATAGAGGTGATCAGGTCTGTTGATTGTGGCCTGTGGAATGTTGTCCCACTCCTCTTCAACAGCTGTGTGAAGTTGCTGGATATTGGCGGGAACTGGAACACTGTCGTACACGTCGATCCAGAGCATCCCAAAAATGCTCAATGGTTGACATGTCTGGTGAGTATGCAGGCAATGGAAGAATGGCACGACAATGGGCCTCAGGATCTCCTCACGATATCTCTGTGCATTCAAATTGCCATTGATAAAATGCAATTGTGTTTGTTGTCCGTAGCTTATGCCTGCTCATACCATAACCCCACCGCCACCATGGGGCTATCTGTTCACAACGTTGATATCAGCAAACCGCTGCTGTTTCAAGTGAAAAGCCATACACGGTGTCTGCCATCTGCCCGGTACAGTTGAATCCGGGATTAATCTGGGAAGAGCACCTTTCTCCAGTGTGCCAGTTGCCATTGAAGGTGAGCATTTGCCCACTGATGTTGGTTGCGACGCCGAACTGCAGTCAGGTCAAGACCCTGGTAAGGACAATGAGCACGCAGATGCTCTTCCCTGAGACGGTTTCTAACAGTTTGTGCAGAAATTCTTCAGTTGTGCAAACCCAGAGTTTCATCAGCTGTCCAGGTGGCTGGTCTCAGACGATCCCGCAGGTGAAGCCAGATGTGGAAGTCCTGGGCTGGCTTGGTTACACGTGGTCTGCGGTTGTGAGGCCGGTCGGACGCACTGCCAAATTCTCAAAAACAACATTGGAGGCAGTTTATGGTAGAGAAATTAACATTCAATTCTGGCAACACTTCTGGTGGACATTCCTGCATTCAGCATGCCAACTGCACGTGGCATTGTGTTGTGTGACAAAACTGTCCTTTTATTGCCCCCAGCACAAGGTGCACCTGTGTAATTATCATGCTGTTGAATCAGCTTCTTGATATGCCACAGCTGTCAGGTGGATGGATTATCTTGGCAAAGGAGAAATGGTCACTAACAGGGATGTGAACAAATTTGTGCACAACATTTGATAGAAATAAGCTTTTTGTCCGCATGGAACATTTCTGGGATCTTTTATTTCAGTTCATGAAAAATGGGACCAACACTAACACATTGCGTATATATTTTTGTTCAGTGTACTTACTTTTGCAACAAAGTAATAATAACAGGTGCTATCCTACTGGTAATTCCTCTAAGGACTGTGTAATGTGAAAACCACCATGTAACACAAGCCAGCCAGTCCGGTCTAGAACTCTACATACTGTAGAGCTACATCATCAGTAACATAGCACTGCCATATGCATGCACACACACAACTTCAATAATAATACTGTGCCAGTCACTCAACCCACTAACACAGTTACACTACAACAGTGTTTCCCAACTCTAGTCCTCAAGTACCCCCAACAGTACACAAACACACAAAAATCTGAGGTTGTTTTATTTGGCCCCCACCTTGCTAGAATCAATATTGTAAATAACCTTGGTCATTTGTCCACCAATGTAAAGCTTACGGCCAGAAACCTTGGTGTCTTCTTTGACCTGGACCTAAACCTTGGTGTCTTCTTTGACCCTGACCTAAACCTTGGTGTCTTCTTTAACCCTGACCTAAACCTTGGTGTCTTCTTTGACCCTGACCTAAACCTTGGTGTCTTCTTTGACCTGGACCTAAACCTTGGTGTCTTCTTTGACCCTGACCTAAACCTTGGTGTCTTCTTTAACCCTGACCTAAACCTTGGTGTCTTCTTTGACCCTGACCTAAACCTTGGTGTCTTCTTTAACCCTGACCTAAACCTTGGTGTCTTCTTTGACCCTGACAAAACCTTGGTGTCTTCTTTGACCCTGACCTAAACCTTGATGTCTTCTTTGACCCCGACCTAAACCTTGGTGTCTTCTTTGACCCTGACCTAAACCTTGATGTCTTCTTTAACCCTGACCTAAACCTTGGTGTCTTCTTTAACCCTGACAAAACCTTGGTGTCTTCTTTGACCCTGACCTAAACCTTGGTGTCTTCTTTGACCCTGACCTAAACCTTGGTGTCTTCTTTGACCCTGACCTAAACCTTGGTGTCTTCTTTAACCCTGACCTAAACCTTGATGTCTTCTTTGACCCTGACCTAAACCTTGATGTCTTCTTTGACCCTGACCTAAACCTTGATGTCTTCTTTGACCCTGACCTAAACCTTGGTGTCTTCTTTGACCCTGGCCTAAACCTTGGTGTCTTCTTTGACCCTGACCTAAACCTTGGTGTCTTCTTTAACCCTGACCTTGAGCTGCATGTAAAGAAGGTTGTCCAGTCCTGCTTTTATCATCTTAGAAATATAGCTAAAGTCAAGCATTTTATTTCATTCACTGATGCTTTTATTTTATTTCCTCACATCTAGATTTCTGTAACTCTTTCTATACATGTCTGTCAGAAATCACTCCATCATCTACAGTAAGTTCAAAATGGCACGGGCTACCAGTCACTTTTAGAATAGATTTTCAAATTGTATTAATCACGTTTAAGGCAAGGCATGGTTTAGCCCATCCTATATTTCTGATATTTTATCTCCCTACGAGCCAGAACGTAACCTGAGATCCTCTGGCAGGGCACTGTTGACCATTCCTAAGTCTAGGTATTTTATTAGGATCCCCATTAGCCGTTGCGAATGCAGCAGCTACTCTTCCTGGGGTCCACACAAAACATGAAACATGACATAATACAGAACATTAGTACACAAGAACAGAACTACATCCATTTTAAAATGGAACACGTGGCCTAGGTTGAAAACTAAAGGAGACCGTGCATTTACCATTACGGTCCCTAGACTTTGGAATGGTCTACCAGAGGAGATCAGGCTTGTAGATTCAGTGCCTCTTTTTAAATTCCTGCAGAAGATACACCTTTATAAAGATGATTTCAATGTATGATTTTAATTAGCTATCTTTTTTCATTCTCCTTCCTCCTGTCATTGTTTTTCTGTTAGTACTTTATGATGTGAAGCACTTTCTTAATTGTATTGAATAGCACTATACAAATAAAGTTATTATTATTATTATTACACATTTTTATTGTAGCCCCGGACAAGTTCACCTGATTCAACTCACCAAGGGTTTGATGATTAGTTAACAAGTTGAATCAGGTGTGTTTGTCCCGGGCTACAACCAGAATGTGTACTGTTGGAGGTACTTGAGGACTGGAGTTGGGAAACACTGCAGTCAGCACCACCACGCACATGCACAAACCCCAATGGAATGTGAACATATAGATCTAGGGCAGTGTTACTCACTATTTTTTGTAAGAGGGCCACTTTGGGTTGAGCCAATCATTCAGAGGGCCGCACAGATCTGTAATTTGTTGTACTTTTTCTTATGAAACTATGAAATGACACATGGAATCATGTAGTAACCAAAAAAAGTTATTCAAATAGCCACCATTTGCCTTGATGACAGCTTTGCACATTCTTGGCATTCTCTCAACCAGCTTCGTGAGGTAGTCACCTGGAATGTATTTCAATTAACGGGTGTGCCTTCTTAAAAGTTAATTTGTAGGGGGGTATATGGAAGATTGCCCTATTTGGTAAAAGACCAAGTCCATATTATGGACCAAGCTCAAATAAGCAAAGAGAAATGACAGTCCATCATTACTTTAAGACATGAGGGTCGGTCAATAGGGAAAAATTCAAGAACTTTGAAAGTTTCTTCAAGTGCAGTCGCAAAAACCATCAAGCGTTATGATGAAAGCACGTACCACTGCATTTAATCACGGCAAGGCAACTGGGAATATGGCCGAATACAAACAGTGTAGTTATTACCTCCGTAAGGCAATCAAATAAGCAAAGTGTCAGTATAGAGAAAGTGGAGTCACAATTCACCGGCTCAAATACGAAACTTATGTGGCAGGGTCTAGAGACAATCACGGATTTCAAAAAGAAAACCAGCTCCGTCGCAGACATCGAAGTCTTGCTTCCAGACAAATTAAACAACTTCTTTGCGAGCTTTGAGGACAACACAGTGCCACCAACGCGGCCCGCTGCCAAAGACTGTGGGATCTTCTTCTCCGTGGCCGACTTGAATAAAACATGTAAACGGGTTAACCCTAGCAAGGCTGCCGGCCCAGACGGCATCCCTAGCCGCGTCCTCAGAGCATGCGCAGACCAGCTGGCTTGTGTGTTTACGGACATATTCAATCAATCCCTATCCCAGTCTGCTGTCCCCACATGCTTCAAGATGGCCACCATTGTTCCTGTTCCCAAGAAAGCCAAGGTAACTGAACTAAATGACTATCGCCCCATAGCACTCACTTCTGTCATCATGAAGTGCTTTGAGAGAAGAGTCAAGGATCATATCACCTCCACCTTACCTGTCACCCTAGACCCACTTCAATTTGCTTACTGCCCCAATAGGTCCACAGACGATGCAATTGCCATCACACTGCCCTAAAATGAGTGTGCAAGTACAGATACTGGCGTGCAAAGGAGCAAAATAAATCAAATAATAACAGTAAGCGGATGAGGTAGTTGGATGGGCTATTTACAGATGGGCTATGTACAGGTGCAGTGATCTGTGAGCTGCTCTGACAGCTGGTGCTTAAAGTTAGTGAGGGAGATATGAGTCTCCAGCTTCAGTGATTTTTGCAGTTTGTTCCAGTCATTGGCAGCAGAGAACTGGAAGGAAAGGCAGCCAAAGTAGGAATTGGCTTTAGGGGTGACCAGTGAAATATACCTGCTGGAGCGCGTGCTACGGGTGGGTGCTGCTATGGTGACCAGTGAGCTGAGATAAGGCAGGGTTTTACCTAGCAAAGACTTAGAGATGACCTGGAGCCAGTGGGTTTGGCGACGAATATGTAGTGAGGGCCAGCTGACGAGAGCATACAGGTCGCAGTGGTGGGTGGTATATGGGGCTTTGGTGACAAAACGGATGGCACTGTGATAGACTGCATCCAATTTGCTGAGTAGAGTGTTGGAGGATATTTTGTAAATGACATCGCCGAAGTCAAGGATAGTCAGTTTTACGAGGGTATGTTTGGCAGCATGAGTGAAGGATGCTTTGTTGCAAAATAGGAAGCCGATTCTAGATTTAATTCTGGATTGGAGATGGTTAATGTGCGTCTGGAAGGAGAGTTTACAGTCTAACCAGACACCTAGGTATTTGTAGTTGTCCACATATTCAAAGTAAGAACCGTCCAGAGTAGTGATGCTGGACAGGCGGGCAGGTGTGGGCAGCGATTGGTTTAAGGGCATGCATTTAGTTTTACTTGCATTTAAGAGCAGTTGGAGGCCACAGAAGGAAAGTTATATGCCATTGAAGCTCGTCTGGAGGTTAGTTAACACAGTGTCCAAAGAAGGGCTAGAAGTATACAGAATGGTGTCGTCTGCATAGAGGTGGATCAGAGAAACACCAGCAGCAAGAGTGACATCATTGATGTATACAGAGAAAAGAGTCGGCCCGAGAATTTAACCCTGTGGCACCCCCATAGAGACTGCCAGAGGTCTGGACAACAGGCCCTCCGATTTGACACACTGAACTCTGTCTGATAAGTAGTTGGTTAACCAGGCGAGGTAGTCATTTGAGAAACCAAGGTTGTTGAGTCTGCCGATAAGAATGTGGTGATTGACAGAGTCGAAAGCCTTGGCCAGGTCGATGAATACCGCTGCACAGTATTGTCTCTTTTCGATGGCGGTTATGATATCGTTTAGGACCTTGAGCGTGGCTGAGGTGCACCCATGACCAGCTCGGAAACCAGATTGGATAGTGGAGAAGGTACGGTGGGATTCGAAATGTTCGGTGATCTGTTTGTTAACTTGGCTTTCGAAGACCTTAGAAAGGCAGGGTAGATATAGGTCTGTAGCAGTTTGGGTCTAGAGTGTCTCCCCCTTTGAAGAGGGGGATGACTGTGGCAGTTTTCCAATCTTTGGCGATCTCAGACGATACGAAAGAGAGGTTGAACAGGCTAGTAATAGGGGTTGCAACAATTTCGGCGGGTACTTTTAGAAAGAGAGGGTCCAGATTGTCTAGCCCGGCTGATTTGTAGGGGTCCAGATTTTGCAGCATTCAACACCATAGTACCCTCAAAACTAATCAAGCTTGAGGCCCTGGGTCTTGACCCCGCCCTGTGCAACTGGGTCCTGGACTTCCTGATGGGCCACCCCCAGGTGGTGAGGTAGGAAACAACATCTCCACTCCGCTGATCCTCAACACTGGGGCCCCACAAGAGTGCGTTCTCAGCCCCCTCATGTACTCCCTGTTCACCAATGACTGCGTGGCCATGCACACCTCCAACTCAATCATCAAGTTTGCAGACGACACAACAGTGGTAGGCTTGATTACCAACAAAAGCGAGACAGCCTACAGGGTGGAGGTGAGGGCCTTCGGAGTGTGGTGTCAGGAAAATAACCTCTCACTCAATGTCAGCAAAACAAAAGAGATGATTGTGGACTTCAGGAAACAGCAAAGGGAGCCCCCCCCCATCCACACTGACGGGACAGCAGTGGAGAAGGTGGAAAGTTTTAAGTTCCTCGGTGTACATATCACCGACAAACTGAAATGGTCCACGCACACAGACAGAAGGCTGAGAAAATGTGGCTTGTCACCAAAAACGAACTTTTACAGGTGCACAATCCAGAGCATCCTGTCGTGCTGTATCCCCGCCTGGTACAGCAACTGCACCGCCCATAACCGTAGGGCTCTACAGAGGGTTGTGCGGTCTGCACAATGCATCACCGGGGGCAAACTACCTACCCTCCAGGACACCTGCAACACCCGATGTCACAGGAAGGCAAAACAGATCAAGGACAATAACCGCCTGAGCCACTGCCTGTTCACCCTGCTTCCATCCAGGCGAGGTCAGTACAGGTGCATCAAAGCTGGGACAGAGAGAATGAAAAACAGCTTCTATCCCAAGGCCATCAGATTGTTAAACAGTCATCACTAGCACAGAGAGGTGACTGCCTACCTACAGACTTGATATCATTGGCCACTTTAATAGATGGAACACTAGTCACTTTAATAATGCCACTTTAATAATGTTTACATATCTCGCATTACTTATCTCATATGTATATACTGTATCCTACACTATCTATTCTATACTATCTATTGTATCTCAGCCGCTCTGTCACTGAACATCCATATATTTTATATTATACACTGCTCAAAAAAATAAAGGGAACACTTAAACAACACAATGTAACTCCAAGTCAATTCTGTGAAATCAAACTGTCCACTTAGGAAGCAACACTGATTGACAATAAATTTCACATGCTGTTGTGCAAATGGAATAGACAACAGGTGGAAATTATAGGCAATTAGCAAGACACCCCCAATAAAGGAGTGGTTCTGCAGGTGGTGACCACAGACCACTTCTCAGTTCCTATGCTTCCTGGCTGATGTTTTGGTCACTTTTGAATGCTGGCGGTGCTTTCACTCTAGTGGTAGCATGAGACGGAGTCTACAACCCACACAAGTGGCTCAGGTAGTGCAGCTCATCCAGGATGGCACATCAATGCGAGCTGTGGCAAGAAGGATTGCTGTGTCTGTCAGCGTAGTGTCCAGAGCATGGAGGCGCTACCAGGAGACAGGCCAGTACATCAGGAGACGTGGAGGAGGCCGTAGGAGGGCAACAACCCAGCAGCAGGACCGCTACCTCCGCCTTTGTGCAAGGAGGAGCAGGAGGAGCACTGCCAGAACCCTGCAAAATGACCACCAGCAGGCCACAAATGTGCATGTGTCTGCTCAAACGGTCAGAAACAGACTCCATGAGGGTGGTATGAGGGCCCGACGTCCACAGGTGGGGGTTGTGCTTACAGCCCAACACCGTGCAGGACGTTTGGCATTTGCCAGAGAACACCAAGATTGGCAAATTCGCCACTGGCCCCCCGTGCTCTTCACAGATGAAAGCAGGTTCACACTGAGCACATGTGACAGACGTGACAGAGTCTGGAGAAGCCGTGGAGAACGTTCTGCTGCCTGCAACATCCTCCAGCATGACCGGTTTGGCGGTGGGTCAGTCATGGTGTGGGGTGGCATTTCTTTGGGGGGGGTTCACAGCCCTCCATGTGCTCGCCAGAGGTAGCCTGACTGCCATTAGGTACCGAGATGAGATCCTCAGACCCCTTGTGAGACCATATGCTGGTGCGGTTGGCCCTGGGTTCCTCCTAATGCAAGACAATGCTAGAACTCATGTGGCTGGAGTGTGTCAGCAGTTCCTGCAAGAGGAAGGCATTGACGCTATGGACTGGCCCGCCCGTTCCCCAGACCTGAATCCAATTGTGCACATCTGGGACATCATGTCTCGCTCCATCCACCAACGCCACGTTGCACCACAGACTGTCCAGGAGTTGGCGGATGCTTTAGTCCACGTCTGGGAGGAGATCCCTCAGGAGACCATCCGCCACCTCATCAGGAGCATGCCAAGGCATTGTAGGGAGGTCATACAGGCACGTGGAGGCCACACACACTACCGAGCCTCATTTTGACTTGTTTTAAGGACATTACATCAAAGTTGGATCAGCCTGTAGTGTGGTTTTTCCACTTTAATTTTGAGTGTGACTCCAAATCCAGACCTCCATGGGTTGATAAATTGGATTTCCATTGATTATTTTTGTGTGATTTTGTTGTCAGCACATTTAACTATGTAAAGAAAAAAGTATTTAATAAGATTATTTCATTCATTCAGATCTAGGATGTGTTATTTTAGTGTTCCCTTTATTTTTTGGAGCAGTGTATATTCTTATTCCATTCCTTTACTAGATTGTGTGTATTAGGTTTTGTTGTGGAATTGTTAGATATTACCTGTTAGATACTACTGAACTGTCGGATCTAGAAACATAAGCATTTCGCTACACTCGCAATAACATCTGCTAAACATGTGTATGTGACCAATAAAATTTGATTTGATGAAACTGGCTATCATGAGGAGCGCCACAAGAATTGAAGATTCAGAGAGTTACCTCTGCTGCAGAGGATAAGTTCATTAGAGTTACCAGCTTCAGATATTTCAGCCCAAATAAATGCTTCACAAAGTTCAAGTAACAGACACATCTCAACATCAACTGTTCAGAGGAGACTGTGTGAATCAGGCCTTCATGGTCGAATTGCTGCAAAGAAACCACTACTAAAGGACACCAATGAGAAGAAGAGACTTGCTTGGGCTAAGAAACACGAGCAATGGACATTAGACCGATGGAAATTTCTCCTTTGGTCTGGAGTCCAAATTGGAGATTTTTGGTTACAACGGCCGAGTCTTTGTGAGACGCGGTGTGGGTGAACGGATGATCTCCACATTTGTATTTCCCACCGTAAAGCATGGAGGAGGTGTGATGGTGAGGGAGTGCTTCGCTGGTGACACTATCAGTGATTTATTTAGAATTAGAGGCACGCTTAACCAGCATGGCTACCACAGCATTCTGTAGCGATACGCCATCCCAACTGGTTTGGGCTTAGTGGGACTATCATTTGTTTTTCAACAGGACCCAAAACATACCTCCAGGCTGTGTAAGGGCTATTTTACCAAGAAGGAGAGTGATGGAGTGCTGCATCAGATGACCTGGCCTCCACAATCCCCCGACCTCAACCAAATTGAGATGATTTGGGATGAGTCGGACCGCAGAGTGAAGGAAAAGCAGCCAACAAGTGCTCAGCATTTGTGGGAACTCCTTCAAGACTGTTGGAAAAGCATTCCAGGTGAAGCTGGTTGAGAGAATCTCAAGAGTGTGCAAAGCTGTCATCAAGGCAAAGGGTGGCTATTTGAAGAATCTCAAATAGAAAATATGTTTTGATTTGTTGAACACATTTTTGGTTACTACATGATTCCATATGTGTTATTTCAAAGTTTTGATGTCTTCACTATTATTCTACAATGTAGAAAATAGTAAAAAATAAAGAAAAACCTTGGAATGAGGAATTAGCAAAAACAGAAACGTCCTCTCACTGTCAACTGCGTTTATTTTCAGCAAACTTAACATGTGTAAATATTTGTATGAACATAACAAGATTCAACAACTGAGACATAAACTGAACAAGTTCCACAGACATGTGACTAACAGAAATTGAATAATGTGTCCCTGAACAAAGGGGGGGTCAAAATCAAAAGTAACAGTCAGTATCTGGTGTGGCCACCAGCTGCATTAAGTACTGCAGTGCATCTCCTCCTCATGTACTGCACCAGATTTGCCAGTTCTTGCTGTGAGATCTTACCCCACTCTTCCACCAAGGCACGTGCAAGTTCCCAGACATTTCTGGGGGGAATGGCCCTAGCCCTCACCCTCTGATCCAACAGGTCGCAGACGTGTTCAATGGGATTGAGATCCGGGCTCTTCGCTGGCCATGGCAGAACACTGACATTCCTGTCTTGCAGGAAATCACGCACAGAACGAGCAGTATGGCTGGTGGCATTGTCATGCTGGTGGGTCATGTCAGGAAGGGTACCACCTATTGCAGACAGTATGAGCACTGATGGAGGGATTGTGCGTTCCTGGTGTAACTCGGGCCGTTGTTGTTGCCATCCTGTACCTGTCCCGCAGGTGTGATGTTCAGATGTACCGATCCTGTGCAGGTGTTGTTACACGTGGTCTGCCACTGCGAGGACGATCAGCTGTCCGTCCTGTCTCCCTGTAGCGCTGTCTTTGGCATCTCACAGTACGGACATTGCAATTTATTGCCCTGGCCACATCTGTAGTCCTCATGCCTCCTTGCAGCATGCCTAAGGCACGTTCACGCAGATGAGCAGGGACCCTGGGCATCTTTCTTTTGGTGTTTTTCAGAGTCAGTAGAAAGGCCTCTTTAGTGTCCTAAGTTTTCATAACTGTGACCTTAATTGCCTACCGTCTGTAAACTGTTAGTGTCTTAACGACCGTTCCACAGGTGCATGTTCATTAATTGTTTATGGTTCATTGAACAAGCATGTGAAACAGTGTTCAAACCCTTTACAATGAATATCTGTGAAGTTATTTGGATTTTTACGAATTATCTTTGAAAGACAGGGTCCTGAAAAAGGGACGCTTCTTTTTTGCTGAGTTTATATATATATATATATATATTTTTTTTTTTACAAATGTTTGCATTTTTCTTCCACTTTGACATTAGAGTATTTTGTGTATATCATTGACAAAAAAAATCACAATTAAATCAATTTTAATCCCACTTTTTAACAATAAAATGTGGAAAAAGTAAAGGGGTGTGAATACTTTCTGAAGGCACTGTATGTTCGAATCTCACTGACACCGTGCCACAGTAAAAAATACATCTGTTTGCATGATTAATGCCTAGGCAAATACATTTTCCTGTGTCCTATCTGTGTTTGGATTTCAAACCAGTTAACCCAAACTAAGTTAGCAGTGTTATTAAAAGTCTTATTGAAACATTCCCTGAAAGTTTTAAGGAAGTTATTCCAAAACCTCAAAATAACCTATAATTTCCGTTCACAAAATGTTAATAAAACTTCCCAGGAAAACTTTCAGGGAACTACAGTAAAATGTTCTCAGAAAATCCCTGCAACATAAAAATGCATGTTCCCAGAACAGGCAACATTTTCACTTCCGTTCTCAGAACGTTTAAAAAACCTTCAGTTTTACAGGTCAGGAAACATATAGCTTTATTCCCAGAACCAATGGGAAATTAAAAACATACGTTCCCACAACTTCCAAGGAACCAAATGTGCTAGCTGGGAAACGACACTTAGAGTGATTGTCAATTTTGTGTGTGTGTTTTACCTGTTTGAGGGGCCGTAAGGAGCCAATCGTGTCCCAGCCACTGTGCTCTCCCCACATAGGAAGCTCCCCTGGCTGCAGCAGCATCTGACAGCCCTTATAGTTACTGTATTCATACACCACCCACCTGCCAAAGACACACACATTCAGCTGAAACAGGGCCATATTCATTAGGGCGCAACGCAGAAAAACATCTTAAAACGGAAAACAAAAATTAGCCTTCTTACTGGACAAGTTCAGGTAGTACCTCCCTGTTTCACTTGTTTTCTTACTGAACATGACACACGTCTGAGGCCAAAGAAACCTAGGTTCCTTCTCTATGTATAGTGGTCTGGCAGTAATGTTAGCTGTTCAGTGACATAAGAGATGACAGGCTATCTCTCTACTCACAGTCCACTGTGGACCTGCAGAGACTGGGTGAAGAAGTCCTTCATGTGCTCTGTGGGCGTCACAACAACCATCTTGAGGCCCTCAAAGGAACTCAGGGAAAACAGGCTGATGGACGGGTCGGAGAAACTCTACAGAGGTAACAGGAAGGGAAGGGAGCCATCTTAGATGAGAATGCCATTGGATTTACTTTATTTATGTTCTGTCCTTTTTCAATAAGTGCCTGTATTGAACTATATTAGGGCAGAATACACAATACATCCTTTATACCTATATTTGTAAAGCAGTCCACACCTTTTGGCTGGAGTCATACTAAGACTAGGACAAAAGTAGGACATTATGGGGAAAAGGTTGTAATTTGTGACGATCCAATGGTGGCTGAACGGAAACTACATTAATCTACACTACATTACCAAAGGTATATGGACACCAGCTTGTCGTACAGCTCATTCCAAAATCATGGGCATTAATATAGAGTTGCCCCCCCCCCCTTTTGCTGCTAGAACAGCCTCCACTCTTCTGGGAAGGCTTTCCACTTGATTTTATTTGTATTTATTTTTTATTTCACCTTTATTTAACCAGTTAGGCTAGTTGAGAACAAGTTCTCATTTGCAACTGCGACCTGGCCAAGATAAAGCATAGCAATTCGACGCATGCAACAACACAGAGTTACACATGGAATAAACAAAATATACAGTCAATAATACAGTAGAGAAAAATAAAACAAAAAGTCTATAAACAGTGAATGCAAATGAGGTAAGATAAGGGAGGCAATAAATAGGCCATGGTGGTGAAGTAATTACAATATGGCAATTAAACACTGGAATGGTAGATGTGCAGAAGATGAATGTGCAAGTAGAGATACTGGGGTGCAAAGGAGCAAGATAAATAAATAGATACAGTATGGGGATGAGGTAGATAGATGGGCTGTTTACAGATGGGCTATGTACAGGTGCAGTGATCTGTGAGCTGCTCTGACAGCTGGTGCTTAAAGCTAGTGAGGGAGATATGAGTCTCCAGCTTCAGTGATTTTTGCAGTTCGTTCCAGTCATTGGCAGCAGAGAACTGGAAGGAAAGGCGACCAAAGGAGGAATTGGCTTTGGGGATGACCAGTGAGATATACCTGCTGGAGCGGGTGCTACGAGTGGGTGCTGCTATGGTGACCAGTGAGCTGAGATAAGGCGGGGCTTTACCTAGCAGAGACTTGTAGACAACCTGTAGCCAATAGATGTTGGAACATTGCTGCGGGGACTTGCTACCATTCAGCCACAACAGCATTAGTGAGGTCGGGCACTGATGTTGGGCAATTAGGCCTGGCTCGCAGTCTAAGTTCCAATTCATCCCAAAGGTGTTCGATGGGGTTAAGGTCAAGGCTCTGTGCAGGCCAGTCAAGTTCTTCCACACTGATCTCGACAAACCATTTCTGTATGGACCTCGCTTTGTGCATGGGGCATTGTCATGCTGAAATAGGAAAGAGCCGTACCCAAACTGTTGCCACAAAGTTGGAAGCACAGAATCATCTATGTCATTGTGTGCTGTACCGTTAAGATTTCCCTTCACTGGAACTAAGGGGCCTAGCTCGAACCATGAAAAACAGCCCCAGACCATTATTTCTCCTCCACCAAACTTTACAGTGGGCACTATGCATTTGGGCAGGTAGCGTTCTCCTGGAAATGTGGCATCCTTTGACGGTGCTACTTTGAAAGTCACTGAGCTCTTCAGTAAGGCCATTCTACTGACAATGTTTGTCTATGGAGATTGCATGTTTGTGTACTCAATTTTATATACCTGTCAGCAATGGGTGTGGCTGAAATAGCAGAATACACTCATTTGAAGGACTGTTCACATACTTTTGTATATATAGTGTATTTATCACCATCTATTTATCATGGCATATAATACTGTTAAAATGAATGTATGCTCACATGTCTCATCTAGCTTGTTGTGCTACCTAAAGATAGCAGTAGATGGGCTGAGGTCATGCCAGGTACACTCACATAGGGAATGGGCCTCAGTGATTTGACAGAAGCGGCCACACAGCCACAGGAAATGAGATCGGGATAAAGGCCCTCTCCCAGGACGTACTGGTTTCCACAGCAACCCTCCTCATCAAAAAGCAGCCAACTGGACGGGGCAAGAAGAGCAGTGAGCGTGAGTAAGACAATCAGCATCACAGACATTGTTCAATGCCTCCTATGGCAACTACAATTAAAGATATATTGTGCATGCCTACAGTAGAATACTGACAATCCATAATTAGCAACCTATAAGTAAAAATGTGCATTGACCCATAATAATAACAGTTTGGATTTATATAACATAATAGTAAAAGGGGACATAACTCCACCTCTAGGATCAATACAGATCAAATAGTAGTCCTCCAGTACTCACCTTCCCCTGATGACTCTGAAGGACATGGGGGAGGCAGAGCCACAGTGCCCTGCCTCCCCCTCGTACCCCTCACTCACTCCCCTGTAGTGGGGCTGGCTGTAGGCCCACAGCTGGAGACACAAAAGCACAACTTAGTACACACTTCACGGCTGGGTATCAATTCTCAGATAGCCCCTTTTCCTAGTCTCTTTTTGATAGGTGAAAGTAATGTTATGTAATGATATATACATACCATGAACTTTGGTTCTCTGGTGCCATAAAGGTCCTGCTGTAATAATAAAAGTGATTTGACATATTTTCCAACATCTATACCATATATTTTTCAGAGAGCCACATAGAGCTACAAAGAAGAGACATAGGAGGGATTTCATCTGCATGTCAAGCCTTTGTCAGTCTTATGATCTATTCCTCTAATAGGCTACGAAACGGTGCTCACCAATCGTATGGGTCGGATAGACTTGGCTGCTCCATAGTTGCCACCCCAGTGCAGAGTGGCAGGATGTTTGCCTTTCTCCAGTATGCACTGCTCTCCACTGAAGCATTTCTCGCTGTACGCCACCCATCTGAAACACAGACCAGCCCAGAGACCATCAGCACTACAGAGGCACAGTGAATTGTGAATGACAAAGTCACGTGAAACTATGTGAACTTTAGTTTGTTGGGATTAGGGTTTCAAAGGGAGGGTATATTATGGGAAACTACCAGCATTTTGGTAACTTTCAAGTTTCTTTTGAATTTGAACAGATGACACCTCTTTGGGTACTTAAACCATCAACTTAGTGAATATCATTGGGGTTTAATATGAGGGTTTCAGCATGAAATATCCTTTATATATTTTTTAAAACACATTTATTTGACTATGTCTTTGTTGTAAATGTTTTGGTGCCAAACTGGTGGCAGTGGTGAAAAAGGTCAATAGTTGGAAGAGATGCAGAGTTAATTTAAAATAATACCTTTGTTGATTAGATACTTTTTGAATTCATTATCTTTAACCATATGGTCTATTCACTAGAAACTAATGGACAATATGGACAAATATAAAAAAAAAATAATTCTATATGAATACAAGTTATTCAAGTAGAAATGACCAAAGTTACCATAGATTACCTGTTAATTACTAAGATTACAGAAGTTTCTGGTAACTTGGTAAATTAATGGTAGCTTTGCAATAATATTTGGGATGCACCTCTATTAAGATGTTATTATGACTGGTCTTCTGCAAAGTTGTGGTGATTTCCATTTAACCCTTTACACTCGTGGGAATTGGCCTATATGGAATTGGCCTATATTTCTTACAAAAGAAATATGAAAAGCATATGCATAAACATTGTAGCAATTGAAAGGGAACAGTTTCGAGATTATGGGAAAATTATTAGACCAATGTTGAGGACACAACAGTTCACCTGACAAGACTGAATGCAAACACTACACTGCTGATTTATGTGCATTTTACATTTACTGTAATTTTCGCAGCATTTGTTGATAACAAAATCTGAAAACACTCTGTATACATTCAGTAACATCATAAGAATATTTGTGGGATATTTGGGGTAGGTGCAACATAAGACAAAAAAAATACAAGGGTTTGAGTGAGAGGACTAACTGGTGTCTCCAAGTGACTACACACCTCTCCAAAGTGTGAACAGTTCCTAAGTCATTTCAATGACAAAGAAGTCTTCAGCTATAAGGTGTTTTTGTGAGCTCTCCTCGCTGTGCTGTTGAGGAACTAAAACGAGCACACTTGTAGTTGTTTTGTTTGGAACACAACCCTGCACCCCCGCCATCACACAATTACTATTGCTGTTAACGCAATCCAAAACGGCCCATTTTAAATAGCGATCTGGGTCAGGTGGGCATCATTTCAATGCTTGTTCTATTGCCAACATGACTAGCTAAGTTATAAAATACGATCTTACAGTGTTAGGCTTCACAAGGCAAATCAGAGAAATAGATGGTAATTTTGGTGTGCATAGAAAGGAGCCATGAATGCATTCAGGTGCATGTTCCGCTGCTCATTTTCCACACAATCAACAAACATGGGCTCATTCTGTTCAGAACAACCCAGGGTATGACGCTATGTCATCTTGTAACTGTACATCAAACATAGTGATCATAAACTTTGACACTGTGCACCGAGTGTACAAAAAAGAAATCCGATCAGATGATCCTTTATTGATGTCACTTGTTGAATCCACTTCAAATCAGTGTAGATGAAGGGGAGAAGACAGGTTAAAGAATCATTTTTAAGCCTTGAGACATGGATTGTGTATGTGTGCCATTCAGTGGACGAATGGGCAAGACAAAAGATTTAAGTGCCACTGAATGGGGTATGGTAGTAGGTGCCAGGTGCATCAGTTTGAGTGTGTCAAGAACTGCAACACTGCTGGGTTTTTCACGCTCAACAGTTTCCTTTGTGTAACAAGAATGGTCCACCACCCAAAGGACATCCAGCCAACTTCACAACTGTGAGAAGCATTGGAGTCAACATGGGCCAGCATCCCTGTGGAATGCTTTCAAAGCCTTGTAGAGTCCATGCCCTCACAATTTGAGGCTGTGCTGAGGGCAAAAGGGGGTGCAACTCAATATTAGGAAGGTGTTCCTAATGTTTTGTACACTCAGTATATATGATATGAGTTTTCTGATATGGAAAAGTGAAGTGCACATTTGGACTCACGGGTGTTTGGCATGCTTGTATGACATCAAAGCTGTATTTATTATAATCCTCAACATCTCATCCTTCAAAATACATCGAGTCCTCTTCATTTACAGGACTTCCCTAACTCAGACATGTGCAAAAGTTTCCCAATTAGCGGGAGGGTAGGGTCAACTTCTTGTCGCATGCGGTGCTTAAGTTCAGAACGGCTGTCAGTCAAACCCCATACAGAACTGTGAAGCGCAGAGTTTACTTCCTGAATTGACCCCAACCCTGGTCCTCTAATTGATACTCACACTCCACTCTTCACACAGAATGTGGTGGTCTTTTCAGTGGCTCCATCCTTCTCCAGATCAGGGACGTCCAGATCCAAAATGTCCCTTCTCCCGGCTCCAGGAGAGCCAGTGTCCTCCTGCAGTGAGACTGAAGGCTCTATGAAGTCCTAACAATGGGAACCATGCAGAAGAGATCACTGAGTAAGACTGCTTTATAAAATAGCTACAACAACTCTTACACTAATGTAGCCTAGTGCAAAAACAGAGCTTACATGAAGAAATGTGGGCTGGTTCACTGTATAGAAACTAGCACCACTGTACAAACCACTTTTATCCAAATCCTATGAAGTTTCCTTTCTCTTGTTCTTTCCTGTTCAAGTAGCCTCAAACTGAAAAACTCTACAAGCTGCATTTACATAGCTGGTGCATTTAGTTCAGGTAGTTCATTCCGTAAGCACTATCCGTAGTGGGAGCTTTGCAGAATGGCTGCTGGTGGCTGGTGATTACACAATAGTGTGTAGTTGATCTAAAGAGTGGTGCTGCTAACAGCCAGAGGGCACTAGGGGTGGAGGAAACTGGAATACTAATGAACCTGCGGTATGGTAGACAGTTAGCAATTAACTCTACCTGTTTAATCCTATTAGAAGCGTAGCCTATCCTAGCCAGGAGTTCACTGTTAGAGCGTTTCTACTAGCTAGTGCTTCTGACTGATATCAGGAGGCTAAAATAGACACTTAGACAGTGATGAGGTGATGGAAAGGGAGTGGAATAGAGGTCTGCTGGGTGTCAACTGGGTCATACCGATGGCTAATATAAAACATTTGGCCGGGTTTCAGACAAATGACTCTGCCATGCACACACACACACACACACACACACACACACACACACACACACACACACACACACACACACACACACACACACACACACACACACACACACACACACACACACACACACACACACACACACACACACACACACACACACACACACACACACACACACACACACACACACACACACACACATATTTCATTGACTTCCCTCATTCTTTCAAATCAAGTGTAAGCGTTCAGGGTTTGCACAGGTACACATTCCCACATAGGCCACATATACTGAATACACTGTAAATAACCATATTATTAAAATCCCGTAACTTACTGCCTGTAAGAAACGGAAAGAAAGCAGCAGAGGGTGATCGGCTCCACCCAGATCTGCACAGTCACTGTATTCTCCCTCCTCCAGTAAATACTGCCGTCCTGTGTAGTCCTCTCCAGTGTAGCCCACCCATCTGTCAAACACAGAGGTCACAGGTCAAACCACAGCTAAATACTCCTACTCACACTTATACCAACACAGCTTAAATAGGAGCCTGGGTGTCAATGATACTGTTATCAGCACCAACGTGCCTTAGCGGTGGATATGCCACCTGAGTTAGTGCTAAGGAATGTTTGATTGATTTATTGTTTGATTGTGATTGTTTGGGTTTTTTGTGGTGTTACAATTGAAATGTTATCAGATGTCAGGCGTACCAACCCTCTCTGTAACCAAACACCACACCAAACACACACACCAAACACACACACCACACACACCACACACACACACACACACACACACACACACACACACACACACACACACACACACACACACACACACACACACACACACCAAACACACACACCACACACACCACACACACACACACACACCACACTTCCTGTTCTACTTGGCTTATGTTTGCACAGGGAGCTACATTTGCTCCATATGACAGTAGAGGTAGCATTCCTGAGGAATCACATGACCAGTAGATTGTGAAACTGTTTGCAGCAGAATGACACACCTTGTAAAAACCTCAGTAGAGGTAGCAGTCCAGAGTAAGTATGCAGCTTGGCATGAATGCACTTCCTTTCTCCCTCCCTCACTCTGTCCCTCACTCACTCACAAAAAACAAATGCATGTGAATTCCCAAACAAACAAAACCTTATTTTCTCCATACAAATTGGAATGACATTTAACTAAGAGGGTCTGGACATGTTCATTAATCTGAGTCTATGAGTGAGAGTCCTCATCTGTCTCCATCAGCTGTGGATGACAGGCAGGCGCAGACAGGAGGGAGGGCATTGACATGGACTCACACTCCACCAATGACCCGTAGCGACGACGCCCCCTTCAGCCCAGCTACAGCTCCCAGACTGGGGGTTTGGCCTCTCAGCTCTCTGCCCTGCCCCTGGAAGAGGGGCTGCTCGAACACCAACATCTAAAACAAAAACACACAAACAAAAAACTATATCTCATGCACTTTCTAAATTAATTTACTTTCATTATCATTAATCATCATTGTGAAAATTGAAGTGATTATTTAACTGTATGAGATCGGCTGTTTACTGCAGGGGATAGGGGTTTATGCTGTACTTTCAATATTAATGTCTTACCTTAGGATCCAGAGGTCTCCTCACTCTGAGCCCACTCTGTCAGAAAGACACAGAACATAATGAAACCAAACCTTGATGAAAATGAGGCCCAGACGTATATATTTCTGAGACTTTGAGACATAGACCATTAAATGGAAGAAATCCTATGGGCCAATTTGGAAATCGAATATAAACTCCTTTCCTGAGTGTACAGCATTGAAATGTAATTGGGCCCAGACCAAGCAGTGCCAGCCACCTCAGAGTGATGCCACCGTGGTGAACCCTTACCATTCTGAGGGGTCTCAGTGACCTCACAGTGGTGACCTGGGGATGACCAACGCCAGGTGTTGTGGAGCCGCCTGCTTCCATAACCGCATAGTTCCCATGGAAACCAGGGCTACAGTAGGCAAGCCAACTAAGGTGGAAAAACAAGACGAAGGCATTATCAATGAGAGGCCCAGGTAATCTAATCTCAATTGTTTGCTAAGCAGACGCTTGTGTTACAAGCATCGAGGCGTCGCTGATATTGTTGTTAATTTACAGGTAAACATTGTCCATTCATGTGGCACCACATTTATGGAGGCTGCTCAGTTCATTGCTTTATGCATGAAATGTATGCATGGTTGAATGCCTGATCAAACACAAATACTTTGTCCACAGTCATACTGTCAGTGTCACTAATCTCCACTACAATAGAAACCACTCATCTTCTCTGTAAGAAAACAAATATTTTATTGAAAACCTGTTACTATGGAACAACAAAGGAAAATCCCTAACGGAAAAACAATGTTTTCCACACAAAATTGAAATCACAGTGCAGATGGCTCGCTTGCTCTCTCTCTTCGCCAATGACACGACTGTGTGTTCAGTCTTCAGTCTGTTGCGTGTAGAATATCCTAGCCTATTCTTTGATGATAGGGCAAGACATTGCAAGCCAATAAATTGCGAGATACAGCTTTTGATTGCAGACAGATGGGCCTAATGCACGGTTCTGACTGTCTGTCGCCCTCCCCTCTCTCTCCTTCCCTCACTAGCTCGCTATGAAAGATGCAAGTGTTTGTGTTTTCGAAAGTACGGAAACTAATCAGTCTCCTCCATTCCAAAAATTCTGAATCTTAGGAGTCGATTTCTAGTGGAAGATGTATTTTCTTTCTACTAAATGTCTTGGTAAGTCACAGTATTTAACAAACTTTAAAGTACTTTTTTAGGAGAGAGTGGTCTGCACGCAGGCTGCATTCAGGCAGCTCGAGATTATTTGATTGACAGTTCTGGTCGCCTAGTGATGGACGTTAGTCCCGCTTCGGAAGCCGCATTCCTTTACAGACAAGTCAAATGCCCGGTCAGTGGTCGCTTTGAAACTATCTCCAGAGAAGATTTGGTGTTGGCATTTAAAAAACCGTAGTGTACCTGTACAGCCAAACAAACATGTCGTAGCCGAGGCACTTTCAAGGGTACATGACCGTGGTAGATAGAACTTCCTTGCCCGGCCCTAGTGGTCATACACATGTAATAGGTCCATTATTCTGCATTGTGAATTGAGGTGGAACTTTGTGATTTTTCTAATCGTTTTAACGGAAAACCGATAAAAAAATGGCTGTTTAAATGTTAAGCAAAACTGTACATTTGTCGCATCCCTAATTGCATCATACTTTGGCAGTCAAATTCCATTCCTAACTGTGGCTGACTTCATCTGTAAATATGGGTGTGTTAGTAAATAGATTTTACAGAGTCTGGTGACATGGTCTTTATTGAAGAGTTACCACATTAACTACCTCACTACCTCCACCCTGAAGTGAGACATTATGAAACTTCATTTTAAGTGCTAATTCTGTCACTTCTATTACCACCCATAAACATTCCTGTACCGAATATGTGTGCTTTATAAACACAGCTGAAAATAACAGTTTAAGCAGGAAATGCCCTTTCCTAGCAGGTGCATGCTAGAGAGCTGGAGCTCAATGACTCAGCTGAGAACAATCCACCCAAATTCTGTTGAAACAATATGGACGTTGGTTGGCAAGGACACATCTCCTCAATGAGTCATTCCCCCCGTTGTTTTAGCATTGTAAGTGCTTCCTATTTCAGTCTATATAGCCTGTAGCTACTGAAGCGCCCCCTCAGACAATGGCATTGAGTTCCTCTACAGTTACAGTTACCACTAACAGGATAGGCCTCCTCACCAGCCAGACTTGACAGTCAGGTTTGAGAGGTGGATAGGTCCAACACGTGTCCCCAAGCTGTCTGCTTCCGAGTTGAGACGTTCCGTGGCTCCTCCTGGCACTCCGGCTGGAAGCAGATGGATTTCTGGAGTGCCGTCATCCTGAACGGTGAAAGAGACACAACAACATTTATGTGGAGACATTCCACTACACACAGCTCTATCAATCCTTCTCTATCAGGCCCCATTATAATGACTAAGGCTGAGAAATGGGAAGATAAAGGGGGAAATTGAGAGAAAAAGGGGGAGCAGAGAGAGGATAACAGAGAGTGACAAAGTCAGAGAAAAAGAGGAGAGAATGAGAGAGAGAGACAGAGGCCCTGGCCCTCTGCCAAAGCTTCTCAGAGAGGGAGTGATAGTCAGAGAGGCCCTGGCCCTCTGCCAAAGCTTCTCAGAGAGGGAGTGATAGTCAGAGAGGCCCTGGCCCTCTGCCAAAGCTTCTCAGAGAGGGAGTGATAGTCAGAGAGGCCCTGGCCCTCTGCCAAAGCTTCTCAGAGAGGGAGTGATAGTCAGCCCTGGTAGGTCTAAATAAATGAACCATAGTCTCCCAATAGAAATGTTGGAGGGAAATCACTAATGGCGCATGGCACTGTAATGTCATGGTAATAAATATGCCAACCTTCACTAGTCTTCTGATGGAGCCGATGGTGATTGTGGTGGGCTTGTCCTCTGTCCCCTGGCTGGCCTGCTGCTGACCTGGTTGGTGGCTCAGTACTGTCTCCCCTTCCTCCAGCAGCATCCCGGGGCCCCGGAACCCCGGCTCCAGGTATAACAGCCAGCTACGACACAAACACACTGTGTGAGCACCCACTTCCATCTCTCCGTCCCTCTCATACACAGACTCTTTCTGTGTCTTTTTTTTCTCTCCCACCCACTCAGCACAAAAAGAGACGCCAGCCACCAACTGACTACACAGAGCACACACAAACAGAGCAAGGGCATTGCCATGGAAACCAGGCCCCACCTTCCCTACTCCTTGGTGACAAAAAATAAATAAATAATAATGTATAAAATAAAATGACCCCCTACCAGTACACACACACACCGAACACATGAACTATAACAGTTGATGACTATAGTTCCATGTTGAAGAGAAGATTACAGCACTGTGCTGACAGTAATGTAAATCAATCTGGCTCTCACCAATGTTTTTCTTCCTGTTTAAATATTAAAAGCTGCTTACTAATGCCCCTGAACTACAGGCACACAGCACACAGTTGGGGGCGTCAATACTTCAATATCCCTGCTGAGACCTGGCCAGAATACTGCCTTTTATCTGAGGATAAACATGCCAACAGTCAACAAATATTGTAGATCCTGAAAATAACACGGCGGTGTGATATGTGCAGTGTAAACAACACTATTGTGTGTGTGTGGGTGTGTGTGTGTGTGTGTGTGTCGCCAATATTCCATAAATAATCTATGTGGATGGTCAGGAACTGCATCGAAGCGGTAAGAGTCTGTCTATATTCACTCAGACAAACAGCCAGGGCTCTCCTAAATGGTTTAGTGCCTGGTTTTACCGATTATACATCCACCATGAGAGACACAGATCAATATCTCCTAATAGGATAGGCTGCTGGGGATGACGCCCAAGGAGGGAGGAAGCATCTCACGAGAAAGTCAAATCCCTCATAATTAGCATGTAGGAGAGTCTTTTTGTGGCTCACGCCATCACTGATGAGCTTGAACTGAATACAACATTTTTTGAATGACCATCACTCTGGGTGTCCAGAAGTGGTTCTGTCAGACCACTGCCTAGGAGTTTGTTGAGTCATGTACTAGAAAATCTGTCAAACTTAAATAAGTCAACCTGTAAAGTAGCCCTTGTACTGCAAATCAAAACTAGCTTGGGGAACAACTGTAAGTGGTCCTTGACATTAGTTCCTCTGTGGACCGTAGAGGGAACAATAGGACCCAAGTCGGTCGGTTAACCTGAGAATTGGATGAAGGAGAACGCACACAAATACAACAATGCAGCTACAACATGACTCGCTTCCTTTCTCTCCTCCCATCTGGTCGACGGGGAGAGAGCTCCTACTCAAATTGTTGGAAAGCTGCTTTGCTTTTCCCACTTTTTGCTTCGAAAGGCTGGTTTGGTGTAAATAATACAACAGGTCTAGGGCTCTGAAAGGGGGGCTGAGCCAACGCACTAGTACACAAATGGAAGGTGGGTCCATCCATAAAGCATGAGATATTGCGTAAGGCACCAAACTTTCGCTAGCATTTCCGCGCAGAGTCGAGCGTGCCTGCCCTTGCTTAAGTCATTTGACAAAAAGCGCACAACGCCAGAGCATGTTCGCAAGACTGAACGTTTCTCGTTCTGCATCCATTCAATATGAGAGCAGTGTTACAGCATAGCCAGACAGATACCAGGTTCTTCTGTACGTGAACCTGCTTTGCCCCTGGCAGAGAGGCACAAAGACTTACTGTCATGTGCATTAGTTAAACCTAGTGAAGCATTATATGAATAGAAACAACTAAACTTATGTATAGTATATATTAATACTTTTTTGCTTTTTCATCATGAAATATAAATAAAAGCACCATCTTTTTCAACTGCAGTAGTAATATGATATGAAGCTGATAGTACATTGATGTATGAGAGATTCCTTAGGAATAGTATAGACTTCCATCTATACATAGTTAGGCCCTCCAAACAGTCAAGTATCTGTAATGCCCACTGCTCGTTCTCATGGTGCCAATGTAAGAACCTTAACAATGTGGTCAAATGCAGCTGTTAGTGTAAGATCTCTTGCTATGAGGAGTTCAATCAAAAGGGTCACTCAGATGGGAGCTGTGTGATGGGGTGGGTTTTATTTGGGGTTTATTTTCTAATTCATCTGTTTTTGGTTTTACTTGTAATGGTGGAATCAATTAGTGTAGCATCAATTGTTGCTTCATAGGTCTGTGCATGTACTATGAATGTACCTTATGTTATTGATAAGGATGTAAAGATTATCATGTGATATGGACGTGCGCTGACAAAGTATTTGTCATTTGTCCAATGTTGTTTGTTATGCTGATTGATTGAATACATGATAATACTTATTTTGAGAATTGAAAATACTCATAACATCCCCATTCACCTTTAAAGTAACAACTACTGATGACGCCAAGGAGAAGAACTCAAGAACTCAAATTTGGACGAGGCCTTGATTCCCAGCGATGGCAGTGTTTGTGTGGTTTAGCTGACAGGCCTTTTTAATGGGAGCAAACAGCGATGAGTTACCCAATTACTGTCTGTCACTGCCAGCCCAGGAGATTAAACCCCCCAACACAGTTGGAAGGAACATTATGGGGTCTCAGAGGAATCAATTCCGATTCAAACAAGATGTTCTGTTCTGGCATTAGCTAAAAGTCCTAAGCCTTATATTCAGTGATAATAAGGCCCTTCTTCCATGAGAGTGCATGAGTAAGGCAGGAAGGCAAAGAGACATGGGTATAAGTCCAAAGCAGAGGATAACACTACAGAAAGGCTGGCTCATTCTGATCCAAGTGGGCTATTTTACAGTTGACTTGACTTAATATAGGTTTGACAGATTTTCAACTACCTGCTTCAACAAACTCTAGGCCTTGGTCCGACAGAACCACTTCTGGAAGCCCAGAGTGTTGGTCATTCAAAGACTGATATACAACCTCATAAAGAGCATCCCTCCTGTTTAAGGAGTAAGCAACCTTAAAAGAAGTTCATTTGCTCTAAAGATCCTCTTACCATCCTCCCAGGACTCGCACTGAGGCACCCTGCGGAAACACCATCCCAGAATCCTCCTGGTCTCTATGGATCTCCCGCATCTCCCCAGAGAACGTCACACCATCATAGATGTTCATCTGGAGAAACAGAGTAAGTCATTAGAAAACATAGAGCAACATCTGGGCTAAATATATTGTCAAATGGATACAGTCTGACAGTCAACCTCCGCAAATTATCTTTAAACTGAATTTGATTTATTGACTCAAAACAGGGGAACCATACAATAATTAAATATCAAAGTTTTTCAAAGTTAGATCATATTTGTGTGACAGCTGAACTCTGGTGGTTGGGTGTTGTTTTCATAATTATATTATTACAGCAAGCTGGGTGCAAGTGAACACAGTCAGGTTTTAAAAGCCTGAGGGGAAGGGTTTCCAGCAGGGAGCTGAGCAATGTGCAGCTGTGCAAAGAAGCACGAGATTGAACTTCACTCAACTTAGAGGCTTCCCTGTTAGTTAACACTATCAACGTTTCCCTCTACTTTGGGAATTGGGATTGAATCAATGTAATATTAGCCACTTTCAATGCAACATACCGAAACAAAAACTATGCAAGACTTTGGGCCTCTTTACACTACACTACTTTGACGACACAACCTAGTTCCAGGAGAGATACTTGTGTAGTGTAAAGATACGGATATAGATTCAAATCTCTCTTGAAGAGATGTCTACCACAATCAGGGGTTGGAACCAAAATTATTTTCCAATTGTTTAGTTTTGAACAGAACAATAACTTTTTTTCTTCTGTTCCCCTGTTCCGATCAGCAAAATAATGTTCTGAACTGAAAAAGTTACGGTTTATATAGTTCCTTTCTGTTCCTTTTTAAACCTCTGAAATCTTTTTTTTTTTACATTCAGTTCGACATTAAATGACTTCACCAATCAGTGTAGGATATAGCTGCTTGCTTTGGAGGCGGTCAAGCTATAGTTGTTTACATGCATTGGACGGACAAGTGTAGGGTGCGAGATGCAATTGAAATTTTGGCAGGTGGGGAGAGAGCGAGAGAGGGTGGAGGAGGCAGCTTGGCTTGAAGCGCTGGGCATCTCGTTATGAAATGCATTATCTGAATTAGGCTCATAGAATTATACCTACGGAGGAGCGGCTTCTGTGAAGGAACTTTGAATGTCTTTGAACTTCTGAGACATGGCTTAACGTTGGACCAGAGCTAGATAGCTAACAAGCTTGTTTGTGCAAAGCGGCACCAGAATATATATTGTATCATTAATTAATAAATACAACGTGATAACTCCAGTATCCTTAACTAGTACTGAAAAAGTTGATCCATTCCTCTAATAAAAAATCTCTCTCCCTAATTTTTGAATCATGCTTGTAACGTTAGTAGACCACAATAGTCTATGCTTCAGAGGGGGAGGGGCAGGTAGCCTACACACACTGTAAAATATTTTCAGCTGTCAGGCAGACACTGGAATAAGTTTCAGAGTGACAGAGTGAGGGCTTTGCATAGGTGCTTTGTTGTGGTTTTTGTGGGACTGGAAAAAATGCTGAAACTTAAAATAACATTATTAACCGGTTTCCATGCTTTTAAAATAACGGTTCTGTTCCCGAACAGTTCCCGGTTCTAGTTCTGTTCCTCGAAAATGTTTGTTATTTTCTGGTTTTCGGTTCTGTTCCCTGAACCGGTTCCTACTCCTGGTTTGAATTGCTACAGTATCTTTATTTTGTTTGTCTATATACTATGGTATTTACCGTATGATAATAGCTGCACTCATACATGAAGCAGGAATGTGGCTTTGGCCACATCACATCCATGGCCAGTGTGAACAGAAAAGTTGCTAATCTGATGGTGAAAAGTGATAGATCTCACTAGACATATTTTACTAATGTCAATCGACCCTTAGTATTTAACCTTTATTTAACCAGGAAGGACTCATTGAGATTTGAAATCTCATTTTCAAGAGCATCCTGGCCAAGATAGGCAGCACCAAGTCATTACACAATTACAGACAGACAGCATGAAAAACTACAATTAATCTAGTAAAAACCATAGAATTCACAAGAGTATAACAAAATCATAAAATAGCAAATTAAAAACATTGACAGGTTAGGGAATCAAACTAACTATGCAAGAGATTTTACAGAGCGCATCGGAGTAGGACTCTATTGCATTAAAGGCACAAGTGGTCGCGAGTAGATGTGCTTGTTTTGATATCAAAGCGAGAGCTGCATGTAGCCCTGTGTGCATATGTGTGCATATTTATTCATAGTAAACAGGCGCCGGAAGTTGCACAGAATTTTCACAACATCCAAGTTTGTGCTCAGAAAACCTGAAATTTGCTCACTACCCCAAGAAATTTGAGGGAACATTGGTGTTGAGTGACTACGCCTGAGGCCCCGAGCACATTTCTGATGACAGAAAGGGAGAGGAAGGGGGGCCAAGGAGGAAGGAAAGGGTGTCGTTAGTCCCCTAATCAGCCCAAAAGATGCCCCAAGCAGTCATTATAGAACACAGCCTCTTCTATAATTAACACTCATTTTCATTTTTTTCACTCCTACCAGTCTATGAGTGTTTGCATGCTTTCATACTGCTTTACCCGGTCTTGATAGTTTTGCTGCTTTGCTCCCTTTGTTTCCTCCTTGATAACAAATACTTTTCCAACGCGGTTAACAGAACAGAAAACCATGGTTGTTCAGTTGCAAAGCAATTCCAGTAGTGATTGTGTGAAACAACAATGTAGACAAAACCTCTGGCACTCAGCGCTTTGTTCACTGCCTGTGTTGTGAGCCTATAAACTTCATAATCTATGTAAAACCGCATAGTTGTTTGTTGGAAAAACCCATTCCTGATTTGCTTGGTTTGGATAAAACTATTTACATATACAGTGCTAGACCACAGGAATATTAATGTGATTGTGATCCAAGTTCCTGACTCACTGTTGCATTCAGCTCTCAAGGCTGCAGACTAGCATTGTAGGTGGTTTTCACTCGTCATTAGAGTGCTATAGAAGAGACCCGCACTCCTCTGCACAGATTCTGAGAAACTACAGCCCTTGATAGCAGATGATAGCTTTCAACAACAATTAATAGCCATTGCATAATCACAATCTCATCTTCCTTTATGACAGGCCTTAGGAAGAGATTAAACTGAAAAGATGAGTTGCTGCCCTACTTTCTGCAGCCTGAGGTATTATTAACTAATGAAAGAGAAATATTCTGTCCAGCTCAAAGGCAGTCTGGCATCTCCAGACTGCCTAAAACATTAACCTGTCTGGGCTAGGGGGCAGTATTTTCACGGCCGGATGAAAAACGTACCCAATTTAAACAGGTTACTACTCTGGCCCAGAAACTAGAATATGCATATTATTGGTAGATAGAAAACACTCCGAAGTTTCTAAAACTGTTTGAATGGTGTCTGTGAGTATAACAGAACTCATATGGCAGGCAAAAAACAGAGAAAAAGTCAACCCGGAAGTGGATGATCTGAGAATTGTAGTTCTTCTTTCTAGTCCCTTTCGAAACTACAGTATCCGTGGGGTTACGTTGCACTTCCTAAGGCTTCCATTGGCTGTCTAAAGCCTTCAGAAAGTGGTTTGAGCATTCTCCTGTCACTGGGCAGATAATAGGAGCTCAGTTTCTGAGTGGACTGCCTGGCAACAAAGGGATTGGATATGCGCGGTCACGCGAGCACGCTGTTCCTTCTTTTTCTCCTTGAATGAATACGCTATTGTCCGGTTTGAATATTATTGCAATTTTACGTAAAAAATACCATAAAGATTGATTTTAAACAGCGTTTGACATGCTTCTAAGTACGGTAATGGAACATTTTGACTTTTCATCTCTGGTACTGCGCTCGCGCGTTATGCCTTTGGATAGTGCTCTGAACGCACGAACAAAACGGAGGTATTTGGACATAAATATGGATTATTTGGAACAAAAACAACATTTCTTGTGGAAGTAGCAGTCCTGGGAGTGCATTCTGACGAAGATCAGCAAAGGTAAGAGAATATTTCTAATACTAATTCTGAGTTTAGGTTGCCCCGAACTTGTTATATATTTTATCAACGTTTATGATGAGAATTTTTGTAAATTGACGTGCACATTCACCGGACGTTTTGGTGGGAATACATTTTCTGAACATCACGCGCCAATGTAAAATGCTGTTTTTGGATATAAATATGAACTTTATCGAACAAAACATACATGTATTGTGTAACATAATGTCCTAGGAGTGTCATCTGATGAAGATCGTCAAAGGTTAGTGCTTCATTTAGCTGTGTTTTGGGTTTTATTGACACATGTCCTTGCTTGGAAAATGGCTGTGTGATTATTTTGGTCTATGTACTCTCCTAACATAATCTAATGTTTTGCTTTCGCTGTAAAGCCTTTTTGAAATCGGACAATGTGGTTACATCAAGGAGAAGTGTATCTTTAAAATGGTGTAAAATAGTTGTATGTTTGAGAAAGTTGAATTATGACATTTTGTTGTTTTTGAATTTGCCGCCCTGATATTTCACTGGCTGTGTCCAGCGTACCACGTAGCCCATAGAAGTTAAGACAGTCATTAAGATGAGATCAGAAATTAGCACAACAGTGTGAAAGTAGAGGACTCATGTAATACATGTGATCTCACCAGTGTAGGCCTTGGGATGACCTTCCCATAACTCCAATTTCCCCCCTGAAATGACATCAACAGGGGTCAAATATTAACATATACTTGTTCTAAATGTCAGGGTGCATATTCATTTCTTTATATAATATTATTGAATACAAATGTCAGATGCTGTTGAACTTACAATGTCAGTTGCTGTTGATGGACAGTTATCACTGAGGCGCGGAATGAGTTTGGCATGATGTTTACTGTTGTCATCATCAGGCTCCAGCAACACTGGATGCACTGATTTCAAATACTGATACATTGGTGAATCTGCAGGCTTTTGGATTGTAATCCAAGGGGTGGAAAGATTCTTCACGTCCTTCATTGGATCCCCATCTCGAGGTCCCATAGTGAATAAATCAGTAGGAAGTGTCAGAGAGCCTGGGCCCTCCTGCTTGCTGCTTTGGTCTCCATCCATTCCCTGGCCATCCCCCTCCTTATCCTCCCCCTGGCCCCTGTTGAAGAACTCCCATAGGGGGCGCCGTAGAGGAGGGGTGGAGGGCTCCTCTGAGTCTGCGTCGTTGTCAGAGTAGCCGCTGGACTGCAGGCGCTCGCTGACCGACTGCAGCAGGGACAGGATGGACAAAGAGGAGGATGAGGCTAGCTGTTCCATCCCTACACCTCCGCTCAGACTCCTCAGCTCCTCTGTGGCCGGGGGCACCATGAGGCCCCTGTCCTCCCGCGACAGGCCCCCCTCTGCCTCGCTGCGAAGACTGTCCTCTTCCACGATGGGAGATAGGGAGAAGGGGTAGGCCTTGGCCCGCCGTACCGTGGGGCTCAGCATGGGGCCTGTGTCATTGACGAACACCGCATCTGTCTCCTCCTCCTCGTCAATGATGGAGAAACCACTTGCCTCCATGTCGTGGAAGGCAAGCTGGGGGACAGGGAGGAGGGGGAGGAGAGGTTCCAGGCCTGGGGCTCTCCGGCCTCCTGTAGCATGGAGCCCAGCTAGCCTGCTGCCCAGGTCCTGGTGAAACCCTGCCATAACTGCTGTGGCTGAACCTGCACCACTGTGTCCCAGTGTCTCGGAGTCCTGACTCTGCTGCTGCAGAGAGATGTTGCATCGATACGCACTCACCGAGCTCAACTGTGGCCTGTCCTCGTTACTGGAATCTGTAGCTGAATTAGACACAAGGCCCTCTGAGGTGCTCAGGTCCTTGGGGAGTCTCCTTGAGAAAGAGGGGTCCATGCTGATGGTGCCTGTTGTTCTGCAGTGGGCCTCATCTTCTTCACCCCCAGAGTCAGAGCCCTCTGAGAACACAGAGGCTAAGTAAGTCTCAACCAGTACAAAGCTTTGATCCCCACTGACCGGGATGTCATTCAGCCCATTCAGCCCAACTTTCAATGATATTTCAGGGCCGCTCTCTTGGCCGTCATCATAAAGCGTTATACAGGCAACAGGCTTCTGACTTATAGCATGTCTGACTTGAGATGGTTCTATTGAGTTTGGGGTGTGTTTTGGTCTGACTGACATGAGGTTTGCCTCAGAATTGCCCTTAGCTTCATATTTGAAACTTTTCCTAAGCAGATCAGGCTCAGGAAAAGCTGTTTGGTTTCTCAGGTAAGTATTGTCATTCAGAGTGCTTTTGAGCTTATTGGGACTTTCTGAGTTATTGGACACAGAAACATGACCATATTGAGCATTACCATCTTGTTTAGGACTATGTCTATTGCTTTCGATATCATCTTTGGCTACGTGGACTGCGCCGTCTCCTACCTGTGTTTCTTTAACGCCTAGCACCTCGTTACAACCATTGTCCCCTGAAGTGCAGAGCACTTGATCTTTGTTTTCATTAGTTTTCCCTGAGACAGACTCATACTCAAGACCCGCTCTCATTATTTGAATAATATCTCCGTCATCACCATAGAGACCTGGTTTCTCGAAGGACACTCTACCGCCCAAGAGAGGAAACACATCTTTCTGGTGCTTATCACCACTGTATTCAGATTCAATAGGATCATTTGGCTGGGAATCCTCTTCCCCTTGCGGTTGCTCATTAGCATCCATTAGCCGTTGACCTTTGACCAGTAGCTGAAGACCAGTGCCTTTGGTCCCCTCGGCACAGTGTTCTCCCTGCCTGTGGTCTGAGACAGCAAAGGTGGGGGCACTGCTCTCACAGGCCGGCCCAGGGCTGCTCCTGATGTCAGTGTCCGAGCCTGCAATAGACTCGTACCCCGAGGAGGGGGTGGACCTGGGGCCCTCCGATAGAGGGTTGGGGTTTAATGAGAGAGTCTGTTCTGCCGGGACGGCTGATGGGTGTCTGTCATCCCCCCTCTCTGAAGGCTCTACCTCCACCAGCTTATCCGGCTCGAAGGATGGATCCACGTCCTCCTCCTCCACTCTGCCTACGGGTAGGACCAGGTAAATCTCCTCACTGGCCTTCTGGAGCACTTCACCCTCCTCCAACTCAGAGGATTCAATTCTCTCCAGGGCTGCTAGAGCATTCTTCACAATGTTATCCACCATCATTTTAGACTCCAAATGAAGGGCCTCCTCAAACAGATCGTCTGGAGGACCAACGTCCCCCTCCTCCTTCCCTGACTCAAAGCAGTGCAGTCCAGCACCAGGGCCTGTATCCAGTGCATCCCCAGAATCTGAGTGCCTAGTTGCTGGAATGGGTCCCTGGCTTTCGGTTGCTGATAAAAGCGAGGCAGACGGTGAAATGGAATGCGGAGCCAGTTGGCCTCCATCACCATCGGAAACAGCGGCAGGCAGATGTGTGTCCTGCGCAGTCCCCCCGGTGCCTGGCCACGCAGCAGCAAATGAAGGTGACCCAGTCTGAAAACACTCACTTAGCCCTGTGTCTCTGTCCCCGTCTGTGTCCCTGTTCATATCCTCGCTGGCCATCTCTGCATGAGTCATTTTATCCCGTGGGCTCAGCTCTGCACTGTGGGTCTCACTGACTGCTGTACTAGTCCTGGCATCAGCAGAGTCCTCTGTGGGTGCGGGAGGGGAGCATGTGATGGAGCCAACCCTAGAGAGAGAATCCTTGGCCTGGCCTCCTACAGTAGCCAGGCTTGTCTCTCCGGATGAAGGGAAGGCACTTTGACTCACAGCCCTTTCTGCTGTCTGTGTTGTTAGTGGAATGTGACTAGACTCAGGTCCAGTTGGACCCAAAACAGAGTCTGTTTCCGAAGTCCAAGCTCCTCTCTCATTGGTTTCTGAGGTTGTAGCTCCAATCTGATTTATCGATACAGTCTGAATGTCACTTTGTTTTGAAATGGCGAGTTCTAAAGTGGAGTGTGTCACCGCACCCAAGGTGCTGCCCTCTACACCTGAATTGGGGGATTCCACCTGCACCTGGTGCCTCCGCCTCATCCTGCGTTTGTCCCTCTGGCCACAGTATGTCCCGTACGTCACCACAGGCGGACAGGCCAGGGCCAGGCGCCGCTGATGCTCATCCACCGCCTCTTCAACTTCACTCAATGGGCTGCTGTCTGCCGCTGCTTTGCCCTCTCGGCATCCTCCCCTGTGGCCTTCCGCCTGCGTCTCCTCCAAGGCTGTGTTCCTAATACACAGAGAGACAAGGTGAATTAGAATACAGACAAGGACACATATTCTCTCAGTGCTGCTTTGGGTGAGGAGAAGGGGGTTAGGTGATTCATACATACACAACCGTTCAAAAGTTAGGGGTCACTTAGAAATGTCCTTGTTTTTGAAACAAAGCACATTTTTTGTCCATTAAAATAACATCAAATTGATCAGAAATACAGTGTAGACATTGTTAATGTTGTAAATTACTATTTTAGCTGGAAACGGCAGAGTTTTTATGGAATATCTACATAGGCGTACATAGGCCCATTATCAGCAACCATCACTCACTCAAGCTCAAAATGGCCAGAAACAAAGACCTTTCTTCTGAAACTCGTCAGTCTATTCTTGTTCTGAGAAATGAAGGCTATTCCATGCGAGAAATTGCCAAGAAACTGAAGATCTCGTACAACGCTGTGTACTACTCCCTTCACAGAACAGCGCAAACTGGCTCTAACCAGAATAGAAAGAGGAGTGGGAGGCCCCAGTGCTCAACTCAGCAAGAGGACAAGTACATTAGAGTGTCTAGTTTGAGAAACAGACACCTCACAAGTCCTCAACTGGCAGCTTCATTAAATAGTACCCGCAAAACACCAGTCTCAACGTCAACAGTGAAGAGGCGACTCCGGGATGCTGGCCTTCTAGGCAGAGTTGCAAAGAAAAAGCCATATCTCAGACTGGCCAATAAAAAGAAAAGATTAAGATGGGCAAAAGAACACAGACACTGGACAGAGGAACTCTGCCTAGAAGGCCAGCATCCTGGAGTGTTTTTCAAACCAGGGTAATGCATAGATCTAACAACCAGCACCCTTTCCTTTTCCTTCACCTCCCCCATCATAATCCTTCAAAGGGCTTGATGAGAAATCAAACAGTACAATGCTTCAAAAAGATAATGGTGTTCAGGAGGAAAATCTATATTTCAAGGCTGTTACCTTCCAAACACAATGGTGCACAGTGTTTTCAATTAGCCTCCTGCCTGGAAACACACATCAAATAATTACAGCCATTACAATAACCCCCTGCACCCTCTGTTAGTACAAAGCAGCTCACAGCAACTTTCCTTCATCCTTACCCCAACCCGCCCACCTGGTGTTCAACTGACACACCAACGTTAGCGATTGACTTGTTTTTTTTATATTGATCGCAGCCAGTGTATGTGTGAGAGAAACAAACTACAGGGGAGATAAATGCAGGTACCTCAACAGAGTAAATGAGTCATCTCATGAAGAATATTGATGCCAGTGGTTCTGATAATAGAAATGTATCTAAGAATAACTATGTAATCAATGTCATTCATCTAAATAAATCTGCTAGCATTTTAAGGGTGAAAAGGCACAAAACAGCAGGCGGGTTTAAGAATTCACCTTATTGGATGAGTCACTTGGAGTCATGAGGTGGTGGTATAAGAGGGTTATTTTGGTTGAGTTGCACCATGTTTTCATGACATTACCCCGCAACTAAAGAAATGTATGAGGTTTATAGCCCAAAAGACATCTTGTCACAATAAAACACTTCCCTGGGTCCTTGTACATAATGAAAATAAGAAACCCTATTGCAGCCAGTTAGAATACAAGTAGCATTATTTATAGATAGATACTTCCTTGTAGTTCTATTCATCACCGTCAGTTACTCTTAAAAAATATATATCTCCAGCTTGACTGCTAAAAAAGCCTTTCGTATAACAACAACAATGTCTAATTGGATTCTCCAAGAGGACTATAAATACAGTACATCAGTGGAGGCTCCTCAGAGGAGGAAGGGGAGGACCATCCTCCTCAGTGAACTTCATAAAAATAGAAATGTAAAAAGTTATCCTTTTTAGATAAAACTATACTAAATATATTCACATTACTTGAGTAAAACACACTGTTTTTTTCAATGAAGGTCTCCTGTAGCCTCAACAGCACTCTGTAGGGTAGCACCATGGTGTAGCCGGAGGACAGCTAGCTTCCGTCCTCCTCTGGGTACATTGACTTCAATACAAAACCTAGTAGGCTCTTGGTTCTCACCCCCTTCCATAGACTTTCACAGTAATTATGACAACTTCCGGAGGACGTCCTCCAACCTATCAGAGCTCTTGCAGCATGAACCCACATGTTGTCCACCCAATCAAAGGATCAGAGAATGAATGTAGTACTGAAAGCAT
The DNA here is from genome assembly GCF_965601325.2 of Salmo salar. Lineage (NCBI taxonomy): Eukaryota > Metazoa > Chordata > Actinopteri > Salmoniformes > Salmonidae > Salmo > Salmo salar. The sequence goes on along the minus strand of NC_138294.1, from coordinate 67,114,699 downwards.
AAGCTACAGCTAGCTAGCACTGCAGTGCATAACATGTGGTGATTAGTTGACTCAAAGAGAGAGAAAGACAATAGTTTAACAGTTTTCAACAAATTAATTTCTTTAAAAAATGAAGGAGAAGCAAGAGAGAGAGATGGTCATTTTCTTTTACTTCCAGTTTCACTTACTTAGCTAGCAAATGCAGCTGGCTAGTTTAGTTACTCAAACACCCGGCTCAAACAGAGGGATTCTATGCTAGCTAGCTGGCTATGACTATCCAACACAACACTGGAACTGTTCCAAGTCAAGGTAAGCTTTTGGTTATATTAATTTATTGCCACCGTGGCCCGCCGGTGTAACTGCTTACTGACTAAACACTGTGACATTACTGCATGATTGTAGCAGGTTTACTTACACATTAGTTCTATTAGCTATGTTGACTAGGATGTTACTTTAGCTAATATGGGGACAACAATGTAGGCTGTGTGTAGCGGTTATGACACGGCTTGGAAAGTTTTTTTTCACCTGGTCACATACAGCTGATGTGTTGTGCATTGAAGTCCACAAAGGAAGGGAAAAGGTGAGAGGAGGAGGGTGCATAGAGGCGAGAAGGAATACAACGTGTTGTTTACGCGTGATCATGGGTGTATTCATTCCGCCGGTTCTGTTGAAAAACGGTTTTTAAACGGAAGCAAACGAAACAGGGATAAAAATACCTGAATTTGTCCAATAGAAACTCTCGTTTGCAACTGTTGGACTAATGATTACACCCTAAATAAGCTAGATGCAGGCAAGAGTGTGCAAGGCGGTATTGAATGTGTCACTGTCTGTCACCTCAAATATTTCTCTCGACCTGTATGAACCTACATTGTAAACTTTAATTCATAGGCTAGGTTGTAACAACATCATGATGGGTACAGGGAAAACTTGAGTATCATGTAGTAGCCTAAACCTATTGCTGTTACATTGAACTGGGTGAATGGAATATGAATGACAGTCATCCAATATGCTGTAATAGAAATAAGGCCATGCTCATGGAAAAATAAATGTGTCCTCCCTCATCATAAACAGCACTGACCGCCACTGTAGTACAATGACAAGGAGCTGATTGTTTGTCTGTATCGTTGTCCAGGATACTGTGTACAAACTGTGGCTTTGACACATCACAAACAGGGGCCCAGATAGATTCATTTTATAGATGGTTGATTGAGCCACAAAATATTAGTCACTGTGTGTATGATGAGGTGTGTGCCACGGGAGGAGAGGAGACTTTGGGCTAAAAACATGACACTGACTTTATGTGACCTACAGTATATTTTATATTTCACCTACAGTTCTACCTTGTATGTTTCCTTTTCCTTTTGAAAAATTACAGGTCTCCAACTTGTTAAAGGGTGTGAGCCAATCAAGCCACTTGAGTGTAACAACATGTTATCCAATGACTGTGCGAATCTTGTCTCTCTCTTTACCTTACCATATTGAAATAGATCCGTGGTCAGTACAGTGCAAATTGTCACATGAGTTGACGCAGGTACGGGGAGTAAAACATTTAATAAAGAACGGACAAGGAACGAGACAGGAACAGCATCAGCATACAAGAAAACAAAGACAAAAAACAATCAATGCATCAGCGGGGAACAGAGCTGGGGAACTGACAAATATAGGGGAGGTAATAACAGGTGATGAGTGAGTCCAGGTGAGTCCAATATCGCTGATGCGCGTGACTAGCGAAGGCAGGTGTGCATAATGGATGATAGGAGTGCGTAATGCAGGGCAGCCTGGTGCCCTCGAGCGCCAGGGGGGGAAGAGCGGGAGCAGACGTGACACAAATGGATGTCAAAGCACTAATCAGGGTCGAGAAGGGAAACCAGGCTGGCTCATTCCTACAACTTATCCATGCTCCCACTTACTGCTCACCAGCCAAATGGCTGAAACCATTCCAACCAGTGATGCTCTTCCAGCCCTGCTAGCATCTTGTACGCACAGGGACAAATCATTACAAACATTTCCCCTACATGCTGTGCTGTGTGAATGAGTGTGAGGAACTCTCTCTCTCTGTGTGTGTGTGTGTGTGTGTGTGTGTGTGTGTGTGTGTGTGTGTGTGTGTGTGTGTGTGTGTGTGTGTGTGTGTGTGTGTGTGTGTGTGTGTGTGTGTGTGTGTGTGTGTGTGTGTGTGTGTGTGTGTGTGTGTGAGAGAGAGAGAGAGAGAGAGAGAGAGAGAGAGAGAACGTAAGCATGCTCTAGTGTCAAATGATCTAGATTCCTGTCAGTGTTTCCATGCATCGTCTCCCCACTCTGACTTAGCACCAGTAACTGACTGGCTGCCAGGAGGGCTTAGCTAGAGCGAGAGCCAGATGCCTCCCTCCTCCTCATCCTCCACGCACGCACCATAACCAGTCTCCACCCTAGCCTACACTGGACAATTATCCTGCTCCCTCTGTCTTCCTATACACACACCCAGCCTACATATTACCACCGCTCAATGACAGACCCGGCGGAACCACAATAAACCACTATCAAAAAATGTAGCCCTGTAAGATTTGTGCTCTAAAATAAGCTACTAGTAAATGTCCTATGGTAAGGCTTTCAAAGGCATTCAACCTTCACAAGTCAATTGCTCTTGTGTTTTTAGTCTTGAGGTAACAAAACATTTACAGTGCCTTCAAAAATTATTCTTACCCCTTGACTTATTCCGCATTATGTTGTGTTACAGCCTGAATTTAAAATTAATTAAATAGATTTTCTTTCCTCAAACATCAGCATCCACAACAGTTAAATCATAGAGTAGTTGGCAGAATAAGTGTGAAACCTCCAGCCCTATCCACCTGCCCGCATCCTCCCTCCCCATTCGGAAACCATGCCTCCCATTCTCGTTGTCGATAATTATACTGCTATAACTTCTAATAGTAACTGTATCCACTGGTTAAATGGGAGAGAGTGAGCTTGTTGCCATCTTAGAGCTAAAAAATATTTTGCAGCAGTGCTGCCTGCCAGCAGTAATCTTCTCTGATTGATTAAGAGATTTAAGGGTCTATCATCGCTAACTACCATAATTAGGGCTGTCCCTGACAAAAAAACATCTTGGTCTTCCTTTCTTTGACCAATTGATTGGTCAACATTTTTAAATGTGTATTTTTTCATTTATAGACGCATCCTATTTGTTTTAATCAAATCAACTATATGCAATGAGCTTGTCTGATGCTTTAAGCAAACGTTTTTATTAAATAATTAAGACACAAATGACTAGAGGGAGTCTGACCGCAATTGATTTGATTGTGCCGGGCCTGCCTCAGACTTCCTGCGCTGTGTTAAAAAAAAAGACAGCGAGTGACTGTGTGACTAGCATCCATTGTTTCTCTCTCCTTCCTGCTGCAGCGAACACCACAGGACAACCACAGAACAAGTGTGTATCAAGCTGTCCGTGTTGCTGAAGCTGCAACAAAATTACAGCCATTTCTGACTGAAAAGTTATGTAACCGGAATCCATAATTTGTTTAGGAAAAACATTCCTTATTCTCTCAACCATTCCTCTCTTTACGTGAGACATGTATGCATCGTATGCACGTGACCAATAGGGCATGACCTTTAGCATATTATAATCACATCAATAAACTGGTTATAACAAACTCTGAACACAGTAACACATGTGACAGCAAAACGTGTGCAGAGGATGTGACAAATAAACTCAAAACAGGGGAATGTTTACTGGTTGCTCAGGAGGTAAAGGGGAAGTCAGATGTGTGGAATAAATTTGACTAGTTCTGGAAAATACTGGAGATCAAGAAAAAGGTAAGGAGGAAGCACTGCGTGCATATTATGTGTGCCAAACAGGTGCTGTTAAATTACAATAGGCTATAATTTTTCTGACTGGTTGGAACAATGTAAAAACACAAAATAAATTATAAGCGTATGAGATTTTTTTGTAATGTTTTAAGCCTTTATTACAGCAAAGACAAAAAACAGTTGCATTCATTCGTAAATGAATAACATGAATGATAACATGAACAAATAAATTATTGATTGATACAGTAGCCTATATAAGTATTGAAATATAGGCCTAAGTAAGTTAGGGTATTAAGACTAAACAGCTTGATGGGGGTTATACAAGGCTGCTATACTAAGCCTACTAATGATAATGACATTACTTTTTATTATAATGATGATCATAATAATAATAGTAACAATAACAATAAGCAGGAGATCAAGGAAAAAGGAGGTTTATTATTATTATTATTATTATTATAAACATAATTTTTCTGACAATTTGGAACAGTGTAAACACTAAATTAATTAGAAATAATACCAGAGAGGCTGTTCTAACAAAAAAAGTGTAAAGCCATTATAAGAGCATAGCAAAGATTAAAAACAGCCGAATTTGTGAAATTGTTTATCTGACATGTGGTTGCGTGAGGCTTGGTGCTCACAGAATCAGTAGGCTATAAAACAAACTCAAACAGGCAACAGAAGCAGTCTTATTTCTGTAGATATATATTTTGTGTGATTTATAAAGCCAGGCACATTTAACAGGCTATTTATTATAGACCTAATTAAGTTGGAGTTTCCGCTCTCCTCACTTTTCTTAAACAATTAAGGCAAGGGCTGTTTTCTCGTCTCCTAACTCTGCTGCTGCCTCCACCGCATTGTTCTCAACACCAATATGCTGGTTAACTTTGCTATTACGCACATAGCAACATGGTCTAGGAAAAGGCGCCAATTCAACAGAGCACTGACGTGTTTCAGAACCGCCAAAAGCGACCACTATCCGACGCGGGAGAAAGAGCATTTGTTATAAAATAATATTATTTCTATTTGTGTTCTTACATAATATAACCATATACAATTTCAGTAGCACGTCTTAGACTGATGGACTGTGCCATCCCCATGGCCTCCACAATGGATCAGTCCACTCAGACAGGCGCAAATCAGACAGGTACGCCATGACTTTATTTTATTTTATAAACATTTTTGCGTTTGCTTGACTAAAGAAATCTTGGTCGACCAACAGCCTATCGAGCAAACAATCGACCAGTTTACTTATTTGGGTCACCCCTAAACATAATAGATGCAAAGCATTGATTATTTAAATGAATGCACTTCTAAATAAATGTTGGAACATTGCCCCAGAAGCATTTAACTGCAGAGCACTCCCACATCATATGAAGGAATGTGCCTACTATACCTGATGTAGGGGACACAGTGAACAGTTGGGGCCAATTTCATCATAAAATGTTTCCTTGGTGTTAAATACAGTCTGTGAACAAACTTAAAATGTGTAAATTGATGGTTCGGATTACGGGATGCCAAGGTCATATTTTTCCATATTCTGATCCAGTTAAAATGGTTGTTCAGATTCAATTAGATCTGTGGACCATACTTTTTTATTGGCTAGCTCAGAATATGATCTTTCCAAAACTTGTTTATATATTATAGAGATCAGTTATTCAGGAGCCCAGATAATTTATTTATAAATCCATCATTGGATGGTTCGGTAGTTGGGTTTCCCAAGGGAATCCATAGGGCTGGCCTAAATTTGAAATATTATTGTGAAATATTGGATTATGGGCATGCCATTTTGATTCCCAGTTACATTGTTTTAAAATTCTGTGCCAAATAGAAATTGTGTGAACAATAATAGGACCAAAGCATAGTTTACATTGTTTAAGGGATATATCAGTGAAGACCACCTCTTCCTGGGCAATAGGAGACACCATATTTCTCTCTATACTTAGCCAGGGTCAGAAGAACCATGTCTAAACCAATTTAGGAAAGTTTGGTACGGATCGTCCTCCTACGTCTTTCCCTCTTTGTAAATTTGTTAATTTTATCCGTGATTGTTTACCTTGCCAAATACATTTAGAAACAGCACTATGAATTTGATCCCAATAGCCAGAAGGGGGCACCATGGAAAGCATTGAACTACAGAAAATTAGCTGTGGCAATATATTCATTTTGACAAATGATATTCTGCAGATTAAAGCAACTCAAATATTATTCCATCTACTGAGGTTGGATTGATTTGAGCGTTCTGTTAAAGTTTCTGGCAATGGTTTTATGTAAGTGTGTCTTCCATCACATGTACAGCTGATTCTCAAGATCTTGCACACTAATGACATGCTATTGAGCCCACACTACTACACTGTCTGAGCCAAGGACTACATGCTTTCTCGTAAGTTTTGACTACAATACATATATTTTATATGACAAACATGATTTTTTTATTAACTAGTAAATAGTATCCTACAGCAAAGTGTTTAAATCATTTCTAACTTGTTAACAATTTCATTTTAAAACATGTATCTTACAAAGGAGTTGTTTAATCTAACTGCTTAACTATTTATCTGTACATGGAATTGTATTTATTTTTGTATTTTTTTCTTCTAATCTTTACAGGAAAATGCCACGGGCACTATATGATGTGTGGAGACATTTCACTGCAGCTAATGTAGAAGGAAAAGCTGTGTACATTTGCAAATACTGTGCAAAGTCATATGTGAAGAATGCAACAAAGATGCAGAATCATCTGGCCAAGTGCATACAGTTCCCTCAGCGCTCACAACAAGCAACCTCTGACAAAAGTCCCTCTACTTATACTTCACAATGGGAAGTATAACTTGCGACAGTTTCTTTATTCCTGATTTAAAAAAAAAAAGTGCTATCCAATCTCATAATTTAATGTGATGCATAGGGTAATAGAGTAGACTTTTAAAAAAAAGTTATAACTCAAGAATGATTGACAACAAATAATTCTAATCAAATTAAAATGTTGATGTATAATAATGAGTTCATTACCTGAATGCATCTCTATAGCCTATAGGTGTTAACAAAATATTCATACAAATATGATTGGGCCTCTCATAGACTAGGCCTTGTAGAAAGAGGGTCAATCAAGTTAGGTCTGCCAAATGAATGTAGCATTGTAAAAAATACATAAATCCAGCCATAGAGTATAGCCTATCTTCATCAAAATAAAACATATAATTTATAGCATGCACAATTAGAAGCATCAAGTAAGCGTGACTAAATTTGAGCCCAGTAACTTTGCTCACCGCATCCTCCTTCGATTGTCTCCTCTGGTTGCCACGAAAAGCCCCTACCTTGGGGACAGTTGGTCACATCATTGTGGAGCTGCTGATCTGCACAAAGTGAGTGCGTGCCACTGGCGATGTACATTGCCGGACATGCTAGCTGTTCTCGGAGGCGCATCATAATTTCAAACGCATTCCTTCTTGGTGTTATCGGTTGGCCTACTACTACGGCCCCGTTGATGAGAATGGGGGCGTGCTCGGTCCTCCTTTTCCTGTAGTCCAAAATCATCTCCTTAGTCTTGGTTACGTTGAGGGATAGGTTGTTATTCTGGCACCACCCGGCCAGGTCTCTGACCTCCCTATAGGCTGTCTCATCGTTGTCGGTGATCAGGCCTACCACTGTTGTGTCGTCTGCAAACTTAATGATGGTGTTGGAGTCGTGCCTGGCCATGCAGTCGTGGGTGAACAGAGAGTACAGGAGGGGACTGAGCACGCACCCCTGGGGAGCTCCAGTGTTGAGGATCAGCGTGGCAGATGTGTTGCTACCTACCCTCACCACCTGGGGGCGGCCCGTCAGGAAGTCCAGGATCCAGTTGCAGAGGGAGGTGTTTAGTGGCAGGATCCTTAGCTTAGTGATGAGCTTTGAGGGTACTATGGTGTTGAACGCTGAGCTGTAGTCAATGAATAGCATTCTCACATAAGTGTTCCTTTTGTCCAGGTGGGAAAGGGCAGTGTGGAGTGCAATAGAGATTGCATCATCTGTGGATCTGTTTGGGCGGTATGCAAATTGGAGTGGGTCTAGGGTTTCTGGGATAATTAGAAAACGTTTAGTATACGTGTGTTTATCAAAGACTGGCGGCGATAGGCTACAATCTAGATCCTCACACTAATTAATCATGGCCTGTAGGCCAAGTCCCTGGGAGATCAATTCAGCAGCGTAAACGGAGAGGGACAGCCATAAAAAAGAAAAAAGATAAAAGGAATTGTGTGGTAGCTCATATGGGACTGGGCATCTATCCTAAACAGTTTAGCCCAGGGATCATCAACTAGATTTAGCCGCGGGACGATTTTTTCTTGAGCGGATGGTCGGGGGGCTGGAACATCATTTCAAATAATTTGTAGACGGTCTGCCAAACATTCCACCCCCCAAAAAACCCATCAGCGGGCCAAATTGCAGCCAGTTGGGTAACCCAGGTTTAGCCCATAGGGATGCAATGCGCCCCACAAGGAAGCAACCCCAGTCTGTATGACACTTCAATATATTGTCCATTGTTCATTAATTGGCGTGGAGTCATCATTGTCTAAATGTCCTGGACCATAGGCAATATAATAATGAAGTCCAATGTTCAGCTATAATAGTAATAATTGTGTTCCTTTTACGTAATTGAGGGGGTTTCCTCATCATTGACTTATGCTGAGGGCAGCATCACAGCCATGGCTGTGTGATTGTGTGTGGATAGCATACCTGAATATTGAGCCAGCCAAATTGGGGTTAGCCTAGATCTGTCTTGTAACCTTGTGTGTTGGGTTTGATGTGTTTCTCCAAGAAGTCTTGAGTCTCCTTGGCAGTGGAAAACGTGTGTGTTGTACTTCGGAAGGTCAATATGAGGTTTGTCGAGTGGATGAAGCCGCATCTCATGTTGGCATCCTTTGGCAAGCTTTGTAGGAATGTTGGAATGACATAGCAGCTAGATAAAGTTAATATGCCTTCATGGTACAAGCATGTATATGTGTCCTTCAGGGTGTGTGGTGTCTGTCGATTCGATGGTGTATGGACTGTGGTGTTAATGTCTGGTATGCTGTCTGCGGGCTTGGTGTTGCATTTCCTTTGGCGTTTGTGTGTGTTTGTTAGGCTTGGGCGGTATACCGTATATACAGTGGCGACCCGTCATTCAGGGCAGGGGGGGCTTGCCTGTTTTGTACGTTATTTTGGCATTAATATGTGTCACATATCAGTTTGCAAACAATGTAAAAAAATATATATATATCATTGAATTAATAAAGCCGCATACAAACATGGTCTCTTTTTTGTTTTCTTGAGTAAGGCAGCTCCAAAATGCAGGTGTTTCAGCCTAGCTCAGTGCTTTCTGTGGTGGTGGGGTAAGCCAGCAGAAAATACGGAGCGTTGTGCCGTGACTGGCTCAGTGTTTTGTCACTCATGGGGAAACTACGTCACCGCGAAGTGTAAGGGGAGACCTTGAAAATTCTAGCCCTTTGGCTGCTGACATTAGAAGTGCCCATCCAAAAAGGCTCAAGGTCATTGGCCACAGATAAAATGACATCAAATCACGTTATATGTACAGTAGCTTTGATTTGACTGACCATGTCAACATCATACTTTCAAAATCTTAGCTAGCAAGCTAGACAAGCAGTCATCATCATGAATAAAGTCGACAATCTACTGGCAAATCCTTTTCAATCCTTGTTGATAAATAATGAAGAGAAATTATAGATAAAACGTATCATTGCTCATAGGCCATTGGACATAAACATTACACAACAAGTTGGAAATCGCAAATTCAACAATGAGTGGTTTGGAAGGTGAGTCCAAAAATGTATTGTATGCTGCTGCATAAATGATGTAATATGCCAGGGAGATATGTATACTGTAGCTAAGAATGTAATAACGTTACTAAGTGTGTTGTGTAGTAAGCTGTTAGTAGCCCATGTGCCTCACACTAATAATTTGGCCCCTTTTCCCCTCTTAATTTTAGAGAAATGTAATCATTGAATATTGTAAGAGCTTTCATTGTCAGCGTATATGCCCCCGTCATTTATCCTACGGTTCTGACTTGGTGTACAGGGAGAATACTCTAAGAACAGCCCATGTTCTGAATTCTGTCGCTGCACATTTCAAAAGTGCTGAACAAATATTTATATTGACAACGTCAGTCTCAGCTCGCTCATTAATGCTAAAATCGCCACTGCGTATATACAGCGTACCGGGGTATTTGGAAATAGCCACGGGGTGGTTTTTCAATACCGTCAATACTGTTGAAATTATTTATTTGAAGTTTTTCAATAGATTTTAATATTTGTAGCTATTTTTTAAGTACATACCTTCAGTCAATGCAATGCGTTAGGAGATAAAGCAGATCACGTTCTTATTTGACCGGACACATTATTTTACATTATAAAGCTTGCTTAGTTCCCCAGCACAGTTGAGCCAGTCATGTGTTTGTTTGTAAATAGCACAACAGGAGAAAGCGGGAGCAAGTGAGTCGAGCTGTCTATTCACAGGGGTCGCATTTTATTTTGAAAGTCAACAGTGTATTCTTGCTTCAATATAGTGATCAGGGACATGCGACTTTAGTTTTCCTTCACAGAAAATACATTAGTGCAACACATTCGTCATAAAATAGCTACATTTTCATCAGATGACAACAGAAGTGCAACGCTATTTGGCTGGCAGCCACACAAGTAAATGAGCTTACAATGAAAAAGCAATTTTCCAAATGTCGACAAAATAAAATAATCTAGGCAAAGTGTGGAAAGAATTATTAGGTACACCACCACGTTGACAAAAATGTTTTGCTCCTACAGACAGTGAGTCAAAAGGCCATGACTTGCTATATAAAGCAGGCAGACAGGCATTGAGGCATTCAGTTACTGTTGGATTGAACGTTAGAATGGGCAAAACGAGTGACCTAAGCAACTTTGAGCGTGGTATGAACATCGGTGCCAGGCGTGCCAATTCCAGTATCTCAGAAACGTCCGGCCTCCTGGGCTTTTGACGCATGACAGTGTATAGCGTTTACCGAGAATGGAGCGACGAACAAAAAACATCCAGTCAGCAGCAGCAGTCCTGTGGGAAAAAAAAGCTCATTGATGAGAGGTCGAAGGAGAATGGCAAGAATCGTGCAAGCTAACAGGCGGACCACAAACAGGCAAGTAACGGCACAGTACAACAGTGGTGTGCAGAACGGCATCTCGGAACATACAACTCGTCTGTCCTTGTCACGGATGGGCTATTGCAGCAGACGACCACACTGGGTTCCACTCCTATCAGCTAAAAAGGCAGCAGGTAGCCTAGTGGTTAGAGTGTTGAGCCAGTAACCGAAAGCTCGCTGGTTTGAATACCAGTGCCTACAAGGTGAAACATTTGTCCATGTGCCCTTGTGCCCATTAATCAAATGGCCACCGGGCTGATTACATTGACCCCCCCACCCCATTTGTTTTTTTACATTGCTGCTTCGCTGTTGATTATAGTCACTTCATGCACATTGACTCGGTACCGCTACCCCTTCTATATAGCCTCGTTATTGTTATTTTATTGTGTTACTTTTTATTATTTTTATTTTAGTTTACTTGGTAAATATTTTCTTAACTCTTTCTTGGACTGCACTGTTGGTTAATGTTAAGGGCTTGTAAGTAAGCATTTCACGGTAAGGTCTACACATGTTGTATTCGGCGCATGTGACAAATAAAGTTTGATTTGATTTGAGCAAGGCACTTAACCCTAATTTGCTCTAGGGGCACTGTACTTCTATGGCTGACCCTGTTAAACAACACATTTCACTGCACCTAAAGTCAGCAAAAAAAGAAACGTCCTCTCACTGTCAACTGCATTTTTTTTCAGCAAACTTAATATGAAGGTTTTATCTTCAACAAGCAAGACACACAGGACATTCTCCAAACACCCGACTGGGCCAACATCCCCGTTATTTGCAAGAGGAAGAAACGCAGGTACAGGGGACACAGAGCGGGATGCCTCATGAGGACCCGCAGAAGGCGAGTGGGAAAGCTGCCGTTACCGTCAGTATTACTCGCCAACGTGCAATCATTGGACAATAAATTAGACGAGGTACGATCACGAATATCCTACCAACGGGACATCAAAAACTGTGATATCCTATGTTTCAAGGAATCGTGGCTGAATGACGACATGGATATTCCGCTAGCGGGATATACGCTGCACCAGCAAGATAGAACAGCACTCTCCGGTTAGACGAGGGGGAGGGGGGCGGTCTGTGCATATTTGTAAACAACAGCTGAAGAACGAAATCTAAGGAAGTCTCTAGATTTTGCTCGCCTGAAGTAGAGTATATTGTGATAAATTGCAGGTCACACTACTTGCCTAGAGAGTTTTCAGCTATACTTTTCATGGCTGTTTATGTACCACCACAGACAGATGCTGGCACTAAGACCGCACTCAGTCAGCTGTATAAGGAAATAAGCAAACAGGAAACCACTCACCCAGAGGTGGTGCTCCTAGTGGCCGGAGACTTTAATGCAGGGAAACTTAAATCAGTTCTATCAAATTTCTATCAACATGCTAAATGTGCAACCAGAGGGGAAAGAAATTCTAGATCACCTGTACTCCACACAGAGACGCGTTAAAGCTCTCCCTCGCCCTCCATTTGGTAAATCTGATCACAACTCTATCCTCCTGATTCCTGCTTACAAGAAAAAATTTAAGCAGGAAGCACCAGTGACTCGGTCTATAAAAAAGTGGTCAGATGAAGCAGATGCTAAACTACAAGACTGTTTTGCTATCACAGACTGGAACATGTTCCGGGATTATTCCGATGGCATTGAGGAGTACACAACATCATTCACTTGATTCATCAATAAGTGCATCGAGAACGTTGTCCCCACAGTGACTGTACGGACACACCCCAACCAGAAGCCATGGATTACAGGCAACATTCACACTGAGCTAAAGGGCAGAGCTGCCGCTTTCAAGGTGCGGGACTCTAACCCGGAAGCTTACAAGAAATCCTGCTATGCCCTGCGAAGAACCATCAAACAGGCAAAGTGTCAATACAGGGCGAAGATTGAATCATACTACACCGGCTCCGACGCTCGTCTAATATGGCAGGGCTGGCAAACTATTACAGACTACAAAGGGAAGCACAGCCACGAGCTACCCAGTGACACGAGCCTACCAGACGAGCTAAATCACTTCTATGCTCGCTTCGAGGCAAGCAACACTGAGGCATGCATGAGAGCATCAGCTGTTCCGGACGACTGTGTGATCACGCTCTCCATAGCCAACGTGAGTAAGACCTTTAAACTGTTATGGCTAGGGGGCAGTATTTTCATACAGGAAGTTCCCTGTCTGACAATTTCTTGCCGTTCTTGATTATCTCTATCCATTACAGGGGATCTCTGCTGTTACGTGACACTTCCTACGGCTCCCATGGGCTCTCAGAAGGTGGCAAAAAGCTGAATCGTGGCTTTGCAGGCTCTGGCTGAAAAAAAGTAGCGCGTTTGGATAGTGGCTGGTCACAGTACTGTGAGACTCAGGCGCGTGCCCGAGTCGACCCCATGCTTTGTTTTCTTTCGTCTTTTTACCTAAACGCAGATTCCCGGTCGGAATATTATCGCTTTTTTACGAGAAAAATGGCATAAAAATTGATTTTAAACAGCAGTTGACATGCTTCGAAGTACGGTAATGGAATATTTAGAAATCTTATCTCACGAAATGCGCCATGCTCATGACCCTTATTTACACTTCGGATAGTGTCTTGAACGCACGAACAAAACGCCGTTATTTGGATATAACTATGGAATATTTTGAACCAAACCAACATTTGTTATTGAAGTAGCAGTCCTGGGAGTGCACTCTGACGAAGAACACCAAAGGTAATCAAACTTTTCTAATAGTAAATCTGACTTTGGTCAGGGCTAAACTTGGTGGGTGTTTAAATAGCTAGCCGGGATGGCTGGGCTATGTACTCAGAATATTGTAAAATGTGCTTTCACCGAAAAGCTATTTTAAAATCGGACACCTCGATTGCACAAAGGAGTTCTGTATCTATAATTCTTAAAATAATTGTTATGTTTTTTGTGAACGTTTATCATGAGTAATTTAGTAAATTCACCGGAGGTTTGCGGTGGGTATGCTAGTTCTGAACGTCACATGCTAATGTAAAAAGCTGTTTTTTGATATAAATATGAACTTGATTGAACAAAACATGCATGTATTGTATAACATAATGTCCTAGGTGTGTCATCTGATGAAGATCATCAAAGGTTAGTGCTGCATTTAGCTGTGGTTTTGTTTTTTGTGACATTATATGCTAGCTTGAAAAATGGGTGTCTGAATATTTCTGGCTGCGTACTCTGCTGACATAATCTAATGTTTTGCTTTCGCTGTAAAGCCTTTTTGAAATCGGAAAGTGTGGTTAGATAAAGGAGCTTCTGTTCTTTAAAATGCTGGAAAATAGTCATATGTTTGAAAAATTGAAGTTTTTGTATTTTTGAGGAATTTGTAACTCGCGCCACGCCTATCATTGGATATTGGAGCAGGTGTTCCGCTCGCGGAACGTCTAGATGTAAGAGGTTAAACAGGTCAACATACACAAAGCTGCTGGGCCAGACGGATTACCAGGACGTGTGCTCCGGGCATGTGCTGACCAACTGGCAGGTGTCTTCACTGATATTTTCAACATGTCCCTGATTGAGTCTGTAATACCAACATGTTTCAAGCAGACCACCATAGTCGCTGTGCCCATGAACACAAAGGCAACCTGCCTAAATGACTACAGACCCGTAGCACTCACGTCCGTAGCCATGATGTGCTTTGAAAGGCTGGTAATGGCTCACATCAACACCATTATCCCAGAAACCCTACACCCACTCCAATTTGCATACCGCCCAAACAGATCCACATATGATGCAATCTCTATTGCACTCCACACTGCCCTTTCCCACATGGACAAAAGGAACACCTATGTGAGAATGCTATTCATTGACTACAGCTCAGCGTTCAACACCATAGTACCCTCAAAGCTCATCACTAAGCTAAGGAACCTGGGACTAAACACCTCCCTCTGCAACTGGATCCTGGACTTCCTGACGGGCCGCCCCCAGGTGGTGAGGGTAGGTAGCAACACATCTGCCACGCTGATCCTCAACACTGGAGCTCCCCAGGGGTGCGTGCTCAGTCCCCTCCTGTACTCCCTGTTCACCCACGACTGCATGGCCAGGCACGACTCCAACACCATCATTAAGTTTGCTGACGACACAACAGTGGTAGGCCTGATCACCGACAATGACGAGACAGCCTATAGGGAGGAGGTCAGAGACCTGGCCGGGTGGTGCCAGAATAACAACCTATCCCTCAATGTAACCAAGACTAAGGAGATGATTGTGGACTACAGGAAAAGGAGGACCGAGCACTTCCCCATTCTCATTGACGGGACTGTAGTGGAGCAGGATGAGAGCTTCAAATTCCTTGGTGTCCACATCAACAACAAATTAGAATGGTCCAAACACACCAAGACAGTCGTGAAGAGGGCACGACAAAGCCTATTTACCCTCAGGAAACTGAAAAGATTTGGCATGGGTCCTCAGATCCTCAAAAGGTTCTACAGCTGCAACATCGAGAGTAGCCTGACTGGTTGCATCACTGCCTGGTACGGCAATTGCTCGGCACTACAGAGGGTAGTGCGTACAACCCAGTACATCACTGGGGCTAAGCTGCCTGCCACCCAGGACCTCTACACCAGGCAGTGTCAGAGGAAGGCCCTAAAAATTGTCAAAGACCCCAGCCACCCCAGACTGTTCTCTCTACTACCGCATGGCAAGCGGTACCGGAGTCTAGGACAAAAAGGCTTCTCTACAGTTTTTACCCCCAAGCCATAAGACTCCTGAACAGGTAATCAAATGGCTACCTGGACTATTTGCCCCCAAACCCTCTTTTACGCTGCTGCTACTCTCTGTTTATCATATATGCACAATCACTTTAACTATACATTCATGTACATACTACCTCAATTGGCCCGACCAACCAGTGCTCCCGCACATTGGCTAACCGGGCTATCTGCATTGTGTCCCGCCACCACCACCCGCCAACCCTTCTTTACGCTACTGCTACTCTCTGTTCATCATATATGCATACTCACTTTAACCATATCTACATACTACCTCAATCAGCCTGACTAACCGGTGACTTAATGTAGCCTCGCTACTTTTATAGCCTCGCTACTGTATATAGCCTCGCTATTGTTTTTCACTGTCTTTTTACTGTTGTTTTTATTTCTTTACTTACCTATTGTTCACCTAATACCCTTTTGCACTATTGGTTAGAGCCTGTAAGCATTTCACTGTAAAGTCTACACCTGTTGTATTCGGTGCACGTGACAAAAAACTTTGATTTGATGTGTAAATATTTGTATGAACATAAGATTCAACAACTGAGACATAAACTGAACAAGTTCCACAGACATGTGACTAACATAAATTGAATAATGTGTCCCTGAACAAAGGGGGGGGGGGGGGTTAAAATCAAAAGTAACAGTCAATGCAGCTGGGGGCCACACCAGATACTAAGTACTGCAGTGGATCTCCTCCTCATGGACCAGATTTGCCAGTTCTTGCTGTGAGATGTTACCCCACTCTTCCACCAAGGCACCTGCAAGTTCCCGGACATTTCTGGGGGGAATGGCCATAGCCCTCACCCTCCGATCCAACAGGTCGCAGACGTGCTCAATGGGATTGAGATCTGGGCTCTTCGCTGGCCATGGCAGAACACTGACATTCCTGTCTTTCAGAAAATCACTCACAGAACGAGCAGTATGGCTGGTGGTGTAACGCTCATTCCTTCGACGATAAACGCGAATCCGACCATCACCCCTGGTGAGACAAAACAGCGACTCGTCAGTGAAGAGCACTTTTTGCCAGTCCTGTCTGGTCCAGTGACGGTGGGTTTGTGCTCATAGGTGACGTTGCTGCCGGTGATGTCTGGTGAGGACCTGCCTTACAACAGGCCTACAAGCCCTCAGGCCAGCATCTCTCAGCCTATTACGGACAGTCTGAGCACTGATGGAGGGATTGTGCGTTCCTGGTGTAACTCGGGCAGTTGTTGTTTCCATGTTGTACCTGTCCCGCAGGTGTGATGTTCAGATGTACCGATCCTGTGCAGGTGTTGTTATACGTGGTCTGCCTCTGTGAGGACAATCAGCTGTCCGTCCTGTCTCCCTGTAGCACTGTCTTGGGCGTCTCACAGTACGGACATTGCTATTTATTGCCCTGGCCACATCTGCAGTCCTCATGCCTCCTTGCAGCACGTTCACGCAGATGAGCAGGGACCCTGGGCATCTTTCTTTTGGTGTTTTTAAGAGTCAGTAGAAAGGCCTCTTTAGTGTCCTAAGTTTTCATAACTCTAACCTTAATTGCCTACCGTCTGTAAGCTGTTAGTGTCTTAACAACCGTTCCACAGGTGCATGTTCATTAATGAAGACCTGTGAAGTTATTTGGATTTTTACGAATTATCTTTGAAAGACAGGGTCCTGAAAAAGGGCCGATTCTTTTTTTGCTGAGTTTATATGTGACAAAAAAATTATTGGCTGGTCCGACGAATCCCAGTTCCTTTTGCGTCAAGACTTGGCGTAAGCAGCATGAGTCCCTGGCCCCATTCTAACTGGTATCAGCGGTACAGGCTGGTGGCGGTGGGGTAATGATGTAGGGAATGTTTTCCTGGCACACATTAGGTCCCTTGATATTACTTGAGCAACGTTTCCATCCCCAAAGAATTCAGGCTGTTCTGGAGGCAAAGGGGGTTCCGACCAGGTAATACATGGGTGTACCTAATAAACTGGCCTCTGAGTGTATAACGCAAAAATGTTGTGACAAAGTCATCAGTAAAGTTGAAAATGTGATGGAAACCCATTTAACTTCTATTTATTATATGGTACATGGCAATTTAATCGCAAAAGTTATTTTTATGTGTACTATGTCATCACGCACAGCCTTATCCGCAACAAGTCAATTTGATGGAAACCATATTTGGTGGGAAAATGCACATATCTTTTTTTAGGCAGATATTTTTTAATATTCGCATGAAAATCTGTCACCAATTGGATGAAAACCTAGATAATCTGTCCCTCTCATATCTCATTCTATTTATAGTTCATTGTCATTGCATATGTGTGATGAGGAGAATCCACTGGTGTTTTATAACTATTGACCCAGACAGTGCTTGCAAATCCCTTATTTAATCAGAGTCATTACCTTGTTGCAATCAGATGTTTCCCTCCCCTCCAATCCCGCTGTTACATTTCCCGTCCTACATCCCTGCAGGAGAAAAACTCTACATCAGCCATGTCATTTATTTTGATTTAATTTGGTTCCCCAGCATCAGCCCCAGCTGTCTGAGTGGCTACTCCATTCTCATGTAGTTAATTGCTGTGCTATGAATATAATTGTTGTTTGGCCTACTTCTTCACCCAGTGCGTGAAAAGCAGTTTCCCCTTCAATGACAATCCGCCGCTTTATCTCATCCCTCTCTCTCTCACTCCTGTCCCCTACACTCTTTTTTTGTATCTCCCTCCTCCCTTCCTCCTCTCCTGCCTCCCTCACACCCTATGGGGATGCATGGACGGTCTGTTAGTCTCTCCGTCATTCTTCTACTCAGAACACTGCCTTAAATAAAAGATAGGACTGAGTGGAAGTTTTTATTTTATTTCACCTTTATTTAACCAGATAGGCTACTTGAGAACAAGTTCTCATTTACAACTGTGACCTGGCCAAGATAAAGCAAAGCAGTGGGACACAAACAACACAGAGTTACACATGGAATAAACAAACATACTGTCAATAATACAATACAATCTATATACAGTGTGTGCAAATGAGGAAGGATAAGGGAGGTAAGGCAATAAATAGGCCATAGTGGCAAAATAATTACAATATAGCAATTAAACACTGGAGTGATAGATGTGCAGAAGATGAATGTGCAAGTAGAGATACTGGGGTGCAAAGGAGCAAAATAAATCAAATAAATAACAGTATGGGGATGAGGTAGTTGGATGGGCTATTTACAGATGAGCTATGTACAGGTGCAGTGATCTGTGAGCTGCTCTGACAGCTGGTGCTTAAAGTTAGTGAGGGAGATATGAGTCTCCAGCTTCAGTGATTTTGGCAGTTTGTTCCAGTAATTGGCAGCAGAGAACTGGAAGGAAAGGCGGCCAAAGGAGGAATTGGCTTTGGGGGTGACCGGTGAAATATACCTGCTGGAGTGTGTGCTACGGGTGACCAGTGAGCTGAGATAAGGTGGGGCTTTAACTAGCAAAAAATTAGAGATGACCTGGTGCCAGTGGGTTTGGCGACGAATATGTAGCGAGGGCCAGCCGACGAGAGCATACAGGTTGCGTGGTGGGTAGTATATGGGGCTTTTGTGACAAAACGGATGGCACTGCGATAGACTGCATCCAATTTGCTGAGTAGAACGTTGGAGGCTATTTTGTAAATGACATCGCCAAAGTCAAGGATTGGTAGGATAGTCAGTTTTACAACGGTATGTTTGGCAGCATGAGTGAAGGATGCTTTGATGAGAAATAGGAAGCGGATGGAGATGCTTAATGTGAGTCTGGAAGGAGAGTTTACATTCTAACCACACACCTGGGTATTTGTAGTTGTCCACATATTCTAAGTCAGAACTGTCCAGAGTAGTGATGCTGGATGGGCAGGCAGGTGTGGGCAGCGATCGGTTGAAGAGCATGCATTTAGTTTTACTTGTATTTAAGAGCAGTTGGAGGCCACGGAATGCGAGTTGTATGGCATTGAAGCTCGTCTGGAGGTTAGTTAACACAGTGTCCAAAGAAGGGCCAGAAGTATACAGAATGGTGTCGTCTGCATAGAGGTGGATCAGAGAATCACCAGCAGCAAGAGCGAGATCATTGATGTATACAGAGAAAAGAGTCGGCCCGAGAATTGAACCCTGTGGCACCCCCATAGAGACTGCCAGAGTTCCGGACAACAGGTCCTCCGATTTGACACACTAAACTCTGTCTGAGAAGTAGTTGGTGAACCAGGCGAGGCAGTCATTTGAGAAACCAAGGCAATTGAGTCTGTCGATAAGAATGTGGTGATTGACAGAGTCGGAAGCCTTGGCCAGGTCGATGAATACAGCTGCACAGTATTGTCTCTTATCGATGGCGGTTATGATATTGATTAGGACCTTGAGCGTGGCTGAGGTGCACCCATGACCAGCTAGGAAACCAGATTGGATAGTGGAGAAGGTACGGTGGGATTCGAAATATTCGGTGATCTGTTTGTTAACTTCTATGGGCGTCCCACCCTAGTCAACAGCCTTTGGAATCGCGTGGCACGAAATACAAATACCTAAAAAATGCTATAACTTCAATTTCTCAAACATATCACTATTTTAAAGACAAGACTCTCGTTAATCTAACCACATTGTCCGATTTCAAAAAGGCTTTACAGCGAAAGCGAAACATTAGATTATGTCAGGAGAGTACCCTGCCAAAAATAATCACACAGCCATTTTCAAAGCAAGCATATATGTCACAAAAACCAAAACCGCAGCTAAATGCAGCACTAACCTTTGATGATCGTCATCAGATGACACTCCTAGGACATTATGTTATACAATACATGCATGTTTTGTTCAATCAAGTTCATATTTATATCAAAAAACTGCTTTTTACATTAGCATGTGATGTTCAGAACTAGCATACCCACCGCAAACTTCCGGTGAATTTACTAAATTACTCACGATTAACGTTCACAAAATACATAACAATTATTTTAAGAATTATAGATACAGAACTCCTTTATGCAAACGCTATGTCAGATTTTAAAATAGCTTTTCGGCGAAATAATATTTTGCAATATTCTGAGTACATAGCTCGGCCATCACGGCTAGCTAATTTGACACCCACCAAGTTTGGGGCTCACTAAACTCAGAATTACTATTAGAAAAATTGGATTACCTTTGCTGTTCTTCGTCAGAATGCACTCCCAGGACTTCTACTTCAACAACAAATGTTGTTTTGGTTCCAAATAATCGATAGTTATATCCAAATACCTCCGTTTTGTTAGTGCGTTCAGGTCACTATAAGAAGGGTGACGCGCGAGCGCATTTCGTGATCAAAAAATTCAAAATATTCCATTACCGTACTTAGAAGCATGTCAAACGCTGTTTAAAAGCAATTTTTATGCTATTTTTCTCGTAAAATAGCGATAATATTCCAACCGGGCAACGTTGTATTCATTCAAAGGCTGAAAGAAAAAAAATGGAGTAGTCTCGTGAACGCGCATCTCAGTCTCACTGTCCCCAGGCTGACCACTTACAAACTCTGCTGCTGTACTTTGCCCAGAGACAGCAGACACCCCATTCCACTTTCTGGCGGCTTTAGAGAGCCAATGGAAGCCTTAGAAAGTGTCACGTTACAGCACAAATGCTGTATTTTTGATAGAGATGCAACAGAAGGACAACAAATTGTCAGACAAGGCACTTCCTGTTATACTCACAGACACCGTTCAAACAGTTTTAGAAACTTTAGAGTGTATTCTATCCAAATCACTAATTATATGCATATTCTCATTTCTGGGCAAGAGTA
The DNA here is from genome assembly GCF_965601325.2 of Salmo salar. Lineage (NCBI taxonomy): Eukaryota > Metazoa > Chordata > Actinopteri > Salmoniformes > Salmonidae > Salmo > Salmo salar. The sequence goes on along the minus strand of NC_138294.1, from coordinate 67,093,383 downwards.
GTAACCAGTTTAAATCGGGGACGTTTTTTATCTGGCCGTGAAAATACTGCCCCTAGCCCCAACAGGTTAACTTGGCTTTCGAAGACCTTAGAAAGGCAGGGTAGGGTAGATATAGGTCTGTAGCAGTTTGGGTCTAGAGTGTCTCCCCCTTTGAAGAGTGGGATGACCGCGGCAGCTTTCCAATCTTTGGGGATCTCAGACGATACGAAAGAGAGGTTGAACAGGCTAGTAATAGGGGTTGCAACAATTTCGGCGGATAATTTTAGAAAGAGAGGGTCCAGATTGTCTAGCCCGGCTGATTTGTAGGGGTCCAGATTTTGCAACTCTTTCAGAACATTAGCTATCTGGATTTGGGTGAAGGAGAAATGGGGAGGCTTGGGCAAGTTGCTGTGGGGGGTGCAGGGCTGTTGACCGGGGTAGGGGTAGCCAGGTGAAAAGCATGGCCAGCCGTAGAAAAATGCTTCTTGAAATTCTCAATTATTGTGGATTTATCTGTGCTGACATTGTTTCCTAGACTCAGTGCAGTGGGCATGCGGGAGGAGGTGCTCTTATTCTCCATGGACTTTACAGTGTCCCAGAACTTTTTGAGTTTCTGCTACAGGATGCAAATTTCTGTTTGAAAAAGCTAGCCATTGCTTTCCTAACTGCCTGTGTATATTGGTTCCTAACTTCCCTGAAAAGTTGCATATCGCGGGCGCTATTCAATGCTAATGCAGTACGCCACAGGATGCTTTTGTGCTGGTCAAGGGCTGTCAAGTCTGGGGTGAACCAAGGGCTATCTCTTTCTTATTTAAGATGGTGAGGAAAGCACTTTTAAAGAATAACCAGGCATCCTCTACTGACGGAATGAGGTCAATATCCTTCCAGGATACCCGGGCCAGGTCGATTAGGAGGGCCTGCTCGCAGAAGTGTTTTTGGGAGCGTTTGACAGTGATGAGGGGTGGACGTTTGACCACAGACCCATTACGGACGCAGGCAATGAGGCAGTGATCGCTGAGATCCTGGTTGAAGACAGCAGAGGGGTATTTGGAGGGCAGGTTGGTTAGGATGATATCTATGAGGGTGCCCGTGTTTATGGATTTTGAGTTGTACCTGGTAGGTTCATTGATCATTTGTGTGAGATTGAGGGCATCAAGCTTAGATTGTAGGATGGCCGGGGTGTTAAGCATGTCCCAGTTTAGGTCACCTAACAGCAAAAGCTCTGAAGATAGATGGGGGGCAATCAATTCACATGGTCCAGGGCACAGCTGGGGGCAAAAGGTGGTCTATAGCAAGCGGTAACGGTGAGAGACTTGTTTCTGGAAAGGTGGATTTTTAAAAGTAGAAGCTCAAATTGTTTGGGCACAGACCTGGATAGTAAGACAGAACTCTGCAGGCTATCTCTGCAGTAGATTGCAACTCCGCCCCCCTTGGCAGTTCTATCTTGTCGGAAAATGTTATAGTTAGAGATCGAAATTTCAGGGTTTTTGGTGGTCTTCCTAAGCCAGGATTCAGACACGGCTAGGACATCCGGGTTGGCAGAGTTGGGACGGCAGGTAGCCTAGTGGTTAGAGCGTTGGACTAGGAACCGAAAGGTTGCAAGATCAAATCCCCGAGCTGACAAGGTAAAAATCTGTTGTTCTGCCCCTGAACAAGGCAGTTAACCCACTGTTCCTAGGCCGTCATAAGAATTTGTTCTTAACTGACTTGCCTAGTTAAATAAAGGTTAAAAAAAGAGTGTGCTAAAGCAGTGAGTAAAACAAACTTAGGGAGGAGGCTTCTAATGTTAACATGCATGAAACCAAGGCTATTATGGTTACAGAAGTCAACAAATGAGAGTGTCTGGGGAATGGGAGTGGAGCTAGTCACTGCAGGGCCTGGATTAACCTCTACATGAACAGAGGAGTAGGATAAGGATAAAGCTAGCGGGCCGCAGGCTAGCAGATGGGCATTCAGGGGACGTCTCGACGAAGGAGCCAGTTGAAAAACCCCCTTGGGCAGTACAAAAATAAAATAAAAAAAATGCATAAAATGTATGTATTCGCTACTGTAAGTCGCTCTGGATAAGAGCGTCTGCTAAATGACTAAAATGTAAATGTAAAAAATTACGTCGGTATTCCAGTCATGATGGATCGGCGGGGCTCCGTGTCGGCAGTAAAAGGGGTCCAGGCCAATTGGCAAAATAGGTATTGTAGCCCAAGGAGTGACTGATGGACCTCTTCGGCGAGCTGGGAGATGGGCCTAGCAAAGGCTAGCTCCAGGCTAATTGAATTTTGCTTTGGGACAGAGACGTTAGCCAGGAGTGGCAACTCGGACAGCAGCTAGCTAGCTGCGATGATCCAGGTGAGAAGGTTCAGAGCTTGCGGTAGGAATCCGGAGATATGGAGAAAAATAGGTCAGATTTGCTCTGGTTCGAATTGCGCTGTGCAGACTTGCAAGAGTTGTCCAGGCTAAAGGTTAGCTGATGACCGCTAGCAGTGGCTGGCTGACTACTAGCTAGTAGCGAGTTAGCTGGCTAGCTTCTGTTGGGGGTTCCGGTTCAAAAGTAAAGAAAATAGCAGATCCATACCACAATGGGTGAGGGGGATTGCAGGAGAGTATGTTGAAGAGTATGTTGAAGTTTTTTTTAAATATAGGCGAAGAAAAAAGATCTAAAAATATATATACACGGGACACGACAAGACGAGGACGAAGACATCTGACTGCTACGCCATCTTGGAACAAAAAATCTGAAAGTCAGCTGTCTGACAGCTGACCTTGAGAAAGAAGGTCATCTCTGAAATGAATGGTATTATTTTTATATTTTGCTTCTATTCACACATGCCTATCTCCATTACTCACGCTCACATAACTCCAGACAGAATTCACTTGGCTGATGTTCTGCTACAGATGTCCTTCTGTCAAGGCCTTGTTGAGTCATGTGGGTGGTTTTAGTTCACTCCTAACCATTGGTAACATGGTAATCTCAAAGCCTTAGTTTATCAGCTGCACATGCAGAAACTACAACTGCTGGGTAAGATAGTTAGTAGTGAATGTATTTACTGCACATCAACAGAGTTGCAAATGAAACTGATAGTTTGTTGATAGTGAGTAGTACCCAAATAAAATGGGTCTCAGCCAGGCAGCAAAATATCCTCACTCCACAGCTTGTTTATTAGTTTGCATTTCAAATGTCTGTTTTCTCATCATGACTCTCACATTCCTCTGTGATTTTCCCTCATTCTCCCCCAGCTCCCTGTGCACACTGCTTCTGTTCTTTTCTCCACTTCACACTCTCCCTCCCTTCTGCTGAGGTCATGGTGTCTTTTGGCCTATTCCTCCCTCTCAGAGTCTGACTATTGCTTTCCTCTCTTGTTCCATAACGGGGGCAGAACAGAACAGAACTGCCTGTGGACTGCAGGGCCTCTGTGTATCACTGTCTTTCATTACACAGCATCTGCTGAGGACACACTATCTCAGACCATCCATCTGCCTTGCTGTCCATCCATATTGAAATCAACAGGCTTATGCATTTCAATGGGCACCTAATGCCTGGATTTGCTTAGTTCAGTATGTGATAAGCTGTTACTTTCCACACAGACTGTGTGGAAAGTGGAATAGTGCAGTGGTTGATGGTATAGTTGGTTCACCAACTACTTCTCAGATAGAGTCAGTACAGGTGCATCAAAGCAGGGACCAAGAGCCATCACTAACATTGAGTGGCTGCTGCCAACATACTGACTCATCTCTAGCCCCTTTAAACAGTGCAGCCAGAATAACAGCAAAGTAGCTGTATTTGAGTTTGTTTAAGCTGTTTTCTAGTGAATTATTTTGGGACACATCCCAAACAATGAGCTAATGATGTGAGATTTCACCTGGCGTAGAACATTTGCTCTCTCACCAAGATCAGAGGCAGTAGGGATGATCATCAAAGCTGGGACAGCTTCTATCTCAAGGCCATCAAACTGTTAAACAGCCATCACTAACATTGAGTGGCTGCTGCCAACATACTGACTCTAATCTCTAGCCACTTTAATAATTACAAATTGGATGTAATAAATGTATCACTAGTCACTTTAAACAATGCCACTTTATAAAATGTTTACATACCCTACATTACTCATCTCATATGTATATACTGTTCTCTACACCGTCTACTGCACCTTGCCTATGCCATTCGGCCATCGCTCATTCATATATTTTTAATCATTCCTACACGTGTGTGTATAAGGTAGTTGTTGTGAAATTGTTAGGTTAGATTACTTGTTAGATATTACTGCATGGTCGGAACTAGAAGCACAAGCATTTCGCTACACTCGCATTAACATCTGCTAACCATGTGTATGTGACAGATAAAATTTGATTTGATTTTGAGTTCAGTGTGTCAAATCGGAGGGCCTGTTGTCCGGACCTCTGGCAGTCTCCATGGGTGTGCCACAGGGTTCAATTCTCGGGGCCAACTCTTTTCTCTGTATACATCAATGATGTCGCTCTTGCTACGGGTGATTCCTTGATCCACCTCTATGCAGACGACACCATTCTGTATACATCTGGCCCTTCTTTGGAAGACGACACCATTCTGTATACATCTGGCCCTTCTTTGGAAGACGACACCATTCTGTATACATCTGGCCCTTCTTTGGACACTGTGTTAATAAACCTCCAAATGAGCTTCAATGCCATACAACTCTCCTTCCGTGGCCTCCAACTGCTCTTAAACGCAAGTAAAACTAAATGCATGCTATTCAATCGATCACTGCCCCACACCTGCTCGCCCGTCCAGCATCACTACTCTGGACAGCTCTGACTTAGAATACGTGGACAACTACAAATACCTGGGTGTCTGGTTAGACTGTAAACTCTCCTTCCAGACTCATATTAAGCATCTCCAATCCAAAATTAAATCTAGAATTGGCTTCCTATTTTGCAACAAAGCATCCTTCACTCACGCTGCCAAACATACCCTCGTAAAACTGACTATCCTACCGATCCGCGACTTCGGCAATGTTATTTACAAAATAGCCTCCAATACCCTACTCAGCAAACTGGATGCAGTCTATCACAGTGCCATCCGTTTTGTCACCAAAGCCCCATATACCACCCACCACTGCGACCTGTATGCTCTCGTCGGCTGGCCCTCGCTACATATTCATCGCCAAACCCACTGGCTCCAGGTCATCTCTAAGTCTTTGCTAGGTAAAGCTCCGCCTTATCTCAGCTCACTGGTCACCATAACAACACGCACCCGTAGCACACGCTCCAGCAGGTATATCTCACTGGTCACCATAACAACACGCACCCGTAGCACACGCTCCAGCAGGTATATTTCACTGGTCACCATAACAACACGCACCCGTAGCACACGCTCCAGCAGGTATATTTCACTGGTCACCATAACAACACGCACCCGTAGCACACGCTCCAGCAGGTATATTTCACTGGTCACCATAACAACACGCACCCGTAGCACACGCTCCAGCAGGTATATTTCACTGGTCATCCCCAAAGCTAAAACCCACTTTGGCCGCCTTTCCTTCCAGTTCTCTGCTGCCAATGACTGGAACGAATTGCAAAAATCGCTGAAGTTGGCGACTTATATCTCCCTCACTAACTTTAAGCATCAGCTATCAGAGCAGCTTACTGATCGCTGCAGCTGTACATAGCCCACCCAACCACCTACCTCATCCCCATTTGTTTTTATTTACTTTTTTGCACACCAGTATTTCTACTTGCACATCATCATCTGCACATCTATCACTTCAGTGTTAATTTGCTAAATTGTAATTACTTCGCTACTATGGCCTTTTTAATCGCCTTACCTCCTCACGCCATTTGCACACACTGTATATAGATTCTTTCTATTGTGTTATTGACTGTACTTTTGTTTATCCCATGTGTAACTCTGTGTTGTTTTTTGTCGCACTGCTTTGCTTTATCTTGGACAGGTCGCAGTTGTAAATGAGATCTTGTTCTCAACTGGCCTACCTGGTTAAATAAAGGTGAAATAAATGAAATAAATAAATTAAAATAGTATTGCATAGGGACAGTGTGCCAACACGAAATAGTGCTTAATAATGAGCTTAGGGGCCAGTTCCTCCTTGTGGGGACATTTCCCACGTCACCATGACGACAAAGGCTATTTTAAGCTTAGGGGTTAGGTTTAGGGTTAGGGTTAGAATTAGAAGTAGGGTTAGAATTAGGGTTTAGGTAAGGGGTTAGTGGTTAGGTTTAGGGTTAAGGTTAGGGAAAATAGGATTTTGAATGGAAATAGATTTTAGGTCCTCACAGGGATAAAATAACAACGTATGTGTGTAGAAGAACATAACGTGTGTTTATGTGCATAGTCATGGTTGGTCACCTCTCAGTGCTGACACACATGAACACATCAGCGTAATCTGATCTGATAGGCAGAGGGCAGAAATGTATTACAGGGCCATGGCTGGTCCAGGGACAACTCTGTCTACCTTTGTGCCAACCTAAAAACCCACAAGCTAAAACCCAAACAGGCCTGAAAACAGCATTTTAGAGGAAAATGTCAAGTCCAACATAGTCTATCCTCAGAGAGACTGAACCTCAGGAAATAATCAGCCTCTACTTCAACACTCCCCAACTCTTGTTGTGGCCTGGTGTATTTGAAGACATCCCTCCTGGCTGACATTGGCATGGACAGGGTGTTAAAATATAGCCCAGGTGCAAGACAGGGACTAGGGAGAGAGAAAGAGAGAATGAAAGAGAGGGAGAGAAAGAGAAGAAGAGAGAGTGAGAAAGAGAAAGTTGTCACAGCTGTTCATTTAAGACCCAGCAACCATTGTGGGCAACACACACACACACACACACACACACACACACACACACACACACACACACACACACACACACACACACCACACACACACACACACACACACACACACACACACAGCATATTTCAATCACTGACCAATAGTGTTTAGGTTTGAGAGGAGTCTCCAGGAAGACTTAAGAATAATAGGTTGTCCCTTCTGAGTACTGACTTGATTTGTGACAGCTCGTCTGCTGCTAAATAGCACTTATCTATAAAGCACTACTTTCCTGCTGTATATGCATTAGCCTCTTATCTTTACCACTCCCATCAGCTACTGTACCGAGGAGCACTTCCAACTGATGAATGCTGACCTTGGCAACCTATCCCTCTGGATGCATTGAGTCCAGTGTTAAGACAAACCCGTTTGGATCACTGGTGAGCTACACAAATCAGTAGTTTTCTCCATGGGGTCAACCTGAGGTAACTGAGGATTAGGGCTAAGTAAATACTCCTTCCTCTTTTAACTGGCTGTGGGTTTACATAAAGATGTTAGCATTATCCTGACATGATCCAAGAGCCCAGCTCCTCTCCTTCAGGTGGAGCAACAACCATGAACCTAGATTGCCCAACTTCTTCATAGGCACAGATCTAAGATCAGTTTACCATCCCCCTAAATACTAACTTTAACCATTAGAGAAGAAATGCAAAACTGATTATAGATCAGTGTCTAGTGGCACTTCATCCTACTTCTGGTTTGGCAGCCACATGAAAGGCAGCACTGTCAAACAGTACAGGTGCTGCGACACAGACCTGTTGTATCCCAAACATTCTGCGACGCCTCAAGGGTTCATTCATCCCATCATGGGATGGTGTAAGGTTCCATATCGGAGTCAGAGCCTGTCCGCACGCTCCTGCTCACATTGGTGACCGTCGCTGGTGCCAAGGAGTGCCAACACCCATGCACAGGGGCACCTCTGACCTCTAGTATACATTCCAGGCCTGGCACCACTACTGCTAATTACCAGCAAGTCCGCTAAGGCTGCCTTTGAAGTTTGTCCCCCGTTAAGGTCAGGCTACAATGGAAGGTCTGTCCAGGGTCTTTACACTTCCTGGATGTTGTTATTGTCCCAATTCTGCTTTAAGCCGTTGAAGATACTCGTATTACTACAGGAAACTCAAAGTAGGAAACTCAAAGTGCCGTTCTGGAAACAATCCAAGAAAGGGTGAGAAATTGAGGTTTGGGATTAACAAAAATATGTCTAGTTTGTTGTTCACATACATTGAGAGTTACATAGATAAACATCTAAGGGAGTTGTAAGTTATTACTGTCCTTCAACCATTATAACCATTCACGCATGCACACACACACACACATGCACGCATACAAGCGCACACACACACACACACACACACACGACACATGCACGTGAAGGAAGTACAGTACTCACGGTTTCTCCAGAGTCTCTAGGTCTGTGTGTGTTGGACTCCTTGTGGATGTCGATACACTGTGTAGGTCAGACTCTCCCTCTCCCCTGTCCTCTGTCTCTGTGTGCCGAGTGTCCTGTTCTCCCGTCAGACTCCCGGCAGAGTCACAGTGGTCCTGGTCCCCCTCTGCACCACATGTCATTCCTGAAAGGTCTGGCTCAATAGACCCCACTGCTAATGCTGTTTCCCCCTCCTCTTGTCCTTCTCCTCCCTCCTCTGCCTGCTGCTGTTCCTCGTGCTGCTGGACTGCTGTGGCGGGTTCAGCCTTGAAGTGGAAAAGACTCCCCAGTCTCCTGAAGAAAGCATCTAAAGGGGGAGGACGTTTGGGAGAGTCGGGCCCCGGGGGGCTCGCCGGAGAGCAAGGCACAGAGTCCACTAAGGGGGGTGGGACGAGGGGCTGGTCCTTGGAGGACCCCCCCGCATCGTCCGATATGCTGCTACTGCCCTCTCCTCCTTTCTCCTTCCCCTGGCTCTCTCTGTCCTCCAGTGCCTCTCCCAGCACTCCTTCCCTTACATCTCCCTCTTCTTCCGTGCCTTGGAATGTCTGGAACCCCAAGACAATGACACAAAAAAAGAGAGAGAGAGAAAGAGAGGGGTGTGTGTGAGAGCAAATCAGATGAACTTTCTCAGCCGCAGGCTTGCCACTGACAAAGCAGTAAACAGCAGCACCCTGGCAAAAGGGTAGAACAGGGGACGAGAGCAGAGTGAGATTCCCATGAAAAGCCGGTAAACTCTCTTTCTCCCTCTTCTCTTTCCATCGGCTGTGCCCTCTACAGCAACAGCAGCTAAGTGGCAGCAACCGCTCTCTAATGCAAATGTCTCTATGAAACACACAGCACTCCCCTCCCCCATAGCCCTGCCCACAATGCAGTTAACTCTCTCAGGACCGCAGCAATCAGCCAGGGTAGTAAAAGAGATGGAGCCGGTGTTTACAGCATGCTGCACATCCGTACGTCCCCGCATGAGTAATACAGAGGGAAAAGAGCACCGCATGCATTCTTCTGCTGCATTTATGTCATAGCCATTGTCAACCTAAACCATTCCTGCACAGAATACGAATCAATGCTGTCTAATTGAACCATTCCCAGCAGGTAAAACGAGTGGAAATGACGTCATGACAAAATGATGTAATTATGATGACATTTCTATCCGTTTTTCCCACCAGGTTAATCTTCATTCGAAAAGTCCCCCAACATTATTACCCTATTCAAATGTTGTCTGTTTTGGTCAAATGTTGTTTGTAACATGTAGGAGGAAACTCATGGGAAACACTCACCTCACCCACATGTATATATACATCCTTCACTCTGTCCATTAGTAGTCAACAATTAAAACATAAAACCACAACATGAGTGTGTTTACTTCCTCAGCTACTGTAAATCACTTCCTGCCTTGAGACTACAGTATCCACAAGGAGACACAAAGCAATGTGCTACCAGACTTGCTTTTAGCATGACAAATCTTAGGATGTGGGGGCTGGAGGGAAGGGGGCAGAATTAGGGTCACCAAATCAATCAGACAGCGGCTGTCAAGGTCCAGACACAATGGACCACAGAGTGAGGAGCGGAAGGTAGGGGTCTGATTCTCAATACTCCTCTCTTCGTTTGCTTTTCTTTCAAGGTAGGTGAAAGGATTGGAAACGTTTTAACCATGTTGCTTTGTTCCTCCAGTCCTCTGAGAACATTATGAAGGAAAGGCATTCAAATGAATTCATATTAACATATAATATTAGAACCATTAAATGGACATAAAGCTCATTGTCCTTCAGCATATGGGCACAATGCCTCTTCTGGGACAGCTTCAACCAGTGAACTAGCTCTGGTATCACAGTGTGTGCTTCACCCTTCCCAGAGAGGCCTTAAGTGAACATCTCATTCAATTATCCTTCAGCTCATTACAAAGGGTGAGAACACACAGACAGACAGGGGATGTCTCACATGGCTGGGATTGGATTTAGCACTCCACCATGTCTCACAGACTTACATCAAATAAATATCAAATGGTTATTCAGCGCAAAACATATATTTTTAATACTCCCAAAAAGAATACTTCAAATAGGCTTTGACGACGACCTGGTCTTCTATAAGTCAAAAACATCGCCAGCCATGTTAACTTTATAGAAATAAAATTTCTTGGGCAGGCATGACTCCAGGGCATTGTCATTAAAGGACACTGAGGCCAGACAATCTCTCTGGACTGATCGAGAGAGTAGACATAAAATAGTCCTCACTGTCCCAAATGTCTTTATAATCCAGATGTAAACATACACTGCCCTGCGATCCCTCCACTATTCCTCACGGGCATCACTGGACTCACCGTCACTCCTGGCCTACTGGACTCACCGTCACTCCTGCCCTACTGGACTCACCGTCTCTCCTGCCCTACTGGACTCACCGTCTCTCCTGCCCTACTGGACTCACCGTCTCTCCTGCACTACTGGACTCACCGTCTCTCCTGCCCTACTGGACTCACCGTCTCTCCTGCCCTACTGGACTCACCGTCTCTCCTGCCCTACTGGACTCACTGTCTCTCCTGCCCTACTGGACTCACCGTCTCTCCTGCCCTACTGGACTCATTGTCTCTCCTGTCCTACTGGACTCACCGTCACTCCTGTCCTACTGGACTCACCGTCTCTCCTGCCCTACTGGACTCACCGTCTCTCCTGCCCTACTGGACTCACCGTCTCTCCTGCCCTACTGGACTCACCGTCACTCCTGGACTCACCGTCTCTCCTGGACTCACCGTCTCTCCTGCCCTACTGGACTCACCGCCTCTCCTGCCCTACTGGACTCACCGTCTCTCCTGCCCTACTGGACTCACCGTCTCTCCTGCCCTACTGGACTCACCGTCTCTCCTGCCCTACTGGACTCACCGTCTCTCCTGCCCTACTGGACTCACCGTCTCTCCTGCCCTACTGGACTCACAGTCTCTCCTGCCCTACTGGACTCACCGTCACTCCTGCCCTACTGGACTCACCGTCACTCCTGCCCTACTGGACTCACCGTCTCTCCTGCCCTACTGGACTCACCGTCTCTCCTGCCCTACTGGACTCACCGTCTCTCCTGCCCTACTGGACTCACCGTCTCTCCTGCCCTACTGGACTCACCGTCTCTCCTGCCCTACTGGACTCACTGTCTCTCCTGCCCTACTGGACTCACCGTCTCTCCTGCCCTACTGGACTCATTGTCTCTCCTGTCCTACTGGACTCACCGTCACTCCTGTCCTACTGGACTCACCGTCTCTCCTGCCCTACTGGACTCACCGTCTCTCCTGCCCTACTGGACTCACCGTCTCTCCTGCCCTACTGGACTCACCGTCACTCCTGGACTCACCGTCTCTCCTGGACTCACCGTCTCTCCTGCCCTACTGGACTCACCGCCTCTCCTGCCCTACTGGACTCACCGTCTCTCCTGCCCTACTGGACTCACCGTCTCTCCTGCCCTACTGGACTCACCGTCTCTCCTGCCCTACTGGACTCACCGTCTCTCCTGCCCTACTGGACTCACCGTCTCTCCTGCCCTACTGGACTCACCGTCTCTCCTGTCCTACTGGACTCACCGTCTCTCCTGCCCTACTGGACTCACCGTCTCTCCTGCACTACTGGACTCACCGTCTCTCCTGCCCTACTGGACTCATTGTCTCTCCTGCCCTACTGGACTCACCGTCACTCCTGCACTACTGGACTCACAGTCTCTCCTGCCCTACTGGACTCACCGTCTCTCCTGTCCTACTAGACTCACCGTCTCTCCTGCCCTACTGGACTCACCGTCTCTCCTGCCCTACTGGACTCACCGTCACTCCTGTCCTACTGGACTCACCGTCTCTCCTGGACTCACCGTCTCTCCTGCCCTACTGGACTCACCGTCACTCCTGGACTCACCGTCTCTCCTGGACTCACCGTCTCTCCTGTCCTACTGGACTCACCGTCTCTCCTGCCCTACTGGACTCACCGTCACTCCTGCCCTACTGGACTCACCGTCACTCCTGCCCTACTGGACTCACCGTCTCTCCTGGCCTACTGGACTCACCGTCACTCCTGGCCTACTGGACTCACCGTCTCTCCTGCCCTACTGGACTCACCGTCTCTCCTGCCCTACTGGACTCACCGTCTCTCCTGCCCTACTGGACTCACAGTCTCTCCTGCCCTACTGGACTCACCTCTCTCCTGCCCTACTGGACTCACCGTCACTCCTGCCCTACTGGACTCACCGTCACTCCTGCCCTACTGGACTCACCGTCTCTCCTGGCCTACTGGACTCACCGTCACTCCTGGCCTTCTGGACTCACCGTCTCTCCTGCCCTACTGGACTCACCGTCTCTCCTGCCCTACTGGACTCACCGTCTCTCCTGCCCTACTGGACTCACAGTCTCTCCTGCCCTACTGGACTCACCGTCTCTCCTGCCCTACTGGACTCACCGTCTCTCCTGCCCTACTGGACTCACCGTCTCTCCTGCCCTACTGGACTCACCTCTCTCCTGCCCTACTGGACTCACCGTCTCTCCTGCCCTACTGGACTCACCGTCTCTCCTGCCCTACTGGACTCACCGTCTCTCCTGCCCTACTGGACTCACCGTCTCTCCTGGCCTACTGGACTCACCATCTCTCCTGGCCTACTGGACTCACCGTCTCTCCTGCCCTACTGGACTCACCGTCTCTCCTGCCCTACTGGACTCACCGTCTCTCCTGCCCTACTGGACTCACCGTCTCTCCTGCCCTACTGGACTCACAGTCTCTCCTGCCCTACTGGACTCACCGTCTCTCCTGCCCTACTGGACTCACCGTCTCTCCTGCCCTACTGGACTCACCGTCTCTCCTGCCTACTGGACTCACCGTCTCTCCTGGCCTACTGGACTCACCGTCTCTCCTGCCCTACTGGACTCACCGTCTCTCCTGGCCTACTGGACTCACCGTCTCTCCTGCCCTACTGGACTCACCGTCTCTCCTGCCCTACTGGACTCACCGTCTCTCCTGCCCTACTGGACTCACCGTCTCTCCTGCCCTACTGGACTCACCGTCTCTCCTGCCCTACTGGACTCACCGTCTCTCCTGCCCTACTGGACTCACCGTCACTCCTGCCCTACTGGACTCACCGTCACTCCTGCCCTACTGGACTCACCGTCTCTCCTGCCCTACTGGACTCACCGTCTCTCCTGCCCTACTGGACTCACCGTCTCTCCTGCCCTACTGGACTCACAGTCTCTCCTGCCCTACTGGACTCACCGTCACTCCTGTCCTACTGGACTCACCGTCTCTCCTGGACTCACCGTCTCTCCTGCCCTACTGGACTCACCGTCACTCCTGTCCTACTGGACTCACCGTCTCTCCTGGACTCACCGTCTCTCCTGCCCTACTGGACTCACCGTCTCTCCTGCCCTACTGGACTCACCGTCACTACTGCCCTACTGGACTCACCGTCTCTCCTGCCCTACTGGACTCACCGTCACTACTGCCCTACTGGACTCACCGTCACTCCTGGACTCACCGTCTCTCCTGGACTCACCGTCTCTCCTGCCCTACTGGACTCACCGTCACTCCTGCCCTACTGGACTCACCGTCACTCCTGCCCTACTGGACTAACCGTCTCTCCTGCCCTACTGGACTCACCGTCACTCCTGCCCTACTGGACTCACCGTCACTCCTGCCCTACTGGACTCACCGTCACTCCTGGCCTACTGGACTCACCGTCACTCCTGGCCTACTGGACTCACCGTCACTCCTGGCCTACTGGACTCACCGTCTCTCCTGGCCTACTGGACTCACCGTCACTCCTGGCCTACTGGACTCACCGTCAATCCTGGCCTACTGGACTCACCGTCTCTCCTGGCCTACTGGACTCACCGTCTCTCCTGGCCTACTGGACTCACCGTCTCTCCTGCCCTACTGGACTCACCGTCTCTCCTGGCCTACTGGACTCACCGTCTCTCCTGGCCTACTGGACTCACCGTCACTCCTGGCCTACTGGACTCACCGTCTCTCCTGCCCTACTGGACTCACCGTCTCTCCTGCCCTACTGGACTCACAGTCTCTCCTGGCCTACTGGACTCACCGTCTCTCCTGGCCTACTGGACTCACCGTCTCTCCTGGCCTACTGGACTCACCGTCTCTCCTGCCCTACTGGACTCACAGTCTCTCCTGCCCTACTGGACTCACAGTCTCTCCTGCCCTACTGGACTCACAGTCTCTCCTGCCCTACTGGACTCACCGTCTCTCCTGCCCTACTGGACTCACCGTCTCTCCTGCCCTACTGGACTCACCGTCTCTCCTGCCCTACTGGACTCACCGTCTCTCCTGCCCTACTGGACTCACCGTCTCTCCTGCCCTACTGGACTCACCATCTCTCCTGCCCTACTGGACTCACAGTCTCTCCTGCCCTACTGGACTCACCATCTCTCCTGCCCTACTGGACTCACCATCTCTCCTGCCCTACTAGACTCACCGTCTCTCCTGCCCTACTGGACTCCCATAATGTTTTACTGTTCTACACATCTTAACCCCATGTATTCTCTGTCTTGCCCCCCCTCCCCCATGTACTGTCTGTCTTCTGTTTCTCAGCTTCTGTTTTTTATTTATTTGTTTGTTATTTTCTTTTTTATTTATTAGTTTTTTTGCAGAGTGTTTTGAGACAATTTCAATAAAATGATGATTTGATAGATTCTAGGTGACCAGATGAACAGTCATCATGTGGTATCCCTACTTAGATGACTCTCCATCTCGTAGACCCAGTCTGTTGATGCAGCCCCTAGCTATATCCTGCACCCAGACAACATCACACTCAGACAGATGCCTCCCTCCCCCCTCTATTCCCCCCTCTATAACTCCCTCTATTCCTCCCACTATTCCTGTGGCGAGACGCTCCGCAGGATGTTGATGAGGGCTGAAAGGGCGGCCGGGCCGTGAGCTAGGGGAGTGTGTTTTGATGAGCTCATTCTCTGCTTGTTTGGCCAGCTGACAAAGCCAACAAACTGAGGGAGAAAAGCAACCTCCTATTTTCTGTTGCTGCCGCTGACCTACTTAATATTTCCAAGACAACCTTTACAGAGGAAGAGGGTGACAAGCCAGGAAAACTCAGCATGCTATAGCTAAGACCTAGCACAGAACAAATTCAAAATTAGGAAAGATGCTAATGTTGCTTTGCTGTTTGACAGAGGGGATGTTAACACTTTATTTGAAGGGTACCTACATAACATCATTAACACCTTTATAATCCATACATAACACATACCTAAGAAAACCAGGCATTTCATAAATGCTTAGGTCAGCGACCCCAAGCTGGTCATTGCAGTACACCTACCGTAAGTGACAACGGAAATGTCAACTTGCTGGTCTTGACAGAAGCGTAAACATTTGTAAAATGCTTACCCACTGCTTATGAATGTGTATGACTGTTTTATGACGTCCTTACCCTTTAAAGGGAGGTGTTTATTATTGGTTAGGTTCTAGTCACAATTAGGGATGCACGATATATCGGTGAACATATCGGAATCGGTCGATATTAGCTAAAAATACCAACATCGACATCGGCCCGATGTCTTGTTTAACACCGATGTTAACAACCGATGTCAAAGCTACCGTGCATATCTATATAAGTAGGTACGTGACATAATAACGACAAGTACAATTTGGCGCTACACGTGCAACACAGCATTCCTAACCTAGCCCACACAATGTCTGCTGTGTGGATCGAGCAGTCATTTGAGAGAGTATGAACATTTCAGTGAGACAACTCAAAGGCGAAATCCATTAAAACCAAAATAATGGAATTCATTGCCCTTGACAATCAACTGTTCTCTGTCGTGGGTGATGTTGGCTTTCACCGACTGATCGAGCACCAGTACACACTACCAAGTGCGCTATTTTTCAGATGTTGCCCTACCGGAGTTACACAGTAGTAGCGTCACTGCTATTAGCTTCAACACATACATTCTATGGAACGTTTGGGTCTTTGTGTGTCAAAAAGGATACAGTAGCACTGTCAGAGCTGTACAAAAAAGTCTGCAAACAAGCAAACACCGGCCACAAACAATGTGTTTACAATACCGCGTTGGTAATAAAGCATAATTTGTTCGACAGCAACTTCTGGGGTAGCTAGCTTTAGCTTGGCACCTAGCTAGCACCAATACAACCAGCCTGAAAACAATGACCAGTAGAAACTGCAGTCATTTTCATTATTCTTAGCAATGATTTAGGAATCCTTGTGAGTAAGTATTAGCTAGGTTGCCACTTGGTGTTCGCCTATTGAAATTGAACTGCAGTTCATGAAAATAAATAGCTAGCCAGCTACTTAACCCTGTTGCCCAAAGCTAACGTTATAAGCAGCCAGCTAGCTTCATCTGGCTAGTGAGGCTCGACCGGAACGAGTTATGTGTTGTGAAGCTAGCCACAATAAGGATTAGGCACAATAGTGGAATTTGCGGTTTGCCTTCAAAATAAAAGTATGTCATTGACAGTGATGCAAATGAACACAAATAGTAAAATTATGCCATTCTTTTATTTTTAAGGCTAACAGCAAAGTCCACTATTGTGGCTAATCCGAAAATGACAAATGGATCGACGATGGCTAGAAGACCGGTGACGTCGACCGCCAAACACCACCCGAACAAGGAGAGTCATCAACTTCAGCCGAAGTCGTGACAGTGTGTTAACTATTTAACTGTACTAGAATGCTTAAAAGGCACTAATATTCTAAATATCGGTATCGTTTTTTTTTGGCAAGGAAAATATTGGATATCGGTACCGGCCAAAAATGTCATATCGGTGCATCACGAGTCACAATGCTGCTTGTTCTGTCTTTCCAGCAATTGTCAGCATTTTCCACCCTCTGTAGGCTAAGCATGTGTGATCCACAAAATATGTCTGACTGCCAGGGATAGATACAGTACTTTACTTAACACAACGCCAACAACAGGGTTCTAAGCAGAGACAACATGGTTCTTAGCACATTAATAAAGGGGTCTTTTCAGACCACACAGAGAGGCTAGCAGCTAATAAGGAACCATGTGAGAGACGAGGAGGGCTTGAAGAGAGGAAATGGGGACAAGAGGAAGCAGAAGAGATTAAGGGGTAGAGAGAATTCTCAAGGCTATGAATATAGTTTGGTTTTTCATATTTTTTTACATTTGAACATTTTGACCTTACAATAGGGTTGAGTGAATGTGTTGCTAGACAAGCACTATTGGCCACACTTGATAACTTGAAAACTAGCACACGCAACAACTCTACAAAATGTGTCCTATTTGGATGGAAAACACAGCACCCTTTCTATGGGGTGTACAGTGTGGGTATACAGTTATCGAAATGTCTCCCAGCAGACCATTCAAACAAAGACAGGCAGAAACTGCTTCTCCAACAGAAATCCCCGATAAACACGGAGAGAAGAGACCAAAAAACGTGTGATCGAGAGGGATAGAGAGCAGTTGATTAGAGAGATATCCAGTGCTTGACTTGGATTGAAACTCATTTTGGATGCTGGGACTGTTTATATTTAGGTGCAGGAGCTCCACATTACTTTTGAGATAATATTCTAGGTCTCAAGCAGAAGAGCATTTGAGGTGCTGGTACTTAGCTCCAGCGAGCTCCTGCCCAAGCCAAGCACTGGAGGTACTCTATCTCCAACTGAAAATACATAATCTAAGTGATTGATAGTTTGTATTCAGCAGTCAAAAAAGTATGCCTTATTAACTTTGAAAAACTACTCAAATTGTGATTTTGTCAGACAGCATAGGCAGCAGCGCTATACAGATGAGATGATGGCTTGGAATGAAATAATAAAGTCAGAAAATAAAACAAATGTAATATACACAACAACTGAAATATTTTAAAGTAAAGTAATGTGAATAAATAATGGTTAATACTGTAAGTGATAAGCATTAATGGGCAGTCACTACCATCATTGGACATTTATTAAGTTGTTGTATTCTGTGTTGTTACAGCATTCAACCCACATAATAAATAGTGCATTTAATTTAGAAGAACAAACAATCGAAACTGAAAACCGAGATAATTTTTTTTCATAATCTATATGAAACGTGTGCCTAACGAGCCCAGTACACACCTATTTATTTTCCCAGAAACGTGTAAACCCTTATTTGGCTTGAGGATGTCTGGTAGAAAGATTACACAGATGGCTACAGAACCGGCATTCATTTCAGCCCTACTATAAAAAGGACCACTTGAGTCTAATTACATCCAGGAGCAAATCCTCTTTCAAAGCTGGCTTTAAAAACTATGCTAGAATTATTTCTGGTTATGTGCAAATAATATACTGCCAGGGTCAGCATCATAATTTCCCAGCAGTAGGCTATATGGAAAATATGAGCTCTAAGCCCTGACTGCAAAACCAAACCACCTTGGTTGATGGTTAGATTCCTTACTTATGCACTACACACACACCCCCTGGGCCACTTCTTATGCAATCATCATAATCCTCAGCACATGCCCCGTGCCTTCAACTGTTCTACTCAGCATCTGACAGCAGTACTGTTAGTGTTACAGGTTCTCTCTGTGTGAGCCTTGTTTACTTGTACACAGTCATGGGCACCAGGTATGGATTGACCAGTCAGCACTGCTTGACATCCATACCTTGGACAGCTCCAGGTCTTCTTGGTGCAGCGATGGTTCCCCTTCACAGGTCTCACTGCGGAGGCTGCTGTTGACTCCATTCTGCTGGCCACTGGTGATTGGAGAGAAAAAAGTTCTTAGAAAAATAAACCAGAGGTGCACAACATTTGTTTTATACAGCGAAAGTCTGGTTCTCCCTAGCACTCATTTGGCATTGGAGCACACCGGTCATTGATCGAAAGGAAAGGCTGAAAACAAACATACATTGCAGCCTTAGAGCACTAGAGTTGTGTACAGTACCACTGGTATGTAGACGTTACAGTACCGAGTACCACCATCTTCAACAGGACACTGTTTGACAACTGTTAGCCGCATGCTGGTCACTCTCCTCATGGAAATACTGTGCCTTCGGAAAGTATTCAGGCCCACATTTTGTTCGGTTACAGCCTTATTCTAAAATGTATTGAATAGTTTTTTCCCCTCATTAATCTACACACAGTACCCCACAATGACAAAACAAAAACTGTTTTTTAGAAAAAATGATATATCACATTTACAAAAAGTATTCAGACCCTTTACTCAGTATTTGTTGAAGCACCTTTGGCAGCGATTACAGCATTGAGTCAAATAAAATAACATTTTTATTTGTCACATATGCCGAGTACAGTGAAATGCTTCCTTACAAGCCCTTAACCAGCAATGCAGTTTTAAGAAAATACCTAACAAAAAGTAAGAGATCAAAGCAACAAATAATGAAAGAGCATCAGTAAATTAACAATAGCGAGGCTATATACAGGGGGTACCGGTACAGAGTCAATGTGCGGGGGTAATATGCGAGGTAATATGTACATGTAGGTAGAGTTATTAAAGTGACTGTGCATAGATAATAACAGAGAGTAGCAGCAGCGAAGAAGGGGGGGGGGGGGGGGGGGGTCAATGCCAATAGTCTGGGTAGCCATTTGATTAGATGTTCAGGAGTCTTATGGCTTGGGGGTAGAAGCTGTTTAGAAGACTCTTGGTCCTAGACTTGGCACTCTGGTACCGCTTGCCGTGCGGTAGCAGAGAGAACAGTCTATGACTAGGGTGGCTGGAGTCTTGGACAATTTTTAGGGCCTTCCTCTGACACCACCAGGTATAGAGATCCTGGATGGCAGGAAGCTTGGCCCCGGTGATTTACTGGGCCGTACGCACTACCCTCTGCAGTGCCTTGCTGCCGGGGGCCAAGCAGTTGCCATACCAGGCAGTGATGCAACCCGTCAGGATGCTCTTGATGGTGCAGTTGTAAAACCTTTTGAGGATCTGAGAACCCATGCCAAATCTTTTCAGTTTCCTGAGGGGGAATAGGTTTTGTCATGCCCTCTTCACGACTGTCTTGGTGTGCTTGGACCATGTTAGTTTGTTGGTGATGTGGACACCAAGGAACTTGAAGCTCTCAACCTGCTCCACAACACCTCTGCCGATGAGAATGGGGGCGTGCTCAGTTCTCCTTTTCCTGTAGTCCACAAACATCTCCTTTGTCTTGATCACGTTGAGGGAAAGGTTGTTGTACTTGCACCACACGGTCAGGTCTCGGAACTCCTCCCTATTTGCTGTCTCATCGTTGATCAGGCCTACCTCTGTTGTGTCATCGGCAAACTTAATGATGGTGTTGGAGTCGTGCCTGGCCGTGCAGTCATGAGTGAACAAGGAGTACAGGAGGGGACTGAGCACGCACCCCTGAGGGGCCCCTGTGTTGAGGATCAGCGTGGCGGATGTGTTGTTACCTACCCTTACCACCTGGGGGCGGCCTGTCAGGAAGTCCAGGATCCAGTTGCAGAGGGAGGTGTTTAGTCCCAGGGTCCTTAGCTTAGTGATGAGCTTTGAAGGCAGTATGGTGTTGAACGCTGAGCTGAAGTCCATGAACAGAATTCTCACATAGGTGTTCCTTTTGTCCAGGTGTGAAAGGGCAGTGTGGAGTGCAATAGAGATTGCATCATCTGTGGATCTGTTGGGGTGATATGCAAATTGGAGTGGGTGTAGGGTTTCTGGGAAAATGGTGTTGATGTGAGCCATGACCAGCCTTTCAAAGCACTTTATGGCTATAGATGTGAGTGCTACGGGTCAGTAGTCATTTAGGCAGGTTACCTTAGTGTTCTTGGGGACAGGGACTATGGTGGTCTGCTTGAAGCATGTTGATATTACAGTCAGACAGGGAGAGGTTGAAAATGTCAGTGAAGACACCTGCCAGTTGGTTACCGCATGCTCGGAGTGCACGTCCTGGTAATCCGTCTGGCCCTGCTACCTTGTGAATGTTGACCTGTTTAACTTCACTAGGGTAGGGGGCAGCATTCGGAATTTTGGATGAAAAGCGTGCCCAAATTAAATTGCCTGCTACTCAGGCCCAGAAGCTAGGATATGCATATAAATGGTAGATTTGGATAGAAAACACTCTAAAGTTTCCACAACTGTTAAAATAATGTCTGTGAGTATAACAGAACTGATATGGCAGGCAAAAACCTGAGGAAAATCCATCCAGGAAGTACTATTATTTTGAAAGGCTGTTTTTCCATTGAAAGCCTATCCACCATACAAAGACTTAGGACCCAGTTCACGATCTCTATGGCTTATTCTACATGTGGCCAGTCTTTAGGCATTGTTTCAGGCTTTTACTCTGAAAAATGAGGGAGATACAGCACTTTCAATGAGTGGACAGTGGAAATTTCCAGACATGAGTCCAGTGCGTGATCGAGAGCGCGCCTTTCTTGTTTCTCCTTTTCTATTGACAAAGCTTTTGTCCGGTTGAAATAGTATTGATTATTTATGACAAAAACAACCTGAGGATTGATTTTAATCATCGTTTGACATGTTTCTACAAACTTTTATTGTACTTTTTTGACTTTTCGTCTGGATGTTGAGAGCGCGCTCTGTGCCTTTGGATTACTGAACTAAACGCACCAACAAAACAGAGGTTTTTCACCCCTTCCCTAGTGGTTTCTTGTGGCTAGGCACTGTCCTAACATAATTGCATGGTGTGCTTTCGCCGTAAAGCGTTTTTGAAATCGGACAATGTGGTTGGATTAACAAGAAGTTTATCGTTAAAATGGTGTATAATACTTGTATGTTTGAGGAATTTTAATTATGCGATTTCTGTTGTTTGAATTTGGCGCCCTGCAATTTCACTGGCTGTTGTCGAGGTGGGACGCTAGCGTCCCAATGATACCAGAGAGGTTAAAGGTCTGACTTGCATTGGCTGTGGAGAGTGTGATCACACAGTCATCTGGAACAGCTGATGCTCTCATGCATGTTTCAGTGTTGCTTGCCTCGAAGCGAGCATAGAAGTTATTTAGCTCATCTGGTAGGCTCGTGTCACTGGGCAGCTCTCGGCTGTATGATTAGACCTTAGTCCTATATTGACCCTTTGCCTGTTTGATGGTTCGTCGGAGGGCATAGAGGGATTTCTTATACGTTTCCGGGCTAGAGTCCCGCTCCTTGAAAGTGGCATCTCTACCCTTTAGCTCAGTGCGAATGTTCCCTGTAATCCATGGCTTCTGGTTGGGGTACGTACGTACTAGAGGTCGACCGATTATGATTTTTCAATGCCGATACCGATACCGATTATTGGAGGGCCAAAAACCCCGATGCCGATTAATCGGCCGATTTTTTTAGCAATGTATTTTATTTCTGCGTAATAATGACAATTACAACAATACTGAATGAACACTTATTTTAACTTAATATAATACATCAATAAAATCTATTTAGCCTCAAATAAATAATGAAACATGTTCAAGTTGGTTGAAATAATGCAAAAACAAAGTGATGGAGAAGAAAGTAAAAGTGCAAAATGTGCCATGTAAGAAAGCTAACGTTTAAGTGCCTTGCTCAGAACATGGGAACATATGAAAGCTGGTGGTTCCTTTTAACATGAGTCTTCAATATTCCCAGGTAAGAAGTTTTAGGTTGTAGTTATTATAGGAATTATAGGACTATTTCTCCCTATACGATTTGTATTTCATATACCTTTGACTATTGGATGTTCTTATAGGCACTTTAGTATTGCCAGTGTAAAAGTATAGCTTCCGTCCCTCTCCTCGCTCCTACCTGGGCTCGAACCAGGAACACATCGACAACAGCCACCCTCGAAGCAGCGTTACCCATGTAGAGCAAGGGAAACAACTACTCCAAGTCTCAGAGCATGTGACATTTGAAACGCTATTAGCGCGCACCCACTAACTAGCTAGCCATTTCACATCGGTTACACCAGCCTAATCTTGGGAGTTGACAGACTTTCAGTCATAAACAGCGCAATGCATTGCGAAGACCTGCTGGCAAAACGCATGAAAGTGCCGTTTGAATGAATGCTTACGAGCCTGCTGGTGCCTACCACCGCTCAGTCAGACTGCTCTATCAAATCATAGACTTAATTATAATATAATAAACACACAGAAATACGAGCCTTAGGTCATTAATATGGTCGAATCCGGAAACTATCATCTCGAAAACAAAACTTTTTTTTTCTTTCAGTGAAATACGGAACCGGTCCGTATTTTATCTAACGGGTGGCATCCCTAAGTCTAAATATTCCTGTTACATTGCACAATTGTCATAATTACGTAAAATTCTGGCAAATTAGTTCGCTACGAGCCAGGCAATGAACCCAAGAGCAGTGACACAATTTCATGTTAGCAGGCAATATTAACTAAATACGCAGGTTTAAAAATATATACTTGTGTATTAATTTTAAAGAAAGGCATTGATGTTTATGGTTAGATACATTGATGCAATGACAGTGCTTTTTTCGCAAATGCGCTTGTTAACCTGTTATGGCTAGGGGGCAGTATTTTCACGGCCGGATAAAAAACGTACCCGATTTAATCTGATTATTACTCCTGCCCAGAAACTAGAATATGCATATAATTATTAGCTTTGGATAGAAAACACTCCAAAGTTTCTAAAACTGTTTGAATGGTGTCTGTGAGTATAACAGAACTCATTTGGCAGGCCAAAACCTGAGAAGATTCCATGCAGGAAGTGCCCTGTCTGACAATTTCTTGCCCTTCTTGATTATCTCTATCCAATACAGGGGATCTCTGCTGTTACGTGACACTTCCTACGGCTCCCATGGGCTCTCAGAAGGCGGCAAAAAGCTGAATCGTGGCTTTGCAGGCTCTGGCTGAAAAAAAGTAGCGCGTTTGGATAGTGGCTGGTCACAGTACTGTGAGACTCAAGCTCGTGCCCGAGTCGACCCCATGCTTTATTTTCTTTCGTCTTTTTACCTAAACGCAGATTCCCGGTTGGAATATTATCGCTTTTTTACGAGAAAAATGGCATAAAAATTGATTTTAAACAGCGGTTGACATGCTTCGAAGTACGGTAATGGAATATTTAGAAATCTTTTGTCACGAAATGCGCCATGCTCGTGACCCTTATTTACACTTCGGATAGTGTCTTGAACGCACGAACAAAACGCCGCTATTTGGATATAACAATGGATTATTTTGAACCAAACCAACATTTGTTATTGAAGTAGCAGTCCCGGGAGTGCATTCTGACGAAGAACACCAAAGGTAATCAAACTTTTCTAATAGTAAATCGGAGTTTGGTCAGGGCTAAACTTGGTGGGTGTCTAAATAGCTAGCCGTGATGGCTGGGCTATCTACTGAGAATATTGCAAAATGTGCTTTCACCAAAAAGCTATTTTAAAATCGGACACCTCGATTGCACAAAGGAGTTCTGTATCTATAATTCTTAAAATAATTGTTATGTTTTTTGTGAACGTTTATCGTGAGTAATTTAGTAAATTCACCGGAGGTTTGCGGGGGGTATGCTAGTTCTGAACGTCACATGCTAATTTAAAAAAGCTGGTTTTTGATATAAATATGAACTTGATTGAACTTAACATGCATGTATTGTATAACATAATGTCCTAGGGTTGTCATCTGATGAAGATCATCAAAGGTTAGTGCTGCATTTAGCTGTGGTTTGGGTTTATGTGACATTATATGCTAGCTTGAAAAATGGGTGTCTGATTATTTCTGGCTGGGTACTCTGCTGACATAATCTAATGTTTTGCTTTCGTTGTAAAGCCTTTTTGAAATCGGACAGTGTGGTTAGATTAACGAGAGTCTTGTCTTTAAAATGCTGTAAAATAGTCATATGTTTGAAAAATTGAAGTTTTCGGATTTTAGAGGAGTTTGTATTTCGCGCCACGCCCATCATTGGATATTGGAGCAGGTGTTCCGCTAGCGGAACGTATAGATGTAAGAGGTTAACCCAGGAATATTGACAGCACACTCTTCACAGAGACATACAGTGCCTTCACACCCCTTGACTTTGTCCATATTTTGTTGCGTTACAGCCTGAATTTAAAAAGCTTTGAATTGAGATTTTTTTGTTACTGGCCTACACACAATACCATATAATGTCAAAGTGGAATTGTTTTTCTACATTTTTACAAATGAAAAGCTGAAATGTCTTGAGTAAGTAAGTATTCAACCCTTTGTTACGGCAAGCATAAATAAAAAAATTGGTTAACAAATCACATAATAAGTTGCATGGACTCAATGTGTGTGCAAGAAGTGTTTAACATGATTTTTGAATGACTCCCACATCTCTGTACCCCATACAAACAATTTATCTGTAAGGTCCCTGAGTCGAGCAGTACATTTTAAACACTGATTCAACCCCAAAGACCAGGAAGGTTTTCCAATGCCTCGCAAAGAAGGGCACCTATTGGTAGATGGGTAAAACATTTAAAAGCAGACATTGAATATCACTTTGAGCACTTTGGGTGGTGTATCAATACAACGACGCCACTACAAAGATACAGGTGTCCTTCTTAACTCAGTTTCCAGAGAGGATGGAAACCGCTCAGGGATTTCACCATGAGGAGAAAACTCAGTTAAGAGTTTAATGGCTGTGATAGGAGAAAACTGAGGATGGATCAATAAAATTGTAGTTACTCAACAGAACTAACTTAAATGACAGAGTGAAAAGAAGGAAGCCTGTACAGAATAAAAAAAGAATATTCTTACACTAGAGTATTTTGTGTAAAAAAAAATACAATTAAATCAATTTTAATCCCACTTTGTAACACAACAACATGTGGAAAAAGTAAAGGGGTGTGAATACTTTCTGAAGGCTCTATACGTATGAATTCTTCCCTGACTCAACCAGTTTGATATGGATCAAGTTCCCACAAGTCTCAGCAGCAATTCTCAGCAGCAATTCTCAAAAAAATGGCACCTGAGGCAGGTGCAGCAATACGGTAGAGTATCGACACACCCTCTGACAACTGAACTGTTTCGTACAGCGTTTTTGCCATGTAAAGAACGTTATCATTCCATAAGACAAAAGTGGCCTAAGCGTTTAAAATACAATGTTTATTATTCAAGTTTATTACGGGCCTACTATATCAGAGCAGGCAAAAACGAGAATGTTTGTTCTATGGCGACCATTGTAGCTGTGTGAAGAGGGTTACTATAAACCACTCAATTGTTTTCTCCACTGTGACAGATGGTCAGATTTGTGCCAGTTCTCGCACTCGCCACTGCCTGGCACGTTACGTTAACGATCATAATGCTGCTTACTTTGCCATTAATAGCAAATTAATATGGTTACATTGTAGAGATATGTATCTACTTCGCTGCTGATACAAAACAGAATGATAATGTTAGTTAACCGAGAGAACGGTTAACTAAGCCTACAATATAGATGGAAAATATAACAGATTGCGACCACTGTCTCTGCTGCTCCGGTCAAATCTCTGGCCCTCGTGCTTCACATCATATTCAAGCGCGGTTTTGATACAATCTTGCAATAACGACAATTAAAACCATGACACTGATGTATTGTTATTGTTACAATGTTAACCGTGTGGTTCATACCTGATGTCGCTTTCCTCTGTTTTCTCAGGGTCCTGCGATTTACTTATTTGAAAAAGTCTGGAAAAGTTTCGGGCGATATCCTCCTGCCATGAACTTTGTCGTTTCATGTTTGACATAACGGTCCTGAAAAAGTCACATCTGGACAAGGAGTTGAATAGCTTCGAGTCCCTGAGGTGACCTCGATAAAAATGTGTGACACTATAGTTTCGTCGATTCCTTCATGTCTCGTCTCCTTATGGACATAATTCTGCGCTCTACTCCAGTCCAACCCCTACAACGCTGTAGCATAGGAAATGGGGGAGGAGCTAGGGCACTTGGCATATTCTAATTAAGTGTCATTTTTCGTCATACAGTAGAGGTAGCATGGTCCAAGCTATGTCCCACTTTGCGTATTCCCTAATTGCCATATGTCCATATTCCCATGTACTCAAATCCTCTATAGTGATTATTAGTGACTGACTAGGCCTACATGTTGTAGACTATTTTGCATTTTAACATATTTCGTCTATTACTTTATCAAATGTAATATTTGATTTATTACTTTTGAAATTATTTATGAGATGTTTATTGTCAGCTTCAGCATAAAAGCATAGAGGAAATGTATGATAAGATACTACATTTAGTCCTACAGTTAATTAAAATTAAAACTATACTTGAGCACTATACTGTACAGTATTCTCATATCAAGTCACAACCTGTGGTAGGTTACACTGTAGCTGAAGGGTGTCCTATGGATGTATTGTAGATTATGCCTTTGCATTCTGAAGGATATGAAATGACCAAATAAACTGAACAAAAATATAAACATAACATGTACAGTGTTGGTCCCATGTTTCATGAGCTGAAATAAAAGATCCCAGAAATGTTCCATACGCTCAAAAAACGTATTTCTTTCAAATGTTTTGCACATTTGTTTACATTCCTGTTACTGAGCATTTCTCCTTTGCCAAGATAATCCATACAACTGACCGGTGTGGCATATCAAGAAGCTGATTAAACAGCATGATCATTACACTGGTGCATCTTGTGCTGGAGACAATAAAAGGCCACTCTCAAATGTGCAGTTTTGTCACAACACAATGTCATAGATGTCTCAAGTTTTGAAGGAGCGTGCAATTGGCATGCTGACTTCAGGAATGTACACCAGAGTTGTTGCCAGAGAATTCTCTACCATAAGCCGGTTCCAATGTTGTTTTAGAGAATTTCAGCAGTACATCCAACCGGCCTTAAAACCGTAGACCACGTGTAACTACGCCAGCCCAGGACCTCCACATCCGGCTTCTTCACCTGTGGGATCGTCTTAGACCAACCACCCGGACAGCTGATGAAACTGTGGGTTTGCACAACCAAATCATTTCTACACAAACTGTCAGAAACTGTCTCAAGCTCCTCTATGTGCTTATCGTCCTCACCAGGGTCTTGACCTGCTTGCAGTTTGGCGCCGTAGCCAACTGCAGTTGGCAAATGCTCACCTTCGATGGCCGCTGGCACGCTGGAGAAGTGTACTCTTCACGGATTAATCCTGGTTTCAGCTGTACCGCACAGATGGCAGACAGATGCCGTGATGAGATTCTGAAATCCATTGCTGTGCCATTCATCCGCCGCTATCACTTCATGTTTCAGCATGATAATACACAGCCCCATGTCACAAGAATCTGTACACAATTCCAGGAGGCTGAAAATGTTCCAGTTCTTCCATGGCCTGTATATTCACCAGACATGTCACCCATGTTTGGGATGCTCTGGATAGACATATATGACAGTGTGTTCCAGTTCCCGCCAATATCCAGCAACTTCGCACAGCCATTAAAGAGGAGTGGGATCACATTCCCCAGGGCACAATCAACAGCTTGATCAACTGTATGTGAAGGAGATGTGTCGCTCTGAATGAATCAAATGATGGTCACACCAGATAATCACTGGTTTTCTGATCCACGCGCCTACCTTTTTTAAAGGTGTCTGTGACCAACAGATGCATATCTGTATTCCCAGGCCTAATGAATTTATATAAATTAACTGATTTCCTTATATAAACTGTAACTCTTTGAAATTGTTGCATGTTGTGAATATATTTTTGTTCAGTGTATTTACTCATTAGTAACATAAATGACTGCGTGAAAAGAAGGAAGCCTGTACAGAATATAAATATTTGAATGTTTGCAATAAAACATTAAAGTAATACTGAAAAAAAATGTGCAAAGAAATGTACTTTTTGTCCTAAATACAAAGCATTATGTTTGGGGCAAATCAAACACAACATTTTGTAGAATTTCGCCACAACTTCACTGAGTACCACTCTTCATATTTTCATCATGGTGGTGGCTGCATCATGTTATGGGTATGCTTGTTATCGGCAAGGACTAGGGAGATTTTTTAGGATAAAAAGAAACGGAGTAGATCTAAGCACAGGCAAAATCCTATAGGAAAACTTGGTTCAGTCTGCTTTCCACACTGGAAGACAAATTCACCTTTCAGCTGGACAATTACCTCAAACACAAGGCCAATATACAGTGGAGCTGCTGACCAAGACAACTTTGAATGTTCCTGGGTGGCCTAGTTACAGTTCTTACTTTAATCAGCTTGAAATTCTATGGAAAGACTTAAAAACGGCTGTCTAAAAAAATGATCAACAACCAACTTGACAGAGCTTGAAGAATTCTTTAAAGAATAATGGACAAATATTGTACAATCCAGATTTACCCAGAACAACTCACAGCTGTAATCGCTGCCAAAAGTGATTCTAACATGTATTGTCTGAAGGGGTTGAATACCTATCTAATCAAGATATATTAGTGTTTTATTTTCCATATATATTTTTTTTACAATGTTAGAATTTTTCTTATACTTTGGCATTAGAGTATTTTGGGTAGATCGTTGACAAAAAAAATCAAACGTAATCCATTTTAATCTCACTCTGTAACGTCACAAAATGTGGAAAAAGTCAATGAATACTTTCTGAATGCACTGTATGTGGCCACATTATTATAGGATGACTTGGGAGAATGATGATCCGCAACAGACAGCGCATCTCAGCATCAGAAGTAAAAATACAGAGACTGGCCTGTTACTGTGCCTTTCTAGACCTTATAAACTGTCGAGAGTAGGACCACAACTGATCCAAATGGAATGCCTGCAGCAATACAACTTGCAGCAATACATTCTCTCCTTAGCACTGACACTGGCCCTGCATAGCGCAAACACTCAAACCGCTGCTGTTGGGTAAGATTAGGTTGTTCCTACTACACATTGATTTAAAAGGCAGTCCATACACGCCCCGCACTTCCCGCTATGGTTAACATTAGAAGCTGGGGAGGGTAAACTCATCCTAGTTTTGAAGGGAATTGCTGACTATTGCTCCCCATGCTGTGTTGTTGAATAGAGACATATTTTAGAGAAGAGCTCCCTCTTCTGCCTTCCATGCAAACTTACAAGTGTGTGTGTGTGTGTGTGTGTGTGTGTGTGTGTGTGTGTGTGTGTGTGTGTGTGTGTGTGTGTGTGTGTGTGTGTGTGTGTGTGTGTGAGAGAGAGAGAGTGGGGGAGTAAACTGTGACGTTATACGATTGTTAATCGCTCGTGGACAAATGAAACGGCGAGAATCTGTAGTTCCTGGTTTGGGTTTTTCATCGATGATTATGCTTGATCTGAAAATGTGGTCCGAGGAGCCGTATGGATGGTGTGACGCCAATTCGTTGCCTTGGGAGGCACAGAGGCCAAAATTGAGCTCTGTACTGCATCGCTGTATGCCTCTCAAATGTTGTAACAACGTGGAGAGCTCTGTATAGCTCAGTATTGACATGATTGGTTGACGGCAAGTGAGGGCGGGAGGTCCTGTATAAACAAACTCACTCCTTGACAACTTCCTTCATAGCAGCTCATGGACAGGTAGCGACTGGAATGAGCTGTAAAAAAAAAAGTTAAAAAAACACTCAAACTGGACCGTTTCTATCTCCATCTCTCCATTTAAAGACTCAATCATGGACACTCTTATTGACAGTTGTGGCTTCTTCGCGTGATGTATTGTTGTCTCTCTGGTTTCTTGTTGTGGTCTTGTCGTGATGTGTGTTTTGTACTATATTTTGAATCCCAGCTTCCGTCCCTGCAGGAAGCCTTTTGCTAGCCCATCATTGTATATAATAATTTGTTCTTAATTAACTGACTTGCCTAGTTAAATAAATAAAAACAGCTCTGCGCTGCTCGGCGAAGCACAACAAGTATAAATGCCCTGATTTATGCAGAGGCCAAGGAAATAAAACATGGATTTTTTTTGCCCGTGCTACAGATGGCTATATCGCTCTGCTAATACAGAACCAGTAAAGGCCCAGTATGCTATTTTTGGGAAAACATCTAATGTAATTTTTTTTTTTTTATATAATTTTTTTTTAACGATTTTTCAGTGGTTGAATGCTTGTTTCTGATTGGCTTGAAGGTCATTCTAGAGCCTGCATTATTTTCCTTTATTCAATGGGTGGGTCTAATCTTGAATGCTGATTGGTTAAAATCGCATTCCAGCCTGTGTCTATTCTGCAAGTTACCACCAGCTAAATCTATGACTGAATTGCCTTTACTTTATCTCCACTATAAAAAGCATCTAGACATTATCTCACTATTCTTTTAAACTAACATTAGGTTTTCAAAAGCAGAGATTTGTATAAACCTTGCTTTCTGTCTCTCCGACATTTGTAACATTGTTTCAATATTCAAATTTGGTCTCCAGCTGTCCCATAGTAATGAACATGTCAGGAGTCGGAACCAAACGGACAGACAGGTAGCGTTTCTCAGCCAGTGGAAATCATGAATCAGCTGGCATATTTTTTTGGGATATATACAAAGAAATGTCAACTGAAAAAAGGTCAAACGAAATGAAGTGTAGCTAGTTTGCAGTCTTTCCAGCTTCAGTTTGAAGTGATTGTGTTAGCTGTGTCGTTAGCTAGCTCCTCTGAACAACAGTGTCCTGACGTGTGAGCACATTTTCTATGCCAGGCGAAATTGCGCCTCATTAGCTCATTAGCTCATTGTTATGGATCTATCCAAATATATGTCACTAGAAAACAGCTCAAACGAATGCAAATTCAGTTACTTTGCTCTTATTCTGGCTGCACTTTTTAGTTGACTGTAAGTTAGCTGTAATTGGCTAGCTAGCAAGCAAGGGATAAGGACGTTGCCAGCCAGTATGGCAATGGAACATTTCGAACGAACGATAGATACAGAACAAAAAGACTGAACGACTGGGTCGCATCTCTGGCAACCGAACGGATAGAATGAACAACCAGTCGGCTTGGGTAGCAACCCTAGATTTGTGGCGGGACTATATCTTGTGGAATGATAAAATAATATTTCAGAAATATAACGTTTTTTTATGAAAATATGTCAATCATTACTTGAATATGTTGGTAACCCATTGTGTGAAAGTGATAATGCCCTCGAAGTCGGTGTTTGTAGGATATATTGGCCCGTTTTCCCGACCTTCGACTTCATCTCGTGCCTAACAACACCCGTGCCAATATATCCTACAAACACCGGCTTTAACGCATGGTATAATTGTACAGTACATATTCTATGTTTGAGCTGCTTTTGAAAGTAAAAGTCAAATTTAAAACATTGGCATTGTTGAATTCGATTTGTATAATGGCAAGCAAGGCAACTGATGGTTTGGTTAGATATACTAGCAAGTTTGGTTACATTAGTTTGGCAACTAATGTAGCTATTAAACTTGCTAGCTAGCTACTTAGTGGATGTTGAACACATTTCTTTGGACAAAGTCAAGGGCAGGCAAACCGTGCCAATATATCCTCCAAACACTGACTTTAAGGGCATTATCACCAACATATTCAAATAATGATTGACATATTTTTATTAAAAACATAATTTTAATTAATGTATTAATACTATTTCATTATTCCACGAGATATTATATAATACAATAGTCCAGACGCAAATTTAGGGTTGCTACCCAAGCTGGCTGGTCGTTCCTTCTATCGGTTCGGTTGCCAGAGACACGACCCAGTCATTAAGTCTTTTTATTTATATTTTTTCTATATATTTTTTTACCCATTTTTCTCCCCAATTTCGTGATATCCAATTGGTAGTTACAGTCTTGTCCCATTGCTGCAACTCCTGTACGGACTTGGGAGAGGCCAAGGTCGAGAGTCATATGTCCTCCGAAACACGACCCTGCCAAGCTGCACTGCATCTTGACACACTGCTTGCTTAACCTGGAAGCCAGCCGCACCAATGTGTCGGGAGGAAACACTGTCCAACTGACGACCATGTCAGTGTGCATGCGCCCAGCCCGTCTCAGGAGTCACTAGAGTGCGAAAGGACAAGGACATCCCGGCCGGCCAGACCCTCCCCTAACCCGGACGACGCTGGGCCAATTATGTGCCGCCTCATGGGTGTCCCGGTCCAGTCCAGGAGACCCAGTGCAATGCAGTCCCTTATACCACTGCGCCACTCGGGAGGCCCTTGATAAGTCTTTTTGTTCTAAGTCTATGGACGTGATATTCAATTGGTAGTCGTTCTTTCTAAATGTTCCGCTGACATGATGGCTGGCAACGTTCTTTCCCTTGCTAGCTAGCCAACTTTGGCTAACACAGTCACTCACGTCAAACAGTGCAGCCAGAATAACAGCAAAGTAGCTGCATTTGAGTTTGTTTAAGCTGTTTTCTAGTGAATTATTTTGGGACACATCCCAAACAATGAGCTAATGATGTGAGATTTCACCTGGCGTAGAACATTTGCTCTCTCACCAAGATCAGAGGCAGTAGGGATGATCATCAAAGCTGGGACCGAGAGACTGAAAAACAGCTTCTATCTTAAGGCCATCAAACTGTTAAACAGCCATCACTAACATTGAGTGGCTGCTGCCAACATACTGACTCTAATCTCTAGCCACTTTAATAATTACAAATTGGATGTAATAAATGTATCACTAGTCACTTTAAACAATGCCACTTTATAAAATGTTTACATACCCTACATTACTCATCTCATATGTATATACTGTACTCTATACCATCTACTGCATCTTGCCTATGCCGTTCGGCCATCGCTCATCCATATATTTATATGTACATATTCTTATTAATTCCTTTACACTTGTGTGTATAAGGTAGCTGTTGTGAAATTGTTAGATTACTTGTTAGATATTACTGCATGGTCAGAACTAGAAGCACAAACATTTCGCTACACTCGCATTAACATCTGCTAACCATGTGTATGTGAACAATAAAATTTGACTTGATTTGATTTGACCAGCGATGTTCTCTTGATAAGTGCGTGAATTGGACCATTTTCCTGTCCTGTTAAGCATTCCAAATGTAACAAGTACTTTTTGGGTGTCAGCGAAAATGTATGGAGTAAAAAGTACATAATTATTTTTAGGAATGCAGTGAAGTAAAAGTAAAAGTAGTCAAAAAATATAAATAGTAAAGTAAAGTACATATACCCTAAGTAGTACTGAAGTACTTTACACCACTGATATATATATACAAACCAATGTCAATAGAAAAACACAAAATGCAGTTAGTTTGCTGTTATTGCAGCTTTAGTTTGAAGTGATTGTGTTTGCTTTGAAACGTTAGCTATCTTTTTTAACAGTGCCATGGTGGACTCACTAAACACACATGCGTCATTTGTAAATGTCTGAGTGTTGGTGTGTTCCCCTGGCTAGCCGTAAATAACATAAAAAATAAGAAAACGGTGCCGTCTGGTTTGATTAATATAAAGAATGTGAAATGATTTATACTTTTACTTTGGATACTTGAATATATTTTAGTAATTACATTTACTTTTGATACTTAAGTATATTTAAAACCAAATACTTTTAGACGTTTACTCAAGTAGGATTTTACTGGGATGACTTTCACTTCTGCTTGAGTCATTTTCTATTAAGGTATCTTTACCTTTACTCAGGTATGACAATTGGGTACTTTTTCCACCACTGGTATATAATATTAAAAATTATACTGATTCATGATTTCGATTGGCTGAGAAAAGCTCCCAGCCTGTCTGTCTCATCCCAACTCCCAACCTTCATTACTATGGGACAGCTGAAGATCGAATTTCAATATTGAAACAATGTTGCAAATGTCGGAGACAGACAGCAAAGTTAATACAAATCTCCACTGTTGAAAACCAAATGTTAGTCTAAAAGAAATGGGAGGTAATGTTTAGATGCGTTTTACAGTGTAGATCTAGTATATACATTGCCTGGCGTGGCTGATGAGACAGTGGATTGCACAGTCAGATGGAACAGAGTAAATAGGCAGTTCAATGTCATAGATTTAGCTGGTGGTAACTTGTGGAATAGACACTGGTTGGAATGCGGTTTTAGCCAATCAGCATCCAGGATTAGACCCACCCGTTGAGTAATAGCAAATGAACACACAAATGTGTGAAATTATAGCTATGGTATAAACGGGATAATCAACTCGGGACTCTATGCCTTCTCCGGAAAATAATGCAACTCCGTGGAAGGTCAGTTACACTCCGGTAGTGCGTAGTGGAACACACTTTCCACGTCGTTCATTATTTGCCATAGAACGCATAGCCCCTTGTAGAAATCCCTTTCTTATCCGATATAACTTCATTATCTGTTGTTATAAGGCTAGATAACTTTGAAGAGAAACTAGATCATCACAGCCAGTACTGAGCGGCATAGCTGCAAGAAGTAGGGGTGCTAAGGGTGCTGCAGCACCCCCTGAAAAATCGAAAGAATATAATAATATCACAGCACCCCCAACCCCAAACTACTTCCCGCGGCTAAGCTGAGCGGGTCATTCACCAAACACCACAGAACTGCCCATTTTCAACTCCCTCCACATGGGACACTGTCTGAAAATCAAACACTTGTGAAGGTGCAGTGCACCTTTTCCTTATTGAATTCCAGCCTTGGTAAAACAATTAAATCATCTTAATTTATAAAAACTAAAACAAATGTATTCTACAATGAATCAAAGTTTAACGTAGTTCATTTTGTGGAGTTGAACAGGAAACAATTGCATGTTTGCATGTGTGGCATAAAAAAACACAGAGGGCAAAACGCCCTAGACTAGGGTGTTGAGAACCGGTTAAGTCATACTACACACAAATACTACACAGATTTGTCGCAGATAATCATTGTAATTTCTTGCAGACATTTTTAAAAATAAAACATGGGTGTCTATTTTTTTTTTAAGAACAAAATGTCGGTTTGGAATGGTTTGTAACAGCGTGTAATTGGACCCACATTTATTAATAGGAACCAGAAAATGAGCCTGACAGCTATATCCCCCTCACTTACGGTTATAGGAAACAGATCTGGTGTAATTTAATTATCTGTTTATTTGAACCTTAATAAATCTTAATGATGGGGCTTGTTCTCCGAGCTGGGAGTCTGGGCAGCAGGCACCATGTGTTTATTGTAAGTGGGCGAGAGGACCCAAATTAGACCAAGAGCTAGTCCAGCTGAGAGGAAGGTGGAGAGGGCTTGGGTATGGCTATAGACCTATTATTGTTATCTTTACATGTTGGGGGTCTAGTCTGAGCAATGGTAAATCCCTCCTGTTGGATCTCTGCTTTGTGCTAGGAGTCTTCTGACAGATAGCCTAACAGATGGCTGAACACTCTTTCACTACATTCTTTCTCTATTTCAGTACACTGTCTGCTGGTCTTTATCAGTGCCAACCCAAGGTACTATTTGCAGATGGTAGAAATGAGATGCAAAAAAAGAGGTAAAGAAAGAATGGAGCAATTCTATTGCTAACACAGACGTTGCTAAGAATTTTCTGCAAAGTACAATTTTCTAA
This sequence comes from Salmo salar, assembly GCF_965601325.2. NCBI lineage: Eukaryota > Metazoa > Chordata > Actinopteri > Salmoniformes > Salmonidae > Salmo > Salmo salar. The sequence goes on along the minus strand of NC_138294.1, from coordinate 67,056,948 downwards.
ATTTCAGGGCCAAATCAACTGAAATCAAATTAAATGTTATTTGTCATATGCTTTGTAAACAACAGGTGTAGACTATTGGTTAACTATTTAACTAACTATTTAGCAGTCTTATTCATTGCTTGGGGGTAGAAGCTGTTCAGGGTCCTATTGGTTCCAGACTCAATTCAATTATTTGGATTTGACATTATTTAAATCTGATTTGGCCATTATTGTTTTTACATTTCATGGTTACCTAAATCACTTCCATTTATTTTTTGCTAGTTGTGGCAAAATGAAGCTTAAGTATGTAGTGGCTGTTTAAAGAAAACCAATCCATGGATTACAGTTTCTCTTAGCCCATAGACTACTTTCAGGGTGACATAACATTAAGTTGTAAAATACTGAACTTCCTCTTTAATCACCACCAGTATTAAACATTGACAAAAAACGGTGGTTTCTTACATTGTAATTGTGTTACATTGTTACTAGCACTAATGTTAGCTAGTGTGATCATGGAAGCATGTGACCAAAACTGAAATGGGATTTTGATCAAAGTTATAAAAATGTATAAGAATGAGAATTGCTTAAGCAACCATGACAGTCACTGCAATTAGACCACCATTCAAACACTGGTCCTTAGTCGCTGGGTTTGGTTATATGTAGGCTGTCTATTCATCATTCAACGCAGGCCAGATGTACAGTGAGTATATTTGCATTTACTATACACTCTCAATGAACCTATTAAAAGTCTGAACACTCTTGAACACCATACAGATATACTTACAAAAACAGAGTGTTTATGAGGGAAAGTAGGGGAGAGGGGCTGTGAAGAAATAATGTTCATATACTGTAGCTGTACAATGTAAACCACTATTTGATTGATCACTTGAAACAACTATTTTCTGTAATTTAAGTCTAAGCATGCGTGTGTGTGTGTGTGTTTGCGTGCGTGCGTGCGTGCACACGCATGTGTGCCTGTATGTGTGTGTACATGTGTTTATGCACATATCTGTGAGTTAGTTTTTGGGTTGCTTTGCCTGACGATGACATCTGTTGTATGGCGCACACAATGCCGGAAGCCATATGTCTGCCATCGGGAGGAGAGCAGGGTCTAGGGGCCACCTAACTGGCTAAGAACTATTAGTCCCCAGGGTCCAGGGGCCCCAGGATAAAAGGGAGGCCGCAATATTATAGATGCAGAACTACATTTTCCAGAGCAAGTCTTCCATCCCATAGAGAGTATTGATAGGAGGGTCTGGATTTCATCAGAACTAATACCCCAGCTCTCCGCAGAGAAAGGAACACTGTTAAATGTTATACCAGTGACAACTAGCTATTGTTTTTCTTCAGCAATCAGTGTGTGTGTGTGTGCGTACATGCATGTCCGTGTATGACTGTCTATGTGTGTGGAAGGAGCTAATGAAAACATTCTTTCATTTCAGGATCTGGCCTTTTCCTTTTTCTCTTCTAATTCGGGGAGAGGAACAATTTATTCAGCTCTGGTTGCCGTCGTCTGCTCTTCTGTCAGAGCCTGAGTTATTTGGACACTAGACTGTGGAGTCTGGGTGTACCTGTGTGATGGTGTCGTGTCTTTGGCTATGCCGGATTAAGTGATATGACATGCTATTCTATAAAATCCTTTCTCTGTAATTAATATTACCTGATTATGCTAATCAGGTAAATGTAATTAACTAGAAAGTCGGGGCACCACGAAAGAGTGTTTATAGAGCTGTTATCTTCCGAATAAACTCTTAAAGACCTAGTAATATTTTACATCAATAGCAGTCAATATTAATCGTCACCTAATTTCAGTCTCATCTGAAAGTTGTACATTCTTGGTTATCTTCACGAACCCTGGCTAACATATTGAATCAGCAATACAAAATTGGGTTTAATTATTTATTTACTAAATACCTAACTAATCACACAGAATTACATATACACAGAATGCAAATTATGTCATACAGAAAACTTCCCTGGGGGACGGAACCTGTATGACGTCTGGTTACACAAAGAGAGGGGGTTGGGCTTGAATGAAAGAGCGGGAAGACTGAGGAACAAAGGGAGAAGCTGTGCTATCGTAAATACAGTATCTTATGCATTTTAAATTACTGCCCATTTGGGAAAGGATATTGCACTAAATATTTACTCTGAGCTGCGCTTCGGTAGGTTGGTCGTAGATGCTGGCCGTGTTGGCCAACAGAGATCTTCCAGTCCTCGGAAGAATGTCACTGGTGGTAAATTGTATACGTTGTAGTATCTTCGTTGTGTGTTAGACTGGATATGTCGTCCGTCCTTTCCTAGCCCACGTTTACAGCTGCTGTTGCTAACTCAACGGCTAGGAGGTCTCACTTCTTTAGTGAATAAGAGTTCAAAGTTCATACCATTCACAACCAAAGCTCATGCTGAGGTGGCTTAGTTCTGTAGTTGACATGTTAGTCCTTTTTAACGTATGGACCGTCGTCCTATCGTCCTCGGAACAGGAGGTTACATTTTCGTCAAGGGCTTATATAGTGGAGGGAGAGAAGGGTGTGTTTCATAGTTTATAACCCATGTCTCTTCACAGGGGCGAGCCACTGATTGAGCAGGGCTCTAACCTTATGAAAACCCAATTCTCTCATTTGGAAGCTAAAATTACATTTAATCTTTTCACAAATAGTTTCATTTAAATTGCATTTAAATTGAACAACAATTCCATGTGAATCTGATAACTATAATGTGTAGACTTTCCCAGATACAGTTTATGTCATCCTGTCATCAGTCATAATGTCTCAGATGACAACCGAACTGATATCATATTCATTAAGTACCAACGCATATTTTCAACTGGTTCTATTACCGAAATATGGTTCCTTTCCCCCCACTTTTTTGATGTTCCCAGACTCTCTATGTTTAACAAAGGCTATTCAAGAGTCCTTCAGTAGAGTCAGAGAGAGAGGGAAGGGAGAAATGTATTTATGGGGGGGTCATAAACCTTACCCACAGGCCAACGTCATGACAGTCCCCCCATGTTGGGTTCAATCTTGCGATTAACCTGCATGTTGCAAACCAACATAAAAATGACCGTGAGTTGTCCTGGTTGTGGACCATCGTTGTGGTCCCCATCTGGTGGTCGACCCGGGTAGGATTTATGCGAATGAAGAAGTCCACTCCAAGGCTGGGCAGCGGATGTCCGGAATGGGATCGCCGTTCCGGACCCATTGTCTGGTCGTCCAGACTGGAAGAACTGGGTAGTAACTTAGGCAGATGTTAACAATGCACACACACTCATGAAATATATCATTACATTTCCTCCCAAATGAGCGGCATTGATGCACTAACTGATGGTTGTATGGGGAAGTTGTTTATGGCTCTATCACTTTCTATGTGCCGAAGAAAATGAGACAAAATGAATGAAAGCATAAACAAAACAAAATATAGTTATGCCACCTTAATCATCTAATTGGACTGTATTCTATGTACATCCATGGTCTTGGCAAAATTACCCTATCATGGCATTGTCTAATGTCATATCTAGAGCTTTCCTAATTTGCGGGGTGTTGCTTAGGGTACTATCCTAAGTTGATAACTATATGATAAGTCTACAGCTGTAAGGCACTAGTTTTGGGCAGTCTACAGGGATGACCTATGGACTTCTGAGAAGAAAACTGGTGAGTGCTGTAGCTGTAGAGTTAAAGGCCTCAAAATAAATGTTCAACTTTACTAAGGCTGGTATTTTGCTCGGACCCTTAAGTGATCCTAGCATAAATCCTAATTGGATGTTCCGTTGTGCATGTGCGTTTATGCTTACACAAGCGCACATGTCAAGGGAAGAAAACCAAGTATCCTGGCAGATTACAACTTGTTCCGAATGAGTCTGACGTAGTCAGGTAATTTTCAGGTCAATGCCTGGAGGTCAGTCAGAATTGGTGTTGAGGGAGTCAGTAGTGGTTTTACTACCAGCCACTGTCTTCCACTATTGTAGTGGCGGTAGGTATGAAGAAGTCTACTTCATAGCTATGTTATCCACGGAGGAGCTATCCTCACAACGGAAGTACTCTAAGTATTGGACCAGTCGTACGTGGTGTGATCATGGTTCATGACTTCTAATAAGAGAAGGGTGTGTTTCATAGTTTATAACCCATGTCTCTTCACAGGGGCGGGCCACTGATTGAGCAGGGCTCTAACCTTATGAAAACCCAATTCTCTCATTTGGAAGCTAAAATTACATTTAATCTTTTCACAAATAGTTTCATTTAAATTGCATTTAAATTGAACAACAATTCCATGTGAATCTGAAAGCTATAATGTGTAGACTTTCCCAGATACAGTTTATGTCGTCCTGTCATCAGTCATAATGTCTCAGATGACAACCGAACTGATATCATATTCATTAAGTACCAACGCATATTTTCAACTGGTTCTATTACCAAAATATGGTTCCTTTCCCCCCACTTGTTTGATGTTCCCAGACTCTCTATGTTTAACAAAGGCTATTCAAGAGAAATGTATTTATGGGGGGGGGTCATAAACCTTACCCACAGGCCAACGTCATGACAATGGTGTGTTTGTGTATGTCTCTGTGTGTGTGTTAATAGACCGTGGTCTGTGAAAACACACTCCCCATATGCGGGGTTAAGCAAGACAAGGCATTGCACAGGTTATGGGTCAGAGGTAAATGGCTGGCGCTGGATTCACACAGGATTTCCACAACTTGCAAGGAGGGTGACGTTATCCACAGAGGGGCTACCACCTCTAACATGGTGAGATAGGGGACATCGACATCCCTGAAAGAGAGAAAGAAAGAGAGAGCTTGTGTGTGAGAGAGAAATACACAATAGAGAGAGAGAGATTTGCACCTAGCTACACCTAACAGAAGCCAGCTGGCCTGCCCCAACCAACCCAACCCTCAATGCAACCTGCAGCCATGACTCAAAACACACATGAAAGAGGCTACAATATGAGACAGGTGCAAACCTGAACTTCCATACATTTCTCATTTCATCCCATCCCTTAAAATAATGAATGACTTCAGTTAATGCCACTCTTTATGGAGAAATAATTTAGTGTGGAATATCAATGTATTAATATCATTTGAAAAATGTAACAAGCACCTAGCTATCAGTCATGAACACGTGCATTGCAACATTTGGCACAAACCACTTAAGGTTCATCAAACGACCCTACATGACAAGTGTGAATGGTTAAAAAACAAACCATGACCACTTGTATGGCTGCATAAACAGCCGCAGAGTTCTTTAGCACAGAGGCCCAGGAAGGAATGACATAGTCCATTAGTGAGTCATTAGGATTAATAGATGGGTAAATGCATCGCTAACGGGGCTTGTGATTAACCACTTTACAGAGCCATGTTTTGCTTATTTTACTCACTCACAGCGGCCATGTGCGCGTGGAGATGGAGGGCAGCAAAAGCAACATCGCGGATGCCAGAACGACAAAACCATTAAGGCGGACATCTCATGCAAAGAGAGCGAGAGAGTTTTTAATCTGATGAGACACAAAGGTGAGACATGGTGACCTTACAACCCTCTCTAGGAGATATAGAGGTTGAAACTGAATCAAAAAGATTATATTGACAATCATATACGTGTTTGTCACCCACAGACCTTATTTTCAGATTGTTCCTCCCTGCACGGTTACATCAAATATGGCAGATGCTTATCCAGGGGTTGGGAAAGGGAAAGTGGGATACCTTGTCAGTTGTCCAACAATGTATTCAACTGAAATGTGTCTTCCGCATTTAAGTTAACCCCTCTGAATCAGAGAGGTGCGGGTTGACTTGTTTTGGATCAGTAGTGTGAAAGGGTATTTGAGTGGTAGACGTTTAGCCCAGGAAAACAGCACAAAGTAATAGCTCTTGTTGGATCTTGTGGATTTAGGCTTATTCAGTCAAAGTCATATCTAACAATTAAAGCTAGAATGCTTAGTTTCTACATCCATTTTTGGACTTATATATTTATGATAGAGTAACGTGGGGTAACTAGCCCCCCCCCCCCCCCCCAACCCCCCTCCACCGTCATTCTCACAGGAAACCACTTTATGTCACAAAAAGAATGCCCAACACTTTCCATGGCTACCACTACTGTCTCATCAACAAAATGTTAGTCACTCTAACAAAATCATTCTGAGGTAAGCTGATCTATTATTTTGTCATTTATAAAAAGTTATACATAATCTAATTAAGTTAGATCTATTAACCTTCTATATACAGTACCAGTCAAAAGTAAAAGTAGCCACCCTTTGCCTTGATGATAGCTTTGCACATTCTTGGCATTCTCTCAACCAGCTTCATGAGGTAGTCACCTGGAATGCATTTCAATTAACATTGTTAAAAGTTAATTTGGGGATTTTTTTTCCTTCTTAATGCGTTTGAGCCAATCAGTTGTGTTGTGACAAGGTATGCAGCAGATAGCCCTCTTTGGTAAAATACCAAGTCCATATTATGGCAAGAACAGCTCAAATAAGCAAAGAGAAACGACAATCCATCATTACTTTAAGACATGAAGGTCAGTCAATCTGGAAAATGGCAAGAACTTTGAAAGTTTCTTCAAGTGCAGTCGTAAAAACCATGATGCACTATGACGAAACTGGCTCTCATGAGGACTTCCACAGGAAAGGAAGACCGAGAGTTACCTCTGCTGCAGAGGATAAGTTTATGAGAGTTACCAGCCTCAGAAATTGCAGCCCAAATAAATACTTCACATAGTTCAGGTAACAGACACATCTCAACATCAGGCCTTCATGGTCGAATTGCTGCAAAGAAACCACTACTGAAGGACACCAATAAGAAGAAGAGAATTTCTTGGGCCAAGAAACGCGAGCAATTGACATTATGAGTTTGATGAGTCCAAATTTGAGATTTTTGGTTCCAACCGCCATTTCTCTGTGAGATGCAGAATAGGTGAATGGATGATCTCTGCATGTGTGGTTCCCACCGTGAAGCATGGAAGAGGAGGTGTGATGGTGGTGGTGGTGGGGGGGGAGGGGGGTGCTTTGGTGGTGATACTATCAGTGATTTATTTGCATTCTGAAGCGATACACCATCCCATCTGTTTTGCACTTAGTGGGACTATCATTTGTTTTTCAACAGGACAATGACCCAAAACACACCTCGAGACTGTGTAAGGGCTATTTGACCGAGAAGGAAAGTGATGGAGTGCAGCATCAGATGACCTGGCCTCCACAATCACCCAACGTCAACCCAATTGAGATGGTTTGGGATGAGTTGGACCGCAGAGTGAAGGAAAAGCACCCAACAAGTGTTCAGCATATGTGGGAACTCCTTCAAGACTGTTGGAAAAGCATTCCTCATGAAGCTGATTGAGAGAATGCCAAGAGTGTGCAACGCTCATCAAGGCAAAGGGTGGCTACTTTAAAGAATCTCAAATATAAAATATATTTTGATTTGTTAACACTTTTTGGGTTACTACATGATTCCATATGTGTTATTTCATAGTTTTGAAATCTTCACTATTATTCTACAATATAGAAAATAGTAAAAATAAAGATAAACCCTTGAATAGGTACTGTAGGTGTGTCCAAACTTTTGACAGGTACTGTATATATACATATTATATAAACAGTGCATTCGGAAAGTATTCAGACCCCTTGACTTTTTCCAAATTTTGTTACGTTACAGTCTTATTCTAAAATTTATCAAATCATTTTTTCCCCTCATCAATCTACAAACAATACCCCATAATGATAAAGCAAAAACAGGTTTTTAGACATTTTTGCAAATGTATAAAATACTGAAATATCACATTTACATAAGTATTCATACCCTTTACTTAGTACATTGTTGAAGCGCCTTAGGCAGCGATTACAGCCTCGAGTCTTCTTTGGTATGACGCTACTAGCTTGGCACAACTGTATTTGGGGATTTTCTCCCATTCCTCTCTGCATATCCTCTCAAGCTCTGTCAGGTTGGATGGGGAGCGTTGCTGCACAGCTATTTTCAGGTCTCTCCAGAGATGTTCGATCGGGTTCAAGTCCAGGCTCTGGCTAGGCCACTCAAGGAAATTCAGAGACTTGTCCCGAAGCCACTCCTGCGTTGTCTTGGCTGTGTGCTTAGGGTCATTGACCTGTTGGAAGGCGAACCTTCACCCTAGTCTGAGGTCCTGAGAGCTCTGGTGCAGGTTTTCATCAAGGATCTCGCTGTATTTTGCCTTGATCCTTACTAGTTTCCCAGTCTCTGCCACTGAAAAACATCCCCACAGCATGTTGCTGCCACCACCATGCTTCACTGTAGGGATGGTGCCAGGTTTCCTCCAGATGTGACACTTGCCATTCAGGCCAAAGAGTTCAATCTTGGTTTCATCAGACCAGAGAATCTTGTAACTCATGGTCTGAGAGTCTTTAGGTGCCTTTTGGAAAACTCCAAGTGCCTTTTACTGAGGAGTGGCCACTCTACCATAAAGGCCTGATTGGTGGAGTGCTTCTGAGATGGTTGTCCTTCTGGAAGGTTCTCCTATCTCCACAGAGGAACTCTGGAGCTCTTTCAGAGTGACCATCGGGTTCTTGGTCACCTAACTGACTAAGGCCCTTCTCCCCCGATTGCTCAGTTTGGCCGGATGGACAGCTCTAGGAAGAGTCTTGGTGGTTCCAAACTTCTTCCATTTTAGAATGATGGAGGCCACTATGTTCTTAGTGACCTTCAATGCTACAGAAATTGTTTGGTACCCTTCCCCAGATCTGTACCTCGACACAATCCTGTCTCGGAGCTCTATGAACAATTCATTCAACCTCATGGCTTGGTTTTTGCGCTGACATGGACTGTCAACTGTGGGACCTTATAGACAGGTGTGTGCCTTTACAAATCATGTCCAATCAAATGAATTTACCACAGGTAGACTCAAGTCAAGTTGTAGAAGCATCTCAAGGATGATCAATGGAACAGGATGCACCTGAGCCGAATTTCGAGTCTCATAGCAAAGGGTCTGAGGTTTACCATAAATACCATAAGGTATTTCTGTTTTTATATTTAATACATTTGAAAAATGTTCTAAAAACCTGTTTTTGCTTTGTCATTATGGGGTATTGTGTGTAGATTGCTGATAATTGTTTTTTATTTAATACATTTTAGAATAAGGCTGTAACATAACAAAATGTTGAAAAAGTCAAGGTGTCAATACTTTCTGAAGGCACTGTGTATATACCATTAGGGGAGCTTAAAGATAAATAATCCACTTGTTTATGGAAAGCAGTAAAATTGAAGGTGAGTGTGTTGGGGGTAACTCCCCCCCTGGCAATCCAGTGTAAGCCAATGGTACCTAAATGAGAATTTTGCAAATAATGTCCAAGTCATGTCCAAATCATCCACAAGAAACTTAATTGAGTTACACAGTAATTTTTTTTTAGATACTTTAGGATGATTTGGACATGATTTGGCATGAAAATGTAAAGATGGACCTTACATCAAAACCTTATCATAGTGAGGATATTATTAGTGAGATGGGCAATGCTATTTTGTTTCAATATTTTATTGATTTAATTAAAATAAGATAGCTAGACTTTAACTTTTAAGAGTTAATTACAAAAAAAAATGGAAAAATTGATTTAAAAAATTCACACACAGCCTATATATCCATACATAGACACAAACTATCTGTCACGGCTTCTGCCGAAGTCGGTCCCTCTCCTTGTTCGGGCTGCGTTCGGCGTCACCGGCCTTCTAGCCCTCGCTGATCCGCTTTTCATTTTCCTTTTGTTTTGTCTTTGTCTTACACACCTGGTTTCAATCCCCCAATTACTTGTTCATTATTTAACCCTCTGTTCCCCCATGTTTGTTTGTGAGTAATTGTTTATCTTGTATACGGTCCATTATTGTGGGCTAGGTATATTGTGCTGTATTTTGTGAATCTTGAGTAAATTACTTTGATTACTCATATATGCTGTCCTGTGCCTGACTCTCTACACCAGCTACACACAGGCCGATTACACTATCTAGGTCAGATAGGGGAGAGGTGTTGTGTCATGAGGTGTTGCTTCATCTGTTTTTGAAACCAGGTTTGCTGTTCATTTGAGCAATACGAGATGGGAGTTACCCCACGTTACCCAATATGTTAGTTGATTGTTAAAGAATATCATTTATAAATGCCTCATGAGCTTAGTTTAACTGTCATACCCCATCAGAACCTGAAATGTAAGCTTGTTTTACTCCAATGTTAGTGAACAATGTAAATGTAATCAAATGCTGTACAGTCTCAAAATACATTTAAACTGCTATTTTTATATCATGGATGGTCTGTCCTTGCATCAATAGCCTTGTCTATGAATTTGCGAGTGATTACATTTCTCCCATCCCTCAGCTTTTGACCTAAACAGAGGTGTGCTGACTGCCTTGTTATTGTTTCAATTAAGGATTCTGGCTTTAGATGAGGATCATTATCAGATGTCTAGACCACAATTCATCTTGTGCAGTTGGACATTTGATCAGTTGATCTACAGTAAAATGGCCCTGTAAAAAATGTTTTGGATTTATTGACAATGCAGACATGTGCCCAAATACACTAAAATGTAATTCATAAGAGGCTATTTTGAATGTTGTATCCACTAGGGGGAACCCTTGTTTAAAGTACTGTTTCAAATGTTCTCATGTAAAGGAACACAAAGGCTATATTTACACAGGCAGCCCAATTCTGATATATTTTTTATTTTGGCCAATCAGATCAGAATTGGGCTGCCTGTGTAAACTCAGTCAAAGTCAAGAAGTGTGTTTGTGTGTGCATATTATACATATTCATAATGTTTAACAACTGATAGCACATTTGATGAAAATAAACTATAATGGGCACCTTAAAAGCACCAGAAATATTTCCACAATGTTACATATCAGTGGCCTAATGCTCAAGTTGTAAGTTACTGATCATGCTCAATAATTGATTTAGAAATATCCAAAGTAGTAACCATCTGTAGCCTACCCACCATAAAATCAGGTTTCTTTCCTTATTCATGAGCATGTGAAAAGGCGTCATGTGAATAAGTACTGGGCTGCACTATCAGGGTTGGCAAGAGGTTGAGATGGAACGGAAGGTTGTCTCACTTTAGGCTCAATAAAAATGTATATCAAAAGTTAAAGACACAATGTGGAATATTAATTAGCCTACAGTAGCCTAAAACAGCACTATTACATAAGCATTGAGCTACATTAGTATTATAAAATAATTATAAAACATAATTATAATAAGGTTAGTCTAAATCATCATCATCATTGTTGACTATCATTGTTTATTATTGTCATTGTTAAAGTTGTTTTACAATTTAGTCAATGTATTTATTCTACATAAAAATATTTGTATACGGGGCTATTAGAACTAGCACCAAAGCAAAATAATACTGGACCTCATAATTACACTATCCCACATATTTTATAAATAATTTAAGTGAGGAAGCATGCAGGCTAATTAATTTACTAGGTCTACATTTTCTCTCAGGTTCTCCCGCGCGCGTAATGTAAACACTTGAATGCACAGAATGTATTCTACAGCATGCTTGCCCCTTGTATCACATTACCAGTCGTGCCTGTTTCTTCCCGCAAGAAAAACCATGCATTTATGTAATGTCAAAAAAATTCTAGGTATAAATGCATGCATTATTTGTAACCTTTTAAGTTCATATTTAGTCCTGGTTCATGTGAGGTTACATTTTTCCTTCGTGTAAAACCAGTCGCTCCAAAAAGTGGCCTAATTTAGGCAAATGTTTAATTCTGCATCGGATTTGTGACTTTTTTTTATAGCTTAGATGGACAATATAAAACTATATATTTTTTTCTCTAGTCATTTCTTGAAGTAATTTTATAGGCTACAGGCCCATCGTATGGGAAAATGACTGACTGATCTGCAAATAATAATGAGTAGTTATGATGCAAGGTTCTATGTAGACCAGTCAGTCGGCTACAATGTCGAACAAGCCCAGTGACTGTTGTAAAATTGCATGGATGAATCACTGCACCATGTAGGTCTCGGCGACACTGGGGAAAAGGTCACAGTTAACTTGGATAACTTGACCTCTCTCTGAACTAGGCTACTCTTGCATATACAGGTGTTCAAGGACATTGTCACTTGATTAGATAAAATAACAAAGACTAAATCAAACAATCATCACAGCAGGTTATCATCACACCCCTGCATGTTGCAGCAAATATATTTTCTCGAAAATAGGCATTCCCAACATTTCAGCACAGTTTAAGTTAAGGATATATGGATACATTCAAATAAAAATCAACTGATGTGCAAAAGTGTAAATCATGTGGTGCACAATTTCATATAACCTAGAAATTCAAATTCAAATGAGAGAAGTTCATTAAAGCCGAATACCCTCTTTGCCTTAAATGCCTTTGCATTACTGTGGTAAATTGAACCTTTCAGTGAGAAGTGATTATTGTTTGTCCAATATCGGGTGTTTACAGGAGAGCTTAGTGTCTGTTCACCATAATATGCTGTGAGCTCTATTATAGAAGAAGCTCCCTTACAAACCAGGACTGCAGCTGTGCTGTCTACATAAGCTTGGCTCATTTTCTAAAGGTTTTAATAAAACTACCCTGTGTGTGTGTGTGTGTGTGTGTGTGTGTGTGTGTGTGTGTGTGTGTGTGTGTGTGTGTGTGTGTGTGTGTGTGTGTGTGTGTGTGTGTGTGTGTGTGTGTGTGTGTGTGTGTGTGTGTGTGTGTGTGTGTGTGTGTTGAGAGAGAGACATTGGCTCCCTTTAGAACTGAAAAATATCTCCATTCAGTCTTGTTATATCTTACCCTTTTAATTAATTAATACCACATGGATCCTTATCCACATGGATCCTCATTTACATGGATCCTCATTTACAGGGATCCTCATCCACATGGATCCGCATCCATTGACGCAGAGGAGGATGCTTGAATTCTATTCATAAATTTGCCACACACTAAACAGTTACCCTTATCAAATGCCATGACCATAACTTTACAGGACATATTGGGCAGGTACAAATCGTGTGAATATCCCCAGAACACGAACAATGTACCCAACATCATTCTTTACGTTAAAATGTTTCTCTTCAGGTGCAGGATGCAGACTTTATGAAAACTATTACAACCTTTCAAATCAAATATTGACTTAACTTTCTGGTATTGTCACTGGCTACTTCCTTGGTGTTCAACCACAGGAATGACCCAGTGTGTAATCAGTCAAGTTCAAGTATAGAGGAACATTCCCCTCTATTACCAGGAAGCGTTTTGACATCCATGACTTGCCAGAGCTGTACGCATGATTCTTTGAAGACTTCACACAAGCTAAATGATACTCATACCCTGTGGGCTGCATTACAGCATGAATGGACTCAGTAAATCCACTCAACTCTCGGACCCAGGAGTCGCTATGTCTTCAGCTGGTACCCCAATGTGGGAAATAGCCCTTAAGAAAGGTTATCCTGCTTAGGAGAGTTAGAGTATTGTGTTTCCTTCTAACTGTGTGTCATTAGACTGCCTGTATTTCATCCTCTGCTCAAGGTGTGTTGTGTTTTTCCATTAGGCCGGTAGGTCCTTACAGTGTAAATGGGGTGGGTGCGCCACAGCAGGAGTGAGTGATTGAACGAAGGCCTTCTCTTTCTCACAGGACCGTGAAGCCATTTCCTCAGGGAAATCTGACATGTAGGGAACCATTTCCAGTCCTGCTGATAATGTGTGACTGAGAAATGCCACAAGTGCGACTAGGGACAAAACATTACCAAAAGGGCCCTCAAAAATATTTTTTTTTGTCAGAAAGTGAGTTTTCAACAGTTCGTCAGAGGTTGGGTAAAAAGCCCCCCCAGTCATGTGGGTAGAAACGGGTCAATGTGTCTGTCGATGTGGTCAATCAGTGCAGCCTGCTAATTTGGGGTCTTTGCATCATGGTGGAGAACACATACACTCCCCAGGTAGTCAGCATTATTTTCACTTCCTGCTCTTGCCATCAGAATGACTTGAGTACTAAATATCTTCAATGGAAGAGACTGAAGAACAGTAATACAGCAAACCTGTTGAATTGTTTTTTCAAGGGCCTTTCAGGCCTTATATTTTTGATAGATCTCTGTTTTTTTAATAGAGGAAACATAGATAAGAGGTTGCTACTGTAGGAGAAAGAGTTTATCTGCCTGCTAATGTTCTGCCTCTAAACCAGTCCAACTCTTAAAGTTAGAAGAATTTGACACTTTTTAAACAATTGGACTGAATTGTGTCGCCCCATAGGAAGCAATGGTGCTAAATAAACAAACACACTCAACACCTTCAAAATACTAACTCTCACAAATTACAATACAGTACAATTCCATGCTACAAACTAGCAGTTCTTCAGACATCTGTCTTTTTTGCAATGACAAGTTCTTGATTTATTTGGTTGACCTATCCTCAGACAAGAATTTATGAGATGTTTGTGATGGCAAATCATTCAAGTACTTGAGAGCAAAGAATGAGTTATGGCTGAACTGCTATGTAAAGTGGCTCACAAGATATTGTGTAGGAATATCACAACAGTTATCCAGCAATAGGCCTACTGTATGTCTGTTTTCATAATTAGTGGCACGCCTATGTTTACAGGCTGTGCTTTATAATTATATTGGCCAGAGTACCTGAAATCGTTCTACTTTTCTGTGTCCCATCACCAGCTGGACAGTGAAGGGACGATACGTCAAGTCAACTCCCACAACCACCCAAAAACATTCCTATTACCACTCCAAACCACTCCCATAACTTTACACCTAGATCTACAGCTGGACAGCAGTGTCAGTCTACATCTAGACTTTGTTAATGTATGAGAAAACTAAAGATTGAGAGACTGAGTGTGTGTGTGTTTACAGAAGAGCCTCTGCCTATACACAGACTATGCGCTGCGCATAGGGCCCCAGCTATCTAAACCTTGTAGTAATCATGGCCGAATTACTAACTGGGCACTCAAGGCACATGCCCAGGGGCCCTGACCTCCAGAAGGCCCCCATTGATTTTGTTAGTCACTCTCACTCAGATATCATGGCAAAATGGGTAGAAATGCAGGGAATTAGTAATTGTTTTAAAACTGCAAAATGTAATCTCTGCCACTTCGCAAAATGTGTACAATTGCAGGACATTAACTTTAAAGCTGCCAATTTTTCTTTCCGGCCATGAGGTGGGCGCCCAAAACACTAGAGGCGCCGCGTGTGTGTGTGTGTGTGTGTGTGTGTGTGTGTGTGTGTGTGTGTGTGTGTGTGTGTGTGTGTGTGTGTGTGTGTGTGTGTGTGTGTGTGTGTGTGTGTGTGTGTGTGTGTGTGTGTGTGTGTGTGTGTGTCTGGCCTGACAACCCTCAACATCTATCAATCATTGTACTACTCTCCTTCTCTGATCTCAACCAATGAACCATCATCATCACCATCAACATTATTATGAACCCCACTAACCTTCTGGCCATATGTCCATTAAGTCACACAGAATTCCATAGCAAAGTTAATTAGTTTGACTTGAATTTCTAAAATGAACATGGAATTTGCTCATAACAAATTGACAAAGCTATTCTCTGCTGCACCACGTACTAAATTAGGCCATACCCAGAATGTCTTGGCGTATCTAGTCTAATGCTCCATCATTCTAAAACAAGCCCCTTCAGAAACCACAACAGTGCACTGTAGAGTGAAATTATAACTGTTCTTGGCTCCCATGGCCCCTATGGATCAACCGGGTGCACATGCTCTGTTATTGCAAGATAAGAATAACAGAAAATCAAGTGTTGGTGGGAGGAGACTGATCTCTAGATGTTCATTTTGGCATCAAACCTAGTTTTATATATATATATATACAGTACCAGTCAAAAGTTTGGACACCTTCACAATTACCCGACGTCAACACAATTGAGATGGTTTGGGATGAGTTGGACCGCAGAGTGAAGGAAAAGCACCCAACAAGTGTTCAGCATATGTGGGAACTCCTTCAAGACTGTTGGAAAAGCATTCCTCATGAAGCTGGTTGAGAGAATGCCAAGAGTGTGCAACGCTCATCAAGGCAAAGGGTGGCTACTTTGAAGAATCTCAAATATAAAATATATTTTGATTTGTTAACACTTTTGTGGTTACGACATGACTCCATATGTATTATTTCATAGTTTTGATGTCTTCACTATCATCATACAATTTAGAAAATAGTCAAAATAAAGAAAAACCCTTGAATGAGTAGGTGTGTTAATATACCTTAATAGAGAATGACTCAAGTAAAAGTGAAAGTTGCCTAGTAAAATACTAAAAGTCCAAAAGTATTTGGTTTTAAATATACTTAAGTATCAAAAGTAAATGTAATTGCTCAGATATATTCCAGTATCAAAAGTAAATCATTTCAAGTTCCTTCTTTTAAGCAAACCAGACAGCACCATTTTCTTTTAATTTACGGATAGACAGGGGCACACTCCAACACTCAGACATCATGTACAAACGTGTGTTTAGTGAGTCCACCAGATCAGAGGCAGTAGGGATGACCAGGGATAAGTGAGTGAATTGGACCATTTTCCTGTCCTGCTTTTGGGTGTCAGGGAAAATACATGGAGTAAAAACGACATTATTTTCATTAGGAATGTACAGTAGTGAAGTAAAAGTAAAAGTTGTTAAAAATGTAAATAGTAAAGTAAAGATACACCAAAAAAACTATTATGTAGTACTTTAGAGTATTTTTACTTAAGTACTTTACACCACTGTGTATATGCACACTATAAAGTTTCAATACAACAATTTCTGCACTCAGAGTCAAACTTGTAAAGCTATCTAATTTAAATGCTGGGAATAACACATTTTCCTATTCACTTTTGCCCTCCAACACCCTCTTCAGTGAAACTAAATGCTCATGCAGAACTGTTAAAATATTTGTCGTTTGTAGTTAAACTCCATAAGTAACTTTGTTCCGACAACCAACGGCAGCAACAGCTTCCTGCAGGAGAGACTATGCCCAGAACTCAATGGTGTATGAAACAAACCTTGAGAGAGCATGTTCCTTTCTCGCCAGAATTAGATTTTACTTCACTTACAGCTGAATAACAACCTTTCTGCATTAGTGAGTGTATGTAGACTAAAAGCAATCTGAGAGAGGACTGACTGTAGGAAAGCAAAATACATACCAATACCATTTAGCATTTAGCCGCGGTTTGGAACCTCATCACTCATCCTACCTCTACTG
This sequence comes from Salmo salar, assembly GCF_965601325.2. NCBI lineage: Eukaryota > Metazoa > Chordata > Actinopteri > Salmoniformes > Salmonidae > Salmo > Salmo salar. The sequence goes on along the minus strand of NC_138294.1, from coordinate 67,039,838 downwards.
TTTATTTTCATGCACTACATATTTTCATAATCTATTTTTCATGTTATTCCACACCAGCCTAAATTAAATAACAAGCAAATATGTTCAACCTCGATTCATCTGAATATCAATGAGATAAACATTGGCAGTATGGACACACACCCTCGAGAGAAATCCTCTCGTGAGTGGTAGAATCCAAAACAGTTCACCCTTTTATGAAAGTGATATGGTATTAAATAATGTCAAATTACATAGGCCTTTACATTTCCATGGGCATTTCTCCACACATTTCAGTTTTTTGAACTGCTCCAAATATTGCAATCTACATCTTTGTAATACTCTGCTACCACAGTAAGTGACATCATTAGAAAGTAATAATATTGCTGTTGTCCCAAACATATTCTTCCTCTTGCATGTCCATTACTGCCTGTAATTAAAATAACGTAGTATGGAATAGGAGTGAGCTGTATGGACAACCCACATCTATGTATCATGGAATATCGCTCTCCTTTATCTAGAACAATACTCTCTAAGCATTACCGTGGTGCATATTGGCTGTATTGGTGAATGTCGTTTGATTTCAGGTTGCTCTCTCAGTGTGAGGTGAGGCTAAGCCCAGAGGCTGCTGGGAACACAATGACCTGGGCGGGAGCAGAACACCTGGAAGTGTGAAAGTTAAATTAGTGTGTAAATTCCCCAAACAGAGGTTAATAAGGGGTTAACCTACTCAGCGCTTCTGCTCCTTTTCACCCTCCAGCACTCTTCAACCTTCCTCTGTCACTCTCTCTCTCTCTTACACACACACAAGCACATGCACAAGCGCACACACCTACTTAGACTTTTATACAAGTTTGGCTTCCTAGAACAACATGTAGGGTGAGTTCATATTTTATCTCTGACACAACTCTCATCAGTGGGCCATTTTGAGAAGTGAAGTTCATCAGTCACTTACCATCCTCTGCATGGCAACCCTCAAACTATCCAACCTGCACCCTCACACCCTCCAGGTAATAAAGCACTCACTGTCTTCCATTCATTCACTGTTATTCTAGAATCCAAGAGATCCATATAGGCCAGTCCAGGAACATAGAAGGATGTCTAGGATGGGGAGGGTGAGACGAGTGGGCGGGCAGATGGGGGAAATCACAAGCATTGGCCTTTAGTGTCTCCTTCAAGTTCCTCCTCCAGCAGGATTTTCCATATCGTCCCAGCGCTCTGTTAATCCATCAGCGGTGACAGCCAGGCAGAAAGTGATAGCCTGAGTATCACAGCCAACACTACAACATAAATAAATGAGCTGATTAGGCCCTTTTAAAAGGCTGCCATTCACACTGTGAAGGACTGAAGGGATGAATGACTCCCATGTTTTTTTTTTCAAGGAGCAATTCTCCGTCTCATACGATATAGTGCCATTTGTGTGATAATAATGTGTTCACCGAGCTAAATGTTAGGTTAGTGAAAAGATGAGAGGTGTTGAGGACTCTTCTATGTGCATTGGACCTGTAAGGGTGGTTAGCCTTGTGTTTGGTTGTTTACATGGGAAAATAGTCAAGGATGATTAGCCTATAGCAAATATTACAGCAACATATTCTTTTATATTTCATTTTGTGTTTTGAGTTTCCCTGAAGGTTAGTTCATTGCACATGGGACAGGTGATGTTCGAACCCTGCTGCTGTCAGTTTGAGAGAACAGAGATCGATTGGGTACCCATGGTCTATCTGTAACCAAGACGTCAAGGTAATATCCATCCACACACACACACACACACATGGACGTCCACATGTAGACCCCAGGAAGAGTAGCTGCTGCATGAGCAGAAGCTAAGGGGGATCCTTATAAACTAAACTAAATGCATGCATGCACACACGCACGCACGGACACACACACACACAGTCCCTGCAACAGAACTGCTTCCAGTTCCCACTCAGCTATTTCCTGTGAGCGCTACAGTAGTGTGCCAGGTATGAAAACCATATTCAGCAGTTTTATTGAAGCTGGCACATTGGTATCAAAGATATTTTTCTGCTCTTGAAACAGACCATGAGTGTATGCTGACTGGGTCCATTTTGTGTCAAGTCACGGAGAGGGCTCTAATTGTTAATTACATTGAAATACACAGGTAAACAGTAGTTGTGTAAAATTGACTTAATTGCTAGAGTAGACATAATTGGGCAAATAAGAACATTGCTCAGATTAAATTGCTCTTAATTCCAAATTCAGTTTGAAAGATTATTTGTTTGCTGAATGGATGCACATATATTTTAAATACATGAATTTTGAGGTATTTTATATTAGCTTACCACAGTTACTTTCATTTCTTCCTTAATTTTCATAACCTTACCTGGTTGCAGTAACTTCTGCCAAGGAACTTTTTGTCAAACTTTTGGGATGATTTTATGAGCATAGCTGCAAGTTAGCCAAATGCATGTTCTATTTGACATCAAGCTAGAACATTTTTACCATACAGACATCAATAGAACTTGCGTGCTTTAGAATTATGTGATGATCCTTAAACATAATCTTGGTGTGTTTACATTCAGACATTCACAAATTATACTGGCAACATCCCACTGGTCACAGACATCAGTTCCATGTCTAGTTTGGATTTACATTTGGTTGAGTTGTCAACTAACGTTAATTCAACGTGAAGTCGACAAATAAATTATCCACGTCATTGGATTTAGGTTAAAGGTTGGGTGAAAAAAAGAAGAAATGCACTTATGTCTGTCTATTACTTTTGTCAAATCCAACCAGTTTTCCATGTTGATTCAAAGTAATCACATTGATTTTGGGGGTTGACATGAAGTGGAAACATCGTTGATTCAACTAGTTTTTTCCCAGTAGGATGGCCGTTAAAGTTGGAATTTCTGTTTAAATGGGACAACCATTCAAAACACTCACATTTAGATTTCTCTGACAGATTCAAGAAATTTTTTTTTGGCTAAATAAACTTAAAATATCTGAAGTCTATTTTGACATATAAATTCCGGCAGCAATAGATTGTTATTGGACAATTAATTGCACGAATAGTGGTAGGCCTATGTGAATTATTTCGGCAACAGTAAACATTAACTTATAATTAAAATATATAAAAACTACAAATATTAGGCCAATGCCATTTGTAAAGATATCTAATTAACGTATTCATTAAATACTGAGCATATAAGCACTTTCTTATTTCACAAAACTATAAGCCTATGAATCCGTAATATAAATCCTAATGAGAAATTATCTAGTGGCAAATTAGTTGTATTAGTATTTTGAAGTTTATTTTAAAAGGAATATTTCTCCAAATTACACAAAAAAGCGAGTGGGGAAATGCTAGTATGATATTTATCTGAATAATGTTTTAGTACATTACAAAGTTAATTGCATTTTTAATTAGGCTACACTGTTATAAGTAGGCCTACACAATAGGAATATAAACAGTAGGCCTGAAAAACAGAAATTACAAGCTAACAACAAAATAGAAAATGAATGATGGACCTACATATATAGCCTCCATAGCAGGGGTCTCCAACTATATTCAGCCGTGGGCCGATTTTTACTTGAGCGGATAGTCGGGGGCCAGCAGTGGTGAAAAAAGTACCCAATTGTCATACTTGAGTAAAATGAAAGATACCTTAATAGAAAATGACTCAAGTAAAAGTGAAAGTCACCCAGTAAAATACTACTTGAGTAAAAGTCTAAAAGTAGGCTATTTGGTTTTAAATATACTTAAGTATCATAAGTAAATGTAACTGCTAAAATAGGTCTACTTAAGTATCAAAAGTAAAAGTATAAATCATTTCAAATTCCTTATATTAAGCAAACCAGACAGCACAATTTTCTTGGTTTTTACATTTATGGATAGCCAGGGGCCCACTCCAACACTTAGACATAATTTTCAAACGAAGCATTTGTGTTTAGTGAGTCCTCCAGATCAGAGGCAGTAGAGATGACCAGGGATGTTATTTTGATAGTGTGAATTTGACAATTTTCCTGTCCTGCTAAGCATTCAAAATGTAACAAGTACTTTTGGGTGTCAGGGAAAATGTATGGAGTAGAAAGTACATAATTTTCTCTAGGAATGTATTGAAGTAAAAGTTGGCCAAAAGATATAGTAAAGTAAAGTACAGATACCCTAAAAAACTACTTAAGTAGTACTTAAAAGTATTTTTATTTAAGTACTTTACACCACTGGGGGCCAGAACATAGTTATACATTATTTTTACACTGCAAAGAATCCCAAACAGATAGGCTATAGTATTTGACAAAAACAGAATCATTTCAAACTTTGATTACATTGGGATGCGATCATATATGCCTATTTATGCGTGGAAATACTTGGGAACAGATTTCCTAAAGCAAAATCACTTTGAGCTCATTTCCTGGTGATTTTACAGTCTTTTATGTTCGGAACGAAAATAATTACTAAAATAAAATAACAAATTATTTTTTGCTCAGAAAACTTGGGGGGCCAAATAAAATTATCCGCTGGCCTCTGGTCGGGGAACCCTACTCTACAGATAATGTGTGTTTCTTGCTTCTGGCCTGGCTTGACTTTGCATGCTGTCTCGCCATGCAATATAGGAGGTATAACGAGTATATCATATGGCAAAGTGTGTTTTGAATAGCCTACTGAATATGCAAAATTATGGGAATACAAATTATGGAAAGCAAACATAACAAGGGGATTCTATAAACGCATATTCAAATTACCACATTGAATCGTTCAGTCAGTGCCTTTTGGCCCAGACCTATGAAATCTTTATGCTAATCTTTTGAGATTGTTATTGAAAATATACATTTTGTAGGATATGAACATTAAGGAATTCAATTACTGTAGGCCGAAGAGGTTATAAAGCCTAAAATGTTTAATCGTTCTAAAAACTTTCCTACAAGGCTGGCAGGACTGACTTCATAGGCTACATCACATTGAAATGGACAATAGCCTACAAGATGTGACCAGATGAATTTGGAAGAGACACGCATGCAGTCTATTGTCATGTCAGCCATGCGCTGCAGTTGGTCATGTTTTTAGACCATTTCTTGCACTGTTGCTTTGACGGAGGCAGCGGAGACTCCGTGACGTAACTGTTTGGAACCGTGCCCTCTCTCCGACGTACCGCCCTCGTCCGCCTTTGGTTCTGCGAAAGGAATTAACGTATGCTGCTTGGAATATCGGTCTGCCTTTTGGGATTATTGAACCTGAACAACGAGACTTCTTGAAGAGGAAAATATTGCGTTATTGTTCCTACCACTGTCTGAGGCAACTTCTCACGCTCTCCATTGGTAACGTAGTTCCTATGTATCCTTATCCTGGCGTTGAAATTAAGAAATTGAGAACTCAGTTGATGTCTTCCTGAGTCGATGAAAAAAGGTGGACATTTCATGGGAAGGACACATAGGCCTTATTCACTCATCATCCTAACTGCAGTGCCAGTGCGTCACCGAAGACACATTTCAGATGGTTATGGCAGCGAGCACACGCAGGAATTAAGTGTGAAAAATAACAGTTCAGACGCAGGTAACTTCAAATTGATATTTTGTAAAAACGTCTCTACATCATGGACGTCTTGAAATGTGTCTGGGGCATGTGTGCGTCGAGGTTTTAATTACTTGGCAAATGGAATAGTTGGATAGGCCTACATTTCCATAACGCACGAAGAATTTCGCGTCCAATTCTTTTCAAACGTTAACAGTAGACCAAATGGGCTTAATCCACATGCTTTCTTTAGTCAACGATTGAAATAAACTTTTGATTCACGCATATTAATAATATCTCTAGGGGCCTACACATTCACAACAATAAGCTACAGCGAATCTAACAGAATCTTCTGTTGACGGTGTGACTAAACATTGGACATTTTCTGATACTTCAAGGGAGTCATTCCTGTCGAAACGGGGCGTTCATCCGTGGGATGTTTGTCAGAGTCGACGTATTCCGTTGTTTAATCGCTCAATAGAGCATCATGTTTCTCATGCCACCACTTGGAGACTGGAGGGAGCCTACCCAAGATGTGTACTCACTGACTCTTTTGAATGAAAAGTAATCTAAGAAAAAGCCGTTCAGATGATTACAGGGCACTGGTAACTTTAGCGTTGTTTACCACATTAACTGTGTTACACACACGCGTCGCAAAGCAACGTTTGAGACCAAGACCACATTTTTTTACAACTATTGTATCCTCATGTAGGCCTAATGGTTTTTAGGTTGAATTTAACGAAATACATGTAACCATTTTCAGTGAACATGCACGTATCTGGAATCTACAAGGAGAGGAACTATTTTTCACATGTAGATCGTTCAAGAAATGAGAATGAATATGCTGCAGTATCGTTATGTTTCTATCTAATTGCTAAGTGCATTTTCTGATTCAAAGATAAAAAGGCAAAATCTACGTGTTGAGGGCGAAGAGGAAGGTGTTCTGTTATGCAACAGGCATTACTTTACATCAGTCAGAGATGAAGGAAAAGTCCAAGAATGCAGCGAAGACGAGACGAGAGAAAGAAAATGGAGAATTTTATGAACTGGCGAAATTACTGCCTTTACCTTCGGCCATCACATCACAACTGGATAAGGCTTCAATCATTCGGCTGACAACCAGTTACCTGAAGATGAGAGCCGTGTTTCCAGATGGTGAGTTATACTACCACTATCAGTTGAATGATCAATCATAGTTATGTCTTCAAGAGAAGAGGAACATGTCAGTTCTCGAAACATAATATTGGTCTTTGTATTATGGTTTTAACAAATACCCATAAAACGGGTCAGGAAATAGAACTAAATAAATGTTAGTTTTGAGCGCAGCAGGACACTAATATATCCAAAATATAATAACATTTTCGAAGTCATGTAGGTTTCCATTTTCACTTCCCAAAGTTAATGTTCCCATGGAAAATTTGAGTTTTATTTCGAACATTTTTCTCCAGTAGAATACGTGCTACACAAATGATAAATATCAATATACAGGTGCGTAGTGACGGTGACCATGTGTGCGTAAAAGTGTGATTATAATTGTCACCAACTTTCCCCTTTCCCACCTGGTCATGCAATTAAAAAAATTACTTATTTTACAAGTTTGTTTGCATGATTTATGTTTTCACTCCTAAACACGAGGCTCTAGATTATGATTTATGATAAATCATCCAATTATGGTCAATAAAACTAACAGTTCGAAGGCTAAACCCCAGGAAAACAGCCCTCTTCCTCTCATAGAATTGGTCTGTCATCACTCATAAAGTCACAGAAACCTTAAAGACACGGACTAAGGGCCACCCGTTAGTTCTGGATTTGAGTCGTTCAGTTTATGACCATTTCACCAATAAAAAGTGTGATATCTTGTGGAATCAAAAAAATAAATACACTGTATAACAATATTACAAAACACTATAGGCTACACAACAAAACAGAATATGAATTATAAATTGAGACTAATAAATTCTATAGATGAAGTAGGCAAATATCTGCTGGCTATCTGCTGGCTATTTCAAAAGTACAGACCATAGGCCTGTGTTTTAAATTGTATTAACTTACAAGTGAAATATTAGTTTAGCACTTTGGTTATAGCATATATAATTAGATAGGGTTGTTTCACCTTAATCACATTCTTTCAAACGAAATATAACTTTTTAATTAGTTGTAGACAGTATCCTCGCCTAGGCAGAAATACAGTCTGCCATACATTTTTTGTTTTTATTTTCTCTTTTGACATCAGATGTAGCCTATTGAATATTGTCTGAGTCTCAATTTAATTCCCGACATCCTTGGACTGAGAGAGATGTGACCGCCGTCCAACGAGTCTATTTCAATAGCCACTCTCCCTCACATTTGTCAAATTAATGTGTAATCTTATTTTGCAAATAACTATTCTGGGAAATCAGAAACTTAGTCCCGAGGCAGATTTCAATATTTATGATGCGCAAAAGTTCGTTAAATATAATAGGCCTATCACCTCATTCCAATTATGCATGTTTATCTCGTGTATTCCATGCGCAAAATGTGCAAATTGAACAAAGAATGTATTTTAGTTTGAGGTAGTTCTTTAAAAAAAAATCATAAATAAAAAGAAAACACATTTCTGACATTTCCGCGCTACCTCAGATTAGAATTTTCCATTTAGGCCTATAGCGGGGGTGCAGGTGAAACGTCTCTGTCGCTGCCACTTATCGTTATTTGGAACTATAGATCCGGAAAAGTCCTGTCCTGCACATCGCCTAATCCTTTAGTTTACGTCTAATCAAGACACAGGGAATTATAGGAAATAGGTATTGATGGTGAAAGTATGAAAATATAACAGTAAAAAACGTGAGCTGTTAACTCTGAATGTTTGACCAAAACATTATTGAAAAATATTTTGTTGTCAGTTGGACTACTTGGCTATTGCAATATTCTTTTCATATTTTCTCAGTTTTCTTCGTCAAATCAAAGCACTCAAATCAAATCAAAGTATGCGTTTACATTGAGAAATGTACGGTGATCATATGTTTTTCTGAGAAAACCCAGACTATTAAACAAGTGTAATTGGCTATTGATTTCACAGCATTTGACAAATTCCACCCTGCTACAAATATATATTATGGACTAACCTGGCATGCTAATATTCAACTTTATCACACATCATAGTCAATTTCAAATTAAAGTTGTATAATTTCAGATGACACTTCTGAAATGTTACTAACACTTTATTTTAAAACATGGATCTGTAAAAACATTTTGGGGGGTGATTTGTCAAGTCACAATTTGCTGGCCTCCTTTGCAAACAGACATGTTGAGTATAAACACACAGAAGTTATTTGCATGTCCCAGTATCTGATCAAAGCATATAATAGCCAAATTAAATCACAGCGAGTCAGAGTGACTGTAGGGAAAATGGATCTTATTCTTAGTGACTGGTAACACAACAAAATGTGGAATAAGTCAAGGAGGTATGAATATTTTCTGAAGGCACTGTATACATTACAAGGCTCAATACTTCTCAAACTATTATGAGCAGCATCTCAAGGGATATCTGTCATGGTTGATGTACCCTTTAAGGCTGGCTGGTGTCCATCTTTTCTTTTGGCGTAGAAGGCATTGGGTCAATAGCTTAGTATGTGTGTCTCTGCATTATATGTGGCAGTGCCAAAGATGCCTGAATGGCCTTTTGCAGGCTGGGATTGCATTAGTAAAGTTATAGTCCAAGTCAGACACAGCCTATAGGCAGAGCTATGTGAGTCATAGACATAAACCCTTACCCTTGAAATTGCAGTATCCGATCAGACCAGGAAGAAAAACAATGTAAGGCTATATCTTGTGTCCCCTTCATAGTGTCCTCTTCTCCTGGAAGCAGCTCTAGGTAATGTATTCTAAGCCTGTTGTGTGTTTCATCCACAGGGCTGGGGGAGGCCTGGGGCCAGCCGACCAGAATCAGCCCTCTGGACAACATGGCTAAGGAACTGGGCTCCCATCTACTGCAGGTGGGATATATTCAACACAGATATATAATACAATATACACAACACAATTACATGTATGTAACACAATAAATGCAGCATAATATACACTGAGTGTACAAAACATTAACAACGCCTGCTCTTTCTATGACATAGACTGACCAGATAAATCCAGGGGAAGCTATGATCCCTTATTGATGTAACTTGTTTAATCCACTTCAATCAGTGTAAATGAAGGGGAGGAGACAGGTTAAAGAAGGATTTTTAAGCCTTGAGACAATTGAGACATGGATTGTGTATGTGTGCCATTCAGACCGTGAACGGGCAAGACAAAAGATTTACGTGCCTTTGAACAGGGTATGGTAGTAGGTGCCAGGCGCACCGGTTTGTGTCAAGAACTGCAATGCTGATGGGTTTTTCACAGTCAACAGTTTCCCGTGTGTATCAAGAATGGTCCACCACCCAAAGGACATCCAGCCAACTTGACACAACTGTGGGAAGCATTGGAGTCGCTTTCGACACCTTGTAGAGTCCATGCCCCGACGAATTGAGGCTGTTCTGAGGGCAAAAGGGAGGGTGCAACTCAATATTAGGGAGGTGTTCCTGATGTTTGGTATACTCAGTATATATGCAACATACTGTAAATACAACACAATATTATCAATAAGATTATATGCAAGGCAATAATTGCACTAGACAATATACAACACACATAAGTAAACAGAAATAGAAAACAAATCTATAACAGTAAATACAACACAAATTCAAGGTAAATGTATAGTGCAAAAATATACATCGTAAATATAGAACCCTGGAGCAGAGTGGTGTTTAGATGTGTATAACACTATTATATGCATTTAGGAAAATTGTCAAGTTCTTAAGAGGAAATGTAGTTGATTATTTTGATAAAATGCACTGTTTAAATGTTTCTGCTATGGAATTCATGTGTAGGCTTTGCCAAGAATTTGTAATAGATTTAATGTCATGATTAGAGCCAGATGTGATAGAAATTAGGATGAGTGTGTTTTTTAAAAGACATTACAAAAGAGTAGACATAAAAGCCATTATTAATCAGACTCCCAGACTGATTAATACATTTCACAATGCAATGTATAAAATCTACAATTCTAAGTGACCTTCTATGCATTTTTTTTAATGCAAAATGGAACAGTGTATTTTCAGGTCTAACACATGTTTCATTCCCCAGACTCTGGACGGCTTTGTATTCGTTGTCGCTTCGGATGGCAAAATCATGTACATCTCTGAGACAGCGTCAGTCCACCTTGGCCTATCCCAGGTAAGACATAGCTCTGCCTCCATCTTGGACCTGGGTGGCCATTGCGTATGCCACGAGCTGTGTCAGCCTCCCTCAACACAACCAAGGTCACCTAAGGGACATCTGCCTCCTGATATGCCTGTTTAAACATTGATTTGACAGTCAGTAAAACAGGCTGCAGAATGCTAAACAAAGGTTGCCTAAGTTCACCTAGCACAGATAAGTCAGAGGGCATGGACTGGTCACAGAATATGATCGGTGAGTCTATTGTAGGTGTTGTTGACTTCCTTTGTGTGTGGGCGCTGTTCATTTAAAAATATGGGACGTGCGAAAACGTCCAGCTATTCATGCTGTGAGTGAAGCATTGATAAATGAAACAGAAAAAACAGTTGCTCAGCTCATGCTAATATTTAAGGTTAGCTTAGCTAGCTATTGCTTCTGACTTCTGTCTCTCTGGGGGGTATTTGCAGTTGGAACTTAAGCTATCCAGGTTGAAGATGTTATTTTAGAATGGTCCTCCCTGCAACCTTTCTAAATGGAGCAACGTCATCATCGACTTTGCTGGACATCCAAGATGATTTTGTGTTTTGCGTGTGTGTTCATGTGTGGTACATTGTGTGTTTGTGTGTGTCTGTATACGTGTGTGTGTGTGTCAAATATTTTTTCTGTTTACCCTGCCTTAACTGAGGCCCATGCAGTTTGACTGAGGAGCAGTGTATCGTTGCTGGTTTGGCTTATATGTTTCAGTTGGACAGCCTATGGCGCTACTCTGTGGTGCCATCAATGATCAGAATGAAGTGTGATCATCACTCAGGAGGGGGCTTTGCTGCTTGACAAGCCCACTTCATCAGAGTTGCTGTTCCCCCAGAGAGAGATGCTGTCTATCTAACCCTCCCTCCACACGTGGTGACTGAAAATATCAAGAGAAATGGAGTCTGCGGCAGCCTCCCTCAAAACAAAGGTTTATCGCTGAAGTCCTGTCTCTGATGCGTATACTCTGGGTCTCTACTTCGAGCACATGGTCGTTTTGGGTCTCTACTTCGAACACACGGTCGTGTTGGGTCTCTACTTCGAGCACATGGTCGTTTTGGGTCTCTACTTCGAGCACACGGTGGTTTTGGGTCTCTACTTCGAGCACACGGTCGTTTTGGGTCTCTACTTCGAGCACACGGTCGGTTTGGGTCTCTACTTCGAGCACATGGTCGTTTTGGGTCTCTACTTCGAGCATATGGTCGTTTTGGGTCTCTACTTCGAGCACATGGTCGTTTTGGGTCTCTACTTCGAGCATATGGTCGTTCTATATGGTTCACTTTCCAAAACATCCAAAGCGAGCGACAGAAAGTATTTTTGGGGGTTCCCTAGATATGGTGAGCCAGACCAAAGGTACTATTCTATGAAGCAGTTTTTTCTAATGGGTGTGTCCACATTGATTTTTGCTTAGCTACTAATAGGGACGTTCTGATTGTGAAAGTGGTCAGAACCTACAGTAGGTAACCGCTGTCATTCTAACACTGCACTCATGTGAAGTGATTGTGTACTGAGCTGTGGATAGCAAACAGAACTGCTGATGTCTTGAATATACCTCACCCGAGCAAGCTTGGACAGACACACTGAAGGCTGTGCTCAGGAAGCATTCGAGAGAACAGGGGGGCTGAGCAACAGCAATAACTCAATCCTATAAAAACAACACCACCACCCACTCTAAATGTTCCACTCTTGCACGCAGCCCTGATGCAAATGCTGCTTGTGCACACCTGTGTATACTGTGAAGCTTATTCAAATGGACCATCCGCTTTTATTGATATCTTGTGTGTGTGTGTGTGTGTGTGTGTGTGTGTGTGTGTGTGTGTGTGTGTGTGTGTGTGTGTGTGTGTGTGTGTGGTGTGTGTGTGTGTGTGTGTGTGTCAGGTGGAGGTATAGTGGGCTAAGGTCCGTGTTGTTTTAAAATGAACTGTGAAAGAGACAACAGCGAATTCAGTGAAAGTCACTCATTACTTGAGTCTGTTGAGAATGTCTCTGCTTTTACTTTGAGGTTAACCCATCCTCCAGTGTAAAATCTAAAGATCTGTTTATTATCAGTAACCCACATATATTAACTTACATTGGTGCTTGAACACACATATTTCACTTGCTGCTCTCGCATGCTATTGCTTGACACCGTTTCTACGACACCAAAAAGCATGCTCAGTCCAAATGCTCTCTCACTACAAAGCATGGATTAGTCCAGCCTAACTCCACACTGTGAAGAAACCAATTTGTTGTTGAAGTGGTGAGCAGTGACCCGCTCGCTGAGTGACTCCACCCCAAAATTTGGGAGGTAAAATAGATCAAAGTGGAGCCTGGACAGTGTTCTGTGTTCTCATGCAAATGATTGCCTCTTTCATAAATTAACCCTTGTGTTTCCTGACATCATCCCCCTTTGAGGCAGAGCTGAAAGGGATGCAGAGATCGATTTCAGGGGCGGCAAGAGATTTGCCCCCCTCCTCACTTCTAACACACACACACACACACACACACACACACACACACACACACACACACACACACACACACACACACACACACACACACACACACACACACACACACACACACACACACACACACACACACACACACCCCCCCCCCTATGCTCACGCAGGCACACACACACTCACACACACTCACATACGCTCACGCACGCACACATGCACGCACACACACACACGCACAGACACACACACGCACTTTCAGTCAGTGTCCCCTACAATAGGCATTTCTCTGTGATGATGTAATCCCTAGTAATGACAGAGTATCATCCTGCTAAATGATCAAAAGACCTCAAAACACTATTCAGAAAGAATGTCTTCTTCACATAAGGCTAGAGATTACATGTCATTGAAGAAATTATATGTTGGTCTCTAATCTATATTGTCACTTGCCATTTTCTCTAGTCTCAGCCTGATGAAACGTGGTGTGAAGTGACTGATTGATTTGTTTCTGTCAGGTGGAGCTGACGGGGAACAGTATTTTTGAGTATATCCACCCGTCAGATCATGATGAGATGACGGCTGTGCTCAGCGCCCATCAGCCCCTCCACCATCACTTCCTGCAAGGTGCCTAACATACTTGATTTAGTCAATCTCTGCCTTTATGTTCTTTCTCTCCCTCCCTTTTTTCTCTGTCAAATTTGTGTCTTTATTTGTTCTCTCTCACGCTTCCTCTCCCTCGCCTTTTCTCACTCTTTCACTTATTTCTCTTTCTCTCCCTCTCTCTCCCAACCGACAGACAGTTGGTCACAATTTTCCTGCATGCTCAACTCTCTGTATGTTTGTAAGCAACAGTAATGCTACTTCATTGAGGTCTACCTCTTCTGTAAGAAGGAAGTCAGTCAGTGTGACATCATCATACAAATAGCTCAAATACTTAATCTATGCAGCTGCTATAAGAACACATAATACATCAACGTATAGCACCATGATACATAATACTTCATAATACCAGGCAACACCCAGGCAGCCTCTCTGATGGGCAGGTTTTCATTAACATCCTCTAGGAGCAGCATCTTAAGCCTTATGTGATAACAGCACTCAACATGCAGTGGAGTACTGTTTTCTGGGGGAGTTTCATAACACCCCTACACACACACACACACACACATGCATACACAGACACAGACACACACACATACAAACCCTTACAAAAAATACATGTCAAATTTACAGTTTCACACGTGAAAATCGCATTTTCACATGTCAAATATATTTTTTCACATGTTGAGGTTATTACATTTAGAGTTCACATGTTAACACCACTTTTTCACATGTGAGAAGAAAACATGTTTTCACCTCACGTGAATTGCAGTTGCAGATGTGAAATTTGCAGTTTCACATGTTAAAAATGTGTGGAATCGCAAGTTCACATGTTAAAATCAATCATGTGAAAATCTAATTTTCAGTTTCACATGTAAGAAAACTCCACATGGTGGTGGTGAAATAGAACAATCTGTAATGCCATGCTGTAAAAAGATAACTTAGACTACCTGAGAATAATAATTCAAGTGTGTTCAAAAAAAGATTGGTTATTTCTGAGCCATCCATTCGGAGTGTTACTGCTAGAGGTGCAAGCCCTGTCTCCTTATTTATCCTTTTTAACATGTTGAAATTTGCGCTGTCAGAGTTAATCATTTTACTGCACAATTTTGTTTTATCGCATTGTCTAAAATACATAATCTATAAAGCTAAAAATAAACAATGTGATGTCAAAACAAGTTGACTGAGGTTAAAGAAAGTGTGTTTATCAATTTACCAGATTTTGCTAACTGTTACTTTGGACAAAATCTAAATGTAAATATTCATGTAATGCTTTTTGTATAAGGAAATCTTAAATTACAGCTCAATGTGAGCAAATTAGGAATTTGCGATTAATCGTGATTAATCACAGTAATAAACTCTATCACATTTTTTTATAATTTGACAACCCTTATTGGCATTCAAATGCGAAAATGCACATGTGAAAGTGTAGCGGACATTAGTCAGTTATGGTTGATGAGGTAGCCCCACCTGCGACTCGTGGGAGGCCCGGGATCTAATCCCACCAGTTACAGAAGCACATGTGAAACTTAGAATATCACATGAACTGTTGGGAAACCATGTGTCTCTCGAAAAATCCATGTGAAATTATACACATGCGTCCAATCATTCACGTGTCTTTTTTTCCCCATGTGACATTTTTCACGTGATTTGTTCACATGTGAAAAATGTATTTGAAACAAAACACGTGTCTGAAAACCCTGTCTGAGTCATGAAAATCACACGCGTGTTCATAGCTGTCCGAAAACCACGTTTTTTCACGTAATCTTTTCATGTTTTTTTGTAAGGACACACACACACACACACACACACACACACACACACACACACACACACACACACACACACACACAGCACACACACACACACACACACACACACACACACACACACACGCACACACACACACACACACACACACACACACACACACACACGTTAACCACATCTGCTGCTTTATTTAACCAGGGTGAGTGTGTGACTGTGGTTGTGAAGTGTTTTTATTGTGTCTATGTGCTAATGGTCGCTCTCCTCTCTGTCTGTGTCTCTGTCTGTGTCTCTGTCTGTGTCTCTGTCTGTGTCTCTGTCTCTGTCTGTGTCTCTGTCTGTGTCTCTGTCTCTGTCTGTGTCTCTGTCTGTGTCTCTGTCTGTGTGTATGTAACAGAGTACGAAATGGAGCGCTCTTTTTTCCTGAGGATGAAGTGTGTGTTGGCCAAGCGTAATGCAGGACTGACCTGTGGAGGATATAAGGTACATTTTTACATTTTGGTCATTTAGCAGACACCCTTATCCCTGCTCAAGGGCACATCAATAGATGTTTTACCTAGTCGGCTCTGTGATTCAAACCAGAAACCTTTTGGTTACTGGCATAACTCTCTTAACCGCTAGACTACCTGCCTTACTACAAGGGACGCAACTTTGGTTTTAGAAGTGGGAGGGACATAATTATTATTATTATTTATTTTTTATCCAGTTGGATAAACACTTCAAACAGCCTACCCGACCCCTCGGAGGCATCCACATGGTCCTAAAGCACACCGTTGCCTTGTTTTGTATCACATTCCAATGATAAAACTGGGGTGGACAAAAATGCAATTTCAGAATGTGGGGGGGACATATCCCCCCGTCAAAAGCTCTGACGAAGGCCTTGAGGCCGATACATAAAGCTTACTAAAGAGCAGTGATACTATCAAGAGCAGTGATACTATCAAGAGCAGTGATACTATCAAGAGCAGTGATACTATCAAGAGCAGTGATACTATCAAGAGCAGTGATACTATCAAGAGCAGTGTGCGGGTTTCTTGTTTTTTCTCCCCCTGTCCCCAGTGAAAATTGCACCCCTGCGTACTACTATAATGTAATGCAATATTTAAAATCACATTTCTTTTTTACTGTATTCCATGAGAATCTGTGTCTCTGGAAGTAGTAAACCTTTCATGAATAAGATAGAAAGTAGCTAATTCAAATTTAACACCTACACTTGCATACATTTTGAATAGATTATTATTATATCAAAACAAATATTTCTTATATTCATAGATTTGTTTGTTTTGTCCTATTGAGTCTATAATGTTATTATAGTGTTATCACAGTGTTAACAGGTTATTTGAAACTTCATATTATTTGTCTGAGTCTCAGCAGCTGCAGCATTTCCACTCAAATCTCCGTCGACAACCACCTCTCTCCTAAAACACTCCACAGTCGTTCCTCCACCATCCTCATCTTTAGATGCAACAGCTGTATTCTTGACTCCCTCCTTCTTCCCTCTCCCCATATAATATAAATCACCTAGCAGATTGCAATGGAGATCTGCTGTAAATTTACATTGGCAATAAACAAGCCATTTATGTTAAGTAGTAGAATAAATAATCCGTGTGAACTGGGCGAGTGCTATTGAATGGCTGGGGCGAGGCCGGCATGGGCATAGGTAAACAGGAAGTGATGAAGATAAATAGTCCCTTTAGCTTCTAGACACGTAGCTGTTTCAGGGAGGGGAGGGGTGGAGGGGAGCGGTGGGGGGCACTTAGTGGGGTGTAGCCTGAAGGTTGAACCTGCTCTTGCTTTTGCAGAGTGAGTGAGATAAGAATTCTGCATTACCAACAATGTTGTATCTCAATTTATCTATCTCTCAGATCTCCCTAAATTTGGACACATAACCACATTCAGGACACATGTTAAGGCAAGGTGTAAAGACTCTGTCTAGCTATATCTATGTACATGCAGGTATCTGTGTCTATCTCTATATCACTGTGTAAAGCCCCTCTCATCTCTCTGCTTCCCAGGTGATCCATTGCAGTGGCTATTTGAAGATCCGTCAGTACGTGATGGACATGGCGCTGTATGACACGTGTTATCAGATTGTGGGCCTGGTAGCGGTGGGCCACTCCCTGCCTCCCAGTGGTATCACAGAGATTAAGCTCCATAGCAATATGTTCATGTTCAGGGCCAGCCTGGACCTCAAGCTCATCTTCCTGGACTCCAGGTATGGAAGGAAAGGAGGGAAAGGAGGGAGGGATGAAAAAAACGAATGTACAATGAGACAAAAAAAGATAATACAAAATAAAAGACAACAAAGGATTTGAACATCATGATTGTGAATGTTTTACTTTTGACCCCTGACCTTTGGGTTCAAGGGTGGCTGAGTTGACAGGATACGAACCCCAGGACCTGATTGAGAAGACGCTGTACCACCACGTGCACGGCTGTGACGTATTCCATCTACGCTTCGCTCACCACCTCTGTGAGTCAGTCCCCCTCTGTGGCCACATTCAGACACTTATTACTAAACAAGCCACACTCTCTCTGAGATGGTTAGGATTTCTATAAGTGGCAGCTGTGGAGTTTCTCACAGAATATGCATGCAGGTTCTCGAGGAGAATAAAAATGATACAGTATTAATGAGTCAAGCCTGTCAAAGGAACTCAGCCTTTTGCTGGCACTCTCTCCCAAGCATTCTGTTTGTATTCCATCGCTATGTGCACTTCTCTTTCTGTCTTTCAATCTTTTATTCAGGCACTGTCCAGTCTGTGATTTGATCTATCTCTCCCCCCAATATTTCTCTCTCTCCCCCTCTCTCCTGCAGTGTTGGTGAAAGGGCAGGTCACCACTAAGTACTACCGTATGTTGTCCAAGCACGGGGGCTGGGTGTGGGTGCAGAGCTACGCCACCATCGTCCACAACAGCCGCTCCTCCAGACCCCACTGCATCGTCAGCGTCAACTACGTTCTCACGTGAGTCAACACTTTCCCCTTTCACCTTTGACCTGAGTGGGGCTGTGACAGGTGAATCACTCCCTAAAACACTTCCATTTAATAGTCTTGGACATTTTGTGGCAAAAAATCTGGGTTTGAAACACAGGCTAATTTGTAAGGTGATGCCCCCGGTTTGTCTGTGTGTGTTACATAGTACAAAATGGAGCGCTCTTCTTTCCTGAGGATAAAGTATGTGTTGGCCAAGCGTAGTGCAGGGCTGACGTGTGGAGGATATAACATGTGTGTGTGTGATGCTAATCCAAGCTGTTCTGTGCTGTATGTATATGTCCCTCCACAGGGACGTAGAGTATAAAGACATGCAGCTGTCTCAGGAGCAGAGTCGAGCGGCCAAACCCAGCTTAGCCTTTAAGAGTGGCCTGGCCTCCTCTCAGGACCTCCGCAAACAACTCAAAACCAAAGCAGTCAAGATCAAGAGCAAACTCAAAACAGCCCCCTACCCTCAGGTACTACAGAATACTGCTCCTCACACTGGGTTACTAATACAGTTCATATGCAGTGTAGTACACACACAGTAACCTACATACTGTGTGGTCCCGTGTGGCTCAGTTGGTAGAGCATGGTGTTTGCAACGCCAGGGTTGCCAGGGTTGTGGGTTTGATTCCCACGGGGGACCAGTACGAGAAAAAAAAAGAAAAAAAGAAATGTATGCATTCACTACTGTAAGTCGCTCTGGATCAGAGCGTCTGCTAAATGACTCAAATGTACAAATGTACCTGCACTTTCACGCGTACTAAGATATCAGTATGAATAGCTTTATCCAGCTTGGAAAAAGAGGAGACACTGCAAACTCCTCAATGCAATGACCTTTTGCGTTGTATTCACAATCAGTAACTTTCCTTTTAAAAATTCATGAAATATCCTCTTCATAGTTATCCCAAAAATATAACAAGTAGGACTTGATTCTTTGTCTTAGCTTGACAAATGAACTGTACACATCACTGTCTTCATTGCCTGTCTATGTTAGAAAAGAACAACACCACCATAACCTGTTGTCTACTGCCTCCACCTCCAGCCCAACAGCACCTACCACCCAGACAAGCTGGACTGCTCCCCCCAGGGAGGAAGTTGGAAGGAGAGCACCCCCTACCCCCTGAACCCCTGTCACGGGCAGATCTCAGGCCTCTCTGGAGGTCCAGAGGGTGGAGAGGTCCTGTGTAGTAGCAGCGCCCCCTATGGCCTCTCCTTCCCCTACCCCTATGGAAACCTACCCCACACGGACTCCCAGAGGAGGTTGCGACACACCCAGGGTTCTTCCTCCGCCTCACCCTCCCCGTCTTCCCCTGGCCTGGCCGCCCAGCAGCTGCTCAGCTCCCTGCAGGGACGAGGGGGCGAGGGGCGGTGGACCTGTGCCAACGCCAAAATCCACCATGGTACTAACCCTGCTCACACCCTGAGACCATTCGCTGCATCGTGTTCCATTACCACAGCCACCACAGCAGCATATTCAGGTATGGCTCTGGCTCAAAAGCATGGGGCTTCCAAATCAGAGCTCTTTCTGCATGCTTTTGAATGCACTGCTAACTGATACGATCAGGTTTCCAGTAGCATTGCTACATCTTCCAAAAAATGCTAGCCCAGAAATTCTGGACGTTGCTAAATAACCATCTAACAAATTTAGAAGCAGCTTGGAGGAAACAACACCTTAGGGAAGTTGAAAATAGGTTAAAACTTAGAAAAGGTGAACTGTCACTTTAAAGTGCTCTATCTTTTACGCCTTTTCCCTTTTTGTTCTCAGGTCAGAAATGTTCATGAAAAACATGAAAAATCATTGCTGACTGTAGCATTGAGGAAAGGCAGTGTATGCTGCATTGCTCACTTCCCTGCTCCTCTGATGTCACTGTTAAACCCTAATCATTCTCAAGATAGCATTTTAGCTCAGTTTCACTGTAGCATTTTAGTCTGAATCTCACCGGAGAGTTTAATTTCTCCACGGCAGGCCCCGCGGCGAGCAGGAGGTACCCCCCCTGCGAGCCCCTCCATGATGGCTTCTCCAGCTGCTCAACCCCGCGCCCTAACAGCAGGTTCAAGGAAGAGCCCTATGAGCATCACACGCTTGGCCAGAGCAAGACCACAGAGGACCGCCTGCACTCCCAGTCACAGGCTACTAAAGAGGACAGCAAGCTGCCGTTCAGTCGAGACTACCTCCACAAGGCCTCCGAGGGGAGTGGTTGTGTAGGAGGGGAGAAGCCGTTGTCCTGTCCCCTGCTGAGTAGCTCTGTGCTGGGGAAGGTGAGCTGCGAGCAGTCCCGGTCCTTCCATGGCCTGGGCCAACCCTTCCCCATGCAGGTGGTCCTGGAGCAGCGCAGGAGGCTGTGTATGATGGAATCCCCCTACAGCCACAGTGCCACCGCCCCCCTGGAGCACACGGACAGCAATGGGGAGCGGGGGAGCCCCAAGCTGCTGGATCCTGAGGCGGGGGAGGAGGAAAGGAGGATGTGGATGGGGGTTGGAGTTGGGATGGGAGTCGGGGTAGGCCGTCCGACCCAGGCTCCGTATGTGTCTTTGAACCTCCACCACGTCTTGGCCAAACACAGCTCCTTCCAGGCCCCGCCCTATGCTGCCCTCGGCCACTTGACAGACAGCTACGGTTACCGTGGCAACGAAATGGGTTCTTACGATTACAAGAGCCAAAGCCCCGCCTCCAGCTCCTCCCCTGAGATCCACAGGGAGATCCCTCATTACATCGGCACGTCCGTCATCATCACCAACGAGAGGTGACACAGCTCGGGGGTCGAAGGACAAGGAGGGACAGACACCCTGAGACTTCAGCCTTTTTGGTCAGAAACACAGACAATGACCAGAAGCTGTATCAGTGACTATGTAACTGTGTCAGCCAGAAGACGAGACACTTTCTGGGGACCCTGTCTGGTTAAGACCGCCACATGGTTCTCCATTTCTGTTTTTCAGATGTTTTCTACGCAAATAAACCAACGTCAGACTCCTCTAAGGAGCCAGTAATTTCAGGTTTCTTGATTATATTATATTTTTGCATACTGTTTATCCAATAGCATAAATGCATTGTCACATTCTAGTTCAAAGCCATTTATTTTGACAAAATCTCAAGGACCTTTGAGCCATGATACAGTACATAATTTGAGGTACAAATTGCCTGTGAAGAATACACCCCTCTAATGTTGTAACTCAGAAGCACCAATCATAACTGACCTGAACAAGAAGATACTATAAAACAGTCTAAAAAAGCAGCATTTAGATTGAATGTAGCATGATTTCAACCCAATTTGCAAGCTAGTTTAAGTGCAAACGGTTTCCAATGCACTTCTTTTTTTGTGACAGCGACATTAAAAAGGGCATAAGATATGCCAGCACAAAATAATAAATGCTGTCACTCCCTACCTTGTATATTGAATGGAAAAATGACAGACGCAAAAGTATTGAACGTGGACACATTCTTGCGAACATAAATATTGTTCACCCTCTTTTGAAGTTAAAATGAATTAATTTGGTCAATTATATCAATGGCAGAGATTGGAAACACAATGTGTATATTTATTATTGTGCAACACATAGCAGCTTGCTTATTTATGAAGAAAACCAGGATCTAACAATTATAATGAGAAAAATGTCAACTGCATTGGGGAAAATTAAATGAAATAAAACACAGTAGTTTGCTTCACTTCTGAATAAACAATTCAAATGAAATGTCCTGCCAGACAGTCGTTGTCCATTGCTATTTTCAGCTCTTCTTTATTCTTCAGAATGCATAGTGGATATCATCTGGTTATTGAAGAGGCTGTGATATCAAGCACATGTAAATGTCAGAATAACAAACACTTTTATATAATAGGTACATATAACCTTACTTTCTTCTATGATGTCATCTTGAAATACACCTTTAAGTCCTCCAGCCTGTATCCCATCAACCTGGTCAAATGGGCCCTCCAAATGTCTGTGTATGTGGGCGTGTGTTCTCCCAATGACTACAAGAAACTGTCTATCCACTGTGGTCTTCTGTATCCATACACCCCTCCAAATTTCCCTTAGGACCACTGCTCCCTCAAATGTTTTACAGCGTTGAGCAAATTTCAGGTCTACTGAGCACAAAACTTGAACGTTCTGAAAATTCTGTGCAATTTCCGGCGCACATTTACTGTGGACACTAAGGCTGTACCCACTTTAACATCCAGTTTTAACAGTGGCCAAGTAGGCTACTGTGGCTATTTGATCATAATGTAGGGCTACCAGAGTGGCCTACCATCAAAAACAATGGAGAAAATCCATCTCATAACATTTTAACATCATTTAGCCTACAGTAGTAGGCCAATGTGTGGTGTTCATTGAATGCTATAAAAACAAAGAGTCGCACACTCTATTTATAAACTCCCCGTCATTTATTGGGTAAACCACCAACGTTTCGGTATCACTGTGCCTTCTTCAGGGTGATCAATTTATGCCTACATTCCATGAGACTTTTGAAAAAAAAAAAACATGCAGGGCTTGACATTAATGTCACAGGCGTCAAAGTGAGTAGACCAAGGTGCAGCGTGGAATATGTTCATCTTGAGTTTAATGAAAGAAATGAACACTTTACAAATTAAACAAAAAATGACAGCAGACAGTTCCGTCAGGTACTTAAAACTAAACGGAAAACAACTACCCACAAAACACAAAGGAAAACAGGCTGCCTAAGTATGGCTTCCAATCAGAGACAATGATAGACACCTGCCTCTGATTGGAAACCATACCCGGCCAAAACATAGAAAACCAAACATAGAATGCCCACCCACCTATCACACCCTGGCCTAGCTAAACAGAGAAAACACAGCTCTCCTAGGTCCGAGTGTGACAATTAACCTGTTTATCCATTTGTCCTTCATACAAGGAGGTGACTGTTGTGTTGTTTGATGCAAGAAACCACTTCACAAAATAAAATGCATTATTATTCCCATACCATTATTACACAGAGTCAGACAAAATGATGCTACCCTTTGTCTATTGGCTACAATACTAAAAATACAACACTGCTCCATTAAGACAAAAAAAAAATATTTACCTGACTCCCTTTTCAGAAATGTACACGTTTCGTGCTCTTGTAGGAAGCAATCACTCCCCTGTTGCTGACTAAAATGATCTATAACAGGGCTAATAACTCACTAACTAGCAAAGGATATGAACAAAATGTGCACACGTGGCTACATACAACACTCGCTTTGATCTCAAAACAAGCCCATTACTACTCAC
Source organism: Salmo salar (assembly GCF_965601325.2). Classification (NCBI taxonomy): domain Eukaryota; kingdom Metazoa; phylum Chordata; class Actinopteri; order Salmoniformes; family Salmonidae; genus Salmo; species Salmo salar. The sequence continues at coordinate 67,016,124 of NC_138294.1, read as the reverse complement.
GACTGCTCATGCTGTAAACACAGTCCAGTTCAAAGTAAATGGCACAGATCCATATACGGCAATGGTCTATTTGCATATAGGCCTACTGCAGCTCTGATTGTTTATGCCACACCGGTCTGTGTGGAGTACGGGCTGAGTTGTACGTGTCAATGCAATAAAATCATACGCCGATGCTTTATACCTACAACAAAATATCTTGCATAGTTCATTTTGTTTCAGTATGGTGCATTGAAAGTGGCTAACATTGCATTGATTCGATCACAATTGTCACAGTAAAGGGACACGTTGATAGTGTTAACAGGGAAAGAACAGTGGTCACCAACCTTTGAGTCAAGATCACTTTGAGTCAAATGCAAGCCGAGATCTACCACTCAGATTTTTTTTTTAATGATTTAAACTTAAGCCTATGCAACGTTAACCAATTAAAAACAGTAATGTAGCAATGAGGTTTGTGCGGTAAGCCATAGGTCCAATATATCATCACCAGATACTGACTTTGCTTGAATTGCCCTGCCAATGCATTGTTGTTAGGGACATTTTTTAAAGTTATATTTCACAACTTGAGGTAGGTTATATGATCACACCGGTAATAGATTCGTTGACTGTATTATTTTTACTGGTATGATGGTGCCTACATCTGATGGTCTGTCTCAGCAGAAGGAGAGAGCAGCAGACTGAGGGTCCGCCTCTCAACATCCCTCCGCTCTCCCTTTCCTCCACTGACACTGACCAAATAAATAATAAAAACAACAACGCAAGCCTATAGATACACTTTCCTAATCATTCATTACTACTGCAGTGCTTGTTGTAGCACTGAGTGGAAATAGGAAGAATGCACATTTTATGGCTTATAAAAGTGTTGAACACAAAGTGTTGACAGTGCTGAGTAAGAATTTAAACATGAACTCAATCATAAAAACAGCAGCTCTTTGCTGTATTTTTTGACAGTCTCTCCATAGTCATTTTAAACATTTAGAAATCTCACATTATCAACTTTGCTGTAGCTTTATTTTATGCCTGCTACGTTACTGCAGACACGATAAACTGAGCCACCCGATTGGCAAGCGGCAGGCCTACAGTACACTTGATTTGCTCTCTGGGCCGGCCAGCAGGGCAGAGTTTGTACCTTTAGACACATGAAATGGTCCAAAATGGCAACAGTTCACCTATCCGGCGCGCAGGGAAGCTGAATCAGGTGCACCTACTGCCAACAGCCAAGAGAAATAAGAAAAATTGTAACACAAGGTTTTTTTGTCGTTGGGTTTTTACAGAAATGTTTGGCGATCAACTAGGAATGCCTTGGAGATTGACCAGTTGATTGCAATGGACTGGTTGGTGAACACTGCGCCATGAAGTTCCATCTTGTTCTTCTCTGTGAGCTGATATTTATTTTGCATGGCAGTCCCAGGGGAGCTGCGCGGCGCTCTCGGGCTACTGCGTGCAGCTTAGAGGGAACTTTGCTTAGGACACAGTCAGGGAGCTATTTGGACAAGCCACAGCCAGAGGTCCACATCTACACAGTCTGATGACATTCAAACACACATCAGCAGAAGCCTTGAAAAACGGAATAATAATCGGCACTTACATACAACAAAAATATTATTCTCATATTAGTGTTATGTACACTGAGCATACAAAACATTAGGAACACCTATTGAGTTGCACCACCCTTTGCCCTCAGAACAGCCTCAATTCATTGTGTTACATTTCCCAGCAAGAAAACCCAAATATTGTCACTCAAACAGAAGGGGGAACTAACAGAGTCACTGACCAACAACCAGAATGAAACAGGTGGGGTTTTAGGAGGGGTTCTGAAAGACACTCATGGGGGTGTCCACTAAAAGTAGACTTACAACAACAGCTGGAACCTAAAAGACACCCACCATGAGCGCCCACTAAGTTCACCCAAGAAGAGGGAAACAAAATAAAAATCCACACCAAACTTAAAGACGGGAAGCAAACCAAAAAGGTGGAGCAAAACTAAATCAGATAAAGGATTGTTTTTCTAGAAATCCAAATAGGGAAAGCCAACTAAAGGTGTTAACCCTTCGCATCTATCAACACAACTGGAGCACTGGGCCAGCCACTCTTAAATAGCACCTGGGCCAGCACAGGTGAAGCACCTTCCCATTAACGAGATGGCAACCAGCACAGGTGCAATACATACTAGCTCTCGAGGTGACACCAATCGATGCGCCCTACGTGCTAACGAGCTATACATACTAAAGTCCAACCTCAAAACATAAATGGAAAAAACTAAACCTGTAACAGTTGGGGCATGGACTCTACAAGCTGTCAAGTGTTCCACAGGGATGCTCATGTTGACTCAAGTTTGCTGGATGTCCTTTGGATGTTGGACCATTCTTGATACACACGGGAGGGAAACTGTTGTACGTGAAAAACCCAGCAGCGTTGCAGTTCTTGACACACTCAAACTGGTGTGCCTGGCACCTACTACCATACCTTGTTCAAAGGCACTTCAATCTTTTGTCTTGCCCATTCACCTTCTGAATGGCACACATACACAATCCATGTCTCAATTGTATATAGGCTTAAAAATCCTTGTTTAACCTGTCTCCTCCCCTTCATCTACACTGATTTGAAGTGGATTTAACAAGTGACATCAATAAGGGATCATAGCTTTCACCTGGTCAGTCTATGTCATTCAAAGAGCAGGTGTTCCTAATGTTTTGCAAAATCAGTGTCTGTCAATTATGCTCCCAGCTATTTCTAAAGCAACCTAAAATAACCATTGTGTAATTTGTGCTCATGGAAAAAGATGAGAAAAAGTAACACACAAAAAACAACATTACAAGTAACCACTGGGTATTTGCCTGTTTCAAAGAGAGATTCAAATATTGAAATACGACAATACACCTTTCACTAGTTTTCCCCTTCAGTGTATGTACATTCAGTATGTCCACTTTATATGCTTTTTTTCACTGCTAGTCTTTGTTCAGGTTTAATCACGATGGGATATGATTAGTCAGTCAACCATTCCGTATCTAACCAGTACACATGGCAGAACGCTTGTATTAAAAACTTCAGCAGAAAATCCTTCATTCCATCCTTCGTTCTGTTTTTCTATAACTTACAGAATACAGAATTAGCGTAAAAAGACACCAAGGATTCCTATCTTATTACCCTTTAAAACGGAGTGTCGTTTTTCTTGAAGAAAAGCTCTGATATTTGAAGGTGAGCTAAAGGGCTCTGCTGTGTCCCTGGGGAGGCTGGATTGAGATGTGATATTATGCAGCCAATATTAAACAGGATATATCAATTTTGACCCTTGAGACCTGCCACTGAAATTGTTTAATAGGATATTGAGGAGGCGCTATTTATGGATCCAGAGGTAAGCTATTTACTTAATGAACTTTAGACTTGAGAAACTCAGGAATGTCTTTATAGTGGATACTACAGTGTACATGCATGCACACGTCATCAGCTACATCAGCACAGTGCAGCTAAGACCTAAATCTCCATTGATCAAAATCGCTACATTGGAATCCAGTTGTTTTCATCAGCATTCAGAGGGCTACGTTGATTCCTCAATAAGTAACACAGTATTCATACAACCAGGCACTGTCAATACCTCAATGTTGCTATTGAATACACACTCTGTTAGCCTACATAATCTTTGATGAAACCATATTGGGTTTATTTCCTAAAACTTGAGAAGGGGGAATGAGCTTGTAACGAGGTGAGGGCTGTGTCCAGTTTGTGGAGGTTGCATGCATATTTTCACCTAATCTAGCAGAGATGAGCCCAAGGCCTGAGGTGCTGAAGACAAATGAAGTGTCATTTAGGACCATTGGAATAAGCCCAATACAGTTGAAGAGAGACCCCCCCCCCCCCCCCCCCCCCCGAACCATTCCCTATCCCTACTGGCCACCTGCACCAAAGGCTCTCACACACCTCATCACTCCCCCACCGGGAGGCGGAGGGAATCTGCTTCCCCCTCCCTCTCCCACTCCACAGCCACTGCTGGGCAAAGCTGGACTCAATCAACAGTGTTTTTCTCTTTAGTACAGCTCAAGGGGCATGGAGAAGGGAAAGGGAGAGCAAAGAGAGCAATAGGAACCCTCCTTCCTTTCGTTTGAGAGGCCACTTTTTGTTGTCCAACGACAGGCCTTAAGATGGGAGACTGCGTTGTTGCAAACAGCATTATTTTGAAGCGGCCTTGAAAGCCAATTCCGCTCTAGGGGTATTCATTAATGTGTCTACACCCTCATACCCTCATACCCATACCCAAGGTATCATAATCTAGACTGTATTAGAAGTCAGAGTCAGAAAAATGATAAATCCCAGTCTAAGTCCAGTATATCAATTTATTTCAGTATAGTGTTTGAATAATACTGTAGCTCTTATTGGAATGACAAGTTATATCATTGACACTTCAAAGGTAACCAAATAACTTTTAAGTGCAACCAGTATTCCTTTATCACATAATTACATAGTTATAGAGTGCTGATGTTTTACATCAATTGTGTGTGTTATCAAATGTACAGATCACCTCTTTATCTTACAAATATGTATCTTGTCAGACATTGAGTATCAATTATAGTCTGAAACTTAAAGGAAGCCTGTCCTAAAGAGTAAAAAAAAAACTCTATCTACCCTCCAAAACATCAAACGTAAGGCTTAAAGTAAATATGAACTTATAGTTCTCAAATTGATGAAGTTCTATGATAACACAAGTTAATACATGACTCAGTGCAACAGACTTCATTTAGCCTGTAGCTCAGTAGAAACCAATGCTTAACAGTCCAGCAGTTGGGATAGGAGTCAGCCTTCGGGCAGTCTATCACAATGTGTTTGCACTTAGTGAATGCATTTGCATCTAAGTGTGACCTCCCATGTCAATAGCATCATAACGTCTTTATGCAAATCAGATTTGGTACATTTCCAAGCGACACGTTAAAGACGTGTTTTAACATGTTAATAGCCCTCACGTCAACACCTCTGGAAAGAAATACTGTTGTCGACAGCTAGCACCTTCTCAATCGTTTTTGAGTGTTGTAACTAAAGATATTACATGGAATACTACATTATTAAAGGAAATAATCAGTGTTGATAATTTGATTTTACAACCTTTGAACAAGATAACTGTTAAATAATACTTAAATCATGCTATTGTATAGCATAATATAAGTGAATTTTGTGAATAACAAATTTTGTATTCTTCATAAACGACTGTATTTTAGAAATCCTGTAACTGCCAACTATAATTTGATAGTGTAATATGAACTACTCAAGTAATTCTACTACCACCATACTACACTAAACAGGCCAACTTCAGATTGACTTAAATAAAGCTTCCTAAATACTATGGGATGGTATAAAAAAAGGATTCAGTTGCTTTAGGCTCCAAATAAGCTTCAGCCAATCTATCAAGTAAAATAAGAGAAAATTAGTATTTTTACTTGCAGATAAATCATTGATTAAGTAATTTACTCTTTCTATCAAGTAAAAAACAATAAAAACATGTAAGTAGTAATTTTACCTAGCAGATTAGTTAGTGTATCTCCGACTCAAGCTACGAAGGAGCTGGCTAATCTTCTTTCATGATGCCACTGGCTAAAATGCCCTTCAGGCAACCAGGTGGGCATACTCCATAGGGGTCCTTACAGGGTCCTAGCATTGCTTGGTGGCCACCAGGTTCCTCAGCATGTCGAAGGAGTTGCCATTAGGCTGCACGGAGACCAAACCCTGCTCCTCAGAGCGCACCTACAGGAAGCCTTTGTCGTCGAGGCCCACCACGTCGGCATGGGGGCCATCCTCGCTCCACAGACACACCTGGGTCCCACTGAGACAGGGCAGAGGGCACATCAAGGTCAATGTAGTGTAAACACAACCCCATGTTTACATGTGGACATGTTACGTTACGTCTGGAGATTAGGAGATATTTATTGTTGTGACTGTGGCGAGATGTGGGATTAATTTCCTCTAGAATGACAATTAATATCATGATCAGCAGCTGCAGATTTTACAGATAGCATGCAGAATACCGGTGCATTCTCGTTCTCTTTTAGCAGAATTGCTCTGTTACACAATGCCCTCAAATAAATATCAGGACCAATGAAAATGTTTACTTTATCTGAAGAATTCATGAAACCAAACCCACTGAGGTGGAGTGGAGTGTACCACAGATTACAGTAGGGGTGTTGCAGCTTGTTTACCTGTGCACCCATCTCTTGTAGTAGAGCGGCAGGACGGCCTCTGACCCCTCTCCTGGAAGGCAGAGATGAGCTGCTCCAGGGAGGTGAGGGTGCGACCTATGAGCTGTGCTGAGCACAGGGCCTCCGTGCTGGTGCCACGCTCTCGGTTGTGCTGCATCACCAGGTTGTTGATACAGATGGTGGGGTTGCTGTTGCTCACATTGAAGCCACAGCCTGGAGAAGGAGATTGTTTAAAGACGTTCATTAAGAACTCTTCACCAAGAGTAATATAAATGACTTTTTATCCAAGCACTGGTATAAACATCCACATAATCTAGCCTTAAATCCACGTTATGATTTAAGGCTAGACTAGGTAATCCATTACACTGCACTGGCATTAACATATATATATATATATATATATATATATATATATATATATATATATATATATATATATATATATATATATATATATATATATAAAAGAGGATTCTGACCAATGAGGAGATGGAAGGTTGGTCCCATGACTGTTGATGTCACCAGCACTCTTCCAAGCTTCATCAGGTTACTGTAGTGAATGTCATTAGGCCACTTCACTCTGCGGTCAATGTCCTAGAAAGAGACCAAAACTGAATATGAGATACACAAATAAGTGGCACTCAGAGGTACAATAGATTACTAGTATATACTGTACAGGTACATAAGTACAAGTATTATGATACAGTATCCATTTAAAAACCAAACTCACTTGTAAGACATGATGCTACACATACAAACAGCAGATCTAATACTACAAGCTAAAACAGAGATAGAAAAAAAAATCAGAGTTTTACATGGGCCTGTCTGTAAAACCAATCTGTACTAGTGTCTCCATGGGTTCAAAATGCCATGCTGTATATCTGTCAACCTGAGCAGCTCTTCTGAGTCTGGCCGGCTTTGAAGGTTAGGTTCTGCCCCGTCTGCAGTACATCACCTAAAACGGCCACCATGTCTGTTTATATTTACCCATAACTCATGCCCCACGTCTACATTTCTACAATGGCTTTGACAGGCCTACAGTACCTCCAAAAATGGCATATCCAGCCAAGACCTCTAGTCTTGATTAAGATAAATATTTAGGCAAAGTTAGCATTGGCTGTTATTTTATCACGTCCGGTAATACATCCTGTGCCATGCGTTGGCCTGTTCTACATGTTGGCTGACTGGCCAGAGCCCATAAACAACTGGGCAGTGTGACACCAGAGTGTTTCTCATCAGACTCCCACACTGCAGTGCATATATTTTCTCACACACACACACACACAACACAAGCACCTGGAAGCAAAATAGGGCCCTTACACCATGTAAAATAAATGTTTAATGAGAAGGGGAGAAAGGAGGGTTCTAGCACAAAACCCTTTGATCAGTGAGTTGGACACACCATCCATTTGGAGAGGGAAGTGCATTGCGCTGAATAGAACAATAAGAAGAGGGACACCTGACTGGCTATGAACAGCTGTGTGAAACCTGGAGCCCTTTATTCAGGATAAGGAGTGCTCCCAAAGGAAATGTATTAGTGTAGTAAGTAAGGTATTCTAGTGATGACAGGCTGAAGCTCAGTGACATGGATTGAGATAGGGTGGGTCTATGGCTGTAGCTTGGAGATAGCATGGTGGTACCACGCAGCAGTATGCAGTGTTTGTACCTGGTAACCGGGCAGGGTGCGTACAACCTCCACGGCCAGCACAGCCAGGTGCTGCAGGAAGGGGATCCTCTGGCCCAGTCTGGAGCTCACAGCCACCTGCACACTGAACATAGCACATCCCGGAGGACTACGCTTTCCCCCCGCGCCCTGACACACACGGAAAATACAACAACAAAAACACAAAGATGGAGAGAGAGAGAGAGGAGATGATGTAACAATTTAGGTTATTCATTGGGACGAGGTACAACAATTAACCAATGTAGGTGCATTGAGACAGAGAGAGATAGAGCTGTGGTGGAAACTGACCTCTACCCTGGGTCTGTCGAGCAGCTACAGCCATTAACCCCATTTCCTCAGGCAGCTGGAGCATCAGCCTGGGGAGGACAGGAGGGAAGGAAGAAGAATTGTCAGAAGAGGAAAGTGTTGCCTTCACATAAGTGATTATAGTGATCAAGTATTACTCATACAATTGCAACACTCTGTAAATGAAAAGCTCCAAGAGAAATGGTAGTTGAGTAGCTACATTAGTTCTGCATTCACTCATTGGTGTCGCTATGAGAAATCATTTCCCAAAGTATTAGGTAGTTGAGGGGGAAGGGCTGAGTCGAGTGGTCCTTCTATCACTCTCTCTCACATACACACGTACATGTACCCCCCCCCCCATCCCATCAGTGCCCAGCCCTTAGCCCCTCTGGACTGGAGTTGAACCACTGACCTTCCTATCACCAGGTGCTCGAGTCAAACAATCCCCCCACCAAAGAAAACAAGTGTCCACTTGACCCCTGTGACACACACACATACACACACACGACACACACAATAACGAGGTGTCAATCAAGGGATCTAATGCTAATTAATCACATAGTCAAAGTAGTCTGCTTCCCTATGTGTGATGTATGTCTACTTCAACAACTCACCAAAAACAGGCCTACTTCATGTGTGATTACTAGTCAAACACAAATGCACAAGCAACTGCCTTTCCATTGAGAGTAAAAAGAGGACTTTGTTTATCAATCATTTTAGAATGTTTCCTCCGTTCTCTCAAGTAGCTTGGCTGCAGGCACCTGGTAGTTAATGTTTCCTTTCTAGAAGGCCCTGGGCTACTAGTGTCGCGCCGCATGGCCACCCTGCATTAATCACACTCTGTTAAAGATAAACTACTCAGCCAGTAGAGGTGTTAACTCTGCACCTCTCCTTTCACCCCAAACCCACACCACGAATGCTAGACACACACATAGGTCATGGACACAATCTTATCTTAAACATTTGGTCAGCAAGATGTCTTTGCCATGTAAGGATGGTGTGTGTGTATACACTGTGCAGTGTGTAGAAAATGCACATTAATGTAAGCACACCTAGCTTGAATGACTCTGGAGTCTTTCTGTACTAAACATTGTTATACAGTAACACAAAGACTGACAAGACCCCATGGCCAATGTACACCTTGAAAACCACAAACAAATCCACACTGCCAAAATAGACAGCGTTTGACAGTTGGATGCGACACACTGTCAATAACCGTGAAGTGAAATATTTGAACAAGCTGTCATCTCCAGAGAAAATGAATTGACCCAGAGGTCTTAGCCAAGAAGCCCTTCATCTACTGGCCCATTCTCAAAGACTGTGGAGCTGGCAGGGCAGATGAGAGAGAAGGGGAATGTGGGCTTTTCTGATGCAAAGAGGCCGTGACAGCAAATCAGATTAGAACAGTCCCGTGTTAATCCTCCCAAACTCTGTGGCCAAACAGCCTTCCATCTAAAGAGCCTTGTTTAGGGACAGTGTCTATCAAAGGGATGGTTGGGGCTACTGCCACCACTGATGACTCAATCTAGGACCTAACATATGGTATGTCTGGCTGGATGTTACCAGGGCTCACTTTATTGTAGGGACTTGTTCATTGTGCTTGGATGTACAGCAATGTAGAATTATCACAATACATTTTTAAAAACACATTTTCAAAAGGTTAATCAAAACCAAATAAATCCAAACTCTCAGATGAAAAATGGTAGCCTGAGTGGGTTGGGGAGCTACTGAGCTGCAGACAAGAGATATATTTCTTGGAGTCATTTCATAATGTTATTGTTAGCTGCAAATCCCTTGATCTTTGCAAATGTGTCAGAGAGATGCATGGCGGAGACTGGTGGAAGCCAAAAAGAGAAATAAGAGAAAATAAAATGTAAAAAAATAACCAGATTCTGATTTTGCAGATGTAAGAATTTGTCCTCTCAAACTGATAGTAATTAAATTGGACGTGGTATAATGGCCCAACGGCCAAAAAACTGCCATCACGTGCTCTACGAGTAAAAACCAACAAAAACAAAAAACCTGGGCGGTTACTGTGTCAAAAAACTCAAGCCTTAGAAATCTCTAGACACAAGGAAAACATGTTTTATTCTGCTGTACTTTATTTGACAAAATAAGATTAATAAAATGGTGAAGGAATACAAATAAAAGAAGTAGCATGTAATTTAGGCTAATCAATGATGATGATGTTGAGTAATGCTTGGCCATGAACCTGTGATGAGAAAATAGTTTCATGGATGGTTTAGTTAAAAAAGGCATGAGATCCTGTATACTGGCATACACCGCTTTTAAAAATCTTCCCTCACACAGACACACACACACACCTCCCAACCAGGCGAGGGGTGGCAGCCGGCTGCTCCCCGTGACAGTGTGTAGCTGCAGTTTGAGCTGTGTGTGTGTGTGTGAGCAGTGTGTGAGCCCTGTTAGCAGGAGCATGACCTTCCCGTGGCTGAGGCCAGTTAGGAGGTGGCCAGGCTCGCAGCACCGTGCAGGGGCCCTAATTGAGCACTGGCGCAGTTTGGCAGGACCACCGGAGAACCCTGCGTGCCGCTCCGTGACGACGGCCGCCCCTTCGCCAATCAAGGCGTGAGGGGAGGCGAATGGGGGGCCAGGCTAGCTCTTTGGAGTCCATCAGCCCCAGGAATTAGCTTTTAATAAGAACATCAGTGCCTTAACAAGGCTAGGAAGACAGGCGCTGACCTTCTCACCAAGCTGCCAGAATAGCGTTGTCCACCAATAAGCGTCTGATACAGCTGGGGGTGTGGGCAGCATGTGGGTGTGCACGTGCGCTTCAATTTGTGTGTGTTAGAGGTGTGTGTATGAGTGTATGTGATTTTACGTTGTTTACAGCCAAGGAGGAAGGTAATGGACTGAGATGCAGTGGACTGAGATGCAGTGGGAAGTGGGTGAAAAAAGAGGAGATGTACTACTGGTAATGTGAGAAGATGCCTCCAAGTGTAGTAAGTTTCAAGCACCTCATGAAAAAAACACTGGGATGAATACTCAATGCACTTTTTAAGTTAGTAAGTGTGACATAAAATGTACACTAAGGTTTAGCTCTAGCTGAAGTGTATTGCAATATCCATATGGAAGTCTACCTTCACAACTGGCAATATTCGCCCAAATCGTGGACCACTGATTCATATTCTTTGGTAATGGGTAAAATAAGTGCAAGTCAGTTGCTTGCTCCAGCGTCCTTATTAGTCCAATGTCTCAAAAGCAGCTTTTTAAAAAACAGTAGTAAGGTTACTGTGGTGAGTGATAGAATTTGGAACCGGAGTGAGAGAGTGCCAGAGAGAGAGACAGAAAGAAAGAAAAAAAGAAAGAAAGGGAGAGCCACTTCCAGTCTGTCTCTTCCAGCCCAGCAGTGAGTCCCAGACTGGTCTAGTTTCCACTATAGAGTCAGTCCACAGCCTAGCCACAGAGAGTGGAGAAAGAAAAGCTGCATTGTCCCAAAGCTGGGAACCAAAATGAGCTGTTTCTGGGAGGAGGGTATTCCCTCCCCCCAAATGTCTATTTTTCAGGGGCTTTGTCCCCTCTGAAATCAGTTCCCCCTTCTCTCCCTGGGCCAGCTTAGCATTGCAAACCAGCATCAAATTAATTTCTGCAACGCAAATATGAGATCAGCAACGGATCACACAAAACATCTCACACTAAACATGGTAATGCTCTTATATGCTCAATGGGAGGTTGTCAATAAAGGAGTTGGTGGGGGTATGGGTGTTTGTGCGTGTACATGTATATGAGTGCATAGAAGCAAGTGCATGTGAGTGTATGTGTGTGTGTGTGCTTGAGTGAAGAGCCAGCTCAGCCAGTCCAGGGCTGTAAAGCTTGGGGGGCTAATGCATTCCTCTAGAAAGTTCATCTCATTTTGAAAGCACATCCACGGAGCGTCGTTGCCGCTGGCTCAGAGAAAAGCCCAAACGCATTAGAAAAATTCTCAATAACGTCCACAAAGAGGGAGAGAAAAGGCCCACAATTAGCAATTAGACGGCTACAATGGCGGGGCTTTCACCTGCAAGTGGAACAAATGGACAAGGAAACTCTCCTCTCCCTGAACAAAATAAGAGCAGAGGAGAGAAAATGAAGTGGGAGACAAAAGACAAGGAGTTAATTCACACTGTTTTAGATGAGAAACCTCATGGTCTATACTGAAGGGAAGCAACAAGTACTTCAGATCATTTGGATGGTGGTGTCTGTACCGCTCCAATAAGAAATATAAAAACTCCCCATGCCAGTATACTGCTCCAATAAGAAATATATGTAACGGTCTGGGCGTAGTGGGTGCGGAGTAGTGGGTGCAGGAGGCAGAAAAGTTCAATGCAGCGTTTTATTACGCACAAACGTATATGCCAAAATGCCGGGCGCACAAAACACAAAATGCCCAAAGTACACTTATCCAACACACACAACACAGTGGAAGGAATAATTAAGCCCACACACAGAGCAGGCGGGCCTACTGGCTTAAATAGCCCAACTAATAAGCCTAAACCAAAACAGGTGAAACTAATTAGACAAAACAAACAGAAAAGGAAAAAGGGATCGGTGGCAGCTAGTAGGCCGGTGACGACGACCGCCGAGCGCCACCCGAACAGGGAGAGGAGCCACCCTCGGTAGGAGTCGTGACAATATAAAAACTCCCCATGCCAGTATACTGCTCCAATAAGAAATATAAAAACTCCCCATGCCAGTATACTGCTCCAATAAGAAATATAAAAACTCCCTATGCCAGTATACTGCTCCAATAAGAAATATAAAAACTCCCTATGCCAGTATACTGCTCCAATAAGAAATATAAAAACTCCCTATGCCAGTATACTGCTCCAATAAGAAATATAAAAACTCCCCATGCCAGTATACTGCTCCAATAAGAAATATAAAAACTCCCTATGCCAGTATACTGCTCCAATAAGAAATATAAAAACTCCTCATACCAGTATACTGCTCCAATAAGAAATATAAAAACTCCCCATGCCAGTATACTGCTCCAATAAGAAATAAAAACTCCCTATGCCAGTATACTGCTCCAATAAGAAATATAAAAACTCCTCATGCCAGTATACTGCTCCAATAAGAAATATAAAAACTCCCTATGCCAGTATACTGCTCCAATAAGAAATATAAAAACTCCTCATGCCAGTATACTGCTCCAATAAGAAATATAAAAACTCCTCATGCCAGTATACTGCTCCAATAAGAAATATAAAAACTCCTCATGCCAGTATACTGCTCCAATAAGAAATATAAAAACTCCGTATGTGTAACGCCCTGGCCATAGAGAGGGGTTTTTTGTTCTTTATTTTGGTTAGGCCAGGGTGTTACATTGGGTGGGCATTCTATGTTCCTTTTTCTATGTTTTTGTATTTCTTTGTTTTGGGCCGAGTAGGGTTCCTAATCAGAGGCAGCTGTCTATCGTTGTCTCTGATTAGGAATCATACTTAGGCAGCCTGTTTCCTTTGGGGTTTTGTGGGTAGTTGTTTCTGTTGTGTGGTTTGCACCGACAGAACTGTTGGCGTTCGTTTGTGTCTTATGTTCAAGTGTTTTTGTATTATTAAAATTCAATATGAACACTCACCACGCTGCATCTTGGTCCCCTCTTCCAGACGATCGTTACACTATGCCAGTGTACTGATCCAATAAGAAATATAAAAACTCCTCGTGTAAGTACAGTGCCTTCAGAAAAAAATCATACCCCTTAACTTATTCTACATTTGGTGTGTTACAGCCTGAATTCCCCAAAACAAAATTTCACCCATCTACGCACAATACCCCATAATGACATGTGAAAGCATGTTTTTAGACATTTTTGCAAATGTTTTTAAAATGAAATAAGTACATATTTTATTTACACAAGTATTCACACCCAATACATGTTAGTCAATATGGCAGCGATTACAGCTGTGAGTCTTTCTGGGTAAGTCTCTAAGAGCTTTCCTCACCTAGATTGTACAATATTTGCACATTATTCTTAAAAAATGTTTCAAGCTCTGTCAAGTTGGTTGTTGATCATTGCCACGCAGCCATTTTCAAGTGTTGGCATAGATTTTCAAGACGATTTATGTCAAAACTGTAACTAGGCCACTCAAGAACATTCAACATGCTTGGTAAGCAAATCCAGTGTATATTTGGCCTTGTGTTTTAGGTTACTGTCCTGCTGAAATGGGAATTTGTCTCCCAGTGTCTGCTGAAAAGCTGACTGAACCAGGTTTTCCTCTAGGATTTTGCCTGTGCTTAGCTCTATTCCGTTTCTTTTTATCCCCAAAAAACTCAGATGATAAGCATACCCATAAGCATACCCAGTGTGCCAAATCGGAGGGCCTGTTGTCTGGACCTCTGGCAGTCTCTATGGGGGTGCCACAGGGTTTAATTCTCGGACCGACTCTTTTCTCTGTATACATCAATAATGTCGCTCTTGCTGCTTGTGATTCTCTGATCCACCTATACACAGACGACACCATTCTGTATACATCTGGCCCTTCTTTGGACACTGTGTTAACAAACCTCCAGACGAGCTTCAATGCCATACAACACTCCTTCTGTGGCCACCAACCGCTCTTAAATGCAAGTAAAACTAAATGCATGCTCTTCAACCGATCGCTGCCTGCACCCGCCCGCCCGTCTAGCATCACTACTATGGACGGTTCTGACTTAGAATATGTGGACAACTACAAATACCTAGGTGTCTGGTTAGACTGTAAACTCTCCTTCCAGACTCACATTAAGCATCTCCAATCCAAAATTAAATCTAGAATTGGCTTCCTATTTCGCAACAAAGCATCCTTCACTCATGCTGTCAAACATACCCTTGTGAAGCTGACTATCCTACCGGTCCTTGAATTCGGCGATGACATTTACAAAATAGCCTCCAACACTCTACTCAGCAAATTGGATGTAGTCTATCACAGTGCCATCCATTTTGTCACCAAAGCCCCATTTACCACCCACCACTGCTATCATGACACAAGGCGAGGCCCAGATGCAGACACAGGAGACCAATAGGGTAAGGCAAGAGAATGGTCGTGGACAGGCAAAAGGGTCAAAACCAGTGCAGAGTCCAAAAGGTACCGAAGAGCAGGCAGAATCAAGGTCAGGGCAGACAGGATGATCACGCAGGCGGGAAAGTAGTCCAGAGTCAGGCAGGGAGTATGGGAAAAACACGCTGGTTGACTTGACTAATATACAAGACGAACTGGCACAGAGAGACAGGAAACACAGGGATAAATACACTGGGGAAAATGGAGGGGGTGGAGACAATCACAGGAACAGGTGAAAAAGATCAGAGCATGACAACTGCGACCTGTATGCTCTCGTTGGCTGGCCCTCGCTTCATATTCGTCACCAAACCCACTGGTCCAGGTCATCTATAAGTCTTTGCTAGGTAAAGCCACGCCTTATCTCAGCTCACTGGTCACCATAGCAGCACCCACTCATAGCACACACTCCAGCAGGTATATCTCACTGGTCATCCCCAAAGCTAACTCCTCCTTTGGTCGTCTTTCCTTCCAGTTCTCTGCTGCCAATGACTGGAATGAATTGCAAAAATCACTGAAGCTGGAGTCTTATATCTCCCTCACTAACTTTAAGCATCAGCTGTCAGAGCAGCTTACCGATCATTGCACCTGTACATAGCCCATCTATAAATAGCCCACCCACCTACCTCAGCGCCATATTGTTATTTATTATTTTGCTCCTTTGCACCCCAGTATCTCTACTTGCACATTCATCTTCTGCACATCTATCACTCCAATGTTAACGCTAAATTGTAATTATTTTGCCACTATGGCCTATTTATTGCCTTACCTCCTAATCTTACTACATTTGCACACATTGTATATAGATTTTTCTATTGTGTTATTGACTGTACGTTTGTTTATCCCATGTGTAACTCTGTGTTGTTTGTGTCACACTGCTTTGCTTTATCTTGGCCAGGTCGCAGTTGTAAATGAAAACTTGTTCTCAACTGGCCTACCTGGTTAAATAAAGGTGAAATTAAAAATAAAATAAACATTTAATCATGATGAAGCCACCACCGTACGTCAAAATATTAAAAGTGATGTTGTTGTTGTGAAATTGTTAGATTACTTGTTAGATATTACTGCTCAGTCGGAACTAGAAGCACAAGCATTTCGCTACACTCGCATTAACATCTGCTAACCATGTGTATGTGACCAATACATTTTTATTTTATTTTATTTGCAAACAGATTGCATGTTCTGGAATATTTTTATTCTGTACAGGCTTCCTTCTTTTCACTCTGTGAATTAGGTTAGTGTTGTGGAGTAACTACAATGTTGTTGATCCATCCTCAGTTTTATCTTATCACAGCCATGTAACTGTTTTAAAGTCACCATTGGCCTCATGGTGAAATCCCTGAGCGGTTTCCTTCCTTGCTGGCAACTGAGTTAGGAAGGACGCCTGTATCTTTGTAGTGTCTGGGTGTATTGATACACCATCCAAAGTGTAATTTATAACTTCTCCATGCTCAAATGGATATTCAATGTCTGCCTTTTGTGTTTTTACCCATCTACCAATAGTTGCCCTTCTTTGTGAGCCATTAGAAAACCTCCCTGGTCTTTGTGGTTGAATCTGTGGTTGAAATGCACTGCTCGACTGAGGGACCATACAGATAATTGTATGAGTGGGGTACAGAGATGAGGTCGTCATTAAAAAATCATGTTGAACACTATTATTGCACACAGAGTGAGTCCATGCAACTTATTATGTGACTTGTGTGCATACTTTCTGAAGGCACTGTAAGTAGCCTTACACAAGCCTATGCTTGTGCGAGCCGGAGCGGCTCATAGGAGCAGGAGCCCATCTCCTGTTTCTGTAGCGTGATGTACATGTACACCCTCTGGACAGGGCCTTACCCCCAATCTATCTCCTTAATACTGAGTGCCAAGCAGAGAAGCATCGGGTCCCATTTTTACAGTCTTTGGTATGACTCGGCTGGGGATTGCATTCCGAAGCTTCCAATCGCATGGCGGACACTCTAACCCAGGGGTTCCCAAACTTTTTTGGCCCGCGACTCCATTTTGATACAAAGAAAATCACAACCCCACCATGTAAAAAAAGTGATGTAAACAAAGGCCAATGTCAACTTTTTTAATTTGGACCATGACAGTCTATTACAAATCAGTCTGACAGTACTTTAGTCCTAATGAATAATGGTTTGAAGTGACTGAAATGCATCAGAAAGGCATTGGGAAGTTCAGAAGATCATCAGGCAAGAATTTTGTATAATCTTCTGTGTAATCTGCCCCCAGTCTGATTTAATGCCTGGTCTTGTCCACTCTGTTCTAATGAGTCCTTCGCAGCTTGTTGGCATTGCAGAGGGAAACAGAAGACACATACATGTTCTTGAGAGTCTTATCTTTCAGTGATGGGGTCATAATATCTTGTATCTTAAACCATTTAAAAGATAAAGCCTCATTTGTAGGAAGAAAACAGAAACCGCTCTGTTTATTACAACCACATCTAGCGGCTATCGGACGTTACCCCGGTTCTTTGAACCAACAGAAAAATATAGCTTCTCTCGCGACACCATTCCCCATTTTCAAATTAGGTGACCCCACATGGAGTCACGACACCTGGTTTGGGAAACGCTGCTCTAACCACAAGGCCATTGTACTGCTGCAATAAGAATGCAACGTCCCCGTGATCCAACAAACATGCGACTCGGACAAAAAACAGTATTGATAATATGAAATAAATTCTTGCATGTCTTAAGCAAGACGGTTTGCACGCCTCCCTCCAATATATCTGGGTTGCTGATGGTGGCCCAACGATATGGCCTGCTTCTCCCTGAGCCTGGGCCTGTAGCACAAAACAGCTGTGTTGCTCTAGGTTGGTCTCCTCAAATCAGCAGCATGGCCCTGATTGGGAACAGCAGCAGCCACATGTGCAGGGACTCCCTCCTCAACCTGCACCGTGCACCCACACATACTCTTTCCCCGCCATCTCTCTACCTCTCTCTCTCTCCCCCTCCAACCCACTCTATACACTTTAACCTGTTGGATGCAAAACAACGCTGTGACCTTTAACCAGAGGGAACTGAAGTCTTAAGACCTCAGGCGAACAGTTACAGGTCCACTACTGTTAAACCTGGAAGAGCAATACCTTCAAGTAGGGAGAGGAAAGGCAAAAAGGATTAAGATAAAGAAAGAGGGAGAAATAGGGGTAAAGAGCAACAGAGAGGGTGAGAGAGAGCAAGAGACAGGTAGAGTGAAAGAGAGACTGAGTGCAAACACTGTAGCAGTAGTAACCCCTACTACTCAATCACGAACTACATCCAGCAGGAGCATCCATTTCATCACCGCTGACCGGGCCCGGCCAGAACAAAGACATTACAAGCCCAGAACAAAGACATTACAAAGTAGCACGTCTGGGGATGAAAGAGGGGACCAACTCTCCCAGCAGAAGAGCAGGGTCCTTTTAAGTTTTAAGTCCGGCCAGGCTTTTGTGTGGCTGGGGTGGGGGGGGGGGGGCTGAGCCAAAGAGGTCACTTACCCAGGGCCAATGGGTCAGAGGATAAATAGCCACCAGCCAAGTCATCTGTGGGACAAGTGGGGAGGAGTGGTAACTCACACCCCACTAGACTGACACATAGACAGGGTGTGTGTGTGTATCCCGGATTAGCGTAAAGGCCCAGTATGGAGGAGAACGGGGGGGGGGGGTGGGGTGTACCCCATTTTGGCAAGGGCTCCCTGCAAGGTTTGAGCAGGAAAACAATGTTTTTTTTTAAAACAGCTAACTTCCTGCAATTCTAGACATTTTGTCATGGGGCAAAGCAGAATTTGCAGTTTAATAGCTAATCTCATGCCACCTGCCAGGGCTGAGAGAAAATGTTGCTGTTTTCCTGCAACTCTACACATTTAGCTGCGGGGGTTGCGGGGTTGTGTGGTACACCAGTGGGGGGTGGGGGGTTATACTTAACACATCACACACAGCAGACAGAAAGTGGATTTTAGCCCTCAGTAGACCTAGGGTTGAAGCTTTGCTCTCTTGGTTCTTCTCAAACACCAGATGAAGACTCACAAGGAATGGCTGTTGTGGTGTTGGAAAATAAAGAGCAACCCGTTTTTGACCACACTGACATTGATGACTGCCTCCATGTTACATAAATCATTACAGTAACTTTCAGACAATGTCAAAATTGTTTGATTTGACTGGATTTTATTTTCCGATAATACTACTTTAATTCAAATATAACTCATCAGGCAGAGTGATATAAGTAGTTTATTGGAGGATATTTTACTGAAAGCCATTTCCCCCCCAAATAACTCTCCCATCCAATCCCCCAGATCAAATTATCTCAAATTAAGAGATTATTTCTGCTGTCGATGCTCATTTCCACAACTGGATTTGCCATGGTTAGTATAAGCAAGTTTGCATTGATCATCCGCCGGCAAAAAGTGATGGTCGATAGGAGAGGAAAAACTAATCTGGAAATGTGATTAATTGAGCTAATCCTGTTTCGTCAAAGAGCGGAGCAAATTATCATTTTCAAATAGCACCCTTGGAGGGGTTCAATGGGAGGCGTCGTCCATTACTGAGGGCAGACATGGGCGGGATGCCCTCTCTTCCCTGACTTTGCTGGACCAGGCTAGACTGAACCTTTAATGGCCCTAATAGAGCTTCAGTCGGAAACCCCACTCTTTAGAACATATGGAGGGACGCCACTTGATGTCTCTCTTTAGAGTTAGTGCTTTTCTGTGATGTCTTTGTTTTAGGACCTACAGTGCCTTCAGAAAGTATTCATACCCCTTGACTTATTCCACATTTTGTTGCGTTACAGCCTGAATTCAAAATTGATTAAATAGGTTTTTTTCCTCACCCATCTACACACCATACCCCATAATGACAAAGTGAAAACATGTTTATATATATTTTTTCAAATGTATTGAAAATTAAATACAGAAAAATCGTATTTATATACGTATTCACACCCCTGAGTACTTTGTAGAAGCACCTTTGGCAGCGATTACAGCTGTGAGACTTTCTGGGTAAGTCTCTAAGAGCTTTCCACACCTGGATTGTGCAACATTTGCCCATTATTTAAGTTAAAACTGTAACTCAGCCACTCAAGAACATTGACTTTCTTCTTTGTAAGCAACTCCAGTGTATATTTGGCCTTGTGTTTTAGGTTATTTTCCTGCGGAAAGGTGAATTCAACTCACAATGTCTGGTGGAAAGCAGACTGAACCAGGGTTTCCTCTAGGATTTTGCCTGTACTAAGCTCCATTACATTTATTTTTTATCCTGAAAAACTCCCCAGTCCTTAACGATTACAAGCATACCCATAACATGATGCAGCCACCACTATGCTTGAAAATATGGAGAGTGGTACTCAGTAATGTGTTATATTGGACTTGCCCCAAACATAACGGTTTGTATTCAGGACATAAAGTTAACTGCTTTGCCACATTTTTTGCAGTATTACTTTAGTGCCTTGTTGCAAACAGGATGCATGTTAAGGGAATATTCCTTATTTTCACTCTGTCAATTAGGTTAGTATTGTGGAGTGAATACAATGTTGTTGACCCATCCCTATCAAAGCCATTAAACTATGTAACTGTTTTAAAATCACCATTGGCCTCATGGTGAAATCCCTGAGCAGTTTCCTTCCTCTCCAGCAACTGAGTTAGGAAGGACGTCTGTATCTTTGTAGAGACTGGTACACCATCCAAAGTGTAATTAATAACTTCACCTTGCTCAAAGGGATATTGAATGTCTGCTTTTTTATTTTTACCCATCTACCAAAAGGTCTGGTATTTGTGGTTGACTAAGGGACCATACAGATAATTGTATGTGTGGGGTGCAGAGATGAGGTTGTCATTCAAAAATCATGTTAAACACTATTATTGCACACAGAGTGAGTCCATGCAACGTATTATAATGACTTGTTAAGCACATTTTTACTCCTGAACTTATTTATGCTTCCAATAACAAAGAGGTTGAATACTTATTGACTCAAGACATGTTAGCTTTTCATTTTTTATTAATTTGTAAACATTTCTAAAAACATAATTCCACTTTGACGTTATGCGGTATTGTGTGTAGGCCACTAAAGAAAATTGGAATCCATTTGAAATTTAGGCTGTAACAACAAAATGTGGAACATGTCAAGGCGTTGTGAAAAAAGTTTTCAAGGCACTGTATGTCTCGGAGAGGATGTTGGTCTTTCCTTTGAGCTTGTGTTTTCATGACATAGGTAGAACCTTTATCACATAAAGTGTTGAGCCCATTTCTGCTCCCTGATGATGATACCTATTTAATTTCTGACAACAAAATATGTTCATAATGTTAACTCCTCCGTGTCTTGTTCATGTGTTCCGGAGGGTGTTTTTCCCACTTGTGCAAGTGTGTGTGTGTCTCTCTCTCTCTCCTTCTCCACTTGAACTCTTATCTGAAGCCTGTGCTCTGCAATGCCCTCTCCTCTAGCCTAACCTGCAGATTCCATCGCCTTAGAATGCCGACTCATTAGAGATGTAAACTTTAACGCCAGCCTGCCGTGCCAGATGTTCACCAGAATATGAAATGAGGACTTTAGGCATCTGCTTACAATTTTAGATAATTGCAGGTAGAGCATGCAAGGTCAATTGGACCAATTTTATTTTTATGTACAAACCTGCTGCTGCAGTTATGGGGCGTCAATTTTCTCTCTTTCTCTCTCACTCTCGCTCTCTCGTTTTTCACTGCACAAGGTTCGTATTTTTCACAGGAAACAGGACCTTAATTCCATACAGTGTCGGTTTGGATTTTGGATTCCCTGTCAAAACAAACAGTGATTGCCGGGGCTTTGGCCCAACAACTGGGCCGCTTTAACCAGAAGAGCCCCTTGTTCGCCGTGTTTGTCTTATTCCCACTTCCAGAGGAGGAAGGTGTTTTGCTCCCATTAGCTAAACAGGGTCCTGTTTATGTCCCTGCAACTCAAACCAAATACATGGTGGGTTTTCACTGCTAAATTACACTGCTGGTGGGCATCTTTCAAGTCATTCTTTTTAGAAAGTATCTCAAATTCAGAAAGTCAAGCATATGCTGTTGCTGGTAATGAAGGATCAAATATTTTTTCTCGCTCAAACAAAACTAACTGAGAAGTATGATAAATGATAAACCACATTATACAAGACTGAGAACATTTTCAGAGGAAATATTCTGTTTGTATTTTACATCCATCACTTGTTCCTCTCACCAGGGCCAAACTTTGTTTAGTTAGAAAAAGAGAAGAAGTTAGAGGAGAGGAAAAGTGGGCCCTTGGGTTTTCTGTACGGGCCTGCTGCCTGGCCTGGGATAGAGAGAAATGGAAGGAGAGACCGCCGGACAAAAGTAAGTGTGGCGCTCCAGGGGCTAGGATCTGGTTCACCAGAGCAGGAAAAGCATCATTATGTCTCTCTGGGCCCAGTGGAGTAGTGTTCAGGAACACCATTGGGTCTTATTCCCACCTTGTTCACAAATAAACACTTCCACGCCGTTAACAACCAGCCTGGCAGCCAATTGGCCTTAACAAAACAGGCTCTTTAAACGGCTATCGGATGCAGAATGCGCCTCCCCAGTGCACCTCGAGGGAGATGTCTGTCTGGGTGAGGGGTTGCTACCAATCTGTTTTGATGCCACACACCACCATCGAGAAATGATTCTGACTATCAAACAATACTAACTAGTTGTCACAGTCTGCTTGAATGTGGCCAAAATACCACACATCATACAACGCAATAATAAAGATGACTAAAATGCGACAAGAAGCAAAGATATGTGCAAGATATCAGCATCCTTATAAAATGTTTCAAAGGCTTTTGGTCTGATGTCTAAAATCATGAGATAAAATAAGTGTGAGTGGGCAGCAGCCAGGGTTAGTGAGTGTGTAGCGATGGGGTTAGTGAGTGTGAAGCGATGGGGTTAGTGAGGGTGTAGTGGTGGGGTTAGTGAGTGTGTAGAGGTGGGGTTAGTGAGTGTGTAGAGGTGGGGTTAGTGAGTGTGTAGAGGTGGGGTTAGTGAGTGTGTAGAGGTGGGGTTAGTGAGTGTAGAGAGGTGGGGTTAGTGAGTGTGTAGAGGTGGGGTTAGTGAGGGTGTAGAGGTGGGGTTAGTGAGGGTGTAGAGGTGGGGTTAGTGAGGGTGTAGCGGTGGGGTTAGTGAGGGTGTAGCGGTGGGGTTAGTGAGTGTGTAGAGGTGGGGTTAGTGAGGGAGTAGAGGTGGGGTTAGTGAGTGTGTAGAGGTGGGATTAGTGAGTGTGAAGTGATGGAGTTAGTGAGTGTGTAGAGGTGGGGTTAGTGAGTGTGTAGAGGTGGGGTTAGTGAGTGTGTAGAGGTGGGGTTAGTGAGTGTGTAGTGGTGGGGTTAGTGAGTGTGTAGAGGTGGGGTTAGTGAGTGTGTAGAGGTGGGGTTAGTGAGTGTGTAGAGGTGGGGTTAGTGAGGGTGTAGAGGTGGGGTTAGTGAGGGTGTAGCGGTGGGGTTAGTGAGTGTGTAGAGGTGGGGTTAGTGAGGGAGTAGAGGTGGGGTTAGTGAGTGTGTAGAGGTGGGATTAGTGAGTGTGAAGTGATGGAGTTAGTGAGTATGTAGCGGAGGGGTTAGTGAGTGTGTAGCGATGGGGTTAGTGAGTGTATAGCGGTGGGGTTAGTGAGTGTGAAGTGATGGAGTTAGTGAGTGTGTAGAGGTGGGGTTAGTGAGTGTATAGAGGTGGGGTTAGTGAGTGTGTAGCGGAGGGGTTAGTGAGTGTGTAGCGGAGGGGTTAGTTAGTGTATAGCGGTGGGGTTAGTGAGTGTGTAGCGGAGGGTTAGTGAGTGTGTAGCAGTGGGGTTAGTGAGTGTGTAGCAGTGGGGTTAGTGAGTGTGTAGCGGAGGGGTTAGTTAGTGTATAGCGGTGGGGTTAGTGAGTGTGTAGCGGTGGGGTTAGTGAGTGTGTAGCGGTGGGGTTAGTGAGTGTGTAGCGGTGGGGTTAGTGAGTGTGTAGCGGTGGGGTTAGTGAGTGTGTAGAGGTGGGGTTAGTGAGTGTGTAGAGGTGGGGTTAGTGAGTGTATAGCGGTGGGGTTAGTGAGTGTATAGCGGAGGGGTTAGTTAGTGTGTAGCGGTGCGGTTAGTGAGTGTGTAGCGGTGGGGTTAGTGAGTGTGTAGCGGTGGGGTTAGTGAGTGTGTAGCGGTGGGGTTAGTGAGTGTGTAGCGGTGGGGTTAGTGAGTGTGTAGCGGTGGGGTTAGTGAGTGTGTAGCGGTGGGGTTAGTGAGTGTGTAGCGGTGGGGTTAGTGAGTGTGTAGCGATGGGGTTAGTCAGTGTGTAGCGGTGGGGTTAGTGAG
Organism: Salmo salar; assembly: GCF_965601325.2. Lineage (NCBI taxonomy): Eukaryota > Metazoa > Chordata > Actinopteri > Salmoniformes > Salmonidae > Salmo > Salmo salar. The sequence continues at coordinate 66,991,691 of NC_138294.1, read as the reverse complement.
TGTGTAGCGGTGGGGTTAGTGAGTGTGTAGCGGTGGGGTTAGTGAGTGTGTAGCGGTGGGGTTAGTGAGTGTGTAGCGGAGGGGTTAGTGAGTGTGTAGCGGTGGGGTTAGTGAGTGTGTAGCGGTGGGGTTAGTGAGTGTGTAGCAGTGGGGTTAGTGAGTGTGTAGAGGTGGGGTTAGTGAGTGTGAAGTGATGCGGTTAGTGAGGGTGTAGCGGAGGGGTTAGTGAGGGTGTAAAGCGGTGGGGTTAGTGAGTGTAAAGCGGTGGGGTTAGTGAGTGTAAAGCGGTGGGGTTAGTGAGTGTAAAGCGGAGAGGTTAGTGAGTGTAAAGCGGTGAGGTTAGTGAGTGTAAAGTGATGGAGTTAGTGAGTGTGTAGAGGTGGGGTTAGTGAGTGTGTAGAGGTGGGGTTAGTGAGTGTGTAGAGGTGGGGTTAGTGAGGGTGTAGCGGTGGGGTTAGTGAGCGGGTAGAGGTGGGGTTAGTGAGTGTGTAGAGGTGGGGTTAGTGAGTGTGTAGAGGTGGGGTTAGTGAGTGTGTAGCGGTGGGGTTAGTGAGTGTGTAGCGGTGGGGTTAGTGAGTGTGTAGCGGTGGGGTTAGTGAGTGTGAAGTGATGGGGTTAGTGAGTGTGTAGAGGTGGAGTTAGTGAGTGTGTAACGGAGGGGTTAGTGAGTGTGTAGTGGAGGGGTTAGTGAGTGTGTAGCGGTGGGGTTAGTGAGTGTGTAGAGGTGGAGTTAGTGAGTGTGTAGCGGAGGGGTTAGTGAGTGTGTAGCGGTGGGGTTAGTGAGTGTGTAGAGGTGGAGTTAGTGAGTGTGTAGCGGAGGGGTTAGTGAGTGTGTAGCGGTGGGGTTAGTGAGTGTGTAGAGGTGGAGTTAGTGAGTGTGTAACGGAGGGGTTAGTGAGTGTGTAGTGGAGGGGTTAGTGAGTGTGTAGCGGTGGGGTTAGTGAGTGTGTAGAGGTGCAGTCAGTGAGTGTATAGCGGTGGGGTTAGTGAGTGTGTAGAGGTGCAGTCAGTGAGTGTATAGCGGTGGGGTTAGGGAGTGTGTAGAGGTGGGGTTAGTGAGTGTGTAGTGGAGGGGTTATTGAGTGTGTAGTGATGGGGTTAGTGAGTGTATAACAGTGGGGTTATTGAGTGTGTAGCGGTGGGGTTAGTGAGTGTGTAGTGGAGGGGTTAGTGAGTGTGTTGCGGTGGGGTTAGTGAGTGTGTAGCGATGGGGTTCCCACGGGGGACCAGTACGGAAAAAAAAATGTATGAAATGTATGCATTCACTACTGTAAGTCGCTCTGGATAAGAGCGTCTGCTAAATGACAAAAAATGTAAAAAATGTTTAAAAAAATGTAGTGAGTGTGTAGTGGAGAGGTTAGTTAGTGTGTAGCGGTGGGGTTAGTGAGTGTGTAGCGGAGGGTTAGTGAGAGTGTAGCGGTGGGTTAGTGAGAGTGTAGCGGTGGGTTAGTGAGAGTGTAGCGGTGGGGTTAGTGAGAGTGTAGCGGTGGGGTTAGTGAGTGTGTAGCTGAGGGTTAGTGAGTGTGTAGCGGTGGGGTTAGTGAGTGTGTAGCGGTGGGGTTAGTGAGTGTGTAGCGGTGGGGTTAGTGAGTGTGTAGCGGTGGGGTTAGTGAGTGTGTAGCGGTGGGGTTAGTGAGTGTGTAGCGGTGGGGTTAGTGAGTGTGTAGCGGTGGGGTTAGTGAGTGTGTAGCGGTGGGGTTAGTGAGTGTGTAGCGATGGGGTTAGTCAGTGTGTAGCGGTGGGGTTAGTGAGTGTGTAGCGGTGGGGTTAGTGAGTGTGTAGCGGAGGGGTTAGTGAGTGTGTAGCGGAGGGGTTAGTGAGTGTGTAGCGGAGGGGTTAGTGAGTGTGTAGCGGTGGGGTTAGTGAGTGTGTAGCAGTGGGGTTAGTGAGTGTGTAGAGGTGGGGTTAGTGAGTGTGTAGAGGTGGGGTTAGTGAGTGTGTAGAGGTGGGGTTAGTGAGTGTGTAGTGGTGGGGTTAGTGAGTGTGTAGAGGTGGGGTTAGTGAGTGTGTAGCAGTGGGGTTAGTGAGTGTGTAGCGGTGGGGTTAGTGAGTGTGTAGCGGTGGGGTTAGTGAGTGTGTAGCGGTGGGGTTAGTGAGTGTATAGCGGTGGGGTTAGTGAGTGTATAGCGGTGGGGTTAGTGAGTGTGTAGCGGTGCGGTTAGTGAGTGTGTAGCGATGGGGTTAGTCAGTGTGTAGCGGTGGGGTTAGTGAGTGTATAGCAGTGGGGTTAGTCAGTGTGTAGCGGTGGGGTTAGTGAGTGTGTAGCGGAGGTGTTAGTGAGTGTGTAGCGGCGGGGTTAGTGAGTGTGTAGCGGCGGGGTTAGTGAGTGTGTAGCGGCGGGGTTAGTGAGTGTGTAGCGGCGGGGTTAGTGAGTGTGTAGCGGTGGGGTTAGTGAGTGTGTAGCGGTGGGGTTAGTAGGTGTGTAACCTGCCTACTGGCTTCCAGCTTGGTTGTGACCTTGTGAGAACACTATCCTCTGTCTTCGGTTCAGCCTATTATTAGCTGCTCCTGGCCAGACAAAGCACTAATACTCTGGACAAACATACCGCCTCCTCCCTGAGCTCAGACCCGGCCTGGCCGTCAATATAGTCCCCCCCAACCACCCAATACCAACCCCCTATCTTCATCAGCTCCCTCAGCCAATGATCCAGGCACTTTACCCGCTCCCCCCCCCCCCCCCCCGCCCCACAAATTCCCCTTTCATTAATCTCCCCTTCAATGGCCCACTATTTATCCCCCCAATAAAAGAAAATCTCAACCATTGAGTTGAAGAACTGATTAATCTATAATTAAAGCTGCGTTTTGGGGAGTACATTTATATAAAAAATGTAATATATTAGCAATTTATTTGTGACCTAAAACATGATCAAGAATGTTTTAAAATGTGCAAATGGCCTGTAAAGTTTACCTGGAAATTATACATAGAATAAAATTCATTAAAATTCATTAAAGTTCATTAAATTAAACTTCAGTTGATGAGGAAGAGGTGCAAAAAATTGTGAGAATTTTTATTGTATACTAAAAGATATGCATACAACTATGGCATCATTCTGTAGAAAAATAAGGTTAAAAAAACGAACATGTTTTGTTGTTGCGTGAGTGCATTGGTCAGAACATTTCTTGCCTGCGGTAAGTAATTTGAAATTACATTTCCTTGCCAACACTGACGACTACACCACCATAAAAAAAGCATTTACATAGGAATGTGCAGCTAATTGCTGTTTTATGCCAGTTCAATTATATCTATGAATTATTCAGCCTATTTTTACTTCCTGTCTTTCTTTGGTTTATAACAGGGGAAAAAAAGAAATCTGCTCTATGGACGAATAACTTTTGCACTTACCCTCCCTGCATCAAAAATAGTCCCCCTTTTGAATTAAATAAACACTTTATAATAAAGGAAACACTTATTAAATCCAGTGTCCTGGTGGACCTCCAAAGAAAACTGCAAGCTAAACTTGAGTAGCTCCTAAACTGTCATGGATCAGTCATACAATATTCCACTACCACCTGCACACAAACAGGCCCCACATCTAAGAGCACAGGCCAGCAAATTCATTGAGAAAAGCATGTTGCACAGACTAAATAAAGACCTACTGAGTATGACTGAGAGTCACACATACTTGATACCTACTGTAGTTTCACTATCATTACCAGTCCATATCATAATGCCAAAATACACTCAATACTGGGTAGGCGGCCAGGTGCCTATATGGTTTGACATTACAAGGGCTGTGTTCATTAGGACACAGCGTTGAAAAAGCGTTTTGCAATGGAAAACGAAAACGAGAGTTTATTATTGGACAAGTATAGATATTACCCCCCTGTTTCACTCTGTTTGGAGTATTTTCTTCCATTTGGTGCTTAATAATGAACACAATCCAGGTGCTCCCTTTTGATAGGAGCAAGTGCGGTCCAGGTAAACAATGGCAGTCCCCTCACAGTCATCCTATAATTTCCAGTAATAGACAGAACTCCATACACTTGACAGAACTCCATACGCTTGAGGGATAGGCTAAAACAAAGAAAAGCAATCCATCAAGAGGCTTTCCTCTAGAATAATACCACTTAATCAAGACTGGGGACCATCTGGAAATTAAAACGCTGAAAAATCAGAGGGAGAGAAATCAAAACTCAAAACTGGAGACCAGTTTTTTTTCACGTGCCCTCGTCTTTCCCCCTCTTTCGTTACCTTACAACCTTAATGACAACACTGTCAGTTCCAATCACTTCAGCGCAGGTCCAGAATCCATTTTTCAAACTTTATGACAGCTCTAATAGCTTCCACCTGTTCCTAGGATTCCGCCTGTTGACTGGCAAGTTCCCAGTGAGATGTAGGGATGTAGACAAAGACCTCTATTAGGTGCAGTCTGCCTCTGCTACAGTGAGGTCACTCAGCCATTAAATTAGTTCCAGCCCAGCAGACTGCCCGCCAACCCACAGCATGGTTGGTGGACCAACCACTCTCTCTCTCCCTCTCTCTCCATCGCATTTGCTTTATCTCTCTCTTTTTATCACTCTATCACTCTCTCCTGATCCCTGTAATGGTGCAGGCGCTGCTCTCGCCACACTGGTGTCTGACAACTTCACTTTCATTTAGACACCAATACTAAACCCCGAATCACCTCGTGGCGCAACGCTGACAAGGGTAACATAGTGCGTTTGTCATTGTATGTGTCAATGTTCATTTAACAACGCTTGTAAACAAAAAATGTACCACCCACACCCGCTAAGCCCCGGATGCTAACTGGAGATATGAGTGCAGCCAACTTGTACTTCTGCGTAAATCATGCATTGACGTCAAAGGAGAGTTCTGTGAAACTTCAAGTTGGAGTAAGTCTTAGGTTAGAATTTGGCCCTTACTGACCGGCTACCCCCCTCCCTCCCTATCCCAGAGCAAGGTGCAATTAACATTAACTTACTCCTCTAGCAGGTCCATGGTGGTGGGGGTGACCTCTGTGTAGAGTGTTGTGCACCCCACCGTGAGGGTCTCCAGGGGCTGGCTATAGGTATGCAGGCTGAATTGCTCGCAGTTCTGGAACTCTGGGGGGGTCCGTGACCAGGGCCAGGGTCCCCTCGGCCTGCAGGGGGGGGGGGGGGCCCAGCCTGGAGCTCCACACTGGGGTTCACTTTGTGGGAGGCCTTGGAGGACTTGAGCAGCCTCTCCTTATCCACCTGGGTGTGCAGCCAATTCAGGAAGCTGGTCCTGCGCTCCTGGAGACAGAGGAAGAGAAGAAAAGGCCTGTGTGATGAGTAACTAAAGGAATCCTAGGTTTTCATTTCATTCATGAGTTACAGTGATATGGTCATATTTCGTCATATCATATGGCTCCCATCCTTCCATGAAAACATTCATGACATTACCAGAAGTTTGTGGACATCTGCTCGTTGAACATCTCATTCCAAAAGCATGGGCATTAATATGGAGTTGGTCCCCCCTTTGCTGCTATAACAGCCTCCACTCTTCTGGGAAGACTTTCCACTTAATGTTGGAACATTACTGCGGGGACTTGCTTCCATTCAGCCACAAGAGCATTAGTGAGGTCGGGCAATGATGTTGGGCGATTAGGCCTGGCTCGCAGTCGGCATTCCAATTCATCTCAAAGGTGTACGATGCGGTTGAGGTCAGGGCTCTGTGCAGACCAGTGAACTTCTTCCGTACCGATCTCGAAATACCATTTTTTATTTTATTTCTCCCCAATTTTGTGATATAGAATTGCGATCTTGTCTCATCGCTGCAACTCCCCAACGAGCTCGGGAGAAGCGAAGGTCGAGTCATGCGTTCTTAAAAACATGACCTGCCAAGCTGCACTGCTTCTTAACACCCGCCCACTTAACCCGGAAGCCAGATGCACCAATACGTCAGAGGAAACACCATTCAACTGACTTAACCCGGAAGCGAACGCCTCAACACTGCAATGCAGTGCCTTAGACCGCTGCGCCACACGGGAGGCCCCTCGACAAACCATTTCTGTATGGACCTCGCTTTGTGCATGGGAGGATTGTCATGCTGAAACAGGAAAGGGCCTTCTCCAAACTGTTGCCACAAAGTTGGAAGCACAGAATCGTCTACAATGTCATTGTATGCTGTAGTGTTAAGATTTCCTTTCACTGGAACTAAGGAACTGAGCCCGAACCATGAAATACAGACCCAGACCATTATTCCTACTTTACAGTTAGCACTATGCATTGGGGCAGGTAGTGTTCTCCTGGCTTCTGCCAAACTCATATTTGTCCATCGGACTGCCAGATGGTGAAGCGTGATTCATCACTCCAGAGAACACATTTCCACTGCTCCAGAGTCCAATGTCGGCAAGCTTGGCATTCCAGCCGACGCTTGGCATTGCGCATGGTAATCTTAGGCTTGTGTGTGGCTGCTCGACCATGGAAACCCATTTCATGAAGCTCCCGACGAACAGTTCTTGGGCTGACGCTGCTTCCAGAGGCAGTATGAAACTTGGTAGTGAGCTTTGCAACCGAGGACAGGCAATTTTTACACGCTACGTGCTTCAGCACTCTGCGGTCCAGTTCTGTGAGCTTATGTGGCCTACCAGTTAGCGGCTGAGCCGTTGTTGCTCCTAGACGTTTTCACTTCACAACAACACTGCTTACAGTTGACCGGGGCAGCTCTAGCAGGGTAGAAATTTGACTAACTAACGTGTTAGAAAGGTGGCAACCTATGACAGTGCCACGTTGAAAGTCACTGAGCTCTTCCATAAGGCTATTCTACTGCTAATGTTTGTCCATAGATATGGCTGTGTGCTCGATTTTATACACCTGTCAGCAACGGGTGTGGCTGAAATAGCAGAATCCACTCATTTGAAGGGGTCTCCACAAACATACTGACACCTATGACGCCATCTTTATCAATGACAATCAACATGAATTATGAATAGAGTTAAAAAGCCGAGCTGAAGCCAGTCTTAAATTAGATAATCAACGGCTGTGGATAATCAATTACATGGCTGAATTAGGCGCTGGTCCCCAGAGTGGTGAAACATTCTGTTCCAGTCACTTCTCATCCATCAAAAGGGTCACACACTTTATGACTCCCGCCAGAAAACATCTCTCCTGTGTTTTAAAACCATGTGTAACACTAAACATGTTGCTCAAGATGTCAGTGGGAACCCCTTCTCCACAGAGAGATTTGACATGATCCTCATTTACTATGATACTGTATATGGACACTACGCAGACAGAGAATATTTCCCTTGCATTCACTGCAGGCTATATAATTCCTTCCCAGCCAAAAACAGCAAAGTGAATTGTGTGAATTAAAAGAAACAGTTGAATTATGAATAAATGCTGAGTCATAATGCATAATATTGTGCTGCTACCAAGGCCTCGATTCTAGTGTTAGTTTTAGCCATGGGCAAACAGATTGCCTTGTATCTATTGACTTGGTATACCCCATAGAGCCTCACTGTCTACAAAACCAAACCGCACCACTGCCACTCGTTGATAACTGCTTTATTTAATCTAACACTGGAGAGACGTCGCCCACAGGGATCCCCAACAATGACTAACACCATTACACACCGTCCAGTCCATCATGGCCTCTGTCTCTGCAGCCCAAACAGAGAGAAACCTAGCTAGCATTCTTCCAATAGAGAAGTAACACTTATTTTAACGACGAGAATCGAGTTGTGTGAGGGGAGAGTAAATTGGCCACTTCATTTAAAGGTATTGAGCTAGAGAAGATGAGAGCATGAGCTGTCACGATTCTTTTATCTACTAACACTTTTCAACAAGTGTTCAGGGAAGAAGGGGGGGGGGCAACTTCACTTGCCTCTTGTCTTGAGTTGAAGTGGGAATGTTGAGGGGTATGGAGGTAGCAGTGGTGTGTATGGAGGGGAGTAGCAGAAATACAAAGTTGATCATTCAGAAGAACCACCACTCATGAGTTTTGGCGGGTGGCCACCCCACAGGGGCCATTATATAAAGAGGAGAGACGACGTTTCTGTAAAAAGGACATGTTGTGCCCCTTTTATCTCCCCAAATTAGGTGATTTTAAGGCACCACCTGCTGCCCAAACATATATGATTAGCACCCCCTTGGCAACGAGAGAGGACAGGGATGATGGCCTAATTAGCCCAAATCCATATTTAGCGAATACAGTGATGGTTAATCAATTAGAGTCGCTTATCTGCATGCCTCAATTATCTGCTTTATGCCAATCATAAAGGAGAGAGTGGTCCCTGGAGACTTGTTGGGCCACTGTTAACAAGTCTGATATCTTTGGGCTTACAGGGATAAGGACGAGGGGGCTCAGTATGTTTCTCAATTGAAAGCACTGACAGTGTCTGCTGCTTCCTCAGAACAAGTAGGTTATACTTATACGGACAAGAAAATATCTATCTGAAGGAGGAATAAGTGAGCGAGCGAGGAGAGAGAAAGAGAGAGAGAGGTGATGAAGCGAGCAGCAGAGTGAAATGGGGGAAAAAATGCTCTCCTGTCTGCGTGGGGAACTGACCAAACCCATGTCATGTGATGAGGTAGAGCAAGGGAGCCTGGGTAATAATGATACCACCAGTACCAGCACTACAAATTCCAGAGCTTGCACTGCCAGATGCACACAGTCCATCCCCTCTCTTTAGTCAAGACACAGTGCACAGAGAAAACTCTATCCAACAGCCTCACCGGTCCCCCCGCCCCCCCCCCCCCACATAGCACCTTCCATTTTTCAAGAACAATCTGGAAGCAGTCCCACATGCCCTCGCTTTCATCATCCTGGTGTTTGTTGTAACAAAGTGGCCAGGGCAGTGGGGTTAAGAGGTCACAGCCCAGTCCAAACACACCCAACAGTCATAATAATACTACAGTTTGGGCCTTTTCTAGGTTGTCGGGCACAAGGAGGCCAACTAAGGCCAAGTGGACGGATAAATAAGTCACTTAACTTGTCAAAGTCGTTCAAGTGGGCCCATCAGTGGTGATCTACCAGGTGGAGGGCAACAGTGTGACACGCCTCTCCTGTCCATGGTATGTTTTGAGGTCTTTATTTGACATCAAGGGCTAATGTATTGGTTTTGGGGCTCATAAATCAAGGGCAAAGGGATTTGGATTTGGACGTACAAGTTCTTTAATACATTTTTCAGTAAGTGTACACAATGAATACTCAAGAACATTAAACGAACTGACTGAATTATTTGCTCTTTGCTAAGATGCATCACCACAACAAAAATTATGGGGCTGTACTATTCATAAAGAGCAAAATAGAGATTTGCTGCCACCTAGTGGATAGTTACTTCACCACAGGCTGCAGGGTGCATAGGGAAACTTCTGCTGTCATTTGTATCCCCCTGCCAAGAAATCTGTCTTTCAGAGTAATGGGTACAACAGAGTAGCATACCATTACATCTGGGCTGCAGTCTTGAGACCCTGGCTTAAATAATTACATTTTCACAATCCTTTCCCAATTCAAGTGCGGCATTTCAGCATATCTGCCTATCTGACAGACCTACTCTAGACTCTAGAGCCCTTGTGGGTTTTATACTACATTACCCATAACTGCTGAGACTGAAGCCTCCAGAAACAGCCTCACTGTGTGTGGTCCTGAGGTATTTCACTTCCTGCTCTCATAGGCCCGTCAGGCCAATCAGATGCATTAGTCTGGCTGGGCGCTTGGAGATCCCTCTGAGATGGGTGAGTAAATCCATCTCAAACACTGATTATTCCCAGTGCAAATTCCCCACATACCACAGCAGAGCAAAGCACTGTGCCAGTGGGCCTATTAGAATATCAATGAAAGAGCCAGAGGCCTCATCATCAAACGCAATAGAGGAATAAAGCCTCAGCCTGCCAGGCGCAAGTTGACTGGAAGGAGTAAGCTTCAGCCTGCCAGGCAGTGACTGGTTGTACACATCAGACTGGTATCACTTTTTAAACCGTCAATTCACTAATTTCACATAGAGAAATTGCATTGTGCACTGACCAAGGTGTTGTGAGTGTGAGCTATGACTTCCGTCCATGTCAGATCTTTTCCTGGCCACACACACAATCCGTCCATCCATCCATCCAGCCACCCACACACACAATCCGTCCATCCATCCATCCAGCCACCCACACACACAATCCGTCCGTCCACACACACACACACACACACACGCACGCACACACAAACAATCCGTCCATCCATCCAGCCACCCACACACACAATTTGTCCATCCATCCAGCCACCCACACACACACACACACACACAATCCGTCCATCCATCCAGCCACCCACACACACACACACACAATCCATCCATCCAGCCACCCACACAATCCATCCATCCAGCCACACACACACACACACACACACACACACACACACACACACACACACACACACACACACACACACACACACACACACACACACACACACACACACACACACACACACACACACACACACACACACACACACACACACACACACACAATCCGTCCATCCAGCCACCCACACCCACACACACACACACACAATCCGTCCATCCAGCCACCCACACACGCACACACACACAATCCGTCCATCCAGCCACCCACACCCACACACAATCCGTCCATCCACCCAGCCACCCACACACGCACACACAATCTGTCCATCCATCCAGCCACCCACACACACACACAATCTGTCCATCCATCCATCCAGCCACCCACACACAATCTGTCCATCCATCCATCCAGCCACCCACACCCACACAATCCGTCCATCCATCCATCCAGCCACCCACACCCACACAATCCGTCCATCCATCCATCCAGCCACACACACACAATCCGTCCATCCATCCATCCATCCAGCCACACACACACACACAATCCATCCATCCATCCATCCAGCCACCCACACACAATCTGTCCATCCATCCAGCCACCCACACACACGGCCTCATATACGCAAACACGCTGGCGGACGCACACACATACACACACACACACAACCATAATTGTCTAGTTAAATGTTTATTGTGGCAGCCCTACTCCAGACAGGTCTGAACATGTAGAAACCATTTTGATTCTTAATAGATGCAAATCTATGTACAATATATGCAACAGGTTTAGAGCAGGTTTATGTGTCCAGAGGGCCAGTCAAAACAAGTGAGAGCAGGGCTCCACAAGAACACAAACAGTAGAGTTGGAACAGACCTTTGATCAGCAGAAAGCAGTCAGCCTCATGACAGTTCTAGCTGAGAGACTGATGAGTAAACATTGGTAAAGCAGTAGAAGGGTTTTTTATCCAACTTGAGGATGGGAGTCATGTAAGACCTCTAACAGACAAGAGAGTTGATGGCTTCCAGACCCAGTTGTCTGGATTTTGTGGGGCAAGCTTGCTAGCCTTTTTCACATCACAGGCCAATGAAAAAATACCTATCATTTGTGACTGATCAAATATATGGTAGGGAAGCCTGAGTCACATTCAGTTGGATTCATACACCATATGCAACACACTGACTGATGCAAATAGAAATGTCATGAATAGAGCAGTCATGACTCCTTACTCTATATGTCAGAGAGGCATGTCTGTTCTACACAATAGATTTCTGAATAGATATCTGCACATTCCAAAAACCTTGTGACTACAGAACACGGCCCTGGTTGGGAGATGCCTAAGCTGTAACAGAAAGGTAGCAGAGGAGGAGTCAGGCAGAGTACGTACCTCAGAGGTGGCGAGGAGATAGACGGGGCTGGGGGGAGGGGCCTGATTCAGCTCACAGCTCAGGCCCAGGGACGTAAGGATCTCCGTCAGGACCTCGAAGCGCCGCGCGCTGCTCATCTTCAGCTCATCAAAACCCTCCGACGAAGCAACGTCCTCAGAGTCGGGCGCAGTCTCCAGGTGCACCTGAGGCACCTGTTGTTGACTGTACTTTTGTTTATTCCATGTGTAACTCTGTGTTGTTGTTTTTTGTCACACTGCTTTGCTTTATCTTGGCCAGGTCACAGTTGTAAATGAGAACTTGTTCTCAAATGGCCTACCTGGTTAAATAAAGGTGAAATACATTTTTTTAAATAAAAGGTCAGGGACGAGAGGGCAGAAGTCAGCTGAAAGGTCAAGTGTTTGTAAAATGCACATTATCAAAATGAATGACGTACTGTATATTAATTGCAAAACACATTTGGTTAACATGAACAACAGCAATACTTTCCATTCATAGAGCGCTTCATTTTATATAAAAAATATAGGGCTTTACATGTGAAAGGGTATTTATGACTGATAAACAAATGTGGTGTGCAAGACTTTACCTGACACAGCACAGCCTCCCCTAACCTTCCTCCACTCCACGCGTCACCCTGAGGATGACCATGTCCTTGTCCACACCATCCCTCTCCTCCTTCAGCTTCCCCCAGAACTCCACCTCTTCAGGGTCCCCCCCAACACCACTCTGGGGCTTCCTGACAAACGCACTCAGATCCAGCTCTGTGGTATCAGCCCTGGTGAAGCCCAGCTTGCAGATCTGGCTCCTCCTGCTCTTCCTGGGCACCAGAGCCAGCCCCGTGGGGCAGAGGGTGGAGAAGAGCCCCAGGACCCTGCCACCCTGCTCCAAGTATGCCAGGAAGCGGGCCTGGAGCTGGGGGGTGAGGGGTTTGTCTGAGGCCAGTACTAGCCGGTTGGAACTCTCCAGCCAGGGTTCACTGAGGGCCTGCTGGGACAGGATGCAAACGCACCATCTGAAACCTCTCCTGGAAGCCGCCCGTGTACACCAGCACATTGGGGGGCTTCCCGCTAAACGTTGACCCATCGGCTCTGACCAAGGAAGCCCTCTGCCTCATCCTCCTCGCTGTCCGTGCACATGGCCTAGTCGTCAGGAAGGTCGGAGATATTGTCAACCAAGGTGTACTTGATGGAGAGTATGGTGCTGTTCTCCAGCTCCAGGCACTCGTGGCAGCTGGACAGGTAGAAGTGGTGGCCTTGGCCTTGCATGTGCTGGTGGTTGTTAACCAGGGAGTCCCCGCTGTCCACCCCAGGGCTGGCTCCTCGTATGGGCTCTGAGCATCGTCTCTCCACTAATGCCCTATGAACCTCCAGTGGTAGGAGCAGGCTGCCCTTACATTTATATTTACGTCATTTAGCAGACGCTCTCATCCAGAGCGACTTACAAATTGGCGCATTCACCTTAAGATATCCAGTGGAACAACCACTTTACAATAGTACATCTATATCTTTTTTTTTGGGGGGGGGGGGGGGTTTAGAAGGATTACTATATCCTATCCCAGGCATTCCTTAAAGAGGTGGGGTTTCAGGTGTCTACGGAAGGTGGTGATTGACTCCGCTGTCCTGGCGTCGTGAGGGAGCTTGTTCCACCATTGGGGTGCCAGAGCAGTGAACAGTTTTGACTGGGCTGAGCGGGAACTGTGCTTCCGCAGAGGTAGGGGATAGGGGTAGGGGATGAACGCAGTGCCCTTGTTTGGGTGTATGGCCTGATCAGAGCCTGAAGGTACGGAGGTGCTGTTCCCCTCACAGCTCCGTAGGCAAGCACCATGGTCTTGTAGCAGATGCGAGCTTCAACTGGAAGCCAGTGGAGTGTGCGGAGGAGCGGGGTGACGTGAGAGAACTTGGGAAGGTTGAACACCAGATGGGCTGCGGCATTCTGGATGAGTTGTAGGGGTTTAATGGCACAGGCAGGGAGCCCCGCCAAAAGGGAGTTGCAGTAATCCAGACGGGAGATGACAAGTGCCTGGATTAGGACCTGTGCCGCTTCCTGTGTAAGGCAGGGTCGTACTCTGCGAATGTTGTATAGCAGGATCGGGTCACCGCCTTGATGTTAGCGGAGAACGACAGGGTGTTGTCCAGGGTCACGCCGAGGCTCTTAGCACTCTGGGAGGAGGACACAATGGAGTTGTCCACCGTGATGGCGAGATCATGGAAAGGGCAGTCCTTCCCCGGGAGGAAGAGCAGCTCCGTCTTGCCGAGGTTCAGCTTGAGGTGGTGATCCGTCATCCACACTGATATGTCTGCCAGACATGCAGAGATGCGATTCGCCACCTGGTTATCAGAAGGGGGAAAGGAGAAGATTAATTGTGTGTCGTCTGCGTAGCAATGATAGGAGAGAGACCATGTGAGGATATGACAGAGCCAAGTGACTTGGTGTATAGCGAGAATAGGAGAGGGCCTAGAACTGAGCCCTGGGGGACACCAGTGGTGAGAGCACGTGGTGCGGAGACGGATTCTCGCCACGCCACCTGGTAGAAGCGACCTGTCAGGTAGGACGCAATCCAAGAGTGAGCCGCGCCGGAGATACCCAACTTGGAGAGGGTGGAGAGGAGGATCTGATGGTTCACAGTATCAAAGGCAGCAGATAGGTCTAGAAGGATGAGAGCAGAGGAGAGAGAGTTAGCTTTAGCAGTGCGGAGAGCCTCCGTGACACAGAGAAGAGCAGTCTCAGTTGAATGACCAGCCTTGAAACCTGACTGATTTGGATCGAGAAGGTCATTCTGAGAGAGATAGCAGGAGAGCTGGCCAAGGACGGCACGTTCAAGAGTGTTGGAGAGAAAAGAAAGAAGGGATACTGGTCTGTAGTTGTTGACATCGGAGGGATCGAGTGTAGGTTTTTTGAGAAGGGGTGCAACTCTCGCTCTCTTGAAGACGGAAGGGACGTAGCCAGCGGTCAAGGATGAGTTGATGAGCGAGGTGAGGTAAGGGAGAAGGTCTCCGGAAATGGTCTGGAGAAGAGAGGAGGGGATAGGGTCAAGCGGGCAGGTTGTTGGGCGGCCGGCCGTCACAAGACGCAAGATTTCATCTGGAGAGAGAGGGGAGAAAGAGGTCAAAGCATAGGGTAGGGCAGTGTGAGCAGGACCAGCGATGTCGTTTGACTTAACAAACGAGGATCGAATGTCATCGACCTTCTTTTCAAAATGGTTGACGAAGTCATCCGCAGAGAGGGAGGAGGGGGGGGAGGGGGAGGAGGATTCAGGAGGGAGGAGAAGGTGGCAAAGAGCTTCCTAGGGTTAGAGGCAGATGCTTGGAAGTTAGAGTGGTAGAAAGTGGCTTTAGCAGCAGAAACAGAGGAGGAAAATGTAGAGAGGAGGGAGTGAAAAGATGCCAGGTCCGCAGGGAGGCTAGTTTTCCTCCATTTCCGCTCGGCTGCCCGGAGCCCTGTTCTGTGAGCTCGCAATGAGTCGTCAAGCCACGGAGCAGGAGGGGAGGACCGAGCCGGTCGGGAGGATAGGGGACATAGAGAGTCATAGGATGCAGAAAGGGAGGAGAGGAGGGTTGAGGAGGCAGAATCAGGAGATTGGTTGGAGAAGGATTGAGCATAGGGAAGAGATGATAGGATGGAAGAGGAGAGAGTAGCAGGAGAGAGAGAGCGAAGGTTGCGATGGCGCAATACCATCTGAGTAGGGGCAGAGTGAGTAGTGTTGGAGAAGAGGGAGAGGGAAAAGGATACAAGGTAGTGATCGGAGACTTGGAGGGGAGTTGCAGTGAGATTAGTAGAAGAACAGCATCTAGTGAAGATGAGGTCAAGCGTATTGCCAGCCTTGTGAGTAGGGGGGGACGGTGAGAGGGTGAGGTCAAAAGAAGAGAGGAGTGGAAAGAAGGAAGCAGAGAGAAATGAGTCAAAGGTAGACGTAGGGGAGGTTAAAGTCACCCAGAACTGTGAGAGGTGAGCCATCCTCAGGAAAGGAACTTATCAAGGCGTCAAGCTCATTGATGAACTCTCCAAGGGAACCTGGAGGGCGATAAATGGTAAGGATGTTAAGCTTGAATGGGCTAGTGATTGTGACAGCATGGAATTCAAAGGAGGAGATAGACAGATGGGTCAGGGGAAAAAGAGAGAATGTCCACTTGGGAGAGATGAGGATTCCAGTGCCACCACCCCGCTGACCAGATGCTCTCGGGGTGTGCGAGAACACGTAGGTCAGACGAGGAGAGAGCAGTAGGAGTAGCAGTGTTTTCTGTGGTAATCCATGTTTCCGTCAGCGCCAAGAAGTCGAGGGACTGGAGGGTAGCATAGGCTGATATGAACTCTGCCTTGTTGGCCGCAGACCGGCAGTTCCAGAGGCTGCCGGAGACCTGGAACTCCACGTGGGTCGTGCGCGCTGGGACCACCAGGTTAGAGTGGCAGTGGCCACACGATGTGAAGCGTTTGTATGGCCTGTGCAGAGAGGAGAGAACAGGGATAGACCGACACATAGTTGATAGGCTACAGGAGAGGCTACGCTAATGCAAAGGAGATCCTGCGTTGTGTTAGCTGGGTGTCGCCTCTCTCTGAGAGTACCTCCCACTTGCAGGGAGAATGCTCAGAAAGGATGATCTCAGTTTGTTTTTTCAGGGAGAGGGAAGTGATGTGCTTCTCTGACTTTCCCTTCTCCAAAAGTTCTTTAAAAGCAGATTCTCTGAGCAAGACTGCTGGGGAAATGGGCACAAAGGGCAATATTTTCATTGCAAAATGTGGCCCGCTCTCCGTTTTAAACAATGTGAAACAATTTCATAATAGATTTGGAAAAATTATTTGGATAATGTTTTGGGATATAGCCTAGCATTGACAATAATTAAGTGAAGTTCTAAGATAGCATTGGCCAACAACTGTAACTGCATTTAGGACCTAAAACAAATTGTCTTCAAAAAATGCCTTAGTGTCCTTCCACCTCAAAAAGCCCAAGAAATACACCCACCATCTCAGATTGTTCTGAACTGGTTTCTGTAGTTAGAAACAGATAAGACTAGCATTCCTGAAACATTATTTTGTTAAAATATATATAGAAATTAAGCTAATTGATTGCACCTAAATTGTCTATTTGAAGTTATAGGATTCATATAGTATTCTATAAATATAGTACCCAACAACCGATTTGGCCAAAACCCCTTCTCAACAATGATTAAGACATTAAAATGGTCAAAGGCCCCCCAAGGACCCCCCCAACCCCAAACCCCGCACCAAGCCCAACCCAACAGCCAGTAAACAATATCAGTTCTCTGTTTGACAAGTAGTTTGAAGTTGAGCCTTGGAGTTTTGTTTAATCATACCATGTAATGTATTCTCAGTGAATTTGGTGATGGTTCTCCCCCTGTTCAGAGAAATTAGCCATTGAAGTAGCTTGCATTTCCCCCCATAAATTAGTGTGAAAGCACCAGGTCGCGCCTACTAGATGCGGCTTTTTCTACTACTGCTCGACCCTCCTGTGTTTATCAAATGGATCACAATATTTTCTTTGCAACTTTGGGTAGAAAACCAACAGCTTTTGCTCATGGTGAAAATAAATTGTGGTCATCCTTACAAGTCAAGCCAGTCCTCCATGAAAGCAATTCAGTTTGTCCCTCTCTTAGCAACCTAATGCTTCAACCCAACTCTACTTGAGTAATGACAGTTCTCTGAGAGGGCTATCCCTATTGTGCAATTCTCATATGAAGACTTTCCCAATAAGCCCAAACATTTTATGGAGAAATGGGCTAGTGACTGTTGTGACAACCCTAATAAAATAATACAATTATAAACCATTGCATTATTAGAAAACATATGTATACTGTGCATTCATAAAGTATTCAGACCCCTTGACTTTTTCCACATTTTGTTACTTTACAGCCTTATTCTAAAATGGATTAAATTGTTTATTTTCCTTATCAATCTACACACAATACTCCATAACGACAAAGCAAAAACAGGAATATCTGAAACATCACATTTACATAAGTATTCAGACCCTTTACTCTGTACTTTGTTGAAGCACCTTCGGCAGGGATTACAGCCTTGAGTCTTCTTGGGTATGACACTACAAGCTTGGGACACCTGTATATGTGGAGTTTCTCCCATTCTTCTCTGCAGATCCTCTCAAGCTCTGTAAGGTTGGTTGAGGAGCGTCGCCACACAGCTTTTTTCAGGTTTCTCCAGAGATGTTCGATTGGGGTCAAGTCCAGGCTCTGGCTGGGCCACTTAAGGACATTCAGAGACTTTTCCTGAAGCAACTCCTGCATTTTCTTGGCTGTGTGCTTAGGGTCGTTGTTCTGTTGGAAGGTGAACCTTCACCCTAATCTGAGGTCCTGGAGCTCTGTCAGAGTGAGCATCGGGTTCTTGGTCACCTCCCTGACCAAGGTTCTTCTCCCCCGATTGCTCAGTTTGGTTGGGAAGCCAGCTCTAGGAAGAGTATCGGTAGTTCCAAACGTCTTCCATTTAAGAATGATGGTGGCCACTGTGTTCTTGGGGACCTTCAATGCTGCAGAAATTTGTTGGTACCTTTCCCTGTAACAATCCTGTTTCGGAGCACTACGGACAATTCCTTCAACCTAATGGCTTGGTTTTTGCTCTGACATGCACTCTGTCACCAGTGGACTCCAATCAAGTTGTAGAAACATCTCAAGGATGATCAATGGAAACAGGATGCACCTGAACTCAATTTCAATTCTCATAGCAAAGGGTCTGAATACTTATGTAAATGTGAAATCATTTCTAAATTTTTTGTTATATATTTTCTAAAATGTCTAAAACCCTGTTTTTGTTGTGTCGTTATTGGGCATTGTGTGTAGATTTATTTTGTCAACTTTAGAATAAGGCTGTAATGTAACAAAATGTGGAAAAAGTGAAGGAGTCTGAATACTTTCAGAAAGCACTGTATGTTGTGTGATTAGTGATATTTACTATTAAACCAAACACAATACCATTACCAAACACAATAAAGTGTGTGTTCAGGACTTTTACCATTGAAGACCCCTTTAGACCAGAACATTGAAACCATTGCAACAGCTGTAACCTAATGGCTTGCTTGTTTACCAGGAATTAAACAATCCAGACTTTTTTAATGGGAATAATCCACACACATATAGGGGCCGTTTCCTGGACACAGATTAAGCCTAAGAGAAAACAAATTGAATTGCTTTCATGGAGGACTGGCTTGAATTGTGAGGATGACCATACAATACATTTTTATCATGAGCAAATAGCTATTGGTTTTCTACCCAAAGCTGCAAAGAAAATGTGATACAATTAATAAACACAAGAGAGCAAATTGGATTAAAGGGTATGGCAGTAGCAGGAACAGCAGCATCCGGTGGTCAAAATCTGGTACTTTCATGCTAATTTATGGGGGGAAATGCAAGCTACTTCAATGGCTAATTTCTCTGAACAGGGGAAAAACACCATCCCCAGATTTACTGAGAATAGATGACATAGTATGAATAAACAATGCTCCAAACCGCAGCTTCATACTACTTGTCAAACAGAGAACTGATACTGTATACTGGATGTTGGGGTGGGCTTGGTGTGTGGTGTGAAGGGTTGTTGGTGGCTTTTGACCATTTATTTGGATTTATCATGTATTAATCATTGTTAAGAAGGGGTTTGGTCCAAATTTAATATTGGGTATGATATTTCTTGAATATTATATGAATCCCATAACTTGACATGGCCAATTTGTGTGCCCTCAATTAGCTTAATTTCTCAGAGTTCAAATTGTCTTTCAACAAAATCATGTTGCTGGAATGCTTATCTTATCGGTTTCTAACAACAGAAACCATTTCAGAACAATCTGAGATAGTGGGTGTCATGGCTTGCTGAAATGAAATGGAACAACCCCTTACAAATAGCCTTAAAAATACAAATGTTTTTATTTTAAATATTTAAAATCCTTAAAATCCTAGGTGTACAGTAAAGTTGAGTTAACACACACCATAAATGAGAAACTCTTGATTTCAAAGGTAAGGACTAGACACTCACAGACTATCTTTGAAGGCACAAGTCCATTGTCCAGCTGAAGGAGATCTTCCATAAACGCCACCCCGAGGTCGGCTGAAGTTGTCAACGCTGGACTGCGCCACGGCCCTGAATGGCTGCACTAGGCTACAAGCCAGAGGGAGACAGTAGTCTGACCACTTCAGCACCTAGACAACACAGCAGAGTACACAAGTCAGCAGGATTTAAACATTAGTGGACAGTTGAAGGAAAATATCATAATTTCAGAATGTTTAATTGGGATTGGAATTAGTTCAACAATCAAATAGATACTGCACTGCATAATCACTTTTGAGTAACAAAGCAATATCTTCCTGCTGCCTGAGTAAAATAACACTTTTTGTGTTTAAAGGGACATTTAAATGGCTAAATGCAAATCAAGGAACCCTACTTCTTCTCCAACCAAAACATTTTGGCTCCAGGATCTTAGCATGGCATCTCAAGTGTCAGCTGACCCTCTGCCATATGTGTCATTCCATGTCATTTCAGCAAGCCCTGACCCCCACCATCTCAGATTGTTCTGAAATCATTTCTGTAGGTAGAAACAGATAAGATCAGCATTCCTGCAACAATATTTAGTTAAATTAAGCTAATTGATTGCACATATATTGGCCAGTATAATGTATAGGATTCATATAATATTCAAGAAATATAGTACCCAACATATGATTTGCACAAAAACATCTTAACATCTTATTACCTTATCAGTGATTAAGGTGTGAGGAATCCAAATAAATGGTCAAATGCCACCCACAGACCCCCTCAAATTCCACATCAAGCCCACCACAACGGGAAGTATACAGCATCAGTTCTTTATGTTTGACAAGTTGTATGAAGCTGCGACTTGGAGTATTGTTTATTCATACTCTCTAATGTATTCTCAGTGAATTTGGTGGTGTTTTTTAAAAGTGAAAGTACCAGGTTTTGCCCACTAGATGCCTCTGTTCCTGCTAATGCCCTTTTATCCATTTTGATGGTCTCTTGTGTTAATCAAATGTATCACAACATTGTCTTTGCAACTTTGGGTAGAAAACCAATAGCTTTTGCTCATGATGAAAATAAATGGTGTGGTCATCCTCACAATTCAAGACAGTCCTCCAGGAAAGCAATTCAGTTTGTCTTTCTCTTATAACCTAAGGTGCAATTCTCATATGAAACGCCCAAAAATGTGATGGAGAAATTAGCTAGTGACTAACACTAATAAAACAATACAATTATAAACCATTGCATGGCAGTCGTACAGTGCCTTCAGAAAGTATTCACATCCCTTGACCTTTTTTACATTTTGTTGCGTTACAGCCTGAATAAAACATGATCAAATTTAGATTTTGTGTCACTGGCCTACACACAAATCCCCATAATGTCAAAGTCGAATTATGTTTGTAGACATTTTAACAAATTAATAAAAAATGAAAAGCTGAAATGTAGTATTCAACCCCTTTGTGGCAAGCCTAACATTCAGGAGTCAAAATGTGCTTAACAAGTTACATAATAAGTTGCATCAATCAATCAAATATATTTATAAAGCCCTTCTTACATCAGCTGATGTCACAAAGTGCTGTACAGAAACCCAGCCTAAAACCCCAAACAGCAAGCAATGCAGGTGTAGAAGCACGGTGGCAAGGAAAAACTCCCTAGAAAGGCCAGAACCTAGGAAGAAACCTAGAGAGGAACCAGCCTATGAGGGGTGGCCAGTCCTCTTCTGGCTGTGCCGGGTGGAGATTATAACAGTACATGGCCAAGATGTTCAAATGTTCACAGATGACCAGCAGGGTCAAATAATAATAATCACAGTGGTTGTCGAGGGTGCAACAGGTCAGCGCATCAGGAGTAAATGTCAGTTGGCTTTTCTTAGCCGATCATTCAGAGTATATCTACCGCTCCTGCTGTTTCTAGAGAGTTGAAAACAGCAGGTCTGGGACAGGTAGCACGTCCGGTGAACAGGTCAGGGTTCCATGCCGCAGGCAGAACAGTTGAAACTGGAGCAGCAGCATGGCCAGGTGGACTGGGAACAGCAAGGAGTCATCAGGCCAGGTAGTCCTGAGGCATGGTCCTAGGGCTCAGGTCCTTCGAAAGAAAGAAAGAAAGAAAGAAAGAAAGAAAGACAAAGAGAAAGAATTAGAGAGAGCATACTTAAATTCACACAGGACACCGGATAAGACAGGAGAAATACTCCAGATATAACAAAC
Source organism: Salmo salar (assembly GCF_965601325.2). Lineage (NCBI taxonomy): Eukaryota > Metazoa > Chordata > Actinopteri > Salmoniformes > Salmonidae > Salmo > Salmo salar. Next base: position 66,969,853 of record NC_138294.1, on the reverse strand, counting down.
TGACCCTAGCCCCCCGACACATAAACTACTGCAGGATAAATACTGGAGGCTGAGACAGGAGGGTTCGGGGACACTGTGGCCCCGTTCAATGATACCCCCAGACAGGGCCAAACAGTCAGGATATAACCCCACCCACTTTGCCAAAGCACAGTCCCCACACCACTAGAGGCATTCCTTCAACCACCAACTTAACATCCTGAGACAAGGCTGAGTATAGCCCACAAAGATCTCCGCCATGGCACAACCCATGGACTCACTCGGTGTGCAATAATATTGTTTAACATTATTTTTTTAATGTACCCCAACATACAATTAATGTACCCCAACATACAATTATCTCCATGAATAATTGTATGAATATACAATTATATTCATGGAGGCCAAGGGAAGCCAGGCTTCCCCCAAAAAATGGCCAATAAAATGTTATAAATTATCTTTCATCACTCTGTGTTTCATAATGTTCCTTCAACTCACAAGAGGCTGAATGTATCTCACCGGAGAAAGCATCCGAGCCAGCGAAACAGCGCCCCTCTGTCTCTATATACTTTGCCCATCTATCTGATGCTGTATGGTCAAAAAGAGTATGATATTGTTGCTGCCCGTAGCATTGAATGCAATGTAAGCCTGCGAGCATTTGGCCTCCCTTGATTAATAAAAAGTATACAATTATAGCCAATCAGCGTTGGTCCTGGCACACCAAAATAAAGTGTCTAGGGAAGCCAGTTTGGATTTGGCTTCACACCAATAGGAAAATGTAATTGACAGAAAAATTATATATTGTTGCATCTCGTTGTGTCGTTGTCCTATGGTGGCTAGCTAGCTAGCTAAAATTGGCCCTTTCCTAAATTAGCCATGGACGGAGATAGGGATTTTGACTTTTTAATGAATTCTATGTACTGGCCAATGATTATAACGATCCAACCATAAATTCATACATTGTGCCCCTGGCCTGACAGGATGGAAGTTCAATATGTAGCTAGATGTAGTAGGCTAATGTTAGCTAGCTGGCTTATCATTGCCCATGAATGGAAGTTAGGCAAGCGAGCAAGCATTTTAGCCATGTAGCCTAGGACAGCAAAAACTAAAAGCGTGTACTGTATGAGAGTCATAGACTGTTTTTTCAACATGAACAAGAGGAGGATGGCATTGGCGTTTCTCTACAAGTAGGGTGAGTCAACATGTTTTTTCTACTTGCACGAACGAACACACGCATACACACAGAAATCAGAACCATGGACAGCCACATCCTTTTTAGCTTACGTTGATTTGACTAATTAGTTTTTGGCATCGTTTAGTTTTCACTGTATTAGACTAAGCATAGTTGTATTGATGATATTGACATGGGGGGGGGGGGGGGGGGGGGTGGTAAAAAGATCCTAGAGGAAAATCTGGTTCAGTCTGCTTTCACTGGGAGACAAATTCACCTTTTAGCAGGACAAATATACACTGGAGTTGCTTACCAAGACAACAGTGAATGTTCCTGAGTGGCCGAGTTACAGTTTTTACTTAAATCGACTTGAAAATCTATGGTAAGTCATGCAAATGGTTGTCTAGCAATGATCAACAACCATTTTGACAGGGCTTGAAATTTTTTTTTTTTTTTTGCAACAGTATTTTTTATTGGAGTTTCACAATTTTCACCCATATTAAGAGATACAACAACAAAGACAAGGTAAAAAAAACAGCATTCACTTACACATATCCGTATGTATGCACGCACGTACACACACACACACACACACACACACACCCTTTCCCTCTCCCCGCTCAGCGCTTCTCTCACCCCATCCCCCTCATTGCGTCTCTCAATACATACATTTTAAACAAACATAAGAGATAAAAAAAATAATAAATAAAATAAAATAACATTAAAAAAAGCTCAGTTTAAACCAAGAAGTTGAGTTCCCCACACGGACCGTACAGTGTGATTCTGGAATACATAGATCACCATTCTAAGAGAAACCTTGCAGCATAATAGCTGATACTTCAGGTTCTAAGTAATTTAGGTAAGGTTCCCATACTTTGTAGAACTGATCTGTCTTAGAATGCAATGTACATGTCAGATATTCCAGCGGCACCCATTCAAACAGTATCTTATGCCAATCTTTAATAGAGGGAACCTTATCACTAATCCACTGTAAAAGTATGTTTTTCCTCGCTGCGAAGGTGAGGATGTTGTAAAGCCTCCTCTTACCCACAGAAGTTACATGCCTACTAGGGAGACCTAACAGTAGAGAGACTGGGTCCAATTCTAGATCGACCCCTAGGATCTTTTCAATTTCTTGCAGAACACCAGACCAATATCTTTGTATTTTGGTACATGACCATAAACAATGTGTTAGAGTGCCTGTATCAGTTTTACATTTAAGACATTGAGGAGAAGTGGAAGAGGGGCTAAAAGCATGTCTGCGATTTGGGGATATATGCAATCTGTGAATTATTCTTAATTGAATTGCTCTAGTACGATTACATATAGATATTGTTTTTGCATATTTCCAAATGTCCTCCCACATCTCTTCGTCAATAGTAACAGACAGTTCTTTCTCCCACACTTGTTTCACCCTTTGTGTATCGACAGCGGAAAAGGACCTTAAAGCATCATAAAACAGACTTACAGACATTTTCCTTTGTGGGAAAAAAAGCATTCTTTCAATGACAGACATATCAGGGTTGCCAATTAAGGTGGTGCTCTTCAGAATATAATGTCTTACTTGTAGGAAACGGAAAAAGTCCTGCTTTGGGAGTTGATATTTCTCGACCATCTGCTCAAATGACAATAAAATCGTATCCGCAAATAAGTCATTTAGTCTGCGTATGCCCTTATTAAGCCAAACGTTAAAGCCAGCATCCAGCAATCCTGGGGCGAAATCTGGGTTGTTAAGAATTGGGGTAAGAGCAGAGGTTAGTTTGGACCTTCCCAGGAAACGTTGAACTGACCTCCATACTTTGAGTGTGTTAAGTGTAATGGGGTTGTTACAATGATCTTTTACAGACTTGAAACTTGTGAAAAACAAAAGATCCTGTAAAGGGTATTTTGAAAGAGAAGTCTCAATGTCTATCCAAATAGAGGAGTCATCGTTTGTGATCCAGTCTGAGATATAACATAGGTGGGCACACCACTGATAGAACCTGATATTGGGCAGATCCAAGCCACCCATAGAACTTGGCAGCTGCAATATTGCCATCTTAAGTCTTGGCTTGCGTTTACTCCATATAAAGGAACTTAGCCATCCATTTACATCCTTTATTACCTTATTGGAGAGTAATACTGGGATCATTTGGATTGGGTAGAGTAGCCTAGGTAAAATGTTCATTTTCAAGAGGGATATTCTACCCAACCATGAAATCGGATGAGAGTTCCAGCGCTCCAGATCCTGTCTTATTGTGTCGAACAAGGGAACAAAATTGGCTTTGTACATTTGCTGGAATTTAGGAGTTACAAATATACCCAGATACGTAAAACCTGAGGGAGACCATTTAAAAGGGAAGGGGGGAGAAGTATTAGGTACAGAGTGAAGGTTACCAAGTGGCATAGCCTCTGATTTAGTTAGGTTAATCTTGTAGCCTGAGAATTCGCTGAATAACTCAATAATATTAATAAGAGATGTGATTGAAGTCTCGGGATTAGAAATGAATATCAGGACATCATCAGCATACAAGCTTATTTTATGGTGAACATCACCAATGAGCAGCCCCTGTATAGCAGGCGTTACCCTGATGGCCTCGGCCAGTGGTTCCATAACAAGTGCAAATAGGAGGGGGGACAAAGGACAGCCCTGTCTGGTACCTCTGTGTATAGGGAAGCTATTTGACCGTAGTCCATTAGTAAGGACAGCAGCCTGAGGATCATCATATAAAACTTTCACCCATTTTATAAAGTTGTCCCCCAGACCAAATTTATTTAGAGCAAAGAATAGGTAAGACCACTCCACACGATCAAATGCTTTCTCAGCATCTAGGGAGAGCACAAGACCATCCATAGCACTTCGTTGGTAGACTTCAATTACATTAAGAAGCCGTCTGACATTGTTACATGACCTACGTCCCTTAATGAAGCCAGTTTGGTCTCCTTTCACAATTAGTGGCAGTGAGTCCTCTAATCTTGTGGGTAGAATTTTAGAAAGCAATTTTCTATCCACATTCAGAAGGGAAATTGGTCTGTACGAGGAACAAGACTCTGGACATTTTCCCTTTTTGAGAATAAGTGATATGTTGGCTTCTCGCAGCATTTGGGGGAGCTGGTCATTTGAAAATGAGTGGTTAAACATATCACGCAATGGCTCAAGGATCAGGCCATGGAACTCTTTATAGAACTCACTACAAAACCCGTCCGGTCCTGGGGCCTTACCATTTTGCAGATTCTTAATTGCGGACATTATCTCTTCCTCAGTAATAGGAGCATTAAGGAGAGACCTCTGTTCTTCGGAGATAGTAGGGAGCTCAATCTTAGAAAATAAGTTCTCCATTAACTTGGGTGCATCATTTGGCAGTTCTGAGGCATAAAGATTTGCATAAAATGTCTTAAATGAGTCATTTATCAATTTATTTTCATATAAATGATTGCCATCAGAATCAGTAATAGCTGCAATTGACTGTGAGTCAGCTCTCTTTTTAGCTAGGTACGCCAAGTACTTTCCTGGCTTATCGCCGTGTTCATATAGCTTTTGCTTGACAAATCTCATTTTCTTTTCAGCGTCCTGTGTTAGGAGGGAGTCCAACGTTGATCTAATGACTGATATTTCCTTTAATAGGGCAGGAGTGGGAGTTTCAATGTAGTCCTTCTCTTTAGTTCCTAATTCACCCTCTAGTGTTTTTTGCTTTTTCCGCCTCTTAGTGGCTGCGTATGACATAATCAGACCCCTGGCGTACGCCTTACAGGTTTCCCAAAGGAGTGAGGGGTTATCTGTTGATTGAGAGTTAATAGAGAAAAATGCTTTAAACTCTGTAATAAAATATGATGTGAATGTATGGTCTTTAAGAATGGTTGTATTCAACCTCCAGTGTCTTGACTGATTGAATGCCCCGTTGAGTTATGTCCAGGATCACCTCCGCATGATCAGATATGACTATGCTTCCTATCCTAGCGGATAAAACCGACTGCAGTGACGTCCTGGGCATAAAAAAGTAATCTATTCTAGTCTGACATCCATGAGGTGCAGAGAAAAAAGTGAACTCTCTGTTGGAGGGATGAAAAGCTCTCCAAGCATCAGCATACCCCAGATCATCACAAATAGCTGTAAGTGACATAGCTTGAGGAGAGAGTGAGGCTATACCACTGGGAAGCTTATCAATAAGGGGGTTCAACAAACAATTAAAATCTCCTCCAACCACTGCAGTGTCTGAGTTTAATTCTGATAAGTCTAGAAATACCTTAGTGAGGAAGTCAGGGGGGTGGGCAGGGGGGAAGTAAATATTCATTATGGAAATGCTCTGCCCTTGTAAAGTACCATTAATTATAACAAAGCGACCCAATTTATCTTTCACACACTTCAAGACCTTAAGTGGTAGGTTCTTTTTCACAAGAATTGCTACACCTCTACTTCTGGATGTAAATGATGAGAAAAACACTTGACCAAACCCCTCTTGTTGTAATTTCAGATGCTCCTTATCATTCAAATGAGTTTCTTGTAACAGGGCAATATCAATATTTTATTTTTTCAAAAAGGACAGTACCTTCTTCCTTTTAATGGGGTTATGGCTCCCTCTAATGTTCCATGTACATACACGTAGTCTGTTACCTGCCATTGCGCTTTGACCATTCAATATCCAGACTGAATCCTACTGTAAAAATGGGGTGGTACCTTTTTCCATGTGTTGAACTCTCCTCTATCTCACTGAGCGTAAACAAACGATATGAACCCTGAACTCGAACTATATTAAACCCAAAAATTAAACATGAAAAGATCCAAAAGGGGGTTTTCCCACTAGCTAACATGCAGGGGATTTCAACTTTCCAATGTAGACTCTTAAGTCCGCATTGCCACTCAATAGCCTCATCCTTTATATATGTGGAAATTAAAATCAATAGAAGAAGATTGAGGCTCTTCCACCTAAAACCAAGCCTGGGCACCAATATAGGTTCACACATATCTCAGTCTGAGCTACGGCGGCAGTTACTTTAGCAAGAAAAATAATAACGATACGAATATTACTGAACAGGAGCACATGAGAATTTACACCACTGTTTCATGATCAGATTAAAAATAAAATAAGACGTTATCCAATGCTGCGGATGTGCAGCTTAAGGTTATTTACCCGAGAGAGTCAATAAACGCAGCAGCCTCTTAATTAAGATGTGTAGAGTTTTTTAGGCGATCCGTTGACCATAATCTTCAATGTGGCCGGGTACAGCAGTGCGTAGTCGATCTTCATTCTCTTGAGTCGAGCCTTCACCTCATCAAACGCCTTGCGCCTTCGTACAACCGCTGTGGAATAATCATTGAAGAATGAGACCTTTGGACCTTTACGTTGACTACCGTCAGAACCGATGTTTCTAGCCGCATCCATGACGCGCTGCTTGTCGGTAAAGTTGTGGAACTTTATAACCACTGGTCGTGGGCGCTGATTGGGACCGGGTATCGGTGCTTGAGAGCGATGTGCTCTGTCTAGCTTCACCCGACCAGCCTTAGTGTCCATTTGTAGGTAGTCAGGGATCCATTCCTCGAAAATTTTTACTGAACGTGTCCCTTCAGAATTTTCCGGGAGTCCCACAACACGTATATTGCATCTGCGTCCTCGATTATCCAAGTCGTCAATGTGCTCCGCCATTTCGCGCACCTGTTTCTCAAGTGCTTTTATCTTAGTGTCCATGGATGTAGTTGAAGTTTCCACAGTAGCAATTCTTCCTTCCGCCTCATCAGCTGTAGTTCAGCTGAATGGCCTGCTATTGCTTCCAGGACTGTTCTTATCTTAACATCGATCACTTTAGTAATGTTATCCGTCATCCTTTGAATCACCAGGTCCATTGTGCCTGGAACTGTAATGTTGTTAGATTCGCTAACGTTAGCTAGCTCCTCCTGCACATCTACACGGATGGCGATTTTGGTCGACTTCTTAGTAGCTCTGTTGGGCATGTTGTCAGAGATTTTTGAGAAATAGTCGCCAAGACTCATTGTAGGGTAACTTATTTAGCCAATTCTGCCACTTTTTCAAGCTAGGAGATTAATGTAAGAATATAAATTTACGAATACCGCGTGAGCTTGCTGAAACACTGTGTTCTCTCTACGGCGCCATTTTGTTCCCCCTTGAAATTATTTTTTAAGAATAATGGGCAAAAGTTGCACAACCCAGGAGTGCTAAGCTCTTAGAGACTTACCCAGAAAGACTCACAGCTGTAATCGCTCCAAATGGGGCTTCTACAAAGTACACAGCTCAAAAAAATAAAGGGAATACTTAAACAACACAATGTAACTCCAAGTCAATCACACTTCTGTGAAATCAAACTGTCCACTTAGGAAGCAACACTGATTGACAAAAAATTACACATGCTGTTGTGCAAATGGAATAGACAACAGGTGGAAATTATAGGCAATTAGCAAGACACCCCCAATAAAGGAGTGGTTCGACAGGTGGTGCCCACAGACCACTTCTCAGTTCTTATGCTTCCTGGCTGATGTTTTGGTCACTTTTGAATGCTGGCGGTGCTTTCACTCTAGTGGTAGCATGAGACGGAGTCTACAACCCACACAAGTGGCTCAGGTAGTGCAGCTCATCCAGGATGGCACATCAATGCGAGCTGTGGCAAGAAGGTTTGCTGTGTCTGTCAGCATAGTGGCCAGAGCATGGAGGCGCTACCAGGAGACAGGCCAGTACATCAGGAGATGTGGAGGAGGCCTTAGGAGGGCAACAACCCAGCAGCAGGACCGCTACCTCCGCCTTTGTGCAAGGAGGAGCAGGAGGAGCACTGCCAGAGCCCTGCAAAATGACCTCCAGCAGGCCACAAATGTGCATGTGTCTGCTCAAACGGTCAGAAACAGACTCCATGAGGGTGGTATGAGGGCCTGACGTCCACAGGTGGGGGTTGTGCTTACACAGCCCTCCATGTGCTTGCCAGAGGTAGCCTGACTGCCATTAGGTACCGAGATGAGATCCTCAGACCCCTTGTGAGACTATATGCTGGTGCAGTTGGCCCTGGGTTCCTCCTAATGCAAGACAATGCTAGACCTCATGTGGCTGGAGTGTGTCAGCAGTTTCTGCAAGAGGAAGGCGTTGATGCTATGGACTGGCCCGCCCGTTCCGAAGACCTGAGTCCAATTGAGCACATCTGGGACATCATGTCTCGCTCCATCCACCAACGCCACGTTGCACCACAGACTGTCCAGGAGTTGGCGGATGCTTTAGTCCAGGTCTGGGAGGAGATCCCTCAGGAGACCATCCGCCACCTCATCAGGAGCATGCCCAGGCGTTGTAGGGAGGTCATACAGGCATGTGGAGGCCACACACACTACTGAGCCTCATTTTGACTTGTTTTAAGGACATTACATCAAAGTTGGATCAGCCTGTAGTGTGGTTTTCCACTTTAATTTGGGTTGATAAATTGGATTTCCATTGATTATTTTTGTGTGATTTTGTTGTCAGCACATTCAACTATGTAAAGAAAAAAGTATTTAATAAGATTATTTCATTCATTCAGATCTAGGATGTGTTATTTTAGTGTTCCCTTTATTTTTTTTAGCAGTATATTTACTAGTTATGTAAATTACATATTTCTGTATTTCATTTTTTTATACATTTGTAAACATTTCTATAAACACGTTTTTCATTTCTAAAAACATTTTTTATGGGGTATTGTGTGTAGATGGGTGAGACAAACATCTATTTAATCCATTTTGAATTCAGGTTGTAACGCAACAAAATGTAGAATAAGTGAAGGGGTATGAATACGTTCTGAAGGCGCTATGTTTTTCAATAAAATTATTAGAAAACATCTCTCTCTATATGTTATGTGATTAGTGACATTTACCATTAAACCCAACACAATACCACTGCAAAACACTTACAATGTGTGTTTGGGACTTTTACTATTGAAAGTCCTTAGATATCATAACATTGAAACCATTAGACAAACGTTGGCAAAATGTAGTACTTACTGGTATTTAAGAAAAATTAGGGTAAAGATCCTGAAAGTGTGGTGAAATAATTATTTCTTACAACGCTATGTAGATCCCAGGCGATACTGTCGACAAAATCAAACTTGAACGTGTATACCGTTTTGGGACAGAGATATGAGTGCCAAATTGTTGCAAAATGTGCATTTTTTGAAGATAAAATAATGGTTAAAAGCCTGGGTAAAAGACTCGCTGGCACGAAAATAGGCATGAATTATCAGTTCCGAAGGAAATTGCAGAACGGCGCAAAGTTCTGTACCCACTCTTCAAGGTGAATAGGTTAAAAGGGAAACGTGAGGCTTTCGTAGTTGATAAACTGTATATTGATAACCAAATTGTTCCGAGACACCAAGACTACTCCATAGCTATTCTAAATATTACAAAGTTCCCATAGAGTTGAATAATGGAACACCCAATACTATCCATGGTATGGATTGTAATAATACAAACATATTTAACAATAGAAATAAACTACAAATACAGTATACCATTCAAGATAGGAAATGTTGTCAAAATAATTAGTATTCAACTTTCTATTTATAGTATTTATAAATAGATAAAGCCAGCATTAGAAGAAAGGATCATTATTGAAATAATACATCTTCATTTATAAGGAACTGGAACACAAAAGTACTCAAAAGCCGGAAATTAGGTAGGAATCAACATGGTAGGGATAAAAACACAGCTAACAGAGGACACAGAAGGCACAGTATGTGTGTATGTGCAAGTGTATTGTGATGGAAGGTGGGGTGTATGTTTTTGTGTTTGGAAAAGTGTGGAGTTAAGTGAGTGAAAAAGGAAAATGGTTGCAAATGCCAGAGCCCATGTGTATCTGCGAGCAGGACTTGTGACAGAGAGAGCTTTCAATTTTGTGCAGATTTAAAATAAATTCTATCGTTTTTGTATTTATTGTCCTATCAAGATGGAACGGTCCCCAACCCTATACACCCACCTGAGCGACCCATACACCAAGAAGTCCTTATCTGTTTTACAGTGCCTTCGGAAAGTATTAAGACCCCTTGACTTATTCCATATTTTGTTAGGTTACAGCCTCATTCTAAATGGATAAAATAGTTTTTTCCCCTCATCAATCTACACACAATAACCAATAATGACAAAGCAAATGTTTTTTTTAACATTTTTGCAAATGTATAAAAAAAAGACAATTTACTATGAGACTCGAAACTGAGCTCAGGTGCATCCTGTTTCCATTGATCATCCTTGAGATGTTTCTACGACTTGATTGGAGTCCACCTGTGGTAAATTCTATTGATTGGACATGATTTGGAAAGGCACACACCTGTCTATATAAGGTCCAACAGAAAAAGGCACCTAAAGACTCTCAGACCATGAGAAACCAGTGTGTGTGTGTGTGTGTGTGTGTGTGTGTGTGTGTGTGTGTGTGTGTGTGTGTGTGTGTGTGTGTGTGTGTGTGTGTGTGTGTGTGTGTGTGTGTGTGTGTGTGTGTGTGTGTGTGTGTGTGTGTGTGTGTGTGTGTGTGGGTGGGTGTTTAAGGGGAAGGGGTTGTATCTGTGCTCCATCAGCTACAGTAGGACAACCCATTCTTGCTCAATTTTGCATGCCTTCTCAAACAGCTACAACTGTATATGCATTCGCACATCAAGTCCTTTCTTGAGTTGGGCTCGGGTATGAAACAACTGTTGAACATCTGAGCTTGTGGTTGTTTGTGGGGGAAGGGTGGGGAGTGTGTATGAGTGTGTGTGTGTGGGGAGGGGGGGGGGGGGTAAGGATGTTAGGGACAATATAGGATGAAAAACAATAATTCTTTGCTAAAATTATAATTGCTTGCAAAAAATGTAATTTTTGTAATGGCAATTCTGGTGTAGGTAACAATCCTTCACATGAACTGCCTAATTATTACGCATAATTATTCGTTCATCGTGGAAATTATGTTTGGACACACCTACTCATTCAAGGGTTTTTCTTTATTTGTATTATTTTATACATTCCACAACACATATGGAATCATGTAGTAAGCCAAAATGTGATAAACAAATCAAAATATATTTATATTCTTCAAACTAGCCACCCTTTGCCTTGTTGACAGCTTTGCACACTCTTGGCATTCTCTCAACCAGCTTCACCTGGAATGCTTTCCAACACTCTTGAAAGAGTTCCCACATTTGCAGAGCACTTGTTGGGTGTTTTTCCTTCACTCTAAGGTCCAACTCATTCCAAACATCTCAATTGGGTTGAGGTTGGGTGATTGTGGAGGCCAGGTCATCTGATGCAGCACTCCATCACTCTCCTTCTTGGTCAAATAGCCCTTACACAGCCTGGAGGTGTGTTGGGTCATTGTCCTGTTGAATAACAAATGATAGTCCCAACAAGCGCAAACCAGATGGGATGGCGTATCGCTGCAGAATGCTGTGGTAGCCATGCTGGTTAAGTGTAACCTGAATTCTAAATAAATCACGGCAGTTGGAACCAAAAATCTCAAATTTGGACTCATCAGACCAAAGGACAGATTTCCACAGGTCTAATGTCCATTGCTCGTGTTTCTTGTCCCAAGCAAGTCTATTCTTATTATTGGTGTCTTTTAGTAGTGGTTTCTTTGCAGCAATTCGACCATGAAGGCCTGATTCACGCAGTCTCCTCTGAACAGTTGATGTTGAGATGTGTCTGTTACTTGAAATCTGTGAAGCATTAATTTGGGCTGCAATCTGAGGCTGGTAACTTTAATGGACTTATCCTCTGCAACAGAGGTTCCTTTCCTGTGGTGGTCCTCATGAGAGCCAGTTTCATCATAACGCTTGATGGTTTTTTCGAATGCACTTGAAGAAACTTTCAAAGTTCTTGAAATTTTCCAGATTGACTGACCTTCATGTCTTAAAGTAATGATGTACTGTTGTTTCTCTGCTTATTTGAGATGTTCTAGCCATAATATGGACCTGGTATTTTACCAAATAGGGCTATCTTCTGTATACTACCCCTACCTTGTCACAACACAACTGTTTGGCTCAAACGCATTAAGGAAAGAAATTTCACAAATTAACTTTTAACAAGGCAAACCTGTTTATTGAATTGTATTCCAGGTGACTACCTCATGAAGCTGGTTGAGAGAATGCCAAGAGTGTGCAAAACTGTTATCAAGGCAAAAGGTGGCTACTTTGAAGAATATTAAATATCAAATATTTTTTATTTGTTTAACACTTTTTTGGTTACTACATGATTCCAAATGTGTTATTTCATTGTTCTGATGTCTTCACTATTATTCTACAATATATAAAATAGTAAAACTAAATAAAAACCCTGGAATGAGAAGGTGTGACCAAAGTTTTGACTGGTACTGTATACAGTTGAAGTCGGAAGTTCACATACACTTAGGTTGGAGTCATTAAAACTCATTTCTCAACCACTCCACAAATTTCTTGTTAACAAACTATAGTTTTGGCAAGTCGGTTAGGACATATACTTTGTCCATGACGTAAGTAATTTTTCCAACAATTGTTTACAGACAGATTATTTCACTTATAATTCGCCGTATCGCAATACCAGTGGGTCAGAAGTTTACATACACTAAGTTGACTGTGCCTTTAAACAGCTTGGAAAATGTCATGGCTTTAGAAGCTTCTGATAGGCTAATTGACATCATTTGAGTCAATTGGAGGTGTACCTGTGGATGTATTTCAAGGCCTACCTTCAAACTCAGTGTCTCTTTGCTTGACATCATGGGAAAATCAAAAGAAATCAGCCAAGACCTCAGAAAACAAATTGTAGACCTCCACATGTCTGGTTCATCCTTGAGAGCAATTTCCAAACGCCTGAAGGTACCACGTTCATCGGTACAAACAATAGTACGCAACTATAAACAATCAATCCCAGAACAACAGCAAAGGACCTTGTGAAGATGCTGGAGGAAAACGGTACAAAAGTATCTATATCCACAGTAAAACGAGTCCTATATCGACATAACCTGAAAGGCTGCTCAGCAAGAAAGAAGACACTGCTCCAAAACTGGTTTGACTATGGTTTGCAACTGCACACAATGATCATGCTTTTTGGAGAAATGTCCTCTGGTCTGATGAAACCAAAATAGAACTGTTTGGCCATAATGACCATTGTTATGTTTAGAGGAGAAAGGGAGAAGCTTGCAAGCCGAAGAACACCATCACAACCGTGAAGCACGGGTGGCAGCATCATGTTGTGGGGGTGCTTTGCTGCAGGAGGGACTGGTGAACTTCACAAAATAGATGGCATCATGAGGCAGGAAAATTATGTTGATATATTGAAGCAACATCTCAAGACATCAGTCACGAAGTTAATGCTTGGTCGCAAATGGGTCTTCCACATGGACAATGACCCCAAGCATACTTCCAAAGTTGTGGCAAAATGGCTTGAGGACAACAAAGTCAAGGTATTGGAGTGGCCATCACAAAGCCCTGACCTCAATCCTATAGAAAATGTGTGGGCAGAACTGAAAAAGCATGTGCGAGCAAGGAGGCCTACAAACCTGACTCAGTTACACCAGCTCTGTCAGGAGGAATGGGCCAAAATTCACCCAACTTATTGTGGGAAGCTTGTGGAAGGCTACCCGAAACGTTTGACCCAAGTTAAACAATTTAAAGGCAATGCTACCAAATACTAATTGAGTGTATGTAAACTTCTGACCCACTGGGAATGTGTTGAAAGAAATAAAAGCTGAAATAAATCATTCTCTCTTCTATTATTCTGAATTTTCACATTCTTAAAATAGTGGTGATCCTAACTGACCTAAGGCAGGGCATTTTTACTAGGATTAAATGTCAGTAATTGTGAAAAACTGAGTTTAAATGTATTTGGCTAAGGTGCATGTAAACCTCTGACTTCAACTGTATATTTTTACCAAAAAAATATGGGTTATGGAAATTATGGAGACAATTACATTGATGGAAGCTTCAATCTATCGGCAATATTAAGCTGATCTACCCCCCACAACAACAAAAAAAATACAGAACTGCTGGAGCCTAATAGTTTGCTTGTTCACCAAACACACCTATGGCTGGTTTCCTGGACACAGATTAAGCCTAAGAGAAGGACAAACGGAATTGCTTTCATGGAGGACTGAATTGAATTGTGAGGATGACCACACCATTTATTTTCATCGTGAGCCAAATGTATTGGTTTTCTAACAAAAGTTAAAACACAACAGACCAGCAAAATGGATAAAAGGGCAGTATCAAGAACAGCAACATCAAGAGGGTAGAACCTGGTACTTTCACTTAATTAATGGAGAAAATGCAAGCAACTTCAATGGCTAATTTCTTTGAACAGGATGGGATGGGGAAAATATCACCAAAATGAATAAACAATACTCGCAACTTCATACATCTTGTCAAACACAGGGAACTTATACTGTATACTGGCCATTGGGGGTGGGCTTGGTGTGGGGTTTGGATTTAGTTTATTAATTCAACCATTCTAAAAAAAACAAGCACACATAAAACTTGGAAAAGCCATACATGCACATTAGTAAAATCATTGAGGATAACACACAATAAGGTCTGGGACTTACTTCCATTCTAGTCCTCTTGAAACAAGATGGCTTGGCAAGATCCAACACGGTTGAACACAGTATGACAGCATGGGTGGCGTTTGATCATTTATTTGGATTCCTCGCATCTTAATCATAGTTGGCTTCCCTGTGGCTCAGTTGGTAGAGCATGGTGTTTGCAATGCCAGGGTTGTGGGTTCGATTCCCACGGGGAGCCAGTACGAAAAAAAAAAAGAAAGAAAAAAAGAATGTATTAAATGATAAGAGTGTCTGCTAAATAATGTAAATGTTAAGAGGTTTTATTATATCATTCCTATAAATTGAAATGGACAATTTGGGTGCAATCAATTATATTGAACGAAAATATATATGCAACATGTAAAGAGTTGGTCCCATGTTTCATGGGCGGAAATAAAAGATCCCAGAAATGTTCCATATGCACAAAAATTGAATTTCTCACAAATGTTGTGCACAAATTTGTTTACATCCCTGTTAGTAAGCTTTTCTCCATTGCCAAGATAATCCATCCACCTGACAGGTGTGGCATATCAAGAAGCTGATTAAACAGCATGATCATTACACAGGTGCCCCTTGTGCAGGGGACAATAAAAGGCCACTCTAAAATGTGCAGTTTTATCACTCAATACAATGCCTCAGATGTCTCAAGTTGAGGGAGCGTGCAATTGGCATGCTGACTGCAGGAATGTCCACCTGAGCTGTTTCCAGATAATTTAATGTTAATTTCTCTACCATAAGCCACCTCCAACGCCGTTTTAGAGGCCTACATACTCACCATATATGTCATCCATTGAGCATGTTTGGGATGCTCTGGATCGATATGTACGACAGCGTGTTCCAGCTCGCGCCAATATTCAGCAACTTTGCACAGTTATTGAAGAGGACTGGGACAACATTCCACAGGCCAAAATCAACAGCCTGATCAAGTCTATGCAAAGGAGATGTATCGCGCTGCATGAGACAAATGGTGGTCACACCAGATACTGATTGGTTCTGATCCATACCCCTACCTTTTTTAGAAGGTATCTGTATTACCAGTCATGTGAAATCCATAGATTAGGGCCTAATGAATTTATTTCAACTGTAACTCAGTGAAATCTTTGAAATTGTTGTATGTTGTGTTTATTTTTATTCAGTGTAGCTTAATTTCTCAGAGATCACATATTTCAACAAAATAATGTTGCAGAAATGCTTATCTTATCTGTTTCTAACTACATAAACAATTTCAGAACAATCTGAGATGGTGGGTGTCGAAATCGTCTTTCTTGTGCTTTTTAAAGTGAAACAACCAATATTCAATACTTCCTTTTTAAAGCATGACTTCAAAGAGGCCAGAGGCTTTCTCTTTCTTGGAGCATTTTAAGGAGAAAAGCCCCATTGAACACAGAGGGGTTTCACTGTCCGGTGCAGTCCCACCCAGACATGAGGAACAATGGAGCGGAGGGAAACACTCGGAAGGAGAGACAAAGTGGCTCCTCTCAGGTTCCAAACCTCTGTCAACTCAGCACAAGAGAGCCCCCTCCCGAACTCTCAAAGGCACAGACATATCAGCATGCATCCTCTCAGTCACGCACACGCACACGCACATATACACCTTCAATACAGTTAATGGCTGTATTGTAGACTTCAGTGTCTAGGGGTGATATAGCCTAACTGTGCCACACAGTTGGGACCTATTCACTGCAATATAAAACTAGTGTATTGATGTTTTTTCTTACCCACTGCACAGACGAAAGTTTTTATTTTCTATTTAACCTTTATTTAACTAGGCAAGTCAGTTAAGAACAAATTCTTGTTTACAATGACGGCCTACCCCAGCCAAACCCTAACAACACTGGGCCAATTGTGCGCCACCCTATGGGACTCCCAATCACGGCCAGATGTAATACAGCCCAGGTTCAACCCAGGATCTGTAGTAACGCATCTAGCACTGAGATGCAGTGCTTTAGACCGCCGCGCCACTCGGGAGCCCCAGTTAAACGTGTAGTTTTGAGTGACATTTGGTTGAGTTTTCAACTAATGTGAAATCAACAGAAAATCTATTCAAATTGTATTTTATTTTTATGCTGTGAATACAACTTGTGTAGACCTGACCATGAAATGCTTACTTACAAGCCCTTAACCAACAATGTAAAAATAGTAAAATAAAAAACAAAAGTAACACAATAAAAATAACGAGGCTATATACAGGGGGTGCCGGTACCGAGTCAATGTGCGGGGATACTGGTTAGTTAATTTGTACATGTAGGTAGGGGTAAAGTGACTATGCATAGTTAATAAACAGCAAGTAGAGGCAGTGTAAAAACAAAGGGAGGGAGGGCGTGTCAATGTAAATAGTCCGGGTGGCCATTTGATTAATTGTTCAGCAGTCTTATGGCTTGGGGGTAGAAGCTGTTAAGGAGCCTTTTGGTCCTAGACTTGGCGCTCCGGTACTGCTTGCCGTGCGGTAGCAGAGAGGACAGTCTATGACTTGGGTGACTGGAGTCTTTAACAATTTTTTGGGGGCTTCCTCTGACACCGCCTAGTATATAGGTCCTGGATGGTAGGAAGCTTGGCCCCAGTGATGTTCTGGGCCATACGCACTACCGTCTGTGGCACCTTACAGGCAGATGCAGAGCAGTTGCCAAACCAGGCGGTGATGCAACCGGTCAGGATGCTCTCGATGGTACAGCTGTAGAACTTCTTGAGGATCTGGGGACCCATGCCAAATCTTTTCAGTCTCCTGTGGGGGAAAAGGTGTTGTCGTGCCCTCTTCACGACTGTCTTGGTGTGTTTGGACCATGATAGTTTGTTGGTGATGTGGACACCAAGGAACTTGAAACTCTCGACCCGCCCCACTACAGCCCCGTCAATGTTAATGGGGGCCTGTTCTTCCCGCTTTTTCCTGAAGTCCACGATCAGCTCCTTTGTCTTGCTCACATTGAGGGAGAGGATGTTGTCCTGGCACCACACTGCCAGATCTCTGACCTCCTCCCTATAGGCTGTCTCATCGCTGTCTGTGATCAGGCCTGCCACTGCTGTGTCGTCAGCAAACTTAATGATGGTGTTGGAGTCGTGTTTGGCCACGCAGTCGTGGGTGAACAGGGAGTACAGGAGGAGAATAAGCATGCACCCCTGAGGGGCCCCAGTGTTAAGGATCAGCGTGGCAGATGTGCTGCTGCCTACCCTTACCACCTGGGGGCAGTTCGTCAGGAAGTCCAAGATCCAGTGGCAGAGGGAAGTGTTTAGTCCCATGGTCCTTAGCTTAGTGATACGCTTTGAGGGCACTATGGTGTTGAATGCTGAGCTGTGGTCAATGAACAGCACTCTCACATACAGTTGAAGTCGGAAGTTTACATGCACCTTAGCGAAATATATTTAAACTCCGTTTTTCACAATTCCTGACATTTAATCCTAGTAAAAATGCCCTGTCTTAGGTCAGTTAGGATCACCACTTCATTTTAAGAATGTGAAATGTCAGAATAATAGTAGAGACAATGATCTATTTCAGCTTTAAATGTTTTCATCACATTCCCAGTGGGTCAGAAGTTTACATACACTCAATTAGTATTTGGTAGCATTGCCTTTAAATTGTTTAACTTGGGTCAAACGTTTCAGGTAGCCTTCCACAAGCTTCCCACAATAAGTTGGCTGAATTTTGGCCCAGTCCTCTTGACAGAGCTGTTGTAACTGAGTCAGGTTTGTAGGCCTCCTTGCTCGCACACGCTTTTTCAGTTCTGCCCACACATTTTCTATAGGATTGAAGTCAGGGCTTTGTGATGGCCACTCCAATATATCCACATAATTTTCCTTCCTCATGGTGCCATCTATTTTGTGAAGTGTACCAGTCCCTCCTGCAGCAAAGCACCCCCACAACATGATGCTGCCACCACCGTGCTTCACGGTTGGGATGGTGTTCTTCGGCTTGCAAGCCTCCCCCTTTTTCCTCCAAACATAACGATGGTCATTATGGCCAAACAGTTCTATTTTTGTTTCATCAGACCAGAGGACATTTCTCCAAAAAGTACGATCTTTGTCCCCATGTGCAGTTGCAAATCGTAGTCTGGTTTTTTTTATGTCGGTTTTGGAGCAGTGGCTTCTTCCTTGCTGAGCGGCCTTTCAGGTTATGTCGATATAGGACTCGTTTTACTGTGGATATAGATAATTTTGTACCTGCTTCCTCCAGGATCTTCACAAGGTCCTTTGCTGTTGTTCTGGGATTGATTTGCACTTTTCGCACCAAAGTACGTTCATCTCAAGGAGACAGAGCGTGTCTCCTTCCTAAGTGGTATGACGGCTGCGTGGTCACATGGTGTTTATACTTGCGTACTATTGTTTGTACAGATGAACCTGGTACCTTCAGCCATTTTGAAATTGCTCCCAAGGATGAACCAGACTTGTGGAGGTCTACAATTTCTTCGCTAATTTCTTTTGAATTTCCCATGACGTCAAGCAAAGAGGCACTTAGTTTGAAGGTAGGCCTTGAAATACATCCACAGGTAAACCTCCAATTTACTCAAATGATGTCAATTAGCCTATCAGAAGCTTCTAAAGCCATGACATCATTTTCTGGAATTTTCCAAGCTGTTTAAAGGCACAGTCAACTTAATGTTAACCTCTGACCCACTGGAATTGTGATACGGTGAATCATAAGTGAAATAATCTGTCTTTAATCAATTGTTGGAAAAATTACTTGTGTCATGCACAAAGTAGATGTCCTAACCGACTTGCCAAAACTATAGTTTGTTAGCAAGAAATTTGTGGAGTGGTTGAAAAACAAGTTTTAATGACTCCAACCTAAGTGTTTGTAAACTGCCGACTTCAACTGTAGATGTTCCTTTTGTCCAGGTAGGAAAGGACAGTGTGGAGTGCGATTTAGATTGTGTCATCTGTGGATCTGTTGGGGCGGTATGGGAATTGGAGAGGCTCTAGGGTTTCCAAGATAATGGTGTTGATGTGAGCAACGACCAGCCTTTCAAAGCACTTCATGGCTACCAAGTGAGTGCTATGGGGCGGTAATCATTTAGGAAGGTTACCTTCGTTTCCTTGGGCACAGGGACTATGGTGGTCTGCTTGAAGGTATTACAGACTCGGTCAGGGAGAGGTTGAAAATGTCAGTGAAGACACTTTCCAGTTGGTCCTCGCATGCTTTGAGTACACATTCTGGTATCTGTCTGGGCCGACGACTTTGAGAATGTTGATCTGTTTAAAGGTTTTGCTCACTTCGGCTACAGAGAGCGTGATCACATATTTGTCCAGAATGGCTGGTGCTCTCATGTATGCTTCAGTGTTGCTTGCATCGAAGTGAGTATAAAAGGCATTTAGCTCGTCTGGTAGGCTCGCGTCACTGGACAGCTTGCGGCTGGGTTTTCCTTTGTAGTATGTAATAGTTTTCAAGCCCTGCCACATCCGACGAGATTCAGAGCCGGTGTAGTAGGATTCAATCTTAGTTTTCCTGTTTGATGGTTCTTATGAGGGCACAGCAGGATTTCTTATAAGCATCCGGACTAGTGTCCCGCTCCTTGAAAGAGGTAAAGATGTTCCCTGTAATCCATGGCTTCTGGTTGGGATATGTACGTACGGTCACTGTGGGGACGACGTCTTCAATGCACTTATTGATGAAGCCGGTGACTGAGGTGGTTTACTTCTCAATGCCATTAGATGAATCCCGGAACATATTCCAGTCTGTGCTAGCAAAACAGTCCTGTAGCGTAGCATCTGCGTCATCTGACCACTTCCGTATTGAGCGAGTCATTGGTACTTCCTGCTTTAGTTTTTGCTTGTAAGCAGGAATCAGGAGGATAGAATTATGCTCAGATTTGCCATTTGGAGGGCGAGGATAAGCTTTGTATGCATCTCTGTGTGTGGAGTAAAGGTGGTCTAAAGTTTTTTTAACCTTTTTTTGCACATGTGACATGCTGGTAGAAATTTGGTAAAATGGATTTAAGTTTGTCTGCATTAAAGTCCCTGGCCACTAGAAGCGATGCATCTGGATAAGTATTTTCTTGTTTGCTTATGGCCTTATACAGCTCTTTGAGTGCGGTCTTAGTGCCAGCATTGGTTTGTGGTGGTAAATAGATGGCTACGAATAATATAGAGAACTCTCTTGGTAGGTAGTGTGGTCTACAGCTTATCATGCGGTACTCGACCTCAGGCGAGTAATACCTCGAGACTTCTTTAATATTAGAAATTGCGCATCAGCTATTATTTACGTCTTACGTAGCTTCTCTGTCCTGCCAATGCACGGAATACCCAGCCAGCTCTATGGTATCCGTGTCGTCGTTCAGCCACGACTCGGTGAAATAGTACGGATGGTAGTGGAAGTTTACTCACTCGCCTACGAATTCTCAGAAGGTAGCCCAACCTCCGCCCCCTTTTTCTCCATCTTTTCTTCACACAAATGACGGGTGTTTGGGCCTGGTCTCGAGAAAGTAGTATATCCTTCGCGTCTGACTCTTTAAAGAAAAAATCTTTGTCCAGTTCGAGGTGAGTAATCGCTGTTCTGATGTCCAGAAGCTCTTTTCGGTAATAGGAGATGGAAGCAGAAACATTATGTGCAAAATAAGTTACAAACAACGTGAAAAAACAAACAAAATAGCACAGTTGGTTAGGAGCCCGTAAAACAGCAGCCATCCCCTCCGACGCCATTACTAGTCATTGGATTTAGGTTAAAAGTTAGGTGACAAAATAACAAAATTCCATTAGGTTGACGACTTTTCGCAAATCCAAACAGTTTTCCACAGTTTTTTTATTCAACGTCCTCATTTGGGTAGAAATGAAGTGGAAACCGCATTGATTCAACCAGTTTTTGCCTAGTGGGTAGTCATAGAGTACTCTTCTTTACCAAACAGATATGTTTGGTCGCATATACACTACCGTTCAAAAGTTTGGGGTCACTTAGAAATGACCTTGTTTTTGAAAGAAAAGCACATTTTTTTGTCCATTAAAATAACATCAAATTGATCAGAAATACAATGTAGACATAGTTAATGTTGTAAATGACTATTGTAGCTGGAAATGGCAGATTTTTTATGGAATATCTACATAGGCGTACAGAGGCCCATTATCAGCAACCATCACTCCTGTGTTCCAATGGCACGTTGTGTTAGCTAATCCAAGTTTATAATTTTAAAAGGCTAATTGATCATTAGAAAACCTTTTTGCAATTATGTTAGCACAGCTGAAAACTGTAGTGCTGATTAAAGAATCAATAAAACTGGACTTCTTTAGACTAGTTGAGTATCTGGAGCATCAGCATTTGTGGGTTCGATTAAAGGCTCAAAATGGCCAGAAACAAAGACCTGTAATGAACACGATGGGAGACAGAGGGCTGGTTTCAAGCACAGGGTGCAGCAGGTGTTTATTTGCAAAGGACCACAGGAGGAGGCAGGTAGCTGGGTCCAGGGACAGGCAGAAGGTCATACACAGGGGGTCCAAATAGGCAACAGTACAGGCAGGGAAAAGGCTAGTAACATCATCCGGGAGATCAGGGAATAGGTTGATAACAGGAAATTCGATAGGCTAAAGTACAGGCAGGGAATAGGCAAAAGGCGTAGTTAGTGAGGCAGGCCAAACCTATCATACATGAGAGGATTAAATCACGGGAAAAACAGAGCTCGGAATAGAAGTGTGTCACAAAACAAACAATACCTCACAATGATGGGATGCAAAGAACTGAACTAAATAGTGTGTGATAATGACATACAGGTGTGTGAACAGGTGATCAGAATTCAGAGATCTGGAGAATCAGCTGCGTTCAGGGGATCTATGTGTTTGAGAGTGTGAGCGGGAAAGTGGGCTAAAAAGTGAGCTGCGTTCAGGGGATCTACGTGTTTGAGAGTGTGAGCTGGAAGCAGACGTTACAAGACCTTTCTTCTGAAACTCGTCAGTCTATTCTTGTTCTGAGAAATGAAGGCTATTCCTCGCGAGAAATTGCCAAGAAACTGAAGATCTCGTACAACGATGTGTACTACTCCCTTCACAGAACAACGCAAACTGTCTCTAACCAGAATAGAAAGAGGAGTGGGAGGCCCCGGTGCACAACTGAGCAAGAGGACAAGTACATTAGAGTGTCTAGTTTGAGAAACAGACACCTCACAAGTCCTACACTGGCAGCTTCATTAAATGGTATCCGTAAAACACCAGTCTCAACATCAACAGTGAAGAGGCGACTCCGGGATGCTGGCCTTCCAGGCAGAGTTCCTCTGTCCAGTGTCTGTGTTCTTTTGCCCATCTTAATCTTTTCTTTTTATTGGCCAGTCTGAGATAAGGCTTTTTCTTTGCAACTCTGCCTAGAAGGTTAGCATCCCAGAGTCTCCTCTTCACTGTTGACGTTGAGACTGGTGTTTTGCGGGTACTATTTAATGAAGCTGCCAGTTGAAGACTTGTGAGGCGTCTGTTTCTCAAACTAGCCTGATGAGCCTGGATAAGAGTCCTTTAAGCAAGCTGGTCCTGGGGCTCTGTTCACAAACACAAACAGACCCCAAAGATCACCAGGACAGCAACACAATTAGACCCAACCAAATCGTGAGAAAACAAAAAGAGAATTACTTGACACATTTTTGGCCCTAAACAAAGAGTACACAGTGGCAGAATACCTGACCACTGTGACTGACCCAAACTTAAGGAAAGCTTTGACTATGTACAGACTCAGTGAGCATAGCCTTGCTATTGAGAAAAGCTGCCGTAGGCAGACCTGGCTCTCAAGAGATGACAGGCTGTGTGCACGCTGCCCACAAAGTGAGGTGGAAAGTGAGCTGCACTTCCTAATCTCCTGCCAAATGTATGACCGTATTAGAAACACATATTTCCCTCAGATTACACAGAGCCACAAAGAATTAGAAAACAAACCCAATTTTGATAAACTCACATATCTATTCGGTGAAATACCACACTGTGCCATCACAGCAGCAAGATTTGTGACCTGTTGCCACAAGAAAACCAGTGAAGAACAAACACCATTGTAAATACAACCCATTTTTATGTTTATTTATTTTCTCTTTTTTACTTTAACTATTTGCACATAATATGAAATTTGAAATGTCTTTATTCTTCTGGAACTTTTGTGAGTGTAATTTTTACTGTCATTTTTTTATTTATTGTTTATTTCACTTTTGTTTATCTATTTCACTTGCTTTGGAAATGTAAACATATGTTTCACATGCCAAAAAAGCCCCTTAAATTGAATTGAAATTGAAAACGAGAGTGAGATTATTTGCAACTTAATCAGGGAAAGAAAAATTCAAATATCTATTAGGAGAAAATACACAATGTGAGAGGCTGTTTGCATATAACTGTTCCTCAACTCACCAAATGCTATACAATTATAATACAATTGCTTTCCTTAAATGAGAATTAAACTAATTCTAATCCATTCAATCTAATTGTGCCCAGTACAAATGCATATTACCTGTACACTTACCAAGAACTATAGGATAGGCCTATAAAATAAATGCAGAGACAGCCAGGGCCTAAAAGTTAAACAACATAATGAAAAAGAGAACAACAAAAAATGATTGCTTTTATATCTGAATAACTAACTTTTCATGATCAACATTTGAAAAGCTTCAATTTCCATATCTTTAGGGACCAGTGGAGGAAGGGGACCTGCAACTTGACAGCTGAAGACAGATCTCAAAGACTCCCCCACACAACTCCACTTTTGTTTATTCAAGTGAATGGTCAAGATGAGAAAGCCTTGATAAACAGCATACCTGACCGTATGCCTCTCAGTCTAGGAGTTTGCAGGTAGTGGGTCAGTCGAGGACAGAAGATGCTCCCTCTTGGTCTGGATATGCAGCTGCCGTCACTCACTATGAAAGCCAAACCAATGAGTTGCATGAGACGATACGTGGAGACTGAAGAGCCACTTCAAAGGTATGAAAGGTATCTTTAGCCAACTTAACCTACTTGGAATATGGAAGTAAAAACCTCTTCAATAAATTATTTTCAACATTTACAGTTATCCGGTAATATGGAGACCATGGATTCCCTGTCACAGAGAAACTGGACTTCTAGATAAAGTAAGGACATTCCCTTCTCTGTAACTGCTTAAGGCCTACAATTAAATTATGAAGTAATTCAATTTCATCCAACCTATCAGCACAAGAAACCTGTAGCCTAGTAAACATGATGATCTAATACTTAACGGTCACAGGTCCTTGGCAATGCTATATTTTTTTATTATATAGGTCTGTTAATTTTAGTTGAAAATGATCATGCCTACTTGTCCTCTTTAGTTTGGCCAAGGGAATGTGTCATCAAGAACCAGACAGATGACCAAAGGTGCCCATGGATTCCAGCACCCTGTCAGGTATGTACTGTTAGCAGTTGAGAGAAAATTGTATATTTTATTTTAGTATTTTAAAATACTAAATACATTCATCTGATCCATAGGCTCTTCATGCCAAAGTCCAGAACTGAGGAATATCTGTCTCATTTGGGGAAGAAGGTCTTGGACAGTTTCCCTGTCCAAGCCACTCTCCACTTCTACAACGATGACTCCAGCTCTGAGGAAGAGGATGATGAAGATATGGAGGAAGAGCTGGAGGTTAACTCACTCAGTTTGGATCACAGGTCCCATCCACTCAGAGAGAATTCAGAGGTAGTTAGTCTTTTCTGTTTTGGAAACAAGCAGGGGTGATTGGACAAGGGAGAGAGACAGTGCAGCAGGTCACAGGAGATATGCTACTTCCGCGGTGAGGGTCTAGTAGAGGATCCAAGGTGTTCACCTGAGACAGCCACAGGAAGCCGGGAAGGGCCAGGTCACTGGCTGCAGTTGGCCTCACTGAGGTGATTCTGTTTACACCAGCTCAGTGTCAACACACCTTTAACCCAGATATGACCATTTTCCTTGACAACGTCCTATGTTCTCCGGACCTTGTCATGCAAACGTTGGCCTTGTGCTGGTCCCTCCTTTTTTGTTTGAAGTGGAACATTTTCTCTGCTTTCTATCTTTTGTATTTATAATAATTTTTGATTTGTTTATGAAAAAGTGTGTGTTATAAATTGCTGGACATTTGAGTTACTGTGTAGATGGTTTGTTGGTTGAAATGTAAAGAATGTATGTGGATAGAATGTAATATTAATGTGCTTAGCTAGTGAGTGAATATGTTGGCATGGATGCAAAGTAAACTTAAAAGGCCTTTTTCTTTATTAATTTCAATTATTTTAGCATTTGAGTTAAGCAATAAACATTTCTTTCAAAATCGTATAATTTTCCTGCACTTCTTGTGGACGTGGATGAATACTTTTGTTCAGGATTGATTCACATGTCAGGGTCTTTAATATACCCTCAGACAGGACAGAAGAAATTTCCAATGGGACATGAATGATAAAGCCTCTCTATGTCCTATTAATGTCATAACCATAGACACATAAGAAATGACAACCACTCAGATTAGCTGATTTAGTAATCAAAGATGAGTACTGATTTTATAGTCCATGAGCCGGGGGGGGTCGGTTGAGCTCAACTGAACCGACAATGTCTGGGTCCCTAGAGATGGAAAATGTGTGATAGCAAGCTACCATTTCTTTACCCTATGACAATGTCAGTATACAACAAGTTATTGCTCGCTTATAACCTTTAATCATATATAATTGGAAAGCTTAGATTCAATTTGACCTTTGACCTCTAGGGAATACAGTTGAAGTTGGAAGTTCACATACACTTAGGTTGGAGTCATTAAAACTCGTTTTTCAACCACTCCACAAATTTCTTGTTAACAAACTATAGTTTTGGCAAGTCGGTTAGGACATCTACTTTGTGCATGGCACAAGTAATTTTTCCAACAATTGTTTAAAGACAGATTTAACTTATAATTCACCGTATCACAATTCCAGTGGGTCAGAAGTTTACATACATTAAGTTGACTGTGCCTTTAACAGCTTGGAAAATTCCAGAAAATGATGTCATGGCTTTAGAAGCTTCTGATAGGCTAATTGACATCATTTGAGTCAATTGGAGGTTTATCTGTGGATGTATTTCAAGGCCTACCTTCAAACTCAGTGCCTCTTCGCTTGATATCATGGGAAATTCTAAAGAAGTCTGCCAAGACCTCAGAAAACAAATTGTAGACCTCCACAAGTCTGGTTCATCCTTGGGAGCAATTTCCAAACAACTGAAGGTACCAGGTTCATCTGTACAAACAATAGTACGCAAGTATAAACACCATGTGACCACGTAGCCATCATACCACTCAGGAAGGAAACGCTTTCCGTCTCCTAGAGATGAACGTACTTTGGTGCGAAAGGTGCAAATCAATCCCAGAACAACAGCAAAAGACCTTGTGAAGATGCTGGAGAAAACAGATACAAAAGTATCTATATCCGAGTCCTATATCGACATAACCGCCATAAAAAAGCCAGACTATGGTTTTCAACTGCACATGGGGACAAAGATCGTACTTTTTGGTGAAATATCCTCTGGTCTGATGAAACAAAAATAGAACTGTTTGGCCATAATGACCATCGTTATGTTTGGAGGAAAAAGGGGGGCGCTTACAAGCTGAAGAACACCATCCCAACTGTGAAGCACGGGGGTGGCAGCATCATGTTGTGGGGGTGCTTTGCTGCAGGAGGGACTGGTGAACTCCACAAAATAGATGGCATCATGAGGGAGGAAAATCATGTGGATATATTGAAGCAACATCTCAAGACATCAGTCAGGAAGTTAAAGCTTGGTCGCAAATGGGTCTTCCAAATGGACAATGACCCCAAGCATAGTTACAAAGTTGTGGCAAAATGGCTTAAGGACAACAAAGTCAAGGTATTGGAATGGCCATCACAAAGCCCTGACCTCAATCCTATAGAAAATGTGCGGGCAGAACTGAAAAAGCGTGTGCGAGAAAGGAGGCCGACAAACCTGACTCAGTTACACCAGCTCTGTCAGGAGGAACGGGCCAAAATTCAACCAACTTATTCTGGGAAGCTTGTGGAAGGCTACCCAAAACATTTGACCCAAGTGAAACAATTTAAAGGCAATGCTACAAAATTCTAATTGAGTGTATGTAAACTTCTGACCCACTGGGAATGTGATGAAAGAAATAAAAGCTGAAATAAATCATTCTCTCTACTATTATTCTGTCTTTTGACATTGTTAAAATAAAGTGGTGATCCTAACTGACCTAAGGCAGGGAATTTTTACTAGGATTAAATGTCAGGAATTGTGAAAAACTGAGTTTAAATGTATTTGGCTAATGTGTATTTATACTTCCGACTTCAACTGTATATCCGAATTACCTGTATAAATGGCTTTAAAACGGAAACCCTGATACATTTTTAACTTTGTTTTGGAAGTGGTTCTGAAAGGTCATGAAATTGTTTAAAAATCGCCCCATGTTGTACTATTGACATTAGAATGTTGGAAGAAGCTTAGCCATAGAATTCCATGTGATGGGGTAGTTATGTTTTTGGATTTTTACTTTGGTGATAGAAGCACCGAATTGCACACACACAGCTAAAACAGGTTTTTAAAAATATTTGTAGATACAGGGCCATCACAGAATTCACCCATTATTCATTTCAAAATAGAATTGAAATATTATTTTAAATAATGTGAAAAGGGGTTTGTTCTCTGCCCACTTCATTTTATGGACAAAGAATCTTCCATGAAAGATAAACAAATTAACAATGAAAGTTAAATCAGGGTCCATATCATTTGGTTCAAAATAAAACATAATATCAGAGTCTTTCAAATTAACATTAATAGTTGTTTCTTTTCAAATAATATCTTCTAACTCACACCAAAATCTTCTGACATAAGAGCAGTCCCAAAATAAATGGTCAAGACTCTCTGGGTCACAATCACAAAATACACATTTGTTATCAATAGCTATTTTAAATCTGTGTATAACAAAGGTCTTTACAGGGTAGATTGTATGAATGAGTTTGTATGATACTTCTTTCACCTTATTAGATATACAATATTTACCAGATAACAACGAAACTTTGTTCCAATTCACTTGTCCTAGGGCTGCATTCCAGTACATTTTAGCAGAGGGAATAGTAACATATTGACATAGTTTCCTTATATACATGTTATTACATTTATAGTTTAAAATGTCAATTCCTTCTAATTGTATTGAGGCTACAAAATCCTCAACAGTTGCACTTGGAGTATTGTTATATTCTCCTAAAAGAAGAATAGCACCTTTAGGGACAGCTCTAACAACAATTTGATACTCCTCAGGAGTGAATGTAACATTGTGTGTTCTCATAAATTCTGGATAATCATATAGTTGTCCATCATTGTTCAGTAATTGTTTAACCCAAATAATGTTGTTGTCAAACCAGTTCTGGAAAAACAAAGACTTGTTTTTGTATTTTATGTCTTTATTATTCCAGATTGTATACGGGGAAAAATTGTGTTTGTACATGAGGTTCCAAGTTAGAAGTACTTGTTTATGAAGGTTTGCAAGCTTAATAGGGATTTTACCCATATCAAAGTTGCATTTGAGTAAGAATTCTAGACCACCAATTTGTTGGAATATTAAATTAGGGATGATATTCCAGATGCAGTCCTTATTTCTTAAATAGTTTTGCATCCATTTAACTTTAAACATTATATTAGAGGTTTTAAAATCCAGAGCATTCAACTCTCCCTCACTTTGGGTGCTACATATTACCACTTTTCTTAAATAATGTGGTTTATTCCTCCATATGAAGTTAAATAATTTTGTATCAACCATTTTAGTTACTGACAGAGGAACATCCAAGGCAAGGGAGGTATAAACTAATCTAGACAGACCTTCAGATTTTGATAAAAGTACACGTCCAGATAAAGAAAGATCTCTTAATAACCAGGAGTTAAATCTCTTTCCAATTTTCTCTACAATAGGAGAGAAATTTAAAATACCACACAGAAAGCTATCATTGTTGCACTGCTATGACATATTTTCCAACTCTGGGGACATAGACCTTTAAAAAAAATTACTATCATCGGCCCAAGTGAGTCCAACTGCCCAAATCTGGGGGTCTGGCTCATGGATTATTAGAGGTATTTGCTATTCAGCACATTACACCTATTTGGGAGTAAACTAGTAAGTAATCTATTCCTAAATATACAAAGACCACAGGGAGTATCAATAATTTAATATGGGCTGACCAATGCTCTTTTTAAAAAAAATTTAAGGCAGCAGATATTGCTCCAAGGGACATTACCGTGCAACACAAAGGCAAATGGAATCAGATGGCATGAACCTGTCAACATTTAGGTCTTGGGGTCCTAGAAGGCCTCGCTAACCACTAGGACAAGCCAGTACAAGCTCATGCTACAAAGGGAAGAAACAGATCCAATCAACCGTGATAAGCAAAATAGAGGACGAGGAACAGGCATATGTCAAACACTGCAAATCCACTGACTCTTTTAGTACATATATTGAGTTGACAAAACATTAGGAACACATGCTCCATGGCATTAACTGACCAGGTGAAAGCCATGATCTCTTATTGATGTCATTTGTTAAATCCATTTCAATCAGTGTAGACGAAGGAAACAGGTTAAAGAAGGATTTTTAATCCTTGAGACATGGATTGTATATGTTTGCCACTCAGGGGGTGAATGGGCAAGACAAAAGATTTAAGTGCCTTTGCTGGGTTTTTCATGTCAACAGGTTCCCGTGTGTATCAAGAATGGTCCACCACCCAAAGGACATCCAGCCAACTTGACACAATTGTGGGAAGCACTGGAGTCAACATGGGCCAGCATCCCTGTGGAACACTTTCGAAACCTTGTAGAGTCCATGCCCCGACAAATTGAGGCTGTTCTGAGGGAAATAGGCGTGCAAAACAATTTTAGGAAGGTGTTCCTAATGTTTTGTACACTCAGTGTACAAAAGAACATCTCTCACATGAATAACAATGAATTTCAATGGCAGAGAAAGAGTATACAAATGAATTTACAGTGACCAAGGTTGTGATGATCTTATATGGGATCTTCTAAACATTATGGTCCACCACTGAATATTTCCCTGGAACTCAGAGAGATCAGAAAACAGTTGGAAAACCATTGGTTATAAGTTGGATTGGTCACTCCCTAATCACTCCTAATGATACTGGATCCAGTGATCAAAGCGTGGACTAAAGGTGAGACTTGGGGCAAGTTTAGCCCTCAACTGACTGGCCAGCATGGCCTTTCGCGTGCCCCCCCAACACACACACACTCACAAGGGGGAATGGCAGTGGTCTCTCCATCATCAGGTCCAGCAAGGCTGAAGGAACTAGTGGCCCTCCAGAGGTTAAACGCTGGCCAGCCATCTGATCCCAACCTCTTGTTTGTTTATGATAGTTCATCTGGGCGGCCTGGCTGAGGTGGCCGGCTGACCTGTCTGGTGGGCTGGCTGGGACAGGCTAGGGCCGAGAGGAGAGGATGGGGGTTGTCAGGCCCCAGTGGGTGGCTTGGTCACTGAGGTGGGCAGCAGACTGATTGAGGAGTCTCAGCGAAATCCTGAAGATGAGGAGATAGTGAGGTGACCATTTCACTTGCAGTCTGATGAGTTCAGAAGGTCATAAACCTACTGTCCTCACCCCAACTGAATGGAGCACATCATAGAAGCACAAGCATAATACTTGATTTGGATCATCCAAAGGTTAATGCATTCTAAAATGGAGAAGTCAATGATCTCATATTTATGACTTATCAATATTAATACAGTCATTGGATTAACATAAGACCAACTCATCTCATTCCACACAGCACCCCTAATGCTATACATTCCATTACACAACCTTTTCCATCTGCATTTTCATTAGTTAGTCGAGTGGTCCGTGATGATGGATTATCAAAAGATGTTGAAGAGCAAATGATGTGCAAGCTGCTGTGGTCAGGTCACCTGGCTGCCCAGGGTTCATCTGCAAGTCAAATATTTGTCCTGTCACATGGAGGTGATGGAAAAGGTGCATCTAAAAACCTCAGCAAACTCCAATCGTGAGGAGTGATGCCAGTTATGGCGACAAAACTGCCCTCTGCTTGTCCCGAGCCTTTAAATAAGACAACAGGCTCAATACAGTGGATGGTGGACCATTAAAAATCTAATCAAATTTTATTTGTCACATGCGTCGAATACAACAGGTGTAGACCTTACCGTGAAATGCTTACTTACGAGCCCTTAACCAACAATGCAGTTCAAGAAATAGAGATAAGATTTACTAAATAAACTTGAGTAAAAAATAAAAAGTAACACAATAAAATAACAAGGATATATACAGGGGGTACAGGTACCAAGTCAATGTGCGGGTGTACAGGTTAGTTGGGGTAATTTGTACATGTAGGTAGGGGTAAAGTGACTATGCATAGTGTAAAAATAAAGTCAATAAAGTCAATGGCCACCCAGACTAATTGTTCAGCAGTCTTATGGCTTGGGGGTAGAACCTGTTATGGAGCCTTTTAGACCTAGACTTGGCGCTCCGGTACCGCTTGCTGTGCGGTAGCAGAGAGAACAGTATGACTTGGGTGACTGTAGTTTAAAAAATACATTGGGCCTTTCTCTGACACCGCCTAGTATATAGGTCCTGGATGGCAGGAAGCTTGGCCCAAGTGATGTACTGGGCAGTGTGCCTTACGGTCGGATGCCGAGCAGTTGCCATACCAGACCGTGATGCAACCGGTTAGGATGCTCTCGATAGTGCAGCTGTAGAACTTTTTGGAGGATCTGGGGACCCATGCCAAATCTTTTCAGTCTCCTGAGGGGAAAAAGGTGTTGGACCATGATGTGTTGGACCATGATTTGTTGGGAATGTGGACACCAAGGAACTTGAAACTCTCGCCCGCTCAACTACAGTCCCGTCATTGTGAATGGGTGCGTGTTCGGCCCTCCTTTTCCTGTAGTCCACGATCAGCTCCTTTGTCTTGCTCACATTGAGGGTTGTTGTCCTGGCACCACACTTCCAGGTCTGACCTCCACCCTATAGGCTGTCTCGTGGTTGTCTGTGATCAGGCCTACCACCGTTGTGGGTAAACAGGGAGTACAGGAGGGTACTAAGCACACACCCCTGAGGGGCCCCAGTGTTAAGGATCAGCATGGCAGATGTGTTGTCCCTACTCTTACCACTTGGGGGCAGCCCGTCAGGAAGTCCAGGATCCAGTTGCAGAGGGAGGTGTTCAGTCCCAGGGTCCTTAGCTTAGTGATGAGCTTTGTGAGTAGTATGGTGTTGAACGCTGAGCTGTAGTCAATGAACAACTCTTACATAGGTGTTATTTTTGTCCAGGTGGGAAAGGGCAGGGTGGAGTGCGATTGAGATTGTGTCATCTGTGGATCTGTTGGGGCGGTATGCAACTTGGAGTGGGTCTAGGGTTTCCAGGATGATGGTGTTGAAGTGAGCCACGACCAGCCTTTCAAAGCACTTCATGGCTACTGACATGAGTGCTATGGGGCGATAGTCATTTAGGCAGGTTATCTTCGCTTCCTTGGGCACAGGGACTATGGTTGTCTGCTTGAAACATGTAGGTATTACAGACTTGGTCAGGGAGAGGTTGAAAATGTCAGTGAAGACACTTGCCAGTAGGTCTTCACATGTTCTGAGTACACATCCTGGTAATCCGTCTGGCCCCATGGCCTTGTGAATGTTGACCTGTTTAAAATGTTTTGCTCGCATCGGCTACGGAGAGCGTGATCACACAGTCGTCCAGAACAGCTAGTGCTCTCATGCATGCTCCAGTTTTGCTTGCCTCAAAGCGAGCATAAAAGTCATTTAGCTAGTCTGATAGGCTTGCGACACTGGACAGCTCGCGGCTGGGTTTCCCTTTGTAGTATGTAATAGTTTTCAAGCCCTGCCACATCCGACGAGCGTCAGAGTACAATTCAATCTTAGTCCTGTGTTGACGCTTTGCCTGTTTGATGGTTCATCTGAGGGTATAGCGCGTCCGGATTAATGTCCAACTCCTTGAAAGCGGCTGCTCTAGTCTTTAGCTCGGTGCGGATATTACCTGTAATCCGCGGCTTCTGGTTGGGATATGTACGTACGGGTACTGTGGAGACAATGTCTTCAATGCACTTATTGATGAAGCCGGTGACTATACTCCTCAATACCTTTGGATGAATCCCGGAACATATTCCAGTCTGTGCTAGCAAAACAGTCCTGTAGCGTAGCATCCGCATCATTTGACCACTTCCGAATTGAGCGAGTCATTGGTACTTCCAGCTTTCTTGCTTATAAGCAGGAATCAGGAGGATAGAATTATGGACTGATTTGCCAAATGGAGGGCAAGCTTTGTATGCGTCTCTGTGTGTGGAGTAAAGGTGGTCTAGAGTTTTTTTCCCTCTGGTTGCACGTGACATGCTGGTAGAAATGAGGTACAACGGATTTAAGTTTGCATGCATTAAAGTCCCCGGGCACTAGGAGCGCTGCTTCTAGATGAGCATTTTCTTGTTTGCTCATGGACTTATACAGCTCGTTAAGTGCGGTCCTAGACCCAGCATCGGTTTGTGGTGGTAAATAGACGGCTATGAATAATATAGATGAAAACTCTCTCGGTTGTTAGTGTGGTCTACAGTTTATCATGAGGTACTCTACCTCAGGCGAGCAATACCTTATATCATGCAGGTATGTTTTAAAATTAATACCATTGATCAACAGCATATCCACAGCCTGGAGTCCTATATAAGTTAAACCAAAAAGCACAAATATAATAATTAAGATCAGTTCACATGGTTTTAATACGAGAAGATAATGAACATATTAACATGAAAATGTGTGAGAAGTTTGTGATAAATGTTACAAAATTGCATCCAATAACTTTCTACAGAACGCTCTTCTTGAGGAGCTTCTGAGATTTATTTTTCAGACGACTTGTGAATCCAGGTCCAAATCATTTATACCACAAAATGAAAATTCCAATAAAAAAAAGGAAATAATTTGAAAGACATTTACAATAGGGGGGAAAAAACTGTAGCTCTTGACAAATACTAAATAAGGATCATATGAGAAAACACTTTTCCATCAAGCAATTATCTCTGCAGTGCATATAAAATACTGCATCAATCAGCTATTTGTTAATTTTCTTAATCAGCATCCTCACTGAGGTAATGCCATACTTCCTGGTCCCGTATTCACTTTGCGACAAATCTGGTTGTCATTGAGGTGATAAATAAAAAATTCTGTTCACTTCACTGATGGAAACATCCTTTAATCTGGGTATGGCCCTCTTCTGGCAGTCATCTATCCGCTGACCTCTGGCATAGACATCTGTTCAAGACAATAAGGTAGGCTATAGGTTACAGTGACGGTTACTAGATTAAGAGAGACATATTATAAAACCTAATAGAAAACAAATCCATGGTACAAAATCCTTTAGCGCTAAAAACTTCTAGGTAGTAAATACTGTCATCTGTTAGTCTAATTGTCTTGTGATATACAATTTTTGAGTTGAGTTTCCTTTCTTGGCCATGACTCACTACGAATTGTTTTTATTTTCATCTCAAATGGGACTTCTTGGTTTAAAACAAGGACAGAGATAGGAATTCACAACAATAGAGTGATTGTAGAACTTTCCAGACATCTGGAGGAACCAGATGAACCTGATCACTGAATTAAGTTACCATGAAAGTCAAGGGAAAACATTTATGGCACTCACACAGGTCTGGTATACTGAAATCTTACAATGCAGATTATCATGAATTATACTTTCAGATCAGACATACAGTAATTCCAATTGACTGTATGGACATTGTGTCCATACAGTCAGTCTCCTGCTGCCTGATGCTTACCTGTTATGTTGTCCACTGAGCTGAGTGGAGCAGTGTTAATCATGTTCACCCCAAACAACATTACTATACAGACTATTACTGCAGCCAGCAGATAGATTGGCACAGCAACAGCCCAATACCTACAGAGACAGCAGATGGGATATAAAAAATAAACTCAATCAGGACCATCATGGGCAATATACAAAATACAGGTATCAAGGAAAAAGATGAGCAGATTGCCAATAAGTTCAGAAATGTAGCTCTACCTGATATAATGATGTATTCTTTTTCTATATGAATTATTAGGTAAACATAAACATGTTCAGTGGTCTCATTTCGATTGACTTACTTTTGAGGCCAGTAAGTAAGCCCTATTGCATGAAGCCATTCATCTGGTACATAGGCCCACACCAAATACAAAACTGCAGAAGGAGCAGAAATGGGTCAAAAACATAAAGTACATTAAAACAATGCTGATTGACACTACATTTGAGAGCACATTTGGCATTTTCACATAGCCTACAGATAATAATATGGCATTGAATCCCCAACTTCAACAGTCATTGCCTTAAACAGACTAAACACAAAGGACATATGACTGGGACTTACAGAAGCCAAATTGTGAGCCAAGGAACAGAACAAAGCCGTAGATGGCCCTTTCTGGCAGGGGGGAGGGAGAATTTTCCACCATGACAATCTGAATACAAATATAAAAGAGAGATGAGATAGAGGTAAATATAACACAGCTGAATTGATTGGTTGTAACAGGCTAATGTATGATTATATATATATTCACCACAACATCAGCATGCTTCGTTCGAAATACAGAAACGTGACGCTTTTTCGTAGGGCTAGGAAGGGAATCTTCTAACCATCTTTATTATTTGGTTTCGCTAC
Organism: Salmo salar; assembly: GCF_965601325.2. Classification (NCBI taxonomy): domain Eukaryota; kingdom Metazoa; phylum Chordata; class Actinopteri; order Salmoniformes; family Salmonidae; genus Salmo; species Salmo salar. The sequence continues at coordinate 66,933,677 of NC_138294.1, read as the reverse complement.
ATTCCGGAAGTGGATGTTGGTAACTTTGTCATGTGACTTTGTCATGTGAACGTAAGCGAGGAGGAACGTTTCCACTAGCTATATCGTAGAAATGTGGTTTTAATTTAAGGTTAGGCATAAGGTTATCAGTGTGGTTAAGGTTAGGTTTAAAATAACATTTTTAAGAAGATACATTGTAGAAATAGGCGGGGTTTATGACTGTGCTTATTTATGTATGTGTGATGTGGTTCGGAAACTAGCAACAGATTACAAATGCAAGCAACGCCTCCCTTAATGAACATGTTGCCGGCCATAAAACAGATTTACAAATAATTTCAGGAAGTGAACAAGAAAGGCAAGTTGTGTGCACTGGCCCTTATTTTTTGTAGCTAGTGTATGTATTGGTCGTGGTGTCGAGATAAAGTAGCTGAATGTTGTCTCGCGGCAAAGCGAGGAAAGAACGGTGCGTAGTTGCTAGTAAGCGAGCCAACAAAACTAAATTAGCTAGCTAGCAAACGTTTCTTTCAAGGTGAGGTTCGATGCTCCGGGCAATCAGATGCCCCCGTAGTTAGACAATGGCTCACTAGTTAGATGGATGTATAACTTTCCTGTCTATCATCTAGCTAACGTTATAGTTAGTTAGTTACTGGTAGGAAGCACAGTACCAGATAACGTTAGCTAACTAACCGAGTTTGTTGTAATGTTAGCACTTAGCTAGACAAGTTATTTAGAGGCGGAACTGTCACTTTTAGCTTACATTAGTTAGCTCGTTTTAGCAGTCAATTAACCTGCGGTACGTTATCTTGGTAACGGTACATGTTCGTTGAGTAATCATGCAATGTTAGTTAGCTACTGTTTATTGTCACGACTCCATGATGACATGATTCTTGTTTCAGACTTACCAAAATGTCAGATTCAGACTCTGGTCCAGAGTTTGTGGACTACGACGATATCAGACACGGGGCGAAATTTGTAAGTAAAAAGGATGATTGTTGACGTGTCATTAAATATGAATGTAAGACCGAAGGGAATACTTATAAGATACATTTTGAAAATGGACTCTACTAGTGTTATCATGTAACGTTTGCAATACCTCATTAGACATTACATTATTAACAAAACTTTTCTTCCTCAAGATCTATGTCAAAGACAATCCCTTTGTAGCCCTGCAACCTCCAGGTAAGAAGTAGCAAGAACACTAGTCGCGTACACGCATCTAGTACTGACACTAGCTAGTTGCTTGCTCATAGTACTGACACTCACTGTGGTGGTTGGGAATAGGTATTGGGGCTGGACAGGTGTGACCCAGACCCTCCACTGTTGGAGACTACAAACATATCCATTCAGAGTGGGGGTGACGATTGAGGATCAAATGGGATTGGGGGGAGGAGAAACTATGTTCATCTGTATAACTCATTCTGTTTTTGGTGCAGATGATACATTTGAGCGATGGAATAAACTCTCTGTCAGTTTGAAAAAGAAAGCAGCACAGTTGATGCATGTATCTGCCTTTTGGTATCACATTCTGCTTTGTCGAGAGAATCACAACACCACACGCTGGGCTGTGCAAGTGGGCTTCCTAGATTCAAAGTAAGAATTAGTTTGAGAGTAATTTAACTCCCTGCCACACATTCTTTATTCCTTAGTACAGTGTGTTAAGACTCAAGTTCTCATTTCACCTTTCCTTCTCTAGTGTCAGCAATGACTTGAGTCTGAAGAGACTGCACAGGATTGAAATATTGGAAGCTATCCTCAGAGCGATGGAAAAAGGATGTGTAAGTTTCTTGTTACAATGAAAATGGCACCATACAGGAATTGCAGTGTTGAATCTGAGAAGACTCATGCTGTCATTTGTTTTCTCTTCCAGTTATTAGAAGATCAGACAAGGCATATGATCTGGATAAGCAATACATTTAACTTGGTAGGTGGAATGCATGCCTTTGCCCCCCCCCCCCCCACCAAAAAAAGCAAATATGATGCATAATCACTGCTTCCACTTGCTCATATCTTACTCCATTTTTAGAGCAACATGGTTTCTTGTCCCCTCAAAGTAATTATTCATAAGAATACAATAATGTTCTCTTCATGCCTGGGAAATGGGGCACAATGCTCCTTAGTGTTTATGGAAGCCAAAGGGTAGGGTGCCCATCTTCATTGGTTAAGAACTCCTCAGGAATCTATTTACACCCTGCTGACCTGATACATACCCAAGAGAAAAGGAAACCGGAATGTCCTGTTTGGTGGTGGTAAATTTGAATCGCTGCTTTCATTGGAGTCATTCGTCAACCTGATTTGTCACATGGAATATCTAGCAACCTGATGTGCATGAATTTCCCATTATCAACCATTGCAGATTGGTGTGTTGTCTCTAGCGCTGGGCGATATGGCCAAAATACACTGCTCAAAAAAATAAAGGGAACACTTAAACAACCCAATGTAACTCCAAGTCAATTCTGTGAAATCAAACTGTCCACTTAGGAAGCAACACTGATTGACAATACATTTCACATGCTGTTGTGCAAATGGAATAGACAACAGGTGGAAATTATAGACAATTAGCAAGACACCCCCAATAAAGGAGTGGTTCTGCAGGTGGGGACCACAGACCACTTCTCAGTTCCTATGCTTCCTGGCTGATGTTTTGGTCACTTTTGAATGCTGGTGGTGCTTTCACTCTAGTGGTAGCATGAGACGGAGTCTACAACCCACACAAGTGGCTCAGGTAGTGCAGCTCATCCAGGATGGCACATCAATGCGAGCTGTGGCAAGAAGGTTTGCTGTGTCTGTCAGCTTAGTGTCCAGAGCATGGAGGCGCTACCAGGAGACAGGCCAGTACATCAGGAGACGTGGAGGAGGCCGTAGGAGGGCAACAACCCAGCAGCAGGACCGCTACCTCCGCCTTTGTGCAAGGAGGAGCAGGATGAGCACTGCCAGAGCCCTGCAAAATGACCTCCAGCAGGCCACAAATGTGCATGTGTCTGCTCAAACGGTCAGAAACAGACTCCATGAGGGTGGTATGAGGGCCCGACGTCCACAGGTGGGGGTTGTGCTTACAGCCCAACACCGTGCAGGACGTTTGGCATTTGCCAGAGAACACCAAGATTGGCATATTCGCCACTGGCGCCCTGTGCTCTTCACAGATGAAAGCAGGTTCACACTGAGCACGTGACAGAGTCTGGAGACGCCGTGGAGAACGTTCTGCTGCCTGCAACATCTTCCAGCATGACCGGTTTGGCGGTGGGTCAGTCATGGTGTGGGGTGGCATTTCTTTGGTGGGGCCGCACAGCCCTCCATGTGCTCGCCAGAGGTAGCCTGACTGCCATTAGGTACCGAGATGAGATCCTCAGACCCCTTGTGAGACCATATGTTGGTGCGGTTGGCCCTGGGATCCTCCTAATGCAAGACAATGCTAGACCTCATATGGCTGGAGTGTGTCAGCAGTTCCTGCAAGAGGAAGGCATTGATGCTATGGACTGGCCCGCCCGTTCCCCAGACCTGAATCCAATTGAGCACATCTGGGACATCATGTCTCGCTCCATCCACCAACGCCACGTTGCACCACAGACTGTCCAGGAGTTGGCGGATGCTTTAGTCCAGGTCTGGGAGGAGATCCCTCAGGAGACCATCCGCCACCTCATCAGGAGCATGCCCAAGCGTTGTAGGGAGGTCATACAGGCACGTGGAGGCCACACACACTACTGAGCCTCATTTTGACTTGTTTTAAGGACATTACATCAAAGTTGGATCAGCCTGTAGTGTGGTTTTTCCACTTTAATTTTGAGTGTGACTCCAAATCCAGACCTCCATGGGTTGATAAATTGGATTTCCATTGATTATTTGTGTGATTTTGTTGTCAGCACATTCAACTATGTAAAGAAAAAAGTATTTAATAAGATTATTTATTTCATTCAGATCTAGGATGTGTTGTTTAAGTGTTCCCTTTATTTTTTTGAGCAGTATATAATATCACAATTTTTTTTTCAGAATTATGGCATTATTTTACGTTTCTTAATAGTAAAAGTTAAAAATATGCTTTGTATGTAGCACATGACCTTAACATGGCATCAAATTAATAGTAAGTGGTTTTAATGGGCTTTCTTCGCTCTGATTTTGTTTTGACCAAACTGACAAAGTATTCTTATTTGTAGAACTTTTCATATTTAACACTATCAAAATACCTTTTATAGTGGGTATTGTAGAATTTCATACCGGTATACCTTAGAATACAATATATCGCCCAGCCCTAATTGTCTTATGACAATGGTAAGGACTAAATCAGTGTTTTGTTGATTGGTAACTCTCTGGTCAGCATGTGCTGGAGGTCCTGGATGATGCAATATGCTGGCTGGAGCAGACAGGAGAGCCCCGCATCAAGCAGCAGGTTCAGGAGCTGGGCCCCAGAGGGAACTGTTTTGCTGCTCTTCAACTCATCTTCGCTGAGTGTAAGAACCACTCTGAGTCAGGCAGTGTCATCCATTGCTGTTCATATGGTGATGTGATGATGTACTGTGACTGTGACTGTTTGAGACTCAGACCATTGTGTTTTTAAAGCCTTCTCTCACAAAATATTAACCCATTGATGCCCAGGCAGGGTTTAGTGATAGGTACGGTGAGGGAAAAAATCCCCTGCTGATTTTGTACGTTTGCCCACTGACAAAGAAATGATCAGTCTATAATTTTAATGGTAGGTTTATTTGAAAAGTGAGAGACAGAATAACAACAACAAAAAAATCCAGAAAAACGCATGTCAAAAATGTTGTAAATTGATTTGCATTTTCATGAGGGATATAAGTATTTGACCCATCTGCAAAACATGACTTAGTACTTGGTGGCAAAACCCTTGTTGGCAATCAGAGGTCAGATGTTTCTTGTAGTTGGCCACCAGGTTTGCACACATCTCAGGAGGGATTTTGTCCCACTCCTCTTTGCAGATCTTCTCAAAGTCATTAAGGTTTCGAGGCTGATGTTTGGCAACTCAAACCTTCAGCTCGCTCCACAGATTTATGGGATTAAGGTCTGGAGACTGGCTAGGCCACTCCAGGACCTTAATGTCCTTCTTCTTGAGCCACTCCTTTGTTGCCTTGGCCGTGTGTTTTGGGTCATTGTCATGCTGGAATACCCATTTTCAATGCCCTGAATGAGGGAAGGAGGTTCTCACCCAAGATTTGACTGTACATGGCCCCGTCCATCGTCCCTTTGATGCGGTGAAGTTGTCCAGTCCCCTTAGCAGAAAAACACCCCCAAAGCATAATGTTTCCACCTCCATGTTTGACGGTGGGGATGGTTTTCTTGGGGTCATAGGCAGCATTCCTCCTCCTCCAAACACGGTGAGATGAGTTGATGCCAAAAGCTCCATTTTGGTCTCATCTGACCACAACACTTTCACCCAGTTGTCCTCTGAATCAGATGTTCATTGGCAAACTTCAGACGGGCATGTATATGTGCTTTCTTGAGCAGGGGGACCTTGCGGGCGCTGCAGGATTTCAGTCCTTCACGGCGTAGTGTGTTACCAATTGTTTTCTTGGTGACTATGGTCCCAGCTGCCTTGAGATCATTGACAAGATCCTCCTGTGTAGTTCTGGGCTGATTTCTCACCGTTCTCATGGTCATTGCAACTCCACAAGGTGAGATCTTGCATGGAGCCCCAGGCTGAGGGATATTGACAGTTCTTTTGTGTTTCTTCCATTTGCGAATAATCAAACCAAATGTTGTCACCTTCTCACCAAGCTGCTTGGCGATGGTCTTGTAGCCCATTCCAGCCTTGTGTAGGTCTACAATCTTGTCCCTGACATCCTTGGAGAGATCTTTGGTCTTGGCCATGGTGGAGAGTTTGGAATCTGATTGCTTCTGTGGACACATGTCTTTTATACAGGTAACAAGCTGAGATTAGGAGCACTCCCTTTAAGAGTGTGCTCCTAATCTCAGCTCGTTACCTGTATAAAAGACACCTGGGAGCCAGAAATCTTTCTGATTGAGAGGGGGTCAAATACTTATTTCCCTCATTAAAAAGCAAATCAATTTATAATTTTTTTTAAACGTTTTTCTGGATTTTTTATTAGTTATTCTGTCTCTCACTGTTCAAATAAACCTACCATTTAAAATTATAGACTTATCATTTCTTTGTCAGTGGGCAAACGTACAAAATCAGCAGGGGATCAAATACTTTTTTCCCTCACTGTAGCTTAGAGGGTTGAAAGGTACAACATGGTAGGTAGGTTAGAGGCTGAAAGGTTACTGGGCAATAAAATGTCACATGGTTTATCCTACTCTGGGAACTTGGTTAGCAGTGAATGTGTCCCAATATGAACATCATTAACCTCTTCTCTCATCAGATGCTCACTATACGCAGGCCATGGGAGTCAGTAAAAAAACATGTATGCGAGAGCTTGCACAGGGCCCCTGCCAATGGTTTATTGAGGTAAGAAGCCTGTATTTGATATTTTGTCATCCTTGATGGGCCCAATGCCCTCACCTAATTTTATCTAAAGATGGTCCCAATCGTAGTAATCTGTTTTAGAAGATATACTGTGTTTTTGTAATGGACTAAGTTGATCTATGACTTACACCAGTAGATTGGACCCCCCTCACGGGCCAATCTGGCCCACGGGTGACTTTTTAAAAATGTTATTCTTTGTTTTTTAGAGAAACATACTTTAAAATGACTAAAACCAAATCAAAACTATGTACATGTGATGTTGGATCTACAGTGCCTATAGATAACCTACACACCCTTTAACTATTTTCACATTTTGCTGCCTTAATTTAGTCCCTTTTTAAATTTAATTATGTTTTTCCTACATATCTACATAACCTACTTCACATTTTCAAAGTGAAAGAAAGTTTTATAAAATGTTTTCCTAATTGTCTCGCTGAAAAATAAAACTATGTCCCAGGGTTTGATTTTCAGAATACTGAGGTGGGTTTTCCTGTATCATTTTACCAGGGCTTTGCTTCTTTCATATTTATTTTGATCCTGAAACTCCCCAGTCCCTGCCCATAACATGATGTTGCTGCCACAATACTTGAAAATAGAGTTCCACTGTTGTGTTGGATTGGATTTGATCCAACCCTGTAGTTTTTAAGTTAGACTTTGACTGTGTCCTGCTTGCTAAATGAAAGCTAGCGTCTTTGATGTTAAGTCCCCAATATAGTGAACTTTGAGCAGTTCTGGACTGGTTCAGACTTACATTTTGGTGTACAAAGCGCTCCGTGAATGTTGTAGGGTCCAGTGCCTTATAGTGCCAGAAAGCCCCATCTGTCCTCTCTTCGCTGCCACTCTGTTGGCGGAGCTGACCTTGAAGTGTCAGGTTTCCCACCCAACGTTTGCGTAGGGAGTGATGTCACATTTTCTGGCCTATCCAGGCAAAGAATCGATATGCTCTCCCTCTGAGCGGCGGAGCCCAGCCTAGGAGACGGCATATGAAAGGGGACAGTCTAGCGACTCCCAACAGTTGTGGTTTCATCGCTGTGATGTTCTCAGCTGGGGACGAAATTAATTTGTGCGTAAAGCTGAAGTAACCAATCTGCAGCACTTATAATGGTATCTCTTTGTCGCTCAGAGGAGGCTTGGCAGAAAATGCTCTTGTCAGTTCATATGCAATGGGGGGGCTGAAATTGTCACTAAATATGATCATAAAGCCAATATAGTAAGTTGTTTATCATTTGGTTGTTGCTATATTTAGAAAGCATTTGTCATATTCTGCTTTTGAGTAGATTTAAAAATATATACTGCTCAAAAAAATAAAGGGAACACTTAAACAACACATCCTAGATCTGAATGAAATAAATAATCTTATTAAATACTTTTTTCTTTACATAGTTGAATGTGCTGACAACAAAATCACACAAATAATCAATGGAAATCCAATTTATCAACCCATGGAGGTCTGGATTTGGAGTCACACTCAAAATTAAAGTGGAAAACCACACTACAGGCTGATCCAACTTTGATGTAATGTCCTTAAAACAAGTCAAAATGAGGCTCAGTAGTGTGTGTGGCCTCCACGTGCCTGTATGACCGCCCTACAACGCCTTGGCATGCTCCTGATGAGGTGGCGGATGGTCTCCTGAGGGATCTCCTCCCAGACCTGGACTAAAGCATCCGCCAACTCCTGGACAGTCTGTGGTGCAACGTGGCGTTGGTGGATGGAGCGAGACATGATGTCCTAGATGTGCTCAATTGGATTCAGGTCTGGGGAACGGGCGGGCCAGTCCATAGCATCAATGCCTTCCTCTTGCAGGAACTGCTGACACACTCCAGCCACATGAGGTCTAGCATTGTCTTGCATTAGGAGGAACCCAGGGCCAACCGTACCAGCATATGGTCTCACAAGGGGTCTGAGGATCTCATCTCGGTACCTAATGGCAGTCAGGCTACCTCTGGCGAGCACATGGAGGGCTGTGCGGCCCCCCAAAGAAATGCCACCCCACACCATGACTGACCCACCGCCAAACCGGTCATGCTGGAGGATGTTGCAGGCAGCAGAACGTTCTCCACGGCGTCTCCAGACTCTGTCACGTCTGTCACGTGCTTAGTGTGAACCTGCTTTCATCTGTGAAGAGCACAGGGCGCCAGTGGTGAATTTGCCAATCTTGGTGTTCTCTGGCAAATGCCAAACGGTGTTGGGCTATAAGCACAACCCCCACCTGTGGACGTCGGGCCCTCATACCACCCTCATGGAGTCTGTTTCTGACCGTTTGAGCAGACACATGCACATTTGTGGCCTGCTGGAGGTCATTTTGCAGGGCTCTGGCAGTGCTTCTCCTGCTCCTCCTTGCACAAAGGCGGAGGTAGCGGTCCTGCTGCTGGGTTGTTGCCCTCCTACGGCCTCCTCCACGTGTCCTGATGTAGTGGCCTGTCTCCTGGTAGCGCCTCCATGCTCTGGACACTACGCTGACAGACACAGCAAACCTTCTTGCCACAGCTCGCATTGATGTGCCATCCTGGATGAGCTGCACTACCTGAGCCACTTGTGTGGGTTGTAGACTCCGTCTCATGCTACCACTAGAGTGAAAGCACCGCCAACATTGAAAAGTGACCAAAACATCAGCCAGGAAGCATAGGAACTGAGAAGTGGTCTGTGGTCACCACCTGCAGAACCACTCTTTTATTGGGGGTGTCTTGCTAATTGCCTATAATTTCCACCTGTTGTCTATTCCATTTGCACAACAGCATGTGAAATGTATTGTCAATCAGTGTTGCTTCCTAAGTGGACAGTTTGATTTCACAGAAGTGTGATTGATTTGGAGTTACATTGTGTTGTTAAAGTGTTCCCTTTATTTTTTTGAGCAGTGTATTTAAATATTTTCATAGTTTTACTATGTACTTGAGTTTGGTCCTCAAGTGAGTACACCTCAGCAATTGTATAACTATTTTCACCAGAAAGCTGAGGTCCAGTCCTTTCCAGAACTATGCAGCATTAGTAATTATTGTTTATGGCCATCTCCATTTAGGGGGAAATCTGTTTTGCATGATCATTCAGTCAGGGGGCATCAAATTCCGAAATTGATGGGTGAGAAATGTTAACAATTTTCTGTACGGCCCTCCCTCCAGACCGCGCTGAAGACCGACCGCGGCCCCCGGGACAAAATTAGTTTGACAGCCCTGATTTACACAAACCCTCCTCTGGATTTACATTACATTTTTGTAAGTTGTGTTGACATATGTTTTCTATTTCAATTTATTTTTTTAAGATACTTTTTTTCCTTATTTCCTCAGAAAAGTGAAGAGATGAAGGCTAAAGGAAATGATCAGTTTCAGAAAAAGAAGTATGATGCAGCAGTCAAGTATTATTCAAAAGCCATCAAATATCAGTAAGTGGTATTTTTTGTTTTAGTGGCCAAGTGCAGTCAAACGTGATTGTCCTGTTTTTTTTATGTCTATCTCTACACACACACACACACACACACACACACAGGTTGGAGTAATGTGAAAATGATGATTCCCTTTTAGTGTAATAGCTGTTGGAAAAGACCGTCTGAAATTTCATTCTGTTTAGGTGGGATTAAGTTTTGATCAGCCTGGTGACATCAACAGGCTTGCAAAGAGGCTATTATAGTTTGTTTTAAATTAAAATGGTCAATCACAATAAGGTACTTAATTGTTACCCAGAAATGATTTGGTATTGAGATAAAAATGGCTGCATTTGACATTTTTAACATAGTGCCTTTAGAAAGTTCACACCCCTTGACTTTTTCCACATTTTGTTACAAAATGGGATTAAAATGGATTTGTGTAGATTGTAATATTTTGTCAACAATCAATCTTTAAAAATATGGAAAATAAAACGCCATCTTGATTTGGATAAGTGTTCAACCCCCTGAGTCAATACAGCTGTAGTCACCTTTAGCAGTGACTACAGCTGTGAGTCTTTCTGTGTAATTCTAAGAGCTTTGCACACCTGTATTTTACAATGTTTGCCCATTTTTCCTTTAAAAAATTCTTCAAGCACTGTGAAGTTGTTGAGCATGGCTAGAGAGCCATTTTCAAATTTTGCCGTAGATTAAGTCAACTGTGACTGGGCCACTCAGGAACAATTTAAATGTAGTCTTGGTAAGCAACTCGTGTATATTTGGCCTTGTTTTAGGTTATTGTCCTGCTGAAAGGTGACTTTGTCTCCCATTGTCTGTTGGAAAGCAGACTGAACCAGGTTTTCATCCAATTGGTGCATTTCCAGTAAGGATTTACCCTGGTGTTTTACAAAAAAGCATCAGACTTTGGTTTTTCCAAGGTCCGGCTCCTGGGAGTCACTGTGCCATGGCCTCAGTGGACCTGCTCTGTCTTGGTGCCAAGGCAAGGCCACTGGGGCTTTTCGGGTGTCATTTGCATAACAATGGCTAACTGAGAACTAGGGCTGGGCAGTATACCGTATTTTACTATATACCGGTATTTATGCATTGACCGGTTTGGGTTTTTATTTTACCTTCTATAACTGTATTTTAATGTTTGGTTTGTTAAATGTAATACGCCGTGTGTAACGTCAATTTTCATAGTTTACTCCGCTTCTCTCTCGCTCTCTCGCACACGAATGGGCGAAGCATGAATAAAGATGATAGGGTCCCCAGGGAAACACTGAACATCACTTTGGTTTCTACCCTGTCACAATAACTCATGCATGGCATTTTCGTTCGTTGTCATGTCAAACAACACTGTATTCAAAGTGTCCACTATTATTTATATTCTAACTATAGAATCAGAATAAACATTCTATTAACATTATTCCAAAAGTTCACCCCAGTGTTTTGATCTAAATCGCCATTGCAGCATTTGGTTAAAAATAAGGCCTAGTATTTATGCCCATGTTGTGGCAGTGTGGAAACGATCTCAAATGAGTGCAGGAAATGCAGAAATTAATGCAAATGCAGGAAATTGTTTTAGGTTGAAGTTGACTTGTATACATTGATGTTACAGTCCATGGCCCAGTGACAGGCTGGTTGTGTTGATGTGAGCCATAATCATCCCAGACACACTGGACCCACTTTGCATACCGCCCCAAAATACCCACAGATGACTCAATCTCTATTGCACTCTACACTGCCCTCACCAACCTGGACAAAAGGAATACCTATAAGAATGCTGTTAAATGACTACAACTCAGCATTTGACACCATAGTCCCATCCAGTCTCATCACCAAGTTCAGGACCCTGGAAATGAACACCTCCCTCTGCAAATCAAATCAAAGTTTATTTGTCATGTGCGCCGAATACAACCTGACAGTGAAATGCTTACTTACAGGCTCTAACCAATAGTGCAAAAAAAAGGTGTGTGTGTGTAGGTAAGTAAAGAAATAAAACAGTAAAAAGACATTTGAAAATAACAGTAGCAAGGCTATATACAGACACTGGTTAGTCAGGCTTATTGAGGTAGTATGTACATGTAGGTATGGTTAAAGTGACTATGCATATATGATGAACACAGAGTAGCAGTAGCGTGGCAGGCAGCTTTGCCCCAGTGATGTACTGGGCCGTACACACTACCCTCTGAAGTTCCTTGCGGTCGGAGGCCGAGCAATTGCCGTACCAGGCAGTGATGCAACCGGTCAGGATGCTCTCGATGTTGCAGCTGTAGAACCTTTTGAAGATCTCAGGACCCATGCCAAATCTTTTTAGTTTCCTGAGGGGGAATAGGCTTTGTCCTGCCCTCTTCACTACTGTCTTGGTGTGTTTGGACCATTCTAGTTTGTTGATGTGGACACAGAGGAACTTGAAGCTCTCAACCTGCTCCACTACAGCCCCGTCGATGAGAATGGGGGCGTGCTCGGTGCTCCTTTTCCTGTAGTCCACAATCATCTCCTTAGTTTTGGTTACGTTGAGGAATAGGTATTCTGGCACCACCCGGCCAGGTCTCTGACCTCCTTATAGGCTGTCTCGCCGTTGTTGGTGATCAGGCCTACCGCTGTTGTGTCGTCTGCAAACTTAACCTCTATGGGCTAGGTGGGACGCTTGCGTCCCACCTACTCAACAGCCAGTTGAATCCTGTGGCGCGTTATTGAAATACCTTAGATATGCTATTACTTCAATTTTTCCAAAATATGACTATTTTACACCATTTTAAAGATAAGACTCTCGTTAATCTAACCACACTGTCCGATTTCAAAAAGGCTTTACAACGAAAGCAAAACATTAGATTATATCAGCAGAGTACCCAGCCAGAAATAATCAGACACCCATTTTTCAAGCTAGCATATAATGTCACAAAAACCAAAACCACAGCTAAATGCAGCACTAACCTTTCATGATCTTCATCAGATGACAACCCTAGGACATTATGTTATACAATACATGCATGTTTTGTTCAATCAAGTTCATATTTATATCAAAAACCAGCTTTTTACATTAGCATGTGACGTTCAGGACTAGCATTCCCACCGAACACTTCCGGTGAATTTACTAAATTACTCACGATAAACGTTCACAAAAAACATTATTTTAAGAATTATAGATACAGAACTCCTTTATGCAATCGCGGTGTCCGATTTTGAAATAGCTTTTCGGTGAAAGCGCATTTTGCAATATTCTGAGTAGATGGCTCGCCATCACAGGCTAGCTATTTTGACACCCACCAAGTTTGGTACTCACAAAACTCAGATTTACTATAAGAAAAATTGGATTACCTTTGCTGTTCTTCATCAGAATGCACTCCCAGGACTTCTTCTTCAACAACAAATGTTGGTTTGGTTCCAAATAATCCATAGTTGTATCCAAATAGCGGCGTTTTGTTCGTGCGTTCAAGACACTATCCGAAGGGTAACGAAGGGTGACGCGCGGACGCGTATCGTGACAAAAAAATTCTAAATATTCCATTACCGTACTTCGAAGCATGTCAAACGCTGTTTAAAATCAATTTTTATGCAATTTTTCTCGTAAAATAGCGATAATATTCCGACCGGGAGTCGTTGTTTTCGTTCAAAGACTGAGAAAGTAAAATGGACTCTTCACGTGCATGCGCACACCCGTCTCATTGTTCTCAGATCGACCACTATCCAAATGCGCTACTGTTTTTCAGCCATGGACTGCAAAGTCATCATTCAACGTTCTGGCGCCTTCTGAGAGCCTATGGGAGCCTTAGAAAGTGTCACGTTACAGCAGATATCCTCTGTTTTCAATAAAGAGAATAAAGAAGGCCAAGAAATGGTCAGAGAGGGCACTTCCTGTTTGGAATCTTCTCAGGTTTTGGCCTGCCGTATGAGTTCTGTTATACTCACAGACACCATTCAAACAGTTTTAGAAACTTTAGGGTATTTTCTATCCAAATCAAACAATTATATGCATATTCTAGTTTCTGGGCAGGAGTAATAAACAGATTAAATCGGGTACGTTTTTTATCCGGCCGTGAAAATACTGCCCCCTATCCATAACAGGTTAACTTATCAATATTTATGCAGATGTAGTTAACGAGGCAGGTAAATATGTATTTTTTTTCATTACAGTTCACACTTGGTATACCACACATTAGGAACACCGTCCTAATATGGAGTTGCATCCCCCTCACCTTGTGCCCTCAGAACAGCCTTAATGTGTTGGGTCAGGGACTCTGCAAGGTGTTGAAAGCGGTCCACAGGGATGCTGGCCAATGTTGACTCGAATGCTTTCCACAGTTGTCATGTTGGCTGGATGTCCTTTATGTGCTGGACCATTCTTCATAAACACGGGAACCTGTTGATTGTGAAAAACCCAGCAGCGTTGCAGTTCTTCACACAAGCCAGTGTGCCTTGCCCCTACTACCATACCCTGTTCAAAGGCACAAGTCTTTTGTCTTGCCCATTCACCCTTTGAATGGCACACATACATAGTCCATGTATCATTTGTCTCAAGGCTTAAAAATACTCCGTCAATCAGTCTCCTCCCTTTCATCGATACTGGTATTGTTCCCGGCCCTAATTATCAGTCCGGTTGCCTAGTTACTTTAACCCTACATACAGTTGAAGTCGGAAGTTTACATACACTTAGGTTGGAGTCATTAACTCGTTTTTCAACCACTCCACAAATTTCTTGTTAACAAACTATAGTTTTGGCAAGTCAGTTAGGACAGCAGCTTTGTGCATGACACAAGTAATTTTTCCAACAATTATTTCACTTATAATTCACTATCACAACTCCAGTGGGTCAGAAGTTTACATACACTAAGTTGACTGTGCCTTTTAAACAGCTTGGAAAATTCCAGGAAATGATGTCATGGCTTTAGAAGCTTCTGATGGGCTAATTGCCATAATTTGTGTCAATTGGAGGTGTACCTGTGGATGTATTTCAAGGCCTACCTTCAAACTCAGTGCCTCTTTGCTTGACATCATGGGAAAAGCAAAAGAAATCAGCCAAGACCTCAGGGGAAAGAAATTGTAGACCTCCACAAGTCTGGTTCATCCTTGGGTGCAATTTCCAAATGCCTGGTACCAGGTTCATCTCTCCAAACAATAGTACGCAAGTATAAACACCATGGGACCACGCAGCCGTCATACCGCTCAGGAAGGAGACGCGTTCTGTCTCCTAGAGATTAACGTACTTTTGTGCGAAAAGTTCAAATCAATCCCAGAACAACAGCAAAGGACCTTGTGAAGATGCTGGAGGAAACGGATACTTTATCTATATCCACAGTAAAACGAGTCCTATATCGACATAACCTGAAAGGCCGCTCAGCAAGGAAGAAGCCACTGCCATAAAAAAAGCAAGACTACGGTTTGCAACTGCACATGGGGACAAAGATTGTACTTTTTGGAGAAATGTCCTCTGATCTGATGAAACAAAAATAGAACTGTTTGGCCATAATGACCATCGTTATGTTTGGTGGAAAAAGGGGGATGCTTGCAAGCCGAAGAACACTATCCCAACTGTGAAGCACGGGGGTGGCAGCATCATGTTGTGGGGGTGCTTTGCTGCAGGAGGGACTGGTGCATTTCACAAAATAGATGGCATCATGAGGGAGGAAAATGATGTGGATATATGGAAGCAACATCTCAAGACATCATTCAGGAAGTTAAAGCTTGGTCGCAAATGGGTCTTCCACATGGACAATGACCCCAAGCATACTTCCAAAGTTGTGGCAAAATGGCTTAAGGACAAAGTCAAGGTATTGGAGTGGCCATCACAAAGCCCTGACCTCAACCCTATAGAAAATGTTTGGGCAGAACTGAAAAAGCATGTGCGAGCAAGGAGGCCTATAAACCTGACTCAGTTACACCAGCTCTGTCAGGAGGAATGGGCCAAAATTCACCCAACTTATTGTGGGAAGCTTTTGGAAGGCTACCCAAAACGTTTGACCCAAGTTAAACAATTTAAAGGCAATGTTACCAAATACTATTTGGGTGTATGTAAACTTCTGACCCACTGGGAATGTGATGAAAGAAATAAAAGCTGAAATAAATCATTCTCGACTATTATTCTGACATTTCACATTCTTAAAATAAAGTGGTGATCCTAACTGACCTAAGACGGGGCATTTTTACTAGGATTAAATGTCAGTAATTGTGGAAAATGGAGTTGAAATGTATTTGGCTAAGTTGTATGTAAACTTCTGACTTCAACTGTATATATATACATAGCTACCTCAATTACCCCTTTACAGCGTCTCGGTACTGGTACTTCCTGTATATAGCCATGTTATTGTAATTCACTGACTATTTTATACATCGTCACTATTTCTATATGTATTTGTTTTTTCTGGATTTTTTTGGGGGGGAAAAGTACCTGTAAGTTAGCCTTTCACTGTTAGTCTACACCTGTTGTTTATGAAGCATATGATCCAATAAAATGTTATTTGGATTTGACAGTCGAAAATCAGTAGTATGTGTTATTGTCCTTGGTGTTAAGGTACCTTTTGACTTCAACGTGTCCTGTGATTAACACCCTTCCTGCTGAGAATGTCAATTAATGGCACCATAAATGTCTCTGAAGTGTAAGTCACTTTTGAACAACCTATCACCACCATCTTTCCTATTTGGTCTGTGAAAATAGGCCAGAATTGCATAGTTTGACTACTTCTTAACAATTCTCTTTTTTGTTGAAGGAATTATTTGATAACATAAACCTATCTATTTTTTTCAGCCCTGAAAACCACATTATCTATGGGAACAGAGCGCTTTGCTATATTCGTAGTGAAAAATATCTGTAAGTCCTTCACAAACTATAAACAAACCTGTTTTGTATAGGAGTCTGTTACACAGACCGGTTAAGCATGTTTAATGATCAATGGCATAACTTTTTGTTGTTGTTGCAGAAAAGCTGTTGGTGATGGAAAACGAGCCACTTTGATACAACCAGAGTGGGCAAAGGTAAGCTATTCTCCCACAGCCATGTCTGAATTTCTAATGAGATTTCCCTCATTTGCTTCTTAAGGTTTATCAGAAACCCTCTGATGGTGGTGAAATGAATACATTTTGATTGACTGACAAGCTATCTAGTTATATTGCTCAGAAATGGAGACTATTATCAGTGTTGAAATGTTTCATTAGGCATGAAATGTCTTAACATTTTTGTAGACAAGTTTCCTTATGTGGAGTGGTATGCTAATGCCCAAAGTACCAACATTCCTAAATGATGATGATGATGTCTGTGGTGGTGAATGATGCTGTCTTCCCCTCCTGTGTGGCAGGGTCACTACCGGTACTGTGAGGCGATGTTTCTCCTTGGGGAACACAAGCGGGCAATGGCGGCCAACGAGTGGGCCCAGACTCTGTGCAAGGCTGACCCAGAAGGCATGAAGGACCTGCTGCAGCAACATGCCAAGTTCAACATAGAGATGGAGGAGAGCAAATGGCTCAGGGAAGAGGAGAGCAAAGGTAACAGGGAAACTCTCCCGCAGTCTTTATGCTTACACACAGAGGACCCTAGTGACCAACCTGAGTGCAGTTGTTTGGTAAATTTTGGACCCTTCTAAACTCAGCAAAAAAATAAATATCCTCTCACTGTCAACTGCATTTATTTTCAGCAAACGTAACGTGTTAATATTTGTATGAACATAAGATTCAACAATTGAGACAAACTGAGCAAGTTTCACAGACATGTGACTAACAAATGGAATGATGTGTCCCTGAACAAAGGGGGGTCAAAATCAAAAGTAACAGTCAGTATCTGGTGTGGCCACCAGCTGCATTAACTACAGCAGTGAATCTCCTCTTGGACTGCACCAGATTTGCCAGTTCTTGCTGTGAGATGTTACCCCACTCTTCCACCAAGGCACCTGCAAGTTCCCGGACATTTCTGGGGGGAATGGCCCTAGCCCTCACCCTCTGATCCAATAGGTCCCAGACGTGCTCAATGGGATTGAGATCCGGGCTCTTCGCTGGCCATGGCAGAACACTGACATTCTTGTCTTGCAGGAAATCACACACAGAACGAGCAGTATGGCTGGTGGCATTGTCATGCTGGAGGGTCATGTCAGGATGAGCCTGCAGGAAGGGTACCACATGAGGGAGGAGGCTGTCTTCCCTATAACACACAGCGTTGAGATTGCCTGCGATGACAACAAGCTCTGTCCGATGATGCTGTGACGCACTGCCCCAGACCATGGCGGACCCTCCAAATCGATCCTGCTCCAGAGTACAGGCCTCGGTGTAACGCTCATTCGACGATCTGACCATCACCCCTGGTGAGACAAAACCGCGACTCGTCAGTGAAGAGCACTTTTTGCCAGTCCTGTCTGGTCCAGCGACGGTGGGTTTGTGCCCATAGGCGAAGTTGTTGCCGGTGATGTCTGGTGAGGACCTGCCTTACAACAGGCCTACAAGCCTTCAGTCCAGCCTCTCTCAGCCTATTTCGGACAGTCTGAGCACTGATGGAGGGATTGTGCGTTCCTGGTGTAACTCAGTTGATGCCATCCTGTACCAATCCCGCAGGTGTGATGTTCGGATGTACCGATCCTGTGCATGTGTTGTTACACGTGGTCTGCCACTGCGAGGACGATCAGCTGTCCATCCTGTCTCCCTGTAGCATTGTCTTAGGGTCTCATAGTACGGACATTGCAATTTATTGTCCTGGCCACATCTGCAGTCCTCATGCCTCCTTGCAGCATGCCTAAGGCACGTTCACGCAGATGAGCAGGGACCCTGGCATCTTTCTTTTGGTGTTTGTCAGAGTCAGTAGAAAGGCCTCTTTAATGTCCTAAGTTTTCATAACTGTGACCATAATTGTCTACCGTCTGTAAGCTGTTAGTTTCTTAACGACCGTTCCACAGGTGTTCATTAATTGTTTATGGTTCATTGAACAAGCATGGGAGACAGTGTTTAAACCCTTTACAATGAAGATCTGTGAAGTTATTTGGAATGTTACGAATTACCTTTGGAAGACAGGGTCCTGAAAAAGGGACGTTTCATTTTTTGCTGAGTTTAGAATTTCATATTAAAACCAACTGATCTTTTAGAAAACCAGGTGAATTACTGGGACAAATTCTTGGGGGGATTGTACATCTTGTCTTGTGGTTACCATACTCATTTGGGCCCTTGTAAAACTCCCTCAATAACAAATCAGAGTGATTGTATAACTCTTGTCATTGGCAGATGAATGTAACCCCCAACAAGAGCCTTCATGCTAAGACTGCAGCACCTTTTTGTCATGAGACAGAAGCACCTCTACCATATGTTGAGTGGGCATAAATTGTGATCATAACCAATAGTAAAAAGTGAGAGTGGCTAATCCTAACCCTACCCAGAGTGTGCCTCTATATCAAGAAGACATGAAAAATGTAAGTTCCTTTGGGGAGCTATGGAGAAGAAATGTCTGTTTAGGTTGTGGTCAAATGGCGGTACCCTACCTTGTTCGTTACAATGGCATGCCATTGGTTTACTGTATGTATTTCCTTCCATTGGTCTTGTAATCTGAGTTGTGGGTAGGTTGTGCTTCCTTTACCAGCTTTGTTCCTTCTTCAAAACAGGTTGTCCTCTTAACCTCTATGGGACCGGCGGGACGAATTCGTCCCACCTACGTAACAGCCAGTTGAATCCTGTGGCGCGATTTTCAAAACCTTTGAAATGCTATTACTTCAATTTCTCAAACATATGACTATTTTACAGCTATTTAAAGACAAGACTCTCGTTAATCTAACCACACTGTCCGATTTCAAAAAGGCTTTACAACGAAAGCAAAACATTAGATTATGTCAGCAGAGTACCAAGCCAGAAATAATCAGACACCCATTTTTCAAGCTAGCATATGTCACAAAAACCCAGAAGACAGCTAAATGCAGCACTAACCTTTGATGATCTTCATCAGATGACAACCCTAGGACATTATGTTATACAATACATGCATGTCTTGTTCAATCAAGTTCATATTTATATCATAAACCAGCTTTTTACATTAGCATGTGACGTTCAGAACTAGCAAATTCCCCGCAAACTTCCGGGGAATTCGCTAACAATTTACTAAATTACTCACGATAAACGTTCACAAAAAGCATAACAATTATTTTAAGAATTATAGATACAGAACTCCTCTATGCACTCGATATGTCCGATTTTAAAATAGCTTTTTGGTGAAAGCACATTTTGCAATATTCTAAGTACATAGCCCAGGCATCACGGGCTAGCTATTTAGACACCCGGCAAGTTTAGCACTCACCAATATCAGATTTACTATTATAAAAGTTTGATTACCTTTTGTTGTCTTCGTCAGAATGTACTCCCAGGACTGCTACTTCAATAACAAATGTTGGTTTGGTCCAAAATAATCCATCGTTATATCCGAATAGCGGCGTTTTGTTCGTGCGTCCCAGACACTATCTGAAATGGTAAATCAGGGTCGTGCGCATGGCGCAATTCGTGACAAGAAAAATCTAAATATTCCATTACCGTACTTCGAAGCATGTCAACCGCTGTTTAAAATCAATTTTTATGCCATTTTTCTCGTAAAAAAGCGATAATATTCCGACCGGGAATGTCCATTTAGCTAAACAGAGGAAAGTAAACAAAGCTTTCGGTCGACGCGGGCACGAGCCTGAGTCTCACAGTACTGTAACCAGCCACTACCCAAACGTGCTACTTTTTTTCAGCCAGAGCCTGCAAAGCCACGATTCAGCTTTTTACCGCCTTCTGAGACCCTATGGCAGCCGTAGGAAGTGTCACGGGACAGCTAAGATCCTCACTCTTCAATAAACAGAGACAAGAAGAACGACACCTTGTCAGACAGGCCACTTCCTGCATGAAACCTTCTCAGTTTTTTGCCTGCCAAATGAGTTCTGTTATACTCACAGACACCATTCAAACAGTTTTAGAAACTCTAGGGTCTTTTCTATCCATATGTAATAAGTATATGCATATTCTAGTTACTGGGTAGGAGTGGTAACCAGATTAAATCGGGTACGTTTTTTATCCGGCGGTGTAAATACTGCCCCCTAGCCCTAACAGGTTAATTGTTATAAGTTTAGAATTTGTTAGATCTCGTCTGGTTTTGCTAAATCATTCAATCCAAGTCTGTATAATGTGATTATTTATTTTCATGTATGCAAACTGTATTCATTTCTAGTTGGCAGACCGAATAAAACTGCAGCTAAGAAAGTTTCAAGTAAAAGGTATGTACAGTAACTTACTCAATGGTGTTTTCAAACCAACTGTAGTTATACATTTTGTGGATCATTTAGAATGTTTAACCATTGTGTTTTACTGATATCAATAGAACGGAGAGTACCACCAGAGCAGACACTACAGAGTCACGAAAACAGACCGCTAAATCCGCCAGTAAAGTTGAGCCTTCCACTAAAAGCACCGCTCCTGAGAACAAGGTCAGTTACTCAGACCTGGCCCTCAACTTTCACTACCCTAGTCTATGAATTACATTTAGGGGGTCCTCTTTTGTCCACAAAACAGTCCTTGCAATGCGCAAACGGGACTTTAAAAGATTCACTATGCAGAAATCGCTCCACCGTTTCCTAGTTGCTAAAATCCTAATAGTTAGCCTAATTTAATTTTGTATATTTTTTATATGACAAATCAATCAAGCAAATATAGTGTAGAACTGGGGGTATACACAATGCCGTCAGGGGTACTCCAAATAAAAATGTGATTCACATAAAAAATAAGTCTTCACATCTTCAAACAGTCCATTTATGTATTTTACAACAGGGCTATACATTTGGGTGAGGTTTCTTTCTCGCCTGAGTAGCCTCGTTTCACTGTCAAAAATAAAATGAACCATCGTGTTCAGCAAAATAACACAATGTCAAATACAGATAGCCTAGTCAAATAATTAACATCCAATCACATTAACCGTTACACTCTCGCGGGAGTTCCACTAACGGTCTGTATGTAGCCAAACGTAGCTGCTGCTCATTCTGTTTGCTCAAAGAAAATTGATAAATGGTTAAAAAAAATTAAGGCCCACGTCTGTAGAGACACATACCAGCTCTACTGGTAGTACTGCTACAACCAGCAGTACTGCACCTGTCGACGACACAAGTTGTTCTGCTTCCATGAGCACATCCAATGCTAGCATCAGTAATTCTACATTTGTTGTTATCCCAGCTAGCATGGACACTGACAGTTGTGAATCTGATGCAGCCGAAGAGCTACTGCCCCCTTACCCGGGAAAGCGCCGAACAACAAACAGGGACATTGGACCATCGAAGAGGCAGAAATATGATGAACTACATTTCTTTGGGGTTCACTTAAATTGGGAGTAGTACCGTTCCTCAGCCACAGTGTGTTTATATGTGCAAAAGTACTATCTCACAACTCGACGAAACCCTCACTCTTGTACAGACATTTGGAAACAAAACATGACAACTTGAAAAATAAGCCACGGGAGTTTTTTGAGCGAGAATAAAGACGACTTTCGCGTAGTAAGACATTATTTTGATGTATATATTATATATCAAAGCAACAGATACCATTAATAAGAAGGGGCTAGAAGCATCTAATATGGTGAGCTACCGAGTGGCTAAGACAGGCAAGCCCCATACTATTGTGGAGGACTTAATTCTTCCTGCTGCTGCGGATATGGCTGGTGTAAAAGGCCCAAACTATACAAACAATGCCTTCATCAATCAACACTGTTTCACGACGCATCAGTGACATGGCAGGAGATGTTTTGAAACAATTACTGCTTCGCATACAAGCCAGTGAATTCTATACGTTACAGCTGGATGAGTCAACAGACATGGCTGGCCTGGCACAGCTCCTGGTATGTCTGTTATGTTTATGGGGGGTCAATTTTATTTATTTTTATTTCACCTTTATTTAACCAGGTAGGCAAGTTGACAACAAGTTCTCATTTACAATTGCGACCTGGCCAAGATGAAGCGAAGCAGTTCGACACATACAACAACACAGAGTTACACATGGAGTAAAACAAACATACAGTCAATAATACAGTAGAAAAATAAGACTATATACAACGTGAGCAAATGAGGTGAGATAAGGGAGGTAAAGGCAAAAAAGGCCATGGTGGCAAAGTAAATACAAAGTAGCAAGTAAAACACTGGAATGGTAGATTTGTAGTGGAAGAAAGTGCAAAATAGAAATGGCGTGCAAAGGAGCTAAATAAATAAATACAGTAGGGGAAGAGGTAGTTTGGGATAAATTATAGATGGGCTATGTGCAGTGATCTGTGAGCTTCTCTGACAGCTGGTGCTTAAAGCTAGTGAGGGAGATAAGTGTTTCCAGTTTCAGAGTTTTGTAGTTCGTTCCAGTCGTTGGCAGCAGAGAACTGGAAGGAGAGACGGCCAAAAGAGGAATTGGCTTTGGGGGTGACCAGAGAGATATACCTGCTGGAGCGCGTGCTACAGGTGGGTGCTGCTATGGTGACCAGTGAGCTGAGATAAGGGGGGACTTTACCTAGCAGGGTCTTGTAGATGACCTGGAGCCAGTGGGTTTGGCGACGAGTATGAAGCAAGGGCCAGCCAACGAGAGCGTACAGGTCGCAGTGGTGGGTAGTATATGGGGCTTTGGTGACAAAACGGATGGGACTGTGATAGACTGCACACAGTTTATTGAGTATGGTATTGGAGGCTATTTTGTAAATGACATCGTCGCGGATCGGTAGAATGGTCCGTTTTACGAGGGTATGTTTGGCAGCATGAGTGAAGGATGCTTTGTTGTGAAATAGGAAGCCAATTCTAGATTTAACTTTAGATTGGAGATGTTTGATGTGAGTCTGGAAGGAGAGTTTCGTCTAACCAGACACCCAGGTATTTGTAGTTGTACACATATTCTAAGTTAGAACCGTCCAGGGTAGTGATGCTGGACGGGCGGGCAGGTGCAGGCAGCGATCGATTGAAGAGCATGCATTTAGTTTTACTTGTATTTAAGAGCAGTTGGAGGCCACGGAAGGAGAGTTGTTTGGCATTGAAGCTCATCTGGAGGGTTGTTAAGTGTCCAAAGAAGGGCCAGAAGTATACAGAATGGTGTCGTCTGCGTAGAGGTGGATCAGAGACTCACCAGCAGCAAGAGCGACATCATTGATGTATACAGAGAAAAGAGTTGGCCAAAGAATTGAGCCCTGTGGCACCCCCATAGAGACTGCCAGAGGCCCGGACAACAGGCCATCCGATTTGACACATTGGACTCTATCAGAGAAGTAGTTGGTGAACCAGGCGAGGCAATCAATTGAGAAACCAAGGCTGTTGAGTCTGCCGATGAGGATGTGGTGATTGACAGAGTCGAAAGCCTTGGCCAGGTTAATGAATACAGCAGCACAGTATTGTTTCTTATCGATGGCGGTTACGATATCGTTTAGGACCTTGAGCGAGGCTGAGGTGCACCCATGACCAGTTTGAAACCAGATTGCATAGCGGAGAAGGTGCGGTGGGATTCAAAATGGTCGGTAATCTGTTTGTTAATTTGGCTTTCGAAGACCTTAGAAAGGTAGGATAGATATGTCTGTAGCAGTTTGGGTCAAGAGTGTCCCCCCCTTTGAAGAGGGGGATGACCGCAGCTGCTTTCCAATCTTTGGGAATCTCAGACGACACAAAAGAGAGGTTGAACAGGCTAGTAATAGGGGTTGCAACAATTTTGGCAGATAATTTTAGAAAAAAAGGGTCCAGATTGTCTAGCCCGGCTGATTTGTAGGGGTCCAGATTTTGCAGCTCTTTCAGAACATCAGGTGACTGGATTTGGGAGAAGGAGAAATGGGGAAGGCTTGGGCGTGTAGCTGTCGGGGGTGCTGTGACCGCGGTAGGGGTAGCCAGGTGGAAAGCATGGCCAGTCGTAGAAAATTGCTTATTGAAATTCTGAATAATAGTGGATTTATCGGTGGTGACAGAGTTTCCTATCCTCAGTGCAGTGGGCAGCTGGGAGGAGGTGTTGTTATTCTCCATGGACTTTACAGTGTCCCAGAACTTTTTGGATTTTGTGTTGCAGGAAGCAAATCTCTGCTTGAAAAAGCTAGTCTTGGCTTTTCTAACTGCCTGGGTGTATTGGTTTCTAACTTCCCTGAGAAGTTTCATATCACGGGGGCTGTTCGATGCTAATGCAGAACGCCACAGGATGTTTTTGTGTTGGTTAAGGGCAGTCAGGTCTGGAGAGAACCAAGGGCTGTATCTGTTCCTGGTTCTACATTTCTTGAATGGGGCATGCTTATTTGAAATGGTGAGGAAGGCATTTAAAAAAAATAACCAGGCATCTTCTACTGATGGGATGAGGTCAATATCCTTCCAGGATACCCGGACCAGGTCGATTAGAAAGGCTTGCTCGCTGAAGTGTTTCAGGGAGCGTTTGACAGTGATGAGTGGAGGTCGTTTGACCGCTGACCCATTACGGATGCAATTAAGGAAGACATCCTCTTCTGCAAACCACTGGAATCCAGGACAACAGGTTTTTTTAAAGTACTGGACAGCTTTGTGACATCAGTGAGTTAAGATGGCGCCGGAGAAGGCTGATGTTTTAAGTGTTCCTATCCAATCGTGTTTTTTGTTTGTAACTTATTTTGTACATAATGCTGCTGCTACTGTCTCTTATGACAAAGAACTTCTGAACATCAGAACTGCGATTACTCACCACGAACTGGCAGAATCCTTTTTTTTTCTTTAACGAGCCCGATGTGAGTGACATACTGCTTTCCCGGGAACAGGTCTAGATCCCCATCATTTGCGTGAAGAGAAGGCGGAGAAAAAGGGATCGGCGGGCTGGCTGCCTTCTGAGGATTCGTAGGCGATTTAATAAATCCCCACTGCCTTCCATTCTGCTAGCAGACGTGCAATCTTTTGGTAAATAAAATTGACCTACGCAGAAGATTAAACTACCAACGGGACATTCAGAACTGTAATATCTTATGCTTCACGTAGTCGTGGCTGAACGATGACATGAACAACATACTGCTGGCTGGTTATACGCTGCATCGGCAGGATAGAACAGCGGCATCAGGTAAGACAAGGGGTGGCAGACTATGTATTTTTGTAACTAACAGCTGGTGCACAATATCTAAGGAAGTCTCAAGGTTTTGCTCGCCTGAGGTAGTGTGGTCTACAGCTTATCATGAAATACTCCACCTACCTAGAGTTTTCACCTGTATTTTTCGTAGCGGTCTACATACACCACAGACGGAGGCTGGCACTAAGACTGCACTCAATGAGCTGTATTCCGCCATAATATGAGCTGTATTCCGCCATAATATGAGCTGTACTCCGCCATAATATGAGCTGTACTCCGCCATAATATGAGCTGTACTCCGCCATAATATGAGCTGTACTCCGCCATAATATGAGCTGTACTCCGCCATAATATGAGCTGTATTTCGCCATAAGCAAACAGGAAAACGCTCACCCAGAGGCGGCGCTCCTAGTGGCCGTGGATTTTAATGCAGGGGAACTTAAAGGTCTTACCAAATTTCTATCACCATGTTAAATGTGCATCCAGAGGGAGAAGAACTCTGGACCACCTTTGCTCCACGCATGCAAAGCTCGCCCTCCATTTAGCAAATCCATCCAATTCTGTCCTCCTGCTTACAAGCAAAAATTAAAGCAGGAAGCACCAGTGACTCGATCAATAAAAGTGGTCAGATGAAGCAGATGCAATGCTACAGGACTGTTTTGCTAGCACAGACTGGAATATGTTCCGGGATTCCTCTGATGGCATTGAGGAGTACACCACATCAGTCATTGGCTTCGTCAATAAGTTCATCGATGCCGTCGTCCCCACAAGCTTATAAGAAATCCCGCTATGTTCTCCGACGAACCATCACAGGCAAAGCGTCAATACAGGACTAAGATCGACTCGTACTACACCAGCTTTGACGCTCGTCGGATGTGGCAGGGCTTGCAAATCAATACAGACTACAAAGGGAAGCACAGCCGAGTGCTGCCCAGTGACACAAACCTACCAGACGAGCTAAACTACTTCTACGCTTGCTTCGAGGTAAATAACACAAACATGCATGAGAGCACCAGCTGTTCCGGAAGAGTGTGATCACGGTCTCTGCAGCTGATGTGAGTAAGACCTTTAAACCGGTCAACATTCACAAGGCCGCAGGGACAGACGGATTACCAGGACATGTACTGCGAGCATGCACTGATCACCTGGCAAGTGTCTTCACTGACATTTTCGACCTCTCCCTGTCCGAGTCTATAATACCAACGTGTTTTAAGCAGACCAACATAGTCCCTGTGCCCAAGGAAGCGAAGGTAACCTGTCTAAAGGACTACCGACTCGTAGCTATGAAGTGCTTTGAAAGGCAGGTCATGGCTCACATCAGCACCATTATTCCAGAAACACTAGACCCACTCAAATTTGCATACCGCCATAACAGATCCACAGATTATGCGATCTCTATTGCCCTTTCCCACCTGGACAAAAGAAACACCTATGTGAGAATGCTATTCGTTGACTACAGCTCAGCTTTCAACACCATAGTGCCCTCAAAGCTCATCACTAAGCTATGGACCCTGGGACTAAACACCTCCCTCTGCAACTGGATCCTGGACTTCCTGACAGGCCGCCCCCAGGTGGTAAGGGTAAATGACACATCCGCCATGCTGATCCTCAACACAGGGGCCCCTCGGGTGCGTGCTCAGTCCACTCGTATTCCCTGTTCACTCATGACTGCACGACTCCAACACCATTAAGTTTGCCGATGACACAAGTGGTAGGCCTGATCACCGACAACGACGACACAGCCTAAAGGGAGATGGTCAGAGACCTGGCCTTCTGGTGCCAGGACAACAACCTCTCCCTCAATGTGATCAAGACAAATGAGATTGTGGACTACAGGAAAAGGAGAACCGAGCACACCCCCATTCTCATCGACGGGGCAGTAGTGGCGCAGGTTGAGAGCTTCAAGTTCCTTGGTGTCCACATCACCAACAAACTAACATGGTCCAAGCACACCAAGACAGTTGTGAAGAGGGCACGCTAAAACGTATTCCCCCTCAGGAGACTGAAAAGATTTGGCATGGGTCCGCAGATCCTCAAAAGGTTTTACAGCTGCACCATTGAGCGCATTCTGATAGGTTGTATCACTGCCTGGTATGGCAACTGCTCGGCCTCCGAATGCAAGGCACTACAGAGGGTAGTGCATTGGCCCAGTACATCACCTGGGTCAAGCTTCCTGCCATCCAGGACCTCTATACCAGGCGGTGTCAGAAGAAGGCCCTAAAAATTGTCCAAGACCCCAGCCACCCTAGTCCTAGACTGTTCTCTCTGAGCGCCAAGTCTAGGACGAAAAGGTTTCTCAAACGTTTTTACCCCCAAGCCATAAGACTCCTGAACATCTAATTTAAATGGCTGCCCAGACTATTTGCATTGCCCCCCACCCCACCCTTTTACACTGCTGCTACTCTCTTATCTATGCATAGTCACTTTAATAACTCACATTGACTCTGTACTGGTACCCCCCTTATATAGTCTCGCTATTGTTATTGTACTGCTGCTCTTAAATTACTTATTACTTTTATTTATTTAATTTTTTTAAGCCACTGCCAGATTTCTGGGTAGGGCTGCGCTCAGAGTTCCTTGCCTTGGCAAATCGTGCTGTTAAGACACTGATGCCCTTTGCAACCACGTACCTATGTGAGAGTGGATTCTCAGCCCTCACTAGCATGAAAACTACATACAGGCACAGACTTTGTGGAAAATGATTTAAGACTGAGACTCAAATCCAACATGGCAGAGTTATGTGCATCTTTTCAAGCACACCCTTCTCATTAACCTGTGAGTTATTCACAACTTTTGATGAACAAATAAAGTTTTATATGTAAGATGGCTAAATAAAGAGCAAAATTATTATTTGTGCCCTGGTCTTATAAGAGCTCTTTGTCACAACCCGGCTCGTGAGAAGTGATGAACTCACTCATTCTTATGTTTAATGTGTGTGTGTGTGTGTGCGCGCAGGCTTACAATGATGGCAAAAAAAACATTTGAGAGTGCGCTGACCCTGGTGCTAGAGGTGGTACGCAGCTGGAGGTTGAATGTTTGAAGGGGTACAGCACTATAAAAGTTGGGAACCACTGGTGTAGAGAATGATTGTACCATGACTGAAAATAACTTCTGGACATCAGAACAGCAATTACTTATCTCTAACTGGACGATGATTTTTTTTCTTTAATGAGTCTGACGCAATGGATATCCCCTTCATTCACATGAAGAAAAGATGGAGATACTGGGGGCGGAGATTGGGGTGCCTTGTGAGAATTTGTTGGCGAGTGAGTAAACCGCCACTACCCTCCGTCCTATTAGCCAACGTGCAATCACTGGAAAATAAACTGGATGATCTACGATCAAGACTATCCTACCAACGGGACATTAATTGTAATCTTATGCTTCACCGAGTCATGGCTGAACGACGACACGGTTAGAAGCCAACCAGCTCTATATTATCCATGTCGTCGACACGGATAATATAGAGCTGGTTGGCTTCTAACTGTGTTTCGGCAGGACCGAGCAGCTACATCTGGTAAGACGAGGGGCGGGGTGTCTATTTGTCAATAACAGCTGGTGCATGATGTCTAATATTAAAGGGGTCTCGAGGTATTACTCGCCTGAGGTAGAGTACCTCATGATAAGCTGTAGACCACACGATCTACCAAGAGATTTCTCATCTATATTATTCAGAGCTGTCTATTTACCACCACAAACCAATGCTGGCACTAAGACAGTACTCAACGAGCTGTAGAAGGCCATAAACAAACAAGAAAATTCTCATCCAGAAGTGGCGCTCCTAGTGACCGGGGACTTTAATGCAGGTAAACTTAAATCCGTTTTACCTAATTTCTACCAGCATGTCACATGCGCAACCAGAGGGGGGGGGGGGACTCTAGACCACTTTTATTCCACACACAGACTCAAACAAAGCTCTCCCTCGCCCTCCATTTTGGCAAATCTGACCATAATTCTATCTTCCTGATATACAAGAAAAAATTAATACAGGAAGTACAAGTGTCTCGCTCAATACGGAAGTGGACAGATGACGCGGATGCTACACTACAAGACTGTTTCGCTGGCACATAACTGGGGCCAAGCTTCCTGCCATCCAGGACCTTTATACTAACTAGGTGGTGTCAGAGGAAGGCCCAAAAAATTGTCAACTTCAGTCACCCAAGTCATAGTGTTCTCTCTGCTACCGCACAGCAAGCAGTACCAGAGCGCCAAGTCTAGGTCCAAAAGGCTCCTTAACAGCTTCTACACCCAAGCCATAAGACTGAATTCATAAAAAGGCCACCTGGACTATTTTCACTGAACCTCCCCCCCCTACTCACTTTACTCCTACCTACATCTACAAATGACCTTGACTAACCTGTACCCCCGCACATTGACTCTGTGCCGGTACCCCCTGTATATAGCCTCGTTATTTTTTATTTAGTAAATATTTTCTTAACTCTATTTGTGGGACTGCGTTGTTGGTTAAGGGCTTGTAAGTAAACATTCCATGGTGATGTTTACACCTGTTGTATTCGGTGCGTGTGACAAATAAAATTAGATTTGTACAAAATTAGATGCAAATACTTTGTGATTTATAGAAATAATGCACATAGAATAGATCTACTGCTTCTTAGACTTGGTTTCAATCATAATGACTGATCAAAAACTCAAATTTCTGTGAATTTTGTCGGGTACCCAAAAAGTTAACACATTGTAGTTTCAAGTACTGCAACTGGTGATTGCTTTGTCGTGCACTGATCAATGAGCTGTTTGATCAGCTATAGAATTGACGTCATCTATTAATGGACATTAATGTTTCTAAATAAATCCAGTTGTGAGTAATACTTTTGGGGATGTTTTGCTGTCCAAATATGTAATCCATAATGTTTTAGGAAATGTATATTTCTGTTATTTTCATGTTGTCAAACCCAGTTCTCGGGAGTCAAGGTGGAAAGTCTGACACAGCCAGGTAAGGGCTATTTTTGCTGCCATTTCTGCCTTTGCTCGAAATTAATATAAAGGTATTCTGTTAAGGTTGAAAAAGATAGGAGCAATTTGTTTTAGATTTTAGTTTTTGAATTAAATTCAATGCAGATTTGTAGGCATCTCTAGAAATGCTGTTGAAATAAGTCTGTTACTTAGGCGCTGACATAGCATATTCAGAATACGGCCCTCTCTTCCCCACCCCCTCACGTGAACAGTGTTGAAAAATGCCTAATGCTTTTGCAACTCTGAGAACAAGTTAAGCCAGTCTGTCTTGCAGCCCAGAACCTTGTGGTTGTTTTGACTTCCCTGAGCTGTTTCTTTAAGAGCACACACCACCACTTTCTCCAGAGTTGCTGGTTTTGTACATGTTTTCTTCGCTGAGATTTCCAAAACGAACCCTTTTCTCCCTAGTGAAAGCTGAAGGGAGAGCACATTCACAGGATAATGCAGAGGGGCCGAAAGAGACGAAAAGGTGAGTTTTATGATTGATTTGATTACAAGGTTTTTAATAAATGAACAATGGATCTGTTTATTTCGTTACTGATTTATTGAACCCAACCAAGCATCTGAATCGTTGTTAAATTGTGTAGGAAAAGCACCATAAGACACGTTCTTGAGAGGAATTGTTAGTTGAAAATGGAAGTATTGTGTGGTATGTGCATTCTTGCTAACTTCTTTAATGTTTGATAGTGCTAGTCAAATCATGTCAAATAATTGTCTACAGTTCTACTTGGGTGATTTCCTGTTTTTGGTTGGTCTCAAGTAACTCTGGTTAGACCATTTGAGACAGTTGGGTACATTCAGTCACGTTTTTGTACTCTGCAATTGACTATAGTAGGCTACTCTAAAAAGTATACAAAATACGATAAGCAGTTTTTTTCTTTCTTTTTTTTTCAGGCAAATGGCTGATAAAAAGAGCAGCAAATCACAGCACATCGCTTCAGAGAAACCGAAAGGGAAGAGCAGAAACCAGTATTCAAAGGTACAGCTTTAATAGTGTGACAACAATGTCATGATGTTACAGCTCAGAGGGGTATACTACAAAGCAGAATCTGAGGTAGTTTATCTAAATATTCTGAAATGACTTATTTTTTAGGAAGATTAGCTTGGAATGGTCTAACTGACTCGACAACCAAAAAATACAAGTTTATAGCTTTCTTATTGAATCAGAAAATCAAGTTATTTCTGGTTGTTTATCAAAGTTAGCTAACTAATTCATTGATCCTGCTTTGTAGTATACCCCTCTGAAATAGAATTTCACATTTGATTTCACAACACCAAACAATTTCCTGCCATAACCTTTACCTTCCCCCTCACTAATGGTATGCCCTTCATTATGGAAATATACTGTGGCCTACCCTCTAACCCACTATCTCCCTGGCTCTGAAACAGATTGTATATTCATCCCATTTAATTGGGTCCTTTTTATCTCAAAGAACATGTCAACTAGGCTGAAGCATGATTTCCTGAAGTAGTTTTCACGTTAAAATGTGTTTTAGAAACAACCTTACGGGTTATTAGTGACTCATGGATACCCCTTCCCACTCAGACAATATTAGGCAGCTCCAGAGACCCCAGTGTGCGGGACGCGCTGATGTCAGCTGTGCAGGATGCCCACACGGCCCTGGCGGACCAGCGATACCGCAACGCAGAGCAGGCCTTCTCCCAGGCTCTTGTCATCCTGGAGACCAGCACACCAAAGGTACGGCACGAAGCCTGTCCCTCCCACCATCAGTGAAACCGTCAGAGATGTGGGGCAACTTCAGCTCAATCTGTACTCAACTTTTTCTTGGCTCAACAGCAATAGATATGTGCAATAGGAAAGGTGCATCATAACAGGAAACTGGGCTTTTATTTAGAGCAAAACCATCATTGAAGACACACTCACTTGCAAGGCCTTGTGCAGATGTTGAGGAGGAGCCATGGTGTGCGTTCTCAGAAAAGCCTAAAGCAGAAAATATTAAACCACAACTTGTCTTGACACAGGCAATTCTTAGAGTTATGTACCTTTTAGAAGTGTGGACTCTTGTTTCTCACTGTCACACTGCCTTTTATGTTTGCAAAGGTGACAGAAGTTGGTTGATTATGGTTTTTCCAAACTCCTCACCCCTGCCCCCATCTCTCTGTGAAATCCAATAGCAAGTGCATCCTTATTGAACCAATAAATATTTGAACTTCACTTGCGTGTTCACGTAAAATGTTTTGCATTCCTCCCACAGGGCGAGTTCATTTTACATGGCCCGTTGCCCCAGCTGGGCGGAGTTTGCACATTTTAGACAATTCTATTGTAGTGTTGCATGGTATACCGGTACCACAGTAATATCACAGTACCAAAACATCTATTCCTCCATCAGTTTTTCAAATATAATTTAGCCGTGATGGTGAGTGGGGATGCAAACCCTGATTTAGTCTTTTTAGATTTGTACATTTGTTAACATTGCTCATTCTGCACCAATGTATCTTTGCAAGTTCACTGTCATGCAGCCTCTGAGTGCCAGAGGGAAATTGAAAGGCTAGCATGCTAGTAGATACCCATAGACTACCAGTCATTGTGCTAATGCTAGTTACTTCCTCGAACTTCCTTCTTATTGGACACAGACATATAAATGGTATCCACAAGTTCATCTGACTCTGGGGAACTAGATAAAGGTCCTCATTGCCAAAATCCTGAAGTATCCCTCTAAGTAAACTCTTCACCCACCCGGGGGCACTGGGCCATGCAAAACTCGCTCACAGTGTCATTCATTCGACTGGTTCATGTGCTACAGTTGGAAATCTAGCTAGTCAGGTAAATTAGCTCAGTTATCTTCTCTCCTCCATTTTTTTAATTTTTTTTATTTGTTTATTTTTTAAACTATGGTAATGTTTGTCGTAGGTGAAATCATTGCAACTGTTAGCTGGCAAATGGTTAAAGCTGTGTTTAGGAACTTGATGTATACAAACCCCTGTAGTCGCATGTGTTTGTTAGTCTGGCCAGCTAACGTACCAAGCTAGCTTGACTGAATTTATAAAAAAAATTGTTAAGTCAGTTGAGGGATCGATGAGCCTTGCAAATAGTTTGGTGTAGATTGGTGAGCAACTGCAGTAGCTAGCTAACCAACGCAATTTAGCTAGCTAGCTTGCAAGCATGTTTGCTAATATTTGCTAGCTTGCCAACAAGGTTACCTTGCCTGTTTCAAATAACGTTACAGTATCAGTTGCATTAGCACGCTAACTGGCCGTTATCTAATTTAGCTAGCAGCTAATTCACTTTTTTCTCCTCCCCAGGAACTTGGCCTCTGTGCTCTTGACCAAGTTGTGCTGCTTTATGGCCATGCCTCAGCTCTGTTAGAGATGGGTCAACCTGAGGTAAGAAACTTTCTGTGTGATCGCCAGATACCGAGGAAGGCTACTGTGCTTTTCAAGTGGTCCTTTTGTAGCTCAGTTGGTAGAGCATGGCACTTGTAACTCCAGGGTAGTGTGTTCAATTCCCGGGACCATTAAATTGTTTGCACGCATGACTAAGTCGCAAACGTCTGCTGAATGGCATGTAAGTGTGGTTGAGACATCAAAACCATCAGGCTTTGTACTGTTTTTTTTCTTCTTCTATTTAGGAACTTGCTGAAGCTCAAAGGGACTTTGAAAAGATCATAACCTTTGAAGAGCGGAAGTTTCAGTGTCTGGTTTTTTACGGCATTGGAAAAGTGTATCAGAAGGAGAACAGGTAGTTACGGATGGGATCATGTTTATAGAGCACTCTGTAAATTTTAGGTGCATGTCACTGGGTATACGGGCAAATGTTTTTTTTCCTCCCTCCTGTAGATTTCCAGTTGCTCTGCAACAGTTTTCTGATTCTATGCAAATGGTTAAGAAAAAGATAACACCTGGCAAACTGACCTGGCCCACCACAAAAGTTATTGTTGAGGAGACTAAGCTGGACTATTTCAAGGTACGTTCTCATTTATGGTCTTAATTGGGTGTCACGTCCTGACCAGTAAAGGGCCTATTTGTTATTGTAGTTTGGTCAGGACGTGGCAGAGGGTATTTGTTGTACATATTTTTGGTTATGTGTTTATATAGAGGGTTATTTTGTGTAGAGTGTTTCTGGGTTTAGTGGTGTATCTATGTAGAAAGGGTATTTGATTTAAGGGGTTTATTAGATATGTATTTATGTAAGATGGGGTGTTTGATTTATGTGTTCCGGGTTGTTGGTATGTTCTTGTATTGTATTTCTAGGGGGCTGGTCTAGTGTTGTATTTCTGTGTTGACCTGGTGTGGCTCTCAATCAGGAACAGCTAGCTGTACATCGTTGTTGCTGATTGAGTCATACTTAGGTCGCCTGTTTTCATCTGTTAGTTTGTGGGAGATTGTTTTTGCACTGCTGTGTATAGCCTGTGAAACTGTCGTTCTTTGTTAATTGTTTTTTCGTGTTCACTTTACAAATTAAACTAAACATGAGCACTCAATCCGCTGCGTATTGGTCCGATTTTGATTTCTCCATATCAGAAGACGAAGCTTATGACATTGGGTTTGGATCAACTCAACTGTTGAAATGAGGAAGGGAATGTGTCATTGCTTGCTGTCGTTTTTGATTTTGTTCAGCTTTTTTATTTTAACTTCAAAACAGGAGCTGCTAGAAGAATCCATAGAGATATGCAAATTTCCACCTAAACCAGATGCAATTTGTCGGCATCAGAATTGCCTTGTCCATTCCAAAATGGAAATCTACTTCACAGATCCAGATTTTAAGGTAAATGACAAATGTGATAAACCTAGTTTCCCTCCATGAAAGTCAGACCTAACATGTTCACTAAACACTCACTGCTGTCTTTTTACTCATAGGGTTTCATTCGTGTGGTTTGCTGCCAAGGCTGCAAAGTGGAGTACCATATCAGCTGTTGGAAGAAGTTGAAAGCAACAGCATTCTCTGATAAGAATGAAAAGGTAAGATCTATTTGCAACCTTCAAGTTCAAGTGCACACCAATTTTCTTTTGCTTCACAATTCACTTTTGCTTCACTTGCTGCCAGTATACTCATATCTGTTTTACCCACAGGATTTCCTGCAGGAAATATGCTTTACTCCAGAATGTAGGGGTAGAATCTGCCATATTAAAATCTATGGTTCAACAGGGCTTGTCAAATGTGAGGTAAGGCATTTCTCTAATGTTGGCATGTTGTTGTTATTATTAAAGCTGCAATATGTAACGTTATGGGCAATTCACATAGAGCTGCGTGTTATAGGTCAGTCATTTTCATTGAAAGCAATTCTAAGAAGTGGTAGATCTGTATGTGCGCTATTTCTATGATTCCTGCTAAATTATTAATTTTTGCATCTTACTTTTGGTTTTGTACACCAGCTGAAAATACAATATTTTGGGTTATGGAAAATATATTTAACAGTGGTTTAGGTGGTACAATGATTCTCTACACTATACTTGATTTTTTTATTCTTCACATAAACTGAAATTATGCAATTAGAATTTTAGCAACCAGGAAATGGCAGATCGATTTCTGCATAGTGCATCTTTAAATGTCATTGCCATTTTAGAGCACACTAATGAATGTATTATTCTGTGTCTTTAGTTTGTGTCTTCAGCATCTATTGAAAAACCTACAGGTACAGCAAAATTGAGAGTAAATCAGAAATGTTCAAGGTCAGTTGAACCAACATTTGTGTGCTTAAGTTTTTCTGCATGTCCATACCCAATGCAATTTGTCAGACTGAGCACATCAAAGATTTTGTATGTCAAGCAAATCTTTAACCAAGGCAGTAATATTACTACCATCACAATTGTTTCTGTATCTTAATGTTTTTCATTTCATTTTGTTTGCCAGTCTCAAAAAGTTGAAATCCAAAGAGGATCGTAAGCTCAGGCGGAAACAACATAGGCAAGATGCTTCTCTGACTATGCAATACAAGAATGATCAGATGCCTTTGGAGAATCGGGAGACCATTATCATAAAACAGAAGGGTACAGACATCTTACATTTATAGTCCAACAGGTTCCTTTCCAAAGGAACCTGTTTCACTGACTAAATACACTGCTCAAAAAAATAAAGGGAACACTAAAATAATCTTATTAAATACTTTTTTCTTTACATAGTTGAATGTGCTGACAACAAAATCACACAAAAATAATCAATGGAAATCCAATTTATCAACCCATGGAGGTCTGGATTTGGAGTCACACTCAAAATTAAAGTGGAAAACCACACTACAGGCTGATCCAACTTTGATGTAATGTCCTTAAAACAAGTCAAAATGAGGCTCAGTAGTGTGTGTGGCCTCCACGTGCCTGTATGACCTCCCTACAACGCCTGGGCATGCTCCTGATGAGGTGGCGGATGGTCTCCTGAGGGATCTCCTCCCAGACCTGGACTAAAGCATCCGCCAACTCTTGGACAGTCTGTGGTGCAACGTGGCGTTGGTGGATGGAGTGAGACATGATGTCCCAGATGTGCTCAATTGGATTCAGGTCTGGGGAACGGGCGGGCCAGTCCATAGCATCAACGCCTTCCTCTTGCAGGAACTGCTGACACACTCCAGCCACATGAGGTCTAGCATTGTCTTGCATTAGGAGGAACCCAGGGCCAACTGCACCAGCATATGGTCTCACAAGGGGTCTGAGGATCTCATCTCGGTACCTAATGGCAGTCAGGCTACCTCTGGCGAGCACATGGAGGGCTGTGCGGCCCCCCAAAGAAATGCCACCCCACACCATGACTGACCCACTGCCAAACCGGTCATGCTGGAGGATGTTGCAGGCAGCAGAACGTTCTCCACGGCGTCTCCAGACTCTGTCACATCTGTCACATGTGCTCAGTGTGAACCTGCTTTCATCTGTGAAGAGCACAGGGCGCCAGTGGCGAATTTGCCAATCTTGGTGTTCTCTGGCAAATGCCAAACGTCCTGCACGGTGTTGGGCTGTAAGCACAACCCCCACCTGTGGACGTCGGGCCCTCATACCACCCTCATGGAGTCTGTTTCTGACCGTTTGAGCAGACACATGCACATTTGTGGCCTGCTGGAGGTCATTTTGCAGGGCTCTGGCAGTGCTCCTCCTGCTCCTCCTTGCACAAAGGCGGAGGTAGCGGTCCTGCTGCTGGGTTGTTGGCCTCCTCCACATCTCCTGATGTACTGGTCTGTCTCCTGGTAGCGCCTCCATGCTCTGGACACTACGCTGACAAACACAGCAAACCTTCTTGCCACAGCTCGCATTGATGTGCCATCCTGGATGAGCTGCACTACCTGAGCCACTTGTGTGGGTTGTAGACTCCGTCTCATGCTACCACTAAAGTGAAAACACCGCCAGCATTCAAAAGTGACCAAAACATCAGCCAGGAAGCATAGGAACTGAGAAGTGGTCTTTGGTCACCACCTGCAGAACCACTGCTTTATTGGGGGGTGTCTTGCTAATTGCCTATAATTTCCACCTTTTGTCTATTCCATTTGCACAACAGCATGTGAAATGTATTGTCAATCAGTGTTGCTTCCTAAG
Source organism: Salmo salar (assembly GCF_965601325.2). NCBI lineage: Eukaryota > Metazoa > Chordata > Actinopteri > Salmoniformes > Salmonidae > Salmo > Salmo salar. The sequence goes on along the minus strand of NC_138294.1, from coordinate 66,895,463 downwards.
TGGACAGTTTGATTTCACAGAAGTGTGATTGACTTGGAGTTACATTGTGTTGTTTAAGTGTTCCCTTTATTTTTTTTGAGCAGTGTACATTATGCAATCCACATCACTGTTACATTCCAAACTCTGTTCTGACCACATAACAGTTTCTCTCTGTCATAGTATCCTCAGTTCCTAACTGTTGAACTCCCTTCTCCAGACTTATCCCCCACCTGGCTGTCTTACGGGGACCGTGTTCTGCTTCAGATCAGCGAGAGCAAGGATCTGTTCAGAGACCAGAGCCACAGCATCTCTGTGTTGATGAAGAACCTTAAGCCATGGATGGACATGGACCGGATCAAGCGAAGCGAGCTGGGCATGTCGTATGCTGGGAGGCAGCCGGAGACGCTGGGGGATGTGGTGGAGCTCCTCCTGGAAAGGAAGAACCGGGTGTGGGCCCGCATCTTTATCCACAGCCTGAGCGGCTGCCTGGACACCAGTCCCATGCTGCACGACTGGGCCCACAAACTTGACAGCTCAGGTCAATACACATTACATTTTCTCCTGGTAACCAGGCCTTCAACTTGTGTATTGAAGAGCAATGCTAACCTCCCAGCTGCATACTTGTGTACCCTCGCCACTAGATTACTGGTTCTAATCAAGTACTCTGCAGCAACACAAATTGGCATGGCTTTATGTGCCGTCTTGGCTAATTTCCCTTTTCCTCCCCTGATGTACTCACCAGGTCTGAATGCAGCTGGACTGTTTATTGACCGCTATGCAGACCACCTGGAGCAGCTGGACTTAGCTCCTTTGCTACATTTTGCCCCCCTGCAGGACATGCTCATAGAGAAGTTTGGCACCATGCCTGAGTTTTTTAGCCGTCTTGGCCTGACTATAACGGAGTACCTGAAGCAGGCCCCTCCCCAGGAGATGAGGCTGTTTATCTGGACGTTGGAGGAGCACAGAGACCAGTACGCCTCCTGCCACGCTGCGCTGGATTACTATTTTGAAATAATGGGTAAGCGGTTGGACCCCCATGCACCCTCGTTAATAGGGAAAAGGTCCCCTTGAGGCTAAGATTGGAATATGTTGTGCTGCTAGGTTCCTTTTTTCCAGTTGTCTTAACTAAACTGTTCTTTCAGATGGGCTTTGTGTAGTGATTAAAAAGACCGAGAATGAAAATACAATTGTAAGTATTGATTGTTGGATGCTACACTTAAGCAAACTGTCTGTTGGTGTTGCATTTGAACCTAGGCATATTGATTTTTAACTTTGACCGATCATCGAACTTCACTCATTTTATTTCAGAATTCCCTTTTTAAGACTAAGAACAGAAATCGCAAAAAAAAGCAGAAGGAGCCAAAGGGGGTGAGCATTATGATTTAAACCTAGGGAAAGGGAGGCAATTGTGTGTTTTCTGGACATCAGTCTAATTTTATTTTTCTCAGTCGTTTGTCTTGTCGGGAATGAGAGGTGGTACCTCAAGAGAGGATGAGGATTTTTTCGAGGAGGACTCTTTGTAAGTTGCTTAATCAGTAGAACACTATCATCATTAAGCCTAAACAGTGACAACCCCCAGCTTGTTCTCAACGTGTCATAATTTCTCTCGGCAGAATGTTCCTTGACCCCAGTGACCCATTCAGCGTTCCCAATCATCTTCGTGATCAGGTGACAGAGTTTGAAGGACAGTACAACAATGGCAGCCGCAGTAGCCACTACAAGAGAATATTGGACCACAACCCCGACCCGACTAAGGAGAGTTTGTATGAGTAAGTTTGTACCAGTGTTTCTCCTTTTGGTATTGGACAACAGGGTCTTAGTCTGCAAAAAATGTGTTATAACTTGTATCAATGACGTATTGTGTATTCAGATGTCATGCTGATCCATATTTGTCCTGTGTGTATGGCCTCTGGCTCCTCTAACCTGCATGTCTGCATCTTTCCTCCCAGCTACTTTGCCCAGATCCTGGAGGAGTACGGTCCCCTGAAGGCCCAGGACCCCCAGCTGGTGGGGGAGCTGGACAACTTCCCTCCCGACGCCCAGCAGAAGATCCAGGAGGCAGGCGGCCTGAAGCCTTTCCTCCTCGAATCGCTGCGCTTCATCATGACTGACAACCTCCTGGGCCTTATGAAACACGCTGTGTCACTGCAGGATGCCAACACTCACAGAATGGATGATCTGTGCTTCATTGGGGATATCCCCAATTTGGCGTTTCTCCCAAATCCTCAAGATTCTGGAACTAGGGATTGTGATGAAGAGCCTATTGCTATTATCCCTGTGCAGCCTAACACGGTTCAATTCTGTGGCTCTCTGCAAGCCATTGGAACTCCATTGGACAAATCGTATGATAACCATTATCTGGATAACCTTCAGGATCTTGACCTTTATATTAGCGATGTAGAGGAAAAGGGAGTCGAGGCACCTGGAAAGACTGCAGCAAAAGTACAGGTGGGGAATTGTCTTCACTCAATTTGAAAGTTTTTATGATCACGACCAAGGGTTAGCGTTTAGACATATATCCCAATTCTGATTTTCCTTTCACTAACTGGTCAGAAGATCTCATGTGAAAAGATCTGTGACTGATTAAAAACCAATTTGGTGTAAAAAATATCATAATTGGGCAGCCTGTGTAATCGCAGGCAATGTGATGTCTTTGTTCTTTCTGTAGGTATCAACTTGTGTCACCTTGAGTGAAGTGGCTGTTAACACAGAGCCTTGTGATCCTTTTGAAGGGAATAATGTGAGTTTTGAATACCTACATTTTAGTCATTTAGCAGATGCTTTTATCCAGAGCGACTTACAGGAGCAATTAGGGTTAATTGCCCTGCTCAAGACCACATGGACAGATTTATCACCTAGTCGGCTCAGGGATACGAACCAGCAACATTGGGTTACTGGCCCAACGCTCTAATAAGTTACCTTATTATAACTAAAATCTCATGAATTTTTGAACTTTTTGCCAAAGAGATCTTAGTCGCGCAATGTTTGATGCAGTATTTTTCTGCAAAAATGCATGAAAATGAGTGGTCTCATTGAATGACAAGACTTTATGGACAAATCCCTACTGTTGACCAATCACCGACGAAGGGCGTAGACTTCGGCTCACCTCCAGAAAGAATTGTGCTGATTTTAACTTCTATGGGCTAGGTTGGGACACAGCCAGTGAAATATCAGGGCGGAAAATTCCAAAACAACAATGTCATAATTCAACTTTCTCAAACATACAACTATTTTACACCATTTTAAAGATAAACTTCTCGTTAATCTAACCACATTGTCCGATTTCAAAAAGGCTTTACAGCGAAAGCAAAACATTAGATTATGTTAGGAGAGTACATAGACCAAAATAATCACACAGCCATTTTCCAAGCAAGGACATGTCAATAAAACCCAAAACACCGCTAAATGAAGCACTAACCTTTGACGATCTTCATCAGATGACACTCCTAGGACATTGTTACACAATACATGTATGTTTTGTTCGATAAAGTTCATATTTATATCCAAAAACAGCATTTTACATTGGCGCGTGATGTTCAGAAAATGTATTCCTACCAAAACGTCCGGTGAATGTGCATATCAATTTACAAAAATACTCATTAGAAACGTTGACAAAATACATAACAATTATTTAAAGAATTATAGATAGACTATCCCTGGATGCAACCGCTGTGTCAGATTTTAAAATAGCTTTACGGAGAAAGCACTTTTTTCAATATTCTGAGTACATAGCTCAGCCATCATGGTGAGCTATTCAGACACCCGCCAAGTTTGGGGCAACCTAAACTCAGAATTAGTATTAGAAATATTCTCTTACCTTTGCTGATCTTCGTCAGAATGCACTCCCAGGACTGCTACTTCCACAAGAAATGTTGTTTTTGTTCGAAATAATCCATATTTATGTACAAATACCTCCGTTTTGTTCGTGTGTACAGGTCACTTATCCAAAGGCGCAACGCGCGAGCACGGAACGAGAGACAAAGTCAAAATGTTCCATTACCGTACTTAGACGCATGTCAAACGCTGTTTAAAATCAATCTTTATGGTATTTTTAACTTAAAATTGCGATAATATTCCAACTGGACAATAGCATATTCATTCAAGAAGAAAAAGGAGGGGCGAGCTCGCGGGACCAAGGATATCCAATCCCTTTGTTGCCAGGCAGACCACTCAGTAACTGAGCTCCTATTATCTGCCCAGTGACAGGAAAATGCTCCAACCACTTTCTGAAAGCTTTAGACAGCCAATGGAAGCCTTAGGAAGTGCAACGTCACCCCACAGACACTGGAGCTTCGATAGAATGAAAACAAGAACTACAATTCTGACTTTTCACTTCCTGCTTGGATTTTTCTCAGGTTTCTCTGCCATGTGAGTTCTGTTATACTCGCAGACACCATTCAAACAGTTTTAGAAACTTCAGTGTTTTCTATCCAAATCTACTAATAGTATGCATATTCTAGTTTCTGGGCCAGAGTAGTAACCTGTTTAAATTGGGTATGTTTTTCATCCGGCCGTGAAAATACTGCCCCTTAGCCCAGACAGGTTTTAAGCAAACAAAAAAAACTTGCTGTAATCCAAAACAAACATCACTAAATGTCATTTATATAAGCACAAACTACCAAACTGTTTTGGCTGGGAAGCATGCTGATGCCTTAAGGCTAATAAGCCTACCTAATAAGCCTCTGATTCAGAGGGGTTGGGTTAAATGCAGAAGACACATTTCGGTTCAATGCATTGTTGTGCAACTGACTAGGTATCCCCTTTCCCTTCCCTAATAAGCCTATTGCACCTAGTACATTGTGCTCTATCAAATTGACCTTTCGAATTATGCATGTTTCCATGTTACAGGGAGACATGGCAAAGAAAGAGAAGAGTAATGCAGAGTTTGAGCAGCAGATCCAGCAAATAAAGCAGGACTACGACACTGTGAAGCAAAGACGCCTAAAGGAGATCTCTGCCCTGGAAGGAGAGCTAGAGAAAATCAACCATTTAATACAGGTAGGGAGGAGTACTTTCATATATGGAGCGATTTCAGTGCCAGCAGAAATTGTATTTTGATTCAAAAAATGTTTTATTGAATGTAATAATTTTTTGTTTAATGCACAAATTGAGTCATTGAATTAATAAATTGAACTTGTATTTCATGATTTGAAACTGAATTGAATGAATATTGCATTCAGTTACATTCTATTTAAATGTAATTGAATATTCAAGTTAAATATTTATATATTCAGTTTCAATATGATATATATTTTATTCATTGTCTTGTGTATCACGTTTACAAGCTTTAATTTCAAATGTTTAAAAGTTTCATATGCGTCTTCTCAGATGCATTCATATTTAGTTTTCAAAGTCAGTCATCTAAATTCAGAACCAGAGACAACATCCTGGTACTTTGCCAGCCAGCAAAGGTAGAGGAGAACAGATGGAATCACATCTCTGTGGTAAACAGACATTTCTGAAGCCAATGTGGCATGTTGAATTTATTTTCTTCCTATGAATTTAGCTCTAGCATTTGAACTGCTATGGCAATAAGCTATTATGACCCCATTCCTGAAAGCTAAGAGAGTGGAGCATGGATGTGCTTTCTGTTCCCCTCTTTGATCACAGGCCGCGTTACAAGGGAGTTCTAATTTAATACAACCAATTTAAATGTTCCTCTTCCACAGAATGCATGTGGGTGTTTGAGTGTCCATATGCGCTGAATCAATTGGAAGTAGTACTCGTTAAGCAAGCAGCGTGTCCTTTACATGAACATCCTGAACTTATCTCTATAGGCTTTAGCTAAGTGGGCTAACAGTCTTGTACATGTAAGAGACCTGGTTTGAACCATGTTAATCACAAGAGCAAGATTAAATGGGGAGTGGAAAGGCTAACCTTACAAGGGCTATGACAGGGCATTTCAACCATATTCTTTTTTTTTTCTCCAATATTTATTTCCTTCATTGCGTTGAGCATTACAGAACTTTACATATGCACTCTGCCATATGGCGTCAAATTGCACTGTTCTATTTTTCTCCATAGGCCACACCTTTTCAATATTTTAAGTAATACATTTATTTGATTCATCCACTGTCGTAGTGATGGAGGATCATTTGATTTTCATTTAAATAGGTGTTTCTTTCAATCATTGGCGAGAAAAGTATGGTCCACCTAATTGGGTATTTCACCGCACCCTCATATGCCATGTCTTGAAATATGCAGATAGACGGATTGAAAGTAAACTTGCGTTGTATGTTTATGAGCACAAAAACATTTTTTATAAAAAATTACACCCTTTTTTTTATTTGCTTAGCTTTCAGGAATGGTGTCACAATAGCGCATAGCCAAAACTGTTCAAATGCTAGAGTCAAATTCATTGGAAGAAAATACATTTAATATGCCACATTGGCTTCAGAAACCACCAGAAGTTTCTGTTTACCACAGTGAGCATTTGATGCCATTTGTTCTTCTCTACCTTTCCTGGCTGGCAAAGATGTCTCTTGGTTTTGAATCTGAATTTAGGGAACTTAATTTGAAAACTGAATCTGAATGCATCAGAGAAGTTGAGTTTACAGTATAGAGGTCGACCGCTTTTATGATTTTTCAACACCGATACCGATTATTGGAGGACCAATAAAAGCCGATACTGGTTAATCGGCCGTTTAAAAAAAAAAAAAAAAAAAAATATATATATATATATATATATTTATTTATTTATTTATTTGTTTTTTTAATCTTTTTTTATATAAAAAAAATATATATAAATATAAATATAAAAAAAATATATATATATATATATTTGCAGTGATGACTATTACAGCAATACTGAATGAACACTTATTTTAACTTAATATAATACATACAATCTATTTAGTCTCAAATAAATAATGAAACATGTTCAATTTGGTTTAAATAATGCAAAAACAGTGTTGGAGAAGAAAGTAAAAGTGCAATATGTGCCATGTAAAAAAGCTAACGTTTAAGTTCCTTGCTCAGAACATGAGAACATATGAAAGCTGGTGGTTCCTTTTAACATGAGTCTTCAATATTCCCAGATAAGAAGTTTGAGGTTGTAGTTATTATAGGAATTATAATGCGTTGACTATTTCTCCCTATACCATTTTGTATTTCATATACCTTTGACTATTGGATGTTCTTATAGGCACTTTAGTATTGCCAGCCTAGTCTCGGGAGTTGATGGGCTTGGAGTCATAAACAGCGCTGTGCTTCAAGCATTGCTAAGAGCTGCTGGCAAACACAGTGAAGTGCTGTTTGAATGAATGCTTATGAGCCTGCTGCTGCCTACCACCACTCAGACTGCTCTATCAAATCATAGACTTAATTATAATATAATAAACACAGAAATACGAGCCTTTGGTCATTAATATGGTCAAATCCGGAAACTATCATTTCGTAAAACAAAACGTTTATTCTTTCAGTGAAATATGGAACCGTTCTGTATTTTATCGAACGGGTGGCAACCCTAAGTTGAAATATTGCTGTTACATTGCACAACCATAATTATGTAAAATTCTGGCATATTAGTTCGCAATGAGCCAGGCGGCCCAAACTGTTGCATATACCCTGACTCTGCTTGCACTGAACGCAAGAAAAGTGACACAATTTCCCTAGTTAATATTGCCTGCTAACATGAATTTCTTAACTAAATATGCAGGTTTAAAAAAATATACTTCTGTGTATCGATTTTAAGAAAGGCATTGATGTTTATGGTTAGGTACATTTGTGCAAAGATTGTGCTTTTTTTCGGCAATGTGCTTTTGTTAAATCACCACCCGTTTGGCAAAGTTGAAGTAGGCTGTGATTCGATGATTAATTAACAGGCACCGCATTGATTATATGCAACACAGGACAAGCTAGTTAACTTAGTAATATCATCAACCATGTGTAGTTAACTAGTGATTGTGAAGATTGATTGTTTTTTATAAGTTTAATGCTACCTAGCAACTTACCTTGGCTCCTTGCAGCCACAAGGTCCTTTTGACGCTGCACACACAGTTTCCTCGTGGATTGCGACGTAGGCCGATTACCGATTTTTGTTATGAAAACTTGAAATCGTCCGAGCTCTAATACACTACATGACCAAAAGTATGTGGACACCTGCTCGTCCATCTCATTCCTTTGCTGCTATAACAGCCTCCACTCTTTTGGAAAGGCTCTCCACTAGTTGTTGGAACATTGCTGTGGGGACTTGCAGCAATGTTCCAACTTTCTATATACTAGGTGTCAGAGGAAGGCCCAAAAAATTCTCTACATCAGTCATAGACTGTTCTCTCTGCTATCGCACGGCAAGCGGTAATGGAGCGCCATGTCTTGGTCCAAAAGGCTCCTTATTAACAGCTTCTACCCCCAAGCCATAAGACTGCGGAACAATGAATCAAATGGCCACCCAGACTTACACTGCCCCCCCCCCCCCCCCCCATTTTTACACTACTGCCACTTGCTGTTTATCTATGCATAGTCACTTTACCACTACCTACATGTACAAATTACCTCGACTAACCTGTACCCCCGCACATGGTTAATTAAGGGCTCGTAAGTAAGCATTTCACAGTAAGGTCTACTGTTGTATTTGGCGCAAGTGACAAATAAAATTTTATTTGCTTCCATTCAGCCACGCGCTTCACTACTCGGCAGTCCCTTCTGTGAGCTTGTGTGGCCTACCACTTTGCGGCCGAGTCGTTGTTGTTTCTAGACATTTCCACAATAACAGCACTTTGTGTTGATCAGGGCAGCTCTAGCATGGCAGAAATTTAACGAACTGACTTGTTGGGAAGGTGGCATCCTATGACGGTGCTACGTTGAAAGTCACTGAGCGCTTCAGTAACGCCATTCTACTGCCAATGTTTGTCTTTGGAGAGTGCATGGCTGTGTGCTCGATTTTATACACCGTCAGCAACGGGTGTGGCTGAAATAACCAAATCCACTAATTTGAAGGGGTGTCGTCATACTTTTGTGTAAATGAAACTTTGAAAACTTGATACAAAATGAATGCAATATCTACCATATTGAAACTGAATGTATAAATATTTAACGTGAATATTCAATAAAATGTATTTTATTAAAATTGAATGCAATATTCATTAGTCAGTTTCAAATCATGAAATACAAGTTCAATTTATTAATTCAATGATTCAATTTTGTATTACAAATAAAACAATTACATTTTAAATCAATATCCTAATAGAAATTCAAAAACAATTTCTGCTGGCACTAAAATAACTCCATAACTCTGAAAGGCTCCGGGGTGAAGTTTCCCTAAGTACAGATCTAGGATCAGCTTCCCCAATCCTAACCTTAACTATTAGTGGGGAAATGCAAAACTGACCCAAAATCAGTGTCTATGGGCAACACTTCACCCTACTTCTGTCTGGAAGAGGGCAGTTGAAACAATGTGCTGTTTTAGTGTGGGCAGATGAGCTCCTCCATGATGCTTTGTCTGGCGACTGATGGTGTGTTTTGTGTTCCAGATCAGCCATAAAGAGCTGGACCTGTTCCAGCAGAAGCTGGAGGAGGAGGTCAAGAAAGACCAACAGGAGAAGAAAGAAAACCAGGAGACAGTGAATACCTTAAAGACGGGGATAAAGGAGCTGGCAGAGTCACAGGAGAGGTATGACCGAGGCAGTCTACCCCTGCCCTGTGAATATTCAAAGGGACCTGTAACATGATTGACATTGGAGTCATTGATAGATGCACATTTTTTTTGACAATTTTGTTTTCAACATCCCACAGCATTTCTAAGAGCATCTGTGAGAAGAACAAGGACTATGAGACTCACCTGAATAATGTCCTGGAACTGAGGTAAGTTGTGACATGTTTCTAAACACGTGCAGTGATTTCACATGCATCCTAATGAGCGGCATTTAGGTTAACATGCCTCCAACTCTTCTGAGTTGTGCTGCTGGTGTGCTAAATGTGCAGTGATTCCTTCCCACAGTAACCAATCGGCTGTTGAGAAGATGAGCCTGGAGGATGAGATTAAGAGGTGCAGAGACCTGTGTGCCAAGGCAACCAGGAGGTCTGAGGGAGCAGAGGTATGTCTCTGTGTGTGGGTTGTATGTAGAGATGCCTGCATGTTCCTTAATTCTTAGGCAGAAGTGTTTGTTAGCGTGGAAAGTAAGAGTGAGTTTCTCGTATCATTAGAGCTGTAACATTATTTTCTAAACCGATTTGACTTCATTTTCCCTAGTTGTCTATATTAGAGAACCGGCGTGGCACTGGCCTGCGCTGCCTCTACAGGTCTCTGTCTGAAGCCAGGGCCATCCTTGCCAAACTCAAGGAAGTGGCACCCAGGTAGGTGTTGGTTACATTAACCATAGGGTAGACTGAGGCCCCATACACACAATTGTATGTTGTCTCCAGAACCAGTTTAAAAGTTTCTTAGCAGTACACTTCAGTAGAGACAAAGGGCCTGTTGGTTCAAGGTCCGTTTCACAGCCTCTTTCACCCCCCCCCTTTCAGATTCCCTACCAAAATTCTGCAGTCAGCCACAGATGCCTGGGGAGCATGTGTTCAAGAAGCGGAGGAGAAAGTCTGTGCAACTGAGGTAAATCATAAAAACGATTAAACTATTTGGCTGCAATTTCCATTAGGGACTATTACAAAAGACCTTGGAATTGAACAAGCTTATGTGTGTGACAGTTTTGTTGTCTTCCACAGCTGCAGTACCAGGATCATAAGGAGCAGGTGAAGAGGGGGACCAGGCTGTGTACTCTGCCCCCAGTAACTGTACCCAGCCCCCCCCGGCCCCCACCTGTACCGGTAAGATGCAGCACAACCAAGCCTACTTTAAGTTTAGCAAAGGTTTAGATTTGCTGATGTCTTTATTTTGTTGTCCATTCTGACAAAAACAGCATGTTAGGTATCTTATGTCTTGGGGTTTAGTAAAAGCGCTATTTTGACCATAAATACGGTCTTTGGATCTTCTCAGCATATACCTTGAAGCAGTTTGTCAGATGAATGAGGCCTGTGTGTGGTGTGACCCCCCCTTTGCTTCTCTGAGATCCACTCAGTCCCAGAGGTAGACCCAACCCCGTCTCTGGTCCCCCTCTGTCTCCCATACCCCGGGCCTCCCCCTGTCGCCTACACAGTCCTCCCCTCTGTCCCCTTCATCGGCCTGGGCGTTCCCCTAGTGGAGCCAGACTTGAGATGCAGCGCAGGCTTCACACAGCAGACAGGACCGGTGCTGGGGCTCCGCTTTCCTATCAGAGGGCCCCTGGGGCCAGAGCAGATAGCTAGGAACAATGCAAACCTTCAGTATCTATACTGAACAAAAATATAAATGCAAAATGCTAATATTTTAAAGATATGTTATTTCAGCTCATGAAACATGGGACTAACACTGTACATGTTCACACACAATTTCTATATGTACACAAAGCTCCATCTCCGCAAGCTATACATCTGCCCCTGGTCAGTTTGTCAATGTGGTTCAGAACATTTCTGTCGTAATCTCATCTTCTGTCAAGCTGTCTTACTAACTGGTTCCCCCTCGCTCTCAGATGCTGTTCCCACCCCAGGCTCACCAGCAGGTCCCTCGCCACCTGCTGCACATGAGAGGCCACCTGGGGATGCCCAGTGCCCCTCCGGCCTCAGCCATGGCTCAGAGTGTTGCACTGTCCCCCGGCAGTGCTAACGATCCTAGCGGCCATTTCACAAGGCCTCACCAGCAGAACCAGGCTCCCGGGCCACAGGCCCCACAGCCCAACAGTGTGTGCCAGAGAATCATGGACCGCCTCAGCGTCATGTTCCCTCACTATAGCAGGTAACGCTTGCACACAAATGGCAAAGACCATATGATGGGTGTACGAGTGCTCTAGTATTCAATACTGGTTTGTCGTTTCAGGCTCGTGCTGTACAAGTTCACTGGGGAAATGTGCACAGCCAACGGAGGCTGCCTGACCTCCCTGTCCTATGAGGAGGTTATCAACCGAGTGGCCCAGCACATCCTGGACCACCAGGACAACACCAGGGTAAGAGCCCCAAAGTAACCTGCACTAAGGACTAGAACCATACTACACCTTTCAGTAAATGTCTTCATACTTGTTCTAGTTCTGTGTCCCCTCCTGTCAGGGATAATATTTATAAGATGTAGAACTACAAGGGATGTCAATTCAAGTATTTTGCAATGGAAGCCTCAATTTGAAAATGTATCACGTCCTCGGTTTCACATTCTCTCCTAGGATAGAGAATACCCAAAACTGTTGGTTTCCGTATGAGTAACGTGTGTATGTGCGTGTCCAGGAGCAGCTGAGCAGTGCGGGTAAAGGTGACCCCGGGGCCCAGCCATATGGGACCCCTTCACACTCCGACTCTCCCGCCTCAGTCCGCTCTACTGGAACCCCTCCCCCCGCCCACGTCTGGAAGAGAGTGGGTGCCCACAGACACTCCCAGTCCAAGGCGGTGAGTTCAGCTTGCTCTTCACACTGACTGACTCACGCACAGTAGTCACAGTAGGGTTCAGCTCTTCTGGTCAGACAAGCTAGATACACAGAAGAGGTCAAATGCAGGTTGAAGCCTAAATAGTGTATAAATGGTAGGGTTTGTTGTTGTGTACTACAAGGACTTTGGGAACACAAGATGGCGCCGAACTGTATGGCCTCCTTTTTGCGAGCTCCAACCCAACTTTGCTATTTTGTGATTCTGTGTTTATTTTTACTTTATTTTCACAATGTATCCACTATCATTTCTTATAACCGACAAGAACTTTTGAACATCAGATCGGCAGTTTCTTGCCTCAATTCCGGATTCAACTCCTCTGCCCTGGGCTCTTTCTGTAGTCCGACCCAATTTTCGGGCGAACCAAGAGATGCCAGCATTGGAGGCAAGAGGGGGGGGGAGTCCTGGTGAGATTAAGGTGAAGGGAAAAACAGCCACCTCTTCCCTTCATTCTATTGGACAATGTACAGTCACTTGATAATAAGATGGATGACCGCTGGGTGCAGATTTGTTACCAACGGACTCCCGTAACTGCAATATTCTCAGCGTTTCTGCAACATTGCTTTTGGACAAGATACCCCCAATGGCTATCCAACTCGATGGATTCTCCATTTACCGACAGGATAGTGGAGTCACCAACAACATAGTGTGCTGACTCGAGCGCAGTGGAGGTCTTGACCCATTGTTGACCTGTCTTGGCATACCTGATGGTCAAATGGTCCCCGAGGGAGTTTTCAACTGTTATCGTGAATGTATACGTTCCACCTTTGGACAAGAAAAATAACAAGCTGGCACCTACCTGTACGAGGCTATAAACAAGCAGGAAAACTTGCACCCGGAGGCTGCTTATCTTGTTTCCGGCAATTGTTTGGTGTTGGCGCTAAAGGACATGGCTACCGCACACAGTTCTATCGCAGACAACCCTGAGTCTACTGCTGAAGACCTGAACAAGTACAAGAAGTCTGACTATGCCCTCCAGAGTCATCAAACGAGCAAAAGGTCAATATAGGAATAAGGTGGAATCCTATTACACAGGCTCCGACACCTGCCACATGTGGCGGGGGCTACAGTCCATTACGGATTACAAAGGACGACAACCGTGATCTGCCCAAAGATTCCTCTCTACCAGATGAAGTCAATGCATTTTATGCTCGCTTTGACAAGAACACTGTGCATGACGGCCCCCACTGACCCAGAGGACTGGGTGATCTTGCTCTGAGGCCAAAGTAAGGTCTTTAATCAGATCAACACTCGTGGGGCTGGACGGTATTCCAGAACTCCCTGTTCAGCCACGACTGCGTAGCCACGCACGACTCAAGTACAACCATGGAGTTTGCTAACAACACGACGGTGGAGGCCTGATCACCGCCTATGATGTGACTACATACAGGGAGGAGGTCAGTGACCTGGCAGTATGGTGCCAGCACAACAACCTCTTCCTCAACGTCCGTACGACCAAGGAGCTGATGGTGGACTACCGGGGGGGGGGGGGGGGGGGTACTGCTATTTTCTCTGCATAATTTTGTCTGAGGCTTCTTTTATCTTATTGCACCCAAGACAGCCCACAGAGGGCTGTTACGTTGGCCGTATTACTGCCACACCGGCGGTCACGAGTCATGACTGCAGTTTATTCCACAATACTGTTTAGTCACGATTACTTGGCTTCTCAAAACTGCACTCTGATGCTGCTGATGGTCATTAATAGCCTACCAAACTTGTTAACTGCCTGGTACTCAGCACTCTATTGTCCCTCTAATCACTCTGACATCAATGGAAATGTCATCGCAAATCAAACACTTTGAGAGCCCATGAGCTAATGTTGAGCAACATTTCTATAGGCTATGCAATAGCGTCACAGTTTTGATGTGATCCTTTTTTTTTTTTTTTTTTTAAGAGACCATCAGCTTTCTGTAAGCTAGGCCTACTATGTTTATTTCTCAACTTTACTAATATTAAGCACAGTGCTTTGCTTTTACAACAAGAGTATAGCCTACCTGGCTGGCATGAAAATTAACCATGGGGAAAAACGTCCTCATTCGCTGTTTAAGTGTATAGAAGACGTGTTTTGTTTTTTTCCTGCCCCTCCCTGTTCTGAGACAGGAGCATGATAATGGTCCATTCGAAATCAAAACTAATTTCACACATTTTAAAGACGAGGTTAAGAATGGTCTGATGGTTGACAATATTATCACTTGTGAATGATGCCTGTGCAGTAAGGCAAGAAACGGTGCATGCTTTTTTTCTGAACTTTTTCAAATCAGACGCACACCTCATGTCTAGCCCATAGGTCTATATATTTTGAGAAGGTTTGTATCACAACTAAAGTGGCCAAATAACTTCTTAAAATTAAGCACATTAATTCGCTTTACAACAAGTGTACAGTCGTGGCCAAAAGTTTTGAGAATGACACAAATATTAATTTCCACAAAGTTTGCTGCTTCAGTGTCTTTAGATATTTTTGTTACTATGGAATACTGAAGTATAATTACAAGCATTTCATAAGTGTCAAAGGCTTTTATTGACAATTGCATGAAGTTGATGCAGAGTCAATCTTTGCAGTGTTGACCCTTCTTTTTGAAGACCTCGTCAATCTGCCCTGGCATGCTGTCAATTAACTTCTGGGCCACATCCTGACTGTTGTTAGCCCATTCTTGCATAATCAATGCTTGGAGTTTGTCAGAGTTTGTGGGTTGTTGTTTGTCCACCTGCCCGCCTCCTGAGGATTGACCACAAGTTCTCAATGGGATTAAGGTCTGGGGAGTTTCCTGGCCATGGACCAAAAATATCGATGTTTTGTTCCCCGAGGCACTTGGTTATCACTTTTGCCTTATGGCAAGGTGCTCCATCATGCTGGAAAAGGCATTGTTCGTCACCAAACTGTTCCTGGATGGTTGGGAGAAGTTGCTCTTGGAGGATGTGTTGGTACCATTCTTTAATCATAGCTGTGTTCTTAGGCAAAATTGTGAGTGAGCCCTCTCCCTTGGCTGAGAAGCAACCCCACACATGAATGGTCTCAGGATGCTTTACTGTTGGCATGACACAGGACTGATGGTAGCGCTCACCTTGTCTTCTCCGGACAAGCTTTTTTCCGGATGCCCCAAACAATCAGAAAGGGGATTCATCAGAGAAAATGACTTTACCCCAGTCCTCAGCAGTCCAATCCCTGTACCTTTTGCAGAATATCAGTCTGTCCCTGATTCTTTTTCCTGGAGAGAAGTGGCTTCTTTGCTGCCCTTCTTGACACAAGGCCATCCTCCAAAAGTCTTCGCTTCACTGTGCGTGCAGATGCACTCACACCTGCCTGCTGCCATTCCTGAGCAAGCTCTGTACTGGTGGTGCCCCGATGTATTTTTTTTGAATTTTTTTGTTTGTTTATTTTTTACAATTTTAGATTTTTTTAAATTATTATTTCCCCCCCCAGCTGAATCAACTTTAGGAGACGGTCCTTGCGCTTGCTGGACTTTCTTGGGTGCCCTGAAGCCTTCTTTACAACAATTGAACCACTCTCCTTGAAGTTCTTGATGATCCGATAAATGGTTTATTTAAGTGCAATCTTACTGGCAGCAATATCCTTGCCTGTGAAGCCCTTTTTGTGCAAAGCAATGACGGCACGTGTTTCCTTGCAGGTAACCATGGTTGACAGAGGAAGAACAATGATTCCAAGCACCACCCTCCTTTAGAAACTTCCAGTCTGTTATTCGAACTCAATCAGCATGACAGAGGGATCTCCAGCCTTGTCCTCGTCAACACTCACACCTGTGTTAACAAGAGAATCACTGACATGTCAGCTGGTCCTTTTGTGGCAGGGCTGAAATGCAGTGGAAATGTTTTTCTGGGATTCAGTTCATTTGCATGGCAAAGAGGGACTTTGCAATTAATTGCAATTCATCTGATCACTCATAACATTCTGGAGTATATGCAAATTGCCATCATACAAATTGAGGCAGCAGACTTTGAAAATTAATATTTGTCATTCTCAAAACCTTTGGCCACGACTGTAGAGCCTAACTGGTATACATAGGTGGTGCGTGAGTTTCAAGTTTGGGGAAGATCATTTTTACCGTAAAAATGTACCCTTTTCTATAATAAAGTATTGCATGCATAATTGCATTTGCGGTAACTTTTGAGAACAGTCTTTTCCTGCTAATTGATTGCATTTTGGAACATTCACGCTTATAGCCTACTGCCTTGTGCACATTGCTGCGCTTAGAAGTGAAGAAATAGCCTAATTCAAAATTTTGAAGCTAAATGGTATATGTTGCATCAGCCACATTGCTTTTAAAAAAAAAAAATTCGATGTGAGTGGTTGTATTAATTTAGGATCTATCACATCCCACAACTGTCCCAGAGTATGTTTTGGAATATTTGTCTCGCACAAGACAAGTTGACACATAGAATAGGTCATTTTTTGTACTATGGGGGGATAGATTAACACAGGCTAGTGCTTTTGCTGTTTGTGAGGCCTACTCATCTTGGTGGCTGATCAAAGTAAATGTGTGCAGTTCTAACATCTTCAGTATGTACCTGGGAATTCGATAAGGTTGTGCAGTTGTCCCTGATGTGTCTATCTTCACTTGTAGCCTACTTTGGAGCTGAGATGCCTGTGAGAAAGACCCAATCACGTGACTGGCTATGGCTAATAATTGCGATATCTGAGAGCCATGTGAGTGAGAGGTGCTTCAGAGCATGGCGATTGGCAGCCAGGAGAAAGGGAATTATTGTATTCAGCCCAAGGGCACAATGGCATGGATAAAATTTTTTTTGGGGGGGGGCATTATGGCCACACAAGGGGATGCCACAGGGAAATTCAAGACCTGGTGAGAATTATGACGTGCTTGTCAAATTGTGAATGAGAGACTGATAATGTGTGCAGCCTGCGCAAGAAACGAAGTGGAGCTCATGCCTTTTAAGAACTTTTTTTTCGAATCATTAGTAGCGTCGTGCAGCCTTAATGTATTAAAAATCAAACCGTATAGCCCGACGTTTTATGCAACTTTTGTTGTGATACAATAACTCCAAGCACATAGGAGAACACAGAAAAGCCGCAGGTGCATGGCTGGACATAGTCTCTGGAGCGAAAACTGAACGTGAGCAATGAGTGAGAAGTGGGACTGTCATTTTAGAAAAATAAAAATGTCCAAAACAACCCTGTTGGCTGGACCCGGGTGGGGGATGCTCCCTACCCGGCCATGGACCCCCAGCAGCCCCCTAAAGGCCTTAAAAGTCATCCCGAAAAAAACGCACGCATTTGCACACTCCCTCAGAAATTGTTTGGAGAAAATATCCTTTATTTTATTCAGCTAAGTTCAGTTGTATTCTTCAGACTATAAAATAATGCCACATAATTCTAAGTAAATCTTGTTTGTTAAATGAACTAGTGTAGCTCACAGCCATATGGCATAGCCAGATCAGGGCCTAGCATAAGGACAACTCAGTATGCTATTCTGTTCTTCTGAAATGGACTACATTTTCTTCATATCGTGCTTCTTTAGACCTGTCTAAAATAATGGATTTACTGTGAAGGTGTAGGCTATATTACATAGATTTATTAGACTTTAGAACATCTACGTTTTAAAAAGGTCAGCATCAGTGGCTTGTAGGCCAAGAGATGCTAAACGTATTTGTTAATTAACGATCAATTACCGTGAGAAAGGCAGTTATTTGCTTGACAATCACTGGCTGACAATTTTCATGACCGCCACAGCCCTAGTCACCACTAGCGTGTCCAAATCACTGAGGACTTAAAATGGTCCAGACACTGTCTTGAAGGCACGACAGTGGTTCTTACCCCTCGTGAGGCTGAAAAGTTTCGGCATGGGCCCTCAAATCCTCAAGAAGTTCTACAACTGCATAATTGACAACATCTTGACTGGCTGCATCACTACTTGGTATGGCAACCGCACTGCCCTCGATCGCATGGCGCTTCAGATGGTGGTGCGGACACTGGGGCTGCATCGGCCGGATTCACAAAACCTTAAAACTTCTTAAGGATTGGGGTCCCGCTAGCGGGACAACTTCTACGTTTTTCTTAACTTTTTTCTTAAGAAGAAACTTAAGAAATGGGGTTCTTGAAAATAATACTTAAGTACATTTCCAAGAAGAAATCCTAAACTTTAGGACAACTAAACCCTTGTCTTGTGACGAATGGATACTTTTGTAACCATAAACGCTTTCTTACGCCACAGACACAGTTGGCTACCGGATATTTAAATACAGCAAGAATACAAATTAAACACACCTTATCTAGCTAGCTAGTAATTAACAATATTCTACAAGTGTTAGTTAGCCAAGTTCTTTGCATATTGACGAGAGAGCGCTAACGTTAACACCGTTAGCTATTTTGGCTATAATGTCTTTACATGTTAGCTAGCTAACTTACCGGTCGCGCAGTCCCTCTACCACCATCTCTGATGGACAGAACCTTCTCCAGCTGGTCCACATGAATGGTCTCTCAGCTCCCTTCTTAGCCGACAGCTTATTTTTTACGGCATCACTGTCCCTTGCCATACCCCCGACGGCAGAGACAGACTCGGCCACTCTCGCCCATCCTTTCTTTTTGGTCTCTGCAGTGACCCCGCAGTTATCAAGTCTCCCCAACAGCAACCTTTTCCTGGCTGCTATTTCCTCCACCATGACTTCCATCGCTTTTCTTGCTGAGATGCCTGTGAGAAGGACCCGATCACGTGACTGGCTATGGCTAATAAGAATTGAGATATCTGAAAGAGCCATGTGAGAGGTGCTTCAGAGCATGGTGATTTTGATATAGCTAGTCTGATGGCTATTATGTGTGAAAAATAACCAAATCCGATCATCCCTGTCACAGGCTTATTTATTGGTTTCAAGCACGTCACTAATGTCAATGCCACATAAGATATTTACGAAGTTCCTAAGAACATTTTGAGGAATTGCATTTACGAACCATCTTATGAACTGTCTATTTTTCCCCATAAGGAACTTATGTTTTTTCATAAGTAATGTTTTGTGAATCCGGCCCCATCGTTAGACTCCAGCCACCCAAGACCGACTGTTCTCTCTGCTTTCAGGTACCGGACTACCGGTGCATCAAGTCTGACACCAACAGGCTCCTGAACAGCTTCTAACCCCAAGCCATATGACTGCTAAATAGCTAACAAATGGCTACACGGAATATAGCTGTGTTCGAATACTCATTCTAATCATACCATTTCACGTACATTGTGAATGGATATAGTTAATATGTTAAAAATTCCCGGATGTCTTACTAAATTCGCCAAAATACGAAGAATACAAGCAGTGGACATTTCTACACTTCTGTAGTTTTAGGGTCCATAATGCAATTCTTGAGAAAATGGGCGTGACTTTCAGATTTTTTTTCAGATTTTGAAATATATGTTGGAAAATATGCAGCTGAAGTCCGAGAGCGGATACAAATTCATTGCTTTAATTAAGTCACATTTTTAAGAAAACGACCAATGTAATAAATAATTACTTTTCAACTAAGATATGTTACACGTTGGCTGTCAGTTTGTTAGCTACGCTATCCTTACGAACCGCATAGTATATCATTGCAGCGGTATGTTAGCTAAATTAGCTACCTACCTAACAACGTTAGTTGGCTACTAATGCATCAGACTTGCCAGTATATTAACTATATGCTATCTAACTACCCAACGTCTATTGACTTGATTATTCACGTCATTGTTAGCTAAGTGGTATAGTCATTGTGCGTTCTCAATAGATATTGTTAATTCGCTCTGGCTATCTACTCTGATTTTAAGCCACTCTCGTGATTACATTTACGAACTCTCAACACCCGTTGAATATAACCGGTGTCAGTTAACGTCTGCAAACAAAGCGTAATTAAATTGTTGCTAGCAGCTCAGTCACCAACGAAAACAGCCTATTCCGCTCTGCAAGGGCGAAGAAAATGGCCACTGAGGTGTTCTCTCATTTGTCTGGAAATAGCTAGCTAACGTTAACCAGTTAGCTTGACTGCGGTTGTGGGGTCTGAACGCTTGGATCAATTTTACTCCTTGGCCAGACCGTCCGGTGTGTGTGCTATGAACGACCCGAGAGCGAAACGCTTTGAATTTACGAACGCCCAGAGTGCACTCTGGCACTCAAGATGATACAATTTACGAACAGACCCAAAGTCGTATGATGTCTAGCTAGTAATATGTTATGCTAGCAAGAGGTTGCATAGCAACAGCATCAACTTCCGGTAGACGGGTAGGCTCAACTGCAAGGATACCGTTAATTTACTAAAATGAGCTAATAGTATGTAGTGGTATATACTCATTAAGTATGTAGTATACAGTATGGGTATTCGAACAGCTTAGAGGGCAAAAATAAGAATAGGGTCAACTATGTTCACTCACAGGACTTGACATACTCACATACACTGGCACTCCAACACAGTCCATTTGCACATGCAATCATCATATCCAGATGCCTAGTCACCTTACCCCTATACATATCTACCTGTATCACTCCAGTATCCCTGCACATTGTAAATATGGTGTTGGAACTGACCCTGTATATATCTTGCTTGCTTCTCGTGTTTTTGTTTGACCTTTTTATTATTTTTTGTACTACATTGATATTGATTACTGCATTATTAGGTTTACAGCTTGCAATAGTAATTTCACTTAATTTATGCATGTGACATTAAAGATGCATCTTTTTTTATTGATTCTGGTGTGTGTCTTGTACAGCTGAATATGGAGGATCCCTGTATCATCTGCCATGAAGACATGTCCCAGGAGGACCTGTGTGTGCTAGAGTGCAGACACAGCTTCCACAGAGAGGTAAGGTCACCATCACACCGATAAGTACTCTGCAGCTGAGTTTGCCCAGTGCTTTTATCTGTGGCCCTGTGGTTATTTAGGCCTAGCAGAACACCGGAATTGGGAATTCCTGTTCTTTGCACTCAGGATTGTTTTGGTCAGTCTCAATTTATATCATGTCTTCATCTCCCTTTCTCTCTGTTGCTTTCTCTAGTGTATTAAGTCATGGCTGAAGGAGCAAAGCACCTGTCCCACCTGCAGAGAGCACGCTCTCCTGCCCGAGGACTTCCCTCTGCTGCTTGGCAAAATCCGCAGGGGCCACACGTCTGCCTTCTCCTAAACACTCCCAGCTACCTATCCTGAACCCCTATCTCTCCCATTACCTGAACTCCCAACACATTGATTCCCAGTATATGCTCAATTCCATACGAAACACTTCTGAGAAATATTTAATGTGCAGTTTTTTGACAAGTGTGATTTAACCATTTATCCATCTCCCTACTATGATTTATACAAGGAATAAAAATATAAACGTAACAATTTTAAGATTTTACTTAGTTGCAGTTCATAAACGGAAATCAGTCAATTGAAATAAATGCATTAGGCCCTAATCTATGGATTTCACATGACTTGGAATACAGATAATTTAAATAAAAGGAAGGGGCATGGATCAGAAAACCAGTCAGTATCTGGTGTGACCACAATTTGCCTCATGCAGCGTGACACATCTCCTTCACATAGAGTTGATCAGGCTGTTGATTGTGGAATGTTGTCCCACTCCTCTTCAATGGCTGTGTGAAGTTGCTGGATATTTGCAGTAACTGGAACATAATGTCGTACATGTTGATCCAGAGCATCCCAAGCCTGCTTAATTGGGTGACATGTCTGGTGAGTATGCAGGCCATGGAAGGACTGGAACATTTTCAGCTTCCAGGAATTGCGACATGGGGCCATGTATTATCATGCTGAAACATGAGGCGATGGTGGCGGCTGATTTACATGACAATGGGCCTCGGCATCTCGTCACGATATCTCTGCATTCAAATTGCCATCGATAAAATGCAATAATTTGTTGTCGGTAGCTTATGCCTGCCCACACCATAACCCCACCACCATGGGGCACTCTGTTCACAACGTTGACATTAGCAAACCGCCAGAAGCGACACCAAAAACGGGGGACAGTAAAGCAAATAGTCTGGGTAGCCATTTGATTAGATGTTCAGGAGTCTTATGGCTTGGGGGTAGAAGCTGTTAAGAAGCCTCTTGGACCTAGACTTGGCGCTCCGGTACCGCTTGTCGTGCGGTAGCAGAGAGAACAGTCTGACTAGGTTGGCAATTTTTAGGGCCTTCCCCTGACACCGCCTGGTATAGAGGTCCTGGATGGCAGGAAGCTTGGCACCAGTGATGTACTGGGCCGTACGCACTACCCTCTGTAGTGCCTTGCGGTCGGAGGCCGAGCAGTTGCCATACCAGGCAGTGATGCAACCAGTCAAGATGCTCTCGATGGTGCAGCTGTAGAACCTTTCCTGAGGGGGAATAGGTTTTGTCGTGCCATCTTAAAGACTGTCTTGGTGTGCTTGGACCATGTTAGTTTGTTGTTGATGAGGACACCAACGATCTTGAAGCTTTCAACCTGTTCGATTACAGCCCGTCAATGAGTATGGGGGCATGCTCGGTCCTCTTTTTCCTGTAGTCCACAATAATCTCCTTTGTCTTGGTCACGTTGAGGGAGAAGTTTTTGTCTTGGCACCAAACGGCCAGGTCTCTGACCTCCTCACTATAGGCTGTCTCGTCGGTGATCAGGCCTACCACTGTTGTCATTGGCAAACTTAATGATGGTGTTGGAGTCGTGCCTGGCGATGCAGTCATGAGTGAACAGGGAGTACAGGAGGGGACCGAGCACGCACCCGAGGGGCCCCTGTGTTGAGGATCAGCGTGGCGGATGTGTTGTTGCCTACCCTTACCACCTGGGGGTGACCCATCAGGAAGTCCAGGATCCAGTTGCAGAGGGATGTGTTTAGGCCCAGGGTCCTTAGCTTATTGATGCGCTTTGAGGGCACTATGGTGTTGAACGTTCCATTTAATAAAGTGCATTTAATAACTTGCTTTTTACAAATTTGCCCTGGTCAGTTATTGAATATTCATTCTTTGGGCAACATTTTGAAAGTGCCAACATTTGTTCTACTCTTAGGAAAATGGGCATATTACTGCTTATGATTGGCACAGGGTATCTTAAGTTTTGACACTGCAAAAATGCGGTGTCAATGATGTCATGATTTGTTACACCCTTTAAGTTTGTCCATTTTGACTTTCACTATTAAAAAGGTACCCCATAATCTTCAACATCCTTTACTTTGTCTTGTTTTCTGAACTGTAGACATCCATATGACATTATGCACTTTCAGAGCAGGGAGGTCCATCCAACAGACGTGGCTGTCTGCCAGGACTTCTAGGCTTGGCCATCTGGACTTTGAGCCCTTGGTCACTTCCGCCCAGGTATGTCAAAGGCACCATCCTCTGGCCATCCTCCAGATTGCAGTGTGTTTTCAGAAGAGCACTCGGCACGGCTTCAGAGGGAAGTTCTCTGTGATCAAATGTCATCATGGAGGACAATCACCACATTCACCTCAAACTCTACAGAGGAATGAAGAATTGCGAGCGTCAGTCATCGGTAAACCACTCATAAAAATGTACACACTGTTGCACTATTTGACCCGTATTTATTACAGATTCCCTCACTGACATTAAAGTTGGTAGTCTTGAGAGGTAGGGCAGGTAAAAGCCTGGGGAAGACCAAGGGGAGGCCTACTTCAATGTAAAAGATCAGCTGTTACATTTTGACTGTATACTGGTATTATAAACCACACTGTCTATAAGGTTGCAAAACTTGAAATACTGGTCTACTACTAGGTCCAATTAAATTAGATGCACATGGTAATTTGTTGTATGGCCGCCTCCTGAATGGCACACATACACAATCCATGTCTCAAGGCTTAAAAATCCTTTAACCTGTCTCCTCCCCTTCATCTATACTGATTGAAGTGGATTTAACAGGTGACATCAATAAGGGATCATAGCTATTACCTGGATTTACCTGGTCAGCATGTCAGGGAAAGAGCAGGTGTTCCTAATGTTTTGTACACATTGTATATTGAAGAAAATAAGGAGAAACTACAGGCCTGTTTATTATTATAGTTACATGAAACTTAAAATCATGCAATGTCATCAGATCATGTTATTATGATGATTGATCTCACCTGACAGCGCACCATGAATTCATTGGTCTTGCTCAGGTCTTTGACCAACAAAGAGCGCTTCATGTCACAAGTGGGTGTACTGAGAACAAACACCATACAATAGCAACAATTGTAACAAGGCTTTTGTGGATACAAATCAGACTTTGTACCTTACAAGATGTTGTTAGGAGAAACAGGGACATTGATTGTTGAAAGCCTGCCTTAAAATAAAGCTGGATACTTTTTCCAGTGATGGAAATGAGACTGACAAGTCACCCCCCATGAGGTTCCTCTCATCAGTACTCACTGTATTCTAATATTAGACTCAGTACAGAGCCTCCCCTCTGTCCTTTGAAAGCCTCGCTTATTCTGGAAAGAAATAAAATACCCAATCTACTAGCTAGTGTCGTTTCAAAATATCCAAATTTAGGTTTCCAAGGGTAAACGCTCTTATTGGACAAAAACGAAGCCTGTGAATACAAGAAGATGTAGCCTATTAGAGATTTTATTTCCCCATTCAAAACAAAAAAAAGTTTAATGCTCAAGCATTGGGCTATAACAAATGCCGGTCTACACCGCATCAATTTTGCAGAAAACAGAGAGCATGTCTAGGTCCTTTCTGCAGCTTGAATGATTCAGGGGACAAAAAACATGTAAAAAAGAAATACAGAATGTCCCGGTATTTTTACTCCAGCAAAATGAAAATGACAGCCCTTTCAGCATCTCTGCTAAAAATATTATTTCATTGCTTAGGCCTATACATCTGTAGTGATGAAACATGTTTTTTTAAGAAAACATTGTCTTCACTTTATTTCTGTGGTTTCCTTGAGACGACACAACCGACTGAAACAAAGGAAGTGTCAATCTGTGCCTCTCTTTGTCTATAATTACACCTTATTAGCTACATTAAGCTGCAGATACAGAGAGGTTTACAATCACCTTTTTAGTTTTCTTCCAGATGGCACTAGAATAAAAGGGGTCTTTTAAGTCCACAGGTGATAAGCGTGAGGCTCGGATTCATTCCTTCTATTAGTCCGCTCTTCACCACGGTGTGAACAAGAACGATTCACTCTACTAAAACAAACAATTGGAAAATGAGGCAGTCTTACATTGTGCCAACTTAACTGTCCATAGTGGTAGAGCGTGTTCACCCCCTGGACATTGTGTACTGAAGTTTGCACTTGTTCTCATAAGTGTCCTAATCTCAAACAATTTGTTATTCTTCAATTTGCTAGCTCAATAAGTAAGATGGCTAAGAAAGCCATGTTCTCTGAAAGATACTCACAATTTATGTGTAGTTTGTCTCGGCTTGGAACATGCTCAGGCGGCCCTTGTTCGAACCAGTCTGTGTACGCATTGCCACCTACTGCGTGCAAACTCCATGGAAAGACGTGTAGCCTTCTTGAGGAAACTTGGAGTTACCAACGGCTACTTTCCTTTCCCGGATGCCATTACCTCGGCTGAGATGGAGGTGCAGGAAGCCGGAGAGAGACTTGGGGCTGTGGTCGGAACAGGTGGAACTAGCATCCCAACAGGGCGATAGTGAGACAGCTGGTTACATACAGGGCCCAGGTTCGGATGATGACTTGGTGTCTCTGGACGGCTCCGGGGGTTTCTCTGTTGGCGAAGAGGACTTAGTTCCGGGACAGCCACCTCCTCATGCTACGGGAGTAGCAGGGGAAAACCTTGTATCTAACACACAGTTCATAGAACTGTGCCGCAGGGCGGCTTTGTGTTTGGAGGTGAAGTGGCTGTGCCCACCCCCGCGGCTGAAGTCATCAAGATTCGGTGGAAAGTGCCTGCTCCCTGTGACTGCCACAGTCAAGCACCACCAACCCATTTCCAGATTTTGTAGAAGAATTGACAACAACCTGGTCCAACCTGCATTCAGCTAATCTGATGCTGCATGGGTGTGCCACCTTCATGGATCTGGAAGGGATGTAGGGGGCAGGGCTGGTGCACCCGCCTCTGGTGGATGGCAAGCTAGCTGGCTACCTAGCTCCGTTGGATAACAAGGGCGTGGGTAATGCGAATCCTACGCTCTCTAACAGGAACGGTCTCTTTTCGGCTGCTCAGCTGGAAAAAGTTTATCGTGCAGAATGGGTGGCTGCCCAATCCCTGTCATCTCCCACTATGCTGCAGGTCTACCAGACAGAGTTGCTGGAGGAGCTGGTCACAGATTTGGCTGCAGTAGAGCCCCATGCTTTTTTCTCTATTGAAGGTCCAGGCTGTGTAAGGCAACGAACGGGTGGTTACTTTGAAGAATCTAAAATATAACACTTTTTGGGTTAGTACACAATTCCATATGTGTTATTTCATAGTTTAGATGTCTTCACTATTATTCTACATTTTAGAATAAGGCTGTAACGTAACAAAATGTGGAAAAAGTTAAGGGGTCTGAATACTTTCCGAATGCACTGTAGCAGCAAGGGTTACCTAGCGGTGTACTCGCCCACTCTACCAGAGGTCTGGCAGCGTCTTTTAAGGGTTGACTATAGAAAATATTTGTGCTGCGGCGAATTGTCACACACTTGTGAGGTTTTATCGCTTGGATGTCAGTGCTCCCAGTGTAGCACCACAGTGTGCTTAATGCTGTGACAGGGGAAAGTCACTAGGCAGCTTGCCGGGTGCGCAATACCCAAACTGCCACATCTTGTGCCTGCAGCTCTGTTCTGTAAGCTTGCAATGAGTCACTCAGCCACAGAGCAGGAGGGGAGGTCCGAGCCGGCCGGGAGGAAAGGGGACAGTGCGAGTCATATGTTGGGGAAAAGGAGGAGAGTAGGGTCAAAGAAGCGGAATCAGGAGACAGGAGAGAGAAGGATTTAGCAGAAGGAAGAGATGATAGGATAGAAGAGGCAATGCAAATAGTCTGGGTAGCCATTTGAGTGGAGCTAGAGTCTATCAATACTAATTTATCCAGCATATTCCCTAGGTATCCCTGACAAGTTAATTAAGACAATTAACCAAGCCAAGTTGAACTTTACATGGAAAATACACAACATTATTTAAGAAAAGAGGATATTGTAAAGTCAGAATGCAATTGACTTCGAACCAATGAATGGTACCATCAGATTAAAATCGTTAATGTTTTATTAGAAAATATGAAAGATTTTGGTTAGATGTTCAGCTGGCGCAGCACCATCTTGTTGTCAGAACCTGATAATATCAGGATGTAGGATGGGACATAAACCCAACAACTTCAAAAACTAATTTCTACGAACGGTGGAAAAAACATCACCGAATACATTACAATCAGCTCCATACTACTTGTCAAACATAAGTGAGTGCTACGGGGCGATAGTCATTTAGCTCAGTTACCTTAGCTTTCTTGGGAACAGGAACAATGGTGGCCCTCTGGAAGCATGTGGGAACAGCAGGCTCCTTCACTGCAGCCAACGTGAGTAAAACATTTAAACGTGTTAACCCTCGCAAGGCTGCCGGCCCAGACGGCATCCCTAGCCGCGTCCTCAGAGCATGCGCTGACCAGCTGGCTGGTGTGTTTTAAGGACATATTCAATCAATCCTTATCCCAGTCTGCTGTTCCCACATGCTTCAAGAGGGCCACCATTGTTCCTGTTCCCAAGAAAGCTAAGGTAACTGAGCTAAATGACTATCGCCCCGTAGCACTCACTTCCATCATCATGAAATGCTTTGAGAGACTAGTCAAGGACCATATTACCTCCACCCTAGACCCACTCCAATTTGCTTACCGCCCTAATGGGTCCACAGACGACGCAATCACACTGCACACTGCCCTAACCCATCTGGACAAGAGGAATACCTATGTAAGAATGCTGTTCATCGACTACAGCTCAGCATTTAACGCCATAGTTCCCTCCAAACTCATCATTAAGCTCGAGACCCTGGGTCTCGACCCCGCCCTGTGCAACTGGGTTCTGGACTTCCTGACGGGCCGACCCCAGGTGGTGAGGGTAGGAAACAACATCTCCACCCCGCTGATCCTCAACACTGGGGCCCCACAAGGGTGCGTTCTCAGCCCTCTCCTGTACTCCCTGTTCACCCATGACTGCGTGGCCATGCATGCCTCCAACTCAATCATCAAGTTTGCAGACGACACAACAGTAGTAGGCCTGATTACCAACAATGACGAGACCCTGGGAGTGTGGTGCCAGGAAAATAACCTCACACCCAACGTCAACAAAGGAGCTGAAAAAGCAGTGGGAGCACCCCCCATCCACATCGACGGGACTGCAGTGGAGAAGGTGGAAAGCTTCAAGTTCCTCGGCATACACATCACTGACAAACTGAAATGGACCACCCACACAGACAGTGTGGTGAAGAAGGTGCAACAACGCCTCTTCAATCTCAGGAGGCTGAAGAAATTTGGCTTGGCACCGAAAACCCTTATAAACTTATACAGATGCACACTTGAGAGCATCCTGTCGGGCTGTATCACTGCCTGGTACGGCAACAATCTGCCCAACGCATCACTGGGGAAAAACTACCTGCCCTCTATGGTGGTTTTTCAGTAGCATATTGTGAAGTAATAATGTAATGAACAGAATCATTAAAGCTTTAATTAAAGGAACCTGTAACCACACCTGTAAAGCATAAGAAAAAACAATATACAAAAGAAAGACACACATTGTAATCCAGATGCATGCATAGATAAGAAATGTCTTAATCAATATAATGAATGTACTTATGACTATAGCCTGGTGGGTGCTGATATAATCTATATAATGAATGAACTTGTGACTGCAGCCTGGTAGAGGCCCCTATAATTTTTTTTAACAAAAATGTCATAGTTGCGCCACCAACATAATCGGTTCAGTGATTTGGAGAGTGTGAAATTATTTGTAGAGGCGGGAAAAAGCCTGCCTCAAAGAAGAACTTAGGGTAGGAAAACAATAGTGGCGCGAAGCCAAAAATAGTTGATTATTAACATAAAGAGGAGTAACTATGTATGTGATGTAAGGATGAAAACTGTATAAAAGGAGTGTGCAGAGGCTGGGAAGACAGTTGATCCATGGACCAGCTCAGCTTTTTACATTGTAATAAATTCTACTTTGATTTCACAAGTTCTAGTATCTGAGAAATATTATTGGACCAATATTTATACGACACTTCCAGGACACCTACAGCATCCGATGTCACAGGAATGCCAAAAAGATCATAAATGACAACAACCACCCAAGCCACTGTCTGTTCACTTCGCTATCATCCAGAAGGCGAGGTCAGTACAGGTGCATCAAAGCTGGGACCGAGAGACTGAAAAACAGCTTCTATCTCAAGGCCATCAGACTGTTAAATAGCCATCACTAGCACATTAGACTCTGCTGCCCTATATACATAGACTTCAGTAGTTATGGTAGTGGTCATTAGTTTTGGCAAGTAGTTGTGTGGTTCAATTAGTTGTGGTCAATAGTTGTGTGGTTGTGGTCAATAGTTATGGTCAGGGGTTTTTGTAAGTAGTTGTGCGCTTCAGTAGTTATGGTCAGCCGTTGTGTTCAGTAGTTTTGTGGTTGTGATCAGTAGTTGTGGTCGGTAGTTGTGTGGTTGTGGTCAGTAGCTGTGGTCGGTAGTTGTGTGGTTGTGGTCAGTAGTTGTGGTTCAGTAGTTGTGGGCAGTATATGTGTGGTAGTGGTCAGATGTTGTGGTTAGTAGTTTTGTGGTTGTGGTCTGTAGCTGTGTGGTCAGTGTTTGCTCCTTGGAGTTGACTAGCTAGCCTGTTCAGTAGCTTCACACAGTTAGCTTTACCAGAGTTAGCTTAGTTTAGCCAGCTACTGTACTGTAGCTGAATAAGTCCTCTCTTCCTGTCAGCTCCTCGTTGGTTGATGTTGGTGTAAGTGAGGACTTGGTGGACTGTGTATTCTTTAGGTTAGGTTTTACTTTGTGTTCGCTACCGTGTGCTGGAAAGGGCACAGAAGACAGACAGGTAGGATTCCAGTTGAGGTGGTTTAATAACGCTGAAGATGCACAAGCACAGAACAGCACCGCACAGTATATATAGTATGGATGGGCTAATGCACTTAGTGGTCTGGCAACTTGCTTCGACCAAAGTGTGTGTGTGTGGTATATCAACAAGGACACACACTGGCCTTGGCTAACAATGAAAGCTAACTGGTGGGAAAACAAGGATGGCTGGAACTTTTTCTCACTTGACTTCTCTCGAGCTGGAGATCACCCAGCATGCTCTGCTCCACTTCAGCGGTGGGCGGAGCTACAGCTCTGATATGATGAACTAAGATTACTGATATAATTAACTACAAATACTTCACAGACTTTTGTACAGTTGGCGTGGGAAGATGGTCAATTCAGTCTGACACTCAAACCAGCTTGCAAACAATATAAGCATAGAGCTCTCATCTAATTGGCCAGTAAGCCATCAATCATAAATGTAACAAGATATGTCATGGCTAGAAGGCATCCAGCTTTTGTCAAATTAAAGTCAGATTCGATTTTTCACGGCAGGTTAGGACAATTAACGTAGCAGGTTAGGACAATTAGGTTAAGATTAGGAAAAGGGTTACGAGTTAAAAAATAACGTCAAAAGTAGATTTATTTTTTAACTTAACAAAATCTGAAGCCCTTCTTCTTCAAGGTTTAGTGGAAATGTACACTCAATGTGTATTTGCGCCACCTACTGTTCTGGGTAGTAAAAAATACCCCAAATACAAAATATGTTTTGGATGAACAAATTCATACTAAAACAAAAGGCTGTACCATTCAGATCCCTACAGAGGCTCAGGAACCTGGGGGGGGGGACCTCTTCATCCAGTACTCCCTGTAACATTTGGGATGTTAAGTCTCCTGGAGATCCAGAAATCTATTTGCCGCCTTCACAATGATGTCTCGCTTCTTAATGGTTTTGTTAGTTTGACTAGTGCAATGTATCACTTGCGCTATAAACACAACAAAGTCCACCTTCTTCACTATTAGTGTGTCGGGATCCTTCTCCTGCATGGCATTCACTGCAGACTGTGGGACATCCACTACCATGTCCTCTACTCACTCCTTCAGCTATTTTCACTGCCTCCACATAAGAGACCTGCTGGATGGCCCTGATCCTAGCTACTGCAACCTCCTTTATCCGTACAGAGCACTCCGGGAACGTGATTCCCATCACAACATGCTTCATCTGACTCAACTACTACATATGTATTCCTTCAACAAACACTTGACACGTCCAAAGTTTTTACAATTGTAACACTGGCTTCGGTACATATGGTCTCACCCCATATCTCACATACCCAGGTTTTACATAAGTTGGGAGAACCACTTAATCAAACGACAGTAAAACCGATAGGCTTTGCTCCTTCTTTGCGTCTTTCATTCAATTCAAGGGAAGTGCATCTATCCACTCCTGGAATGTTATTCCTAAACCACACAGCCTCTATGTCCAACAAGACACCAGAGATGACACCTTTAACTGGTGCCCTACTCTGAAAAGCATAGCTTTCCACATCATATGTCGACATGTTGAGCCACAGAGCTTTTGACACGCACGAAATCAACATCATACCGCTCCTGTCCTGGTCACTCTGACCAATTCCACTTTACCCAATTCGTCCTTCACCATCTTCGAGACCATCTTAGAGACCGCAAACTGGTCACCCCAAAAAAATCCTTCCTCATGAATCGCACTCCAACCATAAACTGCTGGTAATTTCTAACTTTAGCCATTTTTACTCCACTCTTCTTCACCATCGTCCACTCATTCTCACCAACTGTACTGGGCCAAGAGAATCACACAATACTTCCACCATTGCTCCTCTAGTCATCCCTCGGACTCCCTCGCTCTTTGCTGTGAAAGATGGGAGTTTGTGATCTCGAAATAGCCCCCATATTTTTGGCATTCCAGCACTGCTTTTGCTTCACCAACTTTTTCTCAATTTCGTCCGCATATCTGGATCCCTTCTAGCCATACCCTGATATATACAGTGGCGAACCAACCGAACACTTTTTCGCGGCAAGGAGTTTCTATGACCCGCCCCTTTCAAACGAACAATTGATTGGCAGTATTTTCTGTGTCATTGGTCTGAGACTGGAATTTATTCGTTTGAATAATAGTCGTCATGGTAACGTTCGTATTCAGCCTCCATTTTGTTAGCCACTTTCCTTTTTTCCCAAAATATGTTACCTTCCCGCCAGAATAGTACATTCACTAATCATATCAATGACATAAATGGATTCAAATAATCAAAAGGGTTGGTTATAACGTAGCGGCTGTGCTACAACGGCATTAAATGAGTACGTTGGTGGACTGTAGTTTATGGTCTGCCTGGCCGGTTCGATGCAAAGGTTTGGAAACACGCGCCATTTTGTGAAATTTACACAAAAAAGCCTTAAAGAGAACAGGGTCTTCAGGTTTGTAGTCGTCATTTTTAATCATGATTTGGAAGCAATGCTGCTCTCGTTACAATTAATGTGTCGATCAGCTAACAGTATACATGCCTAGCTGCATCGAAATGTTGGTTTCCCTATGGAATACATTTCTGCCGTTGACCGCGTTGGATAGTTGACTGAGGCGCTGTTGATTTGGAAAAAGAATTGACATCTATTCAGAGGAGTGAGGGTTGTACGTTGGGAAATCTGGGGGGCTCCATGGAGAAGAGACTGTATTCAATACATCGCCGTAAGGCATTGGGGATTGTAAATGAGGATATTTTTCTGGAATAGGAAGACTGACAGGCAGCGACAAAGGTAAGTTTGCGCTGTAACTTTGACTAGCCAGTCACATTGCTATCATTGTAAACAGACACAGCAAGCTAGCCAGCTAACGTTACAGCTAGCTTTAGCGCCAAATAAGCTAGATAGTTAGCTAACGTTAGCTGGCAACGGTCTAACCAACGTTATAGAATGTTCACTCTTTTGGTTGGAAAACGTGCACCCCCATATAAATGTAACAATTAACATTAGGCTTATGTATCGTTAATCACATTGCTAGTTCGCTAACGGTTTAGGCCATGCTGGTGTAGTTGGCTAACTGTCACTTTCCATTGCCACAGTTAACAAGTTAGAACGTTAACCTAGCCTTAATCCATTCCAGTAACGTTAGGTTAGCTAGCTAACGTGTTAACTACTTCAATTCAGCTGGCAAACTTGGATAGTTAGCTAAATGTGAAAACTTAGCGTAGCAGCTACAAATGTCATTCCGTGGAAGGAAGTATTGCTAGTCTACGTTTAATTAGTTAACTCTGGTCCTTTGCTCTTTTAACAAGCTAAAGTTAGGTCATGTTAAGTTAGCTAGAAGTGTGGCACACACGTAGATAGCTAACGTTAGCAAGCCTGCTAACGTTACTAGCTACCTAACATTACTGCTTGTTAGCAAGTAATTAACGTAGCTAAGCTAGCTAACATTAAGCGGTCTTGTAGTTAAGTAACACAATTGACAAGGTAACGTAAACTAGCTACAAATACACCTCAGGCACATGGGTTCAATAGAGACAATCTTAATCATACGTTGCCTTCCAGCTAACTTGGTTTGTCAGCAAACATACTAGCCAGCTGGTTAACTTGACAAGTTGTCAGTTGCCACAGAGATGCGGGCATGGATTGATGGCCAGCTAGTCATAAGGATGTGGAGTTTATCCACTTCAAAGCATTCTTTCTTGATACTGCGTTATCAACTAGCTAACGTATTTAACTTGGCCTGTAACGTTAGTTAATGCTAACTAGCAAGCTAGCGAATGTTTATCCGGTCCCTCGATAGCTCAAGTTTGCGTCCTTGGCCTCCCAACTGCTTGAAGCCTTCTAGCTAGTATAGATGAGCACGGCATAGATTCACTATGCTTTTTAAAAATGTATTAACAGCCACAAGGTCATTCATTAGTGGGTACGCTCATAAACACAATTGAATGCGAATATGCTAATGTGTCTAAGTGTGTCCTGTGATGGAGTTGGCTAGCAAAGTTCGATAGTTAACTAACATGTTGACCCTAGTCAAGTGTAATCATGGCCATTGTTCAATTGGACTGATGGTAGACACCGACTTGGCTATTTACTAATTGAAATTGAATGAGGAATTTCGTAGCTGACACGAATAGTTGAATGTAAGTTCCACATCACAAAATTAACATTACACAATAAGATGTCAAAAATATACACTGACTGAAGCAGCAAGTTCAGTAGGGAAAACTAAACAAACCTCACGTTACTAATTTGAGGAGAACTCAGAAGAGGTAGCCCACCTCTGCTGTCAATAAAGTAGGCATACCCATGACTTTGTAAATGTAAATTTGTACAAAGCCTGTACTAGTGTGTTTTTGATGAGTCAAATACGTTTTGTAGAGCGCTTAATGGCTTTTATTTTTAATTCAGAAATTGAACGATTTTAGGAGAATATAACTTGAGTAAATTCCTCCTCTTCAAAGGTCTTGGAGAAGGCCCATATTTTACATGTAGGCCAGACCAGGATAACCAGTCAACTGATAGCAGCATCATTGCTATGTAGTAGCACCTGTTCACCATGACGTTTTCCGTTCCTAGTCATTCCTTTAATTCCTTGGTAACTTATGTCTAATATAACAGCTACAAGAGTATTGCACAGCAAGAGCAAAGCACCTCTTTGAATAGTAAAGTGTGCGACTGGTATGGATGATCTCAGGTTGGCCTTTGTTTGAAGTTTAACTGGTGGGTCAATCAGTTATCTTATGACGCTATTGGCTAATTTTATTTAAAGGGGCTTCTGGTTCATTCATGGCATGGTTAGTTTCTTGGAAACAGAATGACCTCAGGGACACATTCTCTAACTATCTAGGCTACTTATAGAACCATTCTATGCTGAGTGTACTTTACAGTAAACATTTACATTCTCCCTGCCTTTGACTTCATTCACAGCTGCAAACTCCTCAACAAGTGACTCATATGGTCATCTGTGTCCCAAGATTACTACCAGTAATTTCTATGCTGGTTCATATTTGACTGTGTATGGGTGATATCCATGAAAGTAAAAACAGCTATTTTCAATAACACGAGTCTAATAAATGGATTAGCTGACATCACAAACTATTTGTGTGCTTCCATGGGCAGAAGTCAGCATGTTGCTATTCTGGATGGCCAGATTGCTCAGTAGCCTTGGTTTCGCAAACGATTGCGTCGCCTGGTTCACCAACTACTTCTCTGATAGAGTTCAGTGTGTCAAATCGGAGGGCCTGCTGTCCGGACCTCTGGCAGTCTCTATGGGGGTACCACAGGGTTCAATTCTTGGGCCAACTCTTTTCTCTGTATACATCAATGATGTCGCTCTTGCTGCTGGTGAATCTCTGATCCACCTCTATGCAGACGACACCATTCTGTATACTTCTGTCCCTTCTTTGGACACTGTGTTAACAACCCTCCAGATGAGCTTCAATGCCATACAACTCTCCTTCCGTGGTCTCCAACTGCTCCTAAATACAAGTAAAACTAAATGCATGCTCTTCAATCGTTCGCTGCCTGCACCTGCCCGCCTGTCCAGCATCACTTCTCTGGACGGTTCTGACTTAGAATTTGTGGACAACTACAAATACCTAGATGTCTGGTTAGACTGTAAACTCTCCTTCCAGAATCACATCAATCATCTCCAATCCAAAGTTAAATCTAGAATTGGCTTCCTATTTCGCAACAAAGCATCCTTCACTCATGCTGCCAAACATACCCTCGTAAAACTGACTATCCTACCAATCCTCGACTTCGGCGACGTCATTTACAAAATAGCCTCCAATACCCTACTCAACAAGCTGGATGCAGTCTATCACAGTGCCATCCGTTTTGTCACCAAAGCCCCATATACTACCCACCACTGCGACCTGTACGCTCTCGTTGGCTGGCCTTCGCTTCATAATCGTCGCCAAACACATTGGCTCCAGGTCATCTACAAGACCCTGCTAGGTAAAGTCCCCCCTTATCTCCTGCGCTCCAGCAGGTATATCTCTCTGGTCACCCCTAAAGCCAACTCCTCCTTTGGTCGATTCTCCTTCCAGTTCTCTGCTGCCAATGACTGGAACGAACTACAAAAATCTCTGAAACTGGAAACACTTATCTCCCTCACTAGCTTTAAGCACCAGCTATCAGAGCAGCTCCCAGATCACTGCACCTGTACATAGCCCATCTATAATTTAGCCCAAACTACTACCTCTTCCCCTACTGTATTTATTTATTTAATTTATTTAGCTCCTTTGCACCATATTATTTATATTTTAACTTTTAACTTTTTTCAAATTACAAATCTACCATTCCAGTGTTTTACTTGCTATACTTTATTTACTTTGCCACCATGGCCTTTTTTGCCTTTACCTCCCTTATCTCACATAATTTGCTCACATTGTATATAGTCTTATTTTTTTTCCTACTCTATCATTGATTGTATGTTGTTTTACTCCATGTGTAACTCTGTGTTTTTGTATGTTGTCGAACTGTTTTGCTTTATCTTGGCCAGGTCGCAATTGTAAATGAGAACTTGTTCTCAACTTGCCTACCTGGTTAAATAAAGGTAAAATAAAATAAAAATTCCTAGCAAGAATGACAAACTGTCATGTAGGGAATCTTAAGTAGCTCGTTTCATCTTGTTCATGATACCATGTCTTGTTTTTGAGGTGTTTTGATGGATTTCATATCAATGTTAAAATTTGCTCGCTAGCTAACCAACAACTGTAACTATGTATTTGAGACAAGTGCTCATTGTGTGATTATATATATATTTTTTTACATTGTTGACAAGCAATATTTAAGCTCCAATGTAAGCCACCCTGTCTGTTTTGCCCCATAGTTGCACTTGTGTTGGTTGTTGCTAAACAACCAACCATTTATGAACATTACATTGAACATGAATGAGAATGGCTTGTGCACTTACACATATAATTTATTAAACTTTTATAGCTCTTTTCATTAGACAGAATCTCAAAGTGCTTGTAAAGCAAAATAAATCATTTTTAAAAATCTATATTGGCTACAACATTAGCTAGATCAAGTCTGTTTGAGTGCTTCTTCTACCCAGGTCACACGTGTGCACGTAAACGGATGCTGCTGCAGCAATGTTGGAATGGTTTTAAAATGAATCTAGGTTTAACCTTTATTTGCTCTATATCATGATCGGTTGAGGTTCCATGACTCTCTCTTTGATCGAATGTCTAATTGTATACTTTTCTCAAGTCCTCTCTTAGCCCTGCAATTGACCCCATGTCAAGTCCTGCCCTCCTTACCTCCTGTTTCTACCCAGTTCAACATTTTCCCAGGAAGCTCAATCCCCAATTCAAACCAATGGAGAAATACCCTCTGATCTTAAACTGTGTTTTTAATACACAATGAAATTAAACAGACTGCCCCTTGCAAGTCAGGAGATTCTGGTATGTTGTGGTGGACTGTCATTGAAATCACTTCACTACTTTTCTAATAGTACATCAGTGATTCATATTTTCTGCAAACATTTTGAAGAAGTAGCCTACGGCAAGGGAATTAGCCTTTGTTTTGTGTAGCCAGTTAGCATGAGGAAACAGTCATTTATAAAGGCTTTCACAAAAAAACGTCCCTATTAAATGTTGACTACAAAGTAGGCCTATGTGGCAAAATTATCATGATGACTTGTATCAATCTGAGGGCCGTTTGTTTCGCAAACTCACCCATCACATGTGTACTATAGAAACACTGCAAGCCAAACAAGTCTTTTGCTAGGTGTGTACTTGAATTCAAGGTAGACTCAGTGATATGATGCAGAAAGTAAACAGAATATTGGGTCAATTTCCGCAACAACTAAGAGCGTTGAAGCGCAAGGCTCAACTTCTCCTCCGTTTTGGTGCCCTAGCTAGAACGGCGTGAAGCGAACCCGTGCACATGCGTAGATACTGTGTGTGTAACTGTTTGAGAGTGATACTGTGTGGTTTAAGCATTGTGTGGACCATTTCTTTGGGGGGGGTTAGCCAGTCAATCAAAAGTCCAACATTATTTGACAAAAGACACATTCAGTGCTCTGCCCTGTTTTTTGGGTTCCGGGGTCTCCCCGGATAATTTTTGTGTAGAAGGACTGAAGCTCAGTTCTCACATTTTACTGAAATGAATGAAAATAAAACTATACTGACTAGAGGTCGACCGATTATGATTTTTCAACGCCGATACCGATTATTGGAGGACCAAAAAAGCCGGTATCGATTAATCCGCCGATTTTTTTTTTTTAATTTTATTTTTTATTTATTATTTATTATATATTTTTTTTAATGACAGTTACAACAATACTGAATGAACACTTATTTTAACTTAATATAATACATCAATAAAATCTATTTAGCCTCAAATAAATAATGAAACATGTTCAATTTGGTTTAAATAATGCAAAACAAAGTGTTGGAGAAGAAAGTAAAAGTGCAATATGTGCCATGTAAGAAAGCTAATGTTTAAGTGCCTTGCTCAGAACATGGGAACATATGAAAGCTAGTGGTTCCTTTTAACATGAGTCTTCAATATTCCCAGGTAAGAAGTTTTAGGTTGTAGTTATTATATTATTATAGGAATTATAGGACTAATTCTCTCTATACGATTTGTATTTCATATACCTTTGACTATTGGATGTTCTTATAGGCACTTTATTGCCAGTGTAACAGTATAGCTTCCATCCCCCAGTATAGCTTCCATCCCTCTGGGCTCAAACCAGGAACACATCGACAACAGCCACCCTCGAAGCAGCGTTACCCATGCAGAGGAAGGGAAAAAACTACTCCAAGCCTCAGAGCGAGTGACGTTTGAAACGCTATTAGCGTGCACCCGGCTAACTAGCTAATCATTTCACATTGGTTACACCAGCCTAATCTTGGGAGTTGATAGGCTTGAAGGGGTGGGTATAATTTGTGGAACGTTCCAACAGGAATCTGTTCCAAAAAACGTAAAGTAAAAGGTTGCCAACCAACAACTTATACAAAGTAGCAACGCATACAAACCTAGCTAACTAGCTGCCGAATAGGCATCAACTCGCCACGTAGCTTATTCTTAATGTTTGTCCATAGGCAAACAGACATGTGAGGACAGACATTTTTCGGAATAAACGTGATGAGTGAAAAACGCAATGAAATAGACCACTCCCTACCCGGTATCTTATTCTGCCGCTATACAACTTTGTATGCATTGTTTTTTGGAAACCTTGTTATTGACGAAGTTTTTTGAATAGATTCCTGTTGGATCGTTCCACAAATTATACCCACCCAGGTTGAAGTCATAAACAGCGCAATGCTTGAAGCACAGCGAAGGGCTGTTTGAATGAATGCTTACGAGCCTGCTGCTGCCTACCACCGCTCAGTCAGACTGCTCTATCAAATCATAGACTTAATTATAATATAATAAACACACAGAAATACGACCCTTGGGTTATTAATATGGTCGAATCTGGAAACTATCATCTCGAAAACAAAAGTTTTTTTCTTTCATTGACATACGGAACCGTTCCATATTTTATCTAACGGGTGACTAAGTCTAAATATTCCTGTTAGGTATTGATGTTTATGGTTAGGTACATTGGTGCAACGACAGTACTTTTTTTCGCAAATGCGCTTGTTAAATCAACACCCGTTTGTCGAAGTAGGCTGTGATTCAATGAAAATTAACAGGCACCGCATCGATCATATGCAACGCAGGACACGTTAGATAAACTAGTAATATCATCAACAATGTGTCGTTAACTAGTGATTATGTTAAGATTGATAGTTTTTTGCTAGCTAACAACTTACCTTTGCTTCTTACTGCCCTCGTGTTACAGGTAGTCAGCCTGTTAATCCTTGTGGAGTGCAATGTAATGCAGGTGGTTAGAGCGTTGGACTGGTAACCGAAGGTTGCAAAAACGAATCCCCCCCCCCGAACAAGGCAGTTAACCTCTCTCGGGTATGTGGGACGACATCGTCCCACCTAGTCAACAGCCAGTGGAATCCCATGGCGCGTTATTCAAATACCTTAGAAATGCTATTACTTCAATTTCTCAAACATATGACTATTTTACAGCATTTTAAAGACAAGACTCTCGTTAATCTAACCACACTGTCCGATTTCAAAAAGGCTTTACAACGAAAGCAAAACATTAGATTATGTCAGCAGAGTACCCAGCCAGAAATAATCAGACACCCATTTTTCAAGCTAGCATATAATGTCACATAAACCCAAATCACAGCTAAATGCAGCACTAACCTTTGATCTTCATCAGATGACAACCCTAGGACATTATGTTATACAATACATGCATGTTTTGTTCAATCAAGTTCATATTTATATCAAAAACCAGCTTTTTACATTAGCATGTGACGTTCAGAACTAGCATACCCCCCGCAAACTTCCGGTGAATTTACTAAATTACTCACGATAAAATTATAGATACAGAACTCCTCTATGCACTCGCTATGTCCGATTTTTAAAATAGCTTTTCGGTGAACGCACATTTTGCAATATTCTAAGTAGATAGCCCGGCATCACAGGGCTAGCTATTTAGACACCCAGCAAGTTTAGCCCTCACCAAAGTCAGATTTACTATAAGAAAAATGTTATTACCTTTGCTGTTCTTCGTCAGAATGCACTCCCAGGACTTCTACTTCAATAACAAATGTTGGTTTGGTTCAAAATAATCCATTGTTATATCCAAATAGCGGCGTTTTGTTCGTGCGTTCAAGACACTATCCGAAAGGGTAAAGAAGGGTGACGCGCCCGACGCGTTTCGTGACAAAAAAATTCTAAATATTCCATTACCGTACTTCGAAGCATGTCAACCGCTGTTTAAAATCAATTTTTATGCCATTTTTCTCGTTAAAAGCGATAATATTCCGACCGGGAAATCGTGTTTTAGTACAAAGAGAGAAAATAAAAACATGTTGTCGCCTCGTGCACGCGCCTCAGTCTGATGGTCCTCTGATAGACCACTTACCAAAGGCGCTAATGTTTTTCAGTCAGGGGCTGGAATTACATCATTCAGCTTTTTCCCGGGTTCTGAGAGCCTATGGGAGCCATTGGAGGTTTTTGCCTGCAATATGAGTTCTGTTATACTCACAGACACCATTCAAACAGTTTTAGAAACTTTAGGGTGTTTTCTATCCAAAGCCAATAATTATATGCATATTCTAGTTTCTGGGCAGTAGTAATAACCAGATTAAATTGGGTATGTTTTTTTTTTTATCCGGCCGTGTAAATACTGCCCCCTAGCCCTAACAGGTTAACATAATCACTAGTTAACTACACATGGTTGATGATATTACTAGTTAATCTAATGTGTCCTGCGTTGCATATAATCGATGCGGTGCCTGTTAATTTCTCATTGAATCACATCCTACTTCGACAAACGGGTGTTGATTTAACAAGCGCATTTGCAAAAAAAGCACTGTCGTAGCACCAATGTACCTAACCATACACATCGATGCCTTTCTTTAAAATCAATACACAAGTATATATTTTTAAACCTGCATATTTAGTTAATATTGCCTGCTAACATGAAATTGTGTCACTTCTCTTGCGTTCATTGTACGCAGTCAGGGTACATGCAACAGTTTGGGCCGCCTGGCTTGTTGCGAACTAATTTGCCAGAATTTTACGTAATTATGACATAACATTGAAAATTGTGCAATGTAACAGGAATATTTAGACTTAGGGATGCTAAAGTTACCGATGTGTTCCTGGTTCGAGCCCAGGTAGGAGCGAGGAGAGGGACGGAAGCTATACTCTTACACTGGCAATACTAAAGTGCCTATAAGAATATCCAATAGTCAAAGCTATATGAAATACAAATCGTATAGAGAGAAATAGTCCTATAATTCCTATAATAACTACAACCTAAAACTTCTTATGTAGCCACAATGCTCCATCAGGCAGGCGATAATGCTTATTACTAAAATATCAAACCTGCCTTATATGTTATTGGGCTCATTTCTGGAGAGGAATATTACATTTTAAAAACAGTTTAATATAGACTGTCATCATTGAGGGGGAATGGTTATATTTTTGTTTTACAAACAATCAGTGTACATCAGATTTTATGGTTGGCTATAATATTTAAAAATGTAAATTATTGAAAAAAAATTAAAGGTACTTGCCCAGACCGCAAATGAAACATGAAATCACCCACGATTGAAAATCTGCATGCAATAACTTGGCCCTGGCCAGTAATTCTCATACGGGCCAAGTAGTTTTTACTTAGTACTGGTCCGCTGTACAACTGGCAAATTAACATGAACGCCAAGCCCTGACTATGCTACATCAGTTGGGCAACAGGGAGTGGTGTAATGGACTGTAGTTGATCTGTGATCCGTACGGATCACCCCCCACGGTTCGGTACGCATGTGAACCGCGGATCAATTGCAAAGTTTAACCATCATAGTGTGAAAGAGTTTTACTGACGCTGTTACTTTTTAAAGTAATAATTCCCTAAATCTTGACGCAGAGTGGAGGTGAAAAGATAAAGACAGATGCGTGCTCTGATTTACTCTGAAGCCTGAAGGTTGATTTGATTATTTTTTTAAAGCAGTTGTGTGTAGTACTGTTCATGTGAACGGGGCATGTTGAATCCCAATGAATCAATCCTGGATGCTCGCGTTGCAAAGAAAAAAAGAGCAGTGACATCCATGGCTAGCGGAGGAGCTGAAGAACTGGAAAAGCCTCCCGCTTCATTTAAGTCTCATGTATGGGAGCATTATTGGCTTCCCTATGAAATAGGGGCGGCAGCGTAGCCTAGTGTTTAGAGCGTTGGACTAGTAACCCAAAGGTTACAAGATCAAATCCCCGAGCTGACAAGGTACAAGGCAGTTAACCCTTGGAAAATAAGAATTTGTTCTTAACTGACTAAAATAAAATAAAGGTATAAAAAAATATATATATTTAAATGATGACGGAAGAAGCGTGGTGGACAGCACCATTACGGTGCGTAGGCATTGTGCCACAAGAAAGCCGTATGATCATGGAAATACATTGAGCGTGGCCACACATTTAAAGCGTCATCACCCTGGTGTGTCAGTGACGGGATACAACTTCTCACCGCGGCATTTAAGCAGCCCTTTGCTCCAAAATCACCAAATCTTTTGGTATGTTTATCGCTGCAGGGTTAAAAAATATGGTGCAAGTGCTTGAGCCATGCTATGAAATCCCCTTGCGCACCCACTTCAGTATGAAGATCGTGCCAGATCTTTATGAACCAAGGCATCCTCTGTTGCCCTCACCACAGACGGGTGGACCTCCAGGGTAACGGAAAGCTACGTGACTGTTCACTACACCACAGAGGAGTGGGAGATGCTACAGTCCGGTGCTACAGACACACCCCCTATATGACAGTCACACAAGCACAAATCTGGCGCAGGAACTGCTAAGAGCAGTAGCAGAGTGCAAGCTAGGGAGGCCCAATGGCAATATCCCAATCACCACAGATAATGCCAAGAACCAAGTAAATGCAGTGATAGAAGTTGGACTGGGGCCACAGATATCACATGTGCAAAGCAAGCTCAATTTAGCATCCCAAATGGGAATCTCAGTGAACCAGATGGACCGCCTCCTTGGAAGGATCAGGAAGGTGGTTTCCTTTTTCCACCGAAGCACAACAGCCACTCATGTGCTTAAGACCAAGCAAGAAATGCTACAGCTACCGACTCACAAGCTCATACACGATGTCACAACAAGATGGAACTCCACTTATGACATGTTGGAGCGCTATCTTGAGCAGCAGGCAGCTGTATACTCTGCACTGACAGACAAGACTCAAAAGAAATTAAGACATCACCACCTTGTCTTATGATGTGAAAGTGGCAGGGGAGGTCCTCCTGGTGCTCAAACCCCTCAAAATGGTTACAACCCTATTGAGAACTGAAACTTCACCGTAAACCCGTGTCCATGATTCCACCTCTGAAAACAAGGATTCTACAATCCCTGGCTCCAAGTGAGGCAGACAGCACCATCACTAGAGATGTCAAGGCTGCCATTAGAGAGGATCTGAAGCCCAGATACACCCCTAATGTACAGGACTACCTTCAATGATCTACTGCACTGGATCCAAGGTTCAAGTCCCTGCCCGTTCAAGTTCAAGTCCCTGCCCTACGCCAGAGGACATACAGTGATCTCACCAGATTGTGAAAACTGAGGACGTAAAAAACAAAATATATACACACACACACACACACACACACACTCACTCACTCACACACACACACACACACACACACACACTGCAGTCTAATCTTAGTCTATGCTATTGCTATTAGAATCATCCATTTTTTATTTGGAATAATAATGGCTTTTATTAAATGTTATTTCCACAATTACAATTCTATGAAATATGAAAATAAATAATTTATTAGTTTAAAAGATCAAGTAATTTTTTCTGCAGGATCAAGCCACAGAGCCGACAAGAACAGACTCAGAAGCATCTCCTCCACAAAATAATTTGGCCATGAAGAAGCTTTTCGGGGAGACCTTTGCGAGCAAGGACACAGGCAAGACGTTTACCAACACCATCAAAGAGGAGGAGGCATCCTACAAGGCAGCATTCCAGTGGATGGTGATCCACTGGCATGGTGGAAAAGCAATGAGTGCAAATACCCTCACATTGCCATGATGGCAAGACGCTACC
Source organism: Salmo salar (assembly GCF_965601325.2). Taxonomy (NCBI): domain Eukaryota; kingdom Metazoa; phylum Chordata; class Actinopteri; order Salmoniformes; family Salmonidae; genus Salmo; species Salmo salar. Next base: position 66,850,536 of record NC_138294.1, on the reverse strand, counting down.
TGGCACTTCAGTTCCTAGCGAGAGGGTGTTCTCCACGGCAGGGGACATAGTGACTGCAAAGAGGTCTACCCTCTCCCCAGACAATGTAGACATCCTCATCTTTTTGAAAAATAATTTGAAGATATAAGCGCAGGTCTGCTTTGCTTTCTTTCTTTTACATGTGGAAACAGGCACATTTTTCATTCACTATTGTTCAAAGGAAGAAGGTATCATGCCTCATATTGCACATTAATTTAACAATTGAGTATTGAATATTTTATTTTAAGGTTTCATTTAAACATCGAAAAGTTCCTTGCTTTAAGTATCAGTGATCAGATCCGAACCGTGAGTTTTGTGATCCGTTGCTCCACTAGCTACAGGTGATAATGCTTATTGCATACCTGATAAGATGGACCATGCATAGGCTATTTGCATTGTCCAATATGTTTAAATAATTATTGGACACATTTCTGGAGGTGGAAGTTATATTTTACATGGTGTCAGTATTAGAGGTCGACCAATTAATCGGAATGGCCGATTAATTAGGGCCAATTTCAAGTTTTCATAACAAATCGGTAATCGGTATTTTTGGCCACCGATTTGCTGATTTTATTTTATGATTTTTTTTTAATTAATTTTTTTACGCCTTTATTTAAGATAGTTATCATTCTTTTAGTTTACTGCGGAGCCCCTAGTCCCACTGTACATGCCTTAGATACCTCCTTTGTCCCACCTCCCACACATGCGGTGACCTCACCCAGTATAACCAGCGTGTCCAGAGATGCAACCTCTTATCATCACTCAGTGCCTGAGCTTACCTCCACTGTACCCACACACCACCATACCCCTGTCTGCACATTGTGCCCTGAATCTATTCTACCACGGCCAGAAATCTGCTCCTTTTATTCTCTGTCCCCAACGCACTAGACGACCAGTTTTGCTAGCATTTAGCCGTACCCTCATCCTACTCCTCTGTTCCTCGGGTGATGTGGAGGCTAACCCAGTCCCTGCGTGTCCCCAGGCATTCTCATTTGTTGACTTCTGTAATCGAGAAAGACTTTGTTTCATGCATGTTAACATCAGAAGCCTCCTCCCTAAGTTTGTTTTACTCACTGCTTTAGCACACTCCGCCGTGTCTGAATCCTGGCTTAGGAAGGCCATCAAAAATTCAGATATTTCCATACCCAACTACAACATTTTCCGTCAAGATAGAACTCTAACCCTACCCCTAACCCAAAGGGGAAGAGTTAGCTTGCAAAGTTCTGTCATACTTTCCAGGTCTATGCCCAAACAGTTCGAGCTTCTAATTTTAAAAATGAATCTCTCCAGAAATGTCTCTCACTTTTGCCGCCTGTTATAGACCACCTTCTGCCCCCAGCTGTGCCCTGGACACCATATGTGAATTGATTGCCCCCCATCTATCTTCAGAGTTTGTTCTATTAGGTGACCTAAACTGGGATATGCTTAACCTGTTGGGGATAGGGGGCAGTATTTGCATGGCTGGATAAAAAACGTACCCGATTTAATCTGGTTACTACACCTGCCCAGTAACCAGAATATGCATATAATTATTGGCTTTGGATAGAAAACACCCTAAAGTTTCTAAAACTGTTTGAATGGTGTCTGTGAGTATAACAGAACTCCTATGGCAGGCCAAAACCTGAGAAGATTTCAAGCAGGAAGTGGCCTGTCTGAGAAGTAGTGTTTCATCTTGGCTCTTTTTATTGAAGACTCAGGATCTGTGCAATAACGTGACACTTCCTACGTCGTCCATAGGATCTCAGAGCCCGGGAAACCGTTGAACGATATCGAGGCAGGCTCTGGCTGAAACACTTTATCGCTTTTGGCAAGTGGCCACTGAGTACTATGGGCTTAGGCGCATGCCCGCTTCGACCGAATGGTTTCTTTTCCTTTGTCTGTTTATCTAAACGCAGATTCCCGGTCGGAATATTATCGCTTTTTTATGAGAAAAATGCCATAAAAATTTATTTTAAACAGCGGTTGACATGCTTCGAAGTACGGTAATGGAATATTTAGAATTCTTTTGTCACGAATTGCGCCATGCTCGTCACCCTTATTTAGCCTTTAGGATAGTGTCTAGAACGCACGAACAAAACGCCGCTGTTTGGATATAACGATGGATTATTTTGGACCAAACCAACATTTCTTATTGAAGTAGAAGTCCTGGGAGTGCATTCTGACGAAGACAACAAAGGTAAGAACATTTTTCTTATAGTAAATCTGACTATGATGAGTGCTAAACCTGCTGGGTGTCTAAATAGCTAGCCCTGTGATGCCGGGCTATCTACTGAGAATATTGCAAAATGTGCTTTCACCGAAAAGCTATTTTAAAATCGGACATATCGAGTGCATAAAGGAGTTCTGTATCTATAATTCTTAAAATAATTGTTATGCTTTTTGTGAACGTTTATCGTGAGTAATTTAGTAAATTCACCGGCAGTGTTCGGTGGGAATGCTAGTCACATGCTAGTCACATGCTAATGTAAAAAGCTGGTTTTTGATATAAATATGAACTTGATTGAACAAAACATGCATGTATTGTATAACATAATGTCCTAGGGTTGTCATCTGATGAAGATCATCAAAGGTTAGTGCTACATTTAGCTGTGGTTTGGGTTTATGTGACATTATATGCTAACTTGAAAAATGGCTGTCTGATTATTTCTGGCTGGGTAGTCTGCTGACATAATCTATGGGCTAGCGTCCCACCTAGCCCATAGAGGTTAACACCCCAGCAGTCCTACGATCTAAACTAGATGCCCTCAATCTCACACAAATTATCAAGGAAACCACCAGGTACAACCCCCTAGTCCGTAAACATGGGCACCCTCATAGATATTATCCTGACCAACTTCCCCTCAAAATACACCTCTGCTGTTTTCAATCAGGATCTCAGCAATCACAGCCTCATTGCCTGCATCCGCTATGGGTCCGCGGTCAAACGACCACCTCTCATCACTGTCAAATGCTCCCTAAAACACTTCTGCGAGCAGACCTTTCTAATCGACCTGGCCCAGGTATCCAAGAAGGATATTGACCTCATCCCGTCAGTCGAGGATGCCTGGTCGTTCTTTGAAAGTAATTTTCTCACCATCTTAAATAAGCATGCCACTTTCAAAAAATGTAGAACTAAGAACCGATATAGCCCTTGGTTCATTCCAGACCTGACTGCCCTTGACCAGCACAAAAACATCCTGTGGCGGATATCCCTGTGATATGCAACTGTTCAGGGAAGTCAGGAACCAATACACACAGTCAGTCAGGATAGCAAAGGCTAGCTTTTTCAAACAGAAATTTGCGTCCTGTAGCTCTAACCATGGAGAACAAAAGCACCTCCTCCCAGCTGCCCACTCCACTGAGGCTAGGCGACACGGTCACCACCGATAAATCCATGATAATCGAACATTTCAATAAGCATTTCTCTACGGGTGGCCATGCTTTTTCCTCCTGGCTAGCCCAACCCCGGCCAACAGCTCCGCACCCCTCGCAGCTACTTGCCCGAGCCTCCCCAGCTTCCCTTTCACCCAAATCCAGATGTTCTGAAAGAGCTGCATAACCTGGACCCGTACAAATCAGCTGGGCGAGACAATATGGACCCTCTCTAAAATTATCCACCGCCATTATCACCAGTGCGCTGAGATAAGGAGGGGCTTTACCTAGCAGAGACTTGTAGATGACCTGGACCCAGTGATACAATTTCTTATATGTTTAAAGTAATGATTAAGATATTTCACCCTGAAACTGTATCACTGTGTGTGAAATCCATTAGACACACAAGACTATAAGTTGATAATGTGTGCAGCGTAGGCAGGATAGAATTAGAACATCGTGTTCCTTACAGGACATTCTGTCCCCACCCGTGGAGTGGAGAAACTGTTAGGCTTGCAGAAAATTATGAAACATGTTGCAGAATATGATAAACAATGTATGTGTACAGTGGAACATTACAGCCCGCCCAAAGTGGGGTGGGATTCTCGACTGATGTGTGTGTATAAAAGATGGTCTCTGAACTTGAGAGGGTAGAGCTCTCTGAATAAAGAACTGATCATTTGTATGCTGGGACTCTGTCTGTTAATTAAAACTTAGAGCATTACAACCTCTAGGATACAGATGGAGTTATAAAATAGTTCAGTTAGAACATTGAGATAGAAATTCTTGTGACAGCCAGTGGGTTTCGCCATGAATATAAAGCGAGGGCCAGCCAACGAGGGCATACAGGTCGCAGTGGTGGGTTGTATATGGGACTTTGGTGACAAAACGGATGGCACTGTGATAGACTGCATCCAATTTGCTGAGTAGAATGTTGGAGGCTATTTTATAAATGACATCGCCAAAGTCAAGGATCGGTAGGATAGTCAGTTTTACGAAGGTATGTTTGGCAGCATGAGTGAAGGATGCTTTGTTGCAAAATTGGAAGCCGATTCTAGATTTCATTTTGAATTGGAGATGCTTAATGTGAGTCTGGAAGGAGAGTTTACAGTCTAACCAGACACCTAGGTATTTGTAGTTGTCCACATATTCAAAGTAAGAACCGTCCAGAGTAGTGATGCTGGACGTGCGGGCAGCGATTGGTTGAAGAGCATGCATTTAGTTTTACTTGCATTTAAGAGCAGTTGGAGGCCACGGAAGGAGAGTTGTATGGTGTTGAAGCTCATCTGGAGGTTAGTTAACACAGTGTCCAAGAAGGGACAGAAGTATACAGAATGGTGTCGTGGAGGTGGATCAGAGAATCACCAGCAGTAAGAACGACGACATTGATGTATACAGAGAAAAGAGTCGGCCCAAGAATTGAACCCTGTGGCACCCCCATAGAGACTGCCAGAGGTCCGGACAACAGGCCCTCCGATTTGACACACTGAACTCTGTCTGAGAAGTAGTTGGTGAACCAGGTCTGTTGAGTCTGCCGATAAGAATGTGGTGATTGACAAAGTTCGAAAGCCTTGGCCAGGTCGATGAATACGGCTGCACAGTATTGTCTTTTATCAATGGCGGTTATGAAATCGTGTAGGACCTTGAGCGTGGCTGATGTGCAGCAATGACCAGCTTGGAAACCAGATTGCATAGTGGAGAAGGTACGGTGGGATTCGAAATGGTCGGTGATCTGTTTTGTTAACTTGGCTATCGAAGACCTTAGAAAGGCATGGTAGGATAGATATAGGTCTGTAACAGTTTGGGTCTAGAGTGTCTCCCCCTTTGAAGAGGGGGATGACCGCGGCTGCTTTCCAATCTTTGGGGATCTCAGACGATACGAAAGAGGTTGAACAGTCTAGTAATAGGGGTTGCAGCAATTGCGGTGGATAATTTTAGAAAGAGAGGGTCCAGATTGTCTAGCCCAGCTGATTTTGTAAGGGTCCAGATTTTGCAGCTCTTTCAGAAGCTTATTGAAATTCTCGATTTATTGGTGGTGACAGTGTTTCCTAGCCTCAGTGCAGTGGTCAGCTGGGAGGTGCTGCTCTTATTCTTCATGGACTTTACAGTGTCCCAGATCTTTTGGGAGTTTGTGCTAGAGGTCGGCCGATTAATCGGATTGGACGATTAATTAGGGCCGATTTCAAGTTTTCCTAATAATCGGTATTTTTGGCCACCAATTTGCCTATATATATATATCTATATATCTATATATCTATATATATATTTATTTTTTCTTCTCATTTGTTTATTTTTTTTTATGTTTTATTTTATTAATGATATTACTAGTTTATCTAACGTGTCCTGCGTTGCATATAATCGATGAGGTGCCCGTTAATTTCTCATCGAATCACAGCCTACTTCGACAAACGGGTGTTGATTTAACAAGCGCATTTGCGAAAAAAGCACTGTCGTTGCACCAATGTACCTAACCATAAACATCAATGCCTTTCTTTAAATCAAAACACAATTATATATATTTTAAACCTGCATATTTAGTTAATATTGCCTGCTAACATGAATTTGTGTCACTTCTCTTGCGTTCCGTGCAAGCAGTCAGGGTATATACAGCAGTTTGGGCCGCCTGGCTCATTGCGAACTGTGTGAAGTCCATTTATTCCTAACAAAGGCCGTAATTAATTTGCCAGAATTGTACATAATTATGACATAACATTGAAGGTTGTGCAATGTAACAGGAATATTTAGACTTAGGGATGCCACCCGTTAGATAAAATGCGGAACAGTTCCGTATTTCACTGAAATAATAAACGTTTCATTTTCGAAATGATAGTTTCCGGATTCGACCATATTGATGACCAAAGGCTCGTATTTCTGTGTGTTATTATGTTATAATTAAGTCTATGATTTGATAGAGCAGTCTGACTGAGCGATGGTAGGCAGCAGCAGGCTCATAAGCATTCATTCAAACAGCACCTTTGTGCGTTTTGCCAGCAGCTCTTCGCAATTCTTCAAGCATTGCGCTGTTTATGATTTCAAGCCTATCAACCCCCAAGATTAGGCTGGTGTAACCGATGTGAAATGGCTAGCTAGTTAGCCGGGTGCCCGCTAATAGCGTTTCAAACGTCACTTGCTCTGAGGCTTGGAGTAGTTTTTTCCCTTCCTCTGCATGGGTAACGCTGCTTCGAGGGTGGCTGTTGTCGATGTGTTCCTGGTTTGAGCCCAGGTAGGACCGAGGAGAGGGATGGAAGCTATACTGTTACACTGGCAATACTAAAGTACCTATAAGAACATCCAAGAGTCAAAGGTATATGAAATACAAATCGTATAGGGAGAAATAGTCCTATAATTCCTATAATAACTACAACCTAAAACTTCTTACCTGGGAATATTGAAGACTCATGTTCAAAGGAACCACCAGCTTTCATATGTTCTCATGTTCTGAGCAAGGAACTTAAACGTTAGCTTTTTTACATGGCACATATTGCACTTTTACTTTCTTCTCCAACACTTTGTTTTTGCATTATTTAAACCAAATTGAACATGTTTCATTATTTATTTAACCTGTTAGGGCTAGGGGGCAGTATTTACACCGCCGGATAAAAAACGTACCTGATTTAATCTGGTTACCACTCCTACCCAGTAACTAGAATATGCATATACTTATTACATATGGATAGAAAACACCCTAAAGTTTCTAAAACTGTTTGAATGGTGTCTGTGAGTATAACAGAACTCATTTGGCAGGCAAAAAACTGAGGTTTCATGCAGGAAGTGGCCTCTCTGACAAGGTGTCGTTCTTCTTGTCTCTGTTTATTGAAGAGTGAGGATCTTAGCTGTCCCGTGACACTTCCTACGGCTGCCATAGGGTCTCAGAAGGCGGTAAAAAGCTAAAATCGTGGCTTTGCAGGCCCTGGCTGAAAAAAAGTAGCGCGTTTGGGTAGTGGCTGGTTACAGTACTGTGAGACTCAGGCTCGTGCCCGCGTCGACCGAAAGCTTTGTTTACTTCCCTCTGTTTAGCTAAATGGCCATTCCCGGTCTGAATATTATCGCTTTTTTACGAGAGAAATTGCATAAAAATGGATTTTAAACAGCGGTTGACATGCTTCGAGGTACGGTAATGGAATATTTAGATTTTTTTTTGTCACGAGTTGCGCCATGCACGCGACCCTGATTTACCATTTCAGATAGTGTCTGGGACGCACGAACAAAACGCCGCTATTCGGATATAACGATGGATTATTTTGGATCAAACCAACATTTGTTATTGAAGTAGCAGTCCTGGGAGTGCATTCTGACGAAGACAACAAAAGGTAATCAAACTTTTATAATAGTAAACCTGATATTGGTGAGTGCTAAACTTGCCGGGTGTCTAAATAGCTAGCCCGTGATGCCTGGGCTATGTACTTAGAATATTGCAAAATGTGCTTTCACCAAAAAGCTATTTTAAAATCGGACATATCGAGTGCATAGAGGAGTTCTGTATCTATAATTCTTAAAATAATTGTTATGCTTTTTGTGAACGTTTATCGTGAGTAATTTAATAAATTGTTAGTGAATTCGCCGGAAGTTTGCGGGGGGTATGCTAGTTCTGAACGTCACATGCTAATGTAAAAAAATGGTTTTTGATATAAATATGAACTTGATTGAACAAAACATGCATGTATTGTATAACATAATGTCCTAGGGGTGTCATCTGACGAAGATCATCAAAGGTTAGTGCTGCATTTAGCTGTCTTCTGGGTTTTTGTGACATTATATGCTAGCTTGAAAAATGGGTGTCTGATTATTTCTGGCTTGGTACTCTGCTGACATAATCTAATGTTTTGCTTTCGTTGTAAAGCCTTTTTGAAATCGCACAGTGTGGTTAGATTAACGAGAGTCTTGTCTTTAAATAGCTGTAAAATAGTCATATGTTTGAGAAATTGAAGTAATAGCATTTCAAAGGTTTTGAAATTCAACTGGCTGTTACGTAGGTGGGACGAATTCGTCCCGCCTAGCCCAGAGAGGTTAAGGCTAAATTGATTTTATTGATGTATTATATTAAGTTAAAATAAGTGTTCATTCAGTATTGTTGTAATTGTCACAAAAATCGGCCGATTTAATCGGTATCGGCCTTTTCGGGCCTCCAATAATCGCTATCGGCATTGGAAAGTGATAATCGGTTGACCTCTAGTTTGTGCTACAGGATGCAAATTTCCGCTTGAAGAAGCTAGCCTTTGCTTTCCTAACTGCCTCTTTATATTGGTTCCTAACTTCTCTTGAAAGTTACATATCGCGATGCTAATGCAGTCTGCCACATTATGTTTTTGTGCTGGGCAAGGGCAGTCAGGTCTTGAGTGAACCAAGGGCTATATCTGTACCTTGTTCAAAAACTTTTTTTATGGTGCATGCTTATTTAAGATGGTGAGGAATGCACTTTTTAAAGAATAACCAGGCATCCTCTACTGACGGAATGAGGTCAATATCCTTCCAGGTCGATTAGGAAGGCCTGCTCGCTGAAGTGTTTTAGGGAGCGTTTGACAGTGATGAGGGGTGGTCGTTTGACCACAGACCCATTACGGACGCAGGCAATGAGGCAGTGATCGCTGAGATCCTGGTTGAAGACAGCAGAGGTGTATTTAGAGGGCATGTTGGTCAGGATGATATCTATGAGGGTGCTCGTGTTTACAGATTTGTGGTTGTACCTGGTAGGTTCATTGATAATTTGTGTGAGATTGAGGGCATCTAGCTTAGATTGTAGGGCGGCTGGGGTGTTAATCTCTTACATCTAGACGTTCCGCTAGCGGAACACCGGCTCCAATATCCAATGATGGGCGTGGCGCGAATTACAAATTCCTCAAAAATACAAAAACTTCCATTTTTCAAACATATGACTATTTTACAGCATTTTAAAGACAAGACTCTCCTTTATCTAACCACACTGTCCGATTTCAAAAAGGCTTTACAGCGAAAGCAAAACATTAGATTATATCAGCAGAGTACCCAGCCAGAAATAATCAGACACCCATTTTTCAAGCTAGCATATAATGTCACAAAAAACAAAACCACAGCTAAATGCAGCACTAACCTTTGATGATCTTCATCAGATGACAACCCTAGGACATTATGTTATACAATACATGCATGTTTTGTTCAATCAAGTTCATATTTATATCAAAAAACAGCTTTTTACATTAGCATGTGACGTTCAGAACCAGCATTCCCACCGAACACTTCCGGTGAATTTACTAAATTACTCACGAAAAACGTTCACAAAAAACATAACAATTATTTTAAGAATTATAGATACAGAACTCCTTTGTGCAATCGAGGTGTCCGATTTTAAAATAGCTTTTCGGTGAAAGCACATTTTGCAATATTCTGAGTACATAGCCCGGCATCACCGGGCTAGCTATTTAGACACCCAGCAAGTTTAGCCTTCACCAAACTCCGATTTACTATTAGAAAAGTTTGATTACCTTTGGTGTTCTTCGTCAGAATGCACTCCCAGGACTGCTACTTCAATAACAAATGTTGGTTTGGTTCAAAATAATCCATTGTTATATCCAAATAGCGGCGTTTTGTTCGTGCGTTCAAGACACTATCCAAGGGTGACGAAGGGTCACGCGCACGATGCGTTTCGTGACATTTGTTTTTCTAAATATTCCATTACCGTACTTCGAAGCATGTCAACCGCTGTTTAAAATCAATTTTTATGCCATTTTTCTCGTAAAAAAACGATAATCCGACCGGGAGTGGTGGTTTTCGTTCAAAGATAAAACATGGAGTCAACTCGTGCACGAGCCTGAGTCTCTCATGACTGTGACCACCCACTATCCAAACGCGCTACTTTTTTTCAGCCAGAGCCTGCAAAGCCACGATTCAGCTTTTTACCGCCTTCTGAGAACCCATGGGAGCCGTAGGAAGTGTCACGTAACAGCAGAGATCCCCTGTAATGGATAGAGATAATCAAGAAGGCCAAGAAATTGTCAGACAGGGCACTTCCTGCATGGAATCTTCTCAGGTTTTGGCCTGCCATATGAGTTCTGTTATACTCACAGACACCGTTCAAACAGTTTTAGAAACTTTGGAGTATTTTCGATCCAAAGCTAATAATTATATGCATATTCTAGTTTCTGGGCAGGAGTAATAATCAGACTAAATCGGGTACGTTTTTTATCCGGCCGTGAAAATACTGCCCCCTAGCCATAACAGGTTAAGCATGTCCCAGTTTAGGTCACCTAACAGTACGAGCTCTGAAGATAGATGGGGGGCAATCAATTCACATATGGTGTCCAGGGCACAGCTGGGGGCAGAAGGTGGTCTATAACAGGTGGCAACGGTGAGAGACTTGTTTCTGGAAAGGTGGATTTTTAGAAGTAGAAGCTGAAATTGTTTGGGCACAGACCTGGATAGTATGACAGAACTCTGCAGGTTGTATCTTGTGGGAAAATGTTATAGTTAGGAATGGAATTTTCAGGATTTTTGGTGGCCTTCCTAAGCCAGGATTCAGACACGGCTAGGACATCCGGGTTTGCAGAGTGTGCTAAAGCAGTGAGTAAAACAAATTTAGGGAGGCTTCTAATGTTAACCTGTTAGGGCTAGGGGGCAGCATTTGCACGTCTGGATTAAAAAAATGTACCCGATTTAATCTGGTTACTAATCCTACCCAGTAACTAGAATATGCATATACTTATTACATATGGATAGAAAACACTCTAAAGTTTCTAAAACTGTTTGAATGGTGTCTGTGAGTATAACAGAACTCATTTGGCAGGCAAAACCCTGAGACATTTTCTGACAGGAAGTGGATACCTGATGTGTTGTATTACCTTTAAACCTATCCCATTGAAAAACACAGGGGCTGAGGAATATTTTGGCACTTCCTATTGCTTCCACTAGATGTCACAAGCCTTTACAAAGTGTTTTGAGTCTTCTGGAGGGAGATCTGACCGAACAAGAGCCATGGAACGATGATGTCCCATTAGACACCTGGCGCGCGAGTTCATGTTGGGTACCCTCGTTCCAATACGTTATAAAAGAGTATGCATTCGTCCACCTTGAATATTATTCATGTTCTGGTTAAAAAAGGCCCTAATGATTTATGCTATACAACGTTTGACATGTTTGAACGAACGTAAATATATTTTTTCCCCTCGTTCATGACGAGAAGTCCGGCTGGCTTAGATCATGTGCTAACAAGACGGAGATTTTTGGACATAAATGATGAGCTTTTTTGAACAAAACTACATTCGTTATGGACCTGTGATACCTGGAAGTGACATCTGATGAAGAGAATCAAAGGTAATGGATTATTTACATAGTATTTTCGATTTTAGATCTCCCCAACATGACGTCTAGTCTGTATCGCAACGCGTATTTTTCTGGGCGCAGTGCTCAGATTATTGCAAAGTGTGATTTCCCAGTAAGGTTATTTTTAAATCTGGCAAGTTGATTGCGTTCAAGAGATGTAAATCTATAATTCTTTAAATGACAATATAATATTTTACCAATGTTTTCTAATTTTAATTATTTAATTTGTGACGCTGACTTGACTGCCGGTTATTGGAGGGAAACGATTTCCTCAACATCAATGCCATAGTAAAACGCTGTTTTTGGATATAAATATGAACTTGATAGAACTAAAAATGCATGCATTGTCTAACATAATGTCCTAGGAGTGTCATCTGATGGAGATTGTAAAAGGTTAGTGCATCATTTTAGCTGGTTTTATGGTTTTGGTGACCCTGTCTTTGACTTGACAAAACATTACACACAACTCTTGTAAATGTACTGTCCTAACATACTCTAAATTTATGCTTTCGCCGTAAAACCTTTTTGAAATCGTAAAACGTGGTTAGATTAAGGAGATGTTTATCTTTCAAAGGGTGTAAAATAGTTGTATGTTTGAAAAATTTGAATTTTGACATTTATTTGGATTCAAATTTGCCGCTCTTGAAATGCACCTGCTGTTGATGGAGTGCACCACGGGTGGCACGCTAGCGTCCCACCTAGCCCATAGAGGTTAACATGCATGAAACCAAGGCTTTTACGGTTATAGAAATCAACAAATGAGAGCGCCTGGGGAGTGGAGCTAGGTGCTGCAGGGCCTGGATTAACCTCTACATTACCAGAGGAGGAGTAGGATAAGGGTACGGCTGAAGGCTATATGAACTGGTCGTTTAGTGTGTTCGGAACAGAGAGTAGAAGGAACAGGTTTATGGGTGCGGAATAATAGATTGAAGGCATAATGTACAGGCAAGGGTATGGTAGGTTGTGACTAAAGTGGAGGTAAACCTAGGCATTGAGTGACGATGAGAGGTTTTGTATCTAGAGACATCATTTAGACCAGGTGAGGTCACTGGATGTGTGGGAGGTGGAACAAAAGGGCTAGCTAAGGCATATTGAGCAGTGCTGTAGTCTACAGTGAAATAAGACAATCACTAACAGCAATGGACAAGACATATTGACATCAGGGAGAGGCATGCGTAGCCTAGTGATCATTGGGACCAGTGGGAGGATAGGCGAGCTGGAGACACGGCGATTCAGACAGCTAGCAGGCCGGGGCTAGTAGGCTAGCAGAAGGGCCTTGGGGAGGACGTCACGACGGAAGAAGTCTGTTGTAGCCCCCTCATGCGGTTACGTTGGCAGACTAGTCGTGTTGGATTGGCAGGGCTCCGTGTAGGCAGTAAAAGGGTCCAGGCCAATTAGCAAAATAGGTATTGTAGCCCAAGAAATTGGTTGGTCCTCTTCAGCTAGCAGTCCGATATACTCTAGACAGCTAGCGGGCTGCGGCTAGCAGGCTAGCGGATGGGCCTTCAGGGGATGTCGCGACGGAGGAGTCTGTTGACACCCTCGGGCGGGTTACGTCGGTAGACCAGTCGTGGTGGAATCGGCGGGGCTCTGTGTCGGCAGTAAAAGGGCTCCAGGCCAATTGGCAAAATATGTATTGTAGCCCAAGGAGAGGCTGATGGACCTCTTCAGCTTGCCGGGGGATGGGCCTAGCACGAGGCTATTTCCAGGCTCACTGGTGCTTGCTTCGAGACAGAGACGTTAGCCAGGGGGTAGCCACTCGGATAGCAGTTAGCTACCTGCGATGATTCAGGTGAAAAGGTTCAGAGCTTGGGGTAGGAAACCGGAGATGTGGAGAAAGAGCAGTCCGGTAAGCTCTGGGTTGAAACTCGCTGTGCAAACTGGCAGGAGTTGACAAGGCTAAGGTTAGCTGATGACTGCTAGCAGTGGCTAACTGACTTTTAGCTAGTTAGCTGGCTAGCTTTTGTTGGGGGGTTCTGGTTCTAGAGTATAGAAAATAGCAGATCCATACCACATTGGGTGAGGCGGGTTCCAGGAGAGTATGTTGAAACTGAGGTTATAATATAAAAAAAATATATACGAAGGGAAAAAAAGATATACAGGACACAACAAGACGAAGACAAAGGGATCTGAACTGCTACGCCATCTTGGATAGGGATGGTTATCAATATGTATTTATTGTGCAGGCTGCTCTCCTACTTTAAATAAAATCATGGGAGGGGAAAAAAATTGCCACGTTAGCTACCGCCGCCGACACGACCTTAAACTTGCCATCACTAAATCAAATCAAATGTATTAATATAGCCCTTCTTACTTCAGCTGATATCTCAAAGTGCTGTACAGAAACCCAGCCTAAAACCCCAAACAGCAAGTAATGCAGGTGTAGAAGCACGGTGGCTAGGAAAAACTCCCTAGAAAGGCCAAAACCTAGGAAGAAACCTAGAGAGGAACCAGGCTGAGGGGTGGCCAGTCCTCTTCTGGCTGTGCCGGGTAGAGATTATAACAGAACATGGCCAAGATGTTCAAATGTTCATAAATGACCAGCATGATCAAATAATAATCACAGTAGTTGTCGAGGGTGCAACAAGTCAGCACCTCGAGTAAATGTCAGTTGGCTTTTCATAGCCGATCATTGAGAACATCTCTACTGCTCCTGCTGTTTCTAGAGAGTTGAAAACAGCAGGTCTGGGACAGGTAGCACGTCCGGTGAACAGGTCAGGGTTCCATAGCTGCAGGCAGAACAGTTGAAACTGGAGCAGCAGCACGGCCAAGTGGACTGGGGACAGCAAGGAGTCATCATGCCAGGTAGTCCTGAGGCATGGTCCTAGGGCTCAGGTCCTCCTCCTCCGAGAGAGAGAATTAGAGAGAGCATACTTAAATTCACACAGGACAACGGATAAGACAGGAGAAATACTCCAGATATAACAGACGACCCTAGCCGCCCGACACATAAACTACTGCAGCATAAATACAGGAGGCTGCTGCCCTATATATATAGTCTTGAAATCACTGGCCACATGTAACACTAGTCACTTTAATAATGGTTACATATCTCATATATGTATATACTGTATTCAACTGTATTCTATTTTACTGTATTTTAGTCCATGTTGCTCCATGTCGCTGCTCATCTAAATATTTATATATAATTCCTTTACTTTAGATGTGTGTGTATTGTTGTGAAATTGTTAGATGTTGCTGCACTGTTGGAGCTAGAAACACAAGCATTTCACTACACCCACAATAAAATCTGCTAAACGTGTGTGAACAATACAATTTGATTTGAATAGCCAGTATAAAGCAGTTCGGCAGGCACGTCAATACAGCACTGGTTGCCGCCTTAGCACTGGTTGCCGCCTCACACAATCACACAATCGGTCTTGAGTGTCATCAAATCTGCCCAATTAGCTTATTTGCTTTCCATACACTGACTCCTTTCGACACACCCTTTCTCCGGCCCCCATATTGGGCTGCAGCTACCCATACTTGACCAGGTTTGAGTCTTAAGGCTGTCATTTGTGTAATTATGATACCTCCTCCTGTGATTGAATCAATTAAAACTGATGTCGCTATAGTTTCAATTGACCTCTGGGGGACTGTTAGTCAACTCCACTTTAGTTGCCACTGATCTTCGGCACAGTTTTGAGGGAAAAGTCATGGCCTCACTTTTCTTATTTTTTTGTTGCGAGATTACACCTGCCTGTCCAGGAGAAATTGGAGTTCCAGTTTACTGTAAAAGCAATCGTAAATGTGCTGTCTCAGCCTGGTTGGATTTCCCAACCGCATATTCATGCGGTCTAGTAGAATCAACTAAGAGTGCGTTAAAATGTGCATTAAAAAGCTAATATGACTTTTGCGGAGATTGTATTGGCGCAGTCCTAAATGCTCCCCTCTATTAAAAAGAACAATAGCCTTAACTAAAAGTTAATAGGAAATTATTTAAAATGTGTACTCATCAAATTAACTAATATTTTATTTATTTAAAACTGTTATTCATGATATATTGTCCAAAGGAAATAGCCTACATTGAGGTCTGGTATCAACTCTAGACTTTTTTTCTAAATATAATTTAATTCTAATTACCAAATTCATTATATCAGGAAAAAAAGCAAAAAGAATGTCATTCTTTCCCATCACAGTTGTGGTACTTGCCTCCACTCCCTTATTTTAGGCTGGAAGTTTGTTAGAGCTCTGTTCTTGCAGACACTGGCTCCAGGTTCTAATCTGCTGCATACATTTCGTTCAGCAAATAATGTGTTAAAAACAGCTTGGAAATGTGACAAAGTGAAATTTCATTTCTTGTTCATTACTTGTTTTCCTATTGGACAATAGATCGGAGCTCTGCCCTGGCAACAAAAGTAGGTTATTTACATACTGTCTTCTGATTGGGCAAGCCAGAGATAGCACACGCCAATCGTACTGTTTCTTCCTGGTGTTAGGCTATGCTAATTAGGAACTGTTGCTGGGGTTCAGAAGGGTGGTTACTCTGATTCTGCTGCGTTGTGTTGCCTAATGAAAGATGTTGATAAATGAGTACTTAATGATCTGTAGAATTCCCATTCACTGTAGGCAGACTGAGATTTCAAAATAGAACTGAGAAGATTTGATTACAGGGCTATAGCCTTGTTTTCACTGCTCGGTTGAATCAGTCAAGTAAAACAACTGATGCAACTGGAATGTCTATTATAGCTACTACTACTTATTCACCTTATCCCGTTTTAAAATAATGCCATTAGGAATTGCCCGTTTAGAAAATGTTGTGTAAATACGACCATAGATAATCTGCAAGTGGGATTTTTTGGTGTGTTGATAATTTACACAAGTTGTCATTTTTGATTGCCAGATGCACGTGTACATGCCTTTTTTTAAATTATACATGTATTTACATGTGATCAGACATTAGATTTATACTATGTGTGAATGATTTTAGTAGACAGTTGATCAAGTGTGCTTAGTCAAAAGCACCAATTGGTTATATATTTTTAGGTGCCTTTTGATCATATAAAAAAAAAAGTATTGCTGTGATTTGTGTGTAATGTATTTCTACTTCACTTCAAGATTGTTTAAAGCTATGGTCCTTAGTCAGTGGCGGCCATGATTTTTAAATGCTGCTAAATGCATATAGGGGAACCACTGTGAATATTGAAATGTTAGAAGATGGACAACTTGCTATGGGATATATTTTTTTCCTTTTGGCTAGCCTAATTAGTTATTGAAGACTAATCACTAAAGTGTTTTTAGATGTTAGAGATTTGTAAAAAAAAATCTATAGATCTTAAACTAACAGCCAAATCATTTGTTTAATTATTATTTTATTTTTTAACCCTTATTTTACCAAATAAGTTGACTGAGAAGACATTGTCTTTTACATCATCGACCTGGGGAATAGTTACAGGGGAGAGGAGGGGGGATGATTTGAGCCAATTGTAAACTGGGGGTGATTAGGTGACCGTGATGGTATGAGGGCCCAGCATTCATCTGGCATACCATATTGTGCCAGACCCTCCATGTATTGTGGACCCTCAATCTTGGTTAGCTTCTGGAATAAATGGTAAAACATTTCACTAATGTAATATTTACATTTTTCAAAATCACTCTCAGGCTGTTGATTGATCAAACAGATTTTATGTGCATATTCAGCAGTTAGTAAAAATTTGTTTGGATTACTGAAGTTCGTGATTACCTTGTGCTGTTTAGGCTACGTAATATCTATAATTTTGAGAGATTCCACTGGCAGTTTTGTAGGTATTACAGCGTTTTCGTGCATTGTGCCTGTCCATGTCACACACAAAGTGAAATATTTTTGGGATATTACAAGGATGGGGCTGTGATAAGGATTTTAACCTTATCATGACCATCTGTGCATATTAGTAGGCATGCATTCTCTTGAATACAAAAATGCTAACAATTAGCATAAATGCTAGCTGTCTGTTTTTGTAGAAAATGCCACTGTTGCATATTGCCTACTTGATAAAAGCATGACTGTTAAATCTGCTTTTTAAAACGTTGCTTGAGTCTATCATTTTGAGTTTTTTTGCAGTGCTTTAATTTCCTTCACTACAGCAATGGGGAAACTGAATAGTAATTGCAGCAGCAGGGATTAGAAGAATATAATCCAGAGTGATGTGTTGAAAGATGACGTTACCCAGGGATTTAAGGGAATATAGCATTGTGTTCGCTTGTCTCTCTCTCTCGGCTATGCTGCCAGAGCAGTATTTGAGAATGAGTTGTGTGTGCGATGACGCAGTGGTTTCTCAGTGTGAGGTGGTGGAATGGTAGGTTAAAGGTAGGGAGGTAGGTAGGCCTGACTTTGGCTGATGCTCCCATCATGATGCTGAGTCACTTGCCAGCAGACGACCCAGACTGAGAGGGTACACTCAATGAGAGCCTCCACAGCCCCCCTCATCCCTCGTCTTTTGATTTCACCAAGCATGATCAAAGATACCTCGGCCCCTTTAGTTACCCTGACAAAAACATGAGCTTCATGCACAGAACTCTCTACATGTGCCTTATAATGTTTTATTTTGCGGTGTAACTGACTGCTGATTATTCCGTTTACTTTTACTGGCAAATCTCGCCAGCTAATTGAGAGACCATCCGGAATGTTATTGAGAGCAACCGTGTGACAAAAGCATGACTGTGTGGGCTGTGTCCTCTGGGTTTGTACTGTTTGGGATGAAACCTGATCTGAGGGCGAGCAGACTCCGAGTCACGCTGCGCTGTAGGACACTTTAGACGCTGACAGGTGCTGCTGCTTTTTTGTGATCTGATTTCACCCTGCATGCCACTGGCCAAGGAGCAACTCTCTGTGCAAAAGGACAAAGAACGTCACAGTTCATCTTTACAAAGCAACTAGGGGCCATTGATTGTGATTTTGTAATTTGTGTGGTGTCTGGGTATGTTAAGATTTCATTTCAAAAGCTATCTTGGATTATAAAACAGGTTGTTTGCATCCTGGATGCTAATTGGTTGATAGCGGGGAGTTATAGCACCACAATCCCCACATTTTCCTGTAAATGCCTGTTGATCAAATCTAATAGAACTGTTAATGTCCCACAGCCCAAAGTGCATATGGACGAGACTGACAGCGTCTCTGAGCCAAGCGAATTCATTTATCAAGATCATTATCGTGTGTATATATCCAAAGAAATGGCAGTATAAACAAAGGTTAAACAAATGAAAGTGCACAGTTTGCTGTCATTTTAACTGCTTGATGTGATTGTGTTCACTTTAGTTGGCTTGCTAGCAAAGGATAAGTACACTATATATACAAAAGAATGTGGACACCCCTTCAAATTTGTGGATTTGGCTATTTTAGCCACACTGTGGCACCGTCATAGGATGCCACCTTTCCAACAAGTCAGTTCGTTAAATTTCTGCCCTTCTAGAGCTGCCTCGGTCAACTGTAAGTGCTGTTATTGTGAAGTGGATATGTCTAGGAGCAACAACGGCTCAGCCGCAAAGTGGTAGGCCACACAAGCTCACAGAATGATACCCCTGAATCGCCTTTCGCGTAAATATTGTCTATCCTCGGTTGCAACACTCACTACCGAGTTCCAAACTGCTTCTGGAAGCAACATCAGCCCAAGAACTGTTCGTTGTGAGCTTCATGAAATGGGTTTCCATGGATGAACAGCCACACAGAAGCATAAGATCACCACGCGCAATGCCAAGCATCGGCTGGAGTGACGTAAAGCTTAACGCCATTGGACTCTGGAGCAGTGGAAACGTTTTCTCCCTGGAGTGATGAATCATGCTTCACCATCTGGCAGTCCGATGGACCAATCTGGGTGTGGTGGATGCCAGGAGACCGCTACCTGCCCCAATGCATAGTGCCAACTGTAAAGTTTAGTGGAGGAGTAATAATGTAGCTATGCAGGCTAGCTTCACAACATGACCAAAAGTATGTAGACACCTGCTCGTCGAAAAACTCATTCCAAAATCATGGGCATTAATATGGAGTTGGTCCCACCTCAAACTGTTACCACAACAATTCTGTGCTTCCAAAGTTGTGGTAACAGTTTGAGGAAGGCCCTTTCCTGTTTCCGCATGACAATACCCCCATGCACAAAGCGAGGTCCATACGGAAATGGTTTGTTGATATCGGTGTGGAATAACTTGACTAGCCTTCACAGAGCCCTGACCTAAACTACATGAAACACCTTTGGGATAAATTGCAACGCCGACTGTGAGCCAGACCTAATTGCCCAACATCAGTGCCTGACCTCACTAATGCTCTTGTGTCTGAATGGAAGCAAGTCCCTGCAGCAATGTTCTAACATCTAGTGGAAAGCCTTCCCAGAGGAGTGGAGGCTGTTATAGTAGCAATGGTGGGACCAACTCCATATTAATGCCCATGATTTTGGAATGAGTTTTTCGACGAGCAGGTCTCTACATACTTTTGGTCATGTTGTGAAGCTAGCCTGCATAGCTACATGCCAATGATTTTAGCATAGCAACCATTGCAAATAGAATGAATGACCAGCCCGTTTTGCTAGCAACTTCAGAATCTCAGAACTAACAACTGGCTTTTTCCCGTGCTATATTGTATGGTGGTAGGATACAATTCATTTACTCAGTATAATAACATTTGTAATGTGTTGGCAACTGTTTTATAGAAGCAATAAGGCCCTCAAACAGCCCATAGTTATTCACACAATAATTCCTGGGTTCTCATTCGTTATTGCTTAACTATTGCTGAGCACACCACATTAGAATATTCCCTGGAATATGAAGTTTCCTTCATAGGTCTCATAGGCCATGAGTCCAGCCGAGGGTCATGCATTGGTACTTTTTCCCCCTGGAGCACTTTTCTTCTGCTTTTCTTTAATCATCAGATTCTGTAGTTGAGTTACATTAGGCCTACGATGCTAAGCAAAAGTGTTTGTTATAAACAAATCTATTTTAATCATTTGGGGAAAATCTAACATTTGAGTTATACTGCACATTTCTGAGAATATGATGGAAGGCTATTTGAGGGGTTAAATAACTTTTCCAACTGATTTTCATAGCCCATGTCTCAGTTTATTGCACGGCATGCTTTCCTTTGACATCGTTGTGCTTCTATTCTGCCCAATTAATAATGTTGAAGCTATTGCTTTGGGTCTTTTGTAATAGTTTTCCTAATCAATTATTAACTTCAAATCTGGCGCCATGCTTTTTTAGTTCTGGCATCATGCGGGGATGTGATGAAATATTCTAGTAGTGTACAGACATCAAATCTCCCTGCCATGGTTCTTTTTGTAGCTTTTTTTTCTTGTCGCAAAGGTCATTGGTGCTTGTTTTTGTGTATACATTTTGGGTCATGTGTAGGATGCAGTCTTCCAAAATTGCTACAGCTAAATGGGAAGTGATTGATGGTATATGGAATAATCACTGATGCAATCATTATTTGAAGACTTGCTCTGATATACAGACGCAGTGATTTATTCAAACCACAATTACATAATTTAAGTTGTATCATTTATGTAAAGGAACACAGTAGCAAGGGTTCACACTGAGAATGGGGCCTTGTGACAATCTATTGAATGTGTGTCGATCAGAAACTAACATGTCCCTCTTTTTCAGGAGAAGAGACTTCAGCATGCAAACCTTCATCTGTCCAGCTTGCTCCCGTGTTTTCGTTCCACGCTTCTGGGCTTCTGATGGCTGCTCCCATTCCCCATTCGCACCAGCAGTACAGTGAGCAGCGCCAACAGACTACTGACCCGTCTGTGCCGGCTCTGCCCCACAGCGAGCAGGCGCAGCAGTCTATTGCCAGCCAGGTACACTAGGTGCAGCTACACACACAATATACAGTACACTCATACATGCATTGCTATAAATACACACACACACACAACCTTACGCATACACCAAAACACACTCCCACACAAAGTGGTGCTAACCCCAAGCCGTGCGGCCTGTGGCTTCCTTTACACAACACTGCTTGCTGTCCGCCTTTCCTAGTAAAATATATCCTGACCCGCCGTGAACACGGGTTATTCTTACTGTACAGGCAACATTACAGCCTGCGTGTCCAGGACAGTGGACTAATAATAAACAGGGTGATTTCTCACTTGATTTTATTACTGACGACAGTCATGGCTATTACCAAAATAATCTGCAGGGTGCTGTCAAACACGCCCATGACTTCAGCGGCTGCTGCCCATGTGTGTTTCTGATATCAGGCCCTCATCAAATTCTCCTTTATTTAAGCAGAGAGTCAGTGCCGTAATACCTGACAATATAAAACAATACACACAAAGGAAGAAATATAGAAATATTAGAACGAGCAATGTCCGAGTATGGAATATAAATGTATATGAACACAGTGTATAAAACATTAATAACACCTGCTCTTTCCATGACTTAGACTGACCAGGTGAATCCAGGTGACAGTTTTGATCCACTATTGTCACTTCAATCAGTGTAGATGAAGGGGAGGAGACGGGTTAAAGAAGGAATTGTAAGCCTTGGGACCCATATATGTGCCATTCAGAGGATGAATGGGCAAGACAAAAGATGTGTGCCTTTTGAGCAGGGTATGGTGGTAGGTGCCAGGTGCACAGGTTTGTGTCAAGAACTGCAACACTGCTGGGTTTTTCACGCTCTACAGTTTCCCATGTGTTCCTAGTTCCAGTTTCCCCCATCCGTCTCGTTGATGTGGATGGGGGTGTGCTCCCTCTGCTTTCTTCTGAAGTCCACGATTAGCTCCTTCGTTTTGTTGAGGGAGAGTTTATTTTCCTGGCACCACTTCGCCAGGGCCCTCACCTCAACCTGTAGCCTGTTTCGTTGTTGGAGTCCTACCACTGTTGATTTAGTTGGAGACGTGCGTGGCCACAAAGTCATGGGAGTACAGGAGGGGGCTGAGCAGGCACCCATGTGGGGCCCCCCGTGTTGAGGATCAGTGTAGCACAAGTGTTGTAGCTTAACTTCACCGCCAGGGTTCGGTCCGTCAGGAAGTCCAAGACCCAGTTGCAAAGGGCGGGGTTCAGACCCAAGTTTATTGATGAGCTTGGCGGGCGCTATGGTGTTGAAGGCTGAGCAGCATTCTTACGTAGGTATTCCTCTTGTCCAGACAGGATAGGGCAGTGTGCAGTGCAATGGAGATCGCATGATCTGTGGATCTGTTAGGGCATTATGCAAATTGTAGTGGGTCTAGGGTGTCTGGTAAGGTAGAGGTGATATGATCCTTAACTAGCCTCTCAAAGCACTTCATGATGACAGAAGTGAGTGCTACAGGGCAATTTTTTTCCCTTCTCTTTAACGGAAGACCGGACCTGTTTCTAAACTACCTCATCAACATTCTTTTTGAAAGATAGCTTTTTCTCAATCCAGATGCCCAGATATTTACAAGTGGCGACACAATCAATAAGGGCACCATCCAAAGTACGTATGCATCAGATACATTTTTACCTGATTTGGAAAAATATCCTATACTTGGTTTTTACCTGCATTAAGTACCCATTTCAGTTCAAGAAAGGCTTTCTGCAGGGAAATACAGAGCCTGGTCAGCTGTGGGGGTAATGGCATACACCACAGTGTCATCTGCATACAAGTGCATTTAATTTTTTATAAACCAATTTTGTTAATGTTAATAGTAAAAAGAACCAAACCAATAATCGATCCCTGTGGGACACTGTTCTGTCCTTTTAAATAATGTCATGCATAGCAACCTTTGCCACATAAACAACAGATGCAGGTGAGTGTGTGTTTCTGAAACGGTGATGTTCTCTGTGTTTGGTGCGTCTGTGTTTTAAGGTGACCCCTGATGTTGTCATGTTACAGAGGCGCATGCCCCAGTGCTTTCGTGACCCGTCCTCGTCACCCCTGAGGAAGCTCTCTATTGACCTGATCAAAACCTACAAATGCATCAACGAGGTAAGTTCCACCACTCTCCCTACGCCACACACTCCACCTGTACCTGGAACTCTGGTCGCTCAAGGCCAGGGCTCGCACACACATACACGGAAGGATTGATCCCTACTCAAATTCAAATTTTTGTAAATAAAACATCTGTTAAGCCTGAATAAGATAAAATCAGGCCTGCACTGATCACTTGAAGATTGGAATCGAATAGTGACAACATCCCATGCAATCTCAGCTTGTACTGCATAGTGGTGGTTAGGGCCTACCTTTTAGCAACCACCTCCCAGGCTCTGCGTGCCACCTACCTGATGGGTAATCTAGTAACAACACCATTTTGTCGGCAGGTATACTATGCAAAAAAGAAGCGGAGACACCAACAGGGCCAGGGCGACGACTCCAGTCACAAGAAAGAGAGGAAGGTCTTCAACGACGGCTATGATGATGACAACTACGACTACATCGTCAAAAACGGGGAGAAATGGATGGACCGCTACGAGATCGACTCCTTGATAGGCAAAGGCTCGTTTGGACAAGTGAGTCACATGCCATACATGTATTGTCAACCACCAGGGGAGCAGTTACCTTTTTGCAGAAGCTCATCTGGTATTGTTTCAACCACCACCGGGCCTTTAAAGGGCTAGACATGGTCCTTAAGATTGACCTGACATGTATGTTTCAAAAATGATACATGAGCATTTAACCAGAGGCTCACACATTGTGGCGGAATCGCTGATAGGGCAGTGAAGATCTTGGAATTTGAGGTTACGGTAATTGGCCAGGCCAATGTACACGGTCACCGACGTAACCGTTCTGGGGGTTAGGTCACAATTCTGTTTGTCTACTTATTTACATGGACATGCTTCTTAATGAAACCTATTTGAAACGAGCCATTACACTTCGTTATTATCATGCCATTTTCATTATTATTAATCAGGCTATTAGTTATACATATTAATAAATAGATAAATGTAAGTGCCAGGTTAAAGAGGATCTGTCACATGTTCATGTTGACACATTAATGGAGTCAAAATAAAATGTATGCCTACCTTGTTCTTGTCTGTTGGCTTTTCTGCATATAAAAACAATTAAATACAGATCCTATTTTGACGCACTAAACCATTCAAACAAAGTCCGATGGGTTTTCTCCCACTTTCCCCAAAATATTCACATACTGCCACAAACCCTGCTGCTGCAGTCATTCAATGGCATTGGCATATGTTCTTCAAAGAGAGGAAGCCGTAATGAGAAATAATGTAGCCGAAGCTACTGACTATAGGTCTTTTACAAGCGTTTGATTCTTATTAAACAGATGTAGTCCAGACAGGCTACTTTAGAAAACTTTCTGCATGAACATATGCATATAGAGAATCAGCGTACTCACTCACCAAGTAAAGGCACCTGTCAATCAAAGCCAGCAGCGTATGTCAGACAAGCAAATATCCTTTCCTTAAAACATTTTAAAAAACAAGGCCTACCTTAGCCTACTTTTAGAAAGCCTATAAGCTAAGGAATTGACAAGGAAAGTATGAATGGGACAGATATGCTATAGTATATATATATATATACACATATATATACATATATACATATACATACATACATACATACATACATACATACATACATACATACATACATACACACACTTTATTGACTTGCTGTGTGAGGTGAAGAAAAATTACTGAGAAGCCAAGCTGGGCGCTTTCCTACATTTTGATATTTGTGAGAAGCAGGCCGGGTACTTCTATGCG
Source organism: Salmo salar (assembly GCF_965601325.2). Taxonomy (NCBI): domain Eukaryota; kingdom Metazoa; phylum Chordata; class Actinopteri; order Salmoniformes; family Salmonidae; genus Salmo; species Salmo salar. The sequence goes on along the minus strand of NC_138294.1, from coordinate 66,825,274 downwards.
TGCTCAGGCATGCACGCTCAACATTAAAACTTCTTTAGGATCGGTGTCCCGTCCACGACTGTTGAGCTAACGTAGGCTAATGCGATTAGCATAAGGTTGTAAGAAAAAAAAATATAGACATGTCTGATATGGGCAGAAAGTGTAAATTCTTGTTAATCTAACGGCATTGTCCAATTTACACTAGCTATTAGAGTGAATAAATACCATGCTATTGTTTGAGGAGAGTGCACAATTATGAACTTGAAAATGTATGAATAAACCAATTTGCACATTTTGGCAGTCTTGATACAACATTATGAATAGATATGCAAGATTTCACTGGATCACTCTAAAACGTTGCACATATGTCTGCCATCTAGTGGCCAAAGTCTAAATTGCGCCTGGGCTAGAATAATTAATTATGCTCTTTCTCTTGCATTTCAAAAATGATGGTACATAAAAGGTTGTTTTTTTCTTTGTATTATCTTTTACCAGATCTAATGTGTTATATTCTCCTACATTCATTTCCACAAACTTCAGTGTTTCCTTTCCTTTCTCTTACAACCTCATGCTAATCACATTAGCCTACGTTAGCCCCTACCCCGGTCAACAGTCCTGCACCCCCCCACAGCAACTTGCCCAAATCTTCCCCATTTCTCCTTCACCCAAATCCAGATAGCTGATGTTCTGAAAGAGTTGTAAAATCTGGACCCCTACAAATCAGCTGGGCTAGACAATTTGGACCCTCTCTTTCTAAAATTATCTGCCGCAATTGCTGCATCCCCTATTACTAGACTGTTCAACCTCTCTTTCGTATCGTCTGAGAGCCCCAAAGATTGGATAGCTGCCGCGGTCATCCCCCTCTTCAAAGGGGGAGACACTCTAGACCCAAACTGTGTTACAAACCTATATCTATCCTACCCTGCCTTTCTAAGGTCTTCAAAAGCCAAGTTAACAAACAGCTCACCGACCATTTCGAATCCCACCGTACCTTCTCCAATATGCAATCAGGTTTCCAAGCTGGTCATGGGTGCACCTCAGCCACTGCTGCCAAACATACCCTCGTAAAACTGACTATCCTACCGATTCTTGACTTCGGCAATGTCATTTATAAAATAGCCTCCAACACTCTACTCAGCAAATTGGATGCAGTCTTTCACAGTGCCATCCGTTTTGTCACCAAAGCCCCATATACTACCCACCACTGCGACCTGTATGCTCTCGTTGGCTGGCCCACGCTTCATATTCATCGCCAAACCCACTTGGCTCCAGGTCATCTACAAGTCTCTGCTAGGTAAAGCCCCACCTTATCTCAGCTCACTGTGCGGAAGTGTGTGTGTGTGTGTGTGTGTGTGTGTGTGCGCGGAAGTGTGTGCTGCGCGCGCAGGAGAGCAGAGAGCGTGCGCAGTAGAGTGTGTGTGTGCGCGTGTGACTGAAGAGGCTGTAATAAATCAGAGCCTCACCCCCCCTGTTTAGTGCATGTGTTCCTGCCTGGCTCATTGTTTTTACATGGTTTGTGTTTGGCCTTGCCTCTCTCCAGGTTGTAAAGGCATATGACCGTGCAGAGCAGGAGTGGGTGGCAATTAAGATCATCAAGAACAAGAAGGCTTTTCTTAATCAAGCCCAGATTGAAGTGCGGCTCCTCGAGCTCATGAACAAACATGACACGGAGATGAAGTACTACATAGGTACAGCCAGATTCTCCTTTTTCCCTATACACCTCACTCACTCACTCACTCACTCACTCACTCACTCACTCACTCACTCACTCACTCATACACTACCGTTCAAAAGTTTGGGGTCACTTAGAAATGTCCTTGTTTTTGAAAGAAAAGCACTTTTTTTGTCCATTTAAAACATCAAATTGATCAGAAATACATTGTTAATTTTGTAAATGACTATTGTAGCTGGAAACGGCAGATTTGTTTATGGAATGTCTACATAGGCGTACAGAGGCCCATTATCAGCAACCGTCACTCCTGTTTTCCAATGGCACAGTGTTAGCTAATCCAAGTTTATCATTTTAAAAGGCTAATTGATCGTTAGAAAACCCTTATGTAATTGTTAGCACAGCTGAAAACTGTTGTTCTGATTAAAGTAGCAATAAAACTGGCCTTCTTTAGACTAGTTGAGTATCTGGAACATCAGCATTTGTGGATTAAATTACAGGCTCAAAATGGCCAGAAACAAAGCACTTTCTTCTGAAACTCGTCAGTCTATTCTTGTTCTGTTTAGTGAAGCCTATTCCATGCGAGAAATTGCCAAGAGTTTTCTACCTGGTTTTCTAATGATCAATTAGCCTTTTTAAAATGATAAACTTGGATTAGCTAACACACCGTGCCATTGGAACACAGGAGTGATGGTTGCTGATAATAGGCCTCTGTACGCCTCTGTATTTTGTTATTGATATATATATACGCGCACACACACATATATACATACGACCTCTGACCTCTGTTCAACTTTGTGATGGAGTCTTTACTATAGTAATACCAGAAAGACCCCAAAACATCTTGATGGAAGTGCGCCATCTACCTGCTAGCTACACAGGACCGCCCCGATGTGTCTAAGTTGGTAGAGCATGGCTTGCAGTGCCAGGGTTCTGGGTTCGATTCCCACGGGGGACCAGTACGAAAAAAGTATTAAAATGTGTAAGTCGCTCTGGATAAGCGTCTGCTAAATGACTAATATGTAAATATTTTGGAGAACCTCAATTGAAAAGGCTTTTTACTCCAGGATGAGGCTTAATCTGTCCAGGAAACCAGTCCATTAACATGCGCAAGTCAATAACGTGTATCCAATGCGTTAACATCACTAGTGTATCAACCTAACTCGAAACAAATGCTCATTAGTCTTTTTTTGTTCCTCCTCTCTCTCCAGTTCACCTTAAGCGCCACTTCATGTTCCGGAGCCACCTGTGCTTGGTGTTTGAGATGCTCTCCTACAACCTATACGACCTGCTGCGGAACACAAACTTCCGTGGTGTCTCACTCAACCTCACACGCAAGTTTGCCCAGCAAATGTGCACAGCACTGTTGTTCCTGGCCACGCCTGAGCTCAGCATCATCCACTGTGACCTGAAGCCCGAGAACATCCTGCTGTGCAACCCCAAGAGGAGCGCCATCAAGATCGTGGACTTTGGCAGCTCCTGCCAGCTGGGACAGAGGGTAGGGCTGGGAATTGCCAGGGATCTCACAATACTTAGGTGCCGATAAGATATGTATTGCAATTCTCATTATTCTATAGCTATTGCGATTTGATGTTCCAAAAGTATTCAGACCGCTTCACTTTTCCTATATTTTGTTACATTACAGCCTTATTCTAAGATGGATTAAATAATTTTTTACACAATACCCCATAATGACTAAGCAAAAACCGTTTTTTTTAGAAATGTTTACACTTTTATAAAAAATAAATTGATACCACATTCACTAAAGTATTCAAACCCTTTACTCGGTACTTTGAAGCACCTTTGGCAGCGAATTACATTCTCAAGTCTTCTTGAGTATGACGCTACAAGCTTGGCACACCTGTATTTGGGGAGTTTCTCCCATTCGTCTCTGCAGATCCTTTCAAGCTCTGTCAGGTTGGATGGGGAGCGTCGCTGCACGGCTATTTACAGGCCTCTCCAGAGATGTTCAATCGGGTTCAAGTCCAGGCTCTGGCTGGGCCACTCAAGGACATTGAGACTTGCTCCGAAGCCACTCCTGCGTTGTCTTGGCTGTGTGCTTAGGGTCGTTGTCCTGTTGGAAGGTAAACCTTCGCCCCAGTCTGAGGTCCTGAGTGCTGTGGAGCAGGTTTTCATCAAGGATCTCTCTACTTTGCTCTGTTAATCTTTCCCTCGATCCTAACTAGTCTCCCTGCCCCTGAACAACATCCCCACAGCATGATGCTGCCACTACCATGCTTCACCAATAGGGATGGTGCCAGGTTTCCTCCAGTTGTGATGCTTGGCATTCAGGCCAAAGAGTTTAATCTTGGTTTCATCAGACCAGAGAATCTTGTTTCTCATGGTCAGAGTCCTTTCGGTGCCTTTTGGCAAACTCCAGTCGGGCTGTCATGTGCATTTTACTGAGGAGTGGCTTCTGTCTGGCCACTTTACCATAAAGACCTGATTGGTGGAGTGCTACAGAGATGGTTGTCTTTCTGGAAGGTTCTCCCATCTCCACAGAGGAACTCTGGAGTTCTGTCAGAGTGACCATCAGGTTTTGGTCACCTCCCTGACCAATCCCCTTCTCCCCCGATTGCTCAGTTTGTCCGGGCTGTCAGCTATAGGAAGAGTCTTGGTGGTTCCAAACTTCTTCCATTTAAGAATGATGGAGGCCTCTGTGTTCTTGGGGACCTTAAATGCTGGAGAAATGTTTTGGTACCTTTCCCCAGATCTGTGCCTGGACACAATCCTACCTCGGAGCTCTACAGACAATTCCTTCAACCTCATGGCTTGGTTTTTGCTCTGAGATGCACTGTCAACTGTGGGACCTTATATAGACAGGTGTGTGCCTTTCCAAATCATGTCCAATCAATTGAATTTACCACAGGTGGACTCCAATCAAGTTGTAGAAACATCTCAAGGATGATCAATGGAAACAGGATGCACCTGAGCTCAATTTTGAGTCTCATAGCAAAGGGTCTGAATACTTATGTAAATAAGGTATTTCTGTCATGGGGTATTGTGTGTAGATTGATGTGGATTTTTTTTATTTAATCCATTTTAGAACAAGGCTGTAACGTAACAGAATGTGGAAAAGGTCAAGGGGTCTGAGTACTTTCCGCATGCACTGTATGTCTGCGGCAGAGAGACGAGGGAGAGCATGAGAACATTTTTTTTATTATCAGACATCAGATAAAATAAAATCTCACTATTTAAAAAGATGGTGAACAAGCTATAGGATGAAACATACTGGAGTTTTTGATAGGTAGCGAAAGCTACTGAGCAAAAAATAGTTGGATACTTGTACTCAAAGTATCGATTATAATTGTGATTTGTAACTATCGATCCCCCCCCCCCTCCCCCCCATCACTATCAGAGGCTAGGTGAATGAGGATGTGACGCTGATGTTGTTTTTCCTGGAAGTTAATATGGTCAATTTTATGCTACAAACGTCTTACACCAAAACTGAGAATCTGATATTTTTGTGACCCACTATGGATTCTTTATTTAATGGATTGATTTATTATTGGATAGATGGCTTGGTAGAGTATGATGTAGAAAGATACGAAACAAGTTTTTCATTTGGTTTTTTGTGGAAAGGGTTGCACATTACATGGCTAGAAAAGGATAACAAAAATGCCATGTGCTAATAGCCTTGACCTCTTTCTCTCCCCTCAGATCTACCAGTACATCCAGAGTCGCTTCTACCGCTCCCCAGAGGTACTGCTGGGCATGCCGTACGACCTGGCCATCGACATGTGGTCCCTGGGCTGCATTCTGGTGGAGATGCACACCGGAGAGCCCCTCTTCAGTGGGGCCAATGAGGTAGGACTCATGGAATGAAAAGATGTAGTCTTTATTTAGGATGATATGACTTGTCAGATAATGCTTAATTGTGATGTGATGCTGTGATGCTTCATTGTGCTCATGTGAGGAAGATTTTCAGTTTTTGTCTTCATCAAGATGAGTGTAGGGAGTGAGAACCTAATAAAAACCAACAGAGGGAGCTGTAGAGCTTTGAACGTTTCACTAGGAGACAGGACTTCACTTTTCACCTAGTTTAGTTGTTGTATTGTTGATAAATGTAATGTAAGACCTTCACATGCCTCTTAAACTCAGTCCTTTTTCCTATACTGACTGAGGTGCAGGCAATTTAATACGCAGTTAGTGCCAAATAGGGTAAGACATTCTTAATTGTGGTCTTCTGATTTTTCAGATTGATCAAATTAACAAAATAGTGGAAGTTCTGGGTGTCCCTCCCAATTACATATTGGACCAGGCGCCCAAGACCAGGAAGTTCTTTGAGAAGATATCGGACAGCACGTGGGGTGCAAAGAAGACCAAAGATGGCAAAAGAGTGAGTTCAACAAATCACTTTTGTCAATTATGTTGTTGTGATGTCATAAATGTCCTCTGCAATAGTGAGTGTATATATCCTCAGTCTCTGTTCTGTGTGTGCGCAGTATAAGCCGCCGGGCATGCGGAAGCTGCACAGCATCCTGGGTGTGGAGGCGGGGGGTCCTGGGGGGCGGCGGGCGGGCGAGTCTGGCCACGCTGTCGCTGACTACTTGAAGTTCAAGGATCTGATCCTTCGGATGCTGGACTACGACCCCAAGAGCCGCATCCAGCCCTACTACGCCCTGCAACACAGCTTCTTCAAGAAGACTGCGGATGAGGGGACCAACACGAGCAGCAGCGTGTCCACCAGCCCCGCGCTGGAGCAGTCCCAGTCCTCGGGAACCACCTCCAGCACCTCCTCCAGCTCAGGTAGGGAGAGCAACGCAGCCGCAAAGCTGCATGGAGAACTGGGGGTTCACTTTGAAGCATTAGCGTGACCTTAGACCCATGTCTCTGTCCAATCCTGGGGAACCCCGGGTGTTCACTTTGTTTGCTCTTGCCCCGCACACTCTGGGATTCCCAAGGAATACATTTTTTTCAGTACCGGATTAGACATGATGAAATGATAAAAATTTGTTAACGAACAGCTCAGGTACGGTAGTGCAGAGCCTTAAGGGAGATTGGAACTGTCTCAAATGTTCAACATAAATTTAATGTCAACCGATTTCTGTTTGGGTTTCTGCTCTGCAGGAGGGTCGTCTGGCACGAGCACCAGTGGGCGGGCGCGCTCGGACCCAACACATCAGCACCGGCACAGCGGAGGTCACTTCAGTGCTGCTGTGCAGGCCATGGACTGCGGAAATCTCTGCCCACAGGTAAGTCTCTCACACACACACACACACACACACACACACACACACACTATTGCTCCTGGCCAAGTGACCCCCACTAGATTGTCACTTAGTCTATAACCCAGGTTGACAACCTTTACCTTAACTCCCATTTGAGCTGGATGAGCCCTCTTAGGCACAGCTTGGGGAAGTATTGGGTTTGCTAAACATAGGTGTCGCTCTTCAGACAGAGTTGAATAACCTATAATCAGTCATTTGAGTTACTGACTGTTGCTGTTGTGTGTCAGGCGAAGCAGCCGTTCCCTCCCCCAGTTGGCTGGGCTGGTGGCAAAGGGGCGCAGACAGTGACAGTGGAGACCCACCCCGTCCAGGAAACCACCTTTCACGTGCCTCCCCAGGCGCCCAAGGCCATCCACCCCTTGGCCCCCGGCAACAGCTCCTCTGCCCACCAGCACCATCACCACGGACACCATCACCCCCACCACCCCCATGGACAGCAGGGCCTGCCTGCGCGGCCCAGGCCCCGCCTCTACCACTCCCCTATCAACAGTGCCTCCACAGAGAACTCGGTGGAGGTGGTGCACGGCCACCTGTCTATGACCTCCCTGTCTTCCTCCTCCTCCTCCACATCTTCCTCCTCCACCGGGGCCCAGGGGAACAAGGCTTACCAGCTGCGCCCGCTCACCGCCAACGCAGCCTTGGACTTTGGCCAGAACGGCAGAATGGGACTGGGTGCCTTCTCCAACCCCAGGCAAGAGACTGGGATGGCGGGCCACCCCACCTACCCCATGGGCATGAGACAAGGCATAGACCGGGAGGAGTCGCCCATGGCAGGAGTCTGTGTACAGCAGAGTTCTGTCGCCAGTTCGTGACTAAACTGAGAATGTTTTTTTTTTTTTGAAGGTGGTGGGTTTTTATTTCAACAAAAAAAGTGCATAAAGAATCAAAAAGCTGCTTTAAACTATAGGGGGAGATTATCACTTACCCTCTACCACAGTGCAAAGCCCACCATCTCTCCAACTCCTCCCCATGCCACCCTTGGGTTTCTCTCTTCACTTTGGTTTCAAATGGGATTTTTTTCGCTCTACCATTTTCAGTGTTCACAGGGAATTAGATTTTTCCTGCAAACGATCTTGCATAACATACTTCACAACAGTACTGAAACATCCATTCATTTCACATACAACTCTCACTCGACTCTGCATGGTTTGCATTATTCCTTGTTATTGTCAGCTGAGCGCTTAGAAGTCTGTGGGTAGAAAATGACGTAGACATGATTTGTTAACGGCTATTTAGTAAAGAAATTGTTACAGCACCATAACATTTCCAGCAACTCCTATCCACACATTTGCACTTTTTTCCATATTCGGCAAGAATAATTTTCTCTTTGGATTTATGTTCTCATTTGAATTTTTCTGTTCTGTTGTGCAATTCCACCTGTGAGCTGTGAGACCTGAAGTGTATACTACAAAGCAGGATCAATGAGTTAGCTAACTTTTATAAACAACCAGGTTGTTGTCATTAGACCATTTCCATTTCAAGCTTATATATTTATTTTAATAAGTTATTTACAAATATTTAGGCAATTTGGCTGGCTAACTAATTGATCCTGCTTTGTAGTATACCTGTCTATAGAGTGGCAGAGGATTGAAGCATTATGCAGGGAGTTTCCATCTCGCTGGGTTTGTCTGTGTCACGCTTTCTTTGAGAGGAATGTGGATGCGCTGCGCTGGGGGCCAGCCATGTACAGCTGTGCAGCAAAGTGCCATGCTGGGAGGCCCCAGGCCAGTAAAGGTGGGCCCTCCCCTGGACTGGAAAAAGGCCACACTGAAGAGATGTACTTAGGAGCAGTGGCCAGGGCCGATCCACCCCAAACCTACAGTACAGATGTCCGGGCAGTGTCCGTTTTTTTTAGATAACTCTTTGGCCTTATGTTTTTTTGGACTCTGAAATTAAGGGTGGGGGGGTGGGGAAAGAAGCTGGACATTATCGTTTAAATGAGAAAAAAGCTTTCCTCTATTTTTGCAGTTTGGATTAAAAAAACAACATAATTCTTAACAAAGAAAAAGTAGGAAAAAATGGGTTTTGAGAATGGTAATTTGAGGCCTTTAACTAAAACGTGTGACTTGCGAGGTCCAGTGATTGCCGGGCCTTGTAAGTTCACAGAAATATTTTTGTTGCAAGATGGATGGAATTAGCTATGACTGTGTCCCTTCCATCTTTTTACTTGCTTTTCTTTGTTTCTTCAGCATGTGGTTCCTCCAACAGAGCTTCTGCAAAAATGTCTTCTGTTCATCTTCAAAATGAAAACATGCTGAATTTTATGTGACTGCTTTTTTGCCTCACAATTATGCTGTGAATTTTACAAGAATTTATTTTCCCTTTTGATAATTTATTGTACCAAAGCTGTTTTTATAGCACATAGATGTCTGTAACCAATAATGTAGCAGTTCTGCACTTTGACACAAGGTGTATCAAGACCTTTTTTAAATGTCAGTAAAAATGGCTGTATCTATTGCTTTAGCAAAACTGGAACTGTTGTTGAACTCAGTACATTTACTGTTAGCTGTATCTTCAACAGAATTGGTTGTAAGGTTTTTTTCTCTCTAAAAAGACAAAAAAATACAATCAAAAACAAATATCTCATTGGTAGAACTTTTTTCTGTTCTCAAGGACTTGAGGGACAATAAATGCCAACGCTGGTTGCTACTCTGCGGGTTCCGGAGTATCAGTATGGTGGCTGTTAGTTGAGGCAAGTCCTCGTATTCATGAGTTGAAAGTGAGAGAGGGAAGATGTGAACAGTGCATTAATCCTTCAATTTGTGACCATGTATTCAGAGGCTGTTTCAAACGTGCCTGTCTGGATAAAGCTGCCTTAACTACTTTCGGCAGTCTTCATGGCAGTGGCTAAAATGGTTTTCCCCCCTCAATTTAGAAGCAACCTTTTTTGACCTAGCTAGCAGAGAGGCACTGTACACATCCACATTTTTAGGTAAAATCAATTTTTGACTGAAGCTCACACCATGGGTGTTGAATCCAAAAGGAAACTAGTAGGGACTAATGGTGTGAGAAGTGAGCCCTGCCTGCTGGAGTGTCATACTCCAGTCTCATCATGTGATGCCTGAGGATACAGGAGTACTGGCCTAAGTTTTGTACGCGTTGCAAAAATGTAAGGGGGCGGCAACAGCTAGAGGAAAGGTGTCCATGACATCACAGGCTTCAGGTGTTTACTTTTCAACCCCATTTTAATAGCTGAAATAGAATTTATTATGTATATATTTGTATTTTTTTAATAAAGGAAGTTTAGAACTCACTACTTTTTTCCTAATGGTATTTTGAGTACATTTAAGTCAATGTGGAGACCATGCAGTGGAAGTTCTGTGATATTAGTCAGTGGGTAACCGTGCTTCCAGGCCAAAGTAGTTGACAATGCCAGTACAAATGCAAAACTTTTAGGGTTTAAATTAACAGGAGAGTAGATATTCATACCTTAAATGTTATAGACAGGGTATAGTGTGTGGATGTGTCTACAAACCTGAATGACAGCTGTGTTTTAATATATAAATACATAAGCAATTATGTACATATATTACAGGATCTATTTTTAGGTGCATTAAAATTGGCATAAGCTTCCACCGTGGGGCCATTTGCAGTCGGGCTACTGATGTGTGTGTGTGTGTGTGTGTGTGTGTGTGTGTGTGTGTGTGTGTGTGTGTGTGTGTGTGTGTGTGTGAGTGAAAGCCATGATCGTCAACAAACATCCAACTTTTACTCCCAAGTGTTCAATATCATTTCTGCTCTGCTCCCTGTTTCATTGGAATACAGGCTTTTTATTGCCACCCTTGCCTTCCTGTCCCCCAGTCGTCTGGTTTTGAGTGATTGGTTACAGGACATCTGACGTGCATTGTAAAGATTAAACGGCATGGGAAAAGATATACCTGTGTCCACAGATTGTAAGATCTAGTCAATACTTGCTCTGTATATGAGAATGTTGCAAACATTGAAAAAAATGGACAAGCCCTTTGTATTATATTCAAGCGGTCTTATGTATGATAAAAAAAAATTATCAACTTGTACTGAGTCTGCTATTTGTTTCCTTTTTCCCTGCCACTTTCTTTGGTTCTCAGATGGGTAACGACTGGAATTTAATCACAGTAGACATGTCTAGAATGCCAACCCAAGTATTTTAACTAGTCTAGTTCCCATCATGACAATGTTATGCTTCAGTAAGGATAATGAAAAGCACAATCTTCACAATACTTCAACTTTTTACACAATGGCATTGAATATGTTAACCCTCCCCACTTGGTCCTTTTATTATGAAAGGATTTCCATCATTCTTAAAATGTCCAAATCATTTGCCAATAGATCAGTTCCTTTACTCTCATGGAATTTCAGGAATGTTTCTCATTTTGTAGTCAAAATGGCACTGAAGAACCAAGTAAAACCGAATGTTCAGGCGCTGCAGAAAGTGAGCCTAAAAGACCTTGGTGTGACATGCCAGGTAACACCTGTGAGATACCTTTTGAAATCAACATCTGAAACTTTTTGCAGTTGCTGTTTTCTTGATGTTTGATATACTGTAAGAGGCATCCTCCTTTGTTTGACACCAGAGACCATGTATTTAGTGTAGTGGCTGAGGTGTTGGACTGATTGGCAGACAGCAGGATTGTATTGGTGTTTAGAAGTACACAATACTTGTTAGGAACTGTCATTCCTCAGACCTCACTTTTCAACTAGTCAAGTGTCATCCTTCCCCTAGTCAAGTATCAAACCTGCACTCGTCAAGCGTCCCCCCTGCATTGTTCAGGTATCACCCCTCTGACTCACCTGTGCATCAGTTCTCACTCTTGCATTAAAGCACATTTTTAAATCGCAATGAGCTTTTCTATTGACCAGCTAGCGATCATTTCTGATTTAATTCATTTCAACAATACAATATCTTAGGGACATCATTGCACGCGTGATAGAACAACATTATGTATGGAAATACATTTTACTGCGATGCTTCCCAGCTCTGCTTCGTCAAGAAACGAAGTGGCACTGGTTTCCCATCTTTAACTTGCTAGCTAGCTGTGTTCCTTTATTGACAGGCTAGCTAGCACCCAAACTACATAGATGGGGTAGGTCTAGTTACAAAGCAGGATCAATGAGTTATAGACAATTAATTTGCTTTCAATTTGGAATGGGCATGGTTCTCTTTATTGCTTAAACCAACCAATGTTATTTAGCTATGGTGATGTATCAGAATTCGAAAAATGTAATAGGTTATCCCAGATCTGGGAAGTGGAGTGGTTGAGTTAACTTGCCGCCAGTGGAGTTCCAATGTATGACATTCATATTAGCTAGCAACATTTTCATTGAAATTAATTGAATCATAGCTAATTATGAAGATAATTGCTAGCTACATTTTCCCAAACTTATAACCACGTTTTTTTGTTGTCAAATGTGCCTGTTTTTCGGCTAATGGAAAAGTTCATCATTGTGCAAAAAAGGTGCAGGGTGAGAATTCAAAATGAGGCTTGACTAGAGCAAGGATGATTACTGACCAATGCAGGTGTGAGGAATGACGAGTGCAGGGTTGATTCTTGACTAGGGGTGGGTTGAGGAGAAGGGGTGATGCTTGACTTGTGCAGGGTTAAGATGTGACTAAGTGAGGGGTGAGGTCTGAGGAGGAATGACGAAGTTCCTGTGAGGCCATCAAAGGTGTGCCCAGGTGTTAGCAACTTGAGATAGTGAAGTGTGGGAAGGAAAGGGGTTGTGTATACAGTGTAAATATTGGGACATTTGTAATTCATCCTTCTCAAACCAATATGTATTAACCCTAGATTACTTACAGCGGGTGTTGTTTTGAAGCCACCTGCAGCAATTTTGGCACTCCATTGTAAAAAAGTTTTGAAGGCATTTGGAAATGAATGTCTACATTCGTTTTTGACAAGTGTATTATATTAGACACCTTAATACATACTTTTCAATTATATTAAGTGAACAGAACATTAACATTTTAACTATACTAAAATATATTTTTTAGAGTACTAATCTGGCCAACCATAGTCCAGGTACCGGGTGTGCAGGCTCTTGGGACATTCATTGGAACCTTTTCATCTAGGTAGTCAGGTAGTCCTGACCATGCCTCAGGACTACCTGGCATGATGACTCCTTGCTGTCCCCAGTCCACCTGGCCGTGCTGCTGCTCCAGTTTCAACTGTTCTGCCTGCGGCTATGGAACCCTGACCTGTTCACCGGACGTGCTACCTGTCCCAGACCTGCTGTTTTCAACTCTCTAGAGACAGCAGGAGTGGTAGAGATACTCTCAATGATCGTCTATGAAAAGCCAACTGACATTTTCTCTTGAGGTGCTGACTTGTTGCACCCTTGACAACTACTGTGATTATTATTATTTGACCTTGCTGGTCATTTATGAACATTTGAACATCTTGGCCATGTTCTGTTATAATCTCCACCCGGCACAGCCAGAAGAGGACTGGCCACCCCTCATAGCCTGGTTCCTCTCTAGGTTTCTTCCTTGGTTTTTGCCTTTCTATGGAGTTTTTCCTAGCCACTGTGCTTCTACACCTGCATTGATTGCTGTTTGGGGTTTTAGGCTGGGTTTCTGTACAGCACTTTGAGATATCAGCTGATGTAAGAAGGGCTATATAGATTCGATTTTGATCTGCGTCCCGGCTTTCACAGCTCTCCTTATCTGAGGACAGAAAAAAACACAAAGAAACAGGCTTCATTATACTAAAATTAGATATAACTGAATATTATGTTGCTATTATCTCTCTGTCCTAATACATAGTCTTCCTTACTATGGACTGGAACTGGAGAATATTTTCATATTGTCCTCCCACAAAATGACCTGCCCTTTCCAGTAGCCTACACTCTCCCTTTACTGACAGCTGGAGCTGCAGTTGTTTCACCCCCTTCCATGGCTGTTATCTACAAATGCATTTCAAGCTTGTGTTTTTAAGTTACAATGATACATCAAGATAGATAGCTAATAGGAAGTTACATTACATTTGATTCACTTAGCTATATAATGGCCTACTGTAGGTAGCAGTAAAGGGCTTGGGCTACATAAAAAAAGAAACGTCCTCTCACTGTCAACTGGGTTTATTTTCAGCAAACTTAACATGTAAATATTTGTATGAACATAAGATTCAACAACAGACATAAACTGAACAAGTTCCACAGACGTGATAGGTGAAAACTGAGGATGGATCATCAACATTGTAGTTACTCCACAATACTAACCTAAATGAGAGTGAAAAGAGAAGGAAGCCTGTACAGAATTAAAATAATTGTTTGTAACAAGGCACTAAATAATACTGCAAAGAATATGGCAAAGCAATTAACTTTTTGTCCTGAATACAAGGTGTTATGTTTGGGGCAAATGAAACACAACACATTACTGAGTACCACTCTCCATATTTTCAAGGATAGTGGTGGCTTCATCATTTTATGGGTATGCTTGTAATCGTTAAGGACTGGGATGTTTTTCAGGGTAAAAAAGAAATGGAATGGCGCTAAGCAAAGGCAAAATCCTGGTTCAGTCTGCTTTCCACCAGACATTGGGAGAGGAATTCACCTTTCAGCGGGACAATAACCTAAAACACAATTTTTATACCTTATCCTAAACATGATGGGATGTTAATTAACTCAGGAACCACACCGGTGTGGAAGAAACTGCTTACAATATACAGTACTTTGTATCCCTCATTTATTTTTGGCAGTTAACTGTATCACCAGTGAAATGGAAATGCTCTTCAAGAATTATATTTCCTTGTTTGTTTTTTGTTTAATGCATATTAACTATATTTATGTTCCTCATATATGTCTAATGGCTTGTCAACCACTAACAACACCTAACACACAGCCCCATGACAAGTACGCTGATTCATACCACTTACGCGTTCTCTTGTTTTGGGGGCAAATCAAACACATATTTCTTTCAAACATACTGTATAAATGTATTTAAAAAATGTGTCACTATAGTCATTTGGGTTTCTGTACAATGATTGTGCTTTCATATAAAGCATGCTTTCCATCCATCCATTGCCCGTGCGCTATCACACTGAGGACCTGCATGGGGCTGGGTTGGGGGGGCAGAGAGTAGAGTGGTCAGTGACAAAGAAGTAGTGCCAAACCAAAGAAAAGACCAACATGGAAACTTTCTACAACATTGGTTGCTGTTTAATTCTCTAGACGACATTGGAATTTCACATGAGAGGAAAGGTAAACTCTCATAGGATAATAGTGCCAAATTCAGCAGTAAACAGTGACATGTATTGATGATAATGAGAGGTGTGCGTGGGGAGGGTTCTACAGTAGTGATTGTTGGGGCTCATTCAAGTCATTGTGAAGCAGCATAACTCTTTACATGGAGATGTTAGGGAAAGGCAGAGATGGTCTATAGAAAAGGACAGGTTTTTATCACTATAATCTTACTTTTGTTTCTTACGCTGCAATGAATACAAATCCATGGAGAAACCAAAATGAAAACGTTTTTGTACCAGCACATTTTGATTGATTGATGCATTACCCTCCTACTCATCTATATGAGTAGGAGGGTAATGCGGAGTAATATAATGGACATCTGATAAAAATCCCCCGTTCTGAAGGTCCTGAAATTCAGCCATAAAGTAGGCTACATTCACTTTCACCTCAGATTGTGACTGAAATGTGTGTGGGCGTGCGCGCATCTGTGTGCGGCTGTGAGCTTGTGTGTGCGATTGTGTGATCGCAGATAGCATTTTGGTTTCAGCATTGGGAAATGGAAAACTTCCCCAGGTAGGCCCCCCACCCCACCCCTGCCCCCCACCCCTGCTTGCAACAGAAACAATGAGCTGCCATCCGACTTGACTGTTGTCAGGGGCAAAGTGCGTCGCTTTATTGCTTTGCTTAACTGTCAAGCCCGTTCCCGGCCCATGTTTTTATGAAAAATCAAGTCTGATCTATATTAAATCAAAATGGTGCAGAGGCGTTTTGACACACGCTGATGTGATGCTGAAGATACTGAGTTTGTGGATGTTGAAAGGGTCCCCGCTATGAGGGAGAAACATATCTACAGTCAATTTGAAACTGGCATTTCAGAGCCACATCCCTAACATCTCCATGTAAAGAGTTATGCTGCTTCACAAGGAATGCATGGCCCCGTCATGATCTTGAAAATCATTCACTTAGCTGGAGAACAGACATGCACATACGCAAATACACACATAGTCACGCTTAACTTCTTTGCGATCGGTGTTCCTTCCCCGGGACGTTTGAGCTAACGTAGGCTAATGCAATTAGCATGAGATTGTAAGTAACAAGAACATTTTCCAGGACATAGACATATTTGATATTGGCAGAAAGCCAAAATTCTTGTTAATCTAACTGCACTGTCCAATTTACAGTAACTATTACAGTGAAAGAATACCATGCTATTGTTTGAGGAGAGTGCGCAATTTTGAACATGAGAAGTTATTAATAAACAAATTAGGAACATTTGGGCAGTCTTGATTTAACATTTTGAACAGAAATGCAATGGTTCATTTGATCAGTCTAAAATGTTGATCATACACTGCTGCCATCTGGTGGCCAAAATATAAATTGCACCTGGTCTGGAATAATACATTATGGCCTTTCTCTTGCAGTTCAAAGATGATGCTACAAAAAAAACAAAAGAACGGTTGTTTTTTCTTTGTATTATCTTTTACCAGACCTATTGTGTTATATTCTCCTACATTCCTTTCACATTTCCACAAACTTCAAAGTATTTCCTTTCAAATGGTACCAAGAATATGCTTATCCTTGCTTCAGGGCATGAGCTACAGGCAGTTAGATTTGGGTATGTCAGTTTAGGCTGAAATTGAAGAAAAGGGGAGGATCTTTAAATTTACGGCACCTCTAGTCTTCTCTATTGTCCGAGCATAACCTTATTGTTACACACAACACAATGCAGAGAAGACCAGTTCATCGTAGATAAAAGGCTTAACAATACATGTTTTGGGGTCTCAATCAAAGCTGTAATATGTACTGTAGTGCTGCTTGGTCCCACTAGCTCATTAGTTGAGCATTTGCATAATAAAGCAATTCGATGCAAGTACTATGAAGTTATTGAGCAGTTATGCTGCTAAACTATCTAAGTCCACACCCAGCCTTAATTACAGTATACTATGTACTTTTTCAAGCTGTATAGAGTGCTAATGAGAAGTCTTGTTAAATTAATATCGACTCGACTTTGTGCTGTTGCAGTATCTTTTGGTGGCCTTTCTCAACTCTGAGTCTGATAATTTTGTGAGAGACAAAACAGATTAATTTCCTACTGTCAGCATTTTATATACTTCAAATCAATTGCATGGCATGAGAGTTGAGAACCTTGAGTAACAAGCAGTCTAGGAAGAACTGGACTTTTGCTTAGCTGTGCTGTTTGGCACATCCCTGAAGCAGAGCTTGCAAACGCAGTCCCTTCTTGGGGTTTGGGTGCTGGTTGGTTGTAATTTACGTAAATAATGGGTTGGTGTACTTTGCATTGGGCAACCCTCAGTGTTTGAGAATCACACCCCATTCCAAAATAGTGGGTCTTCCTAAACTCTAGCTCTACCATTTATTGGTCCTGTACTGTACCACATGGTTTAAATGGTGCCCTTTAGATTGAATATGATTGCTCCTTTCAATGAATAATTCTCACAATATTGACCACAGAGTATGAATATATTTCTCAATTTCATTAAATCCACACAAAAGGTAGAATACGATTTTTATCAATAAAAGAGAGTGAGATAAGTATTGGTTAAAGTATTGTTGAAGTTGATTTATGAACCAGTATGTTGGATTGTAATCATGTTAAAGTTACAACTTAATACAACCATGATTGGTATTAAAACGACAAATTAATAAATACAGTCAAATAAAGGAGTCGATATAATAAACATGTCTGTTTAGTTCAGCCTTTGTTCAGAGATGGACAGAAGTAAAATGAAGTGCATGTTGATGCCTGCATGTCGAACACTTTACATTAAGCTGCTTAAATACCACATAGGTGAAATATCTACCCTTTTTATAACATCAGAGTAATTACCAATAACTACACAGTAACTACACCTGTAACAAATATGGTTCACAATTAAAAACAATTGAAATAGCTATAGACTAACTGCATCATATAAGGGCAACTTAATGTAAAGTGTTTCCAAATGTTCTTCATTGACACAAGTGTGCTATCAGTGACAAGCAGAGCTAAAACGTTCCGCAGTAAAGACATTTCACACTGTTGTAAAGTGATAACATTGTTAGGTCATATTACACTGCTCGTTTTCAAATCAAACATTTTGCCAGAAACACAAATCAATTGCTTTTAGAAAAGTAGTTCTGCAGCAGAAATAAAGTGGGCAAAATATGTGAAAAGAAGAAAAATAACAGCCTCGATCTGCACTTTGTTAAAGTTGTCAGAGTAGGTCTGAATGCGTTCCCCAGCTTCCCCTCACATGGTTTCTTTACACTGTCTCAGTGTGCCTTCATCTGTCCGCTACGGGCCAAACACAACTTCCCCTCACATGGTTTCTTTACACTGTCTCAGTGTGCCTTCATCTGTCCGCTACGGGCCAAACACAACTTCCCCTCACATGGTTTCTTTACACTGTCTCCCCAGCTTCCCCTCACATGGTTTCTTTACACTGTCTCAGTGTGCCTTCATCTGTCCGCTACGGGCCAAACACAACTTCCCCTCACATGGTTTCTTTACACTGTCTCCCCAGCTTCCCCTCACATGGTTTCTTTACACTGTCTCAGTGTGCCTTCATCTGTCCGCTACGGGCCAAACACAACTTCCCCTCACATGGTTTCTTTACACTGTCTCAGTGTGCCTTCATCTGTCCGCTACGGGCCAAACACAACTTCCCCTCACATGGTTTCTTTACACTGTCTCCCCAACTTCCCCTCACATGGTTTCTTTACACTGTCTCAGTGTGCCTTCATCTGTCCGCTACGGGCCAAACACAACTTCCCCTCACATGGTTTCTTTACACTGTCTCCCCAACTTCCCCTCACATGGTTTCTTTACACTGTCTCCCCAACTTCCCCTCACATGGTTTCTTTACACTGTCTCCCCAACTTCCCCTCACATGGTTTCTTTACACTGTCTCCCCAACTTCCCCTCACATGGTTTCTTTACACTGTCTCCCCAACTTCCCCTCACATGGTTTCTTTACACTGTCTCCCCAACTTCCCCTCACATGGTTTCTTTACACTGTCTCCCCAACCTCCCCTCACATGGTTTCTTTACACTGTCTCCCCAACTTCCCCTCACATGGTTTCTTTACACTGTCTCCCCAACCTCCCCTCACATGGTTTCTTTACACTGTCTCCCCAACTTCCCCTCACATGGTTTCTTTACACTGTCTCCCCAACCTCCCCTCACATGGTTTCTTTACACTGTCTCCCCAACTTCCCCTCACATGGTTTCTTTACACTGTCTCCCCAACTTCCCCTCACATGGTTTCTTTACACTGTCTCCCCAACTTCCCCTCACATGGTTTCTTTACACTGTCTCAGTGTGCCTTCATCTGTCCGCTACGGGCCAAACACGACAGTGGGATTCACCTCAGAGACACACTGAAAGATTGAAGCCTTTCCTTCATATTAGAAAAGTGAGCATGTTCGTCAGTGACGATAGGAGCTTTATTGAAAGCATTGTCCATCTGCCTGTGTCCATAGAGACAGCCCCTCTACCCTCCAAGACCTATGTTTACAATGCCTCAGTTATACTATCAGTGAGACCCTACGTAATACCATCATTATATCATGAAACCCCTACAATGCCAGTAACTAGAGGGCCTGCATGGAACTTTCCACTGGGTGGCTATCCACTACACTCACTCTGGCCTGTGGTCTGTGGCATAACAAGACCACCTCATCCCCATGGCAACCTCCATATCCTCAGCTGACATACAGTTGCCTACATTCATGTCTGGCCTGGCTGGTTACAGACACCATTACAATAATACTGGGTTTCAGATAATAGGCATCCGTAAGGGAATATTACGCTTTAACAATGTACATCGACAGCCTCTGATGGTCAGTCTTTCATAACGTAGCTTTGATTCGTGGCCAGACAACTACTGAACAAATGAGCATATACTTCCTGTCATTTTCCTCCTCCTTACTGTGAGGTACAGTACTACCATATAAGACTGAGATTCCACCACACTCTCCAGCGATGATGTCATGTGAAAGCCCTGTATTCCCAACATGTTAGTTACCATGTCATCTTCTAATGAAGAAATTCCTAAATCATATTTGAAAGTAGTATTTGGGTATTTGTTGATATGAATATTTAGTTATATGACCAACAGAAATACGGCCAAAACAAATGGAGAGAAAACGGTCACACAGACGTCAACTTGGTTCCGAAGGGCAACTTAGTTCAACTCCCTTCAGTTCATTCTCGCTTCCAGCTTCCATTCCCAACTTAAAGGGTATTGCATCAAGCCTATCCTATGAGCACATAAAGGTCTTCAAGGAGGGGAGACTTGGACTGATGATACTCGAGGGTCATGGGCGACAGTTCCCACTACCTCTTGGTGGTATGTTTAGTGGACATGCACAGTCAGGGTCTAACACTTCTCTGCCAAGTGGGCAAGGATGTGAGGATGCCGTTGGTCTAATAGTCTATAGGGCTTGCATACAGAATTGTTAAGAGTTATTTTGTCTTGCCTATTACAATCAACATTATTCTCTTATGTACACAATATAGAATAAATTAACTACAGTTTTTGTACATGCTTATATATTTCTGAAAACCCCTAATGTAAAGAAAGCTTCGTACATAAGGCATAGAATATGTACAGACCTGGTCTAAATGAATCAGTATCAAACCTCTTCCTGTCAAATATTCACACTTCAGCAACAAAACAAATATTACATACAAAAAATACAAATGCAAATGCCCTAGAATATATACTTTTATATAGGTTTTAATCTTTGAATAAAAAAATGTATAATAATAATAATAATAGGAATTTGTATTTTGAAGAAGAACAAAAAAGTTTTCAAAACATGCAATTGCCCGCAGAGGTTTCCAGTCCAGCCATTGTCGTTTACCAGCTATCTTTGGAAGGTAAATGACCCGACGAGGGCCTAAGCTGTCCTTGTTGCAGGGCTCCTTGGGCTAGACCGTCCCCTTTTCTGCCCTGGCCCTGACCCCTGACCTCTAACCTGGGACCAGCTCACCTGGTCAGCCAGTCATGAGAAGAGATGCCACAGTACGGTTCACACAGCCCCCCTGGCCCTAGGTTCTCTCGCTCCCCTTTACACTTTGGACTCGCTCTCTATGTTAGCAATGTCACCATTCCTCTCTGTCTGCTCCTCCAGCCCCTCCTCCTGGGTTACCAGGGTAGTAGTACTCTTCTTCTCGCGGCCTTCAGGTTCCAGCACCCCCTGCTGGCTGAGCTTGCTGGCCACGGACCAGGTAAGGGGCAGGCGGGCGCGGCAATTCATCTCGGCCAGCTCTCTGGCACTGCAGCTGGGTGTGTTGGTCTCATGGATGTCGTGGAAGCTGTTGTAGTCCACCTCGTAGAAGCCATCCTCCAGTGTGAGCACGGGCATGAAGCGGTAGCCCCACTTGATCTCGCTAGTCACGTACGAGCTCCTGGCCTGGCATGTCATCCCTGTGGGACAGAGAGCAGAGGGCACTTAGCCTCCTCTAGAGACGGACAAAAACACTGTCTAGTTGTGGATATGACTCATTTAATGTCAGCGTCATTACAAGATAATGACACACACAGGTATACAGGCACTTTATGAGCAACAATGTTATATCAGGTTATCATGTCAATAAACATTGTTAAGCGTTAGCAATCAGTGATCTCTGGCTAGGGTCATATGTGCTGGGATTAAGTAAATTATTAATTGCTGATACAGTTGGACACTCAAAACTGAGCACTCATTAATATATCCAGCCCTATCCAGTCCACACAACACTCAGGAAGGGTTGATGTATTGAACATACTGTACAGAGACTATTAATAACTCTTAATTATGAGCATAGACACTAACCAGACTCTGGCTTGAGCTTTGATGCAGCAGTACACTGTAAATGTACCCCAGAGACATACAGTAAGCGTTTATATCCTCATCATTCACGTGCAAGGCTGCACTCTAAGTCTAAGTTCTGTGGACAGTAGTACGGCTGGCTTGTTAAAGCTTACGTTGCTCATGTATATTCAGAAGACATACAAGTGGAATACAAGCGCAGCAGCTGTCCAAGTACTTATTATGTACTTAGTGCATGTGGTCGGTAAAACATCACTTTCCTTTTTGCATTTGGAAGTTGATAAGCCAGCTCATTTGAAATTCCCCAACATGATCTGAATTACAATAACATGATTTAGGTCTTACAATTGACTACTGAGCATTTGCAAGGCTACAGTATGTCATCTTTCACAATCACAAAACCAAACCAAAGCACTTTGACCAGATTTTATTGTCACTCATTAGAATGAATGGCTGCTAGGCTCTGTGTGTAGGCTAAGTGAAGCCATAATTTATTATATTTCTCAAGGAAAACAGGCTACTACTTCAATTAATCATTTATTGGGTCAAATATAATGATATGTTAAAAATTACTCTAGAAAGTCTCTGAATTCCTTGCCTCATTAGAGAAAATTCAAGTTGGCAATTAAAAATATTTTCCCCATTTTACAGGAAAAGATAAGGAGGGAACTTCTGAAACATTGGACGAAAAAATGTAAACAGTACTACTTACACAAGAGGAAGAGCCTATAATCATTAATAGATTAGCCCTCTCATAACTTAATGATGAGTGGACTCGTTTGACCTACATTTATTTCCCTATCCGGCAGGTTTCATAAGACATCTTAATAAGAAACCGTTAAACAGGCACTGAATGACAAGCAATGTCCCAATTTAGATAGTTGTCATGGCTAACCAGCCCCATTGACACGTTTAATGCTGCAGGGCATCAGAATGGCACAATTATTGAGATTATAGCATCAAAAGTGGAGGGAGGTCAATGGGGGATTCATAATGAACATGCAATTCAAGAATAATTGGTGCTCTGGAGCGCAGCCATCAACAGGATATTGAGTAAAGCGAAGAGACGGTATAAAGGACTATATCAAGAGTGTGTTTGTGTCTGTATCATGGTGGTGGAGGGAGGGCTGGTACATCTCGTACTGCAGTTCCATTTGGCAGATGATCCTGAAAATGTGCAGCACCAACGAGCAGCTGGTGCGCTGCAGAAACAATATGGCGTACTATACCATAAGGGTTCCAGCAACTATGTCTACGCATGGATGTTGAACAAAATCTGCTGCTGTGAGGTGTAACACACACAGGTCTCTCAAACTACGACACAGACAAAAAGAGAGAAGTTATATAATTATCCTGCTTGGAAACCATTACAAACTGTTGTTCCTGTCATGCACCCTAAATGACAAAAGTGTCCAGAGCCTTTCTTCAAATTCAATTTGACAAAGTGCAACATATGCATTTCTCTCGCTACAACAGTTTAATAATGTCTTCAATGAAGACATGCAAGGGGTGAATTCAAATACATATAAACTGGTTGAGAATGCCCAGCCGCCCAAGATAGAGACAAATTGAGTGGAGTACAGCAATTGTTGTAGGTGTTACTCAGACCCAGCAATTACTCAGCTTCAGGAAGCCCCCTCCTGATCCTGACACTCTACCAATCACTGGCCCAGTGTCTTTACACAACCTGAACTAAACCAGGCAGGGGAGTGGGCTACCGAGGATGTGAAGCCTTGAATGGGGGCCTGAGACTGAGACATCATTAAAGGGGGCTCACAGTGCAGTCGATAGGTACCTCAGTGGCTGATTACTGTCTCACAGCCGAGAGGCCCCTGAGCAAGACACAGGAGAAAAACACTGACGTGCTCAAACGCAGGAATTTCAACGAACAGCAACAGCCCAAAGGTGAATGGAGAGAAAGGCAGGCAGACACCCACACACAGTCCTAGCTGAGCACATTTATATAACCCACGCCCCAGTGCCAGGGCCGATTGCACTGTATGTGTGTGTGTGTGCTTGTGTGTGTGTGTGCGTGTGCGTGTGTGCGTGCGTGTCTGTGTGTGTCTGTGCTTGTGGGCGCATGTGCGTGTGTAACGGAGATAAGAACATAACGTAAGCTCACTCCACAGCTAGCTTAAAATGTTGCCAATGGTGCTATTGAATTGAATCCTTTTCTATAGCTCAACTGGTTCATACGTTATCAAGCGGGCGATCATGTGTGTACAAATAATACAAATGAAACATGAACAATTCATTTTTACAGCAGACCAGTCTCTTGGACCTCTGCTCAGCTTCCCAAAGAGAGATATACTGTCGAATGGTGACAGATAGTGGAGACAAACTGAATAAAGCATTAATCCATACCACAACATGCTATTAAAATGTATATACTGTATCTATTGAAAATGCAGCCAGATTTCCTTCTGGGATGCAATGGTAGATTTATACACTGACGTTGTCTCATTCAGGCAACTTGGTAACAGGTAGATCTGTGAGGCTGAGAGTCTTTGAGCTAGCTGTTTCAGACTGCATCTGTTATCAATCAGGAGCAGACTGCATCTGTTATCAATCAGGAGCAGACTGCATCTGTTATCAATCAGGAGCAGACTGCATCTGTTATCAATCAGGAGCAGACTGCATCTGTTATCAATCAGGAGCAGACTGCATCTGTTATCAATCAGGAGCAGACTGCATCTGTTATCAATCAGGAGCAGACTGCATCTGTTATCAATCAGGAGCAGACTGCATCTGTTATCAATCAGGAGCAGACTGCAGTCACTTTACATCTCCCAATAAATGACTGTAAGTCAGTGCAAGGTGACAGTGAGAGAGAGAAGGGTCTGTCTGTTAAGTCAGGGAGGACTTTTATAACTGGAAAGCCCCCCAACTTACTACTGATGTTTAGTATGGATAGGCCTGGTAATGGGGTTATCTTCAAACCCTATCCTGAATGAACACTAACTCCCACTTGGACTGTGGCAATGACAATTAATAAGGACATTGGTGATGCAGAGGGAGAGAGTAGAAAGAGAAATCCCCCTTCTAAAGTCCTGACTCACATCTGAGGAGCAAACTCTTCTTCCTCATTCCTAACACTGAGTCAAGTTCATTGCATCGCATAACTAGTTGGCCTAATTCCATATGGAGAGAATTATTCCCAGAAACACCATGAGCTGTTCTATGTGTGTGTGGGTGTGTGTGCGTGCGTCTGCACATGAGTAAGACAAACCTGGAACATAAATGTCTGGCGGACACATAGCCTATGACCACACAGTCTCCTCATCCTGCTGTGGCTACATGTGTGTATGTGTTTGTGTTGCATACTGTACATTCACAGCCCTCATAACAGAGAACAGGTCAGCCGTGAAAATGGCCACAAGCTGTTCCTGTTTCTCATCATGCCCTCCACAACCTTGCGACCCCTCCCCTGTCACCCGAAACATTCTCCTTCACGCCACTGCTGCTCCGGTCTGTACATGCCCTGGGCTGAATGACAAGGCACCGCTCCCACTATCCATCTGCAATGACATCAGATGACCATGCTATACAGGCCACTGCCACTACCACAATAACACACTGGAGAAATAATTAAACATTGAGTCTGGCCTCACAATATTCTAGTAGTCTAGTAGAACCTTCAAATTAGGGGGAAGGGAGTGAATTGATGGTTTCAAATGTAATCTGTGGTTGCACCTGTCTGTCTATTTAGGTAAATCTGACCTGCATGTAGACAATATCAGCTACTTTCAACTTTCCCAAAACAATGACTGTTCTCTGCCTGACCCCTGTAGTTAGTTTAACATGTAGAGATTAGAAAAACTGTCGCCCTATCCACTCAAACCACCAAGGTGTTGGGGCAAAGGGACACACACAGTAAACTGGTTGCATGTTGGGTCTGTGATACCAGAGAGTAGTAATGGCAGTCAGTCAACACCTAAAACCCCTTCCGTCCTCCTCCCTCCATTCCTCTCTCCTTTTCTGACAATGTTGGGGTTTGATTATATGCACCTTATGTGGTCTGCCATCAACCACTCAGTTGGCATCTCCCTCTCTCCATCTCCGGCTCCTCATATACATTACTCACAATGGTGCTAATCAGAGACTACAAACGGGACAATTACACATGCAGCCTGGCCCCTCGCAAACAGTCATTATCCAATGAAACAAAGTGTGCCCCCTCTGCCCTCTGCCCCCGACACCTAGGTGATTTAGCGTTGAAAAACAGAAGCATATGCAGAAAAGTACCTCATACCTACTGTAAATATGGTTGAGGATCTTTGATCTTATGGGCTATTTTGCTTCCACTGGTCCTGGGGCCCTTGTTAGAGTCAACGGCATCCTGAACTTTACCAAGTACCAGGACATTTTAGCCAAAAACCCAGTTGCCTCTGCCAGGAAGCTGACACTTAGCCACAAGGGAATATTCCAGCAAGACAATAACCCCAAGCACTAGTCAAAATCCACAAATAAATTGTTAATTGATCACAAAATCAACATTTTGCAAGTCTCCGGACTTGAACCCCATTGAAAACTTGTGGTTTGAATTGAAGAGGGCAGATAAAAGATATCAAGGATCTGGAAAGATTATGTATGGAGGAATAGTCTATGGGCGGGATGCCCAATGTATTCTTCAATATCAGAAAATATTGTAGAAAAAGGCTCCGTGTCGTTACCTTCGCAAAGGGAGGGTGCTAGAGTATTGAAAACA
This sequence comes from Salmo salar, assembly GCF_965601325.2. Lineage (NCBI taxonomy): Eukaryota > Metazoa > Chordata > Actinopteri > Salmoniformes > Salmonidae > Salmo > Salmo salar. Next base: position 66,798,708 of record NC_138294.1, on the reverse strand, counting down.
GGGGTGCCAATAATTTTGACCACTATCTTTTTAATTACTTGTTAAACAAAATATATTTCTCTGAACAGTTGCTAGTATAAAATAATATAATTTCCCCTTTTTTGCATACAATATAGCAGTGTTTGTATTACTTACTTTATGCAGTCTTTTTTGCTCAACTCTTCTCAAGGGTGTCAATAATTACAGACCTGACTGTATAAATGACAGAATTTGAGACAAACATGTACCACATGGCAACACCATATTAAAGTACTGGCCATATTAAAAACAATCAAAATAGAACATGTGCGCCTACGTACAATAAATCTCCCTCTGTAAGAACAGAGTTCTCGCCTAAAGTAAAGCAACTACCCACAAGCAGAATTGGTGGAACATAATAGCTAATAATAATCAGATAGCTATTGGCTGGTGTGGCCTGCTGTTTAGATAATAGAGCTTACATAACCACAGTGGGCTTTCCTGCTTGCTCACTTCGTATGCTCACAGAGAGTCAAGCTTTACACTCTCTGTCTCTGTCTGTCTTACACACACACCCACACACACGCACACAGACACACACACAAACACACACTTGCACACACACACATGCACACAGTAACTGCAGTTGCCATGGCAACCTTACAAACCATCACCGTCGCTTAGAGAGGGAGATAGAAGCAGAAGGAGGGAGGAGGGGGGACTTTTCTTCATGTTCCAACAACAAGATGGGGAATTATCCTTGTCTGCAGCTCTTTTTCCATGTCTAACCGAAATATTCACTGTTCTTTGATACAGATACGGTAGAAGTGATGCAGAGCCCTGCTCTAAAGTATTACCTCTGTTGATAATGGTACCCGAGGTATAGTGAATCTGGGATAGTTACCACTGGTATTGATTTGAGTGAAGTGGAAAGGGCCAAATGCAGCAAACCAGAAGCCTGCTTCTTTATTGCATCTCTACACTCTTTATTTCAACCTCATCACTCCATCCACTGACCGAAGAGTAATGTGACTGTTTGACCGAATGGCTGCTGAGACACTGAAGACACATAATCTCATTCTAACTTTCTTTAACATATGTACTATGAGTACAACAAAATCAAACCAGAAACATCAACCAACCTATCAGAATAATCCGTCTGATATTGCTATAATGCAGTGCTTGTGGTGGTACATGTGCTTTCCATGTTTGCTGAGAAGGGGAGTAACGAAAGAATAATGTTCACGGCTACTTCAATATGCCATAAAAGCTGTCAGGCCACAACTCTGAGGACCAATAGCCAATTGATTTGGTTGCTTCCATTGTATTTTTCACTGCTATAATCTATCATTATGTTATGAATGAATATAGATCATACAGTCAATGTTGGTTGCTGTGGTAATCTCTCAGAGAAACATAGACTGTAACAGATTTATGTTAATTAAACCCAGTCAAAATGTGCTTAACTGCCACTTCATCAAACAGTGTGATCACTGGCTCCTGTCAGTGATTACCATCTGACTTCCTTCCACGGCCTGTGCTGCAGCTACGTATATCTTTTCACTGAAACGCACAAAGCTTAAAAAATCGGACTGGTTCATTCTGACACCAAATCTCACTTTATTTGATCTATATATCTTTGTCTTTACCCTAGTGGTATGCCAGAGATGTGGTATGCTAGGTACCAAAAATAAGAGAACAAAATCAGCTGGGATGTGTTAGGGCCTGCTTACTGCCCCTCCAAAGTCAGCCAGCCAGCAAAGCCTTCCTCTCTTGGACATTTTAAACAGTTAAGAAACAATGAACAGCAGTATATTGGGATCTAAATGATAACACCAGATCCAATCAGTCAACTCCTCAACACTGTGGGTCCTCAAGTAAGAGGGTAAATGTATTTATTAACAGCTGATAAAGACCATTGGGAGATTAGAATGATCAAGCAATTTCCACTGCTTCCAACGATCCCCCCTCTCATCATCTCCTGAGAAACCTTTTGTTGTAAATGCCCACAGGCATGAGAGAGGCGGAAAATATGAATTGTAAAAGTTTTTTTTTATTCAGAGAGAAGATAATTCACATTTTACAACCCACACAATTACATTAGTATTGTATTGGCCTTTTATCATTGTAGGCTCGGCCCTAACTTATGTGCTCTCTGTCACCTCTGAGTCTGCATGGCAAATGTCCCAGAAAAACAAGGGAAAAAACCTTAAGGGCCTGTCAGCCCTTGAAGAGGCCAAAATGCCTCTCTCTCTCTTACAGCATCCAGCGGACTGACTATTGAAATGTGTGTTAGTGATTCTATTGTATCCATGTTTGGAATTGATCTGAAACTTGTCCCCTGAGGAGAACTCTGATGCTATCTATATGGACGTATGATCTCTGTGGTAACTTGTATTCGTTCAGAGTGAATCTCAACACTGTATGCACATTTTTTGCACCAATTCGTTTACATTCCTGTTACTGAGCATTTATCCTTTGCCAAGATAATCCATTCACCTGACAGGTGTGGCATATCAAGAAACGGATTAAACAACATGATCATTACACAGGTGCACCTTGTGCTGGGGACAATAAAAGACCACTCTAAAATGTGCAGTTTAGTCACACAACACAATACCACAGATGTCTCAAGTTCTGAGGGAGCATGCAATTGGAATGCTGACTGCAAGAATGTCCACCAGATCTGTTGCCAGACAATTGAATGTTAATTTCTCTACCATAAGCTGCTTCTAACATTGTTTTAGAGAATTTGGCAGTATGTCCAACCAGCCTCACAAACGCAGACCATGTGTAACCACAGCAGCTCAGGACCTCCACATCTGATTTCTTTACCTGTAGGATCGTCTGAGACCAGCCACCCGGACAGCTGATGAAACTCTGGGTTTGCACAACTGAAGAATATCTGCTTAAACTGTCAGAAACGTCATTTTATAGAATTTGGCCTCACAACCGCAGACCACGTGCATAAACCGTCTCAGGGAATCTGCATGCTCGTCGTCCTCGCCAGGGTCTTGACCTGACTGCAGTTCTGCGTCTTAACCGACTTCAGTGGGAAAATGCTCACCTTTGATGGCCACTGACGCTAGAGAAGTGTGCTCTTCACGGATGAATCCCGATTTTAACTGTACCGGACAGATGGCACACTGTGTGTGTGGTGTCTTGTGGGTGAGCGGTTTGCTGATGTCAACGCTGTGAACAGAGCCCCATGTTGGCGGTGGGGTTATGGTATGGGTAGGCATAAGCTACGGACAACAAACACAATTGGATTTTATGGATGGCAATTTGAATGCACAGAGATACCATGATGATATCCTGAGGCCCATTGTCGTGCCATTCATCCACCGCCATCACCTCATGTTTCAGCATGATAATGCACGGCCCCATGTTGCATGGATCTGTACAAAATTCCTGGAAGCTGAAAATGTCCCAGTTCTTCCATGGCCTGCATACTCACCAGACAGGTCACCCATTGAGCAAGTTTGGGATGCTCTGGATCCAACGTGTACGACAGTGTGTTCCAGTTCCGCCAATATCCAGCTTCGCACAGCCATTGAAGAGGAGTGGGACAACATTCCACAGGACACAAATCAACAGTCTGATCAACTCTATACGAAGGAGATGTCACACGCTGCATGAGGCAAGTGGTAGTCACACCAGATACTGACTAGTTCTCTGATCCATGCCACTACCTTTTTTTAAAGGTATCTGTGACCAACAGATGCATATCTGTATTCCCAGTCGTGAAATCCGTAGATTAGTGCCTAATTTCTTTATTTCAATTGACTGATTTCCTTAAATGAACTGTATCTCAGTAAAATCTTTGAAATTGTTGCATGTTGCATTTATATTTTTGTTTAGTTTATTTTCCTTTGACAGACAATTCTCAGAACTTTCTTGATAGCCAATTCCTGTAACTCAACTATAGTCTCTATGAATCCTCTTAATGGAGTCAGATATTCAGTTTTAATAGACTTTGATCATATTAATGGCATAGTCTTATCACGGGTCTAATGTTAGTTAAACAGTGCCTTCAGAAAGTATTCAGACTTTTCCACATTTTGTTAGGTTACAGTCCTATTATAAAATGGATTAAATCATTTTTTCCCCTTATCAATCTACAGACAATACCCCATAATGGCAAAGCAAAAACTGGTTTTAAGACATTTTTGCCAATTTATTAAAAATAAAAACGGAAATATCAGATTTACATAAGTATTCAGATCCTTTACTCAGTACTTTGTTGAAACACTTTTGGCAGCAATTACAGACTCAAGTATTCTTGCGTATGACACTACAAACTTGGCACGCCTGTATTTGGGGAGTTTTTCCCATTATTCTCTGCAGATCCTCTCAAGCTCTGTCAGGTTGGATGGGGAGCGGTGCTGCAGAGGTATTCTAAAGGTCTCTGCAGAAATTTTCGATCGGGTTTAAGTCCGGGCTCTGGCTGGGCCATTCAAGTACATTCAGAGACTTGTCCCGAAGCCACTCCTGTGTTATCTTGGCTGTGTGCTTAGGGTCGTTGTCTTGTTGGAAGGTGAACCTTTGCCCCAGTCTGAGGTCCTGAGCGCTCTGGAGTCGGTTTTCATCAAGGATCTCTCTGTAATTTGCTCCGTTGATTTTTGCCTCGATCGTGACTAGTCTCCCAGTCCCTGCTGCTGAAAAATATCTCCACAGCACGATGCTGCCACCACCATCCTTCACCATAGGGATGGTGCCAGGGTTCCTCCAGACGTGACACTTGGAATTCAGGCCAAGAGTTTAATCTTGGTTTCATCAGACCAGAGAATCTTATTTCTCATGGTCTGAGAGTCCTTTAGGTGCCTATTGGCAAACTCCAAGCGGGCTGTCATGTGCCTTTTACTGAGGAGTGTCTTCCGTCTGTCCACTCTACCATAAAGGCTTAATTAGTGTAGTGTTGCAGAGATGGTTGTCCTTCTGGAAGGTTCTCCCATCTCCACAGAGGGAATCTGGAGCTCTGTCAGAGTGACCAGCGGTTTCTTGGTCACCTCCCTGACCAAGTTCCTTCTCCCCCGATTGCTCAGTTTGGCCGGGCGGCCAGCTCTAGGAAGATTTTTTGGTACCCTTCCCCAGATCTGTGCCTCGACACAATCCTGTCTCGGAGCTCTACGGACAATTCCTTCGACCTCATGGCTTGGTTTTTGCTCTGACATGCACTGTCAACTGTGTGACCTTATTTAGACAGGTATGTGCCTTTCCAAATCATGTCCAATCAATTGAATGGACCACAGGTGGACTCCAATCAAGTTGTAGAAACATCTCAAGGATGATCAATGGAAACAGGATGCACCTGAGCTCAATTTCGAGTCTCATAGCAAATGGTCTGAATACTTATGTAAATAAGGTATTTCTGTTTTTTGTCTTTAATACATTTGCAAAAATGTCTAAAAACCTGTTTTTGCTTTGTCAGTATGGAATATTGTGTGTAGATTGCTGAGGAAAGTGTTTTTTTAAATCCATTTTAGAATAAGGCAGAAACGTAGAAAAATGTGGAAGAAGTCAATGGGTCTGAATATTTTCCGAAGGCACTGTGTATAATATAGTCTATATATCAAATATTATTTCACTACATCATCAAAGTGCTGACATGCTTCAAACCAATATTGGCTGAATCAAATAGAAAATGACAACTGAAAAAGAACAGAGCAATAGGTGAAGAGGCGTCTCCTTTCAAAACAGCAGGCTTCTCTCATTTGAGCTCATTTACATGTATCAGCTGATATCGTCCACAAAGAGAAAAAAGGAGAAAATGGAAAGACGGAGGAAAGAGATTGATATGTTTGGCCTGCCCTCCAGAACAGAGCCAGAGAGTTACAGGATGAGTCAAGAAGCGGGAGACAGATATCTCTCAGAGCAGTTTCATAGCAGGATCATTTCTAGTTCACTCTTTGACCCAACCTTTAATGGGCATGTTATGAGTGGATGCATTCGAGCTCCCATTTTCATAGGATTTTCTGTCTGTTATTTCTAAAATATCAGTATCAGCCCAGAAACTACAGTGTAATGATTTCTTATATTACAGCTCAAGGCCAGACAAACTCTCACTGCACCCTGTGCGATGAAAAATAGAACACTATGCAACAAACAAACCATACTTTTCATTTAAATTGTCTTTGTGCAAATCATACAAGCTCATTCACACGCCAACACCCTGCATTTATTGAACTCTTAGGTCCGTATAGAACCAGTTTCAAGGAAGCCATATACAGAAGTATTGTTCCAGAAAACATCCTGAAATGTCCTTAGTGTTGGCATTTTGTTGGCAGCATTTTTTAACAAGGTCCTGTATTTTGTAACGTGTGTGCACAGCTTCTGACGAGCTGCCAAATTCGGTCATGTCTCACCTTCTTTAGGGCTGCCCTGTTAGGTTCCGGTGTGAACCAGGTGTGGAGACCTGCTTCTCACCCCACTAAGTCACTTGGCTGCTTTTCTGCCACCTCCAAAAAGAGCCTTAGAAAATCCTCGCTGAAACTTCTTTGAAACAGTGTTTTAATTTATGGAAATGCCTGTTTGTGTTTATCCTTTTCCTTCTGACAACCATGTCTTGCTTCCAAGTTGTCTCGGAAGGTTTTGTTTTGTCTGAGTGAGATTCAAGGAGACTGGTAAACATAACCTTCAAATATTTTTGGGGTATTGTCTGCTAGCAAGATGCACAATAAATCTGGTATTTGGACTGGAAGTAATTAGTCTGGAATTCTGGATAGGGCAGTGCATTTGATTTCAGTAACACATGGAGATGCACTGAGGTCAAGCCAAATCGAATGCAGTAAAGCTAGACTAACCAACAAACTAACCAGCAATTTGAAGCACAAAAAACATACAGGTCTTATTCGCCTCACAATGGATACCGTGAGTAAGCTTGTGTCAAATAGTGTGTGTGTTTTCATATCAGTGCTAAAGGTAATACATGTGTGCTATCTGTAACCTGTGTGCACACCTGGCTGCACTGTGCCTCCGTTTTATTCCACACTGAAGACTATGGCCTCTTTACTGCTTGTGTAATCAGGCAAAGGTGTCTGCAGACAGTGTTTTCAATGGTCCATGTGGTTACACAACCAGGGATGCACCTGCCTTTTCCTATTGGTAATGAAATCTGATCTTATTTGCATCTCCCCCACAATAAGCCTATTGTGCAGCCCATAACCTAACAAAAGGCTGTGGGGCAACACCATGGTGCACACAAGGGCTGAATCTAGATTCATTGAATTATATCGCCTCGTCTGTTTTCCCTCATCCCTTTCAATGACTCCCTCTCAAACCTCAGTGGAAAACAAGGTAAAAAAAGACAAGGAGAGGAGACAAGCACATATGAATGCATTATAATGATAAGAGATGAAACATCCTTGTTCACTTCTGAATAAACCATTAACTGCTAATGCAAATCACAGGTAACATGTAACGGGATGATGAGCATATGGACTTTGCTACTGTATGAAATTGCTATAATTACTATAATTGTCAGAGTTAATACAACACCCACACACAAATTAAATATGTATTATTAAACTGGAGCAACATTTCAGTTTAGAGTTTCAGTTTGACAGTTTGAATTTCAGTGGAATCTGTGATTAGGAAACAAAGAGAAGGAAAAGTTGATGAATTAAACCTGTAATTTATATGTTTGATGCTGCTTACCTGTAGCCTCCACCATGCCCTCCAGAATGACCACAATCTCCAGGTCCTCTTTGTCAAGGTCGGCCTGGGAGATCTCCCAGAAGGGGCTGTTCTGATTGATTTCATGGCAGATGATGAGCGGGGACACCAGGAAGAGCCTGTCATCCCCCGTGTCATAACCCACATTCATGTCTGTCTGGTTGAGGGGTATGAACTCCCCTTCCTTGGTCTGCTTGGACTTGATCAGCTTGGCCCTGATTGAGGCCTCTACGATGTGCGAGTTCCGAAGGTCCCCTACCCTGAACATCAGACACAGCCGGCCATCCCTTACGGAGATGACAGCGCTGGTGGAGAACACTAATGTTTCTGCCCGCTTCTTGGGCTGCGAGATCTTGACAAACATGCAGCCCACCATGAAGGCATTAACTATGGACCCCAGCACCGACTGAATCAACAGCAGAAGGATCCCCTCTGGGCATTGGTCTGTTATAACCCTATAGCCGTACCCTATGGTTGTCTCTGTCTCTATGGAGAAGAGAAAGGCTGAGACAAAACCGTTGAGATTATTGACACAGGGAGTCCACTGGTTGTCCCCTATGTGTTCCAGGTCGCCACGGACATAGGCGATGAGCCACCATGCGAAGCCAAATAAGAGCCACGTCACTGTGTACACCAAGACGAAGATGAAGAGGTTGAACCTCCACTTGAGGTCCACCAGTGTGGTGAAGATGTCTGTCAAGTAGCGATAGGTCTCCTGGACGTTGCCATGGTGGACATTACATTTGCCGTCCTTACGGACGTACCTCTGGATCTTCCTCTTTGCCCGCACCTGGTCTACCAGCTGCTTGGGCAGGTCCTCGCGAGCCTGCTTGGGTAGCTTGGGCTTTCGGGTGGTGACTGCCGGACTTTCCACATCCTGCTCCATTGGGGCTTCTAGAAGGAGTCAAGCCTACAGGGAGAGAGAGAGAAGACAACAAAAGAAAAGGGCAGGTAAGACAGAGGCACAACTACTGAACTGCAACACCTTAAACTTTGAGATGGTAATTTCATCCCAAATCCCACAATGTCTCACTCCAAATGCTGTAGACAGATGGTAGGATCTTGCTACAGTTTGATTTATCTTATAAAATACAGACATTCTTTTTCTCTTAGAAAATCTGTAAACTAACTCCCTAGTCTTCATACAGTGCAAGACAAGATATATTGAATGTCTATTTGACTCATTTGTTATTGCATAATGCACTGACAATCTTAGACAGATTTCAATCATGAGGGGCCTTAAGTAAAGAAAGTTAATCTGTCAAAAGGTTAATATACTGGTTCTCCAATGCTATTTTCTATACTCTCCAAATTGCATGATATTTACTAAAGCAATTTCCCATGCTTTGAACACAGTCGTAACAGCAGGTGGGGATACTGACAACGCACTTTTGAAGAGCCTCTTCAATTTACAACATTTTCTGTCGTGCTTCAAATTTTAAGAGGTTGGCGGAGTGTTATATGGAATTTTTCACCAGCTAAAAATAGAACCATGGAGGTGGTACTGGTTAGGTCATCATGAGCTGAAAGGAGCGATGAGTAAGGTTATAGTGAGGCTTCTGCCCAACACTCTAACTATCTCCACATGGGGTCCTTTGAGGGCTGATGGACGGTCGTCCAGTTGAACCATGACCTCATCTCCTCACTCAGTGCGCTTCCAGATACCATCAGATTAGAGAGCTGTCACAATCCATTCCGTCTCTGAGAGAACTTCTAAGAAGAAAATAAATGCTCAGTATGTTGTAATTAAAGCTACTCCATTCCACTTAGTCGGCTGGGTCAAGAATCCAAGGAGGGTTTCTGCCCTTCTACCTCATTTAGTCTCGAGTGGTAGTGAGAGGTTAAATTGGGATTACTAGATTATGGAATTGTTTGCAATATTTGTTGCTTTTCCAAAATACTTTACACATGCATTTCTCTACACCCGCAATAACATCTGCTAAACACGTGTATGTGACCAATAAAATTTGATTTGATTTATCTATGCAATTCCACTTGCTTTATTTTGCTGTCGCAGGATTTTTTTTTCTATCCAAAGTACTATATTTATTGAAGGTCTCTAAGCTCAAGTGTTTTGTTTACAATAAAGACATATATTAGGGCAGTCACTTCACTCCACACTACTGAAAAAAACTGCATAGACCAGCATACATTTCAAGCTAGACCATGCTGGTTTTATGCTGGTCTACTGTATGCTGGTCAGTGCTTTTCTGATGCTGGTCAACCTGGTCTGACCAGCATGGTCTAGCTGGTCAAGCTGGTCTAACCTTCAGGGTCTAGCTGGTTTTGCTGGTGCACAGTCTTCGCTGTGTTTTGGACACTGGTGCACAGCCTTCGCTGTGTTTTGGACACTGGTGCACAGCCTTCGCTGTGTTTTGGACACTGGTGCACAGCCTTCGCTGTGTTTTGGACACATACCAGCTCATGCTGTTGATGCTGGTATGCTGGTGACCAAGCCGGTCCATGCTGGTCTAGTATACTGGCCGAGTACATGTCTGTCTATATTGTCAACAAAACACTTCAGCTTAGAAACCTTTAATAAATATGAAAACACAATGAAGGCACCAGCAAAAACACAACGAAGGCTGGTCACCAGCATACTAGCACCTACAGTGCATTCGGAAAGTATTCAGACATCTTGACTTTTTACACATTTTGTTAAGTTACAGCCTTATTCTAAAATGGATTAAATCCATTTATTTCCTCATCAATCTACACACAATACCCCATAATGACAAAGGGAACACAAATTTAGCAAATTTACTTCAAATAAAAACCAGAAATAACTTATTTACATAAGTATTCAGACCCTTTGCTATGAGACTCGAAATTGAGCTCAGATGCATCCTGTTTCCATTGATCATCCTTGAGATGTTTCTACAACTTGATTGGAGTCCACCTGTGGTAAATTCAATTGATTGGACATGATTTGGAAAGGCACACACCTATCTATATAAGGTCCCAAAGTTGACAGTGCATGTCAGAGCAAAAACCAAGCCATGAGGTCGAAGGAATTGTCCGTAGAGCTCCGAGACAGGATTGTGTCGAGGCACAGATCTGGGGAAGGGTACCAAAACATTTCTGCAGCACTGAAGGTCCCCAAGAACACAGTGGCTTCCATCATTCTTAAATGGAAAAAAGTTTGGAACCAACAAGACCAGGGGAGGTGGGAGGTAACCAAGAATCCGATGGTTACTCTTGCAGAGCTCCAGAGTTCTTCTGTGGAGATGGGAGAACCTTCCAGAAGGACAACCATCTCTGCAGCACTCCACCAATTAGGCCTTTATGGTAGAGTGGCCAGACGGATGCCACTCCTCAGTAAAAAGCACATGACAGCTTGCTTGTAGTTTGCCAAAAAGCCCCTAAAGGACTCTCCGATCATGAGAAACAAGATTCCTGAAGGCCAAGTGTCACGACTTGAGGAAACCTGGCACCATCACTCGGTGAAGCATGGTGGTGGCAGCATCATGCTGTGCAATGTTTTTCAGCAGCAGGGACTGGGAGACTAGTCAGGATCGAAGGAAAGATGAATGAAGCAAAGTACAGAGAGATCCTTGATGAAAACCTGCTCCATAGCGCTCAAGACCTCAGACTGGAGCGAAGGTTCACTTACCAACAGGACAATGACTCTAAGCATACAGCCAAGACAACACAGGAGTGGCTTTGGGACAAGTCTCTGAATGTCCTTGAGTGATCGAACATCCCGATCCGATCGAACATCTCTGGAGAGACCTGCAAATAGCTGTGCAGCAACACTCCCCATCCAACCTGACAGAGCTTGAGAGGATCTGCAGAGAAGAATGGGAAAACCCCCCCAAATACAGGTGTGCCAAGCTTGAAGCGTCATACCCAAGAACACTCAAGGCTGTAATGGCTGCCAAAGGTGCTTCAACAAAGTACTGACTAAAGGGCCTGAATACTTATGTAAATGTCATATTTCTGCTTTTTATCTTTCTGCTTTGTCATTATGGGTTATTGTGTGTAGATTGATGAGGGAAAAAAACTATTTAATACATTTTAGAATAAGGCTGTAACTTAACAAAATGTGTAAAAAGTCAAGGCATCTTAATACTTTCTGAATGCACTGTATGCTGGACCAGCCTATGCTGGTCTATGCTGTTTTCTTCAGCAGGACAATTCACCTTTACTGCTCCTGGGTTTTAAAATCTCCATGTGTGTCAAACTGCTTATGTCAGAAAAGGCTTGGCATGCATTTATATTGAATATAGCATTTTATGTCTAGACTTAATTCAGCATTCAACTAACACTAACAGTAGAGACATGTACAACTAGCACTTGATAAAAGGCCAGGGGGGACAGAATGAGGGATGTGTGCGTTCTGAAGTGCTGAACTTGTGATGCTTCACTCCGTGAAAGAGAGAGGTAGGGAGCCTTGCTCTTTGAGAGCTTGTCTGGTATTGTGTTTACACCTGTTTGTTCTCCAGTCCCCTGGGTAATGGCACACCAAGATTCCAAATCTGCCCTTTACATCCCTGCTCCCACTGGATAAAGCACACTCCCCGAGACAGGCATATTAAGAGGTAGCTGCAACATCCACAGAAGGGACAATAATAGAAGTGTAAATACAAGATACAGGTAACTGACAAAATAAAGTAAAAACCAACATAAAGTGTCTTAAAAGGATCTGACCCTTTTTTTCAATTTTCGCCTAAAATTACATACCCAAATCTAACTGCCTGTAGGTCAGGACCTGAAGCAAGGATATGCATATTCTTGATACCATTTGAAAGGAAACACTTTGAAGTTTGTGGAAATGTGAAATGAATGTAGGAGAATATAACACATTAGATCTGGTAAAAGATAATATAAAGAAAAAACATGTTTTGTTTCTGTATTTGTTTTGTACCATCATCTTTGAAATGCAAGAGAAAGGCCATAATGTATTATTCCAGCCCAGACACAATTTAGATTTTGGCTACTAGATGGTAGCAGTGTATGTGCAAAGTTTTAGACTGATCCAATGAACCATTGTATTTCTGTTCAAAATGTTGTATCAAGACTGTGCCTAATTGGTTTGTTAATAACTTTTCAAGTTCATAACTGTGCACTCTCCTCAAACCATAGCATGGTATTCTTTCACTGCAATAGCTACTGTAAATTGGACAGTGCAGTTAGATTAACAGGAATCTAAGCTTTCTGCCAATATAAGATATGTCTATTTCCTGGGAAATGTTCTTGTTGCTTACAGAACAGCTTCAATGCCCCTTGACGTAGATTCTACAAGTGTCTGGAACTATTGGAGGGAAGCGACACCATTCTTCTACTAGAAATTCCATAATTTGGTGTTTTGTTGATGGTGGTGGAAAACGCTGACTCAGGCATTGCTCCTGAATATCCCATGTGTTCAATTGGGTTGAGATCTAGTGACTGAGACGGCCATGGCATATGGTTTACATAATTTGAATGCTCATCAAACCATTTAGTGACCACTCGTGCCCTGTGGATGGGGGCTGCCCAGCATTTTTATACATGACCCTAAGCATGATAGGATGTTAATTGCTTAATTAACTCAGGAACCACCCCTTTGTGAAAGCACCTGCTTTCAACACACTTTGTATCTCTCATTTACTTAAGTGTTTCCATTATTTTGGCCATTACCTGTATCTGCAGTAGCTAAAACAATGTCAATTAATCCAACGTGTCTCAATAATGCTTTTAGATGAGCTTTTCATGGATCTAATGAAAGACTAGGGAAAAAATGCAGTTATCCCTTGGCAAACAAAGCTGTGGTCCTGGTTCATAGAAAGGGGCAGAGGAGGCTTCTGTGTCCATGACTAATTCCTGTGTCACTGGTCGCCGGCAGCCACACAGACAATTCAATTAGTCCAGCTTCACTAAGCCCTCCTCAAATCCCCCAGATTTCTCATCTGAATCAGAGCTCCAGCAAGGGCAAAATGGAGATGAATGCTGAGCAACAGTTCTTTGTGGAGATGAGTACAATACACAACAAGGAGTATGTCCTTTTATGTTTTCATGGACAGATTGACTTTTGTTGCTGTCGGAGAAATGCTTTAATTGGTTGGACCTAATTGAATTACAACCCACTTACAGTGCTTCTTCTCCCCTCCATTTTATAGTGAGAGAATGTGTGTGTGCTCTTTCCTGCCCTTATCTTGATTGGCCAGTGTCTGTTGCCACACAGCCATGTCTTCGATTTCAAATGGCTGTCTCTTGTTCGCCATCACTCTAAATCGATAGAACTTTACTGAGTAATCTCCTTTACATAACAAAATGATTTCAACCACCAAAGATAAGGGGATCCAGTGGATGTAGCCTTGTGGAACAACACTCATCATGTTTCGACACCGATGATCGTTCACGATGGTCTTTTACAGCCCTCTAACTGAAAGCGTTTATGGGCCAATGAAATGACCTACACTGACTGTTCTCTAATGTGACACACATTTCTTTTACATCCAGCAATGCACTGACTGACCCTGATTCACATGATTGCAATTGTGTCTTATTTTATTGTAGCGCCTACACTTATATCTATAGTCAGTAGAGAAGACCAGACGGCAATGTTTAACACACTGAATCTCTGCTATTTTATCACACAAATGGGCTTGAATACAGGGATAAGATCATTCATATAGGCTTTATGTTCATTATTCCCCACACATATGTACCCCACAAGGTTCCATCGTCCCTTGAGATGTGTATAGGCTGTGGGCTCAGCCCCGGTCACTCCCTAGCTAAATCCATAGTCACTTCCTGGTTTGAGTGAATTAGGAAGTGGGTGTGTCAGTTAGGGAAGAAGCTGTTGTTGTCAGTAATGTTTGGTAAAGGAAACTGTTTATAGTTTATAAGACTAGTTGTCAAGGATTCTAGGAGTGGTGGTTGGAGTCAGGCGCAGAGAGCAGAGGTAAAGTATATCGTCTTTATTTTCTCCGGCACAAAACGGTCACGCCAAAACAGAAGGGCGCGTAATAATAATGACCAACCCAAAACACAGGGCAAAACGGTCCGGAGAGAAAAATAAGACGTCAGCCAGCACATCCAAAATACAAACAGCAAAATAAATATATTCCCACGGCACAAAAGCAAGGGGCGCAGCCCGGTAAATCTTCTGACTAAACCTGTCAGTAAAAATTTAACAATCACGGCCCACCGTCCTGAGTGGACAATAAACAATCCCGCACAACACCCCAACTGAAAACACACGCTAAATAAGGCCCCACTAATGACAGACACAAAACAGGTGCGGAACAGACAGACAAAACCAAAAGACACAGAAACAACGATCGGTGGCAGCTAATAGGCCGACGACGACGACCGCCGAGCGCCGCCCGACCGAGGAGGGGCGCCACTTTCGTTGGATCCTGTGACACTAGTTTTCTCACTCCATACAAGTGAGAACTTTCTCAAAGAATTATAAACCTCACGAAGCCTTTTCAGTGGTAGGGTGTGGTATGCAAAACGGGTCAACTTTGAACACCTCTATCTCCTGAATGTTTTGACCCTCAGGTCCAAAAAGTCACTTTATGACCACTTCTACCATGGGAAAACATATATGGAAGGTGTTGTTGAAATAACATTGGGTGCAGTCAGAAATGTATTGAAATCATATGGAACGACCCTACAGGCAGAGCATATAGGAGGGTTAATGGCCCATAAGTCCTGCTTGCCTGTGTCCATAATGGAAGACATTATGTTCTCTGCATTCTAAATCATGGGGACCCCTGTGTCTGGGCTACATTTATGTTCCCACAACAAGTATGGCCATGAAGAGGCCAATGTTCATATTTAGTTGGTGATGAAGTGAAATGTGTTTGACCTTTTGCTGATTTACAAGGCCTGGGAGTCACATACAGAACGGGCCGCCGCCAGAGAGCCAGAGACCCACAGCATGATGTCTCATTTACACTGAAGAGAGGAGAGAGCTTTTTAGTATGAATGGTTGGATGGTTGAACTGTAGCATAGGCTAATGCTTGTCGGGGCTACCTCATGACCCACATCTCCTTTATAAAGAGCAATTCAATCTCAATAGGATTCATAGGTGAAATAAAAGAGAAATAAACAATGAACAGATGTATGTAGTTCTGTCCTTGAGCTGTTTTTGTCTATTAATGTTCTGTATTATGTAATGTTTCATGTGGACCCCAGGAAGAGTAGCTGCTGCTTTTGCAACAGCTAATGGGGATCCTAATAAAATACCAAATACCAAACAGATGAAGGTGAATGACGCTGAATGATAAAATATCACAAGATGCGTGTTCTATCCATCGATCAGATAGGGTTTGTCATTGATTCAACAGCTGAAGAAGAGACCACCAGCTACAACAATGTCACCCAATAACCCGCCTCTGACCTTCTACCTCTTGTGTGCCGCTCCTCTGCAACACACAATACAGGATGCTGGGATACAAGGTACTTGAGACCATGTAGTTGACATATCTGACAACTCTGAGATTCTAGATGACAGTGGAAAAGGTAATGGTACTGCACAAAAACCTGAAATGGTGGAGTTGTGTTCCTATATTCATTGCTTTCCGATCCCGTCCTCATATCTCTGGTTTATTAATATTTCATGGATATTCTCTCCAACCCTGGGTCCCATAGATGCTTGGCCACAGACTAGGTTGAACTCTAATTAAAAAAAATAGGCAGTACCATGATTAGAAATTAAAAACTAGAACCTTAGTCAACCTATGAAACAGACTGTCCCTGTAATCACAGCAAATACCTTTGCGTCAGTGTCTCTTTAACCATTCATGCATTAATCATTGAAGTTATTAATATAGAGTGAGCTCCAAAAGTATTTGAACAGTGACACATTTTGTGTTGTTTTGGCTCTGTACTCCAGAACTTCAGATTTGAAATGATACAATGACTATGGGGTTGAAGTGCAGACTGTCAGCTTTAAATTTTGGGTATTTTCATCCATATCAGGTAAAATAATTACGGCACTTTTTGTACATAGTCCCCCCATTTAAGGGGACCAAAAGTATTGGGAGAAATTCATTTATATATGTATTAAAGTTTAGTATTTGGTCCCATATTCATAGCACGCCTCTGTAACTTTCTCATTCATCGTTATTCACGATTGAGTCAGGACTCTACGTAATCATGGTAACATCCACATGAACGTAGAAGTGTTTAGAAACATATTCTATGCTTATTTACAATAAAAGTGACTCCAAAATGACACAATACATTATTTATCATTCATTTCTATTTAGCACAAAATAATCTGAAACACAACCAAAACAAACAACAAATGCATACTACACATTTGTAGGGTCACACGCTTGATGTAGTCATTGCATGCTATGAATATGGGACCAAATACTTTGCTTTTGACTACTTTAATACACATATTTTTACAATGGCGCCAGAGGAGATGGCTGCTGTTTTACGAGCTCCAAACCAATTGCGCTATTGTGTGTATTTTTTCACGTTATTTGTAACTTATTTTGTACATAATGTTTCTGCCACCGTCTCTTATGACCGAAAAGAGCTTCTGGATGTCAGAACAGCGATTACTCACCTCGTACTGGATGAAGATTTTTTATTTAAGGAGTCGGACGCAAAGGATTTACTTCAGACACCGGACAAGGCCCAAATGCCCATCATTTGCATGAAGAAGAGATGGAGATATAGGGGTCGTAGGTCGTGTGCCTTGTAAGAATCCGGCGGCGAGTGGGTAACCCGCCTCTACCATCAGTCCTATTAGCCAAAGTGCAGTCATTTGATAATAAAATGGATGAGCTCTGATCAAGACTATCCTACCAACGGGACATTAAAAATGATAATATCTTATGTTTCACCGAGTCGTGGCTGAATGATGACATGGATAACATACAGCTGGCTAGGTTTTCAGTCCATCGCCAAGATAGAACAGCTGCCTCCGGTAAGACAAGGGGTGGCGGTCTGTTTCTATTTGTCAATAACAGCTGGTCCGCGAAATCTAATATGAAGGAAGTCAAGGTTTTGCTCGCCTGAGGTAGAGTATCTCATGATAAGCTGTAGACCACACTATTTACCAAGATAGTTTTCATCTATATAACTGTCTATTTACCACCACAACCCGATGCTGGCACTAAGACCGCACTCAACAAGCTGTATAAGGCCATAGGTAAACAAGAAAATGCTCACCCAGAGGCGACGCTCCTAGTGGCCGGGGACTTTAATGCAGGGAAACTTACATCCATTGTACCTAATTTCTACCAGCATGTTATATGTGCAACCAGAAGATAAAACCTCTAGACTACCTTTACTCCACACAGAGAGACTAGTACAAAGCTCTCACTCGCCCTCCATTTGGCAAATCTGACCATAACTCTATCCTCCTGATTCCTGCTTACAAGAAAAAACTAAGGCAGGATGTACCAGTGACTTGTCAATACGCAAGTGGTCAGATGACGCAGATGCTAAGCTACAGGACTGTTTTGCTAGCAAAGACTGGAATATGTTCCGGGATTCATCCGATGGTATTGAGGAGTACACCACATCAGTCACTGGCTTCATCAATAAGTGAATCGATGACGTCATCTCCACAGTGACCATACGTATATACCCCAACCAGAAGCCATGGATTGATTACAGGCAACATCCGCACTGAGCTAAAGGGTAGAGCTGCTGCTTTCAAGGAGCGGGACTCTAACCGGGACGCTTATAAGAAATCCCACTGTGGACTCCGACGAACCATCAAACAGACTCCTCTCTTTGGCTGGAAAAATGGCTGTGTTTTTCTATGACTAGTTGCTGACCTAACATAATCGTTTGGTGTGCTTTTGCTGTAAAGCCTTTTTGAAATCGGACACTGTGGTTGGATTAACCAAGTTTGGTACTCACCAAACTCAGATTTACTATAAGAAAAATTGGATTACCTTTGCTATTCTTCGTCAGAATGCACTCCCAGGACTTCTACTTAAACAACAAATGTTGGTTTGGTTCCAAATAATCCATAGTTATATCCAAATAGCGGCGTTTTGTTCGTGCGTTCAAGACACTATCCGAAGGGTGACGCGCCCGACGCGTTTCGTGACAAAAAAATTCTAAATATTCCATTACCGTACTTCGAAGCATGTCAACCTCTGTTTAAAATACATTTTTATGCGATTTTTCTCGTAAAAAAGCGATAATATTCCAACCGGGAAACCCTGTTTTAGTTCAAAGACGAAAAAATAAAAACATGGTGTGGCCTCGTGCACGCGCCTCAGTCTCATTGTTCTCTGATCGACCATTATCCAAATGCGCTAGTGTTTTTCAGCCAGGGCCTGCAAAGACATCATTCACCGGTTTGCCGCCTCCTGAGAGCCTATGGGAGCCGTAGGAAGTGTCACGTTACAGCAGAGATCCTCAGTTTTCAATAAAGAGAGTGTAGAAGCCCAAGAAATGGTCAGACAGGCCACTTCCTGTAAGGAATCTTCTTATATGAGGAATCTGCCAAATGAGTTCTGTTATACTCAGGGTGTTTTCTATCCAAAGCCAATAATTATATGCATATTCTAGTTTCTGGGCAGTAGTAATAACCAGATTAAATCGGGTACGTTTTTTATCCGGCTGTGCAAATACTGCCCCCTACCCTAGAGAGGTTAAGCACCACACTGTGCCACTCCATCCTTGCTGTGTGTGTGTGTGAGAGAGAGCTTTTCTTTGACATCTGTTTGGAGAAATGACTGATTTACAGTTCATGAGGGTTGCCGAATCACACATATGAAGTTTTGAAAAGCGCTGACCTTTTTAACCCTTCGGAACATCATCTATGACACCATTTTAAGGCACTTCCGGTTGGTACAGGAAGCTAAAAGTAAACACATATCCTGATTGGGCTAGGCTCTTACAGAATCCAGAGTTTAATGTCTTTATGTTAAGAATTGACTGATCTACACAGGGTTGAATGCAGTGATTTTCTCTCGCTGTCACCCAAAAGCACTTGAAATTTAGGGCCAGGCTTCATTTTGGGCCTACTTTTTTTCAAGGTTGCTGCGCTCAGACCGAGCGAGCTACGGTCAAGAGGGGCATCTCGTTGAACTCGGCACGGCCTAGAGATAATGGTAATGCCATTGCAGGCTCTGTGTGTCTTTAAGCACCACACTGTGTCACTCCATCCTTGCTGTGAGTGTGTGTGTGTGTGTGTGTGTGTGTGTGTGTGTGTGTGTGTGTGTGTGTGTGTGTGTGTGGTGTGTGTGTGTGTGTGTGTGTGTGTGTGTGTGTGTGTGTGTGTGTGTGTGTGTGTGTGTGTGTGTGTGTGTGAGCTTTTCTTTGACATCTGTTTGGAGAGATGAATGATTTACAGTTCATGAGGGTTGCCGAATCACACATATGAGGTTTTGAAAAGATCTGACCTTTTTAACCCTTCGAAACGTCACCTATGACACCATTTTAAGGCACTTTCGGTTGGCACAGGAAGCTAAAAGTAAACACATATCCTGATTGGGGTAGGCTTTTACAGAATCCTGAGTTTAAAGTTGTTAAAGAATTTCTAAGCAAACGGCTGGAGGTAGGGCTTTCTCCTATAGAGCTCCATTTTTATGGAGTGGTCTGCCTACCAATGTGAGAGACACAGACTCAGTCTCAACCTTTAACCTGTTAGGGCTAGGGGGCAGTATTGACACGGCTGGATAAAAAACATACCCGATTTAATCTGGTTACCATTCCTACCCAGTAACTAGAATATGCATATACTTATTACATATGGATAGAAAACACCCTAAATTTTCTAAAACTGTTTGAATGGTGTCTGTGAGTATAACAGAACTCAAATGGCAGGTCAAAACCTGAGAGATTCCTTTACAGGAAGTGGCCTGTCTGACCATTTCTTGAACTTCTTTTCCATCTCTATCATTTACTAAGGATCTCTGCTCTAACGTGACACTTCCCACGTCGTCCATAGGCGCTCAGAGCCCGGGAAAAAACAGAATGTCGTCATTCCAGCCCCAGGCTGAAACACATTATCGCCTTTCTCAAGTGGCCGATCAAGGGACACTGGGCTTATGCGCGTGACCCGACCGCCCCCGCCTTTGGGATTTTTTCCTCTGTTTGCCGAAAAGGAGATTCCCTGTCGGAATATTATCGCTTTTCTACGAGAAAAATGGCGTAAAAATTGATTTTAAACAGCGGTTGACATGCTTCGAAGTACGGTAATGGAATATTTAGAATTTTATTGTCACGAATTGCGCCATGCGCGCGACACTTCTTTACTATTTCGGATAGTGTCTGGAACGCACGAACAAAACGCCGCTATTCGGATATAACGATGGATTATTTTGGACCAAACCAACATTTGTTATTGAAGTAGCAGTCCTGGGTGTGCATTCTGACGAAGACAACAAAAGGTAATCAAACTTTTATAATAGTAAATATGATTATGGTGAGTGCTAAACTTGCCGGGTGTCTAAATAGCAAGCCCGTGATGCCTGGGCTATGTACTTAGAATATTGCAAAATGTGCTTTCACCAAAAAGCTATTTTAAAATCGGACATATCGAGTGCATAGAGGAGGTCTGTATCTATAATTCTTAAAATAATTGTTATGCTTTTTGTGAACGTTTATCGTGAGTAATTTAGTAAAATGTTAGCGAATTCCCCGGAACTTTGCGGGGGGTATGCTAGTTCTGAACGTCACATGCTAATGTATAAAGCTGGTTTTTGATATAAATATGAACTTGATTGAACAAAACATGCATGTATTGTATAACATAATGTCCTAGGGTTGTCATCTGATGAAGATCATCAAAGGTGAGTGCTGCATTTAGCTGTGGTTTTGGTTTTTGTGACATTATATGCTAGCTTGAAAAATGGGTGTGTGATTATTTCTGGCTGGGCACACTCCTGACATAATCTAATGTTTTGCTTTCGTTGTAAAGCCTTTTTGAAATCGGACAATGTGGTTAGATAAAGGAGAGTCTTGTCTTTAAAATTGTGTAAAATAGTCATATGTTTGAAAAATTGAAGTTTTAGAATTTTTTTGGTATTTGTAATTCGCGCCACGCTATACCATTGGATATTGGTGAGGCGCCGCAGCGGACGTCTAGATGTAAGAGGTTAAATTCAGAGAAAAAAACTAAACCCTCAGGGTTTCTGTTAGTATGGAATGGAAAATATGGCACTGTACAACGTGACGGTCGGGTGTAGGCTACTGCATAAGAGGATTGGAGCATTCTAAATTGTTTGCCTTCATTAGACAACTTTGTTCCAATATTTCTGTAAATCAGTGATATTTATTCCCATAGCAATTCGTTATGGCTCCATAACTAAATTAACATCTCCATTTTGAAAGAGTATTTTTAATCATTATTTTATTAACGAAAGCATAAAGAATTTGATGAAGAAATACAGTACTTTACAGTATATGCTTTGACATTTGGATAATAAAGCATTTAAAGCATTTTGAAGATATAAGCCACCTGCATTTGTTTATTAGGCTACTGTGCAGTCTGACAAGAAAACATAGCCTACAATACATACTGTAGTAAACATGGGAAAGTGCCTAATTCCTTACATAATGGAGAGCGGGCCTTGTCTGTACTACAGAATTCGGGCACGTGTGAGACCGGGGTTCAATTCCCCGACGGGGAGGAAGGAGTAGGCTGTCCTTGTAAATAACAATTTGTTCTTAACTGATTTCATAGTTGTGATGTCTTCACTATTATCTTACAATGTAGAAAATAGTAAAAATAAAGAAAAATCCTGGAATTAGTTGGTGTGTCCAAACTTTTGACTAGTACTTGCTTAATTAATTTGATTAATATTAGGTGTTTCTATTCCAAGAAAAACTAAAAACCCTCTGGGTTTCAGTTAGGATGGAACGGAAAATATGGCGCTGTACAACGTGACGGTTGGCAGTACAGTACTGGGCTATCTAGCTAAATAATCCATGTGTCGTGCGGGCAGGGCATGCGGGAGACTACAGTGAGGAAAGAGTACGCTGTCCTTGTAAATAAGAATTTGTTCTTAACTGACTTGCCTATTTAAATTCAATCTGGAGTGCCTGCGCTCATAAATTCAGAGAATTATCTGTTTGTAAATTCAGACCGTGTCGCCTTTGGAGTGCACACTGGACGTTCGGGCCAAGGAGTAGGGTTGATTTGAGCGTTCAGGCCTTACCACGGCAGTCAAGCACCCAAGCTAACGTAACTTCCAGACACAAATGTGTCCACTCTGACCATTTTACTCGCCCTAGCAGAGCTGGTTAGGGCAGTTTTCGTGTTAACCAGAGTGTTGGTGACTGTAACTGTGCTGCTGGAAACAATTTAATTACGATTTTCTGCCGATTTTTTGCCGTGACGTTTACTGACACCGGCCATATTCAACGGGTGTTGAGTGCTCGTAAATTCATTATTCTGTGCTCTGGTACACTCAGACGAGTGTACTCTGACATCGGAGTAGATAGCCAGAGCGAATTTACGAAAGCACCCGAATGTCCATTGAGAACGCACAACAACTATACCATTTAGCTAATCTAAGAATGATGGGAATAATCAAGTCAATAAACTTTCAGTATGTAGATGGCCTATAGTTAATATACTGGCAAGTTTTATGTATAACTACTCACGTTAGGTAGATAGCTAACATACCTGTACATACTGCTGTAATGATATGCGATGTGGTTTGTAAGGACAGCGTAGCTAACAAATTGTCAGCCAACATAGCGTGCAAGGTAACTTATTTGAAAAGTTATTACTTTATTACATTGAGTAGCAAGCTACCGCGAGGATGCCCTCTATCGACTCCACGGCTTGAGCATGCTTTTGGTGCACAGTCGATAGCGTGCTGGACTTCGGGCAAGAAGGTTGAGGGTTCGAAACCTCCTCCATGCTTGTTTCATTTGAAGTCGTGCACAATTATCAGTTTATTATTTGGTTTATATTGCCCATTCATTGTCAGTTAGAGACATGGTAGTGCATTGGGACCCAAAAGCAAAATCAGTGCTTTAACTCCCCCTTGGTCGTTAGGGCAAATCTGGTCTGTGATAGGAGGGTTTTTTTCACACCTAGCTCGGCTATTAGACAATTGTTTAGTAAAGGTCGAATAGTCTAATGTTCAGCTATTAGCCCCCCTCCCCAACTTGCAACAAAATGTTGTTACTCCCATCTCGTTCCTCGCTCTCTTCCAGGCGTCATTCTCCGCCTGAGTGGCTCGCTTGTGGGCGTGCTGGCAGGATATGACAGCACTTTCGGTTGTGTGTCAAAAATTCTGCAAAGCAGGTTTGTATAAAGGTCTGGTTATTCACAGGCAAAATGTTATATGCTATGGAGGTACATTTGTGTATTTTTGTCAAGAGCAAAACTTTTTTCTTTCCAATCAAAATAAATGTTTCTGAAAGCAACTTTTTTTTATTTTCAATAAAAAATAATTGTTCTGAAAGCAAAAACTAGGCTTCAAAGTAACACATTTTTTTGCATTAAAATATATTAGTGATAGAGTGCAAAACTTTATGTATTATATTCCCCCAAAATATTTTGAGAACAAAAAATGTCACATTGCATCTACAAAGACACACACACACTGAAGCTGCCACATGCAGCCTTTTTCAGGTGTGGTGCAAACAGTTTTACCCAGAGGTAGCTTAACGATATATACACAGAGTGTACAAAACATTAAGAACACCTTCCTAATATTGAGTTGAACCCCCCCCCCCCCCCCCCCCCCCTTTTGCCCCCAGAACAGCCTAAATTCGTCGGGAATTGTCTCTACAATGTATCAAAAGCGTTTCAAAGGGATGCTAACCCATGTTGACTAAAAAGCATCCCACAGTTGTGTCAAGTTGGCTGGATGTCCTTTGGGTGGTGGACCAGTCTTGATACACACGGGAAACTGTTGAGCGTGATAAACCCTCTACACACAATAACCCAAAATGACAAAGTGAAAACATGTTTTTAGATATTTTTGCAAATGTGTTGAAAATTAAATACAGAAATATCTCATTTACACACAGTACAAGTCAACATTTTTGACACACCTACTCATTCAAGCATTTTTCTTTATTTTTACTATTTTCTTCATTGTAGAATAATAGGGAAGACATCAAAACTATAAAATAACACATATGGTATCATGTAATAACCAAAAAATGTGTTAAAGAAATATATTTAATATTTTCAATTTTCAAAGTATCCACCCTTTGCCTTGATGACAGCTTTGCACACTTTTGGTATTCTCTCAACCAGCTTCACCTGGAATGCTTTTCCAACAGTCTTGAGGAGTTCCCACATATGCAGAGCACTTGTTGGCTGCTTTTCCTTCACTCTGCAGTCCAACTCATCCAAAACCATCTCAATTGGGTTGAGGTCAGGTGATTGTGGAGGCCAGGTCATCTGATGCAACACTCCATCACCCTCCTTCTTGGTCAAATAGCCCTTACACAGCCTGGAGGTATGTTGGATGATTGACCGGTTGAAAAACAAATTATAGTCCCACTAAGCGCAAACCAGATGGGATGGCGTATCCCAGCTGAATACTGTGGTAGCCATGCTGTTTAAGTGTGCCTTGAATTCTAAATAAATCACAACAGTGTCAACAGCAGAGCGACCCCACACCATCACACCTCCTCCTCCATGCTTCACGGTGGGAAGCACACATGTGGAGATCATCCATTCACCTACTCTGCGTCTCACAAAGAAATGGCGTTTTGAACCAAAACTCAAAAATTTGGACTCATCAGACCAAAATGACAGATTTCCACAGGTCTAATGTCCATTGCTCATGTTTCTTGGCCCAAGCAAGTCTCTTCTTATTATTGGTGTCCTTTAGTAGTGGTTTCTTTGCAGCAAATCAACCATGGAGGCACAATTCACGCAGTCTCCTCTGAACAGTTGATGTGTCTATTATTTGAACTCTGTGAAGCATTTATTTGGGCTGCAATTTCTGAGGTTGGTAACTCAGAAGCTGCTACTTTTTCAACAGCTCATGTGGATCCTAATAAATACCAAAATACCAAATACCAAACCTCTAATGAACTCATCTGCAGCAGAGGTAACTCTGTGTCTTCCTTTCTTGTGGCGGTCCTCATGAGAGCCAGTTTCATCATAGCAATTGATGGTTTTTGCGACTGCACTTGAAGAAACTTTCAACCTTCATGTCTTAACCTGTTATGGCTAGGGGGCAGTATTTTCACGGCTGGATAAAAAACGTACCCGATTTAATCTGGTTACTACACCTGCCCAGTAACTAGAATATGCATATAATTATTGGCTTTGGATAGAAAACACTCCAAAGTTTCTAAAACTGTTTGAATGGTGTCTGTGAGTATAACAGAACTCAAATGGCAGGTCAAAACCTGAGAGATTCCTTTACAGGAAGTGGCCTGTCTGACCATTTATTGTCTTTCTTTGACATGTCATTCCATTACAAAGGATCTCTGCGGTAACGTGAAACTTCCCACGGCTCCAATAGGCTCTCAGAGCCCGGGAAAAACCTGAATGTCGTCTTTCCAGCCCCAGGCTGAAACACATTATCGCCTTTGTCAAGTGGCCGATCAAGGGACTGTGGGCTTAAGCGCGTGCACTGGCTGCCCCCGTCTTTGTGTTTTTTCCTCTGTTTGCCGAAAAGGAGATTCCCGGTCGGAATATTATCGTTTTTTTACGAGATAAATTGCATAAAAATTGATTTTAAACAGCGGTTGACATGCTTCGAAGTACGGTAATGGAATATTTAGAATTTTTTTGTCATGAAATGCGCCATGCGTGCGACCCTGATTTATCATTTCGGATAGTTTCTGGAACGCACGAACAAAACGCCGCTATTCGGATATAACGATGGATTATTTTGGACCAAACCAACATTTGTTATTGAAGTAGCAGTCCTGGGAGTGCATTCTGACGAAGACAACAAAAGGTAATCAAACTTTTGTAATAGTCAATCTGATTTTGGTGAAGGCTAAACTTGCCGGGTGTCTAAATAGCTAGCCCGTGATGGCTGGGCTATGTACTTAGAATATTGCAAAATGTGCTTTCACCAAAAAGCTATTTTAAAATCGGACATATCGAGTGCATAGAGGAGTTCTGTATCTATAATTCTTAAAATAATTGTTATGCTTTTTGTGAACGTTTATCGTGAGTAATTTAGTAAATTGTTAGTAAATTCCCCGGAAGTTTGCGGGGGGTATGCTAGTTCTGAACGTCACATGCTAATGTAAAAAGCTGTTTTTTGATATAAATATGAACTTGATTGAACAAAACATGCATGTATTGTGTAACATAATGTCCTAGGTGTGTCATCTGATGAAGATCATCAAAGGTTAGTGCTGCATTTAGCTGTCTTCTGGGTTTTTGTGACATTATATGTTAGCTTGAAAAATGGGTGTCTGATTATTTCTGCTGGGTACTCTGCTGACATAATCTAATGTTTTGCTTTCGCTGTAAAGCCTTTTTGAAATCGGACAGTGTGGTTAGATAAAGGAGAGTCTTGTCTTTAAAATGCTGTGAAATAGTCATATGTTTGAAAAATTGAAGTTTTTGTATTTTTGAGGAATTTGTAATTCGCGCCACGCCTATCATTGGATATTGGAGCAGGTGTTCCGCTAGCGGAACGTCTAGATGTAAGAGGTTAAAGTAATGATGGACTGTCGTTTCTCTTTGCTTATTTGAGCTGTTCTTGCCATAATATGGACTTGGTATTTTACCAAATAGGGCTATCTATCTTCTGTATACTACCCCTACCTTGTCACAACACAACTGATTGGCTCAAAGGCATTAAGAAGGAAAGAAATTCCACAAATGAACTTTTAACAAGGCACACCTGTTCATTGAAATGGATTCCAGGTGACTACCTCATGAAGCTGGTTGAGAGAATGCCAAGAGTGTGCAAAGCTGTCATCAAGGCAAAGGGTGGTTACTTTGAAGAATCTCAAATATAAAATGTATTTTGATTTGTTTAACACTTTTTGGGTAACTTCATGATCCCATATGTATAATAAATAAATGTATAATAAATAAATAAAATAGTATTGATGTCTTCACTATTATTCTACAATGTAGAAAATAGTAAAAAATAAAGAAAAACCTTTGAATGAGTAGGCGTGTCCAAACTTTTGACTCATACTGTAAGTATTCACACTCCTTTCCTATGACACTCCAAATCGAGATCAGGTACATACAATTTCCTTTGATCATCCTTGAGATGTTGCTTCTTGATTGGAGTCCACCTGTGGTCAATTCAATTGTTGGGACAGGATTTAGAAAGAAACACACCTATCTATGTAAGGTAAGACAGTTGACAGTGCATGTCAGAGCAGAAACTATACCATGAAATACAAGGACATTTCTGTAGAGCTCTGAGATAGAATTGATATGAGGCATTTATCTGGGGAAGGGTATAACACAATTTATAGAGTGTTGAACGTTTCGAAGAGCACAGTGGTCTCCATCATTGGGAAATGGAAAAAATATGGAACTGCCCAGACTCTGCCTAGAGCTGGCCGTCCGACAAAACTGAGCAACCGGGCAAGAAGGACCTTGGTCAGGGAGGTGACCAAGAACCCAATGACCACTCTGACAGAACTACAGAGTTCCTTGGCTGAGATGGGAGAACCGGCCATAAGGACAAATGTCTCTACAGCACTTCACCAATCTTGGATTAATGGGACTATGGCCAGACAGTAGCCACTCCTGAGAAAAAGGCACCTGTGATAAGGGAATCTATATGCTTAAAGGTAATGATTAAAGAATTCCACCCTGAAACGTAACTATTAGTGATTATTAGTTTATGTAACATGTATAATGAATTAGAATGGTAAACTTCAGTGTGACTAAGAAGAGATCGAGAACCATTGAACTATGCATGACCCGACCTGGCTAGAACTCTGAGAAACTTACGATAGGACAGGGAGTCCTTTCAAGGTTCCTCTAATCTCGGGGGAATGGAACTGTCGGCTTGGTAGTGATAAACAGTGGATACAACTCACCTACTGTTCGTGTGTATGTATGTGCGTAGGATATCTACTGTTTGTGTGGAGGTATGTGCGTAAGTAGGGAGTGAATTATAAAATGGATGTCTTTGTATAATGGACTTCAGAGCACTCTCGTGAATAAACTGTACGAACATTTTGCATAAGCTGAGTCTTTGCCTAATTATTATTAAACCTAGGGTCTTACAAACCTTGGGAATTGGTCAAAGCTTATTGATTGTTAGTTATTATCATTGGGATTGAAAATTCTCGTGACAACCTGACAGCACGACTGGAGTTTGCAAAAAGGCATGTTAACCTCTCTGGGTAGGGGGCAGTATTTTCACGGCCAGATGAAAAACGTACTCAAATTAAACGGCCTACTACTCGGGCCCAGAAACGGGAATATGCATATTATTAGTAGATCTGGATAGAAAACACTCTGAAGTTTCTAAAACTGTTTGAATGATGTCTGTGAGTATAACAGAACTCATATGGCAGGCAAAAACCTGAGAAAAATCCAACCAGGAAGTGGGACATCTGGTTCTTGTAGTCTTTTCAAGTCATTGCCTATCTAACACACCGTGACTTAGGGTTAATTTTGCACTTCCTAAGCCTTCCACTAGATGTCAACAGTCTTTAGAAAGTTGTTTGAGGCGTCTATGGTGAACAGAGAGCCAACAAAGGAAGTTGGAAGTTGTTGACTCAGGAAAGCACATGAGTTCATTGGCGCGCATTCACGTGAGGTGTAGCTGTGCTCCAAAACGTTTTTCAAGACATTGGAATCGTCCGGTTGGAATATTATTGAAGTTCTAAGTTAAAAAACCCTAAAGATTGATGTTATACAACGTTTGACATGTTTGAACGAAGGTAAATATAACTTTTTTTGACTTTTCGTCGTGACATTTTGGCCACGCTTCCTACACTTGGAGTAGCTTACTGAACGCGCAAACAACAAGGAGGTATTTGGACATAAATTATGGACTTTATCGAACAAAACAACATTTATTTTGGACCTGGGAATCCTGGAAGTGCCTTCTGATGAAGATCATCAAAGGTAAGTGAATATTTCTAATGCTATTTATGATTTTAGATGACTACAAAATGGCAGGTATCTGTATTGCTTGATGTCTTTTTCTGAGCGCAGTACTCAGATTATTGCAAAGTGTGCTTTCCCCGTGAAGCTTTTTTGAAATCTGTCACAGCGGTTGCATAAAGGAGATGTTCATCTATAATTCTTTGAATAACAGTTTAATATTTTATCAACGTTTATGATGAGTATTTTTGTAAATTGTAGTGCTGATTCACCAGGAGTATTGGAGGCCAAATATTTTCTGAACATCACGCGCCAATGTAAAATGCTGTTTTTGGATATAAATATCAACTTGATCGAACAAAAAATGCATGTATTGTGTAACATGATGTCCTAGGAGTGTCATCTGATGAAGATCGTAAAAGGTTAGTGCATAATTTTAGCTGGTTTTCTGGTTTTTGTGACGCCTGTCCTTGCTAGGAAAATGGCTGTGTGGTTTTTCTTGTGTTGGAACTGTCCTAACATAATCTAACTTTATGCTTTCGCCGTAAAGCCTTTTTGAAATCGGACAATGTGGTTACATTAAGGAGACGTGTATCTTTAAAATGGTGTAAAATAGTCGTATGTTTGAGAACTTTGAATTATGACATTTTGTGGTTTTGAATTTGGCGCTCTGATTTTTCACTGGCTGTTGAATAGTGTGAACCGCTAGCGTCCCACCTCCCCAAGAGAGGTTAAAGATTCGGAGAGCATAAGGCAAAAGGTTCTGTGGTCTGATGAGCCAAAAATGTTACTCTTTGGCCTGAATGCAAAGCGCTATGTCTGGAGAAAACCAGGCATAGCTCATCACCCGTCTAACACCATCCCTACCGTGAAGCATGATGGTGTCAGCATCATGCTATGGGGATGCTTTTCAGCGGCACGGACTGGGAGACTGGTAAGTATAGAGGGAACAATAAATGGAGCCAAATATAGGCAAATCCTTGAGGAAAACCTGCTTCAGAGTGCAAACGACCTTAGATTGGCGCAAAGATTTACGTTCCAACAGGACAATGATCCCAAGCATACAGCCAAAGCAATGCTGGAATGGCCTCAGAACAAGAATGTGAAAGTCCTTGAGTGTCCCAGCCAAAGCCCAAACTTCAATCCCATTGAAAATATGTGAAAAGACTTCCCATCAAACTTAACAGAGCTTGAGAAAATCTGAAAGGAAGAAATGGGAGAAAAAAACAAAATCCAGATGTGCAACACTGATGCAGACATACCAAGCCGTAATCGATGCCAAATGTGCTTCAACAAGTATTGACTCAGGGCTATGAACACTTATGTAAATTAGATAATTCTGTATTTCATTTTCAATAAATTTGCTAAGATTTCTAAAAACATGTTTGCACTTTCATTATCGGGTATTGTGTGTATATGGGTGAAAAAAATACTAATTTTGAATTAATGCTGTGACACAACAAAATGTGGAATAAGTCAAGGGGTATAAATACTTTCTTAAGGGACTGTAGATAAATAAATAATGTACTGTATATATTGTAGTTACTTATATAGAATTGTAAAATGTAGTGACCGCAAAGATCACTCATACTCAAAGTAATACACTGTGGTATACTCATTGAAACTCATACTCACATCCCTCACCTACCCCATTACGCATAGAGTAGACTTCTGACCAGTGGTGTAAAGTACTTAAGTAAAAATACTTTAATGTACTCCTTAAGTAGTTTTCTGGGGTATATGTACTTTACTATTTATATTTCTGACAACTTTTACTTTTACTTCACTACATTCCTAAAGACAATAATATACGTTTTACTCCATACATTTTCCCTGACACCCAAAAGTACTCATTAAATTTTGAATGGTTAGCAGAACAGGAAAATGGTCTAATTCATGCACTTATCAAGAGAACATCCCTGGTCATCCCTACTGACTGATCTGGCGGACTCACTAAACACGAAAGCTTTGTTTGTAAATTAGTCTGGTTTGCTTAGTATAAGAAATTTGAAGTATATACTTAAGTATATTTTAGCAATTATATTTACTTTTGATTCTTAAGTATATTTAAAACCAAATACTTCTCCTCAAGTAGGAGTTTACTAGGGGACTTTCACTTGAGTCATTTTCTATTAAGGTATCTTTACTTTTACTCAAGTATGACAACTGGGTACTTTTTCCACCACTGCTTTTTTCTTAACCTTTATTTAACTAGGCAAGTCAGCTAAGAACAAAATTCTTATTTACAATGATGGCCTACCCTAACCCGTATGACGCAGGGCCAATTGTGCACCGACCTATGAGAGGTCCCAATCACGGCCAGTTTTGACACAGCATGGAATCGAACCAGGGTCTGTAGTGACACCTCTAGCACTGAGATGCAGTGCCTTAGACCGCTGCACCCCTCGGGAGCCACACAAACACATTCTCTGTCTTCTGTCTTGCCATTTCCCTCAGATTCTCTCTCTCTCTAACTGGTGGTAATCATAAACTCTACAAAAATGTGAAGGTTATTCCCCCCAATTTCAATTGAGATCATAATTACTCTGTTGAAAAGAGCAAGTGTGGAAGCTGGTTGTGTTCAAGTTCGGCTTCAGAGGAGGGGGAAACGCACAGTGGCAGCCTCCAAAAACAATTGCTCTTCCAAAAGGTCATGCCATTTAACGTGACTATCAAATCATATTAGTGGTGCAGCATTTCCTGGCAAAGGTGCACGTCACAACGCGCAACATGTATGTTAGCACCCGCCAAGATGTCAAAGAGACCCGACCTCGGGTCAGCCCACCTACCTGCGGATTCGCTTGCACTTCACTCACCCACCTAATCATTGTCCTTTAATTTTATTTGCCAATGCATTCACGAGTTAGGAGATATGACAACTCTGTTGCCCAGGCCCCCAGAGTGTATCCCTTCACAGTAACAGCACACTGAGTAAGACAGATGGGTTACCATGCCTCCCTTATGGGAGAACTCCTCCAGATCTCTGCCGTACAGACTGTCTTCTTTCTCTCTCTCATTCTGAGACATTCATCCATCAACCAATCTCCTAAAATGGGCATATCCAACACGACACTATAAGCCCTTAAATTCTCATAATGCTTGCATCTAAAGGTTAAATGAACATATATGCATTCACAGATATCTGAGGAGTAGGCTAACTAAACCAACATAGGGGACCTTTGGCCCCGACTCCAGCAGAAGAGGTGGTGCTGATTACTGTTTGAATCTTACTTTGACTGGATCATTTTATGTGGCAAATCAACCCAAGGCAACCTGACACAAACCTTTCCCCCTCTTTCAAGCAGATTAGATTTGAGAGGGGATTGCTAATATAGCCACCATGAGAGCCGTTATAGGCAGCAAGGGGCGTGTGGGACTGCAGGAAGCAGATGGAAATCAGGTTTACATTTTCACACCATGCTCTCTTAATTTGGTTGTCGGATCAAGGAGGAGTCACCCAAGGTAGAATCCTGTAGCCGGCCACGACCCTTCCCCCTATATTACCTTTCCCACACGCTCCCCCGAGAATTCCTCCTACTCCAATCTCGCAGGGGAACCTTGGAATCATTTATTTTGACTTTATCGTCCAGGCAGCGGAGTATGCTGTCGCTGTGATTGACAGGTGTGGAGTGGTCAGGGAAGAGAAATCTGGTGGAAAGAGACTCATCACTCTGTTTGCCGTTCTGCTGGACACCGGAACAGATTGATTTACATCTCTATAACCCTCAGCCAGGGGAAGGCTACCGCATCACTGAGTTACTGATGAGACTATTGACCATTGTCATCAAAGCTGTACCAATACAGCTCAGGCACAGCTCGTGACATGTAAAATGCAATTTGGCCCTGGAAAATCACAGGACCACTGAGGCCACTGGACACATAAACTCAGCAAAAAAAAGAAATGTCCCTTTTTCAGGACCCTGTCTTTCAAAGATAATTCTTAAAAATCCAAGTAACTTCACAGATCTTCAGTGTAAAGGGTTTAAACACTGTTTCCCATGCTTGTTCAATGAACCATAAACAATTCATGAACATGCACCTGTGGAACGGTCGTTAAGACACTAACAGCTTACAGACGGTAGGCAATTAACCTGTTGGGGCTAGGGGGCAGCATTTGCACGTCTGGATAAAAAAAATGTACCCGATTTAACCTGTTAGGGCTAGGGGGCAGCATTGACACGGCTGGATAAAAAACATACCCGATTTAATCTGGTTACCACTCCTACTCAGTAACTAGAATATGCATATACTTATTACATATGGATAGAAAACACCCTAAATTTTCTAAAACTGTTTGAATGGTGTCTGTGAGTATAACAGAACTCAAATGGCAGGTCAAAACCTGAGAGATTCCTTTACAGGAAGTGGCCTGTCTGACCATTTGTTGAACTTCTTTTCCATCTCTATCATTTACTAAGGATCTCTGCTCTAACGTGACACTTCCCACGTCGTCCATAGGCGCTCAGAGCCCGGGAAAAAACAGAATGTCGTCATTCCAGCCCCAGGCTGAAACACATTATCGCCTTTCTCAAGTGGCCCATCAAGAGACACTAGCTTATGCGCGTGACCCCGACCGCCCCCGCCTTTGGGATTTTTTCCTCTGTTTGCCGAAAAGGAGATTCCCTGTCGGAATATTATCGCTTTTCTACGAGAAAAATGTCGTAAAAATTGATTTTAAACAGCGGTTGACATGCTTCGAAGTACGGTCATGGAATACTTAGAATTTTATTGTCACGAATTGCGCCAAGCGCGTGACACTTCTTTACTATTTCGGATAGTGTCTGGAACGCACGAACAAAACGCCGCTATTCGGATATAACGATGGATTATTTTGGACCAAACCAACATTTGTTATTGAAGTAGCTGTCCTGGGTGTGTATTCTGACGAAGACAACAAAAGGTAATGAAATTTTTATAATAGTAAATATGATTATGGTGAGTGCTAAACTTGCCGGGTGTCTAAATAGCGAGCCCGTGATGCCTGGGCTATGTACTTAGAATATTGCAAAATGTGCTTTCACCAAAAAGCTATTTTAAAATCGGACATATCGAGTGCATAGAGGAGGTCTGTATCTATAATTCTTAAAATAATTGTTATGCTTTTTGTGAACGTTTATCGTGAGTAATTTAGTAAAATGTTAGCGAATTCCCCGGAAGTTTGCGGGGGGTATGCTAGTTCTGAACGTCACATGCTAATGTAAAAAGCTGGTTTTTCATATAAATATGAACTTGATTGAACAAAACATGCATGTATTGTATAACATAATGTCCTAGGGTTGTCATCTGATGAAGATCATCAAAGGTGAGTGCTGCATTTAGCTGTCTTCTGGGTTTTGGTGACATTATATGCTGGCTTGAAAAATGGGTGTCTGATTATTTCTGGCTTGGTACTCTGCTGACATAATCTAATGTTTTGCTTTCGTTGTAAAGCCTTTTTGAAATCGGACAGTGTGGTTAGATTAACGAGAGTCTTATCTTTAAATGGCTGTAAAATAGTCATATGTTTGAGAAATTGAAGTAATAGGATTTTTAAGGTTTTGAAAATCGCGCCACAGGATAGCAGTGGCTGTTACGTAGGTGGGACGAATTCGTCCCGCCTAGCCTAGAGAGGTTAATCTGGTTACTAATCCTACCCAGTAACTAGAATATGCATATACTTATTATATATGGATAGAAAACACTCTAAAGTTTCTAAAACTGTTTGAATGGTGTCTGTGAGTATAACAGAACTCATTTGGCAGGCAAAACCCTGAGACATTTTCTGACAGGAAGTGGATACCTGATGTGTTGTATTGACTTTAAACCTATCCCATTGAAAAACACAGGGGCTTAGGAATATTTTGGCACTTCCTATTGCTTCCACTAGATGTCACCAGCCTTTACAAAGTGTTTTGAGTCTTCTGGAGGGAGATCTGACCGAACAAGAGCCATGGAACGATGATGTCCCATTAGACACCTGGCGCGCGAGTTCATGTTGGGTACCCTCGTTCCAATACGTTATAAAAGAGTATGCATTCGTCCACCTTGAATATTATTCATGTTCTGGTTAAAAAAGGCCCTAATGATTTATGCTATACAACGTTTGACATGTTTGAACGAACGGAAATATATTTTTTCCCCTCGTTCATGACGAGAAGTCCGGCTGGCTTACATCATGTGCTAACGAGACGGAGATTTTTGGACATAAATGATGAGCTTTTTTGAACAAAACTACATTCGTTATGGACCTGTGATACCTGGAAGTGACATCTGATGAAGAGAATCAAAGGTAATGGATTATTTACATAGTATTTTCGATTTTAGATCTCCCCAACATGACGTCTAGTCTGTATCGCAACGCGTATTTTTCTGGGCGCAGTGCTCAGATTATTGCAAAGTGTGATTTCCCAGTAAGGTTATTTTTAAATCTGGCAAGTTGATTGCGTTCAAGAGATGTAAATCTATAATTCTTTAAATGACAATATAATATTTTACCAATGTTTTCTAATTTTAATTATTTAATTTGTGACGCTGACTTGACTGCCGGTTATTGGAGGGAAACGATTTCCTCAACATCAATGCCATAGTAAAACGCTGTTTTTGGATATAAATATGAACTTGATAGAACTAAAAATGCATGCATTGTCTAACATAATGTCCTAGGAGTGTCATCTGATGGAGATTGTAAAAGGTTAGTGCATCATTTTAGCTGGTTTTATGGTTTTGGTGACCCTGTCTTTGACTTGACAAAACATTACACACAACTCTTGTAAATGTACTGTCCTAACATACTCTAAATTTATGCTTTCGCCGTAAAACCTTTTTGAAATCGTAAAACGTGGTTAGATTAAGGAGATGTTTATCTTTCAAATGGTGTAAAATAGTTGTATTTTTGAAAAATTTGAATTTTGACATTTATTTGGATTCAAATTTGCCGCTCTTGAAATGCACCTGCTGTTGATGGAGTGCACCACGGGTGGCACGCTAGCGTCCCACCTAGCCCCAAGAGGTTAAGGTCACAGTTATGAAAACTTAGGACAATAAAGAGGCCTTTCTACTGACTCTGAAAAACACCAAAAGAAAGATGCCAAGGTCCCTACTCATCTGCGTGAACTTGCCTTAGGCATGCTGCAAGGAGGCATGAGGACTGCAGATGTGGCCAAGGCAGGAAATTGCAATGTCCGTACGTGAGATGCCTAAGACAGCGCTACAGGGAGACTGGACGGACAGCTGATCGTCCTTGCAGTGGCAGACCACGTGTAACAACACCTGCACAGGATCAGTACATCGGGACAGATACAGGATGGCAACAACAACTGCCCAAGTTACACCAGGAATGCACAATCCCTCCATCAGTGCTCAGACTGTCCGCAATAGGCTGAGAGAGGCTGGACTGAGGGCTTGTAGGCCTGTTGTAAGGCAGGTCCTCACCAGACATCACCGGCAAGAACGTCGCCAATGGGCACAAACCCACCGTCGCTGGACCAGGCAGGACTGGCAAAAAGTGCTCTTCACTGATGAGTCGGGGTTTTGTCTCACCAGGGGTGATGGTCGGATTCGCGTTTATCGTCGAAGGAATGAGCGTTACACCAAGGCCTGTACTCTGGAGCGGGATCGATCACCGTCTATGAGCCACATTTGGCGCCGACAGAGATGGCCGCCTCGCTTCGCGTTCTCAGGAAACAATGCAGTATTTTGTTTTTTTATGTATTATGTCTTACATTGTTACCCCAGGAAATCTTAAGTTTGATTACATACAGCAGGGAGGAACTATTGGATATAAGAGCAAAGTCAACTTACCAACACTACGACCAGGAATATGACTTTCCCGAAGCAGATCCTCTGTTTGGTCCACCACCCAGGACAATGGATTGGATCCCAGCCGGCTACCCAAAACAACGGAGTCGCAGGAGGGGCAGAAGAAGCGGTCTTCTGGTCAGGCTCCGTAGACGGGCACATCGCGCACCTCTCCCAAGTTTACTCCTCGCCAACGTCCAGTCTCTTGACAACAAGGTTGATGAAATCTGAGCAAGGGTTGCCTTCCAGAGAGACATCAGAGATTGTAACGATCTTTGTTTCACGGAAACGTGGCTCACTCGAAACACGCTATCGGAGTCGGTACAGCCACCTGGTTTCTTCACGCATCGCGCCGACAGAAACAAACATCTCTCTGGTAAGAAGAAGGGCGGGGGGGTATGCCTTATGATTAACGAGACGTGGTGTGATCATAACAACATACAGGAACTCAAGTCCTTTTGCTCACCTGACCTACAATCAAATGTCAACCACATTATCTACCAAGAGAATTCTCTTCGATTATAATCACAGCTGTATATATCCCCGCAAGCAGACACATCGATGGCCCTGAATGAACTTCATTGTTCTCTATGTAAACTGGAAACCACATATCCTGAGGCTGCATTCATTGTAGCTGGGGATTTTAACTAGGCTAATCTGAAAACAAGACTACCTAAATTTTATCAGCATATCGAATGCGCTACCCGGGCGGAAAAAATCCTGGACCATTGTTACTCTAACTTCCGCGATGCATACAAAGCCCTGCCCCGCCCTCCTTTCGGAAAATCTGACCACGACTCCATTTTGTTGCTCCCAGCCTATAGACAAATACTAAAACAGGAAATGCCCGTGCTCAGGTCTGTTCAACGCTGGTCCAACCAATTTGATTCCACGCTTCAAGATTGCTTCGATCACATGGACTGGGATATGTTCCGCATGGCATCGAACAATAACATTGATGAATACGCTGATTCGGTGAGCGAGTTTATTAGCAAGTGCATCGGTGATGTTGTACCCACAGCAACTATTAAAACCTTCCCCAACCAGAAACTGTGGATTGATGGCAGCATTTGTGCAAAACTGAAAACGCGAACCACTGCTTTTAATCAGGGCAAGGCGACCGGAAACATGACCGAATACAAACAGTGTAGCTATTCCCTCCGCAAGGCAATCAAACAAGCTAAGTGTCGGTATCGAGACAAAGTAGAGTCGCAATTCAACGGCTCAGACACGAGAGGTATGTGGCAGGGTCTATAGTCAATCACAGACTACAAAAAGAAAACCAGCCCTGTCGCGGACCATGATGTCCTGCTCCCAGACAAACTAAACTTCTTTGCTCGCTTTGAGGACAATACAGTGCCAACAACATGGCCCGCTACCAAAACCTGCGGGCTCTCCTTCACCGCAGCCAACGTGAATAAAGCATTTAAATGTGTTAACCCTCGCAAGGCTGCCGGCCCAGACGGCATCCCTAGCCGCGTCCTCAGAGCATGCGCAGACCAGCTGGCTGGTGTGTTTATGGACATATTCAATCTATCCTTATCCCAGTCTGCTGTTCCCACATGCTTCAAGAGGGCCACCATTGTTCCTGTTCCCAAGAAAGCTAAGGTAACTGAGCTAAATGACTATTGCCCCGTAGCACTCACCTCAGTCATCATGAAGTGCTTTGAGAGAATAGTCAAGGATCATATCACCTCCACCCTACCTGACACCCTAGAACCACTCCAATTTGCTTTTTGCCCCAATAGGTCCACAGACGACGCAATCGCAATCACACTGCACACTGCCCTAACCCATCTGGACAAGAGGAATACCTATGTAAGAATGCTGTTCATCGACTACAGCTCATCATTTAACACCATAGTACCCTCAATACTCGTCATTAAGCTCGAGACCCTGGGTCTCGACCCCGCCCTGTGCAACTGGGTCCTGGACTTCCTGATGGGCCGCCCCCAGGTGGTGAGGGTAGGAAACAACATCTCCACCCCGCTGATCCTCAACACTGGGGCCCCACAAGGGTGCGTTCTGAGAGACTGAAAAACAGCTTCTATCTCAAGGCCCTCAGACTGTTAACCAGCCAAGACTAACATTGAGTGGCTGCTGCCAACATACTGACTGAATCTCTAGCCACTTTAATAATTTAAAATTGGATGTAATAAATGTATCACTAGTCACTTTAAACTATGCCACTTTATGTAATGCTTATATACCCTACACTACTCATCTCATATGTATATACTGTACTCTATACCATCTACTGCATCTTGCCTATGCTGTTCGGCCATCGCTCATCCATACATTTTTTTATGTACATATTCTTATTCATTCCTTTACACTTGTGTGTATAAGGTAGTTGTTGTGAAATTGTTAGATTACTTGTTAGATATTACTGCATGGTCGGAACTAGAAGCACAAGCATTTCGCTACACTCGCATTAACATCTGCTAACCATGTGTATGTGACAAATAACATTTGATTTGATTTGTAGGTGGAGGGTCCGTCATCGTCTGGGGCAGTGTGTCACAGCATCATCGGACTGAGTTTGTTGTCATTGCAATCTCAACGCTGTGCGTTACAGGGAAGACATCCTCCTCCCTCATGTGGTACCCTTCCTGCAGGCTCATCCTGACATGACCCTCTAGCATGACAATGCCACCAGCCATACTGCTCGTTCTGTGCGTGATTTCCTGCAGGAAAGAATGTCAGTGTTCTTCCATGGCCAGCGAAGAGCCCGGATCTCAATCCTATTGAGCACGTCTGGGACCTATTGGATCGGAGGGTGAGGGCTAGGGCCATTCCCCCCAGAAATGTCTGGGAACTTGCAGGTGCCTTGGTGGAAGAGTGGGGTAACATCTCACAGCAAGAACTGGCAAATCTGGTGCAGTCCAAGAGGACGAGATGCACTTGCAGTACTTACTGCAGCTGGTGGCCACACCAGATACTGGCTGTTACTTTTTGACCCCCCCTCCCCCTTTGTTCAGGGACACAGTATTCAATTTCTGTTTGTCACGTGTCTGTGGAACTTGTTCAGTTTATGTCGCAGTTGTTGAATCTTTTTATGTTCATACAAATATTTACACATGTTAAGTTTGCTGAAAATAAACACAGTTGACAGTGAGAGGACGTTTCTTTTTTTGCTGAGTTTACTATTGAATAGGCCAGGTGGCTGAGGACAAAGCTGCATGCATTGAGAAACTGACACTTGACCATGTCAGAGTCAAAGTGTATACACAATCACACAATCTGCTTAGAAACTCTCAGACAAAGACACAGCTTTCAATATACAGTATAAAATAAGAAGTTCAAAAATGTGTCTGTGTATGTTTTAATTTATTCCCCTCATGTATGTTGATACCATTGCTGGCCTGATGAACATAAGAATGCCAAAAGGAAGTTTGAAAGACCGTATAGCTTGGCTCAAATTATGCAAACTTACACAACAGCTCCAGCAGCAGCAACATCAATGCCAGTAAATGACCACTATACCATCCACTGCACATACAAAACTGCCTTTGTATTATCTTGATTCGTTTCGGTGGCTTGCCGCACCGCTGCACTGTAGTTTTGACATGATGGTGGCTAAATGTGTTCTCAAATCAAATCAAATTGTATTTGTCACATGCGCCGAATACAAGCAATTCACCTTACAATGAAATGCTTACTTACAAGACCTTAACCAACAATGCTTTAAGAAGTTTTAAGAAGAAAAAAAGTGTTAAGTAAAAAATAGATCAACAGCAGCAGTAAAATAACAATAGTGAGGCTATTTTCAGGGGGTACCAGTACAGAGTCAATTGCCGTGGCTGGAGTCTTTGACAATTTTTAGGGCCTTGACACCATCTGGTATAGAGGTCCTGGATGGCAGGAAGCTTGGCCCCAGTGGTGTACTGGGCTGGACGCACTGCCCTCTGTAGTGCCTTGCGGTCGGAGGACGAAAAAGTTGCCATACCAGGCAGTGATGCAACCAGTCAGGACACTCTCGATGGTGCAGCTGTAGAACCTTTTGAGGATCTGAGGACCCATGCCAAATCTTTTCAGTCTCCTGAGAGGGAATAGGCTTTGTCGTGCCCTCTTCACGACTGTCTTAGTGTGTTTGGACCATTATAGTTTGTTGGTGATGTGGACACCAAGGAACTTGAAGCTCTCAACCTGCTCCACTGCAGCCCCGTCTATGAGAATGGGGACATGCTCAGTCCTCCTTTTCCTGTAGTCCACAATCATCTCCTTTCTCTTGATCACTTTGAGGAAGAAGTTGTTGTCCTGGCACCACACGGCCAGGTCTCTGACCTCCTCCCTATAGGCTGTCTCATCATTGTTGGTGATCAGGCCTACCACTGTTGTGTCATCGGCAAACTTGATGATGGTGTTGGAGTCGTGCTTGGCCATGCAGTCATGAGTGAACAGGGAGTACAGGAGAGGACTGACCACGCACCCCTGAGGGGCCCCCATGTTGAGGATCAGCGTGGCAGATGTGTTGTTACCTACCCTTACCACCAGGGGGTGGCCCGTCAGGAAGGCCAGGATGCAGCTGCAGAGGGAGGTGTTTAGTCCCAGGGTCCTTAGCTTAGTGATGAGCTTTGAGGGCACTATGGCGTTGAACGCTGAGCTGTGGTCAATGAATAGCATTCTCACATAGGTGTTCCTTTTGTCCCGGTGGGAAAGGGCAGTGTTGAGTGCAATAGAGATTGCATCATCTGTGGATCTGTTGGTGCGGTATGCAAATTGGAGTGGGTCTAGGGTTTCTGGGATAATGGTGTTGATGTCAGCCATGACCAGCCTTTCATAGCACTTCATGGCTACAGACATGGGTGCTATGGGTTGGTAGTCATTAGGCAGGTTACATTAGTGTTCTTTGGCACAGGGACTATGGTGGTCTGCTTGAAACATGTTGGTATTACAGACTCAGTCAGGGAGAGGTTGAAAATGTCAATGAAGACATTTGCCAGTTGGTCAGCACCTGCTCGGAGTACACGTCGTGGTAATCCATCTGGCCCTGCGGCCTTGTGAATGTTGACCTGTTTCAAGGTCTTACTCACATCGGCTACGGAGAGCGTGATCACACAGTCGTCCGGAAACAGTTGATGCTCTCATGCATGCTTTCAGTGTTACTTGCCTCGAAGCGAGCATAGAAGTAATTTAGTTTGTCTGGTAGATTTGTGTCACTGGGTAGCTCATGGCTGTGCTTCCCTTTGTAGTCCTTAATAGTTTGCAAGCCCTGCCACATCCGACTAGCGTCGGAGCCGGTGTAGTATGATTCAATCGTAGTCCTCTATTGATGCTTTGTCTGTTTGATGGTTCGTCAGAGGGCATAGTGGGATTTCTTGTAAGCTTCCGGGTTAGAGTCCAGTTCCTTGAAAGCAGCAGCTCTACCCTTTATCTCAGTGCAGGTGCTGCCTGTAATCTATGGCTTCTGGTTGGGATATGTACGTTGTTCTGTGTCCGCCTCAGGGAACAGCCAACATTCCCAGACCCACACATCCTTTCAAGTGATGTCAGTCCCAAGGTACCGTCCAGAGACAAGGGAGAAAACATTATGAAGTACAGCCCTTGACAGTAGACACTTCAAAATGCAGACATCCATGTTCAACTTCCCTATTTGTTGAATATTTCTCCTAGGCTTTGATGTGTTGTCTATGCTATATATGGCTGTCACAGGGCGCAAAGTATGTGAATCAAAAGCAATTTTTTTGTCCTTTAATCCAATGTATGCCCTTAATGAGTGTCTCTTTTCTGGACAGTCAGTCTCTCATCTATCCACAGCTAACGGCAGTGGTGCAAATTTGGTTTTAGAAGTGGGGGGACATAATTATTATTATGAAACACTCCAAACAGCCAACCCGACCACTCGGAGGCGTCCGCATGAGACGTTTGTGGAGATTATGGGCACACTACATGGCATGGACCTTGTATCATCATCCGGGTAACAGTGATGGCCCTTGACAACTGGCTAATGAAAAAGAGTGTTTCAAGGCACGCTGTCTGTCAATACGAACATCACGTCACATTGCACATGGTGCCAGAGAAAGAACTTACCGGGCAGGCTGCAATTGTAGACCCCGAACGTATCAACTCTTCCCCTTTCACTCTATCTGAAAACTTTAAAGAGTCCTCATCTTTTTGACAAGACTCACATCTGACTTGTTCAGGATTTGCCTTGTGACGGAGAGTTTGATCTCTTGGATTCTCCTTCACTTCCGTGAAATAATTAATGGAGACTTAGCTGTTCCTTTTCTCTTATTACTTTCCTCTTATCAGGGCATGGTGAAGATGTTTTGAACTGACTTCAATAAGGGGTTATGTTTTTGGTTTCCTGTCTGTCTGGAAACAAATATTGATAAGAAAGACAGCTAAAAAAACACAAAGTAAAAAAACAACGACCAAAACTTCACTCTGGGCTTTCGCTGACGTACTGTCTGTATATCTTGTTATTCAGTGCAATGCCAACCATGTCTTCTCCACCCCTCCCAGAGTAAAGTCTTCCTGTAGTCTGTGTATAAAGGGGACTGTGGCAATGTGGCAGCCATGGTGACATTTGAAAAGCCTTTAATTCTTCTTACATGACTCAGTTGCAGCCAAAGCTTGAACTAATGATTAATGTGAGAGCGGTAAGGTGACACCAGCCATATTTTACGGCCAACTCTCTGCCATTAATGTCATCTTAAATAACACACAATAGACTTTAGTAATGGATTGAGGATTAATTACTGCAACCTCTAGATGTAGGCCATTATACTCCTCACAAAAGCGACTGAAAAGAGGTCAAATAAAAGAACTGATGGGGTTTTGAATCAGTGGTAGTAACATGAGTAAAGACAGCTACCTAATGATTTTTTTCTTTTTGTACAATAATTCATGCAGTGCATTTATAATTGCAAGGTCTCTTAATCTGTGTGGGCAGTGTTGGAGTTATTATAGAGAATAGCTTCAGCTGCTAAACTGGAACGGATACTTCAGCATGTAGCTTTGCTAACAGACGTGACAACAACAACAACTCCATATAGGTAAATGGACCATGCAGGAAATAACGTTGACAGCCTTGCCTCCATGAAAACAGAACAACAAGCATGCACGTAAGCACGCATACATGCACACACGTACCCTTTCCCCTGAAATCACATCTGAAGTGAGACTTCACCTCCTATCCCATGGAACAACCCTCAGCCTGGTCCCAGAACTCTGTCCACCCTAGACTTGCCACTAGCACTGTGGGCTGAGACTAACCCAGACAGACAGGCATTCAGGAGGGAGACAGTGGTGTGTCTGTCTGCTACAGGGAGAAAGAGAGAGAGAGAGA
Organism: Salmo salar; assembly: GCF_965601325.2. NCBI lineage: Eukaryota > Metazoa > Chordata > Actinopteri > Salmoniformes > Salmonidae > Salmo > Salmo salar. Next base: position 66,754,116 of record NC_138294.1, on the reverse strand, counting down.
GAGAGAAAGGTGAGTCTGAGTTCACACAGTTGTAGGCCCAGCTCATTACCCTGCCTGGAACAGGGGGATGACGGATACTGTGACAAACACCTTGGCGGAAGAGACGGGAACCTCGTTTGTGGAGATGATGGGCTCAAAAAGAGAGGTAAACCAGCTAAAGAGTGAGTGAACGAGCCAATGCATGTTTGTGTGTGAGGAAAAAAAGATATAGAGAATGAAAGGGCCAGTGAGAGCATGATAAATGGAAAGTGGCGAGAGAAAGAGAGAATCTGAGAAGTGTGAGGAGGGTTTAATGGTGGAATTGGTGTGTGACAGATAGGGTGGTGATGGGAGACAGAGAGACACTGAGAAGACACAGAGAAGACACATCTCACATTGATGGTGTATGACAGATAGCAAGTGATATAATAATGATGATGATATTATCGATATCAAGTAAATTATGGCCTTGTCAAATGCCACATGCCATATTAGGTTCTTATTTAAAGGGGAAATCTGCAGTTCAAACAATAACAAAGCGTCTACCCCGCCAGCGATTTGGTAAATAGCTGAGTGATGGGGCAAGAGAAATTGAACCATTCTCAAATTCAAAGACACAAAGACTGACCATCCATGAGACCAAATTATAGTTTTAACCATGTTTGAGGCAATACAGTGTTTGTTTACATGGTTACATTGTATACAAACAAAGGAGCTTATATTTTGGGTTCTGATGGGGTAACACAATTGAAATAAGCTCATTAGGGAGGCATTTATAAGTTACTGTGTATTCTTAAAAAATGTATGGGAACATGAATTTCGTCCAAAAACTGATTTAGCCAAAGCAGATTTCCTCTTAGTGAAGAAGTGTGGTGTCATGAAGCTTAACAACATTACCAGTTAGCCCATTTTGCTAATACCTTCTCATTTCTGATTGACATGCTATGATTTTCAAATAGTGATAATAACATGCATTTGACACAAGGATGAATTCTAATATATATTAGCTGCTATGCATTGACAAAGTGGATAGAAAAATGACAAACCATTATTGTATGTAGACCTATAGTTCAAATCAAATCAAATTGTATTTGTCACATGCGCCGAATACAACAGGTGTAGAGCTTCCAGTGAAATGCTATGTCATAGCATCAACACTATGTCATCGGCTAGCCAGACTATACATTGAACGTGTAATGTAATTACCTTGAAGCCTCTGGGGGAATGCTGTTAGACAGCATCTGTTTGGTTCAAATCTAGACATCACATATTAGTCTGATTGCCTGGCCTGTACCACCACACACAGTCCCAGTGGGCATTGCCTGCACTGAACCTCATTAACCTCACTGCTAGTCTGTAGGTGGGGAAGAAGAATTTGTAACAGGACTGCCAGTCAATGACATTGGCTATTACCTATGAAATACAGTTGAAGTCGGAAGTTTAAATACACCTTAGCCAAATACATTTAAACTCAGTTTTTCACAATTCCTGACATTTAATCCTAGTAAAAATTCCTTGTCTTAGGTCAGTTAGGATCACCACTTTATTTTAAGAATGTGAAATGTCAGAATAATAGAAGAGAGAATGATTTATTTCAGCTTTTATCACTTTCATCACATTCCCAGTGGGTCAGAAGTTTACATACACTCAAATAGTATTTGGTAGCATTGCCTTTAAATTGTTTAACTTGGGTCAAACGTTTTGGGCAGCCTTCCAAAAGCTTCCCACAATAAGTTGGGTGAATTTCGGCCGACTCCTTCTGACAGAGCTGGTGCAACCGAGTCAGGTTTGTAGGCCTCCTTGCTCGCACAAGTTTTTTCAATTCTGCCCACAAATGTTCTATGGTATTGAGGACAGGGCTTTGTGATGGCCACTCTAATACCTTGACTTTGTTGTCCTTAAGCCATTTGCCACAACTTTGGAAGTATGCTTGTGGTCATTGTCCATCTGGAAGAACCATTTGCGACCAAGCTTTTGCTTCCTGACTGATGTCTTGAGATGTTGCTTCAATATATCCACATAATTTTCCTACCTCATGATGCTATCTATTTTGTGAAGTGCACCAGTCCCTCCTGTAGCAAGGCACCCCCACAACATGATGCTGCCACCCCCGTGCTTCACGGTTGGGATGGTGTTCTTCGGCTTGCTAGCCTCCCCCTTTTTCCTCCAAACATAATGATGGTCATTATGGCCAAACACTTCTATTTTTGTTTCATCAGACCAGAGGACATTTCTCCAAAAAGTATGATCTTTGTCCCCATGTGCAGTTGAAAACCGTAGTCTGGCTTTTTATGGAGGTTTTGGAGCAGTGGCTTCTTCCTTGCTGAGCGGCCTTTCAGGTTATGTCGATATAGGACTCGTTTTACTGTGGATATAGATACTTTTGTACCTGTTTCCTCCAGCATCTTCACAAGGTCCTTTGATGTTGTTCTGGGATTGATTTGCACTTTTCTCACCAAAGTACATTCATCTCTAGGAGACAGAACGCGTCTCCTTCCTGAGCGGTATGACGGTTGCGTGGTCCCATGGTGTTTATACTTGCATACTATTGTTTGTACAGATGAACGTGGTACATTCAGGCATTTGGAAATTGCTCCCAAGGATGAACCAGACTTGTGGAAGTCTACAATTCTTTTCTGAGGTCTTGGCTGATTTCTTTTGATTTTCCCATGATGTCAAGCAAAGAGGCACTGAGTTTGAACGTAGGCCTTGAAATACATCCACAGGTATACATCCAATTGACTGAAATTATGTCAATTAGCCTATCAGAAGCTTCTAAAGCCATGATATCTTTTTCTGGAATTTTCCAAGCTGTTTAAAGGCACAGTCAACGTAGTGTATGTAAACTTCTGACCCACTGGAATTGTGATACAGTGAATTATAAGTGAAATAATAGTCCGTAAACAATTGTAGGAAAAATTATCTGTGTCATGCACAAAATAGATGTCCTACCCGACTTGCCAAAACTATAGTTTGTTAACAAGAAATTTGTGGAGTGGTTGAAAAACGAGTTTTAATGACTCCAACCTAAGTGTATGTAAACTTCCGACTTCAACTGAAGTACCCCTATTCCATTCCCCTATTCATTTCACAGTAAGCACTGAGGATACCTCCTGGGCCATATTTAAAGCACATTGTTTCTCAAAAATGAGACCTCTCTCAACCTCACTGACGACACCATGGCTGTAGGTCTGATTACTGATAACGACAAGTCAGCCTACAGGGAGGAGGTCAGAGACCTGGCAGTGTGGTGCCAAAACAACAACCTCTCCTTCAACGTCAGCAAAAAAAAGGAGTTAATTGTCGACTTCAGGAAGCAGAAAAGAGGACACGCCCCGATCCACTTTGACGGGACTGCAATGGAACGAGTCAGCAGTTTCGGGTTCCTCTGCGTCCACATCACGAGAACCTCACATGGACTGACAACACCACCACCCTGGTCAAGAAGGCACAATAGCTCCTCTACTTTCTCAGTTGGCTGAAGAAATTTGGCATGCCCCCCCGGGATCTCTACAAATTCTACCGCATCACCATAGAGAGCTTCCTGATCGGCTGCCTCACAACCTGGCACCGAAACTGTTCTGTTCACAACCGCAAGGCCCTTCAGCAGATGGTGAAGATGGCCTAGTACATCACTGGAGCCGTGTTCCCCACCAGGGTTGGGTAGTTTTCTTTCTAAATGTAATCTGTTACAGTTACAGTTACCTGTCCAAAATTGTAGTCAGTAACATAACTTTGGACAGTGGTGTAAAGTACATAAGTAAAAATACTTGGTGTGTCATCATACTGGTCTCTGACTTGTGGTCAGACTCGCTCATGTGGAACAAACTTAAACCTGCACATTTTTTTTTTTTTTACAAACATCCTTTCTGAATTGAAAAGTAATTCTAGAAGTAATTTAGTTTTTCAAAAGTATCTGTAATCTGAATACAATATTTGTTCTGGTAATATAACTGATTAGAGTTTCAGTTTTTTGGTAATCAGATTACAGGTTACTCCCCTACCCTGCCCCACCATACAGAATATTTACTCCAAGCGGTGCTTGAGGATGGCCCGCAACAACATCAAGGACCCCGCTCACCCCTATTCACTGCGTCATCATCTGGCAGACGGTACTAGAGCATCAGGTCCCGGACCTCCAGATTTAGAGAGAGTTTTTATGCACAAGCCATCAGACTACTGAACTCTTGAACTGGGACTGACCGCTGGCACAACAACAGTCTCTTGCACAGACTTTCTGCACCTTAACACACACACAGGGTTGGGTAGGTTACTTTCTAAATGTAATCCATTACAGTTACTAGTTACCTGTCCAAAATTGTAGACAGTAATGTAACTTTTGGATTACCCAAACACAGTAATGCAATCAGATTACTTTCCCCTTAGGCATTAAAAGAAGCCACAATGGATCCATTAAACACATTTGGTGTGTCTGTAACGGTCGTCGTAGGAAGTGGACCAAGGCGCAGTGGGTTGAGTGCTCATTTTAACTTTTAATAAAGAACACTGAAAATACAAAACAAGAACACGACAAACAGTAATGCAGGCTATACACAGCTATGCACAAACAACCTCCCACAATTCCCATAACAAACACACTCCTAATTGACCTTCAATCAGAGGCAACGATAAACAGCTGCCTCCAATTGAAGGCCCCAATCCCACTTACCTAAACATAGAAATAGAATGACTAGACGGAACATAGAAATACACTAACATAGAACATAGACCAAAACCCCGGAATACATAAGTCAAACACCCCTCTACATAAACACACACCCCGAACCATATAAAACAAATACCCCCCTGCCACGTCCTGACCAAACTACAATAACAGATAACCCCTTTACTAGTCAGAACGTGACAGTGTCATCATAGTGTTCTCTGACTTGTGGTCAGACTCGCTCAGGTGAAACAAACTTAACTTGTGTCTTTTTTCAACACTGAATTGAAAACAGAAAGGTGTCATAATGTATTTTTTCACAAGGAATCCAAGAAGTAATCATCTAGTTTTTGAAAAGTATCTGTAATCTGATATTTTTGCAGGTAACGTAACTGATTAAATGTTTTATTTTATTATCAGATTACATGTAAGTAATTACATGCATTCAGTTACTCCCTAACCCTGCACACATGCACTCACTCACACATGGGCTCAAACACACACACAAACACACTACCACACACACACACACACACACACACACACACACACACACACACACACACACACACACACACACACACACACACACACACACACACACACACACACATACACACACACACACACACACACACACACACTCCATGACCGTTGCTACTGGACTCCTACTCATATTACTGCACAATTACTATTTATTTAGTTTTACTCCAAAGTCTACTGCCCAACTACCATAGGCAATGGCCTATGATATTGTTGCTACATTTTTATTTATTTTTATTCATTGAGCGTTTATTTTTTTGCACTATTTTATTAACTTAATTACTTTTCTATTGTTGTTGAGAAGTGAACCTGCAAGTCAGCATTTTGTTGCGCTATCTACTCCACGTATATCATGAAAATGTGACTAATAAAAAATAAATAAAAAATCTGTAGATCTTGTGAGAGTGAGGCCAAGAGAAAATCCTGTTTGAAGGGCTTGGGCAATGGCCTATTCAATTAATAATGATTAGTGGGGAAAGCGTGGGGGGACATCAAAAGAGAGAGATAAATCCTTATCGGTGTCATGCCATGCATGCTCAGCTGCACACAGGCAAATGAGGCAATAGATCTTAACGTATTTGAACCTGCTTGAATCAGGTACGGTCTCCCTCTGCAGTGCTCACTCTGACTTAAAGTAAACTGTATGCAGTATACAGTGCATTCGGAAAGTATTCAGACCCTTTCACTTTGTCCACATTTTGTTACTTTACACACTTATTCTAAAATCTACACACAATAGCCCATAATGACAAAGGAAAAACAGGTTTTTAGACATTTTTGCAAATTTTTTTAAGATAAAAATCTAAAATATTACATTTACATAAGTATTCAGACCACTTACTCAGTATTTTGTTGAAGCACCTTTAGCAGCAATTACAGCCTCGATTCTCCCATTCTTCTCTACAGATCCTCTCAAGCTCTGTCAGGTTGGATGGGGAGTGTCGCGGCACAGCTATTTTCAGGTCTCTCCAGAGATGTTCGATCGGCTTCAAGTCCAGGCTCTGAGACTTGTCCTGAATCCACTCCAGTGTTGTCTTGGGTTGTTGTCCTGTTGGAAAGTGAACCTTCACCCCAGTCTGAGGTCCTGAGCGCTCTGGAGCAGGTTTTCATCATGGATCTCTCTGTACTTTGCTCCATTCATATTTCCTTCGATCCTGGCGAGTCTCCCAGTCCCTGCTGCTGAAAAACATCCCCACACCAGGATGCTGCCACCAACATGCTTCACCGTAGGGATGGTGCCAGGTTTCCTCCAGACGTGACGCTTGGCATTCAGGCCAAAGAGTTGAATCTTGGTTTCATCAGACCAGAGAATCTTGTTTCTCATGGTCTGAGAGTCCTTTAGCTGCCTTTTGGCAAACTCCAAGCGGACCGTTATGTGCCTTTTACTGGGGAGTGGCTTCCGTCTGGCAACTCTACCATAAAGGCCTGATTGGTGGAGTGCTGCAGGGATGGTTGTCCTTCTGGAAGGTTCTCCCATCTCCACAGAGGAACTCTGGAGCTCTGTCAGAGTGACCATGGGGTTTTTGGTTACCTCCCTGACCAAGGCCCTTCTCTCTCGATTGCTCAGTTTGGCCGGGCGGCCAGCTCTAGGAAGAGTCTTGGCGGTTCCAAACTTCTTCCATTTAAGAATGATGGAGGCCACTGTGTTCTAGGGGACCTTCAATGCTGTAGAAATCAGATCTGTGCCTGGACACAATCCTGTCTCAGAGCTCTACGGACAATTCCTTTGAACTCATGGCTTGGTTTTTGCTCTGACATGCACTGTCAACTGTGGGACCTTATATAGACAGGTCTGTGCCTTTCCAAATCATGTCCAATCGATTGAATTTACAACTGGTGGACTCAAATCAAGTTGTAGAAACATCTCAAGGATGATCAATGGAAACAGGATGCACCTGAGCTCAAAATCTTTTTTTAGTCTATATATACATATAAATTAGCTAAAATGTAAAAAAAAAAAAAAAACGGTTTTCGCTTCATCATAATGGGGTATTGTGTGTTGATTGATGAGGATTTTTTTTTTAATACATTTTAGAATAAGGCTGTAACGTAACAAAATGTGGAAAAAGTCAAGTCATGTGAATACTTTCTGAATGCACTGCATAAACACAGTTTTAAGTGGAAATCCACTTAAAAATAAATAATATTAGAGAATACATTTAAGAAAACTTTGAGACTGAAAGTAATGATTTGTCTTAGAGTTTCCCTAGGTCTTCTGAAGGCCAACTAACTTAGAAAACTTTCTTGACTAAATCCAATATACATGTAGCAAAGACTTCAGATGTGAAGGATTCAGAAACCCAATATATCCTATATCAGGTGTACACTTTTTCAATCGTCAATCTAAGGCTCACGAGCAATAATCTGCCATTTTGAGTCTATCCTCGACTGCTTTGCTGCACTGCAAACGACGGAAAAAAGTTTAAGAAAACATGTTCTTTATCTTTAGTCCCCATGTGTTGGGGCTGTTTTGTGTTAGATTGTGAGGTCAATCAATCAAAACCACCATACAAACTTTTCAATGTTCTTTTGTACACTGAACAAAAATATAAACGCAACATGTAAAGTGTTGGTCCCATGTTTCATGAGGTGAAATTAAAGATCCCAGAAATGTTCCATCTGCACAAAAAACATATTCCTCTCACATTTTGTGCACAAATTTGTTTTCATCCCTGTTAGTGAGCATTTCTCCTTTACCAAGATAATCCATCCACCTGACAGGTGTGGCATATCAAGAAGCTGATTAAACAGCATGATCATTACAAAGGTGCACCTTGTGCTGGGGACAATAAAAGGCCACTCTAAAATGTACAGTTTTGTCACACAACACAATGCCACAGATGTCTTTGAGCGTGCAATTGGCATGCAGACCGCAGGAATGTCTACCAGAGCTGTTGCCAGAGAATTGAATGTTCATGTCTCTACCATAAGCGGCCTCAAACGTAATTTGAAAGAATTTGGCAGTACGTCCAACCGGCCTCACAACTGCAGACCACGTGTAACCACACTAGCCCAGGACATTCACATCCAGCTTCTTCACCTGCGGGATCGTCTGAGACTAGCCACCCGGACAGCTGATGAAACTGTGGGTTTGCACAACCAAAGAATTTCTGCACAAACTGTCAGAAACCATCTCAGGGAAGCTCATCTGCATACTCGTCATCCTCACCAGGGTCTTAACCTGACTGACTTTCAGCGTCGTAACTAACTGCAGTGGGCAAATGCTCACCTTCGATGGCCACTGGCACGCTGAAGAAGTGTGCTCTTCATGGAAGAATCACGGTTTCATCTGTACCGGGCAGATGGCAGACAGTGTGTATGGTGTTGTGTGGGCAAGCTGTTTGCTGATGTCAATGTTGTGAACAGAATGCCCCATGGTGGGGGTGAGGTTATGGTGGGCAGGCATAAACTACGGACAATGCACACAATTGCATTTTATCGATGGCAATTTGAATGCACCAAGATACAGTGACGAGCTCCTGAGGCCCATTATCGTGCCATTCATCCGCCTTCGACACCTCATGTTTCAGCATGATAATGCATGGCCCCATGTAGCAAGGACCTGCACACAATTCCTGGAATCTGAAAATGTCTCTATTCTTCCATGGACTGCATACTCACCAGACATGTCACCCATTGAGTATGTTTGGGATGCTCTGGATCGACGTGTACAACAGCGTGTTCCAGTTCCCGCCAATGTCCAGAAACTTCGCACAGCCACTGAAGAGGCCACAATCAACAGCCTGATCAACTCTATGCCAAGGAGATGTGTCGCACTGCATGAGACAAATAGTGGCACACCAGAAACAGACTGGTTTTCTGATCCATGTCCCTACCTTTTTTATAAGGTTTCTGTGACCAACAGATGCATATCTGTATTCCCAGTCATGTGAAATCCATATATTAGGCTTAATGAATTAATTTCAATTGACTGAATTCCTTCTATGAACTGTAACTCATTAAAATTGTTGCATTTTGCATTTATATCTTTGTTCAATGTAGATTGTTTCCCAAGTTTTTCAATACAAACCTGATCTCAGAGCATTTCGTTTTATTCTTTACGTAAATCTGAGAAATCAATTTAGTATGATACACTACATGACCAAAGGTATGTGGACACCTGCTCGTCGAACATCTCATTCCAAAATCATGGCCATTAATATGGAGTTGGTCCCCCCTTTGCTGCTATAACAGCCTCCACTCTTCTGGTAAAGCTTTCCACTAGACGTTGCTGCGGGGACTCACTAATTCAACCACAAGTGAATTAGTGTGGTCGGGCACTGATGTTGGGCGATTAGGCCTGGCTCGCAGCCTCCATTCCAATTCATCCCAAATGTGTTCGATGGGGTTGGAGTCAGGGCTCTGTGCAGGCCAGTCAAGTTCTTCCACACCGATCTTGACAAACCATTTCTGTATGGACTTTGCTTTGTGCACAGGGGCATTGTCAGGCTGAAACAGGAAGGGGAAACAGTTGAACGGGGCCACAAACTGTTGCCACAAAGTTGGAAGCATAGTATCTTCTAGAATGTCATTGTATGCTGTGGCGTTAAGATTTCCCTTCACTGGAACTAAGCGGCCTAGCCCGAACCATGAAAAACAGCCCCAGACCATTATTCCTCCTCCACCAAACTTTACACATGGCACTATGCATTGGGGCAGGTAGCGTCTCTTGGCATCCACCAAACCCAGATTCGTCTGTCGGACTGCCAGATGGTGGAGGGTGCATGCTTAGATCCTCCTGTACTCCCTGTTCACCCATGACTGCATGGCCAAACACAACTCCAACACCATCATTAAGTTTATCGACGACACAACAGTGGTAGGCCTGATCACTGACAACGATGAGACAGCCTATAGGGAGGAGATCAGAGAATATGTAGTTTGGTGCCAGGATAACATCCTCTCCCTCAAAGTGATCAAGACAAAGGAGATGATCGTGGACTACAGGAAAAGGAGGGTCGAGCACGCCCCCATTCTCATCGACGGGGCTGCAGTGGAGCAGGTTGAGAGCTTCAAGTTCCTTGGTGTCCACATCACCAACAAACTATCATGGTCCAAACACACCAAGGCAGTCGTGAAGAGGGCACGACAACACCTATTCAGGAGACTGAAAAGATTTGGCATGGGTCCTCAAATCTTCAAAAAGTTCCATAGCTGCACTATCGAGAGCATCCTGCCTGGCTACATCACCACCTGGTATGGCAACTGCTCGGTCTCCGACCGCAAGGCACTACAGAGGGTAGTGCGTGCGGCCCAGTACATCACTGGGACCAAGCTTCCTGCCATCCAGAAGAAGGCCCTAAAAATTGTCAAAGACTAAAACCACCCTAGTCATAGACTGTTCTCTCTGCTACCACACGGCAAGCGGTACCATAGCGCGAAGTCTAGGACCAAAAGGCTCCTTAACAGCTTCTACCCCCAAGCCATAAGACTGCTGAACAACTAAACTAATCAAATGGCCACACTGACTATTTACATTAACCCCCCCCCCCCCCCCCTTTGTTTTTACGCTGCTGCTACTTGCTGTTAATTATCTATGCATAATCACTTTACAAATTATCTCAACTAACCTGTACCCCTGCACATTGACTCGGTATCGGTACCCCCTGTATATAGCCTTGTTATTGTTTTGTAAATTTATTGTGTTACTTTTTGATTGATTAGATTTTTTTTACTTTAGTTTATTTAGTAAATATTTTATTAACTCCATTTCTTGAACTGCATTGTTGGTTAAGGGCTTGTAAGTAAGCATTTCACGGTAAGTATGTGACAAATAGAATTTGATTTGATTTTATGACCAACAATTTAAGGCAAGTTGTAAACACATGTAAAAAAAAAAAAAAAATTTAAAGTATGAAGCGAACTTGCTAAAAAATCTGTACAGGCATTGATTTTAGCGTTGGCAAATTGGCTTAGTCTCGTAGTGATGAGCCTATAAAACATAGCTAAATTCATAAATATATTTTTTGGAAGTCTTTAATTTATTGGAATAAATGACCAAACTATAAAACTAGCTAGCCAGCTGTGGGTAACTATAGCTAGTTACCTGACAGAAGTGCTAGCCAGATTCACTAGCTTACTAGGGACATTAATAGCTTTAGGTTGGTTGTTTTTAAGCTCAACTTCAAGATTTCCACCAAGCATCTCTGATCATCACTCTCCCTCGCTTGGGAAAGGGACATTTAAGGTACACTCGGATGTGATGATGTAAAACGTCATTCAAGGGCTGAGGGTTTAGTGCCGAGGCCTGTCTACTTTGAGTTTGAAATTGTAATCAAAGCCTTGATAAAAACACAACAACGAGCATCAGAGACTGAACCAAAAATAGCAGCGCAGTTAAAGGTTAAAGCATGCTAGAGTCGGCACCGAGTGACGAAGAAAAAAATCTAATTCTGTAGATAGTGCTGAAAAATATAGCCTTACATAACATCATGCAACATTTACTCCAATCTACCAGCTATGTCAGTGTTGGTAAACTCTCACCTACAGTAGAGTACCTACATCGTCATAATTATTTTGTATCCGCATTAACTGTAGAATAGTTTCATTATGAACCAGCAATGTAGGCCTATATTCTCAGTAGTGGAGTTATGGGGAAAGCCTCAGTATCCTAATTAAATGGAGGGAAAATAAAACCACAGCACAGCAGCAGATGTGTAAAAATGTGTTGATGTAATTCATTAGCTCCCTCTGTCTCTCCCTCCTCGATAGCCGTTTAGCGGGCCATCACATGAGCCCAATACATTTCCATCATCACTCTCCTGCGCCCTCCTTACTTCTCTCCATCTGTCACCCTCTTTCTTTGTGAAGCTTGAAATTAATGCTGAGTCAAAACCCTCTACTCTTTCTTCCCTGCCACCCGTTGTCTTTCCTGAGCTCAGCTCAGATCTGTCAATTCACTGTTAGCCTCCTTTCTCTATTTCTCTAAAGAGGGGCTTACGAAAAGGCTTTTGTAATTATGTTCCTATCGTTAGGAGGCCAATGAGGTTGGGGCACGCTGACTTGATTGGTTTCCATTGAAGAGGAGCTGAAGAGGGATGATGTCATCACACTATGCATTGGGGAGTTATTTAACGTGTGTGTGTGTGTGTGTGTGCGTGTGTAATGGCTCTGTCATATCCTCACATGGTCTCTCCTATCATTGCTATGCAGACGACACACAATTAATCTTCTCCTTTCCCCCTTCTGATAACCAGGCGGCGAATCGCATCTCTGCATGTCTGTCAGACATATCAGTGTGGATGACGGATCACCAGCTCAAGCTGAACCTCGGCAAGACGGAGCTGCTCTTCCTCCCGGGGAAGGACTGCCCGTTCCATGATCTCGCCATCACGGTTGACAACTCCCTTGTGTCCTCCTCCCAGAGTGCTAAGAACCTTGGCGTGATCCTGGACAACACCCTGTCGTTCTCCACTAACATCAAGGCGGTGACCCGATCCTGTAGGTTCATGCTCTACAACATTTGCAGAGTACGACCCTGCCTCACACAGGAAGCGGCGCAGGTCCTAATCCAGGCACTTGTCATCTCCCGTCTGGATTACTGCAACTCGCTGTTGGCTGGGCTCCCTGCCTGTGCCATTAAACCCCTACAACTCATCCAGAACGCCGCAGCCCGTCTGGTGTTCAACCTTCCCAAGTTCTCTCACGTCACCCCGCTCCTCCGCTCTCTCCACTGGCTTCCAGTTGAAGCTCGCATCCGCTACAAGACCATGGTGATTGCCTACGGAGCTGTGAAGGGAACGGCACCTCCATACCTTCAGGCTCTGATCAGGCTCTACACCCAAACAAGGGCACTGCGTTCATCCACCACTGGCCTGCTGGCCCCCCTACCTCTGAGGAAGCACAGTTCCCGCTCAGCCCAGTCAAAACTGTTCGCTGCTCTGGCACCCCAATGGTGGAACAAGCTCCCTCATGACGCCAGGACAGCGGAGTCAATCACCACCTTCCGGAGACACCTGAAACCCCACCTCTTTAAGGAATACCTAGGATAGGATAAAGTAATCCTTCTAACCCCCCCCCCCCCCTTAAAATATTTAGATGCACTATTGTAAAGTGGTTGTTCCACTGGATATCATAAGGTGAATGCACCATTTTGTAAGTCGCTCTGGATAAGAGCGTCTGCTAAATGACTTAAATGTAATGTAAATGTAAATGTAATGGCTGAATTATTTATCCAGATCCAGAAGAAACCTTAAATTCCTTTATTAGATAAAAACAGCATCTCCACCCAATGCTTCATTGCCCTCCAGATGACCAATATCTGCTGCTTCTCAGCTAACAACAAACATTACCACAACATTAGAGAACATTCCCTTAGGAGTCTCATTACCTAAAATTTTCAAAGGAATGTTCCAGTGATGTGCAAGGAAATTTCCAAGAGACCATTCCCTTATTAATATCAAACAGAACTTGCCCAGAATGTGGTTACCATGTTCAAATCAAATCAAATCAAATTTTATTAGTCACATGTTTCACTGCATTAAAGTCCCCGGCTACTAGGAGCGCCGCCTCTGGGTGAGCGTTTTCTTGTTTGCTTATGGTGGAATACAGCTCATTCAATGATATCTTAGTGCCAACCTCTGACTGAGGTGGTATGTAAACAGCTACGAAGAATACAGATGAGAACTCTCTCGGTAGGTAGTGTCGTCTACAGCTTATCATAATATACTCTACCTCAAGTGAGCAATAGCTTGAGACTTCCTTAGATATAGTGCACCAGCTGTTATTTACAAAAGTACATAGTCCACCGCCCCTTGTCTTACCAGATGCCGCCATTCTATCCTGCCGGTACATCGTATAACCAGCCAGCTGTATGTTGATATTGTCGTTGTTCAGCCACGACTCCGTGAAGCATAAGATGTTACAGTTTTTAATGTCCCGTTGGAAGTTTAATCTTCCACGTAACTTGTCGATTTTATTGTCCAAAGATTGCACGTTTGCTAGCAGAATTGAGGGAAGCGGGGGTTTATTCGATCGCCTTCGAATTCTCAGAAGGCAGCCCGTTCTCCGGCCCCTCTTTCTTCACCTCCTCTTCACGAAGATCACGGGGGTCGGGGCCTGTTCCCGAGGGAGCCGTATATCCTCCGCCTCGGGCTCGTCAGAGTCGTGAAATAAGAAAAAGGATTCTGCAAGTCCGTGGTGAGTAATCGCAGTCCTGATGTCTAGAAGTTATTTTCGGTCGTAAGAGACGGTAGAGGTAACATTATGTACTAAATAAGTAAAAACAATAAGTTACAAACAACGCAGATAAACAAACAATAAAACACAATCGGTTGGGGGCACGTAAAACGTCTGCCTTCTGCTCCGGCGCCATTTTACAAATGTTCTCAGAATACTCAATATTAATATTCTAGACACGTTTCAATGGAACGTTGCAAGAATATTCCAGTGTCCAGTTTACTGAGGGTTATGAGAATATCCATCAATGTTACACCAAACATACACAGAACATGGATGCCACGTTCTCAGAATATAAGACATTATTGTTCTAGACACGTTTCATGGGACGTTGCAGGTACATTCATGTGTCCAGTTTTCTGAGGGGATAGGAGAATATTTCATCAACGTCACACCAAACATACACAGAACATGGTTGCCATGTTGTCCAAATACAAGATATTAATGTTCTAGACACGTTTCATGGAGAACATTTCTGTGTCCAATGACATTTAGAACATAGGATATTTTTATCTTGTTCCCAGCTTCTTCCGGGGACGTCCCTAAATATGTTTTTAGGACGAAGCCTGATGATCCTAAAGAAACATTCTCCGGAAGACAAAAAAAGTGTTTCTTTACACACCATTCCTTGTTACTGTTGCCAAGCCTATCAAGGCCCTGATTGGTGAACCACTGATCCATTCATAGCCCTTGTTACTGTTGCTGAGCCCATCAAGGCCCTTATTGGTGAACCATTCAGCTCTTTGTCTGTGGCCAAGGTTAGGGACACACAAACAATGCTTTTAACATACAATGTTTTCAACTTAAGTACAGTACATTGTACATGTCCATTTATACAGAATTTGTATTTATTTTTTATTAATCAACGTTTATTGGTCGTGTACACAGATTTGCAGGTATTATAGCAGGTGTACCGAAATGCTTATGTAACTAGCTCCAACAGTGCAGTAAAATGTCTCGCAAATACACAAATAATAGAAAACATCTAAACAGGAAATCAAGAAATCAAGAAATAACAATACAAAGTAGATATATTAGAGCGATATATTAGAGTGCATGTGTGAGAATCCAGAATATACATTGCACTCAAATATAAACGCAACATGGAACAATTTCAAATATTTTTGTGAGTTACAGTTCATATAAGGAAATCAGTCAATTGAAATACATTTAGGCCCTAATCTATGGATTTGTACACGACTGGGAATACAGATTTTATTTATTTTTAAACACCCTCGCAAGCACAGGAAAGAGAATAATTTTCTCTGGCCTCCTCCCGTGCTACCAAAGGGGTTCGGGAACATTTTATCAGACTCTTTGCCCTGAATGAGTACCTGAACAAATTTTGCAACAACAGCAATGTCTATTTTTGTGACAACTTTGATTTGCTGTGGGAGCAACCAGCACTTTTTAAAAGAAACTTAATTCACCCTAACTGCAGGGGTTCCAGGATTATTTCCAGCAACATCACAAACTGTTTTAGAGACTGATGGACAGGATCTGGTAGTGCTCTAGTTCTCCCTGTCAGAATAAGCAACAGAGGACTTTGAAAGCATATCAACTACTATAGAAATGACAGTATGGTTATTGTGAGTAACCTAATTTATGTTCCTTTAACTCTGACCTCTAGTGAGTTTATACAAACTGTCATCTCCTACCATTCTGTTAAATTGGAGACTGTCAGAAAAAGTGGTTCAAACGTTAATAATTTGGTTGTTCTTCCATTGGTTACCTTGAGGCAGATGCCCCAGGGGAAGAGTGGCCCACACTCATTGAATATGGCACTTTTAAATGTTAGAGCAATCACTAGTAAAACCGTTCTCATGAAAGACCTCATTACTTAGCGCAAAGTTGATTGCATGTTTCTCACTGAAACATGGCTGTCATCAGACTGTAGTGCCCCTCTTTTTGAAGCCTCCCCCCTGACTACAGCTACTACTCCTTGAGAACTATGATGAAATCATTGTGTTGGGTGATTTTAATATTCATGTTGACAAAGAGACTGACTCCAAGGCCATTGAATTTATGAATCTTTGTACCTGGTTATTTCCAAGGGACTTTCTAGTGACATATCATCTATTGTTGATGTTGCTTTATCTGATCACCACTGTGTATTTTGTACCTACCTTGCTGCCCATAGCACAGGATAACACATTATTAAGAAATGCTATCTTACCTCTGAAGTTGCTACAGATTTTATTGAGTATATGAACAATACAGCATCAACTATTCTGCCTTCCTCGTGGTGATTTATTTGATAACTTTAATAGCAAATTAAGGTCAACCATTGATGCCATAGCTCCAGTAAAGTTGGAAAAGGCCACATCCAAACGGAGAGCCCCTTGGATGAGTGAGGAAACTAATCAATTAAAAAGAAATTGCAGAAAGACAGAGTGGAAGGGTAGAAAGTCAAAGTTTCAGGTCCATTGTGATATTGTGAGAGCGCAACTTGGCATATATAACAAGGCAATTAGAAATGCCAGATGGGCTCATTTTTCTAACTTGATCACTACTAATCAGAATAATGAGAGAGTGGTCTTCTTGACCATTGATGGCCTGATAAATCCTAACCCCTCAAACCTATGTGAACTTTCCTCCACATCTAAATGTGATGAGTTTGTGGCATATTTCAGAGATAAGATAACCAACCAATTAGGCTGGGTATGAGTCAAGGAAGACCCGATGAGAACTTTGATGATTTGTGCTTTAACATAGCACACAAAGGCACTATGAATTTATTTTCTCGATCTTATCCCCACTACCGTCTTCAAAACAGTTTTTAATTGCATATCTGAATAAGTGCAAACTATTGTTAATCACTCCCTGTTCACAGGCACCTTCCACACCGCACTAAAAACTGTTACGGTCATACCCCTTCTAAAGAAAAGTAATCTAGATTCTTCCGCTCTTAGCAATTTTCCTCCAATCTCAAAAAATGATTTAACTGTTTAAAAATCAATTTCTCCAGACTTTTTCTAAAGAATGGACTTCTGGAGAAATTGGTTTTTGAACAGATAAATACTTTTTTAAGTGACAACCATCCAATCTGGTTTTCGTGCCCACCACAGCAGAGAGACAGCCTTAGTTAAAGTGGTAAATTATCTTAGAGCCAACACAGATGCCAAACAGCTCTCTGTACTTGTACTCTTGGATTTAAGTGCTGCATTAGACACTGTTGACGATGATGTCCTTCTGGACAGCCTGGAGATGTGGTTTGGCTTCTCACAAGATCCCACAGCTAAATCAAGACAAGACCGAGGTACTTATTGTTGGAGCTTATGTACAAAGAACGAATCTGGCAGCACATTTTAATTCATGATCAATAAAGATTAAAAAAAGGTCAAAAAGCTAGGTGTTATTTAAGATTCTGAACTAAATTTCGAATCACACATTCGAAGACCAGACGGAGAGCACATATTACACTGGTTTTAAGGTCTCTGCACTGGCTGCCTGTGAGTTTTATAATTAATTTAAAGATTATACTATTGGTTTTTAAATCAATACACGATTGTTCTCCCTTGAACTTGTCAGACATGCCTTTAAGTTATGTACTCTGTAGGTCCCTTAAAACTTGTCATTTAACTATCCCAAAGCCTAGGACCAAAAGGCATGGAGAGGCAGCTGATAGAATAATTTGTATGTTTAAGATAATGACTAAAGTATCCACCCTGAAACCATATAATTGTATGAAATGTGTTAGAGTCATAATCCAATAATGTGTGTGACTAGGCCATTGTGTTATTAATTCAAAATATGAGCTGGGTATAGTTGAGACATTCAAGGACAACTGAACTGTCGACTTGTGATAACAGTGAAACTAATAACTGGAAAGAGGCCTCCCCACCCTAGGGAGGAGAAAAACTGTTAGAAATGCCTATGCTTGCAGAAGATGATGAAACATGTTGCAGAAGGGTGATAAACAATGTATGTGAACTTCGGAAAAATACAGCCCACCTAAAGAGAGGTGGAGTTTCTACTGATGTGAGTTCATTTGTGTGTGCGTGTGCTATAAAAAGATTGTTTTCTCATTTTGAAGACAGAGCGCTCTCTGAAAAAAGTATTGATCTATTGCAGAATCTGAGACTTTGTCTAATTCTTCATTAACCAGAGCCTTACAACCTCTGGGAATTGGTCAAAGCTTGAGTGATAGTTGAATTCAACCATTGAGATAGCAAAATTCTTGTGACAGCAGCCTTTAATTATTATGCCCCCCCCCCCCCCCCCCCCCCCCCCACGTCTGGAATAGCCTACCAGAGAACCTGAGAGGGGCCGAAACTGTGGACATACTTAAAAGAGATCTTAAAACGCATCTTTTTAGCTTTGCTTTTCCTTAGGGTGCTCTTTAGTAATTCAGTTTTTGTCATTCTTTAGTTTTTTATCTTAATGTTTGTTGAGTAGTAAATATTTCAGCTTTTCTTTTTTTTCTGTTTTTCTTCTTCTGTGAAGCACATTGCATTAAATTCCATGTCTGAAATGTGCTGTATAAATAAAGCTTGATTTGATTTGATATGCATCCTGTTGGTCACAGATACCTAAACAAAAGGTAAGGGAGTGGATCAGAAAACCAGTCAGTATCTGGTGACCACCATTTTCCTCATGCAGCACAACACATCTTCTTTGCATAGAGTTGATCAGGCTGTTGATTGTGGCCTGTAGAATGTTGTCCCACTCCTCTTCAATGGCTGTGTGAAGTTGCTGGATATTGGCGGGAACTGGTACACGCTGTCGCACATGTCGATCCAGAGCATCCCAAACATGATCAATGGGGTGACATGTCCTGTGAGTATGCAGACAATGGAAGAACTGGGATATTTTCAGCCTCCAGGAATTGTGTACAGATCCTTGCGACATGAGGCCATGCATTATCAAGCTGAAACATGAGGCGATGGCAGCGGATGAATGGCACGACAATGGGCCTCAGGAACTAGTCATGGTATTTCTGTGCATTCAAATTCCCATAAATAAAATGTAATTGTGTTCGTTGCCCATACCATAACCCCAGCGTCACCATGGGGCATTCTGTTCACAATGTTGACATCGCCCACATGATGCCATACACGCTGTCTGCCATCTGCCCAGCACAGTTGAAACCAAGGTTAATCTGTGAAGAGCACACTTCTCCAGCGTGCCAGTGGCCATCGAAGGAGAGCATTTGCCCACTGAAGTCGGTTACAGTTTTTGTAGAAGTTCTTTGGTTGTGCAAACCCACAATTTCATCAACTGTCCGTGTGGCTGGTCTCAAACAATCCCGCAGGTGAAGAAGCCGGATGTGGTCCAAGGCTGGCGTGGATACAAGTGGTCTGTGGTTGTAAAGCCGGTTGGACGTACTGCCAAATTCTCTAAAACAACGTTGTATGTCGACTTATGGTAGAGAAATGTACATTCAATTCTCTGGCAACAGCTCTGGTAGACGTTCCTGCAGTCAGCATGCCAATTGCATGCTCCCTCAAAACCTGAGATATCTGTGGCATTGTGTTGTGTTACAAAACTGTACATTTTAGTAGCCTTTAATTGTCCCCAGCACAATGTGCACCTGTGTAATGATTATGCTGTTTAAACAGCTTCTTGATATGCCACACCTGTCAAGTGGATGGATTATCTTGGTAAAGGTGAAATGCTCACTAAGAGAGATGAAAGAAATGTGTGCACAGAATTTGAGAGAAATAAACCTTTAGTGCCTATGGTAAATGTATGGGCTCTTTAATTTCAGCTCATGAAACATGGGACCAACACTTTACATGTTGCGTAACGTTTTTGTTCAGTGTAAATATGTGGTGTGTATTCAACTATATTCAACTATATTCTTATGGGGGGGCAGATTTGAAAAAGGTTATTTACATGTGGGCCAGACATTTTCAACATGAGATTACTCTTCCTAAGACTGGTATAAAAAACAATACAGAAACACACTTATAATCTTATAAAGCTCTCATATTCAAATTAAATTTTGATAAAAGTTAATTTTAAATGTTTTAATTCGATGCATCAAATTGCTTGAATAATGGAACACATTTGTACTTATAAACTCAACAAAAAATAAACGGCCCTTTTTCAGGACCCTGTCTTTCAAAGATAATCAGTAAAAATCCAGGAGGGACAGCTGATCATCCTCACAGTGGCAGACCACGTATAACAACACCTGCACAGGATCGGTACATCAGAACATCACACCCAGGTACAGGATGGACAGCTGATCGTCCTCACAGTGGCAGACCACGTGTAACAACACCTGCACAGGATCGGTACATCCGAACATCACACCTGCGGGACAGGTACAGGATGGCAACAACAACTGCCCGAGTTCAACCAGGAACGCACAATCCCTCCATCAGTGCTCAGACTGTCCGCAATAGGCTGAGAGAGGCTGGACTGAGGGCTTGTAGGCCTGTTGTAAGACAGGTCCTCCCCAGACATCACCGGCAACAACGTCGCCTATGGGCACAAACCCACCGTCACTGGACCAGACAGGACTGGCAAAAATTGCTCTTCACTGACGAGACACGGTTTTGTCTCACCAGGGGTGATGGTCAGATTTGCGTTTATCGTCGAAGGAATGAGCATTACACCGAGGCCTGTACTCTGGAGCGGGATCGTTTTGGAGGTGGAGGGTCCGTCATCGTCTGGGGTGGTGTGTCACAGCATCATCGGACTGAGCTTGTTGTCATTGCAGGCAATCTCAACGCTGTGCGTTACAGGGAAGACATTCTCCTCCCTCATGTGGTACTCTTCCTGCAGGCTCATCCTGACATTACCCTCCAGCATGACAATGCCACCAGCCATACTGCTTGTTCTGTGCGTGATTTCCTGCAACACAGGAATGGCAGTGTTCTGCCATGGCCAGCGAAGAGCCCGGATCTCAATCCCATTGAGCACGTCTGGGATCTGTTAGATCGGAGGGTGAGGGCTAGGGCCATTCCTCCAGAAATGTCTGGGAACTTGCAGGTGCCTTGGTGGAAGAGTGGAGTAACATCTCACAGCAAGAACTGGCAAATCTGGTGCAGTCCATGAGGAGATGCACTGCAGTACTTAATGCAGCTGGTGGCCAGACCAGATACTGACTGTTACTTTTGATTTTGACCCCCCCCCCCCCCCCCCCATCCCCTTTGTTCAGGGACACATTATTCCATTTCTGTTAGTCACATGTCTGTGGAACTTGTTCAGTTTATGTCTCAGTTCTTGAATCTTGTTATGTTCATACAAATATTTACACATGTTAAGTTTGCTGAAAATAAACACAGTTGACAGTGAGAGGACGTTTCTTTTTTTTGCTGAGTTTAGTATAACACAGTAGACCTGCATCACATTCATTAATTTCTACTTTCCTGTCCGTTTTATATACATAGCTTCATCTTTTGTTTTTAGTTACACATAGGAAACCTTTTATGCATGGCATATCACAGTTGACCAGCATCACATTCTGTTCTATTTTCTATTTCTTTATCATTTTGTTATTTTCTCTGTCTTGTTGTAGTTTTTTTTTACATATAGAAACCTTTTATGCATGGCATATATCAGTTGACCAGCATCACATTCTGTTCTATTTTCTATTTCTTTATCATTTTGTTCTTTTCTCTGTCTTGTTGTAGTTTTTTTTTACATATAGAAACCTTTTATGCATGGCATATATCAGTTGACTAGCTTTGCGGAGAAGTTTCTTTCCTCCTGCATCAGTAGAGAACGGGTCCCTATAACAAACTACACCACGTCTGTGGGGACTTAAGCTCATAAAATCTTGTTACAAAGTTAGCTTTCAGTTTATCTAAAAACTCAGACATCATGGGGTAATCTGTACTTATGGCTGAATCATTGCGCAGTGTAGGGAAATTGACTGTTTGTTTGGGCTCAAATCAGAGGAGAAAATAACCCATTTATTTTTCAATTAGGTCAATGTTTTATCCTTCCCCTGTATATCAAATGAAGTCCATGAAATTGATTGAAGATGTCACCAAAAACAAACATTTGATTTGAACTCCTCATTAAGCATTTTCGCTAGATATGTGTTGGCTTTCTTGTGGCAGCAATCACAGAGAAATGCAACTAAGATCACATTCAGTGCCTTCAGAAAGTATTCACACCCCTTGATTTTTTCCACATTTTGTTGTGTTCCAGCCTGAATCTAAAATTGATAAATTTGAGATTGTGTGTCACTGGCCTACACACCACACTCCATAATCTCAAAGTGGAATTATGTTTTTAGACATTTTATGTAATGAATTAAATATTAAAATGTCTTGAGTCAATAGGTATGTATTGCCCTTTGTTATGGCAAGCCTAAATAAGTTAAGGCGTAAACATGTGCTAAACAAGTCACATAATAAGTTGCATGGACTCACTCTGTGTGCAATAATAGTGTTTACCATGATTTTTCATCTCATCTCTGTATACCACACATACAATTACCTGTAAGGTCCCTCAGTTGAGCAGTGAATTTCAAACACAGATGTAACCACAGAGATAAGGGAGGTTCTCCAATGCCTCGCAAAGAAGGCCACCTATTGGTAGATGAGTAAGCAGACATTGAATATCCCTTTGAGCATGGTGAAGTTATTAATTACACATTGGATAGTGTGTCAATACACCTAGTCACTACAAAGAATCAGGCGTCCTTCCTAATTCAGTTGCCGGAGATGAAGGAAACCGCTCAGGGATTTCACCATGAGGACAATGGTGACTTTAAAACAGTTACAAAGTTTAGAGAAAACTGAGGAATGTCAACAACTTTGTAGTTACGCCACAATAAATGACAGAGTGAAAAGAAGGAAGCCTGTACAGAATTAAAATATTCCAAAATATGCATCCTGTTTGCAATAAGGCACTAAAGTAAATCTTCCAAAAATGAGGCAAAGAAATGTACTTTATGTCTTGAATACAAAGCTTTATGTTTGGGGCAAATCCAACTCAACACATCACTGAGTACCATTCTTCATATTTTCAAGCATGGTAGTGGCTGCATCATGTAATGGGTATGCTTGTAATTGGCAAGGGAGTTTTTATGATAAAAAGAAATGGAATGGCGCTAAGCACAGGCAAAATTCTAGAGGAAAATAATTTTTCAGAATTGATCACATCAAATCAAATTTATTTATATAGCCCTTCGTACATCAGCTGATATCTCAAAGTGCTGTACAGAAACCCAGCCTAAAACCCCAAACAGCAAGCAATGCATGTGAAAGAAGCACAGTGGCTAGGAAAAACTCCCTAGGAAAAACTCCCTAGAAAGGCCAAAAACCTAGGAAGAAACCTAGAGAGGAACCAGGCTATGAGGGGTGGCCAGTCCTCTTCTGGCTGTGCAGGGTGGATATTATAACAGAACATGGTCAAGATGTTAAAATGTTCATAAATGACCAGCATGGTCAAATAATAATAATCATAGTAGTTGTCTATGGTGCAACAATCACGTCCGGTGAATGGCCATTCTAGATTGATAAACGGGCTGAATCTGGTATTGTCACGGTTGTCGTTGGTGGAAATGGAAGACCAAAACGCAGCAGGTACGTGAATGCTCATCTTGATTTTTAATTACTCTCAAAATGAACATACAAAATAACAAACACGAAAAACGAACGAACGACAATAACAGTCTGACTAGGCACACGGCTAAGCACAGAACAATCACCCACAAATCACACACACAAACACACCCTAATATATGGGACTCTCAATCAAAGGCAGATAGACAACACCTGCCTTCAACTGAGAGTCCCAACCCCAATTAACCAAACATAGAAACACACACACCAGACTAACCATAGAATACAAACACATAGACCATCAACCAAAAACCCGGAAATACTAAATCAAACACCCTTTACACAAACACACCACCCCGAACCACAAAACAAATACCCTCTGCCACGTCCTGACCAAACTACAAAACAATTAACCTTATACTGGCCAGGATGTGACAGTACCCCCCCTTAAAGGTGCTACCCCAGAAGCACCTTAACAAAAAATAACCCCAAGCAACACCAAAAAAAATTCCCCTTTTCTAAAGGGAGGGAAGGGAGGGTGGCTGCCGTCAACGACGGCACTGTGCTACACCCCCCCTCCCCAACCCACCTATTTCTGGAGGTGGCTCCGGCTCAGGCCGTTCCAGGCTGTCGGGGCAGTCTGGCAGCTCGGGACAGTCGGGGCAGTCTGGCAGCTCGGGACAGTCTGGGCAGTCTGGCAGCTCGGGACAGTCTGGCAACTCGGGGCAGTCTGGCAACTCGGGGCAGTCTGGGCAGTCTGGCAACTCGGGACAGTCTGGGCAGTCTGGCAACTCGGGACAGTCTGGGCAGTCTGGCAACTCGGGACAGTCTGGGCAGTCTGGCAACTCGGGACAGTCTGGGCAGTCTGGCAACTCGGGACAGTCTGGGCAGTCTGGCAACTCGGGACAGTCTGGCAACTCGGGACAGTCTGGGCAGTCTGGCCACTCGGGACAGTCTGGGCAGTCTGGCCACTCGGGCAGTTCAGGGCAGTCTGGCCACTCCGGCAGTTCAGGGCAGTCTGGCCACTCCGGCAGTTCAGGGCAGTCTGGCCACTCCGGCAGTTCAGGGCAGTCTGGCCACTCCGGCAGTTCAGGGCAGTCTGGCCACTCCGGCAGTTCAGGGCAGTCTGGCCACTCCGGCAGTTCAGGGCAGTCTGGCCACTCCGGCAGTTCAGGGCAGTCTGGCCACTCCGGCAGTTCAGGGCAGTCTGGCCACTCCGGCAGTTCAGGGCAGTCTGGCCACTCCGGCAGTTCAGGGCAGTCTGGCCACTCCGGCAGTTCAGCGCAGTCTGGCCACTCCGGCAGTTCAGCGCAGTCTGGACACTCCGGCAGTTCAGCGCAGTCTGGACACTCCGGCAGTTCAGCGCAGTCTGGCCACTCCGGCAGTTCAGCGCAGTCTGACATCTCTGGCGACTGTTGACTGGCGGGCAGCTCTGACGACTGTTGACTGGCGGGCAGCTCTGACGACTGTTGACTGGCGGTCAGCTCTGACGACTGTTGACTGGCGGGCAGCTCTGGTGACGACTGTTGACTGGCGAGGCTGGGTTTACGCACTTGCAGTTTAGTGCGGGGAGCGGGAACAGGACGAGTCGGACTGGGTGGACGCACTTCCGGGTCCGCACGAGAGACAGGAGCTGGAAACCCAGGGCTATGGAGGCGCACAGCCGGTCTAGATCTTACCTCCTGCACAACCCGCCTTGGCTGGATGGAACTAGTAGCCCTGTACGAGCGGGGTGCTCGTACAGGGCAGACTGGGCTGTGCAGGGGCCTGATGGTAGCCGTGCGTAGAGCGGGAGTTGGGTAGCCTGGTCCTCGGAGGCGTACCGGCGACCAGATGCGCTGCGCAGGCATCCTCCTACCAGGCTGGATGCCCGCCCTAGCACGGCACCTGCGAGGGGCTGGAATAACTCGCACCGGACTGTGCGTGCGTATGGGTGAGATAGTGCGCTCCTCAGCGAAACATAACGCTCTCCACCCCATACGCTCCTCCATATAACCACGGGTAGCTGGCTTCCGGCTCTTCCTTCGCCTAGCCAAACTACCCGTGTGCCCCCCCAAAAAAATGTCTTGGGGGTGCCTCTCGTGCTTCTCCTTCAGCGCGTCCACTCTGGCCTCGTACCACCGCCTCTCTGCCTTGGCTGCCTCAATTTCCCACTGCGGGCGGCGATAATCCCCAGCCTGATGCCAGGGTCCGGCCCCGTCCAGAACTTCCTCCCAAGTCCACTTCTCCCGCCAGTCCAACTCGAACTCCGTCTGCTCCTTCCTCTGCTGCTTGGTCCTTTGGTGGTGGGTGATTCTGTCACGATTGTCGTTGGTGGAAATGGAAGACCAAAACGCAGCAGGTACGTGAATGCTCATCTTGATTTTTAATTACTCTCAAAATGAACATACAAAATAACAAACACGAAAAACGAACGAACGACAATAACAGTCTGACTAGGCACATGGCTAAGCACAGAACAATTACCCACAAATCACACACACAAACACACCCTAATATATGGGACTCTCAATCAAAGGCAGATAGACAACACCTGCCTTCAACTGAGAGTCCCAACCCCAATTAACCAAACATAGAAACACACACACCAGACTAACCAGCTCTATGCTATGTCACTGCGTGTCAATTTTTCCTGACAGACAGAACTTGATAAATACAACACAAAAATAACTGATATTCATGAAGCCTTTAAAAAATATACAAGCAGATCCTGTAGCCCATGTAAATGAACACATTTACATTTCTGTTGTGTGCAACTGGAGAAACTTTATTGTTTGGGGTTTCGAGCAGCGCAGATATCTACTATACTATGGTGATGTGGTTGTTAGCTAAAGCTCCCACACTGCACAGTTAAGGATATGTATTTCAGACAACACAAACATACATGGAAAATCACAGAAATACAGTTTACCAACACACATAGCCATGCAGACAGACAAGATTTGGCATTTCTTTCCCTTATAGCCTAAACAAAGAGAAACATGAGAAACCACTCCATCCTGCCAGCAAGAGAAACAACACTCATAACTAGCCACTGTATGGGAGATAATACTTAATTTTCATGTTCCAAAGAACCTTGTGGCTGTGTCTACAATCACAGACACATAGTCCTCTCCCCACAGAGAGAGACCCACAGAAAGAGGTAGGTAGGGTTGGGACTGACACTGCTTGGAGTGAATCGTCCTCTTCCAGCAGCCAGCTGTCCTGAAGAAAGAAAAAGCCCTGAGTCAAAGCGAGAAGCGGGGGGGCAGAGAGAAGAGTGTTTGTGGTGATGTGGCACCGAGACAGAAGACGTAGAGTACCAAGGGGGATGGGAAATTAGATGATCGATACCCCCTTCGATTCATTAATGATGAAGCCATTTAGGCTTGGCTGTCATATTACAGCCTGGTGTCATAGACTAGACGTAACATAGAAAACGTAAATACGGAATCTCAAATTAGTATGATATGTTAAGTTTGGTATGGTTACATAAGACAAATGGTTACTTAATTAAGGCAAAAACGAAAGTAGGGTGGTTGGTCGGGGTTGATGGGTGGGCATATGACGCAAACGTCTAGCAACCCAAAGGTTGTGAGTTTGAATATCATCACGGACAACTTTAGAATTTTTGCTAATTAGCAACTTTGCAACTACATACTATTTTTATCTACTTTGTAACTACTTGGCATGTGAGCTAACCCTTCCCTTAACCTGAACCGTAACCATTTAACCTAACTCCTAAACTTAACCTTAAACCTAACCCCTAACCCTTACGTTGGTCAGCTAGCTAACGTTAGTCAGCTAGCTAACGTTAATACATACCATACGAAACGTAACATATCATACTAAATGGAGTGTCTCGGATTTACATACAGAATAATATGAAATGCTCTGAGACCAGGTTACATATTAGCTGGGTGATATAATATTGCAACGACATATTGTTATTGGGGAGCATAGGGAAGTTTCCCTGAAAGCAATGCCACTCGGAGCACAGGGACACACTGTGCTGCGTATTAGCTTGATGACAGTTCCTAGATTCGTCAGAAGTGAACAACTTCAAGCTTAAAAGGATGTTATCCCATTTAAATGTTGAATAGTTTGTTAGAGAACGTGTGCTTGATATCATTTGGTTGTCTGGAGGCTGGAATTCTAAGCTTACTTAACAGGTTGGTCTTACTAGGCTAGTCCCTGTGAAAACATCTGCAACGAGTATACAAAACATTAAGGACACCTGCTCTTTCCATGACATGGAATGACCAAATGAATCCAAGTGAAAGCTATGATCCCTTATTGATGTCACTTGTTAAATCCACTTCAATCAGTGTAGATGAAGGGGACGAGACAGGTTATAACAATTATTTTTAAGCCTTGAGACAATTGAGACATGGATCGTGTATGTGTACCATTCAGAGGGTGAATGGGCAAGACAAAATATTTCAGTGCCTTTGAACAGGGTACATTTGGTGCCAGGTGCACTGGTTTGTGACAAGAACTGCAACGCTGCTGGGTTTTTCACAGTTTCCTGTGTGTATCAAGAATGGTCTACCACCCAAAGGACATCCAGCCAACTTGACACAACTGTGGGAAGCATTGGAGTCAATATGGGCCAGCATCCATGTGGAATGCTTTCAACAACTTGTAGAGTCCATGCCCTGACGAATTGAGGCTGTTCTGAGGGCAAAAGGGGAAGGTGTTCCTAATATTTGGTATACTCAGTGTACATGGGAAAGCCATGGCAGGAACAAGCGCTGAACTGTCCTCCCAACTTAAATGAATGAACACGCATTTTGAACAGTGGCTTCCAATAGAGCACAACTGAGGTGTTCTTAGAATACATCCTGTAATACAGTTGAAAGGATCATCTGATGTGGACATTAATCTTGCATACATTTCTGAGGGAGAGGCACAAAGCTAAAGCGTAACATGTTGCACATTTAAATAATTTTTAAAACAGACTTTGTATCAAACCACAGTTGACTGTCAAGTAGAGTATTCAAGTGAAATCACACAGAGTTGGCAAAACAGTGCGCATAGATTTCCCACAAACCTGGTGCCAAAAGAAGGCTCACATGCGATGATTCAATATACTTATTTTGCTGGCTCAGTCAACAAAACATTGTCACCGAATTAAACCCTAGCACAATAGCGAGGCAAAGCAGATCTGGAAAATTACAACAAGGGAACATAATCACACAGCCTCTTCACATAGAAATACAGTGCATTCGTGAAAGTACTCAGGCCCCTTCACTTTTTCCAAATTCTGTTACGTTACAGCCTTATTCTAAAATGGATTAAATACAAAAAAATACTCATCAATCTACACACAATACACCATAATGACGAAGTGAAAACAGGTTTTTACAAATGTTAGCAAATGTATTAAATATAAAAACAGAAATACCTTATTTACAGAAGTATTCAGACCCTTTGCTATGAGACTCAAAATTGAGCTCAGGTGCATCCTGATTCCATTGAACATCCTTGAGATGTTTCTACAACTTGATTGGAGTCCACCTGTGGTAAATTCAATTGATTGGACATGATTTGGAAAGGCATTCACCTGTCTATATAAGGTCCCACAGTTGACAGTGCATGTCAGAGCAAAAACCAAGCCATGAGGTCGACGGAATTGTCTGTCCGAGGTCCGAGACAGTATTGTGTCGGGGCACAGATCTGGGGAAGGGTAACAAAAAAATGTCTGCAACATTGAAGGTCCCCAAGAACACAGTGGCCTCCATCATTATTAAATGGAAGAAGTTTGGAACTACCAAGACTCTTCCTAGAGCAGGCCGCCTGGCCAAACTGAACAATCGGGGGGAAAAGGCCTTGGTCAGGGAGGTGCCCGAGAACCCGATGGTCACTCTGACAGAGCTCCAGAGTTCATCTGGAAGGACAACCATCTCTGTTGCACTCCACCAATCAGGCCTTTATAGTAGAGTGGCCAGACGAAAGCCACTCCTGAGTAAAAGGCACACATGACAGCCCACTTGGAGTTTGCCAAAAGGCACCTAAAGAACTCTCAGACCATGAGAAACAAGATTCTCTGGGCTGATGAAACAAAGTCAAACTCTTTGGCCTAAATGCCAAGCGTTACATCTGGAGGAAACCTAGCACCATCCCTACAATGAAGCATGGTGGTGGCAGCATCATGCTGTGAGGATGTTTTTCAGTGGTGGAGACTGGGAGACTAGTCAGGATGGAGGGAAAGATGAACGAAGCAAAGTACAGAGAGATCCTTGATGAAAACCTGCTCCAGAACACTCAGGACCTCAGACTGAGGTGATAGTTCACCTTCCAACAGGACAACAACCCTAAGCACACACCTAAGACAAGGAAGGAGTGGCTTGAGTAGCCCAGCCAGAGCCCGGACTTGAACCCGATCTAACATCTCTGGAGAGACCTCAAAAAACGGTGCAGCAACACTCCCCATTCAACCTGACAGAGCTTGAGAGGATCTGCAGAGAATGAGAGAAAATCCCCAAATACAAGTGTGCCAAAGTTGTAGCATCATACCCAAGAAGACTCCAGTCTGTAATTGGTGCTTTAACAAAGTACTGAGTAAAGAGTCTGAATACTTATGTCAATGTGATATTTTCATTTTTTTCTTTTGATACATTTGCCAAAATGTCTAAAATCCAATTTTTGCTTTGTCATTATGGGTTATTGTGCGTAGATTGATGAGGATTTAAAAAAAAATCTAATTTACAATAAGGCTGTAACGTAACTAAATGTGGAAAAAGTGAAGAGGTCTGAATACTTTCTGAATGCAATGTACACAAAATAGAAAATCCCAGGGGATTATCAGATAGATTCTAATTTCAGTGAGCTGTGTTCACAATAGTGCTGTTAGGACTAGCGATAAATACTATTTTTAAAGGAATAGTGTAATACGAACTGTTGGATGCGTGACAGACGTTGCTGTGCTTGCTTTATAGCAGGTTTCAACTAGATTCAAATTCAGCTGCGGGCCAATTTTTTGTTGAGCGGATGGTCGGGGGGCCGGAAGGTAAATACAAATAACTGCAAATTGACGCAAGAAGCCCAAACAGATATATTTGACAAAAAAATATAATAATTTCAAACCTTGCTAGCTTTTGTATACAATCACATCTCTCTATTATGTGTGGCAATACTTGGGAACAGATTTCCAAAATTAAAATCACTTGGAGCTGATTTCCTGGTGTTTTTACAGTCTTTTATGTCCAATAATGAAAAAATATATAAAATAAATCATAGTATATATATATAATATTTTGCTCAGAAAACTTTGGGGACCAAATAAAACCATTCGCGGGCCGCCAGTTGGGGAACCCTGCTTTATAGTACATCTTCCTCGCTCATAAATCCTTATAAATCGGTCCTTGATCTTGCAAACAGATGTAACTGTCCTCTTGACAACGCCTTAGCCTGCTACACCCTCGAAAAGCTAGCAATTTGATGGCACAGTTGAGGCATTTTAAGCGGAAGATTGAATTTACCAATCCAACTTGATAACACACTACACTGAACAAAAATATAAACGCAGTGTTGGTCCCATGTTTCATGAGCTGAAATAAAAGATGTTCCATATGCAACAGAAGCTTATTCTCTGCAGGATTTTGTGCACAAATTTGTCCCTGTTAGTGAGCATTTCTCCTTTGCCAAGATAATCCATCCACTTGACAGGTGTGGCATATCAAGAAGCTGATTAATCAGCATGATCATTACACAGCTGCACTTTGTGCAGGTGCACTTTGTCACACAACACAATGCCATAGATGTGTCAAATTTTGAGGGAGCTTGCAATTGGCATGCTGACTGCAGGAATGTCCACCAGAGCTGTTGCCAGAGAATTTAATGGTAATTTCTCTACCATAAGCTTTCTCCAACGTCGTTTTAAAGAATTTGGAAGTATGTCCAAACGGCCTCACCACTGCAGACCATGTGAATGGTGTTGTGTGGGCAAGTGGTTTGCTGATGTCAACATTGTGAACAGAGTTCCCCATGTGGCAGTGGGTTATGGTATGGGCAGGCATAAGCTACGGACAACGAACAAATGACATTTTATCGATGGCAATTTGAATGCACAGAGATATCGTGACAAGATCCTGAGGCTCATTGTCGTGCCATTCATCTGCCACCATTACCCCATGTTTCAGCATGTTAATGCACGGCCTCATGTCTGTACACAATTCCTGGAAGCTGAAAATTCCCCAGTTTTTCAATGGCCTGCATACTCACCAGACATGTCACTATTAGCATTCTGGATCGAAGTGTACGACAGCGTATTCCAGTTCCCGCCAATATCCACAGCCAATTAAGAGGAGTGGGACAACATTCCACAAGCCACAATCAACAGCATTATCAACTCTATGCAAAGCAGATATGTCATGCTGCATGAGGCAAATGGTGGTCACACCAGATACTGACTGGTTTTCTGATCCATCCCCCAACCTTTTTTTAATGGTATCTGTGACCAACAGATGCATAAAGTTGAAGTCGGAAGTTTACATACACCTTAGCCAAATACATTTAAACTCAGTTTTTCACAATTCCTGACACTTAATCCTAGTAAAAATTCCCTGCCTTAGGTCAGTTAGGATCACCAGTTTATTTTAAGAATGTGAAATGTCAGAATAATAGAAGAGAGAATGATTAATTTCAGCTTTTATTTCTTTCATCACACTCCCAGTGGGTCAGAAGTTTACATACACTCAACTAGTTTTTGGTAGCATTGTCTTTAAATTGTTTAACTTGGGTCAAACGTTTCGGGTAGCCTTCAACACGCTTCCCACAATAAGTTGGGTGAATTTTGGCCCATTCCTCCTGACAGAGCTGGTGTAACTGAATCAGGTATGTAGGCCTCCTTGCTCGCACACGCTTTTTCAGTTCTGCCCACAAATTTTCTATAGGATTGAGGTCAGGGCTTTGTGATGGCCACTCCAATACCTTGACATTGTTGTCCTTAAGCCATTTTACGACAACTTTAGAAGTATGCTTAAGGTCATTGTCCATTTGGAAGACCCATTTGCGACCAAGCTTTAACTTCCTGACTGATGTCTTGAGATGTTGCTTCAATATATCAACATAATTTTCCTACCTCATGATGCCATCTATTTTGTGAAGTGCACCAGTCCCTCCTGCAGCAAAGCACCCCCACAACATGATGCTGTCACCCCCGTGCTTCACTGTTGGGATTGTGTTCTTTGGCTTGCAAGCCTCCCCCTTTCTCCTCCAAACATAACGATGGTCATTATGGCCAAACAGTTCTATTTTTGTTTCATCAGACCAGAGGACATTTCTCAAAAAAAAGTATGATCTTTGTCCCCATGTGCAGTTTAAAACCGTAGTCTGGCTTTTTTATGGCAGTTCTGGAGCAGCGGCTTCTTCCTTGCTGAGCGGCCTTTCAGGTTATGTCGCTATAGGACTCGTTTTATTGTGGATATAGATACTTTTGTACCTGTTTCCACCAGCATCTTCACAAGGTCCTTTGCTGTTGTTCTGGGATTGATTTGCACTTTTCGCACCAAAATACGTTAATCTCTAGGAGACAGAACGCATCTCCTCCCTGAGCGGTATGACGGCTGCGTTGTCCCATAGTGTTTATACTTGCGTACTATTGTTTGTACAGATGAACGTGGTACCTTCAGACGTTTGGAAATTGCTCCCAAGGCTGAACCAGACTTGTGGAGGCCTACATTTTTTTTATTAGGTCCTGGCTGATTTATTTTGTTTTCCCCATGATGTCAAGCAAAGAGGCACTGAGTTTGAAGGTAGGCCTTGTTGACATTAACAGGTACACCTCCAATTGACTCAAATGATGCCAATTAGCCTATCAGAAGCTTCTAAAGCCATGACATCATTTTCTGGAATTTTCCAAGCTGTTTAAAGGCGCAGTCAACTTAGTGTATGTAAACTTCTGACCCACTGGAATTGTGTTACAGTGAATGATAAATGAAATAATCAGACTGTAAACAATTATTTGAACAATTACTTGTGTCAAAGTAGGTGTCCTAACCGACTTGCCAAAACTTTAGTTTGTTGACAAGAAACTTGTGGAGTGGTTGAAAAACAAGTTTTAATGACTCCAACCTAAGTGTATGTAAACTTCCGACTTCAACTGTATCTGTATTCCCAGTCATGTAAAATCCACAGATTAGGGCCTAATGAATTCATTTCAATTGACTGATTTCCTTAGATGAACTATAACTCAGTAAAATCTTTGAAATGTTGCATGTTGCATTTATATTTTTGTTCAGTTTATAACATATCCATTAAACACCACTCATCAGATTTCCAAAACTTCCAAGCACTCTCCAGATTTGGGAAATGATTATGAAATCACTTATTTATCAAGGCACAAGGCGAGACCCAGATGCAGACACAGGAGGAAAATGGTTGGAGTCTTACAATGTTTAATAATCCAAAGGGGTAGGCAAGAGAATTGTCGTGGCAAAAATTTCAAAATCAGATCAGAGTCCAGGAGGTACAGAGTGACAGACAGGCTCGTGGTCAAGGCAGGCAGAATGGTCAGGCAGGCAGGTAGAGTCCAGAAAGAGGTAAGGGTCAAAACCGGGAGGACAAGAAAAAGGAGAATAGCAAAAGGAGTACGCTTGTCGACTTGACTAAACATACAAGACGAACTGGCACAGAGAGACAGGAAACACAGGGATAAATACACTGGGGAAAATAAGCCACACCTGGAGGGGGTGGGGACAATCACAGCAACAGGTGAAACAGATCAGGGCGTGACACTTATTAGTGTTTTGGCAATACAGTACGTAGGTCACCTTCATCAGAATGTGAGTGTCGCACTATTTGTAGCTGTAGTGCATGAAGAGAGATAAAGAGAGACTGATATCCATATGAAAAGAGAGTGACTCATGTCCAACCAATGGATAGTGTTCGAGAGGACATTATGGGCAGGAATGTTTAAGAAGAGAGACTTGAGGGGCGGATCATAACCCTTCAATACAATGACTATGTCATTAATTCATCAAACCTGGCCGATCTTGTTATGTGGCTGACAAGGGTCAGGATTTGATTTGAGGGGGCAGTATGATATCATATAGGAAAGGAAATGAGCCTGCCCGTCATAACGTATCAGAGACATCCAGAGAGGTGGCAGGCTGAGGCTGCAGTCTAATATAAGGGGATGTATATTATATTACAGTGCATGTACTTCTCACTTCCTCCCAGATGAGACACAATGTCTATTTATCTGAATCACCTAGGCATGATCCCGCTTTCCTTCGCAACAACTCTTAAACCGTGGGTTTTCATAATGAAATGTCCTCGTTTGCTGGGGTTGACACACTGTTAGAAGCTGGCTGATAGTGTGAGAGGTGTCCTTTTAGTAACTGCACATCTTTTTTGATAACCTGCTGGCTCTGAGGCCATAGCTCGCATGATTCACGCCCAAGGAAGCAAAAAAAAAAATGACACAATGAATTATGCCCTTAATTCATAACGGCAGTTATAGCTGTCCAATTAAGAGCCGCCGTCTCTGACCCGAGCCCTTCCTTTCCACTCGCTATCTTTTTACATTGTTAATTTCCACGGTCCCTCACTAAATCAGTAGAGTGCCACAAAGCCATTAATCAGCTGTGGGCACCATGCGAGGAGCCCTAGAATCAATCATATCGCTGTAGTGAGGCAGCCTCTTCCTCTGCCCCAGTAAATCCAGGTCCTGATTGTGCTACTTGTGACGCAGCGTCGAAGTCACAATATATTTTCTCACAGCCCAGAAGTGACAGGAGATATCTAACTCAGATACATTCTGATGTACATGCTGCACAGTAGGCCTATATTAGTACATGAACAGTAGGCCTATATTAGTACATGAACAGTAGGCCTATATTAGTACATGCACAGTAGGCCTATATTAGTACATGAACAGTAGGCCTATATTAGTACATGAACAGTAGGCCTATATTAGTACATGAACAGTAGGCCTATATTAGTACATGAACAGTAGGCCTATATTAGTACATGCTCACGCACATACACACGTGCACGCACGCACACACACACACACACAGGAAAGAAGACACAAAAGGTGGACTGCATATAGTACAATGTACTGTGTAGATACAATGTATATTTTTTATTTATTATAAGCTAAACGTATCAAAGCAGTGCATTGTGCTCTTTCAGCAAAAACATATCTCACTTCCAGCCTCAAAAAGCTTTGAATCAATCATCTGGTCATATCAAACTAATGACATTTTGACTGGAGCGGTTCAACTCCCGAGGGCCCTCAAGAACAAGCTGAATCTTGTTTGACATTTCCCCTAAGACCCTTATCAAAACACCCATACGAACTCGGTCACTGCTTGAGAGGCCAGCCACTCTTGAATTCAATTATTGCCACTTGACATAAAGACAAAACACAATTTAATGGCCCAGTGGCGGAGAGACGTTTTTCTTTGATCCCCAGTCTATAAAGCAGTGTGAGGAAATCACATCAAAGCTGATGAACAAGTGATGACTTTAGTCCATTAAGCCAAATGTCAGGCGACGTGTAACCTTTGGCCCTTCAACCTAATGGTGGACAATGAGTTTAAACAACATGTTTAGAAAGAGACAGCGCGAGAGAGAGAGCGCGAGAGAGAGAGAGAGAGAGAGAGAGAGAGAGAGAGAGAGAGAGAGAGAGAGAGAGACAGAGAGAGAGAGGAAAACAGAAAGCGAGATGTACAGATTAATGCATGAGAAAGAGCTGTCTCTGCCCCTATATATCAGGGGCAATCGTTCCCATGTGCCCAGTCTTCCCTTCTCTCATCCATCAAGGGAAAGATAATCACAGCTGGAAACAACGTAATTCAAAGAGCTCTGCTTGCCTTCGCTATGAAAAGGCTCTTGACTCAGCAGAAAGGAATTGGAAATGTCAAGTGAAAAGCCAGTCAGTCTTGTAATACAGGCAACAGATGCTCAACAAATAGCAATCCCAGAGAGACTCCTTCTATTCGCTCCCTCTCTTCCAGTCCCTTATGCTTGCCTATGGAGAGAAAACAACCAAAGTACAAAAACGTGATCATCTACAATGGATCACATGCTGTGGCATAGGTCTTTACAAACATTACATCCAGTGTATCCTTAGTAGCCCTCAAGCCTTAGGCTAAGATCATGAAATGTGACGGCCTACATTGTGATACTCAGCCAAACAAGGAACAAATAGACACTTTTGTAGAAATCCAAGACCTACATCACTAACTAACAAGGAAGGGCCTCCTATGCCTTTAACGTGATGCTCCAGAACTTTTGTATAATTTCAGCCAGTAGTATTGAAAGTAGTGCTCATGAGCCAAAACCCCTTTTTTAGTGTACTACAGTACGTCATCCAGTTCTTACGATATGTAAAGTCCTGTAAAAAAAATACTAATACAAATCATACGCTATTTTATGAATTTATTGTGCTTAATATCACGTACTGTATCTTTAATCTTACATTCTATTTTGGCTATTTCTGGAACATGGTTGCCCGATTTACAACTTTTCTCCTCCCTCTCTCAAGCACTCAGTGGGTAAGACCGCCTGGCTGTGAGCGGTGGCGTCACTAAATATTAAGTGTGCTCTCTATGAGTGCCTGTGGGAGACCAGTAATTAAATGCAGTCCCAGTGCGGGCACTCAATGGCAGGCACAGTGGGCCTGAGCAAAGACTGTCAGGGCCAAGCCTCGCACCCGGCTCCAGTCCTCCTTATGCCTGACTATGAACTGCTCACTGACACTAGCACCTTGGACTACCAGCACCACACTCACAGAACATGAAGACGCACTAACCTAGGGAGGAGAACAACGCGCTCAGCATGCCATGGAAACTTGGAAAGATGGAAACCCCAAGAGTGATGGTTGTTTGTGTGAGCTTTTGAGATTTCTCATTTGAGGAGCCTAAGGCTATGCTATGGCTATTTGTAGGCTTTAGGCTATATCTGGGTATGGCACAGTTTGGGTGAGCTGCTTATCCTGGAATGTTCACATTTACGCAAGAGGCTTAGACAGTCAGGCTTCAACAACCGTTGGCAAACATAAATATTAATGAGAGAAGAATACGGTGTCATAGCGTAGCGTGATCATCTGCAAAGGTCTCTGTCGCCTCATGCGACTGTTGCATGTTCAAAGCTGCGTTTGCTTTGGGAGCACCCTGAGATTTTTGTGCGCCTCACTAACTCTACACGCACGTCATCATCGATCACCTTTTGTGACATTAGCACTTTTAATATTCGCAGTTTTGTCCATAGAATTCATTTTATTTGTACGTTTTTTTTCTGAGGGGGAAAAAAATCCTGCGCTTTCACTAGGGAATATTATGAGCTCGAGCTACAATGGTGTCCATGGCAACGCACAGCTCAATCCATCAAGTGCTAACAATGGCATAATACACTGATGCCAAATTCAAATTGGCGGATGGCTTTAGGACCATGCAGAGCATGGCCCGGAGAGCAACTGCTAGCCTGCAGCCTTTTCTCTCACTTTTTAAAGGTAGAGACAATGCCAGTTTGCTTTGCTGGTCAGCCATTTAGGCAGTGCACTGATTGCTTTGATTTTGATGTTGGCATTTGAACTCGGCCTTGTAAGCTTTGTTGTATTCTAATAACCATGGGTTAATTGAATTGGGAATTGGGAGGTGGGGGAGCCCTCCTTTTTTGTGACCTTTCGAAACCAAAAGCTATTTTATTGCTATTAAAGTATAGGTTGATATTTTAATTAATTTGCCCAGTAGGCTAATGTAATTTGGTTTTATGTATTGATATGAAAGTTTGCACAACTGAACAAATAACTATGTAGACTGTTTCCCCAAAATACGTGTCCTGTTTTTGGCTTCAAAGACAATAATAATAGTAGGCTAATGGCACCGGAGGGAATGGTGGCCGTTTTACGGGCTCCTGAACAATTGTGCTATTTTGTGTCTTTTTTTGCACTGATCTTAACTTTTTTTGTTCATAATTTTCCCCCCATCGTTTTCTATAACAGAAAAGAGATTCTGGACATCAGTACAGCTATCACTCACCTCCATTTGGAGAAAGAAAATAATTATCGCAGACCAGGCAAAAATCCCGACACTCGAAGAAGGATGAGACGACGCTATAGAGGCCGGCATGCGGGATACCTGACGAGACTACGTCGGAGACTGGGACAATTGTCTCTGCCCTCCATTCTATGTGTGAACGTGCAATCAATGGAGAATAAACTGTATGAGCTCCGTTCAAGACTATCCTATCAATGTGATCTGAAGAACTGTAATATCCTATGTTTCTAAGGCTTAACAAAGACATGGTAAATATAAATCTAGCTGGTTTTTCTATACATCAGCAGGACAGAAGCTCACAGGAGGAGGTGTGTGTCTCTTTGTTAACAACAGCTGGTGCCCAATCTCTAATATTAAGGAAGTCTCAAAGTTTTGCTTGCTTGAGTTAGAATAACTCATGATAAGCTGTAGACTACAGTATGTACCAATAGAGTTTTCATATATATTTTTCGTAGCTGTC
Source organism: Salmo salar (assembly GCF_965601325.2). NCBI lineage: Eukaryota > Metazoa > Chordata > Actinopteri > Salmoniformes > Salmonidae > Salmo > Salmo salar. The sequence continues at coordinate 66,714,834 of NC_138294.1, read as the reverse complement.
TATTTACCACCACAAACTGATACTGGCACTAAGACCACACTCAACGAGGGCCATAAGCAAACAAGAAAATGTTCACCCAGAGGCGGCGCTCCTAGTGGTCGGTGACTTTAATGCAGGAAAACTGAAATCCGTTTTACCTCATTTCTACTAGCATGTCACCTGTGCAACTAAAAACAATAGATCACCTTTACTCCACACACAGAAACCCATACAATGCTCTACCTCACACTCCATTTGGCAAATCTGACCATAACCCTATCCTCCTTATTCCTGCTTACAACCAAAAACTCAAACAGGAGGTACCAGTGACGCTCTCAATACAGAAGTGGTCCGATGGAGCAGATGCTAAGCTACAGGACTGTTTCGCTATCACAGACTGGAATATTCCGGGATTCATACGATGGCATTGAGGAGTTTACCACACCAGTCACTGGCTTCATTAATAAGTGCATTTACGACGTTGTCCGCACAGTGACCATACGTACATATCCCAACCAGAAGCCATGGATCACAGGCAACATCCGCACTGAGCTAAAAGCTAGAGCTGCCGCTTTCGATGATCGGGACACTGGACCCTTATAGGAAACCCCGATACGAGAGACCTGGCAGTGTGGTGCCAGAAAAGCAACCTCTCCCTCATTGTCAACAAGGCAAAGGAGCTGATTGTGGACTACAGGAACCGGAGGGCCGAGCACGCCCCCATCCATATCGACAGGGCTGTTGTGGAACAGGTCGAGAGCTTCAAGTTCCTCTGTGTCCACATCACTATCTTGGTCCAAACACATCAACACAGTCGTGAAGAGGGCACGACAATGACTCTTCCTCCTCAGAAGGCTGAAATGATTCGGCATGGGCCCTCAGATCCTCAAAAGGTTATACAGCTGCACTATTGAGAGCGTCTTGACTGGCTGCGTCATCGCTTGGTATGGCAACTGTTTAGCATCCGACCGCAAGGTGCTACAGAGGGTAGTGCATACGGCCCAGTACATCAATGGGGCCGAGCTCCCTGTCATCCAGGACCTCTATACCAGGAGTCAGAGGAAGGCCCTAAAAATGTATTCCAAGTCATAGACTGTTCTCTCTGCTACCGCACGGCAAGTGGTACCGATGCACCAAGTCTGGAAGCAACAGGACCCGGAACAGCTTCTACCCCTGAGCTATAAGACTGCTAAATAGTTGGTTAAATAGTTAACCAATAGATACCTGGAATATATGCATTGACCCTTTTTTCATTATCCTCTTTTGACTCATCACATACGCAACTGTTACTGTTTATTATCTATCATGTTGCCTAGTCACTTTATTCCTACCTATACATTGCATTCGGAAAGTATTCGGACCCTCTGACTTTTTCAAAATTTTGCTACATTACAGCCTTATTCTAAAATGGATCAAATTATTTTTTCTCATCAATTTACACACCCCATAATGACAAAGCAAAAACAGAAATGTTAGCAAATGTATTAAATATAAAAAACAGAAATATCTTATTTACATAAGTGTTCAGAACCTTTACTTATGAAACTCAAAATTTAGCTCAGGTGCATCCTGTTTCCATTGATCATCCTTAAGATGTTTCTACAACTTCATTGGAGTCCACCTGTGGTAAATTCAAATGATTGGACATGGTTTGGAAAGGAACACACCTGTCTATATAAGGTCTCACAGTTGTCAGTGCATGTCAGAGCAAAAACCATGCCATGAGGTTGAAGGAATTGTCCATAGAGCTCAGAGACAGGATTGTGTTGAGACACAGATCTGGGGAAGGGTACCAAAAAATGTCTGCAGCATTGAATGTCCCCAAGAACACAGTGGCCCCCATCATTCTAAAATGGAAGAAGTTCGGAACCACCAAGATTCTTCCTAGAGCTGGCCGACCGGCCAAACTGAGCAATCAGGGGAGAAGGGCCTCTGACAGAGCTCCAGAGTTTCTCTTTGGAAATGGGAAATCCTTCCAGAAGGACAACCATCGCTGCAGCACTCCACCAAACAGGCCTTTATGGTAGAGTGGCCAGACGGAAGCCACTCCTCAGTAAAAGGCACACGACAGCCGGCTTGGAATTTGCCAAAAGGCACCTAAAGGACTCTCAGACCATGAGAAACAAGATTATCTGGTCGGATGAAACCAAGATTGAACTATTTTTTTGCAAACATTTATGAAAACCTGTTTTTGATTTGTCATTATGCGGTATTGTGTGTAGATTGATGAGGGGGGGAAACTATTTAATCAATTTTAGAATAAGGCTGTAACATAACAAAATCTGGAAAAAGTCAAGGGGTCTGAATACTTTCCGAATGCACTGAGTGTACAGTACCAATCAAAAGTTTGGACACATCTACTCATTCATGGGTTTTTCTTTATTTTGACAGTTTTCTACATTGTAGAATAATAGTGAATACATCAAACTATAAAATAACACATATGGAAGTATGTGTAGTAACCAAAAATGTAGTAACCAAAAATGACCTGGCCTCCACAATCACCCGACCTCAACGCAATTGAGATGGTTTGTGATAAGTTGGACCACAGAGTGAAGGAAAAGCAGCCAACAAGTGCTCAGCATATGTGGGAACTCCTTTAAGACTGTTGGAAAAGCATTCCAGGTGAAGCTGGTTGAGAGAATACCAAGAGTGTGCAAAGCTGTCATCAAGGTAAAGCGTGGCTACTTTGAAGAATCTCAAATATTAAATATATTTTGATTTGTTTAACACTTTTGTGGTTACAACATGATTCTATATGTCTTATGTCATAGTTCTGATGTCTTCACTATTATTCTACAATGTAGAAAATAGTCAAAATAGAGAAAAACCCATGACTGAGTTGGTGTGTCCAAACTTTTGACTCGTAATGTACATATCTACTTTAATTACCTCGTACCCCTGCACATCGCCTCGGTACTGGTACTCCGTGTATATAGCCAAGTTATCGTTACTCATTGTATATTTATTCCTTGTGTTATTATTTTTATATATATTCCTTGTGTTATTATTTTATAATCTTTTCTACTATTTCTCTTTTTTTCATTGTTGTTTGTAAAGCATGTGACAAATACACATTTGATTTGATTTTATATGCATTGTCATGCAGTGATAGAATGATAATTGAGATCATGGAAATCATTAATGATTACTTAGTTTGGCTAACTTTTTTAACTTCTTGCTGTAGGTCTACTTCATCATCATCTTCTGTATGCATCCCTAATCCCTTCCTGTAGCCTACCTGTCTCTGGCATAATGCATTTCCATCTCTCACTCTATCAGTCTTGCTTGTCCATCTTCCTGACTTAAAATGCAATATTCTAACAGATCAATCTTGCTGGCAAAATGTAATTAAATATTGATAAGTTATTTAGCTATAATGTAGATGTTTTATATAATGAGCACCCAGATACTGCAACTGCTGCATAGGCAAAACAATAATGTAAAACAGTGACAAGCTGGCCCGGGATAAATTTGCCCCTCATTGGCTACTATGTTCCAATATCAATGTTCTCAGAGCTACCAAGGTGACATGTAAAGGGCCTTAGCTCCCTTTAAAAGGGCATGTGTAGATTTTCCATTTTTATTTTGTGATTTTCTTCATCTTTGGTCAAGTTTGTTTGTCTTCATGTGTCCTTGTTGATTGTATGCCTAAGTAAGTCCTTTGCTATAGGCCAATGCCTTTTATTCAATGCATGTGTACTGGGGCGTAGGAGCAACTCTGACATTGAGGGGGACACATTTTGCATTTTTATTTTATAGCAAGATTTAAATGCTTATTAACCTGCTATCATTTCATCAGAGGTCATATATGATCATTCAGAATTATTTATTTATTCAGTAAAATTTTGTGGTGGAGCCCCTCCCACCTTGCGAGCAAGACAGTGACACTATATCCACAGAGGAAGTGATCAAAAAGCAAATGTATAACCCGTGCCTGGCTTGTCATGCAAAATGTTAAGGTGGTCTTAGAATAGGTAGGGCGCTTGGGTCTAGAAAAGATTGGAGGGATTAAACTAGAAAAAGAGTGGGAATGTACAGTAACATCCTCTGCCACCAACGTAAAAAAAACAACAATAAAGAGCCCTCAGAAAAAAGGATTTTGAACATGCCCAAACCAAGGTGCATTTAGTGGCAGCAAGCCTTGTAGACAAGGCTAAAGAGGACACCCAGGTTATAGTTCACCCTCAAAATATATTTTTTTATATTTTCATATGTGTGTTCTTTTGTAGCCTACATTGATTTATTTTATTTGAAGTTATATTCCAATATTGTGATATTTGTTCTACTGCCTAACTGAAGTCTTAACACATCATTAGCATACTGGTTTTTGTCTGGAATTTTAGATGACTGACATGCCCAAAGTAAACTGCCTGTTATGCATATACTTGGTAGCATTGGATAGAAAACACTCTGAAGTTTCTAAAACTGTTAAAATAATGTCTGTGAGTATAACAGAACTGATATGGCAGGCAAAAACCCGAGGAAAATACATCCAGAATATTTTTTGGGGCGGTCACAGGCCGTTTCAGTGCTTGCCTATGGGAAATACAAATAGATAGGACCCAGATTGCAGTTCCTATGGCTTTCACTAGATGTCAACAGTCTTTAGAAAGGCTTTCAGACTTGTTTTTTGAAAAATGAACAAGTAGTTGGAAGAACTACAAGGTGTCTCTCATTAGAAAAGTTGTCTTGTTGGCACGTGAATGAGGTGCGCGCTCTTCATTACTTATCTTCCCCATTGAACATACTATTCTTCGTCTTAAATATTATCATTTTTTTAATTAATCCCCATTAATTAGAAACATCGTTTGACTTGTTTGGAGGAACTTTACTGGTAACTTTTTGGATTAGTTTGTATGCATGTTGAAAGAGTGGATTACTAAGATCATTGGCGCCAACTAAACTGACTTTTTTGGATATAAAGAAGGACTTTATCGAACAAAATGACCATTCATTGTGTAGCTGGGACCCTTGGGATTGCAAACAGAGGAAGATCTTCAAAGGTAAGGGATTTATTTAATCACTATTTGTAATTTTGTGACGTCTGTACTGGTTGAAAAAGTATTTTGGTGTGGGGCGCTGTCCTCAGATAATCGCATGGTATGCTTTCGGGGTAAAGCCTTTTTGAAATCTGACAACGCGGTTGGATTAACAAGAAGTTAAGCTTTTAAATGATGTATGACACTTGTATTTGTATGAATATTTAATATTACGATTTTTGTATTTTGAACTTCGCGCTCTGCAATTTCACCGGATGTTATCGTAGGTGTCCCGCTAGCGGTTCCTGCGCCAAAAGAGGTTAAAAATCATATGAAATTCAGGTCTGTGCATACAGTGGGTCTTCTGCCGTGACATCTAAAAATGATGCTGTACATTGATATCTTGAAAATTAGGCTATAAGAAATTCTGACTTGTGGGCTATGCGTATAGCTTCCGTCCCTCTCCTCGCCCCAACCTGGACTTGAACCAGGGACCCTCTGCACACATCTACAACTGACACCCACGAAGCATCGTTACCCACCGCGGCCCTTGCAGAGCAAGGAGAACAACTACTTCAGGTCTCAGAGCGAGTGACGTCACCCGATTGAAACGCTATTAGCGCGCACCACCGCTAACTAACTAGTCATTTCACATCGGTTACACTCACCCCCCTTTTGACCTCCTCCTTTTCCGCAGCAACCAGTGATCCGGGTCAACAGCATCAATGTAACAGTATAGCTTCCGTCCCTCTCCTCGCCCCAACCTGGGCTTGAACCAGGGACCCTCTGCACACATCAACAACTGACACCCACGAAGCATCGTTACCCATCGCGCCACAAAAGCCACGGCCCTTGCAGAGCAAGGGGAACAACTACTTCAGGTCTCAGAGCGAGTGACGTCACCCGATTGAAACGCTATTAGCGCACACCACCGCTAACTCACTAGCCATTTCACATCGGTTACACGTATGGTGGGTGTTCTGCAGTGATGTCTAAAATGCTTCTAATTAATCAGCACCTTGGAGAGCGCTGTCCATTTCACCACCATAGATAGAAGGCTACTTGGCAGTTCACTCTGTCTGCTGCGCTGCTACATTGAGTTTGTCACTTTTTTTCACAGAGTGAGCGCGAAAGGGGTGGGGGGGGGGAGTTATCCGGGGGGCTTTGAGGTACCGGAAGCTCCTGATTTACAAATTAATCACTGGGGGGAACCTCCAGTCCCCCCGGCTCCTAAGCCACTGCATGCGTATGATTTATCTGGCATAGTTTGCATTCATGGTCAGCTGTTTAATGCACTGGTTACTTTCACATTGAAGTCGGCATTTGAAGTCGACCTTGTTGTGACTAGATAGCATGTGTTATCTATTTCATGTTGCACTGTATGCGTTGTTCCACAAGTAAAGGAGTCAATTTATGCTTGAGTAGTGGTGGACATTGTACACACCGTTCCACATACAGTACCTTTAAACCTAATATAGTGGAGATAATTATTGGCTGGGGTGATTTTTTATTTGTTTTGCTGTTGTTTAAATAGCAATTTTTTGGGGTGTAGAAATGCAGTAAATGAGCTTCAACTTAAAAAAAATATCCTTGGTTTTGAGTTAAGTCAACATACTCCATTCCACAAAATCATATCATCCATTTAAAATGCATGCTATCTGTCCTGCTAGCCTACATGTGAAGGCATAGGATATAGGCTTGGGAGAAGCAACCGTAACTTTCATTTAGGCTAGGCTACATGTTTCCTTAGAAAACAGTGCCCGACAAAGCAATATGACAGCCTGATAAGTCGACCCATGATATTCTAATAACAGCCTATCCAAGACAAACAGCATTCAGGCTACAATACCAGGCCTGCTTGTAGCCTATGCTTATGCATAGCACTTTAAACTGGGGATAGTCAAGAGGTTTTATGATTTAAAACATGTATTGCTGACGTAGGAAGTAAGTGTAAAGATGAGAGTAAGAGCCTTCGCTTTTTCGCTGTCCTAGGTCCTGAAACTGTTCCCACGATTTCAGTGGGCTATTGGAGAAGTGCTGTAAATTCACGTGTGCGGTTTTGTCCATTTGCTAAATGTGTCAGGCAACTGCAATACTAAGTGAGAAGTAGAAAATGCATATCAACACCAATTCATTAGGCCTCCCTATTATGAAGCTGCCAGGTGCAACATGTGAGACGGTCTTAAGTGATTTAGGCTATAGGCTACTCTAATGGTAGCCTGCTAAAATATACGTTTCTGAAAGTTGATGGACCAAAACAGCTTTATTATTGTAAGTAAAATCTAAAGTGACAATTTAGCCTACATGTTATAGGCCCTAGCAGCCTAGTTAAATTATCCTCCGCTGAACCAGTATCAGTGCGTTAGAGACCTGTCTAACGCCCAGAAAGTTCAGATTCAAACTCCCAGTCACCATATCAGCAAGCATTATAATGTCCAAATAGGTTTGGGGATCAGCAAATATGGAGTTTCTCTGAGAAACTATATTAATTTACCCCTACTACGGCCGGGATGTACTTCCAAAAAAAGGTCTAAATAAAAATGTACAAGCAACCTAAAAAAAGCATATTTGGCACTCATTACTGCCACAAACTGGTTGGAAGTCTACAACAGCTCAATAAGCGACATTGGAGGTGCCGAAGAGCCATTTTTTCAGGTTACGTGTACATTTCTATTTATAGCATACCTTTTTTGGAAGTAGCCTACGGTAGTAAATATAATTGTTCAGCGAAACTCCATAGCCTATTTGGTGATCAACGTAGTTTAACATTATAGGCCCTAACGCTTGCAGAGCTGGTGGATGGGAGTATGAATCTGGTTCAATCCTCTGCGCCTGCTTTCTGGGTTAAGCCACGTTACAAGTAGGACGACCTGCAGGCTACCTAGGTGGCCTAGGTAAGCCACTCAACTCAATGTTAGCCCATCTCGGAAACATCAGCCCATTTATGTAGCCTATGTTGTCAATCACTATAGATGTTACGGGTATGCTAGATTTTTTCCAGGTGTAACGAATGCACCTGAGTAAGTTAGTTAGGAAATCACTGCGGGCTAGTGGAAATGTTTTGGTAAACTGCGCCGTCGCAGAAAGGCAACAGACTGGAGCTTAGCCTATAGCCTAAAAAATAGACTTTTCTCAGGATATGATAGCCGAGACTAAGCAACAGGCTTTGCTCACAATACTCGTTTCACTCACCCGGCTTCTTTCCTACGAAGATAACTTGTGTGTCAGAATTGTTCCCCTTTTCGTCCCCAAAACAGACCCTATCGTTTTTTTTCTTCAGCTCGGTGTGCGAGCGCTCTACCTTTCGCTTTGTCCTGCCATCGAACCGATCCCCTTTCAGCGAGAAAGCTGCGCGCACAATCCATGGTTTTGAATGTGAGATATCCACGTCTCCACGTCGCCATGGAGATGGAGGGAGCTCTTTATCCAGAATAGAATAGGTATCGCTTTTTTACCGACAATGCTTCACCGAGCCGGCCCCTTCAGCATTTTCTTTGGCCCCAAAATGCTCTATTGTCTTGATCACAAATGTTATGAGAAATGATTCTACCGATGGTCGCTCTGCACTCATGCATGCCACGCAATATAATAATATTATATTCTAGAACATCAAGAACAGTAAGCGCCGTGTTTGTAAGAACCAGACGCAGTTTAATGTAAACTGCAAATATTAACAGTGAAATGTTTTTTATGGTACACTAACATTATTAGAAAGGTTGACAATACAATTAACTCAGAGACTTCAAGGAAGATAACGTGCTTATTAATATGCAGTGGAAAATAGGCCTATGGGCTAAATAGGCTACATAGATGTAGACTATGGGAGTACTTTTTTGACTGATTCTTCTGATAACATACACACAATTATTCAATTAGCTTACTGTTAATAATGTCTGAGAAATGAGAATGAAAGGATAACAGAGCATGTGGAAACCCTCTGTAGTTTCCACCGTTCCCTATTCACGTGCCTTTAGTTCATGTTATTAACAATCGAGTTGTCTTGATTTCAAATTCAAATTTCAGAAAAAAAGCATTAGGCTACGACTTAAATTCATAGATACCTCGATACTCTCGTGCACTTGGAAAAATTAGGAAAGATTAAACGGGAGCACGATGCAATGTGTTATGTAATCCCCCACTCCCCCTTGTATTATCCGTCATTTCTCAGTCACCACAAAACCAGTCTAACGTGCAGAAGAAAAATAATACATTTACATAGCCTACCTTGTTAATAGACGCCGCTCTTATTCATTCATTCTGTTTGACAATTACGCCTGGTTCCCGATGGTTGTCGTTTAACACAGGGGTGAGGAATATGAGTTGCTAATTTCACATTTCAGCCTACATCTTGTTGAAACATCCATCTCCTGTCATTCTGTCATGTCCCCTTCTTTTGAGCTCGACCAAGTAGGAAGATAGAGAGAATGGGCGAAAGAGAGTTTGTGTTTCTGAGTGAGCGAGAGTGCAGGCTATTTGTGTGTGAAGCGAGAGAGCGGGAGAGAAAGAAAGAAAGAAAGAAAGAAAGAAAGAAAGAAAGAAAGAAAGAAAGAAAGAAAGAAAGAAAGAAAGAAAGAAAGAAAGAAAGAAAGAAAGAAAGAAAGAAAGAAAGAGGGTGAGGACTTCAAATAGCTGAGATCCAGGTTGTTTTGTATGTATGGACAGAGCTGTCAATGTAATAGTAAGGAAGAGTAGGCTATTGAGGAAATCACAGAGGGTCTGTGGAAATAACCCAACCGGGAGATATAACGCAAGTCAAAGATCAGACAAGGGGACGTCATCAATAAGTCATTCAAATACAGAAGAAACAGATCATTTCACATTAGTGGGCTGAATATATGCCATACAACTGAAAACAGTGCCACATACTAGAAATGCATACGCAAGCATTTAAATATTTTTCTGTAGTCTCTATCTCTCTCTCTCACTGCATGTTGGACTGTAAGGTCAGATCAGACAAGTGTCTGCTGAAATCATTATTGCATCTTCACAGACAGGCTACTTTAGTGGTGCTAATATATTGTGTCATCAGAAGATAGCATGTCATTCATTCATTATGTTGTGCACAAATGATCTAAATGGCCTCTGCTTGGCAGAAACAAACTAATCAGCTAAAATAACAAGAGGATCTCTTTTTTACACACTATGTTTATTAAATGAAAGAGCCTTTGTGGCCTGACACCCATAGATTAGGACAATGGCTGTTCCTTAGTTTGGTTCTGAAGGACTGGGGACTGATGACACTAAAGAGCATGTAGGTTCCAAAAGACACAGGAGTCATGGTTAGCTGAGTTTAATACATGACAAAATACACATGGCTATTGCTGTGTATAAAACAAAAGCTCCAAAGAAAATGTCATCCCATGGGTCTTTCCGGTACTGCTACCTGTAACACAACTCTCTCCAAAGTAATTAGCTGTACGCATCACTGTATAGCATACCTGTCAGAGGCACATTTTACCCAGTAAATCTTTTCTATCCAAGACAATGGCAGTAAGACCCAGGGGAACAAGACAATTTATATTTTTGGGTTGGCTTTCGGGCATTACCCAACAACAAAAATAAACAGGATTTATATCGTCAATTTTATGACTTCAACAACCTGCCCCTTGACTTCCGAAGCATAAAAGATTTGACATGTTTGATAAGTGATGGGTCACATTATCTTTCATGGCTGGCAGGCTACACGACTACCTCGTCTTAAACTTTACTGTGACACTGCAACATAATGGTTTGTTTTACGGCCATAGTAAAATATTATCTATTGTTGTAACCTTTATATGCTTAACTAGAAGCTTTCTATTTCCCCAGACACAAAAATCCTTTCTCTGTCTATCATTTTCCTGCAATCCCTTTCTCCCACTCTTTCTTTCCAACTCCTCTCCTCCTTTTCTCTCTCTCTCTCTCTTCCCTCTTCATGCACTCCTCTGTCTCTTTCTCTCCATCTCCTCCTCTCTTCCATCTCTTATCCCCCCTCCCTGTTCTCTCTCTATTTCTCTATACTGGGGTACATGCACACAAATCATTCTAATTCATGAAGCTATACAGTTAGTCTCACTCAATCTCCCTCAGGAGCTGGCTGCGTATCACTCTTGGTAAGCAGGGAGACATCAGTCTGTGGTACTTACACTAGCTTGTGACGCACTTGTTTCAAACATGAAAGACGCCCAACTGATATAATGTAAGAAATAATCTCTCTCTCTCTTCCTCTCTCTCTTTCTCTCCCATCCCCCTTGGTGATGTGTCGGGGTGTGTGATCCACATCAGAGAGCGGCTCAGGGACCTACAAAGGAGACAAGAGGACACCTGCAGAGTGACCACACACACACACACACACACACACACACACACACACACACACACACACACACACACACACACACACACACACACACACACACACACACACACACACACACACACACACACACACACACCCGACAAAAGCAAACATTTACTCACATCAGAGCAAAGCTTGTTATATTAGCCTCATGTTTCAGCCTACCAGAGCAATAATGTCACATACACAAGTGCTTATCCTGTACATCACATGTAAATAAATCAATGTTGCACTTATTGAACCTGATTTACTATGTATTATAACTAGGGTCCTGCTTTTTGGTGTGGAAATGGCGGCACTTTGCTTTTATCTGTATTTCCAGCATTAGTGGCGCTGCAGGTAGAAAAACCTAGGAAGTGTTCTGTAATTGAGACAAGCTGTCTCCAATCAATCAATGTCTGGTTGTGCGTGTGTGTTTGGCGGGGGAATCGCCTGAGCCAGGGGAGGCGTAGCTTTGCGAATCTTAATCAGACAAAACCTATTATTTGGCAGGGAATAATATTAGTGATTCAACACCTCAAGCTGATCATCTCCAATGGACTCAGAAGCTGTGATGCCATTCGAGAGGCCTGTACATGTGAGCGACTTGGTGTAGAGAAGCATGGGGACACACTCTCCCGAATGAGGGGCATAGTGTAGGGACCTTAACCCAACACCTAGTGAGTTTATCAATATGTTCGGACAAGTGCCTGCATTTATGCACCAAAAAGCAGGGCCCTAATTATAACAATATTCTTTGCTAAAAAAAAACAGAACATTATATTTTATACTAATACAATTGCTTATAGATAGGGGTCAAAATGAATGGCACCCCTGTTTTCAATACCTTTCAATACATCACCTCAGGATAACAGAACTGAACCTTATTCTAAAATGTATTATGAGATTGGAGAACACATTGGGAGGGATCTTAGACCATTCCTCCATGGAGATTCTTTCCATATCCTTGATATCCTTCATCTGCACTTATGGACTGCCCTATTCAAATCAAACAACAGGTTTTCAATGGGGTTCATGTATGGAGACTGACATGGCCATTGCAAAATGTAGATTTTGTGGTCAAGTAACCATTTCTTTGTGGATTTTCGTGTGTGCTTGGGGTTATTGTCTTGCTGGAAGATCCACTTGCGGCCGAGTTTCAGCCAAAGCAACCATGCTTTTGGCTAAAATGTCTTAGTACTGGGTAAAGTTCAGGATGCCGTTGACCTTAACAAGGGCCCCAGGACCAGTGGAAGCAAAATAACCCATAACATCATATTTCTGGAGTGATGAATCAAGCTTCACCATCTGGCAGTCTGACGGACAAATCTGGGTTTGGCGGATAAGAGGAGGACTCTACCTGCCCCAATGTATAGTGCCAATTGTAAAGTTTGGTGGAGGAGGAATAATGGTCTGGGGCTGTTTTTCATGGTTCGGGATAGGCCCCTTAGTTCTGGTGAAGGGAAATCTTAACGCTGCACCAAATAATGACATTCTAGACAATTCTGTGCTTCCAACTTTGTGGCAACAGTTTGGGGAAAGCCCTTTCCTGTTTCAGCATGACCATGCCCGCATGCACAAAGCGAGGTCCATACAGAAATGGTTTTTCGAGATCAGTGTGGAAGAACTTGACTGGCCTGCACAGAGCCCTGACCTCAACTCCATTTAACACCTTTGGGATGAATTGGAATGCCGACTGCGAGCCAGGCCTAATCGCCAAACATCAGTGCCTGACCTCACTAATGCTCGTGGCTGAATGGAAGCAAGTCCCCGCAGCAATGTTCCAACATCTAATGGAAAGCCTTCCCAGAAGAGTTGAGGATGTTATAGCAGCAAAGGGGGGACCAACTCCATATTAATGCCCATGATTTTGGAATGAGATGTTCGACAAACAGGTGTCCACATACTTTGGGTCATGTAGTGTAGATCAGTAGGAATATCTGTGAAGAAACCAGGCTCTTGAGTGTATAAGGTCCCGAAAAATGTCCAACACCCACTAAAATACATTATTATCACACTCTCCGTAGCCGATGTGAGTAAGACCTTTAAACAGGTCAACATCCACAAGGCTGTGGGGCCAGGCGAATTACCAGGATGTATACTTAGAGCATGCGCTGACCAACTGGCAAGTGTCTTCACTGACATTTTCAACCTCTCCCTGACCGAGTCTGTAATACTCTAGAGGCGAAAGAAACGTGCGCCTATTTAGGCGAGGTGCTGGCTAGTGGAGTGGAACACATAAAAATAAAGGTGAGCCGCACACTCTAGGAGCGCAGATGGAAAAATGTATGTCCAACGTTTCGACAGACAAGCTGTCTTCATCAGGGTATTATGAGTCTGTAATACCAACATGTTTCAAGCAGACCACCATAGTCCTTGTGCCCAAAATAGTGAAGGTAACCTGTCTAAATGACCACCGCCCCATAGCACTCACATAGGTAGCCATGAAGTGCTTTGAAAGGCTGGTCATGGCTCACATCAACACCATCATCCCAGAAACCCTAGACCCACTCCAATTCGCATACTGCCCCAACAGATCAACAGATGACGCAATCTCAATCGCACACCACACTGCCCTTTCCCACCTGGACAAAAGGAACACCTATGTGAGAATGCTATTCACTGACTACAGCTCAGCGTTCAACACCATAGTGCCCACAAAGCTCATCACTAAGCTAAGGACCCTGGGACTAAAAACCTCCCTCTGCAATTGGATCCTGGACTTCCTGACGGGCCGCCCCCAGGTGGTAAGGGTAGGCAACAACACATCTGCCACGCTGATTCTCAACACGTGGGCCCCTCAGGGGTGCCTGCTTAGTCCTCTCCTGTTCACCCACGACTGTATGGCCAAGCACGACTCCAACACCATCATTAAGTTTGCTGACGACACAACAGTGGTAGGCCTGATCACCGACAACTATGAGACAGCCTATAGTGAGGAGGTCAGAGACCTGGCAGTGTATATCCTTCCCACGGGCCGGCAGAATTTAGCAACAGTTTGATTAAGGCTTTGGAGTCAGGGAGAGGCCTGGCCAGTGGGTACGCAGGGCTTAATCTGCAATGAATTTGGGGATTGAGATAGATTCCTTAATAGAGAAGAGATCAAGAATTTGTTTAGGGATGCTTGTGTCTGGATAGATACTTGGATTCTGTATGCTTTTCAGGTTTTGTGAAAACATTCTATTAGTTTGTGTATCAGTCTAATTAGCTCTGTGATATGTTGCATAATCTTTTCATAAAAGGTCCTCAGCCATCTTTGACTTTCCAAAAGCTAGTTGTCTTTGTTGTTTTGAGCATTTCACAGATTATGTCCTCCTCTCTGACCCCCCACTGTTTGAAAATCTCATGAAAAAATGCACAAATGCAGACACACGCACATAACACTTCCAGAGAAATCTTTTAAAGTCTGAAAACATATTGTTTACGTATACCTGTTCTGACTTAACAAAGAAAAAGAATAGTCACACACACATCTTTCCACATAAGAATTAGGAGAGCAGACTAAGTTTACTCCCTGCCTCGGAAAGAAAGAACATTTAGACCTTCTCAAAGTCCCGAGTCATGCAGGCCTGCCTATCCACTGATGGGGCCCAGAGAGAGTTTAATTGTCAAGGAGTGGGCCTGACAATCAAATACTATTCATGCAGATGGAGTGAGAGGATTATTACCATTGAGTTAGTTAGAGCAGGACAAGTCACCGCTGCCTGCAGATCCACAGCAAGCCTAGGGTGCCCTCTGAACCTTTTGTCTGGAGCTCATAGGCTGGGCTGGATTCCCAGGGTGGTCTTCGGATGAATCAGTGTTGCAAAATTTTGCATCACACTTACTTCTTGCTAAGGCCAGGTTACTTTATCACCCTGCCCAAGAACACCAACATAATACAGTACACTCAATATCCCGTCTCAAAACAGAGTGATGCAAATTCAGAAATATTAGAACAAGTCTAAAGAATATTCTTACAAGACTTACAAGACTTGTGGTTGAGTCTAAGTAAATGTAATAACTTCCGGTCAATGGGATTTCTGCTACCGCCAAGAGATGTTTCAGGGAATCCAAACCTTTTCAAAGAAATGCAGATACGAGGACTTGCAGGAATAAAAACAACTGCTTTCCCTGACTGACGGCAGTATTCACCAAGGAGCTGCTCTCACTTCACCTTATCTGCCAGAGACAAACCAGTCTGAATGTTAACAAATGTTAACATACTTCAGTATTGACCTGGGAGGGCAAGAGAGGGTTCTGACTCTGAGGCTTTGGCTCAGGTGTTCCCAAACCACCCAGTGCTTTAATCTCTTGACAATCTGACCTTATGTTACCTTCACATTGCATTTTCAGCCTCAGCCTCAGCCTTGTGTTAAGGGTTTTCCCTCCAGACAGGTAGACACTATTTACAAATCCACAGGGACAACAGGATGGTCTATAGGGCTGGAGCCAACACTGTACTTTATGCCATTGTTCACATGTGCATTATTTAAAACAACTTGATTAACTGCTATTGTGTGTGAGTCAGACTGCAATGAGTAAAAAAGGACATAAATGACAATTTCATGTTCTAGTTACAGAGCTATTTTCAGACGGGGGCCTGCCTGTCGCTGCCATTAAATAAAATGAGGACAGCTATCTCTCTCCCCCAGTCACGTACCCCAGGAAATACTATACCCTCCTCCACACACACACTGTCAGTCAGACAGCTCAGAACCTCACACCACAGTGCAGTCATAAGGCTGATCTAGTCCAGGTCTATGTACTTTATGTGACCTGCTTTTCACAGCATGATGCAGAAAGGAACTAATGTAAACTGTCACAGAAAGACACAACTGCTGAAAAATACACACATTTGCACACACACTCAAACACACACACACACACAAACAAACAAACTCACACACACACATGTGAACACAAAAAACACCCACGTCTGTACCTTGTGTACACACACAAGCACACGGACAGCACAGTGCAGTAGACTCAGTTCAGCTAAAACACTTTTGATTGTAGCGAAACAAAACAGAATACCTCCCATTGTCTGTGGCCCTGAAAAAGCTCTCTGTACAGATGTAGGATCTTAATTTGAGCCAGTTCTCTACAGCAGGAAAATAAGCCTGCAGCAACTGGAAATGTGAATTATTATGTGAATTATAATGAATGGACATTTTTTTAAGGTGTTGATAAAGTATGACATTTCAAAATTGGAAATTACAAACTTTAGAATCCATTTTCAAACTCAAATACACTACAAGTTTGCAGTTCCTGCATTGCAATTAAATTATCAGCAACAAAACAGAGATCAAATTAAGATCCTACATCTGTAGCTGGAGCATAATGGGAGCACATTCAGTGAACCATGACCCTGTGTGCAGAGCTGTAATAGGCAAAGTTAGCTTGGGGATTTGGGAAGCCATAGTCAGTCAATAAATAATATAATAATACTCGTAGGAAAGGTTTTCATCTTTAGCTCACAATATGTGGAAACTATACGATTAGAAGGGTTAAAAATGTAAAACATCACAGCAAAATTGAAAAATACATGGAAACCAAACAAGAGTGGTCTAGGGTGATAGGTGGGATGGGCTGAGAGTGGCTCAGGGGTGGGATTAAATAGCTTATGTTTGGTAATGTATTATTGTTATGTGATTTCTTTATATAAAACTACCATGTATGTAAAATGTGTATGCAAAATGTGTATGTAAAATGTATGTATATGTAGCAGACAAGCTGTAAAAAACAAACAAGATATGTTTCTTCCGAAGAGGGGGGAGGTAGATGGGTTAATAAATACATTTTAAAAAAATACAAAAATGGTAAGGCTAGCTTGGACATATGGCTGTTAATCACAGTTTACAGTAGCCTACAGTTGCAACCATTTGCTTGTTGTTCACCAGATATTTATAGAGCAACATATATAGTACAGTATATGGACAGAATACTACCAATAACAAGACATTTACATCAACTGTTGAGAAAAGGATTCAGAGATGTTGATGTACAAACCTGATTAGCATATCATTAGCAAATTGATATAACGGTCAACATAATTCCCAGAAGTCCACAAAAATGTATTCAGTTAATTTACTGTAGCTAAAGAAATATGGTTTCATAATCATGTTCATATTTCTGAATAGTTGAATAACTGCCCTTCTTGTGGCATACCCTATGTCAGAAAACACAGTATTAAGATATGAAACAAACTCATGGCTTCTGTCTTAAGGTCAGAAGCCATGATCTAAACTGATCCAACCTGTTGATAAGCATAACTTGCATCTGAAAGTTTTACAAGGGGCTTAGTCATGTATCAGCAAGAAACGTAATAATTGAACAGACACAAATCCATGGAAACTATCTAGCGAAAGCTGCATGTTGTGTGATTAATGACCCTGAGAAAGATGAATTCTTCAAACAACCAGAAAAAAAAATCACACCAGATTCAAGGTATTACAATTGTTTGGATAGGGTTTTGGAAGTAGAGCCGATTCCAAGGAGGGATTTCACCCGTACTGAAGAGTAGTTTCTCAAAGTAGTACGTAGATATGGATTTTGCTCCGACCAACCTGATGCAATCTCTAGTGCTCTAGTGATGCCAATAGTATAATTACCTCGACTTTGGATTGATTCTCCTAAAAAGTTAGCAAAATTACCATGGCAATCCATACCATTGTCCAAGGAGCCCTTTTTCAGAGTGTTTATTTCTCTTACTTTCTTTATTTTACGAGTTCCCTGTAACACACTGCTCACACTAAGTTGTAGTGTAATATTCACACACAAATAATCATGGCGATGATCATTACAATCTTATTCAGGTGATCAACCAACTTTGATCTCCTGTGCTGGATATCCACTCCACCAGGAACATCGCAGTTGGTTATAATATTGTATGTGCAATTACAGTCAAAGCTATTGTACACATATGAGAAGATTCACCACTCCTCTAAACATTGTGCTTGTGGCTTTGTTGCACTCTGCTCACGCCAAGACTCCTGACCTTAAGACAGAAGCATGCAGCCTGGCTATGTCACTGTCACTAAAGAAAGGGAAAACAACAGAGTGGAGGGAAGAGGAAAGCTAGTGTTTCAGGCTCTCCAACAGCAATCTCCGTATGCCTGACAAACCAAAATGGACTCCCTCAGAACTACTTCGCTTGCTATGTCTGGGATTACTCTCAACTCAAGCCTCTGACAAGTCAATAGCAGAGGCATCCAGAAATTCACCTCTACCGCCATACAGTGAACGCCAAACTCTTCACACTTTCTACACTTTCAGTGGAAAGTTCCTCCTTCACTGTTTAGCAGTAGAGGTGAGTTTCTTGATATGTCAAATCTCCTTTATATTGAAAAGCTCTATTTAATATTGAAATATATTGTAGGTTTTTAAATGATTTAATCAACACTGTAGATTTCCATTGACGTAAACAGTGCCTCTACGCATTTCTAATGATTTTGGACAGACTGTAAACAAGCATTGAGAAAGTGATACTGACATATCTGTGGGAAGTAAGGGTGCACCGCCTGATAAATCAACATTTTATTAATAATAGAAATAATAATAATAATAATTTTAAAAAGCCTAGTGCTTTAACACTTGTCCACACATTAAACAGTTGGCAAATTTTGTCTTCAGCTTTCGACGGACAGTGGTCAGCTAAGTGATTAAGTGTGCGTGTGTTTGTGTGTACAGTATATTTTCTATCTGCCTGTCTGTCCGTCCGCCCGTCTTTCTGTCTGCCCGTCTGCCTGTCTGTCCGTCCGACCCTGATCATCTAGCAGGGGTGACTAGGGAGATCAGATCCTGGAACACTCAGCTTCCTCCGATCAATGTTCCCTCTAAAATTAGCAGCCCGACTGCCCTACCAATGCCCCAGAGTGGCTTACACAAATAAACTGGACCCAGACTGCATGACCAAGGCTAATCCCGCAGACGGCCATTTTCTATTGGCTGCTTTATGAGTTTTACTGTTTTTCTTCTGCCTCTAGTATCTATGTGGTTTGGTTCAGCGCTGAACTTGATCCCTGGAGTGATCCTTTGACTCGGGAAACATCTTACATTGTGACATGGCAGAAATAGCCACCACCTTAGACATAATGTTCTTGTCCCTGAAGATATGCTCTGTCTTAAACAGCAAAGATTTTCAGAATGCGTCATATTGTCCAGATAGTGGTTGTCCGTAGACACAAATCTATGATCAGCTTACACCCAAACCTAACCTCATCCATTTCAAGGGAAAAACACAAAAGTGACATTGGATCAACTTGTGGGTGGATCTATTTTGTGGGTGGATGTTTGGGAAGATAAACAGGTGACAAGAGGTTACTGGAACAAACCCTATATGTACAGTGCATTCGGAAAATATTCAGACCCCTTGACTTTTCCCACATTTTGTTAGGTTACAGACTTATTCTAAAATGGAATAAAGAACCCATAATGACGAAGCAAAAACATGTTTTTAGACATGTTTGCAAATGTATAACAAATAAAAAACAGAAATACCTTATTTACATACAGTTGAAGTTGGAAGTTTACAAACACTTAGGTTGGAGTCATTAAAACTCGTTTTTCAACCACTCCACAAATTTCTTGTTAACAAACTATAGTTTTGGCAAGTCGGGTAGGACATCTACTTTGTGCATGACACAAGTAATTTGTCCAACAATTGTTTACAGACAGATTATTTCACTTATAATTCACTGTATCACAATCCCAGTGGGTCAGAAGTTTACATACACTAAGTTGACTGTGCCTTTAAACAGCTTGGAAAATTCCAGAAAATGATGCCATGGCTTTAGAAGCTTCTGATAGGCTAATTGACATCATTTCAGTAAATTGGAGGTGTACCTGTGGATGTATTTCAAGGCCTACCTTCAAACACAGTGCCTCTTTGCTTGACATCATGGGAAAATCAAAAGAAATCAGCCAAGACCTCAGAAAACAAATTGTAGACCTCCACAAGTCTGGTTCATCCTTGGGAGCAATTTCCAAATGCCTGAAGGTACCACGTTCATCTGTACAAACAATAGTACGCAAGTATAAACACCATGGAACCACGCAGCCGTCATAATGCTCAGGGAGGAGATGCGTTCTGTCTCCTAGAGATGAACATACTTTGGTGCGAAAAGTGCAAATCAATCCCAGAACAACAGCAAAGGACCTTGTGAAGATGCTGGAGGAAACAGGTACAAAAGCATCTATATCTACAGTAAAACGAGTCCCATATCGACATAACCTGAAAGGCCGCTCAGCAAGGAAGAAGCCACTGCTCCAGAACCACCATAAAAAAGCCAGGCTACAGTTTGCAACTGCATGGGGACAAAGATCGTACTTTGTCCCCCCTTTTTTCTCTTTAGTTCATTCTCTTGGTGGTTGGTGCATTGAGGGGTTCTTGGGGGTGGGGAATGGAATAATTGTATTTTTTTTCTTTTTGGGGGGGGGGGGGGGGCGGGACTGTGTGAGGGGTCTCGAATGGTTGAGGGACAGCTATTGGGGAACTGTGGGGGGATCTTGGAGGGTTTGGATTTCACAAGATTGTGATCACGAAAAAGGAAACTATGACATATTTTACATCACTATCATGCACACGCACCCTCACACATAAGGATGGCTCTGTTGCGGAAAGACTGATACATGTTTGATAGTGTCTTGATGCTGTATTGTTTGTCCTTCATGTTCTAATACTTATATGTTACTCCTTCCTTGTGTTTTTTGTAATAAATAATTTAAAAAATAAAAAAAGGAGTGGCTTCAGGACAAGTTTCTGAATGTCCTTGAGTGGGCCAGCCAAAGCCCGGACTTAATCCCGATCTAACATCTCTGGTGAGACCTGAAAATAGCTGTGCAGCGACGCTCCCCATCCAGCCTGACAGAGCTTGTGAGGATCTGCAGAGAAGAATGGGAGAAAATCCCCAAATACAGGTGTGCCAAGCTTGTAGCATCATACCCAAGAGGACTTGAGGCTGAAATCGCTGCCAAAGATGCTTCAACAAAGTACTGACTAAAGGGTTTGAATACCTATATAAATGTAATATTAAAATTTTTACATATTTGCAACAAAAAAAATTAAAAAAGGTTTTTGCTTCGTTGTTATGGGTTATTGTGTGTAGATTGATGAGGGGGAAAAACAATTTAATTCATTTTAGAATAAGGCTGTAACGTCACAAATTGTGGAAAAAGTCAAGGGGTCTGAATACTTTCTGAATGCGCTATATCTGCACATACTTCTGTAGGATATCCACAGAGCTTTAGGGTGGTATTAAGACACAGTCTGCATAGATCGTGTTCATATGTGAAATGTAGGTTGTGACATGCATGCACTGGTGAGCAGATGGAGTACAGTATGGGCAACAGCTAACGAACATGAGTTATTAGTAAGTACGTGCAAATACAGCATTTTGTCTTGAAATGTGTGAAACAACAACATATGATGAGAAGTGAACTTAACTCCCTAAGACAAAGCAACACACACACACCTTCTTAGTCAGCAGACTATTGTCCGTAGTCCTGGCAGTATTTCAGTTTGTCTTAAATGTGGAATGACCAGCACAGCTCTGAGATTACTTCTTGCTCAGACACGCCAGCATTTTCACAGATTCGACAGAACACTCTCTTGCCCTTGGGCCACACAGGGATTGAGATGGAAAGCCGTTGGAGATTCCCCCAGTTAGTTGGAGGTATTTCAACCCATAACGCACTGCTCTACAACTCCCCGCTGGATTTTAGTCCTCACACCCTTCCCCCATTGCCTTTTCCCATCCTACAAATCCTTACTTGCGTTGTCACAGCAATACTGTGGACAAGTGACAGCAGCACAGACCGAGCGTTAATGGTTTATCCTGCCCAGATCACATTTTTCCATGCAGGGCTATTCCCCCGTGTCCTCATTGGTATCCTGGTAGGAGAATTAAACTTGACACACATGTGCATTACACAATACATCATCCTTTTCTCTTTGATAATACTACAGTCTGTCTGTAATACTATCACAGATAGAGCCAAGGGCCCCCCTTTGAACAACACCTATGATACCAGATAGATATGATATGTTATGTATGTTTACTATAGTGTATCAGTGGAGGCTGCTGAGGGGAGAACGGCTCATAATAATGTCTGGAATGGAGTCAATGGAGTGGTATCACTCCATTGACTCCATGGCAAACATTATTATGAGCCATCCTCCCTTCAGCAGCCTCCACTGTAGTGTATGTACTACATACTGTAGGTACCCATCAGAGATCAATTTAAATGCTTTATGATATGCCTCTCCAGGCCTCCACCTCAAGACCAGGTGCCGCCATAATATATTGTGTTGGGACCAGGGTTTGGAACCTAAATTATTTTCCAATCGTTTCGTTCTGAACAGAACCCTTATGTTTTTTTGTTCCGTTCCACTGTTCGAACCAAAAAAGTAATGGTTTATATCGTTCCTTTCTGTTCCTTTTTAAACCTCTGATTTTTTTTTTTTTACATTAAATTCAACATTAAATTACTTCATCACCAATCTGTGTGCATAGTGCAGCTTGCTATGGAGCACGCAAGCTATTTACAGATGAGTGTTGGTCGCGAGATTCGACTGAAATTTTGCGGGTGGAGAGAGTGCGAGAGAGGGTGGAGGAGTAGGCCTGGCTTAAAGCACAGGGCATCTAGCTTTTATTTCATGTGTTATCTGAATTAGGCCCACAGAATTATACCTACGGAGGAGTGGCTTCTATGAAGCAACTTTGAATGTCTTTGAACTTGGACCAGCTAGCTTGTGTGTACAGAGGGGCACAAGAATTCAAATAAAAACGTCTTACCTTTTTGTAGTTAATAAATCGAATGTGAAATGTGGTAACCATAGTATCCTTAACGAGCATTGAAAATGTGAATCCATTCTTTAATTAAAAATCTCTGCCTAATTTCTGAATCACGCTTGTAATGTCAACAGGCTATTAGACTATGCTTCGGTGGGGGACGGGCCTACACATGAACACACACTGGCAAAAGATTTTCAGCTGTCAGGCAGACACTGGAATACGTTTCAGAGTGACAGAGTGAGGGCTTTGCATAGGTGCTTTGTTGTGGTTTTTGAGGGGCTGGAAAAAATGCCTGGAATGTAAATTTACGTTGTTAACCAGTTCCCATGGTTTTAAAATAACAGTTATATTCCGAAACAGTATACAGTAGATGACTTTATTTCGTGGTTCTGATTCTGTTCCTCCCAAAATGTTTCCTGAACTGGTTCCAACTCTGGTAGGACCAGAACAATCGCTTGTCTACTCATAATATGGGATTAGGGAAATAATAATATGTAGTGATTTACATTGCACAATATCGGCTTCATACATGTGAAGCAAATGTATGAAGACATGACGAATCCCCAAGAAAATCCAACTATAGTGGCTTCCTCTCCTCCTCTTCTTTCCTTCTTGCACTGAGGAAATACATTGGACAGTCGAAAGGAAGTTCCTGGTTCTTTTCCTAATTAGGGAAGATGAAGGAGAGGAAATGCGGAGAGGAAACCACTTCAGACTATGGAGATGCACCCAGAGACACCTCTAGAATGAGACTCTCACCTTTCCTCCAGGCAGATTGAGTCGAAGGAAGCCCCAGCCAGCCATCTCACTGGAAAAATGGGAGCATGTTACTCGTGGCAGAGGAAAAATCAGAGCACCAGAAATGGAGGCTCAGAGGAACCCTGTGACGCCATCTGAGGAGGGGGGGTGCTAAAGTCTGTTATGCTAAAGCCACCAGAAGGGTACAATAGATTGGCTGACACGGTTATCTAGATTTTAGGCACCATAGATGAATGGCATGGTCATCTAGGCATGGCAGATTTCACACATTGGAGAAAATAGGAACTAATGAGGGATGCCAACAACACAGCGGTACCACTAATTGAGTGCCAAATGAAGTGCACCATGAAGGGACAATATGCACAATATGTACAATACAGCTGAACACACATGACATTGTGCACACAATATGCACTCAGAGAAAGGTTGCAATATCAATAGACAGACATTGTAGGACCAAGGACAGGCTCAGTAGGATTAATCTAAGTGCTGGTTGAATTCCCTCCATCAGATCGTCCTGGCTGCTCCTGACCTTGGCAGACCATACACAGCTGGGAAGAGAGTAGAGTGAGGCTCTTCTTCCCAGGTCTGGATGTCGATACAGTGGAGCTTCTACCCACAGAGAGAGACAGCGAGCTCAGCCAGGCTCTGGTAATGGGCTCTCATGGTGGAACAGAATGAAGGCTGATTGGTCCAATCAAAGACCGAGGCTAAAATAAACTCTTCTGGCACAGTTCAGTTCCGCTCAGTCCATTGTGGCTTAGGCCAGACATTCCTGACAGGCAGTGTTTCTTCTACTACAGCACACATGCGCACACACACACACTTAAACATACCATACTACCATGAGCCTGGGCCCAGTTTCCAAAAAGCATCTTAAGGCTAAGTTTATCATTAGAAGAGACAGAATCATTAGATAATTTGTTTTGGTACTGTCCATATGTAGCTTGTTTTTGGTCACAGGTCCAGGAATGGCTGAGGAATTGCAACATTTACCTGGAGCTAACTCTGCAAATAGCACTACTGGGTGATTTGAAAAGTCATAGTCAATCGATTAATAATATAATAATACTTTTAGCAAAAATGTTATCTTTAATTTACAATCTGTATAAACTATGAGAATAGAAAGGTTCAGAACGTTTGTGAACCATCACAGCACAGTTGAAAAATATATGGCAAATAGAAATCCAAAATAGATGGTGTTAAGAGATAGATGGGAGGGGTTGAGTGGAGCTGAAGGGTGGGGCTAATAAGAAGATAACTAATGTATACTGTGTCCAGAAAATGTATATAGGTTCAGAACTTTCGTGAAACAGCACAGTTAAAAATATATGGCAAATAGAAATCAAACTGGATAGTCTTCAGAAATAGATGGGAGGGGTTGAGGGTAGCAGAAGAATAGGAGTAAAACAAATAAAAGTTAACTATTGTTAAATAGGTTGTGTCTGTAAAATTGATATAATATGTATAAGCTTGAAGTACAGGAGGAGTGGTAGGGTTAGTGGAAAATAATTAAGGAAAATATATTTTAACAAGATGGGTATATGTATAGTTACATATTGTGGTAAACCGTGGGGTGTTGGGTTGAGCGTGCAGAGATTGACACAGAGACAGGGAGGCTTTAGTCCGAAAAACAACTTTACTTAAGACAAAAAATAAATATATCAAAGAAATAACTTAGGTTTTGCTCGGTCTTCCTTCTCTCTCATAACTGGTGTCCGTCTCTCTCCCTTCTCTCCCGCGGTGTGCCATCGTGCTCCTTTTATTTAGCCTCCACGGCTGGTTGGCATTTTCCTGTAATTACCTCCACTTAGCTGTCCGTGTCGTGGTGTTCAGCTCCCGTATTCCCAGCAGAGGGAGCCAAAGTCGCCTCACGTACCTCCCCTCTATTACCATCTCCCGGGGTAGACCTCCTGGGATACCATATATAGTACCAGTCAAAAGTTTGAACACACCTACTAATTCAAGTGTTATTCTTTATTTTTACTATTTTCTACATTGTAGAATAATAGTGAAGACATCAAAACTATGAAATAACACATGTGGAATCACGTAGTAACCAAAAAAGTGTTAAACAAATCAAAATATATTTTATATTTTATATTCTTTTATATTCTGCCTTGATGACAGCTTTGCACACTCTTGGCAAAAAAAAGTGTATCATTAGAACCTTCGTAGGAGCATCGTTAAATCTCTGAGCTGTTTCCCAAAAGCATTGTTATTAACATTGCTTGTGGTCTAGCGCCTGGCTCAGACCACCTGTAGAACAGCCAAGTGCGTCGTTAGAGGCTTTTTTTGCTCTCTCGCATCACTTTATACACAGAAGATCTCCACTAAACATAGAATCACATGATTTATCCGTCTCCCTGTGACTGCTGATAATTTCAGACCAAAGTTGACTACAAATACAATGTTGCCAATGTCTTTGCAATTGATACAAATAAGCAACGTATAAAAGGATGCTTCAAATTAAAACAGAGATGACTATATTGCAACATAAACAGTAGGCTATTGGCCTATTTCAATCATATTGAAATAAATAAAAAAGTTCAATCAATGAAGTTATATCATGATGTGTAGCCTAACATGTGTGCAACAAAGTGCTAAATCTGTGATTTAGTTAATTTCCTACTGGGCACACAGTGTGGTTGAATCAACATTGTTTCCACGTCATTTCAATGAAATTACATTGAACCAACGTGAAACAGACATTGAACTGACGTCTGTGCCCAGTGGGTTGTATAGGGTTAGCATAAGAATAAGCCACCTCAATATTTGCAGCCATAGCTGGTAATAGGAGCTTATTGCCCCAGCAGGTTATGACAGCCTCTGGTCCTGTAACAGACAAAAATAACATTTGTGGTGTTTTTAATAACCATTTTGTCTCAGCTGGCCGTCTTTTTGGAAGAATGGTTTCTGAAAATACCTCAAGTTCCATTAGAGGGAGTCCTTCATTCACCTCTAAACAGATGGCAGAGAACAATGCACTTAAAAAAATATATTTCATGGCAAGCATACTGCCCTGCATCCCACTGCTGGCTTGCCTCTGAAGCTAAGTAGGATTGGTCCTGGTCTGTGCCTGGACGGGAGACCAGATGCTGCTGGAAGTGGTGCTGGAGGGCCAAAAAATGGTTGTGAAAAAAATCCACGGGAGCTGATTCTCTTGCTCCCTTTCTACTGCAGCTTTCTGCCCCCTCATTGTAGAACATTTGACCCACATGTTTTATTTATTTAACAATTACTTCTGGTGCTATTCCTAAGATCTGGAAGGCGGTGCATGTCTTCCCCCTTCACAAAGGTGGGGATCCTTCTGACCTAGATAACTACCACCCAATTTCTAAACTATCTTGCCTTCCAAAAATATTAGAGTCACTGGCAAACTGTCAGCAAAAAAAACTATTTTTTTTCACTTCAAATTATATTGTTAATGTGCACCAGTCTGGTTTTAGACCTTGACATAGCACCGTTTCAGCAGCTACGCTTGTCTTAGATGATGTGTTAAATTGCTTATATCATAGGAATTACTGTGCTGCCATATTTACAGACCTATCCAAGGCCTTTGATACTGTCGACTATCTCCTACTCATGCAGAGGTTGTCTGAAGTGGGCCTCGACCAGGCCTCTTGCAAGTGGTTTGAGAACTATCTGTCAGACAGGAAACAATGTGTGCTTTCTGATGGTGTCAAGTCAAGCTACCTCGATATTTGTAAAGGAGTCCCACAGAGGTAGATTTTGGGACCTGTCCTCTTTAATATTTACTGTATATAAATAATATTGGTCTATCTGCAAAAATCTCTATCATTCATCGGTATGCATAAGATATTGTTATGTACTCTATTGCCCCTACTATTGACCAGGTGTCACGTCCTGACCAGTAAAAGAGGTTATTTGTTATTGTAGTATGGTCAGGACGTGGCAGGGGTGTGTTTGTTTTGTGTTGTCTGGGTTTTTGGGTTGTGTTCTATGTTTTGTATTTCTATGTTCTAGTTTCTAGTTTTTCTATTTCTATGTCTAGTTTATTGTTTTGACCTTCAATTGGAGGCAGCTGTTCCTCGTTGCCTCTAATTTAAGGTCCTATTTAGTAGGGGTGTTTTTTCTATGGGATTTGTGGGTAGTTGTTCCTTGTTTAGCTGTGTGCCTGACAGGACTGGTTTTCGTCGGTCTTTTTGTTCGTGTGTTTTTTTGTTTCGTTTCTTCAATAAAAGAAGATAATGAGCATACACATTCCCGCTGCGTTTCGGTCCAATTCATACGACGCCCGTGACACCAGGCTGTTAGAGTTGCAATCTGATTTTGTTGCCTTGCACAAAGCCTTGTTGATTTAAATTGGTACTTAATGAGGGAAAAACTAAATGTGTGTGGTTTTCTAATTCTTATAGAAACATTTCAAATGGTTTACACATTTATGCATTGAATAGTTATTTTATTGTGCAGGTTCCCGCCTATAAATATCTGGGCTTTTGGATTGACAAAAATTAGAAGTAAAAAAAAACATATGGATGAGCTAGTTAAGAAGCTGAGTTTTAAAATAGACTCATTTTATTTAACTAGATCACGCCTCTCCCTAAACAGCAGGAAGCATGTTGTACAGGCAACCTTCCTGCCAGCTTTTGATTTTGGTGACACCATTTATCAGAATGCAGCAGCCACTACTCTAAATCCCTGGATGCAGGGCACCATAGTGCGCTTCGCTTTATCACAGGTGACAGGTTTAATACAAATCACTGCATGCTTTATCAGAAGGTTGGCTGGACCTCTCTTTATTTCCATAGATCACTTCACTTCTCCCTTTTGATGGAGAAGCTGTTCTGCACAAGCTTCCAACATATCTCACTTCTCTGTTAAAGCATACAAATACGGGGCACCAAACTCACTCACAGGGTTGGTTAACTCATAAGGGCACTCGTGTCTCTACCAATGTATGTAAATCAGCCATTAGTTTTAACGCCCCCGAATGTTTAGAATAATTTACAAACATCATTCAATCTTGGATCCCTGGTGCCAATAGGGCAGTTTAGAACACTGATGAGGGATGAATTCAATGAGGTTTGCAAGTGTTTTGGTTGATTGTGGTGGTTTATTTACACTACCGTTCAAAAGTTTGGGGTCACTTAGAAATGTCCTTGTTTTTGAAAGAAAAGCACATTTCTTGTCCATTAAAATAACATCAAATTGATCAGAAATACAGTGTAGACTTTGTTAATGTTGTAAATGACTATTGTAGCTGGAAACAGCTGATTTTTTATGGAATATCTACAGTGGCGTACAAAGGCCCATTATCAGCAACCATCACTCCTGTGTTCCAATGGCACATTGTGTTAGCTAACCCAAGCTTAGCATTTTAAAAGGCTAATTGATCATTAGAAAACCCTTCTGCAATTATGTTAGCACAGCTGAAAACTGTTCTGATTCAAGAAGCAATAAAACTGTCCTTCTTTAGACTAGTTGAGTATCTGGAGCATCAGCATTTGTGGGTTTGATTACAGGCTCAAAATGGCCAGAAACAAAGCACTTCTTCTGAAGCTCGTCAGTCTATTCTTGTTCTGAGAAATGAAGACTATTCCATGCTAGAAATTGCCAAGAAACTCAAGATCTCATACAATGCTGTGTACTATGTGCTTTTCTTTAAAAAACAAGGACATTTCTAAGTGACCCCAAACCTTTGAACGGTAGTGTATGTTGTTGAGATGTGTAGTAGTATGGCACCGGAGGACATGGCTGCCGTTTAACGGGCTCCTAACCAATTGTGCTATTGTGTGTGTTTTTTCACGTTATTTGTAACTTATTTTGTATATAATGTTTCTGCCACTGTCTCTTATGACCAAAAAGAGCTTCTGGATATCAGGACAGGGATTACTCACCTCGTACTGGACGAAGACGCAAAGGATTTACTTCAGACACCCGACAAGGCCCAAATCCCCGTCATTCGCATGAAGAAGAGACGGAGATATAGGGGATGTAGGTCGGGGTGCCTTGTAAGGATCCGACGGCGTGTACGTAATCTGCCTCTACCATCAGTCCTAGTAGCCAACATGCAATCAATGGATGATAAAATGGATGAGCTCCGATCAAGACTATACTACCAACGGGACATTAAAAACTGTAATGTCTTATTTTTCACCGAGTCGTAGCTGAATGACAACATGGATAACATACTGCTGGCTGGGTTTTCGGTGAATCGGCAGCTGCCTCCAGTAAGACAAGGGGTGGCAGTCTGTGTCTATTTGTAAATAACAGCTGGTGCACGAAATCTAAAATTAAGGTTTTACTCACCTGAGGTAGAGTATATCATGATAAGCTGTAGACCACACTATTTATCAAGAAAGTTTTCATCTATATTTTTCATAGCTGTCTATTGACCACCACAAACCAATGCTGGCACTAAGACTGCACTCAATGAGCTGTATAAGGCGCTCCTAGTGGCTGGGGACTGTAATCCAGGTGACGTGTCTTTAGTATCCTTAAATGTGAAGACTGATTTTATCAAATCAATTCTCTATGTGTAATTATTATTACGTGATTAAACTAATCATGTAAACTTTAATTAACAAGGAAGTCGGGGCACCACGGAAAATGTTGAGATTACAAAGTTATAATTTTCCAAATATAACTCTTCAGATATTTTATTATCTGATCAATTAGTCTTCTATTAATGAATTATTACCTGTTAACTTCCGTCAGTCTCATCTGAACGTCGTAAAATTCTTGGTTATCTGCACGAACCTTAGCATAAATTATGAATCAGCAATATACAAATTGGCTTAATTATTTATTTACTGACTAATCAAATCACAGAAATACAACAAACAAACAGTAGGTATTATACATTGGGTTGCTACATGATACAAAGAAAAGTCCCTAGCGGACGAAACCGATATGCGGCTTGGTAGACAAAAGAAAGGGGTGGGCGGTTCAAGAGCGGGAAACTCAGAGGATAACTACACTCATTGAAATTGCTAATACTTTACATGAATGACCGCTCATTCGAAAATAAATTGTAATTTATATTTATGCCCGTATGTCGTTGTTGTCTTCTCTGTTGAAATCCGGTCCGTCTGCTGGAGAGTTCAGTCTCTCTCGTTGCGTTTCCCCTAAGATCAAAGTATTTTGTGGTTGTTAGAATGGATACTTCAGAGTACCATTCAGAAATGTTCTCATGGAATAGATGTTTCAGCGGTTGTCTGTATTCTCGTCCTAAGTTTACGTATTTTCTAGCTGCAGACTAGTAATTTGTGTTGTCTAGAATTTCTCACTTATTCTATAGTGAATTGATAGTCTCAGAGTTTAACCATTTCCAGCCGTGTAGCCAATGCTCCACGTGGTATAGTCTTGTCCTTTGCTAGAGTTGTAGTTTAAACCGCTTCACACACCAGCGTCACCAGCGTTTTGGTCTTAGAAATTCAACCATTGGCAACCTTAGCTTACACCGGGGTTTGCGTGGTCTGGTGTGAATTTCATCAGGAGTGGGTTTTATACGTTTCAGTAGAAAAGGGCGGTCCATGACACCATATGTGATGTCTGGGCTCACGGGGCTGTGGCCACTGACTAGTTAATCTTTATATGAAAATCCATACTCTCATTTAGAAGGTTTAATATCACATTACATATTTTCACAAATAGTTTGATGTTTAATCACATACTTTTCACAATATTTAGATGTAAACCTGACAGATGGGAAATGTACACTTTAAGAGATACCATTGTGTGTTTCCTGTCCTTCATGAGATCACCAAATGAAACACACTCATCATACATGTCCCTTAACTGTCCACAGACCATTCTCAAAAGTCTTCTTCCCAAATGAGCGGCGTTGTGGCACTAAGTGATGGTTGTATGGGGAACTTGTTTATGGCTCTATCACTTCCTAAGTGTCAAAGGAAATTAAATGAAAAAGAATGAAAGCATAAACAAAAGATATACAAAATACAGTTATCACACCTTAATCATCTGATTGGACTGTATTCTACATACATTCAAAGTCTTAGCAAAATGACCCTATCATGGCATTGTCTAATGTCATCTCTTGGGCGATCCTAATTTGCAGTGTGTTGCTTAGGGCACTATCCTAAGTTGATAACTACTCTCTTACTCTCAGAAACTGAGAGAGGGTTTCTGACAGGAATTTATGACCTGAGATAACAAAACCTGGGTTTAGGTGAGAGAGTGAGGGGGAGGGGGGGCACGATCTAAACTTAAATGCATTTTACTTCAATTTTACCAGCATGTTACATGTGCAACCAGAGGAAAAAAAATCTAGACCACCTTTACTCCACACACAGAGACACGCACAAAGCTTCCCTCGCCTTCCATTTGGCAAATTTGACCATAACTCCATCCTCCTGATTCCTGCTTGCAAGCAAAAACTAAAGCAGGAAGTACCAGTGACTCGCTCAATACGGAAGTGGTCAGATGACGTAGATGCTAAGCTACAGGACTGTTTTGCTAGTACAGACAGGAATATGTTCCTGGATTCTTACGATGGCATTGAGGAGCACACCACATCAGTCATTGGCTTCATCAATAAGTGCATCGATAACGTTGTCCCCACAGTGACCGTACGTACATACCCCAACCAGAAGCCATGGATTACAGGCAACATCCGCGCTGAGGTAAAGGGTATAGCTGCCGCTTTCAAGGAGCGGGACTCTAACCCGGACGCTTATAAGAAATCCTGCTATGCCCTC
The DNA here is from genome assembly GCF_965601325.2 of Salmo salar. Lineage (NCBI taxonomy): Eukaryota > Metazoa > Chordata > Actinopteri > Salmoniformes > Salmonidae > Salmo > Salmo salar. The sequence continues at coordinate 66,682,337 of NC_138294.1, read as the reverse complement.
CAACTAATCATCAAATAGGCAAAGCTGTCACGGACGTCATAGTAAGTGGACCAAGGCGCAGCGGGTACATGAATGCTCATGTTTATTTTACAAAATAAAACACGAAAACAATGAACGGACGACAAACAGTCTTGCAGGCAACACACAGCTATGCAAAGAACAATCTCCCACAAATCCCATGACAAACACATTCCTAATTATAGGACCTTCAATCAGAGGCAACGATAGACAGCTGCATCCAATTGAAGGCCCTAATCCCAATTATCTAAACACAGATCTAAACACCCTAGAACAGACATAGAAATAACTGTAACGGCTGTCGTCGGGAATAGAGGACCAAAACGCAGCAGGAATGTGGATGCTCATCTTGTTATTTATTTTAAATAAAGAGAACACCAAAATAACAAAACGAAGAACGCACGAACAACAAAACAGTCTTGTCAGGCTCACACAGGCAAAACAAGAAACAAACTCCCACAACACTACACCAAACAATTACCCATATATAGGACTCTCAATCAGAGGCAACGAGAAAGCACCTGCCTCCAATTGAGAGTCCAACCCCCCATAAACCTACACATAGAAATACCACAAACCAGAAAGAACATAGAAATACAAAATATAGAACATAGACCAAAACCCGGAAATAATAAATCAAACACCCTACTACATAAATCACCACCCCGAACCACATAAAGAAAATACCCTCTGCCACATCCTGACCAAACTACAATAACAAATAACCCTTATACTGGTCAGGACGTGACAATAACAAACATAGAACAATGACCAAAACCCCGGAATACATAAATCAAACACCCCTCTACATACACACACACCCCGAACCATATAAAACAAATACCCCCTGCCACGTCCTGACCAAACTATAATAACAAATAACCCCTTTACTGGTCAGGACGTGACAAAAGCATCAATACAGGACTAAGATTGAATCGTAGTAAACCGGCTCCGACGCTCGTCGGATGTGGCAGGGCTTGCAAACTATTACAGACTACAAAGGGAAGCACAGCAGCCAGCTTCCCAGTGACACGAGCGTACCAGATGACCTAATTTACTTCTATGAACGCTTCGAGGCAAACAACACTGAAGCATGCATGAGAGCATCAGCAGTTCCAGACGACTGTGTGATCACGCTGTCTGTTGTCGATGTGGGTAAGACCTTTGAACAGGTCAACATTCACAAGGCCACAGGTCCAGACGCATTACCAGGATGTGTACACCGAGCGTGCACTGACCAACTGTGTTTTCACTGACAATTTCAACCTGTCCCTGACCAAGTCTGTAATACCAACATGTTTCAAGCAGACCACCATAGTCCCTGTACCAAGGTAACCTGCCTAAATGACAACCGACTCGTAGTGCTCACGTCTGTAGCCATGAAGTGCTCTGAAAGGCTGGTCATGGCTCACATCAACACCATTATCCCAGAAACCCTAGACCCACTCCAATTTGCATACCACCCCCAACAGATCCATGAATTTTTGTATTTATTTTTTTATTTCACCTTTATTTAACCAGGTAGGCCAGTTGAGAACAAGTTCTCATTTACAACTGCGACCTGGCCAAGATAAAGCGACAGTGCGACACAAACAACACAGAGTTACACATGGCATAAGCAAACGTACAGTCAATAACACAATAGAAAACTATATACAGTGTGTGAAAATGAGGTAAGATTAGGGAGGTAAGGCAATAAATAGGCCGTAGAGGCAAAGTAATTACAATTTAGCAATTAAACACTGGAGCGATAGATGTGCAGAAGATGAATGTGCAAGTAGAGATACTGGGGGGCAAAGGAGCAAAAATAGTAGGTAGTTGGATGGGCTATTTACAGATGGGCTATGTACAGGTGCAATGATCTGTAAGCTGCTCTGACAGCTGATGCTTAAAGTTAGTGAGGGAGATATGAGTCTCCAGCTTCAGTGATTTTTGCAATTCGTTCCAGACATTGGCAGCAGAGAACTGGAAGGAAAGGAGGTGGCCAAAAGAGGAATTGGCTTTGGGGGTGACCAGTGAAATATACCTGCTGGAGCGCGTGCTACAGGTGGGTGCTGCTATGGTGACCAGTGAGCTGAGATAAGGCGGGGCTTTAACTAGCAAAGACCTATAGATGACCTGGAGCCAGTGGGTTTGGCGACGAATATGAAGCGAGGGCCAGCCAACGAGAGCATACAGGTTGCAGTAGTGGGTAGTATATGGGACTTTAGTGACAAAATGGATGGCACTGTGATAGACTGCATCCAATTTGCTGAGTAGAGTGTTGGAGGCTATTCTGTAAATGGCATCGCCGAAGTCAAGGATCAGTAGGATAGTCAGTTTTACGAGGGTATGTTTGGCAGCATGAGTGAAGGATGCTTTCTTGCGAAATAGGAAGCCAACTCTAGATTTAATTTTGGATTGGAGATGCTTAATGTTCGTCTGGAAGGAGAGTTTACAGTCTAACCAGACACCTAGGTATTTGTAATTGTCCACATATTCTAAGTCAGAACCGTCCAGAGTGGTGATGCTGGACGGGCGGGCAGGTGGGGGCAGCGATTGGTTGAAGAGCATGCATTTAGTTTTACTTGCATTTAAGAGCAGTTGGAGGCCACGGAAGGAGAGTTGTATGGCATTGACGCTTGTCTGGAGGTTAGTTAACACAATGTCCAAAGAAGGGCCAGAAATATACAGAATGGTATCGTCTGCATAGAGGTGGATCAGAGAATCACCCGCAGCAAGAGAGACATCATTGATGTATACAGAGAGAAGAGTCGGCCCGAGAATTAAACCCTGTAGCACCCTCATAGAGACTGCCAGAGGTCCAGACAACAGGCCCTCCTCAGTCTGAGAAGAAGTTGGTGAACCAGGCGAGGCAGTCATTTGAGAAACCAAGGCTGTTGAGTCTGCCGATAAGAATGTGGTGATTGACAAAGTCGGAAGCCTTGGCCAGGTCGATGAATACAGCTGCACAGTATTGTCTCTTATCGATGGCGGTTATGATATTGATTAGGACCTTGAGCGTGGCTGAGGTGCACCCATGACCAGCTCGGAAACCAGATTGCATAGCGGAGAAGGTACGGTGGGATTCGAAATGGTCGGTGATCTGTTTGTTATCTAGGCTTTCGAAGACCTTAGAAAGGCAGGGTAGGATAGATATAGGTCTGTAACAGTTTGGGTCTAGAGGATGACCGCGGCAGCTTTCCAATCTTTGGGGATCTCAGACAATACAAAAGAGAGGTTGAGCAGGCTAGTAATAGGGGTTTCAACAATTGTGGCGAAAAGATTTTGCAGCTCTTTCAGAACATCAGCTATCTGAGTTGCTGTGGGGGGTGCAGAGCTGTTGACCGGGGTAGGGGTAGCCAAGTGGAAAGCATGGCCAGCCGTAGAAAAATGCTTTTTGAAATTCTCAATTATAGTGGATTTATCGGGGAAAAGGTAGCCTTTGCTTTCCTAACTGCCTGTGTATATTGGTTCCTAACTTCCCTAAAAAGTTGCATATCGCGGGGGATATTCGATGCTAATACAGAATGCCACAGAATGTCTTTGTGCTGGTCAAGGGCAGTCAGGTCTGGAGTGAACCAAGGGCTATGTCTGTTCCTGGTTCAACATTTTTTGAATGGGGCATGCTTATTTAAGATGGTGAGGAAAGCACTTTTAAAGAATAACCAGGCATTCTCTACTGACAGAATCAGGTCAATATCCTTCCAGGATACCCGGGCCAGGTCGATTAGAAAGTCCTGCTCGCTGAAGTGTTTTAGGGAGCGTTTGACAGTGAGGAGGGGTGGTCGTTTGACCGCAGACCCATTACGGAATCAGGCAATGAGGCAGTGATCGCTGAGATCCTGGTTGAAGACAGCAGAGGTGCATTCCACACTGCCTTTTCCCACCGGGACAAAAGGAACACCTATGTGAGAATGCTACTCATTGCCCTGGCTGGCTCGAGAGGTTTCCTTGCCTCAGTCGGCTCGGTGGCTTCCCATCCCACGTCACACTCCACCTGATCTTCGGGCTACCTCCCTGCAGCGGGATCGACAGGCGTCTTGCCTCAGCCGGATCGTCGGGCTTCCATGCCTTAGCCGGCTTGCCAGGCTCTCATGCTCCTGCCGGTTCGTTGGGCTTCCACGTCCCAACCAGCTTGCCCAGCGCCCATGTCTTGGACAGTTCGCCCAGGAGGGACGCCGGGTGGCGCCCCTAGAGGGGTACTGTCACGTCTGCTCCCGTTCTTCCCCCCCCTGGAGCTTGAGGGCGCCAGGCTGCCCTGCATCACGCACTCCTATCATCCATTATGCACACCTGCCTTCCCTCGTCACGCGCATCAGCGATATTGGACTCAACTGGACTCACTCATCACCTGTTTATTTCCTCCCCTATATTTGTCAGTTCCCCAGCTCTGTTCCCCGCTGATGCATTGAATGTTTTTTGTCTTTGATTTCTTGTATTCTGACGCTGTTCCTGTCTCGTTCCATGTCCATTCCTTATTAAATGTTTGACTCTCCATACCTGCTTCGTCTCTCCAGCGTCAAATCATTCCATGTGATAGTTACATCTTCGGCCGTTGTATGAAAGATGCATCGTTAAAAAACGTGGAAACCTAAGTTCCATTGCTATCGGGAAACCGGGCCCTGGTCCGTGCTACCTCTATCTCCACAGCAGCAGGAGTGTAATGGAAAAAGCACACAAAGGAGTATGGCTCTGGAAGAGGGCCCGGTTTCCTGATGGTTTTCGGAAACAGCTCAGTGAGTTAACGATGCTCCGATGAAGGTTAGTTCTAACAATGAACGTTAGAACCGGGCCCTGGTATAATCATCCTCACCATCTGCGGTTCAGCTGCACCTTTCAACACTCCTCGCTAACATCTGCACTCACACACAGACACACTACCACCACCATTAGATCTCATATGTTTGCAGAGAATATTCAACCACTCCTCCTGTTTGTACAGTATGAATTAAGGTGAAGAATTTGAGTAATTGCACTGGTACAACCTATTGAGCTGCTGGACTGGAAATTCATTTTTTTTTTTATCTACTCAGTAGTGCCCTCTGCTGAGACTTTACAGGAAGAGTTCCACTACTGTTTAAAGGCCCAGTGCAGACAAAAACATGACTTGCCAGTGTTTTATATATATTTCCACACTATGAGGTTGGAATAATGCTGTGAAATTGTGAGAATTATGGTCACACCCTTTACTGTAATAGATGTTTGAAATTACAGCCTGTGTTGGTGGAATGGATTTTTGGCCTTCCATGATGACATCAGCATGATGTAAATTGGGTAATAGACCAATAAGAATGAGATTTCCAAACCTCTCTGCCAATACCAGCAAATGTTCAGTTTCCCCCTTTCCCTGTCAGACCACTCCCAGACAGTCCTACAATATTCTTGCTTGAGAAATTGCCCTTTGCTAAGAAGCAATTTTATTTTGTATTTTTTTACCCAAACAATCACAGTAAAGTACTGAATTGTTACCCAGAAATGACTTTATATTGAGATAAAAACGGCTGCATTGGACCTTTAATACAGTTAGTGTTCAATCTAAATGAAATTCAGTGACTTCAAACCACTAGGATCTAAACTGAGAGGGAGAGAGAGAGAGAGAGAGAGAGAGAGAGAGAGAGAGAGAGAGAGAGAATATCGGGCATTGGCAAGGACATTTTCAAAGGCAAGCAACACAGAAAACAATTCCATCCCAGCTCAAATAACCAGCCAGCAGATTCTGCCGCTGCCATTGACGCCCAGGAGAAAATGGATCACGGTGTATTGATGAAACAGAGACTCATATGAGTAGAGGGGATTTAAGATGAAATGGCAATGTCTGCCGCCCCAGTCTGTCTGTGGTAACATCACTGTGTATCCTTCTCACATATCCTGTCTCAGTGACATGATTGATGCAGAGCTAACACTGTGGTAGGAGGATATTTATATGTGACTGTTTATTGCACAAATAATATTGATGATATGAAGCATCGCATAAATATAGACACAGAATGGTGGACTGGGGATAGAGCTGTTGGAAAATGTATTAGCTGGTTTAATTTAACTCATGAATTGCATTCTATCATCATTTAGCAGTAAATGTTGTGGGAATATTTTTATTAAATTATTTGGATTCATAATGATTATTTACATTTACAGGCGGATACCTTCAGGGCAGGCATTTAACCCAGCTAGCACAAAACATTCTGAGAACCATGTTTCTTGGACTTTGGTGAGAGTGCAGTTGTCCTATGGTTATTTTGCATACAACCTTCCCACAACTTTGTGGGAATAGTGAAGGATAGTTGATTGACTTTGGAAGCATGAGTTTTTACTCACCAATGTAACAACACATTGTGGTCAAAGACTTAGTAACTTAGTTGTAGTCACGATCTGGTTACCTACAGTGCTTTCAGAAAGTATTCATACCCCTTGACTTATTCCACGTTTTCTTGTGTTACAGCCTGAATTCAAAATGTATTTAAAAAATAAATAAATTCTCACCCATCTAGACACAAATAAAATAATGACAAAGTGAAACATGTTTTTAGATATTTTAGCAAATTTATTGAAAATGAAATACAGACATATCTAATTTACATCAGTATTCACACCACTGAGTAAAGACTTTGTAGAAGCACCTTTGGCGGTGATAAAAGCTGTGAGTATTTTTAGATAAGTCTCTAAGAGCTTTGCACACCTGGAATGCACAATATTTGTCCATTATTATTTTTAAAAGTATTCAATCTCTGTCAAGATAATTGTTGATCAATGCTAGATTTTCAAGACTATTTAAGTCAAAACTCTAACTAGGCCACTCAGGAACATTCAATGTCGTCTTGATAAGCAACTACATTGTAGATTTGGCCTTGTGTTTTAGGTTATTGTCCTGCTTAAATATGAATTTGTCTCATGGTGTCTGTTGGAAAGCAGACAGAACCAGGTTTTCCTCCACAATTTAGTCTTAAAAAAACTCCCTAGTCCTCACTGATGACAAGCAAACCGATAACATGATGCAGCCACCACCATGCTTGAAAATATGAAGAGTGGTACTCAGTGATGTGTTGTGTTGGATTATCCCCAAACATAACGCTTTGTAATCAGGACAAAAAAGTACATTTCTTTGCCACATTTTTTGCAGTATTACTTAAGTGCCTTATTGCAACAGGATGCATGCTTTGGAATAATTTTATTCTATACTGGCTTCCTTCTATTTCACTCTGTCATGTAGGTATTGTGGAGTAACTACAATGTTGTTGATCCATCCTCAGTTTTCTCATATCACAATAATTAAACTCTGTACCTGTTTTAAAATCACCATTGGCCACCATTGGTAAAATTCCTGAGCTGTTTCTTTCCTCTACGGCAACTTAGTTAGGAAGGACGCTTGTATCCTTATAACGACTGGGTGTATTGATACCCCATCCAAAGCCAAATTAATAACTTCACTATGCTCAAAGGGATATACAGGGTCTGCTTTTACATTTTTTACACATCTACCCATCTCTGCTAGGCATTGAAAAACCTCCCTGGTCTTTGTGTTTGAATCTGTGCTTGGAATTTACTACTCAACTGAGGGACCTTACAGATAGTTGTATGTGTGGGTTACAGAGATGAGTTCGTTATTCAAAAATCATGTTAACCACTATTATTGAACACAGAGTGAATCCATCAAATCAAATCAAATTGTATTTGTCACATGCGTCGAATACAACAGATAGACCTTACAGTGAAACCAAAAATGCAGTTAAGAAAATACAAGTTTTAAGAAAGTATATACTAAATAAACTGAAGTAAACAATAAATAAATGAAAATAAAAATGAAAAAAAATAAGAAAATAGACAAATAAACAGTGTACAGTGTCAATGTGCGGGGGCACAGGTTAGTCAAGGTAATTTAGGTCATGTGTACATGTAGGTAGAGGTAAAGTGACTATGCATAGATAATAAACAGAGAGTAACAGCAGTGTAAAAATTTGTGGGGGGGGGCAATGCCAATAGTTTGGGTAGCAATTTGCTGTTCAGGAGTCTTATGGCTTGGGGGTAGAAGCTGTTAAGAAGCGTTTTAGAGCTAGACTTGGCGCTCTTGTACCGCTTGCCGTGCGGTAGCAGAGAGAACAGTCTACGACTAGGGTGGCTGGAGTCCGAGCAGTTGCCATACCAGGCAGTGATGCAACATGTCAGGATGCTCTCGATGGTGCAGCTGTAGAACTTTTTGAGGATCTGGGGACCCATGCCAAATCTTTTCAGTCTCCTGAGGGGGAATAGGCGTTGTCGTGTCCTCTTCACGACTGTCTTGATGTGTTTGGACCATGACATTTGTTGGTGATGTGGACACAAAGGAACTTGAAGATCTCAACCTGATCCACTACATCCCCGTCGATGAGAATGGGGGCATGCTCGGCCCTCCTTTTCCTGTAGTCCACAATCATCTCCTTTGTCTTTTTCACCTTGAGGGAGAGGTTGTTATCCTGGCACCACACTGCCAGGTCTCTGACCTCCTCCCTATAGGCTGTCTCATCGTTGTCGGTGATCAGGCCTACCACTGTTGTGAAGTCGGCAAACTTAATGTTGTGGTTAGAGTCATCAAATAAAATAAAATACAATTTCATTGGTCACATACACATGGTTAGCAGATGTTAATGTGAGTGTAGCGAAATGCTTGTGCTTCTAACTTTAGTTCTGACAGTGCAGTAATATCTAAGAAGTAATCTAACAATTCCCCAACAACTACCTAATACACACAAATCTAAAGGGGTGAATGAGAATATGTACATATAAGTATATGGATGAGCGATGGCCGGGCGGCATATGCAAGGTGCAATAGATGGTACAAAATACAGTAAATACATGCAATATGAGTAATGTAAGATATGTAAACATTATTAAAGTGGCATTATTTAAAGTGGCATTGTTTAAAGTGACATATACATTCCGTTCTCAGTGTCAACAAAACTATTTCTATCCACGCCCACTAATTGCCATACCTGATTTTCCTTAAAAATGGGGTCTGTTTCAATAGACTAAAATGAATAGCTCTGTATGCGTGGCATGCTAGCTCCACCCTGGTGGCGCAGTGGAGAAATTTGATGGATAGAATGCAAAAGATTATAGGTTTGAATCTCACTGCATCTTGCCGTGTCACAACAAAAAATAGATCTGTTTGCATGATTAATGCCTGAGGAAATGAATTTACATGTGTCTTATCTGTGCTTGGAGTTCAAAAAAGTTAACCCAAAATAAGCTAGCAGTGTCATTAACTCTTACGGAAGTTATTCAAAAACCTCAAAATAACCTAGAATTTCTACCTATAATCTCAGAGCATTAATGTCTATAATCTCAGAACCAAAGTAAAACATTCTCAGAACCTCCCTGCAACCAAAAAATAAAAGTTCCCAAAACAGGTAAAATGATAATTCTGTTCATGGAATGTTTAACCTGTCTGGGATAGGGGGCAGTATTTTCACGGCCGGATAAACAATGTACCTGATTTAAACTGGTTACTACTCTTGCCCAGAAACGAGAATATGCATATTATCCCTAGATTTGGATAGAAAACACTCTAAAGTTTCTAAAACTGTTTGAATGGTGTCTGTGAGTATAACATAACTCATATGGCAGGCAAAAACCTGAGAAGATTCCAAGCAGGAAGTTGCCTGTCTGCGAATTTGTAGTTCTTCTGTTGCTTCTCTATCGAAACTACAGTATCTGAGCTGTTACGTGAAACTTTCTAAGGCTTCCATTGGCTCTCTAAAGCCTTCAGAAACCGGATTGAGGCGTCTCCTGTCTCTGGGCAGATAACAGGAGCACAGTTTGTCAGTGGACTGCCTGGTGACAGAGAGATTGGAGATGCGCGTTCATGAGACCTCACCATTTTTCTCTTCCTTTTTGAATGAATACAGCATTGCCCGGTTGGAATATTATCGCTATTTTACGAGAAAATAGCATAAAAATTGATTTTAAACAGCGTTTGACATGCTTCTAAGTACGGTAATGGAACATTTTGATTTTTTTTGTCTGGAAATGCGCTCGCGCGTTACCCTTTGGATAGTGACCTGAACGCATGAACAAAACGGGGATATTTGGACATAACTATGGATTATTTGGAACAAAAACAACATTTGTTGTGGAAGTAGCAGTCCTGGCAGTGCATTCTGACGAAGGACAGCAAAGGTAATCCAATTTTTCTAATATTAATTCTGAGTTTAGTGAGCCCCGAAGTTGGCGGGTGTCTGAATAGCTAGCCTGTGATGGCTGAGCTATGTACTCAGAATATTGCAAAATGTGCCTTCGCCGAAAAGCTATTTTAAAATCTGACATAGCAATTGCATAAAGGAGTTCTGTATCTATAATTCTTAAAATAATGTATGTATTTTGTCAACGTTTATGATGAGTAATTTAGTAAATTCACCGGAAGTTTTGGGTGGGAATGCTAGTTCTGAACATCACATGCTAATGTAAAAAGCTGTTTTTTGATATAAATATGAACTTGATTGAACAAAACATGCATGTATTGTATAACATCATGTCCTAGGAGTGTCATCTGATGAAGATCATCAAAGGTTAGTGCTGCATTTAGCTGTGTTTTGTTTTTTTGTGACATATATGCTTGCTTTGAAAATGGCTGTGTGATTATTTTTGGCTGTGTACTCTCCTAACATAATCTAATGTTTTGCTTTCGCTGTAAAGCCTTTTTGAAATCGGACAATGTGGTTGGATTAACGAGTCTTATCTTTCAAATGATGTAAAATAGTCATATGGTTGAAAAATTGAAATTATTGCATTTTTGAGGTATTTGTATGTTCTTCCATTGGATATTTGGCAAGGCGTTCCTCTAGCGGAACGTCTAGATGCAAGAGGTTAAAAAATGTTCCGTTTTACCAGTCAGGAAACTTATGGCTTCGCTCCCAGAATGGGAAACCAGAAACGTACGTTCCCACAACTTCCAAGGAACTAAATGTGCTAGCTGGGAATCAACCACACCAAGTTAAGTATTAATCATACAAATTACCACTTGATATATGAGCTGAAGTTGTGAAAGTGCAAGTGAATGCATGCAGTATAGGCTATCTGTGATATGCTGAACAGTTGAGTGTACATTTCTACTGGGCAAATGAAAATAGAGATTCAACAAAATGGACATTACAGAATAAAACTGTAGCACATTGAAGCAGGCAAAACACAACATCACAGTAATGATCGATGAGTGGTTGCATGGTTTACACCAAATGCAAGAAGTAAACAGTAGCAGTAGAAACTAGAGTAGAATAGAGTTTGCACATGATCTACAGTTAGTAAGCTGCGCTTAAATCTTTGTATCGGTCTTCGGATGCACAATGTAATTTGTAATTGTTGACTCTCCACATCTGAGGGCTTTTGCTCTCTGAGGTGTCCGTTCAAACTGCTTCAAAAACCTCTAATTGGTCGAAAGAATTACCAATAAAGAGCTACATTAAAAAATAATGTGAAGGTTATAATGGTACCAACTTATGTTTACCTATGTGAGCACCAATGGAAGACAGTTCTTATTTCTTCTCGCAAAGTTTGCTTATCCGTATCCCACAAGTTGCCTGCTCCGCTGCTCCTGTTTTTCAGATAGCATCTTCCCAGGTCCAGTAGAGTAAGCTAAACTCTGTGTGAGTTGTGTGTACTTTCAGTCTGTAACTAACAGCCTGTGACCTGTGGGTCGAAGTGTGAAATTCGGCCTCCAAGGCTGTGTGAGCTCTCCCCTACTTATCCCTTTTATACAGGAGGATATCGGGCTTCCTTTTCTTGTGCTGACTTAGCCCCCCAGATAGTGTGTGTGTGTGTGTGTGTGTGTGTGTGTGTGTGTGTGTGTGTGTGTGTGTGTGTGTGTGTGTGTGTGTGTGTGTGTGTGTGTGTGTGTGTGTGTGTGTGTGTGTGTGTGTGTGTGTGTGTGTGTGTGGGCCACCTTACTTCGGTGCTAACTTTGTCATGATATCCTCTGGGCACTAGTTTTAAAACTTTAAAACTCAAATAACCATGTCTCATAGAGAGTGCGTCGTCTAGGAAGGTAGTTAGCCTAGCCAGTTATACAACATGAGTTTCGGACTGCCTCCCCCAGGCATCCTTCTCCCCTGGTATTACTAGCACTCTACAAGTTATCTAGCTTAACAACTCAACCTAGCTGCCACCGTGTGTCATCAGCTTGGCTTACCAAAACGAAGGCAATTTGTGCGTGTTTCACATGAATAAGCCTACACTTAAACATCTCTCCTGCTCCAGCTCTGTTGTAGCTAGGCTGTTCAATTTCTACCAGATAATTGTAGCTATCTACTTTTACTGTATATTGAGGTAGCTACTCTGTAATACACTTTCCTGGTTTCTATTGTATTAGTTAATTGTATTAATTCATATATATTTGTATAACATATTTTTGTTGTCATTTTTTCTTCACATTCTGAGCTGAGAGAACACAGCATTACGTGATGCTGACCATGCAAGGCTGCTCCTCTTGTGGACTACAAATGGAAGACGGTCATGACCTGTGCACCGTCTGCCTAGGCATTGGTCACCTGCTAGAGTCCCTCTCTGATCCCTGCATTAACTGCCTGTGAAGGTGAGGGAAGTACGGCTAGCCAGATTTGAGGGCATGGTTTCCATTGTTCACCAGGAACCACCCAGGGCCATCAAAAGAGAGAAATCCCACGAAGTGCCCAAACCTCTACTGATCGGCTGTGATTCCGCTATTATCGAGAAGTTACAAAATGACAGAGCCCCAACAACCAGGATAATGTATGCTGGTCGCTGGAAATGGTGCTCAACCAGGGTGGAGGACCCGGTGTCTTGCTCCGTACCTGTCATACTGAGCTTCCTTCAGTCACTATTGGACTCAAGTCGCTCTGCCTCTACCTTGAAGGTGTATGCCTCAGCCATATCGGCAAACCATTTAGGCATCGATGTTAAATCGGCAGGGGCCCACTACCTCGTCGGCCAATTCTTACAGGGTGTCCAGTGGCTGCATCTCCCAGTGCCGTCCGCGTGGCATCCTGGGATCTGACACTTGTATTGGGGGCTTTGACCAAACCTCCCCTTCGAGTATAGGGAAGAGCCGGATATAAAATGGTTGTCTCTGAAAACAGCTTTCCTCTTAGCTATTTAATCAGCGAAGCGTGTGAGTGAGCTCAACGCACTCTCTATGAGTCCTGTCTGCCTATGAAGAAAGGCAGACAACCTAAGTGTGACCTTATGGCCCAATCATGCCTTTTTGCCTAAGGTTTTATTAACTCTTCACATCAACCAAGCCATCGAGCCTACTGCCCCCCCCCCCCCCCCCTTTCCAGAATGCGGAGGAGTAACAAGCAAATCTCCTGTGTCGTCTGTTCCCTAAAATACTATATGCAAGCCTTTGAGCACTACAAGAAATCAGACCAGCTCTTCCTGTGCTCCGGTGAGAAGTCAAAAGGCCTTGCATTGCTCGGCTTTCACACTGGGTTGTGGATGTCATTGCTCGGGACTACAAGGGTATAGGGAAGCCTGTCATCGATCGGCGCATTAATCAAAGGTTGGCAGTGCTATTCCACACGATCTTGTTGATGTGAGTCATCCGTACTTTCATCCGTACTGACGGTCTAAAAGGTATGAAGTAGAACGGAAGTTACAAATGTAATTATGATTCTACAAATACCTGGAAGACCGTCAGTACTTTGCTGTCACTCTGAATCTTTGGGCAAGAAGATTCTCTGAGACAGTACATGGTCTGAGGCACATTTTTATATGAACCGCTAGGGAACGTCTTCCCATGCTGTCACGTCACCGGTGTGACTTTGTTGTTATTATTGCTCAACCTGCGAGGAGCGTGAGGGATATAATCCATACTTTCAACTGGACTGACGGTCTTCCAGGTATTCGTCTCATTCAACATGCCCAGCAGACACTCTGTAAGTAATAAACTTGCAGATTCAATTAAATGTGCAACATGACTAATGGTGAATTAATGTTTACTGGGGCTGTACGCTCTTTCAATAATAGCTCTGTTCTCTCCCCTGGGTCCCCAACATGCATCTCTGGCTTATACAGAACAGTTTTCCTCACCATGCTGATTCGCATCAATAGAAAATGAATCCTCCCTGCTTTGTCAATTGATCACAGTCAGCTGACTCTTGCACTGTTGAGGGACCATACATTTTAGTCATTTAGCAGACACTCTTATCTAGAGCTATAAATATACATTTCTTACATGTTTATGTTTCTCTCCGTACTGGTCCCCCATGGGAATCGAACCCACAACCCTGGCGTTGCAAACACCATGCTCTATCAACTGAGCCATACGGGCTTTGGAAAAGACAAGTGGTTCTACAGTATATAATTCAGGTTATAAGGGCACAATGCGAGACCCAGATGCAGACGGTTTGAGTCTTTGATATTTATTACATCCAAAAGGGGTAGGCAAGTGAATGGTCGTCGACAGGCAAAAGGTCAAAACCAGTTCAGGAGGTATAGTGTGGCAGGCAGGCTCGAGGTTAGGGCAGGCAGAATGGTCAGGCAGGCAGGTCCAGAAAACAGGCGAGGGTCAAAACAGGGAGGACTAGTAAAAGACAATAGAAAAAGGCAGGAGCACGGGAAAAACACGCTGGTTGACTTGGAACATACAAGATGAACTGGGACAGAGAGACAGGAAACACAGGGATAAATACACCAGGGATAACAAGCGACACTTGGAGGGGATGGAGACAATAACAAGGACAGGTGAAACTGATCAGGGTGTGACACAGGTGGATAATAAATCCACTGTGAAAAATTAGGTGAATATACAGTATCAATATCTTAATTGGCCTGCCGTACTGCTTGTAAGTGACTTTCCCATGCATTAGTGCTAGGAGATTATTGTCTCAGATCGATTGAGATCACATTGCTGCTCCAAATATGAACCCCATTCATCTTCTCTGCAGAACAATACAACCCACGTTCCCCCGTCTCTCTGCGATGCTGAATTGTCTTCAGCAGGCCAATATGGGGCTAATGAAAATCCACTAGCTGAAGGCTGGGAGAGGCAGATTATTTGAGAGCTTTGGTCTGTGTACAGGGCTCAGAGCCTTAGCTCACAATACAGGAAAATATAGCAATTTGATGCAGAGGCAGAAACCACTGTAAATATTACTGCTCCCCTAACTTAGACACACAGCCAACAAAGATCTCTGGCTATTATTACATTAGGCAAAAGTGCAGCTATCTGTGTACCTAGACTATTGACAAAAGACGTGAGGAAAACAAGCATGGTATTTTGTCTGGTCCATTCTATTTTAGACTTATGAGGTTGGTTGCATTCACAGACATGGAGAGCAGCATCAAAGGATGAGAAGCTTTACAATAAAGTGGGTTAACTGGTCTAAATATACAGTTTTTAGCAATAGGCAGGGCATCGTCCACCTAGCAGGATAAACGACCCTGGTGAAAGTCTACTTTTAAATTATCCATAGACTATATGAAGCATCGTAGCTATTTTTTTCCCCCATTGACTCCAGAAATGACTGTCTAATGCTATTTTTCGTCTCGTTGTTTCTTACACACTTTTAATGAGTCAATATCTCTGTGGTGATAGATCACTGATACCAACCACTATATAGCAATATCTGTAAACACCCACCTTACACATTCACTGCCGGACCCCCTCACACAGCTGTGGCACCACCATCATCACCACCTTCATCATCCATCAACATCCTGTCCACACACCTGTTGACCCGATGAGCACAAATGAAATGCTCCTGAAACTACTCTTCCTTGATCTCCCTGCTTCTGTCATCTTTTTATCCTCTGGCATCTCCAGGGAGACCTGAGTCTCGGGGGCTGGGCTGGGCTGGGGAATACATTGCTTTTGTCAGGCTCCATTTCCCCTAGCAGCCTGATCTCATAGACTAGCGTAACATAGTAAACATAAATCTGAGATAGTGAAATTAGAATATGTTGCGTTTGGTATGGCTACATAAGACAGAAGGTTACTTAAGGCAAACAATGTAACATTGTAACATTCTCTGTTTCATGGAAACATGGCTCACTCGGGATATGTTGTCAGAGTCGGTACAGCCACCGGGTTTCATCATGAGTCGCATCGACAGAAACAAACACCTCTCTGGTAAGAAGAAGGGCCATGGTGTATTCCACATGATTAATGACTCATGGTGTAACAATAACAACATACAGGAAGTCAAGTCCTTTTGTTCACCTGATCTAGAATTCCTTACAATCAAATTCTGACCGCATTATCTCCCAAGAGAATTCCCCCCCCCAAGCAGATATCTCGTCGGCCCTGAAAGAACTTCACTGGATTCTATGTTAACTGGAAACCATATATCCTGAGGCTGCATTTATTGTAGCTGGAGATTTTAAAAACTTCGTAGTTTAATAGCGATTAAATAAATCACTTACTTTTGAAGATCTTCCTCTGTTTGCAATCCAAAGGGTCCCAGCTACAACATCAATGGTCGTTTTGTTAGATAAAACCCTTCTTTATATCCCAAAAGGTCAGTTTAGTTGGCACCATCAATTTCAGTAATCCACTCATTCAAAATGCAGATAAAGGAGTCTAAAAAGCTACCGCTAAACTTCGTCCAAACAAGTCAAACAACGTTTCTATTTAATCCTCAGGTACTCTAAAATGTAAATAAACTATAATATTTCATACGGAAAGTAATATGTTCAATAGGAAAGGAAAATTAGTAAGCGCGCGCCCTCTCCCTCGAGCCCCGAAAGACTGATTTTGTTCCGCTGCTCTTCTAACCAAAACTCAAAATGTTTGCTTGTTTCTCAAAAACAAGCCTGAAACCTTAAATAAAGACTGTTGACATCTAGTGGAAGCCATAGGAATTGCAATCTGGGAGACAGATTTACATAGAAACAATTGGCTTCCATTGTAAGAGCCTGGGACCTCAAAAACATATATATATTTAGGATTTTCTTCAGATTTTTCCCTGCCATATCAATTCTGTTATAGTCTCAGACATTATTTTAACAATTTTAGAAACTTAAAAGTGTTTTCTATCTGCATATCCTGCCTTCTGGGCCTGAGTAACAGGCAGTTTACTTTGGGCACATCAGTCAGGCGGAAATTCAGGAAACTAGACCCTATCCCTAACAAGTTTTAACAAAGCTAATTTGAGAACAAGACTACCTAAATTCTACCAGCACATTGACTGTTGTACCCGCTTGAGCAAACACTCGACCACTGCTACTCTAACTTCCGCAATGCATACGAGGCCCTCCCCCGCCCTCCCTTTGGAAAATCCGACCACAACTCCATCTTGTTCATACCGTCCTATAGGCAGAAATTCAAACAGTATGTACCCGTGACTAGAACCATTCAACGCTGGTCTGACCAATCGGAATCCAGGCTTCAAGATTGTTTTGATCACGTGGACTGGAAAATGTTCCGGGAAGCCTCAGACAATAACATCGATTTATACGCTGACTCGGTGAGTGAGTTTATTAGGAAGTGCATTGGAGATGTTGTACCGACTGTGACTATTAAAACCTACCTCAACCAGAAACCATGAACCACCTCCGCAAGGCAATCAAACAAGTGAAATGGAGTCGCAAATCAACAGCCCAGACATAAGAATTATGTGGCAGGGTCTACAAGGAAATTACGGACTCCAAAAAGAAAACCAGCCACGTCACGAACCCCGACGTCTTGCTTCCAGACAAGCTAAACTCCTTCTTTGCCCGCTTTGAGGATAATACAGTGCCACCGACGCGGCCCGCTACCAAGCACTGCAGGCCCCCGCTCTCCTTCTCCGTGGCCGAAGTGAGTAAGACATTTAAACGTGTTAACCCTTGCAAGGCTGCTGGCCCAGACGGCATCCCTAGCCGCATTCTCAGAGCATGGGCAGACCAGCTGGCTGGTGTGTTTACGGACATATTCAATCGCTCCCTATCCCAATCTGCTGTCCCCACATGCTTCAATGTGGCCACCATTGTTCCTGTACCAAAGAAGGCAAAGATAACTGAACAAAATAACTATTGCCCTGTGGCACTCACTTCTGTCATCATGAAGTGCTTTGAGAGACTAGTAAAGGATTATATCGCCTCCACCCTACCTGCCACCCTAGACCCACTTCAGTTTGCATACCGCCCCAACAGGTCCACAGACGATGCAATCGCCATCACACTGCACACTGTCCTATCCCATCTGAATAGGAAGTTAACATACACATAGGTTGGAGTCATTAAAACTCGTTTTTCAAAAACTCCACATATTTCTTGTTAACAAACTATAGATTTGGCAAGTCGGTTAGGACATCTACTTTGAGCATGACACAAGTCATTTTTCCAACAATTGTTTACAGACAGATTATTTCACTTATAATTCACTGTATCACAATAACAGTTGGTCAGAAGTTTACATACACTAAGTTGACTGTGCCTTTAAACAGCTTGGAAAATTCCAGAAAATTATGTCATGGCTTTGGAGCTTCTGATAGGCTAATTGACATCATTTGAGTCAACTGGAGGTGTACCCGTGGATGTATTTCAAGGCCTACCTTCAAAGTCAGTGCCTCTTTGCTTGACATCATGGGAAAATCAAAAGAAATCAGCCAAGACCTCAGAAAAATAATTGTAGACCTCCACATGTCTGGTTCATCCTTGGGAGCAATTTCTAAACGCCTGAAGGTACCACGTTCATCTGTACAAACAATAGTACGCAAGTATAAACACCATGGGAACATGCAGCCTTCATACCGCTCAGGAAGGAGACGCGTTCTGTCTCCTAGAGATGAACATACTTTGGTGCAAAAAGTGCAAATCAATCCCAGAACAACAGCAAACGGCCCTGTGAAGATGCTGGAGGTACAAACAGCTACAAAAGTATCAACAAGGAAGAAGCCACTGCTCCAAAATCACCATAAAATAGCCAGACTACGGTTTGCAACTGCACATGTGAACAAAGATCGTACTTTTTGGAGAAATGTCCTCTGGTCTGATGAAACAAAAATAGAACTGTTTGGCCATAATGACCATCGTTATGTTAGCAGGAAAAAGGGGGCGGCTTGCAAGCCGAAGAACACCATCCCAACCGTGAAGCATGGGGGTAGCAGCATCATGTTGTTGGGGTTCTTTGCTGCAGGAGGGACTGGTGCACTTCACAAAATAGATAGCATCATGAGGTAGGAAAATTATGTGGATATATTGAAGCAACATCTCAAGACGTCAGTCAGGAAGTTAAAGCTTGGTCGCAAATGAGTCTTCCAAATGGACAATGACCCCAAGCACACTTCCAAAGTTGTTGCAAAATGGCTTAAGGACAACAAAGTCAAGGTATTGGAGTGGCCATCACAAAGCCCGGACCTCAATCCTATAGAAAATATATGGGCAGAACTGAAAAAAGCATGTGCGAGCAAGGAAGCCTTCAAACCTGACTCAGTTACACCAGCTCTGTCAGGAGGAATGGGCCAAAATTCACCCAACTAATTGTGGGAAGCTTGTGGAAGGCTACCCAAAACGTTTGACCCAGGTTAAACAATTTAAAGGCAATGCTACCAAATACTAATTGAGTGTATTTCAACTTCTGACCCACTGGGAATGTGATGAAATAAATCATTCTCTCTACTATTATTCTGACATTTCACATTTTTAAAATAAATTGGTGATCATAACTGACCTAAGACAGGGTATTTTTACTAGGATTAAATGTTAGTAATCGTGAAGAACTGAGTTTAAATGTATTTGGCTAAGGTGTATGTAAACTTCCAACTTCAACTGTATATATTTGAATGGGAAGAGACTGTCACTGGCAGACATGGTTACAGACCCAACAACAATATATAGTATCCCCTCCTTGTGAAGGAAAGCACATGAGCTAATTATAATACACAAAGTCAGAAAAACAATGAAATCATTCTGTCATTACCTAAAATTATGAATAATGAGATAGGCCTATACCACATGACCAAAAGTATGTGGACACCTGCTCGTCTACCATCTCATTCCAAATTCATGGCGGCTGCTCGGCCATTGAAACCCATTTCATGAAGCTCCCGACGAACACTTATTCTGCTGACGTTGCTTCCAGAGGCAGTTTGGAACTCGCTAGTGAGTGTTGCAACCGAGGACAGACCATTTTTACGCGCTACACGCTTCAGCACTCGGCGGTCCTGCAGCTAAGCAGTTGTTGCTCCTAAATGTTTCCACTTCACAATAACAATAACAGCACTTACAGTTGACCTGCTCTAGCAGGGTAAACATTTGACGAACTGACTTGTTGGAAAAGTGACATCCTCAGACGGTGAAATGTTGAAAGTCACTGAGCTATTCAGTAAGGCCGTTCTACTGCCAATGTTTGGCTATGGAGATTGCATGGCTGTGTGCACGATTTTATACACCTGTCAGCAACGGGTGTGGCTGAAATAGCCAAATCCACTCATTTGAAGGGGTTTCCACATACTTTTGAATATATAGTGTATATAAGCATTATAACAATTGAGATGTACAAACTATGGCATAAGGGAATGATGAGCGGATAAGAGGCAAGCCGTAATTTCGAATAAGACATTAATGAGCGAGCTAAAATGGACATCTCTGCTGCAGAGGAATAGTTAATTACAGTTACCAGCCTCAGAAATTGCATCCCAAATAAATGCTTCACAGAGTTAAAGTAATAGACACATCTCAACATCAACTGTTCAGAGGAGACTGTGAATCAGGCCTTCAAATCAAATCAAATCAAATTTATTTATATAGCCCTTCGTACATCAGCTGATATCTCAAAGTGCTGTACAGAAACCCAGCCTATCACTTGTTTTTCAACAGGACAATGACCCAACACACCTCCAGCCTGTGTAAGGGGTATTTTTCCAAGAAGGAGAGTGATGGAGTGCTGCATCAGATGACCTGGCCTCCACAATCACCCGATCTCAACCCAGTTGAGATGGTTTGGGATGAGTTGGACCGCAGAGTGAAGGAAAAGCAGCCAACAAGTGCTCAGCATGTGTGGGAACTCCTTCAAGACTGTCGGAAAAGCATTCCTCATGAAGCTGGTTGAGAGAATGCCAAGAGCGTGCAAAGCTGTCATCAAGGCAAATTGTGGCTACTTTGAAGAATCTCAAATATAAAATATATTTTGATTTGTTTAACACTTTTTTGGTTACTACATGAATCCATATGTGTTATTTCATAGTTTGTATGTCTTCACTATTATTCTACAATGTAGAAAATAATAAAAATAAAGAAAAACCCTTGAATGAGTAGGTGTGTCCAAACTTTTGACTGGTACTGTATATACTATTTTATTTTTAGCTAAACAGCTGGGGCTTAAAACAGGTGGGGCTCTTCGTAACATATCATATGTTCTGCAAATTCGTAAAATATCGTATATTTTGCAAATTCGTAACGAATATCATACAAATTGTAATCACAAATGAATAGACTTCTCAGGTTTACGTACAGAATAATATGAAATGTTCCAAGACCAGGTTGCCCCTACATGCCTTTCCCTCTCCACTCCACTCCCGTCCACTCCCCTCCACCACCCTGGGGAAGCGGGGCTGATTTGTGAATTTAACAATTGGTTAAGATCAAGGCAGAAGGCTCCCTTTAACTTCTTTGTCTGGGCCAACTTATCTCCGCCGCTGACCTATAAAATAGATGTGAGGGCCGGCGGTGCGGCGCTCTACTGAGTGCCGACAAACTGACTTTCTCATTTAATGATCTATTCAGCTCTGCCCACTTAGATAAAGATACTCTTGCAAATGAATGTCTTTGCTCCAGGCCATGCCAAGTGTGTATGTGCTGTGTGTGTGTGTGTGTGTGTGTGTGTGTGTGTGTGTGTGTGTGTGTGTGTGTGTGTGTGTGTGTGTGTGTGTGTGTGTGTGTGTGTGTGTGTGTGTGTGTGTGTGTGACAGCCGCACAGGATGCATTAGCTATTAACTGTCTTTATAAATTTGTAACTGATCCTTAGTCATTGGTTGCATATCTGAAAGCGCAGGGTGCTTGGTTATGAAAGTTAATGAGGATAATGTCCACACACACACAGAACCATTAAGCCATTTCTGGCCTGATAGCTACTGAGCAGATAACAAAACTGAAATAATTACATTTAATATGAGTATGAATATGAATAGAATTAACATGTCAGTGACACTGACACTGAACCACACACTGACACAGATAAAAGGAAAAGCAGACACAAAACTGTCAATATATCAAGGGATTGACACCCTTCCACAGTCCAGTGTTCATATATCTTGGTAGCACCAGCCCTCAGCTCAGTTAATGACAAACGCAAGGAGCTCTTATCTGCACATCTTGTAACTTAATCCAAGGTCACAGAGCAATAGTTACACAGAGGATTGCATTAAATCTGGAGAGACACGTCTTGTGTTTTCCAATTACACAGATTCCTCATTGGCTACACATGGTTTATGGGCCCCCTTTCCCCATTTCCATACATACATGCGCTTTGCAAAACAATTGCTGTATTTTCAATGTGATGATTTTAGATATGGTGTGATTGTGACATGACTTGCCATTTTATTAATTAAATAAATGTAATTATATTTAACCCAATTTCGTTGCCAATTTTCCATTTGTCTTTAGCTGTCAACAACATCATACAGTATCTTCCCTTTCATTTTCTGGTCAATGATTTAGAATGTCTGACAGTACATTATTAGTCATTGGAGATAGTAAATAAGGGTGTATGTATAAAGCAACAACATTCATATATGGAACTACAAAACAAACCATGAGCTCAAAGAAGGAAAAAATGTGACAAGGAGCACTTGTTGCCATACCTACCCCTGGTTTGGTGGGGTAGATAGGTGGAGTTTGTCCTACACCTGAAATAAAAGCTGACCTACAGGTAGCCAAGAACTCATTGAAGGAGTTGTCTTCCTTCTCTCTCCTCTTTGTTCTCACAAACTGTCCTAAATATAATTATGCCAAAGTTCAATGTGCATAAGCAAGGGCAATAGAGGAGTGGGGACATTGTGGAACTCTCCAGGAAGGGTATTACAGCAGGTTCATGTTGCAGATTATAACTACTGAGAACAAGTGGAGCCACACACCTGAGAAGGCAACAACACTAAATGTGAGTATACACCTTCCTTGTATTTTTAAGATCTAGAGGGGTAAAAGTAATTTAATGACATAAGACATTCTACAAAAAGTGTTCCTGCCTGCTGAGTTAATTTACAACTTCACATAATTGCTTATTAACCCTGGAAAACAATAAGGAAAAGAATATTCCTAAACTTTCCGTCACAAGGAGCTCTATTTTTGTACTTGCGGTGTCATGCTTACATTTACATTTACATTTAAGTCATTTAGCAGACGCTCTTATCCAGAGCGACTTACAAATTGGTGCATTCACCTTATAATATCCAGTGGAACAACCACTTTACAATAGTGCATCTAAATCTTTTAAGGGGGGGGTTAGAAGGATTACTTTATCCTATCCCAGGTATTCCTTGAAGAGGTGGGGTTTCAGGTGTCTCCGGAAGGTGGTGATTGACTCCGCTGTCCTGGCGTCGTGAGGGAGCTTGTTCCACCATTGGGGTGCCAGAGCAGCGAACAGTTTTGACTGGGCTGAGCGGGAACTGTGCTTCCTCAGAGGTAGGGAGGCGAGCAGGCCAGAGGTGGATGAACGGAGTGCCCTTGTTTGGGTGTAGGGCCTGATCAGAGCCTGAAGGTACGGAGGTGCCGTTCCCCTCACAGCTCCGTAGGCAAGCACCATGGTCTTGTAGCGGATGCGAGCTTCGACTGGAAGCCAGTGGAGAGAGCGGAGGAGCGGGGTGACGTGAGAGAACTTGGGAAGGTTGAACACCAGACGGGCTGCGGCGTTCTGGATGCTAACTGGCAAATAAAGAATCTTAGATTTACAAAAATGTAATGGTTTTGCATATAATATTAAAGAGACCCTGTTTGAATGTACAGTGGGGAATACATACAGTATTACACAATATTTAGACATTTGAGGAAATGTTTTTGGCTCAGTAATGTACTGTACATATGTCTACATCAGATGGAGGACATATCTAAAAGGTTAGTCACATATGCTCGTTGTGAAATTAGGTGTGTGGAGATATTTTATCAATCTCCTAATTCCTGTATTAAACCAACTAACTACTGTAGCTCCAGTGAGAATGTTCTTGTTACTGACATTTGTCCAAATGCCAGTTAATGCTTGAACTATTCCTGAACTATGTTACCTACTGTGTCCTAGTTTGTTGGCATTGACTAACATTGTTACTTCTTCCTTTTCAGCCTCACTGCTTGCCATGCAAATAGAGTGACAAACTGCCAACCAAAGAGAACACACTTAAGACCAAGATGACCACCAAGAAGGCAGATTTCCAGCGGAGGATTGTCTCCAAGGATGGACACAACCAAGTGCGCATTGACAACGTGGAGGGCATGGTGAAGCTCTATCTCCACGACATCTGGACCACGGTGGTGGACATGAAGTGGCGTTACAAGCTCACACTGTTCTCCTCCACCTTCGTCATGACCTGGTTCCTCTTCGGCGTAATCTTCTACTTCATCGGCATGGGCAACGGTGACTTCAAGGGTGAGCTGCTGTCCAACCACACGCCGTGCATCATGAATGTCGAGACCCTTACCGGCGCCTTCCTCTTCTCCCTGGAGTCGCAGACCACCATTGGCTACGGTTTCCGCTACATTACCGACGAGTGTCCACTGGCCATCTTCGTCCTGGTGGTCCAGCTGGTCACCACGGGCCTGGCTGAGATCTTCGTGACCGGGGCCTTCCTGGCCAAGCTGGCACGACCCAAGAAGCGGGCCGAGACTATAAAGTTCAGCCAGTCGGCGGTGATCTGCCGGCACGATGGCAAGCTATGTCTGATGGTGCGTGTGGCCAACATGAGGAAAAGCCTGCTGATCCAGTGCCAGCTGATCGGCAAGCTGCTTTCGCCCAACGTGACCGAGGAGGGCGAGAAGACGCTGATCCACCAGACAGCTGTGGACTTCTACATGGACTCATGCGGGGAGTGCCCCTTCCTAATCCTGCCCCTCACATTCTATCACGTGTTGGATGAGAGCAGCCCGCTGGCGGGGCTGACCGCTGAGAGGTTGCGGACGCGTGACTTTGAGCTGCTGGTCACCCTCAACGCCACCATGGAGTCCACGGCAGCTACGTGTCAGAGCCGCACATCGTTCGTTCCCCAGGAGATCCTGTGGGGCTACGAGTTCAAGCCCGTGCTCTTCAGCACCCCCAGTGGCCGGTACGTGGCTGACTTTAACTTCTTTGACAAGGTGCAGTTAAGCAGCGACCCGACACTCCTCAGCAACAACACAGAGAAGCTGAAACTGGAGGAGGTGTACAAGAAGGAATAAGGGAGGACACTCAAACATGTTGGACACACTGGTAATAAACATGATCCACTTTAATGGTTGTTTAACCATAGTTATTGTCTATAAACAATTTGGAAATACACCCAGCTAGCAAATTTGGTTCCTTGGAAGTTGTGGGAACGTATGTTTTTGGTTTCACATTGGTTATGTGAACGAAGCCATATGTTTCCATAAGTTGAAAATTTTGCCTGTTCTGGGAATATTTATTTTTAGGTTGCAGGAAGGTCCTGCGAACGTTTTACTCTGGTTCCTTTAAAGTTTTTCTGGGAGGTTTTATTAAACCTAAAATTATAGGTTATTTGGAGGTTTTTGAATAACTTCCTTAAAATGGTCACTGAATGTTTCAATAAGCCTTTTAATAATACTGCTAGCTTGTTTTGGGTTAATGTTTTTGAACTCCAAGCATTTCCTTAAGCATTAATCATGCAAACACATGTATTTGTTATTGTGACACAGCATCAGTGGGTTTATGAACCTATGATCTTCTGTTCTCTATCCATGGTATTAGTCCACTGCGCCATCAGGAAGGAGCTAACATGGCATATTTTTTACACATACAAAGCTGTTAATTTTAGTATGCTCGTACAGACCTCATTTCAAAGGAAACGAGACCTCATTAAGATCAGGTGTGGCCAATTAGTGGCCGGCCAACACACCTGAACACACCTGAACACACTTAACAAGATACAGGCTAGAGAGAGTTTTGTAGATGCTGAGAACAGAATGTATATGTTTTTAAATATCAATCTTAGAACGTTCTCTAAACATTACAAAAGTTTACTTGAGGATTTATACAGAATGTTTTCTTAACATTCTCTGAACTTTTTGAGAACATGACTTTAAATATAACCATGAGGAAGCCTGTAGGAAACATTATGCTGAAGTACCGAAATTCCCACAGAATAACATTGTTTCTTAATGTTCTTGGAACAATTTGAGAATGTGACTTTAAACATGACCATGTGCACCCGCACATTGACTATGTACCGGTAGTACCCCCTGTATATAGTCTCGCTGTTGTTATTTTACTACTGCTCTTTAATTACTTGTTCCTTTTATTTCTTATTGTTATTCATATTTTTTAAACTGCATTGTTGGTTAGGGGCTTGTAAGTAAGCATTTCACTTTAAGGTCTACACCTGTTGTATTCGGCGCATCTGACTAATACAATTTGATTTGATTTGAGGAACTGTTATGCTGAAGTACTGAAATTCCCACAGAAGAACGTTGTTTCTTAACATTCTCTGAACTATTTGAGAACATTCCCAATGTCAAAGCAGTTGGAGAACTAAAAAACTATAGGACAACCACGCTCTCAACAAGCTCTAAGAACCATATCGTTCTCAGAACGTTATGTGCTAGCTGGGCACAGTACGGAAATATATATGTTTGTATAACTCATAAACCTAATGAGTGACTGCTGACAAATTTAGGCAAAAAAAATAATGTTCCTGATCAGTGTGCATCTGGTCAGAGTACATTCATGTGCTGTGTACAGTATATTTGGCATATTATTTGTATTTACAAGCTTTATAATAGGAGTATATGGACATGCATTCAGAATAAGGACTGCGTCTCAGGTGCTGGTGTTTGTGTTATTGAATTTGTGGCAGTAACTGTTGCTGTACTAGAAAAAATTATGGAGGATTCCAGAAAAACAGATTCAAGATGTTGTTTCTTTTTATCACTCAAGTTGTATATTTTAATGAATTATACATATTTCACTCTAAAGATATATGGGGATATAACAAAACTAGTTTGAGATAATGGCTGTGTAATGCTTAAAAGCTGTGTTCCATCTGTATCTCTGAATAAACCATTGGCTTTCAAGAATATATGATCCATATACCATAATGAGATTGAAGGGATGTTTGTATCTATAAATAGCTCTATAAAATTCCATTACCCCCATCCCACACTGCTCTACTCCTCATCTCTGTTGTTGTGGCAACACTCAGGGTAGAGCCAATGAGGTTTGTCGTTTGGTTGTTGGCACACATCGACTGTATTGGGTCAAAATAATGGGGGCAACTCCTCTTTATACTGCATGCAGACAGGGCACAATAACACACAATCTTTCACCTTCCAAGACAAGAGAGGACAGCACTTTGGTTGAAGATACTTTATTAGAAATGACACAGTAGAAAATCTATCAAAGTATATCATTTTTATGGTCCCTTTAGTAAACAATCTCAGTATCTCAGTCCTGTTTCTCAGCTTACAAGGCTGGCAGCTTATAAGTGTTCTACCCAAGCCTGCATCCCATAAAATAATACTGAACAGGTCTGAAATGACTTGCCTGGCCGACACAATCAGTTTTATATTAGTATATATAGTTTATGTTGTAAACTGTTTACAGAACATAAAGTTCAAAGGCCACAACTGTTTTTTCATCGTTTACTGCCTTCTTTAGTCTATTTCAATGACTTTTTTGTCACTATATCTATTATAAAAACATTGTCTGTGTCTTTGGCTGGCTGAGATCAACTCGTAGTGTATATATTGCATAAGTTATAAATTTATCATATAAAAAGAAATATAACACTGACTTGTATACTTCAATCTAACAAACGCACAGCGTTCGCGACTCAGAAAAACAATAATACAAAATTGGAACTTTGTAAAATCTCTTCAGCTGAACTGGGAGTTTCTGTGGTAAGTCACTGTGGTCAAGAAAACTCCTCCTTCCTTATAAAAAGATTTGAGGTCACACACAACATTTTACGAATCGTGCTTAATTCCAGTTATTCAAAATTTCCAAAACACAGATTAATTGATTTCAAGGCACTCTCTTTAAGAATAACAGTCAAGTAAAACAATCTTCCCTTTACGTTCAATAATGCCATATGCACTACTATGTAGTATAATAATACTGATAAGACATAAGGCAGTTTATATCCAAAGGAATAATACTTAATTTTTTCACATATTTCAGTGTCTTTCATGATCCGCCGTCCTCTCTGATGTTGCCCCACCCTTGGTCACAAACAGTCTGTGAGTCCATGCATGGTCATGTGAATGACCATCTAGCACACATCTACCCAAGGTGTTTCCTGCTGGTGCTTGTTTCACAGTTTACTACAGCCAAGTTTAGTACTTCTCCCTACTTCCTCTGAAGTACACACTCATCTGCCACACCACACCCCTCTCCACACTTACATCTTACTTATCTTGCCTCATCTTTACAGTCTTTGATATGTTTACTTCATTAAATAAGGTCGTTTAATAGTTTAAAAACATATATAATAAGTAACTGTTCATGCAGCTATTGTATTTTTGGGGTATATTTAGCGACCTTTATAAAAAGGACATGATCATGTTATATAGTCCACTGATAACTCCCTTTTAATTCTACTCAAAGACTTATCTTTCACTGTTCTCAGAAGCTACATGTCGCACAATGCCCTTGGTCATAGTAACGTCCACTATTGCCCTTTTTACATTTACAGTTTTCCCTCCTATATCGTCTTATAGCGACATGTCTGTAGCCCTCCTCTTAATCCTTTACAGAACCTTGAGTTCCCTCACCTGCTCATGCCCTAGACTTACACCAGTTACCCTACCTCTACCAAATTTCTTCATTATAGATCCTGCCCCTGTTTTTGTTTGGTTCTGACACTATCCAAACAGAAACCCTTTGTGTTTTCCTGTTTCTTCCCGTTTCTTCCTCCAGTTTTAGCGTAGCAAGACGCCCTTCCCTTGGCAGGTCTAATAGTACGTGCCCAGGTGGGAGGGCATGTGAGCACCTGGGTGCCGGGTGTTGGGGTAGATACCTCCGGTGGGGGAGTTCCAGTAGGGGTTGGGGGCAGCAAAGAAGCTGGAGGAGGTGACGGGTAGTGCTTGGGGGTGGGGCGTGACGAAGTTGACCTTCTGCTGGTGTGCATGGTAGGTGCTCATGTAGGACAGATCGGAGGGGTACTTGTACATGGAGGACTCTGGCGGGTGGGGCTGCAGGGCCTGGGCAATGCCGTGGAAGTCAAACTTGTAGGCGTAGCGCTTGCCGTGCACCTTGGTCATGATGTTCTTGTCGTAGTAGTAGCGCAGGGCGCGGCTCAGCTTGTCGTAGTTCATGTTGGGCTTGCTCTTCCTCTCGCCCCAGCGCCTCGCCACCTCGTCAGGGTCGGTCATCTTGAACTCGCCATTGGTGCCCTCCCAGGTGATGCAGCCGGAGTTGGTGCTGTCTGACAGGAGCTCCAGCAGGAACTGCCACAACTGTATCTGTCCCGAGCCTGCAGGCAGAAAAGGTGTCAACACAGTTAAAGTTACTAATACAGGCCGGGATTCAAACCGCACTATGTCGACATCGCACTGCACTTCACTTTCAAAGGCAATTTCCTTGATGTTCACGATCGCATTCAGGGTAAACGCTGCGGATGTCAGCTCAAGCGTAAATTACCTTTAAAGCTCAAGAGTAGTGCGATGTCGGCGGATTGCGGTTTGTTTGAGTCCCGGCCAACGTCTGGACAGAGACAGGAAGTCAACAGGTGTAACAATTACTTATACAGTCGGGACAGAGTCAGGGAGTCAATATCGTAACAATTATAATACAGTCTGGACAGAGACAAGGAATCAGCACGTAATCATTTATAATACAGTCTGGAGAGAGACAAGTGGTCATCACCATAACAACTACATACAGACATGCTACAGTCAACACCACAACAACAACTTATTGCAACAGTCACCACCATAACATCTGCTCATATAAATGGTTCCTTTGTTCTAATATTAATTTCTAAAATCGTACATTTTATCTAATGAAGTGATAATCACTCACACCCTCCATAAAACTCACCGGGGTTTGCCAGCCTGCTGCTCGTGGGCCCCAGGATCTGGTAAGGATCTAAGAAGGGAAACAATTTTACATTAGTAGGAGAAAATATTTTATTCAGCTCAATCACCATCTATTTCAGAGTACTGTTCAAACTAATATCTTACCTAGCTGAGGCCTCTGCTCCTCTGTTTTGGTGACAATGACTGGGGAGGGCTGGGAACCTTGAGGGATAAAGTGTCCAAAATATTAACAGGGGGTTGGTTTCCTTGAGGACAATGTTCCAAGTGTATACAGTGGAGAAATATATTCTTATCTTGAGGTATACAATTTCCTGTTCTGTGATTCTGCCCAGCCTGTGTTGTTTATGTCTAGTCCACAGGCTTGTAAAGATGTACCCTCTTAAATGAATTGAGGTACGTTGACACATTTCCCAATAGATGAAAAGCAAAGAGAGTGCCATCTTTTGACAAAGGACTGATGTACAGTACATTGTGACTCCTTACCTTTGGTGGAAGACACAGCTTGTGTAGGCCATCCAGATCTTCTGGCTGCTTCATATGCCAGGTCTGTAAAATAACAGTAATGACAAGTCAACCTGCTGCCTGCAGTTATGAACCTTACCCCTAGATGGCGCTATGATAAAAACAAAAACATGATGAGTGAGTGCATTTCAGTGGGTCACCTCATCGGTCTGAGGTAAGAGTGGTTGATTGCCAGAGACTTTCCATAATACAAGGGGCCTAAGCACATAGGCACAACTACTGCAGTCTGGAGTATTATTTTAAGGGCAGAGGATGCTTGTGTTGAATATAAACAAATTAAAGCACCTCTAAAATATTATTTTGACGAACTTCTTCTAAACATACCTTAGTATATGAGTATTTTTGTACAATAATCAAAATGTAGTACTTGTGTGCAAGGTGTGTGGTTCCTTGTTTCTGCTTTACCCATGTACCTTGCTCCTCTAAGTGTAATTGGATGTGCCTACAGTAAGCTCTTATGCCTCATCTACATAAAGTTGTAGGAGTGATGAATCACCCACCTGGCCTAGCGGAGACCCTGGGGGAGTTGTCAGTGGGATAAACGGGAGTGTTGGGGAAAATAAAACTTGCACCTCCTGTGAAGAGTGAAAGAGAGGATAATCAATGAATTACGTAAATTATTATGTACCCGTAATGTCACAACTTCTCATGACACATTGACTGAACGTTCCATATCCATGTGGGGAGGGATTTCGTGCAGCACATGGGTAATTACAGCACTATGCATCAACGTTAGACTTTAGCACATGCCTTCATCTACGCTCTACAGCCACAATGCATTACTGCACCAGCATACAGTAACTTCTGCACCACATAACAAAAACACATTAGAAATAATAACAACCAGTATCAGATTAGATGACTTGATGCATAATCTGATAATCATTTGAATACAAAAAAAGCAGTGTGCATGTACAGTATATAAAAAGTGCACTGTATATACATAGGTGGGCACTGTGTGAGTGTGAGGATACTGTGGTGGCGGGAGCAAAGCCAGAGGTAGAGAAGGGGGGCAGGGGTCTCCTTACCTGTGTTGCGAGCATGCATTAACCGCGGGGAGTTTTGTAAGGCTTTGTCAACATCATCGGAAGTCAAGTGAGGAAGTGGAGCTGAGAAATAAAACATTCTTTTGAAAAAGAGATGAACCAAAAAAAGAAAACAGCTCAAAACAACCTATGATGTGCAAGGAGTGATGCGTTGGGGGGCGTCAGCCATGATAAACACAGACCTTTAGCGATGCACTAAGGTAAGGGCTGCTCTCAGAACTGCCATAGAGGCAACATTCAACAGGCACGGAGCAGTACAGGGAGATAGCGGGTGAGGAGAGGGGAAACGGAGTGGGAAAGAGAGAGCGAGAAAGAGAGAGAGCATGTAAGTGTGGAACACATCGCCATAGCGAGAGGGGAGACAATGGCAGGGAGGACCAACCCAAATAAACAGTTAATCACCCGTGCCCACATTCGTCTGTGAGAATCCATCGCTTTTCCCAATTTTCCCTCCTTCAGAGTAAATTCGGCGAGCGTGTGTACACACAAGGGGGAAAGAGGAGCAGAAACCATTACCAAAAACAAAAGGAGGAGAGGGCATTCTTCCTTTCCCCCCCATCACTAGTGTTTTTTCCAGTCGAAGAGACCTCAAATACAAAGCCAGCCACCGTCAGGGTCTGTGAATAGTGTAGGTGTGCCTACCCACTCCCTTCAGACCATTTTACATCTAAAGCCAAACAAAAATACATCTTTGGAGACAGATAAGTAGGCCTATTGGCAATTCTCTCTTATCAATTTCAAACTGCCCACAGTATTTAAATAAGGGGGTGGGAACTGTTGATTGCACTAAAAGGAATGTATAAGAAAAGGTCATTCAAAAGATTTTTGTGAGACGTGTTTCAAGAGAGCTTCAAGCACAAACAACAGCCCAGTTCAGAACGTGGTGGTACGCCACTCTAAACTCTGGACTCCTCCAGCTATCTGTCTGTCTGCGTGGTCTGTGTGTCTGGCTTTCTTTCTGTTTTGTTCCTCTCTTTCTCCCATCACTTACCTCATCTGTACATCTGTGGCTAAACCCTACCAAAACCGACACTGATATCAAACAAACAAAACCATTAGCAGTCATCATGAGAAGAGTAATGTTTCATTGGAAAGTTGTCTGCACGATCAAATGGAGCTTGGACTACCCTATTCTTGGAGTGCAGAGAGAGACAGACTATCAAAGATACACAAAATCTCAAGAGTCTATACTATGACTATAAACAGATATGTCTCTTAAGATCGGTGTCAATTAGGACTTTGATGTAGTACATCTATTCCTCTTCAAAAACATGTTCATGATTTTATTATTGTTACACTACTGCCACCATTAATCCTACTACTACTACCCAACTACTACTACTGTCACATCTACTGCTAACAATTTAAAAACGGTGTGTGTGTGTGTGTGTGTGTGTGTGTGTGTGTGTGTGTGTGTGTGTGTGTGTGTGTGTGTGTGTGTGTGTGTGTGTGTGTGTGTGTGTGTGTGTGTGTGTGTGTGCGCGCGTGCGTGTGCAAGTGAACGAGCATGTGGACGACATGCACAACAACGTGTGTGTGTAGAGGGGAGGTGAGGTGCAGTGGACAGGAAAGCAGGCCTTGGAGCAGTGAGTCATTCAGCCAAAGCAGCAGAAGCAGCAGCAACAGGGACTCCTTCACCAGGTTGCATTCTAATCTGTAGTCAAGCAAAATAGCTGAGGCCCTCTGGAGTACGTCAGTGAGAGCTCAGTTTGATTCACACTACACACAGACAGGACTACTGAGGCTCGCTACTGGAAGGCTGCAGGATCTGCCTTTTGCCCTAACTTTAACAAGCTATGACTTTTAACAAGCAGACACTTTGTTAAGGGAACAAGTGTATCTTGTATCTCACACTCCCCTTTCTCCTTAATAATCTAGACAAGTCTGGTTCTAGAGAGCCACAGTGTGTACAGGCTTTGGTTTCAGGCCACAATTTAAAGCACCTTAGGCCTGCTTACCTTATAACCCCCCAGGACAAGTTTCCTACCTTACCCCTGGTATCGAGGTAAAGAATGGACCACCAGACTACAGCAGCCCTTCAGTAGTAGCCCTTTGTAGCATTTCTCTTTACCACCTGCCAACGCATTGTGTTGGTCAGCTGGGGAAAAGGGACAGAAGGCGGGAGCACGGAGAGGGAGGAGAGGAGAGAGGGATGATGAGGAGGAGAAGGAAGATACTAGACTCACTCTCTCTGAGGTAGTGCAGGTGGGAGAGTAGGATCTCTGCGTTGTAGCTGAGCGTGAGCCTCTGGAAGTCCTCCTTGCTCATCTTGCACAGGTCCTTGCCGTCCATGTTGTGGAAGAGAGCCACGTCCACGTCCAGCAAGCCATACTCCTTAACTGCCCACTCCAGCCACTGGCGCACATGCTCCGTGGACCAGAGTGTGGGATCTGCAAGGCCATGGACACAACATAGGAAGGGGATGTGTTAACACTATGGAAGGGGATGTGTTAACACTATGGAAGGGGGTGTGTTAACACTATGGAAGGTGATGTGTTAACACTATGGAAGGGGATGTGTTAACACTATGGAAGGGGGTGTGTTAACACTATGGAAGGGGGTGTGTTAACACTATGGAAGGGGATGTGTTAACACTATGGAAGGGGATGTGTTAACACTATGGAAGGGGATGTGTTAACACTATGGAAGGGGTAAGATGCAGCGAGTAGCAACATGTAACTGGAGCAACTTATCCCACCACAGAGAAAGGAGAATGGAAACTCATAGTAAATGCTCACGTTTATACTTACTTATTTTCTTACAGTTCATACTTACTCTCGTTCTTTATATGATAATAGTTGAGAATACATTTGCAATGAAACTGGTTTTAACAACCAACATTTTCTAAATAAATGTTAATTTGTGCAAATACAGTCCATTTACATGAGTACTGTGTTTAGAACGATGACATTCTCTTTCCCAGAGATAAGACCACTGTTACAAAACACACACACACCTAACAAACATAACAGGATCCAAAAAACAGCTGACAGGTACAGAAACAAACCACACTGTCGTCTGGTCCTCTGTTCCAGCAATATTTAACAGTACCTGTAACTCTGTATCTGTGTCCCAAATGGCACCCTATTCCCTACATAGTGCACTACTTATGAGCAGAGCCTTACGTGCCTTGGTCAAAAGTAGTGCATCGTATAGGGGATAGGGTGCTATTGGGGACGCATATGTAACCCTAGCTCTCTGAGAACGAGACTACTAGCCTCTAAATATATATATTCTTTTGGGGGGGGGGGGGCTGGAAGCCTGAGTACTTACACAGGCTCAGAGAGCAAGGGGCAACGGTAACTCATCCCTCACTACAGAGACACGAGGCAAGGATCAGTTGGGCGAAGGGGAGGCTGGCTGGCACTCGCTCTCCTCAGCCCTCAGGTCTGTCTCAGTGCAATATTGGAGGACTTAACCATCCAAACAATATAGTGGATGTGGCATTAAGCAGTGAATGCACTGTAATGCAGATGGAATTCAGATGGGACAGAAACTATAGAGGGGTGGAATCAAGTACTACATATTATAAACTGGGTGGTTAGAGCCCTGAATGCTGATTGGCTGACAGCTGTGGTATATAAGACCGTATTTTCTAGTGTTCTACTCCGCTAGCCAGCACCTCGCCTTTATAGGTGTGCGTTTCTTTTTTCTAGATATAAGACCGTATACCACAGGTATGACAAAACGTTTATTTTTACTGCTCTAATTACGTTGATAACCTGTTTATAATAGCAATAAGGCACCTCAGAGGTTTGTGGTATATATATACCACGGCTAAAGGCTGTGTCCAGGCACTCCGCAATGCATCGTGCCTAAAAACAGCCCTTACCCGTGGTATATTGGCCATACAGTATACCCCCCCCCCCCCCCCTTATTGCTTAATTATATCATAGGCAATACACTTTTGCATAACGTTTCTGTATTCTCTCCAACAATATATTATCCTATATGGCAGAGATGTTGGGTGGGGCTCTAAGGCCTCTTAAAATGCACTAAGTGGTGCATTGTGCATCATATAGGAACAGATCTGTATGTATTTGAAGTTGAAATGCCCTCCCCAAGTCCCTATACCAAAATATCAGGAATGCGTTTCCTATACGTAGAGCAGAGAAGCCAGTTTAATATTGACCTCCCATTACATTCCGTGGAGCAGTGTGTGGCTATTGTCCTCTAAATTAACAGCAAAAACAGGATGTTCTTAACATGTCGCGTCATTGTCCTTGTCAGTTTCAGTTGGAGAGGAAGTTGCACTATGCCAGAAAAACTGTGTTGCACAACCTCCAGATAGAGAGTACAGTGCTCCAATCCGTCAATGGACAGGTTTGTCTTCGGGAAAATTACTCAAAACAAAGTTTCTCTATGGTTATTTTCCATTGGCTACATTACTGTGGGGTGGCATGTAGCCTAGTGGTTAGAGTGTTGGGCCAGTAACCGAAAGGTTTCTGGATTGAATCCCAATGCTGACAAGGTAAAGATCTGTGGTTCTGCCCCTGAACAAGGCAGTTATCCACTGTTCCTAGGCCGTCATTGTAAATAAAATTTTGTTTTCAACTGACTTGCCTAGTTAAATAAAGGTTACACTGTGACAAAGGCTAACATAGGATCTAGTGTGACCTTTGGTTTGAGCTTCATGTACACTATGGGTCAAATATTTTTGAATATTCAAGGGTTTTTCTTTATTTTTACTATTTTCTACATTGTAGACAAGACATCAAAACTATGAAATAACACATATGGAATCATGTAGTAAACAAAAAAGTGTTAAACAAATCTAAATATATTTGAGATTCTTCAAATAGCCACCTTTTGCCTTGATGACAGTCTTGCACACTCTTGGCATTCTCTCAACCAGCTTCATGAGGTAGTCACCTGGAATGCATTTCAATTAACAGGTGTGCCCTTTTAAAAGTTAATTTGTGGAATTGATTTACTTCTTAATGCGTTTGAGCCAATCAGTAGTGGTGTGACAAGGTAGTGGGGTATACTGAAGATAGCCCTATTTGGTAAAAGACCAAGTCCATATTATAGCAAGAACAGCTCAAATAAGCAAAGATAAATGACAGTCCATCATTACTTTAAGACAAGAAGGTCAGTCAATACGGAACATTTCAAGAACTTTGAAAGTTTCTACAAGTGCAGTCGCAAAAACCATCAAGCGCTATGATGAAACTGGCTCTCATGAGGACCGCCACAAGAATGGAAGACCCAGAGTTACCTGTGCTGGAGATGATAAGTTCATTAGAGTTACCAGCTTCAGAAATTGCAGCCCAAATAAATGCTTCACAGAGTTGAAGTAATAGACACATCTCAACATCAACTGTTCAGAGGAGACTGTGTGAATCAGGCCTTCATGGTCCAATTGCTGCAAAGAAACCACTACTAAAGGACACCAATAAGAAGAAGAGACTTGCTTGGGACAAGAAACACAAGCAATGGACATTAGACAGGTGGAAATGTGTCGTTTGGTCTGGAGTTCAAATTGGACATTTTTGGTTCCAACCGCTGTGTCTTTGTGAGATGTGGGTTAGGTGAACGGATGATCTCTGCATGTGTATTTCCCACCGTAAAGCATTGAGGAGGAAGTGTTATGGTGTGAGGGTGCTTTGCTGGTGACACTGTCTATGATTTATTTATAATTCAAGGCACACTTAACCAACATGGCTACCACAGCATTCTGCAGCGATACGCCATCCCATCTGGTTTGGGCTTAGTGGGACTATCATTTGTTTTTGAACAGGACAATGACCCAACACACCTCCAGGCTGTGTAAGGGAAATTTTACCAAGAAGGAGAGTGATGGAGTGCTGCATCAGATGACCTGGCCTCCATAATCCCCCGACCTCAACCAAATTGAAATGGTATGGGATGAGTCGGACCGGAGAGTGAAGGAAAAGCAGCCAACAAGCGCTCAGCATATGTGGGAACTCCTTCAAGACTGTTAGAAAAGCATTCCAGGTCAAGTTGGTTAATAGAATGCCAAGAGTGTGCAAAGCTGTCATCAAGGCAAAGGGTGGCTATTTGAAGAATCTCAAATATAAAATATATTTTCATTTGTTTAACACTTTTTTGGTTACTACATGATTCCATATGTGTTATTTCATAGCTTTGATGTCTTCACTATTATTCTACAATGTAGAAAATAGTCAAAATAAAGAAATACCCATGAGTGAGTAGATGTTCTAAAACTTTTGACCGGTAGTGTAGTTCACAAAAGGTGTAGTCATTAAAACCCCTATGCACATAGGCCAGGATTGTATTTATTTTTGATGCATCAAGAAGTGACTATCTAATGCAGATCTATGACTTTATATCAAAGAAAATATTTACAAAGTTAGCACCTAATTTCAAAGGTGCTTTATTTTGGCTATTCTGATTCCTCTTTTACCCAAAAGACACAGCACAGCCTCATGGATGTTCCAGTCAGGATTCAGTGCTGTATTCTAGGTGTGTGTCTTTGAATGGGGAACTGATAAGAATACTTTTCTCCCATTTGGCAGGGACTCACATCACCCCTCCACTCTGCTCCTTACGCCACCCTGCTCCTTACTCCACCCAGATGGACCTACACCATAGGAAACCGTCTAGACAAGGAAAAGCACACTCTGCAACAAAACGCTGGGGCTTCTGTGCTGCAGATAACAGGAAGTCTCTCCTTGTGACAGATGAATGTATGTAAGAGACATGAGGTCCCTAATCGAAAGCAGTGAGTGATTCACATGACTGATTGGGACTGGTATTGAAGGCCCCTTTAACCGCAGAGGGCAACGCCCTGCTTCTCATTCTAAAGCAGGTCCTCTTTAGTTATGTTTACATGTGTACATAGGACACATGAGCTCGTGAGCTAGTTCACATCAGATGAGATATCCATTTTTATTATCATCTCAACTGAAGACAGGTGAGTCGACCCAAGGTAATTGAGAAGATCTAACTAAGAGCTTCAGCTGTCTTTAGAAAAGTGTTCTGGTGTTCTGGTGTTCAAATCACTGTGGTATCATTTGATGTGCTCTGTTACCTGCGGGAACAATGACGCGGCGCTCATTGGTGGTCATGTTGGGGGGAGCGATGTGCTTATCCTCCAGGTAACTGCTGTAAGTGACAGGGGTGCTGCCCTCTCCTCCACTGGACAGCTTCCCATTCTTCCCCACGCTGCATTCGTCAGGAGAGTTTCTGTCAGGACAAAACACAGCGGGGAGGAGTGGGGTCAGTCACAGGGAGGCGGAGTCATCCACATATGGGCGGAGTCAATCCCAGAGGGGCGGAGTCAACCACACCTGCAATGCTCATCAAGACTATTGGTTTACCTAACTGGTAACACTACACTGGAACATCTGTTAAACAACTGTTAATAAACCATTAGTAATTTGTTTGTAAACCGTTAGTAAAATGTTTGTTGATGATTATCTATCTGTATCTTTGTATTATCCCATGCATTCATGTTGACCCAAAAATCTCCCCATAACATTGCTAGTGTGTGCCTTGATGCTCAAACAGAGGAGACCGTGTAATTGTGATGTCAACTCTCCTCCCACCACAGACTGCGAAACAAAGTATTCTCAGATTTTTCGTCTATACCATTCCAATCCATTATTCTTTCGAATATCCCAGCTATGGCTGCAACCTGTGCCCCGCAGCTCTCCTGAAGCCACATAAAAAGACGGATCTCCACTAAAATAAAGTGGAGGGAGGGAGGCGTGCCAGGGGCCCTGGGCCCCATAAATGACCCCATTCCAAATGACTCTTCTGCCATTATCATAGCTTCTGATTCCCCCGGGGCGCGGCCACCAGATGGGATGGATTACCCATGGAATGTCATATAAATTCATATCAACCTGCTGTGGCCAAGATATGAACCATTTTGGAAGCATTTCTTGGAATCTAAGTCATGTGTCAACCAACTGTTGGCCTCTCCTGACCCAGCCTTGATGGAGAGTATGTCCTTGCCACGGGTACAGACCCCAGATGCATGTGATTTGGGAATAGCTGTTTCAAAGTAAAATCACATACAAGTGATTTATTCTCAGATCTGGTGTTGGAGGGATTTTTTAATCCAGTTGTATTTCAATAATCTTAGTCCCAAAGATTACAGTAACTATTCTATGGCACTTTCATAAAGAGACGTTTTATACTTCTTCTGTGAATTAGTTGCCTATAGTGCTGTTAGTCCCAAAGACTGTCCATTGACAAAATGTTGATGGCCATTTATTTTTTCTACAGGATTATTCTTATAACCGGAATGATCCAGTTTCCAGATTGTAATGTTAACATGAGACTTTCAACTGAAATTACCACATTGCTGCAAAGTGGACCACCTTAAATACCTTGTTTTTCACTTGGCAGAAATTCTGCCTCCCAAAGGGGGTCTCACTTATGTGTCCATAAATGTTAGCAACTTGACTGCAGAAACTAGAGACCCCATTCAATGGGGTTCAGAGGGTCAACATAAAAAATCAGGTGAAAGCTTCACTACAAATATTTTCCGTGGAAGACAATAGCCGCTTTCAGCCAAACAGCACAACCTGAGTGATTGCCTTCCTCTTCCCAGAAGATGGAACTCTCATCATTAGGGAATCCATCATTAAGCCATAAGGATATGGTATCTGGATCTAGTTGAGCAAGGGGTGAGAGATGTCCAAGGTGTGACTTGTACTGAAAAGGCCCTCGGAATTCGTCTGATTGAAAAACATTCTGCCAGTTTGAGTTTGACAAAGAAAATTGAAAAGAACGTCTGATACTAAACTAGGCCAAAATAAAACTTTAAATATGAACAGGAAGTTGGGGGGAATTCAAATGGTCTTATTTACTATAAAACATACCCCCGAAAAACATATTCTATCGCAACCCTGTTTTAAGGATCAAAACAAGCCTAGACCAATTAGTTTTATAGAACATTTGCTCATGCACAAATCATACTTCACATGCATTCCCAAAATGTAATACACAATGCCCATACTTCTACAGTTTTTTATCATATTTCATTTCAATCAATACAGAGAGAGAGCGAGAGAGAGAGAGAAAATAAGCAACAGAATTCATCTTTGCTAATTCAAAATGCATGCTTTTTTCTTGCGGCCCAGTTTCAGAAGAAAAACCAAGTATCTTTTGCAACTGGAGAGGGAGACAACGAGATTTCCTTTATGTAATCAATTTACGCTTGATTGAGTTTAACAGTTTGGGCAGAAGATCATACTACTGCACCCTTCCAAGATATTATTATTGTGAAAGTATCTGATGTTCATTTGACTGTGGAGAGCAGCCATGTCACCACATGTGCTGTTCGAAAAATACCACAAGAACTGGGGATGTTATCTATTATTGTGAAATGGATTGAGATTGTATTCAAAGGGCGGCGACTGTTGTAAATTTGAGCTAATTAGCCAAAACAAATGAACTATGTTGTGTTAGAATGTCTGATTAAAGATGAATGCATTGGGATCGATGGAAAACTAGTATATCTGTGTGCCTGAGTCTACTGTGGAAGTCTCAGTGTCTGTGTGTAGACATATGCATTTGTATGTGATGCAGCAAAGTGCGCTGCAGTTCAGCCCTGATTAGTGTGTGTGTGTGTGTGTGTGTGTGTGTGTGTGTGTGTGTGTGTGTGTGTGTGTGTGTGTGTGTGTGTTTGTGTGTGTGTGTGTGTGTGTGTGTGTGTGTGTCCGAGCCCATTGGACATAAGTTCACTTACTCTATTGTCTCCCACCCAGTATGAGTCACCATCAGATGCTTACGGAGGCCAAGCGACTGTAAACTGCTCTCCACTGGGCCCAGACACATGCTAAAACACATTCAACCCTCTATCACTGTAGAGAGAAAGAGAGAGAAAGAAAGAGAGAGATACAGAGGCAGAGACTAGAGACAGATATAGAGATAACAATGAGAGAGAGAGAGAGAGAGAGAGAGACAGAGCGAGGTAGACAGAAAGTACAAACAATCCAAGGGAATCCTAGCGTAGAGGAGTGCAGGCTTCCCGTCGACCTTGTCTTGAAGCTAACTTGTTCATTGTTCTCCAGGTTTGGGTCAGCTAATTAATCTGCCAAGAGGTTGGGCTCCCGGGCTCACTTCACTTCCCATAAACCCTGCTGCTGCTCACTGAGGGTACTGGGTGGGGGGTGATGGAGGGGGGCATGGGAGGGGAGGTCCACAAACCCATTAAATCCAGATAATGAGGGTAGCCTCAGGACCCCTGCTAGCCCCCATGTCAACATTCCCCGTAATAATTTCCATCGCTGAGGCTATCTGTCACCCAGCTGTACCCTTACGCTACCTCCCTTTTCTAAAGCTTCAGCCATAAAAAGCCCATTGCCATGTAACACAATCTTTAAGATGATCAACTCTGGAAACTGGGACCAAACTCCTGGGCTGTCGGAGTGCTTTGGAACACTCCGGGTTGAGCTTTGGGTCCCCAGATGCTAGCATACAGATGGTGTGCGCACACACAGACACACACACACCTGTCTTCCCCCCTCCAAACACACACATACATTTATTTGGCAGTACAGTAGGCCTCCCTCTAGCAGCATAGTGAATGGAGGGGAGGATGGTGGTGTGTGCAGGAGCAGCAGTGCTGTCTGTGTTGATCTCCGCTGTAAATCTTCCTCTGCTCCCTGACTCGTCACTAATTGGAACAATCTTTCCCATGTCTCACCGCCAGATAAATAAGGCCCTCTGCCTGTGTGTCTGTGGAGAGACCTGCTCCAAAGATGGAGATGGCTGTATGGTGATTGGAGGGTGGCTAGATGGATGGAGGGGGTGTTCTTGCGCGTGTGAGATGTGTTAGAAATATGAATGCAGTGGCGGTCCTTCTATATTTTTTTTGTGGTACAGCTGTTTTGAGTTTGGGATTCCAACAGCAGCAACTCTGTCTTGGATTGGGTCTCAGGCAGCTTTGCCAGTTTTTTTTCACCCACTGAAAACCTCAGTCAAGTTCCTCGTCTGTTTGGCAAGTAGCTTGGCTGCTGGCTGTTACTGTGTAAGCCAGGCGAGACTCTTTACTATTGATGGGCGTAAACAGCAGACGTCCCTTTAACTGACTCTATACCACAGCATTGAATTTTCTGCCCCCGTAACTCAAAATATTTACATTGCGACGTTCGATTTCAGGCCGCATCGACCCACCTGTTTAAAGTACATTAATACAAATGCAGACAATAGACAGGAAATCAGGGCCACAGGCAGCCCGGCTGCAGCCCAGTGCACATTGGACCCCAGGGTGTAAAGCACTGTGTCACTTCACTCCTTCTAATGCTAGCACTCTCCAGAGCTCACATGATATGGGCCAGACATATGTAAAAGTGAAGCTAAAGGTGGACTGCTGTACCTGTTTCCGTTGACCTGTCCACTGTTGCACTCCATCTTGATGGTGACGCGGGCGGGCGGCTGGGACAGCCAGTCCTGCTGGTGCACCCTGGGGCTCATCTTGGCCGTCTGGCCGTACTCGCTGGCCGCCGCCGCCATCTCAGCCTTGGCGTGGTGGGGCGTTCCGTAGGTGCACTCGAACAGCGACTGGTCCTCACTCACCACCGACAACGCTTCCTGTACACAGAAAGAAAGCGCAAAGACATATCCCTCTTAGATTTCTATTACAATCAAAGCTCCATTCACTTGGTTTATAATCAACTGGTTCAGATTCATTAAGTGTGGATTTTGGCATGAACCGAGTATGATTGATTTGTGATCCTTGGGGCTCTGCTCAAATTGCAGGTAATTTGGGACCGGTCCGTGATTTAAACCCTAAGCTCTATGCACATATGTGGTGGATATAACATTAGATTGCAGTCTGATGAATACCTCCTTGTGCGCTCATTGTTTTGTGGGTAAAATGGCAGACAGAATGACCCCTGGAAAACTCACCTGAAAACCAGGCCCCCTCATTATAGAGGGATTACCATGGCCAGTAAAAGTGCTCCAGTTTCATTCACTTCTACCTGGGTTGAA
This sequence comes from Salmo salar, assembly GCF_965601325.2. NCBI lineage: Eukaryota > Metazoa > Chordata > Actinopteri > Salmoniformes > Salmonidae > Salmo > Salmo salar. The sequence goes on along the minus strand of NC_138294.1, from coordinate 66,638,739 downwards.
TTAGAGCACAGAAGTATACGCTATGATTAAACCAGCAGGGTGTCTACCAGGCTCTATATAAAATATATAAAGACCTCATTATACATGAATAATATCCACATATGATCGACAACATGGGCAAAGAGTACCAATATTAACCAACCTGACCCTCTAAACTAACACATGCTAACCCTCTTGATCATTAACGTTTCACAGGCATTTTGTCCAACTTTTTGTCTTCCTCACAGGACAATCGCTACATCCAGGCATCCCAGGTCTGAGGTAAGTTCACCCGGTGCCATCTAGATGGGATAGGCCTCCTAAAGAGTCTGGGTTACTTCCTGTACATTTTTGGGATGTTTTCCCTTTTTTTTCATAGTTTTCCCCTCTATTTATACAGGTTATTCTCATTGAAATTAAATATATTTTACATGAGAAATCTGTTAGGTTCACCAGCTAGCCACTGTCGCCCAAAGCCTGCTTTAGGGGATTTACACGTTTGATTTCTCATTAAATACTCTGTGCCAATGGCATAAAAAAGTTCCAAATCAACAAACATTTTATTAAATGTTTTAGACTTTCTCAACTGTTCAGTATCTCCCTATCCCAAGACCCCCAATTTAGCTGTAGAAAGACCTGAGAGCTTTTTTATTTCCAGGTATTCTTTAGGTTATTGGGTTAGGTCAAGGCATTCTAAGCAAATTCAGCCATTCTTGGGGGAAATGGAAATTGAGACTCTACTTCAACTTTCATTCCAACATCCATTTGTTGTGATGTCAGGAGACCACAGTGCAGACCACACTCATGATTATCACACACTGGGTATACTCCCTGAAACCACAAGGCCTCAGTCAGGTCCCCATGTGTCCTTCATCCAAGAAAGATGGAATCATATGCAATACAAAACGCTTTTAAGATTTGTACATTTAAAGATGAAATGCATGTTCTAGCCAAGGAATTAATTAAATCTTGATTAATCTAGTGTTTATCCTTAATTTATTTCAAAGCCATTCCTGTCTCCTCCCATCAACCTCAAATGAATGGGATCCAACAGTAAAAATCCATTCAACACCAATGACTAACACAAACACATATTTTCACACAAATGCCATGACATGGCAACCTGTCTCTAATTTTCCCAGTATTGTTCATAAAATCTCTTAGCCAAATCCTGTATTGCTACATATACCTGAGGGCTTCTATCTGAGTCTAACGCCAACCCTTCTCTTCTCTCTTTCCTCTGAGCTCGTCAGCCCTCCTCAACCTGCCCTCCTCTCTCTCTCTCTCTCTCTTGTGGAAGGAGAGCCCCTCCAACATCTCGGTGTAAGTGACCCACCCTGATCTCAAATCACTTAGGAGGAAAAGGAAGCTGTGTCGGAAAGGAGATTAATCTAGTGGGGACTGGTCCTCCCTGATATGTCAGCTGCAAACCACATTACAGAGCAAGCTCGGCACATTGACCCTCATCTGAGAGAAAAGAGGGGGGGGTCCAAGGGTTAGACATAGACGAGAGCAGAGCATAATATACACGAGGTGACCCCAGCCAGCATGAATAAGGGGCACACACACACAGCTTTTGTTCACCCAATGCAAACAAAACAAAACCACATCCACTCACAGCTAATGTTCAGCCACACAGCTCCATACTTCCTGAGCTTTGATCCTATGGAAAAGACCATAAAGCCAGGAACTGACCAAAAAACAACCAAAAGATAGGCCACAGAGAGATCCGTCATCAATCACAGCTGGGATTTTTGATAGATGTGTAGCCATCGAGTGCCATTTTAATGCAGTCTGTTTACATTGTGTCTGGGAACAACTAACAGATTTAGGATCTTAATGTGATCACCCTGTTGCAGGAGAACTTGCCTGAAATGTAGAAAATGCTAAACTTGTACTGTATTTGAGGTTTAAAAAGGCTTCAGAAGTTTGTAATTTCCACTATGAAAATTCAGAGTTGATTTTCCCTTACGAAAAATGTATCAACCCCTACAAAAATGTCCACTAATTATAATCCACATAATAATTCACATTTCTTGTTGCTGCAGGACTATTATTTTCCTGCTGTAGCAAACTGGATCAATTTAAGATCCTACAACTGTAAACCAGTTATTATAAATTATTTGGCCATCCTGAAGACAACAGAAATATGTGACAAAATAACATGACACTAAATACTAGATTTGGCGATCACAACATAGAGAAGATTCAGATATTCCATAAACACCAAGACACAATGAAGCAAACATAATTCGCCTTTAGATTTAAACTAAACTAGCTTAGATCACAAGAGTCTGGCCAGGTCTCCATCTTGCCCCAAACTCAGTACAGTACATTCCTCTATGGTCCATTATTCCTCTTCTAAAGAAAGTGAGAGATTGTTTCACAACCTTAGTGTCATGGCCAAAGAAAATGAACACAGATTTAGGCAGGGAAGAATGAGGCTGTGCTGAGCCCAGTTTTCCTAACGAACAGTGTCCACCATAGAATAAGTCATATGATGTACACATTCAGGGAGGTCCTCTATGGGAGCGTGTAGTGGAGTTCCAGGGGTTGCAGCATGGCTGTCTGGGTAGGGAAATGAACGGCTGACCAGTGGGCAGCTGGTTCAAATCAGAACTTGAGCCCCTATGAGGCAGTATAGTAAATTACCCTCCATAAATATTGAGCTTTATAAGTGGAAATTGGTATAGTACACTTAATTTCACCTCATATAATGTTGTGTATATCACATTTAATAACAGTCAAAATCATGTTAGCCTGAGCTGGTTTACAGTACTTTATGGTGGACATTTTGTCCTAAAACATTTCTTCCTAAACCTGCTCCAGTGTCCCCAGGGTCATTCTGACCTTATAACGTGACATAGAGAGCCATATTCACAGTGTATGAGTAGCTCTAGTCCTGTACTCCCTCTCAATGGAGCCATTGGACCCATTCATGGAGAATGTCCCAGGCAGCCTTCCCAATGAGACATGGTGTGGTGTGGCTGAAGACAGGAAGCTCCCCTTCTCCCATCATTTCCTGCATTTAAAGTTCCTGATAGTGGGGGAGGGATATCGGGAGGTGGGGAGCGCAAAACAGGAAGTGCTCATCGTTGGCATTTTGATTGTGGTTGAGATTTGGAACACTAATGGAGTTGATGGCCGGATGAAGAGAGGGAGAAACAGAAAGAGAGGGAGTGGGAGGGAGTTCTCCCTGCAATTTCTACACAGCAGGCCATTGGGCAGTTCACCACAGGTTGACGTTTATTTTAGTCTTGTCCTGGAGGCAGAACTGAGCAATTTCCCCTTAGATAGGCCAGCTGCAACATTGGTAATTGTAATAATTCGATTTTTGGTCTAAAGGGTTAGGGTTAAGGTTAGGTTTGAAATCAGATGTCATGGCTTTGTGGCTATGCTAGCTAGTGACCACTTTGCAGGGCTGCCTCCAGAACAAAATGCAGTAACATCAGTAGTGCAGGTTATGGCCTTGCACTTCCCGGTCCTTCAATCAGGGGCAGCCATTCTGGATGTTGTTTTAGCAGCTCCCTCCCTGATTCCACCAATTAAGACTACCTTAATTTCCATTTGGTCAGACAGGCAATATTGGGGTGTCCTACTATGAATTGACAGAGACAAACCTTCCCAGTCCAAAACACAAGATCTGTTATTTTTCAAACAGGAAGAACACCTGTGTTACGTTTCCACGAAAGCCGTTTTGTTAGCATTGAAAAGCAGTCTGATTTGTACATGACTGCTGGAAAACGTTTTGTTTCGCAATTGGACACCACAGAGACAATGTTTTTTCCTAGTAGAGATCCAATGATGAATAACTTCCAGGGGCCTTGATTTGGCAGTAACACGTGTTATGGAGAAAGAGATGGAGCTGTTACACTTATGTGTGAAACTATAGTACAGGATGAAACTTGGAATGTCAAAAGCCTGGAGAGTTTCAATTTGAAAAATTATGGGTGTTTTTATTTCCATAGGTCAGTGACAAAGGTTGGCCAGAGCCTCAGACCTCACAAAGACACAGAGGTTGGTTGGCCACAACTTCCTGGATCCCCCTCTGGTATGTGCATTACACACACATACACACACTATTTGCATTGTTTGTCTCAGTTCTATCCATAGGTGGGCATGATAAACTGTTTTGTTTGTGTCCTGATATCCTGATGTGGTTGACTCAATGAACTGAATGCCACACTCTTCATTGTGTAAATAATTGTACATTGTATTAAGTTTTTAAAAAAATTTTATACACATTTAGGACTAAAGAAGTGGCTATGGACCAGCAAAGTTAACAGGTTGGTCTACCAAGAACATTTATGATTGGTAAGGGATGAGATCTGTTCCACGAAAGCCGTTTTGTTAGCATTGAAAAGCAGTCTGATTTGTACATGACTGCTGGAAAACATGTTTTGTTTTTCAATTGGACACCACAGAGAGAATGTTTTTTCCTGAACATTGCTTTCTAGGTGTGTACTAGATACTAGAGGACCCAACTCACTGACCCCAATTGAACTGTCTAAGATGATAGACTGTCCACTGGTGCCATAACGTGTCTTCATGCTGAGAACAGTGTGACATTATCAAAACAACATGACACAGCTTTTCAGTCGGTTGCGTTGTGCTCATTTCAGCAAAACTATTCCCCAATCGCCTTGTGCTATTGTGACAGAAAAGCAGTGTTCTCCAAAAAAAAGTTGATAACAGAGAGTATCTATGTCAGTTGTTCAGAATATTCTTTATAGTCATCCATAATAATCTCAATCAGGTGCAATGAAGTTCACCACCACCAAACCTGTTCCACAAAAAGCCAGCCAGTGCACCGAGAAGGCATTTATAAACAGCGGTCACTCTCCTCTCTGCATGGGACTTCAACTCAACCACGGTCCCAGTGCCACAATATCACGGGTCACAAATGAGCAAGCTCCCTCTCCAAACATTTGGGTTCTACTTCCAAAGTGTACCTGTTTACATTGAATACCAGTAAGACAGCTGATTATGTAATTATGGCTTCCCTGCTTTTGTTTTATTGCTCACACTGTGATTTGGCTGTAAACATCTTGTGCTGCCACTGGCAGACGCAGAGGGTGGAAATATTAGACGCCATGTTGAATTAGGTTTGCAGGTGACTGACTCCCTAGCAGGACTCTAAATTAAAACAAGGGAGGGATATCGGGAGGTAGCACTGGAGCTCCCAACTTTAAAAAGTTAGGAGCACAACAAAATGTAGGAGCACCAGAAAATATATTTTTTAATATTAATTGAGATATAGCCTATGAGTTCCAGCTACTTCTGAAGCACGTTGTGCCCTAGATTATTTGATTATTATAAAAAGCAAAAAATGCTTTCCTCCTCTGTCCATTGTCTAATAGGCGCTGTTACAGTAACTACACAAGGGTAATTACTTGATAGACTAACACTAGGATAGCTATGTCAAAGTATTAACTATTTACTACGACTATTTACCATTCATTTTGATTATGACGTTAACATAGGCATTAATGCAACAATAACAATTGCATGATAAAATGTCTTCAGAGAATTTAAACCTCCCACTATTTCAGTTCCTTCAGCACAGGATAGCATTTTTCATTTCAAAGTATAATTTTCGCAGATGGTTCTTTGACAAATACCTAAGACTCAACCCCCCCCAAAAAAGACCAATACATAAGAATGCAAAAAAACAGTCAATTTTCTATTCTTAATTTTTTTGTAAAGGTAAAAATATCAACATCAAAAACATAATAAACGTTAAAATTGGTGCCTCTCCATAACGGATAAAATTTTCAAGAAATGTAAATTCCGGTTTGTTTTATTTGTTTGTAAAACAAGCCAGGTCAAATCACTTCTGCGTCCAAAAGAACAAAATCTCAGATTTTGTCATTAACCCAAAGATTTTTGAAACCGTACAGCCCATCCGCATAGGAAAAAGGAAATTTGCAAGGAAATCTTGTCGCACCTCTATGGCAGAAGGGTGTTACCCTTCGCCTGCTTGGTCAGTGTTTCTTTAAAGTGCCACGAAAACTAAAACAATGCCCAAGCACTACAGAAAATAAGCAATAAAAAGCCAAAACTTTTGAGAAAAAAAATAGAAATGTACTTACCTTAATGGTGCTGGCCATATTTGTTCAGGACCTCTCAGTCCTGGTAAAACACACTGGTATAAATTCTAATATGATTTTTTTTCTGGACAGAAAGCTAGTTGAGGTTCCACTAAGCGGTGTTTGGAGCGGATGAGATTGTGCTAACGTTGGGAAGTGAAGTCAGCCAATAGCAGGAAGAGGTTTCTATTGGTTCTGGCCACTGCAACTCGAAGAAACAGGATATTTGGGAGAGAGGAGATAAGAAGGGCTAAAAACAATGTTGTTATTCTTGATGATGTGGGTTAGAAGTTTTTATTTTTAAGTAAGGAGGGGTAAGGTTGTAGAGGGGAGACTAACTAAAGGCTGATCTGAGAGTAGGTTCTCTACTGAGGCAGGCAGATGTGAAGTGTGTGTTTGTGTGTCACACAAATAAATCGGTGATAGGATGCAAATGTCTGATCACACCATCCATACTTGATTCGCTTGCCTGCCATGTGCCTCTATAGAGGGCTAACAGTCGAGGATGGCTACAGTGAGTACAGCACCAACCTCTCTTGCACAGAGCACTCAACACTATTGAAAAGATAATTTCACCACTTTTGAACAAGGGGCATTTCAACATTACTACACTTAAACCATTTTTTTTATCAGGTTTAAGTATATTCCAGTAGAAATTAACCTTTATAAACTCACTTAAATAACAGGTCACATGTATGCCTCAATTTAGTAGGCTACCTGCATAATAAATAGAAAAACTGAATGTCCACACAATGAATGAATATTAATTGAATGGAGAATGAGATGTGAGCGGCCCGGCCCTCCCTTCTTCAGGGGGGTCTGGTTGGTTCTGGAGACTAGATGTGAGAAAGCAGAAAACCTGAGCAGGCCTGATAAGGAGGTGAAGTCAAGGAGAAAGTCAAGGAGAAAGTAAGAGAGGAAATCAGAGCACAGCCTGACATCCTGCTGCCGACCTCTGTCAAAACACACCCATGACTGACCACCCCTGGTCCTGGACGTTGATTACACACACACACAAACAGGCGGGGGCAGACCCACTGCACTGTGACCTCTGACCTGTGACCACTCTCAGGTGCACAGTTGAACCACAGTTCAGACCAGAAAGCCCTCAAGGTAGTACTCAACTGACCACTGTGAGGCTCAGGGCCGTAGCCAGGGTCTGAGTTTTTGTCAAATTCGGTGTCCTTATATGTAGCTACAGCCATGGTGAGGTTCACAGCATTTGTAAACCGATCGTGGCGTGGCATCATATCATTTACAAAGAGGAATTATTTTACAAGATGGTGTAGCAGTAGGACGTATGTGTTTGTCTTTGTCTTATCCCGTATAAATAGCCGGTCTTTTTCGTATACATCTTAATCTCACTTTCTATCTACGAACTAAATATACTTTCCTGCAACCCGCCTCACCCAATGTGGTACGGATCAGCCTCACCCAGAGCATATCGGACTGCTTCTCTCCACCACATCACCGGATTCCTGCCGCCCTGGATCATTACACCGGATCATCACAGCTAGCTAGCTGCAAACAAGTAGCTACTGTTAGCTATCGCCTCTGTCCCGAAGCAAGCACTAGCTAGCCTTGAGCTAGCCTCGAGCTAGGCCCATATACTAGCTAATTCTAGGGCTACAATGCCTCCTTTGCCAATTGGCCTGGACCCTTTATTGTCGACACGGAACCCCGCCGATCCATCACGACGGGACTGCCGACGTGATCGCCCGATGTGGTCTCAACAGGCTATTCTGTTACGATGTTGCCGAAAAACCATCTGCTAGCCCCGGCCCGCTAGCTTTTCTGAACGCTGTGTCCCCTGCACGCCTAGTGTAGTAGTGACTACCGAATGGCACCCTGACTCACCTATTGCTGCTCTTTTGACCCTATGATCACTCGGCTACACAGCTGATGCCCCCTGGACTGTTTCAATAACACGGTACCTCATTTTGTTTACCTGTCGGCCCCAGCCTCGAACTCAGGTCCTGTATGTACCTAACTGACCCGCTCTGCCCATTCATCGCCATTTACCCGTTGTTGTCTTAGCTCTCCTGATCAACACCTGTGATTGCTTTATGCCTCTCTCTTAGTTCAATATGCCTCGTCTCCTGCTGTCTTGGCTAGTTCTTATTGTTTTATTTCACTGTAGAGCCTCTAGCCCGCTCAAAATGCCTTAGATAGCTCTTTTGTCCCACCCCACACACATGCGGAGACCTCACCTGGCTTAACTGGTGCCTCTAGAGACGAAACCTCTCTCATCGTCACTCAACGCCTAGGTTTACCTCCACTGTACTCACATCCTACCATACCATTGTCTGTACATTATGCCTTGAATCTATTCTACAACGCCCAGAAATCTGCTCCTTCTATTCTCTGTCCCCAACGCACTAGACAACCAGTTCTTATAGCCTTTAATCGTACCCTTATCCTACTCCTCCTCTGCTCCTCTGGTGATGTAGAGGTTAACCCAGGCCCTGTAGCCCCCAGTTCCACTCCTATTCCCCAGGCGCTATCATTTGTTGACTTCTGTAACCGTAAAAGCCTTGGTTTCATGCATGTTAACATCAGAAGCCTCCTCCCTAAGTTAGTTTTATTCACTGCTTTAGCACACTCTGCCAACCCTGATGTCCTCGTCGTGTCTGAATCCTGGCTTAGGAAGGCCACCAAAAAATTCTGAAATTTCCATCCCCAACTACAACATTTTCCGCCAAGATAGAACTGCCAAAGAGGGGGGAGTTGCAATCTACTGCAGAGATAGCCTGCAGAGTTCTGTCATGCTATCCAGGTCTGTGCCCAAACAGTTCGAGCTGCTAATTTTAAAAATCCACCTTTACAGAAATCAGTCTCTCACTGTTGTTATAGACCCTCAGCCCCAAGCTGTGCCCTGGACACCATATGTGAATTAATTGCCCTCCATTTATCTTCAGAGTTTGTACTGTTAGGTGACCTAAACTGGGATATGCTTAACACCCCCGCCGTCCTACAATCTAAGCTAGATGCCCTCAATCTCACCCAAATTATCAAGGAACCTACCAGGAACAACCCTAAATCCGTAAACACGGGCACCCTCATAGATATCATCCTGACCAACCTGCCCTCTAAATACACCTCTGCTGTCTTCAACCCGGATCTCAGCGATCACTGCCTCATTGCCTGAGTCCATAATGGGTCCGCGGTCAAATGACCACCCCTCATCACTGTCAAACGCTCCCTAAAACACTTCAGCGAGCAGGCCTTTCTAATCAACCTGGCCCGGGTGTCCTGGAAGTATATTGACCTCATTCCGTCAGTAGAGGATGCCTGGTTATTCTTCAAAAGTGCTTTCCTCACTATCTTAAATAACCATGCCCCATTCAAAAGATTTGAATTAAGAACAGATATAGCCCTTGGTTCACTCCAGACTTGACTGCCCTTGACCAGCACAAAAACATCCTGTGGCGTACTGTATTAGCATTGAATAGCCCCCGCAATATGCAACTTTTCAGATAACTTTTTCAGGGAAGTTAGGAACCAACATACACAGGCAGTTAGAAAAGCAAAGGCTAGCTTTTTCAAACAGAAATGTGCATCCTGTAGCACAAACTCCAAAAAGTTCTGGGACACTGTAAAGTCCATGGAGAATAAGAGCATCTCCTCCCAGCTGCCCACTGCACTGAGGCTAGGTAACACTGTCACCACCGATAAATCTACAATAATTGAGAATTTCAATAAGCATTTTTGGACATGCTTTCCACCTGGCTACGGGCGGGCGGCTTCCACCCTCCCCCTCGTCTAGCATGACTACTCTGGACAGTTCTGACTTAGAATATGTGGACAACTACAAATACCTAGGTGTCTGGTTAGACTGTAAACTCTCCTTCCAGACTCACACTAAGCATCTCCAATCCAAAATTAAATCTAGAATCGGCTTCCTATTTCGCAACAAAGCATCCTTCACTCATGCTGCCAAACATACCCTAGTAAAACTGACTATCCTACCGGTCCTTGACTTCGGCGATGTCATTTACAAAATAGCCCCATATACTACCCATCACTGCGACCTGTATGCTCTCGTTGGCTGGCCCTCGCTTCATATTTGTTGCCAAACCCACTGGCTCCAGGTCACCTATAAGTCTTTGCTAGGTATAGCGCCGCCTTATCTCAGCTCACTGGCCACCTTAGCAGCACCCACCTGTAGAACGTGCTCCAGCAGGTATATTTCACTGGTCATCCCCAAAGCCAACTCCTCCTTTGGCTGCCTTTCCTTCCAGTTCTCTGCTGCCAATGACTGGAACAAATTGCAAAAATCACTGTAGCTGGAGTCTTATATCTCCCTCAATAAATTTAAGCATCAGCTGTCAGAGCAGCTTACTGATCATTGCATCTGTACACAGCCCATCTGTGAATAGCCCACCCAACTACCTCATCCCCATGTTGTTTTTTTCTCCTTTGCACCCCAGTATCTCTAATTGCATATTCATCTTCTGCACATCTACCACTCCAGTGTTTCATTGCTAAATTGTAATTATTTCGCAACTATGGCCTATTTATTGCATTACCTCCTAATCTTACTACATTTGCACACACTGTATATAGATTTTTCTATTGTGTTATTGACTGTACGTTTGTTTATCCCATGTGTAACTCTGTTATAACGTTCGTCGCCTGGTGACGAGGAAGCGGACCAAAACGCAGCTGGGAGCGAACACATGTTTATTCAACACACTGGAATTAAACATGTACACAAAAATCAAGAAAAATGCAGATACGTTACGTGCTCAAACAAAGAGACAACACCCCACAAACAGCGTGGGGAAAACAGCAACTTAAATGTGATCCCAATCAGAGACAATTAGCGACAGCTGTCTCTGATTGGGAATCGACAGAACCCAACATAGAAATAACCCACCTAGAGCCTACACAAGGCTAAAACGTAAACCAAACACAAACCAATGAAAAATACCTAACATGACACACCCTGACCCAATATACCCGAGTTCACCTGGTCAGGGCGTGACATCTGTGTTGTTTGTGTCGCACTGCTTTGCTTTATCTTGGCCAGGTCGCAGTTGTAAATGAGAACTTGTTCTCAACTGGCCAACCTGGTTAAATAAAGGTGAAATAAAATACAAATAAAATAAAGAAGAGGCTGTGAGAAGAACAGTGTTTTCCCTATTTTGAAAGGAATTGAGTAATTTACCACCTGTTGACTGTTGTTTTTTCAACTTTCAACAAATTTAATTTGGGAGGGGGCAAAATATAGCACATGTAGTATTTTGTACCAAAACCAACAAACACATGATAGCACTTTTAACTGTGTTACAAGTATTATTGGTGGGTGTGCATTTTTGGGAATGTCTTTTTTACGGTCTATGGGTGTGCATTTTGTAAGACTGAAATGTTGCAATTATTTTGGTTATTGTCTTTCAACAGATGATCACAAGATTTACCCAAATAGCATTAAGAAAAACAGGAGGATGTTGTGTTGCTCAAATTGTGCTGGTTTTCACAAGTTTCTGCTGTTTGTTGTTGCATCACCAAATGAAGAAATACTATGAAGTGTGTGAGAATCTCCAACAGCCAAATTAGGCCTACATCTAGTCTTTCATTTTATTTCAGTTTTCAGTCTCTCTCTCTCTCTTTCTCTCTCTTTCTCCATCCTCCCCCATCCATCTCTCCTGTTGTCTGACTGGTTTTATGGCCTCCTGCGGGAAGTCTGTAGGATGTGACCCCTGTTCCCCTCTCACACCAAATCTAGGCCACCCAACAATGCTGACACACACACATGTAAACACGCACACACACACACCTCAACCATCCCAACCCTCCACCTCACCAAATCCCACCCATCCTACCTCTATTACCCGTCACCCAATACCACCATACCCCCTCACTCCCCTCCTCCATATTCATCTCCACCTTATCTCCTTCACCCCATCTCCAGTCTCCAGTCCCCCCCCCCCCCCACACACACCCATACCATCCACCCCATTTTCGGCATACCCCTAGTCACCCTCCTACTCGTGTACCCTCCACCCCATCTCCAGCAGTTCTGACCTGGAAGTGCTACCTCCACAGGGGGCTGGGAAGCCATGCTTCTCCCTCTCGTAAGAATGTCCTGTACTACACGCTCACAGACACACACACCAGTCTCTGGGACCATCTATAAATACAGTAGCCTCCGACTGTGCAGGGCTTCACCCCCTCTAGCCCTGCTCCCCACAACACATCCTCTACTTCAGAGGATCCGGAGGAGGAAGCTTCAGTATAGACTTGTGTGCGTAAAGAGACATATTGATGGTCTTGGAAAAATGCTTGATGTCACAAGTGAATGTCTTGTTGTATAGGGGTTAGTGTGGTGGCAGCTGAACAATAGAGGAGGAGTGTGAGGGGCTCGGTCACATGCTGGGTATTTGTGGATTGTGGAGCACTTGGGCACAGGGCTAATGCTAATGCATATTCCCCTATTAACGGCTCCATCTACAGGCAGCTTGGCGAAACAGCACCCAGTACACAGGCAGGATTCCTAAGATGTGTCTCAATCACAGGAGGTTGATGGCACCTTAATTGGGGAGGACGGGCTCATGGTAATGGCTGGAGCAGAATCAGTGGAATAGTATCAAGCACATGGTTTCTATGTTTTGCTCTGTTTCAGCCATTATTATGAGCCGTCCTCCCCTCAGCAGCCTCCACTAGTCTCAATGGTATGCGTCTCTGAAAAGTCGTCCATGTAAGTAGGTGAGGTAAAAGTGTTGCCTGAGAGAAACATATTTACATATCAGGCCATGTTAAGGCTCTAACGATTTACCTTTCTCTCTTTCTCCCTCTATCAATGAATGACTCCCACTCTGCATCTCGCTACATCACTTATTCTCTGTTTACCTCCTACTGGAGCTCAATAGAGCTTCTCCTTCGAACCTCATCTGATGTGAACTACTGTAAACAGTGGAAGGTTGCTCTCTAACGTTCAACCTAATGACCAGGTATGTGTGCCTCCTTTGGCACAGGGATCATAAACTCCATTAACAGTTGGCAGGCTCCTAGAGCGCCACCATCACCGTTCAGGAGTGAAGGGTTGAACAGATCCCAGTCTGTGTGCTGCTAGTCTGCCTGGTGGTCTAGCTGTTATAGCCCTATGGGGAGGCAGGTTGGTCACGAGAGAGAGAGCAGGAAACCAGCATCCCTCCACCCTCGGACGTACACTACATGCCCGGCGGCCACCAACTTTTATGGAGATACCTACAGCGTGGGTAGTAGTACACCCATTGTGATGCTTTATAAGCGTGTTTATGACCTGTCGTTAACGTTAGTAAGGCTCCTAAGTGGCGTAACGAATCGTGCATAAAAAATGTGCAGGTTAGATTACAGTTCATGTCAAGTATTATAATTCTGGAATGGCCGACAGAGTTAATGGCTATATCATGCTAGTCTGCTCTGCATTGGTTTTCCTATTTACTGTCAGTATTACTTCAGCAGCAATCACATTCAAAAATAAAGACGTAAAAAATACTTTCTGCCCAGGATCTAAATAAACAACATTTCAGAGAATGTGCATCAAATTTAAGAGCAGCTCTTGACTCTCGAAAGCCAATGTGTGAGAGCTTTGAGCTCAATGCATGAAATGCACTGTAAAATAAAGTTATCAATATGATTTGCTATTAATATATAAAACAAAACCGATGGGCATGTATCATTTCCATTTAAGAACAGTATCATATACACAATAAAATATGATGACAAATGAATTCTAACCTTTGGTTTCCCTCAGCCCAGCTCTTTCTAGGTTCTTAACCGCAGTAAAACGCTGACTGAGCACGGCCATCACGGCCAGCCCAGAAGGGTTCCTTTTGAAGCTGAAGGAGTGAAAGGGGACATTTAAGGATCACTTACATCTAAACACAGCCTAGCAGTATCCTGCAGCAGCACTGCACAGATGCTCATTTAGCATTCCACAGCCTCCTGTAGCATTGCCTTCATACAGGGGGAGGGAGAGAGAGAGAGAGAGAGAGAGAAGAGAAAACACCATATGATTTGAATTAATCACCGTGGCCAGACAGTTATATTAAAAATAACATTTTTCATCTTTCGGTCACAATTGCTCGTCTGTTGCTTGACAAAATACTGGCCTGAAGCTGACGGTATAATGGGCTATGGGCGCTCTCTGTTTTTTTCTGGCAACTCACACAACCGTCATGCGTTTTCTAATTGACAGGATTGGACGACACAGGGAACCAGTCACAGCACAGGCTGTATGGACCCTGCCCCTGAAGTGATAGGATAAGGTTTTAGACACAATACCTTGCAACTCATTCCTAATACAAACAAGGTTTTGTACACAGTATGTTTGATCGACTGATAATACAACCTTGCACGTGTCCTTCCACCTACATTGATTTAATAGGAGATATTAAACCATGGCTATTTCAAAATAAGCACAGATCAGGCTTTTCTATGTATACCCCATAAAAGTGTCCCAAATATAGCCTTGCAGGTCACAGTGTAGGCCTTGACGTGTGCAGTCGAGGAGTAATCTCACCCTAGATGTGCGGGCAAACCAGGAAGTGGTAAACCACATGACCTGCCTATGCAGAGTCCAGGAAGAGAGAGGGTTGTGAGCTGGAGAACGTTAACTTGGTGGCATGGACCCTGTCCTCGGATTTCAAGGCCGCTTGAGACAATGACTTATCAGTGACCCAAGCCCTGCTCAGATAATCAGTGGTGTAAAAAGTACAAAATTGTTATACTTGAGTAAAAGTAAAGATAGCTTAATAGACAAGGACCCAAGTAAAAGTCAACCAGTATAAAACTACTTGAGTAAAAGTCTAAAAGTATTTGGTTTTAAATATACTTAATTATCAAAAGTAAATGGAATTGCTAAAATATACTTAAGTACCAAAAGTAAAAGTATAAATCATTTAAAAAACCAGACGGCAAAATGTTTGTATTAAATATATATTTTTTTATTTACGAATAGCCAGGGGCACACTCCAACACTCAGACATTATTTACAAATGAAGCATTTGTGTTTAGTGAGTCCGCCAGATCAGCGGCAGTAGGGATGACCAGGGATGTTCTGTTGATAAGTGTGTGAATTGGACAAAATTCCTGTCAAAATGTATGATGTAGGGAGCATCATGGTTTGGAGCTGCTTTGCTTCCTCAGGGCCTGGACAGCTTGCTATCTTTGACGGAAAAATGTATTCCCAATCTTATCAAGACATTTTGCAGGAGAATGTTAGGCTATCCATCCACCATTTGAAACTCACCAGAAGTTGGGTGATGCAACAGGACAACGACCCAAAACACAGAAGTAAATCAACAACAGAATGGCTTCAACAGAAGGAAATACACCTTCTGGAATGGCCCAGTCCTGACCTCAACCCGATTGAGATGCTGTGGCATGACCTCAAGAGAGCGGTTCACACTAGACATCCCAAGAATATTACCGAACTGAAACAGTTTTGTTAAGAGAAATGGTCCAAAATTCCTCCTGACTGTTGTGCAGGTCTGATCCGCAACTACAGAAAATGTTTGGTTGAGGTTATTGCTGCCAAAGGAGGGTCAACCAGTTATTAAATCCAAGGGTTCACATACTTTTCCCACCCTGCACTGTGAATGTTTACACAGTGTGTTCAATAAAGACATGAAAACATATACTTGCTGGTGTGCTATTAGTTTGAACAGACTGTTTGTCTATGGTTGTGACTTAGATGAAGATCAGATCAAATTTGATGACCAATTTATGCAGAAATCCAGGTAATTCCAAAGGGTTCACATACTTTTTCTTGCCACTTTACATATGAGATGAGTAATGTGAGATGTGCAAACATTCTTAAAGTGGCATTATTAAAGTGACTAGTGATCCATTTATTAAAGTGGCCAATGACATCAAGTCTGTAGGTAGGCAGCCGCCTCACTGTGCCTGTGGTGGCTGTTTAACAGTCTGATGGCTTTGAGATATCGCTCTGTCCCTGCTTTGAAGCACCTATACTCGCCTTCTGGATGGAAGCGGGGTGAACAGGCAGCGGCTCGGGTGGTTATTGTCCTTGATGATCCTTTTGCCTTCCTGTGACATCGGGTGTTGTAGATGATTTGGAGGGCAGGTAGTTTGCCCCTGGTAATGCATTTTGCAGCCCCCTGACGTTGAAGAGGCGCTGTTGCGCCTTCTTCGCCACACTGTGTGCGTGGACCATTTCAGTTTGTCGGTGATATGTACACAGAGGAACTTAAAATGTTCCACCTTCTCCACTGCTGTCCCGTCGATGTGGATAGGGGGGTGCTCCCTTTGCTGTTTCCTAAAGTCCACGATCGTCTCTTTTGTTTTGTTGACATTGAGTGAGAGGTTATTTTCCTGACACCACACTCTGAGGACCCTCACCTCCTCCTGTAGGCTGTCTCGTCGTTGTTGGTAATCAAGCCTACCACTGTTGTGTCGTCTGCAAACTTGATGATTGAGTTGGAGGCGTGCATGGCCACGCAGTCATGGATGAACAGGGAGTACAGGAGGGGGCTGAGGACGCACCCTTGTGGGGCCCCAGTGTTCAGGATCAGTGGGGTGGAGATGTTGTTTCCTACCTTCATCACCTGGGGGAGGCCCGTCAGGAAGTCCAGGACCCAGTTGCACAGGGTGGGGTCAAGACCCAGGGTCTCAAGCTTAATGATGAGTCTGGAGGGTACTATGGTGTTGAATGCTGAGCTGTAGTCAATGAACAGCATTCTTACATAGGTATTCCTCTTGTCCAGATAGGGCAGTGTGATGGCGATTGCATCGTCTGTGGACCTATTGGGGTGGTAAGCAAATTGAAGTGGGTCTAGGGTCACAGGTGGGGTGGAGGTGATATGATGGTCAGATGTACCAAAAGGAGGGCGGGGGAGGGCCTTGTATGCATCGCGGAAGTTAGAGTAGCAATGCTCGAGCGTGTTACTCACTCGTGTACAGCAATCGATAGGCTGAGAGAATTTAGGTAGCCTCGTTCTCAAATTGGCTTTGTTAAAATCCTCAGCTACAATACATGCAGCCTCAGGATATATGGATTCCAGTTTGCATAAAGTCCAGTGAAGTTCCTTGATGGCTGTCTTGGTATCCACTTTCGGGGGGATATACAGTGGGGGGAAAAATTATTTGATCCCCTGCTGATTTTGTACATTTGCCCACTTACAAAGAAATGATCACTCTATAATTTTAATAGTAGGTTTATTTGAACAGTGAGAGACAGAATAACAAAAAAAAATCCAGAAAAACGCATGTCAAAAATCTTATAAAATGATTTGCATTTTAATGAGGGAAATACGTATTTGACCCCTCTGCAAAACATGACTTAGTACTTGGTGGCAAAACCCTTGTTGGCAATCACAGAGGTCAGATGTTTCTTGTAGTTGGCCACCAGGTTTGCACACATCTCAGGAGGGATTTTGTCCCACTCCTCTTTGCAGATCTTCTCCAAGTCATTAAGGTTTCGAGGCTGACGTTTGGCAACTCGAACCTTCAGCTCCCTCCACAGATTTTCTATGGGATTAAGGTCTGGAGACTGGCTAGGCCACTCCAGGACCTTAAAACCTCTTGGGGCTAGGGTGCAGTGTTGAGAATTTTGAAAAAAATATGTGCCCATTTTTAACTGCCTCCTACACCAACTCAGAAGCTAGAATATGCATATTATTGTTCACATTTGGATAGAAAACACTCTGAATTTTCTAAAACTGTTTGAATGGTGTCTGTAAGTATAACAGAACTCATATGGCAGTCAAAACCCTGAGACAAATTCTGACAGGAAGTGGATACCTGATGTGTTGAATTACCTTTAAGCCTATGCCATTGAAACACACAGGGGCTTATTAATTGTTGAGCACTTCCTATGGCTTCCACTAGATGTCACCAGTCTTTAGAAAGTGTTTTGAGTCTTATACTGTGAGAACTGAACGAACAAGAGCCTTGGAACGGTGGTGGCCGATTAGACTCTGGCGCGCGAGTTCATGTTTGGGTACTCTTGTTCCAAAACGTTTTAAAAGAGAATGCAAACGTCCGCCTTGAATATTATTAATGTTCTGGTTAAAAAAGGCACTAATGATTTATGCTATACAACGTTTGACATGTTTGAACGAACGTAAATATTTTTTTTCCCCTCGTTCATGACGAGAAGTCCGGCTGGCATAGATCATGTGCTAACAACACGGAGCTTTTTGGACATAAATTATGAGCTTTTTCGAACAAAACTACATTTGTTATGGACCTGGGATTCCTGGAAGTGACATCTGATGAAGAGAATCAAAGGTAATGGATTATTTACATAGTATTTTCGATTTTAGATCTCTCCAACATGGCGGTTAGTCTGTATCGCAAAGCGTATTTTTCTGGGCGCAGTGCTCAGATTATTGCAAAGTGTGATTTCCCAGTAAGGTTATTTTTAAATCTGGCAATCCGGTTGCGTTCAAGAGATGTAAATCTATAATTCTTTGAATGACAATATAATATTTTACCAATGTTTTCGAATAGTAATTATTTAATTTGTTGTGCTGCTTGACTGGCGGTTATTGGAGGGAAACGATTTCCTCAACATCAACGCCATAGTAAAACGCTGTTTTTGGATATAAATATGAACTTGATAGAACAAAAAATGCATGCATTGTCTAACATAATGTCCTAGGAGTGTCATCTGATGGAGATTGTCAAAGGTTAGTGCATCATTTTAGCTGGTTTTCTGCTTTTGGTGACGCCTGTCTTTGAATTGACAAAACACTACACACAGCTATTGTCAATGTACTCTCCTAACATAATCTAACTTTATGCTTTTGCCGTAAAGCCTTTTTGAAATCGGACAACGTGGTTAGATTAAGGAGATGTTTATCTTTCAAAGGGTGTAAGATAGTTGTATGTTTGAGAAATTTGAATTATGACATTTAATTGTTTTCAAATTTGGCGCTCTTGATATTTCACCTGTTGTTGATTGGGTGTACCAGGGGTGGGACGCTTGCGTCCCACATAGCCCATAGAGGTTAATGTGCTTCTTCTTGAGCCACTCCTTTGTTGCATTGGCCTGGTGTTTTGGGTCATTGTCATGCTGGAATACCCATCCACGACCCATTTTCAATGCCCTGGCTGAGGGAAGGAGGTTCTCACCCAAGATTTGACGGTACATGGCCCCGTCCATCGTCCCTTTGATGCGGTGAAGTTGTCCTGTCCCCTTAGCAGAAAAACACCCCCAAAGCATAATGTTTCCACCTCCATGTTTGACGGTGGGGATGGTGTTCTTGGGGTCATAGGCAGCATTCCTCCTCCTCCAAACACGGCGAGTTGAGTTGATGTCAAAGAGCTCCATTTTGATCTCATCTGACCACAACACTTTCACCCAGTTGTCCTCTGAATCATTCAGATGTTCATTGGCAAACTTCAGACGGGCATGTATATGTGCTTTCTTGAGCAGGGGGACCTTGCGGGCGCTGCAGGATTTCAGTCCTTCACGGCGTAGTGTGTTACCAATTGTTTTCTTGGTGACTATGGTCCCAGCTGCCTTGAGATAGAGAGGGGTTTTTGTTCTTTATTTTGGTTAGGCCAGGGTGTTACATTGGGTGGGCGTTCTATGTTCTTTTTCTATGTTTTTGTATTTCTTTGTTTTGGGCCGTGTGTGGCTCCCAATCAGGCACAGCTGAAGTTCGTTGTTGTTGATTGGGAGTCGCACATAAGGAGCATGTGTTTCCTTTGGGTTTTGTGGGGGATTGTTTCTGTTTAGTGTTTTGCACCTGACAGGACTGTTTGGCTGTCGGTTTCCTTGTTTTGTTTTTGTATAGTGTTCTTGCTTAATTAAATTCAAAGATGAACACTAACTCTGCTGCGTATTGGTCCACGTTCTCAGACGATGACTTCTCTGTTTCGTCTGACGAAGAAGACAGCCGTTACACTCTCACTGTTCAAATAAACCTACTATTAAAATGATAGACTGATCAATTCTTTGTAAGTGGGCAAACGTACAAAATCAGCAGGGGATCAAATACTTTTTTCCCCCACTGTAACTTTAATAGCAAATTTACATTTACATTTTAGTCATTTAGCAGACGCTCTTATCCAGAGCGACTTACAGTAGTGAATGCATACATTTCATTTCATGCATTTTTGTATTTTTTTCGTACTGGTCAACCATTGATGCCATAGCTCCAGTAAAGTTGAAAAAGGCCACATCCAAACGGAGAGCCCCTTGGATGAGTGAGGAAACTAATCAATTTTAAAAAATGCAAAAAGGCAGAGTGGAAGGGTAAAAAGTAAAAGATCCAGGTCCATTGTGACATTCTGAGAGAGCAACTTGGCATATATAACAAGGCAATTAGAAATGCCAGATGGGCTCATTTTTCTAACTTGATCACTACTAATCAGAATAATGAGAGAGTGCTCTTCTTGACCATTGATGGACTGATAAATCCTACCCCCTCAAACCTATGTGAACTTTCCTCCACATCTAAATGTGATGAGTTTGTGGCATATTTCAGAGATAAGATAACCAACCAATTAGGCTGGGTATGAGTCAAGGAAGACCTGATGAGAACTTTGATGATTTGTGCCCTAATCCACCACGCAAAGGCACTATGGATTTATTTTCCCTGTTTCACCATAGCATTTGTAGTGCAGTGGGGAACAAGGAGTGATTAACAACAGCTTGCACTTCAGATATGCAATTAAAAACCGTTAGGAAGAAGGTGGTGGGGATATGATGGAGAAGGCAGGTAGAAGGTTTAAGTTGTGATATCACTTTCCTGAGCAAAGTATTAAATAGAGCCATGACTAAATGGAACTCTGCCACCCCAGGTAACTCAAGCTAGCATTAAAACCAGAGTTTAAAAAGCGGATAAAAGAACATCTTACAGCCAGGGGCGGAAATCCTGGGGGGGACGGGGGGGACACAACCCCCCCATCCTGGGAAAAATATGATTTGTCCCCCCCAATATATCACTGAAACATAACTATGTAATTTAAATAATATTAATAACACGCAATGAAAGCAATTGTGCTGATTATAGACACTTAATAGCGCGTTTTTAAGTTTCAAAAGATTGCGACCCCCCCACCCTTTGCCTCACAATGGTTTGATCCACTGCCAGTTCCTTAGTTGGCAAGGTAACAGAGAGGTGGTATCCACTGTCTGAAAGGCACTTAATGAACGTAACTGACGTGAGGTTAATCCAGTCAATCGCGCACACACACTAGCTGAATATGCAGAGCTAGCGGGCAAATATTAACTATTAAGCTAGCTAGTAATTATTCCATTTATGTGGCCTCGTCAAAGATGGAATCTTTGCTATCGTCAATTTATTCCAAGATCAGCATGCAGATGATGTAAGTTAGTGCTTCAAAGTCCCTGTGATAAGGTTAGCGATAAACTGAAGTCCAAACTGAACAGAACTACACTCTCTTCTACCATTGTCTTAAATATATTTAACCTGTTGGGGGTAGGGGGCAGTATTTACACGGCCGGATAAAAAACGTACCCGATTTAATCTGGTTATTACTACTGCCCAGAAACTAGAATATGCATATCATATATTAGCTTTGGATAGAAAACACTCCAAAGTTTCTAAAACTGTTTGAATGGTGTCTGTGAGTATAACAGAACTCATATGGCAGGCAAAAACCTGAGAAGATTCTGTACAGGAAGTGCCCTCTCTGACCATTCCTTGAGCTTCTTGACTCGGTTTATTGAAGACTGAGGATCTTTGCTGTAACGTGACACTTCCTACGGCTCCCATAGGCTCTCAGAAGGCGGAAAAAGCTGAATGATGTAATTCCAGCCACTGGCTGAAAAACATTAGCACTTTTGGTAAGTGCTCTATCAGAGGACAATGGGCTGAGGCGCGTGCACGAGTCGACCCCATGTTTTTATTTTCTTTCGTCTTTGAACCTAAACACAGATTCCCGGTCGGAATATTATCGCTTTTTTACGAGAAAAATGGCATAAAAATGTATTTTAAACAGCGGTTGACATGCTTCGAAGTACGGTAATGGAATATTTCGAAATGTTTTGTCACGAAATGCGTCGTGCACGTCACCCTTCTATCCATTCGGATAGTGTCGTGAACGCACGAACAAAACAGAGGATATTTGAACATAACTATGGATTATTTTGAACCAAACCAACATTTGTTATTGAAGTAGAAGTCCTGGGAGTGCATTCTGACGAAGACAGCAAAGGTAATAACATTTTTGTTATAGTAAATCTGATTTTGGTGAGTGCTAAACTTGGTGGGTGTCTAAATAGCTAGCCCTGTGATGCCGGGCTATCTACTGAGAATATTGCAAAATGTGCTTTCACCGAAAAGCTATTTTAAAATCGGACATAGCGAGTGCATAGAGGAGTTCTGTATCTATAATTCTTAAAATAATTGTTATGTTTTTTGTGAACGTTTATCGTGAGTAATTTAGTAAATTCACCGGAAGTTTGCAGGGGGTATGCTAGTTCTGAACGTCACATGCTAATGTAAAAAGCTGTTTTTTGATATAAATATGAACTTGATTGAACAAAACATGCATGTATTGTATAACATAATGTCCTAGGGTTGTCATCTGATGAAGATCATCAAAGGTTAGTGCTGCATTTAGCTGTGGTTTGGGTTTATGTGACATTATATGCTAGCTTGAAAAATGGGTGTCTGATTATTTCTGGCTGGGTACTCTGCTGATATAATCTAATGTTTTGCTTTCGTTGTAAAGCCTTTTTGAAATCGGACAGTGTGGTTAGATTAACGAGATTCTTGTCTTTAAAATTCTTGTCTTTTAAAGGTATTTGAATAACGCGCCACGGGATTCAACTGGCTGTTGAGTAGGTGGGACGATTTCGTCCCGCCGACCCTAGAGAGGTTAATGGTCTCGTTGCAAAAGCTAAATTGTCGCAAGGGAACTTTTATTTATTTATTTTATTTCACCTTTATTTAACCCGGGTAGCAAAGATTATAGCAAACACCACTGAAACGGAATTGGTGCTCGCTAGCTTTGCAAATTCAGCTATTGTTGGAAGCCAGCCAATATGAAACAAACTATTAAAATTACAAAAGGTTGCAGCATATGTTGTGTAAATGGTGAACTCATACAGCTGTCAACTCTTGTCATTTTAATCCGTTTCACATTTGCTAGCTACCTTTTAGATCGAAGCCCAAATAGAATGATAAAAGATAAGATGATAGAAGCCCATCTCCTACTGTAAATAACCTACACACTGTGTGTGTGTGTAGCCAGCCAGCCAGGTAGAAAAAAATGGCAGAAAAATAAAAGATGGACATCAGAGTATTTTTCAATACACCAAAACGCAAAGTAAGAACCCTAGTAGCCTAATATCTCAAAGACTAGTTGATAAAATGTTCATAAGAAAGAAATGAAATTCTAATGGAAATGTTTCACAATGATGTCATTAGGCAGAGCAGGCAACAGATGGCACACAGACAGCAGAGTTGGGGACAGATATGCAGGGACAGACTGGCAGAGACAGGGAGTCTCAGGTAAGTTTGTTGAGTCTTTGTTTGGCAACATTATGAAAGGTTCTCAATTTTTCTTACTTGTAAAATAGGAACATAATTGGAAAATGCCATGGATACCCCCACTCTCAACTTAAACTGGTGACTGAACTAAGATTTGTTAAAGGCAATGGTATTGCTGTTGTGATTAGTTGTGTAGTTTTGGGTACCGGTAGTTAGGAGTACGGCAAACACCTTATTTCTTTGGTTCCTCAATATACATTTACCATATTACAATGTAGGCTATGTGTTACAGCACTACTTTTGGTGTCCCCCTCAGGATTTGCTCTTGAGAAAATGTCATGTAATTGTCCCCTCCAAAGTTGATATCAGATTTTCGCCCCTGCTTACAGCACATGTTGTATTGTATTTTGCATTGTATTGTGTATTATATTATGTATGCGAAATGTGGTTGGATATGACTGTGATATTATGTGGTTGTCTCGCAAAGATGAATGCATTAGCTGTGAGTTGCTCTGGATGGGAGCGTCTGCTGAACGGCTAAATTGTCATGTAAATGTAGTGCTATGTATGTATATTATGTATTAGATTTTTTGTGTTGTTTCCTGTTTGGACCCCAGGAAGAGTAACCGTTGCCTTGGCAGCAGCTAATTGGGGATCCTAATAAATACTAAAACCAAGAAAGGCTTTTTGGATGAGCCCAGTCCAGCATGTTCACTTATTAGCTACCCAATCTATCTATATCTATACTACATTTATGAGATTAAAGACAAAAAAACAAACCAGAAACTCTCCTAAAAGCTAACCTTAGGTAAAAGTCAGGTAAAACTGTTAGGATGAAAAAGCTAAAGTCTTAGAGATAGTCATTCCCCACTGGGCACAGCCATCAATTCGGCGTCTATTCCACGCTGGTTCAACGTATTTTCATTGAAATGACATGGAAACAACATTATTTCAACCAGTTTGTGCCCAGTGGATCCTCTGCAGCTAACCTCCTTCAAGTTAATTAAGTGCTCTACACACCAATGAAAGGTACTACACAACATGGCCAAAGGTATGGCACTGATGTTGGGCGATTAGGCCTGGCTTGCAGTCGGCATTCCAATTCATCCCAAAGATGTTCGATGGGGTTGAGGCCAGTCAAGTTCTTCCACATCAATCTCGACAAACAACTCCTGTATGGACCTCGCTTTGTGCACGGGGGCATTGTCATGCTGAAACAGGAAAGGGCCTTACCTAAACTGTTGCCACAAAGTTGGAAGCACAGAATTGTCTAGAATGTCATTGTATGCTTTAGCATTACGATTTCGTTCTCCTGGCACCCCCTAAACCTATATTAGTCCATCGGACTGCCAGATGGTGAAGCATGATTCATCACTCCAGAAAATGCGTTTTCACTGCTCCAGAGGCTTGTGTGTGGCTGCTCAGCCATGGAAACCCATTTCATATCGAACAGTTTTGTGCTGACGTTGCTTCCAGAGACAGTTTGGGAACTTGGTAGTGAGTGTTGCAACCGAGGACAGACGATTTTTAATGCGCTACATGCTTCAGCACTCGAGGGGTCCCATTCTGTGAGTTTGTGTGGCCTACCACATTGCGGCTGAGCCGTTGTTGCTCCTAGACATTTCCACTTCACAATAACAGCACTTACAGTTGACCGGGGCAGCTATAGCAAGACAGAAATTTGACGAACTGACTTGTTGGAAAGGTGGCATTCTATGATGGTGCCACGTTGAAAGTCACTGAGCTCTTCAATATGGGGCAATCTACAGCCAATCTCTGTCTATGGAGATTGCATGGCACTGTGCTTGATTTTATACACCGGGTGTTGCTGAAATAGCCAAATCTACTAATTTGAAGGGGTGTCCACATACTTTTGTAGTGTAGATTCTTGAAAGGGAAACATTCGTCTCTAAAGGCCAGTCTGGAGTAGATACCTATAAGTCTACCTGTTTTATCACAAGGGCAGAGACCCAGGCAGACTGCCTGCCACTCTGTGATAGATTTCATTTGGCCACACCCAGACCACTGGCACGCTAGCCCTCCATGAGTCACGCCACAAGACTTTCGGGGTCAAGCCACAGAGCAGGAAATCACCGCCAGAAAGAATTTCCATGGCCAGGAGGGGAGAGGGACAGGATTCCTGCCTTCTCACGTCACTGTGCCAATTTATACTACATATTCAGCCAAGACCAAGTCAACAATAAACAACGGATTTAGTCCTGTATTGCACTGAGCAGGTTATGAAGTATGATATTATAAATATGGTATGATGATGAAATCATCAATGGTCCATTGTCATGTATCCATAGATACTTTTATATTCTGTGGTAACCTACGCATAAACCAAATGTGCAAACAGACAATCTCGTCACCAATACCAAAAGGTTCAATTTGAGAGCATGTCAGACATTATTTCTGTATAATTGTGATTTATTATTTGAAGAAATACAATTCATAAAGACTATACATGTTTATTAATTACTTATAACACCTTTATAAACCCAATATAGACCATACCAGAACAGTAAATGTAACCAAGACATAAGTATTGTGGGAATGATTTGACGTTGAAGATCACACTGTAAAAAGCTCCAACATAGGGTGGTGAGCCCTCAAACAAACAATCCATGCTAGAAGACAAGCAGCAACATAGTGTATTGGCTACAACAGAAAGCCCTTCTTCCCAAACACAACCAAACCCAACCAGTGGGATTTCCCAGAACCTCCAGTCCAGTCTAAATCTCTAGCTGTCTGCCGGGACACTACCAGACACTCCAATAGTAATTTGGCGTGCTGCAACAAGCGGTGCCTTTGAGTGCAACCTGCTGCAGGCTGGCTTCCAGACAGGGCCTCTGCCTTGGTCCATCGCGCCATGCCAGGAATGAAGCACTTAATGGTTTTTAGCTGATTGGGGCCAGCGGGGCCCTGAGACACTACACACAGTGTGCTGAGCACTTAGACCCCTAAGTGGGACAGCATCAGTCATTCTGATTGTGGAAATAAACAATCATTCCTGACGGCTGCTGTTGTTGCTTCTGGTCCTAACAGACTGGCCCAGCCTGTGCTTGTGCCTGTGCCTGAGCCTGGACCCAGAGCCTGCACACTGATCTTAGAGAGACTCCGAGGTTTATTTATGCTCTTCGCATCCATGAAACCAGAAGTTTGTGCTGCCAATTAGGCAGAAAATGACCGGGAAATACTTTGTATGGAGGATGGAATAGCTAGGTGTTTACGTATAGGATTGTAGTTTATGGTCTAGTTATTCCACTGTGATTGGACAGGACTGTGTAATAAATGGAGAATCCTAACTAGAGGCTCACAACTCTCCCATTGACATCAATGAATGATATCCACAAAATGTGAGTTACTCAAGCATATCTCACACTAGGATCTATCCCTGTCTACGTTTCTTATCATGATAACAACTTTTTCCATCCATTGACACAAAAACATTCACAGCTACACTGCCTATGCATGCATGTCTTAGTACAGGCTACATGATAGGATTTATTTCAGATAAAAAAGAATTAGCTCACTGAAGAACTGTGGCATTAATTTGAGACCTTTTTATATAGGCGACTGAAAATAGCACAGGAAGCCAGAGATCTGTCTAACAGACCAGAGACTGCCTTCCAGGTCTCCCTCCGTCTCACACAGGAACAGATAAAGCAACCTGTGTTCTCTAACCCAGTGCCTTACACAGGACACAGAGACTGAGAACCTTGCATGCTTGTATTGATAATGGAGAAGCCAAAGAGTCAAAGAAACAGACAGGGTGAGAGACAAAAGATGAGAGAAGAATAAGAAGAGAGATCAGAGAGGAGAAACTGGGAAGCAACTGGGAAGAGGACATGAGGAACAGGACAAGACATGAGAGAAGAAGAAGAAAAAGACATGAGAGAGGAAATAATGAAAGAGTGGGAACAACAAAGTAAACAGGGGAGATTAGTCGAGAGAGCAGAGAAGAGATAAAAAACAGAATCTAAGAGAGGAGGAGTGTGGGATCGGTTACCTCTGTGCGCTGCGAAGCCCTGTCTGTTTCTCTCTCTCTCTGTCTCCAGCTGCCACGCTGAGCAGCACATCTGGCCTGGCTGCCTTGCTGCCTGCAGCCGGGGCCGTGCACACATGTGAGTGCGTGTGTCAGCGCCTCGGTCACAACTTGGCAACCAGTCCGGCCCCGCGCCGAGGCTGCCGGGTAACAAATGACTGAAATATCTACCCAGCTTTGCTCCACATGCCTGGCCTGCACAGAATTTAAACGAACGTGACCAGACCGCAAGTTTGCCTCTACCCTATACTCCCCCTCCTCAGACTTAAAAAACACACACGACCGAAAAATCCAAATACAGAAAAAAGAGAGAGAGAGAGAGAGAGAGAGAGAGAGAGAGAGAGAGAGAGAGAAAGAGAAAAGGGCCATGGTCGGATCTCCACACATATACAATTCCTGAATGCCAGATTTCTTGGAATGGCTGGTGTGGCTTCTGGCCCGCTCCTCTTTGTCGGAGTGTCTGAGTCCCCGCAAAACACAGGATCAACCTTTCATACAGTCAGTGTCTATGGTCTCAACAAGCTAGAAGTCCATTCAACTCAATGGCAACTGCAGATAGTCCCTGTAAATGTGTACCCTGTTCCCATGTAGAATCTAGTTCCACAGAAGGAGCAGATCACCTGAAGAGAAAAGAGTGGTGGAGGTGTGAGCCACACAGATCACTGAGCCTCTGTATCCACAGTCTGTCCCGGTCTGTCCCCTACTCCCACAACTCACCAGTCCTCCACTCAAACACAGACTTTGAGGTCTTTCACAGTGATATTAGACCATAGGGACCAATTGTCTCAGTCAGAGCATGTGGTGGATGAAACATGAAATGTCCAGTGAGTCACAGGCTATGAATCAGTGCTATTATGGGGTCTGGAATACACTTGAACGGGCCAAAGATTCTACTGAAATAACCTAATATGTGTTTATGACAACTAACCTACACTCTTAAAAATAAAGGTTCAAGTTGGAACCGAGTAAAGTTATTGAGATCGATGCCATAGGGCAACAATTTTAGGGTCTCTGAAGAACCATAAATTAGTTGATTCTTTGAAGAACCATACAAAAATCCAAAACCAGAAATGTTTCGGCCCTCCAGGACTCGTGTGGTGATACTGATGATTTGTCTCCACAAATGGTTTGTTTACATGGCAGGTTAGGATAAGTAACGTGGCAGGTTAGGATAATTGACATGGCAGGTTAGGAGCACTAATGCAGCAGGTTATCAGGTTAGGAGAATAAGGTTAAGGTTAAAAAAGGCTTAGGTTTAGGCTTAGCTACAATGCTACATCTAGCAACAATGGTAGAAATGTTAACAATCTGTGATGGACAAATCATCCGTATCATAACACTGGAATTGAATAGCCTTGCTGTATGGTTTTAAGCCTTATTTGCATATTTCCTAGGGTGCCATTTGAGTGAATTCTAGAGTTACCAGTACCACACATGACCGTTTGCTAGTGACAGAGAAATGGTTGTTGCATTCATTTTCAGTCCTGTGGCCTTCACCAAGTGAGATCCTAAGTGAATACAATGCATTTGGAAAGTTTTCAGACCCCTTGACTTTTTCCACAATTTGTTACGTTACAGCCTTATTCTAAAATGGGTTCAATACATTTTTTTCCTCATCAATCTACACACAATACCCCATAATGACAAAGCGAAAACAGGTTTTTTGAAATCTTTGCAGATTTATAAAAAAAATATAAAACAGAAATACCTTATTTTCTTAAGTATTCAGACCTTTTACTATGAGACTCGAAATTGAGCCTAATACAGTGGCCTGAAACGCATAGTTCACAGGTCACATCAGGCCTGCAAGTCACATTATGCTGGCTTGCAAAGTCATGTGTAATTCCTATTGGATTCCAGCAAGAGTGGGGATACCCAACAATTAGAAATTGTACTCACCCACAACCTTAATTCAGAATGACTGCCAGGGATGGGAAGACTTAAGATATCAAATCGAATCAAAGGGTATTAGTCACATACAGTTTATCAGGTGTTATAGTGGTGCAGCGAAATGCTTTGTTACTAGTGCCTAACAATGCAGTCAAATGTCAAACAATAACAATTTTAAGAAAAATACAACAAAAAGGCAAGAAATCAATGACGGAGGGACTAATCCAATTAACAACCCAAATAACACTGTAGCAGTATCAAAATGCAATCAATACATACAGTACCAGTCAAAAGTTTGGACACCTACTCACTCAAGGGTTTTTCTTTATTTTTACTATTTTCTACATTGTAGAATAATAGTTAAGACATCAAACGTATGAAATAACACATATGGAATAATGTAGTAACCAAAAAAGTGTATTTTAGATTTTTCAAAGTAGCCACTTTGTACACGCTTGGCATTCTCTCAACCAGCTTCACCTAGAATGCTTTTCCATCAGTCTTGAAGGAGTTCCCACATATGCTGAGCACTTGTTGGCTGCTTTTCCTTTACTTTGCAGTTCAACTCATCCCAAACCTTCTCAATTGGCTTGAGGTTGGGTGATTGTGGAGGCCAGGTGATCTGATGCAGCACTCCATCACTCTCCTTCATGGTAAAATAGCCCTTACAAAGCCTTGAGGTGTGTTAGGTCATGTTCTGTTGAAAAACAAATGATAGTCCCACTAAGCGCAAACCAGATGGGATGGCGTATCACTGCAGAATACTGTGGTAGCCATGCTGGTTAAGTGTGCATTGAATTCTAAATATATCACTGAGTGTCACCAGCAAAGCACCCCACACCTCCTCCTCCATGCTTCACGGTGGGAGTCACACATGCGGAGATCATCCGTTCACCTACTCTGCATCTTACAAAGACACGGCGGTTGGACAGGCTGACCAAAGGACAGATTTCCACCGGTCTAATGTCCATTGCTCATGTTTCTTGGCCCAAGCATGTGTCTACTTCTTGATGTCCTTTAGCAGTGGTTTCTTTGCAGCAATTCAACCATGATTCACTAAGGCCTGATTCATGCAGTCTCCTCTGAACAGTTGATGTTGAGATGTGTCTGTTACTTGAACTCTGTGAAGCATTGATCTGGGCTGCAATTTCTGAAACTGGTAACTAACTTATCCTCTGCAGCGGTAACACTGGCTCTTCCTTTCCTTTGGCAGTCCTCATGAGACAGTTTCATCATAGCACTTGATGGTTTTTGCGACTGCACATGAAGAAATGTTCAAAGTTCTTGAAATTTTCCAGATTGACTGACCTTCATGTCTTAAAGTAATGGACTGTCGTTTCTCTTTGCTTATTTGAGTTGTTCTTGCTATAATATGGACTTGGTCTTTTACTAAATAGGGTCATCTTCTGTATACTACCCCTACCTTGTCACAACACAACAGATTGGCTCAAATGCATTGAGGAAAAAAAATCCACTAATTAACTTTTAACAAGGCACACCTGTTAATTGAATTCCAGGTGACTAATAAATTAATAAATTCCAGGTGACTACCTCATGAAGCTGGTTGAGAGAATGCCAACAGTGTGCAAAGCTGTCAAGGCAATGGGCGGCTACTTTGAAGAATCTCATATTTGGATTTGTTTAATACTTTTTTAGTTACTACTGTACATGATTCTATACATTTTATTTCATTGTTCTGTCTTCACTATTATTCTACAATGCAGAAAATAGTAAAAGAAAAACCCTGGAATGAGTTGGTGTGTCCAAACTTTTAGTAGATACAGTGCCTTCAGAAAGGATTCACACCTTGACTTTTTCCACATTTTGTTGTTACACAGCCTGAATTTAAAATTGATTAAATTTATGTTTTTGTTGTCACTGGCCTACACACAATACCCCATAATGTCAAAGTGGAATAATGTTTTTTTAAATGTTCAAATTAATAAAAAATTCAAAGCTGGCTTGAGTCAATAAGTATTCAACACCTTTGTTATGACAAGCATAAATAAGTTCAGGAGTAAAAATTTGCTTAACAAGTCACGTAATAAGTTGTATGTATTCACTCTGTGTGCAATAATAGTGTTTAACATGATTTTTGAATGACTAACTCATCTCTGTACTCCACACATACAATTATCTGTGATGTGTAAGGTTGGACCCAGGTACAGAGATGAGACCAGACGAGGAATCAGTGGTTAAAGATAAACATAATACTTTACTGAGATACGGTAGCCGCAGGATCACAGTACACTTAAAAAAATGTAATAAACACTAAATCTCAGTCAGTCAGTCAGTCAGTCAATCAGTCAGTCAGTCAAAAAACAACAACAACAACAACAACAACAACAACAACAACAACAACAACAACAACAACAACAACAACAACAACAACACACAGTAAACAATTCAAGCTTCTGCAAAGGACAACAGAAAACACACCTCTTTTAACAGGGAAATCATAATGAGTAAATTGGACACACCTGAGTGTCGTTAATGTCTCTAGGATGGTCTCTGCCGCCCTCTGGTGACAGGTGGAACCATGACATAATCTGTAAGATCCCTCTGTCGAGCAGTGCATTTCAAACACATTCAACCACAAAGACCAGGAGGTTTCTCAATGCCTCACAAAGAAGGGCACCTATTGGTAGATGGGTAAAAATAAAAAAGCAGACATTGAATACCCATTTGAGCATGGTGAAGTTATTAATTACACTTTGGATGGCGTCCTTTCTAACTCACTTGCAGGACAGGAAGGAAACCGCTCATGGAATTCACCATGAGGCCAATGGTGACTTTAAAACAGTTACAGAGTTTAATTGTTGTGATAGGAGAAAACTGAGGATTGATCAACAACATTGTAGTTACTAATTGACAGAGATGGCCGACAGAGATGGCCGCCTCGTTTCGCATTCCTAGGAAACTATGCAGTATTTTGTTTTTTTGTGTTATTTCTTACATTGTTACCCCAGGAAATCTTAGGTTTTATTACATACAGTCGGGAGGAACTATTGGATATAAGAGCAATGTCAACTCACCAAAATTACGACCAGGAATACGACTTTCCCGAAGCGGATCCTCTGTTTGGTCCACCACCCAGGACAATGGATCGGATCCGAGCCGGCGACCCAAAACAACGGCGCCGCAGAAGGGGCAGACGGGCACATCGCACACCGCTCCCGAGCATAACACTCACCAATGTCCAGTCTCTTGACAACAAGGTAGACGAAATCTGAGCAAGGGTTGCCTTCCAGAGAGACATCAGAGACTGTAATGTTCTTTGTTTCACGGAAACATGGCTCCCTCGAGACAGGCTATTGGAGTCGGTACAGCCACCTGGTTTCACGCATCACGCCGACAGAAACAAGCATCTCTCAGGTAAGAAGAAGGGCGGGGGTGTATGCCTTATGATTAACGAGACGTGGTGTGATCATAACAACATACAGGAACTCAAGTCCTATTGTTCACCTGATTTAGAATTCCTCAC
Organism: Salmo salar; assembly: GCF_965601325.2. Taxonomy (NCBI): domain Eukaryota; kingdom Metazoa; phylum Chordata; class Actinopteri; order Salmoniformes; family Salmonidae; genus Salmo; species Salmo salar. Next base: position 66,605,829 of record NC_138294.1, on the reverse strand, counting down.
AATCAAATGCAGACCGCAATATCTACCAAGAGAATTCTCTTTGATCATAATCACAGTCGTGTATATTCCCCCCCAAGTAGACACATCGACGGCCCTGAACGAACTTCATTTGACTCTATGTAAACTGGAAACCACATATCCTGAGGCTGCATTTATTGTAGCTGGGGATTTTAACAAGGCTAATCTGAAAACAAGGCTCCCTAAATTCTATCAGCATATCGATTGCGCGACCCGGGCTGGCAAAACCCTGGATCATTGTTATTCTAACTTTTGCGACGCATATAAGGCCCTCCCCTGGCCTCCTTTCGGAAAAGCTGACCACGACTCCATTTTGTTGCTCCCAGCCTATAGGCAGAAACTAAAACAGGAAGCACCCGTGCTCAGGTCTGTTCAACGCTGGTCCGACCAATCGGATTCCACGCTTCAAGATCGCTTCGATCACGTGGACTGGGATATGTTCCGCATAGCGTTGAACAACAATATTGATGAATACGCTGATTCGGTGAGCGAGTTTATTAGCAAGTGCATCGGTGATGTTATACCCACAGCGTCTATTAAAACATTCCCCAACCAGAAACCGTGGATTGATGGCAGCATTCACGGAAAACTGAAAACGCGAACCACTGCTTTTAATTAGGGCAAGGTAACTGGAAACATGACCGAATACAGACAGTGTAGCTATTCCCTCCACAAGGCAATCAAACAAGCTAAGCGTCAGTATAGAGACAAAGTAGAGTCGCAATTCAACAGCTCAGACACGAGAGGTATGTGGCAGGGTCTACAGTCAATCACGGAATACTAAAGAAAAACCAGCCCCGTCGCGGACCACGATGTCTTGCTCCCAGACAAACTAAACAACTTCTTTGCTCGCTTTGAGGACAATACAGTGCCACTGACATGGCCCGCTACCAAAACCTGCGGGCTCTCCTTCACTGCAGCCAACGTGAGTAAAACATTTAAACTTGTTAACCCTCGCAAGGCTGCAGGCCGAGACGTCATCCCCAGCCGCGTCCTCAGAGCATGTGCAGACCAGCTGGCTGGTGTGTTTACGGACATATTCAATCAATCCTTATCCCAGTCTGCTGTTCCCACATGCTTCAAGAGGGCCACCATTGTTCCTTTTCCTAAGAAAGCTAAGGTAACTGAGCTAAATGACTACCGCCCCGTAGCACTCACTTCCGTCATCATGAAGTGCTTTGAGAGACTAGTCAAGGACCATATCACCTCCACCCTACCTGACACCCTAGACCCACTCCAATTTTCTTACCGCCCCAGTAGGTCCACAGACGACGCAATCGCAATCACACTGCACACTGCCCTAACCCATCTGGACAAGAGGAATACCTATGTTTAAATGCTGTTCATCGACTACAGCTCAGCATTTAACACCATAGTACCCTCCATTTAACACCATAGTACCCTCCAAACTCGTCATTAAGCTCGAGACCCTGGGTTTCGACCCCGCCCTGTGCAACTGGGTCCTGGACTTCCTGACGGGCCACCCACAGGTGGTGAGGGTAGGTAACAACATCTCCACCCCGCTGATCCTCAACACTGGGGCCCCACAAGGGTGCGTTCTCAGCCCCCTCCTGTGCTCCCTGCACACCCATGCATATCTCCAACTCAATCATCAAGTTTGCAGACGACACTACAGTGGTAGGCTTGATTACCAACAACGACGAGACGGGGAGGAGGTGAGGGACCTCGGAGTGTGGTGTCAGGAAAATAACCTCACACTCAATGTCAACAAAACAAAGGAGATGATCGTGGACTTCAGGAAACAGCAGAGGGAGCAGCCCCCAATCCACATCGACGGGACAGTAGTGGAGAGGGTGGAAAGTTTTAAGTTCCTCGGCGTACACATCACGGACAAACTGAAATGGTCCACCCACACAGACAGCGTGGTGAAGAAGGCGCAGCAGCGCCTCTTCAACCTGTCACGTCCTGGCCAGTATAAGGGTTAATGGAAAAATGTATGTAATAAATGTATCACTAGCCACTTTAAACAATGCCACTTCTATAATGTTTACATACCCTGCATTACTCATCTCATATGTATATACTGTCCTCTATACCATCTACTGCATCTTGCCTCTGCCGTTCGACCATCACTCATTCATATATTTTTATGTACATATTCTTATTCATTGCTTTACACTTGTGTGTATAAGGTAGTTGTTGTGGAACTGTTAGGTTAGATTACTTGTTAGATATTACTGCATGGTCGGAACTAGAAGCACAAGCATTTCGCTACACTCACATTAACATCTGCTAACCATGTGTATGTGACAAATAACATTTGATTTGATTTGATTTGAAAAGAAGGAAGCCTGTAAAGAAAAGAAATATTCCAAAACATGCATCCTGTATGCAACAAGGCAAGAAATGTGTCAAAGCAATTAACTTTTTGTCCTGAATACAAAGTGTTATGTTTGGGGCAAATTCAATCCAAAACATTACTGATTACCACTCTCCATATTTTCAAGAATAGTCGTGACTATATCATGTTATAGGTACAGTATGCTTGTAATCGTTAAGGACTGGGGAGTTTTTCAGGATAATAAAGAAACGGAATGGAGCTAAGCACAGGCAAAATCCTAGAGGAAAACTTGGTTCAATCTGCTTTCCACCAGACACTGAGAAATGAATCACCATTCAGCAGGACAATAACCTAAAACACAAAGCCAAATCTACACTGGAGATGCTTACCAAGAAGACAGTGAATGTTCCTAAGTAACCGAGTTACAGTTTTGACTTAAATCTACTTGAAAATCTATGGTAAGACCTGATAATGGTTGTGTAACAATGATCAACAACAAATTTGACAGAGCTTGAATTATTTTTTTAATAATTATGGGCAAACGTTGCGCAATCCAGGTGTGGAAAGCTCGTAGAGACTTACCTAGAAAGACTCACAGCTCTAATCTAGTATTTTATTTTCAAGAAATTTGCCAAAAAAAGTTTTTACATGTTTTCACTTTGTCATTATGGGGTATTTTGTGTCGATGGGTGAGAAAAATAATATTGATTTAAGCCATGGCATTGCTGTAACACAACAAAATGTGGAATAAGTCAAGGGGTATGAATACTTTCTGATTTCACTGCATACCGCATACCTGGGGTCCTGGGTGGCGCAGCAATAGAAATGTTACACTGAAATGGAGACATCTGCAGGTTTCCATACATTTCAATAACCTTTTAGAATTCTGAAGAAGCGTAGATGCCATGTCAAGAAGCCCACATTTAATTCAAAGATACTTTATTGGGCAGTGCCCCTGTGACAACAACTTTGGACCCCCTTGTGGCCCGCCTAAATCTGGAGTATGAAATAATTTTTACATAACAAATTTTTGCTATCGTTCTTTTTTTACATCCGTTATTAGGCATTGGCTTTAGGCGGAACACAACAGTATCGTACCACAAGCAAAATTATATGAAAACAATAACGTCTAATGTAACTGGCCCCTCTAACAGTACAACTGGCCCCAGCTTGGCCCCCCCAGTTGAAATGGTCTAGAACCGCCACTGTACAGTACATGTAGACAACGATGTAGACTGCAATCTGCAGACTCAACAGTCCCGGGCCTGCAGCCAAACCAAACAGATGAAATTCTGCTCTAGACCTTTATGGCAATGAATAAGTACTCCACCCTCGGGACCACCCTCATAATCACACTGGCACAATCCACAATGGCCCTATTGCTTCCCCTAAAGACATCTCCTTGTCATCCACTGCAAAACCCTCTATGGATAGCATAATATTGACTAAACGCAATGCATTCACAGATCTAACCTAAAACGGCAAAAGGTGATAACTCTACAATAAAGTCACAATAGCGTTACACATAGGTGTGAGGGTAATAGGGAGCCCAGACCTGCAGACATTACCACAAAATAAACGTTAACCTCAGGCTTCATTGTCTAATACTGGACCATGAAAAGCTACAATTCTGGACTATTTCCTTTTGGCGCAGTACTCTCCAGGCTGATATGAAACCCTATCCTGTGAAAAAAGATCCTTGGGGGACCCCCATCTGGCAGTCCTCTGTATTATTGAGGAGAGAAGAGGAATTTAAGAAGATAAAAAAGCATCTCTGCAGCCAGATACCACGTAGCAGTAAAATTAACGCCCAGCAGTCACACAGTACACTGTCATGGCTTTACCAGAAGCAGACATAACACTGGTGGAGACAGTCGGCCCACTCTAATCCACTGGTATGGAGAGAGAGGAGGAGGATTGGAAAAGCAGTCCAGGTCAATTATTCCCAGAAGAGGCCATGGAGTTACTCACTCACACACATACATGCATGCACACACACACACAGTGTAGGTACTGCTTCCACACTCTAGTCCTCTGCTTTGATACACTTGTGTATATCCTCCATTCACAGTATCGAAATGAATGGAAGAGACTCAGATTCAGTCACAGGATATGTCCAATGTGGTTCGGCAAGTACTCTCTCTACTAATAAATGAAAAGCAATATTTTCATGGTACAGCTGATCCAATACAGTATGGACATGGTTTAGTGTAGAGATGTTGTCTGGACTAGTGGACTTACTTTGGTGGGGCCTGCAGGGTCTGTTCCAGTCTGAATCATGACCCCCGGCTGACATCAGAGACACGAGCAGCACACACAGCCTTCTACCTGAGAGAGGGAGAGGGAGAGGGAGAGGTGGGAGAGAGTGAGAAAGAGATATATTGTCATTCAATATCAATTAAATTGTTCTCATTACACATATCTTAGTGAATGTACTGTATTATTGTGTATTATAGGGACTCTTCTAATCATGATGGTAATGGCCTGCATCCCCTAGCTACTGGGGGACAGAACACCCAACGGTTAAAAAGGGTGTCTTGCCTTGGCAGGACCCTCATAGTCGACACACTGCTGAGACCCTGCATGAGCGCTAACCCGGGCTTGGGGAAACGACTCTCGACAGAGACCTCCATTTAGAGCGATGGGGCGATCCACGCAGTTCCAGAAATAAACAGCTTGTACGGTCACGACTGACTGTCGCTGTGAATGTCAGACCTGTAAAGGTCTATTGTGTCATAATATGTGGCCCATTTGGGTTAAGCAGTAGGGCTGGAGAGATAGGCACGTCTCCCACTCTCTATGGGCTCTCCTCACCTCTCCTCCGTCCTACAGGACACATCTGGGAGCCATCAGGGAACAGACAGCGAGCGGCCCCGTGGCCACTGGGAGCTGAGCTGGTTGTAATTACTTATTAATCATAGGCTCTGTGTGTGTGTGTGTGTGTGTGTGTGTGTGTGTGTGTGTGTGTGTGTGTGTGTGTGTGTGTGTGTGTGTGTGTGTGTGTGTGCGTGTGCGTGTGCGTGTGTGTAGGAGAAGGACGTAGGCAGGCTAAGCAGCTCCTGAACAGCTCACACACAATTAATCAAATTCACATAAAAATTGCAATATTCACATGTGAAATATCCATACCGCAAGAGATCCATACTGTATCGCATGTAATATCCATTTTTATAGTTTACTCCGTTTATATCCATTTTTATAGTTTACTCCGTTTATCGTCTCTCTTGGCATGTACACAACTGGACAGATGTCCTTTTCACTCAGTATTTCCCCGCTACTGGTCGTGTTTGTAACGCAAGATGGAGGAGAGCCTGTCTCTCATCAGAGATCGCAATTATTTTGTGAGATTGCAAATTTACAAAATGTTTTATTTCATTCAAGACAGGAGAAACATACTGTTTCAGGTGATAATAAAACATGTTTTCTTTTAGTTGCTTTTTCCTCAACTTGTTTCTTTTACTATCTCTTACTTTCTAGCAAGTCAAGCTAGCTTACACAGAGCAGCTAACCTTAGCACTAGCTAGCTAAAAGCTAGGCTAGGTTGAAGATACTGTTGCTATTATTCAACATTATTATTAAAATATTAATGATTTATAGTACCTCATTCTATGGTTTGGTAACTTACTGTTCTATTTTCGGGCTGAAGACCAAGCAGAGTTTGAAAAAATTCAAAGTATACGCCATCTATTTCCTATGGAGTCTCGGACACAAGGGGGCACTGAGATGCCACTCCGTTGCGGACAGACCCCATTGAAATTAATGACATCCAGAGCAACACAACGGACTGCAAATTTGGGATGTGTAAGGGCGTCTCACTCTCCTCTTGTGGCTGCTCACCCCATACACCAAGCCCTACACCCGTAAATCAAGCAGTTCAGTTCCTCCTCCACGCTGTTAGATTCACTATATGTTTGCATGCTGTTAGGTCAAATGCAGTCAACAGATTGTTCCAAACAAGAACGATGTTGCTTTGTTCTTTGCTTCTTAATATAAATCATTCTATTTCAATGATTTCAACAGTTCACCCAAGTTTTTTGATCTACAACGAGTGTAAAAATCATTAGGAACACCTTCCTAATATTGAGTTTCACCCCCTTTTACCCTCAGAAGAGCCTCAATTCATTGGGGTATGGACTCTTCAAGATGTCTAAAGCTTTCCACAGGGATGCTGGCCCATGTTGACTCCAATGCTTCCCACAAGCTGGCTGGAGGTCCTTTGGGTGGTGGACCATTCTTGATACACATGGGAAACTTTTGAGCGTGAACAACCCTGCAGCATTGCAGTACTTGACACACTCAAGAACTAGTGGGATAAACAACTCACGTCCTGTTGTAAATCAACGGAGAAGATCCAGGCTTTCCCTCTCCAAATTCACCAATGGAATATCTTTGTCTCAACAGACCTTTTTCCCGCTGAAACTCTAACACGTTCAAAAGCTAATACTGGAATAATATTTCGAACTTAGAATGTGGGGAATGGACAGAGGCGATCTATAGAACACTAATGTAATTGTGTTTGTTATTTTGTGATGTCATTAAAAATGTTATAAAGGAAATACTGTAACTTGGAAAGTATACCCACTACATATATGCAGTTTCCATACTATATGTTGTGCATGTAATATGGAAAATGAGTAAAGTGTTTTTTTAAGAGAGGGATGTGATGTGAGAAGCTATAAGAGATAATTGTTTTCCATAACTTTGCACAGTAAGTAGTCACCGCCCCGGAGTGAGATCAGGGAGAGTGCCAGCCTGCCGGAACAAACCCTTTCAAGCAAAAGGTATAAAGGATGGGTTAAGAAAAAACACATTAGACCAGAAAAATGTGAAGTTATAGCTGCACGTTTATAATGGTTTGAACTTTGAATCTCAACATGAGGTGGAGAAGATAAACTCACCTCATGGACAATCACTGGTACGGCTTATTAGCTGTCCTAAGTAAAGTATCTTCAAAAGCGAATTTAGGACCATCCTGTTATTCTGCTCAAACCACCGTATTACGCTACTTTCATCACCCCACTGGGGAACCATCGATACGGCTGGCTAGCCTATCTTCAAAGAAGCATCTTCAAGAGCAAATGGAAGGAAAATCAACTCTGTAGTTCTGTTCAGGACTACACGACAAGTCACCGTATACCAGCCAACTATAAAAGAAGGACAACAGTAGAAGACTTGTTGGAACCATTTCGGACAATCAGAGCCTTACAAGCGTGCTGCGAAAAGGCCCAACCCTCTTTCCAAGGCTGCCCCGTTCACCAAGAAATCCCCGGCGAACCCAGGCATTTCACATAAATACATTCATGATTTCTTATTCAAAGCGGGCGGCAGTTCGTGTGCAAAGTATATGGTTACTATAGGTGAAAATAGTTTCTGAATGTACCAATGTTAAGCATCTCTGTCCCTCTCTCTTTCCCTCTCCATCTCTTCTTTAACAAGAAGCCATGTTGTTGTCATTCTGCTAGGGACCTGTTTTTAGAGTATTACATCTCCAATCAATAAATAGTGCAGAGTGTGTATGTTTATCCTGTGTTCCCATTTAATTAGCTGGTAAATAAATAATTAAACCAATTTGTGTAGTACTGACTCATAAGTAAGGCTCGGGTTTTTGCAGATGCAAGGAGGTTACAACTGTTCAGAATGGTGATATGATACGAGGTTATGATTAATAAATTGACTGTGATAGGTAAAGACCTTTTAGAGTTTAATTCAGGAGATGTTAACTCTTTAAAGATCTGTTCTTGTGGTGCCACAGATCTTAATGAGTTCATTGTTACATGATTAATTGAATTGGGTAACAATTAAACATAGTTAGTTAATTAGATAAATAAGTCTTCAAATGAATGTTAAAATCAAGTCACGACACTGTTCAAAGACACTTAAATCTTTTGTCCTGCCCCTCTTTTGTCTTGCCCCTCACCTTATGAATGGCACACGTCTTAATTGTCTCAAGGCTTAAAAATCCTTCTTTAACCTGTCTCTGATTGAAGTAGATTTAACAAGTGACATCAATAAGGGATCATGGCTTTCATCTGGATTCACCTGGTCAGTCTATGTCGTGGAAAGAGCAGGTGTTCCTAATGTTTTATACACTCAGTGTATATCACAAGTCAAATCGCAATCGCAGCATATTGTGCTACCCTAATGCGACTGACCTCCAACAATTACACTACATGTACATTATTTATAGAAAAAACATCTCGCCCCAAGAGTGAGTGTGTGTGTTTGTGTGGGTGGGGGGGATGGAAGGGGGGCAGGCAGTTTAAGCAGCTCCTAGGCTATTATTTATATAAAAAAACATCTTACCCAAAGAGTGTGTGCATTTTTCTTTTTCTGAGGCACACTGGTACAGGCACCAGTGGAGCTTGGATTAAAGGTAGGTGTTGCTACGACGATGGCCTAGAGGCCTGGTGACATCATACCCATTTTCCCACTATGGCCTCTCACTCACTCTGTTGCCCTACTGTCTGTAGTACTCTGATACCCTGTGGGGAACGAAAGGCAACCGGAGTGCCGATTTATCATCACACACATATATGCCAAAGCACACACACTTATCATAACAGCACACACTGAGCATGGAGCCACGGCACACAGAGAACACAGAGAACACTCCAACACATTCCAGAACACCCACGAGGACAGCCACCACAGCAAACGAAGCACACACATACACATACACACACACTTACACAATTATATAGTTGGTGTTGGCCTATAAGAAACATGATATTGGTATCAGCCAATAATCTCTTTCATAGCAAGTTTTCTGGGTAGAAACTGTTTAGACCTAGTGTTACATTTGACCAACATTATCTGTCTCCAGTATCGCCCAGAACCGTGCTTAATGATATATTAGTAATGACCATTCAGCCATCATTACAATAGACTCTGGCAGTGTTGTTTTCCTCAAATCTTTCACAATTTGTCATCTGGACATCTAGGTATTTTTCTCATGATTAGGACGTCTCAATAGACCATGGCACTAAGATTAAAACACATAGTGCCTCTCATTGACTGAGCCTCTAACCCCTTATCCCTCTCATTCTGGTGATGTTTCTAGTGGGGACCCCCAACCGAGAGACACACACACACACTCCTTCGTCCCCCCCAGCACATGTGGCCCTATGTTGAGTGAGTGACAGGCAGACCCAGGGGAAAAGTAGTGTTGTGCTGCTACTGCAGCCAGTGGCATGTCATTTCAGCCAGAGCACTTATAATTATCCTGTTTTCTTTGACCAAAATAAAACTTTCCAGAGATTAAAAATGCCCCAGGCGAGGAAAAGAGTGGCGAGTGACATCACGGCCGAGTAATGGATTTTAAAGTGGCTCAGGTTTAGATTTCTGAGTAAGCACTAAATTGAAAAGGTATGGTGGTAAGAAACGTAACGAGCGTACCCTCAATACCATACGGATACTATATGTGCAAACGGGAGACTTCTTGGTCAACAAATTGACTTGATTAGTATGGCCTATTTTCCTTAATTTAATACAAATTAAAGGCCGGCCTGTTCTGACTCTAACCAATATATTATCGCTGCTATCTAAATCCATATCAATGTCCACAATTGAGTATGACAACAGCTTTGATAGCTCATTTGTCCTTGATGTCGACGGACATGATAAATCAGCAATGTGGATAAAAAATTCCAAATTCCCTGAAATGGAGTACCTTATAATATAATTGGTATATATTTTGATTAGCTGTGGTGCTGCTGATGACACTGTGTGTTGTAAATGCAACCTCAGAATCAGCCTGTTATATTAACAACCAAAGCTTAAGGGCATGGAGAGCTGGTCATACTGACATCATCTGTCCCAATCCATCTCAGTGGTGCCATCATTAGGTTACAGAGACCACAAACTCCACCATTTAATGTCACATCAGTTGGAAAACAACAGAATGTGCCCGATCACCTCTCCCAGACTCCCACGCAACCTATCTTTGGCTATTTTAAAACCCATTTAAAGGCATTTAGTGAGGAACCCACCCACACTCACATAAAATGCAATTTGCACAACCTAAATAATTTATACTTCCTCTGAAAGAAAGGAAAAAAGCACGGGTCTGGATCAGCGATCTCAAGCATTTTCAGTCATCTGTATCTAATTAATATTTATCTCATCATACTTCTCTATAGAGGCCCCAACACCTCAGTGTGTGGCTGTGCTGCATGGCTAACTGACTGTGTTGGTTTACAGTTAAATAAAACTAAATAATGAATTTCAAACAATGAGATATTGGAGAGTGTGTTGTGAACTATGTCTTTGTGAGGTGAACTGTGTCTTTGCATTGAGTAGTGGAATAAAACAATACTTATTGAAGGAATACTGTTTCAGCATACTCCAGCACTGCAGGGTAAAGCCACCCAAAGCATTAGAGCGGGTGGTCTTATCAGCCTTGCTCTAATAGTCCTTAAAGAATTACACTACTTAGCATATTTTCAGCAAATTAGGCACATATGGTTGTGGAGAAAGGTTGGCTCGCACACACAGAGACACAGACAGACGCAGACACACACACACAGACACACTTTGGTCTAGCGATTTGCCTGTCAGAAATGTTGCCGCATTGCTCACTGTTGTGCTGTTGTTTTTACCACATGATGAAGGTGCAAGGCTATAAGTGAAAGGCATCAACATAACTTACTTACAAGCGCTATATGAGCACTGTCTAGGAAAAGACACCATCCTAAATGTTTGCTGATAAAATACTACTACAATATTCTTTGGAAAGATACTACCGCTGGGAATTGCCAGGGACCTCACGATACGATATTATTACGATACTTAGGTGCCTATGCGATATGCATTGCGATTCAGTACTGTGATTTATTGCAATTCAATGTTCTAAACATATTGCTCACCATATGTCTGCTGCAGAGGGACAAGAGAGAGCATGAGAAAACAAGTTTTGATCAGTCATGGAAATAAAAGTGCTGAAATAAAATTTGCTCCCTATTTGAAAAGAAGATGGAGAACAAGTTATGAAGGACAAATACTGGAGTTTTATTGCAGGTACAGCCAACTACCGCAAAAATAATAATGCGATATTGTCAAAACAATACGATATATCGTAAAAAATAATACCCCGATATGTAACTGTATCGATTTTTTCATGTCACTAAAAGATACAGTATATTATTATATAGTACGCCTGTTGATGTCTATATCTGCAGATGTCCATGTCATCTATCTCACTTTCCTCAAGGATGGTCTGTCTCCACTTCTATGCTTAGAATAGCACATGCCTATCTGGTGAACACAACATCTAAACAAATGTATAATGAGCACCAATAACTTTGGGTTCTTTTAGCTTTTCACAGTGCATGGTGAGCGTCATCTCATCTGGCTGCCTGGAGTCATAAAGCATAGCATTCTAACCCCATACATGCCTGTGGCCCTCATGGTCTCTGTGGTACTCTCCACATATAGGCTAAAAACAGAAGGGTAATCCAGTCTTCTCACTCCCTGTGGACCGCTAACACTACGATAAGTTTCACTTAACAAACTAATTCTCTCTTTCAACTATAGGAAGACGACTGCTTGGTAGAACTTTTTCAATGATTGACTTCGTATACATTTCTAATAGAGCTCACCATAAATCCATCCATGCATCCATCCAACCATCTGGCTAGCTTGCTGGCTCTTTGTCTTTGTGTCTGTGTGTTTGTCTGTCATCCTGTGTCTGTCTGTCTGTCTGTCAGGCTGGCTGTCTGCCTCTGTGTGCATAGCTTCACAGAAATTAAACCAACACACAGACAATCTGGTCATGTGCAGAGAATCTGTATCAATTCTATGAGTATAGCTGGGATGGTGGAATTTAAGCCTGGGTAAAATAACTGCATTCAAGGCTTCATGTAAAGCTGTAACAATATCATTGCTTTGAGTCCACCTATGCATGCGTTTAGATATTTCTAGATCAGCGCGGCAAATTATTCAGCCTTCCCAACTAACCACAAACCTCTTTCATTTTAAATGTAACAGCATCAGTATGCTGCTGAGAGAGAGGAACAAGAAAACAGCATAATTACTTAATACCACTAAAGAGGGAATCATATGTCACATGAAGAAAAGCGTGAACACTGTAACACTTTACATTGAAAAATGGGCTTTGGGAAAACTAATGTAATGTGAATGAATGGCTGATGCCAAATCAAATCTGTGTTTGAATACAAGAGTCAAGGAGCCTTATGCAGAGTAAAATTAAGCCAAATAAATATACACACATAACCCCAATACAATGACTCAGTCATATTGAAGTAAGTAGAGAACATAAACGCTAGGGCTTGGCATTACCAGAGACCTCACGATATAATATCATCACGATACTTAGGTGCCAATTCTATATGTATTGCCACTCAATTCCAAACATATTGCTCACCATATGTCTGCTGCAGGGGGACAAGAGAGAGCCAGGAAAAAACTAGTTTTAATCAGTCTTGGAAATAAAAGTGCTGAAAACAAAGTTATGATGGAAAAATACTGGAGTTCTGGTGCGGGTACAACCAAATAGTGCAAAAATAATATTGTGATATTGTCAAAACGATACGATTGATATATCGTCAAAAATACTTTCCCGGTATGTAACGGTATCAATTTGTCTAATAAACACATGTATGGGCTATGTATGTGTATATTTATTTCTATGGGACAATCAAAAAATTGTACTGATAAAGCGCCACTCTAGTTACGGCTACAATACAATATGGGATATTCTCTGGCATCATCTGACATAGCTGGTATCATTCTCCTTAAGAAACGTGGTTCTCAGGTAGTAGCAGGAGGCTTGATGACAGGCGGCATGTCTTTGTACTTCCCTACCGATCCAATAGAACATGTCCACTAGAGAGGAGGGAGAGAGAGAGAGAGAGCGAGAGAGACCCTGCTCTGAAAGGAGGTGATTACTTGCAGGTGGGGTGAGCTCTCCTCCTCTCTCTCACTCACTCACTCAGTATATTCCAGCAAAGTAGATTACTCATATCTGACTGAACTTTCACTTCTATAGTAAATCAGTTCTATACATTTCCATGTACTACATTCTCTTCCCTGCCAAATTGTATTTTCCATCTGAGTGGAAACCAACTTAATCTCTATGTTGTGATATACCGTACAGTATATGAACTTGTCTGAATAGCCCTGAGTAGGCTGAATAGTCTACATCATTGGAAGACATTCATCATTTTGTCTGTGGTCCTAACATTGATTTATTTTACTTCTTTGTCTAGTGGAGACTATATATACTTTCACTATGAGAAGGGTGATGATTATGCTAACAAAGTGTTTCAAATCACAAACTCAAATCACCATCTTACACCATACCATTGCTGAAAAACAGGGCCAAAGTAACAATACCTTTAAGGCAACTAATTCAGGATAAGTCAATGGGTTGGTTTTGGGGTCTAAGCTATTGACATCAACCGCTCATTAAAATGACAGTCAGTGATGTCATTAAGGTGACCCCCTCGTTTTGCTCCTGCTTTGCAAAACCACATCTCTGTTCACAGTGGGAAAACGTCACACTTCCGCGTTTTGTTGCGACTTGGCTACCTGCCAAATTTTTTGTTTTTTACTTTTAATAACCATTTGGTTTTTTCCTCGCTCAACTTCTTTCATTCAACTTTTTCACTCCGGACGCTTTAGTACGGAATACCAAGAGCTCAACTCATACAACGCTCTCTATAAAACTACTAAAGGAAAGTGCTTATTTCCAGCGTGTGAGTGTGACTCCAGTTGTTGGCCAGTACATGCTGTAACTGTATGTTTTGTATCCCCCACGACTACAGACACCGGGGACATGGCCGACATGTCTGTCGGGAATAGCCAGGCCCGGTGCATAGCTAGGAACGCTAACACGCAGACTGGCCGGTGCGTAGCTAGGAACAGCTGGCGACTTGCCACGGACAACTGACCCAGCCATCACCCGCCCCCCTGCACTTCTTTCTCGTGCTTCACATTCAATGTGAGACAGACAACAACCCAGTTGTGCGAGGCGCTGTTAGGGGCGTCCGCGTTGCCTGGAAATGTTTGTTCCCTTGCACTGTCGGCGTTCAGCAGTGAAAACCCCTTTGAATCTGCTGGGAACTCGTGTGCTATTAAGTGTATAATCTGCAAAACGTTCTTAGTTGTCATGGGGAAAGGTCCGATGGATACCTTAATTTGTGAAACATTTATTGAATTTGATGCAGCTAAAGAAAGGATTATTACTCTTCATGAAGAAATAAAACATTTTACCAAATGCCTTGAACTGAATAAGAATTCTTTGAGACTTTCGGCATCCAAAAGGATCATAATGAGACATTCCTGGACTATGATCAATTTCCGCTGGACTATGATCAATTTCCGCTGGACTATGAACAACTTGGGTGCTCCCTCCATGGCTACGGATGTCCCTCTACAGTTGAAATCGGAAGTTTACATACACTTAGGTTGGAGTCAGTTAAACTCGTTTTTCAACCACTCCACAAATGTCTTGTTAACCTGTTGTGGTATAGGGGGCAGTATTTTCATGGCCGGATAAAAAACGTACCCGATTTAATCTGGTTACTACTCCTGCCCAGAAACTAGAATATGCATATAATTAGTAGATTTTGATAGAAAACACTCTAAAGTTTCTAAAACTGTTTGAATGGTGTCTGTGAGTATAACAGAACTCATATGGCAGGCCAAAACCTGAGAAGATTCCATGCAGGAAGTGCCCTGTCTGACAATTTGTTGTCCTTCTGTTGCATCTCTATCGACATTACAGCATCTGTGCTGTAACGTGACACTTTCTAAGTCTTCCATTGGCTCTCTAAAGCCGCCAGAAAGTGGAATGGGGTGTCTGCTGTCTCTGGGCAAAGTACAGCAGCAGAGTTTGTAAGTGGTCAGCCTGGGGACAGTGAGACTGAGATGCGCATTCACGAGACTTCTCAATTTTTTTCTTTCAGCCTTTGAATGAATACAACGTTGCCCGGTTGGAATATTATCGCTATTTTACAAGAAAAGTAGCATAAAAATTGATTTTAAACAGCGTTTGACATGCTTCTAAGTACGGTAATGGAATATTTTGAGAGAAAAAAATTGTCACGAAATGCACTCTACCCTTTGGATAGTGACCTGAACGCATGAACAAAATGGCGGTATTTGGATATAACTATGGATTATTTGGAACCAAAATAACATTTGTTGTTGAAGTAGAAGTCCTGGGAGTTCATTCTGACGAAGAACAGCAAAGGTAATCCAATTTTTCTAATAGTAATTCTGAGTTTAGGTTGTCGCAAACTTGGTGGGTGTCAAATTAGCTAGCCATGATGGCCGAGCTATGTACTCAGAATATTGCAAAATGTGCTTCCGCCGAAAAGCTATTATAAAATCGGACATAGCGATTGCATAAAGGAGTTCTGTATCTATAATTCTTAAAATAATTGTTATGTATTTTGTCAACGTTTATCGTGAGTAATTTAGTAAATTCACCGGAAATCTTCGGTGGGTATGCTAGTTCTGAACATCACATGCTAATGTAAAAAGCTGGTTTTTGATATAAATATGAACTTGATTGAACAAAACATGCATGTATAGTATAACATAATGTCCTAGGAGTGTCATCTGATGAAGATCATCAAAGGTTAGTGCTGCATTTAGCTGAGTTTTGGGTATTTGTGATGCATGCTAGTTGCTTGGATATGGCTGTGTGGTTTTTTGTGTCTATGTACTCTCCTAACATAATCTAATGTTTTGCTTTCACTGTAAAGCCTTTTGGAAATCGGACAATGTGGTTCGATTCAGGAGAAGTGTATCTATAAAATGGTGTAAAATAGTCCTATGTTTGAGAACTTTGAATTATGACATTTTGTGGTTTTAAATTTGGCGCTCTGATTTGTCACTGGCTGTTGAATAGTGTGGGGCAATTTCGTCCTACCTCCCCTAGAGAGGTTAACAAACTATAGTTTTGGCAAGTCGGTTAGGACATCTATTTTGTGCATGACACAAGTAATTTTTTCAACAATTGTTTACAGACAGATTATTTCACTTATAATTCACTGTATCACAATTCCAGTGGGTCAGAAGTTAACATACACTAAGTTGACTGCGCCTTTAAACAGCTTGGAAAATTCCAGAAAATTATGTAATGGCTTTAGAAGCTTCCGAAAGGCTAATTGACATTATTTGAGTCAATTGGAGGTGTACCTGTGGATGTATTTCAAGGCCTACCTTCAAACTCAGTGCCTCTTTGCTTGATATCATGGGAAAATCTAAAGAAATCAGCCAAGACCTCAGAAAAAAAATGGTAAACCTCCACAAGTCTGGTTCATCCTTGGGAGCAATTTCCAAACGCCTGAAGGTACCACGTTCATCTGTACAAACAATAGTACGCAAGTATAAACACCATGGGACCATGCAGCCGTCATACCACTCAGGATGGAGACGCGTTCTGTCTCCAAGAGATGAAAGTACTTTGGTGCGAAAAGTGTAAATCAATCCCAGAACAACAGCAATGGACCTTGTGAAGATGCTGGAGGAAACAGGTACAAAAGTATCTATATCCACAGTAAAACGAGTCATATATTAACATAACCTGAAAGGCCGCTCAGCAAGGAAGAAGCCACTGCTCCAAAACTGTCATAAAAAAAGCCAGACTACGGTTTGCAACTGCACATGGGGACAAAGATTGTACTTTTTGGAGAAATGTCCTCTGGTCTGATGAAACAAAAATATAACTGTTTGGCCATAATGACCATCGTTATGTTTGGAGGAAAAAGGGGGAAGCTTGCAAGCGAAGAACACCATCCCAACCGTGAAGCACGGGGGTGGCAGCATCATGTTGTGGGGGTGCTTTGCTGCAGGAGGGACTGGTGCACTTCACAAAATAGATAGCATCATGAGGCAGGAAATTATGTCGATATATTGAAGCAACATCTCAAGGCATCAGTCAGGAAGTTAAAGCTTGGTCGCAAATGGGTCTTCCAAATGGACAATGACCCCAAGCATACTTCCAGAGTTGTGGCAAAATGGCTTAAGGACAACAAAGTCAAGGTATTAGAGTGGCCATCACAAAGACCTGACCTCAATCCTATAGAACATTTGTGGGCAGAGCTGAAAAAGTGTGTGCGAGCAAGGATGCCTACAAACCTGACTCAGTTACACCAGCTCTGTCAGGAGGAATAGGCCAAAATTCACCCAACTTATTGTGGGAAGCTTGTGGAAAGCTACCCGAGACGTTTGACCCAAGTTAAACAATTTAAAGGCAATGCTATCAAATACTAATTGAGTGTATGCAAACCTCTGACCCACTGGGAATGGGATGAAAGAAATAAAAGCTGAAATAAATCATTCTCTCGACTATTATTCTGACATTTCACATTCCTAAAATAAAGTGGTGATCCTAACTGACCTAAGACAGTGAATTTTTACTAGGATTAAATGTCCGGAATTGTGAAAAACTGAGTTTAAATGTATTTGGCTAAGGTGTATGTAAACTTCCGACTTCAACTGTACTTCTCCCTGTCTTAGTCAATCAACTGAATGGGCACAGCCTGGACCACTGCGGCCCCCCTCTGCTGGGCCGTGCCCTCTGGATCAAAGTTCTGTCCCTTTGG
This sequence comes from Salmo salar, assembly GCF_965601325.2. NCBI lineage: Eukaryota > Metazoa > Chordata > Actinopteri > Salmoniformes > Salmonidae > Salmo > Salmo salar. The sequence continues at coordinate 66,587,934 of NC_138294.1, read as the reverse complement.
CTGTTGTGACCTTCACGCAGCCGGCATCTCAGCAACCCTCTTCTCAGGTGAGTTCTGTGGCTCTGGCCTCGCAATCAGCTTCGAGACACGGCAGAGGCCGTATCATTCCAGCTATTGGGATAGGGAGTTCGATGGTGAGGCATATATCTGTACCTGGGACAAACACTTTGTGTTTTCCTGGGGCAAAAGTTCAGGATATCACCAAGTTGCTCTATGAGGCTGTGAGTCAGTCACCGGGGGCTGATACTGTCATGGTTTATGTGGGGTTGAATGACATTATGAAGGGCAGCTCAGAACATCTGAAGATGGATTTTAAAGAAATTATTGGGTCACTACTTGACACCAACAAACGCCCCAAAATATCTGGCCCCCCTCTGCCCTCGTTGGCATTGAACAGTTCAGCAGACTTTTAGCCCTCTATAACTGGCTATGAGACTATTGCAGCTCTGTGGGTGTAACATTTATTGACAATTTTGATACCTTCGGGAAACAAAGCTTGTATTATAAGGAGGATGGGATCCACCCAAATCATGTAAGGCTGTGCTGAGACAATTACTTATTAATGACCCAAGCCCAGCTCATTTAATCACTACCATTGTGTCTCTGACTTGTAAGAATGCTTCAGCAAATGTGCATTATCCCAGGGGTAAGTAACCTAATTGATGTCCCTCTTACTGCCTCTGCTGATCCTACACCTATTGTATGCAGTAATCATATGCCTATGAACCAAGGTTATACTGTTAGAACGGAGGTGGTGTGCCCTAGCAGGAAGTTCACTGTGTGCATAAATAACAAGAAGCAAGAAAAACAATCAAGCATCCCAGAAAAGTGTTAAAAATAGCCCACGTTAACATTTCTAGCTTAAGAAACAAGGTTCATGAAATCAATAATTTGTTAGTAACAGATGACATTCATATTCTGACAATCTCTGACACTCACTTAGATCTACAGAAATGACCGAAATGCCAAAGGTGGAGGTGTGGCTGTTTAAATTACTGATGATTGGCTGAGAGAAATTGATGATAAAATGATTGTGGGGACTGTTTTGTTAGACTTCAGTGCTGCTGTTGACATTATCGATCTGTTGCTGGAAAAACAAGTGTTATGGCTTTTACACCCCCTGCTATATTGTGGATAAAGAGTTACTTGTCTAACAGAACACAGAGGGTGTTCTTTAATGGAAATCCAGGTAGAATCAGGAATTCCCCAGGGCAGCTGTCTAGGCCCCTTACTTTGTCAATCTTTACTAACGACGTGCCAGTAAAAGCGTCTATGTGTCTATGTATGCGGATGACTCAACACTATACACGTCAGCTACCACAGCTACTGAAATGACTGCAACAGTTAAAAAAGAGCTGCAGTTAGTTTCAGAATGGGTGGCAAGGAATAAGTTAGTCCGAAATATTTCAAAAACTAAAAGCGTTGTATTTGGGACAAATCATTCAAAAAACCATAAACCTCAACTAAATATTGTAATAAATAATGTGGAAATTGAGCTGTTGAGGTGAAGATACTGCTTGGAGTAACCCTGGCTTGTAAACTGTCATGGTCAAACATATTGATACAACAGTAGCTAAGATTGGGAGAAGTCTGTCCATTATAAAGTGATGCTCTGCCTTTTTATCAACAAGGCAGGTCCTACAGGCCCTAGTTTTGTCGCACCTGGACTGCTGTTCAGTCATGTGGTCAGGTGCCACAAAGAGGGACTTAGGAAAATTGCAATTGGCTCAGAACAGGGAAGCATGGCTGGCATTTGGATGTACACAGACAGCTAACATTAATAATATGCATGCCAATCTCTCCTGGCTCAAAGTGGGGGAGAGATTGACTTCATCACTACTTGTATTTGTGAGAGGTATTGACATGTTGAATGCACTGAGCTGTCTGTTTAGACTACTAGCACACAGCTAGGACACCCATGTATACCCCACAAGACATGCCACCAGATGTCTCTTCACAGTCCCCAAGTCCAGAACAGACTATGGGAGGCGCACAGTACTACATAGAGCCATGACTACATGGAACTCTATTCCACATCAAGTAACTCATGCAAGTAGTAAAATTAGATTTAAAAAGCAGATACAAATATGGAACAGCAGGGAGTGTGAAGCAACACTAACATAAACACAGACACATGCATACTAACACTATGCATACAATACATACACACTATACACACACGTCCACATGGATTTTGTGTTGTAGATATGTGGTTGTAGAGTAGGGGCCTGAGGGCACACACTTAATATGTTGTGAAATCTGTTGTGAATGTATTGTATTGTTGTAAAAAACGTGTAACTGCCTTTATTTTGCTGGACCCCAGGAAGAGTAGCTGCTGCCTTGGCATAATAAATAGAAACACAAATACATGTTAAGATGACCATCAGTCCTGTGGTTACTGAGTTGACCGGTAAGCTCTAGTGTACAGTCGTGTGGTCCAGCAGGTTTACCACGTGATAAAAGGTTTTTAACGGGCGAGGGGCAGCCCATAAAGCACCTCTTTACCATGGTTTACCATGGCCCCCGAACACGTCACACCCTCGGCACAGCCACTGCCCTCATAATGGCTCGGGCCCCCTCTTGCAAGTATGCTAGCAATTAGCCACGACTATGTGCTGAGCAGGAAATCTAAAATTAGGTTTTACTACCTATAATGGAAGATTTGCGGGATGGTTTAATTTGCAGTCTCTGGGTGAAGAAACTGCAGCTTGCTGAACAAAAACAAAAGTGCTGGCCCTGGTTCATGTGGATGGTGAAGCTGGGGTAGAGGGGTACAGGATAAGGGACGTTGGTGTGGGAAAACAACTGGTGAACATATCGCCATGAGCACAGACAGACTCATACTTGTGCGATGTCTCGCTCACATTTATGCAAATACAGGATCACACTGCACTCACACTCAATCATACACACACACGTCACACACACGTTTTCAACGGCTGCGACACTGCTGCTCTTCATTTCACACATAAATATACGCGCATGTTCACATTCAAACAGCTACACCGATACACAGACAGATATTCACATTGTACTACCGTATGGCTGTGACTATGAAGATTCTACTGCTCTTTTTCTGTAACAGCCGTGCCTCGATTCTCTCTCTTTTGCACAGACAGACAGACAGACAGACAGACAGACAGACAGACAGACAGACAGACAGTACAGGATGTGGTGTCAGTGAGGACTAAAGGCCTTAGACTGCCTTTACTCTGCTCAGCTTTTACAGCATTCAAAGATGTGGCGAAGACCCAGCCCACATCACTTCAGCAGAAGAGGACACTTCATGCCATAATTGTAAGAAATACAGTTTCCATATTTCTATTCTGACAAAAAAAAAAGCAATAATTCACGTAAGAAATATTTAACATCAACAAGTTTGGCTCCTTCTTTAGACCAATGAAAACGGCCATTACAGTATTTGTTCTGGTCTTCGTAATTTAACATTGGGTGCTAAGGCCTGTCTATCCTATTAACCAATTGTCAATCTATACCAGAGATAGAGGACGATAACATCTCATCTGTACAATGACAGAAAGTGGGTCTCTCTTTCTCTCCCGCTTTTCTCTTTCTCTCTCTCTCTCTCCCTGTGACATTGAACCAACAACCCTGACAGTAAACGCATTCCCATAACCAGACAGACTCAAGCCTTTTATACACACTATCATTACTGTATTTCTACTGTATGAGGACCATGTTGGGCCCCTCTCATGTCCTCTGCACCCTTCCTTTCCCCTACTGTGCCACAGCTTGTGGGTAACCAGACAGGCCTGTGGCTGAGGTGAGGAAAAAGCTAGGCTAGACTAAATGATAGAGGGTGTGTTTGGGGGCCAATATGAGTCAAAGCAGCCCCCCACAAGCAAGGAGGACTAAATATTGCCACAGCCACACCACACCTCTCAACACTCGCATCACACCTACCTCACCATCACCAGCCCAACCACTCACAATATGTTACTCAATATCGAGGTTGGGGCGGCTGGAGCATAACAGGGTTAGATTGGTTAAGCTGTCTGCCAGGTGCTCTGACAGTGGTGAGTTGTTGGAGTGATTTTTACCTAATTCCACCCCTGGGTGGTACACATACATGTAGTATTATGTGTGAAGCTTAAATCACTAATAACCATTGACTGGCTGTAACGATTTACATAAACATTTATAAATGTAAAAAAATGCATCGATATGACATTAACCACAAATGATGATGTCTTTTGTGAATGCTGACGGCTCTGCTTTAACGGATTTTCCATTTGAAGTGGAGGAAATATTTTGTCAGCTAAAAGATATCAACACCTCTCACAATGAGTTATTTTAGTGGCAGGTAAGATAAGTAACGTATTTGGAATTAAGTGTAAATGAAAAAACGACATTGAATATTTTCCCAACATGTGCACTTTGTTGGATTATTGGATCAGTTCTTTCACACAAAAACAAAGAGTATGCTGGGTAAATGTTCAGCCAAAATCGAATTCAGAAGATGTGACAAATGGGCTGGAAAAGACCTGGCAACCCAATGTTAAATGTTGCCTTTGGAATGGTGATCTAAATTTTGATACGATAGAGGAGCAAACCAGATGTTGCAAAAATGATCCCCACCACATAAATCACCGAGACATAAGCTTACAAAACTGCAGTAAATGATTTAATTATGCAGAATGGTCAGGAGTGTGTGTGTGTGTGTGTGTGTGTGTGTGTGTGTGTGTGTGTGTGTGTGTGTGTGTGTGTGTGTGTGTGTGTGTGTGTGTGTGTGTGTGTGTGTGTGTGTGTGTGTGTGTGTGTGTGTGTGTGTGTCGTAAAATGGGCCTGGAAGAGCGGCTGATTCCGCATGTGTTTTTTTGCAGCTCATTATGACAAAATGTATTTGAGTCTTGGGGGTGTGGTTCAATGTGGGTGTGTTATGTTTGCTTTATCGTATCCTGGCAGTTACTGTTGTTTGTCCCTCTTGAGTCACGGTAGCAACAACATAGCCACTACCACTTCCTCAAAATAGTCCAAATTAATCTAAGATAAATCAGGAAATCTGTAATGAATTTTGCAGTTTTTGCCGAGGAGGTCTTAGTCGCGCAATTTTACATCTAGCTAAGGTGTTTGGTGCAGTTTTCTGAAGTAAAAAAATGTGCATGAAAAATCAGTGCACTGCAGACAGTATCTGCTGCTGGCTGCGCTCAGGACTGATTACTGAGAACGTCTAAAACGTAATCATCAGCAAGCTGTCAAACTATCGTAAATTAAGCACAAACTGCTACACACTGTGTATCAGTGCCCAAAATCACTAGCTAGCTGTTCCATCTCTGTGTTTGTCAATGAAGCTATCTACTACTAGCTAGCATGCACATTGACCAGGCAGGCCACATTAGCGAAATCATCTTATCAAGTCACTGGCAAGTGGCGACGTGTGCTTCGGTGATGTTTTGTTGTTACAACTTTCTCATTATCTATTACCAGAGTGTGTGTCTGTCTGGCAGTGTTTCATAGGGAATCATGTTACAAAACAGGTCGCGGCGGGTCACAAGATGCTCACGAATGGTTTTTGAATTTTGGAATATTGACAAGTGGCAGTTGGGATGCAAGTGCGCATAGTCTCAATTCTCATTTTGCCCAAAACAGTGGAAGACTCGATTGATCACTATCAAACACGTCAACAATTGCTATCCATAAATGGCTTAGGAGCCAAGTGTTCTTTCCAGGGGTGGATTGGCCATCTGGCAATTCTGGTAAATGCTAGATGGGCTGGACCATTTTTTTGTTGGGTGGGCTGGTTGAAATTGACACACACAAAAATATTTTTTATATAAAAATAAAACTTTGAAAAAGTGACATGGCCGGCGGCCCATAGGCCTGTTATGATTTTTTTGTAAGATTTTTGAGCAATTCTCTGTTATACTAATCTATAATTAGCCTTTGGCTGATCAGTGGACAATGGCCGGCTCCCCTACCGTTTTCTGATAGGCTGAGCTGATGTCACGCAAACTCACATTCAAATTCAAATGCGGCATCAGCAAAGAGACCTAGTCCGACTCTGTCATCAGTTAGACAGCCAAGATCATAGGTCGTAAAAAACTGAAAGGGTGCCTATAACGTAGAAAGAGCACATTCTACATTGTCACCTCACTCCAAACTTAAAATGTTTTGGGCAGATAAAACCATGATTTGGTCAAACAGTAATATCCTCCTGTAGTGAAAGTGTCTGCTCTGCCCCTGATCCTGTGCCCTCGCTGGGGCCTGCTGCTGTGATGAGCTTTGGAAGCTTCATCCCTTGTACCTGCCGAAGAGAGGTGGGTCTCGACTTTCTGTGGGTATAATTTGTATTTCTTAACTCTCAATATTCAGTTCAACAGCAACCATTTTACAACCAAGCAATTTGATATGGCTTTGAGATATGGAGCGGCACGTGCGTGAAATGCTCACCAGCCATTGTGAGGGTATAGGCCTATAGGTCTCGTGGGTAATAGCCTACAACTGAAAAAAATATTTTTATGACATTACGTATACTGTTGGATGAATACTTGGCTACGAGCAGTGGGTTTTATATTTAGAGTTAGCGGTCTATTTAAAGTGTTTTGAGTTGCTGAAACCAAAATTAATTAGCCTATGATACAGTGAGGGAAAAAAGTATTTGATCCCCTGCTGATTTTGTACGTTTGCCCACTGACAAAGAAATGATCAGTCTATAATTTTAATGGTAGGTTTATTTGAACAGTGAGAGACAGAATAACAACAAAAAAATCCAGAAAAACGCATGTCAAAAATGTTATAAATTGATTTGCATTTTAATGAGGGAAATAAGTATTTGACCACCTCTCAATCAGAAAGATTTCTGTCTCCCAGGTGTCTTTTATACAGGTAACGAGCTGAGATTAGGAGCACACTCTTAAAGGGAGTGCTCCTAATCTCAGTTTGTTACCTTTAAAAAAGACACCTGTCCACAGAAGCAATCAATCAATCAGATTCCAAACTCTCCACCATGGCCAAGACCAAAGAGCTCTCCAAGGATGTCAGGGACAAGATTGTAGACCTACACAAGGCTGGAATGGGCTACAAGACCATCGCCAAGCAGCTTGGTGAGAAGGTGACAACAGTTGGTGCGATTATTCGCAAATGAAAGAAACACAAAAGAACTGTCAATCTCCCTCGGCCTTGGGCTCCATGCAAGATCTCACCTCGTGGAGTTGCAATGATCATGAGAACAGTGAGGAATCAGCCCAGAACTACACGGGAGGATCTTGTCAATGATCTCAAGGCAGCGGGGACCATAGTCACCAAGAAAACTATTGGTAACACACTACGCCGTGAAGGACTGAAATCCTGCAGTGCCCGCAAGGTCCCCCTGATCAAGAAAGCAAATATACATGCCCATCTGAAGTTTGCCAATGAACATCTGAATGATTCAGAGGACAACTGGGTGAAAGTGTTGTGGTCAGATGAGACCAAAATGGAGCTCTTTGGCATCAACTCAACTCGCCGTGTTTGGAGGAGGAGGAATGTTGCCTATGACCCCAAGAACACCATCCCCACCGTCAAACATGGAGGTGGAAACATTATGCTTTGGGGGTGTTTTTCTGCTAAGGGGATAGGACAACTTCACCACATCAAAGGGACGATGGACGGGGCCATGTACCATCAAATCTTGGGTGAGAACCTCCTTCCCTCAGCCAGGGCATTGAAAATGGGTCGTGGATGGGTATTCCAGCATGACAAGGACCCAAAACACACGGCCAAGGCAACAAAGGAGTGGCTCAAGAAGAAGCACATTAAGGTCCTGGAGTGGCCTAGCCAGTCTCCAGACCTTAATCCCATAGAAAATCTGTGGAGGGAGCTGAAGGTTTGAGTTGCCAAACGTCAGCCTCGAAACCTTAATGACTTGGGGAAGATCTGCAAAGAGGAGTGGGACAAAATCCCTCCTGAGATGTGTGCAAACCTAGTGGCCAACTTCAAGAAACGTCTGACCTCTGTGATTGCCAACAAGGGTTTTGCCACCAAGTACTAAGTCATGTTTTGCAGAAGGGTCAAATACTTATTTCCCTCATTAAAATGCAAATCATTTTATAACATTTTTGACATGCGTTTTTCTGGATTTTTTTGTTGTTTTTCTGTCTCTCACTGTTCAAATAAACCTACCATTAAAATTATAGACTGATCATTTCTTTGTCAGTGGGCAAACGTACAAAATCAGCAGGGGATCAAATACTTTTTTCCCTCACTGTATTAGTTAGTGCACATAAAGATGTATGTAATTCATCTCTATTGAATAAAACAAAACATTCTGGAGTTCTATTTTCACAGTAAAATATAGCAACTATAGTCTAATTGTCAACCCAAAATTCATGACAATCCCTGGATTAGGTTGCACATCAAAATATCTTGAATAATTTATTCCTGCTTGGACGTATTAGATGGAAACAACTTACTTCTTGAATACCTCAGCAGTCAATTTATTATACTTATCATACTTAATAAAGACTATAATGACTTTATAAGATGATTACTCATGATTTGGGTCCGTCCATGATTACTCCTGATTTGGGGGGTGAGTTGGCGGCGCGCACAGTGGGCTGGTGTGAATAAAATGTCTGGGGTGGAATTATTCAGCATAAAATTCTGAATTCTTGTCCACCCCTTGTTCTTTCAACATAACATTGGGCATGTACAGTGCCGCCTCTGCCTATAGGGCCCCTCGGCCGCTCGGGGGCCTGACCAAAAAAAGGAACTTACTGTTGATAGTTAGAAAAGTAGAATAGTCAAGGTGCAATTTTTTAGACAGCTCGGTAAGGTTGTCTAGCATTGACCACCAGGGGGCCCCCATTGATTTTGTTAGTCACTCACTTAGATATCATATGAACATGGCATAAGTCATGGTAAAAAGTGTAGAATTGCAGGAAATTTGTTTTAAAACTGTAAAAGTATCTCACCGCCCCATGGCAAAATGTGTAGAACTGCAGGAAATTAGCTTAAAAACTGAAAAATATTTATCCTCCTCATGGCAAAATGTGTAGAATTGCAGGTGTGGGCCGAGCATAACACATCAACCCTGTTACCCATAGATAGGCAAAAAATATTTTCACAATTGTATTTTTTTTTTAAAGCATTCAATTGCTACTTCCTGTTGCACGCAACAAGCTCCCATTCCCCCTGTCACAAAGGGATGTATGGCTGATTTAAGATGAAATCATCAACCCTGTTACGGTCAACCCTGTTACTTTATTTGGCACTTAATAGGCACCTACTATAGTATTTTTTTTATTAACATCTTGAGATGGAAAAACATGTTTTTTATAAAGTTGAACATGTGCTCTTTATCAGAGAATGTTAAAACTAGGTGAAATCAGAAGTTTGTTTAGACCAAGTTAAACTTCTCAAAAGGGACCAAATTGGTGGAACGACCCTTTTGCGTTCAGTTGCCCTTTAAGAGCCTTGCAAAAAAATTGTTGATTGAAAGAAATTTAAAGGGATGATATTGCGGTAATAACCTACATAGCTTATACTAGTTTATAGTAGTTGATAAAGCTATAAATATATACAGTATTGTTATAAATGGTTTATAAGCAGTTGATAACATATTTAAATCACTGTGTAGATTTAATTCTAAATTGATTTAATGATTTGTGATTCGGCACTGAAAGCTTAGTTACAAAAAGTATGTCAATACTGTATTGTGTTCATTATAAAAGTAGCTGATTAACTGAACTCATTATTGAACAGGTAAATTAAAGATTTAATTGTCTTAATGTGTAATGTCTATGGGTGGAGCATGGTTGGATCAAGCCCATTCCAAAATTATGCACGGCCCTTTCCTTCAATCCAGGAGAAATATAGATAAATTAACAGAGAGCATGAGACTAATATTTAAGAGTCTCAGACTAACACTAAAGAAAAGTATTATTATTAATTTATCCTGGTAGATTATTGAGAACACATTGTCTTTTACAATAATGACCTGGCCAAGAGTTTTGCAGTGATATACTGAATCAATGTCAATGTCAGTGGTTTAAGTCGCTTTGGAGAAAAGTGTCAGCAAAATGACAATAGTTTCTGTATAGTAGGCCACAGCATACTTATAAAGTCAGCAGAAAACAATAGTAGAAAATGATACAAAATTGAAGTAAAAAAGATAGATAGGGCCTACAGATGTAAACACAGAGGTAAGAAAGGACAGCTGTGGGATAAAACAGTATGTGGTGAACAATCATTCATATTGTTGATAAAATTATACAAGGAAACAAATTGGTTGAGTTGTAAGTTGCATTATAGTTCGTTGCTGCCTAGTAGTTGATCATTAACTAGGGCTACTAATCATCATGTTAATAAATTGGTCAGGGTTGCTTAATTTTGGGGGAATATTTCAGAATAGTCAATGAAAATCCCCATAAATCTGTTGTATAAAACAACCTCAAAACACTGAGTTGCATTCCGTTTAGTTCTCAAACAGCCTATTGTAATTGTCAGATTGTTTCAATGAGTGTTATATCCTATGTAATGTTAGACTTAAACTCCACTAATCCCACAACTACTATTAGCTCACAATTATCATAACCACAACGCAACAACTTTTGTCAGTATTGCATCACCCATTTCTATCACTTCTATTTGACCTGTGCTTTGTAATGGTTTGATTAAAAGGTCTGCCATAAATGTAGCCTTCTCATCAGGGAGTAACCAAAATATCCTACCTGTCAACTGTCACTCACGGACCATCACTTCAGAGCATCATGCATCATCACTGAGAATGCCACCCCTTCCTCAAGTTCACAAAAACTTTTTCATAAACAAATTGTGATAGCAAACATAATTTAATCATTGATATTAAACAGCTAGCTTCCAGCTCAGCTACCGCGCAAAGCGACATGTTCTAATACATCAACTTTTTTTGTAAAAGCTTTCATAATAACGCTTGGACTTACGGTTTGGTCGTGAAACGTTGAATCGTTGTCGGTGAGAAAAACTAAAGCTGCCACGCTGTTTCAATGAACTGCTCTTCAATGCCACCAAACTGCATCTACTACTAAGTATTGGAGAATGGAGGCAAGTCACACAAAACACAACTGCGCACGAGAGAGAAAGAGAGAGAGAGAGAATGGATGGATGGGGGGAGGGAGAGAGTTGGTCGGCAGCTAGAGTCGTAACTGAGGAGTAAAATACATGTGAAGTAGTAGTAATGTGACTACTATACTATTCAAATCAAAAAGTTAAAACGATTTTGATTCAAGGGGTGAAAGTTGAATGTGCTGTATTGTCAGGTAGGTATAGGGTGTGGATAGCAAGGTGTACTCATACAGTGAACACCTTTAGAACATCTAAGAATGCCAGCACTTTTGCCTAGACCACCAATGTTATTTGGTGGAGTGGGAGACAAAGATTGCTTTGTGCTTGACCAGTTTCTGGAAAGAGCTAATTGACTTTAATGATAAAGTAATTGTGTCAAATTGCTAACTCTCCAGGCTTAAAGAATCCCCCTCACGATGTGAGGTCAAGCACCAGGTTCCTGGTGAAAGAGGTGTCCTTTATTAAAACAATAGTGTCTATTAGAGCAGAGATGTGGTAGAAATTATAATCAGCAGTAATAAGCAAGATATATTCAAAGGCCCAATGATAAGACATGACCACAAAATGATTTGTAATAATTTATGTAAATGTCAGTGACTTACATATAAAAAACTTGTTAACATTTTAATGCATATTTTTTTTTTTGCATATTGACATGCATGGCTTTTGTCATTGAAATAACCACAATTATTGATAGGCCTACAAATAATGATTTGTCGAACATTGAAAAACATGGTAATAATGGTAATAATCACAAATCTTACATTATACAAGAACACACTATAATAATTATTATTTTTGTAATATCTACTTCAGCGCTCTGTTTTCAAGGTTTAAGGTTTCAAAGGGAAAATACTTTGTGTTTTTATTTTCAAAACAATACCATTCTGCAGAACAAACTGCCCTTTGGTGACAGTTTTGGACAGGGTCTAGCACACAGAAGTCTGCTTGTGACGGAGGGGTGTTTTCAATGAAAGCTAAGTTATTTTAGCTCCAGACATGTTTACATTTCTGTGGTTTAGTCTCTAACTTTCCCTCTTTCCCTCTTTTTTCCCTCTCTTATTTCAGAATGGTGCACCACGAGTGAAGGCACAATCCCCTCAGCACCCAGACATTCCTTCAGTCTGCCAGAAAATGAAGAGGAGGAGGGAAAAAAAGGTAGAATATGAAAGAAACACACACACACACATATACACACACACACACACACACACACACACACACACACACACACACACACACACACACACACATGGACCCCCAGGTCTGGGTCAGGGGAGACGCAATGGGCACTAAGGGCCCCGTCCTCCCCCTCTTCCCCTCGCCCCACCTCTGTTTGAACACCCTCAATCATTCCGATCCCTATACTTGTTGCTTGTGCAAAAGAAACGTATGGCAATTGTCTATATTTTCTTAGATGCTCTATAATCATTTGCATTATCAAAATGGGAGACACCAGAGGAATCTAATGGTCATCTAAAGAGCACTTTTACTCCGAAAAGATCCACCCACCAATAATGTACCAGTAGATGGATAGTTCAATATTGAATCATGTAGTACACTTAGTGTACAAAACATTAGGAACATATTGCTAATATTGAGTTGCACCCCCTTTTGCCCTCAGAACAGCCTCCATTTGTCGGGGCATGGACTCTACAAGGTGTCGAAAGCGTTCCACAGGGACGCTGGCCCATGTTGACTCCAATGCTTCCCACAGTTGTGTCAAGTTGACTGGATGTCCACCATTGGGTGGTGGACCATTCTTGATACACATGGGAAACTGTTGAGAGTGAAAAACCCAGCATCATTGCAGTTCTTAACACACTTAAACCAGTGTGGCTGGCACCTACTACCATACCTTGTTCAAAGGCACTTAAATATTTTGTCTTGCCCATTCACCTTCTGAATGGCACACATTCACAATCCATGTCTCAATTTGCTCAAGGCTTAAAAATCCTTATTTTTCTCCCCTTCATCTACACTGATTGAAGTGGAGAGGTGACATCAATAAGGGATCATAGCTTTCACCTGGATTCACTTGGTCAGTCTACAAAATATCATGGAAAGAGCATGTTTTGTACACTCAGTGTATACTGTAATCTGATAATAGGGCATGACTGCACATTTCTTCAATACAGTACTTTCAATTACTTGTGGTGCATTTGATTTAGCTTGACCGGCAGACAAGATGGTCAAAGGCGGAGTTAATACTTTTGGGACTATTCTATTGCTTCCATTCTGCTGAGAAAGCTAAATCAAGTGCACCTGACATATTTAAAAGCATTTTACATAAATTTGCCCCAGGCCTGCAATGCATCCAGGTAAGGTGTGCTTGATATACTTATGTGCTCTTCCTTCAAGTATCTATTGTCCCAGTAAGTCAGTAAACAGAATATTGGCAGACTGAGCCAGGATTTACTTTCTTGTGACAGTCAAGCAGAGGACGTTCCACTTTAGTCAAATCATGGAAAAAAACATCAATCCTTATGTACAGTACACAAAGAATGCAGACATAGAATACAATTCTTCCCTCTAAACAAACAAACTTGAAATATTTAGGGAATTAAAATCCTCCCGTAGATAGCTTGAGGCACACAGAGCACAGTGGTGCAGAATTGACAGCTACCAGATGGCAAAATGAACACTGGCTATCTGAAAAAGTACCCAGATGGCTCAATGGCACTTTGCTGTCTGAGATAGTTTTCCTGTACCTGTGTAGAAAAGTTAGTTCACAGAGACATTTACATTACATTTTAGTCATTTAGCAGACACTCTTATCCAGAGCGACTTACAGTAGTGAATACATTTCATACATTTTTTTTTTTTTTTCATACTGGCCCCCCATGGGAATCAAACCCACAACCCTGGCATTGCAAACACCATGCTCTACCAACTGAGCCACAGGGAACCCCGACCGTGATGTGTAATCTTGCCTGCAACTTATAGGCTTTAGCTCAGAGAGCTAACAGTGTTGATTGGCAATGACAACCTGTGTACAATGCCTTATTGGATAAACCAGCAGGACCCTTGAACTAAGCTCTTCTGGGTTGAATGAAGACAATCAAATGATCTGTTGAATGAGAAAAAACAGTTGATCTGTTGTCATTCATCACCATATCTGCTTCATCCCCACATTAAACATATATGCTGTGGTGGTCCTGTGTGGCTCAGTTGGTCGAACATGGTGTTTGCAATGCCAAGGTTGTGGGTTCGATTCCCACGGGGGACCAGTGCGGAGAAAAACATTTATGAAATGTAGGCATTCACTATGTATGCATGCTCAATGGAATATTAACCATTGTCTTGTCATCAGGAGAAGTTCAAATAAACCAAGCATGAATGTTGCTGACATTATTGCACTTTCTGTCATTTTTCAGTAGCTATGTCATCTGTAGATACTTTGAGGTTGTAGAGCCTAATGGTCCAGTGGTTAGTGTTGAGTGATAGGGACCTGGGCTAGACTGTCCCGTGTAAAAGGGGGTCTGTGTGACCCCGCCATGGCACCCAAGACACGCCACTCTCGCCGCTCCTAGATGACACGTGTGGTGTGTGAGGAGAGAGCGACAACACTGCCACATCTGGCCTGCCACAATGTGTTTCACATCCCTCTCTCCCTCCCAATAGGGAGAGGGAGAGGGCGAGAGAAGGAGTGGGGGGCAGAGAACCGAACCTCCCGGCTTCTTGGTGTTTCGTGTAGAGTCTGTTCTGTGTAGAATCTGTTTTCAACAGGGGGAGGGAGGGAGGGAGGGAGAAAAAGAGCAACGTTGAGTCTAGACAGTGGAGGTTGGGATTGAAATCTGGAAGCCATTGACTCCAGTTCGGAGCTCGGGGTTGCCTCTCTCTCTCTGCAGAAAGGGATCGCATTTCACTGCCTAATTACACATGAAAAATGGTCACATCATTTTTTCACTTTGCCTCTTGTTTTTTTTACACACAAAACTGGGTGGGGGAGGCTGGCTCTCTGAATAAGCTGTTGTGCCCAGATCATGTTTTGGGATATCTCAAAGTATTAGTTAGAGGCTGAATTGTGTGCCCATTGTCAATAGCCTTTTTAAAAATAACTGTTTATGCTGTATGGATATATTGTGTACTCATATGGTTATCCCTGGATATATTTATTGTAAATGTTTAATGTACACTCCAGTGTGTCAAATCATACAAGCCCCTAGACAAGGCCATCTAAACCATAATGTGGTATTTTTGTAATTGAAGACTGGTTCAGTATTATGATTTTAGCAAATTATAATCAAATTATTGTATAAATAAGTATGAATAAATGTGTGAACCGGTGTGTACATTTCAGCCATAAAATTAAGCAGAGTAATTGGACTGAAAACCTCAGCTCATTTCAAGTTTTTTTTGGTATACGTTTGCAAAGTCTATTTTTATTTGATTTCGCCAGCAGAGGGAGGTATAGCCAAGCAAATTAACCCCAGCCAATCAAAACAAAAGACTGCATGTACTTTTCACAGAACTGTCAATCGAATGGAGATGTAGAAATGGGTCAATCTATCACAGACTGATGATGTCAGTAATAACAACATTTTTATATGGACAGATGACCAGGTAGATTTAGTGTCAAGATTCAAATGTATTTGGTACTCTACCTTTTACAATGCCCATTAGGCTTACATTCATTCCACAGATTGAGCCTTGGGCTCAGGTGAGTCTCTGTGTTAGTGTGGACCAGTGGATCTTAAAGAGAACTAGGCTAGTGCTCGTCAGGGGAGATATTTAGTAAGGAGAGGAACATTTGATTCCAACATACAGTAGCTAAGTCATGACCACATGTAATACACAATGGTTTTAATGGTACACAGTGGCACCAATCCTTCCAGGAGTCGATATGGTAACAGTGACTGCCTCTTAAGTGTGAAACGCCTCAGTAAAACTTTAAAAAAAACGGGAAACGTTACTATACAATGAGTATCAGCTTCAACATGTGCCGTTCTCTATGGAAAAGCCATCATGCACTCAGGACTGAAAAAGACTCCAGTGAAAATACAAATATGCAAACTTTTGGTACGCCGCACAGTCATCTGCTGAGAGGCTCTCTGTCGGTGAGTGGCAGTGTTCTGAGCAAAGCAGCAGATCGACTCTGGGAGATGATTTTATGGAGGACTTTCTCATGGTAGGTTCACTCCAGGGGGGCCTGACGGTGGGGCAGGGATCTGTCCATCCAGATGCCTGAGCACATTTCACTGCTGTGTGTGCACTGTACTCAGCTTGTATTTCTGTTGACCTTGGACGCTCAATCGTTCAGGCCTTTGCGAATACTCCAAGAAAAGAAAAGAAGAAAACTTGATGAGTCATGCAAAAGAAAATGGTGAGGCCAAAACAAAGCCATGAAAAAGAAAAACACTGAAAAGAAAGTAGCATCACTCAGGGTGTGATGTGTTGGTCGTGTTAGAACGTGTCATGATTTTGTAGGATAAGCTTATCTGGGAAACGCATAGAATGTCTTATGGGGAGTAGTTTGAGAGATCTTCTGTGTAGGCGCCATTAAATACATTGCCCTCTTGTTAGACATTATGTGTACCAATCAATGAAGATGAGTGATTGGTCATGATGGTTGGTCGTGAGTATGAGAAACCTTTCATTGCCACTGTTTTCTTAGTCTTTCCCAACATCCATAACTGACCAGGGCGGAGGCCAGCGTTCACAAGAGGATTTGATTCACGGTTCCAAGATAACTGTTTCCACATGCTGCTTTTTATATCAATCAGTGATAGGCTCCAGATCTGCAGTAGATTAATTGGCAGCCAGGTATCAACATCCTTAAAAAAACTATTTTCAAAGCAGGTCTATGTCCTGTCAGCAGTCAGCACACAGCCATCTCCTCCATATCTTTCTCTCCTTCATCTCTCTTTCCCCCTTATCTCTATCTCCCTCATCGCTCTCTCTTTCATCTCTCTCCCTCTCTTTTCACATTTAGTACTGAAACAGACAGAGAAGGAGTTGGGAGTTGCTTAGCAACAGTAGATGCAATGAGTGCAATGAAAAGCTAAATCACGTTTTGCAGACCCGGGCAATTTGCCCTGCGACCCAACAATGTTTTCAATAGGGCAGATTGATATTTTCATTGGTTGAACAATGTTACATAAAAATGAGTGCTTCACATAATTTCTCATTGTCATCTGACCTCTCATGGCCATTTCAATACAGGGCTGCTGTCCATTGAAATGAAGCAATAGTCATTGGGATCATCATCTTCATCATACTGTATGTATGAATTAACAGGTTGATTTCAATACAAGAGAAAAGGTAAACGGAGCATGGCGTCCTTCAGTGAGGTTTTATGTCTATAATATAAGCAGTGGCAGGTAGTCTAGTGGTTAAGAGTATTGGACCAGTAACCGAAAGGTCGCTGGTTTGAATCCCAAACTGACTAGGTGAAAGGTCTGTCGTTCTGCCCTTGAACAAGGCAGTTAACCCCCAACAACTGCACTGTGGATGTTGATTAAGGCAGCCCCAATGCATCTTTCTGAGTCAGATGGGTTGGGTTAAATGTGGTAGACACATTTTG
Source organism: Salmo salar (assembly GCF_965601325.2). Taxonomy (NCBI): domain Eukaryota; kingdom Metazoa; phylum Chordata; class Actinopteri; order Salmoniformes; family Salmonidae; genus Salmo; species Salmo salar. Next base: position 66,570,368 of record NC_138294.1, on the reverse strand, counting down.
GATAAATACATTCAGTTGTGCAACTGGAATCCCTTTTCCCTAATTGCTCTGGATAAGAGTGTCTGCTAAATGACGTAAATGTGATATCAAGGTAGACATTCTAAGGGTTAGTACTGTGCTCCACATCTTTTGTAGATCAGCAATTCATTTCAAGGCTATGTGCCAGCATTCTGAAATGGTTTCCTTTTATACTTTCCTGATTTTTTTTATGTAAGTGTGATTTTTAAAGGAGGTCACTGCAGGCTTACAGACCTCATAATAAGAAGAAATACCTCATTCTCACTAAGACACAAGTGGCAACACTTTATTTCAGCCCTCTGTTATGTCCAATGAAGGCTACCAAAGTCTGGCCCTCTACTATTTTACTTCCTGAAACTTTGGGGTAAAATTCCAAAGATGTACCCCATCCTCCAAATGGATTGAAATGTGTCAAAGCATTCCACACATAGAGATAGAACTGACTAAACACCTGATATACTTTATGTTGATGAAAATGGTCCATGGCCTGTAGAACCATGCTAGATACTGCATGTGTCCAACAGACTGGCATGTACAAATACTACATGATTCAAAATAAATACAGCAAATTTTGAGGTCCATTGTTACAAATCAAAACACAACCTTCTCAACCAAGCTTGGACATTGAAACTTTACTAATCTAAAACGTCTCTCCCAAGGGTTTCATTTAAAGACGTCCTCCAGCAATTTTTAAACTTTTATTGTTGAAAAGCGATATCCCAAGTATAAATACAGTAAATTACACACACTAAAGGGTAAAAAAACATGTTTTCATCAAAAGACTTCAAGGTGAAGGGCATTCAAAGAGTTGGTCTGATGGGAATTTCTGATGTCATCGGTCTCCCCTTTGCTTGAGGAACAATAGAGGAGCAATAGAGAACAAAAGAGCAAAGCCCCACCAATCACAATGAGGTTTACCAAATTCCACACCTCTGGAAGAGTTCTCAACTACATTTGACTGAAAGTAGTGGGGAGGGCACTTTTTACAATACGGATACACCCTATTCACTGATTCACTTGTAGTAGGGGGTCTATAGCTACCGTCTTTCTCATGGTCAAGGTGAGAAAAAGGGTGACACTTCATCACACACTGTACATCTCTCTATTGTCCAGGCATTGTCCCCCTCAGTCTTGTGTCTGGGAGGATGTGTCAACAGTCAATGCCATTTACACTGTATCATTTAGGGATGGAGGTATCCACTCATGCAGACATGATGGGAAATGCTGTGACATACAGATGTTAAATAGACCAACACAAAATAATCAGGCCATTCTTAATGTTCTTGTTCTATAACTTCCTGATCTTTCTTTGGCCCATGTTTTGGATCTAGGCTGAAACATATCAGTGAACAAAAATATTGTTGTTGGTTAATTGATTGATTGATATCCTTGAGGAAACTTTTCTCATCTTTTTTATTTATTCTCAAGTGGCACTGCCTTTGAACCCTCAAAGTATACGATTGACAGGGCCATTCCACAGTAGGCTATTATGAATTACTGAGCTGAGTGTGATTTCGATAAGCATTCATCACTGACAATATTTCTGGATAAGTGCGTCAGAGTTGCTTGGCTTCTGCACGTTTTCAGCGTTAATAAATGTTCTATTATGACAGAACTGCAACACTGTTTACATGCGGTAAAGGGCGTTGAATATGTTCCACTATGATCATTTTCCATTGCTTACTACACGCTCCTCCCACTGAGCTACACAGCGCGCAATGAAAACAGCAACAAAAAAGCTGCACTTCCTCATTGCCTAGATACACTCGTCAAGCACACACGAAGAAACAAGGCTGCGCATTGTTTTGATTTTATACTGGTCAGTGTATCTGGGAGGTACAAATACTAAAATACAGCATAGGCCTGCGCACATACAACACTGAATAGGATAATTATTCAATATCGAAAAGGAATACAATTTAACGTTACACTGTTGCTGTTTTGAAGAACAGCCGATCAATTCAACAGGTAGGTCCCTGATTTGTGTCTCTTCTCTTGTTCTTTGATCTATTCCCAGACAATGTGGCATTTGACTCTGTACTGCTTTCCTGAATAGTTTGTTTCTGTTCTACATGACATTTGCGATAATAGTTTCTGGTGGAATAATAACCAAAGGTAAATCCCATTCCATGCCTTGGGCTATGCGAAATATTATTTAAATTGGGGTAATGATTAATTTATCACTGATATTAAATATATCTTTACGAATTATTCAACATGGCTATGTCAATGGAATCACTATTGAATGTGTGGCGCTAATCTAATATGAAGGACCACCCTCCCCTACCATGAGGGGCCTTGAGTCATTTCAGGGACCGATTAAACTTGTGACCAATGAGAGAATTATGCTATTTTTCTGTCTCAGCCATTCGTGATGTCATAATGATAGTGTGTGTGAAATTGTTGGCCTAATGTAAAACATATTTTTGTGTAAGTAATTCCCCAAACTAACCAAATCAATAGCCTATTTATTCAGTAGTGTTCAGGTTGCTTTGGAAAGTGTGCCAATGCATTAGGATATTGAATTCAATGTGCAGGCTTTATTTATATAATGTAATAGCCTAACACAATTTAGGCTCTATTAAGCCATTATGTGCTCGGTATAAAATAAGACATTGTAATATACTCATATTTATACATTGCACATTTTTTTGTTGCTATTTAGGAGAACAGTGGATCTATAGGTTGCATGTGAATTCATTGTCATTGTAGAGAAACGTATTACAACCCTCAGAGACAGATACAGTATCATACAAATTTCCATTCAGTGTGATGTCATTACTGATGTGTATTAGTGTTGCTCATAAAGTTTCTCTCTGTAATTTACCTGAAGATTACTGACGTGTGACCTCAGCATGGACCAAGTGGCCCCCTTGTCCACTGGCTATCGCTCCAGCCTCAAGGTGAGACTTCACAAGGCTGTGCCACTAATACAGTAGATAAGTAGGAAAATCGCATACATCGTAGTGCTGGAGATGGAGTTGTGTATAGTACATATAGGACTACTGTATCACAACTGATACTGCAAGGCTGGATCAAAATCCTGCACACCCAATAGCTCTCCAGGACTGGAATTGGAGCACCCTTCACTTAAGGCTATTGGGGAGTTAAGAAACACGGATTCCAAATATCAGCAGAGATTTCTTTTTAAATCCTGTGTGTTGCAGCACACTTGAGTCTGCTATTCTTCTCCCCATAACTTTAACCATAAAATATTAAATGAAAGGAAAGAGGACAAAGCCAGGCATATTAAATGTGAAGATAATTGGGGAGCTGATGGAGGAGAGGCTCTCAGTCTGTCCACCTTCTCTACTGCCACTAACTCAATTAGTCCCCTTGGTAACTAGCAGGAAAAAAGGCTCTCGAGACATTGAGGACCCCGTTTGTGCCAGCCTACCTTTTCTAAGGCCAAATAAATAGACAAATCATTAAACAGTTTAAGGATAAAAAAGGATGGTGTTTTGTGGGGAGTTATTTGAATAAAAAATCATTGTGCCTTACAGTATTAGACAGGCGCACAAATGGCACTTTAGCGTACATCTTTACTATCGATGTCCTAATGATTTGTTAAGGTTTCATGTGCGGCTTGGTTGTATAACGTCATAAGAAGTCTCATCAGCATCTGTAAAGGGCTAATGCTGAAATGGGTACAGTGCAGATTCAAACAGAGCTCATCTTAAAATGGCTTGTTTTTAGCTAATAGAATTGTGAAGAAGAGCCTGGTTTGTCTAACCTGATTCGAAGAGGGGGAACGAGAGAGAGTGAAAAGGGAGCGAGAAGGATAGAGGGAGGAGGGGGTAGAGTTTTTTTTCTCAAAAAGCAGCAGCCTATGCTGTGTTATAAACCCTCAGAGCTGAACTGCTGCCAGCTGCATCAAGGGGAGTTTCTAGTTCTGCTACGGAACAGGAAGACTATGTATGGTCATCCTCTCCCAGCGGTTCAGGGCCAGGCTTAGCTGGGAGAATAAGAAAGGCCTGATGTGTTTGACTAATGATGACAGATTGGCTTTACTGAAAGGGAGTGCCCACTTACAGAGTTCTTTCTGTCATTGCTTTTGCCTGCTCTGTTATCTTTTGTCTTTTATCTCACTTTATGTGACTCCGTCTAAAGAAGTGAATAAGGTATTTCCTAAATGATTCACAGTATCTGTGGGTGATCAGGTGTTGGTCATCCGTTCAGGGCTATACTTGTCTCACCTAATATATGCAATTATGTAGACATACTGTAGAATGGGGCTTTCTCAAATCATCAGGCAAAATACATGTTTTGTGTCTTTTAATTTAAACTAACAGTATTTTGTTTTTTATGTGTTTGTCCTCCACAGCGGCAGGCAGCGTTTGACCTTTTTGAAGATCCCATGTCTCTGTTCTCGGGATACTTCCTCCCCTCAGACGATGAGCAGTCTTTTCAGGAGGTGCCCTCTGGCCTCAACTGTGTCTCACATGGTACGCCACCACCACAACCTACCAACGAGTGCCACATCACTCTAGCCCTCTACTTTACACCAAAACACTTTCATAACACCAATACCAACTAATCACCCCAGGCCAAAGTTAGACCAAACTCTATTAGGAAGATTATTTGCGAGACATGAGGTGACAAAGTTAACAATGTAGTTAAACTGATTGCTGGTATACAAACTGTTTTAATTAATGATTAACAGAAAAACAGGTGTTTATTCGTGGTTAACAATTATCCATAACCCAAACTTTGTTAATCAATCTATCATCCTGTTCCATGGCAGCTAGCCCATTTAAACTGTCTGAACCCTACTTAGATTTTTTTTAAGGCCCAATGCAGCTGGGTTTTTTTTTCAATCTCAATATTAAATCATTACTGGGTAACAATTAGGTACCTTACTGTGATTGTTTTGAATTAAAATTAAAGAAAAATAGCTTCTTTGCAAAGAGCAATTTCTCAAGCAAGAATTTAGCTGGGAGTGGTCTGAGTGGGGAGGGGAAAACTGAAAACTAGCTTTTATTGGCAGAGAGGTTTGGACCTCTTTCTTATTGGTCTATTAACTAATTAAACACCTTGTGATGTCACCAGGCATGCCAAAACTCCATCCTACCTAAACAGACTGACATTTTAGGCAGTCTTTTCAAACAGCTCTTGCACTAAAAGTGCACCGTCATCAGTTTCAAAATTTCACAGTATTATTCTAACCTCATGGTGTGTAAATGTATATAAAACACAGGGAAATCATGGTTTTGGCTGCACTGGGCCTTTAAATTTAACTTTATTTTTGAGTTTGTATATGTATGAGTAGTGTTTTAAAGCTGTTGTTAGTGTGCACAAAACAGAGTAGTGTACAGTCAATTTGGAGCTGGATCAACTATGAACAGTATTAGGCAGTGGCATACTGTACACTGTTCATTCTTGTTCGCATTGACAGACCTGCCTATTGTGTTGAGATCACACCAACTTGTGGTTTGTGTTGTGCAATAGAGGTTATTATACAGATAGAACTCATTGTTCTTACAGCATTGACAGTAAACCCTGCTCATATATGTGTTATCACACACGTAGGCACAAAGGAAATGCGCGTTTTGGACTGATTTGGGTCTTTAAACAATTATGACACTGTTAAAGCAATGTTATTACATAAGAAAGGTCTAGAAAGGTTGATTAATAAGGTAATCAAACATTTGTTTTTGTAAACTCTCCAGACATGGGCCCTTGCTCTGTTCCACTTTTGACCCCGTGCAGTAAGGCAGTGATGAGTCAGGCCTTGAAGGACAGCTTCAGTGGCTTCTCCAAGGTTCAACGCTGCTGTGGCATCTCCAACAGTGAGTCACTTTCTACACCTGCTCAATCTCATTGCCCTCCCTTTTTCTTAATTTCTATTGAAATGTTTTCTACAAGGATAACAATTTGCTCATTTCCTAGCTAATTTTGAACTGGATTGGAGGTCAGTCATTTTTGCCTCATTTCGAAAGCTTTGCACTCAGTCCAGCTTCCACAATAGATTAGCTCCTGATTCTTACTCGTTAACACCATGTTTGTATGACATTTTCCCACTTGTTGAGTGTTTAAGTAATTTATTTTCTTCCCCTCTTTAAAGGACAGGTTCACCATTTTTAACCAAATCTCTATTTTTGATGTAAATAGCATGTTATAGAAGTGTCCAGACACTTTTTTTGTGATTTCACTTGGTTTGGAGAAAGAGAGCCCCCCACCAGCAATAGATTTCCTCATTGCTCATTCTGCAGTATGGGGGCCACAGATAAACATGAACAAAGGCTCCAAAAACACCCAAATATGTCCTTTTAGAAATGCATAGTGATGCAGGTCTTTAGATGTTGTACACATGAAATTGTGTAATTCTGAACTTTATCCGCAACTTTATATTCCATTTTATTGGACTCGGGCGATACTTTTTCCGATACTTTTCCACGTGTCTCATTTCTCGTGTCACCACAATGGGAACCAAAAAATATATAAATGCTCGCATACAGAAAAGTATCGCCCATTTCGAAAATGACTTATTTGTTCATGTTTATCCATACTGCAGAACAAGCAATAATGAAGTCTATTGCTGGTGGGGTAAGTTTCTCAAAACCAAGTGAAATCGAAAAAACTGTGTCTGGACTCTTCTATAACATGCCATTTACATAAAAAAAATTAGATTTGGTAAAACATTTTGCCTGTCCCTTAATCATTAAAAAGTAAGCCTAGTTAATCAAGACAAAGACTGGTGTATTTTGGTGAGGTTTCCATGGAATTGTGCATTAACGTTTTAGTAATTTAAAATGACTGTATATTAAGCCATATCTTTTTTCTTTCTCGCTTTCACAGACCCCCATAAGTGGACCAAGCAGCATGTGATGCAGTGGCTCCACTGGGCAGCCAGTGAGTTCAGCCTGGCCAACGTCCACTTCTTTAAGTTTGACATGAACGGCCAGGAGCTGTGTGACCTGGGCAAGGAGAGCTTCCTGGACCTGGCCCCAGACTTTGTGGGCGACATCCTGTGGGAGCACCTGGACCAGATGATGAAAGGTAACCGTGGAACTTTTTAGTCAGATGGTGTTTGTGTGGAAGGAAGATGGGGGAAAGAATAGGTGGAGTCATTAGTTCTTTTTGTATTCGGGTGGAAATGGTTTCTTTATTCTGTTGAATTACTGTATCCTTTGGCTAAATGATACATGCTAAAATCAAATAACAGTATTTCTGACGGTTCCTGACTTTATCCTCCGTTTTCTTCCAGAATGTCAAGAGAGAGAAGAATCCAAAAGCCTCAGCAGTGTTGTGCCCTCAGTAACCAACTGGATGAGCTCTGTCGGTGAGCGTCCATTAGAAAAACAAACTAAGCACCAGAGGGTTCAAATCCAAGTAAACATCAGATAGACAAAACAGTTTGACTTCAGCTTCATTTGAACAGAAGCCTTAAAGGCCCAATTCAGCCATTTAAAAAAATCTCAATATGAAATATTTTCTGGCTAACAATTAAGTACTTTACTGTGATTGTTTTCAATTAAAATGGTCAAAAAGAAACTGTCTGGGAGTGGTTTGAGTTGGGAAGGGAAAGAGCGAGAGGTTAGAAACTCTTTCTTATTGGCCTATTAACTCATTTACTGTCTAGTGATATCACTATTCCAACCTCAGTGTGGAAATATATATAAAACATAGAAAAATCACACTTTTGACTGCACTGGGCCTTTAGGCTGTCCAAAGAGGTCTCTGAGGGGTGGGTGTGATGAGATGAGCTAAGTGGGCATATGTTCTTCTCTACAGGCTTCAGTCTGGAGGTGACCCAGTGTGCCCTGCAGGTGCCTGACAACAGCGGTAGTCTGCTGAGAGAACTGTTTGAGACTGCGGACAAGACTACCCTGCTGACCCGAGATCAGGAGTTCTCCATGTTCTCTAAGCCCCAGCTGAGCACGGTCAACGTCAGCTACATCAGGAGCAACCCAGACGCAGGGCAACTCTGCAAAGCCTGTGAGTAGGCACTGTTGTCTAGAAGCTATTAATCAATGTTAATTAATTAGTGTTCATTTTCCAAGGGAACACATGTAAGCGATTCCCAACAGATATTTGAATTCAGTGATAGTTCCTTAACGTGATTCAGTTTCAGTTGAACTAACCATCTCTGTGCTTTGTTTATCCACAGTCTCGTCCCAGGACCAGAGTTTGTGTTCATTGGAGAGCATGGACAGCTTTGAGGGGCCAGAGTCCATGCTGCAATCCTGGGGTAGCCAGTCTTCCCTGGCGGACAACCAGAGGGTGCCGTCCAACGACAGCTTTGAGGAAGAGTGCAACAGCAGCACTCTGAGCCTGGGGAATCAGGGCCTATCCTTCAAGGACTACGTCCAGGAGAGGAACGAGCCTGTGGAACTGGGAAAGCCTGTCATACCTGCTGCCGTGCTGGCTGGCTTCACTGGTGAGTTTATAAACCCGCTGACACAGTCAAACCCAGCTCATCTTGTATGAAATACTATCTATCTCTCTGTCAACCCCAGTTTCAACCAGTTCAAAACAGCACACTATAGTTGTGTATACACAAATTATGCCTTTTGATCGCCGTCTGACTCCTATGCCTCTTTTTTCCTCTCAACAGGAAGCGGTCCTATCCAGCTGTGGCAGTTCCTGCTGGAGCTCCTGACTGATAAGAGTTGTCAGACCATCATCAGCTGGACGGGAGACGGCTGGGAGTTCAAACTCACTGACCCAGATGAGGTGAGTGTCAATTGGCCTCATACAATATGTGTATATCAGGTTGTGGAGGAGATAGCCACAAGGGTTTACAGTAGTGGTGTACCGACTACTCTGACAAAAAGAGTATCGCAACGGATATGGAGAATTTTCAGAATGCGATTATGACAAGTATTTTTTGTAATTCAAATAGTAATTGTCAGCTGCCAGCACGCATCTCTCTGTCCCTCAAACATTGTGAAGCCCTTTCTGCTCTAAATAACTAGTGGCTAGTTCTTATATCTGTAAGAAACAAGCGGGGTATCGTTTGAGCCTGCTGTAACGATTGGATTAGAAAAAGCCGTTCTCCCTCTGCTCTTATTTCCCCAGACAGACATACGCGGGGCTCCGTCTCTCTCACTCATCTCAGGGCACATTACACCACTTCTACAAACATTGTGTGTGAATCAGAATTGCTAGTGATTGTTGTTCTAGCTATCAATCTAGTTATATTTTCTGTCGACTTTGCTGAGGACATATGTTTGTTTTTGTCTGTGTACTTACTGAGTAGCTTAAATAAATATCCTCACACTTGTGTGATAGGCTTTACCTGCATTTAAACCACACTTCTGGGTCTTCCGATTACGAGTATCAAGTGTGATAAAATGGATACAATTGATTGAGATTGGCAACACCGCTAGTTTACAGGACTAAAAAAGTCTTCAACACAAGAGCCATCAGAAGACATCAAGATGTAGTGTAAGACTGTTTTGCATTGGTGTTTATCATTCTCTCCTTCCTCCTCCAGGTGGCTAGACGCTGGGGCCGCAGGAAGAACAAGCCCAAGATGAACTACGAGAAGCTGAGCCGTGGCCTGCGATACTACTACGACAAGAACATCATCCACAAGACCTCGGGCAAGCGATACGTCTACCGCTTCGTCTGCGACCTGCAGAATCTTCTGGGCTACTCGGCCGAAGAGCTCCACATCATGCTAGGGGTCCAGCCTGACACTGAGGATTGAACCAACTGGTGTTTTATCGAAAGGGAAGGGGTTGGAGATCTAGCCAGTGGGGTCTCACTACCCCAACTTAGCAAAAGTTGCTAATGGTACAGGCCATCTGAAAGTAATTTCTGGTCATTGAACAGGTGGCACTGATTGATGTCCACTGATAGTGGCTACACAGGTGGGCAGACAGTGAGCATCTCTAATTTGGAGAGGCAGCTCATGTCTCGGCTCTTGTGCCATCAATGTTCATTGTTGTGCAAGCTTTGGTTGAGAGGGGTGCCAGTATTTAAATCAAGCATTCCCTCTGGGTGAAAGTGTTATTGTGGAAGTTGTAATGGATCAGCTCTGTATCCATCTGCAAAGTGGAGAGCTGTTAATTGCGCAGATGACAATGGTGATCAATGTAACATAGATGATTTTTTCATTCTTGCCTTATTCTCAGCAAGTATGGTGTTTATGGAGTCTGAACAGTGGACATTTAGACTTACTGTGAATGATCTTGAGGTTACCAAACAAGAATGGTTTTGAGGTGGCGGCTCCAGCGCCTTAAATAGGAGTTTTGATGGAAAATGTATTCATGATTTTATGGAATAGCTAAGATTGCCTTTACTGTTGTGCTTACTAATGCATTGTCCTGCTGACCAGCTTGCAGCGCAACTGGAATACCAGTCATTGTGGCTATTGCATTTCTCCTCTATCAAAAAGGAAATAATTTAATTGTTGTTCTGTAAATATGAATATTTTGTCATGTTTGGTGAGTTATACACAATTCACATGTGAATATGGCTTTAAAGGTTGAATGTAACGGTGTAGCAGCTATCATAATGTATTTTTGTAGCAGGTTTATCAGGGATAAATTTGTGAATTGATTGTTTATTTATTTTTATGTGACCAAAGCGACATGTGGATGTATATGGTTTATTCTAAACTATAGTTGCATTTTGTTGTATGTTTTTATATTCTGTACCAAAGTCCCTGTGTATATATTACATTGGTACTACTGTACTTGTTATAAATACGATGAATATTCACTGTGTATTTACTGAAGAAGATAAAGCAGCCTTTTTCAAGTTGTTGTACAGATGACAGACACAAAAATTGCATAATTTTGGCATGGGTACGATCTTATTCCTTCCTAGCCCATGTGTGTTTGTGCTGTTCTCTTAATCATTTTAGTCGTCTTCTATTAATTGATATTGTATAACACAATGAAAAGTAAGATCATCTTGAGAATTCTGTTGTCGAAATCTTAATAATATAGAACATTTTGAACTGACAGGTGAAGCAACAGGGTTATTGTACATTATTTTATAATAGAATGTTGGTCTTGCTACAACATCCAAGCTCTGAATATATAATTGGCAGCGTGACATGCTGTGCTGTTTGCTGTAACTAAAGATGTGCATGTCATCGGCATGCCAAAGACCTGTGTAACTTATTCATCATAATGACTTTACTTAAATTACTTTGTCAGCATTTCAGTGTTTTTTAAATGGAAAATGGCTTTGACATTTTAATAAAAGCTTTATTTTTATATGGTATTATGTTTCTTTTATTGACTTTTGGTAGTTTAATATAAGGAGGGGTAGCTAATTAAAGAGCCATGGGTTTTAAAGAACACTTAGTTGAGTACCAAAATGTGTGTGAGTTTCTTAAGCCAATAGGATAAAAATCTGTCACACCAAGAATTAAGAAGTAATTTTTTTTAAATTGCCAAAGTACTGTTTTTTTTTCTTTGTTACTCTGTGTTAAATCTATTGTCAATCCACAGCTAGTCTCAATGCACACTAACCCATTGAACATTTTATCTTAGCGGATGCTACTTCCATCCCCAGCACCTTTGCCATTTACAAAAATGCCATGCAATGTACGGTATGAATCTCTCACCAGTGCATAGTCTTATGAAATGCATTGCTTCATAGTGTATGTGTGCAGGATTTTTTTAAATATAGATATTTTTTAATTTATTTAACCTTCATTTAACTAGGCAAGTCAGTTAAGAACAAATTCTTATTTACAATGACGGCCTACACCGGCCAAACCCAGACGACGCTGGGTCAATTGTGCGCCACCCTATGGGACTCCCAATCACGTCCGGTTGTGATACAGCCTGGATTCAAACCAGGGTGTCTGTAGTGACGCCTCTAGCACTGAGATGCAGGGCCTTAGACACTGCGCCACTCTAGCCCAACAATGATCAAACACCTACTGTATGTAAGCCCATGGATAAGCTTAGGAAGGTTAGAATTTTTGTTGTGAAGCTCGCAATGTTCAAGGCTGGGGAATGACACACTTTATTGTATTTATGCACTATAATCATGTTGTCTTTTGTATATCATTATCAGTCATTTATAGCTAAATGATCATTACATTTACATTTACGTCATTTAGCAGACGCTCTTATCTAGAGCGACTTACAAATTGGTGCATTCACCATATGATATCCAGTGGAACAACCACTTTACAATAGTACATCTATATCTTTTTTTTTTGGGGGGGGGGGGGGGGGGGGGGTTAGAAGGATTACTTTATCCTATCCTAGGTATTCCTTAAAGAGGTGGGGTTTCAGGTGTCTCCGGAAGGTGGTGATTGACTCCGCTGTCCTGGCGTCATGAGGGAGCTTGTTCCACCATTGGGGTGCCAGAGCAGCGAACAGTTTTGACTGGGCTGAGCGGGAACTGTGCTTCCGCAGAGGTAGGGGGGCCAGCAGGCCAGAGGTGGGCATGGTTCGGGAGAAGATGCGGGAAGAGAACTGTGCAGGTGAGCTAACTGTTTACCACTGCATCATACATCAGGAATCACTGTGTGCCAAAGCCCTAAAGATGGAACATGTTATGACCACAGTAACACAGGTAGTTAACTTTATAAGAGCCAAAGGTCTGAATCACCGCCAGTTTAAATTTTTTCTAGAGGAGTGTGGTTCGGAATACGCAGACGTGCCGTATCACACAGAGGTGAGATGGCTAAGCAGAGGAAAAGTACTGAACAGATGTTTCGAGCTGCGTGAGGAAATATGTCAATTCCTGGAAACCAAAGGGAAGGATACAGCAGAGCTCCGGGAGCAAAAGTTTCTGTGTGAGCTGGCCTTTCTCTGTGACATCTCGAGCCATCTCGATGCGCTGAACCTGCAGCTTCCGGGGGGGGGGGCGCATCATCACAGACATGTATGCTGCAGTGAGGGCCTTTAAAACTAAACTGTGCCTGTGGGAGAATCAGATGCTGCAAGGAAACCCTTGCCATTTTCCCTGCTGCCAAACCATAAAAGCGCAGATCTCTACCGCCGTGTTCCCATGCGCACAGTTTGCTGAAAAACTCAGTGTTCTCGCCGCTGAGTTTAGCCGGCGATTTGCCGACTTCGATGTCCAGAAATGTAGGTTTGAACTGCTTAGTAATCCCTTCGCAGTTGATGTGGAAAATGCACCAACCAACATCCAAATGGAGCTGATTGAACTCCAGTGCAACGACACGCTGAAGTCAAAGTATGATGCTGTGGGTGCCGCACAGTTTCCACGGTTCATCCCTGACACAATGCCTCAGCACCCAAGCTGCTCAGATGCTCTCCATGTTCGGCAGCACTTATCTATGCGAGCAACTTTTCTCCTCGATGAAGATGACCAAAACAACTCACAGGAGACGTCTGACTGATGAACACCTTCGCTCGATACTGAGGATTTCTTCAGCTCAGAGCCTGAGCCCAGACATTGATGAACTAGCATCCAAGAAGACATGCCAGGTATCTGGCTTGGGCACATCAGATTAGATCAGTGTGCAATAATTAACGTTTTCTTTGTGCACTTTTTCTTGCTACAAGGCATGGGCTTGAATGGTTGATTGATTTATTATCATTTTATTTGTAAAATTATTAGCCAGTGGAAAAAGTTTATTTTGGTATTTAAATCAGATGGCTGCAAATAGAAAAGAGGCATACGATTTTTATTTAAATTGTATTTATTTAATAAATGAATGCCATTGATGTGTTTTTTCATTTGAAATTCGATTTTGCATGTCTCCACTATTAAATTATATATTGTATGGTAATAAGCGATGCTTGTTCCATATTCAATGTTAAAGCAAAACTTGTTTGGGTCCATATTAAAAGGTTCATTTGTTCAATGTTGTCCCGCGACTTTGTTCAGGTTTTACATTTTGGCCCACTGGGTATTTGAGTTTGACACCCCTGTTGTAGAGCATGAACCTACAGGATCGAGTCACCGCCTTGATGTTAGTGGAGAACGACAGGGTGTTGTCCAGGGTCACGCCAAGGCTCTTAGCACTCTGGGAGGAGGACACAATGGAGTTATCAACCGTGATGGCGAGATCATGGAACGGGAAGTCCTTCCCCGGGAGGAAGAGCAGCTCCATCTTGCCGAGGTTCAGCTTGAGGTGGTGATCCGTCATCCACACTGATATGTCTGCCAGACATGCAGAGATGCGATTCGCCACCTGGTTATCAGAAGGGGGAAAGGAGAAGATTAATTGTGTGTCGTCTGCGTAGCAATGATAGGAGAGAACATGTGAGGATATGACAGAGCCAAGTGACTTGGTGTATAGCGAGAATAGGAGAGGGCCTAGAACTGAGCCCTGGGGGACACCAGTGGTGAGAGCACGTGGTGCAGAGACGGATTCTCGCCACGCCACCTGGTAGGAGCGACCTGTCAGGTAGGACGCAATCCAAGAGTGAGCCGCGCCAGAGATGCCCAACTCGGAGAGGGTGGAGAGGAAGATCTGATGGTTCACAGTATCAAAGGCAGCAGATAGGTCTAGAAGGATGAGAGCAGAGGAGAGAGAGTTAGCTTTAGCAGTGCGGAGAGCCTCCGTGACACAGAGAAGAGCAGTCTCAGTTGAATGACCAGACTTGAAACCTGACTGATTTGGATCAAGAAGGTCATTCAGATAGCAAGAGAGCTGGCCAAGGACAGCACGCTCAAGAGTTTTGGAGACAAAAGAAAGAAGGGATACTGGTCTGTAGTTGTTGACATTGGAGGGATCGAGTGTTGGTTTTTTGAGAAGGGGTGCAACTCTCGCTCTCTTGAAGACGGAAGGGACGTAGCCAGCGGTCAAGGATGAGTTGATGAGCGAGGTGAGGTAAGGGAGAAGGTCTTCGGAAATGGTCTGGAGAATAGAGGAGGGGATAGGGTCATGCGGGCAGGTTGTTAGGCGGCCGGCCGTCACAAGTCGCAAGATTTCATCTGGAGAGAGAGGGGAGAAAGAGGTCAAAGCATAGGGTAGGGCAATGTGAGCAGCACCAGCGGTGTCGTTTGACTTAACAAACGAGGATCGGATGTCGTCAACCTTCTTTTCAAAATGGTTGACGAAGTAATCCGCAGAGGGAGGAGGGGGGAGGGGGAGGAGGATTCAGGAGGGAGGAGAAGGTGGCAAAGAGCTTCCTAGGGTTAGAGGCAGATGCTTGGAATTTAGAGTGGTAGAAAGTGGCTTTAGCAGCAGAAACAGAGGAAGAAAATGTAGAGAGGAGGAAGTGAAAAGATGCCAGGTCCGCAGGGAGGCTAGTTTTCCTCCATTTCCGCTCGGCTGCCCGGAGCCCTGTTCTGTGAGCTCGCAATGAGTCGTCAAGCCATGGAATAGGAGGGGAGGACCGAGTCGGCCGGCCGGGAGGATAGGGGACATAGAGAGTCAAAGGATGCAGAAGGGAGGAGAGGAGGGTTGAGGAGGCAGAATCAGGAGATTGGTTGGAGAAGGATTGAGCAGAGGGAAGAGATGATAGGATGGAAGAGGAGAGAGTAGCAGGAGAGAGAGAGCGAAGGTTGCGACGGTGCAATACCATCTGAGTTGGGGCAGAGTGAGTAGTGTTGGAGGAGAGCGAGAGGGAAAAGGATACAAGGTAGAGGTCGGAGACTTGGAGGGGAGTTGCAGTGAGATTAGTAGAAGAACAGCATCTAGTAAAGATGAGGTCAAGCGTATTGCCTGCCTTGTGAGTAGGGGGGACGGTGAGAGGGTGAGGTCAAAGAGGAGAGGAGTGGAAAGAAGGAGGCAGAGAGAAATTAGTCAAAGGTAGACGTAGGGAGGTTAAAGTCACCCAGAACTGAGAGGGGTGAGCCATCCTCAGGAAAGGAACTTATCAAGGCGTCAAGCTCATTGATGAACTCTCCAAGGGAACCTGAAGGGCGATAAATGATAAGGATGTTAAGCTTGAATGGGCTAGTGACTGTGACAGCATGGAATTCAAAGGAGGAGATAGACAGATGGGTCAGGGGAGAAAGAGAGAATGTCCACTTTGGAGAGATGAGGATTCCAGTGCCACCACCCCACTGACCAGATGTTCTCGGGGTATGCGAGAACATGTGGTCAGACAAGGAGAGAGCAGTAGGAGTAGCAGTGTTTTCTGTGGTAATCCATGTTTCCGTCAGCGCCAAGAAGTCGAGGGACTGGAGGGTAGCATAGGCTGAGATGAACTCTGCCTTGTTGGCCGCAGATCGGCAGTTCCAGAGGCTGCCGGAGACCTGGAACTCCACGTGGGTCGTGCGTGCTGGGACCACCAGGTTAGAGTGGCAGCAGCCACGCGGTGTGAAGCGTTTGTATTGCCTGTGCAGAGAGGAGAGAACAGGGATAGACAGACACATAGTTGACAGGCTACAGGAGAGGCTACGCTAATGCAAAGGAGATTGGCATGAAAATTAACTAAACAACTGGGGAAGCGAGAGAGCAGGGCCTCCCTCACTAACCATTCACTGAAACACTCAAATATAACTTTTCCAACTTCCACTTTAGAAATTATAATTGATGTAAACTACAGTGGTTCAATGTTTCGAGGAATCGGCTCAAACTTAGTTTATTCAGCTAGATAACTTGGTACAGTATTCTTCCGTGAAACCCACCCAGTGCACCGTATCCTATGACGCCGTAGCTAACTAGCATGCTAGCATCCAATAACACACGGTTAGCACCAATACTTGGTTACAACAAACTACCAATGGATCATTCGTGTCCGTGTCTAGTTCCTTTCATAACGCAGAAGTAATTAAACATTGGCTAGCTAATACAAAGTCAGTCCTGCTAGCTACACAAGTGGACTACACATCTCGAATGTTCAAAAAGTTAAGCTTACGTTGCAAAAATCTTATTGACTAAAAATGATACAGTACTGCTAGCTGGTAGAGTTGTTGACTTTGTTTGAAAATGTAGCTGGCTAGCTAACCTCGATAGTTACTCTGTACTACGCCTTTATCTTTGATACAAAGACAACTATGTAGCTAGCTAACATTACACTAATCAAATCGTTCCGTTGTAATGTATTTAGTTTCTACAGTACTGCTAGTTGGTAAAGTTGGCTAGCTAGCAGTGGCTGTGGTGTTCACTTTGTTTGGAAAACGGCGTCGCTGCGAACGAATACAGCTGGCTAGCTAACCTTGTTAGTTTCTCAGAGCTACATCTTTATTTTTGATACAAAGACAGCAAAGACAACTATGTAGCTAGCTAACATTACACTAATCAAATCGTTCCGTTGTAATGTAATGAAATGTAATATTACCCGCCGAGCGAGGTACAGCACGACTATTCACTCCAGCATCCGGTTTGTATGAGCCATATACAATATGATCAATATGTGTAGTTTTAGGGCCGCCATAACCGTTTTAAAATTATAGAAGAAAAAACATGTGTGGAACTGTTGACAGAAGACGGGACGGCATTTCTGAATTTGAGTCCGTTTCTGCCGTAACATGGACTCTTAATAATTCCTGAAACAAGCAAAGGAATCTTCAGTTGCCTAAGCAACGCACCCCACAATGCAGCAGCAGCTCACTTTGTATATGGCTTCAATAGCTGCAGGAGCGGAGGAGAGGAGAAAATGTGCACTAAAAAACCCAAATTTTAACAGTTATTAGTATGGTGACCGTGGCCATTTGGCTGGCCAATTAACATCATCCAAAATTCCTTAATCATCACAGCCCTATGCGTTGATGCACTGTAATCTATTGACCCAGGCAAAAACACCCACGTAAAAAGGATACATTCCAAAGGGAAGGTGCTTAACAATGGAGGAATTCAGATAAAGGGAAGGTGCATAATGATGGAGGAATTCAGATATGACGTAATTGTTATAAGTACTACCCACAGTGTTTTTAAACTACGGTGTGCGACACAGTAAATCATCAATGTGCCAGTAAATCAGCACAATGTACTTTTTGGGGTTTTCAAATTGCCGCCGTCTTGGAGCTAGAATTTGGATCATGTATAGAGAGCAATGTACAATACGGCGAACTTAGCAAACGATGCCTTTTTGGTAAGTACATGGGAGCCGACATCTTTATGCACTCTCGGCGTTCTATTTACTAAGTAGTTCAGGCTGTTGAGGGGAGGATGGCTCATAATAATGGCTGGAACAAAATAATCCCATGATCATTAATCGAAATATGAAATAGTCACGTGAAGCTCTAGCTACATGAGACGTGCTGCCTCTTTCCTTTTGAGAGCATGTGGAGAGAGATCTCTCACATATCTGATATGTCCAGACAGCTCCCCGGTCCCAGCTCTGTTCACAACTGTACACAACACACTCTACACACACAGCCCAGCGAGCCTCCTACAGCTGTGTCAACATGGCCTACACTGAGCCCTGTCGTAGTCCAGGGTATTCACTTACATGACTCAAAGACTAACTGTCAACATCTGTCTCCACAATAAAGCGTGTGTGATTACACATATACGACCAGGGTTTACTGTCAATGCTGTAAGAACAATGAGTTCTATCTGTATAATAACCTCTATTGCGCAACACAAACCACAAGTTGGTGTGATCTCAACACAATAGGCAGGTCTGTCAATGCAAACAAGAATGAACAGTGTACAGTATGCCACTGCCTAATACTGTTCATAGTTGATCCAGCTCCAAATTGACTGTACACTACTCTGTTTTGTGCACATTAACAACAGCCTTAAAACACTACTCATACATATACAAACTCAAAAATAAAGTTAATTTTAAAGGCCCAGTGCAGCCAAAACCGTGATTTCCCTGTGTTTTATATATACTTCCACACTCTGAGGTTGGAATAATACTGTGAAATTGTGAAATGATAATAATGCCCTTTTAGTGTAAGAGCTGTTTGAAAAGATCACCTGATATTTCAGCCTGTTTTGGTGGGATGGAGTTTTGGCCTGCCTGGTGACATCAGACAGTCGTAGATAGTCATAGCAAAATTTTTGCTTGAGAAATTGCTTTTTGTTAAGAAGCTATTTTGGTTTCTTTTTAATTGAAAACAATCACAGTAAGGCACTAAATTGCTACCCAGAAATGTTTTGGTATTGAGATATAAAAGGCTGCAATGGACCTTTACAGACTGACTACACCGCTCGCGTCACGTGTGCGAGCGTTGCTAAATAAATTTAGAAATCTATGTTATTCAATTATTGCACCCACACTGCTTGCGTGCGCCAACGAGCATCTGCGTTGCCAAGGGCTAAAGTAGAAATCAGTTCTATTTCTGACGCAGATCGCACTGCGAGTCCTGCCTCTCCCATCTCCTCATTGGTTTATAGAAGCAGGTACCCACGTGCCATCTCCTCATTGGTTATACCCACGTGGGTGACTGAAAGACGAATGAGGTCAGTGCGGTAATGCACCTAATTTATGAAAGTTGCCAATCGCAATATAAAGTCAAGAGAAGAAAAGCCTGGAAGGAAGAGAGATGACTAGAAACGATTCGGTTGACCGTTTTATGTGTGGATTAATATGCGGAGTAGAGGACCTTGTGCATTTCAGGTAAAATAACAACTCAATGTTTATATCCCAGGACAAATTAGCTAGCAAGTGCAAGCTAACTAGCTAAATTCTCATAAATGTTTAATGCTTTTCGACCTGTCCCCAAATTAATATAATTGGTTCAGAGTTTGTTTTGATATTTTAACCTACGTGTCGTGATAGCGTTTGGTGTGGGGGGACAAATTTAATTTATGCACGATGGCGCACGATAGCGCACGCGTGCAGCCGTTTTGAGTTCCGCGTTTAAGGCCAGTAACTAAAGGACAGTGACTAAATGTACATTTGCTTGAATGATCATACCTCTTAGGATTTTTATGTTGAGTTAACAAAATACATGTCATAAGAATTACAATACTATATTTCGGATCATTTCCACAAACTCTCCCACATCTTATAGTCTTACAAGTAATATTGGTAAAAGATAGTGAGATAATACTGGTAAGGAAATGAAAAATTAACATAGTGTTTACTGGAAGCAGTAACCTCCATATGATAGACTCAACTCAAGTGCTGCTACAGTACCAGCACCCAACCTTAACCTAACATGCTGCAGCTATTGTGTTGATCCTCCAGTCAAAGACGAACACATGACTGTCTCTCTGCATTGTGTGCCTGACAGAACATATAATACACACTCATCTTTTGTGGAACATGGTGTTCTACAGTGAAGGGCAACACTGAAGTGTACAGAACATGGTTTCTTAGGAATGAGCGGAGGAAGCAGAGTATGTGAGTGGAGTTGAGTGTTTAGAAAATCCTGCTCATCGCTCACAGCGGGCGCTCCATGTCCTTTCCAACCGCTCTGGTAAAAACGGCTCCTCACTGCTCCCCGACGACAACGGTGGTAGGCCTGATTACCGACAACGATGAGACAGCCTATAGGGAGGAGGTCAGAGACCTGACAGTGTGGTGCCAGGACAACAACCCCTCCATCAAGACAAAGGTGATCGTGGCCTACAGGAAAAGGAGGGCCAAGAACGCCCCCATTCACATTGACATGGCTGTAGTGGAGCAGGTTGAGAGCTTCAAGTTCCTTGGTGTCCACATCACCTACAAACTATCATGGTCCAAAGACACCAAGACAGTCGTGAAGAGGGCACAACAATGCCTATTCCCCCTCAGGAGACTGAAAAGATTTGGCATTGGTCCTCAGATCCTCAAAAGTTCTACAGCTGCACAATCAAGAGCATCCTGACTGGTTGCATCACCGCCTGGTATGGCAACTGCTCGGCATCTGACCGCAAGGCGCTAAAGAGGGTACGGCCCAGCGTACGGCCCAGTACATCAATGGGCCAAGATTCATGCCATCCAGGACCTCTATACCAGGCGGTGTCAGAGGAAGGCCCTAAAAATTGTCAAAGAATCTTAGGGGCCTTTCTCGGGAGCCTATAGCAGCACACAAGTAGACTACAATTACATGCTGGGCCGGGCATGCCATGAGCTCGTGAAATGAGCACTACTTGGAGCGCTACTGGAGCGAAATTGGATCGGACGAGAAGGCTCAGTTTCCAGAATTTGGGAAACTCGCTCTGAGCTCCAGTGAAATCGGACATGGTCCACTCCTAGCTCCGCTCCAGCTCCACTCACATACTCTGGAAGGAAGTAGTAGCATATATGGTTTGAAGGAGTACAGGTCTGTCATCTACATGCAATTATTACTGAAGCAACTGCTGCTTCACCCTCTGTAATGTGATTCATGCTCATGTTCAGATAGAGAACTGTTAATTGAAATTGGCTGATGCCTGTGGCTCTGAGTATGTCCTCAAGTAAATAACCTATAGATATACAGTGCATTCGGGAAAGTATTCAGACCCCTTGACTTTTTCTACATTTTGTTAAGTTACAGCCTTCTTCTAAAATGGATTAAATCGTTTTTTTCCCTCCTCAATCTACACACCATAACCCACAATGAGAAAGCATGAACAGGTTAAGAAAGTTTTGCAGATTTGTTAAAAATAAGTAACTGAAATATCACATTTACATAAGTATTCAGACCATTTATTCAGTACTTAGTTGAAGCACCTTTGGCAGCGATTACCAGCCTCGAGTCTTCTTGGGTATGACGCTACAAGCTTGGCACACCTGTATTTGGGGAGTTTCTCCCATTATTCTCTGCAGATCCTCTCAAGCTCTGTCAGGTTGGATGGGGAGTGTCGCTGCACATTATTGAGATGTTTGATCGGGTTCAAGTCTGGGCTCTGGCTGGGCCACTCAAGGACATTCAGAGACTTGTCCCGAAGCCACCCCTGCGTTGTCTTGGCTGTGTGCTTAGGGTCGTTGTCCTGTTGGAAGGCGAACCTTTGCCCCAGTCTGAGGTCCTAAGTGCTTTGGAGCACGTTTTCATGAAGGATCTCTCTGTACTTTGCTCTGTTCATCTTTCCCTAAATCCTGACTGTCATGTGCCTTTTACTGAGGAGTGGCTTCCGTCTGGCCACGCTACCATAAAGGCCTGATTGGTGGAGTGCTGCAGAGATGGTTGTCCTTCTAGAAGGTTCTCAAATCTCCATAGAGGAACTCTGGAGCTCTGTCAGAGGGACCATCGGGTTCTTGGTCACCTCCCTGACCAAGGCCCTTCTCCCTTCTCCCCCGATTGCTGTTATTATATAACAGTGTTAGTTAACATTTTACAAATGCTTTGACAGTATGTTTTTTAAAAAGGGGTGTTTTTGAGTTTCTACCTCATGTCTCAATTGCTCTACAAAGATGAATGGAACCAGCCTGCCTGTTTCTACCACATGGCAAATTCAAACAAGCCACCGGGGGATTCCACTGCGTACTCCAATAACACTGTAATAGCCTTTTTCTGGAAACTCCTTTTCATATCTGGACTGTTACCATCAATGGGCAGCACAACTGATTATTCAGGGCCTGTGACAAAAGGCTTTACAATGCACCAGATAGCACAATCTTAAATATCCCTTTATTACCCTCTACTATCTTTGATAATGGATTCTTAGGAAACATTGACACAATGTGTAAGCCTACCTACAATGAGCATATGGAATTGTCAGACATTTACTCACGGACTATGTTTTTGCCTCAGGGAGAGATGACAGACAGATAATACAATACACGCATACCATGCAATGAAAGGTGCGTTACTGTACACTACAGTAGGACACTTCATCACCTTCATTATGCACTGCTACAATTCTCATGCAAAACATGTTATGGCATGGCAGACATGCTACAACATAATATGCTAGTTAGACCAAAAAAAAATGCTCACACACACAGTAAAAACTCCCTCTGATCAAACAGTGCTGTGTACTGTACTAAACTGTGTGCTGTATTGTTTTCAGGGCACCCGGCGGCTGTTCAGTTCCAGGAACAGGGTTATGGGAGGCCCAGCTAGCCAGTTCCATCTGCAAGTCGTTTCCTGAGAAACTGCCCCTGGCACTGCCATGGACGTTACACCCTAAATGAGAATAAGGCAATGTGCTGCTGGCCTCCAGGCAATAGAGGTTGGAGCAGATCCCCAGCCACACACCACCCTCTTGTACTTGTTCACTCATGTACACTCAGAGACAATCTCCCCACCTCAAACACTCAGAGATTTACATAGAGACAAAATACTCAGTCCCACTCCAATGCACACTTTGGTACTAAAAAACACAGAGAAACATATACACATACGTCAGGGTTTCCTAAACTTTTTTGGCCCACGACCCCATTTTGATATCTGAAAATTTGCGGGGACCCAACCATGTAAAAACAAATTGTGTGATTAACAGCCAATGTTTCGTTTTTTCATTGGGGCTATGGCAGTCAATTGCAAAACACTCGAACAGAATTTCTGATTGTATTCTCAACTCACCATCATCTATTTGATCTCACAACCACTAATTTACATTTTAGTCATTTAGCAGACGCTCTTATCCAGAGCGACTTACAGTAGTGAATCCATACATTTCATGCATTATTTTTTATTTTGTTATTTTTTTGTACTGGCCCCCCGTGGGAATCGAACCCACATCCCTGGCATTGTACACACCATGCTGTTGTTGCAAACACCATGCTCTACCAACTGAGCCACAGGGAACTATTGAGATGGGTGTGCTTGATGCATGTCGAAGTTACCTGCTGCACATCTCAGAGTTCTGCGCTCAGCTCTTTTGCTACCATCCTGTGATAGATGGAGCCCCATCCTTGCAAAAGCCCACCATTCAATCCCATGGATTCTGTTTATCGTCAATATAGCCACGCAGCGCACTGAACATCCCCTGTGCCGGTTCATGCTCGGGAATCGTGAGACTGAACAATATGTCCGCGTAAATAGCATCCCCCGACAGGTAGCGAACAAAAGTCAATGCATCTCGGGTCTCACAACTAATGTCCATTTGGAGAGCATAAGCTGGGGAGCTTTTGAGTCATTCAGTCAGTTTCCTCTTGATTGCTAGCTATAACATCAATTCTTAGTTTCACAGATATCTGACAAAGGTATTTCAAGTTTCAAGCTTTAATGTCACATGCACAAGTACAGTGAAATGCCTTTCTTGGAAACTCAAAACCCAACAGTAGCAATGTATTACTGGAAAAAAACACATGAGAAATAAGATTAGAAAATATGAGATACTGTAGTGATGGAGGTAGATACTGTACGTACACACTGCCACTAGAGGTATGGGGAAGTGCCATATATTGTAGTTGTAGATTACGTTCAGACCACAACTTCCACAAAGCTAAACCCACTGCTTTCAGTTGTTTACGTTTGTTATGGAGTGGGCTGGCATGTCGGTTGGGTAGGTGTGCTTTATCTTAGAATATGGAATGCAAGCATTAACTGAACGAGTGGAGCTCTCTGGAGGCTTGTTGGAGGAGCTATTGGAGGATGGGATTGTTGTAATGGATGGATTGGAATAAATAGAATGGTGTCAAATATGTGGTTTCCATGTTTGATACTGTTCCATTTATTCCATTCCATCCATTACAATGATCCCATCCTCCAATAGCTCCTCCCACCAGCCTCTTCTGATGCAGACATTTACAAAAATGAAAAAGGATGTATTATTTATGTGGACTTCAACAGAAGGCCTCCCAGAGTCACCCTTTAGGCCATCCTTAGTTTCATAGTAGCAAAGTGCATCAACCCCTGCAATTTCCATATGAATGTAACATTTTATCTACATATTGATTTGGTGTTCCTTTTTGGCTGTGCTTAAAATCAATGTGACACTACTTAGTAGCCTACACAGTAGCTCTAACCAAAACACTATGAGTAGTCAGGTTGTCAGAAACAAATAACCTCTCCCTATCATCAGACTGGGCTGTGACGTCTGGCTTCTATGGTAACCATCCCCAGTGTTCATTTAGAGGTTCATTAAAATGCTCAAGGGAATCATTACAACATGGCTTTATTGCACAGGCGAAGCATGGCCTTACAAACAAGAGGAAATTGGCTTTAGGCTACCGTGGGAAACATACTGTACCTTTCATAGACTCATCAGACACCATACCCATCATCATATCTCTCTCATTAGTTGAATAGTATGATAGTAGAGCATTAGGGGATGGCACGTTTACACAGTGCCTGTCAAACATACCATGCTGTCAGTTTCATGTGTCATTACAGATTTATGTGGTCATTAGAGAATGACGGGTAGTCAATGTAGCTGTCACGGCCAGCCTCATGTCACTCTTACAGTGAAGGCACTGTAAAGGAGTTGATATGGCAGCACACAGCACACTTCAAACTAAATGATAAATACATATCACATGTTGAGTTCCACAAGGTTCGATTTTGGGTCCGGTCCTGTCCAGTTTATATACAGCATGTTACCCCTTGGCAGCGTTATCAGAAAGCACAGCATTAATTTCCACTGCTACGCAGATGATACACAACTTTACATTTGTGTCACCAGAGGATTTCAGCTCCACTGATAAATGATTAGACTGTATTAGTGATTTAAATACTTGGAGTGCTCACAACTTCCTCCAGCTAACTAAGACAAGACCGAGGTACTTGTTGGAGCCAAAGCACAGGGAGAGAATCTGGCCACACATATTCATTCACGGGCAATAAAGATAAAACACCAGGTAAAAAACCTAGGTGTTATTTTAGATTATGAACTCAATTTGGCATCACACACTAGGAATGTGACCAAAATAGCTTTATACCACCAGAGGAACATTGGCAAGATGCAGCCGTTTCTCTCTCAGGCTGATACAGTGAGACTCATCCATGCTTTTATTACAATCAGGCTTGCCTAATGCGCTCCTGTCTGGCCTACCCAAGAAAGCCATTGGTCAACTGCAAAACATACAGAATACTGCAGCAAGAGTACTGGCTAGCACCCCCCTCGGGTTCATGCCGTGGGGGAGATCTTCGTGGGCTATACTCAGCCTTGTCTCAGGGTAGTAAGTTGGTGGTTTGAAGATATCCCTCTAGTGATGTGGGGGCTGTGCTTTGGCAAAGTGCCTGGTTGGCCCTGTCCGGGGATATCATTGGACAGGGCCACAGTGTCTCCCGACCCCTACTGTCTCAGCCTCCAGTATTTATTCTGCAATAGTTTATGTGTCGGGGGGCTAGGGTCAGTCTGTTATATCTGGAGTATTTATCCTGTCTTATCCGGTGTCCTGTGTGAATTTAAGTATGCGCCCTCTAATTCTCTCTCTCTCTCCCTCCCCTCCCGGAGGACCTCTCTCCCCTCTAGGACTTCCTTGCCTGATGACTCCTTGCTGTCCCCAATCCACCTGGTCGTGCTGCTGCTCCAGTTTCAACTGTTCTGCCTGCAGCTATGGAACCCTGACCTGTTCACCGGACGAGCTACCTTGTCCCGGACCTGCTGTTTTTGACTCTCTCTCTGTACTGCACCTGCTGTCTCTAACTCTGAATGCTCGGCTATGAAAAGCCAATTGACATTTACTCCTGAGGTGCTGACCTGTTGCACCCACTACAACCACTGTGACTATTATTATTATTTGACCCTGCTGGTCATCTATGAACGTTTGAACATCTTGTCCATGTACTGTTATAATCTCAACCCGGCACAGCCAGAAGAGGACTGGCTTCCCCTCAAAGTCTGGTTCCTCTCTAGGTTTCTTCCTAGGTTCCAGCCTTTCTAGGGAGTTTTTCCTAGCCACCGTGCTTCTTCATCTACATTGCTTGCTGTTTGGGGTTTTTGGCTGGGTTTCAGTATAGCACTTTGTGATATCGGCTGATGTAAAAAGGGCTTTATAAATACATTTGATTGGTGGTAGTAGAGGGAAGGGGACAGAGGAGAGTGGAAGGTGGTAGAGGGAAGGGACAGAGGAGCAAGGGAGATGAAGGAGGGAAGGGACAGAGGAGAGTGGGAGGTGGTAGACAGAGGCAAGAGGACAGAGGAGAGGGAGGTGGTAGAGGGGAGGGGACAGAGGAGAGTGGGAGGTGGTAGAGGGAAGGGGACAGAGGAGAGTGGGAGGTGGTAGAGGGAAGGGGCCAGAGGAGCGAGGGAGGTGGTTGAGTGAGGGAATCGCGTTAGAGCTGTCAAATCCACAAGCTGCCCCTGGCATTACACTTGAAGCAGACACTGCCATTGGCTATATGGAGTCGCGTAAAAGAGAAATCCCATGTAGCCTTTTTTAGAAGTTTAAACACTGGAATGTGAGATGTAATCTTCACCTCTATTAGGCTGATATAAATGCTCATTATTTAGTTTAATTATTTTTTATTTGAGTGTCATTATTTCTATTTATAAACTGGGTGGTTTGAGGCCTGATTGGTGGTTTGAGGCCTGATGCTGATTGGCTGACAGCCGTGGTAAAAAAGACCGTATGCCACGGGTATGACAAAACAGCAATTTTTTCTGCTCTAATTACGTTGGTAAACAGTTTATAATAGCAATAAGGCACCTCGGGGGTTGTGATATATGGCCAGTATACCACAGCTAAGGGGAGTGTCCAGGCACTCCGTGTTGCGTCGTGCGTAAGAACAGCCCTTAGCCATGGTATATTGGCCATATACCACACCCCCTCGGGCCATATTGCATAAATAGCCTACATTTTCTTGTTCTATACTTCTAACTCGACTGAGACCGGTGTGGCTTCGTGGCAATGATCAAATGCAGCTGCTCAACTATTTGACAACTCCAACGTAGTTCCACCTCCCACAGTGGAAAAACATCAGCTATGCAGGTGTCGGCTGTCGGCGGTTAGCACTTGATCTGATTGAATCTATGCCTTAGTCAAAGTGAAAGGAGAGAGGCCCTACATTTCTTAGGTATTTGGAACCTTGGGCAGACTATGCATGCTGCCCCCACACTGACGCCTCCGCCAGTGCTAACTTGTGGGAGGTTTATCGCCCCATATCTGATCAGAGCAGATTAGGCTTGGCTGTTTGTTTAAAGTGGCAGGTTGCCAGCTGTCTTTGACAGTACAGGCCAAGGCAAAACAGAAGTGCAAAGGCTTCTCTGTGTCAAGGTAGGTCTGTCCCTGAAAGTGGGAAGTGTTCCACCCACTTCCACTTACGGTAAGTGAGCCCTCCACCCTAAGGCTGGAGGCGGAGTCTGCATCAACACTCCAATTACACTGCAGGCTCTCAAACACAATGTATTCAGGGGGCTCAAACAGAGAGCGTACAGGTATATTCCATAACATGTTAACTCCAACATTTCACCAACTTGCCTTTTCTCTAATTAAAGGAATCTGTAATGACCCTTGACACTGTGGAATGTTTGTTTCTACATTAACCTCTGGTAAACAGGAGTGGTAAAATTCAGGCAAGCTGAATCATGGACTCATGATGACGATACGAGAGCAGACGTGCTTTTCAGATGATGAAAAGAGCTTAATGATCTGGGTAAATATATTAAAGGGATGTGGTGACAGTTCTGGTAGAGTGACATCACACCCTCTGGAACAGGCAGACCTACACCCTTGTAAGCCTGAGCGATGTCATCCACAACCCATAGCGTTTGAGGGAACGGACTGAGGGGATTTTCTCACTCCTCCGCATTCTGGAAAAGAGAGGGCAGTAGGTTGCCAGCTTGATGGCTTGGTTGATGTGAAGGGGTGATAAAACCTTAGGCAAAAAAGCTGGAGTGGGTCATAAGGTCACACCTAGTTCGTCTGTTTCTATGAGTCATGTAGGCAGACAGTGTGTAGAGATCACTTACACATTTAGCTGACGAAAGAGCTAAGAGGAAAGCTATTTTCAAAGACACTCATTTTATGTCCGGCTCTTCCATATGCTCGTATGAAAGTTTGGTCAAAGCCGCCAACACTAGTGTCAGATCCCAGGATGTCGTGCGGGCGGCCCTGGGGGGATGCAGCCGCTGGACTTCTTGTAAGAATTGGCCGACGAGGTAGTGGGCCCCTGATGGCTTGCAATCGATGTGGAAATGGTTTGCCGATATGGCTGAGGCATACACCTGTCTAATAGTGACTGAAGGAAGCTCAGTATGACAGGCATGGAGAAAGACACAGGGTCTTCTGCCCTGGTAAAGCACCATTCAGTAAACACTTTCCAGTGACCAGCATACATCATCCTGGTTGATGGGGTCTGGCGTTCAGTAACGTCTCGATAATAGCATGATCGCATCGCATCCGACCAGTAAAGGGTCTGGCTCTTCAGAAGCCACACCTCATAGCTGTAGTTGGTCTGGTATGCCATATCCTGCCGTCCAACTGTGAGAGCA
This sequence comes from Salmo salar, assembly GCF_965601325.2. Taxonomy (NCBI): domain Eukaryota; kingdom Metazoa; phylum Chordata; class Actinopteri; order Salmoniformes; family Salmonidae; genus Salmo; species Salmo salar. The sequence continues at coordinate 66,541,378 of NC_138294.1, read as the reverse complement.
GGTCCTGTCTGTGAGGGAGCTGCTATGGTTCTCCCTCCAGAAGACTGAGTAGGGTTGGAAACCAGGGTCTCGCTGGCCATCTGGGGGCTACAAGCAGCAGCCTGTGCTGAGCCTGCACTGTGCAGCGTTGCTAAGATCAGGGCGGTTGGGGGGTAAGCATAAAGTAGGCCCCCTGGCCATGTGTGGGCTAAGGCATCCATGCCCAGGGGGCTGTTTGTCTCTGCCAGAGAGAACCAGAGGGAGCAGTGGGATGTTTGCTCTGAGGCAAACAGGTCCACATGTGCTGGTCCAAACCGCTGCCATATCAAGAAATCTGCTACCTCGTTCACCTTGCCTGGGAGATGAATGGCTCTTAGGGAGGCCAGATGTGGTAGGGCCCATGTCAGAAGTAATTGGGCCACCTGTAGGGACCGTAAAGACCTCATTCCCCCTTGATGGTTGATGTAGAACACTGTCAATGTATTTTCTGATTGTATCAGGACATGTTTGTTTGAGAACAGGCAGAAAGTGTTTCAGGGCTAGGTAAACTGTCTGAAGTTCTAGCATGTTGATATGCTCATTCCTCCAGCTGGGGCACCACTCTCCACATACAGACCTGTATTGTCACAATGCTCTTCAGCCTGTTAGTGAAACATTGTTCGTCACTACAGGACACCTGTAGTCAGGTAGGTTCTCTTCCTCCACGGTTGCAAAGTAGAGTAGCATGCCCTTGTCACTCAAATGGTGGTGTTTCTGGATCCCGCTTGGCGTCCAAGTGGAGGGCATTGAACCACACCTGTAGTGGTCTTAAAGACAGCAGGCCTAACGGCGTCACCGCGGAGGCCGCTGCGAGCATGCCCATCAGTTGTTGGAATGTTTGTACCTTCACCAATGCGTTTAACTGGAATGGTTGCAGGAGAAGAAGAATGCTGTCCACGCACTGAGGGGTTAAACACACCCTCATAGTGCGGGAGTAAAGAGTCAAGCCAATAAAGGTGACCTTTTGGCTTGGTGAGAAGGTCCTCTTTTTGATGTTTATGGTAAGACCCAGTGCGGTGACGTAGGTAAGGTTCAATGCAGTGCTCTCGGAAGGATCTTGATCCCCTGTTGGTGAAGGAAGCTCAGGGCTGCACCTGAACACATCTTGTGAAGACACGAAGTGCCAGAGAGAGGCCGAAGGGTAATACCGCAAACTGGTATGCCTGGCCTTGGAAGGCGAACAGCAGAAAACATCTGCTATGGTCTGGTGAACGACGACCATCCGCAACATGTGAAAGGGGAGAACTTTTAGGAAAACATTGAACCGTTTTAAATCCAGAACTGGGCGGAAGCCTCCATCTTTGCCTCTGTCTTTCCTCGTAACCAGGAAATAGGTTGAGTAAAAGCCATCTTGCTGTTCTGATGCTTTTACTCAAGGGATCACGCCCTTCTCCAGGAGAGACATAATCTCCTTTCAGAGGATGCAATCTTTCAGGGGTTCTGTGACAGAGTTCATTCTGACCCTTGAGAATGGTGGGGGTCGGCGTCGGAACTGCAGCCTGTACCCTTGTGAGAGGGTCATCACCACCCATGGATCTGAGGAGTGAGGTGCCCAGTAGGTCAGGTGCTGACTCAAGTTGTTTTCTACATTCGATGGCCCACAGCTAGTGGTCCGGGTACCGCTGGAAGCTTTTTCAGCATCCGTCTAGAGTCCGAGTCCGTCTAGAGCAACGAGTCACAACTCTGCCCATGACAGTAGTTAATTAGTGACCCGGCACTGAGGTCTGGGGCAGCGGGCATCATCCTTCAGGGTTTCATCTGGGGAGAGCATCATCTCTGCTATGCATTCATCCACCTTAAGCATATGTTCCAGCCAGGGTTTCCATTAGCCGGCAATTGACGTCTTTTGGACTAAACATTTATTTTAAAGCCGATAAATAAAACTGTTGCCAACCGGTAGAAAATAATTAGCATAATTTAGTGGAATTAAATTGGCTTGTGTGTATTTTTGTTAGTCATCATGTAAATTATTTATCCAACACAACTACACTGAACAAAAATATAAACACAACATGCAACAATTTAAAAGATTTTACAGTTAATATATAGAAATCAGTCAATTTAAATAAATGAATTAGGCCCTAATCTGTAGATTTCACATGACTGGGAATACAGATATGAATCGGTTGGTCACAGATACCTTAAAAAACAGGTCAGGGTGTGGATCAGAAAACCAGTCAGTGTCAGGTGTGACCACTATTTGCCTCATGCAGCGTGACACATCTCCTTGGCATAGAGTTGATCAGGCGGCGCATTGTGGCCTATTGTCCCATTCCTCTTCAATGGCTGTGCAAAGTTGCTGGATATTAGCGACAACTGGAACACGCTGTCGTACACGTCGATACAGAGCATCCCAAACAAGCTCAATGGGTGACATGTCTGTTGAATATGCAGGCCATGGTAGAACTGGGACATTCTCAGCTTCCAGGAATTGTGTACAGATCCTTGTGACATGGGGCACTGCATTATCATGCTGTTACATGCGGTGATGGCGGCGCACGAATGGCACGAATGGGCCTCAGGATCTCGTCACGATATATCTGTGCATTCAAATTGCCATCGATAAATTGTGTTCGTTGTCCGTAGCTTATGCCTGCCCATGTCATAACCCCACCTCCCCCATGGGGCACTCTGTTCACAACCTTGACATCAGCAAACCGCTACCCACATGATGCAGTCAGGTCAAGACCCCGGTGAGGATGACGAGCACGCAGATGAGCTTCCCTGAGATGGTTTATGACAGTCTGTGCAGAAATTCTTCGGTTTGAAAACCCACAGTTTCATCTGCTGTCCGGGTGGCTCGTCTCAGACAATACCGCAGGTGAAGTAGCCGGATGTGGAAGTCCTGGGCTGGCATGGTTACACATGGTTTGGGTTGTGAGGCCGGTTGGACATACTGCCAAATTCTCTAAAGCAACGTTGGAGGCGGCTTATGGTAGAGAAATTAACATTAAATTCTTTGGCAATAGCTCTGGTGGACATTCCTGCAGTCAGCATGCGAATTGAACGCTCCCTCAAAACTTGAGACATCTGTGGCATTGTGTTGTGTGAGAAAACTGCACATATTAGAGTGGCCTTTTATTGTCCCCAGCACCAGGTGCACCTGTGTAATGATCATGCTGTTTAATCGGCTTCTTGATATGCCCCACCTGTCAAGTGGATGGATTATCTTGGCAAATGAGAAATGCTCAGGAGCAGGGATATAAACACATTTGTGCACAAAATTTGCAAGAAATAAGCTTTCTGTATGGAACATTTCTAGGATCTTTTATTTCAGCTCATGAAACATGGGACCAACATTTTACATGTTGCGTATATATTTTTGTTCAGTACAGTACATCATACATACACAGCATACAGAGCCTATTTTGAGCAGGATTTATTCTGCAGCTCCTCAGCTGGTTGCTGCTGGAGTAAAACATGCTTTTATAAGCCCATTCATTGTGCAACAATTCTAAATGCAATCCGTGTTAAAAATAGTTTTGGTGCACAGTTAAAATTAGCTACTATTTCTATTTCTCAACTGGTAATAGAAGCGCCTCCCATTTGGTATTTGGTATTTTATTAGGATCCCCATCAGCTGTTGCAAAAGCAGTAGCTACTCTTCCTGGGGTCCACGCAAAACATGAAACATGACATAATACAGAACATTAATAGACAAGAACAGCTCAAGGACAGAGCTACATCAATAAATAAATGGCACATGTAGCCTACGTATCAATATATATATATATATATATATATATATTTTTGTCATTTAGCAGACGCTCTTATCCAGAGCGACTTACAGTAGTGAATACATACATTTCATTTTCAATTCATGCATTTTTTTTATTTTTTGTACTGGCCCCCCCGTGGGAATTGAACCCACAACCCTGGCGTTGCACACAGCTACCAACTGAGCCACAGGGAAGGACCAATACCAATACATACACACAAACTATCTAGGTTTTTGCTTATCTTGTCAATGAAAAGCATTTAAAAGCATTAAAGTAGTTGGCAATATCAGTGGGTTTTGATGAATGAGCCATCTGATTCAATGAGTTAGCATTTTTGCCCTAAATTTCATTTAAGGTGCTCGTTCTGCCCCTGAGCAAGGCAGTTAACCTACTGTTTCCCGGGCGCCGAAGACATGGATGTCGATTTAAGGCAGCCCCCTGCACCTCTCTGATTCAGAGAGGTTGGGTTAAATGCGGAAGCCGTATTTCAGTTGAAGGCATTCAGTTGTACAACTGACTTTCTAAAGCTTTGTACTATCGTTCTTTATATAATTTATCTTTGTCTCATAGTACAGTTTCTTCTTCTTTTTGTTTAGTTTAGTCACATGACTTCTCAATTTACAGTACGTTTGACGATCAGCTGTGCAGCAAACTTATTTGCCATTCCTTTTGCCTCATCCCTCTTAACCATACAATATTTCAATTCCTCATCAATCCACAGGGATTTAACAGTTTTTACAGTCATTTCCTTAATGGGTGCATGCTTATTAGTAACTGGAATAAGCAACTTCATAAATGTGTCAAATGCAGCGTCTGGTTGCTGCTCATTACATACAACAGACCAGCAAATATTCTTCATAACTTCAACATAGAAATCACTACAAAACCTCATACACTATATTAGGCCCAACCTTTGGAATTTCGGTTTTCCTAGCTACTATATTATGATTACTACATCAGACACTTCTATGGATGCTCAGGTGCGCACGCACCCTCAGCATTATCAGGACAGAGAAACCAGACACATGCTCATTGCTCACTCCAAACAAAAGACAACGAAAACATTTACTAAATCTCATAAATGATGGTTATGAAATAAACCAAAACTTGTTTCTTTCAAGTGTAGCAGGTTGTGAACTCTGCAAACAACATTTCCACTTTGAGAATGAGAATGGTAAATGACTGTAATTAATACATGCATTGGCCATATTAACATAAATGTATGTAACCAAATGACAGGGATTAATGGTACAGTTACTACTGGTGACATACATAATGGGCAATTGATAATATCAAAACATCTAAGGGCAAACAGTTCACACAATGAAACAATGAATGTACAAGAATTGGTGGGAGACAGCTGAACCATTCTGGACAGAGACTGGCCTATATCTTCACCACACACCCCTCCCCTTCTTCTTGTCTCAACATTTTAAATGATTATTTATTTATGTTTATACATGTGTAATTATATAAGTTGTCCAGCAACTGCAAAATAATTTCCGGATGTGCCTAGCTATTACTGCAGGGCTGGTGAAGGAGCGATACCATGTTTAAATGTATGCTTATTTATGCGAAATGCGCACGAATGGCCATCGTTTGGTAAGCCAAGCTGACGACACATAGTGGCAGCTAGGTTGAGTTGGTAAGCTAGCTAGCTTGTAGCGTTCTAGTAATACCAGGGGAGAGGGATGCATGGGTGAGGCAGTCCGAATCTCACGCGGTATGGCTGGCTAGGCTAACAATCTTCCTAGACGGCGTGCGTGCTGAGACACGGTTATCTAGGGAAAGTGACCTGTTGGAGTTTTAAATTGTCGAAGGATGACTAGTGCCCGGTGGCCTCGATAACGAGCATGGCAGTGGAGGATATCTTGACATTGTTAGCACCAGAGTATGGTGGCCAACACACACACACTACCTGGTGGACTAATCCTGGACCTATATACTAGGCGGTGTCAGACGAAGGCCCAAAAAATTGACAAAGACTCCAGTCACCCAAGTCATAGACTGTTCTCTCTGCTACCACACAGCAAGCGGTACCGGAGCGTCAAGTCTAGGTCCAAAAGGCTCCTTAACAGCTTCTTACCCCAAGCCATAATTAATCAAACAATTAATCAAATAGTCACCCGGACTATTGGCATTTACATCCCCCCCTTTGTTTTTACACTGCTGCTACTCGCTGTTTATTATCTATGCATAGTCACTTTGCCCCTACCTACATGTATAAATTACCTCGACTAACCTGTACCCCCGCACATTGACTCGGTACCTTACCCCCTGTATATAGCCTCATTGTTATTGTATTGTGTTATTTATTTATTTTTTTTACTTTAGTTTATTTAGTCAATATTTTCTTAACTCTATTTTCTTAAAACTGCATTGCTGGTTAAGGGCTTGTAAGTAAGCATTTCACTGTAAGGTCTACTACACCTGCTGTATTTGGCGCATGTGACAAATCAAATTTGATTTGATTCAAGTCAGCACAGGACAAGGAAGCCCGATATCCTCCGATATAAAAGGGATAAGTAGGGGAGTGCTCACACAGCCTTGGAGAGCGAATTTCACACTCCGACCCACAGGTCACAGGCTGTTAGTTACAGACTGACAGTACACACAATAGCTTTAGATTACCCAACCGGTACCTGGGAAGACCAATCAGAAAAACGGGAGCCGCAGAGCAGTCGGCTAAGCTAACTTTGCGAGAAGAAATAAGAGACAGTGCATGGTTTTACATGAACCGCGGGGTACGTCCTTCCACGCTGTCACGTCACTGGCGTGACTTTGTTGTTATTATTACTTGACCTGCGCAGAGCGAGAGGGATATAATCTATACTTTCAACTGTACTGACAATTATATTTTGGGTTCTGATGGGGTACGACAGTTGAGCTAAGCACATGAGGCATTTCTAAGTAAAATTCTTCAAGAATTAATGGGTATACATTACATAATTCATTTAAAAGTCAAAAAAATATATCTAGCAATCACAGATTGCTCCTTTAAAGACCAGACTCCCACAAAGAAAACAAGTGATAAGCAAAATTTGAACCGATTTGTCAACTCTATATTTAATTTATTATGTCAAGTCATTTTGACGGCTTGAGCATTTCATAGTATCCACAGAACAGGGGTATGTACAAGGGTGTATACCTGAAATACAATGGCCAGATATGTAGCAGCACGAGGATGTTTTTGGTCTGTTTAGTTTTTTTATATGTCAAATGTTCACTGGGGTGTGTGTGTGTTGCAAATAATGATGCATAGTGGATTAAAAATGAAGTAGGCTATCAGTCCTCATGAACTCAGTTCTCATGCTGCCAAACATACCCTCGTGAAACTGACTATCCTACCATCTGTTTCCAAGATGGCGTAGCAGTGCAGACGTGTTTTGTTTGTCCTCTCGAGTACTTTTGTATTTTTCGTCCTTTTTTGTATATATTTTTATTTTCAATCTCTTTCCTTTTTAACTCAATTATACCTTCCGTTAACCTGCCTCACCCAATGTGATACAGAACTGCTATTATTTTGTAATTTTTAGACCTTATAGCAAGAGCCACCTAGCCATCAGAAGCTAACCAGCTAATTTAGCTACAATCTATTTAGTCATTGTTAGCCACTGCTAGCGGCCTTTACCTTCTGCACAGATACCAGCCCTTTTTTAGCTTGGATAATACTCGCCAGCCTACCAGTATCGGACTGTCTCTCCACTACAACGCCGGATTCCAGCCGTAATCCCTGGACCATTACTCCTGATCTTCACAGCTAGCTAGCACCCACCGAGTTACCCAGTACCGAAGCTATCCCTGAGGCCCACCTCCCGGCCTACCGTTGTTCACCCCAACCCCACCCAAACACGGCTAGAACCCACTACTCCACCGGATCCTTGCCGTAAGCTCTGGACCTTGGCACCGGATCACCGCTGCTACCGAGTGGCTATAGTGGCTAACGCCCCATGCCCTGAAGCTAGCACCAGGTAGCCGTGAGCCAGGTGCATCCCCCGGCTAGCAAACTAAATTACTACATCTACAATACTTCTTTCGCCATCTTGTTGTTGTTGTTTTAGCTGATCAGCTGTTGTCTCACCTGTTGTTGTCTAGCTAGCTCTCCCAATCAACACCTGTGATTACTTTATGCCTCGCTGTATGTCTCTCTCAAATGTCAATATGCCTTGTATACTATTGCTTAGGTTAGTTATTGTTTTAGTTTACAATGGAGCCCCTAGTTCCACTCATCATACCTCTCTTACCTCCTTTGTCCCACCTCCTACACATGCGATGACCTCACCCAGTATAACCAGCGTGTCCAGAGATACAACCTCTCTTATCATCACTTAGTACCTGGGCTTACCTCCGCTGTACCCGCACCCCACCATACCCCTGTCTGCACAATATGCCCTGAATCTATTCTTCCACGCCCAGAAATCCGCTCCTTTTATTCTTTGTCCCCAACGCACTAGGCGACCAGTTTTGTTAGCCTTTAGCCATACCCTCATCCTACTCCTCCACTGTTCCTTGGGTGATGTGGAGGTAAACCCAGGCCCTGCGTGTCCCCAGGCACCCTCATTTGTTGACTTCTGTGATCGAAAAAGCCTTGGTTTCATGCATGGCAACATCAGAAGCCTCCTCCCTAAGTTTGTTTTACTCACTGCTTTAGCACACTCCGCCAACCCTGATGTCCTTGCCGTGCCTGAATCCTGGCTTAGGAAGGCCACCAAAAATTCTGAGATTTCCATACCCAACTAGAACATTTTTCGTCAAGATAGAACTGCCAAAGGGGGAGGAGTTGCAATCTACTGCAGAGATAGCCTGCAAAGTTCTGTCATACTTTCCAGGTCTATACCCAAACAGTTCGAACTTCTAATTTTAAAAATTAATCTCTCCAGAAATAAGTCTCTCACTGTTGCCGCCTGCTATCGACCCCCCTCCGCTACCAGCTGTGCCCTGGACACCATTTGTGAATTGATCGCCCCCCATCTACACTCGGAGTTCGTTCTGTTAGGTGACCTAAACTGGGATATGCTTAACACCCCGGCAGTCCTACAATCTAAGCTAGATGCCCTCAATCTCACACAAATCATCAAGGAACCCAACAGGTACAACATCAAATCCGTAAACATGGGCACCCTCATAGACATTATCCTGACCAACTTGCCCTCCAAATACACCTCCGCTGTTTTCAATCAGGATCTCAGCGATCACTGCCTCATTGCCTGTATCCGCTATGGGCTTGCGGTCAAACGACCACCCCTCATCACTGTCAAACGCTCCCTAAAACACTTCTGCGAGCAGGCCTTTCTAATCGACCTGGCCCGGGTATCCTGGAAGGATATTGACCTCATCCCGTCAGTCGAGGATGCCTGGTCATTCTTTAAAAGTAATTTCCTCACCATCTTAGATAAGCATGCCCCGTTCAAAAAATGCAGAACTAAGAACAGATATAGCCCTTGGTTCACTCCAGACCTGACTGCCCTTGACCAGCACAAAAACATCCTGTGGCGGACTGCAATAGATTCGAATAGTCCGCGTGATAGGCAACTGTTCAGGGAAGTCAGGAACCAATACACGCAGTCAGTCAGGAAAGCAAAGGCTAGCTTTTTCAAGCAGAAATTTGCATCCTGCAGCTCTAACTCCAAAAAGTTTTGAGACACTGTAAAGTCCATGGAGAACAAGAGCACCTCCTCCCAGCTGCCCACTGCACTGAGGCTAGGTAACACGGTCACCACCGATAAATCCATGATAATCGAAAATTTCAATAAGCATTTCTCAACGGCTGGCCATGCCTTCCTCCTGGCTACTCCAACCCCGGTCAACAGCTACTCGCCCAGAGCTCCCCAGCTTCTCCTTCACCCAAATCCAGATAGCAGATGTTCTGAAAGAGCTGCAAAACCTGGACCCGTACAAATCAGCTGGGTTAGACAATCTGGACCCTCTCTTTCTAAAACTATCCACTGCCATTGTTGCAACCCCTATTACCAGTCTGTTCAACCTCTCTTTCGTATCGTCCGAGATCCCTAAAGATTGGAAAGCTGCCGTGGTCATCCCCCTCCTCAAAGGGGGTGATACCCTAGACCCAAACTGTTACAAACTTATTTCCATCCTGCCCTGCCTATCTAAAGTCTTCGAAAGCCAAGTTAATAAACAGATCACTGACCATTTCGAATCCCACCGTACCTTCTCCGCTGGGCAATCCGGTTTCCGAGCCGGTCACGGGTGCACCTCCGCCTCGCTCAAGGTACTAAATTATATCATAACTGCCATCGATAAAAGACAGTACTGTGCAGCCGTCTTCATCGACCTGGCCAAGGCTTTCGACTCTGTCAATCACCGTATTCTTATCGGCAGACTCAATAGCCTTGGTTTTTCTAACGACTGCCTCGCCTGGTTCACCAACTACTTTGCAGACAGAGTTCAGTGTGTCAAATCGGAGGGCATGTTGTCCGGACCTCTGGCAGTCTCTATGGGGGTACCACAGGGTTCAATTCTCGGGCCGACTCTTTTCTCTGTATATATCAATGATGTCGCTCTTGCTGCGGGCGATTCCATGATCCACCTCTATGCAGACGACACCATTCTGTATACTTCTGGCCCTTCCTTGGACACTGTGCTAACTAACCTCCAAACGAGCTTCAATGCCATACAACACTCCTTCCATGGCCTCCAACTGCTCTTAAACACTAGTAAAACCAAATGCATGCTTTTCAACCGTTCGCCGCCTGCACCCGCCTGCCCGACTAGCATCACCACCCTGGACGGTTCCGATCTAAAATATGTGGACCACTACAAATACCTAGGTGTCTGGCTAGACTGTAAACTCTCCTTCCAGACTCATATTAAACATCTCCAATCCTAAATCAAATCTAGAATCGGCTTTCTATTTCGCAACAAATCCTCCTTCACTCACGCCGCCAAACTTACCCTAGTAAAACTGACTATCCTACCGATCCTCGACTTTGGCAATGTCATCTACAAAATAGCTTCCAACACTCTACTCAGCAAACTGGATGCAGTCTATCACAGTGCCATCCGTTTTGTTACCAAATCACCTTATACCACGCACCACTGCGATCTGTATGCTCTAGTCGGCTGGCCCTCGCTACATATTCATCGCCAGACCCACTGGCTCCAGGTCATCTATAAGACTATGCTTGGTAAAGCGCCACCTTATCTCAGTTCACTGGTCACGATAACAACACTCACCCGTAGCACACGTTCCAGCAGGTATATCTCACTGATCATCCCCAAAGCCAACACCTCATTTGGCCGCCTTTCATTCCAGTTCTCTGCTGCCAGTGACTGGAACGAATTGCAAAAATCGCTGAAGTTGGAGACTTTTATTTCCCTCACCAATTTTAAACATCAGCTATCTGAGCAGCTAACCGATCGCTGCAGCTGTACATAGTCCATCTGTACATTGCCCACCCAATCGACCTACCTCATCCCCATACTGTTTTTATTTTAATTTACTTTTCTGCTCTTTTGCACACCAGTATCTCTACATGCACATCTTCATATGCTCATTTATCACGCCAGTGTTAATCTGCTAAATTGTAATTATTTGCTCCTATGGCCTATTTATTGCCTACCTCCTCACGCCATTTGCACACACTGTATATAGACTTTCTTTTTTTCTACTGTATCATTGACTTGTTTATTGTGTTATTGGCTTGTTTGCTTACTCCATGTGTAACTCTGTGTTGTTGTCTGTGTCACACTGCTTTGCTTTATCTTGGTCAGGCCGAAGTTGTAATGAGAACTTGTTCTCAACTTGCCTACCTGGTTAAATAAAGGTGAAATAAAAATAAATTTAAAAAATCTGTAAAACCCAGCAAAAACAACAAGGTGAAAAATGTGTGATGTTTAAGAATTACACATCTTATCAAAAATTTGCTGTGGTTCCCATGGAGTGAAACACAGTAACAGTGATGATACAGAGCATCACACACATACCACTATCAGCATGAACCACCGGGTAGTGCACGTGTCATCTTCTGATTGCTTCACCATTTCAAAATGTTCTCACTTGCACTTGTTGGCCAAATTTCAACGACTCCCACTTATTCGCAACATTATCAACATCACCATTCGCAACATCAACAACCTCACCATAAAGAGGAAATGGCTACTGTATGATGGATTAGGCCACCCCATTATTGCATTACAACCGGTAAGCCCTTGTCTCATTAAGAAATAACTGTATGTTATTATGAGTTTCTGTAGCGAATATACACAGCAGGATATTACAAACATTTGCTTGATGAACATTGTGCTGCTGGGGCCAGTTGACTCACCCGGAAGTGGAGATGTGCACATTTCAGATTAAATGAAAAATTTGCAGAAATACAGAGACAAGATTCCCTTGAACACAGCTCAAGCCAAATCTCAAATCTCTGACTCATGTGTACACTCCTTGGTGCTCCATACCTTATGCCCTCCAAGAGAAAAAGTACACATACTCTCTACTTCTCTCTTTGTGTTGGAAGCTGTGCTGAGTGTGCACATTGAACTGAACGATTTGTACATTGTGGTTTACAGAGAAGCTTATATGACGCATGGCGGCAACATACCATCAACGATTCAAAGTGAAACCGCAGCACAAAAGGAGGCGCATATTTTGACGTCATATAGCAATATAGATATGAAAGAAACCAAGTCATCACAGTCTCATTCAGCAAGGACACAACAGCTAATGTTTGACCTGTAGGGTGGGGGTCTGTTAATGTGTCAGAGTGACTCAGTGTAGTCTGTACCTGTGTCAACATAGACACTGCCACACCTTTATAGTTTTATGACACCAAACATTGATAGTCTATCAGCTTGTATACGACCCAGAGGAACAGTAAAACAGATGCTCACCTAGAACATCAACTGTCCTCAAACAAAATCAGGCTTTTATTGAACGCTTTTTAAAGCGGTCAAGGTCATCACATCCTAACCTTGAAAGGAAAGGCATGTGAAACTCAGGGGTCAAATCAGATAACCTTTTGACAACAGATTATGCTGGGGACTGGCATAACGAGATCAGTACAAACATTAAAAACAAGTAACATAGAAATTGTAAATATCATTCACTTAATCAGAACTGTGTAATGAATGTCATCGAATCATCACAGTTCACACGTGAACTCAAGACAGTCTGTTTGCATCAAATCTGTAATTCCTCCTTTATTTAAAAAATAGCACCAGTACAGACACAGAGTGATTACCATGTAAGGCTGGCTGGTAAGAGGCAGGAGGCTGATGTGTGTGTGTGTGCGTGCGTGCGTGCATAACGGGATGTATTGCATTACACCAGGGATTTCCCCTGTACTTGCAGAGGGAACATGGTGGACGCTTTAGTTAACGTAGGCATTTGAGTTGACTCTCTGTTAGTGTGGGCTATGATAATCACACCAAGCTTCCCTATAGCAACAAGCTAGCAAGGGTCCAGCTCAGTTACATCTTCAGCAGAATATGCAGGGCTTCATTCAGATGGATGCTTAGTTTTAAAAACTCCTACTCCATCTCAGCATTATCATTAAGTTTTTACTCAATGAAGTGTGTAGCATGAAACAAACTGAATGTTTCGATTTTAGGGTGGACAATATAAATGAAAGGATAGATTGTTATGATTAACACATTACAATACAACAACAAAAAATCATCTGACACTTGACATGCCAATGAAAGAAGAAATGCCCCAAAATGTTTCTTTAACATACTTTTACATTTTTCTTTCGACTTAGTAGTGACACGTCAGGAAATACCTTTGAATCTGTCAAGGGAAATACCTGCAGACACCAGCCCGTATTGTATCCAGTGCCCTTGTGAAGCAACCAACAGGGTGGCATGATGCATCCTATCAGCACATTCACACTGTATCGCTCTCTCACACAAACACACACACGACCGATGACTCAGTGCAACTCCCTGCTCCCTAATGGTAGGTAGGACAGTAAAAAAATCAAATAAAAATATTTTTTTTAAATCATCAAAAATCTAAATAAAACTATTATTGCGCACAGAGTGATTCCATGTAACTTGTTAAGCACATTTTTACTTCTGTACTTTAGGCTTACCATAACAAAAAGGTTGAATACTTATTAACTCAACATTTCAGCTTTTCATTTTTAATTAATTTGTAAAACTTTAAAAAAAACAAAGTTCCACTTTGACATTATGGGGTATTGTGCATATGCCAGTGAAAGAAAAATCTATATTTATTCAATTTTAAATTCAGGCTGTAACACAAAATGTGGAAAAAGTCAAGGGGTGTGAATACTTTCTGAAGACACTGTATGTAACTGGAAAGTGATAGCCTGGAAAGCTCATTACTGAATATATGTTTTAAAGATGTCATCTCGGGAATTCCAAATTATACTGACAGGGTCATCAGTGATGTAATGTGGTTTCTTGTGTAAACCCCAATCTTTCCATATTTTCTGCAGTGCTCAACACCATAAACATCTATAGACAACTCAGTAAGAAAGAAACATGACATACAGTGCATTTGGAAAGTACTCAGACTTAAAAAAAAAAATATATATATCTATATATATATATATATATATATATATATATATATATATATATATATATATATACACACACAGTGGGGGGGGGAAAGTATTTGATCCCCTGCTGATTAGTACTTGGTGGCAAAACCCTTGTTGGCAGAGGTCAGACGTTTCTTGTAGTTGGCCACCAGGTTTGCACACATCTCAGGAGGGATTTTGTCCCACTCCTCTTTGCAGATCTTCTCCAAGTCATTAAGGTTTCGAGGCTGACGTTTGGCAACTCAAACCTTCAGCTCCCTCCACAGATGTTCTATGGAATTAAGGTCTGGAGACTGGCTAGGCCACTCCAGGGCCTTAATGTGCTTCTTATTGAGCCACTCCTTTGTTGCCTTTGCCGTGTGTTTGGGGTCATTGTCATGTTGGAATACCCATCCACGACCCATTTTCAATGCCCTGGCTGAGGGAAGGAGGTTCTCACCCAAGATTTGACGGTACATGGCCCCGTCCATCGTCCCTTTGATGCGGTGAAGTTGTCCTGTCCCCTTAGCAGAAAAACACCCCCAAAGCATAATGTTTCCACCTCCATGTTTGACGGTGGAGATGATGTTCTTGGGGTCATAGGCAGCATTCCTCCTCCTCCAAACATGGCGAGTTGAGTTGATGTCAAAGAGCTCCATTTTGGTCTCATCTGACTACAACACTTTCACCAGTTGTCCTCTGAGTCCAGGGGCGAAAATCTGATATCAACTTTGGGGGGGACAATTACATTACATTTTCTCAAGAGCAATTCCTGAGGGGGACACCAAAAGTAGTGCTGTAACACATAGCCTACATTGTAATATGGTAAATGTATATAGAGGAACCAAAGAAATAAGGTGTTTGCCGTACTCCTAACTGCCGGTACCCAAAACTACACAACTACTCACAACAGCAATACCATTGCCTTTAACAAATCTTAGTTCAGTCACCAGTTTAAGTTGAGAGTGGGGGTATCCATGGCATTTTCCAATTATGTTCCTATTTTACAAGCAAAAAAAATGGAGAACCTTTCATAATGTTGCCAAACAAAGACTCAACAAACTTACCTGAGACTCCCTGTCTCTGCCAGTCTGTCCCTGCATATCTGTCCCCAACTCTGCTGTCTGTGTGCCATCTGTTGCCTGCTCTGCCTAATGACATCATTGTGAAACATTTCCATTAGAATTTCATTTCTTTCTTATGAACATTTTATCAACTAGTCTTTGAGATATTAGGCTACTAGGGTTCTTACTTTGCGTTTTGGTGTGGCTGGCTACACACACACAGTGTGTAGGTTATTTACAGTAGGAGATGGGCTTCTATCATCTTATCTTTTATCATTCTATTTGGGCTTCGATCTAAAAGGTAGCTAGGAAATGTGAAACGGATTACAATGACAAGAGTTGACAGCTGTATGAGTTCACCATTTACACAACATATGCTGCAACCTTTTGTAATTTTAATAGTTTGTTTCATATTGGCTGGCTTCCAACAATAGCTGAATTTGCAAAGCTAGCGAGCACCAATTCAGTTTCAGTGGTGTTTGCTATAATCTTTGCTACCCGGGTTAAATAAAATAAATAAATATAAGTTCCCTTGCGACAATTTAGCTTTTGCAACGAGACCATGAAATATATTTAAGACAATGGTAGAAGAGAGTGTAGTTCTGTTCAGTTTGGACTTCAGTTTATCGCTAACCTTATCACAGGGACTTTGAAGCACTAACTTACATCATCTGTATGCTGATCTCGGAATAAATTGACGATAGCAAAGATTCCATCTTTGACGAGGCCACATAAATGGAATAGGTACTAGCTAGCTTAATAGTTAATATTTGCGCGCTAGCTCTGCATATTCAGCTAGTGTGTGTGCGCGATTGACTGGATTAACCTCACGTCAGTTACGTTCATTGAGTGCCTTTCAGACAGTGGCTACAACCCCTCTGTTACCTTGCCAGTGGATCAAACCATTGTGAGGAAAAGGGTGGGGTGGTCGCAATCTTTTGAAACTTAAAAACGCGCTATTAAGTGTCTATAATCAGCACAATTGCTTTCATTGCGTATTATTAATATTATTTAAATTACATAGTTATGTTTCAGTGATATATTGGGGGGGACAAATCATATTTTTCCCAGGATGGGGGGGTCGTGTCCCCCCCGTCCCCCCCGGGATTTCCGCCCCTGTCTGAGTCATTCAGATGTTCATTGGCAAACTTCAGACGGGCATGTATATGTATTCTTGAGCAGGGGGACCTTGCGGGCGCTGCAGGATTTCAGTCCTTCACTGCGTAGTGTGTTACCAATTGTTTTCTTGGTGACTATGGTCCCAGCTGCCTTGAGATCATTGACAAGATCCTCCCATGTAGTTCTGGGCTGATTCCTCATCGTTCTCATGATCATTGCAACTCCACGAGGTGAGATCTTGCATGGAGCCCAAGGCCGAGGGATATTGACAGTTCTTTGTGTTTCTTCCATTTGCGAATAATCGCACCAAATGTTGTCACCTTCTCACCAAGCTGCTTGGCGAGGGTCTTGTAGCCAATTCGAGCCTTGTGTAGGTCTACAATCTTGTCCCTGACATCCTTGGAGAGCTCTTTGGTCTTGGCCATGGTGGAGAGTTTGGGATCTGATTGATTGATTGCTTCTGTGGATAGGTGTCTTTTATACAAGTAACAAGCTGAGATTAGGAGCACTCCCTTTAAGAGTGTGCTCCTAATCTCAGCTCGTTACCTGTATAAAAGACACCTGGGAGACAGAAATCTTTCTGATTGAGAGGGGGTCAAATACTTATTTCCCTCATTAAAATGCTAATCAATTTATAACATTTCTGACATGCGTTTTTCTGGATATTTTTGTTGTTATTCTGTCTCTCACTGTTCAAATAAACCAACCATTAAAATTATAGACTGATCCTTTCTTTGTCAGTGGGCAAATGTACAAAATCAGTAGGGGATCCAAATACTTTTTTCCCCCACTGTATATATGTTACAGCCTTATTCTAAAATTGATTAAATATTCCCCCCCCCCCCCCTCAATCTAAACACAATACCCCATAATGACAAAGAAAAAACAGTTTGACAAATGTATTTAAAAAAAATGAAATCTCACATTTACATAAGTATTCAAACCCTTTACTCACTGATTTATTAAAGCACCTTTGGCAGCGATTACAGACAAGTCTTCTTTTAATCTTACATCTAGACGTTCCGCTAGCGGAACACCTGCTCCAATATCCAATGATAGGCGTGGCGCGAATTACAAATTCCTCAAAAATCCAAAAACTTCAATTTTTCAAACATATGACTATTTTACACCATTTTAAAGACAAGACTCTCCTTTATCTAACCACACTGTCCGATTTCAAAAAGGCTTTACAGCGAAAGCAAAACGTTAGATTATGTCAGCAGAGTACCCAGCCAGAAATAATCAGACACCCATTTTTCAAGCTAGCATATAATGTCACAAAAAACAAAACCACAGCTAAATGCAGCACTAACCTTTGATGATCTTCATCAGATGACACGCCTAGGACATTATGTTATACAATACATGCATGTTTTGTTCAATCAAGTTCATATTTATATCAAAAAACATCTTTTTACATTAGCATGTGACGTTCAGAACTAGCATTCCCACCGAACACTTCCGGTGAATTTACTAAATTACTCACGATAAACGTTCACAAAAAACATAATTATTTTAAGAATTATAGATACAGAACTCCTTTATGCAATCGAGGTGTCCGATTTTAAAATAGCTTTTCGGTGAAAGCACATTTTGCAATATTCTGAGTAGATAGCTCGCCATCACAGGCTAGCTATTTTGACACCCACCAAGTTTGACCCTCACCAAACTCAGATTTACTATAAGAAAAATTGGATTACCTTTGCTGTTCTTCATCAGAATGCACTCCCGGGACTTCTACTTCAATAACAAATGTTGGTTTGGTTCCAAATAATCCATAGTTATATCCAAATAGCGGCGTTTTGTTCGTGCGTTCAAGACACTATCCGAAGGGTGACGAAGGGTTACGCGCCCGACGCGTTTCGTGACAAAAAAATTCTAAATATTCCATTACCGTACTTCGAAGCATGTCAACCGCTGTTTAAAATCTATTTTTATGCGATTTTTCTCGTAAAAAAGCGATAATATTCCGACCGGGAGTCGTTGTTTTCGTTCCAAGACGAAATAATAAAAACATGGTGTCGCCTCGTGCACGCGCCTCCAGTCTCTGATCGACCACTATCCAAATGCGCTACTGTTTTTCAGCCAGGGCCTGCAAAGACATCATTCAGTTTTGCCGCCTTCTGAGAGCCTATGGGAGCCGTAGGAAGTGTCACGTTACAGCAGAGATCCTCAGTTTTCAATAAAGAGAGTGTAGAAGGCCAAGAAATGGTCAGAGAGCGCACTTCCTGTAAGGAATCTTCTCAGGTTTTGGCCTGCCAAATGAGTTCTGTTATACTCACAGACACCATTCAAACAGTTTTAGAAACTTTGGAGTGTTTTCTATCCAAAGCTAATATATGATATGCATATTCTAGTTTCTGGGCAGGAGTAATAATCAGATTAAATCGGGTACGTTTTTTATCCGGCCGTGAAAATACTGCCCCCTATCCATAACAGGTTTTAAGTGTGACACTACAAAACTGGCACACCTATATTTGGAGTGTTTCTCCCATTCTTCTCTGCAGATCCTCTCAAGCTCTGTCAGGTTGGTTGGGGAGCATTGATGCACAGCTATTTTCATGTCACTCCAGAGATGTTCGTTCGGGTTCAAGTCTGGGCTCTGGGCAGCAAGGCTGGCCCTTAAAAGTACACAGAGCGCTAACATTAATAAAGACATGCATGTCAATCTTTCATGGTTCAAAGTGGAAGAGAGATTGACTTCCTCATTCCTTGTTTTTGTAAGAGGTGTTGATAAGCTGAAGGTACCGAGCAGTCTGTTTAAAATACTAGCACACAGCTCGGACACTCATGCATACCCCACAAGACATGCCACCAGAGGTCTCTTCACAGTCCCCAAGTCCAGAACAGACTATGGGAGGTGCAAAGTGACTACATAGAACTGTATTCCACATCAGGTAACTGATGCAAGCAGTAGAATCAGATTCAAAAAGCAGTTAAAAATACACATTATAGAACAGCGGGACTGTGAAGTAACACAAACATAGGCACAGATGCATACACACAACACACACACACGTATATATGGTTTTTGCGTTGTACATAAGTGGTTGTGGAGTATGGGCCTGAGGGCACACACTTAGTGTGTTGTGAATTCTGTAATGAATGTATTGTAATGTTTTTTAAATTGTATAACTGCCTTAATTTTGCCGGGCCCCAGGAAGAGTAGCTGCTGCCTTGTCAGCAGCTAATGGGGATCCATAATAAATACAACAGCAAAAAATGCTTGAGGAATCTTAACTAAAGTGCCTGCGAATAACACTAGGACGCTGTGTTCCATGCTATACAAAACCCCCTCAGGGACAAGAGTAGCTCATAAAGGCAATAGCAGAAGCAGAATGTCAGTGGAGATAGTCTTGAGCACTAACACATCACCCACCCAAAAGGCACAGGCTGGCAACTGGGCAACGAGCCACCATGTTGGCTCAATGATGAGTAATGATCACATACAGTATGTCAGGGGGAGGGAGCGATCATTAGCACCCCAACACTCTGGCTGTGGAAGGATGGAGGGAGTGTGAGTACAAAGAGTTCTTTGAAAACCACAGATGAGCACCAGAACCAGGCTAAAGCAAAAACTGTTAACTTCTCAATGTGTAGTGATCACTGAAGACTTGTAAGGAAAATCTTTACTCACTGCAGCAAAGTGTTGATTTCTATCATGCTACCTCTACAGACCATCACACTTCAACAAATCTCCATGTAAACCAAATGAATTGCATGCCCATATTAAGCTATCTGGTATGTAATCATATTCAAATGGGACTGTAATTTTTCTCCTTTTCACATCACAGGATGTATGCAAAACATTTATCAGAATTCTGTAGACCTCAAGATTAAAAGATTAATTCAATTCCGGATAACCTGACTGGTCATAATCTTTGTGCAAGGTTTGTTCACCAAGATGCAGTGTAAGATGCCTTACTCGTATGTATTATAACATAGATTACTTCCATTCAAATTAGAGCTGCTTAGAATTATTGATGTAAGTCCTCTAAAGGTCTTGTATCATTGATGTTTCATTGCAGTACAAATGTACATTTTTCAGACTAAACAATACCAGTCCTCTATCACTTTTCCCTTATTAGTGCAAACCACCAGTGCCAAACTATGAAGAATGAATGAAATAAGAATGAAAGAGAAAAAAACAAATACATTGAGGGTGACAAAGGTGTTGCAGTCTAGTCACAGAGGGCTGACTTTGCTTATTGAAGGTAAATACAAGTATGGTGACCTGCTCCATCTTGTGGACAAATATAATATTGCAAATTTGAAAATAGAAATGGCAAATTCAGAAAAATAGGCACAATCAAAGAGAGAACAAAAACACACCCCGCTCAGGTTAATTTATCAGTTAAACAGAAGACTACTTACTAATAATGGTTTATATAAACTACGTAACCAAAAGTATGTGGACACATGCTCGTCGAACAACTCATTCCAAAATCATGGGCATTAATATGAAGTTGGTCCCCGATTTACATTTACATTTTAGTCATTTAGCAGACGCTCTTATCCAGAGCGACTTACAGTAGTGAATACATTTCATACATTTTTTTCGCTCCGTACTGGCCCTCGTGGGAATCGAACCCACAACCCTGGCGTTGCAAACACCATGCTGTACCAACTGAGCCACATGGGACCTTTGCTGCTATAACAGCCTCCACTCTTCTGGGAAGGCTTTCCACTAGATGTTGGAACATTACTTGCTTCCATTCAGCCACAAGAGCATTAGTGAGGTCGGGCACTGATGTTGGGCGATTAGGCCTGGCTCGTAGTCAGCGTTCCAATTCATCCCAAAGGTGTTCGAAGGGGTTGAGGTTGGGCTCTGTGCAGGCCAGTCAAGTTCTTCCACACAGATCTTGACAAGCCATTTTTGTATGGACCTCGATTTGTGCACGGGGGCCTTTCCCAAACTTGCACAGAATCGTCTAGAATGTCATTGTATGCTGTAGAGTTAAGAATTCCCTTCACAGGAACTAAGGGGCCTAGTCCGAACCATGAAAAAACAGCCCCAAACTTTACTGTTGGCACTATGCATTGGGGCAGGTAGCGTTCTCCTGGCATCCGTCCGTCAAACCCAGATTCATCCGTCGGACTGCCAGATGATGAAGTGTGATCCGTCAGTCCAGAGAAAACGTTTCCACTGCTCCAGAGTCCAATGGCGGCGAGCTTTACACCACTCCTGCCAACGCTTGGCATTGCACATGATCTTAGGCTTGTGTGCAGCTGCACAGCCATGGAAACCCATTTCAGGAATCACCCAACGAACAGTTATTGTGCTGACGTTGCTTCCAGAGGCAGTTTGGAACTCGGTAGTGAGTGTTGCAAACGAGGACAGACGATTTATCAAATCCAAATACATATTTGTCACATACATGTGCTTAGCATATGTTATTGCAGGTGTAGTGAAATGCTTGTGTTTCTAGCTCCGACAGTGTCGTAATATCTAACAACTAATATCTAACAATACACACAAATTGAAAGTAACGGAATGGAATTAAGAATATATAAATATTTTGGGGACGAGCAATGTCAGAGAGGCATAGACACATACAGTAGAATATGATACAGTAGATTAGGATAGAATATAGTAGAATAGGATAGAATACATTATATAGATATGAGATGAGTAATGCAAAAATATGTAAACATTATTAAAGCGGCCAGTGATTTCAAGTCTATGTACACTACCGGTCAAAAGTATTAGAACACCTACACATTCAAGGGTTTTTATTTTTTACCATTTTCTACATTGTAGATTATTAGTACATCAAAACTATGAAATAACACATATGGAATCACGTAGTAAACAAAATCAAAATATATTTTATATTTGAGATTCTTCAAATAGCCACCCTTTGCCTTGATGACAGCTTTGCACTCTCTTGGCATTCTCTCAACCAGCTTCATGAGGTAGTCACCTGGAATGCTGTTCAATTAACAGGTGTACCTTCTTAAAAGTTAATTTGTGGAATTTATTTCCTTCTTAATGCGTTTGAGCCAATCAGTTGAGTTGTGACAAGGTAGGGGGGTATACAGAAGAGCGGCTCAAATAAGCAAAGAGAAACGACAGTCCATTATTTTAAGACATGAAGGTAAGTGAATATGGAACATTTCAAGAACTTTGAAAGTTTCTTCAAGTGCAGTCGCAAAAACCATCAAGCGTTATGATGAAACTGGCTCTCATGAGGACCGGAACAGGAACGGAAGACCCAGAGTTCTCTGCGGCAGAGGATACGTTCATTAGAGTTAACAGCACCTCAGAAATTGCAGCCCAAATAAATGCTTCACAGAGTTCAAGTAACAGACATCTCAACATCAACTGTTCAAAGGAGACTGCGAATCGGGCCTTCATGGTCGAATTGCTGCAAAGAAACCACTACTAAAGGACGCAAATAAGAAAAAACTTGTTTGTGCCAAGAAACACGAGCAATGGACATCAGACCGGTGGAAATTTGTCCAAATTTGAAATTGTTGGATCCAACCACCGTGTCTTTGTGAGACGCAGTGTGTGTGAAAGGATGAGCTCCTAATGTGTATTTCCCACTTTAAATCATGAAGAAGGTGGTGTTATGGTGTGGGGGTGCTTTGCTGGTGAAACTGTCTGTGATTTATTTAGAATTCAAGGCACACTTAACCAGCATGGCTACCACAGCATTCTGCAGCGATACACCATCCCATCTGGTTTGGGCTTAGCGGGAGCATCATTTGTTTTTCAAACAGGCCAATGACCCATCACACCTCCAGGCTGTGTACGGGCTATTTTACCAAGAAGGAGAGTGATGGAGGGCTGCGTCAAATGACCTGACTTACACAATCCCCCGACCTCAACAAAATTTTGATTGTTTGGGATGTGTCGGACCGCAGAGTGAAGGAAAAGCAGCCAACAAGCACTCAGCATATGTGGGAACTCCTTCAAGACTGTTGGAAAAGCATTCCAGGTGAAGCTGGTTGAGAGAATGCCAAGAGTGTGAAAAGCTGTCATCAAGGCAAAGGGTGGCTATTTGAAGAATCTGAATTTGTTTAACACTTTTGGTTACTACATGATTCCATGTTTTATTTCATAGTTTTGATGTCTTCAGTTTTGATGTCTTCAGTATTATTCTACAATGTAGAAAATAGTAAAAATAAAGAAAAACCCTTGAATGAGTAGGTGTTCTAAAACGTTTGACCGGTAGTGTATAGGGCAGCTGCCTCTTATGTGCTAGTGATGGCTATTTAAACAGTCTTTTTTCAGTCTCTCAGTCCCAGCTTTGATGCACCTGTACGGACCACACCTTATGGATGATTGCAGGGTGAATAGGCAGTGGCTCGGGTGGTTGTTGCCCTTGATTATCTTTTTGGCCTTCCTGTGACATCAGGTGCTGTAGGTGTCCTGGAGGGCAAGTAGTTTGGCCCCGATGATGCGTTGGGTAGACTGCGCCACCCTCTGGAGATCCCTGCAGTTGCAGGCGGTGCTGTTGCCGTACCAGGCGGTGATACAGCCCATTAGGATGCTCTCAATTGTGCATCTGTAAAAGTTTGAGAGGATTTTAGGTGCCAAGCCAAATGAAGAGGCGCTGTGATGGGTACACCGAGGAACATGAAGCTTTCCACCTTCTCCACTGCGGTCCTGTCGATGAGGATGGGGGGGGTGCTCCCTCTGCTGTTTCCGGAAGTCCACGATCATTTGTTTTGTTGACGTTGGGTGAGAGGTTGGCACCACACTCCCAGGGCCCTCACCTCCTCTTTGTAGATGGTCTCGTCATTGCTGGAAGTCAGGCCTACTACTGTTGTGTCGTCTGCAAACTTGATGATTGAGTTGGAGGCGTGTGTGGCCACGTGGTCATGGGTGAACAGGGAGTACAGGAGGGGGCTGAGCATGCATCCTTGTGGGGCCCCAGTGTTGAGGATCAGCAAAGTGGAGGTGTTGTTTCCTACCTTCACCACCTGGAAGTGGCCCTTTGGGAAGTCCAGGACCCAGTTGCACAGGGCGTGGTTCAGACCCAGGGCCTCAAGCTTAATGATGAGCTTGGAGGGTACTATGGTGTTGCATCGTCTGTGGATCTATTGGGGCGGTAAGCAAATTGAAGTGGGTCTAGGGTGTCAGGTAAGGTAGAGATTAAGGATCATATCACTAGTCTCTCAAAGCACTTCATGATGACAGAAGTGAGTGCTACAGGGAGATAGTAAAGGTAATTGAAGTAAATTACTTT
Organism: Salmo salar; assembly: GCF_965601325.2. NCBI lineage: Eukaryota > Metazoa > Chordata > Actinopteri > Salmoniformes > Salmonidae > Salmo > Salmo salar. The sequence goes on along the minus strand of NC_138294.1, from coordinate 66,516,752 downwards.
CTTGGGTACAGAAACAATGGTGGACATATTGAAGCATGTGGGGACAACAGACTGGGATAGGGAGAGATTAAATATATCCGTAAACACTCCAGCCAGCTGGTCTGCGCATGCTCTGAGGACGCAGCTTGGGATGCCATCTGGACCGGCAGCCTTGCAAGGGTTAACACGCTTAAATGTCATACTTACGTTGGCCACGGAGGAGAGCCCACAGTCCTTGGTAGCAGGCCGCGTCCGTGGCACTGTTTTTTTCTCAAAGCGGGCAAAGGTGTTTAGCTTGTCCGGAAGCAAGACGTCAGTGTCCGCCACGTGGCTGGTTTTCCCTTTATAGTCCGTGATTGTCTGTAGACCGTGCCACATACGTCTCGTGTCCGAACCGTTGAATTGCGACTCCACTTTGTCTCTATACTGACGGTTTTCCTGTTTGATTGCCTTACGGAAGGAATAACTACACTGTTTGTATTTGGCCATATTCCCAGTCACCTTGCCATGGTTAAATGCGATGGTTCACACTTTCAGTTTTGTGCAAATGCTGCCATCTATCCACAGTTTCTGGTTAGGGTAGGTATTAATAGTCACAGTGGGTACAACATCTCCTATACACTTCCTGATAAACATCCATCACCGTATCAGTGTATTCGTCTGTTGTTCTCGGAGGCTACCCAGAACATATCCCAGTCCGCGTGATCATAATCTTGAAGCATGGATACCAATTGGTCAGACCAGCGTTGAATAGTCCTTAGCACGGGTACTTCCTGTTTGAGTTTCTGCCTATAGGAAGGGAGGAGCAAAATGGAGTCGTGATCAGATTTGCCGAAGGGAAGGCAGGGGAAGGCCTTGTAGGCATCCCGGAAGTTGGAGTAGCAGTGGTCGAGTGTTTCAGCAGTGCGAGTACTACAGTCAATGTGTTGATAGAACTTCGTTAACATTTTCCTCAAATTTGCTTTGTTAAAATTCCCAACTACAATAAATGCAGCCTCAGGATATGTGTTTTCCAGTTTGCATAAAGTCCAGTGAAGTTAGAGGGCCGTCGTGCTATCGGCTTAAGGGGGAATATACATGGCTGTGACTATAACCGAAGAGAATTCTCTTGGGAGGTAATACAGTCGGCATTTGATTGTGAAGTATTCTAAGTCTGGTGAAGAGAAGGACTGGAATTCCTGTATGTTATCACAATCACACCATGAGTAGTTAATCATGAAACATACACCCCCGCCCTTGTTCTTCCCGGAGAGATATTTATTCCTGTCTGTGCAATGAACTGAGAACCCAAATGGCTGAACGGACTCAGACAGTATATCCCGAGACAGCCATGTTGCCGTGAAAGAATATGTTACAATCCCTGATGTGTCTCTGGAAGGAAATCCTTGCCCTGAGCTCGTAAACTTTATTATCCAGAAACTGAACATCAGCGTGGTGTGCATGCCTCCTGAGTCGGACTAAAAATCCACTCCGAGTTTTGGAACAGCCTCTGGGATCAGTTCAATTGCACTGGGGGGTACGAACAAAGGATCCGGTTCGGGAAAGTCATATTCCTGGTCGTAATGCTGGTGAGTTACCACTGCTCTGATATCCAAAAGTTCTTCCAGGCTGTGTGTAATAAAACAAAACGTTTCCTGGGCTATTAATGTAAGAAATAACTCAAATAAAATACTGCAAAGTTTCCTAAGAGCTTGAAGCACAGCAGCCCTATCCGCACTTCAGCACTAGGCGGTCCTGTGCTGTAAGCATGTGGCCAATCACTTCACGGCTGAGCCGTTATAGCACCAAGATGTTTCCAATTCACAATAACAGTAGTTGACCGGGGTAGCTCTAGCAAGGCAGAAACTTGACAAACTGACTTTTTGGAAAGGTGGCGTCCTATGACGGTGCCAAGTTAAGTCACTTAGCTCTTCAGTAAGGCCATTCTACTGCCAATGTTGGTCAATATAGATTGCATGGCGGTTTGCTCGGTTTTATACACCTGTCAGCAACGGGTGTGCCTGAAATAGCCGAATCCACTCATTTGAAGGGGTGTCCAAATACTTTTGTATATATAGTGCATTCGGAAAGTATTCAGAACCCTTGACTATTTCCACATTTTATGTTACAGCCTTATTCTAAAATGTATTAAATCGTTTTTTCCCTAAATCTACACAAATACCCCATAATGACAAAGCCAAAAACAGTTTATTTGCAAATGTATAAAAATAATGTAAAACTGAAATATCACATTTGCATAAGTATTCAGAACCTTTAAGTCAGTACTTTGTTGAAGCACCTTTGGCAGCGATTACAGCCTCGAGTCTTCTTGGGTATGACGCTACAAGCTTGGTACATATGTATTTGGGGAGTTTCTCCCATTCTTCTCTGCAGATCCTCTCAAGCTCTGTCAGATTGGATGGGGAGCATTGCTGCACAGCTATTTTCAGGTCTCTCCAGAGATGTTAGATCGGGTTCAAGTCTGGGCTCTGGCTGGGCCACTCAAGGACATTGAGACTTGTCCCAAAGCCACACCGGTGTTGTCTTGGCTGTGTGCTTAGGGTCGTTGTCCTGTTGGAAGGTGAACCTCCGCCCCACTCTGAGGTCCGGAGCAGGTTTTCATCAAGGGATCTCTGTACTTTACTCCGTTCATCTTTCCCTCAATCCTGACTAATCTCCCAGTCCCTGCTACTGATAAACATCCCCACTGCATGCTGCTGCCCCCACCATGCTTCACCGTAGGGATGGTGCCAGGTTTCCTCCAGACAGGATGCTTGGAATTCAGGGCAAAGAGTTCAATCCTGGTTTCATCAGACCATATATTCTTGTTTCTCATGGTCTGAGAGTCCTTTAGGTGCCTTTTGGCAAACTCCAAGCAGGCCGTTCTGTGCCTTTTACTGAGGATTGGCTTCCGTCTGGCCACTACCATAAAGGTCTGATTGGTGGAGTGCTGCAGAAATGGTTGTCCTTCTGGAAGGTTCTCCCATCTCCACAGAGTTACTCTGGAGCTCTGTCAGGCTGACCATCGAGTTCTTGGTCACCTCCCTGACCAAGGCCCTTCTCCCCCGATTGCAGTTTGGATAGGCGGCCAGCTCTAGCAAGAGTCTTTGTAGCTCCAAACTTATTCCATTTAAGAATGATGGAGGCCACTGTGTTCTTGGGGACCTTCAATGCAGCAGTCATTTTTCGGTACCCTTCCCCAGATCTGTGCCTCGACACAATCCTGTCTCGGAGATCTACGGACAATTCCTTCGACATCATGGCTTGGTTTTTGCTCTGACATGCACTGTCAACTGTGGGACCCTATATAGACAGGCGTGTGCCTTTGCAAATCATGTCCAATCAATTGAATTGACCACAGGTGGACTCCAATCAAGTTGTAGAAACATCAAGTATGATCAATGGAAACAGGATGCACCTGAGCTCAATTTCAAATCTCATAGCAAAGGGTCTGAATACTTATGTAAATAAAGTTGTTTTTATTTGTAATAAATCAGCAAATTTCCACAACCTGTTTTTCGCTTTGTCATTATGGGGTATTGTGCATAGACTGACGAGGGGGAAAATGTATTTAATCCATTTTAAAATAAGGCTGTAACGTAACAAAATGTGGAAAAAGTCAAGGGGTCTGAATACTTTCCGAATGCACTTTAGTGTATGTGAACCACATGATTTCCATGACAAAGATCCAGACCACTTTATAATCAATGTGCTTCATTCAGAAAATGTTGTTCATAAACATACACAGAAGATTGACCATTGAGCATAGATTTAATGATTGTTACTCTCACGACTGTGAGGGGGGAAAAAAGTGCCAAATTTGCTACGTAGATTTCCAGAAACTGAAGTGGTCATTTAAGGTCTCACATGATGAATAGGAGACAATTCGTTGGTTTAAGGGAAAGAGGGATAGAAAGAGAAATAGGTTAGAAAAATACAAAGACGGAGCATAAGGAAGAGACCCTCCCAGGAGAATGGACTGGTTTAGAAGGCAAATAAGCACACTACCAAGGCTACATCTGGGGAACATATGGTAGCGACATACAGGAAGGAAAGAGAAGCCAGAAGACAACTAAAATATTACAGCAAAAAAGGAGCCTCTCATCACCAGTCATGCCACTTATGGATTGGATGTGTGAGTGGCTCAAGTGTAACCGGGGAGGAGTCCCAAATGGCACCCCATTTCCTTTATAGTACACTACTTTTGACCAGGGCCCATAGGGTTCTGCACTATGCAGCAAATAGGGTGCCATTTTGGAAACAGACCTTGTTATGGGGACTGTATGGCGCTTGGCTGACTGGGACCGGGCAGGGCCATATACACGGGAGTATACAGTACCAAACATTAGGCGCATCTTCCTAATATGGAGTTGCACCCCCTTTCACACTCAGAACAGCCTAAATTCGCCAGGGCATGGACTCAAAGGTATTGAAAGCATTCCACAGATATGCTGGCCCCAATGCTTCCCACAGTTGTGTCAAGTTGGCTGGATGTCATTTTGGTGGTGGACCATTCTTGATAGACATGGGAAACTGTTGAGCATGAAAAACCCAGCAGCGGTGCAGTTCTTGACACAAACCGGTGTGCCTGGCACCTACCACCATACCCCATTCAAAGGCACTTAAATATTTTTGTCTTGCCCATTCCCCCTCTGAATGGCACATATACACAATCAATGTTTCAATTGTCTCAAGGGTTAAAAATCCTTCTTTAACCTCTCTTCTCACTTTCATCTACACTGATTTATGTGAATTTACAAAGTGACATCAATAAGGGTTCATAGCATTCACCTGGTCAGTCTGTCATGGAAAGAGCAAGTGTTCTTAATATGTTTTGTATAGTCAGTGTACAGTCTGACCTTTTAAGGCATATTTGAGACGAAGATTTGGGGATGGTATTTATTTAGCAACATCTAATAAGTTATAATAATACCAGTTAATTTTCAAAGTGTTAAGATGAATGAAAATAAATACAGAATTTCACGGTGTTTATTTACATTTTAAATGTAACATTATTTGAAAAAGTAAAAAGGCGCAACGCTCGCTCAACATAACATTTTCTTTTTTCACTTCTTGACTGATAAAGCAAACCGTAGATCTCCGCCTAAATAGACATACCCAAAAGTGACATAATTTTCATGACGGCCATAAACAGTAACAGGTAATGTTGCATAGTTTTAGAAATGTCTGGAACTCACCTTTCTGAGAAAAAAATGTTTGAAATTACTGAAGTGCACTCACTTTTGAGGACACAAGCTCAAGTACATAGTAAAAATGTGAAGTCGAAAAAAATCTGGATTTTTTTTCTTTCTATTCAACAAAAGTGGAACAATAGGGCTTGAAATGACTGATGCTTTGTAAATATAGTAACAATCAAATGATAAATGACCTTTCTTATAACTAAAATATGATCATACTTCGTTACAGTACAATCAATATTGGCACTATTTCATATAACTGACTGAATTTTCTCCTAAATGTCCACTGAGCTGCACAGAGACAATTCAAATGTGTGCAGACTCGTTACTTCAGCTTTAAGCAGAAAGTGATTTCATCAATCTGTGACCAAGAAAACGTGGTCTTGTTTCAATTTTAAGAAATGAATTAGTATTCTTTCATGTTAAGAGCTCTAAATCCAGCTGAGAATATCAGAGATGAAACCACAACTGTTGGATTCGCTAGACTGTCCCCTTTTATATATATATGTATCCGTCACTCAGAGGAAGAGCAAATCGATTCTTTGTCTGGATAAGGCAGAAAATGTGACACGTTGCTCCCTACACAAATGTCGTGTCCACTGAGCGAGTGGGAGCAGACAGATGGGGCTGTCTGGCACTATGAGGCACAGGTCCCTATGACATTCAAACAGCGCCTCGTACACCAAACTGTCAGTCGGAATCGCTCCAGAACCACGCAAAGTGCCCCATATAGGAGACTTAACATCCTAAGTTAAAAAGCTTGATGTTTCGGCCATCACTGGCCTTCATCAGAACTCGGTTGATGGCAGAAACATCAAGCTTTTTAACTTTGCTTAACTTCACTGGGATAGGGGGCAGTATTTTCACGTCCGGATGAAAATCGTGCCCAAAGTAAACTGCCTGTTTCTCAGGCCCAGAAGCTAGGATATGCATATAATTGGTAGATTTAGATAGAAAACACTCCAAAGTTTCTAAAACTGTTAAAATGTCTGTGACTATAAAAGAACTGATATGTTAGGCGAAACCCCGAGGACAAACCACCCCCCCCAAAAGAAACTCTGCTTACCACTGTTTTCAATGGCTTGAACTTTAATTATAAGCCCAAGTCCTCCCAAATTGCAGTTCCTAGGGCTTCCACTAGATGTCAACAGTCTTTAGAAAGAGTTTCAGGCTTGTTTTTAGAAAAATGACCCGTAAATTGTAGTTTTTCTAGGTGGCTCCCATTTTGGCTTCAGTGTTTCCAAGCGCGTGGAGGAAAGCGTGTTCTTTGTTGTTTATCTCCAGTAAAGACAATAACGATTCTCCGTCTTAAATTGTATAGTTTATTTGCGTATTAGGATACCTAAGGAATGATTACAAACATTGTTTGACTTGTTTGGAAAAGTTTATTAGTAACGTTTGGGATTCATTTTGACGGAGGGAAACTGGATTATTGACTGATGCGCGCCAGCTAAACTGAGTTTTAATGGATATAAAAAAGAACATTATCGAACAAAAGGACCATTTGTGATGTAAATAGGACCCATTGGAGTGCCAACTGAAGAAGATCATCAAAGGTAAGGCATTTTTTATATCACCATTTCTGACTTTCGTGTCGCCACCTGCCTGGTTGAAAATGATTGTTATGCATTTGTGTGCTGGGCGCTGTCCTCAGATAATCGCATAGTATGCTTTCGCCGTAAAGCCTTTTTGAAATCTGACACCTTGGCTGGATTAACAAGAAGTTAAGCTTTATTTTGACATATTGCATGTGTATTTTCAAGATTGTTAAATATTTACAATTCTGTAGTTTGAATTTGGCGCCCTGCACTTTCAATGGATGTTGGTCAGGTGGGACGCTTGAGAAGTTAAATAAAACAATGAGTTTTTAAATGCTGAGAGTGTTGCACCTTTTTATTTTCAGTGAAGGTGCCCTTTACTTCTTCCAAATTTAAAACATTACTTACAGATTATTTTACAGTTTAAATGAAGGTTAACTTTTATTTGTAAATGGAATGTTATGGAAGTGTCCAAACTTTTTATTTTAGATTTCACTTGGTTTTGACAAACTTACCCCACTGGCGATAAACTTCATCATGCTTGTTCTGCAGTTGCAGGGTCACAGATAAAACATGAACAAACGCTCCAAAAACACCCAAATACATCCTTTTAGAAATGGTAATGCTCTCAGTATAGCAATGCGGGTCTTGAGCAATGCCCAGAGAAGGCCGACACAGAGAAGTATCGCTTGAGTCCAACAAATTAGAATTTAAAGTTTGGAATGACGTCTAAAGACCTGCATCGTTATACTGAGAGCAATGCAGTTTTTAAAAGGACATATTTGGATGTTTTTGGAGCTTTTGTACATGTTATTTCTGTGCCCCTGCAACTGCAGAACGAGCATGAGGAAGTCTATGGCTGGTGGGGGTAAGTTTCTCAAAACCAAGTGAAATCGCAAAAAAGTGTCTGGACACTATAAAATGCCATATACATCCAAAATACAGATTTGGTTAAAATAAAGTGAACCTGTTCATTAGGTAAAAGACAAATACAGAGCCTATTCAGTACAAATAAATCTTCCACATTTAAGTATACAGATTACTCTGAGCCTCAGTGACTTTGGCAAACTTTCGGAGGACGTCAGCGCTGAGACAAGGCTCCAACTGGAGGTAAAATGTGGGGAGAGAGGGAGAGAGAGAGAGAGGTCAGCAAAAGAAGACAAAGCTTTTGAGAACCCTGAACAGTGATGAATAGCTACCATTAGGACATTGATACTGATACTGGGACGACTTAGTCGGGGTCGCAACTTAACGTTGAGTTAGAATACAAAAGCTGCAATTTCGAAATGTGGTTGTAAACTACATTTGTTTGACTGGTAAGTTAGTTTTGATAGCTGGCCGCTAGACTTGTAGTAAGCATGGTCGAATTACTGACTGGGATAGGCCCCCTTGTTCATCAGTTATATTAAAAACTGCTAACATTTCCCTCTATCCTATGGCAAAATGTCTAGAACTGCAGGAAATGAGTTATGAAACTGCAAAGTCTTCTCTCCACCCCACGGCAAAATGGGCAGAATTTCAGGAAATCAAATTTAAAACTCACATTTTTATCTTTGCTGTCACAAGGGGGGTGCAAAAATGTTCTGCTCCCTGCTCTACAATGTATTCGCTCACCTTGACCAACTTGCTTAGACACAACAGGGCAGGTTTGTAGGTTTCCATGGTGATAGAGTCTGGGCTGATGACATCAGTGTAGCATTGGTACAGAACAGCTGGAATCTGATGGACTTGGCAGTGGCTCAGTACTGAGGAAGGAATAGAGATCCGTTTTAGTATTTGGGTCCTTCTGTGTGAAAAGGAACCAGAAATTAACCAAAAATAACCATAATGTTTTGGAAATTTCCAGAATGTAATCCATAGAAAGGTCCTAAGGAGAAAGAATGACAAATTCAGCAAGTTGACAAATTAAATAATGTTTCGTTAATGCAAGTGCTTTTACGCAAATAATACATGCCTGAACATGGTTGGGGGCAAATTCCATTTCAAAGTCGATCAATTTAATGAATTGAAAATAGTCCATTATTTAATTCTGTGGAATTAAATGGAAGACTTCAACCCAGGGAATCAAAGACATCAGTATGGTGGTACCTGCAGCTGGCAGTCCAGTGAGGATGTTTGGCTGCTCGAGTGCAGGGCAGAGGGCCTGGCTCTTGGAGGCACTGCTCTTGAGGGAGCGTAGGAAAGGGACTGCGCTACCGTAGAGGTAGTCTGGTGTTTTGTACTCAGCCACAGGGCTGTCCGACAGCACCATCACACTGAGCCCTCTCTTCTGGAGGCAGCCAAACACCTAGAACCAGAGGGAAGGAGGGAGAAAGTTAAGAGGCCGTAGTCATTGTTGACCAGTGCTTTTACAGTCACATCTACTTATAGTCATACCAAGCAGTGGGCATCAACCTGAACCTCTATAAGGCATCTATAAAATCACAAGAGCATTACCTTTTCTGTCCATTGAAATAGTTGGTCCTCCGCAATGTAACAAGTGCTTTGGCAGACCAGGACCTACAAAAGCAACACAAGAATATACTTTAAAGCAGTCGTCACCAACCAGTTGATCGCAAGGCTTTCCTAGTTTTTCCCTTCCTCCAAGGCTTTCCTTGTTTTTTAAAAAACTTTTTACCCCTTTTTCTCCCAAATTTTAGGATATCCAATTGGTAGTTACAGTCTTGTCCAATAGCTGCAACTCCCGTACATACTCAGGAGGGGCAAAGGTTGAGAGCCATGCATCCTCCGAAACACAACCCGCACTGCTTGCTTAACCCGGAAGCCAGTAGCACCAATGTGTCAGAGTTAACACAGTACAGCTGGCGTTTTAAAAAAAGCCCAACGATAAAGCCTTGAGTTACTATTTTTTTTTGTGGTAGGTGCACTTGATTCAACTGCCCTTCACACCGGGTATCGTAGTGTTCCCATTTTGAACCATTTCATGTGTCTGAAGGTACAAACTCTACTCGCCCGGGGAGCAAATTAAGTACACCCATAGGTCTACCACTGGCCAATCAGATAGCTCAGATCACCGTGTCTGGAGCTTCCACGAGCCCACAGCGAAGCTGATAGTTGACTCAGTGTAAGATTTCAAAACGTTAACAATCATGACTAGAACCTGTCAAAGAATACAGCAAAGAGCTGCTGTTCTTATGTGTGAGTATATGTTTAAGATTTTATTCAGCACTGTCACATTTATAAGCCATAAAAGAAACCTCCCAGTGAAGCACCAGTGACTCGGTCAATAAGAAAGTGGTCAGATGAAGCAGATGCTAAGCTACAGGACTGTTTTGCTAGCACAGACTGGAAAATGTTCCAGGATTCTTCCGATGGCATTGAGGAGTACAACACATCAGTCACTGGCTTCATCAATAAGGCCATTGATGACGTCGTTCCCACAGTGACTACGTATATACCTCAACCAGAAGCCATAGATTACAGGCAACGTTCGCACTGAGCTAAAGGGTAGAGCTGCCGGTTTCAAGGAGTGGGACTCTAACCCAGAAGCTTATAAGAAATCCCACTACCCCCTCCGACGAACCATCAAACAGGACAAGTGTCAATACAAGACTAAGATTGAATCGTACTAAACCAGCTCCGACGCTCGTCGGATGTGGCAGGGCTTGCAAACTATTACAGACTACAAAGGGAAGCACAGCCGAGAGCTGCCCAGTGACATGAGCATACCAGACGAGCTAATTTACTTCTATGCTCACTTCGAGGCAAGTAACACTGAAGCATGCATGAGAGCATGAGCTGTTCCGGACGACTGTCTGATCACACTTACTCATAGCATGCACTGACCAGCTTGCAAGTGTCTTCACTGACATTTTCAACCTCACCCTGTCTGAGTCTGTAATACCAACATGTTTCAAGCTGACCGCCATAGTCCCTGTGTCCAAGAACACTAAGGTATCCTGCCTAAATGACTACTGACCCGTAGCACTCACGTCTGTAGCCATGAAGTGCTTTGAAAGGCTGGTCATGGTTCACATCAATACCATTATGCCAGAAACCCTAGATCGACTCCAATTTGCATACCGCCCCAACAGATCCACAGATGATACAATCTCCATTGCACTCCACACTGCCCTTTCACACCTGGACAAAAGGAACACCTATATGAGAATGCTGTTCATTGACTACAGCTCAGAGTTCAACACCATAGTGCCCTCAAAGCTCATCACTAAGCTAAGGACCCTGGAACTAAACACCCCCCACTGCAACTGGATCCTGGACTTCCTGACGGGCCGCCCCAGATGGTAAGGGTAGGTAACAACACAGCCGCCATGCTGACCCTCAACACGGGGGCCATTCATGGGTGCGTGCTCAGTCCCCTCCTATACTCCCTGTTCACACATGACTGCATGGCCAAGCACGACTCCAACACCATCATTAAGTTTGCTGATCACCGACAACGACAAGACAACCTATAGGGAGGAGGTCAGAGACCTGGCCGTGTGGTGCCAGGACAACAACCTCTCCCTCAATGTGATTTAGGTCACCTAGCAGCACGAGCTCTGAAGATAGATGTGACAAACATTTTATTTGATCTACTCGCAATACAAAGTTTATCAATAGACTTGCGTCGTTATTAGCGGCTTGCCGTGCTAATATCGAGGAGTAGCCTATTTCACGTTCTCTGATCATACGAGTAACATGAATTGGTGCATGAGTCAGAAAACCATCAGAGGTAGCCTCTCACGAAACCCACCCTCTGCTGAGACTGACCATCAGATGCAGGCACCATCAGTCCAGTAAAATAAACCATTTCAATTAGTAATGCTACAAATGATCTATTACCAGTGGGATCATATACCTCACGTTTTGAAATATAATTTAAAAAAATGGTCTGAGAAGCACGACATTGGCAGGGCAATTCAAGAATAGTCTATATGCAGTGAGAATGTATTGAGCTTATAGCCTACGCACAAACCTCACTGCTACAGAACTGATTTTGATAGGTTAATGTTGCATAGGCTTAGGATGAAGTCATGAAAAAATTGATCTCGGCCTGCATTTTGACAAAGTGATCTCAGCTCATGAAAGGTTGGTGACCACTGCTTTACAGAATCTGCTATAATCGCTGAGTCACTGACTACAGTGGCAATGAAAATATTGTTGGAACACACCTTTAAAGGTAGAGTCATGCAATCCAGAAACATTTAAGGTGAAGTGCAAGGCTTAACTTCTGTTGTTATCCCGCAGCTATAATATTGCAGCAGTGTGAAGCGCACGTGTCTTTATTTTTGGAAAGTGCAAAGACTGACATAGTGCTCATCTGCAATATTTGCGGTTCATCCTACTGCTCGTGGCAACGTCACATCACTGCGACTCAGTTTAATTTGCATACCAACTCAGTGGCCTAGTGGTTAGTGTCTGTCCTGAAATTGGAAGATCGATCCCTGGTTGAGTCATACCAACGAACAGGACCATATGCCTCTCTGCTTGGCACTCAACAGATGGATTAATGCTGCAACAGACTAGTGTCCAAACACAGGCTTCTGAACTATGGGCCATTGTGGTTTGGACAAGGCTTACTAAGACCTTTAAGTGTATCCTATGTACAATTGTTGGTGTGCATTGTGTTTGATCAACCACTCACTGCTGGGTTGTCCCTGTGTCGGTAGAAGAGACAGGCTGGCTCTCCAGGCAGTGGGGCAATGCTCTGTCTACTGGAGCCCCTACTCCTCTCATTCCATAGTGACACATGGCCCACTGCATCCCAGCTTTCAGTGTTCAACACATATGCAGACAGAAATCCTGAAAACAATAGGAGAGAATTTTCATTCCTTGAGAGAAAGAGTTAGACCAGGAGTGTATTCATTAGTCAGATGATGTTGCAAAAGCTGTTTGATTGCATTTAGTTCTTAAACGGAAGTTGTAGTTAATTTTAAAAGTATGGTTTTCATGCGTTGCCATGTCAATCCCAATAGTCTGCAGAGCACTTGGCACAAGCTGCACATCTATAAATTACAGAATTTTCCATACTCCAAAGAGGAGTGAAGTCCATAGGGTTCCTTCCGCCAGTCACTATTTTTTTAAGAGATGTGACTGAACTACAACTTCCATTTAAGAACAAAACAGAACTCAACAGCTTTTCACGTTAAAGAGCGTTGACTAAACTGTTTGTTGTAAAACGTTTCACAACGGAATCCGACTAATGAATACAACCCAGTCGTCACAGGTGAGCTTTTATTTAACTAGGCAAGTCTGTTAAGAACATATTCTTATTTACAATGACGGCCTAACCCGGACGACGCTGGGCAAATTGTGCGCCGCCCTACGGGACTCCCAATCACGACCAGTTGTGATACAGCTTGGAATCGAACCATGGTCTGTAGTGACGCCTCTAGCACTGAGATGCAGTGCTTTTGTCCGCCGCGCCACTCGGGAACTTACCTGCAGCATTAGTGCCCACGGCAATGATGAGGTCTGAGCATTGCAACTTGTTGCTGCCAGAGCCCTCAAGTGATTGTGCGACTTCAGGGCACCACGCAATATGGACCTCCCTGTTAAACCAGAACACCAGTCAGTCAAAATCATGCACATCTTTACACTTAGTCACCGTGTACTAACTTGTTGAAATAATAAATGGAGCTGTGTACAGTTGAGAACAGAGGACATGGTTATTTTATTGACAAGCGATGGATATGTCAAAAGAACCATATGGTGCATACTAAGCTACAAAAGCGAACCATTTCAAAGCATTCGCTAACTCGTTACCAAGTGAAACTGAAAACTCAATCGCGTGCAGTTTGAGTCGTTAGCTAGCTGGCTGTTAGCTACCTCTTTTCTTCTATCTCTCTGTGAATTCGCTCATCTTCGTTTTCATCATCCAGATCATCGTCGTCTTCTTCGACAGCACGCGAGTAAACAGATAAAACCTCTCCGAAAAACGTTGCCATTGTTTATTTTATGACTGTAGCTAGCTAGATGACCGTGCTGACAATAAAAATGACACCAAAGATTTCCTCCTCATGCCAAACCATGGGAGAATCTCAATTGTCATCCTCGCGTCCTCTCTCCTCCTTCTCAAAACCCATTGGAGGAGAAGGTCAGAAGGTCTGGACCAGCTGGTTCTCTCATCCAATGGGTTTTGAGAAAGAGGCGAGGAGGTAACATTGAGGATTCCTCGTGTGTACTTCCTTCGTTTTCTTTTTCTCCGTTTTTCCCTTGAGTTCAACGCAACAGGTACCTCTATCACCGCCTAGCGTGCTGGAGTGTAAACAAAATATACAGTCGTAATGAAAGTCCACACCCCTTGCAGTCACATTTTGCTGCCTTAATTTAAATCTAAAACGGGATCTAAAACGGGTAATGCTGTTGCTACCGATCTACACAGCCTACTTTACATTTTAAAAGTGAAAGAAAATTATACAGCATTTACCAATTATTATTTTTATTTTTTTTAACTATGATGTCTTGATTGTGTATGTTCTCACACCCAACAATTAATACTTTGTGATGGTGGAAGCACCTCAAGCAGCCATTACGCTGTGAATGCCATTACAGCTATGAATCGTTTTGAATAAGATTCTAACAACTTTGCACAACTTTTAGGGTAAAAAATACTGTATATCGATTGGTTTTGTCAACATTGCTCAAGCTCAGTAGGCTAAAGTTGTTTAGGAATAATTTTAAAATCATGTTTTGTTATTGCATCTATCAATTCATATGTTTTTTTTTAACACTATAATTTGTTTACGGGCATGATAGTTTTACTTTTAGTTTATGCTTGACCCAGCTTGTTTGCCTTTAGCCAGTAAGCTTGCTCAGCAAGTTCGAAGCACGTGAATGCACACTGACATTGCTCCCAGTTTATAACAAGTCTCCCACTTGTTATGAACACAGCATAACTCTGGGTTGTGAAGACATTGACAATTAATTTTATTTTTTAATTAATTAGGAAAGGTTACTATATCTTTTTTTGTAAGGCCGCGAAATATGACAACTGTGCAAGGAGCGTGTAGACTTTCACTAGGCATTATAGCTCTGCTGGAACCCATCTGTCTTATAGGTAGATTAGATAATATAAAATCCATGTGCTTACTGTGGGTGAAAAGCTTACCCTTAGATCAGACCGATATTATTATTTAATTTGTTTTACTTTTTACCCCAAAATTGGTAGATACAGTCTTGTCCCATCGCTGCAACTCCCGTACAGACTTGGGATAGGCGAAGGTCGAGAGCCATGCGTCCTCCCGAAGCCCGACCCTGCCAAGCTGCACTGCTTCTTGACAAACTGCTCGCTTAACCCGGAAGCCAGTCGCCCCAATGTGTCCAACTGGTAACCGTGTCAGCGTGCATGCGCACAGCCCGCCACAGGAGTCGCTAGAGCACGATGGGACAAGGACATCCCGGTCGGCCAAACCCTCCCCTAACCCGGACGACGCTGGGCCAATTGTGGGCCGCCTCATGGGTCTCCCAGTCGCCGCCTGGATCTGTAGTGATGCCTCTAGCACTGTGATGCAGTGCCTTAGACCGCTGCGCTACTCGGGAGGCAGTTTAGACAGATATGACATTGGTGGTAAATTCATAGCAGGCTATTCACCACTTAATCATTCAACATCATATCATATCAAAGACCAAAAGCCAACAATATATTAAAACATTCATGTTAAATATTTTTCCAAAAACACTGAACAAAAATATAAACTACTGTAAGTCGCTCTGGATAAGAGCGTCTGCTAAATGACTAAAATGTAAATGTAAATGTATAAACGCAACATGTAAAGTTTTGGTCCCATGTTTCATGAGCTGAAATAAAAGTCCACCAGAAATTTTCCATATGCACAAAAAGGTAATTTCTCTCAAATTTTGTGCACAAATTTGTTTACATCCATGTAAGTAAGCATTTCTCCTTTGCCAAGATAATTCATCCACCTGACAGGTGTGGCATGTCAAAAAGCTGATTAAACAGCATGATCATTACACAGGTGCATCTTGTGCTGGGGACTATAAAACATCACTCTAAAATGTGCAGTTGTGTCAGACAACACAATGCCACAGATGTCTCAAGTTGATGGAGCATGCAATTGCCATTCTGACTGCAGAAATGTCCATCAGAGCTGTTGCCAGAGAATTTAATGTATTTATTTATGTCTGAAATGAAGCCCTTTTGTAGGGAAAAACAAATTCTGATTGGCAGTGCCTTGCTCCTAATCGGGTGGGACTGGCTCCCAAGGGGGTGGGCCTTTTCCCTGCACCCCTGCCTAGTCATGGTAAATTCATAAGTTAGGGCCTAATTAATTTTTCAGTTTACTGATTTCCTTAAATGAATTAACTCAGTGAAATTGTTGCATATTGCATTTATATTTTTGTTCAGTATATATATATATTGCTCAAAAAAATAAAGGGAACACCTAAACAACACATCCTAGATCTGAATGAAAGAAATAATCTTATTAAATACTTTTTTCTTTACATAGTTGAATGTGCAGACAACAAAATCAAACAAAAATATTCAATGAAAATCCAATTTATCAACCCATGGAGGTCTGGATTTGGAGTCACACTCAAAATTAAAGTGGAAAACCACACTACAGGCTGATCCAACTTTGATGTAATGTCCTTAAAACAAGTCAAAATGAGGCTCAGTAGTGTGTGTGGCCTCCACGTGCCTGTATGACCTCCCTACAACGCCTGGGCATGCTCCTGATGAGGTGGCGGATGGTCTCCTGAGGGATCTCCTCCCAGACCTGGACTAAAGCATCCGCCAACTCCTGGACAGTCTGTGGTGCAACGTGGCGTTGGTGGATGGAGCGAGACATGATGTCCCAGATGTGCTCAATTGGATTCAGGTCTGGGGAACGGGCGGGCCAGTCCATAGCATCAATGCCTTCCTCTTGCAGGAACTGCTGACACACTCCAGCCACATGAGGTCTAGCATTGTCTTGCATTAGGCGGAACCCAGGGCCAACCGCACCAGCATATGGTCTCACAGGGGGTCTGAGGATCTCATCTCGGTACCTAATAGCAGTCAGGCTACCTCTGGCGAGCACATGGAGGGCTGTGCCGGCCCCCCAAAGAAATGCCACCCCACACCATGACTGACCCACCGCCAAACCGGTCATGCTGGAGGATGTTGCAGGCAGCAGAACGTTCTCCACGGCGTCTCCAGACTCTGTCACATGTGCTCAGTGTGAACCTGCTTTCATCTGTGAAGAGCACAGGGCGCCAGTGGCGAATTTGCCAATCTTGGTGTTCTCTGGCAAATGCCAAACGTCCTGCACGGTGTTGGGCTGTAAGCACAACCACCCTCATGGAGTCTGTTTCTGACCGTTTGAGCAGACACATGCACATTTGTGGCCTGCTGGAGGTCATTTTGCAGGGCTCTGGCAGTGCTTCTCCTGCTCGTCCTTGCACAAAGGCGGAGGTAGCGGTGCTGCTGCTGGGTTGTTGCCCTCCTACGGCCTCCTCCACGTCTCCTGATGTACTGGCCTGTCTCCTGGTAGCGCCTCCATGCTCTGGACACTACGCTGACAGACACAGCAAACCTTCTTGCCACAGCTCGCATTGATGTGCCATCCTGGATGAGCTGCACTACCTGAGCCACTTGTGTGGGTTGTAGACTCCGTCTCATGCTACCACTAGAGTGAAAGCACCGCCAGCATTCAAACGTGACCAAAACATCAGCCAGGAAGCATAGGAACTGTGAAGTGGTCTGTGGTCCCCACCTGCAGAACCACTCCTTTATTGGGGGTGTCTTGCTAATTGCCTATAATTTCCACCTGTTGTCTATTCCATTTGCACAACAGCATGTGAAATTTGTCAATCAGTGTTGCTTCCTAAGTGGACAGTTTGATTTCACAGAAGTGTGATTGACTTGGAGTTACATTGTGTTCCCTTTATTTTTTTGAGCAGTGTATAACAAAAATAGATATATACTACAAATAGATTCAAACATTTAGACATATACAAACATCTTTAAAATAATCTGTTGCAGTCCAAGAAAGGTTTAAGATTGTGATGTCAGATAGATAGGGAGAGAGAAAGACTTGATTAATTATGGTTCCCATAGACATTCGATTAAGTACTGTAGCAGATTGCCTTGCAAAAGTGCTTTGCAAAAGTATTCAAACCCCATGGATTTCTTCACATTTTGTGTTACAAAGTGGGATTAAAATGGATCGTCATTTTCGGTCAATAATATACACCAAATATTCCTTAATGTCAAAGTGGAAGATTACTATTTGTTTTAATTAAATAACAAAAATAGAGTTTTTGCATTAGTATTCAGCCCTTTGTTTAGACAAGCCTAAATTAGATCAGGAGTAATATTTGGCTTAACAAATAACATAAAAAGTTACCTGGACTCACTGTGTTAAATAATACGGGGTTGACATGATTTTTAAATGACTAACCCTTCCTCTGTCCCCTATATATACAACATCTGTAAGGTCCCTCGGTCAAGTATTGAATTTCAAGCACAGATTAAACTACAAAGACCAGGGAGCTTTTAAAAAGCCGCATACAAAAGAGCAGTGAAAAGAGCAGTGGTAGATGGGTAACAATGACTAATCAGACATTGAATATCTCTTTAAGCATGGTCTAGTTATTAATTATGTGCATGATATATTTTTATGTGGGTCGGGGACCAAGGCGCGGCGTGTGAAGTGCTCATATTTCCTATAATGAATAACACTTAAACAAAACAACAAAACGACCGAAAACAGTTCCGTCAGGTGACATACACTAAACAGAAAACAACTACCCACAAAACCCAGGAAGAAAAACCCCTACTTAAATATGATCTCTAATCAGAGGCAACGAGGATCAGCTGCCTCCAATTAGAGATCAACCCAAACAATCCCAACATAGAAATAGAAAAACTAGAACATAAACATAGAAAACATAGAACAACCCAAAACACCCCCTGTCATGCCCTGACCTACTCTACTATAGAAAATGACATCTTACTAGGGTCAGGACGTGACAATATTAAACCACCCAGACACCTCTAAGATACAGTCCTGAACTGAACTGTAGGACAGGAATGAAATTGCTCAGGGATGTTACCATGAGGCCATTGGTGATTTTAAAACAGCCACAGAGTTCAATGGCTCTGATGGGAGAGAACTGAGGATGGATCAACAACATTGTAGTGACTCCAAAATAATGACCTAAATGAGAGCGTGAAAAGAACACAAATATACAAAATATTCCAAAACATGCATTTTGTATACAACAAAGCATTAAAGTAATACTGAACAAAAATTACCTGGTAAAGGAATACACTTTCTGGCCTAAATGCAACACATCACTGAGTAACTGCCTCCTTATTTTCAAGGATGATGGTGGTTGCATCGGCAAATATTGGGGAGTTTTTTAGGATAAAATGAAATGGGATGGAGCTAAGAACAGGTCAAATCCTAGAGCAAAACCTGCTTCAGTCTGCTTTACACCAGACACTGTGAGAGGATTTCACCTTTCAGCAGGACAATAAACTACAACACAAAGCCAAATCTACACTGGAGTTGCTTACTAAGAAGTCAGTGAATGTTCCTAAGTGGCCAAGTTACAGTTTTGACTTAAATCTGCTTGAAATACTATGGAAAGAAAATTGCTGTTTAGCCATTATTCTGACAGAGCTTGAAGAATTTTGAAAATAATAATATGCAAATATTGCACATTCCAGGTGTGCAAAGCTCTTAGAGACTTACCCAAGAAGACTCACAGCTGTTATCGCTGTCAAAGGTGTTTCTAATGTGTATGGACTCAGGGAGGTGAATACTGATGCAACGTCTATCTATATTTGATTGATAATCTTTAAGAAATGTTTGCATTTTTCTTCAACTTTGACATTAGAGTATTTTGTGTAGATTGTTGACAAAAAATGACAATTACATCTATTTTAATCCCACTTTGTAACACAATAAAAATTATGTGAAGAAATCCAAGGGGTCTGAATACTTTTGCAAGGCAATGTTCATGTAGAAATGGCATCAGAACATTAACATAAGGTTTAACCATATGCATCTTTCCATCCTAGGCCTCTGCTAGATGCACAGTGAAGTGTCCACATCAATGGTCACAGAAATGTCTTGAGGAGTGCTGTACTGGTCTGAGAGTGGAGGAAGTTAGTATGAGTATTGTCCCAGTATCCCAGGTCCAGTGGTGATGTCATGGCCTCCACGGAATGATCCCAAACTGTGTTAAGGGAAAGGCAGGAAGCACAACGTTTCTCGTAAGGCTGACATGTTTATATGCAACCACATTATTAGGTCAGTACAACATTTTTGTCATTTCTAACCCCAATGCTGCCAGTGCCTTGAAGTCATTTTTGTGTTGCGCAAGGTAGGGTGAAGTTTCTATTTCCTAGGATATGTGCTACTATGGTATGGCAGTGTATCCCCAATATTCATTTAGCATGTTGACGCCACTCCCCAAAATCTAATAAATGTAAAACATTTTAAACATATACATTACCATTCAAAAGTTTGGCACACCTACTCATTACAGGGTTTTTCTTTATTTTTACTATTTTCTACATTGTAGAATAATAGTAAAGACTTCAAAACTATGAAATAACACATATGGAATCATGTAATAACCCAAAAAGTGTTAAACAAATCCAAATATATTTGATATCTAAGATTCTTCAAAGTTGCCACCCTTTGCCTTGATGAAAGCTTTGCACCAGCTCAACCAGCTTTTTTATTTTACTTTATTTAACCAGGTAGACTAGTTGAGAACAAGCTCTCATTTACAAATGCGACAGTAAGTAAATAAAAACAGTATGGGGATGAGGTAGGTAGATTGGGTGGGCTATTTACAGATGGACTATGTACAGCTGCAGCGATAGGTTAGCTGCTCAGATAGCTGATGTTTAAAGTTGGTGAGGGAAATAAAAGTCTCCAGCTTCAGCGATTTTTGTAATTTGTTTGTCACGCTCTGACCTAGAGAGTTGGTTTTTCTCTGTTTAGGTAGGTCAGGATGTGATAGGGGGTGGGCATTCTATGTTTTGTTTTTCTATGTTTTGGCCGGGTATGGTTTCCAATCAGAGGCAGCTGTCTATCGTTGTCTCTGATTGGAAGCCATACTTAGGCAGCCTGTTTTTCCCTCTGTTTTCGTGGGTAGTTGCTTTCTGTTTAGTTTGTATAACCTGACGGAACTGTTTGCTGTCATTTTGTTTATTTTGTCTAGTGTTAGTTTTCATAAAACATAACGATGAGCACTCAACACGCTGCGCCTTGGTCTCCTCTATATGACGCCCGTTACATCGTTCCAGTCACTGGCAGCAGAGAACTGGAAGGAAAGGCGGCCAAATGAGGTGTTGGCTTTGGGGAGATCAGTGAGATATACCTGCTGGAACGTGTGCTACGGGTGGGTGTTGTTATCGTGACCAGTGAACTGAGATAAGGCGGAGCTTTACCTAGCATAGACTTATAGATGACCTGGAGCCAGTGGGTCTGGCGACGAATATGTAGCGAGGGCCAGCCGACAAGAGCATACAGGTCGCAGTGGTGGGTGGTATAAGGTGATTTGGTGACAAAACGGATGGCACTGTGAAAGACTGCATTCAGTTTGCTGAGTACAGTATTGGAAGATATTTTGTAGATGACATCGCCGAAGTCGAGGATCAGCATTATAGTCAGTTTTACTAGGGTAAGTTTGGCGGCGTGAGTGAAGGAGGCTTTGTTGCGAAATAGAAAGCCGATTCTAGATTTGATTTTGGATTGGAGATGTTTCATATGATTCTGGAAGGAGAGTTTACAGTCTAGCCAGACACCTAGGTATTTATAGTTGTCCACATATTCTAGGTCAGAACCGTCCAGGGTGGTGATGCAGGCGGGTGCGGGCAGCGAACAGTTGAAAAGTATACATTTGGTTTTACTAGCGATTAAGAGCAGTTGGAGGCCACGGAAGGAGTGTTGTATGGCATTGAAGCTCGTGTGGAGGTTAGTTAGCACAGTGTCCAAGGAAGGGCCAGAAGTATACAGAATGGTGTCATCTGCGTAGAGGTGGATCAGGGAATCGCCCGCAGCAAGAGCGACATCATTGATATATTCAGAGAAAAGAGTCGGCCCGAGAATTGAACCCTGTGTTACCTCCGGACAACATGCCCTCCGATTTGACACACTGAACTCTGTCTGCAAAGTAGTTGGTGAACCAGGCAAGGCAGTCATTAGAGAAACCAAGGCTATTGAGTCTGCCGATAAGAATACGGTGATTGATAGAGTCAAAAGCCTTGGCCAGGTCGATGAAGGTGGCTGCACAGTACTGTCTTTTATCGATGGCGGTTATGATATCTTTTAGTACCTTGAGCGTGGCTGAGGTGCACCCATGACCGGCTCGGAAACCGGATTGCACAGCGGAGAAGGTACGGTGGGATTCGAAATGTTCAGTGATCTGTTTATTAACTTGGCTTTCGAAGACTTTAGAGAGGCAGGGCAGGATAGATATAGGTCTATAGCAGTTTGGGTCTAGAGTGTCACCCCCTTTGAAGAGGGGGATGACCGCGGCAGCTTTCCAATCTTTAGGGATCTCGGACGATACGAAAGAGAGGTTGAACAGGCTGGTAATAGGGGTTGCAACAATGGCGGCGGATAGTTTAGTAGTCACCTGAAATGCATTTCAATTAACAGGTGTGCCTTGTTAAACGTTAATTTGTGGAATTTCTTTACTCCTTACCGGGTTTGAGCCAATCAGTTGTGTTGTGCAAGGTAGGGGTAGTATACAGAAGATAGCCCTATTTGGTAAAAGACCATATTATGGCAAGAACAGCTAAAATAAGCAAAGAGAAACGACAGTTCATCAATACTTTAAGATGTGAAGGTAAGTCAATGCGGAACATTTCAAGAACCTTGAAAGTTTCTTCAAGTGCAGTCGCAAAAACCATCAAGCGCTATGAAGAAACTGGCTCTCATGAGGACCGCCACAGGAAAGGAAGACCCAGAGTTACCTCCGCTGCAGAGGATAAGTTCATTAGAGTTACCAGCATCAGAAATTACAGCCCAAATAAATGCTTCACAGAGTTCAAGTAAGAGACACATCTCAACATCAACTGTTCAGAGGAGACTGATTGAATCAGGCCTTCTAAAGGACACCAATAATACGAAGAGACTTTCTTGTGCCAAGAGACACGAGCAATGGACATTAGACCAGTGGAAATCTGTCCTTCGGTCTGATGAGTCCAAATTTGAGATTTTTGGTTCCAACCGCCGTGTCTTTGTGAGACGCAGAATAGGTGAACGGATGACCTCCGCATGTGAAGCATGAAGGAGGATGTGTGATGGTGGTTTGCTGGTGACACTGTGATTTATTTAGAATTCAAGGCACACTTAACCAGCATGGCTACCACAGCATTCTGCAGCGATACACCATCCCATCTGGTTTGCGCTTAGTGGGACTATCATTTATTTTTCAACAGGACAATGATCCAACATACCTCCAGGCTGTGTAAGGGCTATGTGACCGAGAAAGAGAGTGATGGAGTGCAGCATCAGATGATGTCTTCCACAATCACCCGACCTGAACCCAATTGAGATGGTTTGGGATGAGTTGGACCACAGAGTGAAGGAAACGCAGCCAACATTTGCTCAGCATTGTATTGATTTGTTTAACATTTTTTGGGTTACTTCATGATTCCATGTGTTATTTCATAGTTTTGATGTCTTCACTTTTATTCTACAATGTAGAAAATAGTAAATGTAAAGAAAAACCCTTGAATGAGTAGGTGTGTGCAAACTTTTCACTGGTACTGTATGTATGTACAGTTGAAGTCAGAAGTTTACATACACCTTAGCCAAAAATATTTAAACTCAGTTTTTCACAATTCCTGACATTTAATCCTAGTAAAATTCCGTGTTTTAGGTAAGTTAGGATCACCACTTTATTTTAAGAATGTGAAATGTCAGAATAATAGTAGAGAGAATGATTTATTTCAGCTTTTCTTTCTTTCATCACATTCCCAGTGGGTCAGAAGTTTCCATACACTCAATTAGTATTTGGTAGCATTGCCTTTAAATTGTTTAACTTGGGTCAAACTTTTCGGGTAGCCTTCCACAAGCTTCCCACAATAAGTTGGGTGAATCTCGGGCCCATTCCTCCTGACAGAGCTGGTGTAACTGAGTCAGGTTTGAAGGCTTCCTTGCTCGCACACGCTTTTTCAGTTCTGCCTACACATTTTCTATGGGATTGAAGTCAAGGCTTTGTGATGGCCACTCCAATAGCTTGACTGTTGTCCTTAAGCCATTTTGCCACAACTTTGGAAGTATGCTTGGGGTCATTGCCCATTTGGAAGACCCATTTGCGACCAAGCTTTAACTTCCTGACTGATGTCTTGAGATGTTGCTTCAATATATCCACATAATTTTCCTACCTCATGATGCCATCTATTTTGTGAAGTGCACCAGTCCCTCCTGCAGCAAAGCACCCCCACAACATGATGCTGCCATCCCCGTGCTTCACGGTTGGGATAGTGTTCTTCGGCTTGCAAGCGTCCCCCGTTTTCCTCCAAACAAAACGATGGTCATTATGGCCAAACAGTTCTATTTTTGTTTCATCAGACCAGAGGACATTTCTCCAAAAAGTACAATCTTTGTCCCCATGTGCAGTTGCAAACCGTAGTCTGGCTTTTTTATGGCAGTTTTGGAACAGTGGCTTCTTCCTTGCTGAGTGGCCTTTCAGGCTATGTCGATATAGGACTCGTTTTACTGTGAATATAGATATTTTTGTAACTGTTTCCTCCAGCATCTTCACAAGGTCCTTTGCTGTTCTGGGATTGATTTGCACTTTTCGCACCAAAGCACTTTCATCTCTAGGAGACAGAACGCGTCTCCTTCCTGAGTGGTATGACGGCTGCGTGGTCCCATGGTGTTTATACTTGCGTACTATTGTTTGTACAGATGAACGTGGTACCTTCAGGCGTTTGGAAATTGCTCCCAAGGATGAACCAGACTTGTGGAGGTCTTGGCTGATTTCTTTTGATTTTCCCATGATATCAAGCAAAGAGGCACTGAGTTTGAAATACATCCACAGGTACACCTCCAATTGACTCAAATAATGTCAATTAGCCTATCAGAAGCTTCTAAAGGCATTACATAATTTTCTGGAATTTTCCAAGCTGTTTAAAAGCACAGTCAACTTAGTGTATGTAAACTTCTGAGCCACTGGAATTGTGATACAGTGAATTATAAGTGAAATAATTTGTCTGTAAACAATTGTTGGAAAAATTACTTGTGTCATGCACAAAGTAGATGTCCTAACTGACTTGCCAAAACTATAGTTTGTTAACAAGAAATTTGTGGAGTGGTTGAAAAACAAGTTTTAATGACTCCAACCTAGTGTATGTAAACTTCCAACTTCAACTGTATGTATGTACGTACGTACGCACGCACACACACACACACTGCCGAGACACGCTTTTAAGTTCAGAGTGACAAGTTAAAACGTATATTTGTAGCATACAGAGTGAGCAGTGCCGATTAAAGACATTTTAAAAGCTTTTGATGCATTCAGAGTCCTTTGGGGGTTTTCAATTAGGTAAATGCAGATGAGCAACCCTATGCTGCAGCCTAATTATTTAAAACATATATGCAGCGTCACTTGGGCTACAGGTTATAATGCTTTTAAAGGGTAAATTATATTTCAGATGGTGTCAACATAATTACATTTTCATGCAGTTTGGAGTAGAATGTCCTATGCAAGAAGTCACCAGAAGTGACCTTCTCACAGTCATTCTACAGAAACAAATATTCCCCTACTAGCTTTGCGCCCGCTGCTGAAAAACATCCCAGGGTAAACTCTGGATATGGTATTGTATTGTATGGCATGAATTTTAAGTCGCTCTCGATAAGAGCGTCTGCTAAATGACAAAAATGTAAAATATGTGTGTTCCTCACCCGTCCAGTAGCAGCACAGCTCCCAGCAGGAGTAGCAGGACAGCCAGCAGACAGGAAGAGATGACTGTGATGACCACCATTCCCCCAGAGCGCTTCCCTAACCACTCATCTATGGAGGACCAGGACCTCGCTGCACAGACAGAGAATACTTTTATTTTTTTAAACCTCTAAAGCCTTTAAGAGGGAACATAATAAACCTGTTTTTGAAACCATCATTTTCAATTCAGGCCAGGTCTATTAGCTCCCCCGAGTGGAACGACCGTTAAACATCTTGTGCTGATTATAGTCTATATCTGTGTAATAATAATGTTCATAGTTTATTTTAGTGGCTTTATCTTACTTGATGTTAGAGAAATGGGATAGGACCATTTAGACTCTGAGACCACTCCTCTAGAGACTGGATCAATGAGGATGTACTTCACCCTGAAAAATAAGAAAATACACATTTACACGTGACCCGCACTGACCTTAAAAAGACCACAACAAATCCATCAATTACACTTTTCAATTAGTTGGGATTTAGACATTCTTAGCTGTTAAAAGTCGGTTGCTTTCAAGACTGACAATGACAAAAGCATCCTTGATGTATATTGCTATGGTATTATGATACCTGACAGTGGAACCCGGAGGTAGGATCCCATTGCAGTTGGTGTTGGTGCAGTTGCCCTCCGCACCTACTCTGAAGTACTTGATGCCAGGCAACTGGCCACAGGGGAAGTCCTTAGGGCGACCCAATTTGGTGACAAAGTACATTCTATTAGTCTGGCTGCTGAAGGCAATAGGGTATGGAGAGGCACTGACGATCTGTACTGCTACCAGCTTGTCAATGTCAAAGTTGTTGATGCCTGATGTGCAAAAGGGCCATGAGAAAAGACAAAATGATCAATGGGCTGGACAATCGTACATCTATCTAGTATCTGATTTTATTTTGATTTAGCTGCACTGGAATTGTAATCTGATGGATGAATCATTATTAATAATTGTATCAAAGTTAAGATACGGTCCCTCGATGTCTTTAAATACTTTGCCACATCCAGTTGAGACCTACCTGGTCCAGAGGCGATGGCAGCCCATACTTGACAGGTGCTTTGACTGCATTTGAGCTGGGTCAGTGTGTTGAAGTAGCACAGAGGCTGGCCTAGCACAATGGTAGTGCTGGTTACCCTGCCGCTCGCCTCATAGGGGAGAATCTCAGGAATATGATCCAGAGACACAACTACACAAACAGAACAGAAAAACTATTTACTACTTTTAATGCTGTACATTTTAAACCAGAGCCACATGAAACCTCACAGTATGGCTCTGTATCAAACTCTTTTTCTCAAAGCT
The DNA here is from genome assembly GCF_965601325.2 of Salmo salar. NCBI lineage: Eukaryota > Metazoa > Chordata > Actinopteri > Salmoniformes > Salmonidae > Salmo > Salmo salar. The sequence goes on along the minus strand of NC_138294.1, from coordinate 66,489,899 downwards.
GGGCCACACTGCTGTCTTAGAAGTAAGATCAGAAACATTTCCGGAGAAGATATCAGTTTGTGAGTAGTTTATCTAATGGCCTCTTTCCCTAATACCCTCACATGGAAGATGATAAACAGCCCTTAAGAGGAAGGGGTGTTTATTTGCTCATTATCTAGCTAGTGGACTAGATTCTACATTCTGAGAAACATACTCTTGATTTTGCTGTTTGATCCTGATGCAAGACATTTATACAGATGTACACCACTCACTACCAATCTACCAGGGTTTGGATGCTATCTGTGGGAGAGCATAAGAAACTTGACTCTTGTTCTTCCTCCCAGTCTTGTCATGTTACAAAATTATTGAATCTGTCCCTAGTCTCAGACAATGTAGAAAGGCCTAATTATGCTTTCTCAGATTGTCATTACTTTCAGATGGATAATTGTATTCACTACAGTAACTATTAATATCATAACTAGCTGTACTGATCTCTGATGCTGCAGTAAAAGTGCATACAAATCTCATTTCTTGTTTTGGATAGTGAAAATCCCACACGCATGTAGTGGCTCAATGAGGAGCTAGGCCATGGTGTATACAGACAACATTTGCACTACAAACATCTCTTAAGGTTGAACAGTAAAACATGCGGGGGTAAGCACCCTGAGCAGGAGAAAGCACCATGTCCATTTTCCTGAAAAACCAGTCTATCCGATTATTTTATCATCCACGAGGATTTTTTCCTTTCAAAAAATATTGAATGGTTACAAGGGCATGTTGAGAATAAGGACACATTTCACATCCAACTAAAAACAAACACTTAGATTCAAGTAACCATCCTTCACCTGTTCGTGCTCTTTTAATGTTGCCCAAAAGCATCATTTATGGAGTAAAACAGCCCTAAAAACTATTCTACATCAACAGCATTTTTCAATTTTAGTTTATCAATTGATATGGATAAGACCAAATCGAATCATTCAATCTGTTAATAAAAAACGTTAACCAGTATGGCTACATAAAGCTATAAAGTATTGTTAAGTATTCTGTTTACGATCACCAAACATTTATTTGGGTCTTGTAACACTTTGATCTTTATTAGAGATAGCCTATGTTCAATAACTTAAATATAATAAAAGCTAAATTAAGAGCATTCTTTCGACATGATAGCCTGTATGTACGTGAAGGGTGGTTAGAATAAAATAAAGCATTAGGTCTATTATAAAATTGTGACATATTAAAAGATCAACAAACATTGTCCAAGTTATCAATAAAACCCTGTGCTCACATCACTACCTCCCCTGAAACATATAGGCTTGGCTGTAACACTTACTTTGCGGTCGGACTCCGAACATAAATACACTGAAGAAATATGTATATGATAACATGTACGTCCAAGACATCGCAGATATTTTGGGGTTGATACTGTCAAAAATGTGCCCCTGATGTTTCTACTATTAGTATTTCGCTCGACAAAATATATTTTCCAGTAAGTTACCGTGCCTTCTCTATGGTGTGTGCAGGTGAACTAAAACTGTAGGTGTTACGTTAGTAGTCTGTGGGAGTTCACAGTTCCCGGAGAAACGCTATCAAACGTTTGTCAAGGACAAAACTTTAAAAGTATAATTAAATTTGCTAAATTATAACCACAAAATCGTAAGTCTCCAATGATAATATAAGATTAATAAATTCCTACAAAATCAATAAATACCCGTTTACATAGGCTACGGTACATACTTCTACTCAGGGCCAGACCTCTGCATAAGTGATATAGGCGGCCAATTTGGGTCCCGCCACCAAAAATATATACAAAACTTAGTGTTGAGAAAAAAAAGAGTAGAATACACAAGGTGAAATTTGTGTCCAGGTCCAGAATTCTAACTTGTCCCTCTGTCTGGATCAGGTCCTGTTTGATTGTCATCGGGTCTTGGGTCTATGTAACTACAGCTGATAGACCCGAGTGGACCCGACCATGGCTCAACATAGCCTATAGCATATTTATTTTATGCTAATAAGGTGAATTTATTGAGTTATAGAAGGCCTAGCCAACATTTAAAGATGTATTGTTAACCAGAAGAGCAATCAATCAACCAATCAAATGTATTTATCAAGCCCTTTTTACATCAGCCGATGTCACAAAGTGCTGAAAGTTAGAATTTGGCTGATAAACATAATTTTGTCACTTTGGTCCAATCGGGTCTGGTCTAGAGCCGGACTTGTTAGGGTACGGGATTTGGACTGGTTGTCCTAGGGTCCATTCGGGTTTGGGTTTGATTGTTCCGTTTGGGTCCGAGTCCCCCCTTTTTTTTATTGATCGAGTCAGTAAGGGTGCGGGTCTGATTGTCCTTGGGTCCATTCGGGACCAACTTTTTGGACCAGAGAAGACCTCTAGTGCATCAGCAGTTTCCCTCTTGTTATGTCAGTCACTGACAGTCACTCGAGTAGCCCATATCAGCTAAAAATTATTCAGTTGGTAGGTTAGTCTAGCCAGCTATCTAAACTTGTATACTCTTAGAAAAAAGGGTTCTTCAGCTGTCTCCATAGGAGAACGATTTTTGGTTCCAGGTATAACCCTTTTGGGTTCCATGTAGAACCCTCTGTGGAAAGGGTTTTACATGGAACCCAAAAGGGTTCAACCTGGAACCAAAAATAGTTTTTCAAAGGGTTCTCCTATGGGGAACAACATTTTGCTTACGGCCCCAAAAAGGCTAGGGGGCTTACTGTACATTAATGCTGCAAATCTGAACACACCAGGTGTGTTTACACATTACACAGTAATGATGACGCCATATAGGGGACATGAGGGAAATGGGTTGTTATTATTATGTACTTCTCTTTCTATTTTAATTATTGTAAAAATAAAAAAATACAACTAATATGAGGTTAAATAAGTTTGATTCACTTGGTGCACCCAATCATTGCTTCCAAATACATGTAGTCTATAATATGTGACTTTTAGCATTGTATTTTAAACATGGCTCAACTCAAGTTATTTTTAATGAAACAACAAAAGTAGACCTCTAAATAGCCATCAAACTAGTTATTAATTTGCATTCTCCCCCAGCCGTAATATCATAAACATATTGATCATGAATGGACCACTAAATGCAACATTTTCCTCTTTCAAACCCTCACTACAATTCTGTGTCTGGTTATGGCAAATCATAGTCAGTGTAGCTCTTGAGCCTAATTGGGTTAGTGGAATTTTGGACACGAGAGGCTGTGGTTCTCTGTGGCTCATCCTCATAAACAGGGTTTACATAGGGGGACGGATCCTTCAAGCTGTGAGTGGCATACATGCGCAATGATCCTGGAACTTGGATGGTCTGTTTCTCCTTCCGACAGCAACTGCAGAGGACATAGAGGGTTGGAGAAATCAATTCATGTCAGGTAGCATATTAGATACATGCTACATAGCAGACTATGGAAATGGACAGTCAAATCCAGATAAACTCAGCAAAAAAAGATAATTCCATTTTTCAGGACCCTGTCTTTCAAAGATAATTCGCAAAAATCCAAATAACTTCACAGATCTTCATTGTAAAGGGTTTAAACACTGTTTCCCATGCTTGTTCAATGACCCATAAACAATGAACATGCACATGTGGAACGGTCGTTAAGACACTAACAGCTTAAAAACGGTAGGCAATTAAGGTCACAGTTATGAAAACTTAGGACACAAAAGCCTTTCTACTGACTCTGAAAAACACCAAAAGAAAGATGCCCAGGGTCCCTGCTCCTCTGCGTGAACGTGCCTTAGGCATGCTGCAAGGAGGCATGAGGACTGCAGATGTGACCAGGGCAATAAATTGCAATGTCCGTACTGTGAGACGCCTGAAACAGCGCTAGAGGGAGACCGGACGGACAGCTGATCGTCCTCGCAGTGGCAGACCACATGTAACAACACCTGCACAGGATCGGTACATCTGAACATCACACCTGATGGACAGGTACAGGATGGCAATAATTGCCCGAGTTACACCAGGAACGCACAATCCCTCCATCAGTGCTCAGACTATACACAATAGGCTGAGAGAGGCTGGACTGAGGGCTTGTAGGCAGGTCCTCACCAGACATCACCAGCAACAACGTCGCCTATGGGCACAAACCCACCGTCGCTAGACCAGACAGGACTGGCAAAAAGTGCTCTTCACTGGCGAGTTGCGATTTTGTCTCACTAGGGGCGATGGTCGAATTCACGTTTATCGTCGAAGAAATTAGCGTTACACCGAGGCCTGTACTCTGGCGTGGGATCGATTTGGAGGTGGAGGGTCCGTCATGGTCTGGGGCGGTGTGTTACAGCATCATTGGACTGAGCTTGTTGTCATTGCAGGCAATCTCAACGCTGTGCGTTACAGGGAAGACATCCTCATCCCTCATGTGGTACCCTTCCTGCAGGCTCATCCTGACATGACCCTCCAGCATGACAATGCCACCAGCCATACTGCTCGTTCTGTGCGTGATTTCCTGTATGACAGGAATGTCAGTGTTCTGCCATAGCCAGCGAAGAGCCCGGATCTCAATCCCATTGAGCACCTCTGGGACCTGTTGGATCGGAGGGTGAGGGCTAGGGCCATTCCCCCCAGAAATGTCTGGGAACTTGAAGGTACCTTGGTGGAAGAGTGGGGTAACATCTCACAGCAAAAACTGGCAAATCTGGTGCAGTCCATGAGGAGGAGATGCACTGCAGTACTTAATGCAGCTGGTGGCCACACCAGATACTGACTGTTACTTTTGATTTTGACCCCCCTTTGTTCAGGGACACATTATTCCATTTCTGTTAGTCACATGTCTGTGGAAATTGTTCAGTTTATGGCTCAGTTGTTGAATCTTGTTATGTTCATACAAATATTTACACATGTTAAGTTTGCTGAAAATAAACGCAGTTGACAGTGAGAGGATGTTTCTTTTTTTGCTGAGTTTATATACACACACGTCAGCAGCTGGACCATCTCCATCCCTATTTTAAACCATTATGAACCAAAAAGCACAACTCCTGGACCTGTTGTTATGGGCATAATGTGGCAGAACATAGAACACTCCAACAACTGTCCCGATGTCTATGAAATTCAACTGGGAAAGGTGGTAGGTTATATAACTCACAGGGCGTAGATAATCATGATGAGCAGCAGCAGCAAGGCCAAGAAGGCACACAGAACAGATGTTATGGCAGTCATGGCCGCAGACCTTCCCGCAAGAACATCATTAATGCTGTCAGGGTTTTTCACTGGAGGAATAGACAATGATATTGTTTTTAAGTTAAGCAGAGGTACATGGACATTTCCGATTGACTATATAGATTCAGAAAATATATAGGAAGTAAAGAGTGATGTTGTTGGACCAGAGACAACTGTAACAACTGTCTAGTTCGCTGGGTTGATGAGAACATACTTAAATCTGAAAAAGGAGAAGATAGATACAGATATATTATCATATTCTTGAAGGTCATAATTAAGGCTGGTTGCATTGAATCCACAAAATGGTACTTCAACTTAGATCCAAAGTCAATGAATGCATTGGGGTGAAGGAGGGGTTCTGATCTGGCAATGGAATCAACAGGCAATACTCCATTACAGTTAATAGTGGAACAGTTCCCCGCAGAGCCAGCCCTGAAGTATACTGTTACAACGGGGGTCAGGAAATAGTTATTTTAGGCGTTGGAAGAGGAGGCGGTCAGATCAGGAGAGGCTGTCAATGTTGGAATTCATGTTGTCGGCATCAAAAGTGCTGCCTCCTGTGGAACAGTAACAAGGATGATGTAGAATAAGAAATAACAAAAATTCAATTCTGTGCTTTCTGTATGTGAAGTACTTCATA